>NW_026542602.1:99916712-104716712 GCF_028750875.1 Macrosteles quadrilineatus | reverse complement strand
ATTTGACTGACATTTTAAATTACTGTAAATACAGTAAATTTACTGTAGCTTATTCCCTATATGGGAAATTTGCTAAAACCCACTTTGTCAACATATAATTTACTTGTCTTGCTAATATTTTACCCAACCCACCATGTTAAACTTCCCTATCCCAAGCGTGATGTAAACAACACCAGTGAAGTGCAAAAGCTAAATGTTGTACTGAAATTCACAAAATATACAAGTATAAATCTGCAAAAATCGTGTCGAATGCATGTCTTTTGGATATCGGTCGGAGTGCTAGACGGCGGTACTTTGGAGGTTGAGGTGGTCCATCTAAGATGGAAACAATAACGATGGGCTTAATAGTTTGAGAGAACTCTGTTTCTCTTTGCCATCCTCGTAACATGGGGCGACTGTCTGTATGCATATCGATAGTTGACCCACCTCAGAATCGATACAATCGAAGGACTACTTCTACCGAATGCCCAGTCAAAGTCGTCGGTCGCCTAGCAACCGCAAATCACTTGTAAGCAGCAAGTGGTAGGGCAGTAGGAGGTTGGAGGAACACATTTGCTAATTCCCTTTCCCAATTAATGGTAAACCATTTACCTCTGCTAAGCAAGTGTCTGACAGAACCTGAGTTGACATCCGGGTCAGTAGTCTATGGTCAATGCGAAACCCGGGGTCACACGAAGCATGCTGCAGCGACGGGAGGGAATTTGTATAACCGAAAGTAATGGGGAACTAATTCTGAAACATGGTCAGAAATAGTTATCATAGGTTTAATATTTAATGTAATGATAAGGGGTAGGATAGAGAGTATCCTAAGTTGATTTTTGAGTTGACACGCTGTCGATTGAGTGGTATTCTCAAATCACATAGTATAGAGTAATTAATGCTCAAATGTTACCCCCTCCCCTCAGCAGTAGAGGTTTTTAATATCCTGCCAGTCCGAGTGCGTGAGATGGAACTATTTAAAGTTAAAAAGGTTGTACATGGAGCCCCAGTGACCATTATAATTATTGGGGGAACTTAGTGAGGAGCCGATTTTCCAATCTTAATCCAAAATACATCCACCTTGCTACATTAAAATGTAAAAACGTGTAAATCGTGTACATATATGTTTCATTGACAACTCGTAAGAGGTGTGAAGCAATCAATCCGACAGTGTTGGTTAAGGATAAAAACAAAAACAAGTAGGCCTAAGTAAGTTTGTGTACAACATTTCCTGTTTAAATCGTGCTTGTTCGTAATCCTCTAGTATTTTTCTGTTTTTCTAATAGGAAAAGTGGATTTTCAGATCATAGCATTGTATTCAAATAGATAGACAAACTTTCTACGAGCTATATAGGCTACATCATTTTGTTCCTAATAAATCCACCATACACCTTTCACTTTTTCACAATAAAATTATCAAATAACATTCGTTGGAAGTTATAGCCTGTTAAATGTCAAATACAGAAATTAACTGTTAACTAATTGAGTAACTAATAATAAAAAATACTGTATTTTGATTGTCAAATCACAGAAAATATAAGTTATACTTTTTTTCTTGTCTGTGGTAAAATGTATCGAATTTGCAAAGCACGTTTGCCATTTATAACTAATGTGATAAGGCCAGTTGAATACACAAATCTGAATCCTCTGAATTGGAACTATAAAAAAATCTTAGAAACTACATAACTAGGCCTATTTCACATCACAATAAGTCGTCCGTATTTATATTCTCATCATATTTCCTATATAAACTCATTTTTTTTTTTTAATAAACGTATTTAAGTGGCGGATAAAATTATGTTTTAGCTATTTTCTTACGGAATGGCTCCTTTATTTACAGATTTAATGAGTATTCTCATTTAGTATTAGGCATTTAGCATAATCCTAGGTCAGGAGCCGCATCAGTATTTTTCGTTTCAAACTCCTAAACAACGTTGTCTCGAACCGATCCATAAACATTTTCACACGCTTAACCATTTCACTATCTATTCTAAATAAACTGTTCTGTCATTGCCATTCCAATGTTAATCTCAGAGTAGTATGGTAAATGTAACATTTTAGGGCTTTGGTATTCTGCGTCCCTCCGTTTGCCCAAATTCCCCAAGGAAACTATCTGAAGAAACTGCACCACAATGAGGTCCAAATAATGATCCAAAAATCAACAAAATCGGTAAAGCCTTGTGGAGGAGTTCCAGGAATAAAATACTTAACATGTTTGTATTGTATTAAATCTTTCCATTTGTTTGACAACTAATTTGTGATACTTCACGCTACGAAATAATGTAAACGATATGCTTTTATACCTTATCCAACCGCAAATGTAATTATTAGTAGTGATGAGAATCCTATTGAACGTAATATTGCCTATCAAACTTACCTTGTATTTTGAGGAGATATGAGGCGGTATTAACAGGTGTTCTGCAATATATAGCAGCATGTCCAAACATGTCTGTCAATCTTGGATGTGTTGAGACGTGCGCAAACACTAACAACTTGCGCACATCTCGTCACGCGGCCCGCGCCATCAGCAGAATAGGACTTCATGGACGTGAAAACCAATAGACTACTTTGGAGAAAATAAAATGGTCGTTTTATTATTTAATAATATGAAAATAAAAATTTCTGAAGAATTCATCATCATGCAACAATGTTTTTACCTTTTATATTTAATATTACATATATAACTGATATAACTGCATGTTTTGAAAGTCAAAAATGTGATTTGTCATGTACTTTATAATATTTAATATATAAGCCACTAATGCTACCATGATAGATCTATCTAAATATTTATATTAGATCATTATCTTCAAAATTAGACCATGAGCAGTGCAATGTATTGCATAGTTTCTTAGTTATACCACTTTGAAATATGGTCTAAAGAACGTGAAAACCAGTTTTTATTCGCTGTAACCTATATGTGACAACTTTTTGGCCGTATCGTATTTTTGTATTTTTTGTTAGCCTACTAAAAAAAAGTGTTTTTCAGTGGTGAACAATTTACATAAATGTCATTAGGAAAACGTCACATTTCATTATAAGTCCAAGCAAACTAAACAAACTTACATAGGGATCGTTAAAAAAATTGCAAGAAAACGTTTTATGGTTTTATTTTGTAGAGTTGGGTTTGCAGAATGTCATACTAAAAGTTGCCAAAAATCGGTGCACGAGAAAACCACTAAAATCATAATTTAAAATGGCGACTTTTTCCAACAGTGGACAAATTAAAAAAACATATTTCATATGCATTTGTTATGAACATTTTTCGAGATATTGACTTGGGACGACCACCTGTATTTATTGGGTGGTTAGTACTTCATTTTTTTAGGGAACATGTTTTTGGCCGCCATCTTGGATCCGCCATATTGGACATAGATAATTTTTTTTCAATGTAATGATAGTGTTGTGACACATCATTACCAACTACATTTTTACACAGATTTCAATGCCGAAATCCGTTTTTAAATATCTTTATTAATTTAGAAGATATATTCAAACGAAAACTCTCCACCATACATTTCTTATGGACGTTTCGTAGTTTGATAATTGTTTTAAAATTATTTTCCTTATATCTCCAGTTCTTATTGACGCTTGTAGTTCGTTCTAGGCTTAAAATATTCAATAATGTAAGGGCTTTCATTTGAGCTCTTGATCATTAAAATCAAAAGAGTTAAAGACCAGCTACGAACCTCAGAACAATATTAAATTTAACTTTTTAGAAATATATTTGTATTAAAAGCTTTGTAACTCGGGTTGTTAATACGTCACCAAGTTCTTTCTGGTCTCAAATTACTCAGTGAGCTTTGATTTTAATAATCACTAAACAAAATCTGACAATTTTAAAATGAGTCATGGTTCTTAATTTAACATTAAAATGTATTTATTTTGAAATTTGTCTTTAGTTAAGGACATATATCCCTAACCCTAATAACTCCCTGAAAGTAATCCATAGCTAAAATAAAAGTCAATAATTTGGCGAATTATTTAAGACTATGAAGAGTTTTGGGAGTTATTTAGAATTGGGTATATACGTCTTTAACTAAAGACAAATTTCAATATAAATACATTTTAATGTTAAATTATGGTCCATGACTCATTTTAAAATTGTCAGATTTTGTTTAATGATCAATAAAATTAAAGCCAAACATTTACTGAGTAATTTGAGACCAGAAATAACATTGTGACGTATTAACAACCCGAGTTATAAATCTTTTAATAAAAATATATTTCTAAAAAGTTAAATTTAATATTGTTCTGAGGTTCGTAGCTGGTCTTTAACTCGTCTGATTTTAATGATCAAGAGCTCAAATGAAAGCCCTTACATTACTGAATATTTTAAACCTAGAACGAACTACAAGCGTCAATAAGAACTGGAGATATGAGAAAAATAGTTTTAAAACAATTATCAAACTACGAAACGTCCATAAGAAATGTATGGTGGAGAGTTTTCGTTTGAATATATCTTCTAAATTAATAAAGATATTTAAAAACGGATTTCGGCATTGAAATCAGTGTAAAAATGTAGTTGGTAATGATGTGTCACAACACTATCATTACATTGAAAAAAATTATCTATGTCCAATATGGCGGATCCAAGATGGCGGCCAAAAACATGTTTCCGATCAAAATGAAGTACTAACCACCCAATAAATACAGGCGGTGGGCCCAAGTCAATATCTCGAAAAATGTGCATAACAAATGCATGTGAAATATGTTTTTACCGTAGTACTCATGGTAAGACCTGGACGCGTGACCGATGTTTTTTTCGTTTTTAGGTCCCTAGAGGCCAAAAACACCATCCGTTCAAATTCATATATATATATATATATATTTATATATATATTTATATATATAAATAAAGATTAAACATTAATAAACTTAGTACCCAAGTAAAATTATTTATTAAAATATTTACTGACTATAGTTTCGGCTCTAAGGCCATTTTCAAAGTAAACAAAAATCAAAATAAGATATGTAAATAAATAAATAACATATGATATTATAAAACTTTTCTAACTTGTAACATAATTTTGTCTTCATTGATTAATTTATATACTATATGATGTGTTGTACTTATTTTCATTAATATTTTCTCAATTTTGCTATTTTTTCATATATTGGATTATTCAATTTTGGAATCATTGTATTTAAAATGTTTGATTTGTTATTTTTGTAGTTCATATAAATATTAATTTCTTCTTTTACATTCAATTTTTCTCTGTCTTTTTCAATTTCTAATATTGTTAAGTTTTCTTCGATCTTAGTAAACTTATGTTTGGATTTTAGTAAATGATCTGCAAAATTTGATTTCATTGATGTTTTGTTCTTCGATTTATATGCCTGTATATGTTCGTTGAATCTAACTTTAAAATTTCGATAGGTTTGTCCAATGTAGTAGTTGTCACAGTCAGAACATTTAATTTTGTAGATACCAGATGCATTGTATATATTTGCTGTATTGTTTGTTATAGGATTGTTGGTTTTATTTTGTATGGTTTTAAAAATGTTATTTTTTGTTCTGTAGCTTAATTTTACTGGGGTATGTTTGAATGTTTTCCTGATTGCTTTGTTAAAATTGTTGTTGTATGGGACGCACATGAATTTCTTTTCTTCTTTGTGTTTCGAATTGTTTTCTAAGTTTGATTTTAATTCATTTCTTTTCTTAATTTTCTTCTTGATCATATTATCAATCATTTTGCTTCTATATCCATTTATATATATATATATATATATATATATATATATATATATATATATATATATATATGTCCGTTAGCACGATAACTCGAGCAAAAATGATCCGATTTTGATGAAATTTGGTAAAAACGTGTAAACCTACGTTTATTCGAACGAGTTCGCGATCCAGCATGATCGGACCATGGGAACGGGGGTTTACGGGGGGTTTTATGGGGTAAAAATAGGTTTTACCCATTTTTGACCCAAAAAACATAAAATTTAGCAATTTCTTTCCAAACCATTTTGTAGAGCTTAAAAAAACAAATAATTTAGTATATTGAAGCGTTATTATGCGCCTAATGGTTACGGAGAAAATTCAAAAAAATTGTAAATTTAAAATTCCCATGTTGTTCTTATGGAGAATAAGTAAACTATTGTAGTTTGCTTGTTTATGAACATATTTTGATCAAATTTGGAAAACATTTTTATTTCTTACTAACTATTAACATTTTACAAAAAAAACAGTTTTACCCTCCCTGATGCAGCAAACCTAAGTACTTGTTAAACTAATTCTATTTAAATCGGGAATAAATGTTATATTTTTAAGTAGACATTTCAGTGTAAATCAAATCAGTCAAATGGAAATTCGCTTAGTCTGCAGGTTTGCTGCGGCGGGGGTATTTTTAAATAAATTTTGTTAGTTTGTCCAATGTTGGAAAAAGCCGCCATTTTAAATTCTGATTTTAGTGGTTTTCTCGTGGACCGATTTTTGGCAACTTTTAGTATGTCATTCTGCAAACCCAACTCTACAAAATAAAACCATAAAACGTTTTCTTGCATTTTTTTTAAGGTCATATCCTATATTTCTCCGACTATATACATGTTATACAGTTTCTTAAATACACAATTTTATTTTTCAAACAAATTTCTTCAACTAACCTAAGTTTTCTGAATAGAGGAAATAAATAAATACATTGCAAAACCTTTCCATTTAATCAATAGAAAGTCGTCTCTAAAACCGGCTTATTCAGTTTTTTCTACAAATCAATAATTAGGCCTATAATCTCCTATCTGGGGATTTGGGTATATCAAAAAATTAACTATTCAAAATTTAAGTGATCCAAACAGCATCTTGAGCATCAGCGGAGAGGCATCTTCCATCCTGACGGCGTTTTGATCCTGGCCACCTCTTCGCTCTGCTTCGTCGCCCCTCCGGTGTCCGCCGTGACTCGACCTAACAACCGCCCTGCCGCAAGTTATTTGTGCAATTTTTTGATATTATTTAAATGTATATTTATTGATTGTCGCTGTTGACATGGACTCATGAACTTTACTAGCTTCTCAAGCCGTGCTTCGCAATACGAAGATAAATCAGTTTCATCGTTAAAATAGATTTAGAATAAATAATCTATCATAAAGTTGTAGATTAAATAATCCTACCACATAGTTGTGTAAAATATCTTTACCTAGCCCGCCATGTTAAACTTCCCTATCCCAAGCGTGATGCATACAACTTCTTTACTTCACGAGTGATGTAAAGTTGAAAAAACTCACTCGGTGAGGCAATGAAACCCATTTAAATAATATTGAGTGATTAACTTAAAAAAATATACCTCTATGGAGCCAACAACATTCAACGCTAGAAATCAGCTGTGCGCTTGAATTTTTTTGTAATTCTTTAAAGAATTTTCCTAACTCCTAAACTAGCTTTTGTTTGTAAAAGAACGTTACCGTTAGAAGGTGAGTGAAATGGATAATGATAAATATTGTACGTAAACCCTGTATATTGTCGGGTCAGGTAAAATCTTGTACGTTACATGTTACGCAAGAGCGTGTTTACATCACTTAAGTGAATTATGCAACTTGCTTCCGCTAGTTACACAACATTCACCTGCGTGATGTAAAAACGCTTTTACTACACTTGTAAGGTAAATAGCAATTTTTTTATCAGCTGTATTAAATTGTGAAATAAGCAACTGATTGTTTTCATTTAAATGTCAACGCAATGGTAAAATTTTTGAATTTTCTTATGCTTCCGTGGAGACTAATGTTCAATGTTACTATTTACTTTTTAAAACCTCGCCTCAAAACTTTGGACATCAAAGGAGCATAGCCCGAGAGGAACTCAGGGAAGTGAATAGGCCTATGACATTCCTAGATATGTGGTCCATCTTTTTGCTTAATTTTGGCTGTATCGGTTTAGTATTTTAGTCGTGACAGCTGTCCAGACAGACAAACACCACCTCAATTTTGTAATAGTATAGATTTA
Source organism: Macrosteles quadrilineatus (assembly GCF_028750875.1). Lineage (NCBI taxonomy): Eukaryota > Metazoa > Arthropoda > Insecta > Hemiptera > Cicadellidae > Macrosteles > Macrosteles quadrilineatus. Next base: position 104,708,788 of record NW_026542602.1, on the reverse strand, counting down.
TCAACGTTAACTATTTTTAAGAACAGATTTTATTAATTGTTATTAATTTATTCAATTAAGGGGTCCCTAAAGGTTAATTTTACAAGGTTTAAAATGCAAGTACATTCAAGTACTTGGTTATTTGTTGGATGATTTTTTTATGAATTTTAAAAAAGTTCTGTTTTTGAAACTTTTGATAACGAGAAATTGCTGTGAGGTGGTAGAACAGCTGAAGATAAATTGTTGATTTATTTGGGTATCACATGTATTATTGTTGATTGTTATTGTTTTGAAATCTATATACAGGGTGTCCCGGAACTCTCTACCTATATTTTAGGGCATTGCTCCTGGGTAAGAAACATACCTTAATATCATATTTAAATTGTCCGGAAGTCCTTAGTTACTCACACAGCTGCCATTTTGTTTTTTTTCAGTTATTAATTTTTTTCTAAAGAATGGTTAAACATACGAAATGGAAACTTTGCACAAACCTTTATGACAACTAGACAAAGCTACCAAAAAATTATGACGATTTTTCAAACTCATAAAACAAAATGGCGGCCATTTAAAATTTTTATAAAATCAACGGATTTTGAGTTATTTAAGAAACAAAATTTTAAATGGTCGCCATTTTCTTTTATGAATTTTGAAAAATCTTCATAATTTTTTTGTAGCTTTGTCTAGTTGTCATAAATGTTTGTACAAAGTTTCTATTTCATATGTTTAACCATTCTTTAGAAAAAAATTAATAACTGAAAAAAACAAAATGGCGGCTCTGTGAGTAACTAAGGACTTCCGGACAATTTAAATATGATATTTAGGTATGTTTCTTACCCAGGAGCAATGCCCTAAAATATTGGTAGAAAGTTCCGGGACACCCTGTATAAAGCCAAAAGTACCCATGAACTTTTGAGAAAACTACAAGTCACACCCCCCATAAACCATATACTTAAAAGGTTCGTCATGACAAGAAACCTTGCGCAAAATTATTCATTATTTCATAAATTGCCCTATAAGGTCGTAATTGCTTTCCAATGGGAACTTTCCATTTACCTAATGTTAAAAATACCTCAGCTGTTATTATTTGTTTGTATTACCATTACTGTATTCTGTTTTGTTTATTACAGCTTAACTTAACCAATCAATAGTTTTATTAATACTTACTAGTGTACATGTTGCTCGAATTCGAGCAATTGCAAAGTATTCTAGGAGTTATTTCAAGACGAATAACAGTCATATTTAAAATAAGTTTAAAAGAGTCAACTCAAAGATTACCGGTGTGATTACCATGTTTATCTTCGTTATTGATAAACCTAAAGCATTCCGGCCGGTTTTCTCCTTCTCTAAATGCCTCGCTGTACAGGCAACACAGGTCATTGATTGAGAACGAAAAGTCATTTTGGGGTAGTGTTAGGGCGCATTTGTAACCTAATACTGTAGTTGAGATTGTCCAGGGTCAGGTGCTGACTGTGATGAGTTAAGCCTATTACGCGCCACTGTTCTGCTGCGGTCGGTATCACGATTACGCCTCCTGTCTATGTTTCGTTTTCGTCGCGTTGGAGGCATTTAAAAGGAAAAACAACAAATAAACAAATTATAGGTACACAAAACAACAATAAATGCACAAATTTAAGTTAGAATCATGCTAACACGATCCGTCATAGCGACACAAAACAACGATAAATACACCAATTTAAGATATAACGTTCCATACTAACACGATCCGTCTTGGGGTTATGTTTACACAAACTCGAATAGTAAATAAATGTACTCAATGCGTTTCATTGAATTGAAAAATAAATAACAGCAATTAAATTATACAGCTGATCAAAATGTAAACAATTATGTTCTCCATAAGGATAACATGGGAACTTTCGAAGCCACTGGGGCAGAGCCCAAGGGACTTTTTCAAAAATGTAAGGCCAGTTTGCAAATCTACACGACACGCTCTTTCTAATGAGACGTCAATGGATAAAATCGGTTAAGAAATGGCGGAGGAGTTCAACCGACAAAGTTTCATGTAGCGTATTAATTATATAGATGTAGTAAAACGGGGTGGAGCCCGTGGGTAACAGCTAGTTTTTATCATAGCTGATCCTCTCAAACGGTGAGTTGTTCATGAACCTTTCCTCCGCGTTTATTCCTGGTTTTAGCGAATTTATTTTATAGTAAGCTATCAATATTTTACTAAAAACACACTTTATTAGTTTCCTTGTAGCAGCAAACCTAGGTACTCGTTAAACCTAATATGTTATTTAAATAGATCAATTGAAAATCAATTCAGCCAAATGGAAATTCGCTTAGATGGCAGGTTTGCTGCAGCGGGGGTATTTATGTGTAGAGTTGTGAGCCCGAGCTGCCCCTCGCCTCTGAACATGGGAACACGCTTCCAATTTGTTCGCTTGGGTAGAGGAGCGGGGCGTGGTTCACACCACCAACACAACCACAGCTAAACATAATAAAATAAAAACAATTGCAAATCCTTCTCTTTCTAAAGGTTTTTTACTTAATTCACCGCTTTTAGGAATTTATAGACTTTAAACTTTGTAACAAAATAGGCCTATGCAAAGTTTGTGTGTTAAGATTTTCTGTTGTTTTTTCTTGTTTTTTGTTGGATAAGGACTAACTAGGTACTGTATTTAAATTGTATCGTATTTGCTTATTGTTCTATTTTGTTGGTCAGATTGTAAATAAAATATTATAAAAAAATTCCTTCTCCAATCTTAACATATAAAAAAATCACTAGATAACTACTGCAAACCACACACAAAAACACATTGTAAGTGAGTATGTAGGCCTACAGCAATACTGTAATATCATAAAGACTTGAAATAAACAAAAATATACGAGTATAAACAGCGTTTATACTTTCATCCCCTATACATAGTATATGGAGAAAGTATTGTTTTCGACTAGTGATCATTATTCGCATTCGCAATCCGTTGGCTACTCACACCACAATATTGTTTTCGAGTTTGAGTTTTGAGTGGATATATCCGTTTTGGGTCCCCATGAAACGGAAAAAGTGGTTTTCGGAATGATGTCTGTGTGTGTGTATGTGTGGATGTGTACAGAGCTACAGACCACCTATAGTCCGATTTTTATGAAATTTGGTATATAGGTTCTAATTTTTGGTATCTCCAGGAGTTTTTTGTTATTTTTTAAATTTTAATTTGTAATGCTGATTTCCCTTTAAATAACGGAAAAATCAGATTTTCTCAAAACTGGCCCGAACGATTTTGATAAAATTTAGTATGTTAAAGCCCTTCATATTCTGAACAAAATTGAACAAATTTCATTTCCGTAAAAATTACTGTTCACAAGTTTTTGTAACTTATGTCATTTTCTCATAAAACCCCATTAGGCCAAAATGACAAAAAAGGATTTTAAGAAAAAAGTCGGTTTTATTTAAAATGTGTTATGGTCCTTATAATTCTAAACAAAATAGTGCAACCCCCATTTCCCATTTCTGTAGCATAGTACGGTTAAAAGGTTATTGACACTTTTGTGATATTTACTCACCAAAATATCACTTCTACCGTTTACCCTACCCATGATAAATGTTGTTGACAAACTTCTGGGAGAAAGTATGCTGTTTATTTACTATAACAAAGATGACGACAACAACAAATAATTGCTGATAAAACTATAAAAAAATAGTACACGCGTTGATGTCAAATTAACAAAAAAGTTTACATAAATCATTTGGGCTTCACTTTGATTAAATGCCAATAGGCTCTTAAGGTCCAAATTTAGTTTGAGGCAGATTTTTGAACGGTATAGTCTAAGTCTATAAGTATAAAAGAGGATGTTTGTATATATATCTGTTTGGCAGTGATAAACTCAGACACCGCTGAACCGATTGCCACAAAACTTTGTACATACGTGTAGAATGTCATGGAATAGGTTTATACACCATCAATTTCGCGATCCGTCCAATCGGCTCCGCCCCAGTGGCTCTGGAGTTTCCCATGTTAACCTTATGAGAAATGGAATTAATGAATCTTAACAGCTGATTCAATTAAACAAGTTTGTTCTGTTCTATGATGTTCAATAGCATTAAAGTTACAAGGATTACTAACAGGGTGCAGCACTATTATTTCTTTTACATTTATGACAACAGCTAATTTGCAACCAAAAGGTGAGTGAGCGTAGCGAACGAGCTCCAACCTAAAGGTGAGTGAGCGTAGCGAACGAACTTCAACCAGGACGTGATTGAGCCATGCGAACGAGATAATCTTGAAAATTAAGAAGTTAAACGGGGCAAAGCCCGCGGGTTACAGCTAGTCTATAAGTATAAAAGAGGATGTTTGTATACATATTTGTTTGTTTGTTTGGCAGTGATAAACTCAGACACCGCTGAACCGATTGCCACGAAACTTGGTACATACGTGTCGTGTAGAATGTCATGGAATAGGTTTATACACCATCAATTTCGTGATCCGTCCAATCGGCTCCGCCCCAGTGGCTCTGGAGTTTCCCATGTTAACCTTATGAGAAATGGAATTAATGAATCTTAACAGCTGTTTCAATTAAACAAGTTGGTTCTGTTCGATGATGTTCAATAGCATTAAAGTTACAAGGATTACCAACAGGGTGCAGCACTATTATTTCTTTTACATTTATGACAACAGCTAATTTGCAACGAAAAGGTGAGTGAGCGTAGCGAACGAACTTCAACCTGGAGGCGAGTTAGCGTAGCGAACGAGCTAACCTGAAGGCAAGTGAGCGTAGCGAACGAGCTAACCTGAAGGCAAGTGAGCGCAGCGAACGAGCTCCAACCTAAAGGTGAGTGAGCGTAGCGAACGAGCTCCAACCTAAAGGTGAGTGAGCGTAGCGAACGAACTTCAACCAGGACGTGATTGAGCCATGCGAACGAGATCATCTTGAAAATTTAGAAGTTAAACGGGGCAAAGCCCGCGGGATTATAAATAGTCAAAGGCAAGACAACGTCTGCCGGGTTCAGCTAGTAATTTATGAATATGTCAAACCCAACAGCTGAAGGCCAAATAGTGAATGTAGCGCAACACTACGTCACAGTGGTGGATAGTTGTACTAAACTCTTACCATTAAAATGTTACAAACAGCCAGCTTGTTTATTTACCTAAAACATATGGGAATGGCGATGGCAATGAATTTATCAATGAAATCTATCCACTAGTGTGACGTCATGGATCATGCAGCATGGCCTGTTTTTTCTAGTGGGGCCTTGATGTAAGGAGACTCCTTTCAACGTCTTTGCAATAAATACATGGGTATGGGTGAATATTCAGTTGTGGTCGGGGCTATGGCTATAGCATAGCTCCGAGCTGTGACACGGCCACCATTAACTCCAGGCCGCGGCCTATGGTAGAATTGGCAACGTTGCAAGTAGTGTTATCTAGCGCCAGACGTCCCATAAGATAACATGGCAGACAGGTGACACCAGCTCATTAATTCGCGTACTATTCATTTAAATATAAATTTAAGAACATAAATTTATTCAAAGATTGAAAACTAAACATATGGAATTAAAAACCAAAACATTGTTTAAATTGAATATACAGGGTGGCTGAAAAGTAACTTGCACCCCCACTTAACTTTACAACCATTTGAGATATTTGAAATCGGTTTGTGGCAACCTTCTTAGATATGAGGGGCTACAATAACTATGGTCAATTTTGAAAATTTTGCCCTTAGGGGTAGCGGGGGTAGGGGGAAGCTCAAAATTTTCAAATTACAAGTATAGTCGAGTTTAGTATCATTTTACAGGTCTTGACGAAACATAAACATTGACATAAAGAAAACCAAAATCGGCTCACTAATAACAAAATGGCGCCCTAAAACGTTTTAAATCCAAATAACCATGAGGGTGGCAAAAAATTAACTTGCACCATAGACTAACCAACACAAGTAGACTTCTCATCCCATTGTCAATTTTGAAGCACGTTTTTCGTGTCTAGTTCATGTACGTGACACTGGGTGCTAGTGTCGACGAAAACTTGTTTCTATTATTTTAGGGTTAATTTCTAGATTTGTGCTTTACTGTTTGGTTATATAACTAGGGGACAAGTTATTGTTTATGATTAGATCGTATTATTTGGCTAAACGAGGTTTTAAATGGCTGTAATAACGGGAAACAAATTGTAAACAAAACACGACCTCTACATAAACCGTACAGAACTAACAATAAAATTGTCTTCAGCTGTTCCATAAGGATGAGAAATCTACTAAGGGAGTATGTTCATGTATGTTTTATCTATGGTATGTTGTATCTATGCTTGCACCCTCTTTAACTTTTTAACTATTTGAGATATTTGAAATCGGTTTGTGGCAACTTGTTTGGATATAAAGGGCTACAATAATTATGGTCAGTTTTGAAAACTTTGCCCTTAGGGGTAACGGGGGTTGGGGGTAGCTCAAAATCTTTAAATAGCAAGTATAGTCGAGTTGAGTGTGTCGTAGATAAAACATATGGCTTTGGCTTATTTAAAGTTGTACGCCCCTTATCGGTTACACTATGAGTTACACTCTTGTAAATTGTAAGTACATTGAATATATGGCATTTATTACTAATTTATAGTACTAATGCAAAAATAATCAATGGTTCTATCACTAGATTCTTTTTAGAAGCCTTTGGAAGTTTTTACTGACGACTGTCGTTATTGGTGGCTGTCATCTATCTCTGTCAGTCAACAAGACAAGAAAGTAGAAAATAGAGTTAACACATAACTTAACCTTACTTAGTTTGTTTGTACACTTTCGTCTTTCGTTTTGGTGTTGTTTCGGTTCGTTTAGCCTAGTTGGCGCTGACAGGACAATTTTCTTATCAACATTTAACAATCTAAACTTTAATTTCCAGTTACGATTGTAATTTGTTTTTGATTTAATACATTGCTACACGCTAGTTAGTTATTGGTTGTCAGATGTATTCAGAATAATCCAAAATTGATTTGTTTACCTAACACTTTTTATTTGGGCCTATGCTTCCTTTTAAACTAAGAGTTTTAAGCACTAAAAGAATACATCGTTGGTATATTTGTCCTTATAAAAATGAAGAAAAGTAACTCAATACCAAGCTTATTAACTGAACTAAACGGTAATATTGAAAACTATTTACTTGACAACAAGATAAAAACAAGGTAAGATAGGCATAATATGTTTGTAAAGAATAATTTAGCCTATTAAACTCATATTTTTAACTAAAACTATTTTGTTATCACACATTTTATTGCCTTATAATTTTAAGTTAATTTAGTGCAAGTCCAATGTGATTGAAATAACAGGGACACTTTCCTATATCTGATGAATGAATTACAATAGCATATTTGTGGGCTCGTTTTACACAAGCGACAAATCTAGCAACTAGGTAGTCACTAGTTCCCAAGCGCAATGTAGCGGACCACATTAGTTAATCAAATGGAGCCATTCACACAAACATACAGCATGCGCCTATTAGCGTCATATGTAAACATTCCTTACTTTCTGAATAGCTCACATATAACAACTAACTACTATTAAGTGATGTTATGAGATGAAGATGATAAGTTATAAAATATCAAGTCTTTAGTGTTAGTAGATCCTTAAAAATATAACATAAGTGAAGCCAGCTAACAGAGGCTTACGCTACATAGCTTATGTAATGTAGGCTTACATTTTATGAGTTAAATTAATTATTTAATCTTCTCTTTCAGAAAAGGAGCTAGTCCTGGATTGTGGCTTTGTTTTGTCTTGCCAACGTCAGTAATTCTTGGAATTTGGAATTACCCAGACTGTGGTTATTTCTACCGATCAGCAACATGTCTGAGTGTTGGCTTGCTACTCAACTCCTTATCGATAATTTTTCAAGTTCATCATTCTACTCAGTTCCGTACTATTTGTTGTGTAATCAACTCCATCACTACCACACTATTGCTACATTACTTCACTGAGCATAGTAAGTTTCATTCATTTAACATATTTCAATGATTATTTTAAGTTTTACACCAGGTTTACGTTTTTAAGTTATTTTTACAGGTTTACCGGAGACCTACATAATTGTTTTTTTTGTCAAGTTTGATTTATTACAAAAAATATGACTTCTGGACTGGAATTTAAATTACTTAAAAAAATATTTGTACAACAACATTTCAATTCATCACTAAAAATAGTGAAAAAAATAGTTTATAAGTTTTACTTGATTTTTAGTCTAGGTGAAGTAGGTTGATAGGTTAGCTTGTCTTTAAATTTCAGTTTTGTATACATTGTTAAGAAACATGCTTTGTTTGTTTAGGTATAGTTTTCACAGTGGTCCTTGGGATATTCAGTAGTTTCGGATTCAATAAACTACTTGTTCTTTCTCTGCAACTGTGTCCGCAAACATTTACATTTGGAGAAGCAGCTGTGGTCGTGGAAGCTGCAATCCTTTTCATTGCTTCTGTTGTTGCAATGCTCTTCACATTCACACCAGTTACATGCATCGATATATCAACAAAGATATTGCAGGTTGGTATTTTTTTCTTTAGCTGTAAGTTATTATATGTCATTATCTTTCAAAAAGCTTTAAACAGTTAGCTTTAAGTCCCCTCTGGACTTCTGCTTCGTATGGCCCCAAAATATCTATTTGCTTTAAATCTAAAGTGCAGTCTCTGAAGTCCAAGTATAACCAGTAAAATTATAAAAAAAGTTTCATATAAATGCAAAAACTCCTGACCATTTTTAAACTGAATGTCATTGCAACTGATTTTATTAATAGAACTAAACATTTATATACATTTCTTCCCCTCACCCCCAGAATTGCGACCTTAGTAAGAGGGGGACGTAATGTTTCCTTGGTAGTTTTAATCTTGACAATTTTGATGACGCCATCTCGTACTTGATCTTATTTGACCCATTGGCCACAAAGTTAAACAAATTTCTCTAAATATCATTAAATGAGCATTTTGCATTTTTCAATCGGGACACATCATAATTTTCTGGAATTGTATGATCAGTCAGTTGAGTGTCCAGGTAGGTATGACGGGGCTGATGATCTTCTGTGGTTGTGTCTACAACTTCCCTCGGCTCAGGAAGCCCATGGAGTTCTACTCTTGTCTTGCTGCAGTTCTGGTGATCATTGTCGTCTTGCTGCATGTCTTGTTGAACTTCAGTTCTGTTTTGTGGATTTTCTACTTGGCGACAGAAGATATTCTCACTGTAAGTATATTTTATCCGTAAAAATATCCTAAAGACTAGGTGTGAAAGAAGATTTTTTGAATACAGAGACTGTTCTCCTTGCCTAATAAACTTATCCTATGTTACTTTATAAGTGAAACTTTAACTTATGTGTTGTAAAGGATACTAAGACATATAAGACCGTAAACTGTATCTCAAAGATGATGTAACCCAATTCTGTCAGGAATTGGATTTTGAGGTTTCATCCGTATTTATAGATTCTTTAAAAACTATATTTGTTTCTTTGTATCATTCGCCTAATGGTAGACCTTTGGAGTTTTTAAGGATTTTGGATGTTTTTTTACCTTTTATTACTCAGTGGAACAACTACAATATTGTTATCGGTGGTGATTTCAACCACAATTTTGATGTTACTACAAGCAAAAGAAATGTAAAAAACTTGTTAAATCTATTTAAACAGTACAACTTTTATCATTTAAATAATTCACCAACTAGAGGCATAAACTGTCTAGATAATGTGTTTGTATACCAAAAATCTGCTAAGCTCTCTTTTTTAAGTTTGTTCAAATTTCCATTTTCAGACCATGATGGAATTATTGTTAATATGCAGAAGAACGATGAGCCATTAGTTACAGATAATATATCTCCTTCAGTCTCAAAAGACCCCATTCAGTTTTATCTACCTATTAAAAGCCATGTACATCTGTCTCTGAAATTGTCTACTTATGATTGGTTATCTCTTATGTCCAAGTATTCGAGTAGTGGTAATATACAGTTCCAATGTTTATTTAATATACTAATCAACAATATTAATTATTTTAAGGTCCCAAGTAAATGTAACGTATTCAAACCTAAGTATTTGAACAAACTAAACAAGGGGTGGTATACTAAAGAGTTGGGTCAAATGAAAGAAAGGCTATTGTGTTTGTATGGTTTGCTCAAAGATACTGGAAATGTGAACAATACTGGCCTAAGGTGTAAATATTTAAAACTGAAATGTCAATATAAAAACTGTTTAAATGAAGCAAAGCTAGAAAACAATGTTAAGTACATAGAAGAAAGTAATAGCAGATGTAAAGCCGCATGGGAGGTAATAAAAAATAACTGTGAAATTAAAAAAACAGCTGATTTGCAAATTGAGCCAAATACTTTCAATCGTTTTTTTCTTGACAGTGTAGACAAGATCAAACAAAGTATTAAGACTCCAGGTATAATCACTTCTTATAATGAATTTTAAAAAAAATATGAAATTGATAGTTGTAATAAATTTTGTTGGTCAGCCATCACACCTAGTGATATTCTTAGTGCCACTAAAAGGATGAAAAGATCAGCTAGTGTGGATGTGTACAATATGTCAAACAACCTATTAAAAGTAATTGTTGACTCTTTGGCTAATCCATTGGCAATATGCATAAATAATCTTTTATCACAAGGGGTTTTTCCTGATTTACTCAAAGTCTCTCGAGTCTGTCCCATTTACAAAAAAGGCCCTAAGGACCAACCTCAGAGCTATAGACCACTTTCAATTATACCTGTATTGGGAAAACTAATGGAAATAATTATTTACGATCAAATCAGAAATTATTTTGAAATACACAACATCTTTAACAACAATCAATACGGTTTTAGAAAAGGAAAATCTACTCTCAATGCATTGGACGATCTAGTCAGGCAAGTTCATCTCTCTTTTGAAAATAAAACTTATGCGCAGGCCACCTTCTGTGACCTCAGTAAAGCATTCGACTCTGTTGACAGCTATATTCTCATCTCTAAATTACAGTACTATGGATTTGATGGCCCTCCATTATCTTTTTTAAGAAGCTACTTGCAAAATCGGAAACAAGCAGTTTGTATAAAAGGAAGATGGTCAGATGAAGTGTCAGTTGAATGGGGAGTACCACAGGGTTCAGTCCTTGGCCCCCTTCTTTTCTTAATCTATATAAATGATCTACCCTCTTCTGTTGATTGTAAAACCATTCTGTACGCAGACGATTCTACTTTTTTATGTACAAGTAAAAACTATAAAGAACTTGAAAAATTGGCTGATGAAACATTAAATAATGCACGAAATTGGTTTCATGGTAATGGACTTTTGCTTAACAAAGAAAAATCACAAAAATTAATATTTTCCTTAAATAATAATTCAAGAGAGTTGTTTGAGAACAGTGATAAGGTTAATACAGTTTTTTCAGCAAAGTTCTTGGGAATATACGTAGATAGTCAGCTAACATGGGATTCACATATAGACTATTTAAATACCAGACTTCCTCGTGTAATATTTTTACTAGGCCGTCTGAAAAAATGCATTCCACTAAATTATGTCCGAACAGCATATTTTTCATATTTTCAATCCATTTTCAGGTATGGGCTGATTTTTTTGGGGCAATTGTGCTAGGGTAGAGGAAATTCTTGTTTGGCAAAAGAAAGCGGTTAGAGTTATCTCTAATAAAGGCTCGAGAGACCACAGCAAACCACTTTTTAAAAATCTTCAAATTCCTACTATTATTAACGTGTATATTTATGACTTAATAGTTTATATCTTGGAAAATCAACATCTTTTAAAATTTAGACACAATACTCATAATCATAATACCAGAAATAAGAACCATACCTCAATAGAATTCCATCGTTTAAGTAAAACTCTAAATAGTCACATAGTTTTGTCACTTAAAGTGTATAACTTTCTTGAATCCATAATTAAATTATATACTACCGGTATAAAGGATTTCAAGAATAAATTTTATTGTTGGCTGACCAATAACCCATTTTATAGTTTGGAAGTTTTTTTTAACAATAAGATTCTTCAGTTGTAATTTGTTTTTTGTTTTGTTAACAAGTATTGTAGGCCTATATGTCTCCTTTTTTTAGTTAGCTATAAGTATTTAATTAATTATTAACTGACTGTGCTATAAGTTTGTTTAGCTGTATCATGACGTTGTCAATAATTTGTTAAAATTCAAAAGACAATAAAGCATATTTCATTTCATTTCATAGCGTATTTCTGTGCCTAGTTTTAGAGACTTATGTATTCACAGCTAAATACAATATATAGTGACTGCCAAAATTTTAACCCACATCTTCCAGGACAAAGATCTACATTTTTATCAATAGCATTTTATTACACAGAAAATTGTCATTATCGGAGATCACCCTTCTAAAAAAATTATTACAATAAAACATAAATAAACCCTCAAATCATTAGTTATTATAAAGGTTAGGCCTACTTCATTACCAATCATTGATCCTGTCAACTTAAACCCAAGAGATACACAGTTGATTTTTGGCGGGCTTCTCCCACTACTCTCTGCCATCGGCAGGCAAATCACTCAAGAGTTAGTTGCACACCACTTGACCTGACCAAGATGGAATTTAAAACACGGTGATGTCTACTAACTGGGGAGAACACCATAAAACAAACCATTTGCTTTTTGCCCTCTCCCCCCTCCACGCCACTACTTGTACTGCTCAATAAGTACATCTGTGCCATACGAGTAAAAGTGAAAGTTTTCCATGTTACTCATGATGACGGATATTGGTCTTTGAGGCGTAAACGAATAAACAGTAAAATTCTCCTGTTATTTTATTGTATCTCTTGACAAACTTTTACAACATTTGGCCATTTTTTCTATTTGGTGATTGACAGCTAAAGCTGGTTGCCTCGTGGGTGTTGGCAAGCGTTGTGGCCGTAGTGGCAGCCATGACACAGGTGAAGGGGGGCCGCAAGGCGTCCACCATCGTCAGAAAGTACTTCCACTTACTAGCTGTGGCTGTCTATCTGCCAGGACTCTTGTTGAACCCTTGCCTGCTCTACCTGGCAAGCGGAATAATATTTGCCATTTTTGTTGGTCTTGAGGTCAGTATCGTTACTCTCCAATAATGTATTTTGGTTGTTTTCTTACAAGTGATTTTCAGTATACGTAAAACATTTTAGAGTTGTTTACTTTTACTTAGTGTTGTCTGTTAATTTTTAGGAGTATTGTAAAAATGTTAATCTCAAAAAGAAAAAAAAACTAAAAATGGCATTTTTTGTATTGATTTCAGGAACACTAAGCATTTATTGTGTATTTTACCTGAATTTCCAATGATAATCAATTAGTTGTGTTTTAAAAATATTTGAAGCTGTAACTTTTACTTTTTGTAAGTACTTTGACTGCACTCAGTAATTCAATTAGCCACCGAACTCTTCCAAAATGTTGTATGTACCACACAAATTTTAAGATAGTTGTATGATGGAAAGTGTTGAGTGGTATGCATCGCGACCAAATTATTGCTGCTTTGATAATTTACTGGCAGAGAAAAAGAGAGCAACGTGTCCCTCTCCACTGGGTGCATCTAATTAATTTAAAATTTTAGAAAATGGAAATGTTTCAGACCTGAGAAATGAAAAACATAAGTTTTTAAACTATTTTCGGATGTCGTTTTATGAACTTCACAAAAAATTGAAAAGTGACCTACGAAGACATTACGGGACGTTGAGAAATTGTATACAACCAATTGAAATGCTGGCTGTGATTAATAACAAAAACTAAAAAATATAATACAGTATGCACTGGTAGTTCAACTCGATTACTAAATAATTAAACTGTTAAAACAAAATATCTAAAGTTATTTGCAACGAACTGCACTCGGGGAGTGCTCCCGGACGACTAAACAATCGTGTAGTGTGAAAGGAGCCATATGGTCACATGGTCTACTAGTTGTAGTCACGATTATTACTCGTACGAGAGTCACTGCAGTGGTGCCCTACGGTCGCTGTGTGGGTGAAAATCTTACACAATTGATAATCGTATAATGTGAAAGGGGCCATAAGCTCCAACTGTCAATGATTAATAATCGTATGAGCAAAATCGTATAGTGTGAAAGGAGTGTTACAAATTGTGCAAAATATGGAGTAATCCGACCCATCACAATGTAATATACATGTTTTATTATGCCATTCATTCATATCAACATTATTTCACTGCACAGATAGTGAGGGTGGCCAAGGTAGCGCCAGTAGCTGAGGTGTTGGACTCTGTGTTCCTCACATTCGTAGATGAAAAGGACGCAGGTCCCGTGGCTCTAACTCCACTGTGTCTGATGGCGGGTGTGTCTGCCCCGCTGTGGCTACACCCAGCTCCTGCATCATCCCCAGACTCCCTCCCCCCTCTGCTGGCGGGGCTACTGTCAGTAGGCGTGGGTGACACGGCAGCCTCTGTGTGCGGCTCGTTGTTCGGTCGTCACAAATGGCCAGGTATGGAACAGATGTAAAAATATAGTGTGTAAGTCTGCTTATCATGAAAAATACAAACTGCTGTTCTGAATAAAGTAATGGTTAAAATTACTACAAGACCCAAATCCATTAAACAGGCTCACCACTATTAAAAAATAAATGTTGTTGTTCTACATATTATATTACTTGTATTTACACAAAACATATTCGCCTCTTAAAGATTAGAATGCTTCAATTTCTATAAATCTTTTTCTAAGAAGCATTCTTTTTGAGTAATTAATTGCATTGAAGACTTGAATTATAGTCCGTCCGTTTGGCTATGATACCCAGAGGATTAGGAACCTTCTCGGAACTCAACTCACCCTCTCGACCCGCTCGTCGGGTTGGCCGGAGACAAACGATGACTCACCCACTGGCTCAGTCCCACAGATCTGTAACTTTTTTTGTTTTAAGTTAAAATAAATTGTGCTTTATAAATTTGAGTTCTACGTGAAATTCCAAAAATAATGAGCCCAAACACGATGTGGATACTTAATATCTACGATCTGGTAGTATTACAATTACTCTGTATTGTCACCAGCTTTGTCAAAACTTTCAGATCGTAGATATTAAGTATCCACGTCGTGTTTGGACTCATTATTTTTGGAATTTAATGTAGAACTCAAATATACAAATAACAATTTATTTTAACTTAAAATAATAAAAGTTACATATCTGTGGGACTGTGACAGTAGGTAGGTAAACTTTTTATCAACGGACAGCCTGGCGTCTGAAGGGTGAGTCAAGTTCTGAGAAGGTTCCTAATCCGCTGGGTATCATAGCCAAACGGACGGACTATAGTTGTATTAGTAAGTAATTTTCAAAACTGTTTGAAACCACTACTATCACATTTCACTAATCAGTAAAAAATTAAAACAAAATGTGAAACTATCAACATTTAAAAAAGTATAAACTTTGTGTCAGGAGCTAACATCATAAAGAAGCTCTTAGTCTAGTCATAAAGAAAATTGTTTACACTATGTAATCTTAGTCTTTTGAATCTGGAGTCCAAACATTGATATAAGTCTTTGAAATATAGATGTAACAACTTACTTAAGAGACTACTTTAGTTTAGTAACTCTGGATTGTTCAATAAAGTAGGTATTTTGGACTGTTCTTATAATCAAAATATGAGTTCTGTTATATAAGTTCAATCTACTTAAGGTCTTTTCACACCAGTGTCCTGGATATTTGGCATGTTTTTGTCTAAATAAATTGCTGCCAATGCTATCAAATGAGACCGTTCACACCGCACCAGGATGTCTTGCATGTCCTGGACGTCCCCGATGGTCTTGTGTGGATCCCTCGGAGAGTGATTTTTCTCAAATGTCCAGCCCATCACAATGCCCATCCATAGCCTAGCACATGGGCAGTGAACACTTCGTGCTTCGCTATATTTGGTACTCTCTATTGTAGAAACTGTATTTAAAGTGTCAAGTTTCTTATATCTACATTGATTATTAACAATGCTTCTTCAAACTGATATGGAGTCAAATAAGTTCTATAAATAAGTAAAATATCTTCATCCAGCTTCAGATCAATTATATCAATTATTTAACATGGGGACGCCACTATGTGTGTATTTTAACCCAAATATGAGTGAAGGATGAGTGGCACAATCTTGTAGTCTTGTTAGTGACTAAGGCCCATATATTCCTTAGACACAGCTGTTAATTAATAGGCCAAACAGCTAATGGCAACTAAGGGACCTACAGTTTATAGGGGAATCCGAACCACATTCTTGCCTTGGTATTAACAAATTGGTCTAATTATCAGGATAGTACTGCGGATAGTCATAGTACTCACTAGTGCAGAAGTTAATCCACACCAGGGAGTATTGCATCCACAGTGCATCTCTATAAATATCCACAATTCGTGACCTCCTAGTAGCTGGATTACAGGACGACGCCACCGTCCCAGTCATCATGCATCGATTAATGTACTCACCAAAACTCTTCCGTTTTTTACTAATGTGATGAATCCATTTACTTCTTTTGTTAACGAGTATAATAATACTAAGTTGTCATTTCATTACTATAAAAATATCAACTAATTAGTTTATCCATGGAACAGAACACCTAAGAACTTGCGGAAAAGGCATATTTAAACAGGTAAAACAAATAGACTAAGTCAGTTGTTCTGTCTCCGAATGAACAAGTGGATGTTTGGTATGTTGCTGGGCGGTGTGAAAAGGCCTTTAAATGATTTTTTCTTTGATAGCTTGGATGAAATTCAAAATTTAGGGAATGTAGTCCTTAAATTACAAATAAAAATGTTTTCTTTTTACCAGATTCTCAAAGGACTAAAGAGGGGTCTGCAGCTTGTTTTATCTCCCAGTTGTTCTTCGTCATAGCCATGATACATTTTGGTGAGTATTTGTGAAAACTCAAGTTAACTCGACAGTTTTTTTTCCAATT
Organism: Macrosteles quadrilineatus; assembly: GCF_028750875.1. NCBI lineage: Eukaryota > Metazoa > Arthropoda > Insecta > Hemiptera > Cicadellidae > Macrosteles > Macrosteles quadrilineatus. Next base: position 104,692,009 of record NW_026542602.1, on the reverse strand, counting down.
TTTTGTACTTACGTCATAGACTAAGCAACACAAGTATTTTGTTTCTATTATTTTAGGGTTATTTTCATGATTTTTGTTTTACTGTTTGGTTATATAACTAGGAGACAAGTTATTGTTTATGATTAGATTGTTTTATTTGGTCAAACGAGGTTCTAAATGACTGAAATAACAAGAAACAAATTGTATACAAAACACAACCTCTACAGTGGGACGTGCACAATAAAATTGACTTCAGCTGTTCCATAAGGATGTCAAATCTACTAAGGGAGTATGTTTTATCAATGCTTACATTCTTTAAAAAAATTAAAATTTGTGTTTGAACCTCAATGATTGAAGTTGAGAGTTGAAATACAATTTTGAATTGTTTTCATTGTTGGGATAAAGCTGAATTCTTTTCATAAAACATGTGCATAAAAACTAAAAAGACAAAAACACTCTAGCTCTACATAAAACGGGTGGTTCTTGTAGAACATTTATGAAGGGAGGATGGATATAAAAAAGGTTAAGAGTAGAGTAACTTGTTACATCCTATTTTAGGTTCAAAGTAAAACAACATTGTTTCCTCATTAAAAATTGTCACCCTCAGTGACTATCATTAAAAATCAACCAACAATTATTGATTTCTTTGGTTGGCAATTTATTTAAACCTGTTTTTTTCTATTTCAGGTTATATTCCAAGAAACAACCTGTTACAGCCGATAGTTGCGATTTCCGCTGTCTCTTGGGTTGAAGCTACAACAGACCAAATTGATAACCTTGCCCTACCTCTGCTCATGTACATATTAATGTTATAAGGTAGACTAACGTCCTAGTCAATGTTGTAAAGACAACAAAAACCAGTGAGGGAAGCATTCCCAAAAAATATTTATTTTAGCTACTCATGTAGTGCCTATGTAGTCCTAACTGTGAGATTAACTAGTTACTAAGGTGGGTGAAACTAAACAATATATTGTATTGCAAAGTATGTAAACAGATACAGAATACGTCGTAATCAGTCTAATGCTTCACGAAAATTTAACTACGATCGATAATAGCTTATTTTGCCCAAAGATCTGAAAGAATTGACACACCTGGAAATGTGTTTCAATTAGGAGTCCCAGCTGAAATGTTTCAGCCAAGACGCAAAAGCCATTTTTTAACACATGAAAAACAAGAATGCTACATTCTGTAAGAATGCTATAAACTTGTAAAAAAGCAATCTCAGACAAAAATAGTTTACTAAGTAATAAAATACTAATCACACCAATTTTTAAGGTTTTCTGAAATAATTATTTAGCGACAACGACAATATGTACAAATAACGTAGGTATAGTTCGGCTACTTAAAAAGCGACCTCCTCTAGCATTGGTTAGCATTAGCGCGCAGGTCGTTTTCTAAGCGGCCGAACTATAGTCAACACCATGTTTGTTGACATCTGGAAATACCTAACCATCATAGTGGGGTGAAACATTCTTAGCCTAACAAACTTTTCATCTTTAGGCATCTAAAAAAGTAATAGTTGTATAGTTTTGAAGATGTTTATGATTTTCAGGCAGCTTGGTTTAAAAGGTATTAATTTAAACCATCCTTGAAATGTGAACAACATGATTTCATTTAAATACTGTGATTTTTGCATTTACTAAAAAACTTCTTAATCATAACATAAAATATCCTAATATGTTATTTTAATATTTATTTAGTGTATTTTAGGGACATTTATATACATATGTAAGTTGTATATCTTAGGTTTATTGTTTCCTGTTAGTTAACTATTATGAATCCTAGTCTTCCATGTCTTGCCCAGGAACTTTAACATAATCCTTTTTAATTTATCCCTTATATTGAGCAAAAATAAAAAAAATTCAATCCTAAATCAAAAATCAATCAACAGGGTATGCAAAATATTACAATATTAGATACTATCCGTAATACAAAAAAAATTCTGCTATTAAATATTGGTTGTTACTTTCTCTTTTTATACATAAGTATACCTAACACAATATAAAAAGAGTTATAATTATAACGTTATTCAGTAAGCATCTGTTTTCAAGAAACAATATTGATGGGAAAAGTAAAGTTATTGTGCTTTAGTGAATTTTTAGGATAAATATTTTCTTTTGTAACAAACAAAATACACTATTATTTGACTTGTAAAATTGGTATTTACTCAGGGGAGGTATAGAAGAGGCTACGATGACAGCTGTGGGCTTCTTATTAGCTGAGGGAACGCCATTACCGTAACAAAACTGAATGTACCCATCGGCCTCGGTGGTCTAATGGTTAGCGTACCGGGCTGATATGCTGAAGGTCCCGGGTTCGAATCCTTTTGGTTGCATTATCTTTTTGTCCAAGATTTTTTTATTATCAGCAAGTTCGGTTGGTTTGGTTCGGTTATTACAGTTTAATTTTATTATTAAGTCATTATAAAATTTTAATTGAACAATTTCTAGTTTTATTTAGTAAACAGAATTATTTTTCCGATTACTAAACTTTTGTTATATTATTTCTTTATCAGCAAGTTTGGTTAGTTCGGTTAGGTTATGATAGTTTAATTTTATAATTAAAAAATAATAAAATTGAATTTGATGCATTTATAATTTTATTTTATGAACAGAGCTATTTTTGCGATTAGTAAACCTTCATTGCCAAAGTGCTCTCTACTACAGCGCTGTTCACGGAGAAATTTTGAACTAAATACCTCATTCGTACCTCCCCTAAGTCAGACCCTGTAAAATTAATTCATTCAAATATGTCTTAGCAATTTTAAGACTGATATGTAAACATTGCTCATTCATGGACAAGGATTTTGTATTGTGAATTTCACAATAAATGTTGGTAAATTCTTTGGGCTGAAACGTTGATTAAGCTGGAATAATACATTAATATTTGGCTGTATCAAAAACATATCTTTCCTTTATTAGGTAACCGTTTGGTTTATATTAAAACTAGCTGTAACCCGCGGGCTTTGCCCCGTTTAACTTCTTAATTTTCAAGATGATCTCGTTCGCATGGCTCAATCACGTCCTGGTTGAAGTTCGTTCGCTACGCTCACTCACCTTTAGGTTGGAGAGTGCCAGTAGAATATAATACCCATTATTAGGAAAGGATTCAAAATTGGACGTGTTTGGGGGGGATTTACAATCCATGCTGCCCCTGGTGGATCATTCCAGAGAGGCCCCTCTATTTCTGATTCTTCGGTGGCTTAGAAATACTACACAATTTCGGTGTTGGTAGGGGGTTTAGAAATACATGAGGTATTGTTTCAACTCAATAAACTTGACCCTTATGATCCGATCGGTGAATAGACTAGCTAATAAATAATGAAAAATAGAAATAAATTTGGGTCTGCGGGCCAGAATGTTTTACTTCAGGTTGGCTCAAAATCAAGTTGCTTTGGAAAGTATACATAAAAAAAATTTAATTGTTAAACTACAACCTGTTTAAACTGCAATTGCAAAATTTGTTCAAACCGATTGTTTTTATCACAGTTGTGATTGAACGACTAAATTGTGAATGTCCCTGTCATTATGGTGAACATAACTGATTTGTCATGGTGTTCAGTCATTGATTGTTGTGAACATCTCTTACATTCACAGCGAAATAAAGAAACCTTATATGATTGCGGAGACATCATCATCGTCTTCTGCGATCAAAGCGAAATCGTGAGCATCATCCGCTGTCATCTTCAACCTCTCCTGCGATCATTTCGAATCGTAAAAATCTTCTGCGATCTCGGAGACATCATTATTGTCTCCCACAATAGCAGCAAAATCATTAACATCTCCCACATTCGCAGAGTCATATTATTCTTCTCCCACAATCACTAAGAAATCATTGTTCGACAAAATTATATACATCTTACACGTTCATGGAGACATAACTTTTGTTTCTTGTGATAGCGTCAAAACTTTTTACATGCAATCTTTGGAGATCAAGAAAATAAAAGCTCGGCTTAATAATATAATCCTCTAGGACATTTTATGAATGAAATTTATTTTACAATCAAAACCAAAAGAAATATTCCTTGAGGCGCCGTGAGGAAAATACAGTCTTGTGTTAGTGTTTGATGATGCCTTAGGCCATCTTCGCCATAGTTCCGAGCTACTATTAAACTCATGTGTGTTAATTTTATGTTATTGTTACTTACTTACTTACTGCCCTGGCCATTTGTACCCCAGTCGGTACTTGGCCTCAGCAACACAGCGCCTCCATCCGTCTCTTTCTTCAGCATCCTCCTCTCCAATTCCCAGCCGCCTCATGTCTTGTTGCACCTGGTTCCACCATTTAGTCTTTGGTCGTCCCCTGGATCTTCGTCCCTCTAGTGTTCCCCTCAGAATGTTCTTCAGGTTTGACTCTTCTTCTCTTCTTAGTATGTGTCCTGCCCGTTTTAGTCTCCTACTTCTTATTTCTCCGATGATGTCTGCATTTTTGTACATTTCTCTTACTTCCTGGTTGTGCCTCTTCCTCCACTCTCCATTTTCTAGCGTTGGGACAAAAACTTTCCTCAATACTTTATTTTCAAAAACTGTTATTTTTCTTTCTTCTTTTTTGTTCAGGATCCAAGTCTCTGTTATTGTTATTATTATGTTATTGTTACTGATAAATATTTATTTGTTTTATGGTATTGTGTGAGTAAATGTGAAATTGATGTGGTTGAAAGCTCAGAACAGACTTATGTAAACCATGTGTGTAAGATCAAGATGGCCCAATACCAATACCAACATGTGATGAGGACATATTTCATATTATTGGATTGATATGAGTAATGTATCAATATTAAATTCTAACATAGCAAATTTACTACAACTCATGCCTGCTAAATGCATTAGTTAGCCTAAACAATAAGTTATTGAATCTCAATTTTTCTTTACTGAAGTTATTCATGCAAGCTCACAAGTGTTAAATAAATAGTAGATCATAAGTCAGACTGTTACTGTTAAGAATTTACTTTAATACAGTAATTGTTACTGTTATTCATCGGCGCCCGCATGGGGGGGGGGGCATTGGGGGCCACGACCCCTAGTAAAAAAAACTAAATTTATAATTGAATATGGTTTTTTGAGTGATTACGGCTTTTAGACAGCCAAAAATCATGTTTTCACTGTTACAGTACTGGTTTGTAACACAGGAGAAATTTTCTGTGGGCCCCCATTCTGTTATGATCTTATAAATAATGTCTGAACTTAAGAGTTGTAACACAAATTTATAAGCCTAGTTAGATTAATTTACTTTGTCTACAGTTGACAGTAATGCCTCGTTCACACGGTGCGAGTTTACAAGGCGTGCTTGTGTTTGTTCACACGGAGCTTGTCCACTCGCTAACCTGCAGACGTGTAGAAAGACGCCGGCGAGTGCGCTTGTAGTCGTTCACACGATGCTTTTTCCACTCGCTCAGTAGCTAGCTTGAACCAAATCCTCCGACATCTTTGAATAACATGCACACAAGCAGTACACAAAAGTAGCGGCAGCGTCAACTTTTTCCAGAGCTTTTTTACAAGCAGCTTTTGAACGAGTATGTCGTTCACACTGAGCTACTTTACTAGCTGCGTCTAAAAAAGCCGGCGTGTAGCTTGTAAACTCGCCCTGTGTGAACAGGGCTTTAGTTTTAGTGGTATTTTGTAAACAAGTTTGAAAACAGCTGATTTCTCTGCTTTTTCTTTTGCTCACAATTTTGTTCTGTTCGGTTGTCATCTGGTGTGAGGAACCGAACATAACAACATTTAGGCTTTGTTTATTTAAATTTAAAATTAAACAAACGAGAATGGGCTGCATGTATATTAAATGAATTCTTACCGTGTAATACATCTTTAGTTTAAAAAACAAAGTAATTATTAACCCATTTAGATGATTAATATAATTTAATGTAATGGAGAGTATTTTTCCTTTACTGAATTTTGAGGTTAGCAATAAAACTCTTTATCCTGTCGCTAATGGCTACGATTAAAACTAGGACGCTGGTGTCCGGGATGCTAGAGAGGCATTAAATCAAATGGGGGCGATTAGACAAGTGATGGCAGCGTCGGATGCTAAAAAAGCCACCTGACGCTCAATTTTGTAAATCCCTGCTGGGAAGCTGAAATTTGAGCGTCCGGAGAATTGTTGACTCCCGGGATGCACAAAATCGGTTGTGAGGCATTGGTTATATGCTCTCATGGTAAGACCTGGACCCGGGTCCGATTTACTTTTTCAATTTGATGTCCCCATAGGCCAAAAATACCATCCGTTCAAAATGTTATAGATAAATAATATATATATATATATATACAGTTTTATATATTAAGTATCTGTCCACAAAACACAATAACTGTATCAATTTAATAACTTGAGTAATTTTTGTTCGATTTTGTTCCTCAAAGTGTAGGGCGGGACAATCTTGAATGAGTTCGCGAACCAGCATGAACAGACCATGTGAACGAGGTTTTAGGGGGGGGGGGGGTTTATGGGGTAAAAAAGGGGTTTTTCTCATTTCTGACCCACAAAACACAAATGTTCCCAATTTCTCTAGACCATGTTAAAGAGTTTAAAAAATTAATAATTTTGTATACTTCAGTGTTTTAGTCAGTTACGGAGAAAATTCAAAACAAAAGTAGGCCTAAATTTAAAATTCCCACGTTTAAAAATTATTAACTGTTGTAATTTTCTTGTTTATGGATATATTTTGATCAAACTTGGCCAATGTTTTTATACTAACACTAAGCTATTGATATTTTACTAAAAACACACTTTATTAGCCTCCCTGAAGCAATAAACCTGGGTATGTGTTAAACCTAACATTATTTAAATAGAGATATACAAAAAGTTACATAACATTAAAATAAAATAGCAATCCGAGGGGCTAGCATCCCAACACAAGTCACGTCATTTTTGACTCGAAGTGGTATGCTAGCCTCTTGGACGCCAACATCCCGGACGCCAGCGTCCTAGTATAATCGTAGCCAAAATAATGCAGCTGGTAAGAACATGATAATTACACATGATAACCAAAAGCTGTTGACAAAATACTATGTGCAATTCGTGTTCAAAGTCCTTTTTATTCTCGATACAATTGACACTTTTCTTTTATTAAAAAAGTAATACTTTGCTCACTTGCACAAATAACTATTCCTTTAGTTTCATCTCTGTATTATATCTGTCCAAAATGTATTTCCTGCTAATTTTAGAAATGTTTTAATAGGTATGTTAGCAAGATCTTCAATTAGTTTGGGATATGGCAATGAAATCATGACAAATTTTTGTTTTGCCTAGTTAAATTTGTAAACTAAAATATTTTCTTAATGACACAAAAATGTTATTTACTAAGATTAATTTATAATTCTACCTAAACATTTTAAGGTAGTCATAAGCTATAAATTGGTGGTATATTTTTTAAATCCAATTTGTAGAACTGGAGTTTTATCAAATTTTGTTATTTACCTATGAATTGACTAACAAAAATTATATTACATAGACACACATTAAACATTTTAGTCTTAAGTACTTATATGACTTTTCTATTCTTATGCCTAAGAAACACACTTAACAAATGTCAATGGCCCAGTGATAAACTTATTGATTTTGGTAATTTCACTGCCATATCCTCCCTACTAACAGAGGTTTTATATGTGTAAAGCACAAAAAAAAAATAGCTTGGAAAAACAAATATTCTTGATTTATATAAAGTGTTTTTTATTTTATTTTAGACAATAGTTGTTATTATAGTAAATTATTTTGTGGACAGAGATTATGTTTTCATCATACTGTCCGGAAAACAGCAGTTTTTAGTTCTCTAAATCGTCCGCAAATCATCCCTTTCGGGTAACTTCAAATAGGCAACAGAAAAAACAGATGGTAAATTTTTCAGTTTGCTAACCTTAAAGTTTGTTGTTACGTTATACAATTATGAAAACACTGCTAATTACACAATATTTTAACTAAGTTATGTTTGTAAACAACAGACATGAAAAAATAGACAGACTTTGTACAACCTCAATCTCAAATTATGTGCGTCTGATTTTGTAACGATTAAAAGGTTATTTATTACCACAGTATGATGAAAATAGTTGTTCATCACACGGGGCAAAATTGTCTTTTTGGCATGTTTTACTAGCGAGGCGCAGCCGAGCCACTTTCGCTCCTAGTGATGAAAACTACTTAACTAATATTGTGAATACCATCCTTGGTAGAACTGAAAATATACTAAGAGTGACTTTGATTCTTTATTTATTTATTGTAGGAATATTACATGTTATCTTTTGGATGTTTATATTATAATTATTGTTGATAGAATATAGTACCTTTGACTATTAATACAACTAGACATTCCATCCCCATGTTAAAGTTGTAGCCAGGTTTTTAATCAAATTTGTCTTAGTTGACGTGAGCCACCTACAGATTGCGCTGATCTAAATTACTGATTTCTGCCGATTAAACAATGTTTTTTACCAAGTCAAACTTATGGAATGACTTATTATGAGCTATAGCAACTGTTGTGACCCAGCAACTATGTCTGTAACAAAAAATAAGGTACAAAATAGAGTTTTAGACACTAGTGCAATCTGTGACTGGCTCACACAATAACTGCATTCTTTTTCAGTAAAAAATTGGCGACAGCTCATACATATAGATGGGATGTCTTCTTCTGTATCCAATTGTCAATGATAGTACTGAGTCCGGCAAAAAGACCTTCTGTATTTTAAAAAGAATAAGAATATCTTTATTGTCATAACAGTACATTCTTTAACAACTAGCAAAGCTAGAACAGAATAGATGACATTGTCAATGCAGTAAAGTTATCATAATTGAGTACACCTAGCAATAAGTATACAGAAAAAAAATTAATCAAACCTCACAAAAATCATTTTAAGATTAATTATCCCTTTACAAAATGTTCTTTTTCTAAAACTTATCATTTAAAAATGCGTCAACTAATACATTTCAACTAAATACATTTTTTTTATCAAAAAATCCTTTAACTTTTTTCTAAAGCCGTTCTCTATTATTTCCTTCAACTCGCTGGGTAGTGTATTGTAGAGTTTCCTCCCCATATAAAGTAAGGTAGCAAAGACCAAACAAAGAGAAAGTTAGACAAGAATACTTTTATTATATAGAGTCAATACTATGCCATTTTACGTTAAATTATGTCTAGTAAATCGACCTCTGGCACACTGCCGAAGCCTTTTCTGGAAGTTTACCGTAGTTTGTTGTGTCATTTCTGGTGTATTATACTTAAAATGTATAACCTGGTACAGAGTGAAAATGTCCAGGTGACATCTCCACTTCCCTAAATGTGAGAGGTCTGTTTGCCGGACCCTGTACTTAAAACCAGTAAATGGTATGTTGTTGAATTGTTGTCACTGGTAGTAGTAATCTATATTACACATGTTAATAATAAATTTGATAAATAAACTGATAAAAAAATAATTCTCATTGTATTCCCTGTTGTGTTTTTGTATTTCTAAAATACCCCCGCCGCAGCAAACCTGCAGACTAAGCGAATTTCCATTAGCCTGATAGGATTTCACATTAAAATGCCTCCTTAAAAATATCATATTTATTCCCTATTTAAATAGAATTAGTTTAACGAGTACTTAGGTTTGCTGCAACAGGGAGGGTAAAAAGGTGGTTTTTTTATGTTAATAGTTTAGTAAGAAATAAATGTATTTTCCAAATTAGATCAAAATATGTTCATAAACAAGTAAACTACAACAGTTGACTTATTCTCCATAAGAATAACATAGGGATTTTAAATTTACAATTTTTTGGAATTTTCTCTGTAACCATTAGGCGCACAACAACGCTTCAGGATACTAAATTATTTGTTTTTTTAAGCTTTACAAAATGGTTTGGAAATAAATTGTAAAATTTTGTGTTTTTAGGGTCAAAAATGGGAAAAACCTATTTTTACCCCATAAAACCCCGTTCCCATAGTCCGATCATGCTGGTTTGCGAACTCGATCGAATAAATGTAGGTTTACACGTTTGTACCAAATTTCATCAAAATCGGATCATTTTTGCTCGAGTTATCGTGCTGACGGACACATATATATATATATATGAATTTGAACGGATGGTGTTTTTGGCCTCTAGGGACCTCAAAACGAAAAAATAAATCGGTAAATCGGTCCCGTGTCGAGGTCTTACCATGAGTACTACGGTAATAGCTTATTCCCTATATGGGAAATTCGCTAATTGACAAAAGCCTTCCATACTATTTATTATTTGTCTCACCTCCCTCATTGGTTAGACAAATTTGTTTATTGTAAGTAAGAAAACTAGAAATTAAGGGAAAAAGGATAATTAAAGACGTGCATCATAATCATATATTACATATAATTCTACAAAATCAATAAATTCATATATAACAAATTATTGCAAACCATAATATATCACTGTAGAACTTAATAATTAACGTAAAAAGATTACATTACGCTTATTCTCTTCAAAAAATAAATCTTGAATACATAACATTACATAATGACCAAACAGAAAATGATAAATTGTCATACATTTCACACTCATTACATTAGTTTAAGATCTTTATTGTGTTTAGCCTTAGACATTGGCAACTTATAATAAAAACAATGTCTAAACTACATAATAACTTAATAACATATGCTATGCATAGATATAAGATATATTTCATATACTTGTGATTACAATACAGAGATAAAGCGTACATATCAGTAAAGCTCCTAATGATGAAGAGTTAAATTAATATTTTGTTTTTAGATCCAGTTCATTCAACAAGAGGAAAGATAACTTGACTCATTCAATTCCTCTCTACCAATATTTCATTTTTGGAATCATCTACACAATATTTTGAAAAATTATAAAATCAAATATTAGAGTCAGAATCCACATACACATTCAAGGAAGGTATGGGGGTTTTATTACATACAGTATAACTTATCTTTGGAATAATATTTTCCAGGGAAAAACCTATACTTCGTTTAATGATCATTCTAACTGATTTTGGAATGGAAATGGTATTTCTAAAAATCAATATTAACACACTTAGTTGCATAGAACAGCTGATTAACACCGGGTTTCATAGAGTCCGCTGCGACCGATGTAACGAACCCATTTGATGACATCATGGTCAGAGTAGTTCAGCTTGGGCTCAAACACCTTCAAGTAGCGGACTTTAAATCCAGAGGGAGCAAATGGAACCTACAATCATACAAAATATTTGTTCAATTTATTTTTTAACACGATCAATAAGGTTTTGGTATTTTATCAAGTTTTCCTTAAAATAATGATTCTTTAATTTCTTCATAATACAAAAGTTAGTGAACAGAAAAATAAAAATCTGTTCAACTTGACCTAAAGAGGGACTTTTTAAAAATCTGTTCAATCAATCAAAGTTACTTGGTAAAATTAAAGTACCCCACACTGTAGCAAACCTTCAGACTAATTGAAATTCTATTTGGCTGATTTGATTTTCTTTAAAAAAAAGTATCAAATTGATCTCCTATTCAAATAACATTAGGTTTAAAGCATTCCTAGGTTTGCTGGTATAGTAACGTAATAAAGACAATTTTGAATTTTTAATTAAATGTTAACAGTTTATTATGAAATAAATAAATGTAATTAATATATAAATATAACCATATACCACAAACTACAATTTAATCATTTTCCCTCGGAAAAACATTAACAGATTTATTGAATTTTCTACGTAACCATTAAATATACACAATCTTAGCGAGGGAAAAGAAAGGACAGCGGCTTGACAGAATAGAGGAAATGGCCATATACAAGGACTTCAAGCTAAACAAAAATATTTTAAATGAAAAAATTCATTCAGACGCCAATCCTGTATATGATACCATTATTCGACTGACGGATAATACAAGAAGGAGTGAGTGACGTCATGTTCAAAGTCCAAAGCAGAGTGCCTGGACAAGTCAGTGCCGCCGCAGTCCCGAGCACGTTCAGCCGTGCGCACAGTGATAGTTTTATTTAAATGTTTTCGTCTTCGTCAGTGTCGTGTTTTGTGTTTTTATGTTTACGTGGTCTGACTATGTTTCACAATGTAAATTATTTGACGCGGTTGCTACACCAACAATGCAACTAAGTACGTAACAACCTAGTGTAAAAGCGGAGCAGAAGATGACCTAAATGTCGAAACGTGCGTCCTCCATTAACATACTGGATTGATTGACGTAAGTTGTTATTATTAAGTTAAACATCAATCCGTTTGCTACAAATCAATCATGAAGATGATTTTTACTCAAGCATTTTACAAGAATTTGGAGGATGATGTTTTTGACCTCTACGCTACTTAAATGAAAGTAAATCAGTCTGGGTCTAGGTCTTGCCTAGAGACCTATTTGCTAATAGGGAAATACAGTACATTCACTAAAATTAAATTTCAAAGAATTTTAGGTGGTTTATCGTTAAGACTAAGAGAGAGTGAATAAAAAATAATGAAATATAAAATAAAATAATATTTAAAGACAAACACACCACTTTTAATTGTCTGATCCCACCAAAATACAAATACAGAACAAATCAAAGTAAATGAACCAAGGATAGAAAAAGTTATTTCAGACAAGGAAAGAAATTCATGGTGTTAACAGATGAACAGGTACAGAGAGAACAGGAAACAGAAGGTGAGAAAACAAAACTCTTCACATTAAAATGACTTAAGTTGTCCAATGTTGGCCATAAAATTAAAATCTATATATTCAATAATTCAATACAATAAGGGGTTTTTTAACTGTAGCATCCCTTTTTCAGCCGTCCTACTAAACAGATTTTTACAATTCAGGTGTCATTTTAAAGCTTATGATCCAGCGGAGGGTCAAATGGTAATTTCTTTTAGGGCCTTACCCCCTAGTGTTTGATTTATTTCTAAAGTTTGCTTTCGAAGATTTAGTGATGCTGACCGACTTTCTTTATACCAGTTTGAATATTAATTTATTTGTGCTGATCCCACAGTTGAATGTTTTACCACATTTAAATTGCATACAAGAGACAGAAAGGTTCATATAAGTTGATTTTAAAAAAGCAAATTCTTTGATAAATGTAACCTCATAGAGGTAGGTAAATCACTATTAATGGTGTAGATCCAAAAAATGTATATCAATAGTTTTATTCACCTAACAACTGTCTTAAGCCAGAATAATCTTAAAAAAGTAAATGGGTATGGCAATGTTCGTTTTGCCTTGGAAAAAATTTTGAACCCTATTAAAATACCAAGTTTGAGCGTGGGTTTCCCTGTAAATGTATCATGTTAATAAGTACAACACACTAATCTAATAAAAATCTCTATTCTAAAATGCTAAACACAAACCTCAAAGTTCATGGAAATTGGTGGTCGCGTCCACTTTTTCTTAGTGTCAGTTTCAAGCAGTTCTATTTCAGCGCTCAATTGAGTCTCTTTCATCCCAGCCATTCGCTTGATCCTAAACACATTATTTGGTCAATTTAATTAATGAGCACATTCTAATTTTTTATTGAAGGGTAAATTTTTATTTTCCCCCTGCCTTATCTTTCTATCCAACTATATCTATCTACATCTATCTATCTATAAAGAAGAGGTGGTGTCTGTGTGTTTGTATGAGATAAACTCAAAAACTACTAAACTGACTGGGCTCAAATTGCACACAAATGAAGCTACAGGAGAATACCGAGGATACAAATAGAACTATTCCTGCTTCGATATTGGCCTAGGGCTCTGCGCCGTGGGCTTTCAAAAATCTGTGGTGAGAGATTTAAAAGTAAATATTGATTGATGGTATCCATGGTAACAAAGGACAAACCTACAAAGTTTAAAAATGTAAACAAGCAGAAAACTAACTGTCAAAAGAATTTTGATTTCACAATTCCACACACGGGGTTGAAACATATTAAATACTGCACGAATTAGAACAGAAAGTGTATGGATCATAAACATAAATAAATGATATCACTCGCCTAAAATGTAAATATAATTTAACATTACTTAAATAGAACTGTCAAACTATGTATCAAGTATAGGATTCTTTCAGTTAGTCATTTGTTTATGTTTATTGATCTTTCAGTCTGTTATGTTATAATATTTGTGAATAGTTGCATTTTACAGGGAATAATTGAATAATTCATTGTAAAAGAAATTATTTATGGATATATAGCTGACTCACCTGATGAAAGGTTGCAGATGAGTCAAAGAACACATATTTATTCAATCCAAGCTAAATGCTTTTTCCTAAAAACATAACCTTATGGATATATAGAAAATAATTGATATTCTATAACCATTGCCGTACCAATCTAGACCCTTATACTGACTTTTATTAGAATTATTTTCTAGATATATTTTTGTGTTATAAGACGTTTCTTTTATTTACTTTCCGTAAATTTAATAACACGTACAATGCTGATCAAGAAGTTATATTTTTGTGCAAACAGTAATACAATACCCCTGCCGCAGCAAACCTATCGACTAAGCACAAATTAAATTTAACAAATTACAAAACATGTCTTTGAACTGTATGATACTACATTACTCACTTCCACACTATGGCGTTCTCAGATGCTTTGTACTTTGCTTTGCCTTTCAGACAGATGAGTTGTACTCCAGAAGTGTTGAGTGGTGTGGGGATCTTTACCTCCATCTTCTGGCCCAGTAGCGACGGCTTGAAATTGCTCTTTAGTACCACCTAGTGACATGCATGAGCTTTAGTAATAATGTTGAAGGATTGTTGCGGACATTTTCCATTTCGTCCTCAGGTTAGAGAATACTTCAAAGTTTCAAACATAACCAGATTAGGCCAACAAAAACATATAATATACCTTAACTATTTTCTTTGGCTGTGTATGACAATCATATCCTTTAGATGACCATGAACCATACATTAAATAGTAGTTATAAATTAGTTTTTGTAACCAACATAGAACACAATGGTTTTTAAAAAGTACTAAAGTTATGACAAACATACAGTAATGACAATATAATAATTAGTTAAATGCCTAATCAGATGCACAAAAAATTCATCTATAGGATTTTTACAGGAATATATACCTTTATACCCATCAACTACAGTAGTCGCAGCTAGTCTGGCCGCGCTAGGGCGGGGGGTATAAAGATAAAGGGGAGTGTTTATTGCTCATTTCCAAAAACATCTGGACCACACGGCTCTCTGGGGTTGTTCAGGGCCTCAGCGCTGTCTTCATGGCTTTGGCGTGGGGACGGTTAATCGGACGGCGCCCAGACTAACTGCGACTAACTGTACACCTGGGGGGTTCATTTAACGCTCCAGATTAAAAGTGTAAGCTAGATTTAGTATTACAAGTTTTTTTTACAGTTTTTTTTTTTTTTTAGGGAGAGGAGGGAAAATGCTTTTACGCACACAGGTAGCCAGCCTGTAGTGTGAGACTCCTGAAAATTGTCAGACTACTCACTAAAACCCCCCTCTACTCTGTTGGACACAGACCTGCAATTGTTTGTCACATTACTTCAAGTCAGGCCAACATGTGACCTAAGCCCTCAGGGCTCGCACCGTTTCTGGCATTTCGATTCTTAATGACCTACAACCGCATCCCGGTCAAGGTCGATCTTCTTGGAGCGGAGAATACCCTGGATATAATGTGACACACAGGTCCAATTGTCCTCACCCTCCGTCATAATCGGTATGACCGTGTCTACCGACAGCAGTCCTATTAATTGTTGAGCCTCCAGGCGGGGCCTTTCCCAGCGCTGGCAGTGGAAAAATGTATGTTCCACGTCATCGAGAATGTAGGTTACAGTACTGCTATCCTACTTTAGCTAATTAAAGGTGAATTATTCCTAGGATCACCTTGACTTCCATTCTAGTGCGTCCAACTTCTCGCACCAATGGAATAACTCGGAATGGCAAAGAGATGTCCTTGGTTGTGCGGTATCTGTAGAAAAAGGTAAAATCGTACATAAATTAAAAAGCAGGATTACCAACTTCATATGTGTACAAACTAGACACTAAAGTTTATAATAACTCCAAATAATAACGATGATTTCAATTTGAAAAGAGGAAAGCTCACAAATCAAATTCAATGACATGATGACTCATTTTGTGTCCAGGCTCGCCTTAAGAAAAGCTTTAAGCACAAGTTTGTTGCACTTGAGCTCAGCTCAGATGAAAATCTAAGAGTTCACACTTTCAATATGGAGATCATTACTTTTCTAACCAATCAAGGGCTGTCTATAACATAATATCTCCATTGTGCACCTTGTTGGGGCAAAGCAAATCAGTCCAAATATGAAACCAAAGCGATGTTCTTCACTTCATCCACTATTTTAGTATTTTAGCCGGTTCCCACTCCTATACGATGATTAGTCTTGTCATAGTAGCCCAAAATGCAGCAAAAGAAGATATCGTTTCCATCAAGCATGAATTACGTTCTGAGATTAGGTTTCTGTGTGAAAGGAATCAATAGTTATTGAAATCCATTGCCCTTTGACTGAAGCTGAAGTGTTTAAACGTGAAAAGGCACATGAGTGTTTTAGGGATTTAACAGGCCATACACATCTGCTCGATTGCAAGAGTAGTAGTCGGTGTTCATCAGTTTCCAGCAAGAGAGTAATAGCCCAGGCAAATTAGACATATGCTCCCCAAAAAATCGTCTAAAGCTGGAAAGTGTTTTAATACCTTTTGGGGGTCCCAAATGAGACTCCTGTGAGTTTGCGACGGATTCTGACGTCTGCTTAAGTTTTGGGAGTCGAAAAACTATGAAAATTTTGCACTTTTTTCCGTTTTTCGCTTATAAGTCCTAAATAACGAATCCTAAGGAAAATGTTGTTCAGAAGTGTCTTTTAGTGCTTTAAATTCTGCGTCGATTAATGTTAAATACGTCAAAATCGGCCAAGCCGTTTAGCCGCTGTAGCTTTTCAAAGTTGGGATATTTTCATCAACATGGCCAAAAGGTTGATTAATTGACCAGTTTTCGACTTACAACTCCTAAACGACGCACGCTATACAAAAATGCGCCTGTAGTTAGTTTTGCAAACACAAAATTCTGCGTAGAATTATGATTATGAATGACTAGATAGTGGTTTATTTCATGGTCATCATCCAGAGGTTTATCCAAGAATGTGTGAAGGGAAAGGTAGCAAGACCCCCTGTGCAATTTTAAATCTAATATTTTTGAGGGGGTTACAAAAATACTAGGATTCGTCCTAAGCTCCCATTTATACGATCCCATCTCTGGACACTCCCGAATGATGTTAAGCGATTCTAATATATAATAAGATATTACAACGAGAAAGATTTTATTAAATATAGCAAAGATTTTATTTTTTAGCTTAATAAACGAAAGATGATAATGGGACGGATGTACATAGTTTTACTATGTATTTAGCCTATTAAAAAAAAGATAGGATTTTTCGTAGATTTTACCATATAACTTTTCTACTTCTCATCATTGGAATCTTAAGAATAAGGGTTCATTCTTTGCTCTTATTGGTCTTGCCACAAATGGTGACATTCGGTACCATTTTTTTTGTCAGATATCGAATTGAGATAATCGTGCCCCTTGCAAGTCTTTCAGACGTAGTGCATTATATCCCTGCATTTCATATGGAGCGAGAAAATGTAAACCTTTTTAACATGTACACGATGGTCGAGATAGGTAGACGGAGTTGAGATGTTCTTGTCGAACCGGTGGATCAGCCGTAGTGATGGGAGTTAACTCATTGACGTTAATTTTCCATACCTATCTCTCTGAATTAAGTACAATTTTAAATGAGCTCTAAAGGATTGGTGGATGAGCAGCCCCTTTTGTTAGAATCAAAGTCAAAATTAGTTGAAAGTGTCCTCTAAAAGAGACCAACCCTCACTTGATTTGGATATTTTCTGCTCCCAACCATGTATAGGGCCAACCTGCTTCTGCAACTTCGCCAAGCGTTGTAACCCGTCAGAACACAGTGAGATCTACATTGATTGGAGTAAACAGCATGAGTAGTTTTAGGCTACCTACATGAATAGTTAGATTTTCGACTCTACATCACGCTTTCTTCATCAAACTGCGCTAGTGGGTACGGACCTATTTTTAATCCAAAGTATGATTCAAATTGAGGCTTGGATTTAATTTGGAATATCACGTGTTGACTGACGGGGCAGATTCTTCTTTAATCTTTGCTGTTGCCATCACAGCTCGCGATTAATGTCACCACTTCCTTTTATTCTGCACAGTTTATGGTCATTATAGGCTTGCCTATTTACGATTTTCTTGCAAGCTGTGCCTTTCCATTATGCTTTATACATATCTCGCGTTGATGCTATCATATGGGATAACTGCTGAGCTGATTGACATGAGCGAACTATTTTTAGTAAATGGGTCGTGACACTGGAACCATTTGATGAATTTCTTTTTGATCCCACCGTATCCGTGGAGTTTATATTGTCAACTTGCTGATAATATGTTGAAGAGGTGATCCCACAATATACCTTAACTTGATGGGTAGCATTCACTGCGATGGGCCTACCAGCGAACCATCGGGCTAGATCCACATAATTGATTCCCTTATCTCGGAAAAAGCTCTCCACAGTAAGATGTTGCTCTCATGAGCGCTTACTTGTTCATAGGCCATGCTGCACGATCCATGACGTCACACTAGTGGATAGATGCACTGCCATATCCCCTATGTTTTTTGTAATTAGGCTGGTTGTTTGCCAGATTTCAATGGTAAGATTTTAAACTTGACAAGCATCTGATCTAGTGTTAACAATCAATAGCGGTTAAATGGTGAAGCCGATCTTAATGAATTGGAAAACATTCTACGCAGACGTTTATGCTCTTCAAACTAACTACAGGAACCTTTTTTCTATAGCATGCGTTAGAAGATGTAAGCCAAAAACTGAAAGATGAATACAGGGATAGATCGTATATAATGGGTGGTTGGGATGAATCCTAGAATTTTCGGAACCTCAGACAACAATATTAGACTTAAAACTACATAGGGGGTCTTACTCTCATCACACCTTATTAGATAAACCTCTAGATGACCATCATGGAATAAACCACTATCTAATAATTCATAATCCATTTAAGGACAGGATCTATGTTGTTACCAATTTTATTAAAATTTCCCAACTTTAACTTTAATACATTTTTTCAATGAAATGGCGTCCATACAAAGTAGGTAACAATCAATTGCCGTTATTGATTAATAAAAAAACATTATACGCAGAATTTTGAGTTTTCCAAACTAACTAAGGGTGCATTTTTGTATAGCATGCGTCGTTTAGGAGTTTTAAGCCGAAACTGGTCAAATAATCAACCTTTTGGCCATGTTGATGAAAATATCCCAACTTTGAAAAGCTACTGCGACTAAACGGCTCGGCCGATTTTGACGTATTTAACATCAATTTACGCGAAATTTAATGCACTAAAAGACACCTTTGAACAACATTTTCCTTAGGATTCGTTATTTAGGAGTTATAAGCGAAAAACTGAAAAAAGTGCAAAATTGTCATAGTTTTTCAACTCCCAAAACTTAAGCAGACGTCAGAATCCGTCGCAAACTCACAGGAGTCTTATTTGGGACCCCCAAAAGGTATTAAAACACTTTCCAGCTTTAGACAATTTTTTGGGGAGCACACCCTATATTTGATCTAATTTGCCTGGACTATAATTGAAGTTAAGGAAATTTTGCTTGATGATCCAAGTGTTCTAAGACTACCATAGTTTATAGTACCATACAACTCCGTTTTTTCCATCAACTGGTGAATTACTTCCATAGCGGTAAACGCCTTGAGCCACAGATATCTACAACAGAATGCAAAATGTAGCTTGGATAGCTGAGTGGTTATGGTGCTCGCCTTGTAATCAAAAGGGCGCCGGTTCGATCCTGAGAAAAGTGATTAAGTGAATAGGTTATCAATGGTCCAAAACGTTCTTGAACAACGGGGGGGCTTGAACAATAACTGGTCCTGGCTAAGGACCGATGGTCTTAATCAGTAACAAAGGTACACTTATGTTTCATTAATATTCAGCTTAAAATACATATCAAAGTATATGTCACTGTCTTAAAGAATGTACTTTAATTGAATTCATATACTTGACAAGAGCGTTGATTTTTCTTCCATCGTTTTTAGCTGCTTTGAAAAGACTAATCCTTGCAAAGGGGAGTGGACTGGCTAAGATTTGTAATAGCTTGCCTGACTGTAAAAATAGCTCTTTGGGGACCTTAATTTAGCGTAAATCCTCGTCATTCATTAGACACAACATTTATTCAAAACCTACCTCATGAGTTCAAATTCACCATCAGGAGGAATGAAGCTGATAGAATGTTCAGTTTCAAACTTGGACAGTTTGACACACTGATGGAACTGGCAGTCGTCGATTACTACGACAGGCTTGCCAGATCGAGCTGGATCTTCTCCTCCACCAGCCACACTTAGTCCTCCTCCACCACCCTGTACAGAGGTACAGTATTCATTTACTACTAGAGCACTAGAGGGTTGGTAACCTTGGAATATTAAATCAATTGAAGAAGCCTTCAACTAAGTTTGAGAGACTGGAAATTCACAATGTTGTGGGGTTATTGCGGGAGATTGTGTTGTATTGATCGCTAGAGAGTACCACATTGCTATGCTGATCGGGCTGAAAATTATCAGGACGTTATCTCGAACATGGCCAATAATGAGAGTTGTCAATAATCGAATATTCCTCATACCATTGGTTGATTTTTTTAGTTATTGACTCGTCCTTATTTTTAAAATTTAACCACAAAGTAGGGGAACCTACTTTAAGAAGATAAGGATCATATAGTACAAATTTCTCTAAAAGGCTGACAGCTGACAGGAAAAGGTGTATCAATATGTTGAAGTCTAGGAAAGTGATCAGTTTACTTACCAGCTATAAAATGTCCATAAAATATGGAGAGGTCCCATCTGTAGGTAATGTGGCAATGAGACAGTAACAATCCATGCACCATAGGATCACTATGGGACTAAAGGAACTTAAAGACCAAGGATGTACGATGAACATCACTTTTATTAAATCTTACATACGGTTCAGACTGGAAACTGATAGGGATTGAGACCCTGTGACAGAGAGTGGACAGTAACTGTGTGGAATAAAATGGAAAATACCATGAGTATAGGACCTTTAAACATATTCATATTCAAACATCTTTATTCGTCATATTCATATTCAAAAATCTAAAATATATACTTTTTAGGGTTTTCAATTACAATAAAAGGACATTTTTCATAATGCGAAAATTCTAACATTAATTTTGGTTAAAACTTTCTGTGTGTGTTTATCCTAATTCAAATTGTTATCTATTGCTAAACCCAGAAAGGTGATTTGATTTTCCTCTTGAATGTTATTTGAGTTGTAAGTTATTGTTGGCTCTTTTGTAAGTTTGTTCTGCGCTGTTCTGAAATTTTTAAATTTAGTTTTTTGTTAAGTTAATAATAAGTCAATTGTAGAAATAGTTTCCAATATCTTTAATTCTACATAAGTAAAAATTTCAGTTTCTTCTGGAGAGTTAGATGATACAATCAAATTAGAATCATCGGCGTAAAGACATAATTTAGCATTTTGCTTCTAGGTTAAAGTACCTTCAATGCCCTTAGATAAAAAAAAGCAAAGATCCCAAAATTACTTTATTTACAAATAATACCACGGCTTACCTTCCCCTTGGCTTCCATTACGATCTTGTCATTGATACCGAACTTGCATTCTGGCATCCCTGAGAGATAAGATTTCATCACTACTTTCCCAGCCACATGAGCAGATAGTACTTGTCCTGAAAGGAGAGACAGGTAATTAACTTTTTAAGTTGTTAAGTCAAGCATTAGGTACATAACAAAGCCCCCCATTCAGGTTATCCCATAAATGTTGACATTATCACAAGATACATTTTGAGTAAGCTGAGATAGTACCACGTGTAGGCCTGTAAGTTGTATTAATACATAATCAATGTTTGTTTGATATTTTATTATTTTAAAAAATCAACCGAACAAATAACGGATTAAGATTAAACTTTCCTAAACTTAACTAATAAAAGCATCTTAATCTAAGATT
Organism: Macrosteles quadrilineatus; assembly: GCF_028750875.1. NCBI lineage: Eukaryota > Metazoa > Arthropoda > Insecta > Hemiptera > Cicadellidae > Macrosteles > Macrosteles quadrilineatus. Next base: position 104,670,055 of record NW_026542602.1, on the reverse strand, counting down.
ATTAACCAAGTTTGTTCACCCTTTTGCGGCCAGCATTTTTTCATTCATATTATCGAGAACCGCCGAGGCCATTTTCTACTTAAACGCAATGCTTAAACTGGCTATAACTTTTTTATTTTTGCAAATATTTCGATAAAACCTTTTTTTAGATTTGTAATAAAATTGCCTTTATAAAAATATTATATTTATAAAGGTTGGAATAGATTTTTTTATGTTACCAAATGTAAGTAAAAAAATAAAAATAAATAAATAAAAACTTTGAGTAGGCCCCTACAACAAAGATAACTTTTGGCCTATGAATAAAAAATAATTTATCAATATTCGTGTTATTTTTATTACTATACACATTTGTTAGCAAGCATGCAAAATGTGAAAATCCTACCTTAAAAAATTAGCTTCTTTTCAGGGTTTGAAATAAATTGTCTTCAGAGAGTTTTGATGTCTTCGCGTCACTCAAATGCGCTATATAACGTCTAATGCCATATCATGCACAAGAAAAGGAAAGAAGCCTACAGTTTTTCTTTATGCCAAAGAACAATGATAACTCCAACTATTTACCAGTGTTGGGGAAGCTACTTTTAAAATGTAGCTAGCTACAACTACTGCTACATTTCAAAAAAAGTAGCTTAGCTACAGCACCAGCTACAGTTCCGAAAAAGTAGCTAGCTACAACTACAATGAAATGTAGCTACAGCTACAATTTTAGCTACTTTTCCAAAGACGTTAATTTTTATTCCACACACATTAGGTAAATGTAAAATTAATTGCAACTACATTTTTATTGAACAAACATTTAAAAAAATGTCAGTATTGTATCTAACATTACAAAAAAATTAAATTATTCCTAGATTGTATTTAATTTATTGGCATTATAAACCTAACATTACAACAACAGAACCAAATAGTTGGGTGTCCCATCATATTTAGTAATTATTTTTAAATATTGCATTATTTTTAAGCATCTTAAAATGTAATTTTCATTAAGTTCAAAGGACATACAACCAAACTATATTTTAAAAGCTATTTTTATTAATTTAATATAGATTCATTTATAGATATTTTATATCAACAATTAAGACCTATAAAACTGCAAAAAGATAATTTTAAAATATTTTTTTTTGTTACAGAGCCTACCAAGCCTACTGAAATTGGAGTTTATTGCCTTTCTTTACTTTTAATGTTAAAAACAACATTGCTATAACTTTTAAAGTGATAAATTACTTATTCTACGAATAACACTTTTCAATGTCAAGAAATCGTCCTTTATTGTCATTATGCATAGGGCAAATTGTGCTTCAACCTAGTTGGTAGAGAAAACAGTATTCAGCAACTTATCCTGAAATCGGCTTTTAATTTAAACATGATGAAATTTGTAAAGTAAAAATAACATGTAGGCCTACTTGGCTATGTAACAAGTTGGCTATAGTAGGCTTGTTCTTGCAAGGACTAAACAGATATATTCATAATAATTGAACTTGGTATTCGTCTTAAACCATAGCCTCAGTCCTATACAAGAGCTGTTAGCAGGAGCAAACTATGCTATTTTTTCAATGTAAGTTTCATATTACATGGAGATTTTTTCATTACAATTATCATGTAGTCTAGGCATATCTTAAATCTCATCAGGTAATTTCCTCTTTGCTAATTTAGTAAACCTTTGAAAAAATCTTCGTAATCTAACCAAGGAAGGGCTTGTGATGATAAACCACAATCAACAGCTGAAGCAAAGGTTGATAAACCAGCTGTCTCATTATTTCAAGGTGTGTTGGTTTCCATTAAACCCCAAGTTGAAGCATTATCGATATAATAAAGAAACTAAATTGATTACTAATTCCCCTGTCCTGTCAATCACTTGCAAGCATTCAATTCAATAGCTTCTCTTGTCACCGGTACCGTTTAAACGTCGTCTGCATCTAGCGATTTTATTTTATCTGACAGTAATCATAGAGTAGTAAATTAAGGAAATGAGAGCCAAAAATGTGGATAACACTCATTTAATGGCCTCTATGTCCACACAACGTTGTAATAGGGAATGGAACGGCTGCAACCAGCTGTTTGAAACCAAGAAAGTAGGCCTAATTTTTTTGAAAATCTCAGTTTGAAAGAGGTTGTTTCACGTAAGGTTTAGGTTATGATAAAAATCACTATCTCAAACAAATGTTAATGTAGCGAGAAAAGTAGCTAAAATTCCGCTACAACTACTTTAAAAATGTAGCTAGCTACAGCTAAAGCTACAAAATCTTAAAAGTAGCGTAGCTACAGCTAACGCTACAAAAAAAGTAGCGCGCTACTGTAGCGTCGCTACTTGTAGCGTGCTACTTCCCAACACTGCTATTTACAACATAAAACTATATACATTATACATACACAAACACTGGAAAATTCCACAAAAATTCCAGTATTCCAGTATGCATGGATTAGGATTTCTTTATTTTTCCACCTGCTGCAATAGCCTACTAATAGGGTTACATACACAGCAAGTTAATCTGGCAAGGTTTCCATTCCAAACTAGTCATTTTGCCGCTGATTGTCTACTCCGCCACCCTCTAACTGATACTTAGGCCCAGCGAGCACATAATAATAATAATAGAGAGGACACGGCGTTTAACCAAATGCACTGAAAGTGTGGCCAAATCCGCCATCTTGGTCCGTCATACAGCCTGAATCCAAGACCCGCGAGCTCAGTTCGGATTAAAAACCCTGCGACAAATACACGATCATAAACAACATTAATAGTTGACAAAAAATTCTGAAATTTTGCACACTTGTAGATATGATACTGAGGAAAACGATGGTGTTAATATAAAATTATTAGTTATGATAGTAATTGAGTTATAAATATGTTTAACACTTTTGTAGTTTAATTTTTCAGATTCAGACATGAAAAAGTTGTATTGCGAGGAAATTTTTTATTTTTTGGTCAGAGAAATTTCGTCAGCGGGAAAGTTGTGGATAAATAACCAAATTTAACTATCCGATCCACCAAAAATTTTTATCATGTTCGGTTTTCTAAAAAATCAGGTACAAAAGGGATCCATTGCCGCTGCTCCGCGCCCGCTGCACCGCCGGGCCGTCGTCTATACATTTAAATGTTTTATTTATACTGTTGTACTGTAATATTGTATATATTAAAGAAATTTTCAAATATATTGTCTGAAGCATTTTCAACCGTTTAGCACAACATTTTAAGGACTAATTAGCTTTCAATATCATCCAAGATAAACTAAAGATAATTCTGTAAGTTAAATTAAACTTCCCAAATATATTTGTAAAATTACACTCAATTTATTGTCCCAGAAAAATTACAGTTTTATTGAGATGTTGTCTGATTTTATTTTTGTGAAGACTTTTGCTACTTATTTTACAGTAGTAGCGAACTCTAACATTGGAATATTTTTGATCAATAATTTTAATTAGGTACTAAACAAAAATGATTTTTGTCCATATTATTTCATATCCTGAGAAATGTGTACTATTTGAAAACAAATTTACACCTACACATTGTCCAAGTACTTTGTTCGTCAAGTCCTCAATTAAATTGTTTTCCTTTACACTAATATCATTAACTTTATATCTACACTATTCTCATCAAGCATAGCAGACGACTAGCGCGCTGCACACGCCGGGACTACTGTCGGGGAAATAAATATGTGCACTCGAGTTTGAGCCTAAATATCTCTTGTCATGAATTATCCGATTTTGTTGAGACAAAAATTAAATATAAGCTGGTTTAAATACATTTTACGTGGTAACAATTTAAAAAAATTCCGTTTACCAGAAAAATTTATATAGTTGAAAGATCCTAAAAAGTACCGATTTTTAAGAAACTCTGCACTAACACTGAAGTTTAAAATTTAATTGTAAACAAACCACTCAGCCAATCTTTCTGAAATGTTTATGGCTTATTGGTAGGTTTATTGTTAACAGTTCCATGCATTTTGAAATTTTTACTCACAATAGTTTTTATGCTGATGTTTATTTTTAAAACGTATGCTAACATCGTTAATAAGACGCTAAAATGTCGTTCAAAATGCCATCGTGTTTGTCGTGACACAAGAAATAACACCAATATCGACAGATTTATAATGCGAACAAAGATGTTTTTTAAACAGATATATATTTGTAAACAAAAATTTCTCCCGCGATAAAAAAAATCGATTTACTACAGTAAAAACAATAGATTTACCTTAAGATATTTCCAACAATATACTAATACGACCATGTACTTCCAGAAAAACCTAAGTAATTTTTATACAAAAGTATTTTTACATTTAAACAAAGCCTATGTAAACAACACTGACTCGAAGCATAGCAGACGACCAGCGCGTTGCACACGCCGGGACTAGGCTAGCGCCGCCATCTTTGTCCGTTTCGTCGGCTAGTCAGACTGCCACGCTCCTGCGCTCCGAGTGGCGCTTCTATTTTGTTATGTGTTCGCTGCTTAGGCCTATGGACAAGCACCTCTTTTTACATAGGCTACTGTCAACTATAGATGTTAACTGGAACCTATTTATGTCTTTTCCACTATGGTTTTCCTTATATATAAGGTGCAAGTTCAAAATCATTCTTGAAAAATGTTTAATACAACCTTTTTCTAATACTTTAATAATAATACTAATTCTTTTATAATAATTTTTAATAATCAATAAAATACCATTGTGAATTTAAAAGTTAGAAGAAACTCTTAAAAATAAAAAAATAAACAACAAAGATGAAAGGTAAGAACACCGCAAATGTTCAGTTGATCAGAGCAGCAGTTGAGCAGATGCCAAGATGTTTGCCAAATGCTTGCACAAATTACTCCCAAAGCATTAGACGACACCCAGTAGGCCTATCTGCATTTCAACCCTCAATTGTATTGTGTTTTCACAAGGAACAGCGTTGTTGTACAAAATAAAGAACTGCCAGCAAAAAGGTCATTGCATCACAATTAATTCCCTGCTTTTTGTTTTGGAAACAACAACACAGCCAAACCATGATATGACAGAAACAGAAATAGTACGAGTGGCTGATGACAACATTATGTGGATCGAACTGCTGTCCGTTCTGCCACACAAGATTGGTAGAACGGATTAATAAGGTGATTCCACCTTATATAATACAAAGTCAACTAATTTTGTTATTTATATTGTCTTGGTATGAGAAGTTATCATAGATTTATAAAAATACTGTCTTAAATCTAAACCCACTTAAATAAATAAAATTAAAATAATTAAATCAAGAAGAAATAACAATAAAACAACAGCGAAATGATTGGTTGCTAGAAAAAAGTTAATTAAGTTATTATATTAAGGTTGAAATCCAAACTGACCTTGAGGAGACATGAGTAGGTTTACATATTCGAGAACGTCGAGGAACAGTTCATTGCGGCGATATTTGATGCCCTCCCTGCGCCAGCCAATCTGTCCTGTGACTTGTGACGTAATCTGAGCCTGCTCCTCCTTGCTCTGAGACTTAACTCCCTGCTGGGTAATGAAGGTTTTCAGAACACCCGTGTCTGAGTTCTGAGGGTAGCCAAAGTCCAGGATTTCTATAGTAAAATGTCTCAAGTAGAAGTAGGCGGATCACAATGGTTAAGTAAGGTAAAACTATGTGTTGGTGAATTTGAGGATGCAAGATTGATTAGAAAGGTGAATGAGATGGCTCTCTTCGGCGCCTTAATATCCCTTCGCACTTCATGCAAGCCTCCCTAAAAGGAATATAATATCCATACATTTCCATAATACATTTCCGTGATTACAGACATCACGGTTAAAAATATTATTATTTAACTTCGGGTCCTAGGACAGTAGGTTCTAGCCCAGACATTACTTTAGGCTAGTCCTAGAGGTTTGTGGCACGACAATTACTTGGTAATAATATCCTCCATTGGTGCCTTATTAAAGTATAAAATTTTAAACTAACCGTCAAGCAGCTCGTAGATCAAGACAAAGTTGTTCTTGATATTTTCTTCTGATATTTTTCCAAAGTATGATTGCATGACATCGATGACTCTGAGCAGAAACTCGAACACCATGGCAGCATTAACATTCTGCTTGGTCACTGCGGCCAGCCAGATGTTGGCCCTCTGGACAACAAAGTTAACAGGCTGTAGGCTACATAAGTAATAAAAACCTACCTACTCTGTTTGATATTTGTAGGCTATCTAATAAAATACCCCCGCCGCAGCAAACCTGCAGACTAAGCGAATTTCCATTTGGCTGATTGGATTTACACTAAAATGTCTCTTTAAAAATATCACATTTATTCCCTATTTAAATAACATTAGTTTAACGAGTACTTAGGTTTGCTGCAACAGGGAGGGTAAAAAGGTGTTTTTTTTTGTAAAATTTAATAGTTTTGTATGAAATTAATGCATTTTCCAAATTTGATCAAAATATGTTCATAAACAAGCAAACTACAACAGTTTATTTATTCTCCATAAGAATAACATGGGAATTTTAAATTTACAGATTTTTGGAATTTTCTCCATAACCATTAGGCGCATATTAACGCTTCAATATACTAAATTATTTGTTTTTTTAAGCTCTACAAAATGGTTTGGAAAGATATTGCTAAATTTTTAGTTTTTAGGGTAAAAAATGGGAAAAACCAATTTTTACCCCATAAAACCCCCCATAAACCCCTGTTTCCATAGTCCGATCATGCTGGTTCGCGAACTCGTTCAAATAAACGTAGGTTTACACGTTTGTACCAAATTTCATCGAAATCGGATGATTTTTGCTCGAGTTATCGCGCTAACGGACACATATATAAATATATATATATATATATATATGAATTTGAACGGATGGTGTTTTTGGTCTCTAGGGACCTCAAAACGAAAAAGTAAATCGGTCCCGGGTCCAGGTCTTACCATGAGTACTACGGTAATAGCTTATTCCCTATAGGGGAAATTCGCTAAAAACTAGTTGAAGGCTAAGAATCTTTTGTATATTTTAGTTGGCCGTTTTAATAATACTAGAGAGCCTGGCGCACGGAATCGTGCGCAATCTACACACAGAGAAGGAGGACTTTTTATTGCTAATTTTTTATTTGGAGTTCTTGGGTATTTTGGTTTTGTTCTTAGAGGTGGGGGCAATGAACTATACTACATAGGCCTACCTACTATAGTTCGTTGGTTGGGGGTGGTGGAAGGTATAATTAATTATTGAGTTCGCTGTTTACGTGGGTCTTTACCGGTTTTTAGCGAATTTCCCATATAGGGAATAAGCTATTACCGTAGGTCTCATGGTAAGACCTAGACCCGGGACCGATTTACTTTTTCGTTTTGAGGTCCCCAGAGGCCAAAAACACCATCCGTTCAAATTCATATATATATATATATATATATATATATATATATATATATTTATATATGTGTCCGTTAGCGCGATAACTCGAGCAAAATTGATCCGATTTTGAAGAAATTTGGTAAAAACGTGTAAACCTACATTTATTTGAACGAGTTCGCGAACCAGCATAATCAGACCATGGGATCAGGGGTTTATGGGGGGTTTTATGGGGTAAAAATGGGTTTTTCTCATTTTTGACCCTAAAAACTTCAAATTTCTAAATTTCTCTCTAGACCATTTTGAAGAGCTTAAAAAAACAAATAATTTAGTATATTGAAGTGTTTTTGAATGTTCATTGAGAAAATTAAAAAAATTGTAAATTTAAAATTCCCATGTTATTCTTATGGAGAACAAATAAACTGTTGTAGTTTGCTTGTTTATGGATATATTTTAATCAAATTTGGCAATTTGGTTTATTTCATACTAAGCTATCAATATTTCAATTGAAAAAAACACACCTCAACATCTTCCCCATAGCAGCAAACCTAACTACTCACTAAAATTAATGTTATTTAAATAGGAAATAAATCTGAAAATTTATAGGGAATATTTTAAAAGAAATCAAGCCGGGTAAATGGAAATTCGCTTAGTGTGCAGGTTTGCTGCGACGGGGGTATTTTGTGAAAGCCGCTAAAAGATGCTCGTTTTATTTATCTTTTTTTTTAAGAGGTTGGCGGCCTTTTTTAACCTTGCATTTGCCCGTCCACATAGACTAAGCGCCCGTGCGTGGATCATTTACAGCAAAGCAAGGAGTGAGCCGGTACAGTACAAAGGTGATCTGTACTGATAAATCCTAGTGGCAGTGACCAGGATCCGAACCCACAACATCGCTGCCTTGGGCTTGAAGTCCGCGACGCTACCAACTGAGCCACCGACACACTACAAAGGAGGTGAGTCTACTTTAATCTACTTTAGCCTAAGTAATTCTTTCGGATTTAATTTGATTTTCTACAAAGTACAATATTGATTTTGATTGTTTACAAATCTGAAAATGATACCATGCGTGCACCAAGTGTGTATTCCATGAAAAAAGGCGGGTTCTTTTAGCAATTTTCCAACAAAACCTAATCAAATCGAATCAAAATATCCTTTATTCATTTAATTACAATTGTACAGGAATAGAGTCACATCTTACAAAATAAAATGTTTTACTGGACTAAAAATAAGACAGAATATTTATTTTATTTTGTTCTCCCAAAACTCTTCCAGAGAATAAGGGGCAATTTTAATCAAATACTGTTTCAGACAATTTTAAAACTTGTTTGTGTCATTTTCAGTTAGAAGTGTTTTTGGAAGATGGGACATAAATTTATTTCCTGTGAATTTTGTTTTCTTTTTATAAAATTCTAGATTGTGTCTATCAACTTGAGATTGAGAACGAGTGATATAATTATGACTAATTTTGTTTGATATCTGAGTTTTTGTAATATTTTTATCATAAATAATAGTACCTAAGTACCTAAGTATGGATACCTGAGGACTGTCGTTGAGATTTACTATACATTTTTTGAGATATACATTTTATGAGCTATACATTTTAATAATCATGTTCAACAATGGCTATATTGCTCTAATACTGTACACGTTTTGGTTTTTTAAGGAATCCATTAAAGTTTTAGGTAATTTGTTGAAGGTTGCTAGTAGGGGCCAAACCTGATTTTGAATATAATTTCCAATATGTAGGCGCACTTAAGTTTATAGCAAACTTGATTACAAACTATCAGAGGTAGGCCTAAAACAAGTAGACTATTGGTACCAACCTTGATATGAAAAAAGGATGTGCGTGCTATATTTGTGACTGGAGAACGAACTTGTTGTCGCGCATGAATGACGTTGACTCTAAATGCGTCCACAGCATTACGGCCGATGTCATCTCTATATACTCGGGAAATGAGAACTTCCCCTTTGTGGTTGTAAACAAAAAGCCCACCAATCATCTTTGGGCTCTGAAGTCTGTGAAAACAATATTTTTCAGTAAAATAAAATTTGAATCACTGATAACAGGTTGAAGGTTGAAAATCAGTAGACTAATCTGCTGGATGATTGATTTTTGAAAATTATGAAAACAAAAGGGCTTAACTAATAACCTTATTTGCTCCTAGTTTGAGGTACTATAGGCAAATTCGGTTTAAGGGTACATGTAATTAGCCTAATTATAAGTGTTTGAGGGAGATAGAACAGGGATAGTATTGTTATACAAAAATGAAAATAGGGCAAAATGGTTACGTATTAATAGTTAATATGGAAAATACCTATTTTGGTGACGTTGGTCTGTGCAACCGTATGCCTACCGGTACATTATTATAAAATTAATAGTGTAGTAATGTCAAGCAACAAAAAAAGGTTTTCTAAAAGGTAATCAATGATACCTAATTTTACTATGTTCAATGTATTTTTCCGTTCGAGGTAAATAAATTTGCCAGAACGCATATGGTGACGTCGGTGCACCAAAACAAAACCGAAAATTACAATATTCAAAACACCTACAGTGATGTCAGTGTGTGACCAGACAGCTCACACTTTAGGTGACGTCGGTCCAAAATGGCTGCCATTTTGGATTGGTAGAATTTATAAATCTGATAAGTTACTTTGTGCAAAGATTAAACTTAACTTAGCCTACTTGTCACTACTTACGGACCAAGTTTCAAGTCAATCGCTTTCAAGGAGTTTGAAAGTTATAGATTTAAGTGAAAATCACAGAAAGTTATGGATTTAACTGATTTAAGTGAAAATCACATAGCCTACATATACACACAAACAGTAAACCAGGCATTGTAGACCCATGTTAATATGGCATATTTTTGCATTGTTTTGACAGTACTTTGGTATTATTCAGAGGCCACCCTTTTACAGCGTGCAGCAGCGGCTATGTTAGGTTGGGTTATCAGCAATAAGTTATGTTTGTAAGACTTTCCTCGTTCTGTTATGAATCGAACGATACCAGATGAGTCATACTTTCGTACGCCAAACCACCTTCAAGTAGGCCAAGATCAGGTCGTTGACCGGAGCGTGTGCATCACCTGTCACCGCCTGTATCTGAGGTATTTTGCGGGTGAAAGTATGACTCAAAAGGTATAGTTTGATTCATAACGAAACGAGGAAAGTCCAACAAACATATTTATGATAACCCAACCTAACATAACCGCCGCAGCACGCTGTCTACCGGTACTTGGCAGAGTATAGCGGCGGATCACTGCCTTCTGGGAGGCAGAACTATGAGGCCGCTAATCGTAATCATGTCAAATTTGGACAGTAAGTAAATTAAAGTGTTCTTTCCAATTAGGTGACGGTATTTATTTTTGGTCTCCAGTAAAAAAATCTCTGTAAAAACAGTGGGGTCCAGATAATACCAAAGTACCGTTTTGACCTTAGGAACAAATATACAAAAGAATTCCAGAGAGTTCTGAGAAACCCTGTAATAACAGTTAAGCCTTTTAAGGTTTAAATCCATTTTTATAGGATTTAATGTTAGATCACAGATCACATACATTCGCCTATTGGGTCTGATGATGATTGGAGTGTCCAATCGAAATCAATCACCACCTTCATTTGATTTTTTCATTATCAGCAAGTTTGGTTGGGTAGCCTACAGTTTCTTAACCGGGCTATGCTAACATTGATTGAAACTATCGATTCGATTAGTAAACCTTCATGCGGTTAGGTTAGGTTATGCCAGTAACTGCCAGACGCCCAATCCACGTCCGGTTACCAGACGGGTATCCTCTGCCTAGTTTGATTTTATTCATTTAAGTTACCTAACTTAACTTGCCAAAAATCCACATAGGCCTAAGTTAGTTATTATAGGTTACTTAAAAAACAAGAGTTTGACCCACACAATGTAAGTTACGCCTAAGATAAAATGGGTAGGGCCAATAGTCTTAAGAATATTAAAAAAGTGGCAAAATGCCTTCGAGGTGTGAGATGAAACTTAAACAGCACCACAAAAACACTCACAAAGCAGATTATAGAGACCTTGGGTTCAAAGGGAAAGGGTTAGTGGTAGAATTTGTCGAGTTAATACTTGCAGAAGCATGCAAACATGCACGCACAATTATGGGTAAACAATCAATGAATAAGCTTTACTGAGGTGTTATCCAAGGGAGAATGTTAACCATGATAAGGCAAGTTATTATTAGGAAAATATGTAACTCATTCTTAAATTAAACTTAGTTAACGAACATTTCAACGTCAAAATTGAAGATCTAGTAAATGTTACACGTTTAACTGAGACTGATGATAAGCCTAAAATCTAGGCTATTAATTTTCTAGAATTCTGTCACCTAACACTGTGGCATCTAGTGTAGCCAAACGTAAAACATACCAATATTACCTACCTTCAGGATCGAGGATAACTTTAGGTTAACTTAACATTATTCCACAAATTCAAACAAGTTCTTTTACGGAGTACAGACTCAGGATGACAATTGATTAGTGCAATTATAGCAGAAAGAAACTCTAATGTTAATGTAAATGTAGGTAGACTGTGGTGCTGTGGTACCAGTCCAGTTGTACCAGTACCAGAGCGTCCAGAGTAGAATCCAGAAACCAGAGTCAGAGTTACCAAAACCAAAACCACTAAAACCAGTATTCCCTAATCAATCCCTTCCCTTCCCTCTGTCACGCCCACCGGCCACCACCGCCGCGCCGGCCAACCACTCCACTCCACATCCAATCCACCGGCCACCGAATCAACCAACAACCGCCTTCTTTTTAACTCTAACCACAGACGTGCACAGACACAGTAGACATAGATAAAATACTTATACTTTATACTTGTTTATACTTTTACTTTTCATTGAAATGGTGACCATACAGAGTAGGTCCTATTTTAAGCCAAGTATGAATGGAGATGATGAGTGTAGGATGAGTGACGCGATCTTGTAGTCCTGTTAGTGACTAAGACCGACACATTCCTTAGACTCAGCTGTTAATTAATAGCCCATACAGAGCTAATGAATGACAACTAAGGGACCTACAGTTTATAGTAGAATCCGAACCACATTTTTGCCTTGGTATTAACGTATTTGTCTAATTATCAGGATAGTACTGCATATAAACATTTTCCTAAAAACATACTCCTAAAGGAAGAACGTATACTCTTAAGGAGTATGTTTTAATGGTTTTATCTATGCCTCAGCTCAGACTATAGTCACGATTCACGACCACCTTTAACTCCAGGTCACGGCCTTAGAAGTGGCAACGTCGCAAGTAGTGTTGTAAGAGCTTTTTTGTTTGATGATGATGGAATGGCCTCTGGATCGTCTGAATTAACTATATAGTGGTTTAAATTACCTTGTTACTGTCAAAACGATCCTCTGTGGTTCGTAAGACTACAGCTGTTCCATGCTTCGAATGGAGCACATGATTAGGTCATAAGAATGTAAAGTAGTCTTCATTGGATATTCCTCGTAGCGGAGTTTTGACGAACGCCACTACGAGGAATATCCATAATGAAGACTACTTGACATTCTTCTGACCTGAGGATGTGTTCCATAGTCTTCATTGGATATTCCTCGTAGTGGAGTTCGTCAAAACTCCGCTACGATGAATATCCAATGAAGACTACTTGACATTCTTCTGACCTGAGGATGTGTTCCATTCGAAGCATGAAATAGCTGTAGTCTTACAAACTGCAACTATAAAGGATCGTTTTGACATTATCAAGGCAATTTCAACCATTACACTGGTAGTTGTTTTGTTTGGATGCAGCCAATGGTAGTTTGCGTATTTTTTAAGAATACGAAAATTTTGGTTGTGTTGGGCTATTCAAGTATCGATTTCACTGTAAATGTACGGTACCTACAGAATATATGTTTGAACTCCAACTCCAATTGGCCAGCACTGCAACTGCAGGTTACTGCGATGAAGACTGAAGACTATCAACAGGAACAGACTCCCTCTACTCTCCAGGGCGACAACCTTTGTTTGGACGGTTGTACGTAGGACTCGTAGGAGGAACCAAACTCGGACTCTCGGATTAATCAGACGGTAATAGGGGAGGTGCTGTACATGCCCTCGAACCACACGCCGATTCTATTCTTCTTCGCCATTAGCCTGATTGGACCTATTTACACTAAAATGCCTCCTTAAAAATATCACACTTATTCCTATTTAAATAGAATTAGTTTAACCAGTACTTAGGTTTGCTGCAACAGGAAGGATATTTTTTTTTGTAAAATGTTAATAGTTTAGTGAGAAATTAATGTATTTTCCAAATTCGATCAAAATATGTTCATAAACAAGCAAACTGCAACAGTTGACTTATTCTCCTTAAGAACAACATGGCAATTTAAAATTTAAAATTTTTTTTAAATTTTCTCCGTAACTATTAGGCGCACAATAATGCTTCAACATACTACAAATTATTTGTTTTTTTTAAGCTCTACAAAATGGTTTGTAAAGAAATTGTAAAATTTTCTGTTTTAAGGGTCAAAAATGGGAAACCCCTATTTTTAACCCGTAAACCCCCGTTCCCATAGTCCGATCATGCTGGTTCGTGAACTCGTTCGAATAAATGTAGGTTTACACGTTTATACCAAATTTCATCAAAATCTGATCATTTTTGCTTGAGTTATCGTGCTAGCGGACACATATACCGTATGAATTTGAACGGATGGTGTTTTGGCCTATACTATAGGCTATAGGGACCTCGAAACGAAAAAGTAAATCGGTCCCGGGTCCAGGACTTACCATGAGTACTACCATAGACAATAGAGTAAATTTTTGTCTATGGTACTACGGTAATAGCTTAGGGAAATTCGCTAAAAAGTACCAAACAATATGTGCTCGTGCTCTGTCATACTCACAGGCACCGTGAAGTGGTGAGTTTATGGAATGGAAGAGGACATTCAGTTCAGTTTCTAGTGGTAAGTGGTAAGGTGGTAACACTTTTTACCAACTGTCGCTGTTAGGACCATAGTATAGACATAGACTAACCAACACAAGGGAGTATGTTTTATCTATGGTATAGACTAGGAGTATGTTTTATGTGTTGGTTAGTCTATGGTTTTATCTATGGCTGTACTGACTGGTGCTGCTCCGTTGCTCCGTGTCCTTGTGTCGGAATTTTGAGGTAAGGAGATTTACTTTCAAAGCAATACAGGACAGGAGCAGAATCAAGTGAAGTGAAGAAGAAGAACCTAACTTCAACTTTCCAAGTCAAGTGTCAACATCAACATTCTGATTCTACAACAACAATCGGGAATCGCGAATCGCCTCTTTGAGTAGAGTTTATTGAGTTGAAGTGAAATATTTTTGGTTTGTTATTGTCTTTTCTTTTTATTTTGTGTAAAAAGTTGTGTTTTTTAATAGAGAACTTTGATCTTCTAAAAACTGGAGGAACTTTTTGATTGGCATAAATATATCCATGTTGTTCCAAACTGTTCTTGGCTATAAGGTAAAGTTAGGTATGAATTTTAAGATATGAGTTATGAATGAAGCCAGAAAGGTGTACACGCCGTGTGTTTCGGGTACAGTTTCTTAACTGGGCTATGCTAATATCGATTGAAACTACAGAAAATGTTGATTAATAATCGATATTTTTAAATATATCTAAGTTTAGGGCCTATTATGAAATTAAACAGTCATAACCTAAAATAACTAACCAATCTTGCTGATGATGAAAAAATCTCATGATGGTTTACTAATCGAATCTATAGTTTCAATCGATATTAGCACAGCTTACCCCAATTCTAGAAAAAAGTTTTAGGCCTAACTTATTAAAATATTTGCAAAAATAAAAAAGTTAGGCCTAAGTTATACTGTAACCATTTCATATAGGCCTAAAGCATTGCGTTTAAGTACAAAATGGCCTCAGCGGTTCTTGATTACCTATACGGATGAAAAATGCTGGCAGCAAAACGGTTAAGTTAAGAACATTGACCGATGAATTACATTTTTATGTGTCAAAATGATTTCTCAATGCCTGTGGACTATCACTCAGTTGCTGTTTTAAAGGCTAACTGTTAACATGGTCTGTTTACTAGATATTCGGTTGTAGAGGTGTGTACTTCAAGTTGTTATTTAAACTTATTAGTTTGTTATCATTGTTTTAAATAGTATAGTTTAGATTCAACAGATTAAAAACTCATCCACCATCTTGCCAGCAAGCATCAAGATAACTTCTGTGATTATATAAACAGAGATGTATTTAAGATATGGAAACTGTGTCGTATCACTTCGGCTCAACCTCAAGTAACACATCATCCCAGTAACATTTTAGCCCGTAATCCTCAGATGTGGCCTGCGGTCCAACTCTCTTACCTGCCCACTAAAAAAATATTTGACAGTTCTTCAGTACGGTACGGTAACTATTTGGGAGAATGGATACAAAACACTAACAACACTTAAGTAAACTAACAAAAGGCATTAGATTTCAAATTAACTCACCTCGAACTGCGTTCCGCAAAGGCTTTGAAAAGGTAATTTTTAACTAAACATTTATACTAATTTCCACTTAAGGTTAGGTTAGGTGTAAGTTAGACCTCACTCTTACGAATAACTTTAAAATTTGCAACATCTTTGTAAACAAAGGGGTTGGTGGGGATGAGATACCACGGATTCTGAAAGAGTAACGGTTGAGCGACATTCCACCACAGGGTGGTTGCAAATAATACAGGTCATGGCTTACTACCTGAACTGAGTTTCTCAACCCTTGTAAAATTTTTGTCGGGCTGAAATGTTACTCCATTAGCTTATTAATCAACTGTAAAAGCGAGTGGGACGAAGCATTACACTGTTTTTTTAGAAATTTGAGTTTGCTCTCGAAGTGTTACTACACCTGTGCGAGCAGCCCAGATGAGAGGAGTAAACAGTTTCCAACTGTTTCCATGGTGTAGTAACACTTCCATGGAAACAGCTCTCTTTCCTCCTCTCATCTGGGCTGCTTGCACAGCGGATTTGTGGCAAACAACCTTCGGGTGTGAGAGTTTCCACTCTCGGTGTCAATGACAATTAATTCTTCACTGCACCCTAATGTTTTGTTCGTTTTTGAAAAATTTGAAATCCATACAGTCAGATACCAGATGCGTATGAGCGGCTAAACACAACGGAAGTCCCTAAAAGCAGGAGGAAGACCAACAAAAAAGGGACTTTAATTGAAAAATACTGACCAATTAAATAATGAACAAAAAGGTTTGTTAACATAATAATTATATTTAAAGCGCATAGTATACAGAAAAATCACCGCTATAAAGGTAATGTATGACAAGTTGACAAGAAGTTAGTTCTTATTCAGTTGTTACCCTTTGTTAACTAATCAACCATGAGATTTCTCGAAAGTGTAGATGCGCGTAGTTATAGGGCGCCCTCAGGGCTATCTCTCTCCCATGTGTGCAGTTTATGTGCCGACATCCATTTTGGTGCTTAATTTGAGTGTGCCCATAATAATAGATAACAAATACAATTAATTATGAAAATAGTCAGCATCCTAAAAAATATTGATGTGGGACATTGAGGTAAATGCACCAGTAGCTTAGGACAGTGCTCCAGAAGCTGACAGTTTGAGTTTCTTTACATTATAATGTGGTCTCCTAAAAATATGTACACATGATTGCATTGTTAGAAGAACATATGTTTATTCTTGATTTGTTTACAAACAAATCAGTGAAATTTAGCCCATACTCGCTGAATGGTGGTGGTTTGAAAGCGACCCTGTCTGTACACATCACATTTAGTCGATTCCCCTAATGAAATTGTTAAGAAGATAAGTTTGGTTTTTTGTCATTTCGCTAAATTTCTTAAATAGTATTAATGATTAGGCTCATTATTTTTATCAATTATACCTTTGTTGACAATTTCATGACAAAATTGGGGTGTTAGGGGGTTTGGATTTAAAATTATATCAATGTCAGGCTTTGGTACACAAAAGCCATACAATTTCCACTAGCTGACAGGGGATATTTGCTACTTGCACAATATTAAATTGGTTTTACCCATCGAAATTTGCATGCTATTTCACAAGTTTTAATTTTTTAATTAATAAGCCAAATTATCTTAAATTTATTTTTTAAATATATATAAAATATATATATTTTTTAATGTAAATATTTTTTATTTTAAAATATGTAAAATAAATTTTCTTAATAACGTTTTACATGATTTTATAATTTAATTATTAAGTTAGATTTTATTCGTCTTATAAATTATAAAACCCTTAGGTTTAGCAGCTATATAGTATATTTATAGTTCCAGTGTCAGCTACAACTGACAGTCAGCTACTGGTACAAGCACTTTTTTCACTGTCAGCCACTGGAACACGTACAAAGGTTGAATTAAGTTTAAAAATGTTATAAAATATGTTTAAAAAACCCTTTTTGTATGACAAATTTGAAAACTACACTAAATTTAGAATCACATAAAATCTGTAATATCTCTTTAGTTCCTATTTATTCAAAACCACGGATTATTAAGTGCGTATAGTTTCTTATACTGTCAGCTACTGGTGCGTTTACCTTAAAGAACAATATATTTTAAATCGGATCATATGACATGGATATAATTCTAAAAACGTTGTTGAATATCTATGGTTCCATAATTGTGTAGCCCTATTCACAGTTTTCACAAACTGAGAATAAAGAGTCATTCTGTGTTAAGGCGGGGACACACATGTCATACACCCTTCCGATCCGACTCCGATCATACTGTGGTACGACTGTCGGAGAGGGGAATGGTACTTAACTTTGAACGCGGTTGTTTACACCTCTCCGACACGCGTCACGTCATACTCCGATCCTACTCCGATTTTGACTCCGATCACGCACCGACACTGCAGTCTATTCGTTTGTCGGATGCAGGATGGGTTGTTTCTTAAAAATCACCTTTATTCTTAAGGTTTAAGAATAATGGTTTAAGATAAATATATGACGATGCTTGATGTGAAATCTGTGCGTGCATACCTTCAATTTGAGACCTCGATCATGAAAATCGGACGGGTAGAAAAGCCAAATGAACTCGAGAGAGAAAACCCAATGTGCTTAATATACAAGATGGGCACTTAAGTAAACCACCTAACTTTCTTTCCATACAGAATGAACCCAAATTCTTCGTTTTACACTGCCCTCCAGAGATGTCTGACTTTCTTCCTCTTCATCTAGACAAACCACCATCATGGCTGAATCCCGAAGTCCAAAGTTTTTGAACATGTTTACCACCTTCTGCTGCACGTAGTTTACAAATCAGACTGGCAAGTGTTGATCGACCGGTGGAGGAAATCGGGCATGGGTCGGAAGCGTGTATGACATGTGTGTTCACCCCCTCCGATCCCGCACCGATCCTTCTGGAATCCCGCAAATCGGATCGTAGTAGGATCGGAAGAGTGTATGACAAGTGTGTCCCCGCCTTTACAACCCTCAATGCTTTCAATTTCAAAATTTATTGGAATTTTTTGTGATTTCTCTATTAAAACCCATAGTAACTCTCTTTTAGCGAATTTCCCCTATTTTTAGGGAATAAGCTATTACCGTAGTACTCATGGTAAGACCTGGACCCGGGACCGATTTGCTTTTTGTTTTGAGGTCCCTAGAGACCAAAAACATCATCCGTTTAAATTCATATATATATTTATTTATATATGTGTACGTTAGCACGATAACTCGAGCAAAAATGATCCGATTTTGATGAAATTTGGTAAAAACGTGTAAACCTACGTTTATTCGAACGAGTTCGCGAACCAGCATTGATCGGACTATGGGAACAGGGGATTATGGGGGGTAAAAATTGGTTTTTCCCATTTTTTACCCTAAAAACTAAAAATTTAGCAATTTCTTTCCAAACCATTTTGTAGAGCTTAAAAAAACAAATAATTTAGTATATTGAAGCGTCAATATGCGCCTAATGGTTACGGAGAAAATTCCAAAAATCTGTAAATTTAAAATTCCCGTGTTATTTTTATGGAGAATAAGTAAACTGTTGTTGTTTGCTTGTTTATGAACATATTTTGATCAAATTTGGAAAATGCATTAATTTCATACTAAACTATTACATTTTACAAAAAAACTGCTTTTTACCCTCCCTGTTGCAGCAAACCTAAGTACTCGTTAAACTAATTTAAATAGGGAATAAATGTGATATTTTTAAGGAGGCATTTTAGTGTAAATCCAATCAGGGAAATGGAAATTCGCTTAGTCTGCAGGTTTGCTCCGGCGGGGGTATTTTTTATAGAGGTTGGCGGCCTCTTTTAACCTTGCATTTGCCCGTCCACATAGGCTACAGATCTGTGCGTGGAATGTATCCAGCAAAGCAAGGGGTGAGCCGGTACAGTACAAAGGTGAACTGTACTGATAAAATGTTTGTGGCAGTAACCAGGATCCGTCGATCCGAACCCATGACATCACTGCCTTGGGCCCGAAACGTGACACTACCAACTGAGCCACCGACTCACCTTTGCTAACCCAATTAAATTAAAAATTTTAACCTAAAAAAAGAAGGTATGACTGTGTCAGTTTGCTTATCGTTAATCCGAGTGACTGTTTGCGCATTGGAAACGAATCGATGATATGGCTGGACTTATAAAATGAACTAGTTGTCTTTGCTAACAAGCGTTTCAACGTTACCTTATTATTTCTTTTTTTTTATGAAACCAGCTACGCCAGATAGGTTGTGTCAATAAAAAGACCCCACTGATACTTTTGTTTTGATAGGATACCTATACAGGTTGAATAAAAAGTCAAGACCCCCCCATCTAACATTTTTCTAAGTAAACATACACAGGTGGCCGTGTAATCTTACTATGAAGTTTCATTTAATGGTTTTGATAACTTTGATTGTCCCCAAAAATTTGTAGGGGCAACTAAAAAAATTTGAAATGTATACCCCCTTCAAGTGACACCTCATTTTTATGTGTTACCCAAAACTTAATGAATGGCGAAAACCAGAGTTTGTCATCTCTTCTCTATCGAAAAAGGTAGTATTGAAGTCTACACATAAAAAAGAATCAATGTGATGGTAATATTGGCTACTATTTTAGATAGAGAAAAGATAGATAGAAGTTTTTGTAAACACTTAAAAGTGAATTGAGGGGGTTTGCATATAAAAGTTTTGATTTGCCCTAAAATCCCCCATTTTTAGGGACACTCAACATTTTCAAAATTATTAATTGAAACTTGGGGTTACTGTTAAGATTGCACGACCACCAAAAGCATATCTCTGTATATTTACTTAGAATAATATTAGATGGGGGTCTTGACTTTTTATTCACCCTGTACATTCACGTGTGGCGGTCGGATCGAGCCTCAAATATTATTCTGTTCCTCGAAATAATTGTCTTGGGTATAGAATGGCTTAGCCATAGTACAGTGCTAAATTCTGGGCTGTGCAGGTTTTTTGTGGGGCGAGCTGTTGTCTATCCGGATCTTAGGAGCCGGGAATGCATGTTTTGTTTGATTAAGCCTACAGAAGAAAAGGTCTATTTTCATTGTTTAGTCTTTTCTGGTGTGTATGGACGGTGTTTATAGTGGGAGAGATTTGAGTGTTATTTATAATGCAAGTTGGACATTGTAGTGACTATAGACTGTTAAATTTTGGTTCATGCATTTACGTTTGTGTACATCCTTATTCATAACTCGCGTAGGCCTATAGCTCAAACTTTGATGTTGGGAAAGTCTAGTGTTGGGGTAGTTATAGGTTTTGAAGTAAAAGCCCTGACTGAATAACTCGTCAAAATGGTCATTGTAGTCGTCGAAGAGCGTGTTATATTTCTCTGCTGGAACTGTCAAGTGTTGTGGCCCAGCTGCCCCGGCGTGGCGCGGCGTCTTTGCACCCCCGGGGTCTGTTTACTTTGGCGCGAGGGGCAAACAACTATACTATGGGCCTTCTAGGAAGAATAGCCAATCGTATAATGCACGTCGGGGAAGATTTATTTCACGAAGCGGGCCGCCTTCTCTCCACTTGGGTGTTTCGGGGGGCCTTTAGTCAGTTTTTTGGGGAATTATTCTAATAGTTGTGAATCCCGAAGTTTGTAGTGAGTGATCTTTCGTTATGGGTTGGTTAAAAAGTCGTCGTGTATGATAGAAATCAGTAATCGACACTAGCGGACACTGTTGGTTGTTAAATTCACCTACGACCATTTTATTCTAAAACTGGTTATAGCTTAAGAGAAAAAGGATGTTTACCCTACTCATCTTGCTAGTCAAAGCTCTTACAAAATTTTACCATATTCCCATATTTTGCCTGAGTGAATCCGGGAAACCCCCACTCCGTAGGGTTACTTTGAGGTTTAACAACGTTTAACGATATATTCGACCGTCAGTTGGGCAGTAGAGTGGCGAAAACTTTGTGGTTTGGAATGTGGAACCAGTTGCGTGCCAAACACACATAAACAAGAGGAAGATTCGGATAAACGAGAGAAGTTGACGGCGATCGATTCTTTTAGTCACGTTTAAATATCATTGGGTTTGTTCTCAACTGGCGGCCTTGCGGCCAACAATCATGCACCCATCCCGCGTTTGTTTGTACAGAAGAACCGCGTTTGTTCAAAATCTTAACTCATACTTTTCTGTATATTCTTATTCTTACTATCGCAAAACACGTTTTGCATCAATACCAGTGTACACATTATGGCTGCTCAGCACTTCCTTGATGTTTTTGGTTATAGATGAAAGTTAAAAAAAAACTTTCATGTAACAATTTGTGTCCAATTTAGTACAATACGATACCGTGTTTGGCGATCGAACAGACATTTAACACAGTAATTTTATGATGGTTGTATATTTGCCACGTAATTAAGCTGAAATTATTATTATATTGTAATACTGAAGTGTCGTAACGCGCATTCTATTCCTAAATCTCAACACTCATTATTCCTCATGTGTTCACATCCTTATATCTGTCCCCCAGGCTCGGCGGAAGTCAGGGTTCGTCAAAGGTTTCCGTGCTTCCGCCAGTGGTCTCCTTCCGCCGGTACCTCTGTAAATCCTTACAAGGACCTATAAATCCTCCTGTTGTGTGCTTCTAGAACCATCACGGAAAATTGAACCTCATAGGACGATTGAAGATTTGTCGTGGTTTGCCTTTTCCGACCACTGCATGAAATGGTCACATTGCCACATCTGTAAACAGAACGCCTATAGCTCATTTCTGCTTAGTGTGCTTGAGTGTAAATTACTATTGCCGCTCGCTAATCAGCTGATTTTACAACCATTGGTGTTTCTATAAAAACTAACAACCGGTAAACAAGTAACATAACCTAAATAACACAAATAACCTAAATGACAAATTATATAGGCCGACAACTAAAAAGTTGATATTATAAGCTAATTATGATATTATAAGGAAAAATCTTGTGCGTATTACGAGCACTAAAGTCATTGCCGCTCTCAAAATGTATGGTCGCACTCCAGTTAAACCAACTTCGTGCGGCCATCTACAGTTCTCGGCAAATATGTCGGCCTTAACGTTTTCTGTGGCCTTAGTCACTAAGACTACAAGATCGTGCCACTCATCCTACACTCGTCTCCATTCATACTTGGCTTAAAATATCTACTTTGTATGGTCGCCATTTCAATGATAAATTACTAAAAGTATTAAAGTAGTAGGGGCCTTATTAACTAAAGTAATACCTTCCAATACTGTAGACTGAAGTATCCAATAGTAAATGGTAAAACTAAAAATTGCTCCATGAGAACAACTGGTTGCTGGATTTTTAGATTATTTCGTGTTTTATTTTCCTTATTGCATTCTTCGAGTATTTATCCAGTCCAAATGGATTTTACAAGCTCACGCTCCGTAGATAACAGCTCCGAGATCCATTTCGGTTTATTGACGAAACGTTGCTACCAGCCATCCATCGAGATACCGCGGAACCGCATTCCTCGGCGCGGAGGCAGGTCGTTTTATTTTGACAGCTGATTCGGCGCTGCCAGCGCGCAGACGCGGGGTCCGCGCAGGCGCGAGCGGCGCCCCTGGTGGCCGGTGATTGAAACATGATTACCAACAAGGACGTTCCGCTTCATAACCTCACTTTTTGTCGTCTCGGACGATCGGATTTAATTAATCAGTGTCGTTGTTTACCGGCCGTTACCGCGTGACGGACCGCGACAATGGCACCTTGCTGAAACGAATCTGGTCGTTATTGAATTGGGAAACCGGCTTTGTTGGGAACGGACGGCTCCCAAGGTGGTGCTGCTGAGCAATACCATTGTGTCAGCTACTATAACTTGGATTTGTAAAGTAAATTAATCCTCTTGTAACAAACAACAAAAACTACTACTTTTTTACTTATAACTGTAGTGATTGCATTTTAAAGCTCAATATAGGCCTACTTAAAAACCCTATACTCAAAAGCTGGTGATAGCCAAGAGTTTTGTGTTTGCTTTAACCAATTATTAGTAGGGTACCAATTAGAGAGCACAGATGTACCAATATACCTCTAATAGGCGCTCGCTCTCCCGTTCGAGGTCTGAGCTCAGAGTCACCCACTTATAATACTGTATCCCGATAAACGATTGAGACAACAAAGCACGCCGGATCGGATCGAAGTAACCTGTATTTACATCAGGTTAGGTCTACCGAACTTGAGTCATACATTATGTTGACGATTTGCTTTGGAAATTCCCCAGATCAAACTCCTCAAACACATCTTTCTTTGCGACATTCCAAAGAAAATGAAATGTGGCAGTGAGAATTCACACTACTGGACATTATACGTTCTGAAAGAAAGAGTTGATACTCGTGTGTCATGACTAGCGACTCGCGTGTCTGTAGCGCGCGCCTTGTTGAGTGATTGAAATAAATAACAGAGTCGACGAGGTACTCCGCCCCAGCTAAACGCCTGAAGCTCTTTGTCGATTGGATTCTGTGTAGAGTCTTCCAAACGGAACTTACAACAATTTACTTGAAACAGTAGGTGCTGCATAAAAATATAGTCCACAAATCTTATATGCTATTTGTAGCGATTTGAAAAAAAGATTGTTTGGTAAAAGTATAGTTAATTAAGATTAGTACTTAAATATAAAGTGTGAATTCGAGAGAAACTGGCTTCGAAACCGATCATATTCAATAACGATCAATCAATTATTTAAAAAGTGGACGCCACCTAGGTGCGTATTTAAACCCAAATACGAGTGAAGGGTAAGTGTAGAATGTTGTGAGATTCTCTTTGTAGCGTTGTTACTGACTAAGATCAGCTGGTTCATCAGTCAGGATCACTTGTTTCAGTCAGGAAGCCCAATGATCAGGAACAGCTGGGCACAGTTTCGAACCATCAAAAATCTACTGACTTTTCTCATGATCGAACCGGCAACCTTGTGATAACTAAGCGAACACTATAACCACTCAGCTACCCAACTCAGGATATCCAAGTATATGCCTAAAGGTTCCCACAACTTGAATTACACACCGTTACGGAACATATTCCATTATTTTTGAAGACAAATATAGTGAAATCGTTTCTATGTCGATGCTGAGGTGGTAATCATTTCCCGACAGTGCTCAAGAGATATTCCTCCGGGGTTGATTTCAAATTTTTTCCTAAGCATCAAGTTTATTACAAAGGGTTGTATAGTTGTTTAAATTCGGGAAAATTTTTAAACGATTGTTCTTGGCTAAACCCCCTTTTTAGAGCGTGGGCCGCACTTTTGTTTCAACGTGGGCTTACTCTTGGAAACAATTGAGACTCATTCCAGAATCTGATTGCAAATCTTAACAACCGCCTCGGCCACAAAGGCCATTGTGGGTTGATTGCTCGGCTGTGGATGCAAACGCAGTAACGGAGCCTGTTAACCATAAATCACTGCATGATATCGTGCCTGCCGCAGATATGTGGGTCAGGTGGATGGTATGTCACGACCAGGATGGTTAACTCCGACAGTCCAGGAGTCCACCAGATAATGGTCGTCTACTCCGTTTAATGAAAGGAAAATTATAGGGACACGTGCTTGAACTATATCGTTGACCTGGATTAGGGTGTTCGGTTGTTTTCGTTTGGAACGATAATTCGTCATTTGAGACGTTATTATCTGTTCAATGAAAAAACAGAGCGGCGTAATCTTTGAGCGTCACGTAGTGACCAGGTTGAGGTATTGCATTCTGAATTGAACCTTCCACTGTTTAACAACTGCCAAGTGTCTCATTGTGGGTTTTCATTGACAGTATCTATAGAATCGGAAACGTCATATCGTCAGCTTGGAAATAGTGCATCACACAAACTTAAAGTAATTCCTTGTGTTGTGAATTCCCAATTTTCGTGCTTATCCCTCGAGTAAAAAAACCAAACCTCAAGATTTCTCTAAGAACACCAGGAAAATCCGATCTTAGTGTATTTCAACGAACCAAACATATTGGGAATATTCAATACAATAATTTCTTTGCAGGAACCGAGTTGATCTGCGGTAGTTATCTCACAGGCTGAAGTGGAATGATTTACCTAAGCCTCGTGTACAGTGTACTAGACGTAGGAGGATCGCGGTTCGCACGACGCGGCAGACACGGTGGATGGAAGATGTTGGAGCGAGATACGCGCATAATTAGTGTGGAATGTCCTGGCTAATTGGTCCGCAGGTTCACGCACTGAACACAGTACACCCTCTGTCTGTAATTGAAATTAATTGATCGTGAAAATCTGCTGCACCAAGGTAAAACCGGGCACGATAAGAATCTATGCTGGAGTGAACAACAGCCTCATCAATTCCCCCAAAAGTGTTAATACATACCGCCACACAAATCCCAATTTTTATATGCAACTGTTTAGACAAATATTTTCACATAAAACAATTCCTCCAATGACAAAGAATCCCCCAATCCAATGATGTAAGTACAGATCTTAGTCAGCGGGGTGATTAATGTCGTTCCACAAAGAATCGAAAGACTTTATGACGCGTATCAAGCTCTACAGTCTACGCTCATTACTCTTCCCCTCTCGCTGTGTTCCATTGTCAACGCTTCGATCCGCCCATCCCCCGGGCTTTTGTGAATGCTCTTATAATGTTCACCAGCTAATATGTCGACGAGGAGGGAAATTAAACAATGAAAGCGAACATGTGATTATGGTGTTGTTTGAAGGGGGTGGAGTGGATATCGGTAATGGCCAGGTTTGTTAAAGGTACTCTTGAATTAGCCGTTGAGAGGCGAGTAGCCCAAGAGGACGTTCAAGTGTGAGGTTTTGTGCAAGGGAGTTGACGTGCGGAGCATAGCCTGTAGTGAGCGGATTGGGAATGGTTTGCACATCTTGTTAAGTTTGTATTCCTACCAGACCAGAAATTAAAGTGGCAATCGACTGATTTTCTATTCTACAATCAATACGTGGCTTACTTGTACTTTTTAGACAAACGTTTGCTGTGCCAATACTGGCATGACTAGTAATGTTCCTGTGATTCGAACCATCATTTCTTTCCAATGCCAAAACATGTTCGTTCGTTCACTTATCAAGTTCATACTCAGTTATACTGTACTACGGATTAATGTTCGTTTACTCTGCAGGTAGTTGGTGGTGTAGTTATCCGTTTATCTCGTTCCTTAGGCCTGCTAAAGATACTGCCTAAAGTCCCCAGATTCTTCTCGCAGCCTAGCCAGTATATTCTGTATACAGACAGCATATTTAATATACCTGTGACAAGTAGTCTAGCAGTAGCAGGTTCTAGGTTCTATCCAGTAGTCCTGAGTCGGCGACCTTGTTCGTCCTTGACCGCCCCCCCCCCCCGCCAACCCTACTCTAGTCTCCCTGTAATTTGGACAGTAATTGAATATTACCCGCTCTCCCCCCGCGCCGTTGTTGATTTGGAAAACAACGCCCGGCCCGGACCTGCCGACGTTCCAGGCACCGCTCTACGATAACCTGATTATTACCCTTTTAATTTATTTTCACCTTAATGCTGTCTCAGGAATGTAATGGGTAGGACAGTAGATTAGGAAGATGAATTGCCTTTCATTCCTTGGATGTCTCCTAGGATGGTGGATAGTAGTAGCAGCAGGATCTGACATGTCACGTCGTGATAACGCTGCGATGTAGTAACACTTCGGCCCAGTAACATTTCGGCCAAACTCAAATTTCTTAGAAAAACAGTATCACTTCGTCCCACTCGCTTTTACAGATGATTAAATAAGCTAATGGAGTAACATTTCGGCCCGACGAAAAATTGACAAGGGTTGAGGAACGCAGTTCAGGTAGTAAGAGGTACATGACCTGTATACTTTGCAACCACCCTCTGGTGGAATGTCGCCCAACCGTCACCCCTTGCATTCACTGACCTCACATGACGGAGAATCGGTGGAATCTTACATATCCTAACCTAACCTAACCTGTCAAATATTTTGTTGGGACGAAGTGTTACTAGTGGGCAGGTAGAGAGTTGGACCGTAGGCCACATCTGAGGGTTTCGGGCCGAAATGTTACTGGGCCGAAGTGTTACTTGGGCCGAAGTGTTACGACACGAACGCTGCACGTTCACCACTTGTTAAAACATCAATCAACTCATATATATATATACACAAATATCATACATACTGTATGTGTATTGTTTAATATTCATAGTTCATTGTTTAATAGTTCATATTAAATCTACTGAGGTATTCTAATGCATCAGATCACGGAATAAAGACATAGACACACTCTTTTCCAACGTCTCCTGGTGGGCCTCGCCACGGTCGAGGTGTCGCCCCATTTTCCGGCTCGGTGACAGACAGGAAGTTTCGGGGGGCTACGCCAGCTGTCCGCGTGCCCAGACACCCTCATACTGGCTTGTTAGAACTGAACAAGGATTCTTAAATCACCTTCACTGACAACAGTCTTAGGTATTTTGGCATTTAAGGCTATATGGACCAGAAAATAACAAAGGAAATCCCTAAAAACATTCCGTTACTTTATTCCCAGCATATTTCGGAGATTTTAACTTTATTTGTTGTATTTTACACCCACACATGTAAACAAATGTTTTCGGAACTTAACCAAATAAATTATAGTCTGTCAGGTTGCCATTAAAGTTTCTGTGCCTCTCTGATGCAGCAATATGCTAAAGTAGTTATCATCCTGAACGTAACACCAACATTGGTGGCGCCTACTAGAACAATGAACAATCCTGAGCCATTAACTAAATAAACTGAATTGATAGACTGTATTTCTCGAGGTTCCATTTCAATTCTTTCTCAACTTATTCCTTGAGTGCAGTGGCGTTGCTTAGTTAAATTCCAGGGGGGGGAGAAGCCTCAAATTTCCCAACTACTTAACATAGATTTCCCAACTATTTTTTTTTTTTTAGAAATCAATTTCTGTACTATTTTTAAAAATCTACAAATTATTATACCACTAAACTGCAGTAACATTCAATTCAGTATTTATAAACTTGCATTAACAAAACATAGCTAGTTTTCCATATATACAAAACTACTCAATTTCTAAAACTTCTATCATTTCATAATTAAATTTTATGACTAAAAAAAAAACTTGAACAAGTAATGTTTCAAATCCAAAAAACTTTACAAACCATTGTGGTAGCAGACGTAGCAGTGTAAAACTGTAGGGATATAAAATAAGCCTCAGAGTACAAATTAGTATAGAAAAAATATTTTATTGCAAAATAGTGAAATTAAAATACTTTTAGAAGTTAAGATCAACATTTTAACTTTCATAAAACTTACAACTAGGGAAGGCCTAAACAAGTTTGTAATGATGAAATATTAATTTTAATGTCAGTGTTGTGAATAATATTATTCTAGTCTAGAAAAGAATAAACCTAAAATAAGACTCGTATAAAATAAAAACGTTCAACTTGGTTGATAATAAACAAACTTATACATACAATAAAAATGTTAACCTTCATCTTCATCAAACTAGAACTTAGACAAAAATAAAACTTATAGTGAAAGTCAAACATCAATTTTAGGTTATGTTTTATCCACGTAGATCTGTTTAAGAGTGATTAGTTGATTCATTTTTGTAAATCCTTAACTAGGAATGATAAATAACTTGTGTAGATTTTTAAATTTATTCAGAGAATAAATATTCCATTTAGGTTATTAAAAAATAAGAGTTTTAAAGGTAATACCGATACACAAAACCTATCTTTAATGTTATTTTAATCTGCTTATTAGCAAGTACTCTGGTCAGTTAGCCTGCTCCAAATACCACGAAAAAGGTATAAAATATATTTCATGTGACTGACGTCAAAAATATTTTTGAATTTCTTGTAAATACTAACAAAAAACATATTTGAACAGAAGAGCTACATTGCTTGCACTTTCAAAATTCAAACTCGCAGTCTCGTAGACGAATCATTCGGAATCCTCAACACATGACAGGATCAAGGTAGCCAACATACGTCCAATAAGGAACAAAATTTCTCGTAAACGAAATTCCAACAAGCTATACCGCTAATTGATTATTGATTTCTTAAAATAATGCGTGTTTAGCCTTGTTTAATCCAAGTTAAATGAAATCAAAGAAGCGTCAAGTTTATTCGTCCAAGTCAAAGAAATTTTTATCTTTGATGGATTTTCGCAAATATTTAAATTTTGTTTAGTTTAAAAATATATTTTTCTTGTATCTGACTTCCCAACTGTCCCAACTCGTGGCAAGGAAATTCCCAACTTTTCTCTTTTCAGATTCTAGGGGGGGGAGGCTCCCCCCCCTACCCCCCCCCCAAGGTGACGCCCCTGCTTGAGTGTTCTTACGCCGAAGCTTGTAATTGGAGCATCGTCTCCCCTACAATAGACCCATTAGCTGTTCAATGCCAAACGAGAATATCTTGGAGAGGCCGAACACAAAAACCGGGGGCAAATCAGGCAACCCTCAGTCAATACAATGCTTCTTGGAGGAGGGACGACAGGCGTGAAATTTTATACCAATAGTCGCAATCACAGTGGCTTAGGCTAAGGCCATATGTGAGATTTTAGAAATAGATTGAATTTGCATTATGAGAATTGTAAAAAAATATAGTTCTGGAAATATCCTTGAGCCAGCACGTTATGAACAGTATTCTTGTTAGCAGGGGCTCTAGCTATAGAGTTCTTGTTGTGATCATACTGTATAACGACGATTAAATAAATCACTAATCTTGTCTGTGTTAGCTTATTTCGCAATATTATTAGTCCAGTCAATAAAGGGGTTGTAGAGGACATGGAGAGGGGGAAATTTTTTTCTGCGGGAATGTGTTCGGGGTAGTTAGAAGATAAAAATACCAAAAGTCCCCGCCCCTGGCCCTGCAGCTTCAGCGGGGGGAGGGGGGGAAAGACCCCATTTTTTAGTTTTTTACTTCTACACTGAAAACCGTGCATCGTACGGAAAAAATGTAAATTATAAAAAGAAAGATGATGAAATTCTCTACAAGAATATTCATTTCATATTCATTTCTTCCGTATATGCATTGGTTTAAAAGATATTCTCAAAATAATATAAAAATTCTTAAATAAATTGATTTTTCATGCGTTTTTTGTCAAATAAGTTTATATAATTCATTAGCCTGTTGTTGTTTCACATCAATCAGGATAGAAAACAGTTTTTTTAACATTAACCTATATAATACAATATATCAATCGTATATATATTGTGTTAAAAATAGTGTATATAAATTTAAATAAGTTATGTATATTTGTCATGGAAACAAGTAATTTTGGCATAATTATTACACTAAAAATTAAAAAGATTATAGTTGTAGATGTATTTGTCCAGGTATTTATATCAATTACCGAAACCAAGACTTCATACTATTGTTCATGGTCTCGGTCTCTCCATAATCCAATTCTAGTTCATTAGACTCAATATCTGCTATCGATGTGAGAGTGCAGTGTATATATTCTTCATCATCCTCATTTATCAGAATTGGCATTCTATTTAAACGGCCCCCTTAGCAGTTTTGGCATATCGGCCAACGAGGAACATTTAATGGACATTTCATTGCATGTACATCTTTCATTGCTACAATCTTTAGTATATTTGCAAAAAACAAGCCCAATATATCTCATGGGTTAGGTGGTTCATTGGTTAAAACTGGGAATAGATTACCTTTTTTGCGCTCCCAATCCCACATTTCTGAGGGTAGTTGGTTTTCCAAACAGAGTTGTCCTTGATTAAATTATACAAATGATAAAATGTCAAATATTTCCAAACTGACAGCAATGTTTGAAAATCACCCACTCTTCCCCGAAACTCAAGGCATCATGTCAATATCATCTGGGGTTGTAGGAGATGAATCCGTTAACTGTTACGATGCTGTAATGCTTGTAATCATTTGCAGACAACAGGCTGTCACGGGAAAATATGGCTCTCCCTTTGTCCTCTGTGAGTTCAACCATCGATATCAATGATTAAAACGTTGCAGCAAAACCTTTAATTCTGTTTCAAAGGATTTGTATAAGTTAAAAAAATTATCAAGATTTAAAGGATTCTTAACGATTTGAACCTGCTCCATTTCCCTTTATTTAATGAGAGTGGTATGAGTAAAGACCAAAAATGCCTGCACTGTTTAAGTTCTTTGGACCCAACCAACAACAGTTTTAACGACTTTTAATTTGGTTATCGATGGGCTATTTCTCACGCATAAGGTTATATGGCAAACTCAAAGGGGATCTTCAGTGTCTGCGATATGCAGACCAAGAAAGACGCTACAGATTGAAAAAATCAGTAGCAGTGGCCAGTGGCGGTTCCAGGATTTAATTTCCGTGGGGGGGGGCCTACTTTGGTTAACCCCCCCCCCCCCCCCCGAAAAAATGTGGAATTAAAAGCACAATAACGTATTTTGATATGCATTTGAGCTCTAAAATATCTTCAAGCTAATAGTATTTATGTTAGCTAATAAAATATTTCGGAGAGGATATATACCTCCCACCCCTAAGGGACCGCCACTGGTCAGTAGATATTCATTTGAAAATAGACACCAAAATTATAGTAACCAGGAACAGTTAATCCCTTAGAACGGCCACATAGAGTGTTTCTGTAGGGCCAGGCAGTTTTTGCCTTCTGTGCAGCGTTTTACTCTCACAGTTGTAAAACTCTTATTTATTTACCAAAACGTATAATATTTTATACCATCGGATTTGGGACATTCTAGAGAATATAAATATATCATCCAAATACAAAAATCTAGTTCATAAAAATATTTTTTTGTAAAAAAAATTGAAATCATAAATTTTCAAAAACAAATTTTCAAAAGTATGGAAGCACAAAAAATCTAATTTTGATTCTTTTCAAAAATTCAAGATGTACAAATTGTTTTACTTTGATTTCCCTACATAAATATGTCAAAACATTTGAAACTACTATAAAACATTTTGAGTTATGTTCAAAAGTGTAAAACTCTGCACTTTTTCTGAATTTTACATACTTATATACATTTTAGGCCTACTTTTAGAAATAGATCAAAAACATGAAAACGACACATATTTTATGTTAGGGAAGTAAACAAAGAACAAAAAATATATGATTTTACATGCAATAGCTAAAAAATAAATATAGTATTTCACTTAGAAAAAATCAATTTGCTTTTACTTACGGAAAATCATAAAAAAAACTTTGAACTTCAAATGTCAGAAAAAAAATAAATATTTAGACTATACAAATTTCAAGATATACAAAATGTTTGAAATTGTATGCTCATTTAAAAGATATATAGTTTATTGGGTATAAAAAATATTTTTACTCTTTGAAGCAACAAAATATAAAAAAGAACACATTTTTGGATCCAGCACTAAGTTTTGCTCTAAATTGTCAACAAATTACTCTTCCTTTCTCTATTATAATGAATAATTGTCGCTGTTTACTATACCAAATAAGATCTATTTAGCAAAATAATAAGATTTGTATACTAGGTAACCATAGAATCAAAAATAAATGTTTAGTTTATAAACCAACAGCTGCACGCACCCAAATAATGAAAACATCTGATCGCGGCGCGACAGGTATTGGACATTGCATCAGTTTGACCAAAGGGAAAAACAAAAATATCACTGAAGGAAACTTTCAACAATAGTAAGTTCGAAAGAGGATTTCTTCCCCTTTATTTTCATACGTTTCTTTTTTTCCTCGTCAAAATACATGCAGAGTAATAAATAGTTTTCCAAAAGACTAAAAAAGTCGTTTGGCCATATAGACAACTCTTACGCAATCTCTTTATAGAGGCTTTGTAAAAAAATCACAGCTTGTAAACTAACAATGCTAGACAAAATCTATCAACGGACAGAATGTAGAGAAAAAGTCCCTGGATTCAGTGGTACCAATCAAAATCATCTACGACGTAGAATAGCTTTGCCACATATTTTAGAAAATGGCTGATTTTGCCTTTGCTGCCCGATCGATAAAGCCCGCGAGGCGCGAAACTCAAATATGTGTTTTGTTTATTTACTTTTCCTGCGTTATTAGTTGACGTAAATGTGTATATAATGTATGGAAATTGTAGCTCATTTGATTGTCTTTCCAATGGTATAATCTGTGTTGTGATTACTGCATATTATCAGTTCCAAATATTTGCTAGAAAAAAGGTCTGTAGCAAACGACTAAAAAAGTTGTTTGGCCACCATCTTACCGTAACCCAACCACTAAAAAAGTCGTTTGGCCGTTCTAGGGTTAACCAAGTATTTTGCAAATGTACTAAAGATTATAACAGTGCCAGATGTGCAATTTGCGCATGCAAGAAAATGTCCAATAATTGTTCTCCGTTATGCCAGAACTGCTAAGGGAACTGTTTACATGAAATGCCCATTCTGATGAATGAGGAAGATGAAGAATATATAGGCCTACACCGAATTCTCACTTCGATACCCAATACTGAGTCTAATCAACAATAATTGAATGATGGAGATGTCCTAGATGGTGGTTTTCAGTTCCAGATGGCACCAGTTTTTGGGACAGAAGTCGGACCCTCTCGTCCCAAGTGAGCCAGACCATGAACAATAGTATGAAGTCTTGGTTTCGGTAATTGATATAAATAAACCTGGACAAATATAGCTACAACTATAATCTTTTTAATTTTTAGTGTAATAATTATGCCAAAATTACTTGTTTCCATGACAAATATACATAACTTATTTAAATTTATATACACTATTTTTAACACAATATATACGATTGATATATTATATTATATAGGTTAATGTTAAAAAACATCCATGTTTTCTATCCTGATTGATGTGAAACAACAACAGGCTAATGGATTATATAAACTTATTTGACAAAAAAACGCATGAAAAATCAATTTATTTAAGAATATTTATATTATTTTGAGAATATCTTTTAAACCAATGCATATACGGAAGAAATGAATATGACCATTCTTGTAGAGAATTTCATCATCTTTCTTTTTATAATTTACATTTTTTCCGTACGATGCACGGTTTTCAGTGTAGAAGTAAAAAAATAAAAAATGGGGTCTTCCCCCCCCTCCCCCCGCTGAAGCAGCAGGGCCAGGGGCGGGGACTTTTGGTATTTTTATCTTCTAACTACCCCGAACACATTCCCGCAGAAAAAAATTTCCCCCTCTCCATGTTCTCTACACCCCCCTTTTGAGCATTCATTGACTGGACTATATTTGCATATGCTGTTTTTCAAGTAAACCTAATGGTAAACAAAAACATCTGTGTTTGAGATGTTCTCCAGTATTTTCTTGCCAGCATGTCTATACTACTTGTCTAGTCTACTGTATGGTCGCCATTTCATTGAACTGTATCTAACAGTATCTATGTCAACTGTCAACGCTAGAGACTTTTTATAACGTTTTCCTTTCTTATGTTTCAGGTATGTCTCAGGTTTAGCAGAGTAAGTACTTTGAAGTTTTGTCTATTTCAATTCACTAACATATATATTAATTACATAAGCCGATTCTTTGTGTCAAAATTGTGGGCGACTGGGAAGTCGTAGAATGACGGGAGAGTGCTCGATCGCGTGACGGCGCGAAAAATATTTAAATTCCCAAAATTGAAACACAAAATTAGATATAGCTTAAAATGTTCTCCATAAGAATAGCATTAGAAGCCAATTACTGCTGATTTTGGTTTCCTCCAATACAGCTGATCGTGATTTATCAAAGCAATATTACATTTGGATTACTCATTAGCATTAGCATTAGCCAGCCAATTCTGCAATGTACTATAGTCTAGACTCTAGGCCATGTCTCGTGTGCACTTATAATATGTCCCCTGAGTTTTGTTGCGGGGCTTTGTTTAACACCTATGGGAGCTAAAAAAAAAAAACAACTGGGCACGTGATCCAGATCATGGTCGTTTGGCCGCCAAATTGCCTGATTATTTACACGTATCTCCGTCCCCAGTGGTCCGATTTGCAATTTGTAAAGCTCATTTGCAAAGCCGAAGGCAAACAAACTTTGTCATTACACTTGTATTGGTACAGTAAACCAATTATTTATAACATTGTGAATGTATATATTAAAAAATATTAGCCTTTCTTTTCGGAGTTGGCTTAGCTCTTTTACCCGACCGATTTTCATAATTTTGGTCTTAAATTGAAGGTATGCACGCACAGATTTCACATCAAGCACCATCATTAAATTTTCTACTGTTTTACTACAAAACAGAATACAGTAATACAAAAAATAATCACACCTGATTTTAATAAGGTAATACATTGATAGAATAACATACAAATAAGTACAGCTGAGGTATTTTTAACATTTATGGAAAGTTCCCTTTAGAAAGGAATTACGACCTAAAAGGGCAATTTATGAAATGACGGATAGTTTTGTGCAAGGTTTCTCGTCATGTTGAACATTTTAAGTGTATGGTTGTTGGGTGTGTGACCTGTAGATTCTCAAAAGTTCATGGGTACTTTGGGATTTATATATGGATGTGTTTTTCTGGGACTTGTGTCCCTACAAGCCACTAGTATATCTTCCAATAAATACACATCCAGTAATTATGGACATTTTTGTTGTTAAAGTGCAGAAACACCTGATTGTGTTACTGATTGCACCAGTAAGGTGCCATCCTTTAATTACATAATAGTGCACCTGTTGCTCGAATTCGCGCATTTGTGAAGTGTTGCAGGCGTTATTTTAAAACGAAAAACAGCCATAATTTCCGATGAGTCCACTCAAAGATAATGGAAATACTCACGATGTACAGTTCGATAAATCATTTCTTGTAAATATCTTACCATTTTTCAAAAGCTGATTGTGTTTTTCAGTGTTTTCTATAACTGGTTCCCACTCAGCATTAGGTTGTCCATAATAACGACAATAAAATAAAAATAAAAAATATTTCCAATTCTTGTCTTTGGCGGTGTTCTATGACTTTCCTATGTTTCCATAGTTTGCAAATCGGCTCTTTCAATGAGTGTTCAAGAATTGCAGCACAGTGTTAATTCAGTTTTCTTTTTAGTATATCAAATTATCTAGGCTTTCTTGCTTTTTCCATTGTAATAAATAGTAAATATTTTATTTCAACCATGTTTGTAGTACATGTTTTCTTAAATTGCAATTGCAAAATATTAACAGCAATTAAATTATCCAGCTCATCATAATGTAGGGGCCTAAACAAATATGTTCTTCTTAAGGATAACATGGGAACTCTTTAAAAGCCACTGGGGCAGAGCCTAAGGAACTTTTTCAAAAATGTATGGTCCTTTCAAATCTTCACACCTATACGAACATTTTGGGGTATGGTATAATATGTGGTGGTTAAATCTTAAAAACAAAAAACCCTTATCGTTCACCAAGTTTCATGTAGCGTATTAATAATTTAGATAGATGGATTGGTTATACTTAGTGTTATAGTTTCTAATGCATGTTAAAAATTAGAAACCAAACAGTAATTTAAATCAGGCCTATAACATTTTCATGATACCAGACTCAATTATAAGGAAAACTCACAAGTACGATCCGAAGCCGTTTTCCATGTCAGTAATTACTGTTCCGTAGCCATTATATTCGACGCCAGTTCAATTTTCGTTAAGAGCGTGTTATAAGTAATAAGGGACGAGTTATTCGTGTCGTGATTCACTTTAAATCGAGCCAACAAACTGTTTTTGTGGGCGAAGTGATGTGGGCAATTTGAAGCCAGCGGCACCTGCCTGTAGTCCACAGTCGGTTCGAGGTCCGGATGGGTCCGGGGCCCGAGCAGAGCGGTGGGCGGGGCTGTACCAGCACCACTCTAGAGCATAGAGTGGCACAAACTGAAGAGAGGTTGTTTTTTGTTTATAAACAACATGGCGTTGTTTATAAACATGCTGTTTTAAACAGCATCAGGCGTGTTGGTAGAAATGAATCGTCGAACTCTGAGGAAGTCGTTAAGTGGCATTATGGATTTGGTTGTGTCTTAGTAACTAGAGGCTTGTCTAAAAATCAGTAATTAGTACTACTGTAATAGTGGAAGAATATTAGGAAAATCGACCTAATGAATTCGGACTAAATATACATTTTGCACAGTTTTAAAGTCGGTGAAAATGTCAAAAGTCCCCATAAATCCCGGCTATTACAAGGGTTGCCCTATAATTGAGATAAATCGAAGTTAGTATTAAATTTAAAATTCCCATGTTATTCTTATGTAGGAAATGTTGCAGTTTGCTTATTTGTGGATATCTTTTGATCAAACTTGGCAAATATATTTATTTTATACTAAGCTATTAATATTTTACATAAAAACACACTTTATTATCCTCCCTAAAGCAGTAAACTTAAGTACTCGTTAAATTTAATGTTATTTAATTAGGGAATCAATCTTACATTTTTGGGAAATATTTTAGTAAAAATCCAATCAAGCAAATGTAAATTCGTTTTTTAGACGTATTAACAATCATTGTTCTTTGTTAGAATTAAAGTTTAACAGGCCACTCACTCACTATCTGGTCACTACTATGTAACGACTGACATGGTACGTTATATACTCCCGGTATAATCTTTTTGGACAATACAGTTAAGTATTTGCAATATTTTACAACTTAAATTGTATATATAAACCCTGCTGTAAAAGGAATTTTCACGTAACAGGGCCACTGCTATGTACGATTTGTTTGAGAAAAGAATTTGTATTTCAGAAATCAAACAAAATTCATGCTTCGTCAAAATTAATTTCAATTTTTCTCAATAACCGTAGATATAGGGCAAATGTCGTAAAGATTTTCATGTCAGTGTTATACCATAAATGCATGAACATATGCGCACACAATTTGCTCTCATATAAATTCTATGAAATTGAATGACTTTTTTCAATTTAACCGGAGAAATGGGTGAGGTCAGATTGTCTTTGATACTTGTTCAGAAACATCTTAAGAATAAATTTAAATACGAGCAACTAATTATTTAGACACCGGATGTCCGATATTTTGATCATAGCTTCGTCAGTCATGGAAGGTTTCCAAGAAGCTGTCTCGCGGTCTGGAGGAATGTCCAAACCACGTTTCATAAGAGTGACGTCACCAGGGGTATTTATCGGTTGGCTTTCATCGGTCCACTCACCAGTAACCAGGCCAGTACTGAGTACAGTAGTAGCGCACGCGTTGTCATAACGTTGATGACGCCATCCTCAGGAGAACACTGCGCAGCCGCACACGCTTATTGTTGTCCCGTGCTAGTTTTTGAGTTATTCATTTTTTAAGTAAGACCTTGTGGAGGAGTATGAATTTAACGATATGTAGAGGTTAAATACTTAAATGGTTTATAGTACGTGGTTGTACTCATACTTCGTACTCAATCTGGTTGAATGAGTCCAGGGGAACGCGCCCTCATTGGTGTAACAAACCGGATATAAAATATATATTCGGGGTACGGCAAAATGTCATGAGGGTTGTTTCATAAACAGGGTACCGTGACCTCACCAGATATCCCTTAAAATCTTTACTACTTGTAACTTACAAGTCCCTTCAATGATTATTTCTTAGGTAATTTCTCCGGCCTACTTCAATCTAATTTATGGCCGCAACAATTGTTCTGAATTTCACGATCGAAACTATCGTAACACCTATTTCTCCTTATGTATACGAAGTTTAACACACGAGTACTCATAGTAATCGCTTGACAATCAACCAGATGTGCTATCTATGAGTAATATGGGTCCCTTATTAATGGCCCCTTTAATTTAAATAAAATTTTGTATATTGTCTTGGTGAGTACCAATAATAGCTTACACGCCCCCTGCTTGACCGTGAAAACACATTTTATACCTGGATCGTAAACATAGATGAGGCAAAAGCTAGACATGAACTGACTAAATAACTTCTATGCCGCTGCCAGAGACTATGCACTATGCAGCTCCCCATATTCACCCAGGTGACTGAACGTCTGTGTTATAATGGATGACATACACGGCTGGCAGGTTTCTCATTTGAATTCCAATAGAGGAATGCACTTTATGTTCTCTCTTAAGTTTTCCGCCACTTTTAATTATTCCAGAATGCAGTGATTAGAGTCAGCGGGACAGCTGCGTAATGCGCATGCGTATTGCTAATACAGATGACGTCACTAGCCACGGCTGCTGCTGCCGCTGCCAGTCGCCAATGGAATGCTTGTGATCGGTCTCACATTCTCGAGCTCTCTCGCACCTTTGTTCGGTGTCGATTGAATCACAGAGTCTCACGGTGGCTCGTTATGGCTTTGTCATATCTGTGAGGTTATTGTCGCTAGGAATTCTTCTGGAGCGAAGCGTGACGTCAAGTACACCCGCCATTCTCCCTGGGAAAGATGAATGATGACTGGGGAATTTGTTGTGTGAATTTAACTACCTGAATCTGAATAGTATGTTATGGGTTTAATTGCTTTTATGTGAAATTATTAGCATTGGTAAACCATATAGTCTTCTTAGTAACGTAAATAAGACGTAAGAATGTAAAAGTCCGTAGGAACACTACTGGCGTACGGTAATGCTTCCAAAATCACAACGCTCCAGCAGTTATTGTTTGATCATTACTCGGGAATCTCTATGCATGTGCTTGATCTAAATTTTGGAGACCGATAAGCTAGGATTTTAATTTATTAAGAATTTCAATAAATGCCCAAAATTGGCCTTGGTAACACCAAGCTTCTCCACATTATGTTAATTACTGAGATGTGATGTAGTCGTTCTTAAGACAGGTTCAGTAATTTGGGTATAGTGCAGTTTTCCAGAGTGGATATGCTCTAGGCGAGTAGAGTAGAGATCCGAATAGATTTTCAACAGCTAAGGATTGCCAAAGACTTAAACATTTTCACACTTGTATTTAAACTGCTTGTATTTTTACCTGCTATTTGCTAACTCTCGCTGCTTATAGAGAGAAGAAGTAGCTATTTATTATAGTTTATCTTGGAGATTATCTCAAAATGTGATTTAACGTTTTCGTTGCCTACATAATAGTAATATTATCTTTACTGTCTCTTAGCTGAGTACAGTACTTTGATCACTGCTATAAATCAAACAGTTTAGCATCTCTCAACTCTTTACGTCAAATAGAGTGACCAACGTTCATTTCTACTGGGTTCTTCGGAGTTAACTATCGCCTCGTAATGTTGGAGCCTTG
Source organism: Macrosteles quadrilineatus (assembly GCF_028750875.1). Taxonomy (NCBI): domain Eukaryota; kingdom Metazoa; phylum Arthropoda; class Insecta; order Hemiptera; family Cicadellidae; genus Macrosteles; species Macrosteles quadrilineatus. The sequence continues at coordinate 104,629,366 of NW_026542602.1, read as the reverse complement.
ATCAACCACTTGAATGTGCTCTCAGACGTTTTGCATACGCAACATACTCTACTAGTTCCGCCTTTCACATTCCTCTGATATCTACCACTAAAGAAAGCTCTCAAGGGAATTCTAAAGACCTCCTGATCACCGGATTTATTCCAGACTAAAGGCTAGATTTTTGTAGACGACTATACGTCCTTTAAATAGTTATTGTTTCTGCTTTTAACTATTTGGTGGTGGTCACACATGTCACAGTATCTTCGGACATCTGAAGTAAAACATATTGTCAATCCCGATCTCTTTATTCCGTGTCTGAATGTGTCACGTTTACTCAATCATATAGTTACAATATATGAGACCCAATGTTTTCAATACCAATTAGTAAGAAAAATGTAAAATGCCGATTGATCTTCTGCAGCACGGTTCGCTGGATGTGTGTGTTGTGTTCTGGTGATTGAGCCACTGACTTATCGAACACAGTCGGTTGCCTGTCGTGGCCCGTGTGAATCACCATTACTCATCCACTGATTGGTCCACCGATAGTCGCCCAATGTGTTATCAAACCCAGTCGCCCGTGTCGTGATTACTCTGGAATATCTGGATGAAAAGAGGATTCGTTTTGGCGAACATTGAAACTTGAGTTTTGTCTATGCTCACCCACAACAGTCCAAACAATCACATTTCACTTTTCTCCCCTATCAGCAACATCTCGAAGCGTGGGTTTCGGTTGTGTGGAAGGGTAAACAACTGTTGGGCAACATTCAAATTCGACCCCAGTGGGCGCGGGTCAGCACGACACGCCGAGGAATATAATTTGGCGGGACAGTTCCCGCGTAATTTGGGCGGCAACAATCAAAGTGATGGCGGTGTTTTGATAGCAACACAGGAAGTGCTTCCTTGATATCGCCACCCTCGGGAGCACACGGTAATTGGGATAACACGTGGGAGATATAGCAACTAGTCCGGAGCACGCGTTGGACATTGAAAGTGTTTTATCGTGGTTGAAAAAAAAGAATGAGACTTATAAAAACTCATCTTTACTTTCACAGCTGAACCTTATAATGATGCTCTATTGTACTTGGTATGGGTGAATGCTTGGTCAATCGCGCGAATCCACACAATTTAATTTGTTTTGGTGTTTGGAAGCACAACACCCAAGCGACATAATAAATACTCAATTTGAATAAAACCCGACAAATCCGATAGCAAGACGGTTGCCAATTTTACGGTTTTCCATTTTCCAGTCAAGGGCAAAATCTTCCATTTACCGGTCAACCCAAAAAACTTGCGAGGTGCCTGAAATAGAGTTTCCCAGTTTGCGGTCACATATTTTAAAAATCCCGGAGGCTGAAGTGTCTGATAACCACAAGAATGAAAATCAGCCTAGAAGACGTGAAGAGGAAAAATATACGTGACGTTGGATAAAAGAATCACGAGGAGCACTATGAATTGAGGAAAGGTGGAGACGTAGGAAAATTGTTTTAATTGATTGACCTTTATGTAGTATATGAGTATATACTGTATTAATCGACCGACTGTTTATTCATATACGGATTTTTATTATTTTATGCTTCGTTCTATGTAAATTGTGTACAAGTGATGTAACATATCTTGTCTTGTATTGTAAATGATAACTGATGTGTATACAGCCAACTTGACTATTTTGTTGGAATAAAATTCATATCGTCTGACATGATTTTGAGTTAAGAAAACTCTGTATGCTAATATCAAAGTGGCTCCGTCAACAAGTTCTCATGAATCCTCGACATCTGTACAAAATCAAGAACTGTTGCTGCTCTAAGTACATGGAACCACTTTTCATTACATTCAGTACAGTCAGATATCCTAGGAATCGAAACCTGACCGCAAAATGGAAACCCTCCCACACCTAGAACCTCCTCACCCCCACGTAAATCCACACTTGACCGGAAAATGGATTGACCGCAAAATGGAAGACACCAGCAAGACTCGCAAAACTTAATTCCACATTAAAAATTCAAGAGACTTTAGGTGTTAAGTTTTTTCCCAAACTGCATTCGGCTTATAAACTTAAAATGTAAAGAGGGGACATTTCTTAACTTAACATCGCTTGGCTGCTGGTTATTCCTCCCCAAGATGTATGAAGTAAACTCCATACTATACATCTTGATTCGTCCTGAACTCCATTCAGTCTCAGAGCAGACTCCACACAAAGCCACAAAGCACAAAGATAGACTAGTAGTGCTGGTGACGACCGCTAGAGCGCAGGCAGGTCTGGGTCTGGACTTGTTCGCTCCGCTCGTCCCTCCCGCACGGTCGGGCAGCGGCAGACCCAACCCAGACGGTCACGTTCTCGACTCTCGTTCGTTTCGTTCAGTCCGTTTTCGTTGTTCCCCTGAATCTCACTGTCGGTGCGTGTTCTCTGTGTTGTGTTGTGAGTGTGGACGAGTGTTGTGTCTATTTGTGCCTGTGTTGGATATAACAACAGCTACACTGAGCTTTGTAAAGACCAAGAAGGGTATGTAGACAACAATGTTTTCACTGTAACAAAACTGTTTACATTTGTTAATAAAAAAAGTTTAAATCAAGTTATTTTTAAGTCGTTAAAAGTAAAAAAATGCGTTTTCGAGTTCAAATTGGTATTTTGCAATACAATACTGTTTTTTCATTGCACTTTTTTGACGTATCATTACTATAACCCTTAACACACTAGGTACCCAATTTTGAACATCAATTTAAATTGATTTTCTAAGTTCAAAGCCATTTAGGCACAACAAAAACAATCTGCCCATGACGTACTATTTGGTTTTGAATTGCTAATACAGTACTGTTATCTATATCCATCACAACAAACTCTTATTAGCTGATTCATATAATTTGTCCAACCTTATCTTTTGCGTAACTTGTTAAGATCTTGTTAATAGGTTGATGCATTACGTTAACACAATAGTAAATTGTTCGTTTATAAACATTTTCTTTTAATCAATTAGAGTGTTGAACTATTGATGCTTATAGTTACAAAAACACTGAGAGATACTGTTCCTAATACTAAACTAAATAATTTTTATAAGTAACTTACTATGGTTTGAATCGAGCGTTTCCAAATCGTTTTAAGCTGTTAATACTTTAATATATAACACACTAGCTAAACTGTTACCCGTGGGCTTCGCCCCGTTTGATTTCATAAGTAGGCTATTAATAAAACTATTGATTGATGTACCAGGTTGGATGGAATTTTGAGTGGCTTTTCATGGTTACTTCGAAGAACAACATTGGACTAAATAGGCCTATGCTGTCAGGGCAGAGCCCTAGGGGAGTATTAAAATTAAAAAAGTAAAGTCAATAAGTTGACGAATTATGCATTAACCTATTCGCAAAATACCACAACAATAATTTAGTATTTGGCAGTTTTCATTAGTGCATCACAAATCTTTTTGTTGCTACTTTGTTCAAATTAGCTGTTATCATAAATTCAAACAAAAATTTAATAGTGCTGCACTCTGTTAGTAAATCTTGTAGCCTTATAATACTATCGAACTTCATATACCAATTTTGTTGAATTGAAACAGGTGATAAGATTCATTAAATTCCTTTTAAATAAGTTATGGAAAATAAAAAGGTTAACATGGGAAACTCTAGATCCACTGGGGCGGAGCCCAAAAGTCCAATCATAATAATACATACACATATACACGTATACAACATTACTACACAGTACAGTGGAACATTGATAACAAGACCCTCGATAACAAATCATACTTGATTAAAAGAGTCATTTTCAAATCCCCTTGAAATTATTTTACCCCCAATCACATGTTATTGCAAACCTCGATAAGAAGTCAACCTTGATAACCAGTCTTATTTTTGAATCCCTATAAGAGTCTTGTTATCAAGGTTCTACTGTACTATATTGTACCAGAATATTTTAAACGTCTGTAAATTCGCGAGCTATCTCATCGTTAAATAGCCTAGTCAACAAAAAAGTATTAACCAATCAAATTCAATAAAAAATCATACGTAACAATTCAATATTCGCTTACTTCACACCTATCAAAACCCATTAATGTTTTGTTAATTTGACGCACAATTCGCTGGTGTTTGAAATTAGGCCTATGACCATTTGAATGTATTAAATAGGGTATTTTCTCTTTGTTGAAAGTTCTCTGTTTGTAGATCTGTGGTTAGTCCATGATATGCTATACTTGTGCTACAGCATTGCTACGAGAGCTGAGCACAGGCGGGCTGAAGGTTGGAGACAGTCACCAGCTGATATAAGCCACAATTAATCTGTCGGCAGTCGGTTTTCAATTAGACGAACATTTCCTGGCCCAGCAGCAGCTGGTGAACAGCTGTTGAGTGGATGGTGGTGGGACGTCCCATTGTTGCCACGAGCCCGTGGGTCGAGACAAAAACTGAACAACTCCGAGTTTATCGACAGTTGGTACTTGATCGGAGGAAATGAACAAATTGTGGGTATTTTCCTTATCGACGACAACGATTTCACGACGTTTCGGTGCCCATCTCATATCGGTTTCAGGGTTGACAGTACCTTGGCGATATGCGCAGAATCCAGGCGAACAAATCACATACTTATTTATAAAAACTACTCAGTATTTTTGCGTTTCTCTGGCGCACACCAGTGGTTCGTAACATTCTACGACGCAATCAGATTTAAGATCATTATGAGCTTGATGTATGTCCCTACTGGAGTATAATTTTGGTGTTATAAATATGAATGGGAGTGGAATGTTTGGTTACAATTGGGATTGCAAGGGTAGGGTACCTATTTTTGAAACTTGTTCATACTGTATTAATACAGGATGATGAGGCAAACATTTCAAATCTGGTCAAGATAGTAAGCTACCCAGAATTGCGAATGATAGTAATCGCATTAATTACCTTGTTCACGAGAAGGGCAGATGCACAGGACTCATCCCGCCAATCACCGAAGGGTCTTAGCTAAGTGATAGAGCAGTGACCTAGTAATTGGAGCCCAAGATGTTGGAGTCGCCTTAAGCGGTTGGTCAACTTATCTAGAAAACGGAATGTCAAATGTACAACTGGCGAGATTAGATTGATCTGTATTGTAGAACACCTTCCGCCTTGATTACGCTAGCCTAATTGATAGGTAGGTGCAATAGTGCAGAGACTGGGTCGACACTATTGCAATTTTTCTTGTGCAACTTACTGACGGGGAAGTGTGCTACAGTATATGACCTACGAAGTATCCCATCTTGTTGCGCCTGTGTGTGCCAGGTGCCGGTAGCAGGTGGGTGTGAGACTGTCAGCTGCCACTGCCAGCAGCCCACTGTACACCGTAGACTGTTGGGCAGCTGCGGCAGAGGAATGCGCCGCCCCAGGACCTTTATAGGCACCTTGCCTCCCGAGTACTTTGATTTGTTTTCTCAAGTTTGTACACATTCTCAGTAGGGTGCCGTGCATGGCCCCAATACCAACGCTACTAAATATGGCATCGTTTCTGTTCTCGCCTACGATTCCAAGTGGTAAGACCCAAGGAAAATGCAGAACGATACTGTTGCGTTGGCGCATCCAAGGCACCTTGACTCCTTGAGTATTTAATTAAGCAGAAATTTGCCTGCACTACTGCAGGGTGCCGCATTAACTGACTATATGGCGTGAATATTGTTTATGCTTTCACTAGGGTGCCGCAACCCTGTCAATTTTAACTGGAATTCCTTAGATTCTAAAGATAACTTCGCCTCCGTTCCTGTCCAAACGGTCTGTTTATCCGGATGAAAGTAAAATCAAAACTCCAGCTTTTCTGTCACATCATGTGGCCCAACACTCAATAACACGTAATGTTGTCATAGTTCTGTCATGTTCTATTCCAGTTGAGGATAGCTCGAAAGATATCGTTCGTCCTCGCGATGTTCCAGTCCAGTGAGCTGAAACCCTACTGAACTCAAGGTGTTTTAGGACTATGTCCTCTTCCATGAAAAATATCCGCATTTTAAACACGTATTTTGTACGAATAAAAAATGAAAACAGACTTTCAACTGTTTTGTACATGGTGAGTACCTAGTGGTTTTGGTTGAAATTGAAAATCCAATATTTTGAGTACTGTTTTGGATAAGGAATGGATCCACATGTTTCGCTTTGATCGTAGCAACTAACTAAAATAATTGAGTTTCGGTAGTACCCTTATTAATAAGTGATTGTGTGTTTAAGAGCGTATCATAATTAAAGCTTGGATGCACCCAAAAGTGTTTTACATTGATTTGGAGTAATATATTGTTACTATTCTTTATAAAAATTATACTTAAAGTGATAAATTTAATTTGAAAATTAATATTTCGGACGAAAGATTATATCACGTTTTTTTTTACCACAAAGCCAACTGATGTTGAGTAATCTATATATATATAAAAGGCAAAGCCCTCACTGACTCACTGACTGACTCACTCACTCATCACTAATTCTCTTACTTCCCATTTACCTAGGAGGCTGAAATTTGGTACACTGATTCTTTAGGCATTAAATAGGAAAACTAAGTTGTTTTTATCCTGATCGGACTCTCGGGCACCGCCCCAGTGGCTCTGGAGTTTCCCATGTTAACCTTATGAGTACTCATGTTTGGAATTAATGAATCTTAACAGCTGTTACAATTAAACAAGTTGGTTCTGTTCTATGATGTTCAATAGCATTAAAGTTACAAGGATTACCAACAGGGTGCAGTACTATTAATTTTTTTAATTTATGACAACAGCTAATTTGCAACCAAAAGGTGAGTGAGCGTAGCGAACGAACTTCAACCTGGAAGCGAGTTAGCGTAGCGATCGAGCTAACCTGAAGGCAAGTGAGCGCAGCGAACGAGCTCTAACCTAAAGGCGAGTGAGCGTAGCGAACGAACTTCAACCAGGACGTGATTGATCCATGCAAACGAGCTCACTTATGAAGTTAAACGGGGCAAAGCCCGCGGGTACAGCTAGTCTCGTATAAAAAATACGATGCTATTTTAATTCAATTTCAGTTCTAATCTCTATATATGCAATCGACCAGTACAGTATCATGGGATCATGATCTATGATTGCACGCCCATGGCAGTAGTGTTCTCAGTTCGTTGTCCTGTTGCTAGACCAGCATGAATGCGACACCATGGCTGTCTTGGTCGTGGTTGTCACGTTTCTCTCTTTAGTTCAGTACAATAACTAATCCATCCAGTCAGATTCACAATTTTACATCGCATGAGCTAAGTCGAAGAATTGGTTCTGGCTGAAAACGTCGAGTAAAAAAGACATATTAACACCACATATCAACAAACTTTAAACAAATATGCATCTAATTGCATATGCAAGATTCTTTATGAGCATTGTATTACAGTGCAAACTTAATATATTTATTCAGTAGGATGTGATCGGCCTAATGGCCTGCCTAGAGGTTTTCGAGAATGACAGTTTTGTATCTGTTGTACACTGTGTTACAAACCTGTATTGGATGTGTTGAGCTACCAAATATATTCCGCTATACTTTACCATGCAAGGCTCGCGGTTCCCACTTCCACTTTCTCCTCGTCTTTCAGCATCGATCCATGTCTTGTCCTTATAGGTTTTCTGCCCGTCTATGGTATTCGTCGACGATTTACCGGTGTTTTTTGTCTAACTGAAAGCTTATTTCTCACTCATACATCGCAACAACCACTACGATGGAATGGTTAGATGTATACAAGTGTAATCATTGACTTTTGGATAGGCACTCTCAGCTTGTGAATGATGCGTGTTTGTAGAAGTAGCGTTGGTGTACTTCGGGTAAACAGGTCTCACGGATTTATTACGACTGTCTTTTATCATTAGCATTCGAAAAATAAATTAACATAAGCGGTATACATAACATAGATAACACTCAACGTAAAAAAACAAGTCAATACAACTAATTTTGTTACTTTGTATTGAAATGAGGTAGTTCTATTTTTAGCTAGGCCTTACATTATTTTATTGCGATAAATTCATAGGCCTATTTATTTTATTTTTTAAATATTTTTATTAAACGGTCAACGATAACTCGGGATCTTTGCATGTAGTGCAATGAATTTATCTTTTCTCAATTAATGATGTTAACTTCAGTACCGTACAGTAATTGTTGAAGTATGTAGTTACAACTAATTGATGTGTGTTTGTAGTTAGATATATTGGATGAATGCAATAGCCAATCCTCCTTGTTACAATTTGGAGTTGAAATTCCTTTCTAATAGTAATTTACGGTTACTTCTGTCTCTAGTTGACAGGGATTGCTATCAGGGACAGTTATCGCTTTCCAAGAACGCAGCCTATATTTAAAGTGGTTGCATAAAGTTCAAAGAAGCTTTGACGAGCTTGCTGAAAACTCAAATTTAAGTTAATTCGTGAATTAAATTTCATCATTATATATTTAATTACTCTGCTGCATGTTATTAGATTGGATTCACATAGTTGTCCACATAGAGAGACCAGTGGCGCCTATAATAGTCAGGAGTTTATTGTGGACGGTAGCTGACTTTAAACATTACAAAGCTGCAACTCCAGTAATCGGTCATAAACCTGGACCAATTAGTGCTATAAGCTATAGTGAATACATTAAACCGGTCCTCTCAGTCGGTCGTATTGACTTACGAGCACGGTCCGCGAACAGTGGGTTCGAGTTTTACCGGTAGGATTGAACCAAAGTTTAGATGTTTAAAGATTAATGCGTATTAAGGTGTCTATAAAACGTAAAAACAATAGCTGATGGTTTTCTATTATATTTAGAGCATGACAATAAATTGTTTGTTTGCTTACGATTTAAGATTAACGAGAGGTCGTCCAGTGGTCGAAACTCGACCAAAAATATGTAATGTACTCACTTAACTATTTTCACCCCACACTGTAAATAAAACATGTGATTGGAGTTTCCTCCATTTGTTTTGATTTTCTGTTTATATTTCGTTGTTATTTCGTAACCAGCATAGCAACGCATAAGATCCATGTTAATTTTTTACAACTTTTAAAATTATTTTTTGTGCTTATCTTTGAGCCTATTTAAATTTATAAAGGGATTCTGCACACCTACAGGAAAATAGCTTTCCAACGGTATGCGTAGATTTTCCCTACGATGCACACGAGCTGAGAAAAAAGGTTTTAAAGAAACATGCTTGCCTATTAATATATAGATAGATAGTAAATTATCGTTTGCTATGAATTGAGTTGAAACAAGACACCTAGATGTAGAAAAAGTGCTAAACAATAAAACCATCAATTAAAAATAATTCCACGTCAATCAGAATTTGAAAAAAAAACATTTTAAATTGTTTATCGACTTAAACTGTCTGAGAGCAATGACTGGATTTATACGGATATTTATGAACAGAGTGTTCAATGTGTGATTTCGCCCCCCTGCTCCCTAGTGTGACTGAGGCTATCGTTAATGTGAGACCTCGATGATAACACTATCAAAACGGAAGTTCTATAAAAAGTGAAGTTTGTTTGGGTTGTACTTAAGTAACTGAAATAGACTAAAATCTATTACTTTCAGTACTAATACTTAACTAGGTGATTAATCCAAAAGCTCGGAATTGGTGGTTAAACGTTAAGCTCGATTATCCTGATAACATAAAATGTGCCGCATTGGGTTTGAATTAATTTTAGGACTATACTCTCAAGGTTTGTTTCCCTTGGATTCTAAATGTTTCGGTTATACTTGTGAAGAAACTCTTGTTGATTCATCAACACCATAAACTATTTGTTTATATCAATACATCATAAAAAGTTTACATTTTTATAATACAGTAGGGGAGCTCACAGCTTCCATAGCATGTTTTGGTTTTATAGACTATGATTTAGTTTTCCAAATTTTCTTCCAATTCCGAAGAATTTTAACGTTCTAATTTTTGATGAAACTTACTAGGTACATGACTTTGTATTTTCTGGATATCAAATTGATTCGCTCAAATGTCTCGAATCCAACAATTCGGAAATTTTTAGATACTGTAATTGCGAAATACAATATTTAGGTAGTATACAAACTTTTGTTGAACAGGGATTGGATATGTGTCCCTCCATCCTAAGTTATAACTACACTGAAAAATAAGCAGTTAATCCCCAGCAGTGTTTTCCCTTATCCCAAAAAACACCACTTTTTGGAATCAGCAGTAAGCCACGTGGCTTCTCCCCTTATAGAAAATTTCCAAACAAGTTGAAACAAAGTATTTTGTTTTGGATCTCCCAATTGGATTTGATTACTCTCCTGACCAAAAGTTAATCTATAATCGATCAAATACTAGTTAATCTTAGAACGTTAAAATCCATCTGACGCCCTCGTCAGATGGATTTACTGGATGGAATACTTGATCTCATGATTTACGAGGGAAAGCGACTGAGGGTTGTATAGTAATATCATGGCGCGTTTCCAGCATTACACCGCAGTTTAATGGTAAACTTGATGATAGTTTTTGCAGGGTATTAAACAACCGTTAGTCGGGTGGTCGGTGACAACACCACTCACCACTCACTGGTCGTTGGTCGTTAGGGTTGCATTAGGTAGATAACATCTTGTGGGAGCAACCAGGTCACACAACTGGCCGCCATCTTGGACAAGTAGCAAATAGAAATGCAAGGAACAAACTATGCAGGAATCAGGCTATTTCAGCCTGGATAATCCTGTTCAATAATAACGTTTGCAAACCCACTTGGGCTTTTTTATCTAAATGCCTGACTTTTTTTTTAGTAATAAGTAATATTTACAGTACTTCAAAGAAAGTTCTAAAACGGTCCTTTGGTATTTAGTGTGAAATTCGACAAATTACTGTAGACCTACTATTCTTATCAAGGAATTTAACAGAGGTTGGGGCTCTCATGATGGTAGAGGTTATCTTATAGAGATTTGGACAATAGGAATTCAAGGGATGTTCCCCAATGGCTATTTTGAATAGGCTCTTATTATAGGGATAGAGAGTTGTGTTTTCGTCATTGCTATCTAGTATTGAAGGGAATTTAAGGTATATTCACAAAAGGCTATTCTTGTCAAGCGGCTCTTGTTACTCTACTCAGGCATTGAGCCAGTTATATTGACATTACTGATACCGACACTGGTGATAGCTTTGTCTCAGAACTGATGTTCTGGGAAGTCAGTGTCAAGTCATCATGAGGCGTGAGAGCGGCACACAACATAGGTCGCCGACTCTGCCACTCCACACTCTGCATATCTTCATCTCTCTCTAGTTCCGAGTATGGACACAGTATTCAAAATATTCATCAATAAGCAATATTGCGTTATTTGTTGAGTAGACGCAATTATGACTTCCTCAAAAGGAGCATAACTATGAAAATCGTTAAACAAAATGTTCCTCCACTTGGCGTCACTCAGTTGTTTACAGCAACACGTGCTTTTTACACCCATTTTAGTTTGCTCAATTACGCCGTGCGTCAACTTCCCACAGCTTAAATAAATTTTTTAATCGTATATGATTGAGTATAGGCTAATCGCATCTCTAAACCCAGTTTGTGTTCATTTAAACACGTTGTTTATTTATCTTGATTAGTGTTTAAATTAAGGATATTTTTAGTTTTGGATAAGGATATTTTGTCGTCCTAATCAAGAAATATCGTATTTTTGATTACAGCTGTTTTAGAGGGTAGTATGAGTATGAATGAGTAGCTACGCGTAGTATGTTGCATTCAACATGACAGGTATAAGTTGGCCCGGTGTGTATACAATGGTCGCGGGTAAGATTATCCTTTATCCATTATCCCTAATAGTCCATTGTGCGCGGTGTCGTGAGAACAATCATTTATTTAGGAATCCGGACAATTCCGCCCAGCTATTGATGGTATTGACCTCCGTGAGTACGACTGCTACCCAGGGATCGATATCGAGGTGTTTCGATCGACGAATTGATGGTGGAACTTGTAAGCATTTCCAGTCTTAACATGTAAAAGATCTCTCTTATTCAATCCATTATTACTTTATTACTTTGCATCTGTACAGAATTGAGAAAAAAATGTATCGTTTTCTGTAATGACGAAATTGAAAATGTATTGCAGGTTTTCAATGATTTGAGTTTCTAGCATAGAATTCGCTTTTCATGCCGTGAGTTTATTCCATTGTTGAATGTGATACAATGTAAATAAGTATAATTTTCATGTTTGCCGTTTAAATCACCTTTAGATTTGAGACACAGTAGCAATTTTATATTAAGCTTGCGGGCAGTTAGGTTGCAAATGCAGTTTTTTGTGTCATTAAATATTCGTTAAGCCCCCAAACAGTTAGTTTTCAACACCAATTGGTATGCAATGTAGTTTGACATTAGTATGTAGTTTGTATTTAGTTGAAAATAAACCATAAAGCAATTTCGTCGCACGGGAGTACTTCAGAATTGGAATTTTAATATCCACGCTGTATCCACATTCCGCAAGAGTCTCGAGTTCAATGCTAAATGGAAATTCGCCGTTTGGAATAACTACAAACATAACAATTAGTCCAGTCAATGAATTATCCAAAAGTAGGTGTAGAGTGCGTGAGCAGGTAACTAAGCGATCCCTTCAGAAACTTGTTCAGGGGGCTTAGGGTGTTAACATACCAAAAGTCCTGACTCCTAGGTGGTGAGCCAGGGGGTGGAGGGGGGAAAAAGGGGGGGTAAAAAGGTACGCATTTTGGGTTTTTTGATTATATCTCGAAAACTATCAACTTTTTGTATACTATAGTAAATTATAAAATTGAAGAAGATTAAATTTTCTACAAGAAAAGTATATAATGTGTTTATTTTGGTTCAACAGATTACGAGTTATAACTTATTTAATTGATATCTTATTAAAATACTCCTTCCATAAGAAATACATGTAAATTAGTATGCGAAATGGGGCGAATCCTATCCGCCCAAAGGAAATATAAATGATATTCTGGAAATCTTGACAAAATGTCCAGTAATTTGACACTTAAATCATGAATTTTTGTCAAAAATTAAAGCGAGGGTGAGCGTTAAAAAATGGAATGATTTAAGGTTTTTTTTTATATTTCCAATAAAAATACCAAAACTCGACATTTTGTTACCTCGCCCTCGCCTTAATTTTGGATCAATTTTAATGATTAAAGTGTCAAATTACTGGAAATTTTGTCAAGATTTCCAGAATATCATTTATATTTCCTTTGGGCGGATAGGATTCGCCCCATTTCGCATACTAATTTACATGTATTTCTTATGGAAGGAGTATTTTAATAAGATATCAATTAAATAAGTTATAACTCGTAATCTGTTGAACCAAAATAAACACATTATATACTTTTCTTATAGAAAATTTAATCTTCTTCAATTTTATAATTTACTATAGTATACCAAAAGTTGATAGTTTTCGAGATATAATCAAAAAACCCAAAATGCGTACCTTTTTACCCCCCTTTTTCCCCCCTCCACCCCCTGGCTCACCACCTAGGAGTCAGGACTTTTGGTATGTTAACACCCTAAGCCCCCTGAACAAGTTTCTGAAGGAATCGCTTAGTTACCTGCTCACGCACTCTACACCTCATTCTTTGACTGGACTAAATGTTGGAAATGTAGGATAGTTTTATTTCGCTGTTGTCTTGTCCACAGTTAGCAATGTATTTTATTTGCAATTCCGTGTGACTGATAGAAAATAGCACAGTAATGGTTTGAAAATAAGCAGTATTTCAGTTCGTTTAAGGAGCATTACCCAGTTGGAAGTGTACCCTACAATTTTTGTACTGCTAATAAACGCTTATCCCTAGCATATTAATAAAGACTGCAAAAATATTATGATATGTCCATTTTGTTCTCTTGCAATTCCTGACCTTGACGATCTGTAAAAATTCATAACACGTTAACACGTTCAATGATCGATTATGCCATACTACTTCATTTCAGGAAGCATTACAACATTTACAATTAAACATTTTAAACCCTTTTAACAATTAACAAAACTTCTTTGGGTCCGAGAATCTGCAGAGCTCCACAAGGTGCTGTAGAAAGTCCGTCGTCTTGACATTTCGTTGCGTCATGGCACAGAGTCGAGAGAAGGTGGATTTGTGTTGTTTTCAATCGCTGTGTTTCGTAACTTTCATTGTCTGTGTCCGTTATTGTAATTGCCGTTCAGCGAGACCTGCTAGATGACCACGAGTTGTGTAGCCTTTACCAGCGGATTGTGATTGTGAGACGAGAGAGGCATTCTGTGGCAGGTCTTTGACGAAAGGAAAGATTGTACTGCATTAAAACTCAAGCATTGGTATCGACAATGTTGATTTTGGTTCAATCATACATAGGTAATACCCTCGTCTTGCTCAAATATTTAGCTAATTGTTATTGCTTAATTTGGCTGATAGCTTCTTGGGGGTTTATCCTTCAATGGAAGCAAAATATAGCTATGACTTTAGTGAACGCATTTAACTCGCTCTGCGCTCACTTTACATTGACATTACACCCTAACCTTAAATTACAAATTTACACGTGTACATTTGTTTCATATAAAATAATTTAAATTCTCTAAACGAAATTTTGAGTCGTTAGCTCAGTAGGACTCAGTTGGCGGCGATGTCGCGGTCCGGTGCCGCTATTTATTCATTTATTCATCATTTCAGTCCTTTCTTGTATTGCAACGGCTCATCCCTTGTTTTGCTTAATACTTTCCACACATATGCCCCGAGGGTATCATGTGGGCAGGGAACTTCCAAATAGAAAAGACTGCCATACTCCTTAAAAATACTTTCCTGTGATTTAGGGGGAAATTAGTTTGCCAACTAGCTACAAACGATTCATTTTTGTCACGTTCAAAGCCTCTTCAGCAATTCGTCTTTTATTAATGATTTAATTTCGTACACGGGGCTAGGAATATCTAGTTAAGTTTATCGATTAGTTTTTGCCACGTTCAAAGCCCTTTCTTCAGATATTCGTCTTTTATTAATGATTTAATTTTGTACACGGGGCAAGGAATATCTAGCCGCCTAATTGAGTTTATAGATGGACTAAAAGAAAATACTGTTTCCATACCTGGATCTGGAAGATTTCGACATCGACATGCCAACGGTAGTTTTTTACTTGGTGACAGTCACACCTCGACACCTCGAAAGTGTCTGTTCACCTTGGACGTTGAATTTGAATTCCTCGGATGCTCGGCCAGGAAGACGACTTCCCCTCTGAGAATGGTTACAAATTACTGTCAGTCCGCCTAGACCTCGCCCGTCATCATCATTACGTGTAGCCCCCGTACACTGTAAACAATGTCACACAGCCTACGCAATGTGGCCCTCGTTTGTGTCACATTAAATTAAGACGTTTAAAGAATAAATCATCGTCTATCTACACTCGTTTGACACCCAAGGGGTTTTTGAAAAAGGATTTTCGGCAGTTTTTATCCTATGAAAATTTTCATGATGTTGAATTGGGCACTAAACTTATGTGCAAGTTTCCGCTGAAATTTCGAACAGGTTGAACCAAAGGAAATGGAAGCATCACAGTGGTATATATAAATACGAGTTCAAACTGTAGATATATTTGTCTGGAATACATTTTTGCGCGTATGGTGAAATTCAAATCAATTGAATATCTGCTAGAAGGTTTCCTTCTCTGTAATTTTGTAGTGACACAGTTGATCTCGCAATGGAAAGGCAATTTTGTGACAACATTTTAAAATTAATTTAGAATAACTTTTTTGTAGTCCTCGAAAACCACACATACGAGTGGAAACAGCAAACACAAAAACGATCTTGTTATTTTTATCAAAGCTTCATTATAATTAGAGTCTCCTGATGTGTGAAAGAGAGACTTTTCTAACAAACCCTAGTGCCAATTAAATGTCATAGTTATGCAGTGGTAGAATTAGTAATTCAGCACCACTTGTGTCTCAGTATCTTTCATAAACAATAAATAGTAAACTGCGGCTCGTGGAGCTCGCGGCCTTGGCTCTAGTGATAGCCGCGATAACGGTACAGAACAGAACTGGTTGACTCGCCGAAACTGGTTCCTCTGAACTGAGCAGCGCCGTCGATACGCCGATACCAGGACCAATAAAATCCGTTCGGAATCTCAAACACCTCCTTATCGCGGACCACCGGAGCGTGGTGCACCGTTTAACCGAGGACGGCCCAGGATTAAAGGACAGTTTAGTGTGAAACGTTTTTCCTAAAGCCAATGTCGGACGGATTGTTGAGGAATTAGTATCCTATTACTTCAGGACTATACAAGCCTCAGAATTTTTGTTTTCAGCCTTTTAACTGAAGTTGAGGTTAGGTTTACCTAGATTTATTTGCTTTCTTATTACCTTTGTAGTCGATGGCCTACCTTTGCTGTAAGTGCCAGGTCGTTGGAGGTGTGATTTACATGAGTTTCGGTTGTCCTAAAAGGCGATGCAGCATTTCCTAATTTCCTCCAGATGATTGGGTTGGAAATTGGAGAGGAGGCAAGTGGTTTTTCTAGCCATCAGCAGTGTCTGGTTTTATAACTAGTTTTCCATAACTGTACCTACTTAAAGTAATTGCATTCCATGCATTAAGTGTTCTTTACATACAATAAAAAATCACATAGGATAGGACTAGGGGTGTCTATAAAAATGAGAAACTCTAAAAGGTGTTCCATTGGGAACAGGCGATGGTAAAATATATAATCCTACTAATATTATAAATGAGAAAGTTTGGATGTTTGTGACAAGCGAACGCGAAAAATACTGGTCGGATTGGGCTGAAATTTGGCATGATGATAGCTCACATTCCCGATTAACATATAGGCATATTCTTATTTCAAAAATCCTTTCGGGCTCCGCCCCAGTGGCTCTGGAGTTTCCCATGTTAACCTTATGAGAAATGGAATTATTGAATCTTAACAGCTGTTTCAATTAAACAAGTTGGTTCTGTTCTATGATGTTCAATAGCATTAAAGTTACAAGGATTACCAACCAGGGTGCAGCACTATTATTTCTTTTACATTTATGACAACAGCTAATTTGCAACCAAAAGGTGAGTGAGCGTAGCGAACGAACTTCAACCTGGAGGCGAGTTAGCGTAGCGAACGAGCTAACCTGCAAGGCAAGTGAGCGCAGCGAACGAGCTCCAACCTAAAGGTGAGTGAGCATAGCGAACGAGCTCCAACCTAAAGGTGAGTGAGCGTAGCGAACAAACTTCAACCAGGACGTGATTGAGCCATGCGAACGAGATAATCTTGAAAATTAAGAAGTTAAACGGGGCAAAGCCCGCGGGTTACAGCTAGTTTAATATATTTTACACAAAGTCATACACAATATTATTTGAACATACTTTCCTTAGCTTCATTCAGAAAAGACAGACTAGCATGTGTCAGTCAAGTCTCTCAGTACAGCTGGTTAATCAGTTGATGTAACATTTGATGGGAGGGGGTCTTAAGAAATAACAAGGGTCAATGAAATGACCCCAGTGACTGTGGGGCTTGACATGCTCTGACAACAAATCTTGGTTGACAATATCAATTTGTGTGAAGAGTGTCACTTTCTATCTTTTGGCAAAGTTTTGTCTAATTTTATTTTACTTACTGACATTGTTAGTTGATGTGAAGAGTTAGAGGTGTTGTATTAGAAAAATATGGTAAGGGGGCAATTCAAATATTCCTACTATCTTACTCAAACAAACTTTGCAACTAATTAATATTAATTTTTAACAGTGGTGAAACGTCTAAAAGTCTAAAATAACGTGTACTAAGACTAAGGACGCGATGAGTAGGCTAGTAGGCCTACTGTAGTTTCCAAGCATTAAAAATGTTCAACTCTTTCCTCTTTAGTTATTAACAAGCTGCTGCTATACCTGGGCTTCGGTCCATGGAACGTGGAAGAGAATAATGCGTTCAAGTAAAATAGTTACACATCTCTATTATTCACTTTAGAATAAAAAGTTAATTTTACCACCTAGTGAAGTAAAATGGTTTTCTTCATAATTAGACGAGCTGTTGGCCCGTCCTACGTCCGGGTATCAAGTTGTCAATTAGAACTGAATATAATTCAGATCAGCTATTTCACACACATAAAGGCAAATTCTGGCAGTTTTAATGCGGAAGATCATCTTGTAAATAAATGTCAACACGTGACAGCCTATCCGATTATGGATACAAAATTCTTTTTAAATCTGATAATAATACAATAAAACAGCAATTGTGTCGATTTGATGAGCCTTGACTTGAGATTGGCGGCCTATTCTCACACTCTGGTTTTAAGTACAGTAGCTACATCCTACCTTTTAACAACAACAGCTTCAAACTCCTCAAAATCCCAATTCATAGTTTCAAATAGGTAACGAAAATTCCCAACTTTTACAATTTTCCAGCTGATATTAGGGGGCAGACTCACCTCTAGGCAACGCACCCGTGAAGAGTGTCACTTAATATCTTTTGGCACAGTTGTTTGTAGATTTATTTCACCTGTTTCTTTGTTCCGTAGGGTCGGGAGTGATGGAGGGGCGTCACTACCCACCGCCTCCGCGCCGCCCCTATCTGCGGTTCCCACCGCCCCCGCCATTCCCACCAGCTGACTATGCATATGCCTACTATGAGCCGGGGGCCCCCGCCGTGCCAACCACCAGCAGACACACGTTCATCACCAGGTACGGCACTGAGGAGAACATCTACGAAGAGATTGGGGCTAGTCAACTGGAGGAGGAGGTGCGATACGTACACTCCCGGCATCTACAGGTAATTCTCAGAGTGTGCAGTTTATGTAATTTAAGGGAAAACGAGGATGTATTTAATTATATTTGTTGGTGTCCAATCCTTGCAGGTGTAAGAAAACGTTTTCTTCATAAAAAAGAACTTACTAGGGAAGATTTACACTCATATTTAAATGGTAGGGACTGGCGAACTCTAGGATGTTATTTAATTAATGCATGGAAATATAGATATGAACTAGTATCAGAATTTAATTTTGCATACAAAAACACAAAAATACATTGTTTGCCATCCTAACGTGTTGCAGGGAATATGGAAAATAGGGAGAAAATAAAAATATTTTGTAATATTATAATCAACATGAAAGCTGCCAGCCTAGCTGACAGTCCTTTGGGCTAATGCTGATGTGGTGCAGTTAAACAAAACAAAATGATATTAATGTAAAAAACGCTAGAATAAGTGTGATTCAAGGTTTTATGTAGATATTCTATTTGTATATGGAAAAGTTATTTATATCGAGATATATTGTGTTATTGTTGATACTTAATTATTGTTCTTGTAGATAACATACCTAAATGAATAGTTAATGTAGTGGAGGTATAAAATCCATCAATACACATTACCAGTGTTTTAGTCAAGGTTTTTTTTTGTAAGTCAAAAGTGTTTTTTTCTAACCATCTCACAACTTCCCTTTTCCTAGGTTCTGGATGAACTGAACCTAACGGTAGAAGCCATGCTAATGCCGGAGGGTGGTGGGGGAGAAGCAGGAGGGGAGCTGTCCGGAGGCCCCGATGAGTTGTTGTCTCCAGCCACATGTTCCCTGGACTCCGGGTTCTCCGGAAGTTCCACGGGAACCAACAGTCTTGGTCGGAATCCCCCCTCCACCCCCAAGACCAAGAAAGCACCTCCATTCTGGAAGAAACTGCCAGGTCTTCATCCTACCACACCTGCCCCAAGCCCAGCTCCTGGCAAACCTCTAGGTGAGTGAATTGAAACTTATTGAATGGTGATTTTTGTAGTTTGAGTTCTAGTAACTTGATTAATAAAGATTTTATTTCCCTTCCTAAGCTTTGGGGAATTAAAATTGTCTGTGAGTGGGTACGGTGGGTAGTAATAGATCTTGTCTAGTAATCATAAGGTTAATACTTTAATACTTTTCAATGAAATGGCGACCATACAAAGTAGGTATTTTAAGCCAAGTATGAATGGAGATGAGTGTAGGATGAGTGGCACGATCTTGTAGTCTTGTTAGTGAGTAAGGCCGACATATTCCTTAGACACAGCTGTTAATTAATAATCTATACAGCTAATGGCAACTAAGGGACCTACAGTTTATATAGTGGAATCCGAACCAAATTTTTTGCCTTGGTATTTACGAATTGGTCTAATTATCAGGATAGCACTGCGGATAGTCATAGTACTCACTTAGTGCTGGCGTTAATCCACACCAGGGAGTGTCGCATCCACAGTGCATGCCTATAAATATCCACAATCCGTGACCTAGTAGCTGGATTACATGTTGCTGGATCAATTATGATAGAATTCATCTTTTGATCGTTTAAAACTGGACTTGGTTATTTTTGGTCTTGGGGTTTTAAGAAATGGTGCCCTGGCCAAAAAACAGTTGTTCTTAGTAATTATGAAAGTTACATAGCACATCCCACTTTATTCTACACTCATTCTTTGTTTATATTTGGGTTAGATAATGCTAAGACATAAGACATAAGACATGTTTATTTCCAGTAGACATATTACAAATGCATTGGAAGAGTCAAACATTTTTCATGCAGAGCAGTTGTCAAATTGAGAAGTAAGTTACAAGGTATACTTTGAAGTCTACGAAAAAAAAAATTGCATTTTAAGTTATTTAATTATTGGTCTTAAACTAATATCACAGAGTTTATCACTATCGAGAAGTAAAAACAACCATTTAAAAGTTAACAAAACATTACAAAATTAGACAGGTTGTACTATAAGGCATTAGGTGAAGGCATAAAAGTTAGACAATGACAACTAAAAACATAACTTTGACGAAGGAAGGTCTAAAAAGTCTTTGAGTTCGTAAAAAGGATTAACAGCTAGCCATTGGAACACTTAATGTTTAAAAGAATTATATGGGAGAGAGAACATAAAAGTAGGTATCTTATTAATACATTGCATGCCCACTATTTCATAGCTTTTCTTAGATTTCTCCAGTCTAACATAGGGAATGTCAAGTTTATCTCTGAATCGAGTATTGTGCTGGTGGACATCTTTACGGCAGTTGAAAGCATTTAAATTCTTAAAACTAGTTAACGATAAATTAAAAGTATACAAGTTAACAACAGTGAGAATTTTTAAAATCTTAGCTAAAATTTTGAAGAAAAAATTTAAGAATTTTAAAAGCTAAGTTGTGTTTAATAATTATTGGTATGAAAAGATTAAATACCTTAGTACTTATGCCAGCAAGATAAACAGACTTCCATTCCTAAAAAAACTAAAATAGCAAAACAAATTTGATACCCCTAAATATTTATTAGTTTTGTTAAACATTAATTATTACGAGAGGTCGTCCAGTGGTCGAAACTCGACCAAAAATATGTAATGTACTGTACTCACTTCTCTATTTTCACCCCACACTGTTAATAAAACATGTGATTGGAGTTTCTTCCATTTGTTTTGATTTTCTGTTTATATTTCGTTGTTATTTCGTCACCAGCATGGCAACGCATAAGATCCATGTTAATTTTTTCAAATTTTTAAACTAATTTTTTGTGCTTATCTTTGAGCCTATTTAAATTTATAAAGGGATTCTGCACACCTACAGCAAAATTGCTTTCTAACGGTATGCGCAGATTTACCCCACGATGCACACAAGCTGAGAAAAAAGGTTTTAAAGAAACATGCTTGCCTATTAATATATAGATAGATTGTTGAAAATGTGTATTAAGTATGAATTAATTATTATTGTTGAAAATGTGTATTAAGTATGAAGGTATGTAAAGTCAATTACATACAGATGATACAATCTCAACAACTAACTAAGATTTGACAAAGCCTTGTGGTAATTTGAGGTTTGGAGGCAAGTTGAGCTAGATCTCAATTATTCACGAGTATACTTTAATACTTTACTTTGAAATGGTGACCATATGAAAGTAGGTATATAGATTAGAAAATGGATGGTGATTGTCTAGGACAAAACATCAATAAAGTTTGAACTAAATGATAACTTTACTACTTGTCAGGGTCTAAATCCTTCATTGATTTATCCAAAAGGATTGAAGTACAACTGCAATTAATAGTTTTAGTGGTAGACAAGCGAATCACCCCTCACGTCTGAGTTATTTTACAGTATTGATTTATTACCGTAAATTATGAGAAATGTTACATATTCATGGTAGTAGGGACAGATTTATTTGAATGCTTTAAATTAAACCATTATAAGACCATTGTTTATATTTTGACTTTCATTAAATGATCATCGATCACATTTTAACAAAAATGCCAGCTCACTATGAATTGTTGTGTATGATTTCACTTTTCTTCTTTATCCCTCAGAATTCCTCTCTTCTTTGTCAAAGATTGTTTTACTTTCATCTTCTCCATTGTCAAGGGGGTTTCTGCTTTCCTCTTCTCATTTGTCTACCAGGATTTCACTTTCCTATCCTCCTTCATCAAAGAAAGTTCATCTTCCCGTTCCCAGATTGGATAACAGTGTTTAATTTCTTAATTCTTCTACAAAACAAATAGAATAAATCTACTTTGAGAGACGTTTTTATGAGTGTATTAAATGGTAGGTTGTTGTGTTCTATCGTCAGATTGCTAACAATGGCCATTTATTGTCTACCCACATCAAGTTGGGGAATTTATTGGTACAAATGATTGGACAAGGTAGGCTGGCTCCCAGCCAGACCTAGCCGATTGCAGCTAGCAGTCAGCGGTACTCATTAAGTGTCTGAAGTTTGCTTGGTATTTGCCTAAAAATAAAACATGAATAACTCTCCTTAATTAGTTTTCCCCTATCTGGTCTATCTGTAATTCACTACCTATTCACGATCTCAGTTTTGTGTTTTAAGAGACTAATGTTATATGTCTACCGGTTTTTATTCAGTTTCTTTTGGGTGTATTAAAACTTATTTCTTTCCAATTGTATAGCCAATCTAAGTCAGTTAACAAAGGGTACTTACAAACGTTGTGTCTATTTTGAGTTGAGTTTAAAGCTTACTCAATAGGAAAGCAATTATAAATAAGCAAACACAATGGAGAGTTTTATCAAAAAAGAGATGTGTTGCTTTTTAATCTTGTTCCTTGTTTTCATTGAACAGACAAAAGTAAACAAATGTCATTGAAATGTTAATGTTGTGAGTCGGTAGCGCGGTAGCGCAATGAACATCGGATCTATGGCAGCAATGTTGTGGGTATGGATCCTGGTACCTGCTACTACAATTTATCAGTACAGTCATACAGTACATTAGGTTGCTGGATTTTTTTATTCACAGGCCTGAGGCCTACGTTGACAGGCAAATACAAGGTGAAAAGAGTCCACCAACCTCTTTAAAAACAAAGCAATATGAAATCATAAGAAACTACCCCCCAATACAGTAGGTGTAAAGATAACCTTATCTAACCTTTAACAAAAAAGTGTGGTTAGTTAATTTTGGTTAGGAGTGTATACCATGACCATATTCTTCTTCATAAACAACCCTTTTGAAATGGTGGGGATATATCTTTTCTTATTGATAACTCTCCTTGAAATCTAGGGACTTTTACTAAAATGGCTTGCTTCTTTCTTATTGGTTGAAAAAATACGTTGTGAAGAATTCTGTAAGAAAACAGTAGATGAATTTGTTTATCCGTTTACTGTCGTTGGTGTACCTTATGAGTCAGTGTTCGGTCTGGTGTTATTTTTCATTTTTGTAAGTGATTGGTATACATTATTTTAAATTCCATTAAAATTTCTTTGTTTGCTGTTGAATCTTCATTCTCAGCTGCCGGCAAAATCATAATGAATTAAAAATGTTTGCCTTTAAAAACCAGCTCCTTAATTTAGTTGGCTTATTGAAAACTACCGGATCTTAATGCTAACAAAAGTAAGTTTGTAAAATTTCAGCAATGTTTTTTAAGAAAAATAATCACAATTTTATTTTGGGTTTAGTTGAGCTTGAGGGAACTAATCAAGCAGTGGTCACTTAACACTAATGGTTTTATATGATTGCTGAAATAAAGTGAAGGTTTCAGGACTGGTGGAAAGTACTGTTGGTTTAGTGTACTGTTGTTAATTACCTTGTTTTTATTATATCTTGTTTATTAAAAACTTGTTATACACCTCTACACGTAGAGGTATATAGTCAATGCTATAGCTCCCACAGAGCTCTTGTGTGTACCCAAATTTATAAGCGGGCAGTGTTGAAATTTTAAACATGTGTCTTCAATGTGATTTGATTTATTCACTAAAACGAATAATTAATTATTCTTCAACTTTCTTCTCGAGTCAGAAAAAGAAAAGCATTCTCCCGTCTAGAGACTAAAATAAAATAATATTATTTTCAATGAATAATAATGTTAAAAGTCCTTGGAGGCTAGCGGCCATCTTGGATAGTTTCAAACAGCTGCTGAAGAGTTATTTAAATTATTTATAAAATTTTTTTTTAACACCAAAACGATTATAATTTAAATACATAGTATACTGTGAGATTAGAAATGTTCTTTGAAGTTTTGAGTTGTTCTCGGAGTCCATGGAAGCTAACGACCATCTTGGATTTGCCCGCCATAAGAGCAATGTTAATTTCATTGATTTCAAACAGCTGCTAAAGAGTTATTGACCGTCCAAAAATATTTTTTCAAACGCCATAGTGATTGTATTTAAATATCTAGTATACTGCGAGATTATAAGTTGTCTTTGTAGTTCTTTAATTGTTTTATGAGTTAGAACGTCTAGGTTACAAGGACTCTTAAATGTGAAAATACTAAATCTTT
The DNA here is from genome assembly GCF_028750875.1 of Macrosteles quadrilineatus. NCBI lineage: Eukaryota > Metazoa > Arthropoda > Insecta > Hemiptera > Cicadellidae > Macrosteles > Macrosteles quadrilineatus. Next base: position 104,604,855 of record NW_026542602.1, on the reverse strand, counting down.
ATATAGTGTAACGTCAAGTCTAGACACAGGAATTCGGAAAACGCATAAAACAGCGTTTGTTTTATTGAACCAAAAGGTAGGTAATGATTTAAACTTTGTGAAAGTTGTGTACTGCAACGGGTTTAGGCTACCCGCAGTTCATCTAGGCGTTGTTGTTGCGTTACTGCAAATATTAAGGCACCAGTGCGATGTCAGATATCTACACGTAGCTACATTCAATGATGTATGCAATTGCAATACTAAAGTGCCAAATTATTACTAGTTGGAGGGTTGATTACTGAATAAAATTATAGTATTACGTAACGCAAAGCTGAATTTTGTAATTCTCGCGACTCGGCGACTCCTCGCTTCCAAACATTACCAGAAACAAAACTATACTGTACCAGAGTAATGTTTTACAGTACTGTATAACGAACAAAAAACTCGCCGCAATGCAAAGCAAAGCAATCTCTTTTCCCTAAAACATAACGTGTTTGGACTTTCTTTAACGATTTTAGAAGAACTATCTTCTAGATGAACTATCTTTTAGAAGAACTATCAAATAGAGTAGGTAAAAATAATTTCAATACTATATAAAGATTTGCAAATGTATAAAAACGCCAAAAAGGCCGACCAAATAGATTGCCAACAGAGGCAGAGTTAGCAACGAGAAGTCCATTATCCAGTTTACCAGGATATCGTGTGGTAAAGACACGTTTTGTCCAGATCTCCCTGTGGATAACGCCATCCTTTGACGGCATTTTAATATTTCAGGCATTAATTGAAAATGTAAAACAGCGCTTATTAAATCGTGGAAGCTATCTGGTTGGCGAGGGCCCGTGGTCGGTTATTACGCGGGTAATGCGAGGTTTGAGGTTAGTCAGCTGTTATTTGGCGGGAGTGCGGTGGACCAGCTGGCAGCTCCACGAGTCACGATTTTATCATCAACGATGTCCGCTTGCTGTGGACCACGGTGTTTTCCATTTTACCGTATTGTATGTTAAATAAACTGCTGCTGCGTACCACCTCGTGCTGTGTCTTGATGCTATATTGCCTTTGTATTTTCTCGTGTGATGGTTTTGATGGTTTATTCTCCCTCCAGTTGTGTGTTTATTTTGGTAGTATATTTTTATCGTGGTGTGGTGTTGAAGGTTTACATTTTATTTTGATGTTACTTTTGCTGACGTTTATCTTTTAAAAATCAAGTTTGTGACGTGACAGTCAATTTGTCATATTGTTGGTCTAGCTCTACTTGTATTGGGCGTTCTAATTCAACTACAGTATTGTATTTCATTATCAAACTTAATACGATGATGTTTTAAACTACTTTACTAACTATTATGCTGGACTCGATCACGATAGCAATCAATTTTTGACAATCATTTTGGATTTTTAAGCTTTTTTATTTATTTACGTATTACTTTAATATTAATTATCTAACACTCAACGGCTCGTTTTACTTGCTTTCATTAAGCTTAGAGCATGACAAATAAAGGGGTCTCTAAACCATTTTGAGCCATTCTTTGTTCTGAACATGTCGATTTTGTTCCCTCTGGACCTCAAAAAAATTAATTTTGCTGTGACTTAACGCTGCATAGGAATTCGCACAACAAAGCTTGAAACTAATCTAAAGCCCACCATTGATGAAACTTTGCATGTTTTTAAACCCATGGCTTCTGCAGGTCAAAACTTGTATATATACGTTTTTTAACGGGTTTCATGTTTTTCATTCGTGAAGAGTATGTCTATCAAACGATTTAAAATCACTAGAAAATTCGTTTCCGAAAAGTTGTAGTAGTTTGAACCCACAGCACAGCTGAAGTCGTGCATCTGGTAGCCATAGTCACACAGGGCCGTGTAGCAGCCGTCCGTGTTGGGTTTTGTAACCAATTCGTCAGACAGATTTGTTTTCTCTCGCCCGGTGCGGCGCCACTCGTTTATAAAACCTATCCTCTTCCTCTATGTCAATACACGAACTGCCAGCGCCAGCTTTTATTTATGTTGATGTAGAATTGTATAAGTGCTGGATAACATTTTCGAAGCATATTAAGGGCATGTACTTGACTACTTATCACCGGTCAAAATCCGTTATCTCTCTATTTTTATCAATTGCACTTCTATACTTAAATATGTTTAACTGAAATGGCGACCATACGAAGTTAGGTATTTTAAGCCAAATATAAATACTGTAATGGAGATGAGTGTATGATACTCCCTTCCAAGAGTGCTCAGTTGCACCGATGGTCAAAGGAATTTGTAAGGGTCGACAAAGTCCTTCCTCCCAAGAGTGCCCAGTTGCACCGATGGTCAAAGGAATTTGTAAGGGTCGACAAAGTCCTCCCTCCCAAGAGTGCCCAGTTGCACCGATGGTCAAAGGAATTTGTAAGGGTCGACAAAGTCCTCCCTCCCAAGAGTGCCCAGTTGCACCGATGGTCAAATGAATTTGTAAGGGTCGACAAAGTCCTCCCTCCCAAGAGTGCCCAGTTGCACCGATGGTCAAAGGAATTTGTAAGGGTCGACAAAGTCCTCCCTCCCAAGAGTGCCCAGTTGCACCGATGGTCAAAGGAATTTGTAAGGGTCGACAAAGTCCTCCCTCCCAAGAGTGCCCAGTTGCACCGATGGTCAAATGAATTTGTAAGGGTCGACAAAGTCCTCCCTCCCAAGAGTGCCCAGTTGCACCGATGGTCAAAGGAATTTGTAAGGGTCGACAAAGTCCTCCCTCCCAAGAGTGCCGAGTTGCACCGATGGTCAAAGGAATTTGTAAGGGTCGACAAAGTCCTCCCTCCCAAGAGTGCCCAGTTGCACCGATGGTCAAAGGAATTTGTAAGGGTCGACAAAGTCCTCCCTCCCAAGAGTGCCGAGTTGCACCGATGGTCAAAGGAATTTGTAAGGGTCGACAAAGTCCTCCCTCCCAAGAGTGCCCAGTTGCACCGATGGTCAAAGGAATTTGTAAGGGTCGACAAAGTCCTCCCTCCCAAGAGTGCCCAGTTGCACCGATGGTCAACAATTTGTCACAGATGCTCCTTCACCTCCTCGAACGCCTTTATATACCTACCCTCTCTTTGACGTTCCATCGTATATAGTCTGCGCTTATATTTACCATATTTAGGGAACTAGCAGCTAACGAATAATATCCCCATACAGAAAATTAGCCAATTGTAGCTATGGGACTTACAGTTTAGTAGTGGGATCAGAACCACATTTTTGCCTCATGCGTAATTTACAAATTGGACTAATTATCAGGATGGTACTACGGACGTTAATCCACAACTCACATCAACAGATCATGCCTATAAATATCCACAAGTCGTCGCGACCTCCAAGTAGTTTAATCACACGATATATAAATTTTGAGAAAACACATCGATTAGTAAAATGTTAGTCTATGGATAAATCAAATTATAAGATGAAACTGTTCCAAACTAACCTAACCTAACCAAACTTGCTGATTATGGAAAAATCAAATAAAGGTTTAGTAATCGTAAAAGATATTTTTAATCGATAAAATATGTTTTTAATATTGCATTTTTTTATTATTTATTGCACACAAAACGTTTTAATAAGTTATAGAAGTGTATTCTGTGCCTAATTGCTAATTCGCTTAGCTTGATCGTCCGAGCTACTTATCATTTCTGGATGTCAACCTCCTTGTCCTCTGCTTTTGATCTTGGTAACAAATGTTCATTACATACTTAGGGGATTTGTAGACACTCCCTCGACATTAGATATTTTGTCCAAATTGAGTCTAGTCCATGTATAGTCTAACTGTAACATGAATTGCGCCAAAAGGCATATTTTTAACCAACCAAAATAGTCGCTTCAGCACAACAATGTCCAGGTTCTGGAACACTCTGTATGAGGCAGCCACTGTCTATTCAGCTGCCTTTCACAATGGGGCTACAATTGAAGGGTTCATTTATTCACTACCCCGTTCAGCTCTCCCCACCTCATACAGCCACTTAGGTGTAGGGTTGTGCTTTGTTACTGTTACAATATGTGACCTATCTGGGGTATGTTGTGTGCTCTTACTTTGTAATCTGCTCTAATGCGATTACATTTCATTAAACACGTATACTCCCCAGTTTAGTATGTTATTTGTAATGGTGTGAAAGTTGGTCACGTGTGTGTGCCTTTTGGCCTGTTCAATTCTGTAAATTGTTTTGTTAAACATTTTTCATCCAAAAAGCTCACTTTGAAAATATTTGTCACTGTATGATTTGACTTAAAATAGTTAATAGCCATATTTCCATTTCGTGTGCATGTAGGGAACAGTAAATTACGAAATCATTATGCACCTATTGATCAAAAATATATTATAAGTGCTCAAACGTTTTCATTTTTCCAATTCCTATTAAACAAAACTCCATTGTACCTGATACATATACTAGCACAAACTAATACGCCCATAATTATAATGGAAAACACCCATGAGATCCGTACTAGAACACATTGTTTTACCTGGTAATTTATTTGAATGGAAAGTGGAAACTTAAGATTGGCGTTAAAATACAGTATTACCCGAGTAACCTTTATAATTAAACTGATTTCCTTCTAAGAAGGTGTAATGACGCCAAGATGCCGACATGTGTCCAGTTTAATCGGCACCGACAGTCCCGCGTGACGTAATGTTGAGATGGAGAGGGGGAGTGAGAGAGATGGTGGATGTGGATTGTTTGTACCAGCCTCCAGTGTCAGTATCATTATCTGTGTGTCTGTGTCTGTGTCTGTGTGGATGTGACAAAATGTGCAAATGTCATGGATCATGAGCAAAGTCAAAGGTAACTGTTTTGATTTGTTTTTGTTTTATCGCAGATTTTTTAATTGCAACTAACTTTTAGTACTTCTCTGCGTCGCCTTGTTCCAAATTTGGGAAGTCAAGGAGACCCAGTCACTTTCTATGCAGCTGGTGCAGATTTTGAATTTTCCCACTATACGTGGAGTTTTTATCGTTGTTTATGTGCCTTTTGTTGTTTTGGACTCGATTGTCGTTTGTTTTATTTTGTTATTTGCGTCGTTACTTTTTATCATCACATGCCACAAATTCGGAGTTTATATAAATAACAATGCAGACAGCTTCTCTCTGAAAGTGACGCGGTTAGGTTTTAATTTATTTTGTTTATATACCCATTAGTAAGAGGCGTTTGTTGTTCTTTGTAATTATTGTCTTGTGTATTGACAAACCTGCATTTTTGAAGGAATAAAACACGTTGGTCGTTTTGGAACTAATCGTCTATTTTTTTTCTAAATTACCGCTGTACATAAACAAGAAACGAATGTACGATAAACTGGGCTTGAATAACTTACAAGCCCAGTGGATGATTTGTAATGTTTTTAAATCACTCCTTAGTGGAGATTTGTATTGTAAAAGTAAAAGGAACTCCTGAACAAATTTGCAAGCGTTCATGTCCTCCGGTTCAAGGTGTTGTTTGCAAAGGTGGTGGTAACTAATTTTTGTTTGAATGTTGAAAAGTGATAAATCACACAGCTCCAGCTGTTGAGATTATATAAGTGGCTAGTGAGTGATCAATGCCGTGTTATTTGTCAAGTCAGTGTACAATGTACATACTGTCGACCACGGACCACGCAAAGATCCTTACAGCGACAAAATCCAGAACCTCCATTGAAGGAAGCGCTTCCACCCTGGACACCCCACACAGTTAATTGTTGGATAGATGTTGTCAGACGTCAGACGGCTGCCTAGGCTATTGTTCGTCCTAGAAGTGTCTTGTTGTGTGGGTAAAGATGAAGGATAGACCAGACCACACAAGTAGACCGGCTACACCCCCTCATGCACCTACACCTTCAGTGCTCCCTTGTGCATGTGACAGACTGTACCTGAATACTTGGACAGCGATGGAGAGGCTGAAGGATCATGAATGTATTTGAAGGATTGAAATATGGAATAATGGATTTTTCCTTGGAGACTATTATCTATGCAGTAAAGGTATTCTTGTTACGGAGGCCATAATTATCAAATTTATTCGTTACTAAATAAGTCAGAAGCTTTTTGATGGTTCCAAATTGGACCCATCCAGATGTCGTTGATCATCGCCATTTTAATAAATGGTCCTGGCTGAAGATGAAGAACCAGCTGATCTTAAAGCAATCCAAAGCAATTTTGACGGAAGGCGTCGGAGGCTGAAAGGAACGGGACCGAGAGCGTCGGACTATAGTCAGTAACAGAGCTGTCATAACATTCATTTAACACTAATCATTCACTTATTTCGCCTCAAAAGATACTCTGGTGTGTCGGCGTCGTATAGATCTGATATAATCAAAAGCTTTTCATATCATACATTCGTACTTTTGATAGCATTTGTATTTTACACACGATACTTAGTTCAGAAGACCTTTCCAGTTAGGTTGCTTTAGTTTTCTCATTTGTGGATATAATAACATTTTCTCAAATTTGAAAGATTGCGCACAACTTAATTGGGAAATTGAACACTCAGCAGGTTTGTCGCAGCGAGGGTGTGTTTCTCTGACCAGTTTTTCTCTAGCACCGTAGTAGACCTGTCGGCCTCCGGGTTCTGTTTAACATCCGTCTAAATGGCTCGGCAACAAGCCTAGAGCTGCCCTGGTCTGGTTTTCAATTTCGGCGAGTTGGAGCTGTCGCCGCGGGCCGACCCCGCATCAGAACCTATCAGTTGGGTGGCTGAAACAACGTCTTTCCGCTCCTTTCTTTCCGATTTATCGGTTGAGTTGTTTGAACTCAAGGCATGTGAAGTGGACCGTACACCCTTAGGAAGTAAGGTGTTCATACAGTAGGCCTGTAGAGTATTATCTCGATCTCCCTGAAGACCTTTGGTTAGACAATAATTGGTAGATGAGTGTAGTGAGAAGGTTCTCAGTTCGATGCTGAGAAAAGTCAGACGATTTTTTTTGTTCTAGACCAAGTTGTTCTTAATCATTGGCCTTTTACTCAACTGGAATATCTCGGATCTAGGCCGTGGCCCCATCAGTTACCGTCCCAAAATGACAAAACCGTTAAAGAGGAAGTCGCAATGAAAGTTCTGTCGAGGTTAATGAGTGGTGGTCCTCGAGCCTCATAACGTTTTCACTTAGTATATTAAACTGTTTTGTTGCTTCTCTTAATTTAGTCGTTTTATTTTCACAGAGCAGAAATTTTAACAAACGGTTGAAAACAATCATTATAACCTTAGGCTGTTAAGCGATACAAAAGTTATACAACGTTACATTTACTATTTACGCATGCTCAGGTTTGTTGTGCTTGGAACTAGTTTTCACGACTGGTTGCGCGACTGTCACGGTTGTATGTCGCGGTGACTCATCCGATACTGATGTGTTGTGATGTGATATTTATGAGATTTGACACATCAAGATAACGCTTACTTTGGCTTGTTGATGTCGTTATAGGTCAGTCTTTCTCAGTTTTTCCTTCAGCTTTGATCCGTTACCGAGATAGTAGGTATATCATTTCCATTCAACGATTAAAAAGCTAAAACGATAATAGGAGATGTGTTTTATTTGTACAGTGTACAGTATAGTAGTTGTATTTAGAAATATACTCGCGTAACACATAGTAAGTGTGACTGATGTTATTGTCTTGAAGTTCATCTTTTGAGTTGTGTTTGTGATGGCGCCTTGTAATATTCGTGGAGAGTAATCTATTAGCAAGCTAACTGACATCCTATTCCAATTAATACTAAAATCATTGTCATGTCACCACTAAACGCTAATGGAAAGTCGCATTAATCCCTTTGTCTCAACGTAAAAACAACAGGTGGCCGTCAGGTGATGTTTTCATTATTGTACTTTTTAACGTTCTTTTGACAAAGTGGTTCTTTCATTATAGTTCTCAGTAAAGAAGATAACATCATTATTTGGCTTCAAAAGTAACGTTCGTAAGATAACTAAGAGAAAACGTCATTGACATTAGATTTTTTCATAACTGAATAATTAAAATGAAATATCACGTGGAGATAGTTCTTCTTGGATCTATGCCTATGTTTTCCTCAAAGATGATCACGACCTAAGACCTAAAAGCTATTGATGCTCCGAAACTACTGGATCGTGACAAAGTCATTGTTGATTAGCAAGATTCGAACCCTGGACTCCTTGATAGTAGTGTTGCACTCTACCATTAGCCGATATACGAGTGCAAATGCCAATAAATTTCTACATAACTAGAAATTGTTTATCCATACTTGTTTCGAAATTGTGAGATAGGTAGTAGTTGTGTTCCAAATCGCTGATGCCGTTGACTCCTGGTATTGGTAGAGCGCGGGACTTCGTTCCCTAAGGCTACGGGTTCAAATCCCGCCAATCACAAATATATTTACAGTAGCCTGAAGGTGGTTGATGGTGATGTGAAGTGGCCGTTTTATTGTACGACGCCCCCACAGCTGACTGTGGCGCACGCGCACGCCCCCACACACGCGCACCCTCCACTTCCTGCGGTTCCCTCTGCCACTGTCATTGGCACTACTCGTCTACTCGCTACTGGTCAGTGACGTACGGTGTAGATTATAGTGCAGTGTTGTGTTGTATTGTTGAGGTCATGCGACAGCGACACACCGCCGTAGAGTCACCGTCCAATGGCATCGTCCTGGTGAAATGTAAGTCAAAAATACAGTATAGCAAACAAATTCACTAACGCAATTCGTATGATTTTAGTAATTAATATTTTAAACCAAAAACTGGTTATTTCTTCAGCAAGAGTATGAATTAGCATGACCATAAGAAAAGTTAGTGCGTTCTTATCGGTGTAAAGCTGTAAAATATAATTTGACTATTTAAATTTAGTTAATAACTTGTGCTTACTGACGAGATTTCAGCAATCATAGTTAACTTAACTATCTTCGAATGTGATCGATTGTGTTATAATCAGGTAAATATTGATTGCAAATTTCACGTTCTCATATTGTATTGTTTCCATCAATCCGTTAAGTATTTCTTTTTATACCTTATACTGTAGATTCATACTTAGAACAAAAGTTGCTAATTATTCTGTTAGGAATATCTATGCAATGTTCTTAGTTTTATATCAGCAGTGGTCAATCTGCTTATAGTGATCAACGGCATGTGTTTTACAACGATATAAACAACTCAGTTCTTTATATCGTTGGTGTTTTAGTACCGTTATTGCAGTATGCCTATCTTCTTTGTAACGGCCTTTGTCTTTCCAAATTACTTGTGGAAATTAAAATAATCTGTTTGATTTAGCATTGTGTATAGGATAAAGTATATGTTAGCACAGCCACACAGAGCCATGTACACCGATGCGGAATTAGCAAAGTAATAAGTATACCAACATAATCGCTGATAAGAATAGCGCCTACGTTACTAGCAAAGTGCTGACTGCTGACCGTGCTGACAGACCAGTCGGAGCGGGAATGCAAACTCCACTGCATACTTTACAGAACGAAGACGGGAGAAAATATTTTAATTACCCAGTGGTTTTACTTAGTTTATTGTATATTGCAGATCTGTTTTCTGCCATAGCTGTATAGAACTTGTTCTAGCTAAATTCGTGATCATGACGGATTAAATACCGAGAATGACTCGAATGTTATATAGTATTCCCTAGTTCACCATCGTCATTGACGTCGGAAACACACAGCCACTGCATTTCTTGTGTAATAGAATAGAAATGCTTACTTTTCCACTAATTGTGAAACATGGCGTCACTGTGGGTGCGGCAGATACTTGTAATAGTTTTACCATTGTTGAATGGATTGAATGTGTCGGCGCTTCTACTAATCCTCTAGATTACAAAGCTCTTTCGCAGTTTATATTGAACAGTTACAGAATATTTTCATCGTCAGACGTTGCGGTTTCCTTCATGGGGAAGTCATGTTCTCAGGAATTCGGTAATATTGAGTTAAGTAACTTTCACTCATCATCGCCGAGATGATCTGATGAAAGTCATCATAGTTGATTGATCATCAGACTGGACGGCATAGGTTTGATTAGTCCATTTCGTTTAGGTTTGGATTGACGAATGTTGTCCGTCAATTATCTCGTCTAGCAGGGATGTCCATAAAATGTTCATAATATTTTATGATGTAATAAGGTTTATTCTGAACAAGGGTTTTTTAACACTGTTCTGACTCTCTCCAAATATTTCTTGGAAATTACAAACACATTGGTGCATTAAGCGGTAAAGCATTGCAAGTCACTAATTACAATTGCGTACGTCGTTCAACAACAAACCTCTCGAGTTTTAACCTCGCATTTTATTCTGAATACTCCTCCAAATACAGCTATGTGCAACCAAATTTTCACTATACGATTGTAGCGATCATAATCAATATCACAGACTTGTTTGATGCGAGATCGATGCCATTATCAGATTCTTGGCTACAGAAGAGTGGGAGAAATATCAGCTGTTTGACAGGTGGTCGGTTGAGCAACAGCTGTTCGTCCTTCGCTGCTGCTAGCTTACCAGCGAGAAATTGACCTTTCGTTGTGCCAGAGGCATAGTTATGTTCTCAGTAAAGGCCTAGGCAAGTTTTTGACTCAAAAATTCATTACGTCCAGCCGTGCATTTTTACTTTCTCCCCCTATACATAGCATATGGAGAAAGTATTATTTGATAGTGTACATGAAAACAAACACTCATTATTTAATAATCAACTGATAACTAGGCTATATGTTATTCGACTACGTTAAATCTGAAATACTTTACTTAACTTGACTTAATCTTGAGTCATAGGTAAACCGTTTTTTAAGGCAGCGACGATGTTTTTTTATTCTATTCAATATTCATATTCAAATCAGAGGTGACAAAAACTCTAAGATAGTATCTACGTTATGTTTTCCAGCACTTGGAACATCGTTTGTTCGATAATAGTGTTGTGAGTTTGGTTGGTTCGAATATTGTCTCCCATTGATTGGGCTTATTGTAATGCTTAAAGAATAATCTGGTTAGTCGACAAATAGGCTAGATACTCGAGGTATCATATACAGTACATCTGATCACATACGAAGTTTAGATTAACGTAACTTACAATATATTTTAGATATTTTCAATCTGGGTCGAGAAAATACCGTGCCCTTCAGTAACATTGATCTCCAGAGGTATTTGATTGGAGTAAAGGTAGACCTAGATGTAGGCGTGTGCTTATCGTTGTTTTAGCCTTGACACCAGAATCAATAAGTTGCATGCGGTACTGACAGACCTAATGACGCTAATTATCAGCAATTGGCTGTCAATACTTTCCATATCGTGTAATGTGTTGGAACTGACCGAGTACTATCCATCATTTGTACAATCTCATACGAAAAGTAACACCAAGTAAGACGAGATAGCAAATTTGTGAAAATTATACGTTATGGTTTAAGAGTGTTTATTGAGAAATTTTATTGTAAATTCGTTGACAATGTCCATTTATCAAGAGGCTCTTGCTATCGTGGTTCTTGTTATTGAAGGTTATATTTTTTACCGTCGGGCAATCCATGATTTTATTTACTTTCATAAATAAAGTAGATGCAATAAGTAATAAAATAAAAAAAATGGTTATATTTTACCTATAATACAGAAAATCGTTATAAAATACCGCTTTGAGTTTTAAACAAGAGTTGAGTTGAAAAGGCTATTTGTAAATGTTCAAATACCACGTAATTTTAAAGAATACTTTCGGAGAGTTATTTATAGTTTCGTTTCTCCCGTCCAACTAAGTGTCACAGCGACGAACGTAATTTTTTAGTGTCTCCCAAAAATAGTTTTTTGCAAACAGCATTCTTGGCTGAAGCAATGAGGCTATTGGCCCTTGGTTTTTTTGTAAATTTGATTTTCCAACTTAAAATGGGGCTTCCAAAATCAATTTTCAAAAGTTATTATAACGCACTAATGTATTTTGATTTCTTCTCCTAAACCGTCCACTTATTTTGAGCAGTCCAACTTACTTTAGAGCGACATTGCAAAAAAAGCACAAAACAAAGATGCGATCCAGTTCCGCACGGGTTGGCGTTTGTTTAGTTTTTGTACCAGTTAGCCGTGTTGTGGCTATCAGTGACGTTTTGACAGCGGTGCACCTGTCGTCGTCACGGCTGGCCGAGCTCGCTCCGCTCCGCCCTCGCCTTTGTATAGCCGGCCCTCGGTGGTGAAATGGCTGTTTGATTAGTTTGAAACATTTGCTGTACAATTGTGAGAATCAGAAAATTGGACAACATTTTTCACCTTGTTGTGACTAGAATGATTTCTAACCTGACCTAATTTGGCTCTTCCGATTTTTAAAGAGCTGGTATCAAATGGCTTCTCGTAATGTAGTTACATCCATTCAAATAATTTTTTATAAATATTATAAAACTATTGTTTTGTTTTAGTTTTATTATTATTTTTCAAATATTTTCTTATGAAACTAAACAGTCATAGTTATTTGATATCTAGGGATATATAGAAAAAAATAGTAGGTACACAATGTTATCTGCAAGTGGCTTGAAAGTTCAATATTACAACAAGAGGTTCAATATTTGGTCCAGGACGCAGTATAATGTTAATACTAATGTATATTCAACATGGTGTATTTTCATTGTGTTGCTTCAATTAATTAATATTTATATTTTTTCATTAAAATTGTCCTTTTTCTTTCACTTTGTAAAATAGTTTCAAAATGTTACTGGTTTTAACCAAACTGTTAATTGATATGCTAAATTCCAGTTATGACAGTTAAATGTCAGTTGAGAAGTTGTAAAAAATCAAAGTCATTCTTTAAGATAAATCTATGGCAAAAATAAGGTAGAACTATGAATGTGCACAAGATTAATGGTTCTGGTGCCGAGTTTCTAGATGAGTGTAACTATTTGGAACCATGAATGAGTGTTTTCTATTTTGGACCTGTCACAGTCAGTGAAACACATTCCACAGTAAAATGTGTAAAATTAGCAGCATCTGTATCTGTGACCAGAATAATTGTGACTCGCTAATGTAATTTGTGACGGGGGCGAACACTTCCGTTTTCTGTAAATCAGTTGCAAGATTATTTAGCATTGAGTAGGTGGTTAGGACAACATGAGGTTGTAGGGGCTCTTGTGGAAGTTTGACTCATTCTGAACAAAAAAGTTAGGCACCTTTTCATGGTTTGCAACTTGGTTCAAACATTACACCACAGGGTATTAACTAGTCAGAAATTAGTTATTTAAGTCTGTAGTTTGTTTTAAGCTAAACAACATGTCATATTCTTTTCTGATATTACTTTTCTGCGCTTAAACTCACATCAAATCAGAAATAAGTACCTTACTAAATTCTGTAGTCAAAGTCCAAATCTTTTAGAAAGTTCTCCAATGTAGGGTAGGTAATGAACTGATTCATAAGTAATAATGGACTATGTTGAAAAGTGTATTGAACTGTGTACTGTGTTGAATCACAGTACAGTATTTTATTTAAATAAATTTTGTTGGCATTAAAAATAAAATATAAATTGTTGATTGCAGATGAAGCGAGATGCGTGTCTCACGGATCATCCTGGGACGAGAGTTCTCACGACCAATCACAGCGCAGCTCGGGATCCGAGCCAGACCTCTCCTCCGGCGACGAGAGCAGCAAGTAAGTTATTGAACATATTGCAGCAGTCTCAATTATCCAACCTGAACTTTTCGCAGCAAAGTCGGATGGCACAGAAATCAATAAAAAATACATTGGTAACATGTTGTAAAAATTGAATTAATAAAGTTTCTCCAATGTTAGATTTATTGAAGGCTTTGAGATCATCACAGAGACCATCATCACAAATAATGTAAAAATATCTAACTAAATAAACACACTCACACCACAATTGTAACTGCAAAATATAAGTTGAGCCACAAATCTCAGTTGTTAGCATGGACACTCAGGCTTGAGGGTAACACAGAGGTTTGCAGTTATTGGAGTTAACAAACTGTTTGGTATGTCTAAACGATTAGAAAGCACAAGTTCCTAAACACTGGTGTATAACTACAGAGTACAGTTGGGGGGACAAATGGGTTGTGTTGACATAGTTACTACTGTGTACAGTCCATAATAAACTGAAACAGCACATGATTTGACTTTCCGCTGGTAGGGAAGGATAAAACCGAAGGTTGGATAGTCGTAGTTTGGATATTCAAGGCTTAATGAGGGAAAGCTGCTATACTTTTGAGTAGAAAAGGTTTGTCTACACTTGCAACCCATCACTACTTGCAGTAAGTCTTTAACATAAGTAACCAATTCTTTCAGGAGAACAATAAAATGGGATGTCTTAAGTTCAGAAGGTGTCATGGTTATAGAGGTAAGGGAGGATCAAGTTTGTAGCAAATCAGTTCTTTTGATTATTGAACAGGCCTAAAGTGCACAAAATAACAGTAGAATTGGGGGAAAACACTGTTATCTATAGATATTTATAGGTTTTTCATAAAGAATTAACTTTCTATAGTACTGGAAGCTGTTTAAGTATTTTTGTAAAAAACCTGAATAGTTAGTCATTTCAAATCATTGAGACAACCGATTTGATTACAGTCTTAGTTACTTACAAAGAAGACAGTGTCATGATGGCCACAGTCACTAAGCATGTTGCTGACTGTGCATGTGCAAGAGTTGTTGTTTGCATGCTAAGTGTGGCCATCTGTGGCAACAGCATGTCATGTGAGTTAATATTGTATAACTTGCCATGAGTTTAAGTCGCGATTTACAGCTCTGCACATCTATTGCATCACTTTAAGTTGTATCATGAACTAAGGAACCGTTGTATGTAATAGGATTAGTCTTCAGGGTTCACAGTTCTAGTAGATTATTTAAAGTTCTGGACAAAAAAAGAGAGACTTCTTTTTGAGGTAATCAGTTATTTTGGTCTAGTAAAGTACTACAGTAGAACCTTGATAACAAGACTCTAAAGGTGATTATTAAATGAGACTTGTTATCATGGTTGACTCCTTATTGAGGTTTGCAATAACATGTGATTTGGGGTAAAATAAATTCAACGGGATTAAAAATGACACTTATTATCAAGGGTGACTTGATATCGAGGGTCTTTTTATCGAGGTTCCACTTACATTGAGGATTTTAAGTAGGCTCTAAGGTTAATAAGTAGTGTGAGGCATTTAAATACAGTCGGCCAGTTTTTATTGTCGTTTTTAAATATATTTATGTGTGTCAACTTAAGGTTAACTTTATTTTGAAGCACCTCATAATATTAAATAGTTTATTAAGAAAATATAAATGCAATGAAGTACTGGTATTACACTAGAAAACTTTAGTGATAACAGTTCCTGCAATATAATTCAGGAATTGATTGGGTAGAAACTAAACATTGTTTGGCCCTGTTATAGAAGCGTGGACGCCAGACAGAACGGCAAGGGCAGGTCGTTGTGGAGGCGCAACTCCCCCTCCCCCGACCCTCCGCCTCCTCCTGGCCGTTTGTCCCGGTGGTTCAGTATCCGCCGCGGCAGTCAGTACGACCTGGAGGCCAAGGAGAGAGGGAAGATGCCTCTGTTACCTGAGGTCAGTGTCTATGCATGTAAACATTAGGTTAGTTTATCTTAGTAATCTCACTGGAAATTTCTTGGTTTATTCTCTAACTACAGCAAAACCTCGATTAACCTAAATAAAAGGGGTGAGGAAGTTTGCGATAGCTTTTTTCAAGTAATCAATGGTTATAATTTAAATGCTGTTTTTGTTCAAATAGATCATCGACAGAAGGGTTTTCCGTTATTTTAATTACTGTCATCTTAAAATCGATGACTAAGTACACAAAATCTATTTCTTAGAATAATCGTTACAGTAAAATCTCACTCACTGGACACCCAGTATATTGACAGTTTGAGTAACTCAACAGTCAACAGCTGACAGTGTGCACACAAAAAAAGAATAATTTTTCTAAACATTTAGTTTTAATTGTTGAACATTCGACACTTGTTTCAAGATTGTTTACTCAATATGTAAAATACTCATGTAAGTAATAAATATGTATGTAAAATTTTTTATGTTATTTATGTATCCATTTATTGAAACCCATGAAAAATGTCAGTGTCCTGGATAACTCGTTAAACCCCAAACTCGACACACAAATTGTCAAGTTTGTGAGGTTTATCTGTAATTGTTTTCTGAAACCTTTCTTTATGGCATTATGAGATCTGTGTCGTCATGCTCTGTTACATTTCCTTCGCCAAGCTGAGCCAACTTTCCTTGTCATGGCAGACTAATGCCTTTGCCAAGCTAATTTTGCAATTGATTTATTTTTTACTATGATTTCAACTAACCCTTTTGGCTTAACAGGGTGAAATTATAAGGGATAAACTGTATTCGAACAACCGAGAGCCATAGTTAAATCGCAGATTTAATCTTGACTTAGTCAGCGTTGGGTTGTTTGCATTGCGAGTAGTTGCGTTGTTTGGTAATTAACATTTCTACAGATATTTTGGATTTGTTAAGTGGTAGACTTAAGTTAACTAGATTACCTAATCTGACTTAACCGAACATGTGTGTGTGTGTGCTATGTACCAAATCTCACTGTTTCTTAAATTAAATCCAACATTGTACACCTTTGCTTTATCATGCATCAAGTAACCTTATCATGTAATGTATGATCAATAATAAAAAATCAAATAACAATGTACCATGATTGTTACTGTTTTGTGTGTTTGACAGGTGGAGGAGGAAGGCAGTCTGAGTCACCGTCGTCTGTTGCCTCCGTCACTGCCACCCCCACCCCCTCACCTCAGTCCCCAGGAGCTCAAGAGACGACACATAGTGGCTGCCATTGTACACTCGGAGAACTCCTACCTCGCCACACTACATCGGCTGGTCAATGTGAGTGTGTGGATCTTTGGTAGATTGTTAATTTAACTTTTAAGCCCCCCCCCCAAGTTGTTTCAACAAATTACTATCTTTTTAGCGGATTTCCCATATAGGGAATAATTACCGTAGGACTCATGGTAAGACCTGGACCCGGGACCGATATTTTTTTTCGTTTTGAGGTCCCTAGAGGCCAAAAACACCATCCGTTCAAATTCATATATATATATATATATATATTTATATATACCGGGTGTCCGAAAAATAACTCCCTAGTTTTGATAAACGATTGTTTATTGTAGAGAATACATATTCTTATATCTAATACATGAAATTAAAGAGGGTTTACTCTAGTTTATTTTGACATTAGTACACCTCGATATGTGACCCATTTGTAGCTCTACAGATATCTAACCGGTATTCGATCTCCCTCCAAGTGTTAGTTAACATATCAGGTGTCACTGATTCTACTGCAGCTACGATTCTTTGACGAAGATGGTCAATGTCACGTATCTTTTCTGAATAAACCAAGTTCTTAACGTAACCCCACAGGAAAAAATCCAGTGGTGTTATGTCTGGGCTTCTTGGAGGCCACGCGATCGGGCCAGCTCTCCCCATCCATCTTGCCGGGAAACGAGCGTAGCCCAGACATAACACCACTGGATTTTTTCCTGTGGGGTTACGTTAAGAACTTGGTTTATTCAGAAAAGATACGTGACATTGACCATCTTCGTCAAAGAATCGTAGCTGCAGTAGAATCAGTGACACCTGATATGTTAACTAACACTTGGAGAGAGATCGAATACCGGTTAGATATCTGTAGAGCTACAAATGGGTCACATATCGAGGTGTACTAATGTCAAAATAAACTTGAGTAAACCCTCTTTAATTTCATGTATTAGATATAAGAATATGTATTCTCTACAATAAACAATCGTTTATCAAAACTAGGGAGTTATTTTTCGGACACCCGGTATATATATGTGTCCGTTAGCGCGATAACTCGAGCAAAAATGATCCGATTTTGATGAAATTTGGTACAAACGTGTAAACCTACGTTTATTAAAACGAGTTCGCGAACCAGCATGATCGGACCATGGGAACGGGGGTTTATGGGGGCTTTTATGGGGTGAAAATGGGTTTTTCCCATTTTTGACCCAAAAAACATAAAATTTTGCAATTTCTCTCTAAACTATTTTGTAGAGCTTAAAAAAACAAATAATTTAGTATATTGAAGCCTTATAATGCGCCTAATGGTTACGGAGAAAATTTCAAAAAAATGTAAATTTAAAATTCTTATGTTATTCTTATGGAGAATAAGTAAACTGTTGAATAAGTAAACTTGTTTACTAACATATTTTGCCCAAATTTGGAAAATGTTTTTATTTCTTACCATCTATTAACATTTTACATAAAAAAACACTTTTACCCTCCCTGTTGCAGCAAACCTAAGTATGTTTTAAACTGATTCTATTTAAATAGGGAATAAATGTGATATTTTTAAGGAGACATTTTAGTGTAAATTCATTCAGGGAAATGGAAATTCGCTTAGTCTGCAGGTTTGCTGCGGCGGGGGTATTTTTTAAACTATCCTATCTTCTTGCAGGGGTGACAAAGCTTAGACTTCTCGGCCATTGATAAGATCTAATGTACTACTGCTATAACAATGTTGGTAATTTCTTTAAAAGAATGTTGTGTTATGTTACTCATGATGATTGATATATCGGTCTTAGGGAGAAAGATTTAAGCCTAAAGTATTTCAGTAAAACCTCATGAAATCGAAAATTTGTGGACCGAGAGGTTGTTGAGTTTGGGGGTTGTCAAGTTATCCAGAACTTAAACATTTTTATGGGTTTTAATAAATAAATACAATAGACTGATTTATAAACAGGGTGTTGAAAAAGTCTTAACACACCCAAAAATCAATTAAACGGCATAAGATAAAATGTTGCAGCTTCAACATATCATTATATGATTACTTTTCTAGCTTTTTGCAAGAAATCAAAATTTTCCCCCCCCCCTCCCCCTTTAAGGGTTGATAGGTTGAACGGTTTAATGTAGGTTTTGACGATTTTCCTCCAACTTCTAGCAGGCCACCTGAGGAGGTACCACATAATAACTGAATTATGTGTTAAAATCATAAACATATGGATAGGTCAATATGCACATATCAAATTAAAGGTCTTAATTAGTAGAATACAATCCCACAAATTTAAAAGAACAACTGAGTCTAAGACGAGATCCGTTCAAAGATTCAAATACCCCCGCCGCAGCAAACCTGCAGACTAAGCGAATTTCCATTTCCCTGAATGAATTTACACTAAAATGTCTCCTTAAAAATATCACATTTATTCCCTATTTAAATAGAATCAGTTTAAAACATACTTAGGTTTGCTGCAACAGGGAGGGTAAAAGTGTTTTTTTATGTAAAATGTTAATAGATGGTAAGAAATAAAAACATTTTCCAAATTTGGGCAAAATATGTTAGTAAACAAGTTTACTTATTCAACAGTTTACTTATTCTCCATAAGAATAACATAAGAATTTTAAATTTACATTTTTTTGAAATTTTCTCCGTAACCATTAGGCGCATTATAAGGCTTCAATATACTAAATTATTTGTTTTTTTAAGCTCTACAAAATAGTTTAGAGAGAAATTGCAAAATTTTATGTTTTTTGGGTCAAAAATGGGAAAAACCCATTTTCACCCCATAAAAGCCCCCATAAACCCCCGTTCCCATGGTCCGATCATGCTGGTTCGCGAACTCGTTTTAATAAACGTAGGTTTACACGTTTGTACCAAATTTCATCAAAATCGGATCATTTTTGCTCGAGTTATCGCGCTAACGGACACATATATAATATATATATATAAATATATATATATATGAATTTGAACCGATGGTGTTTTTGGCCTCTAGGGACCTCAAAACGAAAAAAAAATCGGTCCCGGGTCCAGGTCTTACCATGAGTACTACGGTAATAGCTTATTCCCTATATGGGAAATCCGCTAAAATGGCAGATTCAAGATATCTTTGAAATTACACATACACATACATTACATTTTCGACTCGGTTATCCGTTTGAGTTCAAATATGCGGCATTGTATTCTACTAATTAAGACATTTAAAATGAGGGGTCACAACATGGGTCTTTCTTACATTTGACAATGTTTAGCTGCCCCCTATCTACCCTTAAAGGGGGAGGGGGGCAACATTTTGATTTCTTGCAAAAAGCTAGAAAAGTCATCTTTTAATGATATGTTGAAGTTGCAAAATTTTATCTTACGCCGTTCAATTTATTTTTTGTGTGTTAAGACTTTTTCAACACTCTGTATATAAATTTATTACTTACATGAGTATTCATACATATTGCGTTAACAATCTTTAAAGAAATGTGAAATATTCAACAATTTAAACTTGAAAAGTCAAACACAATAGTACGACAGAGCCACCTTTTTGTGCGCCCTGTCAGCTTTTGACTGTTTTATTAAGTATAATTACGTGTTCATTTTAGTGAATTTTCCATGCCGGGAATATTAGCAAATCTTCCATGTTCCAAATGATAATTCGCATAGTCAGCAAGTTTGCTACGGCGAGGGTAGTAATTTTCTTCCTAAATCAATTTGATAAATGTCTTGAAAATCAACTTCCAAATACTCTCAGGATTAATTTTCAAATGCCTTACTGTATACATACCCTGTTGTTGTGACAGGACTACAAAAAACCCCTTGAAGACGCCAGCCCTGCCATTCTTAGCGCCACCAAAATACAAACACTGTTCCACCGCCTCCCTGAGATCCTGCAGTGCCACACGTTGTTCCGCATTGCGCTTGCAGAGGCAGTGGCCAACTGGGACCGGGACCATCGTATTGGAGACGTTTTTGTTGCAAGCTTCTCCAAGGCGATAGTGCTGGACATCTACAGCGGCTTCATCAACAACTTCAGTGTTGCAATGGAACTGGCGAGATCTGAGACCAAGCGAAAACCTGCTCTGGCTGAGTTCTTCAAGGTCGGTTATAACATAGGCATTTTGTACCAAGAAACTTTAAATCCTTTTAAGAGAAAGATTTGCATTGTTTAAAAAGTCATGTAGATATGACTGAAATAAAACATCTACTTTCTTACACCCAAGTCAAAGAAGCTAACCCCAACTCTAGTAACATTCCAATTGTTTAATGAATGACTCCATGTTTCTTTATAGAACAATTTTTGTTTTTACATTTTGTTATTGTGGCATCTTACTTAGCAATATAACAGTAAATGTTTTTATCAGCTGTAGTTTTTTGCTAAATTGACCTGAAATGGTAAATAAGGGTCTACTTAGATTGAGATTTAAGACTCCTCGTAAAAAAATATGTTCCTTCCATTTTTAAGACAGTGATGCTTACATTAAGCTGAATATGAATGTAGTGTGATGATCTTTGTTTCTAAAGTTGTTTGGAAAGTGATGGGTAAAAAATTTCAAGTAACTTCATACAGGACTAACACATCACACAACCATCCAGCCTCGTTGGAATGTTGAATGAACAAATGGACTCAAACACTAACAACACTTGTTTATTGTTACTTCCTGTTGAGTCCAAACAATACACTGTTAATTGATGCTTTGTTCCCCTCTTGCTACATTTGATCCCACGATCAACATTATCTGAGAGCAGTCCCTCTATCTTTGTCAGTCTTAAGTACTCTCTTGACTTTATGTATTTTTTATTATTTTTAAATGGATTTATTTGTTTTACATTGTTTTAATTACATTATTTTACTTTTAAATAGTTGTAGCATTAATAAAATCTTTGTAAAAAAACAATGTTACCCTTTTTACAAAAAGAAAACATTTTAGATGTTTAAGACGGTTTGAGAATTAAAGGGGTTTTAATTCAGTTGTATTAGTGCTGAAAGTTTTTTCATTGGTAGGCCTAAAACTTATAGGTACTGCTAATTTGTGCTATATTTTGCTTCATTAAACTCTTTTTCTATCACCAAAGGCAGAGAAACTGATAATGTAATGTAATAAAAAAAACTCAATGATCTATTACTATGAAAAAGCAATGTTAAAATATATAAATACTCGAAAAATAAAAGTTTGCAAACTCAATTACAATACATTAAAACACATATGATCTAGATTTGATAAGATAAGAAGGTACATGAGTGCTCCATTGCTTACCAATAAAATAGTTAAGTATAGGTCACATGTGGTTACAAATACAACAGTCATGGTTCAAACTTATATTGGGCGCGTTCTGGGAACATGTATCGGTGCAGATGAACCGGTGACTTACTCACCGGTACCGCCCCAGAGCAAGAGTCTTGGTATCCCAGAACGGTTACTCACCGGTTTACGGTACACATTGGATTATAATTTACACATCCACCTACTATTTACTTTATAATATTTCAATCAAACAAAATTACCCTCACAGAATAAATTATTTAAAAATTATTCACTTATTACTTAATATAACCCCCTCATAGAATAAATTATTCACTCATTACGTAATATAACCCATCAAACTGATGAACATTATTCGATGGACACGCCATCTTGCCGTAGCTGCATATTGTTGTCCAAGAAACTGACCAATCAGAGGCGCCAGTGCATGAATCTTGCACCAATGGAGGAAAAAGGGAAAATAGCTGTCTGCTAGGTTAACTCATCGGTCTCCCAGAACGACACATTTTATGCACCGTTACTGCAAAGGAGAACCGGTCAGTGTTCCCAGAACGCGCTCATTACTAAACAGCAAACATAATCATAGAAATGTTTTGATTTAAACTCCATAAGCAAGTAACATAACATAACCATAAGCATTCATTTACAGGCTCGTCAAGTCTCCTCTCACGACAGGTTGTCTTTCTTCGGTCTCATGGTGAAACCGGTTCAGAGGTTTCCCCAGTTTATCTTGTTCTTGCAGGTAAACTTTCAATCATTTATTTTTTATTTCGCATGTATCTCAAAAAAATTTATGATTTTTTTTTTAAATGGGGAATGGATTATATCTTAAGAATCCGTAATAGTCAATAATAAAAGTTTCTTATCCTTATTTATTTTGGGAATGTAGGGGAACCTGTGAATTACATTTAAAAAAAATTTACTTGTAGATAAGAGTGTGAGTAAAACTTACCAAAGAGATTTCTACTGTCTTAGTTCTCAAACGAACAGAGAGACTTGTGGCATAGTGTATCAGTTTTTGTCCATGTGACTAGGTCTTACTCGTACATTATCACAAAATATCAGCATAATGTTTTTCAACCTATTGTAATATATCTATTAGCCCCTAGACTCCTAATTTTCTCAAGTAAGGTAGTTGAACTTTTTCATTTACATGTATGGAACTTGTGACCAGTGGAATGCTTAGTGAAGATTGTTGTATTGACACAGGACCTGCTGCACCACACGGGTCACGGCCACCCAGACAGAATGTCACTACAGCTGGCGCTCACACAGCTGGAGAGTCTAGCAGAGCTGCTCAACGAGCGCAAGAGAGAGGCTGAGCAGAGTCAAGCGTTCCGAGACATGCTGCGAGCTATCAGTGGCAAATTGAGCGCAAAGAACATCGGAGACAACCACCGCTGTCTGCTGCGACAGGACGACGTCACGCAGATGGTGAATATACTTTGTATTGTCTGCCTGTGTATCATAAATTGCTGATCAACATAAGATGCTGTATCATAAGATGCTGATTTTAAATTCAAAAATCTTTTATTGTGTAGATACTTCATTGTTACCTCAGTTTTTTAAATAATTTTGCTGTGCTGATAACGCTAAGGTCTCAGGATGTGTGTTGCCAACCTTGTGGTTATCATGTTGGACATCAGTGTGAGACATAAGGGTTCAATCTCCAGCATATTCACAAAATTTTTAGAATTTTGACTGCTTTCCCTTATAAATATTTTAAATCTTCTTTTACACAAAATTACTCTGGATAACAAAAGATATTAACAAGGATTAAAATTCATTTCATGAATATTCCTATAAGAAATCGAGAAGGAAAGCATAAACCATATGAAATAGTGATTTAATGAATGATGTTTTCGCAGGAGCTAAACCAGTGTGGACTCATCAGTCAGTACAAGAGTCGCAGACTGTTGCTGCTCAATGACCTGCTTGTCTGTGTGTCTGTCGGCAACAAACAAGACAACAGCAACAGTCCACAGAGGCTCAACCTCAAGTGGAGCTGTCCCATCAATGAAGTCCAGGTAGACATACAATTATAACCTATGTTTTTTCTTAATTTATTCTCATCTAAACGTGTTCAGTGTGATAAAAAATAGTTAAGTTGTAATAAACTTTGAAACCTCTGTCAGCAATATTGTAACCAATGCCCTTAGTTATATGAGAGAATAGTATTAATGAAAAGTTCAATTTATATGACTTTCTCTTGACTGAGTTCCAATGTTCAGGTTGTGGAGAACAACACATCCCCTACGCTCAGCAGACTGTTGACTCCCAACAACGGAGTTGCATCCTCTAACGGGGTTACAGAAAACCTGTGCTCAGAGATGAGCAGACTCATGCAAGACTACCAGACTGTCAGCAGGATAGCTGAGTTGGCGGGGAAACTGCATGGATCATATCCGGTGAGTGTAAAAAACTTGTAAAAGTAATTATAATTATAGTAATAGCTTATTTGGCCTGTCTTCAGTTATGTTGAGGCAAGCTACATGACCGAAGGAGTAGAAATGGACAGTTGCTGGGCCAAGTATATTACATTAGTCATGTCTCATTGAGTACATCATTAAAAACTATCAGTTGCCGATGGTCTAAATCCCTGAAGGTCTAATTAGACCTTCGGCACAGATTTTGCATTTTGTACTTGTTGCTGAGGGTCTAAATTGACAATAGCCGATGGTCCAAATCCCAGAAGGTCTAAAATTACAGTCAATGAAGAAAACATATCCACTGTTAATCACTGTTTTAGACCTTGTGGGATTTATACCTTGAGCCCACAACCTATATTTTCTAATTAAATGTTTTTAGAATGAGAATTGCTGAGGGTGTAAATCACAGTCTAATATGACCTTCGGTATACAGTTTGCATTTTGGACTAGAAGAGGAAGGTCTAAAATGAGAATTAGACCTTTCACCACTGTTCGTGTTTTGTCATCTGTAGCTGAAGGTCTAAAATATTCAACATAACCTAACCATTCGTAACAAAGTGCTAGCAAAATAAGAGACATGAGAGTTAGTTGCGTTATTGACTGCGTGTACAGCCTTCACTCTGGCACGCAAGCCTGCATTTTTAGACCTTTCGCTACAGATGATAATGCGCGAACAGTGGCAGAAAATCTTATTCTCATTTTAGACCTTCCGCTACTAGACCAAAATGCTAATTGTATGCCGAATGTTTAATTATTAAACCTTCCGTGATTTAGACCCTCAGCGATTCTCATTTTATAAATACAGTATTTATTTACAAAATATAGGTTGTGTGCCCAAGGTTTAAATCCTGCAAGGTCTAAAACTGTGGATAAGTATTGTTCTTGTTTCATGTTAATTAGTTGACATTGAGTCTTGGATCTAGTAATTACATATTTTTTAATCCCAACATTTAAAGTCGACCAATCAACATGGGGCGGACTGAAAATTGTTTGTTTTATTAAGGCCTATTACAGTACCTAGCTTTTTTCTCAGAAAATGAAGTAATCAACTTTTAAATGATTCATTACTTGTTTAGGTCTAGTTCTGCTTTAAAGTGCTGTATTTCCTTAACTTAAGGGATTTACTTGTAGGGCCGGCCAAGGCATTGTCCTGTTCTAGTAGAAATATCATCAAATTCCATAACCTCACTTGTTGACAGGAACTAAGCCCTGACGTGACAAGAGGTCTCCTCAACTACATCCAGTGTGAGATCCAACTGAAGGACGACCAGATGGCCTGGGTGGACTCTTGTTGTCTGCAGCTCTCTCTCCGCAACAAGGACGAGACCTACACCTTCCAGATGGACAGTCCCGAGGCCAGGAAAGAGTGGATCACGGGTAAGTCACATCTGTCAAGTCTGACATCTGCTGCAAAGCTTTGTGATAATGTCACAGCCTAGTCGTTTGGAAACTGGATTTTACGTTTAAATTCTTTGTTCAATGAATGCATGAATTTATTAGCACAATATTTTCCCTAAGAATGGAGTCCACAGAGAAGTAGCTCTTGTGATAGTTAAGACTGTGGAATTATTGTCCTGAATGTCTAAGTTAAAATCCTGCAAATTCCCAATATAATTTACATATGTGATAAAGCTGCGCCCAGTGTTGAGCAGGCTATCTTAAGCTGCTTGACTATCTATCCAGAGACCAGAAGTGATAGGTCTATTAGGAGAGTTAAACTCTCTCTGTTAGTAAAAGACTAAAATTTCAGTTCTTGGCAGAGTTATAGATGTTGTATTGTTATTGTCATCAATTGATTGCATTTTTACCAAATTAGAAAATTCAATAAAAACACTGGTCTTGTTTCATATATTCATTATTTAAACATGTTTTATTGTTGCAGAGTTGAGGTTAGCGAGGCTCGCTCTAGACCCGGCCAACAGTCCGTCGTGGGAAGTTCCAGATCAGGAGGTATGATCAGTAAATTATAAGCTACATAATATTCAAAATTGAGTTTTTTTTTATTATTAGAAGTTAATTTTTAAAAACTGTATAGTATCCTATTTATTCTAATTGATTTTTGTTTTTAGGTGAGACCATGCACCAAAATGCCCCTGTTTGTGGCAGCCCATCCAGTCTACACTTCTCAACAACATTCTGAGGTATGGTAGACCTCCTGAAGATACTAATGATTAACCATTAATGTTGTGCAACAATCTTTGTAGTTGGAGCTATGCTATGACGTGCTACATGTCGTTGTGTGTTGTGCCAGGTGGTGTGTGGCTGCTACTACACTGCAGCTTGTGGCAAGTCCTACCTGTGGGTGTGTACCACCGATGGCAGCAGCAGTCACATCAGCATAGCCCAGACCTCACAGACTCTCCTCAAACCTATCACACAGTTCTCACTGCAAGACATAAGAGTTACCGCAATGGAGTACGTCCGAGGAGTCGAAGCTGTTTGGATAGGAACACAGTGCCAACAGTAAGTGTAAACTCCTTGCAAAAATGGAATAGTGATTTATCTATTGAACAGAATTCAATAAATATTGAGAATTATAATTTAAATTGGTAGTAGTTGTATAGTTTTAGGCTAATGGGAAAGTCATGGCTAGTTTGTCACAAATTGGACTATCTTATCACTCCATTAGTTTGTTACTCATTCATTGATAAAATTAGACGTCCCATTCGCATGTGAAACTTTTTGTAGTTTTATAATACAAATTAATGTATCTGAGTTGAGCCAACAACAGAGTTTGCTGATATTAAATCTTATATTCAACCCCTTACCCTAATTTATTCTAGGAATGTGGCATTTTGAAATTCAACCCCCCCCCCCTCCCACCCAAATATGTAGAAACTAGGTATGGGTCGGTACCACTTTTTCAAAGTCGGTACCAGTACAGGTTCCTAGCCAAAATCGATTCTCGGTTCTCAGTTTCAGTACCATCGTTACCTAATTTAAATGTTTTAGTATAGGCTACTTAATTTTTAATTTTTAAAGCAAAATATCCATTCAGTATTTAAGTTTAATAGTATTTTGCATTAGTATTAGGTTGGTACGGGATTAAAAAGGTACTTGAGTAGGCCTACTAAACGGAGGCCACCTAACCTACAGTTTCTTAACTTAGCTATGATAATACTGATTATTAGTAAACCTTCATTCGATGTTTTCACTATCAGCAAGTTTGGTTGGTTAGGTTAGGTTATGATAGTTTAATTTTATAACTGATATAGCTGACCAGACACAGTGACAGGCGATGACAGGTAATGGCGCGCGCTCCGGTCAACGACCCTGACCTTGGCCTACTTGGAGGGGATTCTGCGAGTAGACACATGACTCATCTGATAACGCTCGACTCACAACAATACTAGAATAGTTCTACTACAACATCTATAACAATTTAACCCTCTATAAGTGCCGCGGCGCGTTTCGTAATGGTGGCCTCCGTTTAATACTCAAGTACCATTAAAAAAATAAAACTTATATGTACAAAAAAAAAAAACAATTAAAAAACACTTAAATCACTAAACACATTCAAATCAAAATAATATATAATGTAGCAGAAGTGTTAAAAATAATTGATGAATTAGTGATGTGTCGATACCAAAATGTATCGATTCTCGATACCGATACCTAAATAAACAACTCTCAATACCACTTCTATAGGTCTTACTCTTCAATTGCTCACTGAGAATTGGTATTTTACACCCTTGAACAATTCCCCAGTAACAAATTGTTTCCCGTAGGACTTTCCCTATAAAAAATGGGGGCATCGGGCCAAAGGAGAGTCCTATAATATAACTTTGCAATGTTCCAGACTACTGGTGTACAGTGTGACTGATGTAGACCACCCAGAGCAGACCCACTCCGTAATGTTGTCTGGGGATGTAGTGGTGATCAAGCAGCACTGTGACTCTGTGTTTGTGGCGTTGTCTACCGGGCGACTGTTGGTTTTCCGTCGACACCAGCTAACTGCCGAGCCTGAAGAGATCGTACTAGGCACAGAGCCAGTCAGCTGTCTGCTGCCTATCAACCTCAGCATGTACGCTGCATGCGGAAAAACTGTCACTGTACTGCGGGCTATCACAGGAGAGATACAGGTTGGTGTTGGGGTAACTAATTAAACTACCAGGGTACCCACTCATTCATGAAAACCATGAATGAGCCCTGATTTTTGTCAACCGTTAAATTATAGGGAATAAGTTGCAAGTTTTGTGTTCAAACCTTAAAAATAGAGCTAGGCTGATTCCATGAAACTTTTTATACTAATAGTATCAAGAAAATTTAAGCAACATCGGGAATTTTTCGCTCACACAATTTAAGGCCTATTTTGCTTGGAGCGATTGCAGCGATAGTCGGGTGGCGATAATCGCTCCGCGATAGTAGCTGGGCACTGCTCTGATGGAGTTTGCATTGTCCTGTTTTGCTTGGAGCGACTATAGCAAGAGTCGTCGCTAGCTACAGTCGTGGACCACTGCTCTGGGTACCAGTCTGAGCGATAATTGGGCCGCGACTGATGCGCAGCAACACGTGCGCAGAACCTCAAAACAGTCCAGATCACTCAGTAGGTACATTAATAATAGGGGTTAAAATAGCCATAATTTTCTTTTTTATTCAAATTATTTTTTCTATTCATGTGCTGTTACGATAATCGTAAATCGTACAATCATTGTACTGTTTTGGTTATATCTCCTTAAACATTCATTTCATTTTCTACATTAAATTGCAGAAGAAACAGGCGACTCTTTTTTCCAGCAAACTTTGCATTGTCATTGCTCAAATGGTCGTGTTTACATTTTTTTTAGGTAATCCTCGTCTATTCAAATTTAAATATAAAATGTTTGACTGTTCCAAGTTGAATATGTGTTATTCAGTAGTGGGTTTTAATACTGTATCAGTTTTTTTGTATGAATAAATATTTTTTATTTAGACTCCTAGTTTTATTTTCAGACATTCATGTACTCTTATTGATATCATTCATTGATATCACTAAAGTTTTCTATTATATCCTATCTAGTGACGTCTATTGATATTTACACTAGGGTCAAGTAGAGCCTTGTCTTCTAACTCCTTCCTGAGGAGAAAGTTACAACACGCACTCATGACTTCACCATTGTGAGTGCTGGTATTCAACTAACTATGAAAAAGCGCGCGGCGACTGGAAATCAATCGCTCTAAGCAAAACGGCCGCCGTAACAGCTATAGTAGTTGAGCAATAATAGCTGTGCGACTATCGCTACAGTCGCTCCAAGCAAAATAGGCCTTTAGAGGCTTTTTGCAATCCAAGAATAACAGCTCAACTCAGGTTAGATTTTCTCACTTTGTGCTCAACTACTTTTTGCCGCTAGTATTTTAACTTAGTCAGGATTCGGAGTCATATCTGATCTGGCTGGTGTCTGTCAACTTTATGCGGCAACATTGGGAACATTGATATAGTGTCCCTTTACTGTTCTTTTTGTTTATGGAGTCTGCTGGATTTGGGTGTGGACTATTCTAAAAAAAAATCCATTGGTGCAAAAAAAATCATTGCTAAGTGACCATTAAGGGATTCAAGTAATTCAGGCCATACAGCTAAAACTGTTTATAATAATATGTTGCAGAAGAGTTTTACCATCCAGCATGAACATGTCGGAGGCAATGTCAACCTGATGGCTACCTCAGGTGTTGGTCTGTGGCTGTCTCTCACTCACTCCAGCACCATCTGTCTGTACCATACGGAGACATTCAAACATCTCCAGGTAAATTGGCCCATCAGCCTTCTCTCATTCAAATAATCGTTTAGCTGACAAAATCACTGTATAGCTACATCTTTAAAATAGAGATATGCGAGTTGTGTCACTAGCCGTTGCAGGCTAGTGCCTCAAACTTAATTCTGAGAAGGACTGGCTTGTTTACACCACTTTCCTTATTCACTTATTTGTGTTTCTTGCATACCAATTTCCACTGGTTCTGACAAAAATTATAATTTTTCTTCTAAAGCTTGTTTTCTCTATCCAGTGATAGTGTAACACTATAACTTGTTGAAGGACATAAATGTGGCGTCCAACGTAGTGCGGTTGACTGGAGCACAGGGCCCAGTAGCTGTGACAGCGCTGATGGCGTGTAAGGGACTGCTGTGGGTCGGGACAGATGCTGGGGTGTCACTGACTGTGCCTCTACCTCGGCTGGAGGGGGTGCCCATCATCAGTGGCCGCGTCAGTGTGTCGTACCACGCCCACGTCGGACCTACACGACTGCTACTGCCTCTTCAGGACCCTCCCACCGTGGTCAAGCGGCCTCCTAGCAAGGCACTGGCCTGCGACATATATGGACTGTATGGCCAACTCATGTACGTCAAGGACTACGATGGAGATGATGAGAGGTTAGTAATTGTTGACTATTCAAATTTTTAATGAAAGTTGGGCGCAATTGCATGATTAAAAAACTTTGAGACTGGGAATTTTGTCATTGGAGAAAAAACCTAGTTTAAACCTTTAAAATAGAAATGGGTCAAATCCGATTCTCAATTCCACAAAACTTTCAACACTAGTGGAATAAAGAATCTTCAATTTCCAATATTTTGTGACAGAACCGATTCTAAAACATCCTGCTGTGGCAGTGACATCTGGAATTTCCGTCTTTACACAATTTGCAGATGGCTTCCTTTATTGATACAATATCCTGAGATTCCCACCTTGAAAAGGTGCTGAAATATTTTTTAATCCTGTTGTTAAAACAGAAATGAAAATTTCCTGAATTATTGAGTTTAACCCAGTTTATTAATGTCACAAAACATATACAAATACGACTATGAAAATCATGGAATTTCAAATTCTAATTGGAGTGGGAATGGAATTGGGTCAAAGGATCCTCATGTTTTATAAGACATCGTCCTATTCCATTTTTCGTACCATCAGGTTGAACAGTGGTTTTATTAATGTACGGTGACTTTTTGTCATATCACAATTCCCTTCCTAGCTACGCTAACATATAATAAAGAGTTTATTTTATGTGACATAATTACAAGTAGCCTACATACATTTAATTTGCACCTTCACATTTGGTGTTGCAGACTGGACATGTCTCACTGGTCACTTTCCACGAGCTCAGAAGAGAGTGGAGCGCCTCGGCACACAACAACGACAGACAGAAGAGAACACACTCTGGTGACCATCACTGGAGGTAGAGGCTATGTCAACTTACAGCAGCCTTGTTGTACAACAATCACCAACAATGCACACATACTGCTGTGGGAGATGAAACTTTGAGCAGTATTGCTCCATAACCTGCACTACCACATCTTAAATATTTGATTATGCTCTCTATATATCTACATTTCGAATGAATGAAGCAGTTCGGTTTTAATTCTGTTCATTCCTCTTGGGTAAAAAAAATAATAACACAAAACTAGAAACATGTTACCAAAATAAAAATGGTATGTTGATGATATGTGTTTAACATAAAAAGCAAGGATTTTCTAGAAGTGTATGGATTTTAAAAGGTGATAATGAAAGGATTAGATTTCAATTTTTAAAGTTGTAATGGAATGATCGGATTTTAAACAAGTGAAAATAAAACTTAGGTGGCTTTTGAAATTAAAACCAATAATATGTATAACAAATAAAAAAAATGATACAACATATCAAAGAAGTAACCGTGCGAGACTGATTTTGTGCCTACTAGCACTTACTTTGTATTTATTATTGTTCTGTAAAACAGAGTAAATATTATGTAATTCTCAATTCTTGTTGTTAAATAGAAATGGGTTAACAGCCAAATGGGCTACATAGAATACCAATATTGCAGTAAAGAGTCAGTAGCACTACAGGCTTAAGGCGGCAATGTCGTGGGTTCGGATCCTGGTACCTGCCACTTTTTATCAGTACAGTTACAGTTCACTCTTGTACTGTATCGGCTCACACCTTGCTTTGCTGGATGCGTTCCACAGGTAGGTCCATAGCATTGATAATTGTAATCAAAATATGGACATTAAACTAACCATTAAGATATTCTAGGTACAGAAAGTTAACCTACACTAAATACCAATATTTGTTGGCTGAAAACCCCAAGATTGGATAATTCATTTAGAAAATTGTTTTAATCATACTTAAGTTTGTTAAAACTGCTGTGTAATTAATTAGTGTGTAAAATGCCTTCAATTATTGTGTAGGAATAGTGTGTATTTTTAAAATTTATTATTATTTTTATTTTATTTATGGAACTATTGGCAAGTTATCTCGTAATTTGTTTTCATACTGATGGGTAATGTAATGATTTTGTAAAACATTTTGAACCATATTATGTACTTGGACATTTCAAGAGGGTTTCTACAATTGAAAATTAATCAATCATAACTTTCTAAAACTACGGTATACCAAACTCAGTTTTTTTTTTTTTTTAATTGTGCCTTTAAAAAAACTTGGTGCTTGATTATGATGTGTCTTCAGCTTGTGGTTTCACATATTGTATATATGTATCCATACATAAATTAACTATATTTACTTGTACCTAACACATTTATGAACTATTGTGTAAATATTATGTGAATCCCACTCTAGTCCCATTTTACTTTAGTTTAGGTACAATTAGTATTAATTTACAATCCAGCAATGTTTAGTTACATTAACTGATGATTGAAAATGTAGTTGTTTTCAGTAAGATTAGTACTTAAGGTTGTCACCAGCCAAAATGTGTGTTAAAATACCAGGCTGAATTACCTTACTGGTTTAACTTACAATGTTTGTTATCATAGCCGAGGTTAATTTTTTACTACTACAGTAGTACCTTTGCTGTATCCAATACGATTTATACCACAAATTGGTTGGAAATTCTTTAATGCTTATGTTATTTCTTAACCATACCAAAAATGTCATTTTATGTTATTAATAACGGTGCTTTATTATATGTATATATTTTTATTTTTTATTCATATTTAATAGGGATGGACAAGACTTAAGTTCAAATAAAAAAAAGGAATTGTTTGGGACTTTTTGGAATTTTTATTTATATATTTTTTTAATTGTGTTGTAATTGAAAACAGAAATTAAATACAACAAATTTGAGAATTTTCAAAAAATAATACTTAAAAACACTCAAAAATATTTCCCAAAAAATTCCTGAATTTTTAGGCTTTGAACATCCCTAATATTATTTTTTATACAGTACTTTCTTGTGTATTAATTTCCTTCTATACAGTGCAGTTTACCTTATTGTACAAACCATGTTGAGTTTAAAATTTTATGTTAAATTTGAATGTAAGATATTTTTTGTATATTTTGTAAAGACTAAATATGCATTTGTACTATTTGATTTTGAGTAAATTTATTTAAGGAAGCATATTGGTTTCTGTAGGTCATTTGACATACCCAAAAAAATAGTGAAAAATAGTGTTCGTACCACGGACCGAAATGGGTTTTGCAGCTTTTCATCATTTTAAGTTCTTGACTTCGCCTCAAACTTAAAAACTATCTCGAGCCGGCAAAACCTCATTTTCGGCCCTAGGTACGAAATATACTATTTCATACACCTGACAAAGTGGGCTTGACTACGATCAGCTGTTTCGTTCAATGCTTGGATTTAACATAACAATATAACCTAAAAACGTGTTGTATAGTGTTTAAAAGACTATTTATATGATTTTAGTAACTGTAGGAAAAATATAATGTGTAACGCGAGTTACAAAAATAACTAACTATTCTCACAAATAACTAACTATTCTCCCCATTAGTTCTGCATATTTTATCATCCATTAGTCATTTGCTAAAATTTTGTGAACAATGAGCAGGAATTCTCATCTAAGCAAGAGCTAAGAAGTCAGTGATCTTTCTATTAGAAGAGAAAGAGTATATATATATGAAATTAATGAAATGAAATGAAAAAGTGCTTTATTGTACAAATTACATAATAGTCTACCTCCATATGTACAACATATACAGCACTAACTTGCACATAAAATAAAATACATAGGTACTGCTAAAATAAAAACCTAACACTTATTAAACAATGGTCAAAAGAGTATATATATATATATACAGGGTGTTGAAAATGTCTGGAACCAACATTATATCTCGTGAGTGGTTAAAGAAAAACAACTGATATTTTGTGTACGGATATACTATGGTTTTACCTATCTTTTATTGCCTTATGAAAATTTCTACCACTTATAGGGAACGTCCTGTGGAGGATGCAGTAAAAAGTTTTAATGGAAGCCTATGGTAAATGATACATCATTTTAAAGGCCATTTTTTTCTGAGTAAGGAGCCACAAGTTTCATCTCAAAAGGACCACCCTAGCAAAAATGGCGACTGTTTGAAATTTAAAAAACCACTTATAGGGAACAGAATTTTTAAATTTCAAACAGTCGCCATTTTCGCTAGGGTGGTCCTTTTGAGATGAAACTTGTGGCTCCTTACTCAGAAAAAAATTGCCTTTAAAATGATGTATCATTTACCATAGGCTTCAATGAAAACTTTTTACTGCATCCTCCACAGAACGTTCCCTATAAGTGGTTATTTAAATTTCAAACAGTCGTCATTTTTGCTAGGGTGGTCCTTTTGAGATGAAACTTGTGGCTCCTTACTCAGAAAAAAATGGCCTTTAAAATTATGTATCATTTACCATAGGCTTCCATTTAAACTTATTACTGCATCCTCCACAGGACGTTCCCTATAAGTGGTAAAAATTTTCATAAGGCACCAAAAGATAGGTAAAACTATAGTATATCCGTACACAAAATATCATTTGTTTTTCTTTAACCACTCACCAGATATAATGTTGGTTCCAGACATTTTCAACACCCTGTATATATATATATATATACTAGCTGACCCGGCGAACTTCGTATCGCCTAAGTTATAGGTTTCCCCTAAGACAGACCGACCTGGCAGACGTTGTCTTGCCTTTGACTATTTATAATTTAAGTACCGTTACGTTTAATTTTCAAGATGATCTCGTTCACATCGCTCAATCACGTCCTGGTTGAAGTTCGTTCGCTACGCTCACTCACCTTTGAGTTGGAGCTCGTTCGCTGCGCTCACTTGCCTTCAGGTTAGCTCGTTCGCTACGCTAACTCGTCTCCAGGTTGAAGTTCGTTCGCTATGCTCACTCATCTTTGGGTTGGAGCTCGTTCGCTGCGCTCACTTGCCTTCAGGTTAGCTCGTTCGCTACGCTAACTCGCCTCCAGGTTGAAGTTCGTTCGCTACGCTCACTCACCTTTTGGTTGCAAATTAGCTGTTGTCATAAATGTAAAAGAAATAATAGTGCTGCACCCTGTTGGTAATCCTTGTAACTTTAATGCTATTGAACATCATAGAACAGAACCACCTTGTTTAATTGAAACAGCTGTTAAGATTCATTAATTCCATTTCTCATAAGGTTAACATGGGAAACTCCAGAGCCACTGGGGCGGAGCCCTTTTAAGAATTTCGAAACGGGAAATAGTTTACTTCCGGGAAATAGTTTAAATACCTACAGAATTTACACACCAAATTTCATAACGATCGGTGAAGTCGTTCCGGAGGAGTTTGCAGACAAACACTGTGACACAAGAATTTTATATATTAGATATGTATACACACACACACACACACACACACGTATAATATATCTATATATAGAGTAAAAAAAGCATTCAAGTTTTGAACCAAAGACATTTGGTTAAAAAATAAAAATCCAGTCTTTCAGTGTTATTCCACAGTAATGGATAACCCAATGGGCTCGATAAGCAGTTTACTCGAGCCATTAAATGTCAGGAAACTAGTGCCGATTAAAGTAATGGTCAAATCCAGCCGAATCCGAATCTTAAAATTTTTTTTATTTTGTATTTTTCACTATAAGGTTTACCAACGGGTTGCAGCACTGTTAATTGTTATTTTGTATTTTCACTTTAAGGTTTACCAACAGGTTGCAGCACTATTAATTGTTTAAATTGATGACAACTAACAGCTAGTTTGAACCAAGCAGCAACAAAAAGCTGTGATATAAAATGAGAACTGTCAAAGTAGGATTTTTTACAAAGTTATGTTTTTAATTTAATAAATAAGTACCTGGGGACCGAGCTTTGCTCGGGGAATCATTAGTTCACTCTGAAAGCACCTTAGTTTTGGAGATACATAAATCCACACATCTATGCCCTACACGATTTCCTTTGTCATGGGCCTGTTTCCCTCCATTCCCATTGCATTTAAAGATTGCAGATACCTTAATCTAATCGTCATAAACAGTTCCCACACTCCGGACAACTCGCCTTGACTACTTCCTTCACCACTTCCTACGTCACGGACCTGTTTCCCTCCCTTCCCATAGCATTTTAGGATTGCAAATACCTTAATCTAATCGTCATAAACAGTTCCCACACTCCGGACAGCTCACCTTGACTACTTCCTTCATCACTTCCTACATCGCATTTTAGGTTTGCATTTTTTGTTTGATACCATAATCTAATTGTCATAAACAGTTCCAACACTCCGGACAACTCACCTAGACTACTTCCTTCACCACTTCCTACGTCACGGACCTATTTTCCTCCCTTTCCATAGCATTTTAGGATTGCAAATACCTCAATCTAATCATCATAAACAGTTCCCACGCTCCAGACAGCTCGCCTTGACTACTTCCCTCACCACTTCATACGTCACGGACCTGTTTCCCTCCCTTCCCATAGCATTTTAGGATTGCCCATACCCTTATCTAATCGCCATAAACAGTTCCCTCACTCCGGACAGCTTGCCTTGACTACTTCCTTCATGACTTCCTACGTCGCGGACCTGTTTCCCTCCCTTCCCATAGCATTTTAGGATTGCCCATACCCTTATCTTATCGTCATCAACAGTTCCTACACTCCGGACAGCTCGCTTTGACTACTTCCTTCACCACTTCCTACGTCACGGGCCTGTTTCCCTCCCTTTCCCATAGCATTTTAGGATTGCCCATACCCTTAACTTATCGTCATCAACAGTTCCTACACTCCGGACAGCTCGCTTTGACTACTTCCTTCACCACTTCCTAAGTCGTGGACCTGTTTCCCTCCCTTCCCATTGCATTTAATGATTGCAGATACCTTAATCTAATCGTCATAAACAGTTCCCACACTCCGGACTACTCGCCTTGACTACTTCCTTCACCACTTCCTACGTCGCGGACCTTTTTCCCTCCCTTCCCATAGCATTTTAGGATTGCAGATACCCTAATCTTATCGTCATAAACAGTCCCCACACTCCGGACTGCTCGCATTTACTACTTCCTTCATCACTTCCTACGTCACGGACCTGTTTCCCTCTATTCCCATAGCATTTTATGATTGCCTTTACTACTTCCTTCACTACTTCCTACGTCACGGACCTGTTTCCTTCCATTCCCATAGCATTTTAGGATTGCAGATAACTTAATGTAGTCGTCATAAACAGATCCTAGACTTCGCACTGCTACCCTTGACTACAATGTATCGAGTAATCTTAAGTATAATCTTTGCTCAATATTAACAAGTGATGTTTTTCCTTTTGTACTGTATTTGTAATTTGCTAGTATACTGTGGGTAGTTGGCTTTTTATGAACACATGCTACAACTTCAAGTCTTTTGTTTACTTTTTCCTTGTTATTTAATTCAGCCAACATGGTTACCTAGCAACCCATAAGACTAATGTTAAAAAAATGTGATTTTCAGTTTCATTTTCCTACGTAATTAGATTTTTGTTGGCAGTTCTAACTGCATGAAACTCGTTTTTAGGCCAGAAATGAACTATTTACAACATTTGAAGAAAATCGTCGGAGCCGTTTTCAAGATCTTTGTGCAAGCAAGCAAACATTGCTCGTATTAGAGTATAGGATTTTTGATATTGTGGGAATAAGGCGTTTTATTATTATTTTTTTCTATTATGCACGTATTCCGTGTACGCTTGGAAATAGGTTGGTAACACTTAAAGATAATACTATGAGCAGCTGATTGACTAATATAACTACGATTTAACCTGTAATTTTGTGTTTATAGTTTATATTCTCTTTTCGGTATTTCTGAACTTTCTGGACTTTTCTTTTAAACATTTTTAAAACATTCTTACGATCTAAATGAACAAGAAAATACCTTTAAAGCATTTTTTTAGGCACGGAAACCACTGCAAATTACAAAAATATACGGAACGATTTTCTCAAGTCGCGTAGCACATTGCTTGCCGAGGAAAAAATAGGGGAGTGATACGGACCGGGGACTACTTTTTCTAGGGCACCATTTGTGTTGCCAGCTGAACCTAAAAACGTGTTGTATAGTGTTTGACAGACTAATTATTTATATGCTTTATAGTGACGGTAGGAAAAATATAATGTGCAACACGAGTGCAAAAGGCCTTTGGTGCACTCGAGATCATTCTGCACTTGCCTGCGGCTTGTGCGTAAACGTTGCTCTCGTGTGCAGCAAAGTGCCACTTTGCTCACTAGATACACAAATAACTATTTTCTAGTACTATCTCAAATTTAGACCAGATGGTGTTTTAGATTTAAGTTTTAATTTATGAGCTTGCTCAAGCTGTCTTAAGTCTGATGCGTCTTTTGCCAATTTTCTTATTCCTTTTAATGGATAACATTGTTGAAAATTTTGAGAATGCTCTCTCACATGAATAGCCACAGGATTTTTTATCAGGATGGTTTACATCATATCTATGGCCATTCATACAAACTCTAAGAGCATTTGTGGTTTTGCCAATGTAGTCTTTAGGACAGTTTTTGCAGGACATTTGGTAAAAAACATTGGTAAAATCACAAGTGGTTACTATTTATGTTATAAGATCTTTCAGTTTGGTTGCTAGTGAAGTTTTTTGATGGGATGATTAATTTACAAGTGGCACATCGTGGTTTGTGGCATTGATTACAGCACGAAGGTTTTGCTGATGGTTGGGAAGTGGGAGGTAGTTTGGGTTTTGAAAGAATGTCTTTCAAATTAGGAGCTTTTTTGTATATTAGTCTTGGGGGTTTGGAAAGCAAATTATGGGTCAGAGGCGAATTTGAAAGAATATTATGTGCCACTATTAAAAAA
Organism: Macrosteles quadrilineatus; assembly: GCF_028750875.1. Classification (NCBI taxonomy): domain Eukaryota; kingdom Metazoa; phylum Arthropoda; class Insecta; order Hemiptera; family Cicadellidae; genus Macrosteles; species Macrosteles quadrilineatus. The sequence goes on along the minus strand of NW_026542602.1, from coordinate 104,565,578 downwards.
TTATTAACTTTGTAAAGGCCAGGAAAGTATTGGGTGATGAGTTTGGATCTTTTTTGAAATTATCTGTGTTAGGATTTTTTGAACTTTTTATTTGACTGTCTATTAAATTTTTAGGATTACCTCTTCTGTTAAGTGAATTGCTGAGTTTTTCAATATAATTTTGGTAATCACGGTTTTCAGAAAAAGGTTTTTTTGCTCGTATTGATAGGCTTTTTGGTATGGATTTTTTTTAAACTGTCTTAATTTTAAGTCTGATGCGTCTTTTGCAAATTTTCTTATTCCTTTTAATGAATAACATTGTTGAAAATTTTGAGAATGCTCTCTCGCATGAATAGCCACAGGTTTTTGTTTATCAGGATGGTTTACATCATATCTGAGGCAATTCATACAAACTCTAAGAGCTTTTGTGGTTTTGCCAAAGTAGTCTTTATATTTTCTTTAATTCTTTCTATAACAATTTTCTTTTTTACTTCTTTATAAATTATATGTATTTTGGATTTTTGCTAAAACCATCTGATACAGAGTGGTAGACACTTTTATTTGTTATTGTTTGTTTGTTCCTGAAGAAGGCTAATGCCGAAATATAGAACTTTTTTTAAAAGTGTGTGATAAAACTATTTGGTGTAATAATAGTTTATCATAATTATTCTCTTTAGAGTTCTCTTCCCGTTGCGAAGCACAGGTATGACTGCTAGTATTTTATAAATATGTGGAGAGAATAAAATACTTGTAAGATTTAAAACGAAAAACGTGGGGCGAATGATAATTTACAATTATCTTCACCTATTGAACTAAAAGGTGTCCCCTGAAGGTAAAAATAGGATTTTCCTATTTTTGACACCAAAAACATACAATTTTTAAATTTATTTAAAAACTATTTTGTAGAGCTTAATAAAACAAATAATATATTAAAGCGTTATCATGCGCCTAATAGTTATGGAGAAAATTCTAAAAAATTGTAAATTAAAAATTCCTATGTTATTCTTATGGAGAATAAGTAAACGGTTGTAATTTGCTTGTTTATGAACATATTTTGATCAATTTTGGAAAATGTATTTATAGTGGGGTCTTATAGCTGCATATAGTGGCAGAATATTTCAGTTCTGACGGAGAGGCTGCAATTTTAGGTGGTTATAGTATACAAGTTTCTGAACCTAAAACCGCCCAGACCCCAATTTTTAAGGACCTCGGTCGTCCGTAATGACGTCATCAAAATGGTGCCCGTAAGAGGATGCTGGGTCCCCATGAATTGGCTATAACGACCGAATGCCTGAACCGATTTTCATGAAATTTGGCATACAAGTGCTTGAATACATTATCTTGGCCTGGGTTGAAAATGGTCAAGTTCATCAAGTCATTTCAAAATGGCGGCCGTTAAAACCTAAAATTTAAAAAAACCATTCAGTGTTTTGTGTTCTCAACTCCCTCCAGAGGTCTGCAGCAACCTATTCACTTTCCTTGCAATAAAAGGTTGCATTACCATCTCTGCATTTCATGGAATAGGCAAAATACCCCCACCACAGCTAACCTGCAGATTAAGTGAGTTTCCATTTCCCTGATTTGATCTTCAATTAAATCAATTTCAATAACATTAGGTTTCATGAGTACCTAGGTTTGCTGCTACAAGGAGATTAATAAAGTGAGTTTTTATTAATATACTAGCAGAGTACCCGTCCTTCGTACGGGGTTGGAATATAAGTATAAAATGCTTATTGCAGTTATACTCAAGCTTTGCGTTTGCAATAAGGGAGGACACAGTTTGATAAAATTTGCTTTTTTAAATTTACAGTAGGCCTATTCTATAGCATTACACATCTACCATAGCCATAATGTTCTACTACTTCACCTAAACAATAGAGTAAAACAAATTGTCAACAATTCGCAAAATATCACAAATTATTCATGAAAATATGAAAAACATTGATTTAACTGTAAACAATCCTACTTTGACAGTTCTCATTGCGAATCACAGTTTTTTGTTCCTGCTTAGTTCAAACTAGCTGTGTGCCCGTTCTACGCACGGGGATCTTATAGTAGTCAGTTGAAAACTTCTTATATTAAGATTAAGAGCAGCAGTTAGTTTGCATATTTGCAGATATGCTGGCAAAACTATTATATATAAACCTTCGCAAATACAGTATCTGACAGTTCAAGCCAAAATAAATGCTTCGCAATTAAATGTCACCCGGATCGTGTTGGTCCATATGTCCAATGATTAAACTAAAAAATGTTGCTATAATATGTGCTATAATTGAAAGTTACTTACCACAATTAAGACATCACTTAAATTGAATACGGACGGCTCTAATAAATAAGGTGCAACACCAACGATAACTAATTTGTAAACTACAGTGATGTGTTGGTACCTACGTAAAAATGATTCTGACAGCTACCAACGGTTCTAAGGAAAAGAACCAGTACAGTACCTACCAAAAGCCAACGTTTACAGTTAAGAACTATAGTATATCCGACCAATTAAATGCATTAATATCTAGTCCCGAGGTTATTGATCTCTTGGTTTTGGATTTTCTCGTAAAAAGTTATAACGTAAACTTATCGGTGTCAGTTTGAAAAAAAAAAACAACCTTATCCAAACAACTTTTTGTTATTTAATAGATTACGCATTCTCTAAACAATGATTAGTATATCTATTAACATTAGAAGGAAATGTGACGAAAATCACACAATTTTGGGGTTTTGGTCATTTGTAATTATATTTCTTAAGTAGGTAGGCTATGTATTCTATGGAAAAGTACCGGTATCAAGGATCGTCGTCGAAAAGGTTGTTATGAATAAATATGTAGGCTTACGTACCCAAGATATGAGCTATGGGCCTATTGGCTGTATGGTCCAGCGATTGCATCACACGGTGAGTAGAAACAGAAAGTGACACATTGGAAAAGCGAGTTTAGCACTTCATCTGTTAAACCTCTGTTACAATCACCCACTGCAGTTGTGATTTTTTACTTTACACTTTACACAACCGCCATTGAAGCGCCGTCAATGAGTGGAAACCTTTTTTGTAAGCTATTGGCGACGATCATTTCAGTGTCCCAGCCCTATAGAATACTGATTCAAGGTCTTCTTTCTGGTTATCAAAACTCAAGAAACATTTTATACTCAAAGAATTTTTGGTTCCGATCTGGATGATGCCTAGTTATTTAATTTCATTTACGGTTACACTATTACTTTATATTATTGCACTTGCGATTAATTAAATCCGTTATATAAGAAAAATGTTTTTAATCTCACTTGGTTGGGATTTGCTTTCAAAACGTGATTCGAAATGGTTGCGGTATTTGTAAACAACATTTGTAAACATATCAGTGACAGCTAGAAAAAATAATCTTGATCCGAACAGCTGTTCGTTATTTCATAGACGATTATGTGATAAAAATTGAACGAAAATTTGACAAAAATCGCACAAAACCGCATTTTCGAACGTCCGTAATTTTATTTACAAAGTAGTGAGGCTATATTTTAATCACTAAAGACACTCTCGCCAATCCAGTGAATACATTAAAATGACTTGGATCTTGATAGGTACTCTGGTTTTCACGGAGAAGATTGCGTAAAATGCCATCTTGAGTGTTACAGACAGAGGGAAAGACAGACAGACAGACAGAAATAGAGATAAGACTCGTTTCTGCTTCTTTAATGTATAAAACGTAAAAATAACCTAAAAATATATAATTCTGAGCAATGTACAGACAAAACTCTAATTTTATTTATATAGAAGATTAATAGCTTAGTTTAAAATAAATAAATTTTCCAAGTTTCATTAAAATATAATCATAACAAGCAAACTACAACAGTTTATTTATGTACTCTCCGTAATAATAACATAGGAGTTTTAAATTTACAATATTTTGAATTTTCTCCGTAACCAATAACCTTATAAAAACACTTCAATGCACTAAATGTTTGTTTGATTAAGATCTTCAAAATAGTTTAGAGAAAAATTAGGGAATTTCATGTTTCGAGGGTCAAACATGTGGTTCGAACGTAAGAAAACCCAATTTTTACCCCTTAAATTACCCCAAAAACCCCGTTGCCCTGGTCCGACCACGCTGGTTCGCGAACTTGTTCGAAGAAACGTTGGTTTACACATTTTTGCAAAATTTCATTAAAATCGGATAATTTTTGCTAACGGACACACACATATACAGTGTGTTCAAAGAAGGTAGGGACAAAGTTTACGAGTTGATTCATTGGATCCAAATAAGAAGAACATAAGGAATAACATTTTTTTACGAAATCGCTTCGTTAATAGATATCCATTATTTTATATGTTTTTCATTAACATTTTATCCTTTATAACTTATATTGAAGATATTGGCAATTAATAATGAAATGTACCGGTATAATTAAATTTACAAGTTCAACAAGGCAAATAAATATAAAATAAAAAAAATGTATTATATATTGGCCTTGTTGAACTTGTAAATTTAATTATACATTTCATTATTTTATCCTTTGATAATTTTGACTGAACTTTTATGAAAGTTGGTATTTATGTAAAGGTAGAAGATACCAATTAATTTTTTTATTCAAACCAGCATGATCGGACTATGGGAACGGGGATTTATGGGGGGTTTTATGGGGTGAAATTTGGTTTTTCCCATTTTGGACCCAAAAAACATAAGATTTAGCAATTTCTTTCCAAACCATATTGTGGAGCTAAAAAAAAACAAATAATTTAGTATATTGAAGTGTCATTATGTGCCTAACGGTAACCAAAAAAATTCTAAAAAATATTTAAATTTAAAATTCCCATGTTATTTATATGGAGAATAAGTAAACTGTTGTATTTTGCTTGTTTATGAACATATTTTGATCAAATTTGTAAAATTTATTCATTTCATACTAAACTATTACATTTCATAAAAAAAAATAAGTTTTTACCCTCCCTGTTGTAGCAAACCTAAGTACTCGTTAAACAAATGCTATTTCAATGGGGAATAAATGTGATATTTTTAAGGAGATATTTTTGAGTAAATCCAATCAGGCAAATGGAAATTCGCTAAGTCTGCAGGTTTGCTGCGGCGGGGGTATTATAAGGTAATTGGTTACGGAGAAAATTTAAAACATTGTAAATTTAAAATTCCCATGTTATTATTACGGAGAGTACATAAACTGTTGTAGTTAGCTTGTTTATGATTATATTTTAATGAAACTTGGCAAATTTATTTATTTTAAACTAAGTTAAACTAAGCAGCATTTTTGTATGTAACATTTTCACATCGAGAGATGATTGTCAACTATATACAGGAACCACATATATACACAAATGTTTGTGTATATATGTGGTTCCTGTATATAGTCGACAATCCTCTCTCGATGTGAAAATGTTGCATACATAAATGCTGCTGAAGATGAGCCATATTATTAGGCTCGAAACATGTACAGCATAATCAACTACAATTGATACCTACTGGCATACGTGATACGTAAGTAGATAATTATCTATAATAACATGATATATTTATATTCTTCCAAAATGCAAACATGGAAAATTTTGAAGCCCATGGGGCTTATCCCAAGGGAAATATGAAAATAAAATTATATAGTAGCATTGTCATCCATTTGTGAACTATGTTTCAAATCAAGTTTCTAGCTCTTCGGGAAGTTAGTTTAAAATCGATATAAAAATTCGTACTGGACAAGAAAGCGAGCTAATAAAACAAGCCCAAGGGAAATATGAAAACTAAATGATATAATATTGCATTATCATCCATTTGTGAGCTATGTTTCAAGTTTAAAGTCTCTAGCACATCGGGAAGTTATTTCAAAATTGATTGCAAAAAAGTACACCAATATCAATGTTAAGGATTTTCATCTATGGGTGATTAAATAAATCAATGTTCACTTTTGTGTGTTCCTCAACTGGAATTTATTCTATGCATGTAGCAGATACATTCTTACACTTAACTGACACAATATTTGTAGAAATAGAATACTTACAAACTAAGAAAGACACAAACATTTCAAAGCAAAACAACTCATATGTCTCAACTTTATGTACATACTACATAAGATCCGTTATGTAAACTTTACAGATTCGTATCCTCAAATAAAAATAAGAAAACATAACAATACAGTATTTTAGATTAAAAGTGTATCGATAAACAAAATTACACAGTTCATTGGCTTGGGAAGCGTGTATATGTGTATGATACCGATTATGACTAGAGAATTATAAGATGCAGCTCATAGTGAAGGTGATGTTACTACCAAAAAAAGTTTAGTGAAATGAAAGATATCATATGCAGAAAAACATGACATAACACTTACAGCCAAATAGTAAAAATGTTAAATGTAAGATCCAAATCTGGCTAAATGGGTAAATATTTTTCAATCCTAAATTATTTAGGGCCATGTTTTTAAAGTTGGAAATTAAAACGGTCCTTGAACATTGGGCTTAATATCTTGTCCTGGATCAAAAATACTAGTTGGGTTTAGCTAGAAACAAACACATAGCATTCCACCTAACGCATACTTTTTTTTTCAATCTTACCTAGCAACAACAAACAAAGTATGCAAAAATATCAATAATTAAAAAAATTAAATTGAATCTAAACTATCGAGAGAAGTTGAGAGGTTTGAGTTTAATAGATTAAATTTACATATTCTTTGCAATATGGAGAAATTATCCTTGTAACATGCTTCAAGTGACTAATGATTAAAATGTGTACAACTAAAACCTTAAAACGCAAATTTTATATTCACCTATTAATTTGTAATTTTCAGGTAAGAAATATTCCTCTCTTTGCTTTTGTTTGAATGATGAATACGCATATATTATATCACTTCATTTCACTAAGCTTTCAACAAATAAAAAACAAACTAATTAAAGTCTACATATACGTCTAGCAATTTGGACTTTTAAAATGTTCCATTTAAAAATGGAATACTTTCTCATTAACTTCTAATATTGACATATAAAATTAAAATTTAATTTAGATTTCACTAAGCATCTTATTTAATTTATAATTTATGTAAAAAAGTACAAAATGGGTTAATGTGTGGGAAATAAAGGCTAACGACTAAAACTATTGCACGACATTGATCGGACCTGCCGACATTAACAACATTGAGCCCAGCTAGACTAATGACACCCGCCAATCCACATCACTACGACTGCGGACAGGCGGCAAAATACATCAATAAATATTTCCACCTTAAATGTATAATTATGAGCAGCTAGACAATCATTGATCTACGTTCAAAATATATGATATTCTTATTCACAGTTATATACATCGAACAAATAACAATTAATAAACTTCTAGCAAGGTATAATGTCCATAGATAGACTCTTATATCAATAGCACAACAATAAATATATGTATATCACATGATTGTTCTCAAAGCTGAAGCCTTACTTACAAAAAATAAATCATCTAACAACGCAATCTTTTATATACAAAACATATTTTACTTTCATTAATTAGCCTTGATCTGGAAATTTTTATAAAAAGGTTTTTGGAATGTTAAAATAATTTCATACACAAAAGAGTAAATCACATTGTTACGACTAACTTAAGAGATTAGGCATTAAGTAAAAAAAAAAAAAAACAACTGTGTAACCGGTACTTGTTAGATAAAAATTTGTAACAGAATTATTTATTGTCACACTAACTTGAAAATAATTACCAGGAGAACTAATTTAAGCAAAATAGTTGCTATACCTTGAACATGCAAAATTGTAGGAAATCCTTGGCTTCTTTAATATCTATTCTTAAAGCTTGTTATTTGTATACACAGTGTTGGTTCAAACCAGTGGCTTTATGAAAATGTAACTACAAGAACATTAGGTACTTTTGGTGAGTAAACATGTGCTTAGTTATTGTGAATGATCCCTGTCTCAAGTTGAACAAAATATGTCATGGTTTCAAATGCAAACTTAATGCCTTATTCATAACAGATATCTTAACCTATGTCTTTTCCATTTTCCAAATAAATCGCGTCTGTCATCTACTACACTAGACTACCAAGCGAAATTCAAAACATGGAAATGTATTAAATTGGAAATAGACGAATTCACAATAAAGTTTTTAGCAATATAACACTTCATCATTACGAATAATAAACGATCAACATTAAACAGTAAAAAAAAAATCAATTCACCAAGACTTTACATTCCTAATGACAAATTTCACATTCTGGAATAAAGCTTTGAGAATATTCCCGTTTTTAACGACCCCGCCTTTCTCGCATACACCGAGTACAATCTCACCCATAAACCAAAGTAAAAATTGTTACATCATAGACACAACAATGGAAAACGGTACAAAAGAATCCGAATTACAATCCGAGACACATCATTAAGATAGAACTTAACGATGAAAACAAGACTAATGGAAGACAAAAAAGTGTAAAGGCCTTCAAAAAGAAAACTGAGGTAGAGAAGGCTCGTAACATAACATCACCGGGCGGGTTAACATACAATGAACGGTAACAGACAGAAGCATGCTACGAGGAATGACGTGAGGATGGCGTCCGGACGCGACCAAGCGACGACGGACTTTGCCATCCATCGACGACACAAGAGGAGCAACCGACACAAGAAGATGCACTGATCCTTCACTTGACTTCATCTTCCTCCATGGGCTCAACTGACTCTTCTCTTGACCTCTCTGGACTCCTGCAAAAGGTAAACACATAAGTAGGGATGGACGAGATTGGATTTTTAGTTCGAGACGAGACGAGACGAGATTGAGACGAGATTTCCCTTCTCATACACAACGGGAAATGCACGCTCAAAATATTTACCTGATTTTGTAACATGTTAGATGACTGTTTAAATACAAAAATAATGATAATAGGCAAGAATATTTACAATCTTTTATTAAAAAATATCAGCATAACATTTTTTTATTAATCACGCCTAACTTATTAAAAATGCCTACAATTAGGAAACATAGTGATGTCAGTTAGGATTAGAGTTCAACTTATCCTAAAATAAAATAAATCATAAAATAAAAGCAATATTCATTTTTATAAAATAGTTACTTGTTTTGACTTTTTATAGTAACGAGTAATGTCCAGTGGTCGAAACTCGACCAAAAATATGTAATGTACTCACTTATATACATTACATGTATATAACATTACATTACATGTGGGGTTAATGTTTCACCCCACACTGTAAATAAAACATGTGATTGGAGTTTCTTCCATTTGTTTTGATTTTCTGTTTATATTTCGTTGTTATTTCGTCACCAGCATGGCAACGCATAAGATCCATGTATATTTTTTCAAATTTTTAAACTCATTTTTGCGCTTATCTTTGAGCCTATTTAAATTTATAAAGGGACTCTGCACACCTACAGGAAAATAGTTTTCCAACGGTATGCGTAGATTTTCCCTACGATGCACACGAGCTGAGAAAAAAGGTTTTAAAGAAACATGCTTGCGTATTAATATATAGATAGATAAAACATTCCTCACACTGCTTACACTTAACAAAACTTCTCAAATGTTATTAAAGTAATATTATTAAAATAATTAATGTAATATTTACATTTAAAGAATTAATTAAATAAGAACGCCTTCGCAAAGGAAACGCAACTACAACACGCTCCTGTATTGCGGGTATTGCATTCACTTTCTGCAGGCGTTTTTAATTTTTTTTTTAAATTTTTTTATTTTTAACTCTCGTCTCGATAAAAATCTCGGCCAAAAAGAAATCTCGTCTCGTGTAACGAGATGTAAAATTTCCCGAAAATTTCCCGAAATTTCGAGACTTGACCATCCCTACACATAAGTGATGATATGAGAGGAGCAACTGACATGCTGAAATCGTAGTTCAAGCTGAGTAGCTCCAAAAGGAATCCAGAAGAACCCCTCACATCCGGGCTCGGGTTTGAAAGTCCTTCAGGCACTTCTAGGATGCCAATATCAAAACGTACGTCCAACAGCTAACCAACTGCACGCATTTGTACCCGAGACTTGAGCAATTTCACAGGTTATCTGTTTATTTACATTTAACTGTGTACAGTACTCAGTTGAGTGAGGTTAAAAAAGTAGGCCTTAATCTGGGTTTTCCTAAGCACAGAAGCTGAGTGCAGAGAAGCGATTTTCCGCTCATCCAGTCCGCGGAAAACAGTACCATTAAATTACCTAAAACAAAAGGAGAGTGTCCACAGTCTGTATCTAAGCTTTGGAAAACCCAGCTTTACCTTTAAACATAAAAAAAAACAATGGACGAGAAAATTCAGCAAGAATTATAGACTATGTTAAGAGTCCTTAGAGGCTAGCGGCCATCTTGGATAATTTCAAACAGCTGCTGAAGAGTTATTTATCGTCCATATTTTTTTTCAAACACCAAAGTGTTAAATATCTAGTATACTATGAGAAGAAAATGTTCTTTGTAGTTTTGAATTGTTATCTAAGGGAGTCCACGGAAGGTAATGGCCATCTTAGATTTGCCCGTCAATGTCATAAGAACAATGTTAATTTCGTTAATTTCAAACAGCCGTTGAAGAGTTATTTACCTTCTCAAAATATTTTTTCAAACACCAGTGTGATTTTGACTGTGAGATTAGAAATTTCCTTTGTAGTTTTTTTATTCTTTTAAGAGTAAGAACGTCTAGGTTACAAGGACTCTTTAAGGCCTAATCATCTCCAAAGCCAATTCATTGTGAGTAATTTTTACCCCCATCCCTATTTAATATCTATATCTTTAGAATCCTTATTTATGCTATCTGAATTATGTTAATTACTTAACCACATATTACAATCAATTAATTCTGTATTGGTTTTAAAAACGTCAATTTGTCTAAAAAATAATCCCACAAAAGTTTTTAACATTATTTATGACTACATTTATTGATTACACATTATTATTAGGTATACATTTTCATTATTATAATTGGTTGGTTTATTCAGCCAAATTGTTATCTGGCCAGGGGCTTCGTCCTGTTGTTGCAGGATTTATTTAGATTCAGGGTTCTAATGTAAAACCATCTCATAACCCATTTTAAGTTGTGGTCTGCAAATACTATCAGAACTACTGAATTTTAATTTTAAAATATTTGACAATAAAAATCACAATAAAATATCAAATTTGAACATTCTGATTTGACTCACTGAATTTGTGAGGAGGCCTGTTGTTGCATAGAGAGTGACGCCATGGCTGAGACAGTGTCAGATTCTTCTCTCTCTGAGTAACTCGCCTCCATGGCTGAGCAAGACACAAGATGAGCCGTCTGCTTCAACACAGCCCAGTGACTCAACTGTGGGCAAACAAACCGAGTGTCAGACTAAACAAGACTGGATCAGTGGGTCTATTGTAGGGGAGAGGTGGGGGTCAAATTGTACAGAGACAATATTTTATGATTAGACTGTGAGTGTTGCAATCAACAACTTGTTCTGCTGACAGAAGGCGAGGAATGAGAGTATTTGATCCACGGGCGAGTTGGAAGATGTGATAGTGTGGTGTTTAGGAGGACGAGTTTCCATTGGGGGAGCTGTAGGCTACAGCCAAACAAAGTGTTTTGTAGAATTACCTTTCTAAGAAGTAAGTCCATTTTTTTTCCAAATTGCAATTCTTATTTAAGTATTTAGCTAAATGGGTAAATATGATTGTTGTACAAGAAGTCTTGGATCCATTTATTGAGGATACTGTGACACTAGGCTAGTAGTTGTACCTGGACAGCGATGGTCTTCTGCAAAGTGTCAACTGCGTTCTGACAAGGTGAGCGGTGTAGCTCCTCAGACGTGAGAGGTCTCGGGTCATCGCCCAGCAATGCCTTCACACACTCCTCCGCTGAGTCACAGATAGCTGCCAGGTCATACCCACCTTCCAGCGACAACACCACCTGCGTGACAACACTCACAATAATTAGGGATTCGCAAGCCACAATCAGGTTGGCCCCAAACCCAATTGCTTTGAAAAGTAAAATTTAAAATTTTTAGCGGTTGTAGTTGTTGAAATTGTAAACTTCTGCAATCCTGTCAAAATCGCGAAGTTCTTCCGTTTTTTTGCGGTCATGGCAAAATCGTAAGCAAATCAAATCAAACTGTCTTCATTCTTTGTATACAATTAGTACTACCTCTAGTTTGGCTTCACTGAAAAAATCAGCCTGGCACATCACTAGTTAAAATAATATTCTTTTTGATTTTTGATGTTAGATCTTCATTTACCTTTGTTATGGTAGTTATTTAATGTGTTTGGAAGGGATTAAACTTAAATTGGCTAGTTATAATTTTTCATTGCACCACATTAATTATTTCTTTGCTAAAAAAAAAAATCAAATTTTCACTAAATACTTTATGGAAGGACATAAAGACAGGGGTTCGTGTAGTACAACCAATCCATTCAGAACATTTGGTAAAACTATAAAAGAATTGCATCAGTATCGAGAATCGATAAATTTTGGTATCGACACATCATTAATTAATTATTATGTGTGTCATTATATTCCCTTGTTCCTTTTTTAACACGTTCGCTACTGCAATAGTACGAAATTTTTCATTCACATGGACCAGCGACGCATATGTGCGACGGCCGGTTTCCACCCATAGACTGTCGTCGCATATATGCGGCGGCTAGTCACATTAAAATAGACTGCTGTCGCATATTTGGGTCCGGGTTCTAATGTTATTAAAATGCTTATATCTTTGTAACGGTCTATTTGAAGGCACTGAATTCCCTGCAGTGGTCTACAGAGATGTCTGATGCACAACTGCGTCGCTTGGTCTGTGGATATGATGATTGGTGACGTCATATGATAGTTGGAAAAACTGGTCTTTACTTTCCAGCATCACTGAATGTATGTATGCAGTATGTATGCTGCATTATCCTATGTAGCTTTCATATTTGTTCAGTTGGCCTATAAACTGTTCTTGAATAATCTGTTTTTTTTTTTACTTACTTTCACCTAAAAACACAAACAAAAATGAACCGTCGCATATATGCGACGTTTGGTCTATTTCAAGAAAACTGTGATAATTTTCACTATTGTCTTCGCTGTAGACCGGGCGTCGCAAATATGTGACATTACAAAAGGTTATAAAAAATACAAAAAATAAGAATAAGTTATTTACAAACACGATTGTAGCGTATTACAATGTAAATGATACCTGTTTTACGGGTTTTTGCCCGTGGTCTGTGTGTACTTTTATCCAAGTGACACATGGTCTATGTGTAAGATTCAAATGTATACCTCGGTCTGTGGCAATGATCGCGGCGTCGCATATATGCGACGCTCAGTAGCGAACGTGTTAACTAGCTAAATACTATACTGGTTGTTTCCAACTAGCTGTATAGCATCACATACCTTGCCGTGAGCGAGCTGCATGAGTTGACGGGTCATGTAGCCAAAGCATGCTGGAGACAGCTTGTAGCCTCCTAGTGGTGAAGGGTGGCCAGTTGCTGCATCAAACCCAGCTGACACCATCACCAGCTCAGGGTTGAACTCCTGTCAAACATCACGTACTGTGAAAAACTTCTACAACATCTAACAATATCATTCAGCTTCATATACAGTTTACATATAGTTCATACATAGGATATAGATCAGTTCACATACAGTTTGGTATAGTTCACTTCATACTTCATATATAGTTTGGTTCAAAGTCAAGCTAATTTAACCATTCTTCTAGCACTTGTAAGCTAAGGTTGTACAAAAAAAAATCCTACTTGTAAGTTTCTGAAATACGATAACCCTCGGTCATAACATTTCATTAGGTTCATTACATTTTGTGGTAGAGACACACATAGCCACAACCAAAAATTTTACTTTTGTGTTTAAAACCTGACTACGGTTACATAAATAAGCTGATTAGAAAATGTAGTATAGAGGGTATGATCTCCCTTTTTTGTTGGAAATTATGTCGGTAACAGTAAAATATTCAATTTTCTGTGTATTATAAGGTTTTTTGTGTTTATTGTGCCAGAGGAGACTTTCTACTTTAAGGTAAGCCTGCTATCCTATCACAAAATCCATAGGCTTCTGTGTTTTGAGTTTCTTCCTTAAAATCTGAATAGTACATGTAATACTTTTTCTGACTAAATAGGACAAAAAAGTAAACAATTCTAAAACCAAATTCAAGTGTTAACTACTTTCCTAAACATTGTTCACAACCAATTCATTACTATACTGACAATGTGCCAGCAATGGTAGCAGGGATACAACGTTTTCTAAACTGACACCAAATGAACAGCATTGTACAGTACCTTGGCTATAGGCATGACCACAGTGCGGAAGGCAGCCAGGTACTCGGCGTCTCCTAGGGGAGGGTTTAGACCTCCAGACCAGGCTATGTTCACATTGAAGCCAACACCTGCTCCTGTGCCACACTGTACAAGGAAACAATAAACTAATGTAAGTGTCTCGTCAAATAACTATTATTTTATGTTTGATTCCTGCGTGATCAAATCTGAAAAAAAAATTGCCTATGATACTATTACTAGCTCTGTTCCATACATTTTCCAAGAAAGTGTAACAGTCGTTATTCTCTTTCATAGAAAATGCAGTACACATTGAATTTAGGTAGTAACAATAGGTGTGTAGACTGCAATATATAAAATGAAAAAGAGTAAGAAAAATGTTCAACGGACTACAAAATTGATAACTGTACAATTTAAAAGTGTGGTTGATGTAGAAATGTGTTAAATTAAAATATTATTTTTTTCTCTAACTATATTGCTTTTAATTTTATATTCAATACAAATTCAATCCCTACAAAAATTTATAAAGTATATTTTTTTATTTTAAAGAGCTGGAATAGTGTTAACGATCTAAGTAAACATTGGCTGACTTAACTTTTGCTACTTTGTACTTTGTATTTGCTACTTTTGTGATAGGAGTAGTAATTGACTTAAATGTTGGCTATACAGAAAAGTAGATTAACAAAATAATATACAATAATCAAGTTTTATTGCCTTTATTTGTACATACAAAGGAATAGACTTAGTCAACAGATTTGTCAAATGTATTTACAAAACGTGTAAGTAAATGGCAAAGAAAAGAGTGATTTGTTTTAGCAAGTCTATGATAATATGTTACCTCTGTAGGTCCCCCAGTTCCAGGGAAGAAGTTGCCGTCGTCGTGCCTGTGTAGAGACAGGTAGAGGACTCTAGGGTCGTCGTAGAACACCTGCTGGGTCCCATTACCATGGTGAACGTCCTGTTGCAAAATGTCAAATTGTCAACCACTTTTACAACATATGTTTTGTAAATAATCAATGTCATACTACTAGGGATGTATGTGTACTAGGGATTGACAAGTCTCGAAGTTTCGGGAAATTTTAAATCTCGTTCTACGAGACAAGATTTTTTGAGAAGAGATTAAAAAAAAAATACGCCTGCAGGAAGTCAAAACTAATCAGCTCATAGAAGACTATTGACTAACATGTTCTAAGCATCTATCCCACCAGTAAACATTAAAAGATCTTGTCCTGCTTCATTACTATGAATAACCCTTTTTTTAAATCTAAGTACCGTAACGTCATGATCATACCCAGTCTACGATGAGTATCCTTCTCACGTCCAGGCGCTGTTGGACAAGTCTAGTCGCAATAGCGATGGAGTTGAAGAAGCAGAAGCCCATTGGCTGTGATGCCTCCGCATGATGTCCCGGTGGTCTCACCACAGCCATTCCGTTCTTCATCTCACCAGTGGCAGCTGCAGAACATTCAATTCATCATTGTCAACTAAACTTTTCATATACACTATTTTCCGCAGTTATTTCAGACCCTATGGTTGAATTGTCGTTTTATCTGGATATGGAGGATTATTATTGGAATGTGGGCAATGTCTGTTTCAGAGATGCCATATTCTTTCATCTTACTAAAATGTTATCATATTTTAGGATTAACATTTTTATATGTTAATTTTAAATACATCCATAACAAATAAAACCAAAATTTGGGCTATTCCTGAAAAACGTGCAACAAGATCTTCATGTAATATAAAAAGACTCACTTTTAAACGCCAGCTCGATGACACAGCCAGCAGCCATGCGAGCGGCAGGTCCAGTGTGAAGCTCATTCCACGTAGTGTCGGAGTCAACCCCCACCCCTCCACATGGCAGACGCACAAAGCTCTTGATGGGCAACATGGACAACTTGCTCATGTCAAGCTTCTGTCTGTTCAGAGGGTTTGTACCTGCATCAACATGCTGGTTACAAACACAATAGTTGCATTTTTATTTGCATACCCACATAACCCTACAGGTAAATATACAGATCCACAATTAAATGGGACATAGCGTGCAAGAAATGTTTTCAGCCTAAGAGACTACAGACAATTTACTTTACAACGGAACATATCTGAATGCAGTAAAGAGAAATGCTCTTGGAATTAAAAAAATACAGACATCAGTTTTAAAGTGAGTTTCCTTGTTGCCCAATTTGGCTGCTGAATAAAGCTACAGAATACAGCTGCAGAATTTTTAATGTCGAGCTAGTCTTTTTCTTTTTTGACAAGGGTATTTTTCTAGAATTACAATAATAATAATAGTCAACTGCTAAGTGCCCCAGGTTTTAGTAGTCTAGTGTCCACAATATGTCCCTTTTTAAGGCATTGTTAAAACGCTTAGTCACTGTCATAACTGCAAACCGTCCCAATTCAGCACTGCACTATGGACTACCTAAAACAGTCCAGGAGCACGTTTACAAGTCGCTTTCGAGTGCGAAACTGGCTGCTCTTAGAGTAGTGGCCTATCTCATAGCTCACCACTGGATAAAGTTCCTCCAGAATCCAGTAGCTAACGTCTGTACCTGACCCTTATATGTTAAGTTGGAGTAAAAAAATTTAGCAACTGGGAAATATCGCCTTTAGGAAGAGCTCATTGACAGGATGCTGCTGTTCATCAAGCGAGTTCGACAGGCTCTGAAGCAAAAAGTCCACAAGTGGCTAATGTATACTTACCAAATAGGAGTGTGTGTGCCTCACTGTGGCACAGCTGTAGCTCCTCCAATGTAGCCTTGCGACTGCGTACTCTGTCACACCTAGCGACCAGACCAGTCTCTCCCAGCCTGGCCCACACACTCTGCAGACGTCCGCCGTGCTCCAGGTGTAGACTGTTGTCTCCACAAACACAAGCGTGCTTCAACATCAGTCCATCGTAGGCCAGACCTGTCGTCACCACCGAGGGACTACTGTAACAATCACACCAGAGTAAGCTACTACTGTGATTAGAAGGTTGCCGGTCCTATCCTGAAAATAATCAGAACTTAAGAAATTAGACCTAACAGCCTTTTGATCATTGAGTTTTTTACGAATGGTCCTGACTAAAGAACCACTTGATCTCCAGTTAGTACCAAAGCGGTCATCACATCCATTCACCACTCATCGTTTGCCTTAAAATACACACCCCGGTGTGTCTGTCTCATAAAAATCCAATCTAATTTACAACTCAACCCCTTACTCACAAACAAACAGGTACACGAATATACTTGAGAAATCATGTTTTGTATTTGCTGCTATTATTGATTACCAAATCTGCAAAAGATGGAATGGGAATTTATAAAAGTTGACACAGTAAAACGTCGATCAACCGAAATGAGGGGAAAAGGCAATTTTTATAACATACTTCTATCGGTTAGTCAGTGGTTGGATGTTATGGCTATTTTGGGCCAAAGAGGTTTACAATGATTATTTTTACGTTATTTTGATAACTGTAATCTTAAATTCTACAAATGTATACTCAAAATCTAATGAAAGTACTCAACAGTTGTTTTCGGGACTTTATAACGGTATATACTAATATACTATATCCATGTCACCGTCTGCTCCATTGCATTATGTTGGCCAACTAGGCCAACCCATGCCAGGGACACAATTTGAATATTTTATTATGGTTTCGGTTTCAAAGGTTTTAGTGTATTTTTTCATCAAATAACTGACAGGAAAGCTGCTATACCTTTGACAAAGTCCAGGTAAGGCCATAATACAAAGACAAAGAAAACACAATATTTCCATTTCCTCCTCAGGGAAGTATTGCCTCATAACCCAGGAGAAAAAATATTGTATGTTCTGTGTCTTTTTTGTCTACTACAACTTACAGTAGACTATATGGTCTACCTGGACTTTTTTTCAGCATACTCTGTTGGAGGCTTCAAATTTGTTATTCTACAATCATCTATTCTACAGCTTGTATAAAGAAATAGAAAATCCTTTGGTTTTTTGCCCAATTTATTTTACATAAATTGAAATTACGTAACCTAGTTGTTAGTTGGTTAGAATTTATCAGTGGTAATATTTTGAGACAATAGCAGTACTGTCTGTGATTTAGAGTGCCAATTTTATTGGTTATAAGTTGTACCTGCATTGTACTATGGCAACTATGGTCTACCTGGACTTTTTTTCAGCATACTCAGTTGGAGGCTTCAAATTTGTTATTCTACAATCATCTATTCTACAGCTTGTACAAGGAAATAGATAATCCTTTGGTTTTTTGCACAATTTATTTTACATTAAATTGAAATTACGTAACCTAGTTGTTAGTTGGTTAGAATTTATCAGTGCTAATATTTTGAGACAATAAAAGTACTGTCTGTGATTTAGAGTGCCAATTTTATTGGTTATAAGTTGTACCTGCATTTACTTCCACTGCCTCGACAAAATAGTCCTTCATCATTGAAATGTCCTCTTTGCTTTCATCAGTTAAAATGAATTTAATACTGACACAAGGGAATCCTTCTCTTCCAGTCCTTATCGCTATTTATCTTTATAAGTAATTGATTGAGTTTAAGATGCTGTTTCCAGAGCTTATGAGTTTTTTGTTTTCTTGTATGTAAGTATTTTATAAGCACAAATGCATCGCCAACGTGTTAAAATTTTGATTTGTTTACAATCTATAATAATTAGTGATGTGTCGATACTAAAACTTATCGATCCTCGATACCAATACCATTTCTTTTTTTAGTTTTACTAAATTTTCTGAATGGATTGGTTATGCAACACCAACATCTGTCTTTATATCCTTCCATAAAGTATTTTTGAGGTGATCTGGTGATTTTCAAGTAAAGAAAGAATGAATGCAGCAAAGAACAATTCTAAAGAGCCAATTTAAGATTAAACTCTTCTAAACACTTTAAATAACTGTTATATCAAAGGTAAATGAAGATCTAACAACGAAAAATCAAAAAGAATATGTTACCATAGCTAGAGGTGTGCCAGTATGATATTTTCAGTAAAATCAAACTCAAGGTAACATCGTGAGTCATCATAGTCGTCTTCTACGATCACAAAACATGCCCGTCTCCCGTAGCAGACATTATCATCGATTCCTGCGGTCACAGAAATGTCATCATCATCTTCTGCAATCGCAGTAAATTTCCGATCATACGATCTTCGCAGATTTTTCGGGTATTGGTATCGGAATAGACTGTTGGCGATCGATTCTCAAAACTGATACCTATGTCCAAGTATCAATGGTATTGAGAATCAACACATCCATACTATTAATAATACTTGTTAGCCTGATGTCTTTGAAATAACTATCTTTTTTGGTTAGTTTTTATAAATTAGGTATTGAAACTAAAATCTACCCTAGTAGAGCTCCTAAGCTAGAATTCACACTCTCCACCCTCTCTTCGCTATCCTTCAACAGTAGACAAAACAGTTACAAATATGCAACATCAGCATTTGTTACGATTTTTTAATAATTAGAAACTAAAAATGTTTTTTTTTTTTGGAGGGTTTCAAAATGACATTTGAGTGTCAAAATTTAATCCTTGAAATATTTGGTAGATCCCATTCCTCTGCATTAATATGTCAACTGCGGATTTATTCACTTGTTTTGTTAAGACAATGTTAGTTCTTTGACTACTAAGAAAATAAATTAATACAAACAATATCACTGTTTTGTATTGAACAACTAGCCTACATGTTTTATGTAGCAAGTTAATGATGATATTTAAATATATCAATATTTTTAACTTATGACAGGTAGGCCAATGTAAAATCAATTTGTATGAATTTCATTTCATAAAACTAGACAATCTTTTGTAATAATAAACTTCACCTTAATTTACGTCTTTTATGGTAACAATTTGTGCTTTGTATCACTTAAGGCTAGTTCACACATGGCGATTTTACTCGCTGCAACTAGTCGCGTCTACTAATCTCTATGTGAGAACAAAAAGTAGCGGCAACTAGCAATCACCGGAGCGTAAAATTTCACTCGCGCAGTAAGTCGGACATGTTCAACTATTGTGGTGAGTAGCCAACCTTAAGAGTCACATGAGTCATGCAGAAATTGTATTATGAGGCACTCTAATAGGTATTGTAGTGATTTTAGGGAGTCTCCATTCGCCATATAGCCTACTTAACTTTCCAGTTTGGTTTTAATTGGAATCACTAGCTGATCATCATTTCTAATAACTCCTCAAACTTTAGAAATGTTAAGCTCATCATGTTTTCCTCCATCCGATCCCGAACCCTCTCAGAGTTTTTATTCCTTACTTCATCTCCTAATTTCTCGCAAAGTAGTACCTAGACATACACAAGCCACACATCTCAAAGTCTTATTCCCACATACGGCATTTTTTACAGCAGAAAATATAGTAACACACAAACGAATCGCCAAACCCTACAACCTCCTAGCCGCTACAACTCGCCATGTGTGAACTCAGATAATATTTTGCTGGTGAGTAGTATCTGTGACTATTGTGTGAACTAGCCTTAAGATTCAACGTTTCCATAAATTTCACTTAAGCAGGAAACCCACTAGTCCGACGCTCTCCGACACCGTCACCTTCCGTCAAGTCTCCGACACCTTCCGACGCCTTCCGCAATTTTAAGGCATTAACCCATTGGTCCGACGGGCTCCGACAGTAGGCCCCCGACGAGAAATACACCACTACTCTAACAGTGCCAGTTGCGATGGAACATGTGATCACATACTGTTTCACAAGCAGTAGTTAGGGAGCAAATAATGAAAAAAGTCCATAACATTTATGACGGTCTCTGTTAGTATGAGAGATTACAATGGTCAAGGACCTTCCTAGACCCACCTTGATAATTTCGGTAACATTTACTTAACTGTACTACAGGGAAATTAGCAAAAAGTACAGTACAAAACGTAAACAATAATACCACCGTCGCAGCAAAAATGCCGACTAAGCAAATTTCTATTTACCTGAATTGATTTTCAATTAGCTTAAGTGTATTTAATTTAGGTTTTATGAGTACCTAGGATCGCTACAGGGAGGGTAAAAAAGTGTGGTTTTTAGTAAAGTTTCAATAACTTAGTATAAAATAAAGAAATTTACCAAGTGTGATCAAAATATATCCATCGGAAAGCAAACTTACAATATTTTATAATATTCTCCATAAGAATAACAATAAGAAATAATAAAAATTCTTTGAATTTTCTCCGTAACCAATAATTGTACAAAAACATCACATTCTTGTGATCACATGTTCCATATCCGTTCCACATATTGTGATCACACACAAAGCTAGACAGTCTAGGCCTGGTGCACGTAGAGTGGAGAAATGACGGATCCGACATCCGACAAGAATGCCCCAGAGAGCAATGTTGTCGTGACGTGACGTGTCAGAAGGTGTCGTGTCTGACTAGTGGGTTACAGTCCATTTAAAATAATGCAAAGTAATTTTGTCGGAAGGTGTCGGAGCCTTGACGGAAGGTGACGTGTCGGAGAGTGTCGGACCAGTGGGTTTCCTGCTTTAAGTATATAATTGTTTCACAGGAATACATCAAGGAGGTATAGAAACACATTGATACATAGGTAACGGAATGATAGGTATTTATTAACACATTTTATGTACATTGTCTCGCGAGTATTTACAGGTTACCACGCCGGTAGCATTACTTTGTAGGGCGTGTATAGATGCATACTACGTCCCAATCCACAATGATATTTGTATTTGTGGCTCCTTACAACTAGATACGATCTGGAAAAACATCGATTGTCATTGAAAAATATGGAATTTATTAAGAGAAAGTGTTTGGTGCAAAAAAACCGTCACTCAAGTGCCAGTGTTAAATTTTTCATCCCGCACGCAAGCTCTAAGTAATAACCACTGTTCTCTCATCTGAAATATAATCGTATTTTAGATTATTGTTACGCCAATTCTCTTTTTAAAAGCAGCCTACACCTTTATTAGTTCATATTAAAACTATTTGATTTATATATTGACTATATGATGGGACAATCCAAATAATTTTCAAGTAAATACAAAATAGGTCAAGTTTTGGTAAATAAGCTGCACAAGGCATTTCACCCATTCACACTCATCTTTCATTTGTACTTAGTTGTGCCGTTGGTTCAACACAGTGTCATAATGATAGGCTAGTAGTTAGTACCTCTGTGAAGGGTTGGATGAGGGAACGTTCTCCGGACTGAGCGCCACCAGAGGACTAGAGAGCGCTCGACTCAGCGGCCTTACAACATGAGACGCTCGGGGAGTAAAGGCAGAACCTGGAACAACAAACAGTGGTTGAGAGTTCAAAAAATCTTAATTAGAGAAACAGGACTTTTGTTTGATAGAGTCCACTCTGGCAACTGGTGTTTATGGATACTATAGTATAGATTAAGAGTATTTTATGTTTTTTTGTTCCTACGTGTTTCTCATTCAGGTAATCCTGCTATCCTAACAAAAATCCTTTCTAAATCCTAAGTTCTTCCTTCCTAAATGTTTTAAATGCCTGCAATATTACCAGATCAGCCGGGAATACTCAGTTGGAGGGGAATTGATATTCTAGCTTTGAGAACCATATTAACAATATACACTGTGCACATTTTAGAGGTAGGAAATTATCATCAAGTACCCCCTCCCCCCTTATCACCTACCAACCTTATCAGATACCCTGGCCTCATAACACTAACTGATCTTACGTTCTTAAGCTAAGCTAGTGTTAAAATTCATCAATGTTTTCATCATCACCTGTGTCGGTGTCAGGTGTAATTTGAAACAAAACACTAATTGATGCTGTTAATTATTGGTATCCTCAATGGCTAGAATAAACCTCAGTAAACCAAAATTGCTACTTTACGGCAAGGGAGAAATGTTTGGCTCCAACTACAGTTTTGGTGACTCACCTTCGCTGACTTGTAACGTGTGCCTCATCATCAAGTCCCTCTGTTGTTGCAGAAAACTCTCCCTCTCTCTCTGCTGGCGACAGATCTCACTCTCTCCCTCCATATCTGCCTTCTTGTCTTTCTCCGTCAGGTCTATAACCTGTAAACAATTCTAATTAATACAGTCATATCATTCATTTAACTGCTAATGAATTAGTCTCTGGGTGAGTGATTATAGTGCTTGCCTTTGAAACTGAAGGTTCAATCCTCGCCTGGATCAATTCTGAACTCAGATATGCCATTCGTCATTGGACGATTAATAAACAATGCTATTTAACAAAAGGTCCAATGTTTGCACCGTTTCCTTTGATCTACTTAAGACTTGTTCCTTGAACTGTGACATTTTTAATATCACATCAACTGTCTCAGGCTGATGCCACATGGGCGTTTTTTTCACGCACAAATTAAACACGCGAAAAATTAGAATAGCATTGAAACGAATAGGCACCCACTACTGCGGGAAAACACACTGCAAGTGGCATTCCCATTACATTTAATGCTGCTCATAGTTTTCACGTGTTTTCATGCTGATTTTGTGCATGAAAAAACAACTGTGTGGCCGCAGTCTCAGTACATAACAAAAACTGAGGGAGAAAATATAGTTTTGGACTGTAGTGCACTGTTAGTGGTTCATTCAACTATGTTTTTTAGGCTACAGTTGGTCCATATAAATGGGATGTTTATTTTAGTAGCCATAAGTGAATGCTATAAGTTCCTTTCTCAGGCAATCTAGCTGAGCTCAATTCCTTTATACTTGATATTATTCCAACTACCTCAGTGAGATCCTCTCCCTCTGGAGCCTCGTCCAGCTGACTGCCACTGAGAGACTGAGCTCTGCTGCCTGCTCTCGTCAGAACTGTCTGTCTGATTTGCTGCAACAAAACACCCCTCATCCATAACCCTTTGTAATGCAAATTCAATTTGACACAATCATAACCGATCGTAATTAAATACTAATATGTAAAAACATGGACTTGAAAGGCAAACATAGCCCTAATCCAACTCTGAACCCCTGTCTAACTTTTAGTATTTATTTGTAATTATTAAACAAAATGAGTAAAAACTTACCAGTAAAACAAAGAGCTGAGGAGTTTTGAAACAAAAACAAAAAATACAATTTAGAAAATTTTACTTAACACCGAAGTTGAATAATTGAAGACAAAAATATACAACTTAAAGTTTAGCATTTAATCAAAATATTACACTAGCTTGTAGTTTGTTTAAGGTGTAACGAAAAAAATTAAATCCTTCGCAGACTTTAGATTTTAGATGGGCCAACATTTGTAAAAAATCCTCGAAACTAAATAATAAGAGTGGATGATTGAAAAACATCACAATTATTATAGTGGCTATCACATTTTTAGCACCAAACTAGTCTTTTATATCTTCAACTATTGACAAAAGTAGGCATTCAAATTCACTGATTAAAGTTGTAGCCAGTCATAGAATATAAATTAGATACTTAAATTAATTGAGCCACTGGCAGATTGTGCTGGTCTCAATTACTTATTTCTGTCTAATATGACAACTTTGTATAATCAAAACAAACTGAGAGGACAACTTATTGTGAACTACAGCAGCTCAGTATTGAATACTGAGGAAGATAAGGAACATGGTCTACCTGTCGGAGCAGGTTG
Source organism: Macrosteles quadrilineatus (assembly GCF_028750875.1). Taxonomy (NCBI): domain Eukaryota; kingdom Metazoa; phylum Arthropoda; class Insecta; order Hemiptera; family Cicadellidae; genus Macrosteles; species Macrosteles quadrilineatus. Next base: position 104,540,877 of record NW_026542602.1, on the reverse strand, counting down.
TGAGTGGTGATCTGATGGTGTGAAGGCGCCGGGTCCATGACTAGTCCAGCAGTCAACATGGGATGTCCCAAGGGCAGTGGCGCACTCTGTGTCCGTCCTAGGGGTCGGTGACCTTGCTTGTTGAGCCTAGCATGTGCCACCTGTGTGTCTGTAATACCCGCGGAAGGATACAGAGAGTGAACACCCACACGAGACTGCTCCAATGACGCCATCTGCTTGTGTGTGTACGCTGCACTTCCGTACTCCGCTTCTATTACTGAAACAACACAAGCCTGATTGTATTTCGCCACTGCAGTGTGTTGCTTTCACCAACAAATAAATGTTACCTGAGTGGGGAAGAGTCCACTCAAGCACAAGAAACAAAATACTTGACAACTTAATTCAAACTAACAACTAACTCTGACTAATAACTACCTAGGCTGGCCCTTGAGCTCTGTGACTGTGTCATAGTTAGTTTGCTACAAGTGTTCTTATAATAACAGCAGGAAGTAGCCTTTTAATTTGCAATTCAAAATTAGGAAATAAAGTAAAAAATAAACTTTTTCCATCACAGCACATTAGTTTTACTCTAGTTTAAAGTAACGATGTATATTTTATTCTACACTCATTTGGTGAAGTTCTAAATGCATCAAGGAATATAGCAAGAAAAATCTCAATTTTAAAACCTATATGTAACCTAGAGAAAAATGTTGACAGTAATTGGTTTAGAAAAAAAAAATCCCAGTACAACACTAAATGATTTCCCAGCAAAACATTGACATACCGTATTAACAAGTCTAACATACACTGACACTGATTGTTATACCTGGGAGGGTGGGGTAGAAGGGTAGGGTGCCGGACAACATTTGCCCAGTGAGAGGCATTCCCAGTCTAGCAGCAAACGCAGCTCTGACCTCTGCCTCCGACACTGGCGCCAGCTTGTTCTCCTGTAAATATATCATACCTTGTAAAGCTTTATTGGAGACTATGAAAATCCAGCAAATAGTTATAAAGTATAATAACTTAAGTAACTGACAGCAACCACAGAGAATTGAAAAGGTAAGACAGGAGACGTTCTTGAGCTGGTGGTGAGTTTGAGACATCACAGCACATAACATAAATGTATTAACTTTTAGATACTGAAGTAGACATCACATCTATATAGACTATCTATAAGCAAAATGTTACTAAAAAAAATAACATAGGCTAGTTGGATTGAGGCACTCGTAGAGTGTGCTAGTCTAAAACCCAATGGTCACAATTAGATGTTACTACTGTGATAGCTGATGTCAGGAAAGATACTATAACAACTTTCAATAACATGTCCTTTCAGTTTAGTTTGGTACAAAAGTGGCGTAGGCAATCGATGATTTACATCAACTTACTCAATCAGCAGCTGACCACAACTGAGGGATGTCTATACTCACATTAGGGGTAGAGGTGGGTGGTCGGCCAAGTGAGATGTTGGGCATGGAGGGGGAAGTGTAGAGGCCGGAGATGTCGTTCATGCTGCCAGGACTAGTGGACAGTTGACCATACTGGGTCTCTCCCTCCTGTGTATCAGCCACATACGTTACATAGCAAAGAGCTACTGAAGGTTTGCAAGAACTAAATAACTTAATCCTATGTTTTAAACGCAAAATGTGCAAGTAATCAGATGTGCTATTTATCACTTTGTGTATTAAAGACCTTCGATCTATATTGTGTAAAAATTGCTAAGCTGTCAAATGGTTCCATCAATGTTGTGTAAAAAAACATTAAGAATTTTGTAAAATCATAACATACTGAAATGAAATCACTCTGTTCAAAACTGTAACTTGTAGTCCATGTTGTATATTTCAGTATGATTCGCTTCACTGAAAAAAAATTAATCTGTCACCGTTTGTATGTTTATTTTATTTATTTTTTGTTTTTTTGATGTATTTATATTTTTGCATTCTTAGCAGTTATAAATCTATATTTAGTCATCATTCCAATAATGTTTGACAACATAATCCTCAACCATAGGAAGAAGAAACTTTAAATAATAAATTATGGAGAGCTATGTACTAAACATTTCAAAAAAATATGAATCTTGAAAAAAGAGAACATACAAGAAAATATTGAGAATGAAAGAATAACTATGAATAAATTAAAATCAGAATCAACAATGAATAGACTCGGTGGTAAAATTATCCAATTAAATTTAGCCCAACCTAAGGTTTTCTTGCGCACAAGGAGATATTTATAGTTATAACCTTGGATGCCTAATTAACCTGGATGTTTAATTAAAATATAATTTTATATTTATTGATTTGGGGATATGACAGTACTTGACGGTGGTGAGGGGAGAGTTGATGAGTCTCACCTCTTGTATGGGAGTGTTGTGACCAGCAGAGGGTGACATCTGAGACACAGGGGGAGAGTTTGGTCCCGAGTCAGGGTTGCTGCTGGTCGACTCTGCAAACATAGTGGGTTGACCTTATAGTTTGCTTAGAATAAATTTTGATCTGCTATATTATATTATATTAAATATGATCTGATAAATTTTAAACCTGAATATTTCTTCCAACTAAAACATGTTTATAATATAAAATGGAAAACAAATAATATTTTTTTCACAGTAGAATTATCAATGTACAACATATAATGAATACACATCTGATGACACAATTATCAACAAAATTATCCAACATTTTACAATCAACAAAATTATTTGAAGCCTGAATTTTCATTCTAAATTTTGGCACCATCTCTTGTTTTACAAAATTCAAAACATTTCAGGTACAGATCATACTGGAATTAATTGTAAACAAACATACATTGCTACGATGTTGTAGCAACTTCCTCCCGCTTTATTTGTTCTAACTAAAGAAGACTATAAATTAATTAAATCTATATATTTAATCTAGATAACATTTCTACTCTATTTCAAATTTACTAAACCTCCCATATAACAAATAACATTAATATTTTAGTACGAGGAATCCAATATGTGGCCACGAGTATGGCAATCATCATATGTAACCAAAAGGAAAAAAAATTCCCTAAGCACAGTTAAAAACCTTGGAATGAAAAAACCCAACTAAAACCCCAGAGATTCTCTGGAATTGCCGAAGGTTGGGAATCCAAATATGTAAAACACAGCACAAATGAAAGCTAGTTAGTAGGGTGCATGCAGGCGAGCGTACTTGCAAGATGAGCCCGGCGCTTGATAGGTCGATCCTTAGGACGGGCGATGGGGCTCGCGCGGCGCTCAATCACTCGTTGCTTCAGCCGCACTTTCAGTAGGTTGGGCTCGGAGGCTGTAAGAGGGGGAGGGGGAGTGTTAGAGTTAGCACGACATTCAACAAACAGCACACAACAAACACTACTGACTACGCAATCTCACTAGGGCCAAACTGTATGGATAGTTCATCTCCCATGAAGAAAACTACAAAAGCTACAGATAAAGATTTCCTGGGCACTTAACTGAAACATTTGTTATTGTTTTTTGTTACATTTACTCCCCAAAAAGCAATTTCATTTAAAAAAATAAGTTGTTTACAAATAGTGTTTAATTTACTATTGCCTTATTTCAAATGAACGAGAAATATAAAACATAGAAAATTGAAAGTTTACCAAAGAAACAACAAAGAATAATGTATTGAAATCTTCAATTGATGTTATTGAAACATTCAACAAACTGTTTGCTCTTTCATCATTGTTCTTGTTCAGAAACAATTAATTTTTTTAAAGTGTAGTCTAACTTTTTTGGTTTGACTTGGACAAATAAGGAATATGAAAATATTGTTCAGTAAATTATTGTAGGGATAAAAGCAACTTTCAAAATTATTAGTAAAAATACCATTCAAACATGCATTTCTTTAGATTGTACTCCTGAAATCACCAAATTTAAATCTGCACTTTGATAGCTAAATTATATTAAGGAATACAAAATTCTTACAAATTAGAGAGGAGCTTTTCACTTTTTTTGTGAGTGGCAAACAGCTATATCCAGTAGCTTAATAAAATTATTGCCTGATCTCAAAATAGATTTACTAATTTTGTTTTTATTGTTGACTAATCTTATTTTATTTGATTAATCTTATCAGTTACTTTGTATTTCTTTACTTGGGACAGACAGAATTGGTTTGAATCTATTTCTTATTGTATCACTCCTTGATTTTGTTTAATAATAAAAGTTGAACTAGAAATAACATTTTGTAATTACCTTCGCATTATTTTGGCTAAGAATTAACCCCAAATACTTCTCAAACAAAGAAATATTTTATGTCAAAATTTTCCAAAAGGTGCTTCCAAAAAATTGTCCATTGTGTTTGCAGTTTAAATTAGTAAAACTCTCAGCGTGTTAAGGTAAAAAGTGATGTTAACAAACAGCAAAAATATTGATCAACTCACTACCACACATTGACTACAGTCTCTGTTGGTTTGGCGACATACCTGTCTTTCTGAGTGGGAAGTCTTCATCGTACTTGCCCAGTAGACGATACGGCGAGGTAGTGCTGTTGGTAGCATTGGGCTCACCAGGTGTACCTTGTAATACCGACCTGAAGACATATCCTAATTTTAACATTGACTATTCAAGTAATCAGTAACAATTACCAAGAAAACAGACACTGGTTATCGTCATAAAATGAAAGGGCCTATAAAGAAATAGAACCAGTAACATGTGCAATAAGAAAGGAAAGAATCTCATTCTTTGGACATTAATTGCAGTCTCTAATATTCAGAATGAGCAGAGATTGTAGGAAAACTAATGAATAAAAACCAACATCAAGGGGGTTTCGGAAGTTAAATAAGATAATATCACATTCCCTGTTCTATGTTTACTTACTTTAAGTTGTAGTGCAGTTTGTAAGTATTTTAGCCCTTTAAGTTTTTTTCATTCTCATCTATTAATCCTTCATCAAGATTTTTTGGTCTATCACTACAACTTAAAGTAAGTGAACATAGAACAGGAAATGTGATTTCAGAAGAAAGAAAAATACGGATGAGAAAGTATAGGCCTACTGTAAAAGAAACAGAAAACAAGATAAAAAGAGTATCTCTTCTCACTGAAATGAATTGAGTAGGCTAGTCCAATGTTTGCCATTACATGAAAATAAATAAAGGAGTAATAACGTTAGAGCAAATTTGGGACATCAGTGCCCAAGGAGCGTTCCACATATACTGTAAGAGATTCATTTGAAACATTTTTATGTTAAATGTACCTAGAAATTGGCTGCATAAGATTCTCCTGTGCTTAAAAATTCCCGTAATTATTGTTGAATAAGGTGCCTAAATGGTAGGTGACCTTCATGACAAATGTTATAAAAATAAGAAATTTTTTTCATAAAAATTGTTTTGCAAGGATAGTGAATTCATGACAACCACCTGGATTGCCGCAGACTTTTATTTGTGGCTTTTTATGCCGTAAGAAACAATGTCTCAATTAATGTAATCAATAACATGCTAATTTATTTGTAATAAACATTTTCTAGTAAATAAAGAGTTCTGAGTGAGTTCTAAAAATACAATAGCAAAACGATTCATTGTTAACTATTTTACTGTAGTTGGTGAACAAATAATTAAATAGAATCAAAGTTTAAGCCCAAGTTGTGTGATCAAATGCATGTACTGTATCTTCTTCCACTCACACTTAAAAATTACTTTTTTTTAAGATTACTATCTTTGAGTGGTCTTACAGTAGTATAAATATTAGCTTCCACTATCTTTATTGTACAACTGGTGTAAATATTCACAATTGTTTTGCATGGCCAGGATTGATTTTTCAAAACCAGAAGACAGCCTTGTCATAGAAGTGTATTTCACGACATCAACCACACAACTGACATAGTAAACCTTTATAGTTCCGCACAACAGTGTCGTACGTTGTTCATGAGATAGTAATTCAGTGTCATACCAGTTGCGGTAGGCTTGGCCGGAGGTAGGAATCGCTCCATTGGCTGCAGCAGCTTCCCGGTGTTTTTTGTTCAAAAGAAATCCCTGAAACATTTATTCCAGATTAACTTTCTAAACTGACTTGACCTTATATCCTTTAAGTACAGTAAAACCTCAATAACCTGACAATTTGTGGACCCAAAGGTTTTTGAGTTATCCCGAACATTGGAATTTTTAATAGGTGTAATAAATTAACACATAACAGACAAATTTTTACATATAAATGTATTACTTACATGAATATTTTTACATAGAAATGTTGAATATTAAACATTCAAAACAAAATGTTCTGACAAAATTGTGTTTTTTTGTGGTGTCAGCGGTTAACTGTTGAGTTACCGAGTGTGTTCTTAGTAAGGTTTTACTATAACACCTTTCCAAGTGATTTAATATTTTCTATATTCGCAAATATTGAGACTGTGTACATGAACTTAAGTGCAAATGTACAAGTCATTATAAATATTTGAAAAGGGTACCTAGTATGGTTTTTCTTCTTTATTAATATTTCAATTAAAGTAAACTTTTAGAATTTTAACTTTCCTTTAATTTTAAATAAACTAACGCAGATGGGCATTTTCAATGTGTAAAATCATACTGCAATGTACGGAGAAAGTTTCACAACCCAAATCAAGAAATTATATCAATATACACTAAATTACCATACAAATATTTTTGTTACATAGAAGACCCCAATAAATAAAGACGGGAGAAACAAATTTAAAGACATAAAATAAAGTTGATACTTTTATTTTACTATGATTGTTTATGATTTTAAAATAATATTGACAAGATTGTAAATTAAATAAAGTAAAAAAAAAAGATTTTGTAAATGCAAAAATTTGTAATTAACAGTAAAAAACTACATGTTTTCATGACTATAAGTACATGAGGTTGATTAGTTACTCCATGACATCAATGTTTAATGTTAAATAAATTACCCGTAGTGTTTACACAGGTGCTACTTACATCACAAGTTAACACATGTTGCTATAGCTATGCAACTGTGGATCTGCGAATATTAACTCCACTTTTCCTTATTGAAAACCTATTCTTACCCCAATATGTTAGGGGTTTGTTTTTTTTGTTTTTTTATTTTGGACACTTTTATACTGATTTAATTATTTTAGTGGCTTTTATACTACTGTACAAAAATAATGCTTCTTAATGCAAAAGTTTCACAATAATCAAACCACAAACCGCTTTTTAAGTTTTACATATCTTCATTAACTTCAGCATTTAACATTTTTAATCATTTAATATTCTATCTAAGGCTAGCTTTTCATCCATTTTTTTTCGACGAGCAGAGATTTTTTTTTTTTCGCAGTATAAAATACAGCATCAATGATCAACAAGCTCACATTTTGTCAAATATTTGACTATTTAGTCTATGATTGAAGTAACAGTAGTAATAAATCATCGTTTTATGAAAATCTCTTTGGTTCGATTCAATAGCTGTGAAGCAAGAACAATGTTGTTAACTTTACAGAAATGTAAAAAATAACAATACAATGAAACATCAATTTTTTTTTATTTTTATATTCCTACAAGAATAGTACTGAATCATGTAAATGTTTCGGAACATAATTACTTTAGACACATAAATTATATATCACGTCTAAATACTATTAAATAACATTAAGTGCAGTCGGTAAGCTAAAAATAGCAACGCTAAAGTTTACATATATTGGACCAGATTCGGCGCATAAAATTATTAGGCTAATAAAAAAATTATTTTATGAAACTCTACTTCCCTTACTCAGTCTAATCATACCTAGCATAATTATAACAGTAATTTATAATTACTAAATTTTTAGCTTTTCTCAGCTAAAAATTCCAACGGTATATGACCAGTACATTGTAGAATGTATAATCTTGGTCAAAAACCAGTTACATAAAATGATTTTTTACAGAAATGTCCATTCTTACTTTACAAAGATATGCTATAAACTTACCCGAGGCCCTAACATAATTTAACATTTTATAAAAAAAACCACATAGGATCCAAAACCCATTGGGGACCTAAGTAAGCACTATATTACTGGCTGGCCTATGGATCTTATTAAATTTCAGCAAAATCTAAAAACCTATAGGCCTAATAACACTCTTTGTTTTTTGACCAAATGTGGCTTAAGTTATATTTTTCTTAAACCTTATAAAATTCTCTATACCTTACAATGCTTTAACTTTTATATTTTTGAGTAGAATATTTATTTTTTCTACATAGAAAACTTGAATAGAAAACTAATACTGTAACACAATTTTGTTGTTACAATTGTGACAGCTGACTAATCTAATACCCCGTCACTAGCAACGTAGTGAAACAGCTGTGAACAAAATAGGTCCGTATTACGCAATGAATATAAATGTTACGGTATAAAATAATTTACTTTAAATTGCCATTAAATTTGATGTTCTATATAGCCCTGAAAGTTATAATAAAGTACAAAAATAATTATAAATGTAAGTAAAAAAAAAAATAACAATAACTATGTCGACATAACGAGATAACTCGTGATGGTGGTTTTGGGCCATCTTGAAGCCATAACGAGTATACTCGTAATAGGTTGCCAATGGGTTAAATCATTTACCACCATCACTTAAAAATGCTATGGACCAAAAACATTCCAGAAATAATATGAAAAATGTTTTATTAAAAAAAGTTGGTACTCTCTAGAAGTTTATTTTAAAAATAAATATAAAGATTGATGTACTTTAGTAGTTGCAGTTGATGTAGAACACCTTTTGTATAGTAGAAATTTTTTATTTTATTACACTATTCTTGTATGTATGTACAAAATGAATAACAAGATTTTGATTGGATAACATTTCCTGATTTTGCTACTTCATGAGATAAAATTATATTTAGAATATTATTTAAAAAAACTAATCATTTTGCCAAATCATACGAAATTTAGAGATTTGAGGCGTGATTATTATTAAGAAAGAAGTTTTTAAGGGATATTTTGAAGGACAATTTTAGTCTAGTTTGAGAATGTAGATCATAAACGGTTATGATATTCTGATATATGATCGGTATATGATAAGTTTGACACCCTGGTAATAATTGAATGCGCCAACACAGGAGCTAGCTGGCACTGTGTGGAACCTAACTTCCTAAACAGTTGCCACTCAGAGGTCAATGTATTACTACTGACCACATTTATTTATCACGCTCAGCAACAGTGTGATATATTTGCAATACACGACCTTACATGCTCAATTGTGAGACTATCTTTTCATTCTAAAGCTTGTTGCCACATCAACATGGGGTATTACCTGCAGTTTCTGCTTAACCTCCGAGCTGGCCACTGCACTTTGCTCATGTTTCTCCTTCTTCTTGAGAGACTCCAATCTCTCCTTCTCTCTCTGCTCTCTCTGTTGATCTTCCAGGGCCTTCTGTTGCTCCCATAGCTCCTAGAACACGCATACACCTACAGCACACATCCGCGACAGATAACATAAGCTTTAAATGTTAAAGCTTTAACAATTTTAAATAGTGATGTAATAGTGAGTAAACTTTAGAGACAGCCTGTATACGTTGAGTCCCAATTATCCAACATGCCTTTTTATCCCTACTTTTACTTTCTCCCCTAACATAATGTATGGAGAAATTATTGTTTTTTACAATATCTAATACTGTGATGTTTGATATTCCAGTGTGTGATACACAGTAGCAGATACGTCAAGACCACCTAGTTTACCGCCCCCTTGTGTTCGGAAAATAATCACCAGACTTAAGGGTTTTGCATTTGACTATATTTTCAAAGTCTTAGTTCTGCATACCACACAGTTTGTCATGTCCCCTTACCTCTCTTATCTTAGTTGCGGTAAGAACAGACACCTATGGCTAAGTGGACATGTATTACTTCCATCTCACATTTACAATTACAGTATTACAGAAGTGTTTTTTTACACTGTCAGATAATTGTGATGATGGATTCCAAATGTAACTAGTTACAGTTTGAGAAAAAAATTTATAATCCAAAGAATAAATTTTTTTATGTGAAAATTTCTGGGAAAAATTATAAATTTATGTTTGTAAAACATGTTTTAAACTGTGCTTACACAAAATTTTTATATCAACTACCTATAACTTATAGATTATTTATACACTTTAAGGTTAAACCAATTTTATGACAAAGACAAACATACAACTGATAAAACGTCAGAGACACTTTTACCTAAACTTGTTCTACATAACAATATTATAATGTCTCAGCTACTGCTGTAGTTTCAATATTTATCAGCTTTCACTGATGTTGTGTCACTAGTTATTCCTGGAAGACTACCAGCCATGTGTCACAACATCATTTATTTTTACACTGCCTCCACTGGATAGCTTTCATATCCTATCAGACACTGGAAATTTACTTAACTTATTATTGTCATCAGCAACATACACAGGTAGAAAACAACTTACTTTTCAACTATATTACAAAACATCAGTACCTACATTTATCATTTGAAGTGTCTTTTCTTTAATGTGAACAATAATTAATGTATTGTGAATCTTGACACAAAAAGAAAAAAATGGATAAACAATAGATATAGTTTAGTCAATCTAATTTGCGTATAGTCTGAAAGTGTCTATCAAAACCTTTTTTTATTTGCCATGTTATAAAATTGTATGACCTATGCAATTCACTAACTAACAATGTTTGTAAAGAATTTAAACTTTTTAAACCATAAGTTTTATTTAATTTTGAAAAATTATTTCAACCATTAATGTAATAAAAATTACTGTTTCAAACTTTTGATACAGTTGTTAATTTTCAATTTGTAAATCTTTTGATTGAGTACGGTAGATGTACTGTTGAAAATTTTATAAAAAGGCATTTTGATCTTGAAATTAGAAGCCTTTCATAGGCCACACAATAAGCATTAAAATGTCTTCCGACTACAGTAATTTTTTTCATACAATTAAAAATTCTTTGTTATTAACAAGCCTTGTTGATACATTTTGTTAGGGGTTTTTGTTGTAAAATGTGGACTGCAACTTAGTAAGATCAACATACAAATTGTTTATTGGGCACAGATTTTTTTATTCAGTCTATACATTTTGAATGGAATTACGTTTCATCACTCATTAAAACCCTTTCACTTAGAAATGTTGACGTATTGGCACTTGTCATGTTACCTTGAGGTGATGTCTGAGTTGCTGCTCATGCTGCTCTGCCAACTGTTGCTGCTGCGCTTGGAAGTGCTGCAGCAGAATCTGCTGCTGTAACTGCTGCTGTTTCTTCAGCTGAAACAAACACAATTCATTGGTTAAGTTTGACTCAACAGAAAATTAATTTTGTTGAAGTATTGTGTCTATATACGCCAGCTGCATTTGTTAACATATATCCCTAGTCTTTTTACCATTTAATGTCGACCTGTTGTTGAAAAGCATCATTAATTGATAGCCCAAAGACAAATGTGATCTGTGTCTGGTAACGACCTCGCTTGGAATTATACCAGCAACCATCTGATTAGAAGGCAAGCAATATAACCACTCGGCTACACAGACAATTAGAAAAATCTGTTGTTACTGTACTTTAAAATTATGCCATCTGTATATGTTACTGTTAAGAAGCTTGTTCTATGAATGTTTCTGCTTCTACACATCAGCACAAATGAGAGGATCAAAAACAAAAATGTTTACTTCTTAGAATTCAACTCATGATATCCGATGATGATGATGATGATGATGATCCAATGATGTCCAATCTAAGTTAGTTAGACAATTCTAAAAAAATATCTACCAATTAACACACAAATTACTGTTTGAAGCATATTGTTCACACAGTTTAAAAGTTTAAGAGTCTCATCTGTCTTGTATCTAAAAATACTCTTGAATGCCCTTGGGATTTTAACATTCCTACAGCTTACTTAGAAAACAACTTTATAATTGGCATTATTTGTCCCTGCAGACACCACTGCTGCCTGAATCACAAACTAAAATAAAATTTCTATTTTTAGAAAATAGGCTATTTCAAATATTCCAATGAGACATTTTATTAATAACCCTTATCTGTATTTTTAAAAAGTCAACAATTATTGTTTATGTTATTTTATATTTTGAAAGCATTGCAAAACAAGTATAAGCTCAAAAATCAAATCTAAATTATTTAACAAAAATAGTTCCTTACAGTAATCATAAATGATTGCCAATGCCACATCAAATCTATTGATAATGATAACTACTGTGAAGTGGGGAAGAATGTTAACATATTCAACAAGCTCTGATTACACAACTCAATGAGTTTCTATTTACTTGGTTATCTTGAAGGTGTGTAGCTTTATTGTTCTGATAAGCTACTCTTTCTTCTTCTATTTTTAACTTTTACAATTCATAACAATCTTATCAGGAACTACAGACATTTCCCAAGTGCAAATGCAAACTGGTTTGAAATGGTATTTATTGTTTAGCTTAGAATTTACAACATATTTTGTCAAATCAAACCCTTTATGGGCAGTGACCTTTTACATGTATTGGACATTGTCAATAACTAGCCATTAAATTTTAGGATAAAATAAATCCTGTGTAGCAAAGAAAGTATTGCTAATACTTAAAATCGTTTAAGAAGTACCAGTGGAAGAGTGAGGTATGTAAACAACATATAAGCGAAGAAAACCGGTCAGTTTTTTGTCACTGAGCTAGAGTAACAAACCTAACAGTACAAGCATGTTTCTAAAACTAGACAACAAACTAGCGGTTGACCTCAACTGCTGGCTTCTTCTGACCTTTACATTCCCTTCATGTAAAATCTCTTTTGTTCTTGTTATATGTTGCATTCATAGAGGAAAAAGTCTGTATAAAACCAGATCTCATTAGAAAACTTAAAATTCCAAATCATATATTACAAATGTACTATATTGATTAATTGATTGTAGGTAAAATTTGGAAACATAACTATTAAAATTATAATAATCTTGGGTTTTACTTTTAGTGGGCTTAAAAAGGAATAATTAATGTTGAGTGGATATGAGCTACTAAAAAATGAAAATCATACATACATTTTTTACACACTTTTACAATCCGTGACTTAATTTTCTTTTTCTAAGGCGCCCAAAATAATATCGGGGATTTTGCGGGTCCATCAAGTCTGATGGATCGATTGATCGGTTACTAGCCGGGCACTGTGCTAGGGCCGACTCTAATATTATCCGCACAAACATGGAACTAGATACTATACTCAATCTTCAATACTCCATAGCGGTTCAATGGCCATGAACTTCGTTTCAACCCTATTTTAAAAAATCATTTGATAAATAGATTCTAGTTTTTTACTTCAAAGTTAAAAATAAAAGTCTGGTACTGAAAAAGGGAACAACTTTTTCAGTCTTTATATGAGAACCAAGAAGTGTTAATCAATTTGTTTAATGTTGTTATAAAAATTCCACATTTTAAAAAGTTAAATTTTCTTGAATGAAATGTTTCTCTGGAAGGATGTATGATGTCAGAGTATAATAGCTGCCCCAAGAGATAAACAGATTAACTAGAATAAAAACGATAACTTTTTGTACAAAACCCAACATTCTGATCCTGAAACCAATAAAAACGTGTAGTTCACAATTTTTTGTCAATCTTTACACCAATAATTTTAATGCAACTCAAAAACTGAAGCCAGCAGCAGAGTACTGAGCTGTTTGGAGGTACTTGAGTATTTTTAATCCCTTTGTGTCAGCTATAAATACAAGATGTATGTTTGGATTGGTCGTAACTCCTATAAATACTTCGGGCAGCGCGGAAATAGTGGGGAGTTGTAAAGGTCGTACTGTGGCTGTTACGTTTAAACTTTGTCTAGCAAACGTGATTTGAGTTAATCAAATCCAAACTGAGAACTATTGGAGCAAGTTTAAAGAAGGTGGTAAAACTATTACGTAAAAATTACTAACAGAAATTAGGAAATTGTAAGTTTATGTTGCATTAATAATTATTTTTAAATGTCCATAAGAATGATTTATTTAAAGTGTTGATATCAGTCATTATAGTAGAGTTACAACTTACAAGATGTCCGATAATATTAGTTGGCCAAGAACTTTAAAGTGGTTTTAAAAGGTTCTGTAGCATTTTTTTGTTGAAGTTCATCTAAAAAGTAGGCTTTACCTTGTTGTCAATCAGCTTAAAAGTTGCAACTGTGTTTTTGACCGTTTACGCTTGAGCAGCGTCGTCGAGGTTAAATCACATAACACCGACAAATACACATTGCGATTAAACAATACAAAAATGAACAGGCCTGTCGCACACATGGTACCGTAACAGTTGACATTGTCACGATCCGAGCAAGACGCCGACTCTTAAATTCTTAACGTAAATCTAAAGTTATGTTACAGCTGAGGCACTAATAACATGGATTTTAATTAAGTTCATCATTGATTTTAGGTAATTCCAGAAGTTTCTGCTGAACACCCCCTCCTCTACACCAAAAATTCTATTAGTTTACTGTCCCTTGTAATGATGTGAAAAGAGTGTGTTGCTGAAAAGAGTGCAAGAGCGATGCGTTTGATTCCCAGGTCCCAGCATATCCACATAACATTTAATAATTTTGTACCTCTTGCCTTAGGAAGTATTGTGTACAGTACCTCTTACCAAATACCACAAGCACAAGGTAAAAACCTTCTTTATTTCATTCCGAGATAAAAACATTTGCATTAAGTAATTGTGGACTGGTTTGTATTGTTAGGGACTGAGACTGTCTAATACTAACCTGCAGTATCTGGTGCTGGAATTCGTGCCCGTTGGCCAGGTTATTGAGTTCATTTCTCCGACTGAGCGCCGGACTACTTGATGGCGACTCTCTTGTCATCTCTGTAACAAACGTAGAGTTGTGTAAAGGACATTTTAGTTTTAACTGCTCCTAACACTATAAGCACAGCTTAAGACATTCCAACAGACATGGGTGGCAGGATTCAAAGGTAATCTTAAGTCCTTCACATCCACATTCAAAAATGTACTTACTATAATAGCAACTCAGCTTCGTCTTATACACTCCCTATATTGAATTGCTATGCCCAAGGGTCCTTCTTCAAAAACAACTTTTATATGAAACGCACAAAAAACATTATTTATGACTGTCTAAAAGCCATAATTTATTGTTCAAATTTCCATAACTGGTTTGTGTTTGTCTCTATTATCTTTACGACACCTTACAATCTGTCCTGTACGTAGCATAGTGTGCAGTAATTAACAAACCATCTCTCAGACAAGATTTCCCTAAGTAATAGTTATATCAATACTTTATATTGTTATTTTTCTTGTACGGGGTATCTATTGTAAAATAAATAATAATGCTTACACACAGAAATAAAATGTTTACTTAGGTTGAACACTTTCTTAAAATTGTATTTGAATGTTTATTCTGTTTTTTTTTTTAACACACTAATATTAAAGTGACAGTTTAAAGCTATGGTTCCACAGACTGCGGAACTTCCGCCACAGTGCGTAGTTTTTTGTTGCCGAAATAATGCCGCGTAAAATTTGGAGGGGTGGTTCTTCTGACTGCGGAAATAACGTTGCGAAAAATTCAGTTCTGTCCAAACTAGCGACGAGTATAGATAGGAAGAGGAAAGCCCTCGTGGCTGTGATGCTTTATGATTGTGATGATGTTGTCGATCTTTTATCTTTATTGGTGTCAACTCATACACAGATAAACAGATTACCTGTTTTCCCAAGTTTTTCTCCAGTTGTAATCCAAATTACGTCTTTTTTTGCATTGTTTTTGTACTCCGGGTCACTCAACTTCCACAGCACATCATGTTGAGACACCAACTCGACAAGTTCCTCCTCTTCGGTTAATTAAAAACGTTCATCTACACCTCTTTTTACCACACAAGACATAATGAAATTGCAATAACTACACGGTCACAATAGTTGATAACTCCTCTCCGCTGGCGGATTCCGCACTGCCACTGCTCTCTGACCAGTATGATTTGTATGCCCTGTGGAACCATAAATTTCGAACGCGTAAACGCACATTAGTGGAACCACCGCTTGGCTGAAATTTCGCAGTCTGGGGAACCATAGCTTAAAATTCAGTAAGTTTTTTACTTTGGTGGAAAATTCATGTTACTGCTAAATCAATGTAAACCGTTAACACAGTACTACAAGCTTTTTTTTTTAAACTAACTACTCCTCTTTACATACATCTATTTCAAATATATCATATACCGTACTATTCCAAATCCTATATGCACCTCACAAAATGTGCGATAGCATACATAGCTGACTTTGAACTTAGAACTTGCAGCCGGAATTGAAAAATGTGAGCTACTAAGACATTGTATTGATTCACACCACTTGTCGTCAACAATACATATTTATCAAAAACACATCATGTCCCAAAATGTATTTGTATGTTTTGCGTGGCAGTTTGATAAATCTGTTGACATGTTGATAGCAATAACTGTCTGAAGATTAAAGGCATAAAGTATTCACAGGCTGCCTGAACATTGGTCAGTATTCTCAGAATAGCTGGACTGATTGATAATCAATAGAAGACTGCTAGGTGCCCCACGCTCCACTCAGCTTGAGGTGTTTCTTTGCTCAGCAAAATGTCTTCATGAATCCAAACAATAATACAGTACTGCAATTTACTAACTTATTCAAAACCATCACATTTAATACTTTCTATTTGTTTGTTGCATTGTTTAAATTAATAAATAAATAAGCAAAGTGTACAATTTTTATTGGCACAAACCTAGTGTTTTGCACTAGATTAAAATAATAAACCTTCACTTACTGTCGAGTCAAAACATACAAGATATAAACAAGTTCACTGGCCATTGGTTAATATATTCATGTTTTTGATCATAGTTTAAATCAACAACCAGTTATTACAATGGGGTGATCATAGAGAAACCATTCAATTTTAGTTATAAAACTAACATTTTTTTTAAATTTAATTACTAAGAAGAGTCATTTTTTAATACAAGGCACGTACACAATTACGGTATCCAAATATTGTTTAGGCTCTGACCGCATTTATAACAAAGGGTGAATGTTGAAAAAATCATCCTCTAACGGAAAAATTCCTTGGGTGAACATTTTGTTACCGGCAGTGAAATTGTTGTATGTAGTGAAAGTTTTTGAGTTCTCGTGTTGGAAAGAACTCTTTCCCATTCTGGTAATAGTACTGCACATTAAAACCCCCTTTAAATCCAGACCTTTGTGTCCCAAGTTACATGTTCAAGTGAGTTGTAATTTTCTGTTGTGAGACTCACCTTTTTGAGGGAGGTGGGCGAATGGGGGACTGATCTCCACAGACCGGAACGGCCCCACCTCTTCTGAAACACACACAACATTTTCAGAAATACTATATGTCTTACACAAAACTATACAATTATCAATCAATTAATCAATATTATCGCCCACCACATAACCAAAAGTTGCACGGCGTAAAGTGGTGCAACAAACAAAGAAATACTATTCAACCGTTATTTACTACGCAAACTTAACAGTATGCAGGTAAAGAATTTTTTTTTAATTTTTAAATTTTGTTTAGTTAAAAATCTGTATCTACTAACATAATTTTAACTGAATATCAGTATAACTCCAGGCATTGACTATTGGATTCTGTATCAATAGTCAACGCTCCATTTAATTTACACTGTACAGACTATTATCATCCGAATAATCAGGAGAAACAAATGAACTAGCAAAATACCGTTTTTACGGTTATCAGTTAAAAACGCCAGTTTAAGCTAACCTCTTACATATTTTGATATGTCCCATAGTTTTGTCCACCAGATGTACTTTTGCTGTCTTTTTTGTTTGTGCTGTGTAATGTCAAAACGTACATTATTGAATTTGTTTTAAAACCATTTTTGGTTTATTAACAAAAACCTTTGAAGAAACACACAACTATCTGTATTTGAATATCCAGGTGGGGTCTGGTCCCACTTTAAATGAGCTTCATACGATAACCTTTTATCGATTACCTCCAATATCAACCCTTTAAAATCAACAATCTAATTTCGTAAAAGCTGATGAAAGACTACAACGATTTGATCACCCAAAGTCAAACCATGTGTGAGACACCCAAAGACACTATCTGTCTGTCGTCTGTTGTAATATCTGCCGCCAATTTCTGAGGAAGGTTGCGCCACGAGGGCAGCTATTTTTACTCAGAGGGACAAGTGGAGTAGGCCTGGAGATAATGGACGATCTGTGAGCCGAAGCTGTGAAGTGACAGGCAGGATGGACGCTGGCGCCACTAAACAAGTCATACTGGTGCTAACGGTCCTGAGAAAGCGTTAAAAGTAAAACCTCAAATAATAAAAGCCAAAAACAGAGACCGAACATGTCCTACACCTAGTGTCGTCTTAGTAATCATTGACAGGAGAGCTTTCAACATGAAAATGCTAGACTTTCCAGTATATCTACCTCAACTGTCAGTCACGAGCGCTGGACCTTTAAATAAAACAATGTCCAACTGAATATTATGAACTGGCAGGCCCAGCCACAGTAGCATTGGCAGGTCTACAAAGTAGGGTGAAAAGTATCCTCGTAGAATCCAAAGTCAATTAGTGTACCTGTTGCCAGGTCGGCTGTTACTAGTACAGGTCCTCTAGATCTGGTATAATGACGCCGTGTCCTTGAATGTTCCCCATGACATATAAAGCAGCACACCAAGCCAAGCCTCTACAATACCTGCCTCAACTGATATCGACGCAGGTCATTGACCCAGTGTCCATGAACGGTTAGAAGACAGGTATTCTGCCAGTACCTACCAACCAGCTGCCATACATACAGTATCACAACTGATATTGGTAGGTCTGTCAAAGTGCCGTTGATTACCTGTGTTGGTCCTCCTAGGACAATGACCCAATGTCCTTGAATAACATGACAAGCACTGCCCGGTCCAGCCTCAACTGGTTTGTTAACATACTGTTATACTTTAATCAGCAAAGGTCCTCTAACCATAATAATGAAAGTTTTGTAAAGTATTTGTTTAAAAGTGCAACAAGACATTTTGGTACCATCAGATTCATCCAGTAGTGATCCAAGGTACATCTGCATCACAACTATTAGCAACAAGTCTGAATGGCCCGATGATGGCTTTGGCAAGGCAAGGTGCAGTTTCTTACTGCCCTCGTCTTCTTCAATTTAGTTTGCTACGACGATTTTGTTTCTGAAAATAAATTATCTAAGTTAGTTCTTTATGTCAGTAGGTCAGTACAACAGTTCAGAGAGAATGGGCACCAAATTGACGATCACTTTAAAATTGTACAAAAGGGGTTTTAACAAATTAAGAAGCACAGGATAGTAAGGTTCAATCTCAGAATATTGTCTGACATCTTTCTTTATCCCTCCTTGCTGCATGTTCGACGATTCATTAACTTTGTTGTTGCTGTTGCACTGTCAATACACATGTTATTATATTCAACCACAAACAACACGAAGAAACTACGAAAAATATTAATAGCCCAGCATTACAGCATCATTAACTTCAATGCTTCAACGTAGCTGTCATCAGAAAAGGAAGGCATAACAAAGTGTAGTAAAAATTTTCCAGGCACGTTTTGAGCGGCGCGGTGACCGGTGACTAATCATTATTCTCATTTATACCAGTGTTCTGTGGTAGCGGTAGCCTTGGGATTTGTTTATTCGGTTGGCACGCCTGTGGTCACTATCACTATCGGACTAGGGCTCAGTGCTCGAACTTCGTCCGTCACTACGTAGTCCAATCTATTTTCGTCTATCTTACACCAATAAATGAATCATTCGCCGAAATTGATTAGTTCCTCCATTTCTAGTCATTGAGTAAACACGGGTCATGGGAAATGTTTTATTCTGTGGTTCATGTTTCCAGACTGTTGTGGTACACAATAGAACAGTGTAATACTATGTAGTCAACAGTTATATTGTATACAGTACTAGAGAACCCTCTTCCATTTTTACAAGTAGCAAACACCGAATCCGTACATAAAAATCTGATTATATTAGTAAATGTTTTCAAGAGGCCTTGACATTTACCCAATTTATCAGTTCGTTGAACAAATTTGACAAAAACTTGAAACATGAAAAATCGTGATTATCAGGAGCAACAGCAAGGTACTAGTTCTAAGCAAAGCCAAAGGTAAGTGGGATCTTTACCAATACAGGAAGTACCAGTACCTAATATTTTTGTTGCAAATATTTTCCGTGACACCTTTTTGAGCATTTGGTTCAGTTAAAGCATTGACTAAGGAAATTCCCTTGTCTGTGGTTAAAGGCTCGTCACACACTGCGTCCGGTACGGTGAAATCGGATCAGGCATGCCGGATCAGGTAAATTCGAAAACCATTAATTCAAATGGAAGTGCCCATTCAGCACAAGTCTCGAAAGACAATACCTAAATTTCACAGTAAATGATACCTATCCTGGACATCCGGCTGTAGTTTAATAGCCACGACCTTAGCGGTATCAAAACTCTTCTAGTCTTTTTCTTGGCGAAGAAGTTTTAAAATGAAGTACGGAAAGTGTGACATGTAGACCCAACTAGGCTAATTCAATGAGTGCACAACACGTCAGTCCAAGCGGCGGTGACAGTGCGGACATCAATGGTGTGGTTGTGGTAGTAGGTCTAGAACCACAACCACGCAGTCTCGACCGGTTGTCGGTCGCGGCGTTCCGAGAATGGGCGGCGGAAAAATACCGAGGCCAGCGGCGGCGGCGGCTCGGGACTAGGGCACCATCAGACAAAGTGTAGCGCCGACGAGGTGTCTGCTGTGCTCGAGACAGGATATGCAACACACCGCACCGTGATAATAGTGCCAGACAAGGCGTACTTTCGAAACAGCCATCGCCGACATAAAACTACCATTTAACCGACAGAATATCTCCAACAAGACATGTTCCCAGTAGAACACCCTCCGGAGGTCAGACTTTACCAACCAGGCACACCGCACACCTCCGATTGATTAGAATATTTCTAAAAATGCATTAAATCCCTGATTGAGCTTCCTCAGATCAAAAATGTCCAACAAGATCTCCAACACAACCTACACCCCAACAAGGCACAACACCGAAAATATATCTCCAAAATGACACGCCTCCGATGGAGCTACAATTGAGTATTTTGAGTATTTTAACAACAATAGCTCCGACAAACTATCTCCAACAAATCATACCTCCAATATGATTTCCGACCAGGTATGCCTCCGAAGATGGTACTGTATTGAGAGGTCCCAAAAGAAAAGTTGAATTTGATTTAAAACCCACGATTCGGCACGAGATACAACAGGTGTTTGTCGCGCCGCCGGGCAGTAGCGGGCTAGCGGTTGTTTGGTTGTTGTGCCAGGCCGGGCATGGGGCATCATCTGATAGGAATGCCCAATGCCCCCCTCCCACCAAAGACACTGCCCTACCTTAGTGTTACTGTTACGGCACTATTTCAGCTGTAGTATACACTCACAACAAAAGCCTTTGTATCGCTTTGTTTAAAAAAAGACAGTTGTTGAAATAAACAACTTAATAAATAAATATGTGCTACGCTCACTGCCGCCTTTAACTCGTTATGCTACAATACATATCACTCTTTGAATAAAGAAGAACAGTAATTCTAATTAATTTAACTGCTGTACACTTTGATATCAAACTGTACAACTAAATTATACGTCATCGCCGCGCATTTAGTTAATAATATAATAATTATACAAATATATAAATAAAATAACAATATCGTCGATTGAAAAATTCATCGTGGTAAGAATATCTATAGCGTGAAGAACAATTCTTTCTAAACGACCAGGTGACCTTAGCTAGGTGCTTTTCGTCGTTCATCTTCTTCGTATCTTCTCCCACTACGCACTATGCACATAGTGTGTCGGTGTCGTACGATCTATCCGCATATACATAGGCTACTTTGTGTTGGTGGTTGCGATTACAAAAAATAAATAAATGTTTGTGCAAATTTCACTTTCGCCTTTGACTCTCTATGAAAGTTAATGCATAAAAAACAGTCATAAGTTTGATATTTTGCCAGTAGCAAAAGCGCTTGTAAAGGCGGGTAGTGGTGTGTTTTGGAGGGAGGGGACCATGACTCACGGGTACACGACCACGCCATGCCATCGGCAGTTACGGTAGGGCGGTTTATTTTGAGGGGGGTAGCCAAACATCGATTGGGGTAGAGTCGACGCTTTTCCTCCTTTGCGCGCCACACTTGGGCACTTGCCGCTCTCCGCTCTCGCTAACTGCCGCTTAGTGAAAACCTAAACAAACCATTCCCACCACAGACCTCATCGACCCGCGGTATACATTATGTCAAATATGTTAAAAAAGGTTAGCTGAAGGATTATTACGGACATTAGCTTCGTTGTTAGTAAAAATTGAAAATGTCCTCGACCTGCAAAACTCACCATCAAAATTGAAATCCAAACAAAGAAATATAGACAAATTATTTGGTTGAAAATTGTCTCCACACTATCGTTAAAATGATTTATTTACATAAAAAATAAATACCAATTTTGCAAAGGGGAAAATCTACTTAGCCCTTGACACAAACAAATTGTCCGCAAAACACTCCTAAAAAGAAATGAAAACAATCAAAATCACACATTCCTCTTTCACATATAAAAATCTAACAGTAGTAGGCAAAAATATTGTTTACAACCATATTTGGTGTAGATTGGTCAAAAAATACTTTAACATTCGGTCCTTGATTCCAAAAGAGTACTTGCATATATATATATCATACGGTATCTATTGCTTTGGTTCCTAATCTAAAGATCCCCGCGCATCGTGCCCACACCTAAGCTAAGGCTACTTCGCGTCAGAATTATACCATGCGAACTTGTAGTTACTTTATTGAGTTTCATCACACTGGTTCCTAATAAAAGGAAGTATTTGGATCAGATAATATAGATTTAAAATAAGCATGAAAAAGTTACTTAATGAATATTTAGGGTTGCTGTAACGAGGACCGAGGAACATAAACAAAGGCTATTATCGTAGGCGGAAAGGCCTAGATCCAAGACCGATTTTATTATAAAGTTTATGGGAACAGGGGTTTTAAAATTAAATGTTTCAAAAAATGTTTTTTTTATTTTTACCCTTAAAATATGGAAATGCCCAATTATTTTCATTACAGCTATTATGTAGAGCTTAAAAATATAGAAAGTTGTATAGTTAAGCATTGTTGTACAATTAAAGGTTAAGAAGAAAATATATATAAAAAAAACTGTTCATTCAAAATAATTTCCATATTATTCTTATAGAAAAATTGAAGAGTTTAAATGAAGCTTGATTGAAAACCTTCTTGTTTATTGATATATTTTGATCAAATTTGGCCTACGTAATTTATTTCATCCTATACAATTGATATTTTATAAATAAACACTTTTCCCCCTCTTTGTAGCATCAAATTTAAGTACTCGTTAAATTAAATGGAGCAATAGATATCCGACTTGTTTATGGAAATATTTTAGGAAATTCGCTTAGTCTGCAGGCTTTCTGCGGCTGGCATTGTTTTTACACTATTTTACAATACAACAATGAAATAAATTTTCCCCATTTGAGTAAGTACTGTCCATGAATATATACTGTACAACGATAAAACCTAACGCAATTAATCAATTCTTATTGATAATAAAATTGAAGACAATGCGCTTTGGCACTTTTAATAGCAGTTAACACACAAGCAAAAAGTCATTTACATGCGTGCATTTGCATTTTAAAGCTTAGTTTGGCGGTAAAATTAGTGATCTTCTGTAAGTTCGAGAAACTCAGACGACTATTTTAAAAGCAGCGGTTTTATAGTTTACATACCCCACCAAACTCCCCTTTTTTCCAATGGTCGAATCAAGCTGGGTCAAGAAGTCATTTAAATTACTAAGTCCATTAAGTTTGATCCAAAATGCATTGAAATACAGTAAAATATTTTTTAAGAGACTTGTCTTGTAGATATATGTATTTACAAAGTATACAAAAAGGCTATACAGTAAGTGTTTTTGTTTGCTTCATGTGATTGTGACCCTAAACAGTTAAAGTTCAGCAATCCCAAATCTAGATGAATAGTACTGTATATACTGCGGAATTCCATAGGACTGCGGTCGAATAGCAAAGTTGACAGCTGAATTTTGAGTGATCCGGTTTTGAACCTGTACCAGTTTGCGATTATGGTAACGAGTAACAGTACCGAGTGTTCCAGTTTTGAGCCTGTACCAGTTTGCGATTATGGTAACGAGTAACAGTACCGAGTGTTCCAGTTTTGAACCTGTACCAGTTTGCGATTATGGTAACGAGTAACAGTACCGAGTGTTCCGGTTTTGAACCTGTACCAGTTTGCGATTATGGTAACGAGTAACAGTACCGAGTGTTCCGGTTTTGAACCTGTACCAGTTTGCGATTATGGTAACGAGTAACAGTACCGAGTGTTCCAGTTTTGAGCCTGTACCAGTTTGCGATTATGGTAACGAGTAACAGTACCGAGTGTTCCGGTTTGAACCTGTACCAGTTTGCGATTATGGTAACGAGTAACAGTACCGAGTGTTCCGGGTTTGAACCTGTACCAGTTTGCGATTATGGTAACGAGTAACAGTACCGAGTGTTCCGGTTTTGAACCTGTACCAGTTTGCGATTATGGTAACGAGTAACAGTACCGGAGTGTTCCAGTTTTTAAACTTGTTTGCTTCATGTGATCGTGACCCTAAAAAGTTAAAGTTCAGCAATCCCAAATCTAGATGAATAGTACTGTATATACTGCGGAATTCCATATGGAATAGATACCTTATGTGTTAAACGCACGACACTTCGGGTGGTGATGAACAAGCGATGGGGTCATATAACATGCACTGTACTTAAGACCAACCTTGTTGCATGCGTTTTTATAGGAGTAACCCAGAGAGCACAGAATGTAACCATACATCAATTGGGGTGGGGTTTTTTTAATTTAAATCGGGGAGGTTCAATGACTTGCGGACTGCGGTCGAATAGCAAAGTTGACAGCTGAATTTTGAGTGATCCGGTTTTGAACCTGTACCAGTTTGCGATTATGGTAACGAGTAACAGTACCGAGTGTTCCGGTTTTGAACCTGTACCAGTTTGCGATTATGGTAACTAGTAACAGTACCGAGTGTTCCAGTTTTGAACCTGTACCAGTTTGCGATTATGGTAACTAGTAACAGTACAGAGTGTTCCAGTTTTGAACCTGTACCAGTTTGCGATTATGGTAACTAGTAACAGTACAGAGTGTTCCAGTTTTGAACCTGTACCAGTTTTCGATGAGCGCCACGGGCCGCCTCTGCCTCTCACGGTGTTTATATCCGCCTATTTTTAAGGCCGCTATTCTCGTCTCGTCGACATCTGTTTTCAGTCCTCCACCACCTTGATGTTGTTTGCACTCGTGGTCCAAACAATGCTTTATGCTAGTGGAATATACGCCGTTTTGGGATGTATCGAAATCAGAAGCTGCGCCGTATTATTTGTGAAATTATATTGGGTTTTTTGCGGCTTTTCATCACAGAACATACATTCTGAGAGTTGGAATACAACTCCAGCTAGGGGCACATGTCTGGATTTTGGTTACGTTTGGAAATAAACTGGATCATTCCACTATTTTCTCTATACAGTATCATCATTATAACCATGTTCATAACGACTTTTAGCTACTATCCTGTTTGAAAGACCAGTTCAATGGGTTACCCAATGCACATTTTGACCGTTGTTTTACTTTACATCACAAGATTAGAGCCGAACATGTTACGCTGTCAATAAAATATAGATACCAATAGAATATAGATAGGTATTTGCATTTCATATTTTTGTATGAATAGGCCGATGTAAATATTGAGTTCCTCTTCAAATCTTGAAGGTTGTACATTTGTATAGCCTAATAATAAATGCATTTTTATTAAAATTCTAAAGAATTTTGATTCAAAATTGATGAAAATATAGGTTCAATGTTATTGGGTAGGCCTACTTTACAAAATATTTTGATGAATTATCTTTCACGCAAATTACTAGGCCTACATTTCAATATGTTACTGTACTTGAAAATATATTTTAGACACAAATTTATATTTTGAACTTCTTAAAGAGTAGCGTATCAATTTATATCAATTGATCATTGTTTGTATTTATTTATTTATTTATTTTACATATCAACGGACAAACTCCATTTTTATTTTTTTTTTTTTGTATCGATTGACAATTATTTGTAATGGAAAATCAAAACTTAACTAATGACCTCCCCCTCCTAAAAAAAACAAACTTTGTTTATTATTGGATACTTGGACCAGGAACCAGAATGAATTCAACAAATAAGACAAAACGAAAACAATGTCCTGTAAATAATGAATCATTTGACCAAGAGTCGTTGATGTGTTGTCCTATGGAATACCAAAGCAGTTCTTCCTACAAGTTGGCTTATCATCTTATCAACGTCCTGTGTGTAGTCGCCGGCGTCATACAAATGCAGCGTGTGTGCTGGAGACAAAATGAGCTAGTTTACAAGACACATCGGTCTGTAACGTTTTGACCAATATTTAGCTTTAAAAAATGTTTTTGATTGCTATATATCAAAGTTCCACCGGGACCATAATCATAGAATACAAGGAGTAGGCCTACAAATAAGAGAAGCTGTCAGGCAAGGCTCCAGTAGATTGTGTCAGGGCACTGATAGAAGGGTACAGTTATTACATGTCTCAATATCACCAGAGAATGCCTGGAAGCCGGAGTAAAACATTTGTTTTGTGGTGAATATCATTCCAGTCTATCTTGGTGGACGTCACAACGAAATTACATCTGACAGATGAATGATCTTGACTGGGACAACCATACTGTATTATAAAGGCTACGTTTATAAAAATCTGTAATTTATTATTCTAAGAATACCAAGAGGAACACTTACTATACATTTTTAACATTGGAGTTTTATATCGTCTGAAAAAAACTAAAAGCGTTATTTGACAATATAAATGTGTCGACCGTGTTTTGATTTAGATTTAACTGAAAAAACTAATAAAATTGAACTAAACGCAAGTTTTGCCAACTATTCAGTATGTTTTAGGTTTGGAATAACATTCAAATTCAAATTAAAATTCGATCAAAATATCTCAAGAAATAATACCACTCTAACATGGTTTCACTACTTTCACTTTGTTATTTTAGTTCAGTAATATGAGTACTGTATGACTAATATGTTAGGCCCATTACAGAAACGAGCCTCAAATTATCACAACCGTAACCAACTATATAATTAATTAATTTGTCAGCTAGTATAGTTAAGATTTGGCATAGTACAGCATGCACTGAGGATTTGTGCGTGAACGATAAAAAGTGAAATGTTTTAGTAAACGATATTCAAATTAGGGTATTTAAAATAGCCAAAAAATGCCATGTGTCGATTAAACTGTTATGCAATCTATTTTAAGAATATCATTTAAATAAAGAGCCTCACAATGTCATATCGAAAAGAAAACATTGAAGAAACCACGTAACCTATGTGTAGAAATTAATGAGATTGTCTTGACGCTCCCTTATAATGAATCTTGCATAGAAATGACAGAGTATAAATCCTTGGACTACACTATTGTTACCATTTGACACGCAGTTGCAATAATTACATATATTGAACACCACAATAACTGTCGCAACAATCCGTTTGATTACAACGAGCGACAGTGTTATCAATCCATACCTTGAACAAGACTTACCATGATTGTTGATTTTTATTGTTAAAATGTGCTTATGGGACAATTTTATTACAAATTCAGAGATAAATTACAGTATTGTCATTCACAAACAAGTGTGTGATGTCAGGTTATGTTTTCAACAATGCTACTACTTGACCATTGAACTTTCGAGTTAACCTGAAAAAAAATCATCGGGTCCAGTGTATAAGACGCTATATGTGTTGGATTACAAACACACAATGTTAAGTGCTAACCTGTCCTGATCCCGTTCACTTTGAAGCGTTGTTGACACACTGTCAGCTGATAGTCACATAAACAACACGTCTCTTTACTGAGCGTCGCTAGCGCGCACTAATCCGAATCCGATTCCACTGTTCAACTGTTGGGCCGAGCGAAAGAGCGAGCCACCGTCGTCAAGGGATTCTCGGAACCAGTGTTGCCCTTGCCAACACAACGGCGTGAAATGTCCCACACCGCACCGACTGTCGTTCATTCCGCTAAAATAAGACTTCCTCCGCACCTCTATACGACTGTCACTGTACACGGGCAAACGAACTGAGTAAATAAATAACCAACTCTTCTGCGTCAATCGGACTGGCAGTTCAAAATGACTCGTCCCTGAAGACGAAGAGACGCCCACTGCGAAATGTCACTTCAGCAGGTGTGACGGGAGGGAGACGGGATCACTTACCTTCGTCCAACATAACACACGAAGACAATAGGCAAAAAAAATACGTAAGCCACTCCTTGTGTCCGTCCCCCAAACCACGCCTCCTGTCCCTATCCCTTAAACGCCAACCTTATCCCTAAATCAACCCTTATCCCATTCTTTATGAAACCACTGCACATATTTAATCACTCTTATTACTCACATTATCACCAAATTATCCTTCTATTCCTAGCTTTACAACAAATCAATTACTCTGTCTCTCACCTAATCACAAAATCAATCCATCTATCCCTTGTCTTATCACAAAATCAATTCCTCTTTTCCTTGAAGATATAAATACCTCTATCCCTCACCTTATCACAAAATCAATCCATCCATACATTGTCTTATCCCAAAATCAATTCCTCTTTCCCTTGCCTCATAACATATCAATACCTCTATCCCTAACCTTATCACAAAATCAATCCATCTATCCCTTGTCTTATCACAAAATCAATTCCTCCATTCCTTGCCTCATAACATATCAATACCTCTATCCCTCACCTTATCACAAAATAAATCCATCTATTCCTTGCCTCATAACAAATCAATACCCCTACCCCTCACCTTATCGCAAAACCAATCCATCTATCCCTCTTCTTATCACAAAATGAATTCCTCTATTCCTCACCTCTTAACAAATCAATACCCCTACCCCTCGCATTATCACAAAATCAATCCCTCTATCCCTCGACGTATCACAATATCACTCCATCATTCATTTCCCTATCACTACTATACCTTTTTAACCTATTCCTTCACAATATTCAGCATTCCTGAAATAACGAAGTGAGCTCAATTCCTCACTCCATCCCTTATCAGTGTCCTATAATTTCCCTATATCCTACAGCTTGTCCCCCTCCCCCAGTCTCCAGGTGCCCAGGTGGGCGCGGAGCTATGTTATGTTGTTGCCATTTCCACAGCTGATGTCACAGTTTCATTCTCCGCTATAAATAGCCTCTCGGAGCGGTCAAGGGCAGCCGCAACTTTAGCTGACATCCGGTAGGTCCTCCCCTGCACACACTTTTATTTTTACCTTAGGTGTCCCAGTCATTCATTTTCCGATGGCAACAAGAGAGATTTCATAATCTTGCATAAGCGTTCCGATACCCATTATGTTCCTGATTTGCAGAGAACCTATTCTTCTATACAAGTAAGTTACCTAAATAAGCTATAACTTATACACACTAATTTAAATAGAAAACATCATCCTCTAACAAAAGCATCGAGGATAGGTCGATAGTTTTTTTTTAAATATATTTGCAATCTAATTCATTATGTGTTTCGAGTCAAATTGAATCGTTTTAACAAAAACAAATAAATTGTCATCCTTCGCCCTCACAATGTTGTGCAAAACTGCGATTAAATATACCTCCCCTAGGAATGAGATAAACGGCTTTTCTAATTCCTTTTGTTATCACAACTGCAATGACAATCAATAAAACCACATTTGGACCACATTGGTTCCTTTCAAAAATTGACATGAGATAACTTACGGTAAGGAAAACGCATCATTTGACACTATTCCTTGGGGTAGCGGATTTTTATCCCCCTGGAATTTTACCCCCTGGGCAAACGTGACGTCACAAACCAGGGGGTAAAATTCCGGTCGCGAACTTTTGAGTTTCGCGACATCAGCTCGATGGATTAAACGCGGAATTAAACATATATTTTCACGGTTGTGAGTTTAATCAGAACACATCAAATTATAAAAACCTAGAATGTACGGCCCGGATTTTTACCCCCCGGAATTTTACCCCCGGAATTTTACCCCCCGGATTTTTACCCTGGGAATTTTACCCCCGGAATTTTACCCCCCGGAATTTTACCCCCTGACCAGATATAAATTAGTGAGAATGATTAATTATCGTCATTCAGTTTTAATTTAATGGTAAACATGTTATTATTAAGTAGCCTATCTTAATTTATATGTAACATCAACTAATCGAACAGGGGTTTAATATTAATTTTGAGATTCGAGTGTCAGAATTCGATCTTTGAAGCCAACTGTTGGTTAATATGATCAAAATAAAACAGCGAATTCTGTTTACTTAGTTGAGATTACAAAATAAATAAATAAAGATAGGCTACTAAATAATGAAGTGTTTACAATTAATTAAAATACCCCCGCTGCAGCAAACCTGCAGACTAAGCGAATTTCCATTTGACTGATTGGATTTACACTAAAATGTCTACTTAAAAATATAACATTTATTCTCGATTTCAATAGAATTAGTTTAACAAGTACTTAGGTTTGCTGCATCAGGGAGGGTAAAACTGTTTTTTTTATTGTTAGTAAGAAATAAAAACATTTTCCAAATTTGATCAAAATATGTTCATAAACAAGCAAACTACAACAGTTTACTTATTCTCCATAAGAATAACATGGGAATTTTAAATTTACAATTTTTTTGAATTTTCTCCGTAACTATTAGGAGCATAATAACGCTTCAATATACTAAATTATTTGTTTTTTTAAGCTCTACAAAATGGTTCGGAAAGAAATTGCTAAATTTTATGTTTTTTGGGTCAAAAATGGGAAAAACCTATTTTTACCCCATAAAACCCCCCGTTCCCATGGTCCGATCATGCTGGATCGCGAACTCGTTCGAATAAACGTACGTTTACACGTTTGTACCAAATTTCATCAAAATCGGATCATTTTTGCTCGAGTTATCGTGCTGACGGACACATATATATATATATGAATTTGAACGGATGGTGTTTTTGGCCTCTGGGGACCTCAAAACGAAAAAAAAATCGGTCCCGCGTCCAGGTCTTACCATGAGTACTACGGTAATAGCTTATTCCCTATATGGGAAATTCGCTAAAAAGAAATAAGAAAATCAATCATTCAATTTCTAAAATCAGCCAGGGGGTAAAATTCCGGGGGGTAAAATTCCGGGGGGTAAAAATCCGGCCCGTACATCTTCAGTTGCTAGTTATATGAACGTTATATAATATGGACGTTATATGGAGTTATATAACGCTAGTTATATGGACAGGGGGTAAAATTCCGGTTTTTATCGCTAATCTAATTAATCACGCTCTGACTATTTTCATTAGACTTCCAAATCCGCGGGGGTAAAATTCCGGCCGCGAACAAACTTTTGGCCACTCAGGTTACTACGTCATAGTGACGTCAGCTTTGCCCAGGGGGTAAAATTCCAGGGGGATAAAATTCCGGCGACCCCCTGCAGATAAGCAGCTTTCTAGAGATTGTTTAGATTTATTTTAGATTGCACCAACAAATGTCAGACTTTTTTATTCACAATATTTATATTTTCATATTTATTTTAATTACCCGTATGTTTGATTTTTTTAATTCATTATTGTAAACATAAACTTCAGTTTTTGTGATATGTCTGATGATACCAGCATAGCTGGCGAAAGGCCTCATGAAAATAAACAAATTGGACGCAACAGACGCGTTCTTGGACAACTGATCTATTAGCTCAACTGATTTTCTCAAATGCCCAAGTCAAAACGTTCTTCGGTGGTTGAGCAAATTCAACAAAATTCCCACAACGCGATGTGACCAAAAGTGATTGCTCACGGCCACGGAACATTGCACGTTGTAGGCATTTCTAGTTTGCGCAAATCCAGGCAGAACAAACGGAACGGCATCTTTCTAATAGGCTAAGTATTAAGAATTAATTATCTTATATATAATTCAGTTTTAAAACTTATTTAAACGACTGAATCAACTAATAGAAACAACTGAATAGTTCTGAGTGAAACTGATAAGTTAAATTGATGAAATAGTTGTATTTTGTATTAAATCTTATGTATTATATATTATTTTTTTATTTATTAAAAACCATAAAACGTGATCATGCTCAACTGGCTTTCACTGCTATGAAAGCAATCTTAGTTATTTGTAGGAAATTGTATTCTCTTTCAGAATATCACCTTCCACTTTGGTCGATTTCCTCAACATTTAAAAGTTATTTGCAAAAAACGCTAAGCAACCTCAGAATTTACAGTAGTGAGATAATACTGAGTTAGAGATATTTTTGTTAAACTTTGTACAACTAAACCTAGATTTCTACCGGACCGATTTTGTTAATTAATTGGTCATTGGAAAGCCCAATTCGTGGAGATTGCAAATAATTATAAAATTGTGATTTTATTAAATATTTGTGGTGAAAATTAAAAATAACAAAAATAAACAAAAAAACAGCTTTTTCAGGTTTAGGTTAAAGGTCGGGTTCACCAGAAGACTAGCAAGCAAACACAGGAAAAATACCGATACAAAGGATATGTATGTAATGTACACATCTTTACTTATGAAACTTGTTATAGATGTTGATTGTTCTGAGTGAAACTGATAAGTTAAATTAATGAAATAATTTTATTTTGTATTCCCTATCTGTAAACATTTATTTTATTTATTGTTTTATTAAATCCATGAAACGTGATCATGCTCAACTGGCTTTCACTGCTATGAAAGCAATCCTAGTTAATTTGTAGGAAATCATATTCTCTTTCAGAATATCACCCTAAATGTAAGTTGTAAATGTAAGTTATTTTCTTTTGTTAATGTTTCTGTATCCATGATTTAGATTTTGTTTTTGTTGTATATTAATGTAATTGTTAAAATATATGTGTTATATTTATGACAGGTTAAGTGTAAGAAAGGGTCATGTGGCCCTAACTTTTGCCTGTATAAATAAATAATATTTCATTTCATTTCACCCTACATTTTGGTCTATTTACTCACCATTTAAAAGTTATTGTCAAATAAGCTAAGCGACAAAATTTATAGTTGTTAGAAAATACTAAATCTATATCTATACAAGATAAACAATTAATAGTGCTGCGCCAATTAAATATTAAGATTCCCCCATGTTAATTTAGTGGGAGAAAACCCAACTTTGATTGAAGATCCTGTCCAAACTAATAAAGATTTCAAAAAATGAAAACCCCTTTGCAAAACTACAGATCAGGGCCATTTTTTGACATTTCAATCATCTTCATCAATCTTGTTGTACATAACTTATAACTTAACGATACAAGTGAAAGTTTGTAGGAAGAACACATTTCTAAACAGATCGGCGAAATATTATCTCGTAACATTATTTGTATTTCATGTGACGTCTGCAATAAAGAATTGAAGAAAACGTGTCCAATATCATTCAAACCAGTACAACTAGACGTAGGTACAGCTTACAAGAGAACGAGTCGATTAAAGAGTCGTTCTCAGAGCTTAGTCAGCCTCCGTTTGCCTCTCCCTCGGCTCACAACCCTATTTGTCCCCAAGTTACCGTGTCCCTAAAGCTAGGCGCCCACCGGGCAACCCAGCGGGTGACGCGGCGCGGCGCGGCACGGCGCGACGCGGAGAAAAACTTCCGTCCGCTTCTCCAGGGTTCGCGCCCACCAAGCAACTCTAGCGGAAGCGCGGGGCAGCGCGGAGAATTATTCTTTTGGAGGGGATGCACAGTGCACTTCGATTCGGACCCGAACACTCCCGAAGGGCTCACGATACTTTCCGAAAACACCCGAATGAGCGGCAGACGAGGGGCAGACGCCGTTTCCGTGCCTCTACCCCGCGCCCACCAGGCAACTCAACGGAGGCGCGGCAACACGAGAGGAAGAAATTCTCCACCGAATTCTCACTGCCGGATTCGAGAAGAAGTTTTTTTTCCGCGCCGCGTTGCGCCACCCGCTGGGTTGCTAGGTGGGCGTCAGTCCATAAGATAACATGGCACGGATACGTGGCAACTTTTTTCCACGGCGTCGCGCCGCGCCGCGTCACCCGCTGAGTTGCCCGGTGGGCGCCTAGCTTAAGTTTCCTTGTTCCCATCTTTCCGGACACCTCCAGTTCTTTCTTCCTATTGGCTTGGCTAAGTGGGATCTTATAGGCTCGGTACAGCATGGATCTAAAGGCTGCGGTCAACGATCGAAATCGATCACCACTTACCATCTTTTTTGTATATTTACCGTCTTGTGAGTAACAGCATAAGCGTAAATATATGTTTTAATTGTTATAAGACATTTCTAGTATTTAAAATATTACAGTTCCCTAAACTTAAAAGAGGATTTTTTTAACGTCACAGCTTGTTTAGACAACGAGGTTCTACTAATATAATGTGAATTTAAACTATCGGACTAAATATTTAATTTAGTACGGGGTTGAAAAATCATATGTTCTAAATTTTGAACGAATGGATCAACTTGGACTTGACTAAATACTGTACCCGTGATAAGGGTGGATGATGATTCATGCTCTCATGAATTTCATTGTTCAAATTTTGATACTCATCGGAGCTGCAAGTTGTTTGAACTGTTGTCTGGGCCGCCAAGCACAGTTTGAACTGTCTATTTATTTACATCGTTATCAGCTCGTGACGCCAGCAAGTTAATTTTAACACTAGAAAGTCACCCGTCACAATAACAACGCAGATTTTACAGACGTTTAAATACCACTCAACTGAATACAACAGATATGTTATACCAACAATTTGGAAACATCCCCATGTTATTATGACCATATATCAAAGGAGAAGACATTCCTTAATCTATGTTATACCACTATAATTATTGTCTGTGGTTACACTAATTTAATCTATGTGTCTATGTGTGCCTTCTTTAATCTACGTTATAACCAAGGGGTAAAGAAAATATAATTAAATTCACCATTAAATTATCTATAGAACGCTTAGTTGACACGAACTCTCGAACATGAAACACATTAAACAAGAATCAGATTTCACAACAAGACGTGGAGTCTACTTGCACTATTCATAGTCAATGATTGTAGCCAGTTTTAGAATTAAAATCAACGTAGCAAGTCGAGCCACCGTCTAGAGTGCTGTTCTCAATTACTGTATACACCGACATTTTAACAAAACCGGAAGGACGACTTAATATAGCACATGTTGAGCCATAACAACAATCACATTGTTTGTGCGGCTCAAGAAATTATACAGGTTGAGGCAGACCACCGCGAAACTAATCGAGGTATATCTTTCGTAACAACGTAAATCCCCCTATTTTTACCCGTAGAATTTGGTAAAAATTACTTTAAAACATCCCAAACGCACCGAAAGGGTAGTTTTAGGGGGTGTAGGTAATTTCTTGAAAATATTTAAATGTAAAGTTAAGTTAAGTGATATTATTTTAACGGCATTTGTTCACTGATCATTTTTAAACAAACATTTTAACTTATGTCAATGCTCATGTACAGAATGTACAGAAATGTCTAAAATTCAAGGTCTTACAGTAATCCAGTAAATTTGTATTTAAATTTACTCATAGCGAGGAAGTTTTGGGGTAGTTTTGATTTTGTCCATTCCTTATGTATTTTGGGGTTCTGAATCCGAATCTGAGGTTTGCCAACAAAAATTCTTGACGCAACATTGACAAAAATGAGAAAAATATGGGAAAAATTATATTTTTTGTAATATTTAGCTTATAACCCAAAAACTATCAACTTTTTGTTATTAGTCTATATTATAAAAATTAAAGTACACAAAATTTGCTACAAAATGCACCCCTAATGTGGTAATCTCCGATGAACCGTTTAGGCTCCAAGCTATTTGAAAATTGGAACATTTTGTGTTAGTTTTTAAATTTCTCCAATTATTCTGTCAAAATCAAAACTATCAAAATTAAATAGCACCAATCTATTAATCATGTAATATCGTATGCACCTGATGACGTGATATTTAGATATGAGTAAATAATAAAATGTTATGTAGGCATATACTGTTGCTAAGCATTTATATTTTGTGTAGATTTAACAAGTTAATAAATAAAGGAATGTGCGTTTGGTAATAGTACCAAAAGTAAGTATAGACTTACTTTCTTACTTACTTAGACTCTAGCATCACAGTCCATTGTACATCCTCAATCGTATTGGCACCCACCCATTATAAAATTTTCTGTGTAAAATTTCAA
This sequence comes from Macrosteles quadrilineatus, assembly GCF_028750875.1. Taxonomy (NCBI): domain Eukaryota; kingdom Metazoa; phylum Arthropoda; class Insecta; order Hemiptera; family Cicadellidae; genus Macrosteles; species Macrosteles quadrilineatus. The sequence continues at coordinate 104,504,768 of NW_026542602.1, read as the reverse complement.
GACCGATGCATGGCTTAGAGTGATTGGCACTGTTACATGATGTTACATGATTAATAGATTAGTGTTATTTAATTTTGATAGTTTTGATTTTGGTATCACTTATTATTATGTGTAATTTTTTTTACTTTTAACCTTTTTTTAATTGCCCAGATGAACAAGCTAGAATGCTCACAAATAATGCATCGAAACGTTTGCCAGAACCTGCCTCATTACAACCCTCTGAGCGAGGATAATTTAAACGGCAACAGTTCGTGTAACTTTTCTGTACACTAAATAAAAAGTCAACGGTTCAGTAACACAAAATTAATCAATTTTAACACTTTGGATTTATATAAGACCTTTGCCTGGGCATATACAATGAATATATGTCATTGACAGAATAATTGGAGAAATTTAAAAACTAACACAAAATGTTCCAATTTTCAAATAGCTCTGGAGCCTAAACGGTTCATCGGAGATTACCACATTAGGGGTGCATTTTGTAGCAAATTTTGTGTTCTTTAATTTTTATAATATAGAATAATAACAAAAAGTTGATAGTTTTTGAGTTATAAGCTAAATATTACAAAAAATATAATTTTTCCCATATTTTTCTCATTTTTGTCAATGTTGCGTCAAGAATTTTTGTTGGCAAACCTCAGATTCGGATTCAGCACCCCAAAATACATAAGAAATGGAAAAAATCAAAACTACCCCAAAACTTTCCTGGTAAAAACACAAATTAACTGAATTACAGTTATTGCAACCACCTACATTAATGCGAGGAACACAATTTTTATCCCAGATTAATGAAAATACGTGCTTTCTGAAAATACCCTCAAATTTACCACTACACCAAAGTTAACTAATTAAAAAAATACAAGACATTTTGGAAAATGTAAGAGCTTTCAAGTGAATTAACTCAAATAGCAACATAAGTCGTGTTGCTAACAACACAATTAATATTGGTTACAACACCACCAAAGGTTCTAAAAAATTGATATTTTTCGAAGTTTAATGGAGCTGCAATAAAGGGTAGTTGTCAAATTTAATCATAAATGGGACACTAAAGATGTTTACATCATACTACACAGAAAAAGGTACTTTTCTATCCGTATTGATGGACTGGAAAGTTGCCCTTTGCCATGCCTACACTCGGAAAAGTAACGTAATGTACCGTGCACTTAGTCAGCTGATGAAGTGAACAGCTACTGTAATTGCAACGGCCTATTTAAGTTTTCTGAAATATAAAAATACTAGCTGTTGTACCCGTGCTTTGCAACGGGAAGAGGGCAAAAAATAGAAACATTGTGATCTTTAAAAAATATTCTATACTGAAGTTTTATATTAAAATTAATAGTAGTCTACTGCACCCTGTTGGTAAACCTTATAACTTGTTAATGCTATTTAATATCATGGAACCAACTTGTGTATTGGAAACTGCTGACAAAATTATTTTATTCCTTTTAAATATGATTACTCGTAAGGTCAAGATGGGAAACTCCAGAGCCACTGGGGCGGAGCCCGAAAGGACTTTTGAGATAAGAATGCGTCTATATGTTAATCGGGAATGTGAGCTATCATCACACTAAATTTCAGCCCAATCCGACCAGTATTTTTCGTGTTTACTTGTTACAAACATACATACATCCATACATCCAAACATCCAAACTTTCTCATTTATAATATTAGTAGGATTTAATTTATGTTAGGTCCTAAATAAATTGTGTTATGAGTTTAAAATGTACTTTTTTTGTCTGTGTAGTATGATGTAAAGTATCGTACGTTACTCGTCCGGTAAGCTTTACCGCACTCGCAAGAAAATCCCGCACTCGGCTCGGTCGGTGCAAAACACCACTTCGGGCTAGTAACGTAATATTCTATAGCTTATTTAACAGGTAATTTTTTAAAATACCATCCAAAAATTTAATTTTAACTCAAGTCTTTCATTTTCCGATTCTTAGAATTTTATAAATGAGATACACTATGTGATTCACTCAGCACCTTCCTTCGAACACAGAAATATATCTCCATAGACCAGTTTTAAAATCCCAACTTATTTCACACATGACGCAAATAAATTTAAAATATAGTTTTCATCAATGATTCATAAAATCTCCTACTCCGATTCATTCACTTATAAAGATGAATCATTCACATCTAAAATAAGTCGTTCTTGAAAGCAAACTTTTGTCTGACCAACAGTCAAACTTATCGGTAGCTCAGTATCTTTAAGATTACTTCACAATGCCATAACATTGTTTAGTTTCATTCCACAAATTGCCAAGTCCATACCAAAGGTTGTACACTCCAAGTAGAACCACTGCTATGATCAACATAAATCCGAGTGGGAAATGCTAAGTCATTGCCAAGAATGCAGCCCTAACGCGCCTGCGCCCACTGCAGTTCATGAAAACCAGAGACTAAATATACCAGCGTGTTATGGTGAAACCGCCTTGGGTTTGAGGGTATGCCAAAAATTCGGCCTGCGAAAATTTTAAAACACTATTAAATGTTTTACTGCTGCTTGCAAAAGCAATAACTTAGACCGATTACCGTACCTATGTTTGCTAAATTACCAAACGCAAAATTGGCTTAACATACGAGCAATTGAAACAACATTAACTAGCAAATACTAACACTACTAACATTTTACTGCACACACTTTATCACTAGCAATAACCGTAATAACTAGAAGCAAAATAACTTACCATATGCCTACCATTAAAAGTACAGATTATTAATATTATTAATATAATGCAAGTGGGTTGACTGTGATCACACGAACCAAGCTGTATACGCACTCTGTATGAAATTTTCATGGGCATAATCAACGATCACATTTGGTCTCATGTGATCGTTGGGCTAGGCTAATGCAGTTTTAAATTTCGTGAGAGTTTTAGTCTTCAAGGAAACAATAACTACAATGCTTTGTTTGTTTTTTTACATTATTTTTGATTTATTTTTTACCCTGCCATACAGTTGATTGGTTAGGACACATACCAATCGATTAGTACACAGTTGTTTATGTAAATGATAGTGATGCGATTATTTATTCTGATAACATTGCAGGGCCCCACACAAACTTAAAAATAGAAATCACGGTTAGGGCATCCACTACTAGTAGGCTAGGGGCATTATTTGCATAATGGTTTGACGTCGATTAGGGCGATTGGTTTTCAATTATTTTATTTCACTCTGCCACACAGTTGATTGATACCAATTGATTAGGATACATTTTGTGTATGTAAGTGGCACGGTTAAGTTAATGCAAGTGGTGAATGTGACCAGAAACTAGTTTACTGACTTATTAACTAAATTTTAAAACATAATTTCTGTTGGAAACTTTTCTTATAATTGAATGTGTTAAGATATTATGTCCCCAATACAAAATGAAACCAAGAATTGTAACTAAGTTGAAATTAGAATTATATTTCTGATATAAAATCTGCTGTCTATTAAGCATTACTATCAAAAGTAGAATACAGTATAATTGTTTGTTAAAATAACTGTACCATATTAACTAAACGTTCTAATACAAAATCGGACTGAAGAACGCCCTAATAAGCGTACGAGAAGTAAATAGCAAGAGGGTGGTCTAATAAAACATTCAAACCTTTTTGTAGAACACGGTTTGAACCTAATTCAGTAAATAATTGCCTTCCATGCAATAAACAAGAGTTAATTGAGCTGTTAGTGCAGCGGGATATAAACAGCATGATGTATAGTATGGCGGTTGGGGATAACGTGCATTTATCCCAGTCATACAACCGCGCCGACAATAGGTAATTATGTCAGCATTATTTGGTATTTACTACACATTATCCAGTAAAAATAACCATCCTTATTATTATTATAATCTTGTAGTATGGCAAGGAATATCTATTTTTTATTACTTATAACATCACATTACATAAATTAAATTGGATGTCAATAGTAATAAAGGAATAGGCCTACTTAATTTTATCTATCTTAAATTGAAGAACAATTGTTTGGAAATAGAATTAACAAAATTATAATATAACATTTTAATATAAAATTATATCAAATTTCAATAGAAATAATTAGTTGTAATAGGGATACAAAAATAACTAAAGTAGTTTTCTAAATACTGTAACAAGTTTTACTGAATATTCCAAAACAAAACACTTTCTCCATAGCCAACTTATAAATAGGTTTTGAATTTAGTTGAGTATTTTATGTTTAGCGGCAGTTTATTGAACACATTATGCACCTGTGGTCCTGTGGCGACAAATAAAAAAAGGTTGGCCTATGTTGAGTAGGTTTGAGAGAATTTTAAAATCTTGTCTCATAATAATTGTGGTCATATTGATTCAGCATGAATTTGTCTAAGTTTTCCATGTTCGAAGTGCAAGCATTTTAAATATGGTTGAGAATAAATTATCCACTTTCACTTGTGTTTTCAACGTTATTTTTTGCTACACTACAAAAACAAATTTTTATTTTATAAATGAAAAGATACACTGGAATATTTTTTAATCCAGTTACGAACACATTAAAAACTACTGTAATGGATTTTTTTTTCAAATTTACACGATTGCACAGTTTTAGTTGTTGCAAATTGAAAAAGTCGATAAAATGTTTGTTTGTTTACGTCAACAATAAGAAAATGGTAGGAAACATTAAATTTGCACCGTTAACATTTTCTTTTTCTTTATAAACAATCGTGATTTTTTTTCTGGTGATTGGTGATACACATACTATCACGAAAACAATTGATTACATAGTACTGAAGCGAAAATGCAAAACATACATTGACAAACAAAAGAAACATGTTAAATCTTATATATTAAAATAATTTGATTTTTCTTTTCCGAGTTCGATTGGATCTTCTATCAGTATCATGATTGAGGTCTCAAATTGAAGGTATGCACTCACAGATTTGCCATCAAGCATCGGCATAATTTACCTACTGTATTTCTCTACCAAAAAACCTAATTTGATTCTTTTTAGAATTCTTACTTCAATTTAAGATGTATTTCACCAGTTATATAATTACATTTATATATTTAAGATGTATTACACCAGTTATTTAATTATATAATCCTATATATTTTGGTCTAAGATCCTTCAATGAAATACCGGCATTCATTTAAGCTATTAGTTTTTTTTTTTCAAATCGGACGAGTTTCAAGCAAACGCAAGGTAAACAACAAACATTACAATTATTTTTCATAAGGTATTTCTATAATTAAAAATCAATAGCTCCAGTAATTGTTCAGTTTTTTATATATGTTTTAGACTCAAAATAATCTATAAATTATATGCTTTAATTTGAGATATTGATCGTTTGAATCAGTTAAGCTCAAGATACTCTATTACTCAATCAAAAAGCATTAATTTCATTATGTCTCGGATATTAAATTTATCTTAACGCTGCGGAGCAGCATGGGTCCTCTAGTTGTATTTTTAACTATATTAAACTGTATTACTTTTGGATTAGGACCAGGGACTGACCGTGAGTGCAGTTCCAGCCCTCCCATTTAAAGCAGTACGTTTTCTGTGTTTAAAGTACGCTCCCGCCGCGTGGCGAGCTCGGTGTGGCATGGCCCGCAGGCGTGCGCGGTAGTGTGCGCCACGACCGCTTACTCCCCTAAAATTGAAACCGTGCCACATTGGAAAATAGCGGTATACTTCTGTATTTTTGGCTATAGTTGTTTTATTATTAGACATACAGGAAAAATCTTTATATACAACATGTAGTCCATCTAAAAATATACTTTTTTAGTGATTATCATATTTCTCCATACCTAACAGTTTTTGCGTTGTTTGCGAGCGATTAAGTAGAGTTAGTTTTTATTTACAAAAAATAGGCGAAACCCATCGAAATTGACGGTTACTTTCAAGGTTTACGACAATTCATCCCACTCTGTTGAACAGAATGATACTATAAAATCTTTAGTTTGCTGCAGCTGAAGACAACGATCGCAAAAATAGGGAGTGGGTACAGAACATCAACAAAAGGCGATTTGAGCATGGCGAATAGTATACATTGATGCATGAACGTAGAATAGACAAGAAACACAAATGCCGGACTCGTCGCACCGGCACCGCTGTCACCTCTGGTCAGTGAAATGGAACATGCTGTGTCTCAGCGGTGCTGTGGTACAGGCGGTATACCGCTACCGTTCGCACCGCTCCAGTGTGGCCGGCGGGGACACACTTGTCATACACCCTTCCGATCCGACTCCGATCATACTGTGGTACGACTGTCGGAGAGGGGAATGGTACTTAACTTTGAACGCGGTTGTTTACACTTCTCCGACACGCGTCACGTCATACTCCGATCCTACTCCGATTTTGACTCCGATCACGCACCGACACTGCAGTCTATTCGTTTGTCGGATGCAGGACGGGGTGTTTCTTAAAAATCACCTTTATTCTTAAGGTTTAGGAACAATGGTTTAAGATAAATATATGCCGATGCTTGATTTGAAATCTGTGCGTGCATACCTTTAATTCGAGACCTCAATCATGAAAATCGGACGGGTAGAAGAGCTAAACGAACTCGAGAGAGAAAAACCTATAATATATAAAATGGGCACTTCTGCTTTCCTTCCATGCAGAATGGACCCAAATTCTCCGTTTTCCACTGCCCTCTAGAGATGTCTGACTTTCTTCCCCTTCATCTAGACAAACCGCCATCATGGCTAAATCCTGAATACCAAAGTTTCTGAACATACAGTATTTATCACCTTCTGCACGTAGTTTACGTTTACTAATTGGTAAACGACTGGTGAGTGTTGATCCACCCGGTGGAGGAAATTGGAGATGGGTCGCCGGTTCGGAAGCGTGTATGACATGTGTGTTCACCCCCTCCGATCCCGCACCGATCCTTCTGGAATCCCGCAAGTCGGATCGTAGTAGGATCGGAGGAACAGTGTATGACAAGTGTGTCCCCGCCTTTAACCCACCAAATATCGCAACGCGCAATATGTCACACCACCGCGCGAATATCGCACCGCTACCGCTCCGCCGTACCGCTCCGGTGTGTGCACCCTTTATCGTATCACTCTATTAAACTGAGTGGGATGAATTGTCGCGACCCTTAAAAATAATCGTCGATTTCGGTGGGTTTCACCTATTTTAGAAAAATAAAAAAACGAACTATACTTAATCGTAAATAACTCAAAAACCACTGGGATTAGAGAAAAATTATAATAATAACCAGAAATGGGTATATTAAATGGACTACATTTTGTATGCAAACCTTTTCCCTGTATATCTAATAATAAAGCCACTATAGCCAAAAATACAGAAATATTCCGACATTTTCTGATATGGTGGAATAAAAACAAGAAATTTTCTTAGTGCACGTTTGCTGCAGGGGGTATTCTATGAACATGGGTGAATCCATTTCACAATAAATAGACTACACAAAGTTAATAATTAGATCCACAAAACGACTGGTATCACACAACTGTACGTTTTGCGTACAGTATTATTTTATTTGTATCGCATTGTTGCGTTCAATGCGGTATTGGATGTCTATATACAGTTGGTTTCTAGACAGAGACACTGACAGTGGAATATTAATCAACGATGGATAAATACCAGTCTAAAATTAAAGATTGTATCCAAAACTTTATTACAGCACATCTCTTATGATTGCATGGCAAATCGTTTCCCATCCCTTTTCGGCCCTGAATTATTCAAACTTAATTGTTCCTCTTTCACAAAAGCTCTGAACAACCCTTGCGAGACCAACGAAAATTAGTAAAAAGCATATTAGAAAACTGGACATTGCATTGATAACGCGATAATGCCGTGAAATGAAAGCGCGGCGCACTCGTAAAAAGCTATCCACGTGCAAGTAATATACAGAAGGGGCGGGCGCAAAGGCGGGTGGGGGTTGGGATGCACGGGGAATTATCGATTTCGCGCGGGGAGAGATTGGCAACCCTGGACCGCCTCGACCAATGGTGTTTCATTCCAGAAATAGCACCAAGGTCAGGCGCTCGGCCGATACCACTTGTTAAAGTGTGCGGCCCCAAATAGAACCCGCGGCCAACGTAAATATTGGAAACTGCCTTCGCGGCCTCCCCTTGGAGCTTAGGATCGTCGATGTAGTGTATAATCGATCTAGTAGTTCTACGAATCCGCGGTGGATGTTAAATTGTTCCGGCATATGGGAATACAGAAATCAAAGACGAAGACTGTACAGTAATTCATTCATATTTATTTATTTGATCAGGCAACATGCGTGAAAACCCGGATAACCTGACATTTATACATGTCTTGATACAAACCACGAGTTAGTGAAATCTGCACTGTATAACTAGGTAGAGCATATCAGTTTTTGTGTAGACTTAAACTACCCTTTTACCTCAAATGACCGATAACGAAAAAGAAAATTAATGCATATTTAAAATTGAAAAAACCCAAATATTATTTTGTATATGCCAAACAAATCTGAGGGTTCTAGGCTCCTATCTGTTCCCCATTGGCCGCCTATGGTAACCACAGTAATAAAAACAGAATGGATATAAGATGAAGATGCATAATTAATTACTTTATATACATTTTTCAGCAAATAGGGAAGGAAAGTATAATAAAAATCTAAATAAGGAGTCCAGGTTTTCAGGATAAGCACAGAAAACATACTGTGGGATAAGTTAGTTAAAATAACTGGAAACAAATGTTTGTTAATTGATATCTTGTCCAAGTAAAGGGCGAGTGGGGTTGAAAGAAAATGATTGAATTGAAAAGGAAGCAGGATGGGTGTGGGTGATGCATTTTGAATTCCATCTAGGCATCTAGTACCCGAAAAGAGCAAAGTTAAAACAGTGATAACAACAGACCCACACAATGGATTCCACCAACCAAAGTAAGTTATAAATTTTAACTGATGACTTGATCAAGCAAAAGTGGAGTAAAAGTAAATTGGCTTCAATATTTTCAGTAGAGGAATTTTAGAATAGATGATAGATATTAATGTTAATTATTTATCATCTTGTTTCAGCCAACGCAGAGGTAAAATGATGATGGATAGATTCCAAAGAAAAGAATCCTAGTATCATTCGTAATTTTGTATTAAAAAGAAAATACCTACAAAGTAGAGTCCCAGGAAAACAATATTTTGTTTGCAAGAAACATGTTTTAAAATTGTTATTTTGTTCTAGTAATAATAAGAAAAAAAGAGTTACAGCATGAAAAATACTATGAAAAACCTAAGATCTACATAATAATACATTCAATACCTAAAAACAAAGCATAACATAAATAGAGAATAGCTTCCAATGTATAAATAACTAGCAGAGTACCCGTCCTACGTACTGGGTGGACTAGAGTATAAAATGCTTATTGCAATTATACTGTAGTCGTACTTTGCGTTTGCAATGGGATAGGTCACGGTTTAAGAAAATTTGGTTCATTTAATTTACGGTATACTATAGTATAGCACATCTAGCATAGGCATAATGTTCTACCACCGCACAATAGAAAAAAAGTTAAGTTCTCACAGCTTTTTATTGCTGCTTGGTTCTAACATAGACTAACCAACACCACAAGTATGTGTTTTATCTATGGTTCTAAATAGTTGTTGTTGTAATTGAAAAATACCCCCGCCGCAGCAAACCTGCAGACTAAGCGATTTTTCATTTGCCTGATTTGATTTTCAATTAAATCTATTCAAATAACATTAGGTCTAACGAGTACCTAGGTTTGCTGCCTACAGCGAGGGTAATAAAGTGTGTTTTTAGTAAAATATTAATAGCTTAGTATAAAATAAATAGATTTGTCAGGTTTGATCCAAATATATCCATAAACAAGCAAACTACAACAGTTAAGAATAACATGGGAATTTTTAATTTACAATTTTCTCCGTAACCAATAATCGTACAGAAACACTTCAATGTACTAAATTTTTTTTTTTAAGTTTAAGTCAAAATGGTCTAGAGAAAATTTGGGAAATTTTAAGTTGTAAGGATCATAAACGAGAAAAACCAATTTTTACCCCATAAAACCCCGTCCCCATGGTACGATCATGCTGGTTCGCGAACTCGTTCGAATAAACGTAGGTTTACACGTTTGTACAAAATTTCATTGAAATCGGATGGATTTTGCTCGAGTTATCGTGCTAACGGACATATACTGTATATGAATTCGAACGGATGGTGTTTTTGCCATAACCAAAATAATACAACCCACAATTGTATTTCATTATCTTGCTTCGAATTCGAGACAAAACATTGAAAACGCGTCTACGATTATCTATTACGATACGTTTACGTATATTGTCGAATTCCCTAATCATTCATATGTTAAATTAATTGTGAACCATTTTTTTTATATTATTATATCATGCACTTGCAATTTCTTTCATATTGGTTAACATTCGATGTACATTATAGGACAAGGTTAACATGAATTGTCCATTTCAAATCTAGTGTATTTCATGGAGGACTTTCCTCTATTGTCACACACATATTATACAGTTTGATACGTTTATCGTTATTAGAAATATAAACATAAGTTTATTTATTAAAAAAAAACGCATGTAAGACTAAATAGTTTACATGTTTCAATGGGCTAAATTTGGGAAAACCCCGTACTTTCATTATGCTGTTTATTACATTAGTACAAATATTTAAATTACCTAGGCATTTTTAAATTTCTTCCATGAGTAAAAATGTACAATTTAAAATAATTCAAGTTGAAATCAAAATTGCGTCATTCCAATAACAAAGAAAACACAAACTATAGCCTGTAAAAACCAAATTGCTTTTAAAACGTGTACTTAAGAAAGCGAACAAAGAAATTGGCCAAACTGGAAAAAAATGAAGGTAGTCAGAAATCACTTTATTTTACGATAGAATTTTCTGTATAAGAATAATAAACATGGGCTAAATATTACGTTCACAGCGATACACTCACCATTACCTGGGTATAAATTTAAACAAGAGAAACAATCCATACACAATTCATACCTACTAAAAAAAAAATAGTAGGTCTATTTTGTGCTATATGCGGTGGTAACACGATTTAAATTAAAACTAGTTCTGGAAACGGAAACCAATTTAGCTTTTAAACTTTGCGATGCAGCCTATTCCAGGAATAGCGTCGGTGTTATTTCATCAAACAAATGAAGTTGTAAATTTAAATATAGATCCACTTTAGTAAAGTTTAACTTTTTCAATTTGTGGTCACTGAAAATATACTTACACTATAATACAGTATATAATTTAATTCGTGACAGTAAATTGTTCCTTTAATTAGTTTTTCTTTGTCTTGAATAAAACTCAACATTTATTAAACGAATTTGGATTATAATCAGACACATACATACTGTATGTAGCCATGTATTCAGTTTTAAATAACAATTTAAAGAATTTTCTGTCCGTCAGCTTTGCCTTCATAACACATTGTTTGGTTTTAATAACTTTTTATTTATTTATTCTATTGGCTATTGGCGTGACTTACTTTCGTCTACTCCCCATAGGTTCAATAAAAAATCTGTTCGAAATATAACCCATCTTTCTGGTGGACCGATTTGATATTTAGTAAATAAATATGAGCTGATCTTTATTCAGGGGAGAAGTACGTACTATGGTCCTATATATTACACTTTTATTTTAACATAAATTACATCCACATCCATAAAAATTAAATACTAGATCATCAAATCTACTGGAATAAATATCTGTCTATACAAAGAAACAGGATACTTAAAAAATTTGGCAACTCCCTTTAATATGCAGTTAAAAAGAGATTGTTAGACAAATTTTAGCAAATATATTTTTTATTCGACAAAACAATTGTTAAAAAAGATTTTACGTAGTTTCAACTACGGTACTTTTGTAATTAAATTAAACACACAAATTCGTTATTCCGTTATTTATGTAGCTGTTAATTCTTACAATAATTAACCAATATCCATAAACTGATTGGCATATAAATGTAAGTAGAACTAGGTACGTATTTTAACATAGATATACGTAAACAATTGTCACTACAATATTGTTCTAAGCCTGTGCTACATAGCTGATATTTCGTAGTAGCATTCCATAAATACCGGTGTGATTTGTGCTATCAGTGGTAAAAAATAACAAGGAGTGATAAACCAGACTAAAATAACCCGTTTGGTCATAAATATTGCGTAAACGAGTGGAAAAAGTAGAAACCGATCAATAGCGTTTGGATAGCTTCCGTCTGTAATCATTGTCAAACTTTCCACAGCTAATGGAATACAGTAATGGCTATAAATATAAACTGATTGTAAACAAATAACACGTGATACCCACCCCTCTATCTCGTACACACTCACACCACAGACAATTATGTGCATGGTCACATGTACGCATGTAATGACTTTTAAAAATATAATGTATTCGATTTAGTCGGTCCCGATATTTACCAGTGGGGGTAGCGGATTTGTATCCCCCTGGAATTTTACCCCCTGGGCAAACGTGACGTCACAAACCAGGGGGTAAAATTCCGGCCGCGACCTTTTGAGTTTCGCGACATCAGTTCGATGGATTAAACGCGGAATTACACCACATTACACGTATATTTTCACGGTTGTGAATTTAATCAGAACACATCAAATTATAAAAGCCTAGAGTGTACGGGCCGGAATTTTACCCCCGGACATTTACTCCCTTCATGAAGTCAGCTCAAAATGTACGGCCCGGATTTTCACAACCCGAATTTTACCCCCGGATTTTTACCCCCTGGCCAGATATAAATTAGTGAGGATGGTTAATTCTCTTCATTCAGTTATAATTTAATAGTAAACATTTTTTTGTTAAACAGCCTATCTTAATTTATTTATAACATCAACTAATAGAACAGGTTTTTAATTTTAATTTTGAGATTGTAGTACAGTATAAGGATTCAATCATTGAAGCCAACTGTTGGTTAATATGATCAACATTAAACAGCAAATTCTCTTTACTTAGTTGAGATTACAAAATAAATAAATAAAGATGTTTACAATTACATCAAAATAGAAATAAGAAAATCAATCATTCTTAATAATTTCTATATCCGGCCAAGGGGTAAAATTCCGGTTTTTATTGCTAATCTAATTAATAACGCTCTGACTATTTTATAGACTTCCAAATCCGGGGAGGTAAAATTCCGCCCGCGAACAAACTTTTGAGCGCTCAGACTACGTCATAGTGACGTCAGCTTTGCCCAGGGGGTAAAATTCCAGGGGGATTAAATTCCGGCGACACAACAGTCAATAGTAGAGATAGATCATTGATCGAAACAAAAATTATTGTTCTTGTTGGATAAGAAAATTTATTGGAAAACTAACTAGGTAGACACTAACTTCCCTACTATTTTTTAAATTTCTTATTTTTTTAGATTTGTTGTTTTTACACGCCAGTGGTATTGACAAATTTCCAATTATATTGCATTCACTTATTTTATAGTTGGCGTAATAAAGTACACATTGAATAACCTATTACATTTTGTTAAGCATAAAAACTGCAGAAACTACAAAATAATAATGCATAAACATGGACGAGCGTCAAGCGATGTTTGCTCCAATTGTGTACGCGTTCCGTATTGTAAAGCTATATTTTGTTTTTATTTGTGCTATTGGAAGTTTAACGTGTTTTAAAGTGATCAGCCCAAACCCTTGTACATATTGTCACTATCCAACGTCAACGTCAACCTTTTAGGCCTATTAGGTGGCCTTATTTTATTAATATCCTGAAAAAATAATCGTTCAAACTAATATATAACGACCTTCAGATTTAAAGAGGAGAAATATAACCACTCGGATACCCAGGTTTTTATTAGCTATGTGTAACTTCACTTTACCAGGCTACCACCCGTTTGATTGGTAGGACAGTACAAAAGGAAAAACATCCCTTGTTAATATTTAGCAAAGATTATACTGAAGATTACACGATACATTGTAGTCAAGGGTAGCAGCGCGAAGTCTGGGATCTGTTGATGACGATTAGATTAAGGTATCTGCAATCCTAAAATGCTATGGGAAGGGAAGGAAACAGGTCCGCGACGTAGGAAGTGGTGAAGGAAGTAGTAAAGGCAATCATAAAATGCTATGGGAATAGAGAGAAACAGGTCCGTGACGTAGAAAGTGATGAAGGAAGTAGTAAAGGCGAGCAGTCCGGAGTGTGGGGATTGTTTATGACGATAAGATTAGGGTATCTGCAATCCTAAAATGCTATGGGAAGGGAGGGAAACAGGTCCGCGAAGTAGGAAGTGGTGAAGGAAGTAGTCAAGGCGAGTAGTCCGGAGTGTGGGAACTGTTTATGACGATTAGATAAGGGTATGGGCAATCCTAAAATGCCCTGGGAAGGGAGGGAAACAGGTCTGTGACGTAGGAAGTGGTGAAGGAAGTAGTCAATGCGAGTAGTCCGGAGTGTGGGAACTGTTTATGACGATTAGATTAAGGTATCTGCAATCCTAAAATGCTATGGGAAGGGAGAAAAACAGGTCCGCGACGTAGGAAGTGGTAAAGGAAGTAGTCAAGACGAGCTGTCCTGAGTGTGGAAACTGTTTATGACGATTAGATTAAGGTATTTGCAATCCAAAAATAACTAATATAATGGTTTTAAATACCTTCAGTCACCAGTTCAAAATAGTCGGCTATTGCGACCTAGGTTTCGGCACGAAGTTGTACCATCATCAGGCGGGCCAGTTTTGAGTGAAGGTGACTGAAGGTATTTAAAACCATTATATAAGTTATTATAACCAGTTCAGGGGCAATCCCACATCTTATGATGTCGAAATTAGAAAATAACAAAAATTAATCCAAAAATGCTATGGGAAGGGAGGGAAACAGGTCCGCGACGTAGGAAGTGGTGAAGGAAGTAGTCAAGGCGAGTAGTCCGGAGTGTAGGAACTGTTTATGACGATTAGATTAAGGTATCTGCAATCTTTAAATGCAATGGGAAGGGAGGGAAACAGGTTTGCAACACAGGAAGTGGTGAAGGAAGTAGTAAACGCGAGTAGTATGGAGCGTGGGAACTGTTTATGACGATTAGATTAAGGTGTCTGCAATTCTGAAATGCTATGGGAATGGAGGGAAACAGGTCAATGACGTAGGAAATGGTGAAGGAAGTAGTAAAGGCAATCATAAAATGCTATGGGAATAGAGAGAAACAGGTCCGTGACGTAGAAAGTGATGAAGGAAGTAGTAAAGGCGAGCAGTCCGGAGTGTGGGGATTGTTTATGACGATAAGATTAGGGTATCTGCAATCCTAAAATGCTATGGGAAGGAAGGGAAACAGGTCCGCGACGTAGGAAGTGGTGAAGGAAGTAGTCAAGGCGAGTAGTCCGGAGTGTGGGAACTGTTTATGACGATTAGATTAAGGTATCTGCAATCCTAAAATGCTATGGGAAGGAAGGAAAACAGGTCCGCGACAGAGGAAGTGGTGAAGGAAGCAGTCAAGCCGAGCTTTCCGGAGTGTAAGAACTGTTTATGACGATTAGATTAAGGGTATGGGCAATCCTAAAATACTATGGAAAGGGAGGGAAACAGGTCTGTGACGTAGGAAGTGGTGAAGGAAGTAGTCAAGGCGAGCTGTCCGGAGTGTGGGAACTGTTTATGACGATTAGATAAGGGTATGGGCAATCCTAAAATGCCCTGGGAAGGGAGGGAAACAGGTCTGTGACGTAGGAAGTGGTGAAGGAAGTAGTCAATGCGAGTAGTCCGGAGTGTGGGAACTGTTTATGACGATTAGATTAAGGTATCTGCAATCCTAAAATGCTATGGGAAGGGAGAAAAACAGGTCCGCGACGTAGGAAGTGGTAAAGGAAGTAGTCAAGACGAGCTGTCCTGAGTGTGGGAACTGTTTATGACGATTAGATTAAGGTATTTGCAATCCAAAAATAACTAATAGATGAGTGAACGAAGTGAACGAATCTATGTATCGTGTATAGCGGAGTCGGAGAAAAGTTGTCCGCTTGTCTGTCTGTCTATCTGTGTGTGTGTTCGCACCAAAAACTCAAGAACCGTTGCACTTATAGCGTTCAAATTTTGCACAAATAATTATGACACCAGTGGGAAGACCCCATTAAAATTCTAGACGATTCCGTTCAGTAGTAATTATAAAAACCTTAAAAACATTTTTAAATTTGTCCCATAAGAATAACATTAGGAGATACCTTCTTCTTCTTTTTATTTGTTTACGTTTTGCGACCAACAATTTTGTTGTCTACTTAAGACAGAGAGAACGACTTTTACTCTAAGCTATTTCATCCATGGAGTAAACAGTTTGGCGTCTATGAATATATATCATTATAATTTAAGGTATCAGAATAATGTTCATTAAGATAATTAAATTTCACAACTTTCTGAATAATAAATTGAACTTTACAATATTAATCGGCAGTTATATACTGTTTATGTTGAGTATTAAAATTCACCTTTAAACCAAAAATATATAGGCCTATGTATATATTTAGAACAAAGCAGCATTTTACATTATTCAATTTAATGTTGGTGTTGAATATTAAATATTCAAAGATGTTAGTAATACTAAAATGCTATGCGAAGGGGGGGCGAAATAGGTCCACGACGTAGAGAGTGGTAAAGGAAGCGGAAAGGTGTACAGTGCGGAGTGTGGAAATCCTCTGTGACTGTTAAATTAATATGTCTGTAATACTAAATGCTATGGAAAGAAAGGGAAACAGGTCTACGATGTAGGTAGTAGTGAAGTAGTAGTGAAGGAAGTAGTAGAGCCGAGCGCTCCAGAGTGTGGAAAGCCTTTGTGGCAGTTATAATAATGTATCTACAATTCTAAAAACGCATTGGGAAGGGAGAAAACGGTCCACGACGTAGGAAGTGGTGAAGGAAGTAGTCGAGGCGACCATTCCGGAGCGTGGGAACCCTTTGTGACAGTAAGAATAATGCATCTGTAATTCTAAAAATGCTATGGGAAGGGAGAGAAACAGGTCCACGACGTAGGAAGTGGTGAAGGAAGTAGTCAAGGCAAACAGTCCGGAGTGTAGGATTCCTTTGTGACAGTTAGATTAATGAATCTGCAATAATAAAATGCTAAAGAAAGGGAGGGAAACAGGTCCATGACGTAGGAAGTGGTGAAGGAAGTAGTCAAGGCGAGCAGTCCGGAAGGTGGGAACGCGTTGTGTCAGTTAGAATAATGGATCTGTAATAAAAAAATGCTAAAGGAAGGGAGGGAACCAGGTCCATGACGTAGGAAGTGGCGAAGGAAGTAGTCAAGGCGAGCAGTCCGGAGTGTGGAAACCCTCTGTGACGGTTAGATTAATGTATCTGCAATAATAAATTGCTAAAGGAAGGGAGGGAAACAGGTTCACGACGTAGGAAGTGGTGAAGGAAGTAGTCAAGGCGAGCAGTCCGGAGTGTGGGAACCCTTTGTGACAGTCAGATTAATTAATCTGCAATGAAAAAATTCTAAAGGAAGGGAGGGAAACAGGTCCACGACGTAGGAAGTGGTGAGGGAAGTAGTCAAGGCGAGCAGTCCGGAGTGTGGGAACCCTCTGTGACAGTTAGATTAATGTATCTGCAATAATAAAATGATGAAGGAAGGGAGGGAAACATGTCCACGACGTAGGAAGTGGTGAAGGAAGTAGTCAAGGCGAGCAGTCGGGAGTGTGGGAACCCACTGTGACAGTTAGATTAATGGATCTACAATAAAAAAATGCTAAAGGAAGGGAGGGAAACAGGTCCACGACGAAGGAAGTGGTGAAGGAAGTAGTCAAGGCGAACAGTCCGGAGTGTGGGAACCCTTTGTGACAGTTATATTAATGTATCTGCAATAATAAAATGCTAAAGGAAGGGAGGGAAACAGGTTCACGACGTAGAAAGTGGTGAAGGAAGTAGTCAAGGCGAGCAGTCAGGAGTGTGGGAACCCTTTGTGACAGTTAGATTAATGGATCTGCAATAAAAAAATTCTAAAGGAAGGGAGGGAAACAGGTCCACGACGTAGGAAGTGGTGAAGGAAGTAGTCAAGGCGAGCAGTCCGGAGTGTGGGAACCCTCTGTGACAGTTAGATTAATGTATCTGCAATAATATAATGATAAAGGAAGGGAGGGAAACAGGTCCACGACGTAGGAAGTGGTGAAAGAAGTAGTCAAGGCGAGCAGTCCGGAGGATGGGAACCCGTTGTGACAGTTAGATTAATGGATCTGCAATAAAAAAATACTAAAGGAAGGGAGGGAAACAGGTCCACGACGTAGGAAGTGGTGAAGGTAGTAGTCAAGGCGAGCAGTCCGGAGTGTTGGAACCCTTTGTGACAGTTAGATTGATGTATCTGCAAATATAAAATGCTAAAGGAAGGGAGGGAAACAGGTTCACGACGTAGGAAGTGGTGAAGGAAGTAGTCAAGGCGAGCAGTCCGGAGTGTAGGATTCCTTTGTGACAGTTAGATTAATGGATCTGCAATAACAAAATGCTAAAGGAAGGGAGGGAAACAGGTCCACGACGAAGGAAGTGGTGAAGGAAGTAGTCAAGGCGAACAGTCCGGAGTGTGGGAACCCTTTGTGACAGTTATATTAATGTATCTGCAATAATAAAATGCTAAAGGAAGGGAGGGAAACAGGTTCACGACGTAGAAAGTGGTGAAGGAAGTAGTCAAGGCGAGCAGTCAGGAGTGTGGGAACCCTTTGTGACAGTTAGATTAATGTATCTGCAATAAAAAAATTCTAAAGGAAGGGAGGGAAACAGGTCCACGACGTAGGAAGTGGTGAAGGAAGTAGTCAAGGCGAGCAGTCCGGAGTGTGGGAACCCTCTGTGACAGTTAGATTAATGTATCTGCAATAATATAATGATAAAGGAAGGGAGGGAAACAGGTCCACGACGTAGGAAGTGGTGAAAGAAGTAGTCAAGGCGAGCAGTCCGGAGGATGGGAACCCGTTGTGACAGTTAGATTAATGGATCTGCAATAAAAAAATGCTAAAGGAAGGGAGGGAAACAGGTCCACGACGTAGGAAGTGGTGAAGGTAGTAGTCAAGGCGAGCAGTCCGGAGTGTTGGAACCCTTTGTGACAGTTAGATTGATGTATCTGCAAATATAAAATGCAAAAGGAAGGGAGGGAAACAGGTTCACGACGTAGGAAGTGGGGAAGGAAGTAGTCAAGGCGAGCAGTCCGGAGTGTAGGATTCCTTTGTGACAGTTAGATTAATGAATCTGCAATAATAAAATGCTAAAGGAAGGGAGGGAAACAGGTCCACGACGTAGGAAGTGGTGAAGGAAGTAGTCAAGGCGAGCAGTCCGGAGTGTGGGAACCATCTGTGTCAGTTACATTAATGTATCTGCAATAATAAAATGCTAAAGGAAGGGAGGGAAACAGGTTCACGACGTAGAAAGTGGTGAAGGAAGTAGTCAAGGCGAGCAGTCAGGAGTGTGGGAACCCTTTGTGACAGTTAGATTAATGTATCTGCAATAAAAAAATTCTAAAGGAAGGGAGGGAAACAGGTCCACGACGTAGGAAGTGGTGAAGGAAGTAGTCAAGGCGAGCAGTCCGGAGTGTGGGAACCCTCTGTGACAGTTAGATTAATGTATCTGCAATAATATAATGATAAAGGAAGGGAGGGAAACAGGTCCACGACGTAGGAAGTGGTGAAAGAAGTAGTCAAGGCGAGCAGTCCGGAGGATGGGAACCCGTTGTGACAGTTAGATTAATGGATCTGCAATAAAAAAATGCTAAAGGAAGGGAGGGAAACAGGTCCACGACGTAGGAAGTGGTGAAGGTAGTAGTCAAGGCGAGCAGTCCGGAGTGTTGGAACCCTTTGTGACAGTTAGATTGATGTATCTGCAAATATAAAATGCTAAAGGAAGGGAGGGAAACAGGTTCACGACGTAGGAAGTGGTGAAGGAAGTAGTCAAGGCGAGCAGTCCGGAGTGTAGGATTCCTTTGTGACAGTTAGATTAATGAATCTGCAATAATAAAATGCTAAAGGAAGGGAGGGAAACAGGTCCACGACGTAGGAAGTGGTGAAGGAAGTAGTCAAGGCGAGCAGTCCGGAGTGTGGGAACCATCTGTGTCAGTTACATTAATGTATCTGCAATAATAAAGTGCTAAAGGAAGGGAGGGAAACAGGTCCACGACGTAGGAAGTGGTGAAGGATGTAGTCAAGGTGAGCAGTCTGGAGTGTGGGAACCCGTTGTAACAGTTAGATTAATGGATCTGCAAAAAAAAATGCTAAAGGAAGGGAGGGAAACAGGTCCACGACGTAGGGAGTGGTGAAGGAAGTAGTCAAGGCGAGCAGTCCGGAGTGTGGGGACCCTTTGTGACAGTTAGGTTAATGTACCTGCAATACTAAAATGCCATAGGAAGAGAGGGAAACATGTTTACGACGTAGGAAGTGGTGAAGGAAGTAGTCAAGGCGAGCAGTCCGGAGTGTGGGAACTGGTTGTGACAGTTAGATTAATGGATCTGCAATAAAAAAATGCAGAAGGAAGGGAGGGAAACATGTCCACGACGAAGGAAGTGGTGAAGGAAGTAGTTGAGGCGAGCAGTCCGGAGTGTGGGGACCCTTTGTGACAGTTAGGCTAATGTACCTGCAATATACTAAAATGCCATTGGAAGGGAGGGAAACATGTTTACGACGTAGGGAATGGTGATGGAAGTAGTTGGGGCGAGCAGTCCGGAGTGTGGGGACCCTTTGTGACAGTTAGGTTAATGTACCTGCAATACTAAAATGCCATAGGAAGGGAGGGAAACATGTTTACGACGTTGGAAGTGGTGATGGAAGTAGTTGAGGTCAGCAGTCCGGAGTGTGGGGACCCTTTGTGACAGTTAGATTAATGTACCTGCAATACTAAAATGCCATATGAAGGGAGGGAAACATGTTTACGACGTAGGAAGTGGTGATGGAAGTAGTTAAGGCGAGCAGGCCGGATTGTGGGAACCCTTCATTAGTTAGATAAACATATATTGGATTTTTAATCATTTTTAGATGATATAATTACGATATCGTTGTTTGAAATCATCATTGTAAGCCATACGATATTTTTTAGGAGATTCCTTACATCGTGCTTTGGCAATTGGGTTAAGTTAGATTAGTTCAGTTTGGCTTAGTTTTGTTTAAGATAGGCCTCATAACAAATATGGAAATAGGCTTCATTTAATCAAAAGACATGTTGTACAGGAACGATGGATTTACCTCCTATCGATAACTGTTGGAAATCCATTACGTATATTACCAATGACTTTGCTTAATTAATGGATGAGAAGTTAGGATTGTTGTTGACTAAGATTTGGTTGATTTGCCCATACAAATAACATTGTGTTCACCAGTGACACCGGTAAATAGGCTAGGTGTGGGTGGACTCTTTCATTACTGCGCTCATGTTCACTCATCCCGTTACGTGCAGAATAAGCGTACTACTAGTATAATGGTTTTAAATACCTTCAGTCACCAGTTCAAAATAGTCGGCTATTGCGACCTAGGTTTCGGCACGAAGTTGTACCATCATCAGGCGGGCCAGTTTTGAGTGAAGGTGACTGAAGGTATTTAAAACCATTATATTAGTTATTATAACCAGTTCAGGGGCAATCCCACATCTTATGATGTCGAAATTAGAAAATAACAAAAATTAATCCAAAAATGCTATGGGAAGGGAGGGAAACAGGTCCGCGACGTAGGAAGTGGTGAAGGAAGTAGTCAAGGCGAGTAGTCCGGAGTGTAGGAACTGTTTATGACGATTAGATTAAGGTATCTGCAATCTTTAAATGCAATGGGAAGGGAGGGAAACAGGTTTGCAACACAGGAAGTGGTGAAGGAAGTAGTCAATGCGAGTAGTCCGGAGTGTGGGAACTGTTTATGACGATTAGATTAAGGTATCTGCAATCCTAAAATGCTATGGGAAGGGAGAAAAACAGGTCCGCGACGTAGGAAGTGGTAAAGGAAGTAGTCAAGACGAGCTGTCCTGAGTGTGGGAACTGTTTATGACGATTAGATTAAGGTATTTGCAATCCAAAAATAACTAATAGATGAGTGAACGAAGTGAACGAATCTATGTATCGTGTATAGCGGAGTCGGAGAAAAGTTGTCCGCTTGTCTGTCTGTCTATCTGTGTGTGTGTTCGCACCAAAAACTCAAGAACCGTTGCACTTATAGCGTTCAAATTTTGCACAAATAATTATGACACCAGTGGGAAGACCCCATTAAAATTCTAGACGATTCCGTTCAGTAGTAATTATAAAAACCTTAAAAACATTTTTAAATTTGTCCCATAAGAATAACATTAGGAGATACCTTCTTCTTCTTTTTATTTGTTTACGTTTTGCGACCAACAATTTTGTTGTCTACTTAAGACAGAGAGAACGACTTTTACTCTAAGCTATTTCATCCATGGAGTAAACAGTTTGGCGTCTATGAATATATATCATTATAATTTAAGGTATCAGAATAATGTTCATTAAGATAATTAAATTTCACAACTTTCTGAATAATAAATTGAACTTTACAATATTAATCGGCAGTTATATACTGTTTATGTTGAGTATTAAAATTCACCTTTAAACCAAAAATATATAGGCCTATGTATATATTTAGAACAAAGCAGCATTTTACATTATTCAATTTAATGTTGGTGTTGAATATTAAATATTCAAAGATGTTAGTAATACTAAAATGCTATGCGAAGGGGGGGCGAAATAGGTCCACGACGTAGAGAGTGGTAAAGGAAGCGGAAAGGTGTACAGTGCGGAGTGTGGAAATCCTCTGTGACTGTTAAATTAATATGTCTGTAATACTAAATGCTATGGAAAGAAAGGGAAACAGGTCTACGATGTAGGTAGTAGTGAAGTAGTAGTGAAGGAAGTAGTAGAGCCGAGCGCTCCAGAGTGTGGAAAGCCTTTGTGGCAGTTATAATAATGTATCTACAATTCTAAAAACGCATTGGGAAGGGAGAAAACGGTCCACGACGTAGGAAGTGGTGAAGGAAGTAGTCGAGGCGACCATTCCGGAGCGTGGGAACCCTTTGTGACAGTAAGAATAATGCATCTGTAATTCTAAAAATGCTATGGGAAGGGAGAGAAACAGGTCCACGACGTAGGAAGTGGTGAAGGAAGTAGTCAAGGCAAACAGTCCGGAGTGTAGGATTCCTTTGTGACAGTTAGATTAATGAATCTGCAATAATAAAATGCTAAAGAAAGGGAGGGAAACAGGTCCATGACGTAGGAAGTGGTGAAGGAAGTAGTCAAGGCGAGCAGTCCGGAAGGTGGGAACGCGTTGTGTCAGTTAGAATAATGGATCTGTAATAAAAAAATGCTAAAGGAAGGGAGGGAACCAGGTCCATGACGTAGGAAGTGGCGAAGGAAGTAGTCAAGGCGAGCAGTCCGGAGTGTGGAAACCCTCTGTGACGGTTAGATTAATGTATCTGCAATAATAAATTGCTAAAGGAAGGGAGGGAAACAGGTTCACGACGTAGGAAGTGGTGAAGGAAGTAGTCAAGGCGAGCAGTCCGGAGTGTGGGAACCCTTTGTGACAGTCAGATTAATTAATCTGCAATGAAAAAATTCTAAAGGAAGGGAGGGAAACAGGTCCACGACGTAGGAAGTGGTGAGGGAAGTAGTCAAGGCGAGCAGTCCGGAGTGTGGGAACCCTCTGTGACAGTTAGATTAATGTATCTGCAATAATAAAATGATGAAGGAAGGGAGGGAAACATGTCCACGACGTAGGAAGTGGTGAAGGAAGTAGTCAAGGCGAGCAGTCGGGAGTGTGGGAACCCACTGTGACAGTTAGATTAATGGATCTACAATAAAAAAATGCTAAAGGAAGGGAGGGAAACAGGTCCACGACGAAGGAAGTGGTGAAGGAAGTAGTCAAGGCGAACAGTCCGGAGTGTGGGAACCCTTTGTGACAGTTATATTAATGTATCTGCAATAATAAAATGCTAAAGGAAGGGAGGGAAACAGGTTCACGACGTAGAAAGTGGTGAAGGAAGTAGTCAAGGCGAGCAGTCAGGAGTGTGGGAACCCTTTGTGACAGTTAGATTAATGGATCTGCAATAAAAAAATTCTAAAGGAAGGGAGGGAAACAGGTCCACGACGTAGGAAGTGGTGAAGGAAGTAGTCAAGGCGAGCAGTCCGGAGTGTGGGAACCCTCTGTGACAGTTAGATTAATGTATCTGCAATAATATAATGATAAAGGAAGGGAGGGAAACAGGTCCACGACGTAGGAAGTGGTGAAAGAAGTAGTCAAGGCGAGCAGTCCGGAGGATGGGAACCCGTTGTGACAGTTAGATTAATGGATCTGCAATAAAAAAATACTAAAGGAAGGGAGGGAAACAGGTCCACGACGTAGGAAGTGGTGAAGGTAGTAGTCAAGGCGAGCAGTCCGGAGTGTTGGAACCCTTTGTGACAGTTAGATTGATGTATCTGCAAATATAAAATGCTAAAGGAAGGGAGGGAAACAGGTTCACGACGTAGGAAGTGGTGAAGGAAGTAGTCAAGGCGAGCAGTCCGGAGTGTAGGATTCCTTTGTGACAGTTAGATTAATGGATCTGCAATAACAAAATGCTAAAGGAAGGGAGGGAAACAGGTCCACGACGAAGGAAGTGGTGAAGGAAGTAGTCAAGGCGAACAGTCCGGAGTGTGGGAACCCTTTGTGACAGTTATATTAATGTATCTGCAATAATAAAATGCTAAAGGAAGGGAGGGAAACAGGTTCACGACGTAGAAAGTGGTGAAGGAAGTAGTCAAGGCGAGCAGTCAGGAGTGTGGGAACCCTTTGTGACAGTTAGATTAATGTATCTGCAATAAAAAAATTCTAAAGGAAGGGAGGGAAACAGGTCCACGACGTAGGAAGTGGTGAAGGAAGTAGTCAAGGCGAGCAGTCCGGAGTGTGGGAACCCTCTGTGACAGTTAGATTAATGTATCTGCAATAATATAATGATAAAGGAAGGGAGGGAAACAGGTCCACGACGTAGGAAGTGGTGAAAGAAGTAGTCAAGGCGAGCAGTCCGGAGGATGGGAACCCGTTGTGACAGTTAGATTAATGGATCTGCAATAAAAAAATGCTAAAGGAAGGGAGGGAAACAGGTCCACGACGTAGGAAGTGGTGAAGGTAGTAGTCAAGGCGAGCAGTCCGGAGTGTTGGAACCCTTTGTGACAGTTAGATTGATGTATCTGCAAATATAAAATGCAAAAGGAAGGGAGGGAAACAGGTTCACGACGTAGGAAGTGGGGAAGGAAGTAGTCAAGGCGAGCAGTCCGGAGTGTAGGATTCCTTTGTGACAGTTAGATTAATGAATCTGCAATAATAAAATGCTAAAGGAAGGGAGGGAAACAGGTCCACGACGTAGGAAGTGGTGAAGGAAGTAGTCAAGGCGAGCAGTCCGGAGTGTGGGAACCATCTGTGTCAGTTACATTAATGTATCTGCAATAATAAAATGCTAAAGGAAGGGAGGGAAACAGGTTCACGACGTAGAAAGTGGTGAAGGAAGTAGTCAAGGCGAGCAGTCAGGAGTGTGGGAACCCTTTGTGACAGTTAGATTAATGTATCTGCAATAAAAAAATTCTAAAGGAAGGGAGGGAAACAGGTCCACGACGTAGGAAGTGGTGAAGGAAGTAGTCAAGGCGAGCAGTCCGGAGTGTGGGAACCCTCTGTGACAGTTAGATTAATGTATCTGCAATAATATAATGATAAAGGAAGGGAGGGAAACAGGTCCACGACGTAGGAAGTGGTGAAAGAAGTAGTCAAGGCGAGCAGTCCGGAGGATGGGAACCCGTTGTGACAGTTAGATTAATGGATCTGCAATAAAAAAATGCTAAAGGAAGGGAGGGAAACAGGTCCACGACGTAGGAAGTGGTGAAGGTAGTAGTCAAGGCGAGCAGTCCGGAGTGTTGGAACCCTTTGTGACAGTTAGATTGATGTATCTGCAAATATAAAATGCTAAAGGAAGGGAGGGAAACAGGTTCACGACGTAGGAAGTGGTGAAGGAAGTAGTCAAGGCGAGCAGTCCGGAGTGTAGGATTCCTTTGTGACAGTTAGATTAATGAATCTGCAATAATAAAATGCTAAAGGAAGGGAGGGAAACAGGTCCACGACGTAGGAAGTGGTGAAGGAAGTAGTCAAGGCGAGCAGTCCGGAGTGTGGGAACCATCTGTGTCAGTTACATTAATGTATCTGCAATAATAAAGTGCTAAAGGAAGGGAGGGAAACAGGTCCACGACGTAGGAAGTGGTGAAGGATGTAGTCAAGGTGAGCAGTCTGGAGTGTGGGAACCCGTTGTAACAGTTAGATTAATGGATCTGCAAAAAAAAATGCTAAAGGAAGGGAGGGAAACAGGTCCACGACGTAGGGAGTGGTGAAGGAAGTAGTCAAGGCGAGCAGTCCGGAGTGTGGGGACCCTTTGTGACAGTTAGGTTAATGTACCTGCAATACTAAAATGCCATAGGAAGAGAGGGAAACATGTTTACGACGTAGGAAGTGGTGAAGGAAGTAGTCAAGGCGAGCAGTCCGGAGTGTGGGAACTGGTTGTGACAGTTAGATTAATGGATCTGCAATAAAAAAATGCAGAAGGAAGGGAGGGAAACATGTCCACGACGAAGGAAGTGGTGAAGGAAGTAGTTGAGGCGAGCAGTCCGGAGTGTGGGGACCCTTTGTGACAGTTAGGCTAATGTACCTGCAATATACTAAAATGCCATTGGAAGGGAGGGAAACATGTTTACGACGTAGGGAATGGTGATGGAAGTAGTTGGGGCGAGCAGTCCGGAGTGTGGGGACCCTTTGTGACAGTTAGGTTAATGTACCTGCAATACTAAAATGCCATAGGAAGGGAGGGAAACATGTTTACGACGTTGGAAGTGGTGATGGAAGTAGTTGAGGTCAGCAGTCCGGAGTGTGGGGACCCTTTGTGACAGTTAGATTAATGTACCTGCAATACTAAAATGCCATATGAAGGGAGGGAAACATGTTTACGACGTAGGAAGTGGTGATGGAAGTAGTTAAGGCGAGCAGGCCGGATTGTGGGAACCCTTCATTAGTTAGATAAACATATATTGGATTTTTAATCATTTTTAGATGATATAATTACGATATCGTTGTTTGAAATCATCATTGTAAGCCATACGATATTTTTTAGGAGATTCCTTACATCGTGCTTTGGCAATTGGGTTAAGTTAGATTAGTTCAGTTTGGCTTAGTTTTGTTTAAGATAGGCCTCATAACAAATATGGAAATAGGCTTCATTTAATCAAAAGACATGTTGTACAGGAACGATGGATTTACCTCCTATCGATAACTGTTGGAAATCCATTACGTATATTACCAATGACTTTGCTTAATTAATGGATGAGAAGTTAGGATTGTTGTTGACTAAGATTTGGTTGATTTGCCCATACAAATAACATTGTGTTCACCAGTGACACCGGTAAATAGGCTAGGTGTGGGTGGACTCTTTCATTACTGCGCTCATGTTCACTCATCCCGTTACGTGCAGAATAAGCGTACTACTAGTATAATGGTTTTAAATACCTTCAGTCACCAGTTCAAAATAGTCGGCTATTGCGACCTAGGTTTCGGCACGAAGTTGTACCATCATCAGGCGGGCCAGTTTTGAGTGAAGGTGACTGAAGGTATTTAAAACCATTATATTAGTTATTATAACCAGTTCAGGGGCAATCCCACATCTTATGATGTCGAAATTAGAAAATAACAAAAATTAATCCAAAAATGCTATGGGAAGGGAGGGAAACAGGTCCGCGACGTAGGAAGTGGTGAAGGAAGTAGTCAAGGCGAGTAGTCCGGAGTGTAGGAACTGTTTATGACGATTAGATTAAGGTATCTGCAATCTTTAAATGCAATGGGAAGGGAGGGAAACAGGTTTGCAACACAGGAAGTGGTGAAGGAAGTAGTAAACGCGAGTAGTATGGAGCGTGGGAACTGTTTATGACGATTAGATTAAGGTGTCTGCAATTCTGAAATGCTATGGGAATGGAGTGAAACAGGTCAATGACGTAGGAAATGGTGTAGGACGTAGTAAAGGCGAGCCGTGTGGAGTTTGGGAATGGATTTATGTATCTCCAATACTAAGACTGCTTTTAGAGTGAACTAATGATTTTCTCCGAGCAAAGCTTGGTCCCCAGGTACTAAGTATAAAACGCTTATTGCAGTCATACTCGTGCTTTGCGATTGCAATGAGAGAGGGCATGTTTTAAGAAAAATTGTTTTACCATAATTTACGGTTTACTATAGTATAGCACATCTACTATTAAAAATGTTTTACCACTGCACCTAAACAATAGAAAAAGTTTAGTTCTCACAGCTTGTTGTTGCTGCTTGGTTCTAATTAGCTGTTGACATATGAAACAAATAGTGCTGCACTCTGTTGGTAAACCTTATAACATACGTTTAGAAGCTTATTTATTAGATAATCGACTCTTCCCATGCACATTTTATTGCCTACTTACTACATAGTCTAGTTTAGTGCAGTGGATGTGACATAGTTGATAATTTTGATTTATAATCCTTCCGATAGTTACATCCAAACATTTTGTTTTACCCTTTTCTTTATAATCTTATAATAACTAGTAATTTAGTGACACAACAATTCACTAAAAATCAATACAAATACCTTCATACTCCTTTCTAGATACTCCTTGATACACCAGTTTTTCAGAATAACTATTGTCAACAACATAGTAGGCATACTTTGGTAGTTTCTTTGAACATTTTGCCTCATTGATTCCCAATTTTAAATCCTTGGTTGGCCAATCGTACATTGTGAGTACATAATAAGAGCAGCTTTGGGGAATTCTCGAGAAGGGAAGTCGAGTATTTAGTACTATGCAAAAAAGTGCACATATTATATGCGCAATATATTAAGTGCATTGTTTGTAAATTAATACTTGGTAGATCAATCCCGAAGCGAATGTCTCCACTCCTATTTGATAAAAAATTCATATGATTCGGGGTATAATAATTGCATGTATGCGGAGTTGCGATTAAAATTAGGTCACATCAAAATATACTGTACGAGTATTTCTCCCTCCCTTCCTAATACCATCTAATACCTTCAACCCCAGTGAGAAGTATACCCTAGATAACTTATAAATATCGACGCGGTGTTATAACAGCCGACGCTGACAATATTACAGCAGCTGATTGGCGGGAAACAAGACGCAATAAAACCGGGAATGTTCCCAGAACCTTATCGATCCTCCCCCAAAGCACCTGAGCCCCGAACCCCGAGCAGCACTTACCCTCGTTACGGACTATTTTTAACCCCCGGGTTGAGGAGCTATTTCTGTAGCGGGGGCGACGATAAATGGGTAGCCGTCGCTATTTTTAGCACCCCCTTCCCTCCCCCGCCGTCGTAACACGGGTACGTCTCCCACGCATCTCTTACCCTCGCCCCCACCACCACCAGGTGTGCGTACACTATTGGTGTAACAGGTTGTTATGGCGTATCTGTCTGTGTTGCTGCGATACAAGGGCGGAGAGGACCAACTACAACAGTGTAGAACTACTGCAGTCCTTCAATGGCTTATCACGTAATGAAACGTCACAAAATGCATGTTGCAGTGGCAAACAATAAATAATATATAGACAATTGCAGGGGGTCTACTCGGTAAATTGGGCTAGGTTGAAGGAGTATTATGACTTACTTGGTCGCCCGAGTCACAGTAAACATACTATAGTAGTATGTTTTCTGTGCCCGAGTGTATAATCCAATGTACGCCACCAATTACAAAAATATAGTCGTATATTGTTTTATGGATACTATCTAAGGTCCGCTCAGTCTACCAGCGTACTTTTAGCGAATTTCCCTATAGGGAAGTAGCTATTACCGTAGGTCTCATGGTAAGACTTAGGCCCGGGACCGATTTACTTTTTCATTTTGATGTCCCCAGAGGCCAAAAACACCACTCGTTCAAATTTTTATATATGTATGTATATATATATATATATGTCCGTGAACACGATAACTTGAGTAATTTTTATCCGATTTTGATGAAATTTGGTTTGAAGGTGTAAGGCGGGATAAACTTGAATGAGTTCGCGATCCAGCATGATCGGACCATGGGAACAGGGTTTTATGGGGGGTTTTATGGGGTAAAAATTGGTTTTTCTCACTTTTCACCCTCAAAACACAAAATTTCCCAATTTTTCTCTAAACCTTCTTAAAGAGCTTAAAAAAACAAACAATTCAGTATATCAAAGTGTTTTTGTACGGTTATTGGTTAAGGAGAAAACTAAAAAAAAAATGGTAAATTTGAAATTCCCATGTTGTTCTTATGGAGAATATTGTAAAATGTTGTAGTTTGCTTGTTTATGGATATCTTTTGATCAAACTTGGCAAATATATTCATTTTATACTAAGCAATAATTATTTTACTTAAAACACACACTTTATTAGTTTCCTTGTAGCAGCAAACCTAGGTACTCGTTAAACCTAATGTTATTTAAATAGATCAATTGAAAATCAATTCATCCAAATGGAAATTCGCTTAGGCGTCAGGTTTGCTGCGGCGGGGGTATTTTTCTCTGCAGTATCCCGAGATTAGTACATCCTCAGTAAG
This sequence comes from Macrosteles quadrilineatus, assembly GCF_028750875.1. Classification (NCBI taxonomy): domain Eukaryota; kingdom Metazoa; phylum Arthropoda; class Insecta; order Hemiptera; family Cicadellidae; genus Macrosteles; species Macrosteles quadrilineatus. The sequence continues at coordinate 104,474,331 of NW_026542602.1, read as the reverse complement.
ATCTTCATTCCTAAACTATCAATATATGTACCATAAGCTCAAGACAAACAATCGTAATTAAACCCGAGAACCTTAAGAACTTGAATAACATTTCCTTGACGGTTCAATCAGTCACTTATTTTTTTGATATTTCATTACAACTACGGACATAAAATTATAGTAAACCTGAGATACTTTAAATATATAAATAATACACAACGTTATAAATACAACGTTAAGCCTACTTTTTAAAATTCTGGAAAATCTTTTACAATGAAAATATAGTAAACTGTGTCGATTCGATATTTACCCTTTTCGGAAGATTAGTTTGAATGCACCAAGGACGATAAAAAAGATATTTTGCACTGTGATATTTTGCTTCTTCAGTTTACATTTTCCCACTTTTGGAGAGTTATCCAAACCTGGGAAACTTTGATCTTTATAACATTGAGAAATTACTTTGATGAGTTATTTTCAGCTTTCCCTGATAACTACCACTCAAAAAGACGGAAGCTTTTGAATAAAGTAAAATTAGTTTAAAGTTTCTTGTTATGAGAACAAAATGTTTTCAGAACAAACTATTTATCATTATTAAAATACACCTTTACATATGGATTAACGCATTTAATTTATGGTAAAAAATGTAGAAAGTAAATTCCAAGACAATAAGATAAAATAAAATATAATAAAATACCCCCGCCGCAGCAAACCTGCAGACTAAGCGAATTTCCATTTGACTGATTGGATTTACACTGAAATGTCTACTTAAAAATTTAACATTTATTCCCGATTTAAATAGAATTAGTTTAACAAGTACTTAGGTTTGCTGCATATGGGAGGGTAAAATTGTTTTTTTTTTTTTGTAAAATGTTAATAGTTAGTAAGAAATAAAAACATTTTCCAAATTTGATCAAAATATGATCATAAACAAGCAAACTACAACAGTTTACTTATTCTCCATAAGAATAACATGGGAATTTTAAATTTACAATTTTTTGGAATTTTCTCCGTAACCGTTAGGCGCATAATAACGCTTCAATATACTAAATTATTTGTTTTTTTAAGCTCTACAAAATGGTTTGGAAATAAATTGCAAAATTTTAAGTTTTTTGGGTCAAAAATGGGAAAAACCTATTTTTACCCCATAAAACCCCCCGTAAACACCCGTTCCCATGGTCCGATCATGCTGGATCGCGAACTCGTTCGAATAAACTTAGGTTTACACGTTTGTACCAAATTTCATCAAAATCGGATCATTTTTGCTTGAGTTATCGTGCTGACGGACACATATATATATATATATATAAATATATATATATATATATATATATGAATTTGAACGGATGGTGTTTTTGGCCTCTAGGGACCTCAAAACGAAAAAAAAAATCGGTCCCGCGTCCAGGTCTTACCATGAGTACTACGGTAATAGCTTATTCCCTATATGGGAAATTCGCTAATATAATACAAGACAATAGCCTACTCAAGAATATCAAATTCACAACCGAACACCTGATCAAAAATATAACTCCACAGCTGCATATTTCATCAAAACTATTTTAAAGGACAACCCGTACCTTTTAATAAAGTAAACGAATAAACGTATAAGAAATTCGATCATTATAAAATTACTATCAACCTAAATATTATCTAGATTATCGAATCAAAACAATTAATACTGCATGGTACTAAATACAAGAATCTTAATGAGCGATTAAGAAAATATCTGGATGGATTTGATCACATGTTGTACCAAAAGGTGTAATTAATACATTTTGTTTTTGACTATTTTAGGTAATTAAAGCATTGACTGTTATGTGATATGAATGGGTGTACACTCTGTTAAATGAGAATTTTTGTTTCAAACCTTGCAGGTTAGGACACTTAAAATAAAAGCCAAAACGCAAAGCGTCGAGATTAAACACAACGCTAAATTTGAAATCCATTAATTCCGAGAAACAAAATATGAAGGTATGAAAGGTCAAATGTTTTCCCGATGTAGCTCTTCCACCAGAATGTAAAAATTCTGTTTCATGCAAATTCTGATAAATTATCGTAACCTATTTTATATTTTTGTAATTACTATGTGTTGAAAAACCACTATTCTTGTGCAAAATATGAATAAAAATACGTGAACCGTTTAAAAATTGTGGCATTTGAAAATATTTGATGCCAAATGCCATGAAAACCGTTAATTTTGCAAAATATTTGCAGGAGTAAAAGTTAGTAAATTTTATGCAGATTACAACGATATCTTGTAAGCATAGTACTACAGTATGGACAAAGAATGACTGAGAAATTAATTTTGTTCTTCCCATACCTACACTTTTCTCCATTTAAACAATGTTAAAAAGTAGTTTTATCAATTTAACATTGTTTCAATGAAAACTTAAAGTATAACAAGAAAAAAATCAGTTTCTCAATTATTCTTTGGCCAAACTAAGAGTTTAAGATATAGTTGTAATTTGCATAAAATGTACTAGCTTTTACTTGTCCTGCAAATATTTTGTAAAATTAACGGTTTTCATGGAATTTGGCATCGAATATAAAAATCCCGCCATTTCGAAACGGTTCTCTTCATATTTTGCACAAGAATAGTGGTCAATAAGATAAACGTTTTTATAGAATTTCAACGCTGAAGCTCAAACAGTTAAGGAGTTATAAATGTTTATTTTAAAATCACATAGAGACATATAGACTGAAAAAGAAATGAGATAGGACACAAATGTTATATTACATTTTCTGTTCCTTTTGATATGCTCAATAACGTGACAAAGTTTGTTCATATGGTTGCAAGACACACTGTATACTGTACATTAAAAATAGGGCAGGATAGATTTTGCATTGCCAATTAAATTAAAATCTGATGTTTGTAGTAATCCACTATATCTCGGAGCAATTTCATTCAAAAATGTCATATTATTTCACAAAAACTTTGATAAAATATGTTTGATTAAAGTTAGCTTGTCAACAGTATCGTAAGTGACCTGGAGGTGGGAGAAAATCTGTAGAACAGTATTTTACCTTAACACCACGTTCGGCCACATAACAGTACGATAAAGTTAGCAAGTCGTGACCTTTCAAGGACAATCTGCCGCAGCCTGGTTTTGGTTGGTTGTCTCTTAGCGACCGACCAGCTTCAGCCACGTGCCAACCCCCCTACAACAACCACCCTGCCTCATTTGTACTCATCATCTCAAACCGTCTTGGTACAAATATGTCACGTTAGTAGCGACCCTCTATTGCCGAAATAAATACATTTGTATGTAAAAATCCTATTTTTACACTATCGATTGCAAAATCAATCTCACAAATATGAATATTCTTAAAAAACAACTTACTGATGCAATTATACTCAAGAGTATTTATTAATTTATCTGTATAAATATTACCTGCGTAATATGTCTTTTGTGTACATATTGCAGTATAAAAAAGTATTATAGGAGGGGAAAGTAAACTATTCATGCAAACCTCCACCACCAACAACTACCCCCCCCCCCCCCCCTCCTCTAAAACCCTAACTAAACTTGGTTGATATAATCTCAGTATTAATACAAAAATATAGACCTACATTAGCAGGAAACAAATTTACAAACACAAAGAAATGTACAAATTAGTAAATGATTTTTTCATAATTACTTCAAAATTCGTGGCAAAAAATACGTTCGATTACATTTTTTTACTGGAAACTCCATTAAAATGAATATTACGAAATAAGTATACGTAACTAACCGATGAAATCATACTCGTAGCTGTTAATCAATTAATTACTTCGTATGAGTAATCTCGTGTATTACACTTTATGTCGACGTATTTCGTATCGTTCTACGTAACTGTAATTCAATGAGGAAAAAAACGAATTTCTGGAACGAACTGGTAAACAACAATAGGAATCTCGATCAAATCTGTGAATCACGCTCACAACAATTAATTGAGTATTAATACAAGGCTCAAACTGTTGGTAAATTCAATGTCATACTATTTTTGGTTAAACGTAAAAGAAAAATTCCAAATTTCATTGAATACATATAACAAATTTACAATAATATATTATTAATCTTATTAATCCATACATTATTAGTTTAAGATACTCACGAACTTGACTTGACACAAACTTGGCGTGGTAATACTAGTACCTGGAAAAGAGAATGAACAAATTATTCACTATGTATAACAAACATGGACTCTATCAAATAGTTTAAACAGGGATGGAGCAAAGAGCAAACACACAGTTATGTTCTTTATTTATTTTACAAGTTGTTTATTTATTCTATGAAAACAATATTAATCTAAATTGAAAACGAAGTTAAATTCAGTATACATGTCCAAAAAGAACTGAAATGTTAATATAAACTTACATTTACATATGTACAGATAGAAAAACTTAAACACTTTCTCAAACAGTTTTGGTGATATTTAATAAATCTCAATACGGCCACCAATTAAGGCCATGTCGGCGTTGAATACAAATTTTGCACATCGCACACCTTTGCTGCATTTCTCGTGGATTGAAAAACATTGCATGGGTATTGGCAGAGCATTAATAACAGTGACCATATTGAGATTTACTGAATATCACCAACAACTTTTTGAGTTTTTTTATCCGTACATATGTAAATGTTACCATGTAGTTAAAAATGTGTAAATAAAAATGTATGTTAAAATGTGTCAGTTCTTTTTTGGTCACCCTGTACATGTAGACTCGAGTATGAATGAAGAGATTTTAACTCCAGCTAAAAATAAATGAAAGCTGAATTCATGTTATATTTTACTAGGTACCTTATGAAGTTGACAAAATTAAGAATATAAATTTCAATGTAAGAAACCTCCAATTCCTTTGCAATTGTACAATAACTGTTTAAAAACTAACTGGATATGGATTCAATATAACTAATCTACGCAAAAAAACAAATAATAACCCAGCACGCGAAAGCATAAGTTAGTGATTCAATTAGATCTTCCATCGAGAACCAACTAAACAGAAATTCCTAAATAAAAAGAAATATTTATGTCATGAAATTTTGATCATTGTTTTGTTTGTACAGTAGAACGATAATGGATCAAATACATTGGTAAAATAGTTTTACATTTTTGAATAAGTGGACTGTATTTTGTATAGGAGAATTTTGTTTTATTTACATTAAAAGAATCGTTTACTGTTCTTGGTTGAATACATATTCTAAGATAAATAACTTTTATCTTCTTGAAGTTGAATAACACTTTAATGATATATTCTTGAATTTAGTTTTTCATACTAACGCATTTTCATACATCTTCACTTAGGTCATTCTGTCTTCTATGTTGATCTTCATCACAGTCACGTTTTGTTTTTAACATTTTACTGTTGAAAATGTTTAGAATATTTAAACTGGTTGCATTAACAGTGTTGCCAGTTTTAATAATGAAATATTATTTGTAGATACAATGTGATATAATATAATTTGATGTAATAACATATGATAATTTAAATATTGTAATTAATTGCAATTTAAACTTTAATAATAATAAATTGTAAACTTAAACATTGGTTAATGAATTTTGATTGAGTTATTTGGAATAATTTACATATGAATTAAATAAAGAAAAAAAATGAATACTTAACAATTTATTTACTTTTCAATGAGTCCTCTACCTCTACAGTAAAAATGTGAACCGATATCAAACTGTATAACCGTGTACAAAACAGACTAAAATTATTAACCTACTTATCACAAGTGTTTTGTGCTAAAATACATAGACAAACCTTCGGCATCTAAACGATGCTGCGAGTTTATATAACTCTTACAAGAATAAAACCGTATTAACATTCTCAACTCTAATACGTTTACCTACTTTCTGCTAACATTACATAGACATACTTTAACATGTCGGTACTCTACTCATATCACAACCACGAAGTGTTTTGTGTGCAGAACCTTTACATCAATCATTTCTAGAGGTCGTCCAGTGGTCGAAAACTCAACAGAAAATATGTAATGCCTTCTCTATTTTTACCCCAAACTGTTAATAAAACATGTGATTTGAATTTCTTCCATATCTTTTGATTTTCTGTTTATATTTCGTTGTTATTTCATCACCAGCATGAAAACACATAAGGCCCATGTAATTTTTTTCAATTTTCAGTTTCTTGCGCTTATTTTTTAGTCTATTTTAATTTATAAAGGAATTCTGCACACCTACAGGAAAATATCTTTCTAACAGTAAGTGTAGATTTTTTCTGCGATGCACAGGAGCTGAGAAAAAAGGTTTAAAAGAAACACGCTTGCCTATTAATATATAGATTTGTGTCAAAATAGACATAGAGTTTAACATGAAGCCGTTGAAACGGGTACAGTTCTTGTGTAATCTAGTTTTTATACATAGTACATCAAGCGATGACAGTAAACGTGAACTATTGATGGTCCTAAATAAGAATATTTATTAAACTAACACTTTCATTTACAACTAACTATCCAATTATACACCAAGCTAGAAGCGTGCACGATTCAAGCAGCTTCGATGATGGTATATTTTTTATTCACAACTAAGTTCAACGTCACATTGTACTCGTAGTTGCATGTTGTTTTGCCAAGTCAAATCAAATCTCATTATTATCTTTCAGCTCTAAAAAAGCAATCAATATTGTCAAATGGCATCTAAAAAAACATTAAACATAGACATGGATTAAATAACAGGAACCTTGATCTTTAATTATTTAAAAACTGATATCTAAAACCTCCAAGAACGAGAACAGAGTATAAAAAATTATTTAAAAAATTGTATTTGTAGCTATGTGTGTACGTAGTAGGCCTACGTGTAAGTATTGTAAGTGGTAAGTTGAGACGATGGCTATTTCTTGTGTAAAGTGCATGTATGTCAGATCGGATGCTATACTGGTCTATATTCTCTTTTACGTATAATAAGCAACTTAAAATGTATAAAGATGGAAGGGTTAGGATATTTAAGATCTTAAAATCTGCTTTGCAATCGTTCCTGGGCAATGTTCCTTTTAATGAACCTAACTGCTTTCCTTTGCCATTTAAAAAAGGTTTTGGCTCATACAGAGTTACCCCATAAGAGAACACCATATTATAGGTGCGAATGGAAAAAATGCATAGTAAAAATTTTATTTAGAATCATTTGTTCACTTACATTGTCATTTAATTGTTTAAACAAAAATACAGTTCTAGCCAATTTACTACATAAGAACTTTGTATGCTCACTCCAATTCAGCTTACGATCAATATGGATTCCTAGAAATTTTACCGATTTATTGTCATTAGAATTGTTTATTTTAAGGTTCAAATGAATTTCTTCTGTTTTTGAGTTATTAATCTTTAATTTATTTCCTTGAAACCATTATTCAGCCAACTTTAACACCTCATCCCGTTCTTCAAGTGCTTTACTCAGATTTTGACTACTTGTGAGGAATGTAGTATCATCAGCGTAAAGAGTGGTTTTACAGGGAATAGAAAGAGGCGAATAATAACAAAATTAAAAGTAGAGGCCCAAGGACGGATCCTTGAGGTACGCCAATTTTGATTTTCAACATATTAGATCTTGAATTGTTTACCTACACTAGCTGGAAACGGTTCACTAAATATGAGCTTAACAGATTTAATGAGAGACTGAATCAAAAGCTTTAGCCAAATCAATTAATTTAGTACACATATTAATTTTAGCATCACAACCGTTAAAACTATCTGTGATTATGTTTACCAAGGCCTTGATTGTGGACAAATTTGATCTAAAACCAAACCGACTATCACAGAACAAGCTTTTTTTCAAAATATGAATAAATTTGTTGGTATAGACAGTGTTCTTATATTTTAGAAAGAACTGGGATTAGAGATATCGGTATGTAATTATTTGGATCAGTTTTACCCCCCTTTTTGAAGATTGGTATTGTAACTGATATTTTAAGGCATTCTGGAAATGTTTCTTGTTCAATCATCATATTATATAGAATGTTAAGTGGATTTATCAAACGAGGGCCTATCTTTTTTATTACATAATTGGAGAAGCCATAATAGTCCTCAGCCTTAGAACTATGTACTTAGTCTATTAATGGCCTCTAAAATATTTAATTGGGAGATTGGTGACCAATAGGACCCCTTGCACTTTGTCCGTTAAGAAACTGTTTTTATTCAGTGGTAAACAAGCAGAATTTACAAAACTATAGTTTAAAACATTTATATCAACTGGAACAGAATGAACTGTAACAGCCCCAAGGTGGCAAACCATCAAAATATTTAATCAATACACGGGTACTACTTTTAATGGATTATTAAGAAAGTCTATATATATTTTTCTCTCATTTCAACATTTACAAAAGCCTGAGAAAACGAGGTGCAAATTTCAAAGATGTATTTTGTGTGCATTTAATAATCATAATATTGTACATAATTTGCTATCACTCTTTTTGAATTAAAACTACTTTATTGAAATAAAAGAATATAGGCCTAACACATTTCATCGACGGAAAGTTTAACATCCCATTAAGCTTAGTTGGGGATATTGAAAAGCAAAACAATTCATTATTTTAATTATTGTGTTTGTACACAAAGTCAACGGCATATATAACCATAGAACACATAGTATTAATATGATACTATGTTAATACTAATATATTACTACAGCAAATTAATGAATACTATATGCTCTATTATAACTAATTTTTCTGTCCAAAAATTTAAATTCAGAAAGTGTTACTAAGCCCTAACACTTACTGAAATGCATTGAATTAATCAAAATGTCATATACTGTAATATGTAATATTTTATTATTATTATTATTATGAGTAATGTATAACATTCAATTATTTTTAGAACAATTTAAGAATAAGTTAACTGTTGTCGTTCGCTTGTTAGTGGATTTAAAATACTTTGATAAAACTTGGCGAATTAATTTATTTCATACCATTTATTTTATAGGCCATATTTTCCATTAAAACATTTTTCCTTCCATGAAGCAGCAAACCTAAGTATTCATTAAATCTAATGTTATTTAAAATGGAATACATCTGGGAAGTACGTTATTCTAAAACCAACAAGACTAATAGAGATTCGCCTAGTCTGCAGGTTGGCTGCGGCGAGGCCACAATTAATTGACCAACCAGACACGTTGTATCCGTCGAGTCATTGCTATATTTGCACCTTAATTCAACTCAATTTGCAAAATAAACTCAGTAGGGAAAAGGAAGTGTTAATTAAAACTGGCGAATTTTGAGTATGACAAATATCCATGTAAAAGTTTAATGGCAGCGGTGGGATTCGAACCCACGCCTCCGAAGAGACTGGTGCCTTAAACCAGCGCCTTAGACCGCTCGGCCACGCTACCAGTTGTCAAAGCGGTTAGAAAAAGTCAGCCCTGAGAATGACCCTTACAAATAATAATAACTAGGATGGTTAAATTTTCTACGAATCAGTTTTGTCCCCAATAAGAAATCAATTAAATAAATATTTGTTTTGTAATTAAAAACAATTGATATAAAAATGCAAGCATTAAACGTCAATCTATAAAAACACCAATTTTTAATTTTGTACAATATTCATTACTAGAGGTCGTCCAGTGGTCGAAAACTCGACCAAAACTATGTTATGAACAGACTTCTCTATTTTCACCCTACGTTGTAAATAAAATATGTGATAGGGATTTCTTTTGGAAGTGACTTGAAAAAGGCATTTTGTATCTAGGGCTGTAAAACAATTTTGCCTACGTGGCAACATTATGTGAATGCCGTCGTATCACGTTGTGTGGCTTCGGACCGGAAGTGTTTCCCATATCAAAAATCTGCATTCTTTCATAAGTCCAATGTCTGAGCCACAAAACTCCCGAGGCATTTCTCACGCACATGTCTATCAAATTCGGTATAATAAAAAATACATCTTGTTTATTAACTCTCATATAAGGCCTATAGAGACGGTTACGGTTTCTTCTTTCTACCCGGCCAGATAATGGTCGCCGTAGAGGCATTTCAGAATGATACTTGAAAAACCATTCACGTTTATAGTAAACAAATACAGTAAAATTATCGAAATTTCACTAAACAAAAAGTAAGTTAAGTATGTAATAATCGGACATAACACACAACACACAACACACAATCAGTGCAAAATCAGACTCACCAGTACCACCACTGAGAACTAAATTTGTTTATGTTATTATTTTGATTTTATATTTTAGATGATGATAGTTTTACAGGTGGTGAAAATACCACAAAACAAATAATGATGTACACACGCCAACATGGTTTGCAGTGCATTTCATGCAGTAAATATTTTATATACATGTGATTCATGGTGGAAGGAAAATGCATGTGCTTGGAAATTCTTTCATTTGTTTTGATTTTCTGTTTATATTGCGTTGTTATTTCGTCACCAGCATGGCAACCCATGAGAACATTTTAATTTTTTGAAATTTCAAATTCATTTTTTGTGCTTATTTTTGAGCCTATTATTAATTTAATTTTTGGATTCTGCACATCTACAAGAAAATATCGTTCTAACAGTATGCGTAGATATTCTCTGTGATGCACGTGAGCTGAGAAAAAATGTTTTAAAGAAACATGCTAGCCTATTATAGACTAGTGGTCGTCCAGTGGCCGAAAACTCGACGAGAATCATGTAATGTACACGTATTAACTATTGGATACTGAAGTAGACACCCCATCTATATGGACCAGCTGTCACCATTTTTTTGATGAAAAAACATGTAGTTGTGTGAGCCAGTTACCGATTGCGTGTCTTAAATTAAATTTTCTACACCTTTTTTTTGGTACTGACAAATTTGATGGGTCAACAGTTGCTATAACTCATAATGAGTCAATCCATAAGGTTGACTTGGTAAAAAACATCGTGTAATCGACAGAAATTAGTCATTTAGATTAGCGCAATCTGTTGGTGGCTCACATCAACTACGACGAATAAAAAAAAACTGGTGACAACTTTAAAATGGAGATAAAAGTACATGCTTCTCTATTTTCACCCCACGCTGTAAATAAAACATGTGATTGTCATTTCTTCCATTTGTTTTGATTTTCTGTTTATATTTCGCTGTTATTTCGTCACCAGCATGGCAACCCATAAAGCCCGTTAATTTTTTTTTAATTTCAAATCCATTTTTTGGGCTTATATTTGAGCCTATTTCAATTTTTAAAGGGATTCTGCACTTCTACAGTAAAATATCTTTCCAACGGTATGCGTAGATTTTACCTGCGATGCACACGAGTTGAGAAAAATGGTTTTAAAGAGACATGCTTGCCTATTAATATATAAATAGATTCTCACTAAGTTGTATATCTGGACAGGGGGTAAAATTCCGGCCCGTACACTATGAGGTTTATAATTTTTATTTGTTCTGATTAAATTCACAAACTAAAGTGAATGTTTAATTCCACCTTTTATTAATTTAACTCATGTTGTACAACTCAAAATTACGCGGCCGGAATTTTACTCCCTAAGCTGTGACGTCAGTTTTGCTCAGGGGAAAAATTCCAGGGGGTTAAAATTCCACTATCCCCTTAGCCTAGTAGTTTGTGATGTATGCGATAACTTGGACAAACAACAAATACTTAAATCATATTTGATTGCAGTCAAGATTTAAGCGACGGCTTGCAAAACAATTTTTGCAACAACATAAAGGGTGTCCCGTAAGCATGTACAAAGGGGTTTATAGGTCAAAGTAAAACGAAAATCAAGAGCAGAATTTGTTTTTGCTCAAGAATTTGTAGATTTAAGTTGAAGGACAAGATCCGTAACAATAAAACCACATTATTTGGTTTTTACACCACAACAAAAAAGATTTGCAGTCTTGAAAACGATTTTATATTTTTCGTGTATATCCGAATAGGTACTATAAGGAGTTATCCAGTACATACCTTTGTTTCAACGCTGTTCACATGATATTTTTATGTAGATGCCAGCGCCTGCTCGTGAAAGGGATGCAACACGCATGACTTCTCTGTAAGTAGAGTTGTCAGTAGCTACACTTTAGCAGGCGCAAACTTATATGCCTGAGTGAGGAAATCTTGGATACAGCTTATAAAAATCGGTAAGCAAAATCAATATATTAATTAGAAACTATTTTTTTCTCTCTCCACTAATTTGAGAGTACAGCTGGACGTAGAAACTCGGTGGTTTATATATGAAAGAAATGGTTTGTAGATGAGCCATCAAAAGAGAAAAGAGGTAAATTCCCTTGCGGCTATGCCCTAGAGGCCTTTAAAGTTCCCTCCCCAGATTTGTTTACTTTACCACCAGATGGATAATCTTACACTCTTTGTTAATGACACAGCTGTTAGTGTATTTTAAAGGTCACGTGTTTTACGCATTTACTTAATCTTTCAAAATGAAATTTTAACATTATTTTGTGGTTTTAAAATTGATTTTCCAATGCATAGTAATAGTCCAAGCAAACTAAAAAAACTTACATAGGGATCGTTAAAAAAATTGCAAGAAAGCGTTTTATGGTTTTATTTTGTAGTGTTGGGTTAGCAGAATGACATACTAAAAGTTGCCAAAAATCGGTACACGAGAAAACCACTAAAACCAAAATATAAAATAGCGGCTTTTACCAACATTGGACAAATTAAAAAAAAATATATTTCACATGCATTTGTTATGCACATCTTTCGAGATATTGACTTGGGACCACCACCTGTATTAATTAGGTGGTTAGTACTTCATGAACAGGTTTTTGACCGCCATCTTGGATCCGCCATATTGGACATAGATATATATTTTTTAATGTAATGATAGTGTTGTGACACATCATTACAAACTAAATTTTTACACTGATTTCAATGCCGAAATCCGTTTTTCAATATCTTTTTTAATTTAGAAGATATACTCAAACGAAAACTCTCCCCCATACATTTCTTATGGACGTTTCTTAGTTTGATATATTTTTTTAATTATTTTTCTTATATCTCCAGTTCTTATTAACGCTTGCAGTTCGTACTAGGCTTAAAATGTTCAGTAATTTAAGCACTTTCATTTGAGACCTTGAGCAATAAAATCAGACGAGTTGAAGACCAGCTACGAACCTCAGAACAATATTAAATTTAACTTTTTAGAAATATATTTTTATTAAAAGATTTATAACTCGGGTTGTTAATACGTCACCAAGTTATTTATGGTCTTTAATTACTTAGCAAATGTTTGGCTTCAATTTTATTAATCACTAAATAAAATCTTACAAATCTGAAGTGAGTCATGGACCTTCATTTAACATTAAATTATTTGCATTTAGAAATTTGTCTTTGGTTTTAAGACCTATATACCCAATTATAAATAACTACCAATAAGTAATCTTTAGCTAAAATTAAAGTCAATAATTTAGCGAGTTATTTAAGACTGAGTTTTGGGAGTTATTTAGAATCAAGGATATACGTCTTTAACTAAAGACAAATTTCGAAATAAATATAATTTAATGTCAAATTAAGGTCCATGACTCATTTTAAAATTGTCATATTTTGGTTAATGATTAATAAAATCAAAGCCAAACATTTACTGAGTAATTTGAGACCAGAAAGAACTTGGTGACGTATTAACAACCCGAGTTATAAATCTTTTAATAAGAATATATTTCTAAAAAGTTAAATTTAATATTGTTGTGCGTTTCGTAGCTGGTCTTTAACTCGTCTGATTTTATTGCTCAAGGTCTCAAATGAAAGTGCTTACATTACTGAATATTTTAAGCCTAGTACGAACTGCAAGCGTTTATAAGAACTGGAGATATAAGAAAAATAATTAAAAAAATATATCAAACAACGAAACGTCCATAAGAAATGTATGGGGGAGAGTTTTCGTTTAAGTATATCTGCTAAATGAAAAAAAAGATATTGAAAAACGGATTTCGGCATTGAATCAGTGTAAAAATTTAATTTGTAATGATGTGTCACAACAGTATCATTACATTGAGAAAAAAAATTATCTATGTCCAATATGGCGGATCCTAGATGGCGGCCAAAAACGTGTTCCCTATCAAAATGAAGTACTAACCACCTAATTAATACAGGTGGTAGTCCCAAGTCAATATCTCGATAAATGTGCATAACAAATTAATGTGAAATATATATATTTTTTTTAATTTGTCCAATGTTGGTAAAAGCCGCCATTTTATATTCTGATTTTAGTGGTTTTCTCGTGCACCGATTTTTGGCAACTTTTAGTATGTCATTCTGCAAACCCAACACTACAAAATAAAACCATAAAGCGTTTTCTTGCAATTTTTTTAAGGTCATATCCTATATTTCTCTGACTATAAGTGTTTTTTTTTTTTTACAAAATGAAGAATTTATGATACGATTTAAATTTGATTGTTCAAATGTAATATGCCTATTATGAAATCAGTGGAACGTATGAATATCAAAGGAGGAAAAGATAATCATTCCTTATCGGGCTGGCTTTTATTGTAGAGGTTGACAATTGCCTTTTCAGTCTACTTTCAATAATAATTTATTATTACTTTCAAGAAAGAACGTAAGAGCTTTCGTGACATTATTAGCATACATGTTTTCGATAATCGGAATAATATTGCGTTTTCGGAAGATTGTGTCATGTAATTAAACCATGCAAATAGAGGAGTACGTTGAGGACGTGAGCCGTGATAAAGTTTTATTGTTCCAGATCCATGGTTTTTGGTGAATTAGAGAAATTATAATAGCAACTAAGCTGATTTTTATAATGTTAAGTAGAATAAGAAGTTTTAGGGTTAGAAGAGGGATAATTAGAAGTTTGTTTTCGTAGAAATGTGTACTAGATTTGGCAATGAAAGCCGTCAAGCTGGAACATGGTATTTTACAAGATGTTGCAGGAGTTTTCAATTAATTCTGACAAAATCACAAAACCAATCCAGCAAAATAAACAAATCAAAATCGAAGGGAAAATTAATTTATGTCAAAGTTTCTTCAGCACATTAAACACAGAGGAACGGGTCCATTTGTTTCATTATCTGTATTATCTGATCAATCATAAAATGTTCCTGTAACAAAATATCTATCCGAATCTCTCTTTGTAGGCTACTGTACGATTATCACGTTATGCTAAGACCGACGTCGTTTTGAAAATGTTTACAGTTCTTGTATCAAAAACACCCTTTTTCACACAAGACAAGTAACCCTATACTACACAAATATACTCGTCAAACTTAAAACTTCAAAAAATCTCTTCTTCTCGCATTTATTTCACACATCCTGTTGCAAAAGCTCAGTGAGTTTTTGTGGTGCCTGTAGCCTGTACTACATGAGTTATATCGGTCTGTTGGGAGTTGTATTTTCGTCTCCGTGGGACGCTAACAGGCCTGCTATTCTCACATGTGTAGTGTAGTGGTGCAGTGGGTTCTATATATAGCGACACATCTCTACATCACACGTGAACACCACTACACCACTACACCAGAGAGAGGGGTTCTTCTGGAGGAAACCTTGGTGCTCGGTCTCAGAGTTCACTGGGATATTCAAGTAGATATCCAATCTATGAGTCAGATGAAGAAGACGTGTATCATTTACTCAATGGTTACCGAGTTGGATGAATCTCTCATACTTTGGCACTGTTTAAGTTATATTTTCATACCTTAATAGTTTATAGTTTACATAGATTAGCAATAAGATGCCTTTCCAGTTTATACGATTAGAAAGTTTATGAGGAAAAGCTACATTTTATTTCAGCACGTTATGCTAGCGGACCAAGTTCTTATTAGCTGGCTAGAACCATTGACTTTGGGATGCTGGCGTAGACATCCCATCTGTATGACCAACTGTAGTTATTATTTTATTAAAAACCCTGGTTGAATGAGCCAGTCACAGTGTACGCTAGTCTAAATTTCATCACTAGGGCGTAAAGTGACTTTTTTCTCGACAGAGCTCAAGTTTCACGACCGAGGTCGGAAAATGAGCGAGGGTTGAAAAAACACTTGTTGCCCGTGTGATAAACTATATTTTTCGTCATAGTGCAACATTATTTAACAATTTAAATCAGAAAGCGAAAATACTAGCTGTTTAGTGTTTAAAAAGTGATTCAACTAAAGAAATCGAAAGTTATATCTGAATAGCCTGTAAACAAGAGAGAACATTTAAATCACTTACGCAGGGAGTTCAGTATCATGTTTTTTTGTTTACTCATTTATGACCTACAGTTTGTCCAATTTCGCGTGCGCCCTGGAGGATTAGAGCGACCCTTACTCACACACACACACACTCGCACGTCCCGGCCAGTCCCGGCCTACCTGCCGCTAGTGGGTTTTCTATGAATCACCAACTAGCCCTTGTGCTACAAAATCATATTTTTAACATTGATAATTTTACTCATTTGTTACTCTAATTAATGAAATCTAGAAATTTTTTCTTGCAAAATGAGTCCAAACACGGTACAATTATGACAACTCTAAGTGGTTTTAGGGCCAGTAGGTTGTAAAATAATAATTTAGACTATTTATAAATGGTTGTAGAGAATTTATTTAACGCTAAATAAAGAAAAAAAATAATACAATTAAACCAAATATTAACAGATTTACATAACAACGTTAAATAGCGTACATATTTACAACAAAATTCTAGAGCAATATAAATACCAAGGGAATAATATCATAAACGTATCTACCATCCAGTTAAAAGCAAGAGATTGCATTTTTATACAATTTACATTCATAAGCCGATACGGAAGAAAATTAAAAATTAAACTAGATTACAGATCACGCAAACTGAAGTTAAAATATAGAAATAACATGATTAAACTTACAGGAGAATATTTACATAGCAATATTATATACATATATATACATTTAGCAACCATATAGGTTCCTCCGAAATGTTGTCAAAAAATAAATAAACGTGTGTCAAAATATAAATAAACAAAATCTTAGACGATGTAATTTAAACACCAAGAAAAAAAAACTATCAAAAACGTATGTACACAGCCATCTAGATAAAAGCAAGAAAATATATTATTTTGTAAATTTTTTGACTATTTTTAGACAAATTAACTTAATTAATGTATAATTTGTATTTTGATGGACGTAACAATCAATCAATCAATCAATCATTGAGATGGGGACGCCACCTATAGGTGCGTATTTTAACCCAAAAATGAGTGAAGGATGAGTGTAGAATGGTGTGTGATGACCTGGTGTAGCTTTGTTACTGACTAAGATCAGCGGTTTCATTAGTCAGGATCAAGCCCAGTGATCAGAAACAGCTGGGTCCAGTTTCGAACCATCAAAAAGCTACTGACTTTTCTCAGGATGAACCGGCGACCTTTTGATTACTAGGCGAGCACTATAACCCTAATTTCATAATTGTTTGATTTATATTTTGAAACCCTCAACTGGGAAATAGGATAGCAGCGAAACATAATACAGTATGTAGGTGTGTTGTATAAAGGCTTTATGTATTTAAAAACTTGATGAATTACTAAACCGTACATCCAATCTCTGTGAAACGTTGTGTAATTGTTCTACAAACTGTGTTATTTCTGGGCAAGCTGCTGTCTTATGTCAGATATATAAATCATTTACTTCTGTAAACCTTTTGATTTTAAAGTAACTACGTTAAGCGCATGAGAATTATTATTTTATTGATTGGTTTCGATAAAATAGTCAGAAAGATAAACCATAGAGTAAAGAAGCAGACCCTTAATCCCCTGTCTAATTGTCTACTCTATGGTTACATTCAACACCAACGATATAACTCAGTAGTTCTTTACATCTTTGCTCAAAACCCGCGTTGTTTCATATTCCATGGTTGCACTTTTACTGTTAGTCTCGACATATATATTTCATTTATTGAAAAACACCTTAATACAATGTCCTAACATTTATTTACTACTATGTAAGTACTTGTTGTATCGGGGGTTCACGCCACATGGAACAAACTGCATATCAATATGTACATGCCTATGCTATTCTAGATAGTTTAAATAGTATATTACGTAGGCCTACCAAAAATGAGGTGGTCAAAAATGAGGTTTTGCCGGCTCGAGATAGTTTTTAAGTTCGAGACGAACACGAGAACTTAAAACGATAGAGAGCTGTAAAACCATTTCGGTCCGTGGTACGAACGCTATTTTTCACCACACTATACCCTATTACCACTATTCACAACAATAATAATGCACACTGATAGTCAACACAACTACAACTTTAAGGTTATGTGAAGAAATAATTTGAGGAATCAGCAAAAATAATAATAAACAGTTGCTAGGCAGCGGTGACAATAAAACAATTCTAATGCAATGCCATGGATACTTGTGTCTTTAATATGCATTCATGTTTTAAGAAAGTAAGCGGGCAGCTGATTTGGCGGCCATAGGGATGTAAAAACCTGCTCGGTCCCCAAATGACGATGACAGCTGGCATGGCCAGCAAAACGTAACTTTCAGCCACCAATTAACGTATGTAAAACAGCTAAAAACATCTTAGTGTGGTGAAAACTTCATTTACACTGTACAGATCGTATGAGATTTTTTACAATTCGATTCAAATACATACCAAAAGTTTTTGTCTCTTCCCCAGTTGTATGATTAGTGATTAGATTTCCGTTAACGAGTGCGGGGAAACGGTTTCGCAAAACCGACTGTTTGTGTCATTAGGTAATGTTTTTGTTTTGACTTTGTTGTGACAGCTTCCACCATCAGCTAATTTAAAGTCTGTTTTCATCACGCTTTCACGATTTTTATTTTGGGAAGCTCGCGGATTGATAAACAGATCCTTGTATTGTTAGAGTTATTAGTATTGAAATAGCTAGGCCTAATCAGTCGAAAACCTGTAAAATATTGGTACTTTTCATCTGTACAGTAATATGGTTAAGTATTTAGTTACATTGTCACAATAAATAATAACAGTTTTAGGCAATTTCTAATGAGGGAAAGATGCGATACGGAGGTCATCCTTCAGGCGAATGTTGCAGAACAGTCTTGCATTGATTATACTTAGACATACGTATGGATAATGGAAGACGCAATCTATGGTACGATAGAAAAATCAATAGGATTCTTTGTGGGTTATATTCTTTGGCCATTGAGAATTTATTGAATTGTTTTGGCAAAAGTAACAATTGATCTTAGTCTGTGACCACGCCAGATCTAACTCCAATCTACACACGCCACATGTTGTGCTCACGCATTCGTGTCCAGCTAGGAAGTCCAGCAAACACGTCGTCGTCGCTGTCTTGGTGAAGCGATTAGCTAGTGTAACTAAATCAACCAAAAGAATAACTACTGGACTATTAATCCACATACTTTACAGACTTTACATTGGTTTTACATATGAGTATTAATACGGTCTCAAATGATCGCACAGCTTCATTTTCGCTGTGTGAAAAAACACGGTTGTTTTGTAGAACCAGAAAATGCATAGCTTAAAAGTACCGCAAACATTTGAACTAAATTGCATACATTTGGTGTGTTAGTACAAATTGTGTGTCTTTTTAATTGTAAAACACAAGACTACCAATGTGGAGAGACTTCAAGTAATGTTCCCTCTTTATCTTACATCAAGAAATAAATTAATTTAAAAATTTATAAAAAATACAAACTAAACGTCGCCCGAACATTCATCAAAATTGTATACACGAGGGAACCATCAGGATGACAGCGGCCTTGCAAATATAGGACTGATGCAAGCGTGTGTCACAGGAGGGAAGAGCCTAAAAATAAGCGTGCGAAGAAGTGGGAAAACCGTAGTGAATCATCTGCCTTAGGCCTATCTTTACCTCGGAGTTGTCCAGAGTCTAAACAACTGCGTGGGAACCAAGCGTCGCGCCGGCGTCGTCCACTGTCGGTGAAAACTAGCGGCTTAATACCTCATTACAAGAAAATACAGTCACACATAGTAAATAGTACTTAAAAGGTGAAAATACTGTCAAAATTACGAAACGGTATTATTGTATCACAAGGGCTATAGTGACGATTTTTCAGACCGATGCGAAGCCGAAGTTGGGGACACATTTTAGCCTGTATGATGAACTACATTCTTCGTCATACTGAATCATTTTTAAGCTAGCAACTTCAGAAATCGAAATTTGTGTACTGTATGCTGTATCTGTACCAGTGGCAGTATCTGGTGGGTCAAAGTAGTGGGAGGTTATGTAGTGGTGGTTTGTATTCATTGGTTATGTACAGGTTGGTTCCCTAAATCGCTTCTTGTTTCTTGATTTTTTTATTGGCAAACCAAATTTCATCAAAATCTCTTCCGATTTTGATTAAATTTTGTATAAACCTACATTTATTCAAACGAGTTCGCGAACCAGCATGATCGGACTGTTGGAACAGGTTCTTATGCATTTTTGACTCTAAAAAGATAAAATTTCACAATTTCTTTCCAAACCATTTTGTAGAGCTTAAATAACTTTGTATATTGAAGGGTTATTATGTGCCTAATGGTTACGGAGAAAATTCCATAAAATTGTAAATTTAGAATTTTAATGACATTTTCATGGAGGATAAGTAAACTGTAGTAGTTTGCTTGTTTATGAACATAGTCTGATAAAATTTGGAAAATGCATTTATTTCTTACTAAACTAATAACATTTTACAAAAAAAAAAAAACACACTTTTACGCTCCCTGTTGCAGCAAACCTATGTATTCGTTAAACCAATTCTATTTAAATAGGGAATAAATGTGATATTTTTAATGAGACATTTTAGTGTAAATCCAATCAGGCAAATAGAAATTTTAGCATGTTTCCCCATAAAGGGAATAAGCTATTTTGTTTTTTCTAAAAAATTATCAATTTGTGTCTGAAGGCCTACCTTGTCAAATTAATTTATAAAGGGGAAAATATACACAGCCAATGTCTTGAATGATTGTTTTTAGTGACAAAAATAACTAAGCCCCGCAACGCATGTTCCAAGTCAGTTGTTTTTGTTACAATATTACAAAAATAATTATTTCTATTCATTAGTTTGGAACCGGTTACTATGTGACATAAACGCAAGACAGGACATTGACCTAAATTCATATCACAGATCAGGAGATCACAACTAGAGGTAACCAGTGTGTACCGGCTGTTAACCATGCTCTTTTAGCATACTGGCCCCTCCCCATCCAGGTTTTCGGGCAACTACAAATAATTTTATGTGCACAATAAATTATAGTAGAAATCATTACATACCATCTAATTTACATTGGTAGTTCTTGTTCAATTTAGACGAATAGTTTGATAATAGAAAAATTACTTGCTAACCTTGTTAATAGACGGGAAAACCAGTTTACCTGTTATATCTGTTTTTAAGCTGGGTAAACCTCAGGCTAAAAAATCAAGCCATAGCCGCTTATGACTAAAGTAAATATTGAAGAATTCACAAGTCTTGCCATAGATTGCTTTCTACATAGGGCACATTTTTTGGTAGGACGTAAACCGTAGCGTGGTCAAATACAACAAGTGAGTGGTAATTTTCTCACCCTCGTCTAGCTGTGGTACCTCTGAATTTCAGGACTGAAGAAATTAAATGAAATACGTTTATTTATCCCAATTTCATTACAGAAAGATAATAAAACAGAAAGCAAGCTTAACTAGTACAACTATTGGGAGATGAATCTGCCATACTTGTGGGATATGCCTACATGGACAGGTGCCTGTGCGTAGGCTTGGCTGTTATCAGTCTACGTAATTTTAAGGGAAAAAATTAATATGGGAAAGATTTTTTCCTTGAATATTTGAAAGAAAACTTAAATGCGGTTGTGAGAATGTCGGTGACGACAACCAAAGCCAGTTCAATAAAAAGAAGACATCTAGAGGGTAAACTAATAATAGTATAACCATTAGAAGAATTAATAATAGAAAGACTTAATAATAGCTCACATTTTCTCCCAAAAACAATCAATTGGTTGCAACTGAAAGCTAGAAAACTACTACAGTAACAGCCTCGAGTTTATCAAACGGATGTGCGGAATCGAAAAACAGCAACCCAATCCTCATGAATCATTATGAGTGGGAGTACTGGAGTTGATTATATCCGTAGGGTTGTTGCAATATGTTGTATGACGCTATTAAATTATAAATCCCAATCCAGTTCCTAGTCTAACGTGGACCGTGTCTCAACAATACTTATGTGCCACAACAGCAATACACATGTTGTTACCGGCCCGATGTGTCACAAAAGCGATACAAAAATTGTAATTTTCCAAAGTAATTCGTCACAAAAGAAAACCAATTGCGGTTGAGAATCTAAATGTGTCAGTAAAGCAATGCACATCGATGTTGCTAAACAATGTGTAACGGCAGTAAATAAATAATCACTGGTATCAGAGAAACGCTGTTTAAACTCGTTAAAAGGTAATTTCGGAAAACATTTTTTAGCATGTACTATAAAAATAAATCGACACTGTAAACCAAAACCTACTCTGACTTATACAACTATTGTTACCTATTGAAAGTTGCATGTGATAAATTACAGCAAACCAAACACGGAATGGCTAGTTTAATGCACGATTCAATGGGGCATGCACATGTGCTACCATTACCAGCACCGATTAGGACGTGTTGATTTTATTCTCCAAGCAGTTCATGTTTACAATCTGGCAATGCTACAGTATAAACACAAGTCTCCTCCGGTTCTTAACTGGACGATTTTCTGACTATCCAAACAGCACTTTACAATTATTCGACGAGATGTCCAAAAATCGAGACACGGCTGTATAAATTTCTCATCACTACCAACTGTACAGTAGGTGTTCTGGCACGGATAGCATGGCTACGATATGAATGGAGCTGTCAGTCACACGCTGACACCGCTGTCCGCTATACATAGCCGGTCAGTGGGTTTCACTGTCATCTCTGCCGTGCTAAGAAAAGAATTAAGCTGGCACCGCACTTTGCGTCCGGCTACTACCAACTACAATACTTGAACTCTCAGATGTATCAAAATCAGAACGATAAGCGCTCAATCAATACAGGTTTATGGGGGGTTTACGGGGTTTCGCACTGCTGCATGATTGGCAATGTAAGAATGAGATGTATTATAGACTAAAAAACTCGTGACTGTCACGTTTAATGATATCTAGAGCCGTAGACGATAGTTAGAACTGTCAGGGGGTCAGAAAAGCAGGTGGAATGTAATAGGATTGTTCTATCAGACATTAGAGAAACAAAACTAACAAAATACCGGTACTTGACGCTGGAGTTGCCGAGCATGTTTGATGATTTGGAATTGGCAACTTTTAACCCACAGGGGAAAAATATGTATAACGGAGTATACATGATCAAATCAGTCAAAAACTGAGGCACCGGGGTGGATTCCAGTGACCAAAATACCTCCAGTGTGTTATGAAAACCTGGACATTTTTCTATTAACACAAACAAGAGAGTATTTGTCGGTTCACGTGTAGCAGATATCGACCCTCTATTTCCGTCCGGCACATGTAAACACACGTCTCCTCCCGAGGCAAAAATAGCGCCAGTTATTAGTCGACTCGTCTGTCTCTCCGCCCCCCGCCGAGCAAGCTTGCGTAACACGGTATAAATACGTCGTCATATTGTCTTTTCCTGTGTCCACCCCGCGTTTTGAAAACTCAATTGTGCATTTTCAAAGTCATGTAAAGCGCTGACAAGTGACAAGACCTATCCGGTAAGTCCGATATCAATAGCAAATGAAATAGAAAGCAGACGAGCTAGATGCAGCAATTCATATCAACTTAGATTTTCCACTGTTTGGTTAATACATATTTTGTAACTCGGACACAACTCATTGAGTAAATGTGGGGAAACAACGAACGTCAAGGAAAGGCCTCGTCTATTGGGCTGTGTCCACAACATTTTGGATATTCAATAGGGATATTTAAGTCGACAGAAAGAGACTACACACTCAATACAGAATTTTCTATTTGCAAATGTCTAAATGAACACCAGGGCGTAATATTGCGCATCGGAATTTATTTCTCAGCAATGAAAAAACTGGCATAGTAGGTACTCCATTGATGAGCGGTTTCTCTTTACCTCCCGTTTACATTTCTATGGGACCTTAGTTGCCCGATGAGCTACCCCACAAACAGAATGTTTTCTTTAAACAGTAGATCAGAGATAAGTGCCAGTCACGAGAAAAAAACTTCGTCAAGACTATGAGATTACTACAAATAATCCTGTGTCATGGACCACGAGAATCATCGGACCTAAACCTTGAGGACAAAACAATGAAACTCTCCAAGTTAAGAGACGTCACATTTTAGCTTCAACGACGTGAGCATGAGATAATCTATGCAAAGATTCGTCAAGCTTCAAGGACATAAAAATTGAAAGATTTCATGATCAGAGCCACCAAAATTGAGATTCAAGCACATGAGATTAAAAGCCATCACGCTCAGAGCCACCAAACTTGGTTTCAATAATAAGATTGAAAGCCTTTATGCTCAGCCCCACCAAACTTGGGCTTCAAGTACACGAAATTGAAAGAATTTATGCTCAGATCCACCAAACTTGAGCTTCAAAAACATGGACTTAAGAGCCATCATGCTCATAGCTACCAAATTTTGCTTCAAGAACATGTAACTGAAAGCCTTCATGCTTAGGCCACCAAACCTGGTATTCAAGAACATGATATTGATATCATCCATACTCAGAACCACCAAACGTGGGCTTCAAAAGAACATGGGATTGAAAACCTTCATGTCCAGAGCCACCAGACTCATCTTCAAAAACATAAGATTAAACTCCATGCTCAGATCCACCAAACTTAAGCTTCAAGAACGTGAGATTAAGAGTCATCATGCTCAAAACCACCAAACTTGGCTGCAAGAACATGAGATTGAAAGATGTCATGCTCAGAGCCACCAAACGTGGTCTTCAAGATCATGAGATTAAGAATCATGCTCAGAGCCACCAAAATTGAGATTCAAGCACATGAGATTAAGAGCCATCATGGTCAGAGCCACCATGCTCAGAGCCACCAAACTAGGCTTAAAAAATATGAGATGGAAAGCCTTTATGCTCAGCCCCACCAAACTAGGCTTCAAGAATATGAGATTGAAAGCCTTCAGTCTCAGAGTCACCAAACTCTGCTTCAAGAACATGAGATTGAAAGACTTCATAAGAAATGTATTCAGGATATAGTTAAAGTAATGAGGTTTGAGATTGAAGAGAGGGTTTTGAGTGGGGGAGTGAGGGTTTTGTGGATGCTATGGAGAAGGAGGCAAATTTCCCATGTCCTATTCCTCTATCATATGGGAAATTGATATGTAACAACTTTATAATGTATTAAGTCTTTACATCCACATCTATTTTCTGGTATAGAGAGCTAAACTGGCTATTCAGTCAGTGCTTTTGAGTTGTACAGTATGTCTTTATTTAATGACAAGAACCTTGAGCGTAAAAATATCACATTTGAAGCTAATCTTTAAAAGTAGTGAGTGTTGTGACGTATCAGGATGTTATTAAACTCTGAATACAGTAAGACAATTTATAAAAAATATATAATTTTACTGTGTAATAGAATAGTTTAAACTTTTTTAATTTATATAATTATAATAACTACTTTTTTACAATGAAACTAATGTCGTTTAATAATAAATCAAGACAACTATCTTACATCAACTTCATTTATATTTTTCTTGCATCAACATTTTTCTAAGTCTTATTGTAATTTTAAATCAATCATCTTTGAAAATACTTAACGTTTAATTGTTTTAAAACTATTGACAGTAGGTAAAATCTTAAATAATTTCAGACAGAAAAAGATAATCTGTATATTATCACGTTACATTTACATATTACTTTTGATCAATAACAAAACCTTTTGTACAAAGATCCTAGTCAAACAACCCCCTCCAAGTGAAGTAATTCCAAGAGAAACCTGTCAGGATTGATAATTATCTCAAGAGGGGATAAAGAGAAGGAGAATTCTTTATTCCGAGTTTACTTTCGTAGAACACAAGGAAAGCAGGGAGAGGTGTGCATGTGTATGGAGCTCTGCCTGAGACATATTGATTCATCTATTTATAGCTGACCAATCAAACGTCACATTACAGCCCAACCCTCCCTCCGTCCTTCATAACCTGTTGATTACTTTGTGATTTTCATCCAACAAAAAACCTCAGCAAGTCAGCTATCTCATTTTTTTTACAAAAAAAGTTAAAACAGTGGTCTTTTCAAATTCCTTCAGCCTTTTAAGTAAAAGAGTGTGGATGGATCCTTATAGCTTCTTTGAGAGCAATTGTATACACCAAATCTAGCACACTTCCACATTTAATTTTTCTTTCTCTTGGCAGTATTATCCACACAACGGGGCCTTATCGAGTAATTTTTGTTCACGTGTGAACAACACAATTATGTAAAACCACACAGTCACTATTTACAGGTCTCCTACAAATAAATGGGAATCTAAATATCTCTATCTTAATCAACAAAATTGTTTGAGTGTCACTTTTAATGGATTCAGATGTTCTTACACCATTCATCCTACTTATTTTACAATTTATAACATTATTCATAGCATGCATTCAATAGGCTTATATTGTTAAAATTTGTATGGTAATGTCGGATTGCCTTTACTTTACAGAAAGCTTTGCAAATACATTTGTAAAAGTGTCTAAAGGTATTTCATTCTAGGTCAAAAGATAACTATTTTCTGTAATCTTTTTTACTTGGGTCCTAAATTGTTCAATTAACTTTCACTTCATATTGAAATACAATAAATATCAAATAATTTAGTAAAAGAATAATCACTTGGCTAGTAGAGTTGATATAATTTAAAATGTTTTATATTATGCAGTCATTAACTGGTAGGCTACAATGATTTATGTGCAATAAATTGTATTTTCCAACAAAATGTTGTTCCATTGACTATATATTAATTTATAATTAAGATGTACAGGAGAGTACGGACAAGACTTTTAAACTTAAACTGTAGCTTAATAGCCTATATTCCCATATCGGATATATAAGTGGAAACTAAAGCTTGGTCATTTACTGGTGTTCTCACCCTAAATATGATTAACTCTGTAACTGGTCACACTATATGTAAAAGTGGCCAGTTTTAGTTTTTTAATTATTGCAATGAATGAATGCTGCGTTAGTAAGTGTATTTTTTTTTACAATTTGCCAACATTGATGATTAAACCTTTTGTGTCCAACATTGTGAAAAAAATGAATCTAAGGAAGAATAAAACGTAGAAAATTATATTTTTCCGCCAAACAATTCTAAATCTTCTTCCCATCCTTGTCACCATCACCATTTATTCACAATAAGTTTCGGTTGATGTCATGGGTCCCTGAGTCCTCCCTCTCATACAATAATACCTGAACTAAATATTACAATATGCCTCACACAGTCACACAGTTGTGGATCCACCTAAATAATAAATTTGTGTGACAAATCCTTATAACTGGCTGTAAGCGGACATGAAAATAAACCTGTTGTGCACTTAGGTCCAAAATGAAGCTGTTAGTTTTATTGCTCTGGGAATACCGCACACAAGATGAAGGCTACGGTTAATGGAGTGAATCAGGCTCGCTCGATTTAGCCACCGAGGCCTCGCTTCGCCACCTCTACGTCCACACTGGTATTGGGATAGTCACCAAATACACGCGAGGGTGGGTTAATATTACATTGGAAAACTGAAATAAGTTTAAGATATATTTAGAGATATCATGATCATTTTTTTGTAAGAGTAACCCCCCAGGATGGGACAACACAACTCCTGTCAGTTTTTGTTAGAAATTTTGACTATCAAAAAGGTTTTTTATAAGACAGAAGCTCACCAGTCCAGATAATATGTTACATAGACATGATTAGGAATCCAAGCTGGATTAAATTAAATTCAGTTTATACTAGAGGACCCATGCTACTCCGCAGAGTTGAAATAAATATCATATCCGAAAAATAATCAAATTTATGATTTTTGATTGAGTAATACAGTATCATGAAATTAAATTATTCAAACAATCAATATCTCAAATTAAAGCCTATAATTTAATGATTATTTTGAGTCTAAAAACAAAAAAAAACATAAGAAATACTGGAACTATTGATTTTTAATCATAGAAAAACCTTATAAAAGATAATTTTCATGTTGGTTGTTCACCTTGCGTTTGCTTTAAACTCGTCAGATTTGAATAACCAATAGCTTAAATAAAAGCCAGCAATTCACTGAAGGTTTTTAAACCAAAATATAAATATAATATAAAATATATATTTAGACCAAGTGGATAAATATAAGCTGATGCTTTATGTGAAATCTGTGCGTGCATACCTTCAATTTGAGACCTAAATCATGAAAATCGGTCGGGTAGCAGAACCAAACGAACTCATAGGGAGCTAATTTCGTTTACGTATAAGCCAAGTGGGACTGTAGATTATTATATGCCGATGCTTGATTGGAAATCTGTACGTGTATACCTTCAATTTGAGACGTCAATCATAAATATCGGTCGGGTAGAATAGCTAAACAAACTCGGGAAAGAAAAACCAAATTTAACTCCCATATGTAATACATGGTGAGCAAATTTTGTTTATCTATAAGCCAAGTGGTACTGTAGATTATTATATGCCGATGCTTGATGGGAAATCTGCGCGTGCATACCTTCAATTTGAGACCTCAATCTGTTAAGATATGTGATTATCTGTCTACATTTTAATAATTTTCCTCTATGTTTTTTTTTTATAGCTGTGCTATCTATATATTAATTTGAAACTGTTTTTCTTTGTCATAGCTAAATTGAGAGAACGGCTGGGCGTAGAAACTCGGTAGAGGTGTCTAAAGAAAGGTCTTGGTCTGTAGATGAGCCATCAAAAGAGTAACGTGGTAAATTCCCTTGGGGCTCTGCCCCAGTGGCCTTTGAATTCCCATCCCATGTTATTCTTATGGAGGAAAAACTGGGTTTTTGTCCCAGCTAATTTGAGAGAACGGCTGGGCGTAGAAACTTGGTAGGGGTCTCTAAAGAAAGGTCTTGGTCTAAAGATGAGCCATCAAAAGAGGAATGAGGTAAATTCCCTTGGGGCTCTCCCCCAGAAGCCTTTAAAGTAGCCTCTTCAAATTTGTTTACCATATGCATAATTCTACACTACTTTTTAATGAAACATCTGTTAATATTTAAATTGTGATTTATTGAATTTTTCAAAATGAAGTACAGTATTTGCAATGGGTTTTTCTGATTTTAAAATCGATTTTATTCTGCATCGTGTCATGTTTTGCAATATAATGTTCTATTACCAAATCAGTGGAAAATCCTAATATCACAGTAACTTAACTCTTAAAATTATTTCTTAAGGAGTTAACTTATATCTATTGTATGGCTTGGTTTCTGCCTTTTTTTTACCACTTCTTGGAGATTGTACGTAGGTGATATTCTTTGGCGTATTGCATCTGTAGACGAAACTTGGGTTGGTGAAATTATTACAATGGAAAAAAGTGAGAAATCCTGGACAATTTGATATAGGCTAAAAATAAAACTGAATTAACAATATGCTACATTTCTTGAGCAATCATTGAAATAACCGATTTGCAAACAATGGAAACATAGAAAAAGTCATAGAACACCACCAAGTAGAAGAAAAGAAATATTTTTTTCCTACAGTCACCCGACAAAGTTGGCTTCCTTGTACTGTTTATAGTACAGAAAGCTGCTAATTGCTGCATATTTATACTTTGCCGTACGGTTTATACTTTGCCGTACGGTTTATACTTTGCCGCACATCAGGATTCCAACGAAACAACACAAAACAAGGTGGTTCCATTATGCACGTAATCCGTGTACGCTTGGAAATAGGTTGGCAACACTTGAAGATAATTATACTATGAGCAGCTGATTGACTATTATAACTACGATTTAACCTGTCATTTCGTGTTTATAGTTTCAGTATTTCTGAACTTTCTGGACTTTTCTTTTAAACGTTTTTAAAACCTTCCTACGATCTTAATAAACAAGAAAATACCTTTTAAGCATTTTTTTTAGGCGCGGAAACCACTTCAAATTACAAAAACATACGGAACTATATTCCCAAAACGCGGAGCACATTTCTTGCCGAGGAAAAATAGCGGAGTGATATGGACCGCGGGTACTACTTTCTCTAGGGCACCATTTGTGTTGCCAGCTGAACCTAAAAACGTGTTGCATAGTGTTTGAAAGACTAATTTTTATATGCTTTATAGTGACTGTAGGAAAAATATAATGTGTAACACGAGTGAAAAAGGCCTTTGCTGCACTCGAGATCATTCCACACTCGCCTGCGGCTCGTGCGTAAACATTGCTCTCGTGTGCAGCAAAGTGCCACTTTCACCACTAGTTACACAAATAACTATTTAATTTATAATCGTTATTATAGACAACCTAATGTGGCTATGAGAGGGAAAAATTTGTAGAAACACTAAAAAACAAGATCAGCTTTTTGAGAAAAGTTAAGATATTTACAAAAGATTTTGATTATATCTAACTGTTGCGTAGACCGTGAGTATTTCCATAATCTTCGTGAGTCGCCTGTAATACTTCGCAATTGCTCGAATTCGAGCAACAGGTACACTAGTTATTATTAATGCAGTAACTTTGTTTTTTTTTATAGATATGTGAGTATAGCAAGATGTCTTAATACAATTGTTTTCTGAATTAACAATTATTTTCTTTAATTTCAACATGGTAGCAGAGCTTTGGTTTCGTTAATATAACAAACTGTTGATATTGAAGTACTTATTTCTTGTTGTAACATATTATTTACTTTGGAAAAGGCTAAATAAAAATATGAAGTTTACAAAAGTGCTAATTGGACTTCTAAATGGAAAAGATAATTGGGCTACCTGGAAGTTCAAGATTAGTATTCTGCTGAGGAGTCTGGAGTAATGGATGTTATAGAGGGAAATCTACAAGCGCCTACACAGAAAGAAGATCCGTCAACAGCAGAGGTAGCTGAGTATGAGGCAGATTTAGTATCTAAGTTCAGGAAGGCTGACACATATTGAGCATATTGACACATATTATAGTGTACCGCAGTACAGCTATAATAATTATTGCCACCAATCTGTCAGATGTAACCCTAGAAAAAGTTATGTGTTTTACAAATGCAAGAGACGTGTGGCTAGAGCTGCATAGGTTGTTTGATTGGGTGTCTGAAGACAAAACCTACGAAATATGTCAAGAATTTTTCAGTTTCAATCGGGATCCTAGCATTTATATTTCTGGTAACCTATCTAAGCTTTTAGAACTTATGGAATAGTTTGAAACTTGAAATATCTATAGGAGGGGACAACAAATTTGTTTTACCAGATTTGTTTTTGATCTGTAAAATCTTGGGAATGCTTCCTGAGGACTATTTTGCGTTCGTCTAGTTGGATGATGATGGCAAAGTCTGAAAGGACTATTGAAAATCTAACCACTCAACTGTGTGCATATGAAAAAGCATTAGGGCGTAACTTTCAGGGTCAAGAAGCGTTATGGGTAAAATCAGAAACTAGAACCAAAAACAAAGCTAGTTTAGAAACTTAGGGAACAAATAAGAAATTCACATGTCATTCTTGTCAAAAGATAGGACACAAAGTTAAGCAGTGTACAAAATGGGAAGCAGATGGGAGGCAATAACAGAGGATAGTAAACCTAGTTCAAATATGACTTTGTCAGTTGATGTAATGATGACTGAAAACAACAGTGACTGTTGGTATGTAGACAACGGTGCCACTAATCATGTCACGTATAGAGAAGACTTGTTTCAGAAGTTTCAGCCGTTCGTCAACCAGGAGTCAGTGATGGCAGCCAATGGAGAGTCCATTAACGCGCTGGGAAAAGGAACCATTGAACTTGATGTGGAGGTAAATGGGAAGCCTAATAGAGTCACACAAGAGAATGTGTGGTATGTACCGGGAATAAAAAGGAATTTATTTTCAGTACTTGCATTTTAGGACTTGCATTTACAAAGTCAGTTCACGTCAACAACGGAAACATGTCAACTTGAGGTGAATGGAGAAGTTGCCTTGGTGGGTTACCAACCAATAATAACCAATAATGACAATCTTCTACATGTGTATCATGAATTAGAGTTTTTTTTTATGTAAGGTTCATTTTGTAATTATCTGTGATACTTTCCAATATTTGAGGTTTAAAGTTCGCCATATGAGGAGCATTGTTGTGGACCAAACAACTGTCAAGGAACAAAATACGAGGCTTGTCCAGAAAGTAACTTAAGTACCGTTTTAGAAAAAAACACAGATTTTTTTATACAAAATTTATTTCTACAAGAAAGAGGATATCATAAACTATTTTTCTACATACATAGTTTCTACCATTGTTTCAAAGACGAGGAACCAACTTTTATATACCCTCTTCATAGAAAGATGACACAATTGAAGAGAGCCATTGCCGAACACTGTCTTGAGCATCCCCATCACTGTCAAAGCGGCGCCCTCCGAAATCTCGCTTCAGGTGCAGAAACAAGTGGAAATCAGATGGTGCCAGATCAGGGCTAAACGGGCGGCGGATGGTAGGTGAAAAGACAGTTCGGCTTTTAATGGATCAAAATATAGTTCAAATATGGACACAATAAGATCTGGTGTACCTCAAGGATCGGTCCTGGGACCTTTGCTCTTCATTTGTTACAACGAATTTTAAAAACTGTCTAAGTTTTGCCCCAACTGGTTTGTATCTTTAGGCAGATGACTCTAATCTTAAAGTATCTGGGAAAACTGGAGAAGATGTTGAGTTGCTATCCACAATATAAATAGCTTGTATTGAGGATTTTTTTAACAATCACAATTTAAAATTAAATTAAAGTAAAACCAAATGTGCCACATTCAAATCAAAACAAAACAAAAACAATTCCAATCCTAATCTATTACTTATTTAATACGCAAGCAGGTTTTTTTGTGACAATTACTCCTCCGAAACTACTGAACCGATTTACATGTTCTTGGTGTCATTGGAAAGAGCGTAACGTGAAGTTGTGCAGGAAACTTTCTTTTTAGGGAAATAATTAGAGGGTGAGGCCCTGGGGCCCTTTAAAGTTTCGTATTTCTCCATAAGATTAACATGGGAAACAAATATTGTTATGAAACTCCAGCTGTTGTCAGAAATTAAAAGTGAGAAGAAGAACATATGTTAATTGTAAACAGTCAATAAGTTTGCTAATTTAACAGTTAGTTTGCCACAAACATTTACTTACTCGGTTGAAATGAAATAGTTACTATTTGAATTTGGGTTGGCGTAATTATTACAATGGGAAAAAACGAGAGAGCCTGGATAAATTGATATACTAAAAAGAAAACTGAATTAACACTGTGCTGCATTTCTTAGTAATCATTGAAAGAGACGATTTGCAAACTATGGAAACATAGGAAAGTCATAGAACACCACCAAGGGGAAGAAATAGAAATAATGTGTGTTATAAACACTAAAAAACAAAATCAGCTTTTGAAAAATGATAAGATATTTACAAGAAATGTTGATTATATCGATCTGTTATGTACATCTTGAGTATTCCATAATCTTTGAGTCGAATCTTTTATAGTCATAAAAAATATGACTGTTATTCGTTTTAAAATAACGCCTGTAATAGCAATTGCTCGATTTCGAGCAACAGGGACACTAGTCTATATATTAATACGCAAGCAGTTTTCTTTTCACAGTCATAGCTCGATAACCACTTGATGGATTTTAACGTTTGAGGTGTCAAATTAAAGGTATTTTCATTTAATGTGCAAATACGTCTCAGAATATTATGAAAGGGCATCACTTAAGTACAGTTAAGGGCTAAAGTTTGGAAGGCGGCGCAATCTGTTGACATTTGATTAAACTCATTTCCCTTTGTTTACAAATAACATATGGACGTAGTTTGAAATAGTTTTTAAGGTTAACCACAGACTGCAGGACTTAAAACTTCCAGAGCAAAGCTGGAATTTATATTTTATTTCAATCTGTTAACTAAGTCTGGTTCATAATGAAGAGCATCCTATCCATACTAGACAACAAAGTGTTTAGAATAAATATTTAATTATTTTTAGTTTTTAAGTTTGACCATTGACTGCAGAACTTATTTATTCCAGAGCAAAGCCGGAATTCTATATTTTTATCTTAACATCTGTTAACTACAGTATATCTATTTCTTAAATAAAGAGTTTCCTATCAAGACTTGACAACAAATTGTTTGTAAATAGTTGAATGTGTTTACCTTACATCATATTTTACTGAATTATCGTGTTGTTTTGGTTACAGTTTGGTGTGATGAAATGTTTGAAAGTGATTATTTCCAGTGCAGTTACATCACAATATCATGTAATTTACAATATGTACAACAATTCCGTTGTAGTGTTTTCTGTTGTTTTGTTAACTTTTGTAATTCATATAAATTTAAAATAATATGCTACCAGTAAGACGAAGACTGTGAGTGGCTGGAGGAAACGCGAACGTGGCCGCTTGCATCAATCTCCCAATGTATCATTTGAAGATTACAGAGTGGCAACCATCGTATGGGATACATCTAACCTTGTCAAATGAACGTTAAATGTTTACATTGTGGTGGCTTACATTTTAAGCAAAAAAAAAAATAAAGTCTGGCCGATACAGTTCAATTGTTACTCTTTTTTGCTATAAATGAGAGAACCATTTACCTCATCTGCGGAATTCACCATACTTTAAGGAACTTATTGGAAACTCCCAATCTGAAATCAGGGCTGTGAGGCTTGGATCTAGAAATTATTAGAACAAAATTCGTCAATTCAATTCCGCCTTTGCCATGGTCAGCTCTGAAGCTCATTTAGATGAGAGGATCATACTGGGGATCTACAATTTCAAGATCCATGACACTTGAACTTGAAAGGAAAGATTCAATGATAAAATATGTGGGAAATAGGGTCACATTGCCAACCCATTTGCCCAATCTTTTAAAACTGTGGCCGAAATTTGTAGGGACGAGAGCTCCGAGGAGTTAAGGCAGATTCTTATGTACATAATAAGAGACAAAATAATTGGCTTTCCTCGCTACAATGATGCGACCTGTATAAATGTCGCCACTATTTTTAAAGCTGAAAACAGAGGACCACCAGACCAAATATATCTTAGTTTCTTTTTTTTTAAAAACTAATAATGTTAAACGCGAATCTAGATCCGTCGTTAGATCCACTTGTTTGCCCTCCAATGTTCCCAACTGGAGACTTTGGTTGGGGCCCCTAATTTAAACACGCCTAAAACAGAACCTATCGTAGAAATAATTTAACAGTGCTATATTACGGGTCGTACTGGTTTGCGTCAAGAGAGGGATTTGGCTTGCAACATAAGGTCGGAAAAGCTCACTTTACAGTGTGTGGTTGACATCTACGTTCTCATAGTGGGGACCCACCTACAATACATAAGAGATGACCAAAGCAGTATGAGAGCGGATCTATATTAAATATTGTGGGTTAGTTTTATAATTTGTTACAACATAATATTTTTTGTATTTCTATAATCAGTCATAGACTTTAGAATTACTCTTTGATTGAGGTCATGCTATTTATGTTTTTGTTGTTTATTTTAGCGAATTTCCCATATAGGGAATAAGCTATTATCGTAGTACTCATGGTAAGACCTGGACCCGGGACCGATTTTTTTTTTCGTTCTGAGGTCCCTAGAGGCCAAAAACACCATCCGTTCAAATTCATATATATATATATATATTTATATATATATTTATATATATAAATAAAGATTAAACATTAATAAACTTAGTACCCAAGTAAAATTATTTATTACTAAATCAATTTCCTAGATCTAACAATTTCCATCCAAAACAACAAACATTCTTTTAACATATTCAGAAAACCCACAACTACAGACATAATAATTCCAAAAAATTCGAATCATCCATGGACACACAAAATTGCAACTTTTCATTCATTAATACACAGATTAGTCAACGTTCCTTTAAATAAAGAAAATTACAAGAAAGAAGTCGACACTATAAAATATCTAGCTGAAAAAAATGGATATAGAAGCAAAATGATTGATAATATGATCAAGAAGAAAATTAAGAAAAGAAATGATTTAAAATCAAACTTAGAAAACAATTCGAAACACAAAGAAGAAAAGAAATTCATGTGCGTCCCATACAACAACAATTTTAACAAAGCAATCAGGAAAACATTCAAACATACCCCAGTAAAATTAAGCTACAGAACAAAAAATAACATTTTTAAAATCATACAAAATAAAACCAACAATCCTATAACAAACAATACAGCAAATATATACAATGCATCTGGTATCTACAAAATTAAATGTTCTGACTGTGACAACTACTACATTGGACAAACCTATCGAAATTTTAAAGTTAGATTCAACGAACATATACAGGCATATAAATCGAAAAACAAAACATCAATGAAATCAAATTTTGCAGATCATTTACTAAAATCCAAACATAAGTTTACTAAGATCGAAGAAAACTTAACAATATTAGAAATTGAAAAAGACAGAGAAAAATTGAATGTAAAAGAAGAAATTAATATTTATATGAACTACAAAAATAACAAATCAAACATTTTAAATACAATGATTCCAAAATTGAATAATCCAATATATGAAAAAATAGCAAAATTGAGAAAATATTAATGAAAATAAGTACAACACATCATATAGTATATAAATTAATCAATGAAGACAAAATTATGTTACAAGTTAGAAAAGTTTTATAATATCATATGTTATTTATTTATTTACATATCTTATTTTGATTTTTGTTTACTTTGAAAATGGCCTTAGAGCCGAAACTATATTCAGTAAATATTTTAATAAATAATTTTACTTGGGTACTAAGTTTATTAATGTTTAATCTTTATTTATATATAGTAGCCCTATTTTTCTATTTTTCATATTTATATATATATATATATATATGTGTCCGTTAGCGCGATAACTTGAGCAAAAATGATCCGATTTTGATGACATTTGGTACAAACGTGTAAGCCTACGTTTATTCGAACGAGTTCGCGAACCAGCATGATCGGACCACGGGAACGGGAGTTTATGGGGGCTTTTATGGGGTAAAAATGGGTTTTTCCCATTTTTGACCCAAAAAACATAAAATTTTGCAATTTCTTTCTAAACTATTTTGTAGAGCTTAAAAAAACAAATAATTTAGTATATTGAAGCGTTATAATGCGCCTAATGGTTACAGAGAAAATTCCAAAAAATTGTAAATTTAAAATTCCCATGTTATTTTTATGGAGAATAAGTAAACTGTTGTAGTTTGCTTGTTTATTAACATATTTTGCCCAAATTTGGAAAATGTTTTTATGTCAACGATACTAACTATTAACTACTAACTATTAAGATTTTACATAAAAAACCCTTTTACCCTCCCTGTTGCAGCAAACCAATGTTTTAAACTGATTCTATTTAAATAGGGAATAAATGTGATATTTTTAAGGAGACATTTTAGTGTAAATCCATTCAGGGAAATGGAAATTCGCTTAGTCTGCAGGTTTGCTGCGGCGGGGGTATTTTTTATTTCAATTTGCAGTTTTGCTCGATTTCGATCAACAGGTTATCTAGTATTGAAGTAAATAACCAACCAATTGAAATAACAGAAGCCGTAAGGTTCCTTGGCCTGACATTGGACAGTAACTTGTATTGGTACCAACATTGTCAACTTGTTTTAAATCAAATAAATTCCGGCCTTTGTGCGATTAGAAAAATGCCAAAACTATGCAGTATTTAAGTGTTTAAAATGATTTATTTTTCCCATATTCAATCCCATCTACATAATTAATACGCTACATGCAACTTTTTCGGTTGAACTCCTCCGCCATTTCTTAACCGATTTTATCCATTGATGTCTCATTGGAAAGAGCGTGTCGCGTAGATTTGCAAACTGGCCTTACATTTTTGAAACAGTCCCTTGGGCTCTGCCCCAGTGGCTTTGAAAGTTCCCATGTTATCCTTATGAAGAACATAATTGTTTACATTTTGATCAGCTGTATAATTTAATTGCTGTTATTTATTTATTTACTATTTGAGTTTGTGTAAACATAACCCCCAAGATGGATCGTGTTAGTATGGTTGTATCTTAAATTTGTGTATTTATCGTTATTTTGTGTCGCCATGACGGATTGTGTTAGCACGATTGTAACTTAAATTTGTGCATTTATCGTTGTTTTGTGTAGCTATAATTTGTTTATTTGTTGTTTTTACTTTTAAATGCCTTCGACGCGACGACAACGAAAAATAGACAGGAGGCGTAATCGTGATAACGACCGCAGCTACAGAACAGTGGTGCGTAATAGGCTTAAATCATCACAGTCAGCACCTGACCCTGGACAATCTCAACTATTAGGTTACATATGCGCCCTAACACTATCCCAAAACAAATTTTTGTTCTCCGATTGGCCCTCTATCAATGACCTGTGTTGCCTGTACAGCGAGGCATTTTGAGAAGGAGAAAACCGGCCGGAATGCTTTAGGTTTATCAATAACGAAGATAAACATGGTCTGAGTTACACAACGGTAATCTTTGAGTTGACTCTTTTAAACTCATTGTAAATATGACGTTTTGAAATAACTCCTGTAATACATTGCAATTGCTCGAATTCGAGCACCATGTACACTAGTATATCTTACGGCATATGTTGTGAAGGGTAATTTGGTAATTTGATAATATTTAATATAAAAATAAATCGATTAATTTACTTGGCCTACGTGACAAAATGCAATTAAGAGTACATAAAATTTTCCTGTTGGGACTTGCTTGTGGAGATGGCGCCAATGCGATGACGCAAACATGTCTCGTATATCTTCGAGGTTCGGGAGCCGAGGGTGAGTTCGGCAGCCAATGGGAGAGCTCGAACCATACGGGTTAGGTGTAGGAGGTGAGCGGTGAGCAGGGACTAGGCAAGTCAGTCAAAGTATACCACCCTAGATGAATGGATGTATTTGTTTTGGCTGCGATGTAGGGGTGATTAGTACAGTCGTGCTGCAGTGGACGAAGTGAATGTGTTTCCAATTCGTGACGCCTACACATTATATATTATTCTTCTGTGTTGTGAAACCGATATGTGTGATGTTCTTGTTGTTAGCGACAATATAGGTTAGTTCTGTTGTGTCTGTGTGCATACATCGACATTTCCCGTCTGTTTTGAGGGTGGATCTGATGACTTAGCAGCCTATTTCTATCTTCAGACCGACGTTGTGTATTTTCAACCTCTACTGTTTACGCAAAGGCCGAGTGGGCATCAAAGAAACATCTTGCTGAAATCAAACTATTCTTTCTGATATCACCGTACCGTCTACAGTGGGAGACTGTTGTCTGGTTACAGCCCAACTGCGGAACCGTAGTCAACGATGAAACTTCAGATCACCACACAAACAGGCCAGATTTAATTTAATTTATTTAAGCCATAAATCACATATCAATAATTTAAAATCATATAGGCCTAGGTAGGATAGTCTAATTATTTAAAATTCGTAAACAATCTCTAAATTTATCAATATCTTAACTTATGTTTGATTTTGAATTCTGTAAGTAGTTTATAAGTCATTACGTTTAAATAAAGGTCCATTTTTGTTCTCAATTTCATGTTTTTTTATTTTTCCTGGTTACCGTACAGCAATAACTTAGACCCTGAGTATAAAATCAAAAATGAGGTAGCTTAACTTAACTTGTTGGAACCCAAGTAATTATATCCAAATTTTAATTACATATAAATACAATAAAACACCGTTGTAATGTGTATATAGAGCCACCTCAAATTTGAATCTAGACCAAATTTTGACAATACTGAAGCAATCAATCAGAGCTATGTTAAAAATGAACAAAGATGATTCTGGAAAAGAACACTTTAAACATTTAAGGATCTTCACTGTTTATGGTTTCTATGTTCTTAAATGTATTATGTTTGTCAAAAACAAAAATTTCAATCCACCAATTAAAGAAACAATTATAACTACAATACAAGTAACAAAAATAACTTTGTAATTGGAAAACATAAATTAGAGCTCTTCAAAAAAAGACTATCAATGCAGGACATGTATTTTTTAAATTTATTCCTTTGAAAATTAAAACAGAACAAAAACCCAAAATTTAAAAAAGAAGTCTCAAGGCATATTTAATGGATCTGTCTTTATACTCTTTAGATGAATTGAAAATGACTTTATCATAGTTTTAAGCATTAGTTTTAATTTATTTGACACTATTCATGTACAACCATGTATACTATGAATAAAGATTCTTGACCATGAATATGACTATAAATTCACTTCCATCCCTTAGAGTTATAGAGAGTTTTGCTGGCAAAACTTCTGCTGAGGGTTAGGTAACAGCTAGTAAGTAGTTAATATGGAGTATAATGTTTTTAAACAATGATGCCCTCACTGTTTCTATACTATTCTACTATCAATTACCGGTATCAATTACAGTTGAACCTCTATAAGACGAATTTCAAGGGGTACGGGAAAAATTCGTACTATAGAGGTATTCTTAATAAAGAGGGTCGTTTTATCGAGGTTTAATGCTGCTGTTATTCTTCTTATAGAGGTTTCTCCTCGCTCCAAGGTTTTTCCAAACAATCACTGAGGAAGGAGGAGGGATGGGTGGGGATTTCATGTTGAGACAAGCTTCTGTTTGTTTTGAAAACTACGTACTATGGAGGTTAAGATTATGATAAATTCGTCTTATAGAGGTCACGTTCGTCTTGTAGAGGTTTTGAGCTAAGAATATTCGTTGTATAGAGGTTATTTAGTCCTAGCCCATGTCACAAACAAATTCGTCTTATGGAGGTTTTTAACTTAATTACTACGTTGTATAGAGGTGTTTTTAGCATTGAACTATATGAAAGTGTCAAGGGGATTAAAAAAAATTCGTCTTATCGAGGAATTCGTTTTATCGAGGTTCGTACAAACGAGGTTCAACTGTAGTTGAGATGGGGACACCACCTAGGTGTGTATTTTAACCCAAATATGAGTGAAACTTTACCCACAATTGTTTTATAATTACATTTTTAAAACTTCATAACCTATAGGCCTAGGCCTACTTTTTCCTTTTCTTTTTTCAGAGAACAGTTACTGCTAGCAACATTCTTACCTTAAGAAGCCTACCGTTTCAGGTACAAGTACCCCCCAAAAAAATAGGTCTAGGACCACCCTTGCCTGGATCTACATCTATTGACGCCTTATTGTATTTTGTAAAAAATTAATAAAGATATTTGAATCTTGATAAATCACAATGATTGCTACTAGATGTTGCTGTCGCCAACTTCCCAATATTGTGGTTTGAGTTCAGCTTAGACATATTTCTAGTAGGCCCTATAAATAAAAAACAATAGTCACCCTAGTCCATGGTGGTTATATAACATAACAGGATGAATAACTGGGTTGCCACACGACAACTGTTGTCAGGCTAGCCTGTTGTGGCGAACCTCCTTGTTATTAAAAAACCCTTTTCGGTTGCGCTGCGGCAATGCCTCAGCAGATCCGCCAAATGGTGTTTTTGTAAAACCAATAGTTCTGAAAAAATCTTTTCGATGATCGGTTTGCATGACAGTAAATTTAATTTTTAGTAATGTCCAACACATTTAAAAACAATCGCTGGGATACAACGCCCGTTGATAACGGACTCTCGACAATGGACATTCTGCAACATTGCTGAAACAACAGGATGCGGCAGCCTGTTATTGGCAGGCGAAAAACTTTGTCGTTGTGTCACAAGAACACGCTTTGGAAGTCACAAGACCGTTCCTGTCTCTTGTCAAACTAGGATGCGAGAAGTTGACATCTTTGATGCTGATGGACAGTGAAGAGTGAAAGGGGTTAAGTATAATTTAACACATAAAATGTCTCAGCACATACCTGAGGGAGGAGGATCAGTATTCTTGTGTGTCGGGGTCGACATGGCAGATGAAGTTTGGGTGTCACATTGCAAGTCTGAAACAGAATATATTTTGTGGTATTTAAAGATTGAAAGGTCTTTTTAGCTGTTATCTTATGAAACCTACTTTAAAAGGTTTAAATATTGCTTGATCATGTAAAAATAAAGAATTTTAAAAGGAAATAGCCAAATTCTAATATACGGTACCTAGGTAGCCTACCTGAAGAAAACAACAACAATT
This sequence comes from Macrosteles quadrilineatus, assembly GCF_028750875.1. Classification (NCBI taxonomy): domain Eukaryota; kingdom Metazoa; phylum Arthropoda; class Insecta; order Hemiptera; family Cicadellidae; genus Macrosteles; species Macrosteles quadrilineatus. Next base: position 104,432,397 of record NW_026542602.1, on the reverse strand, counting down.
TTTTTGTTGGAGCACTTGGGCCAAGACGCCAGCCTTAATTTATGAGTAAACAATTTAAGTCCGTCAAAAACATTGCAGACAAAATTTAAATAACTTTTCTACGTGTCTAAGTAATAGTGGAGAAAATGTATTCATCCCTGAACTAGCACAATCTATATTTTTTGTCATTACTATACAGTTAATTATTACAAATTACAATACCGGTACTTTAAAACAATATAATTTTCTGTACAAATATTGTCTAACTGCTTTCACAGATGTGCCCGTAGTAAATTGATAAAAATAGACGAATCTTTGTATCTATGTAGGCAAGACAACAATGAATGTTTTTATGTTTTCAGGTATTTTTTTACTAGTTTGATTGCCTCCTGCAATTGTAGCAACATCCGTGACCATATGCGGTCTCGGCGTCACCACTAGTTGTCTCACGCTATCGCGTCAACGCTGGTAATCGGCTTTTTCGGCCACGTTCCGGATGATCCGGGCTTCAGATAATCAGCGCTTGAATGTAGGTAGTGAGGTTATTGATAATGAGATATGATTTTGATAAGGATCAGTTTCTGACAATGACCTTAAAAATGTGATGGCCAACGCTTAATGTTAATTAGTTATTGACTTTATACTACATTTAAATACTTGAAAAGCCTAAAATGTAAACCTTCAATCAATATTAAATGGAACTGAATTATGAGTGGTGGTAGACAGTGTTGGATTTACGACCATGCCGTGGTTTAGGACTGCATGTACAACAAAACGCCGCGATCGCTCATAGCGATGATGATGTTCCTTTGATCGCAGGAGATGTTTAGGATTTGTCTTCAATCGCTGGGGAGGATAATGTCTCCTCGACTGCTGAAGATGTTCATGGTTTATTGTTTCAGTGGGTTTCAACCCCCCCCCCTGACATTAAAACTTGGTTTCTTTACAATTAGGCCTAAACATTTTTTTCTACGATTAAAAATCTTTATATCTCTACCCCCCAAACCCCCAGTGTTTAGGAGGTGGTAAACAGCCTATAACCCAAGATTCCAAGCAAGAGCCCCCTTCAAGAATCCGTGATGGAACCGCCCCTGTCAGAAGGGAGGTAGTTTGGGGGTTAATGTCGATGTAGAAAGTGAACTTTGTGGGTAAAGAGCTATGAAGTTCATTATAAATAATATAATAACCAAATCTAGCCTTAGGTCTCCTGCAAGCAGCGCGAATGGCAGCTTCTGTTTATATGTGTTTCAAACTACTCGTCACCATAGACTACTGGTCTGTGTTGTGATACGGACAGTGAAGTACCTACCGTTTTGGTATTTTAGTCACATAGGCAAACCAGAGGTGACCAGAGCAGAATAGGTAGGTAGTGCAGGGTGGTCAGTCTTTAGCTTATCAACCCAATAGGCCTATGTTATCCTGAATGTGCTCGGTAAACACAAAAAGGCCAAAAAGGTAACAGAAAAGTTGCGCATTTGTGTTCTTGCATTTTATTGAAACCTAAGCATCAATGGTGTCAATTGATGATGATTGTATTGATTTTAAAACACTTTTTTGTTTACTAACTTTTGCATCACTGGGCATTGTACAGAAAAAATCTCGGTAGGCCTACTTCGTATTATTTGGAGGCCACCCTTACACAGCACGCTACAGCGGTTAGGTTGGTTTGGGTTAACATAAATTTTTTATGACTCATCTGGTATCATTTGATTCATGGCCGATTTACGAGGAAAGTTCTTCAAACATATTTATAATACAGTAACCAAACATAACCTAACTGCTGCAGCGTGCTGTAAAATAAGTGGCCTCCATATAGGCCTAATACAAAAGTACCAAAATCTCTTACAAAATCTCAAACTACTGTAAATCAGCTGTCTTAAGTTAGTAGGTAGGCCTACTCCAAAAAGCTAATAAGTTTAAGTTTAGTCTAAATCATTCATATTTGTCTTCAACTACTGTACAGCAATCATGCTGTGTTGGTGTTTTAGAAAGTTCGACGCTAGTCCTATTTAGCCTAATAACAAAGTGACAATAGTGCCTCATAAGTGAATGGAGATGGTGCCCTGGAGTTAGGCCTATTCTTGAATTTTGAGGTCTACCTTAAAACTTAACTGTCCTCTCTGAGAGGTATCATGGCCTCTGAAAATATACATGGCTTGGTTGTATTCTTAACTTAGTTTACTCGAATTAACTCAGTGGATTTATCAAACTGGTCCACTTACACTTGGGCATATCACCAGGAAGAAGATTTAACAGCTGGTAAGGTTTAGGTTGAAAAATTTTTTAAGAGTGTGGTAGACTGTACGATCCTAGCTTTACCATCCATAAGAATCCCCTCTTTTTGTTGTCTAAATTAATAATTTCTGTAGGCCTACAAAAGAAGCAGACCCGGTACCCAGCTTGCTTTGCTGGTGTCACTTTAACTTAGTCCCATCTGACATTAGGCTACACAATCTATGACGTTACAGTACATTAGGCCTAATCATGATTTTAATTAATACCTTAAGTCAATGGTAGCTGAGTTTGAAGTTACAGTTGCTAAAATTGAACGCATAGGATACGCGTACGGTAACCGAACGTGGATTAGGCGTCCGGCAGTGACGTCACCGGGTTGTCGGGGCCCGGAACTTCATTAACATACAATGATACGGTTTACTACCATCGGTATTCATGGTGTAGTGGATAGAGTACTCGGCTGATGTACAAGAGGTAGGCCTACTTAGATCCAATCACAAAGGTGTCACTAACTTTTTTTTAAAGATTTTGCTTGGAATGCCATTTCTTCTTAACTATAAGTTAAATCTTTTGTTACAATTTTAAGCATTTATAATTTTATTTTATGAACAGAATTTAACCTTCATTTGATTTTTTCATTAGCCTATCAGCAAGTTTGGTTAGTTAGGTTAGGTTATGACAGTAACTGACGGACGCCTAATCCACATCCGGTTACCGGACTTGTATCCTCTACCAAAATTGAAAAACCTGTCATTTTGTTAACAGGATGGTTAATGTGTTTAAAACATTACAAAGAATTGCCCTGATTAATCTTAGACTGATAGGCCTAGTCTACATTTATCTTGGATAGGCTTTCATAGTTGTATCAACCATGCGTTGAGATTTTGTTTAACAATTTTCCTTTTGATATAGGTAAATAAAGATAGACTACTTAGCCTAGCCTATCAAAGGCTGGTGATAATAACTTTATCATAGTTTAATTTAATTCCAATGCAGTGTCAGTAAATAGTCTAAGCTATGGCTATAATAACATGAAGTTAAGAGTGGTACAGCAGTTTATCCTAGCCTATATTTAAAAACATTCAAGTTAAGTTTTCTTTAATTGCTTAGCCTAGCCTAACTTATAGCTTTCAAGTAGGATAATGTACATAACAATAAAAAGCCAAATTTGAAGTAATATGTGAATATTTTAAGATTAGGTTTTTTTAGGAAACTAAGAGATTAGTTCAATACCTTAGGGAAGTTGAAAATCAATCCCTGGTGGGTTGTTTATCACAACAATCTCTGATCAAAGGTTAAATAAGGTGTTGTTCATATTGAAATTAACAATGTCAAGATTAGATGGAAAAAGTACTGGTAAATCTAAATGATACTTACAACAATTACACTAGAAAAAGTCACTCAATATCACTACAAAACAAGTTTTTATCAATTAAAAAGAAAATCTTGTTCACAAATTACACCATCACAACACACCTTGATTCACTCAAAATTAGAAATAATAACAACTTTACTTGCTAAAAAAAGTCAAGGTGAAGATCGCCACCTATGGTTACTTGTTGCACTAATACCAGTACCTTTGGTTATTTCAAAGCCAATTTACAGCTGTGCTAATTTTGTACGCCGTTGATCAGGCTTATTCAATAAATATGTACAAAAATGTCATAATAAACAGAGCCTTTGAAGTCAGGGTATTTTGTGATCTATAAAATAAAAAAAAAGATACAAATAAAAAAAAAACCCGATTCATAGTTTAGTTTAAAAGACTATAAGGTAGTAAGGTAGTTGGCCTATAAGATCAATCAATTAATTGCGATATCAAAACAAGGATTTAGTGGAAAAGTTCCACCAGGGTTAGGGTGGAAAGATTCTACGTCTCTTTAATTGCCTATTTGAGTAATATTCAATCAATTAATTCGGATTCTATGCGTTTTGCCACGGCCACCTTTAGGGGTTGTTTGGTGTCAGACGTCCTATAAGATAAAATGGCAGAAAGGTTACACCTGCTCATTAATTCGCACTTTATTGATTTAAATTTAAATTTAGGAACATTAACTTATTTAAATATTGAAATAAAACATACATAATTTAAAACCATAACATTATGAATTCGAATTGAAAATATGTATCTGTACATTTAAATGGAGTCGATATTTTTATAGTCCAGTGACCAAGCTTTCGTAAATACACAAATCATATTAGCTACTTCCAAACAAAACAGCTGTTACACACAACCCTACTTGTGGCGTTGCCACTTCGAAGGCCGCGGCCTGGAGTTAAAGGCGGCCGTGGTTTTGCACGTTTATGTATTGGTATCTACTACCGGTTTTATGTACCTTGCCTTTTTACAAACCTCCTGTATGTCCTGTTCTCCACAAAGTGAGTTAACTTAATTCCTTGGTTGGGGGGGGGAGTGCAACAAAAATACCCCCATTGAGAGGAGTGCTTCAATGAGGGGTCGGTTAAAGGGCCACCTTTGCTCCTACTCTTTATTAAAATTAACACCATGCACATCAACCGCCAAACCATATGCAAACCATGTTTAAGCCCGGTTTTCCTAGGCGCGGAAGAGGAGCGCGGAGAGCGGAAAAGAGATTAACATGGTGTTCCGCTCTCCTTCTATTAAAACAGTAACATTAAATTGCCTACGGCAAGTGGATTCCGCTCTCCAATTAACAAGTTCCGCGCTCCACTTCCGCACCTAGGAAAACCCGTTTTTTTACTGATGATGTGATGATGACGCGTCTCTACCTATTCGTTATCAGGAATCGAAATTCAGCTGCGACATACAGTAGCTTAGAACTCAAAAACTCACAATCTTTCCCAGATAGCAACAGTCCTTGATTCAAGGGCAACTTCGTTCTTGAATTTTGCTTAAAAATTTAAGTTGATATTTTTGGGTTGATTCAGGACTGTTCCAAGGACAGCGAATCGTGTTTGGTACTCCAGCTCCTGTTTATTGCCTGATTGTTCCTTGTAGCTTCAACGGTTGTTTACCGACGCCACCGCAACGCAGCGCTAGCGGTAGCGCTCCCCCTAAACTACCCTCGCCTCAAGCTCAACTGCAACTCCGCCATTTGCAATATAGCAGTCTAAACCTAAACTTTAAGGGGAGTCGGATGGCCAAAAATTTTTTTTTATCGAAATTTGGTTTTTTATGTTGTATTATTCCTCATTTAATGCTCTTTCAAATGATACCTTACTTTTAGAAATCCGATTGCTAGAAAAAAAATTATGAAAGTTTTACTAACGCATTGCAACTGAGTTTTGACGTTTCCATAGTGACAAAAACCACAAATTGTTTTTCTTATAGTATGTACTTCAGTTATTATCTATACGATCTTCTATATTAGTTAGCTGTATTGATAGCAATCTTCACTCAACTGTTTGGATACTGTCTGCAGTTCTCAGCTGATCTATTTGTTATTGTTTAGGTTATAAACAAAAGTGATGTTATTGTTTTGTTTTGTTTGCCAAGTGAGTGTTTGGTGTTTAGAAGTTTGACTAAGAAGTATTTTGTGATAAAACAATAGTCTTTTGTGTTTGTTGAAGACATGCCTCGAATGAAAAAGGTATTTAGCAAGAGGCCAAAGCAATTCTTTGGTTCAAGAAAAAGAAAACTATCAGTGGATGAAACTGACTCTGAGTCTATCCAACCTAGGCCTAGGCTTACCTCACCTGAGGAAAATAATGAAAATGCTAAAGTAAGCTCATCAAAGAAGAAGGTAGGACCAAAGCTAACTACTTATGATGCATTCAATGATGAAGGTAATCAAATGTTTGATATAACAGATTTTAAACTGTTGGACAATTTGTTAAAAGAAATTGCTGTTTGCGCAAAGTGCGGAAATTCACTTACGGTGCTAACCACGAATAGGATAGGCCTAAGTGTGAAGATCACAATAAAATGCACTGGATGTGGTTCTGAAGTATCAGATCAAAATGATAGAAAGAAGCACAATGAGAAGTCAGTAATAAACACAAGGCTTGTTTATGGATTTAGGTGTATCGGAAAGGGCGAGGAAGCCGCTAAAACAGTGTGTGCCATTATGAACTTGCCTCAACCCCCTGCTTTCAAATATTATAATAAAAGAATATGCAAGGCAATAAAAGAGGTTTGTGTGGAAGGTTTTAAAGAAGCAGTTGAAGAATCTGTGGTTGCAAATAATTTTGATAGGGACAGTTTGTGTGTTTCACTTGACGGTACTTGGCAGCGTCGCGGCCATAGGTCACTAAATGGTGCTGTAACAGCAGTTAGTGTCGACACAGGGAAAGTGCTTGATGTAAAGGTGTACAGCAAGCATTGCAGATGTGAGAAAAGGCTGGAAAGGGAGCATGTAGAGAATTGTGTGGCCAACTTTGAAGGACCTAGTGGAAGTATGGAAGTTAGGGGAGTAAGCGAGATGTTCACTGAATCGCAAGACAAATACGGCGTTAAATATAAGTATTACTTAGGAGATGGTGACAGCTCAGCCTTCCCAACTGTCCAAAAACTCATGCCCTATGGACCTGACTTTCAAATAGAGAAATTGGAATGTGTAGGGCATGTGCAGAAGAGAATGGGATCACGGCTGAAAACGCTAAAAAAGCATCTGTCTGGTCAGAAACTCAATGATGGGAAAACGGTTGGAGGCCGCGGTCGGTTAACAGACAGTGCCATCATGGACATACAAAACTATTACGGGTTAGCCATTCGTAGGAATACTTCAAGCCTAGATGACATGAAGAAGGCAGTTTGGGCTGTATACTTCCATATCCTCTCTTCAGATGAAAACCCTCTGCATTCATACTGTCCTAAGGGTGCGGAGAGCTGGTGCAAGTATCAGAGAGCGAAGGCGAACAAAGAGATCTATACCCACAAAGATCACTTCCACCTCCCTAAGGTAATTATGGAACTAATAAAGCCTATTTTTGTTGACCTTGCCTCACCTGATCTCTTGAAGAAATGCTTACATGGCGGTACACAGAACCGAAATGAGTCCGTCAATAATATTATTTGGTCGCGAATCCCGAAATCCACATTTGTTCTCAAATCCACACTAGATATGGGGGTTCATGAAGCCATATCTTGTTTCAACCAAGGTAACATTGTAAGATGTTTAGTTTTGAGGCAACTAGGCTACAAATCTGGCAACAACTTGATAAGGCTAATGAAACAAAATGATGAGATTCGTATTCGAAAAGCAGAAAAAGCTATTGAAGAATTAGAAAAAAAAATTAGACAAAACACAAAATTGACCAAATTAAGACTTGAAGAACTGTTTGATGAGGAAGAGGACCCAGACAATCCATCTTATGCAGCTGGACACTATTAAAGGTAATTTAATATTTTTTTATTCAAAGTTCTTATGTAGATTGCCAGTTAACCGCGTTTTGTGAAAAACTATGAATTTTCGTAGAAAGGTACATTTTTCTCCAGAACCACAACAGATATCCTCATAGTTTTTTTTTTAATTTGTTTCTTACATAATACTCTACAAATTGAATACAGCTTATCTCTTAATAAGCTTTTTTTAATTTGATTGTAGCTTATAATATAAATTATTTTTGCGGTTTTTTATTTTATAAATTCAAAAATATGTCACAAATTCACCTTGAGATATATATTTTCTTTATGTATTCAAAATGTTTAGTTTTTAAAGACCTACAAAATAAAAAAAAAATTAAAAGGATATCTGTTTTGGTTCTTGAGATATCGGTACCCTAAGTTAATCAATTTAACATGGGCTATATAGGGACATCCGACTCCCCTTAACTTAGTCTTAGTCAATAGTCATCGCTTGAACTCTCCTGCTCCTCAGATCTCTTTTTGTTTTAAGTTTTTAGTTATTCTAACTCAGTTAAGTGCTTATTGGACTTTTCAATTCTAAACTAAAGGTAAGTTCTTCGAATACAACTGTATTCATTATAAGAGTTCATCATTTCACTTGCTACAGGAACAAAGTTACCATCTAGGCTAATCCTGTCTCTAGGCTTTGATTTTGTCATGTATGAATTTGATCCTAGGATTATTTTCAATCCAACTAGAAACCGTTCACATGTTACATTGATTGTTTTATAAATTGCTCACTTATAATTGTAATAATCACAGGCCTAATTTAGGTGAAAGTAGCCATAGCTAACTTCTTTAACCTCAAATAAAGTTAATCAAGCGCCACTATTTTCAGTGTAACTTAACTTTCGACTTTTATAACTAAACTAAACTTAGACCTATACCTATTTTAATATCCCACATGCGAGACTGTGACCTAGCCTGTGTGTATATTTATTAGACCTACAACTTACAGTGTGTAATTTATGTTAAGGCTAGGCTAGGCTATATTAAGCTATGTTTTGATTCATAAATGTTTTAATTTTTACAAGGTAGCCTGAGTAAGGCTTTTAAATATTGGCCTAGGCCTACCATAAAATGATAAATAAATCCCTATACATATTTGCATTTAAGTAGCCTTTAAGTTACCGTGGGTAAAAATTGTACTAGGGACCAGTAGTCTAGTCAAATGAATGTAAATTAAACACAGGGTTACTTGTTAGGCGTCGTATAGGCCTATGTAACTTACATGAATGCCAAGTAAAAAATAGGTTCGGTAACTTAACCTTTAGCCTACTAGGCCTTACTTAAGTTATAGCCTATCTACTCTAGGGGGTTGAGGTAGGCTTCATGCAAAGTCTAGAAGTATCGATGACAATTAGGCTACAACAGCCGAAAAAAGCAATATCGGTAGGCTAATAGGTAGGGCCTATTGGCAATAGGAAGTCTTGAATCCTTTTCAAATATTGTCTGTCATACAATTCGTTATAGGCCCTGTCCGTAATAGATAACTTATGTGTCTTTTTAGTTTAGGCCCACGGTATATGAGAACTTTCATTACATTCATCCGTGACCACGGCGTCATACCGACGATCGCAGGCCTAAGACCTGCCACAGTTAAGCTTAAAGAATTCAAACAAATAAAATAATTTATCCTCTAGGTATAACATGTAAGAACAATGCATAAGTTATAATATTTTAAGACATTTTTATTTTATGGAAAAAAAACATTAGCCTAAGACCATCTAATTGAAAAGCCCTCTTCTCTTTTAATATACCGACAGTAACCCTTGAGCTCACATGTAAACTATATACATCTCCCTAAGAACTTACTCGGCTTTTAACTTAAGGTTTGTTTCAATTTTGATTGCCCTTTTAACACTTAAAGTGCCGTTGACATGTTTGAACATGAAAATTGCATTTATTTCAATGTTAAGCAATGGCGGGAATTCCCGTCATCAGCACCCAACGTGTTAACTGTCAATGGGGTTAAGGGTACCCTATAGGCCTAACTTAGACCAATTGTTAATAATAATTTTTATCGTTGTCGAGCATTGCGATTCTTAAATTTTGTATTAACTTAGGTACCTTATTGAATGGTGCTAGGCTATGAAATTAACACAAGAAATAAAGATTAGACTTGTAAGGTGAACTTATTCCTTACGGTAAAGACTTGTGCTACTAAAAAAACTCTCTTTAAACTCAGTTGGTGCCTGTCCTTCTCTTTCAATGAAATAATTATGTTATCATGAGAATCTTTGTATGGTTGTTGAAATAGTTATTTAACTTCATGATGTAATTTTAACAATTTAACGTAAAAAATAGGTTTAGAGTAAATGTGGATAACACAAACATTTAACTTCAGCTACAGTTTCCTTATCGGTCCACATCTCACAACCTCTAATAACTTGGGGTTTATCTCTACTGAAAAATTCAAGTTTAAGACACCAGTCATGATAGGGGTGTGGAATTTTTAGCCATTCAGGGGTTTCTATTCCAGAAAAACTAGATCTGTGCGATATATGGTGTTACTGTAGTAGTTGCAGACATAACAAGATAAATTTCAGACGCTTAAATTCCCCCCCCCCCCCAATACCCCGGAATCCCAAATCATTTAGTAATACTTGGATGCCAAATGTTTTATTACATGTATTAGCGTACATTTAAATGTTGTAGCCTCTGATTGAGAACCTCTAAATTTTGCTGTTTGGTTGTTGTTGTAGATTAAACTTATATTTGTCTTAATGTTGCAGTGGCTGCAAGAAAGAACTTTTCTGAGGCTACAGAGGCATCAATAAAGACGTTGATTAGTAATTGGCTACAGCAAGCCAAATTCAGGACGAGCAGGAGGTATATTTCTTATTATTATCTGATTGCAACTTTATTTACATTCTAAGCTATGAATTGTATTGTTAACTAATATGTGTCTTTTACAAGCAATGAATAAATAAGCGGAATAAACCAATTTAAAACTTTTAGGTTAGGGTAAGGTAGTTTACCGTAAAGTGGGATTATTTATTGCCACTGAGTGTGTTGTGTAACATTACAGTGATGTGGTCAATGAATATTCCTAACTAATATGTGTCTTTCACAAACAATGAAAGCCCCACAAAGCTTGAGTTTGTGTCGCACATGCTTAGTCGGAATAAACCAATTTAAAACTTTTAGGTTAGGGTAAGGTAGTTTACCGTAAAGTGGGACTTATTTATTGCCGCTGAGTGTGTTGTGTAACATTACAGTGATGTGGTCAATGAATAGTGTTCCTAACTAAAGTCCCTCAATGCTTAAGTTAAGAACCTGTCATCTTTAACCAGCCTTATGGTCATAAGATTTAAAACTACCAAAAACCCTAACATTCACATTTTTTCACATAGTAAAAATTTTGATTTTCTCTAATAACATTGAAATGCTTGTTTCAGGAAGAAAGAAGTAGCCCCAGCTCTGGACCACGATTTGGATTAGGTTGGCCGCTGTATATACCTTATTAACTCTATTATTTTTTATTGTTTTATAATAATTTTCTAATAAACATTATATCTATCAAGAACAGTTAATTTTGTTTTAATTCTTACCAGCACACTTCTCTGTAATTTACTTTAGTTCCAAAAGATGAAAGTAAAGTAAAAGTGTAAAAATGGTTATACAATTTTTGTTATGTTCTAATTATTTTAACAGTTTTATGGATTAAATATATTTTTTATTATAGATAAAATTATATTTTATAACATGCTGAGTGCCAATTTTAAGATGCAAAGTCAAAAAATATATCATTGGGCAGAAAATACTTTTTATATAATCAAAAAGAAATTATATATAGCCAGTAAAGTGAAATAATTTTCAGTGTAAAAATTAAATATATCAAATGGTGGTTGATAAAAAAACTTTATTTACCTAATAAAATTACTTAAGAAATATTCCTCTGAATTAATATTTTATATACTGACCATTTTTATAAAAACATTAGAGTATTATACTAGATTATGAAAAAGTTATAAAAAGCAGTAAGTATTGAACTAACAATTCCATATGTTTCAAGCTATTGTGTGGTTTTGGTTATTGAATTTACTCAGTTACATCTCATGAAAATTAGGTGGAAATTTAAACTAATTTTTAAGACATGTAACCAAGTAAATTTTGATTAATTTTTCCAATAAAATTCAAAATTAAAAAAAAATCATCCTTGGTTCAGTCAATAATTAACCTTGTTTATGCCTTGGAACTTGAAATTTCCCTTGAAATCTGCTTGGTTTTGAGCTTGGAACAGGCAATAAAATTCAAGGCTGTTTCAACCCAAACCTGTGTTGACTAGGATGCTTGAATCAGGCCTGATTTCGCCTTGATGTCTTGAATATTATTCCTTAATTCAAGGTTGGTGTCTTGAAAATTGAGGGTCAATTCAGCCAACAAACAACCAAATTTTGCTATGTGGGTTGATGAAGCCACTGAAGCCAGTAGCTTGATTGAATGGTTTGTTTGATAACAATTACTCTCGGTCAACGCCGATAAGACATAACCTTAATTTAAAAAATGTACTACTACAGTCTTAGCCTGGGACAGTGGCGTCGGTGACTCCTATCTCAATGGATTATATGTCAAATCAAAACTAACAAACTGTCATATATTCTTGGAATTGACAATAGTTAAATAATCGTATATACTAAATATCCCGCCCCACCACAGCAAACCTGCGGACTAAGCGAATTTCCATTTACCTTGCTGGAATTCGACTAAATTATTCCCTTAAAATTGTCAGATTTAGTTCCTATTTAAATATTATTTTAATGAGTACTTAGGTTTTGCTGATCCAGGGAAGGTATTAAGATGTGTTTTTAGCGAATTTCCCTATAGGGAAGTAGCTATTACCGTAGGTGGCATGGTAAGACCTAGGCCCGGGACCGATTTACTTTTTCATTTTGATGTCCCCAGAGGCCAGAAACACCATTCGTTCAAATTTTTATATATGTATATATATATATATATATAGACTAGCTGACCCGGCGAACTTCGTATCGCCTAAGTGGGTCGCTGCCTAAGTCATAGGTTTCCCCTAAGACAGACCGATGGAAAGAAAGTACCGTTACGTTTAATTTTCAAGATGATCTCGTTCGCATCGCTCAATCACGTCCTGGTTGAAGTTCGTTCGCTACGCTCACTCACCTTTGGGTTGGAGCTCGTTCGCTACGCTCACTCACCTTTAGGTTGGAGCTCGTTCGCTGCGCTCACTTGCCTTCAGGTTAGCTCGTTCGCTACGCTAACTCGCCTCCAGGTTGAAGTTCGTTCGCTACGCTCACTCACCTTTGGGTTGGAGCTCGTTCGCTACGCTAACTCGCCTCCAAGTTGAAGTTCGTTCGCTACGCTCACTCACCTTTTGGTTGCAAATTAGCCGTTGTCATAAATGTAAAAGAAATAATAGTGCTGCACCCTGTTGGTAATCCTTGTAACTTTAATGCTTTTGAACATCATAGAACAGAACCAACTTGTTTAATTGAAACAGCTGTTAAGATTCATTAATTCCATTTCTCATAAGGTTAACATGGGAAACTCCAGAGCCACTGGGGTGGAGCCCTTTTAAGAATTTCGAAACGGGAAATAGTTTACGTCCGATTCGCATACCTACAGAATTTACACACCAAATTTCATAACGATCGGTGAAGTCGTTCCGGAGGAGTTTGCAGACAAACACTGTGACAAGAGAATTTTATATATTAGAAGATTTATATATATATGTGTCCGTGAACACGATAACTTGAGTAATTTTTATCCGATTTTGATGAAATTTCGTTTGAAGGTGTAAGGCGGGATAAACTTGAATGAGTTCGCGAACCAGCATGATCGGACCATGGGAACGGGGTTTTACGGGGGGGGGGGTTTTATGGGGTAAAAATTGGTTTTTCTAATTTTTGACCCTCCAAACGCAAAATTTCCCAATTTTCCTTCAGACATTCTTAAAGAGCTATAAAAAAACAAACAATTTAGTATCTCAAAGTTTTTTTGTACTATTATTAGCTACGGAGAAAATTCAAATAATTGTTATTTTTAAATTCCCATGTTATTCTTATGGGGAATATTGTAAAATGTAGTCTGCTTGCTTATGGATATATTTTGATCAAACTTGGTAAATTTATTTATTTTATACTAAGTTATTAATATTTCTCTAAAAAACACACTTTTTTACCCTCCCTGTAGCAGCAAGCCTATGTACTCATAAAAATTAATGTTAATTAAATACATTTAATTGAAAATCAACTCAGGCAACTGGAAATTCGCTTAGTCGGTAGGTTTGCTGCGACGGGGGTATTATTGAAATGTTCATAGCTTATTACCGTATGATATAAACAAAATTGCTGAATTTGATTAAAATATATCCATAAAAAACCAAACTGCAACAGTTTATTATTCTCTGTAATAATATGAGAATCATAAATTTAAAATCTTTTTAGCTATACGTTAGGCATATGCTTAAATATACAAAATTATTTCTTTTTTTTAAGCTAAACAAAATGGTTTAGAAAATACATTGCAAAATATTATTATGTTTTTAAATGGTGAAACCCCGTTTTTACCCAATAAAACGCCCCAAACCCCTGTTCCCTTAATGTATCTGCAATACATCAATGCTATGGGAAGGGAGGGAAACAGGTCCACGGAAGTGGTGAAAGAAGTAGTAGGCCTAAAGGCAAGTAGCCTATTGCGGAGCGTGGGAACCGTTTGTGGCAGTTGGATTAATGTATCTGCATTACTAAGACTGCTGTCAGAGTAAACTAATGATTTTACTCAAGCAAAGCTTGGTCCCCAGGAATTTAGGTAGAATACAATGCCGTAAATTTGAGCTCAAAACAACAGCTGGGTAAAAAATGACGGATTTAAGAAATATTTAAACGGTTGCCATTTTGACTCGGTTGTCCGTTTGAGTTGAGTTTGGGTTTACGGTTTACGACAATGTATTTTACAAAATAAAACCTTTAATTTGATACCAAACTCCTATGCTGATACTATTCAAGGAAGCATGTACAGTATTAACATTTTACTGATTTGGTTAAAATAAATCTTAAATAAAAAAAAAAATGTCAAACCTTATGACAGATAGCCTGATCATACTCTGGACCGAATTACATGTGGGTTGTACCATTGATATATATACACATTTATACACTATATATACCTACAGGTATAGTCAATATGGTTGTAACAAAAGAAAGGTGATTGGTCCTATATGTGCAGGTTTTATTTGTATTTTGAAAATATTTATGTTAATTGGGTCAAAATAAAAATTAAACTTTTCTTATGGAGATTAAACATGGGACCAAAATTTATAGCTTACGACAGCAGCTACCCTGACTTTACTACTAGTACTGGACCGATTTATACACAGGTTGTACCAAAAGAATAGGTCCTATATGTGCGGGTTTTATTTGTATTTTGAGAATATTTATATTAGTTGGGTCTAAAGTGGAAATTAAACTTTTCTTATGGAGATTTAACATGGGGCTAATTCTATATATTAATAAACAAGCATGTTTATTGAAAACCTTTTTTCTCAGCTCCTGTGGATCACTGGGAATATCTACGTTAGAAATATGTTTGCCTATAGATGTGCAGAATCCCTTTATAAATTAAAATACAGTAGACTCCCTCTTATCCGGACACCTTTTAACCGGACATTGGTTTAACTGGACTACATTTGGCGGAAATGACATCTCTTTAACCAGAAAATTTTTATCAGCACATCTGTTTAACCGGACTAGATCGGCAGGAAGTGGGTGGTACTGAAACGACTGTTCTCGTGGGAAAGATTTGAGACCAGTGATCACGTGTCTAAATAAAATGCTCTCCTAAATTTAAGTCAAATACGCATTTAAACAGTCGGTTTTTATGAGTTTTTGGGGACGTCAGTTATCCAGAAAAACCGGTATCCGGACTGGCCTCGGTCCCGAGGAGTCCGGATAAGAGGGAGTCTACTGTAGGCTCAAAAATAAACACAAAAAATTAATTAAAAATTAAAAAAATTAACATGGGCCTTATGGGTTGCCATGTTGGTGACAAAATAACAACGTAATCCACTTAGTGGATAAGGCCGCTAAGGTGGTTTTTTCACTTAGCTAGTTAATGATCAGTGTTGAAGGACCTCGGGTACAGTCACAGAAGGCTGTTGATGTCTATCGTGCAGACGTTGGCTACTAAACTATAAACAGGACACGAGTCATGAGGTATCCACAGAATATAAACACACAAGCATTCAAACTTTTCATAGCAAATTGAGAAGCACTGACTGTCTATTTGTCTTTTGTCTCCATCCTAGAATGTTGCATATAACTTTTTATTGTATCTCTTTTGATTTCTTTGGACATTAAGATTACAGAGGCAAAAAAATAGTTTATTTTTGTAAAGATAATATTTTATCATGATAAACATTCAAATTAAAATTGACATATCATCATGTACTATTATACACATTTTCCTAATATCTGAATAAAGTCTGAAACACAATCTAAGGAAAACAACAATCAATAAATTAACTTATGTAAAAATATCAATTTATTTCTCAATCAACCGCTGTCATAGCTTTACACCAGAGTATTACAAACTTTACAAAACCAGTCATCATTAGATTTTATTTAAATCACTAGACATATATAAAATATTAACCTGTATTTTGATTTACACAAAAGGGAACATTGCATTTCATAAAATGCAAAATAATTTATAACTTACAACTATAATAGGCCTATAGGGTTAACACTGACAAATATTGTAAACATGGTATGGTTAAAAAAAATAATTGGTTTCCATTTCAATTTTGAAATGGTGTACTCACAAAGACTACAACTCTTTTTAAATAAATTTATAACTTAACACCTATTTTCCAGCACTATAAACATTAAAATTTACAATAACTACAAAAATGTCATGGATGATATAAAGCAACTGTTAATGAATCTTTAAGCAACCAATGACTTTCTTTTATGTATGAAAAATATATATCTGTAATTTATGTAGAAGCCATAATATAACTCTACAAAATAACGTTTTCAAAACTTACAATTCATATTTTATAAGGCAGTTTTAAATTAAAAAGGTATAATATTTGTATTTTTAGGCTAGTAACAAAATGTTCATATGTTAAATTTACTAAAAAAGTGTTGAAATACATTGTTTGATTGGTGTTAATGTTAATGTTAACTTGTTTTAAAGGAATGAGGAAAATGTATTATTTCGAGAACAATAAAAAATAAATTTGCTGTAGCTTGTATAGGTCAAAATACTCTACAACTTTGCTGTTTTGCCGCCCTTTACAAGAAACTTATCCAACGAGGAGTAAAAAGTAAAAATCTCACTAATCTTAAATTCCTTCAGTTTACAAGATTCAAAAATCAATCGTGGGGTAAACATTAATTGAATATTAAACACCTCAAATACCAAAACACACATTTTTAAGGCAACATTGGAAACTAAGATTACTGAAAACAGATTGCATATTTTGTAAGCCAACCAATTGAATC
Organism: Macrosteles quadrilineatus; assembly: GCF_028750875.1. Taxonomy (NCBI): domain Eukaryota; kingdom Metazoa; phylum Arthropoda; class Insecta; order Hemiptera; family Cicadellidae; genus Macrosteles; species Macrosteles quadrilineatus. The sequence continues at coordinate 104,415,372 of NW_026542602.1, read as the reverse complement.
TTGGACATTTTAAAGTCTTTATCTTATACAAAAATACTAACATTATGTTAGTATACTTTGGATTTTGAATTATAATGTTTTAGTTGCAGAAACTTATTTTGCGTACAAACATGACTCTGATCACATCTCAAAACTTGTTAATAATTATTATGCTGTTCAAAGACAGGGAGAAAAAGGAAGCAAGCTGTAGTTTGTATCCTACAAGACTGTGAAGAGATTATGAATTTTGGTCACCTTTGTCACTTGAATCATTGTTCTTTACCAATATGAACCATGGCCAAATAATTTAACAAAAGTAATCATAAATTTGATTAAAAAGTTTACAGTAACAATAGAATGAAAAACAAACCATAAACTGAAATAAGTGATAAAAATAAGTTAATGACTAGTCTACTTGATGATAGGCTACATGCGTGAAAGTGATATTAAATCACGTTGAAAAAAGACACCTCAACCTAAATATAATGAGTGGGTAACTGTATTATCAGTAAGGAATGTTGATAGATGGTTGATTCAATTTGTAAATAAAAAAAACTTAACAACTAAACTTACATAACCAATCTTAGTTGCAAACATGTTTACTGAAATAATTTCAAGAGAATTTGCACATATAGTAGTCTTCCTCTTATTCAGACACCTAAATATTGACGCTCCGATCAGATCACCATTGCTGGATGGATGGATTTACCCTAGAAATCATTTCAAAAACTCTATAAGGATGTCAATGTTTTGACAATGACCGATTAAATTGATGTTGGTTGAAGAAAGGTGGCTGGATAAGAGAGAGACGACTCACAGCAGTGCGTAACTTAATAACAGATTAATATCAGCCATTACAGCTTCATTTTACAAGTGTGTTTACTTTCTAACACCACTGTGATCATTGAATAGTGCTTACATTTCAAAATGTAGAGCAATAATTATAGAGGAGATGATGATGCATAATTCTGTTTGCCAAACTTACCCAACAGTAACTATACAGTTTTGCTATACAAAAATAATAATTCATATTTGACTGTATGTACTGTATTGTATAACAAAAACAATTTAAAAAATATATTTACTTCAACGATTTGCTCAAAATAAACGTTTTTGATCACATTATAAAATAATTTATTGTTGACAGTAGTGCTTAACAGCTATTTTTAAGGCTCAAAAGTTACTTTGTTGTATTGCATGGCATTTATTGTTCAAATATTATAGAACATATTGTAAAGTAAACAAATAAAAAAACACATTCTAAAATAATAATTCACATTTGAATGTATGCACTGTATGTATAACACAAAGAAGGAAACAATAAAAACTATATTTACTACAAAAATTTGTTCAAAATAAACATTTTAGATCACATTCTAGTGTTGTGGCTAGTTATTGTTTTTTTTACAGGCCCAAGATGTCTCTTGAGGACCATTATAAAAACATTACATGAGCAATCAAGTAACTACACAAACGCTATGTTCTACAGTAGTGTGGAGATGAGGATAGAAGCTGCTGCAGCTAGGGCGACGGTGACGACGCTAGTGTGAGTGGAGCTCGCTCCGGCCTTCACCTCGTATTGCTGACATGGAGTCACCTGTACATGACAAGTTGTTAGAAATACTCATACAAAACATCAAACTTTTTTGATCAAATCTTTTTGATGGTACAAAACTGGACCCAGCTGTTTCTTGCTTTTATTACCTTACTTTATTAAATTACCTACATAACAAATTTTAATTTACAATTATATCTACAATAGTTTATGTTTTACAGCTATTTATGTAAAACACTGTCTAACCTCTGATCACCACTATCGTTGTCCAATAGGCCTACGCCGCCCGATTCGCCGTCACTTTCACACAAAAGTCTATCAATCTCACTCATGAATATACGATCGAATTAGTTTGTATGCCCAATAAACCCGTACCTAAGTTATAATGACTTATCACCACTGAAAGTACGAACACAAAAGTCTGAACATCAAGAAAGTAAACAATCACTTCACATCTGTTCACATATTGCCAACCGTACAAATGAAATAAATATCCCTTGTCAATGTCTAATATTACAGGGAGAATAAGAAAACGATTCTATTGTAAAACTGTAGACTTATAACAAATAAAACACAATAACTGTTACATAATACAAAAAATCAATAATAAAGCTATGTCGTCATCTTGGAACTGTTCCGTGATAAGGTTTTTGGGCCTATTCAGCCGATCACGGAACCATTCCGTGATAAGTTTCCGATGGGTTAACATGGTTTACACAATTTGTTAGATTTTAACTTGATATTCTTGATAATCTATTAACTTTAATTGAATATTCTGCAAACAATTAACTCTTGCACCTAGCATCTTTTGCAAAAAAAATATAATACAATAAGATTTTCAGTGCATAATAAAAGGCGAGAAACCAATTACATGGTTGATTATATTGATGTTATTCTTATTGGTGTTGCTTATAATAACAGTCCATATAATATATTGGTATATAAAAATCTACAATCCACAAAATGATTACCTTCTTGACAAATGTGAACATGCTGTCTACGATGTTGGCAGGCGTGGGTTCGGAACACTGCTCCAAATGTTTGACTACACACTTTTGGAAGATCTTTATATCACTGTAATCAAGACCGACAAATTTATTACAGTCAAACTTATCATAAACCACACTTGGTAGTTTAATCATATTTGTGTTTGGAAAATGTTTTAAAACTTATTGGTAGCTGATATGTAAACTCAACCCAAATATTTTCATCTTGTGTATTGCCTTACGTATTACTTCATGAATTGTACACAAGAGCTTAAGTTACCTTGATTCTCTCCAAGTAATCCTTAAATCGTCATTAGTGCGACCAGTTCCGATGTCTATGATGGCATCATTGTCAAGCTGGACAGGAAACCGCTCCTAAGAGGTCGTCATGAGGTCGTTATCAACATTAATCTAGAGGTTCTACGGTCCCATAAAGGAAGAGGAAGATTTTTAGATACTATTGAGGAATATGAAATTTACAAGGCCGGCAATATTAACCCCCAATACATCCTAAATGATAAATCCTCATTTGAATCCAATATAATTTATGAGGCAGCCATAAATGAGATATTATCACCAGATGATAACTCGAGGGGGAAGGTGGGGAGAGGAAGACACGGCGTCAGTCTAGAGACCTACACCTTGTACCCGCCACCGTGTTGTAAATTAGTTGTGTGGCCATGCATTTTATCGGTTTTTGTTTGTGTATGTGTTTTTCAAGACTCATGACGACCTCCTAGGAGCGATTTCACGTCCAGCTTGACAATGATGCCATCATCATAGACATCGAAACTGGTCATACTACTAATGACGATTTAAGGATCACTTGAACAGAATCAAGGTAACTGAAATGTTCTGAATAATTTAAGTTCCGCCCAAATTTCAAGTCTCTAGCAGGTTTCTAAACGGTTCAGATGAACATACCAAAGTCGGCAACTTTCAATGTTATTATTCCCCATAAGCATAACATGGGGGAGAATTATAAATTTAGGGGGGTTAATATTTAAAAATTTCACAGATTTTTTATCACAATGTTGTGATTAAATAAAACACAACTTAAAAAAAAGTCAACATCAAAACAGGTGTTTCTTCTACTAATAATCACTAGCGACTGAGACTCCCTCTGCTCCAGGAGCAGTGGTCAGCGATAGACGCTTCTGGCAAAATAGATTAACCTGAAACTAAGCGAAGCAGTGGGCAGTGGTTGACGTGGAGCGATTATCGCTGCGCGATAGACGACCAGCCCCTTCTGGCAAAAAAGGCCATTAGAACATTGTCTGATTAGAAGACATTTGAACAAGTTATAATTTCTAGTAATCCCATCTCGTTAAGAATCCTGCAGAACATCCCTTCTTTTGTAAACACACCACACTAAATAGAATAAATTAGAGAACATTTATTTTTTCTCAAGCCAACCACACTGAATAGAATAAATCAGAGAAAAAATACTTTGATTGCGTTGTAACTAACAAAAACCTTCTGAGCAAAAACAATCTACCAAAATTAAATGAAAAAAACAACAATCAGGTAGGGTCAGTGAACAATGATGCCTCATGGTAAGTCTTCTATTTAACAAAAGAAAAATGTAACTTACTTGCACTCAGGTTGACCGAGCTTGAGTTGCGGCAGTTCATCTTTTAAAGCCTCCGGATTGAGGGTTTCTTTGGGTGTGTACTTGGAGAAGGTAGAGTTGAGACATTGTACGATGTCCTCGTACTTGCTCTGTAGGCAATCTGGGCCTCCCTCGGCAATGAACACTGGAAACAACATCGACATAATGGCCAACAATACAAGCTTGAGTAGAGGTAAACTACAGTAAAGTATACACCTCAAATGTAGATATTTATGTTTACATTGTAGCCAGTATAAGAAAGAAAAAATGCATTCCTGCTGTAAAATGCACTCCAGCTTTTTAAAAATGCCAGCAAAGCATAAAGTGTAGTGCTTTATAACTTGTGAATATAAAGTGATTATAAAGTGAAAGCGTAGTTTACTGTAAAATATTTAATTTTGTGTGTCTCTATCATCTATAATTGCATGAAAAACTACAAGAGAAAGTATATTTAGATTGTAGAGGCTTTATGAAAGGCTCATTTGACTGTATTATATCTAAGTAAACTAGCTACGGCTGGTTCACTGACATCCATACTACATAGATTTGATATCAATTTCAGTGTCCTAAGTCAAAGGTAGAAGTAACCTTATCTAAAATAGAGTGAAATAATTTTTCTGGAACTTGGCTCTAGGGAAATTGCCATGAGTTACATCCCAGTTGCAACAATAGAAACTAAGTTTCCAAAACAAGTACTACAGACTTATAACAATAAACAATTTCAAAAAATACTGCCAAAAAATGTATGGATTGTGTGGCTTTTATAAGATTTAATTCCATTTTAAAACAATAGTTGAAGTAAAATTTGTTTTATTCCATAGATGACTATCTGGCTAGTGATATTAGTTCTCTCTGTTTTTAGACAATTAAGCTAATTTTAAAGTTTTCCTAATTGTTCATTTCATGTAAATTGTTAATTTATTTTACAGTTTATAGTTGTGTTAACAGTTTTATTTTAAGGCTTTATTGCTACTCACTTGGTGCATTTTCTCTGTTTTTTTAACAGAAAATTATTTGTTTGTTAAACTTAAGAAAACATAGACTGTGTCTGTTGTAATACTTGTATTACTGAATGACAAATAAAGATCTTGAATACAGGTAGAAGTGTGTTTGTTTGCTAGCTAAATGCAGTTTTTAATGCAATTTAAAACTAATATAGGTGGGTGGTAGCATTCTCCAGCTAAACACTTACACTTTTCCTATTTGTTAAACGTGTACTTCACAATTTATTTAGGTGGGTGGTAGTGTAAAAAATGCAACATCTAAAAATGATAAATCCTGAAAAGCTTTTTCACCAAAGAGTTAGACAATTTTTTACATTATAAAATGAACAAAGAGTACAAAATTTAACAAAAATTAACAAAGAAAGGTTACTCAATATAATTTTAACAACAGATATTTCAAAAACTCATTTTTTATCCCAAAAGAACCTAAAATTCATACACTTGATATAATTTTTATAACATTCTTACATTAATTGTATTCTGATGTTAAAGTGGGAAAAAATTACTTTTAACTTAAATTTTACAGCAAACAGTATCATGGCAAGCATTAGTTATACTATAAAAATTACTAAATTAAATTAATTAAATCATGATTACTGTGTGCAATCAGTGTCTTATCAAGTGACCTAATACTTGGTATCATGCAAGATAAGTCAAAACAAAAGGTCTGATTCACAAGCTAGTGTTTGTGTTCTTTTTGACCTTTGATCACACAGTGGTCAATCTATAACAAATGCACGATCCAACAAAGAGAATTTTATCTGTCATTATTTAAGTTCCGTACTCTGTCACTGTAAAATATTTTAAAGGCAAATTCACAGCATAAAATCATGTTACAATATACAAAAAGTAGGAAAATGCATGAGTAAAAGCTAGGCAAAATCTTCAAAACATTGATGTAAAATAAACTAGGTCGTTTTAATCACTGTCACAAACCAAACTATCCACACAAATGTACAGCTTACAGTATACAGCTCACTGACTTGTAAAACCTATTACGGTCATAAAAAGTAAAGTATGAAAGGTGCAGAATTCTGAGTTTTGGTTAACAAAAGGCTATTATTATGTGGTTAGACTTAGAGAGGAGCCAGTTCTTCTGAAGTTAAATAAGATAAGTTCTACTGTAGTAGTAAAAAAAAAAAAAAAACTAAAACTTCCAAAAGTAAGAACAAGCACAGATAGTGTAAGATGAATTTTTCTTAATAGCTCATTTATTTATTTAAATTGGCATCATACAAGGAGTATTCAGAAATTAAGAAAACAGTAATCACAGGAAATGAATACAATGTTGTTGTGATCCCAACAGTTAATCAGGATGTTGCCAAAATTGCTTTTTGAATGTTTCAGTAGTTTGAGTTGGTTTGTATCAACTATTAACGTAGGCCAAGTAAGAAAACAATAAAATAACCTGACACCTTACGAGGAATTTACATTCAACACAATTGCCCTGATGCTGCAGCTCATAGCGGCCAATAGGCCAGGTCCCGGTAGGTTCCTAGTACATGATATTTTAAAGTCAACCCTGGTATTGGTACTATTCCGATGGTAGTGACAAGAATTGCCCTCACATCATTGATTGTTCTCTTGATACGTACATGCTATCCGGTCACCCTCCTTGAAGCAGATAAAGCTGATGAGAGCGTCTGTGATGTTAGTAATGGTCTGTTTGGTGCCGAGCTCCTCAGGACTCAGGCAAGGCTCTATTGCTTCTGTGAAGTTGGTCACACAGTTCCTCAGCATAGGAGACTTTCTGCCAACATTGAAATATTTGAAATCAAGTCTTGAATAGGTACTTACGTAAACGGAGGCCACATTTTGTCAGCGCGCTGCGGCGGTTATGTTAGGTTGGGTTATCATAATAGAAAGTATAACTCGTCTGGTATCGTTCGATTCATAACGAAGCGAGGAAAGTCCTACACACATAATATTTACGATAACCCAACCTAACATAACCGCCGCAGCGCGCTGACAAAATGTGGCCTCCGTTTAATACGTAAGTACCCTTGAATATAATATATTGCTCAAAATTACTTGAGAGAAACAGTATGAAATAAAAAATACCCTCGCCGCAGCAAACCTGCAGACTAAGCGAATTTCCATTTACCTGGCTGGATTTCTACTAAAATATTCCCTAAAAGTTGTCAGATTTATTTCCTATTTAATTAAAATTAATTTTAGTGAGTACTTAGGTTTGCTGCTACAATGAAAATATTGAGATGTTTTTTTTTTTTTATTGCAATTTCGATAGATTAGTAGTAAATAAACCAAATTTCCAAATTTGGTTTAAATATATCCATAAACAAGCAACAATTACAACAATACAACAATTTATTAATTTATTCTCCATAAAAATAACATAGGAATTTTAAATTTACAATTTTTTTAATTATCTCCCTAACCGTGGGGCATACAACAACACTTGACTGTACAAAATTATTTCTTTTTTTAAGCTCTACAAAATGGCTTGGAGAGAAATTATGAAATTTTGTGTTTTTAGGGTAAAAAATGGGGAAAAATAAATTTTTACCCCATAAATCCCCGTTCCCATAGTCCGATTATGCTGGTTCCCGAACTTGTTTGAATAGATGTAGGTTTACATGTTTGTACCAAATTTCATCAAAACCGGAACATTTTTGCTCGAGTTATCACTCTAACAGATGCATATATATATATAATTATGAAAAATAGAATAATAGGGCTACTGTATATACAGGAAAAGGAAAATTAAAAATTGACCAACTTAGTACCCAAGTAAAAATTATTTATTATGATCTTAATAAATAAATTTATAAATCTTAATAAATAATTTTTTAATGGGTACTAAGACTTTTTTTCCAGAAGTTAATATTATCTCAATGCTAACCTGCAGTACTTTCTGAAGACGATGTCCAGGTCTCCAGTAGGTTTAGCTAGTTCTATCTCTTTCTTGATTACTGTGGTGTTCACCAGTCCACGTAGGCAAAATTGTAAATCTTCTTTGGCAGCCTGTGAGAAGATGTAAAATTAGAGGGGAACAAATTGTAATGATAGTGCAAGTGGAAATTAAAATAGAAAAAAAACCAGTAAGTCATGTTAATTGTACTAATTATAATCGTGATTATTGTAACTGGGACAGACATAATGCAGTTAAAAGCATTACAAATATTTGTTGCAAAAATAAAATACATTAGGCCTACATACAACATTAACAGTAAATTTTGTACTCGATTACACCAAGACATGAGAAGTAAAAGAAAGGTGGGGGGTAGAGGATTTTTATCCCCATGGAATTTTACCCCCTGGGCAAACGTGACGTCACAAACCAGGGGGTAAAATTCCGACCGCGAACTTTTGAGTTTCGCGACATCAGCTCGATGGATTAAACGTGGAATTAAACATATATTTTCACGGTTGTGGATTTTATCAGAACACATCAAATTATAAAAACCTACAGTGTACGGCCCGGATTTTTACCCCCGGAATTTTACCCCCTGGCCAGATGTATAAATTAGCGAGAATGATTAATTATCTTCATTCTGTTTTAATTTAATAGTAAACATTTTATTATTAAGTAGCCTATATTAATTTATTTGTAACATTAACTAATAGAACAATTTTTTGATTTTAATTTTGAGATTCTAGTATTAGGATTCGATATCTTTGGAGCCAACAGTTGGTTAATATGACGTATAAACAATCAACTGAATGATAAAATTGTTTTGAACATTTCTTTACAAAATAAATAAATAAAGATAGGCTACTTCATACAATTTATAAAATCGGCTAGGGGGTAAAATTCCGGTGGGTAAAAATCCGGGGGTTAAAATATGAGGATAAAATTCCGGGGGGTAAAAATCCGGCCCGTACAACTTCAGTTGTCTAAACGCTAGATATACGGACAGGGGGTAAAATTCCGGTTTTTATCGCTAATCTAATTAATCACGCTCTGGCTATTTTCATTAGACTTCGAAATCCGCAGGGGTAAAATTCCGGCCGCGAACAAACTTTTGGCCACTCAGTTTACTACGTCATAGTGGCGTCAGCTTTGCCCGGGGGGTAAAATTCCAGGGGGATAAAATTCCGGCGACCCAAGGTGGGCAGGTATAGGAACTTGATGAATTGAATTGATTCAAGTGCAAGTATCTAAGCATGACAAATCTTCAGAGTTGAGTCGAGGAGGCCCAAGATATACCTGCTACAGTGTTAAGTCATGACAAAAGGAAATACAGTAGCACAATACTCCACAGTGTTCAATCGTGGAAAGGGTATGCGAAGATAAAATAATCAAGACTGAAGTATAGCAGCGACCTTAAATGAAGTTGGTACCTTGAAAGAGTATCAGTTATGACTAATGCCAACAAATAAATCTACTGCTTTCACAGTGTAGGCTAAACTAAGAAAAGGCTCGTCCAGGGCCAGATTTCTAAATAGGCTGAAAAGGCTGCAGACTAGAGTGGCAAAATTTATGGGGCGGCACTTTGGCAATTTACTAAAAAATGAAAGTATAAATTTTGATAATTTTAATAACAGAAACTTCATTAGACATATCTTTCATATGTAGCGTATTAATTTACAGAGATGGAAATATGTTTATTCTATTATTCTTTCCTTTTCATAGCATAATACGAATTTTCTCCACACACACATAATGTTGTAGCTGCAGCACATTTTTCATACAATGTTATTTGGTTTGATAACACTGAACACTGTAAGCCGAGTCAGTGTCACTACACTGTAGAGATGAGCATCGATAGGTCAACCACCGATGTTCACCTTGATGGTAACTTCGACGTCAACCACCGAAGTACCGATAACATCGTTGCGAAGACATCGATGTTTTGGGACTATAACAAAAACATCTATGTTTTTCAGTGTTTTTTTTTTCAGTCTTTTTTCTGCTCTCTGTACTCTCCAGTAGTGGAAAACAATGTTATCTCAATACTTGGCCAAAAACATCAGTAGCCTACCATTGATGTAAAAAACATAGAACATCGATAGAAAAGCATTGATGTTTTGGAAACATCGGCTATCGATGCCTATCCCTACATGATGTCAGAACAACCCTTCCTAACGTCTCTTGTTTATGTTTCGGTAAAACAGTGTGTCAATCGGTGTCATCAGTGATAAAACACAGTAATGTTGTAATTTTCTCCTGCTCCTATGATTGTGTTATGATTGTGTTGTGATTACTGGATTAAATTATTCAATGAAATAAGATACAGTTCATTATGAGTGACAATAGGAAGAGACTCAGTGGTGCCGAGTACAAAAACAATCCAAATTAAAACTTCAAGTCAAGAACAAGAACATGTTCTCAAACAAACAAATAAACTAGATAGAAAACAAAAAAATCATACAAAATGAACGTATAATATGTAACATATGAATCTATTAACTGTGAGTATAAAAAAAATGGAAGGGGGGAGCGGGAATTTGATTTAGCTTATTTAGGCGGCATACTCCTAAATCTGGCCCTTGGTTCATCACAGCTGAAAGTTTCACATGGGTACAAACTGATTTGAGTGAAGAATATATAGATCTTAGGCCCATAAAATTTGTTAAAACAAGGCTTCACTGTATTAATATTGCTTAGCAAAGCGTTAAGATTGTTAAATGGTTCTGTACAATTGTGATTGGTTGATCCTATTTTGTTAATTGTTAGTAAACTAATACAAATTTAACTGTCATTAACTATCACTTTTTTGATATTCAAGGAAACAAAGTCCACAGTAAATGTAGCCGACAGTAAAACAATTGAATTGAATTCCATGTGGGAACTAAAAGCCTCTCTGTCCATTGTTTTTTGTTTGTTTTTAACTTTTGAATAGTAATAACATACAAGTAAAAAAGGTAGCCTAATAATTAAAGGCACAATCAAAGTCTTTTAGTACATTTTAAACTAAAACACACAATTTACAAGAGAAAATTAAATTTTTATTGATACTGTTTCATGATATATATTTTCATGGTAAAAACATTAGTTTAATTATGCTGAACTCTTTTAAAAGAATTTCCAAATTTTTATACATACATAAATTTTATCACAAGTACAAACTTGTAGTAATATTCTAAATTGTTTTAGTAGGCAATTTTATTCCTAATGTTTTTCTTATTTACTTTTCAAAATCAAAACTCAATATAAGATTAATTTAAAGATAGAGAATAATCATCTGTAAATTATTATTTCTTATTCATGGAACACTGAAGCTTGATAACGTTGTTCAACAACAAAGACTATTAGAAATGCCAAGTCTTGCTGCACTTATCCAATTAATTTGACTATTGTGAAAAGGAAATTAGCAAAGACAATGATGGGGATTACACAAGAGCTTCAAACATTTTGCTATTAGGTTTTACTATAATCAAGAAGTTCCTCATGATTCTTGTTGGCTAGGTCTTTTATTTTTTATAGCAATACATTTTGTGCCCAGGACAAATAAATTTGAGTGTAATTGGCTTGTTTTTTTTATACACAATGACAACAATTATAAGCAATTTAAAGATAATAATACTGATGGTGTAGACGATATTTCATACTATTATTGAAGATTATACTACTAGTTAGATTTGTTAAGCTGCCTATGTTTGTACATTAAATTCTCACTTATGACAAATTTGTAATTGAAATTCTGGATTAGCAATCAATGAGGATATGGAGGAGGAATCATATTAGCTAATATTAGTCTTTCTTGCACATGGCATATGCCTACTAAATGATATGCAGGCAGCAGGGAAGGTATTGTTTCATTAACAACATGACTCAGGACACCTTAATCAGCTGACTCAGCATATCATGTGACCACAAATCAGCTGACTCAGCTTATCATTCGACCTTGAGTCAGAACCCTCAGCAACAAACTATGAGGATTAGCACTAGTGTTAGCCACTACAAACAAAACAATACAAAATTGTTAGTCAAATTAAAGGCTTTTTGATTGGTAGTACAGTAGACTCCCTCTTATCCGGACGCCTCGGGACTGAGGCCATCTTTCCCTCGAGAACAGTCGTTTCAGTACTGCCCACTTCCTGCCGATCTAGTCCGGTTAAACCAATGTGCTGATAAAAGTTGTCCGGTTAAAGAGATGTAATTTACGCCGAATGTAGTCCGGTTAAACCGATGTCCGGTTAAAAGGTGTCCGGATGAGAGGGAGTCTACTGTAGATAAATCAGAATTGATGTCCACTTATTTGTTACTTGTGATATATATTTCATAAATAAATTATACGATATCCTAGTTTTAAGTGTTGTAAATAAAAAAGTTTTAACTTTACATACATAGACATTTTTTCATAACATTAGCCATTTTTTTTAGCTATTTCAATTGAAAAAATTAAATTGGCCAGGCTTCAGCTGATTAAAACGGGTTTGGGGGGAGGTGTGAGAACAAATTAATGTTCAATCGATTCCTAGAAAGATGCACGTGAGGTACCGTTGCTCCTAAAACTGCCGGCAAGCTATAAAACATATTTTTCTATAAAAACAAATGCACCTGGAGGACAACTCCCCTGTGTCACCAATGAAAGGCTAATGCTATTGAATATCATAGAACCTAGCTTACTTGTTTAGTTGAAACAGAGGTGTCAAGGTTCTTTGATTCTTTTTAAATATGGATACCCAAAAAGTGAACATGGGAAAACTTCAGAGCCTCTGGGGCGGAGCCCAAATGGTTTTTATAAATAAGAATAATCCTATATGTTAATGTGTGATTGAGCCCCAAACAAATAAACTAACAAACTTGCAATCAAACACACAAACTTTCATATTTATAATATTAGTAAGGTGATAATAGTATATGTAGTATTATATAGCAAGATTATTGTATCCTCCTTGGAAAATACCTATACTTTGTTTTAATTTGAAAATTTTAGTCATCTTGTGCAATGTTCCACAACGTAATACAGCAACACTCCCCACAGGATCATATTTACCAGGTCTTTGTACTACCGTGTCCTGACAATAACAATGAGTCGTTGTAATACTCAAATTCAGCAGAAGTATTGTGTGTATTTTTCCAAATAAAACAACTTCCTCTTTCGTTCTGGCGTTCTTATTCTTTCCTTATAACCCTCGCTTGTCCATTGTAGCTAACACCTGTATTCGCATTTAGCATTTAAATAAACAATTCACTAAAATCAGTCCACATGTAAAAATAATAGTAAATGTTTTAATTTTCAAGCAGATAAATATATCAATAAATAGCCATTAGCTTTTTTTAGCTTTAATTTTCCCACATAGGCTTGAATGCATACATAAATTTATAAAACTTAAGCTCAACTAGATAAATAAACTATTAGATACGGTTAACATTTATAGGCCTATGGATTGTAGTTAAACCCCACTAAAAGAATTACATTTCAATCCTAATATTATATTACAAGTGTATACTACCTGGTAACCGTCAGTTTTGCCCGAAAAAGCTTTGTGTTTCATCCAAATTACAGTACTACTATGAACCCTGTACAGTACTACCGCTGATGACCTTTTTTATTTATTTTTTGTCTAATAAGAATGAATTAAATGGACATAGGAGATGGGCTATTGCACCATTACTGTGATTGTTGGTGGGATAACGTATTGGATGAGAGGTAAGTCTTTGTCAGACATTTCTTAGGACGATTGACTGGAAATCAATAGCAATGGTAGCCTGTGTAGTTTAATTCAGATTTATCTGATTTGTGGGTTTTCCTGATGATCAGGCCATAGTGAAGGAAATGTTACTGTCTCGACATGCTCCTGATTTTATATTACTGTTGGTTTTTGTGTCTCTTATTTATAATATATCTTTGGCTACCAATATTACATTTCAATTTTTGACCTGAGTTCATAGCAGGGAGTTCTGAGAAGTTAATATCGTCAAGCTTGTTAGAAGTTTTTGAAGAGACTGTAGGAAGAGGACGCACCACATCATTGCGAAGATAGATAAATAGAATAGTTTGTTTTGGCATGAGCAAAAATCTAAACAAAACATCAGATCAGCTATTATGGCCTGTATCATGGTCAAAATCTATTGGGAATTGGTTGAGTACGCAGGTTTGCTGTAGGTAGTTAATTTGTCCCTGTACTGTATTAACATTTAACAAAAACTATCACTATTTTACAACAGTTTGGCTGGTAGCCACTAATACTAAAATAGAATTTTCTAATAGAAATTTTAGAATGTTTGTTCGAGGTTACGGGTTTTATTCGGTACGTATTTCAGAAGTACCTATAAGTATGAAAAAAGTAATAGCATGAGCAATAACTACTAAAATGTAATAAATTGTGTATTTCAAGCATTTGTACAATTTGTTTTAAACTACTTTTTATTGTATTGTATTTTTATTAAATAAAATATACTGCTTTTTTAATTAAAGAAAGTTTGGTAATAGTGGTTAAATGAGAACTGCTTTGTATTAAGACGCTAACATGAGGAAAAAGTCAGTTTTCACAGTTTTGTCTATAAACTGAGTATACTAAAAAAAGGTTTGAGATAGAAAAGGACGTTAAATAAAAATTTATAAATTTGTAGATAATTTAATTCCACGCCAAGATTCTCCATCAGATTTAAGATCCAAGCACTGTTGCATTATCAACATTATCACAGCTGTTGTTTCCCTCCCATTTCCCACAGGGAGGTAGATTGTGAATAACCTAATTGGTCAAACATATATGAGAGATGATACTGAAAATGTCAACCGGAATAAAGTGTTAAATGGTGAGGTTGAGGTAGTACTTTAAATACGTTAAAGTTAACCGATGTGGAAAGTAACTTTCAATTATAGGCCTACTTTAGGGCTACGCTTCATGGATCTATAAAACATTTTTTAGTTTAATCATTGGACATATGGACCATAACGATCCGGGTGACATTTAATTGCGAAGCATTTATTTTGGCTTGAACTGTCAGATACTGTATTTGCGAAGGTTTATATATAATAGTTTTGCCAGCATATCTGCAAATATGCAAACTAACTGCTGTTCTTAATCTTAATATAAGAAGGTTTCAACTGACTACTATAAGATCCCCGTGCGTAGAACGGGCACACAGCTAGTAATAATCTAAGATTATTATTTACAACATTATTCTATCAGCTGTTTTCTGAGGTACTGCATTTAAAGGCAAGTGCTAACCTTGTGGCAAATACTGCTTCCATAAGGATTGCAATGAAACTTTGAGAATCCGTTGGGTGGATTTCTGGGAGGATTTTTTAACGCCATAATAGATGTAAGCACTCGCCGATAAAAATGGTCTTTTCACCAAGCGAAATTTGAAAATAATTACTTAAGCCGTCTATGTATGACATTACCACTCTCAATATAAGAAAAACTCACAGGCAACAGCAAAACAAATTAATTAAAAAACAGTATTTTTTTATCAAAATAACCAGCAGCAGACCTTTGTCTAGTATTTTTAGAATTAGGTGCTTATGTACAGTGCTCGATTTGCGGGGAACACAGCGGAACGGAATTCTGGTACCTCTCTTTCGGGAAGATAAAAAATATTAGCATAAATGATAAATGATTTATTATAAATCGATACAAATTACATTAAATGGGTTATAGTTCCGGCACCTCATTTTTTACAAATTTAGCTCTGCTTATGTAGACCAAAAAAGTATACCAAAGAATAATATGGTTCTTTTTTCAAACCGCTGTTACCAGTATCATTTTCAATAAATACAATTAATTTCCATTTACAACTCATAACAGTACTAATTAAAACGTCATAAATACCCCCGCCGCAGCAAACCTGCAGACTAAGCGAATTTCAACTTTTCTGATTACATTTTTACTCAAATATTTCCATAAATAAGACATATTATTTATTCCCTATTTAAATAACATTAAATTTAACAAGTGCTTAGGTTTGCTGCTACGGGGAAGGGGTCGCCGGATTTCTACCCCCGGATATTTACCCCCATGAAAAAACGCCTACGTCATTTTGACGTCACGAGGGGCGGGGCTTATACACGGTCGTGAAACAGCCCGCGACTGGAAATCTACCCCCAGACATCTACCCCCAGACATCTACCCCCGGACATCTACCCCCGGAAATCTACCCCCCGTGGGCAGCTCTGCCGCGTATCGGCCAATATTCATTGTTGTAATTGATTTTATTATTTGCTTTTGTAAATAAACGGCTCTTCGGTCAATCATTACCCTTTAATATCTGGTATTAAGCATGTGATATGTCATTGCCTTGTTTAACATTATCTATCTTCCTAATAAAATAAGCTGTAACAGCCCTTTTTCACCCGAAATACTTCACTGATATTTATGCTTGAGGTGTAATTTTAAATCTTAAGATCCAGCTCAACGCAAAATGGCATTTAAAACTATATGTTGATAAAGGGCTTCAAAAGTGTGACCCTTAAGCATTTGATTCATTTCCAGACAGTGATTTAAATGGTTGACCAACTTTCACATACAGTAAACAGCTAACAACGCATGCATGAGCGCGGATCGGAAGTGTTTATCACAAAAGATTGACCAATACGATTTTAATACTATTTAAAGGTTCTTCCAAAAGAAGAGAACCCAGTTAACATTGAAATAATAATAAGAGTACGGAATGGGAAATATTTTATATATATATATCATTTTATATGTATATATATTTTATATATCTCAAAACACCTATATTTTCATATTTATTTGACGAAGACGATTTCTAAAATTCCAATCAGGGAAGCTTTTATTTATCCTGATTACCCATAAGAACAAAGCTACCTTAGTAAACCAGAATCACAAACAATGATGTGTTTTCTGGTGTGATTCAAATCATTTATTGAAAATAACATCAACAAATAAATCAAACATAGACGGGCAACAAACTGTTTTTTACACAACAGATAATGTCATTCTGAGTTTGTTTAAATACTGGAATTGCAATCCGTTGTTTTACATTTGAGCTTTTTAGGGAATTATGTCCCTACAAGCCACTAGTATTATATTATTTTCATAACTTTTTCATCTCCTGTTTACAGTTGCAGACTATCTATTCATGTTTTCACAACCTGACTTAAAAATTGATCTGATGAGTAATCTGCTCACATTTCACTTTTACTGTTACTGTATAGTGTAAAAGTTGGTCAACTATTGGAAGCACCTTCTAGGAATAAATCAAAGGCTTAGGGGTCCACCTTTTGAAGCCCTAATCGAAATATCTTTTTAATTACCATTTTGTGCTGCGCTAGATCTTAAGCTTTTAAAAGACACCTCAATCGTAAAAATCAGTGAAGTAGGTCTGGTTGAAAAGGACTGTTACAACTTATTGAATTATAAATATGGATAATGTTGAAACAGACATCGACATATCGCATGTTTACTACTGGATATAAGAAGGTAAAGCAATTTATAAAATCAATTACAAAAATGAATATTGGCCGATACGCGGCAGAGCTGACCACGGGGGGGGGGGTAGATTTCCGGGGGTAGATGTCCGGGGGTAGATGTCCGGGGGTAGATGTCTGGGGGTAGATGTCCGGGGGTAGATTTCCAGTCGCGGGCTGTTTCTCGAACGTGTATAAGCCCCGCCCCTTGTGACGTCAAAATGACGTAGGCGTTTTTTCATGGGGGTAAATATCCGGGGGTAGAAATCCGCTACCCCCGGGGAAGGTAAAAAGTGTTTTTGACCATACGTGAATAGTATGGGATGAAATAAATAAATTTGCCAAATTTTATCAATATATATCCATAAACAAGTAAACTACAACAATTTTTATTTTCTCCATAAGAATAACATGGGAATTTAAAATTAAACTATTTTTGAATTTTCTCCGTGACCGTTAGGCATACAACAGCGCTTCAATATACTAAATTATTTCTTTTTTTAAGCTCTACAAAACGGTTTACAAATAAATTGCAAAATTTTTTGTTTTTTGGGTAAAAAATGGGGAAAACACATTTTTACCCCATAAAACCCCCCATAAACCCCTGTTCCCATGGTCCGATTATGCTGGATCGCGAACTCGTTCGAATAAACGTAGGTTTACACGTTTGTACCAAATTTCATCAAAATCGTATAATTTTTGCTCGAGTTATCGCGCTAACGGACACATATATATATATATATATATATAAATATATATATAAATATATATATATGAATTTGAACGGATGGTGTTTTTGGCCTCTAGGGACCTCAAAATGAAAAAGTAAATCGGTCCCGCGTCCAGGTCTTACCATGAGTACTACGGTAATAGCTTATTCCTTATATGGGAAATTCGCTAAAAACAAAAATTGAGTCACATAAAAGGAAACCAATTTCAATTTGTTTGACCTTTATATTATAGGCCTACCGATAACTAGAAAATCTTAGATATGCTAATTATAATTATGCTTGGATATGCATTAGCATAATCAAAATTGCTCACCATAGCTTGATCGAATGATGTATTTGTTCCATAGCGTAAACATCTTTCCTTGAGCAAATCTTCTCCTTCCTCGATAGAAGGTATTTTGTCAGGGTCCAAACCTTTGGGAATGATTTCCTTCACATTGTCTGGTAGCATATCCAGTCCCTCCGAGACTTTCTTCTTTGCCTCCTCGATTGTGTTCTCATCATAAGCAGAACCAACTAAAAGAAAAAGCATTTTATATTCAAATTTGTAATGGTATAAAATTGTTTTATGAATAATGAATATGTACAATGCCGGTGTGTCCAACATTGTTTAATGCATTGAATCACATAAAAATCAAACTTGATTTAACTTAAAAAGAATAACATGACTTACTTGTAAAACTGTAAACATACATTGACCTACTGTTTTTGTTTTGACAAAAAACATTCTAAATAATTATTATCACAATCATGTGTTACTTTAAATACAGTTAGTTAGGAGATTAAACATGCCGTGATCATGAAATATAATCAAAGTATCTGCACACTTTTCAGGAACTTAAAAATGTCATAAAAAACTATATTACATGTAGGCCTATATATTTTAATAATAATATGATGGCCTGAAAAGATAATACTAATGTTGAATCTGACTCCAGGGAAGTTTTTTCAAAACCCCTTTAAGCATTTTCCAGTTTGTCCATCATAAACATTGAGCCAAACATTGGGACCTCTGCACAGACAACTCTCTGGCAAAAGAGATTCAATACCTCCATGAATAAGTATGGGCATTCTTAGTACATAGCCAAGCCACTACATGTAGTGTAGTTGGCATGCATTTATTGAGATAACGACTGCAGTGCATGCCAATGAAAAGGAGATAGGTAGGCATACTCATCAAACTAGGTTAAGAATAAACCAAATTTAGGAACTTAAATTCAAATAATCTTTATTTGTTTGTATCACAGAATACATAGTGTAAAATACAGGTGTTGACAAATTACAAACAAAGGTTTCTTAGAATTATTAACAATGTAAAAATTGGCATTACTTTATAGGCCTAACTCGTTAAAAGAATAAATAGCTTTATTGATGAGGTACTTACTGATGAGGTAAACACCCCGCGCTCGCAACACACGCCCGCCGCGCCGCGAGTGTAAACGCTACGATGTGAACTGGTACAGTGACTCTCGTGTATTAGAATGTAAGTGTAGGATAGTGAACTCTAAAGATGCCACAACCTGTGGCGAAATGCGCATCAAGTATCAAAAATCAACAAGAACTTAAAGGCAACAAAAACAAAAAAGGTAATTGATGAGGTACATAAATACATTGACTCATTCATTCATTCATTTAACCAATAATTTACCATGAAGTTTTGTAATGAGATAGGTACCTAGATGGTTAAGTTATACAAAATACGGCAGGTAGTAATTCAAGCCCATGGATTTACCAAAACAACCTTAGGACATAAATGATGGAGTTTTAGGGGTTGAAGATAACAGTGTGGTGAGATCTGGTACACAACTTTGTATCACGTGTGGTGGCTTGGTGGCTATTTTAACATAATTTGTGAAATATGTTTTTAACAGCATCATGGAGATAAAAGGTGAAAGGTAAAAAAAACCTCAAAATACCTCTTTTATCTTAGCACAAAAAAATGTCAAGCAAATTACAATAAAGAGGATGAAAAGTGTTTCTGGAGAAGTAGTTTGAGGGAATGAGGGATGCAAATATCTATAGGCTACGGCTACATATTTATCAACACAAAGGTAGGGGTAAGATAAACTATTTCCATACTTTTTACATCTAAGACATAAAACTATTTTAGATATATTACTACACCCTCCAAATCGGCTGAAAGTAAGGACAAACCTACAATGTAATGAGTTAGTACATTACAGCGAGTGTTTTCAACACGATTGAGGCACTGAAGCACATTATAAACGATGGTTTATAATCAATGGTAACGTATGTCGCAAGTGACCCCGCAATTATCAGGTCATTAAACCTCGTTATTGGTGATTACCGTGACGTCGGTGCTAATGTGCAGGAGACATTATGCGGTTCCAATGATCGTCTGCGGCCGTAGTGGTAGAGGAAGAGTACCTAGTGTATATAGTGACTTTGGAAAGTACGTGTGATGAGCTCACGTCGCGTATTACACAATGTTTCTTTTTAATTCTCTCTACGTTGCAAACACGAATCAAAATAGGACGCAGAAAGATAAACAAAACAATACGTCAGTGATATGTAAAAACTAATATTTATTTAACGGACACTGAAGAATTGTATGTGAAAGCAAATTGTACTAGGCGAAAACTAGGAAAATATACTGCAAATATGGAATTTTTTTCTGGAAAAAAATTATTTACCAGTCCGATTCCCTGGACACATTTTACTGTGGCATTTTCTCAGATTGCTTTTCTCCATAGATTGGGAGTTAATTTATCAGTTGAATACGTTAGGCCTACGTCCTTTGCTAACACCAATATGTAGTATAGTAAGTAGAAGATTATCAGAACACACCTTATCAGTCAAAACAAAGATAATTTAGTTTTATCACATTCCGCAAAACAAACGTAGTAGTACATCGTGCTATGAAGGAGGAAAATCCCACTATTATTCAACATCACCAGTTTAATGACTTCCATATATTATCTTGTTCATTAAAAGTTTCCGAAAGCAAATTTGATTTCTTCTAAGATAAATTTTTACGATAATATAGGTTGTACATTGTACATTTTGAAAGTTTAAATCATGCCACAAGCAACAAACACTCGCAGTTGTATGGAATCGGTAAAAATTGTATTTGCTTAGTTTGAAAGATAACTGACACCATAGATGTACTGCCCAACACGATAATAAACAGCCTTGCCATTCTAGCAGTCAGCCCTGCCTGATTGTTGTTTGTCAACGATAAGCCTGAAGCCTTATTCGTTCCATCGTTGGCATAACAACCGAGCCTGATTTGCCATCTGATCTTGGTATTCCATGCCACAGCTGACAATCTGAATCTATGATATTATTGCCGGAAACAGAACATACAGGAAATACCCGGCAGCCGACGCTGGACGTTACCCACTCGTGTGCGCTTGCGCTACGCATCCAAATCGTGCGAATGGAAAACAACTCAACATTCGCAATACGGGTGTTTATTTTATACTTGCTGCTACTGTATTTTAAAATAAATACTACACGGTCAGTGGATGAAAAATAAACGTCTAATGCGTAAAAGACTATCTGAATATTAGCAACATAGATTGATCCTATAAGGGAGTAGTGGAAAAGCCAATGGTAGTACAGGTTGTATAGTACCTATCCATTTATCACAGGTCACAAACATCATCGAGATACTTTAAATATTTAGCTGTGTTTACATTGTATTTTATCACAGAATAAAGAGTGACTACTATTCTTTACTGTGGTTTCAGTTTGTAAAAAAATAATACGACATATTAGGGTTATTTGTAGTGGGCTTAAACAGTTCACATGTAAGGAAAACTATTGTACCATTATTAATATTTAATGTTTTGTGAATTTTGACACGGCATGGTGCTGGCATTGCACAAAATACATATTGTATATGTCCACTAACATTGATTCCATTCATAATGAGACCTGCACAAAACAAATACTTCAATTAAATTTTCTCATCAGTTGTTTGTTTACACAGTGTGTTAGACCACGGAAGGTTGAGATAAAACTCGTTGTGCAATCCTCTGTTTCCTCGTGAAAGTAGCGATGAAGGAGAGATCGCGTCGTCTGTTGCGCTGCTTGAACGTCTTTACGTTTGTACGTATCCCCGCCAATTACATTTTCTTTTATACATACACAAGGCCGTACGTACGTCACACCCGCTGGTAGAGATGCAGAGGTAAAATTGTGATAACATAAATTTAAAGTCCACGCGAATATTACTTAGGATTATTTCAAAGCAGATTTAATGTTTGCAATTGATGAAAAAATGTTATATTGCACGGCACTTGTATGTGGGGATATAGGCATACCAATATATTTTTGTGAGAGGATAAATATTTCCTGAGATTGAAAACACATTCTAGGAGTATCTTGGTACCGGTTTTGGGATTTCAGATTTATCAGAGGTCGTCAGCTAGTTTTTGACTCAATCATCTTGACCTAATTTCCGCCCACCACTTCACGCTCGGCGTGTGATGATAAACGAAATTCTGCTTTCCTGACTTGTTTCAATGATTTGTATATACAAGAAATATTACTCGTAGGTTTTGTAAGCAAAAATAAAACAAACCGTCCTAGACGTTGGGTCCGAGTTTTACAGTGTAGGTATCTAAAACTATCGTTAATTTGATTCTTTTCAAAACAAACTGAGATGGTTAAGGGGACATACTTAAGAGTTTTAAAACATTAGAGCGTATTACCAAAACCGGTTTAATTATTTAAATTGTATGAAGGAACACTGGTATAGACGTTCACCACAAGGTTCTGCTTGCTGTTGGATCCTGATTCTATTCAAAACATAGATGTCAAATTAGAAAGGATTTTGAAAGATTCTGTTCATGGGCGTTCGAGTTTCAGAACTTTTTATCAGTATTAGAATGGTCTGATTCCTTAATCAATTCTTTTAAATATTATTTTTTACAATGTTGTTAACGTATATCTTTGTCTTTAATGCATTGTTTTAAAGTATGAACATTGTACTTCACAGATAAATATGTCATGAAATGGCATCTACGGTTCATTCTAAAAATACAACAGAATACCGGTTCATTAAAAATATTAATTCAACTGTTAAAAACATTGACACCATTTTACAATATGGCAGCTAACTTTAAAATTGGAACACTCGTGTATTTTATAATACCTGATTTTTATTAATTGTATTTTATAATAGCCTACATTTTTATTTTGATCAAAATATATCCATAAACAAGCAAATTAATTAAATAACACGGGAAAATTAAAATGTAGGCTAGTTATTCTTTATATGTCTCTGTAACATTTGTACAACAACGCTTTACAATATACAATGATATTTGTTTTTAACCTCTAGATCAGGCATATTGTGGGCAATGGGTGAGGGGCTCTCTGAGAAATCCTAGTGAGGGGTCTCTAGCTCTAGAGATGATGGTTCCAATGCAAAATTGGCATTTTCATGTATCATGGGTAAAAAAATTGAAAAACTAAATTTTGAAAAATTGTTTTACTTTTTAACATTCCTTTCTTATAATCCAATCTTGCTATTGCCAATATTGTTCACAAACTTAATTCATGCAAAATTTCATCAAATCAAACCCAAATAACTCGAGTTATCGTGCTTATGACATATATATATACTAAAATAAAACTGATATTTAAAGAAATATGAAAGTGTAGTATTTTTGGCCTCTGAGGACATTAAAATGAATAATTTATAGGTAAATAAAAAACTTTTTTAAAAGAAAACGCTTTGAAGTGCACTAAAAAGTATAAAAATAATTTATAAATATGTGGAGAGTATAAATACAATTCTAAGATTTAAAACGAAAAACGTAGGGTGCATGCAATAGATAATTTACAATTACAGTATGTACCTTCACCTATTGAACTAATGTACCACTACCCACTGCATGCACCCCACGTTTTTCGTTTTAAATCTTAGAATTGTATTTATACTCTTTACATATTTATAAATTATTTTTATACTTTTTAGTGCTCTTCAAAACGTTTTGTTTTAAAAAAGTTTTTTATTTATAAATTATTTTCTACTTTTTAGTTTTTAATTTGTGTGGATTTTAAATAATTTCAAGCATCTGTATCAGATTAAGACAGATGCATGTGGGATATCTAAGGTTTATTTGAGTTTCTTTTCATATAATTATGTATTAGATTGAATGTATGGCCTACCAACTAACTACAAATATATCAATCTATTTAATTTATTGTTTACTTTATAGAATAATAAATAAATAACAATTGACATTATAACAAACACCTTTATATATATATGTAATCAGATTGTTTATCTTTATTTTGAACTAGCAGTTGTACCCGTGCTTTGCAACGGGAAGAGGACACAAAATAGAAACATTTTAATCTTTAGCCTACATCTGTTGCATATAATAGTTATACATCCGCCAACGCTTTTAGAAACAAAATTAAACTTTTATAGCCTTAATAGAAACGTGTAAGTTATATGACTTTTAAATCTGGTAAGTAGTGGATACCACCATTTTGGTTTTGATTAATTTTAAATCTTGTGTAGGCTGATATGAGAAAAACTTACAAAATCTTTGAATAAAACATTGACATACATGATTTACCTTTATCTTACATATATTTTAATTTATTATTGACATTTTAAATTTCAATTTTGAAATTGCAAATTTAAATGAAATTTTTTTTTTAATTTCACTCTTTTTTATATTAAATCACAAATCCTTCCATCTTCAGTTTCTTCACTCACAATAAATCATTAGCAAAACTAAGTCAGCTGTTATAAACTTTAGAAATATTGCTGTGCCTTATCAATACAGTTTTTTGAAATATTAAAGAAACTATATCTATAGGTAGGCCTACTATAAAAATTTTTAAACAAATAATTTAGCAGACAGCAGACAAAACTAATATGATTATCAAAGCATCAAGGACTAAAAAATGCAATAGCAAATACAGTATATGTTTCATTGCATCTCTGATTCTACTCTACAAAAATATCAACAAACAACTTAATATACAAAACTCGTTCTTTTAATCAGTTCCATCGTCCATTGCCTTTACATTTTCACACTTACCATTAAGTAAACATAGTAACAGATATTTCATTGATTTTAGAAACAAAATAACGCTGTGTACAGCTTAGTTTTATGATATTTTCCTTGGTTTAATTTAATCAGTGGTGTGGCAAAACACAAATAATAAATGTATCAAATAAAGTAAATGTGAACTGAAAGCTTTGTTAAGATAAAATATGAGTATTTAAATAACATTATTTTCACAACTTAGACGCTTTAAAAAATCCAAAGCAGAGCCGGAGTTAAATAGCAACAGCAACGGTTATAGAATTTTTTTTTCCTATAATCATTGACATAGTTTTAGAATAAATAATCCATGATAAAAGGTTAGATTAAAATAAACCTACCTCATAGTTATGGAAAATATTATATTTAATTTCTTTGTATCAGCTGACTGAAATAGTGAAATATGCAGTTTAGCAGTTCTTCTTGTTTACATTTAAATGTCAAAGCAAATGTAAACAAACATTGTTAGTGTTCTCATCACAGCCATGGAGACCAATCAATATTTACTGTACTTTTAAAATGTTCACCTCAGAACTGTTAAAGCCAAAGGGGCAAAGCCTACGGTCAGTATCGAAATGTGAATTGTCCTATAATGGTCCTTGGTATGGTAGCTATATTTTTGTATAATTTAAGCCCAGTTGGTTCAGTAGTTTTTGCACCTATCCTATTAGTAATACACATACAGACAGACACCATTAGATTTTTATATAATAGTATAGATTGTTTGTTTGTATAAAGAATCTCTTGGGAGCATAACCTGTACTTCTTAACCTCTGCTCATCTAACTGTCAAATTTAAGTATTTACAGCTGACTTAAATTAATTGATATATTTACATTTTTTTCAAAATGTAAACATAAAAAAATTGGAAGCCCATGGGGCTTAGCCCAAAGGAAATATGGAAATTGAATTATATAATATTGTATTGTCATCCATTTGTAGCTATGTTTCAAATTTCAAATCTCTAGCTCATCGGGAACTTCGTTTTAGGAAAGCGAGCTAATAAAAACAAGCCCATGGGGCGTAGCCCAAGGGAAATTTGAAAATTAAATGATATAATATTGCATTGTCATCCATTTGTGAGCTATGTTTCAAGTTTCAAGTCTCTAGCTCATCGGGAAGTTAGTATACAATTGATTACAAAATTTGTACCGGACAAGAAAGCGAGCTAATAAAAACGTTTTAAAAAGTAAATCCGCCCTGGGACTAGATTTTACCATGCCACCTACGGTGGTAAGGTGACAGCACATCTTCCCTAGGCCCTATGGAGAAATTTGCTAAAACTAATTTGAGAATTTTTTTTTTTTAGAAAGTTATTGGTATCAACTGTCATTAAGAAGGAAATATTGTTTGTGATAAAAATGGGCACGAATAATTTCTTAATTTCTATAATAAAAGACTACATAGATTTATCTAGCCTTAAAAGTTCCCTTCTCAAAGATATTATGTCTTCGATGCACATGTTGAATTAAAAAATGTGATCAAACTTCAAAATAAAACTTATGAGTTTTGTGTGACAGATAGCATCAAAATGCAGAGCTACACTACAGTAAAAAAGAAAGGAGTAAGTATGAATACAGAACAATAAAATAAAATAACATAAAATTGCCTTTATTCTTGAGCGCTTCTCAATTATTTTTTGTATTAGCCTACAGAATAACTCACGTCACGTCACTAAAACTAAATATTGACAAGTCATATCCCTAAAAAAATTATGAACATGAACAAACATAAAAAATCAAGCTATACAAACAATATAATACCAACATACCTACAAACAAACAAAAATCCTCGTTTAGTTTGTTTTCCTTTTCATAATAACACAGCTTGTCCTCCTTCTGATAATAATGTGCAAAATTAAAAAAAAAAAACCATGGAAAAAATTAGAGATCTAATGATTAACAGGTTGCACTGAAATGATAAAATTTACATTCAAATAATTTCATATTTTTAACTTATTTTAACTAGTAGTATGCTTATTCTGCACCGAACAGTTATGAGTGAACGTGAGCGCAACAATGGGCGAGTCCACCGGCACTTACCATTGTCACTGGTGAACACAATGTTCTTTGTGTGTGTAAACCCACCAAATCTCAGTTAACAACAATCATAACTTTTCTTAGTCAGTAAAATCTGTTTATTTTCAATTAATTACTAACATATATCATTATACTTTTTTCATTAAATAATAACATTAAAAAGTGCAACTTAAATATCATGTAGCCTAAATAATTAAACAATTAGGCCTACACACACAGGAATGAGCTTGTAATGAACGATAGTTACTTGATTCTCTGCATGGATCGAGTTTCAGGAATTTAATATATTTTATACTGGTAAGAAACCTTGTAGGCCTACTATTCTCATATTTTAGTTTTATTTTAACTGTAGTTGTACTGACGGTTTTCCGGTAATGTAATCCTGCATTTTGTGGAAATAAAAATTCTTGATTCTTGATAATTTCTCTTCATGTTGTGATCAGAAAGATTACAGAATGGCTTGAAGAGTAAATAGGTTGTTATACCCTACAAGTTATGGGAAATTCGCTAAACAATGCATGAGGTATTTTAAAAACTAGTCACGCAGGTTAATAAGTTTTAATGACATGGTGAGGATATCTCAAGAATAACCTTGCTACAAGGACAAACAGCCTTATAGTGGTTTGTATTCATTGCCTTGGGAGTCCCTTCAGCTACAAGAAGGCAGAAAACTTTCCTTCTCAATCATCCAACTGATTTTACAACAATATTTTATTGTAAACTATGTGTTTCCTTGTACCTATGTAAATCTTCAATGGGGTAATTTTTAAACAGCAAAAAATAATCAAATGACTCTTGTCAATACTTGTAACTCGTCTAGTAAAAAATAAAAGAAAAACCAGTTTGGATTGATAAAAATAAAATTCAGTACGGTAGTTGTCATTATAGTTTGTGCTAGAACTAAGTATGCCTACTAGTAAGTAATTCGTACACAGTACTTTCAATGTAATTTACAATCTATCTATTTATATATATACAGGGTGTCCCCCGAAAGGTGTCTAAAAATTGACTACGGAAAAACTGATAAACGTACAAGGATGAAATAAAATAATTTTCCACTAAATCAACCCCAAGGAATAACGTAAAAATATACAGGGTGCTTTTTTCCGATACAGGGTGTGCCAAAAACTGAGGGTCACTAGTTCGAATCTCAGAATTTTCAAATGTAAACATATGTCATGTTATACATCACTTTAAAGGTATTTATTAGACAAACATTTAGGCAAAAACAGAAATTAATTATCTTATTCCGTTTCAAAATGGTGGCAGTTTTTTTGGGGGAAAAATCAATATGCCTATGTTTTTAATACACCGTGTTTCCTATACCAATGAACTTAGCCCTTCTCCGGTTGAATTTTCTTACTTGTTATGAAATTAGCTTTAATCCAATATGCTACAAGTAAAGGTTTTTTGAAATAACAAAAATACCAAAAAAATATTTTTTGAAAATTTGCTAATGCCCATTTCTCAAAATTTTCAAATATAAACAAGTGTCAAAATCCACATTATTTTATAGGTTTTTTTTTTTTAATTCTGAACAACTTTGTAATTTACACTTACTTCATATCTCTTTTAGTTTTTGTGTAAATAACAAAAAACCTGATTTCCCTATATCAAATGCATGTTATTTGGGTTTAACACTAATGGCTCCATTTCAGAAAATAATTTGTAGTGTTAAACCCAAATAACATGCATTTGATATAGGGAAATTAGGTTTTTTGTTATTTACACAAAAACTAAAAAAGATAGGTAAAGGCGTGTTTAAATTAAATTGAGCTCGCATTCGAGTTAATGGAATGCAATAGCGAGCGAGTTACTATTCCAACATCGAATGACGGATCGAATTCCAGCAACGTTTACATTGTAGTTGTTACTGGAATAATAGTAGCAGTCGCGAGTGATGTAGATGTAAGGCGAAAGTTAAGTATTCTTTTCAAAGATCACATTGGTCTTAAGTGATCGCTGTGTGATAAGTTTATTTTTAGTATGTATAATGAATGAGTGAACATATTCAAGAACTGTATGGGGATGTATAATATGTTTGTATAAGTATATATATAGTATGTAGCCTTTAAGTAGTATGAGTGAAATTATTCAAGGTATTTTGGTGATCCGTGGGGAAAAATAAAAAAAAAGAAATTTTACATACATCATTAACTTAGCCTTCACTTATCTAAGTAGTAAACACAAAAGCTATAAACAAACAGAAACATCACTTTTCCACCACACCTACGTTCTCACAAACTGGCTTTACAACAATATCGTATGCGAGCATTTCCCAACATGTTGGAAAGTAACTCGAACAGCAAAATGTAATTCGTGCTCGCATTCCACTACAGTACTAGCATGTGAGTAAAATTGTGGTTGACACTTGTTCGAGCACGAATGCGAGCATAACTGGAATGGGAGCTCGAATTAACGTAAACGCGCCTTTACCAGTTTTACATGGAAACTTATACAACGTTTATTGACTGGAAGCCACCTAAAATCAAGACATTTCAAGTCAAAAATAAGAAGTTTCAACAACTCATTTACTATAGTAAGTGTTAGTCGCAATATTAGACCAAACACAAGAGAAGGGCTTTATGTGTAGGCTATGAATTCAACAGTAAAGTTCATTACAGAATTGGAATAACACCCACGGACTTACGGTCAAGTACGATCAAGTTTATTTTTCTGATTCAGGAGGGTCAAATAATATACACTGTTCAATAAGAGAAGATGAAAATTGTTATCAAAATTGTGTAGGAAAAAATAAATCCATACTAGTGTACCTGTTGCTTGAATTAGAGCAATTGCAAAGTAAATTACAGGTGTTATTTTAAAATGAATAAAAGTAAATTTTCGATGACCTTAAAAAAGTCGACTCAAGATTATGAAAAATACTCATGATGTACATAACAGTTCGATATAATCTACTTCTGTATTACTTGTAAATATTAATTTTTCAAAAGCTGATTTTGGTTTTTAGTGTTTTCTACAAATGTTTCCCACTCATAGCCGCATTAGGTTGTCCATAATAATGGTTATAAATTCTAAAAAAATCATTATTTCTATTTCTTCTACTTGGTGGTATTCTATGACTTTCCAATGTTTCCATAGTTCTTTCAATGATTGCTTAAGAAATGCAGCACAGTGTTAATTCAGTTTTCTTTTTATTTAGTATATCAAATTATACATGCTTTCTCCCTTTTTTCTATTGTAATATTTTGGCCAATCCCAATTTAAATATTAAATCTAGGCTAATTCATTCCAACCAAGTCAGTAATAAACTACTGCAACCTAATGTTTAGAAATCAAATCAAAACTATTATTTAAATACTGCATGCACATCACAAAAACAGTTAGTTAGTAACAGTTAGTAACTTAGTTTTTAGTTAAATATTGATGGTTTCATTTAACATCAATAAACACGTAAAGGCTTAAGTTGTAGCCCATCATTAATCAATTTGATGTTTAGATTTATTAAAAGTAATAAAGTAAATAAAAATACCATAGCTCAATTCAATGTTTACATAACTTAGGAAAGAAATATTTACTTTAAGCAATATATTGGAATGAATCAAGATGAATATTTTTTTGCCCTCGGACGCAACGCTCATGCCTGGGAATGTTTTTCACATTACTTCAGGCTAGACCTAGGGGTTGCGGCATTATCACTTAGATAAAATACATTGGTTATTCGGCGGGATTTGAGCCCTGGACCTCAGGGACCGAAGTCCTGCGCTCTAACCACTAGACTAGCTCGCTCCCCCGATAGTAATGTCAATATTTAATCTAAAGTATCGCAGGTTCTCTGCAGAACTGTCTAGCGCCAAGATGAGCATAGAGAATTTCCAGTTATGTTTTGACATTGATAAAACATACTCCCTTGGTAGATTCAAGTTTATTAACCTTATGAAACAGCTGAAGCCAGTTTTATCGTTAGTTCTGTCCAGTGCACTGTAAAGGCCGTGTTTTGTGTACAACTTTACAACTTTAGTTTCTTGTCATTTTACACCTTTAAAACCTTTTTAAACCAAATTAAACGATATAATCATAAAAATAACTCGTCCCTTAGTTATGTAACCAAACAGTAAGTAAAGCATCAATCACGAAATTAACCCTAAATAGAAACAAAATAAAAAGAAAAACGAGCTTCAAAATTCACAATGGGATGAGAAGTAGTCTACTTGAGATGGTTAGTCTATGGTTTTGACGAAGTTAAAGCCTATTACTAATCAACTCAGGCCTCTAGTGTAAGGCGGTCGACACACGGGAAGACTGAAACCAAACTAAAGTTGAACCAACTTTTTTGTGACGCGATTACGATTGCAGTTGCGTTGGTTAAATCCGCACACGGGCGCGACTGTAGTTGAGTTGAGACAGTAAATGAGCTCTAATTTTGTTATAACGATACTGTGTACTGTGTATGGTGTTTGAAATGAGTGGTAGTGATTAAGAAGCCCTGGTGTTTTATAGACAATCAAGAACGTAGAAGGTATTGGGTACATCCTTATGTTAAAACAAATATTAAACGTAGGCTCTTTATAAGTTAGCTGCCGCTGCATTAAAAGAAACAGACGCAAAATTTCAGCCTATGAACAGGATGTCAAAAAGTGCTTACAAAGAGTTATCGCAGTTGGTATGCCCGATCCTTGAAAAGCGCAATACAAATATGCGAAAAGTTGTTCAAACCAGGCGACTGAAATCACCTAGCAACCGGCAGGTCCGGTTGCTTAACGACTGATCGCCGACTGGTCCTCAACTGGTCGCATCGCAGTCGCACCTAACTATATTGGTCGGGACGCTGGCGACTAGTTTGTCCAATTAGTTGCCGATTTCAGTTGGAAAACAGTCTTCCCGTGTGTCGACGGCCTAATGTATAAGTAGTCCTGTCTAGAATTGTTAGGCTTGGCTGATTTGTTGTGAGATTCATTAAGTTAACCATGATTTGTTAACAGTTTAAAGTGTGGTAAGCCTGTCTCGACTTATCTTTTTATTTAGTAAAAAATTTACTTACCTAAGATGAAAATTGAAAATATAAATAGTGAGACTTGCTTCATCATGTAGCTTTGGTGAAGTGAACTAGGCTAAGTCCGTCGCACAGAAATTAAAGTAAATTCGAGTTATTAAAAAGAATAGTAGGCCTACTGACTTTTGATGCCTAAAATGTTTGAACAAAGGAAAACTTTCAACGATGTTTTAAAATATTGCACAAATCGCAATTACACACAGTGTAGATTGTAGAATGTCTTTCCGTTCCGTGTGGCTGACTGACACTGACGACAGACGACAGAACAGAAGTTAGAAGTTAGAACAATACGCTACACTCCGGATCAACTGCACTGCAATGGAAGGGAAGAGGAAACTGGGACTAGGACTGAACTGACTGAAGTCTGAACCACGGTGAGCAATGAGCATATTTTCGGACAAAAACGCCGTGTACTATCGGTTCAATATAAGCGTGTATACTAATAGCCCAGTCAATAAAGGTAAAAATAAGGCAAATGTCGGAACTAATTTTGGTAAAGCTGGATTTTTCTATGCTGTTAGACCATGTTGAGTGAGAGGCGTATTTTCCCAAAAGCCCCCACTCCTCCCCCTTCCCCTTGAGCTTTCCTCTCAACCCCCCTTTTTAGATAAATTTACAGTCTCTTGGAAGATTTGCTATAACTTCAAAACGGATAAAGATAACAATGTAATCTTTTGTTAATCCTAAAATACCATGC
This sequence comes from Macrosteles quadrilineatus, assembly GCF_028750875.1. NCBI lineage: Eukaryota > Metazoa > Arthropoda > Insecta > Hemiptera > Cicadellidae > Macrosteles > Macrosteles quadrilineatus. The sequence continues at coordinate 104,382,429 of NW_026542602.1, read as the reverse complement.
TTTGTTTAAGCTGGAGAACTTACTAAGCCCATACATCAACAGAACAAACCCTTTTCATTCAAGGCTATGGTGCGTATTGTGTGGTACTTGAATTTAAAAACGGTTCTGCTACTTGTTTTGCCTTTTCACTTGCTTTTTAGTGCAATAGCTTTTATTTCCAATCCCAAAAAATAATAATAGGTTGTATATCATAGATAAAACATACTCCCTTGTGTTGGTTAGTCTATGGTTGTATACAAACTCAGACACGGCATGTGCAAACAACACGAGTCTATTTTAACTAAAAAAAACCTTTACGCCACACACCACACTATATTATATTTTGACTAACTTCCCACGCAAGGATTTAGTCCAGAAAACAGCTGTTTGCCGCCAGCTTTATCAAATGGGGTTTTATTGCGTACTACTGTACTGTAATGCGGACACCAAATCAGCTGATTATACTGTACTAGTACACCTGTTGCTCGAATTCGAGCAATTTCAAAGTATTAGGGCCTACGGGCGTTATTTCAAAACGAATAACAGTCATAATTTCCGATGACTTAAAATAGTCAACTCAAAGATAATGTAATCAATCACTACACTCCAGTTATCGAAACTGAAAACTAACGCTCTTGTGTGTATCATGTGTTTACTATGAACAGCTGTAATTAATACAAATTATTCGTCCGTTTAAGTAAACAAAATCTTTTATCCATAAGAAATACATTGGGTATTTGATGGCCTCTGTGGGGCAAAGCCCGAGGACTTTTATTAAAGGAATTGGTGAAAGGGGACATCTACACAAACAATACTGTATTTTGACACACCGTTTGCAAAAATCCGTCCATTATTAACGGAGGAGTAGTGTTTCGTAGAAATCACCTTCACGTATTATATATAAGGATTTGGGTGGCAAATGAGTGGTTATAAACAAAAAGAGGTTATGACTAGTGATTTTTAGTCCTTTAGTTGGTGGTAATATCATAGATAAAAAATAAACTATGTTTTATCTATGGTAATAAGGATTTATACAGATTTAGTAGTACAGTATGGCGTAAACTATCGTACGTAACCATAGATAGATAATAACAACAGTTTTGTTATTATATATATACTAGCTGGCCCGACAGACGTCGTCCTGTCCTATTGTAGTTTTATGTCACATGCTCGCTCATTTTCAAGATGAGCTCGTTCGCATAGCTCAATCACGTCCTGGTTGAAGTTCGTTCGCTACGCTCACTCACCTTTAGGTTGGAGCTCGTTCGCTGCGCTCACTTGCCTTCAGGTTAGCTCGTTCGCTACGCTAACTCGCCTCCAGGTTGAAGTTTGTTCGCTACGCTCACTCACCTTTTGGTTGCAAATTAGCTGTTCTCATAAATTAAAAATAAATATAGTGCTGCACCCTGTTGGTAAACCTATTAACTTTTTAATGCTATTGAACATCACAGAATCAAATTGTTTAGTTGCACCAGCTGTTAAGATTCTTTAATTCCATTTAAATATGAGTACTCATAAGGTTAACATGGGAAACTCCAGAGCCACTTGGGCGGAGCCCTATTGACGGATCTGCACCAAACTTCACACAAACCATCCTTGAATAATGCTTAATAATGCCTGAAAGTTTCGTTACAATCTGTAGAGCGGTTTTGGAGTCCATAAAGGAAAAACATACAAATATACAAACATACATTGGATTTTATATATATATAGATGTACGTAACCCGTCCAAAATGTGTGTACCGGACTCGTAAGGTAATCCCGTACTCGACTTCGTCTCGCACGGGAACGACCTCACTCGTCCGGGAAACACTTATTTTTAGATTTAAAAGCTTAAAGATTTAAACTGCTTTAAAAGCTGATTTTAAAGTTATGGTATTTGGGAGGCTGAGAGAGTAGTGTTTTTTGATAATCGCATTGTTAATGCTGACGCTCCCTCTTACGCCAACCAAGAATGGGGAACAATATCTCGAAACCATGCCGTTCAGAAACACAATAAATATGACAAAGCAGCCGAAGACATCAGAGGAAGCTTCACACCATTAATATGTTCCATGGAAGGAGTCCCCCACAAAGAATCTGAAGTGTTTCAGAGGAGAACAAGCGAAGCCCTGGCTGTAAAATGGAGAAAACCATACTCCCAAATTATCGGATGGTTGAGGATCCAAAGCCAGCTTTCCATCATTCGAGCAGTTTCGCTTAGGCTACGGGGAACTAGACGAAAAATTTGAAGCATTCAATTTGAAGATGGTGCCGCAATTCCCCCATTGCTCTATTGTTAACATAATCAATTATGCAATGGCCATAGTTATGTCTGTAAAATGTTATGTTTACATTTTTTTCCTATGATAATAAAAATTCTGTTTCTTATTTTTAGATTCAAGAACTAAGTATACTATTATGATACTATTAACTATTATACTATTACCATATTATGCTATTTATTATAATAGGCCTTTATTAGAAAAAAAAAAAAAAAAAAAAACTGGAACTGGAACGAAACAGACTGAGATCGGAGGGGAGAGGTGAGAAGGCGAGCCTTTCAAGACCGGAAAATGCCGCGTATCTGCGCATGCGCAAGTAAGCGTTATTCGTAGCACTTGTAACAGCTGCAGCTGTTTCAGAAAATCACACTAGTATCTTCACTGCAACTCTTGCAACAATCTACTTGAAACTGGAACGGTTCTCCCGCACTTAACTCCAAACCATTTAATTACTGTAACTGAATGAAGAATTTTACAGATTATGTTTATGTATGTGTTACTTTACTTACTGTAACCTCTGGCACCTCCTTTATTTTATAAAACAAATTTTAAGTAACTTGGGTGAGCTACGTTACCGTTATCATCTATTCATCTATCTTCATTGTACCCAAACATGTTTTCCAAAAGAGAAGATCCCAATTCTCATTTCATTTTTAATGGTCTAAGCTTTTTGAGAATTATTGGCATCTTGCTTACAATGAAATTTATAACAAAATGTAAATGTTCAACAACGCTAATACATAATAATTTATTTTATTCACTAGCGCTTTCAGAAACTAGGTTTCAATTCAAAAGCGCTAGTGAATAAAACAAATTATTTTATTGGCCTTGCCTTGTTGAACATAGCTGGCTTATTAATTGGAATACTTCTGTACTTCTCGTCCATAAACTAAAAATATACTTTTCCACATAAACTACAAAGTACTCCAGTGTTATTGATGTCTTCCATTCGTATTTCTCAGAATCTTCGCATTGAAGAAGGAGCACATCATCGATAATAAATGACCTCCGCAACACAGCAGCAATCAAAATCTATCAATAACATTAACCCCAACTTCAACTCAGACATAACTCGATCATAACATAAAGAATAACAAACGATATGAATAATAATTATGAGGAACTATAGTTGCAGTTGCAGTGCAGTCAAGATAAATACTACGACAACGACGCTAGTTAGTGGTTAGTGACCGTGACTTTCTGAAATAGCTGCTGCTACGCCACCAGTTACTAGCGCATGCGCAGAAGCGCGGCATTTTCCGGTCTTGAAAGGCTCGCGTGAGAAGGAGTGACAGAGCAGACGGAGTCGGAGAGACGACTCTAGAGGACTGGACTGGAGACTGGACGGACAACCGAGATTGATTTGAGATTGGGATTGAGACTTCTAAACTTTGTCTGCTACTGCTAGTGCTCTTAGCAGCACAAGCCTAAGTATTTTATTTTTACCAAATTATTATGTCTTAACTCTTTAACGTTTAAAGAGTGTTTATTATATTATACTCTATATAATATGTTTATAAATCATCCATTACTCAGTAAAATCCATGTGATCCCCTAAATAGATTTAGGATAAACAATTAATTAATTGTCTTTGAAAAGATAGGCCTACTGTACAAACTAACCTTAGGGTTAACTTTGGTTAATATATTTAAAACTTGTAGGCCTACTCAAATAGTATTTAATACATTTTTATGTAGTGTACTGAACAGTGTAAAAGCTTCTATACAATGAACAATTTAAATTGTTTAAGCATGAAACCAAGGTGGCAAGAACATTTCAACAGTTTATGGGCTTGTGAAAGAAGTGAAAATATTGCATCTAGAGATGGTGTTCAAACTCTGTTTGATAGACTAATTGCCAACAAGGTAAGTCCTATATTTTGTTGTTCCAGGCTTAAGTATAGACTAATCAATAATCTTTGTATATAGGTAAAATTAGGGAGGTTAGACTTTCATCTGTTGTAAAAAACAACCGAATGAAAATAAGTTTAAGTTATCAATCCATATTTTTGTTCGATTATTTCATTCGATATATTGTTTGGTTAGTTTGGTCAGGTAACTTACCGTAGATTATTTTTGACAACCGATATGAAAGTCTACCTGGTAGGGACGTTCCGTTACTGGTTTGCAGCCGATATTTGGTATCGATACAGTATCAAATCAAAAGTATCGATAGGCCTACCCGATATTATCGGACCTAAAGTTAGGAAACATAAAAGCAGTTTAAATTTGGAATGGATTCTCAAAAGAAGGGAAATTATTGCGATGAGGGTGACCAAGAGTTCCATAGTAGGCCTAATTTAAATAAATCATTAGAAACTAGATTAGTTTCTACTTGTACACAAGAGATATATAGCGACCCTGGTTCCCAAACAACGAAAGTCGGTCAAATGGCCCGGGGTGTCAGGGTAGCGGCCCTGGTTCCCGAAACGATAAAACGGCGAGCTAATGTCAAGGGATCGTGCCTCGATCGCTAGTAACAAAGAACGGCGAATACGGTCGGTCAAGTGACCCGGGGTGTCAGGGTAACGGCCCTGGTTCCCAAAACGAAGAATCGAAGAACGGCGAATACGGTCGGTCAAGTGACCCGGGGAGTCAGGGTAGCGGCCCTGGTTCCCAAAACGATGAAACGACGAGCTAGTGTCGAGGGGTCGTGCCTCGATCGCTAGTAACGAATAACGGCGAATACGGTCGGTCAAGTGACCCGGGGTGGCAGGGTAACGGCCCTGGTTCCCAAAACGAAGAAACGAGGAACGGCGAATACGGTTGGTCAAGTGACCCGGGGTGTCAGGGTAGTGGCCCTGGTTCCCAAAACGATGAAACGGCGAGCTAGCGTTGAGGGATCGTGCCTAGATCGCTAGTAACGAAGAACGGCGAATACGGTCGGTCAAGTGACCCGGGGTGGCAGGGTAACGGCCCTGGTTCCCAAAACTATGAAAGTCGATCAAGTAACTCGGGGTGTCAGGGTAGTGACCCTGGTTCCCAAAACTATGAAAAGTCAATCAAGTAACTCGGGGTGTCAGAGTATCGACCCTGGTTCCCAAAACTATGAAACGACGCTGGGTGTCAGGGGAGCGACCCTGGTTCCCAATACGATTAAAGCTTAAAGGGCTAACCTCTAGTGATAGTGGCTCTATGACTAGCTATAAATAAAATCGATGAAGTGACCCTGGGTGTCAGAGGAGCGACCCTGGTTCCAAGAATAACTTAAATCTGCAAATAACCTATATGCAAAACTAAAATGCAAACAAAAGTATACTCTCCTATTAATTAACGAAAACGAAATAATCCTTAAAGCAACGATGGAATGTCGCCGTCCAAACGAAGGTATGAGCGGTAAAGTGTAGCTACAGTGTTACTAACGTCTAACTAAAAGGTATACTGCACTCACCGGGGAGGATGTGACTAACTCGGCTGGTAGCTGGGACGAGACTGACCAACTGAGCTCTCCGTTGCCGCTCGCTCTTGCCTTCCCCCACCCCGCTCGCGGCCCGACACTAGCGCCTGGCGAGGTAGCGGCCGTTCCGAGGATCGTCTGGGATGAGGAGGGGTCAACGTTTCCTCAGCCCAGTACTTTTCCACTCCATTCACTACTACTTCCATAATCCAAAACAAATAAATCGATCTTCTCTCCTTGTTCACTATGCATTTATTTTGTATAAGGTCAAAATTTTTTAGGTGTCAATTTTTGACCGTTACAACGGGTTGCGTAAAATATTAGGGATTGGGCCATGAACGCGGGAGACGATGATGTTATCTGATGATGTCCTAGGTTTGCTTGCAATCACGGTAGACTATGATAATGTTTCCATGACTATGGGAAGTATTCACGATTTTGCCGTGATCACGAAGACGATGATGACGCCTTGGTACCTCGGAAAATGCCGTGCCAAGCTAAAGTGCAAGTTTAGGGGGTAATACATGTGATAATGTTTTTTTAAAGATTGTTGGGAGAGGGGGCCCGGCGAACAAACTTGTGGGGGGCCTGCGGGCTCTTATCGCCTCCACTGATCCATCCATCCATACATCCAAACTTTCACACTTAGCCTATAATATTAGTAGGATTGGTTTAGTGATTACAAATTATTATTGTAATACTAACTTATTACAGAGTTTTGTAACTGAAAGAAGTAGCCTGTTGATATGAATTTATACGAAGATATAATTTTGTTTAAACAATATTAACTCAGAAAAAGGAACAGAGAGCTAAACAAGACATTATAAAATATGAGCCAGTTATGCCACATAGTTACAATACAAGACGTAAAAAGGATATTTTAACTTCAACCTATAAACTGGAATTCTTCAAAAAGAACCCAAATTTAGCTTGATCACCAATTCTAAGGAAATTGCCTGCCTCCGTAAAGGAGGCAGGAATGAAAGGAATCAGATTATAAATCATTTAAAGCTAAATTTAAAAAATATTTATAGGAAAGCGCCTTATACAATGGAGGAACTCATTGAATAAATATTTATTAATAATCTTTTAGTACTTAAAATAATAAAATACTTTAGTGAGTCGGTGGCTCAGTTGGTAGCATCGCGGACTTCGGGCCCAAGGCAGCGATGTCGTGGGTTCGGATCGTGGTCACTGCCGATAACATTTTATCAGTACAGTTCACCTTTGTACTGTACCGGCTCACTCCTTGGTTTGCTGTAAACGATCCACGCACGGGCGCTTAGCCTATGTGGACGGGCAAATGCAAGGTTAAAAGAGGCCACCAACCTCTTAAAAAAAAAAAACCTACATCTACAGATGTAGTAGCGCCACTCCTACTACATTAGTTCAGTATGAGCTCAGCCATTGCAGGGGAAAGTTATAATCGTTGCCAGCCTTATAGCTTAGAAAGCGAGCTTTATTTTGGTGTAGGTTGGTACAAAAATTTCCTGAAAAATCCCGTCTGGCAATGCTTTTGTGTTTTGGGGATTTTCCCTCTTCGAGCCACATTACAAAGACACTGGCTGTACGCAGCACAATCACCGCTGCTCTTTGTTTTACTCATCAAGATGAAATATTTGAATGCCAATCGCGTTCGCTCATTCGGAGGCGCGCCGGGGGCCACCATTGGCGAGCGCCTGTTTGATTGTATGCCACACTGAACGTGTTAACTAGGGTAGCCTATGCAGTTTAGATAATCTTAGTGATGGGAACTATTTAATAGAAACAAACGATTCATTCCGGTTTTTGCTGGTCGATTCATCCGATGGTTACTTTAATTTCATCCTGGTGAATTATCAACTCTATTGAATCAACCATTCCAAGTATCTGTAAAACACTTGTTCCAAAAAGCATTTGTCCTGCATTTTCATTTGTTTGAATGACAAATTACTACATTTTTTTTTAAAATCCTGTAACGTTCCAACTTATAGCAGACCGAGTGCCAATAAGGATTTATTTAAACTAGCTGTTACCCACGGGCTTCATCCCGTTTGACTTCATAAGTATTAATAAAACTATTGATTGGTTAAGTTAAGCTGAAATAAACCAAATAAAATACAGTAATACAATCAAATAATCACACAATTTTAATAAGGTAGGTAATCAATTAAAAGATTAACATACAAATAAGTAGAGCTGAGGTATTTTTAACATTAGATAGGCCTATATGGAATGTTAGCTTTAGAAATGAATTATGACCTTAAAGGGAAATTTATGGAATAATAAATAGATCTGCGCAAGGTTTCTCGTTATGAAAAACATTTTAAATTTATGATTTATGGGGGTGTGACTTGTAGTTTTCTCAAAGGTTCGGTACTTTGGGATTTATATATGGATTTCGGATTTTGATTTTTGGATTTTTTTGAGGATTTATTTTGTGATCTTTGTAAGCATTAATAATAGCAAGCATTTTTTGTTAATAATAAGAGAGAATTGGTTCTACTAATTTGTTTATAACACTCAGTCTACTTAGGCTATGTTATGCATACGTCTATGTTAGGATTAGGCAAAGTTTGATAGATTAATTGCAATAAAAGTAGGCCTCAGAACATTTTCATACTACTTGAAATTAATATTCTTTTAAATTATTGATGTCATAATAATTTAAAATGTCAATATAACTTATTTCCCCCCTAAATAATAGGTTTTTAAACTTGATATTTTTAAGGAAATATTTTAATAAAAATCAATTCAAGCAAATGTAAATTCGCATAGTCGGCAGCAGGGTTTAAAAGCTGTGGTAACATTTTTAGCATTTTGCTATACACAACTGAAAAATGCTAGGTAGGCCTAAATTTTTTTGCAGGCTATAGCTAATTTGCTACAACAAATAAAATTGAATATGTTAATGTTCAAACATGTAAAATTACTAGCACATTTCTTGAAAATGCTTAAAGAATAATATTTTTGCTGCAGTTTCATCCCAGCGTATACACTGGTCGGCAGGTTTGCTGAGGATGGGGTATTAGATAATTCGCTTATTAACTGGAAACTGAAAAAAGGTAACATTGACTTAAGGAACTAGTTTCTTTTGATATTACCACTTAAAAAAAATTAAAACATATTTTCTAGGAATTGATTCCTGTGCCGACACCAAGCAGTGGTGCTGTGGAAACTGTAGGATTTCCAGCAGTTCCATATGACAGCGATGCTGAGCTGGAACAATATGTGACATCACTCTTAGCGGCCCAACTGCGTCTTGCTAGGTCTGCAAGGGCTAAAACTACCTACTCCATAATCCTCAAGCAAAGACTTACGATTTTTCAGAGAATTTTACATGCTTTTCAAGCAAAATATCATGTTAAAGACAAGGTACTAATCTGTTTAATAACATTACTATGTAAATATTGTCCTAGTGTTTAGAATAATTTTCGCTTCACTGGTGTGCATACCCACAGTTTAAATTTTGCGAGGCTGTTTGTTATAGATTGTAATGGGCTCATTCATCCATTGCCTTTTGAGAACAGACACAGAAAAACAAGATTGTTTTGAACTATTCAAGGGTAATTTTCTTGCTTGAAATAATTTCATATTTGGAAATAATTTGCTCTGTGTGATTGGTTTTATTTGATACCACAAACATTAAGGCAAAAACTTTTATTCAGAAAAAAAGTTGTAATTTATATCAGATGCTATAAAGATCAGAAATGGCTATTATCAGGAATTCATTAAGCAAATACACATAGTTAATAAACTTTTCACAAAACAGACTATTAGAAATCACTATTTTCATTTTCAGGAATTCATCAGGCAAATGCACGTTACCATTGACTATACACAGACTATATTTTTCTGTGTATAGTCAATGACGTTGGCCTAATTCATGGTAATGGTCATTGCTCAATTTCTCCACAGGGTAAACCACAAGGATACTCAGGCAGTGAGGGTGAGATGCGTGGAGAGACATCGGACAGTCAGCTGATCACAGAACAATCTGTGAGCGGATCTCAAGCTCTGCTGGAGATTGCTGTACGCTCAGGACTGTCGCTCATCTTCGCTCTTCTCAGACAGAACTGGGGCTCAACTGCTGGCGCTGGTATGTAGGCTCATGTTATCATTGATATGTGACCAATGAAATTCATTTCTTTCTCTCTTTTCTTATAATATGTATGACCTAATGATGACCTAAATACATAACCTGGCCAAATAACTGTATACGCGTATACTCCAATCAGTTCCAATAAGAGGTTAAAAGTTATTTAGTGTTCCTCCTAATTTGTTGCAGGTTCAGTAAATATATGCTGTGAGATGCTAGTAAGTGCGCTCACAGTTGTCCGAAGTCTGCCTCCGTTGTCACTCGCCAACGAGAACCACATCTCTGGGCTGGGGGCAGAGACACTGACTCACGTTGGGAGCTTTCTCAAACAGATGGCTGTGCCTAACTCAGGAGCAGATGTCAAAGGTGAGCTGGAGATACATCGGTTGATCGAACAGTATTGATCTATGTTCTAAAACTATGGAACTGTTGAAGTGATTCAAGATTCATTCAGCCGTTCGGTTTTTTACAATAGGCCAAGTCACTAAAACTAAACTAAAAATAACAAAAAAGAGATGCATTTCCTCTTCACTCACAAACAAAAACTCCAATGAGCACACCATGCAAAATAAATAAATAGATAAAACTGTAAAACATAGGGGGAGGAGAAAATATGTAAAATTAACAAAACAGGGAAAAAAGCAAAACGTAAAACATAAAATATGGTGTGTATGGAGCTACAGGTCTTAAAATAAAGGCTGAGATGAACTTATGCCTTAGTTGCATGACTGTCCTAGTGAATAATATTTAGTGTAGGATATTATGACAGAATTTCAACTTGGTTGGTTCAGAAACTGTTGCAAATTAGTTTTGTGACAGGACATGAATACAAGAGTAATATGAGATGACTTTCATAATGCAAGGTAGATTAATAAAGATGTGATAGGAAGACATATGACTCTGTATCCAATCCCTATTAGATACTCTCTTGACAATAAAACAATCCGTAAATTAGTTCACATGATCTGTAGTTAATTTTGTACTCTTACTTTGCCCTTTCAATATTAAAAATTAAGATAAAAAAAAATTTTCAATGAAATACGTTTTATGTGTAAAACAGAATAATTCATTTTAAATTGCAACATATGAGTTTCTTTTTATCATCACTGATGTTTGACAGGTCAACTACTGGCGTCAGAGCTACTGTTGGGACTGGCAGTACAGCGTGGCTCTCTCCGCTACTTGCTTGAGTGGGTTGAGATGGCTTTAGACAGTGGCGGCAACATCGCAACACAAGAGTTTCTCACCATTCTTCGTCAGATGAGGACAATAACTGCCAGCGGGGCACAGAGAGAGCTCAATGTTGCCGCTGTGTCAACCCAGAGCTCCACCATGCCACTGTACAAGGCTGCACTTATGTTGATGGACGAGGTAGTGTATTGTGGCTTTCTGTGTAAAAATGTCATATTTGTTTAGTTCTGGGGTTTTCTATGGATATTTAAATTTCAATCAAGAGCAAGGGTACAAGTAAAATAGAATGGTCAAATTTTCCTGGTTGTTATCCAAGTTATTTGGTGTTATCGTTATTATTATTCACGGAAACGGAAAGTAAATAAAAGATATGTCTTATAACACTTAAAACATATATTTACGCTTATACTGTTACTCACAAGACGGTAAATATACAAAAAAGATGTAAATATACATCTTTCAGTACACCGTATAACAGATGTAAATACGCGTTATGTTTGGACGCAACTACAGTCAACACACAGGCTCGCTGCCCATGTCGGCTTATTCCTTATAAATATGTACGCTAATGCAAATGTTAATTTTATTCTTTTCTTTAAAATTCACTTATGTTTTTTCTCCTTTAAATATTTGTGTACAAATTATGTAAATACTTTGTTGGAATAAAGCTTTAATTCATTCATTCATTCAATAACAAACAATAAAAATGGCTACCACTGAACTGACTGAACTCTTCATTACTCCCCTCCCCTGTGGCCGGTAGATATGCTGGTCTCTAGCGGTCAATGCTGCAAGCAAAAATAGCCGGGCGGCGGGCGGGAGCTCAAGTCGGTCTGAATCAACCCGAACTCGCACAAACTATCACTGTCTGCCATGGCGATGACTTCGTGCATGATTCATGATAAATAATTCATATTATGGTACCTATTTTTTCTTCATATTATCCATTATTTAGAGGGGGGGGCTTATATTCGCCCCTGTTTGTATGTGATTATCAGTTGTTTACACTCTTGCAGTCTATACAAGGATGATGTTGTTGCAGCTGGTGAGGCTGGCCTGCGACTACACACATTGTGAAGGTGAAGTGTGCAACTCAGAGTCTGCCTTGCCACAGGAGAAGTGTGAAGTGTATGTTTGGGGCAGCAACACTTCACATCAACTGGCCAAGAAGAACCAGGAGAAGATCTTGGTGCCCAAGCTGGCAAGGGCTTTCCAGAATGTTCAACAGGTATTTATTTATTTACATAAATTCAAACAGTTATTTTGCCAAAAGTTAGTTTTACACAACAAAATGATTTAACAACAAGAAAATAAATAGTTGTTATCCTCCATGTAATTTCAGGTGGAAGCAGGACAATACTGTACGTTTGTGATACACACTAATGGAGAGGTGAGTGCGTGTGGCAAAGGCAGCTACGGCAGACTGGGCCTGGGGGACTCCAACAACCAGCCAAAACCTAAGAAACTAGAGGTGAGCGAGAAGATGAAGAAGCTTTCATCGTCCAAGGGCAGCGACGGACACACATTGGCTTTGTCTGAGGATGGCAACGTGTACAGTTGGGGGGATGGTGAGTCAAAATTTATTTCCTCAAAATTTAAGATTTTTTTAGGAAAGTAGGCGTGGTTGAATAGGAACATATTATTGTGATATATACACACACTGATCTGCAGGTAAAGATTGAACTTTTAAAAAAGCTCAGTAACTACGGTAAAACATATCAATTATATGTGAAACGAATATAAATTGTTTTTTTTTGTTTTTGCTTTACTACAGTGCTTTATGTTGTGGGATTATTTTTCCTTATTTACTTTATTTGTACGTTTTTCTACAAAATAAATGTTTGAGTAAGCTTATCATTTGAAAATTGAATCGTATGGATACATTATTTCTATACATGCATCAGCACCTCATATCATTTGCACTAGGCCTTATAAGTTAGCCTAGCCTTAAAGAAAGATATTTTTTCAAAATGAAATGAAATGAAATATTATTTATTTATACAGGCAAAAGTTAGGGCCACATGGCCCTTTCTTACACTTAACCTGTCATAAATATAACACATATATTTTAACAATTACATTTATATACAACAAAAACAAAATCTAAATCATGGATACAGAAACATTAACAAAAGAAAATAACTTACATTTTAAACCGTACAAAAATAATCTTCCTGTCTCCCTCTCTCTCTCTCTCACACACACACACGCACACACACCAAGCACATCTGTCAGTGACCAACCAGCGTACAAGCCCCTAGGACAAACCAACCATGGCCATACGTTCAAAATACATATTTTTTAGCGCCGCCAAAATAAGAGTTTCAATTGAGCTATGTTCCTGAAACCAAAGACGAATGTGTAACTATTTTATACAACAGAATTAAAGATCAAATTTTTTGCTTCAGTGTCCTCTACGTTGCGAACAGCAGTTAGTAAACAATAAATCACTGTCACCAGCCATGCCCAGGCCCACTCAAGGTCATAGACCCTCCCCTCTTATCCAGTTTTGCAATACAATGCTCCAATTATTGCAGAACAAATTGTGTAACAAAGCATGAAAGTAGAATAAAAAAACATATTTTTTTGTTCAAAAACTGAAAACTATTAAAGATTATTTTCAAAGAAGTTAATTGACGGTAGTTTGTGTGTTGTGAATATTTTATTTGATCTTAATTAAATACTAGATCTTCTTTGTATTTACGAGTCTCATTGTGATCAAATACGTGTGTTATTCATCGTGATTTCTGTCAAATATAACATTAAGTTATGTTTTAGTGCAATATAAACAATTAATTACCATAATTTAACACTACATTGTATTTCAATACACTTAATAGTATTTTGTTGATTAACCGTGATTTTAGGTATCCAGGAAGCCTACTGTAAGATTATTTTTAAAAATGTGATATACATCTGCATTTTAAAGTTGTGATGTATATTACCAATAGTTACTTAGTTTGTTACTTCAGTTAGAATTGTATAGCCTACTTGTTAACTTGTGCAGGTGACTATGGTAAGCTGGGCCATGGGATGAGTACAACACAGAAGCAGCCCAAGTTGATAGACGCACTTCCATTCAGCAGCAAAGTGATCACACACATCAGTGCAGGCTACAGACACAGTGCTGCAGTCACTAGTGAGGGTGAACTGTACACGTGGGGCGAGGGGGACCACGGCCGACTAGGTGAATAAACCTCTGACACTTTATACTCAAACACACTCAGTAGGCATAATCCCACACTTGATTGTCCAACACATACAATTATTCAACACTTGATAGTCTGTAACAGGTAACAATAAAAGTTCTGGGGGGGGGGGGTTAAGATTCTACAGGGTGCTTTGAAAAGAATGCCGGGATTTTAAATGGTAATTGCTTGGATACTATTCAAGGTAAATAAACATTTTATACGTCAAATTGAAGCTAAAATAACTAAGTTTTGTTTCCCATGTAGCAAGGGAGGGAACTTTTACCGTGGCATGCGTAAAATAGGTGCAGGGTGATAGGCCGCTATTGTGACTCTGACTCATACACCTGACGCCAGTTGCCAGAACGACGTTTACGGCACAACAGAAGGCACAGATTTTAATCTGTAGTTCGCAGAGTTTATATCCATTGTTAATTAAACTCATCTACTTGATGATAAAGACTTTTGAAGCTGGTTTAATGAGTTTCGTGGCACCGAAGTGTTTTGAAAAGACATTCGCCTGGCCGGCTAAACAAGCGATGACATAGTCGAAGAAATCCGATAATTCTGCATCAGAAGCCTAAAAAAATCTATTGCCCGACAAAGTCTTCAGTTTAACAAACCTAAATTGGTCACTTTATGATGTCATCTATACAAGATAGAGATTTGTGCCAAAAAAGATTCAGTTTTAAGACATCAGATAAACCCCCCGATCGCCCTAAGAGTAAGGACTTTGTCAGTTTTACGCTCATATAAGATTTATGAAAATCTGAATTTTATTAAATCATTCCGAATTGTATGAAAGAACGAGAAAAAAACTTTATTTTTTCCCTTCAATTTGACGTTTAAATCGTTTGGGCAACGACCGTTTGAAATCCCGGCATTCTTTTAAAAACACCCTGTAAATAAGCTCTACAAATATTTGTGAGTAGGGCTAGTGACCTGGTAAGGGGACTAGCTATAGGCCGTCAGAGACCTAACCTATAGGTGAACTAGGGATAACCTCTCTTCTAGCAAAATCACTGGTGACACTGTTCTTGAGTTAAATAAGTCATAGTATTGTGTAGTTGTTTACAAAACAGGTGCTAAACTAGTTTTTCTGTTATCATGTCACACTCAATTGTGCTACAAATTGTGTTTGAGTCTCATGTACTTCCAGTTACAGTTCCCAGTCTAGTTTTATACTTCTTGCAGTGATCATAGTTTAGAAAAAGTACATTACTGTAATTTGCTTGATTATTTGTCAATTTAACTGTGTATTGTCTCTTTTACATTTGAACTTTTGTAATACAGGTAAGGTTTGGCAAGTCTCATACGTTTACATTTTTCTCTTTTTTAAAAAGTGCCACCTTCCTACAGTGAGTTTCAGAAATAACCAATTGGAAATAGCAAAACTAAGCATTGTTGAAGTATTGATGCAGTATTTCATTCATATTTATTCCTACTGTATTTGACATTTTTACAAATTTTCACATTTTACCCGACCTTTTAGGTTATTAAACTATGAGGGTCGGTAAAAAGAGGGCCTACTGTATTGACTAGAAAACTAATAATGGTTATTTGGGTTAACAACAGGTCACGGTGACGGCAATGGTCGTAACGTTCCTACATTGGTGCGAGACATCAATGGTGTAGGGTCTGCATCTTGTGGAGCAGCCCACACTTTGGCACTGTCATCTGACGGCCGGACTGTGTGGTCTTTCGGATCCGGGGACCAGGGGAAGCTTGGCCACGGTGATACTGTCAGGCAGCATAGGCCCAAGGTCATAGAGGCCCTACAGGGAGTGTATGTACGGAAGGTGGCGGCTGGCAGTCAGTTCAGTCTGGCTCTCACGTCTAATGGTCAGGTGAGTTTTGATATTGACTTTATATAATCCGATAGACCCCCAAAGCAGAACAACGAGCGACGCTGCGACATTGTCGCGGACACGAAACGCCGAGAAACGCGGGCCTGCGGACACATTTACGGAGTCATAACGACGATCGCGCCGTGGCCGCGATTATTGGACCGACGATCGCACCGTGACCGCGAGTCATAACGACGATCGGGCTGTGACCGCGAAGTCATACCGACAGTCACGCCGTGACCGCGGAGTCATAACGACGATCGCGCCGTGACCGCGGAGTCCTACCGACGATCGCGCCGTGACCGCAGAGTCCTACCGACGATCGCGCCGTGACCGCGGAGTCATACTGACGATCATGCCGTGATGGCGGAGTCATGCTGACGATCGAGCCGTGACCGCGAGTCATACCGACGATCGCGCCGTGACCGCGAGTCATGACGACGATCGCACCGTGACCGTGGAGTCATACCGACGATAACCCCGTGACCGCGGAGTCATACCGACGATCGCGCCGTGACCGTGGAGTCATACCGACGATAACCCCGTGACCGCGAAGTCCTATCGACGATCGCGCCGTGACCGCGGAGTCATGCTGACGATCGAGCCGTGACCGCGAGTCATACCGACGATCGCGCCGTGACCGCGAGTCATGACGACGATCGCACCGTGACCGTGGAGTCATACCGACGATAACCCCGTGACCGCGGAGTCATACCGACGATAACCCCGTGACCGCGGAGTCATACCGACGATCGTGCCGTGACCGTGGAGTCATACCGACGATAACCCCGTGACCGCGAGTCATACCGACGATCGCGCCGTGACCGCGAGTCATGACGACGATCGCGCCGTGACCGTGAGTTCTACAGACGATCACCCCGTGACCCGCGAGTCACAAGTTTCTATAGGTACCTGTAAATTGTTACCCATTTTTTGTAGATGTTTTTATAGATCAGTGCCACAAATGGTAAAAATTGATTTCGTATGTCTTTTTTGGTAACTGCAATACAGTACTTTTTTTATGCTTAGAAAAAAATCCTGTCCCATCCCGTCCCGAAAATTGGGAAGGAAATAAAAATCCTGTCCCGTCCCGTCTGAACTAAAATTTCAATCCCGTCCATCCCTAGTGTGTTTATATAAAAAAACTATAGTACATTTAAAGTTTTACTTCTGAAGACCTTGTTAACACTTGTTAAGGTATGTGTATATATATATATATATATATATATATACGTTTTTAAAAAAAAGTAAATTTAAATAACCTGATTATGCCTACCCCTTAATAGTTTTTTAGTTTTTTGTTTTAAAAGTAGGCTAGATACAAGTTATTGAAATTTACTTATTTTATTTAACTATATTACTAGTAGCCCTAAAGAGTGAATATATATATACCGGTATATAAGTCATTATTTAGCTTTTTAGTTTTAGCGCTTGCGGACACATTTTGAGGTTTTCACAGGCCGTTGCAGACACGTAGGAACCATTCTGCTTCGGGGCGATAGACATCCGATTATTGGGACCAAATGTTCCAATAGTCCCAAATAACCAAACGTGTGTTTTTTACTTTAAAAAATCCTATTTAGTTCAACGAGCTGCTCATAGTGTCTGCTAGTGTCAACACTATATTTTCTCTTAGTTTTTTATCCTTTGCTAAATTGATGTGACTTAAAAGATGCTATAGTTACTGATACAATCTCTCATCCATTCAGTTACAAGGACAGACTTAACTAACTGTCTCTGATTAATGTTGGTAATTGAACATGTTGGGTAGGTGCTGGCCTGGGGCAGTAGTGCTTGTCTGGGCAGTGGAGGCCCCGATGCCACGTCTATGACACCACGCCTGATAGATGACTTGGCAGGGCTGAGGATTGTAGACATCTCTACGGGTGACTCTCATTGTCTGGCACTCACCCATGACTGTGAAGTGAGTAAGAGATTGAAATAGGCCTAACACAATGCATTGTTTTAAAAAACAGGAATTTTGGTGTAGCTCTTTTCACTTTCTCTCCCTACACAACCTAAATCATGCTGTAAGACTTGTGTTGTTACAGACAAAACTATATAATTTTAAATTTTACAGTATTTTATGCTGTTATTATTATGTTTAATTTTATTTGAATTACTATTTAGAATTAGGGGTCTGCAGTGCACCCATAAAGTCAGTACGTACGGTTCTGTCCTAATTACCGTCGTCGGGTACGGTACAGTATTTTACTCAGTACAATTTCGGTTTGGTATAGACTATAACAATTATTACTTTCAATTCTCTGTCGTTGGTTTGGAGCACATAAAAAGGTTTATCAGATGTTTGTTTAGGATTTTCATAATTTATTACTAGGGTAATGGTGCAATAAATCACCCAATTAGCAGTCCCAAAACCATTAATATTTTATCACGTCAATAATTGTTGCAGGCAGGTCAAGTACTTCTAAGAACTCATTGAGTCAGTAGTTTAGCTCAGTTTTATCCTTTTTATTCCTTTACAACTTGATTTACCATGATTTATGATTTATTACTAGCGTAATTTAATGTTCAAAGAAAAAGTCAGAATAGAAATACTAGAAAGGCAAAACAATAGTTAGAAGGGTGGGAGGAGTTGGGCAATGGGCTACAGCGAGTGGAGATGGCAAGGGGGGAGGGGAGGGTACAACCTTGACTAGAGGGCTGGCTTGGCCAAGGATTCCAATAGCAGGACAATGATACAAAGTTGTATTTCGGGAATCCTTTGTTCGATTTGACTTCAGATTCTCTTTTTCTGTGTTGAAACTAGAAACTTTGAACCATCAAAAATATCATTTGAATTAACTAAAAAAAAATGTATGCCATGATTTGGATTTTTTCATCAAAATAACATTGCACAATCATGATATTTAGGTCATTGGCCTTTATTAAACATCTGGTTGTGTTGTTTCAGAAGAGAAGAATAATTATAAATTGTTGTAGTTGAAAACATTTATTTTGTAAACTGATAAAACATTAGATAACTCATAAAGATAACAACATCAAATGTCATAATTCTTCCATTCAATTTGACAAATAAAGACCTTGAATGTTGATCCTTTTTTTCTCAATGTTTCCTAAAATTTCGGTAACATAATTAAGTGGTAGGGAGCTACGTCTTGTGAATATGGTGGATTTACCAACACGGGATCCCATGTTTGACCAAAATTGACTTATCTATCAGTGCAATGTGGGCTGGGGCATTGTCCTGATGAAGAATCCATGAGTATTTCTTCCACAATCCTGGTTGCTTTCTTATATGCTCACTGAAAGTTGCTAGAACTTCAACATGATATTCTTTGCTGGCAGTTAAACAGTTTGACCTTTAGGATTCAATTTACCAATTTAATTCCATTGATTTAGAGAAAAAAACACATGATTCATCATATCATTAAATCAATACATTTCAATTATATCATCAAAATTAACACGACCTTAAATTTTCATTTAAACATTTGAGCTTTCTTCAGTCTTGATGAATCTGGACTCTTCCTGGAATTGATTAGGCCTAAATTTCTGGGCCATAGGTAAAAAACCCATGATTTATCACATTTAGTAACTCAGTCGTAACAGTTTATGGTCTATCTTGATGTTTTCAAAGTGTCAGAACAAATTTCCAGAGCTAAATTAATGGACCTGTATGCTGCAGGTGTTTGCATGGGGCAACAACGCCATGGGTCAGTGTGGTCAAGGCCACTCTACCAGTCCTGTAGTGAGGCCCAGGCGAGTGCTTGGACTGGAGGGTGTCAAGATACATCAGATCTCTGCTGGCACCAGCCACTCAGTTGTATGGACCTCACTGCCTACTGACAGGTGGGTAAAAAATATGTATATAGGATCATAAATGGTTTTCCAGACACAAACTTATCAAGGATAGAAGATTGCAACAGCTAGTTGTACAATTTATGTTAATTCGCCACTTGGTTTATGCCCTGTCTCTATACAATTTGTGCAACAAAGGACAGGTAATTGTAAAACATTAAAATTTTTAAGCCTGCCTATTTCATTACAGAAAAAGTTGTCAAGAAATACCTAGACCGTGAGGATAAAACCCCTCATAGGCTGTAGAACACAACTAACAAATTTTTTTGGAATTAAAAGGACTTGGAAGTTATGACAGCCGTAGTTGCTGCAACATTGTTAAAATGGTATAATCATGGTGCCATCATTAACATGTTCTGTGATCACAGCGCCATTGATAATATCTTCTGCAATCGCAATGCCATCATCGACATGTCTCAGGGATCATGGCACCATCGTAAATATCTTCCGTCATTACGGTGCCATCAATAACATAACCCCAATCATAATGCCATTGTTAACATAACCTGTGATCACGACGCCATCGTGAAACTCCCACGATCATTGCGCTATGTCAATATGCCCTTGCGTTCGCAGTAGTGATGTGTCAAAATCAAATCTCAAATCTCAAAACCATCAAAACTTTGGAAAAGTTTCGGTTTCGAGATTCGATCATGGAGTTTCGAGATTCAAAAGTTTCGAAATACGAAGTTTTGGCACTTATATTTTTGAAAATGATGACATTTTTGTGTCATTATTATTAACATTGTTTACACACAAGCTAGTAGCAATCGAGCAAACAGATCTCCATTAACACTAATGAAACAAGTAAATTGTATTCTGAACTGCAAAAGGCATCTTAAATACTGGAACAGCTTAGAATTCAGTTTCATATCGATATTCGATATTTATTAAACACAAAAAAATATTGACCACTAAATGTTCTAATTAAGGTAATATTTATGTTTATTTCAATGTCGAGAGTTTCATTTATTTAAATGTTAGTTGTTTATAAAAACAATATGTTATTTTTGGTTTGAAGTTTATCTGTCACATTTATGTTATTATGTCTGGATCAGGAGTCAATCTCTTTCAGTTTTGATCGCATAATCATAATGAAAATGTTATCATTACTTGTATTTAATTTTTAGCAACCTTGACCAGATTGCTTGAAAAAGTTTCGTGTTCAAGTGTTCAGATTCGAGATTCGGGATTCGATTTTTTATGTTTCGGTTTTGGTTTCGAGATTTGAAATTTCTGGTTTTGACCATCACTAGTTCGCAGTAACATTGTTAACATCCCTCCCAATAACAGCGAATTCGTGAACATCTCTCATGGCCACGGAGACATAATCATCGTCACCCGCCATACCGGCGACAACTCCTGTGATCGCGGAGACGGTCTTCGTCACTCGTAACGTGGCTAAATCACCAAAGGTTAGCAAAAATTTTTCCTGCGAAGATCCCGAATTAAATGTTACTCCTTCCCATATCTAGAGAGTAAATTTGTCCCAAATAGTTCTTGTAATTTCATAAATCAAGTTACTTTTTTATTGAGAAACTTGCTTATGTAAGGTGTAGTCTACGAGATTACAAATTATTTTTACTTTTGGAAAAAACCATGAAGATTTTTTATAAAGTGTTTTAGTTTGTGTAGCTTATGTGACAAAACTAAAATCCAGGGGCTCACAGTGTTCAATTGAATTAGATTAGTTTTGAATTCCAACGGACATTTCTTATAAATCTACTTTGAAGACCGGCACTAGGACCAAGATGTCAATGGGATTTTGTTTGACTTTTTCTTGTGTATCTATATAAGCCCCAGGACTTATACACTTTACACACCCAGGACTTATTGTATTTTTCCAGACAAGCTGTCTGAACTCCATAACATAACTAATAACCCCCTCCCTTCTTCTAGTTATTTAAGGGATATTTTAGTGGGCCATTTTAACCAAGGAGTATGTGCCCATAGAATGGTCCATGTGTGGTCCATTCGGTACTTTACTATAATTTTGTATATTTCAACAGATCTGTTATCACATGGCACCGCCCTTTCTGTGTTGATCTTCAAGAGGCCTCTTTCTCTCTAATGAGATCTTTCTTGGAAAAATACTGCGAAAGCTTTCAGGCTGAACCACCGGCTCCCTTCCCTTCTAACAGGTAAATAGTATTTAACTGCCCTATGTGTAAATGTATAAAACACAGCCTATGCAGTGCATAAAAGCCATGTGTTAATCAGCAATACCACTTATTACCTTGAACTATGTTGTTTGACCTCTGATAGTTCAAGCATCTGCTTATTTTACCATGGATATTTTAAATTTCCTTTGTTAAATTCTGTATTTTTTAGATTATTCAAATGTAAATATATTAAGGTATCCTTAGTCTCTGCATAGCAAAATACCGTTTGTGCTCTGTTCTGTCTTAAAAATGTGTGGACAATTATTCTACGTTGTTTGTAATTGCAGTGGTTTGAGTTTTAAGCAAACTAATACCTTCAGTTCTTTTTTGAACCCAGTTACTTATTTTACTTCTATGAAACCTATTCATTCTTTCTATATTCTTACTCCTTTATGGATGATAATTTTAGATTTTGAGACCTGAATTTTGATAGGAAATGAAATTATGTCTCATCCTAACTGATGCTGTTTTATACCAGGGAGCATGAACAGTTTGTACGGCTGTGTCTGAAACTACTGTGTGCTCACCTGTCGCTGGCCACCACCGGTGCTACACCGTCCGCCTCAGTGCTGGGAGATCAGGCTACAGCGCTGCGCCATCTGCTGTTCAGGTTAGTACTCTTAGAGGTATAACAGCTGTACAAAAAAAATAATCTTGAGATTATTGGTTTTGATGTATTGGAACTGACCTTTGGTCCTTGGTCATTAAGATTTTCACTGATCACCTTAAACCGATGAGGACTTTTGGTAAGATTTTAAATAAATGGTTCTAGCCAACAATGAGCTGATCTTAGCCAGTAACGGAACTCTCATCACATTCGTTCAACAAACGTCTTCGCTCATTATCTCCATGAACTGTGTATTCTAGTAGACTAAGGGGAATGTTGCTGAAAGTCAACAGTCCCGGAAGATCAAATAATTTATACCTGTGCCGCTAGGTCAAAAACTACAATGTTTGCAGTGTCTGTAGATCAAAAGTTCCAGTAAGTCAAATAGTACAGCCCGAGCTAAAAACGTAGTCTATGTTAAAGCAATTGACTTATTGGGAATTTGACCTAATGCAACAGCAGTTTTAATATAACGAAATAAGGTAAAATACAAGTTCAGTTTCGCTGAGTCAACAGTGCCGGAAGATCAAAAGCAATAAAACAAAACGTCGATTCGATTCAGTGTAAAGTAGACCTCCTGCAACGCTTACTACATCAACAAAACTCGCTTTTAGTTACTTCGTGTTTTGTCATAATTAGAATAGAGCTAAAATTATCATATTTGGTACATAGCTTATCTATTAATGCTTCTTGCCAACTGTTTGGTCAACACTGTAAATAGGTATAGTTTATGTAATGAAAAGCCTTTCGTCAAAATTTGTGGCATAAAATACACGCAAGGACGATCTGAAAATTTCTGGTTATTATATACGTTTGTAAAAGGAGATCCATTTAATTGTAGAACTATTTTATGAGTTATAATGTAGTCTACATATAAACTGTGTAAATGTATTACGCCTCGGAAGGGTTGAAACCTGTCCAAACTATCATATAAATTATTAAAACGTAAATGGGATTTTTTCACGATTCTGAATCAACCAGACGATGGATTTTCATTAGTTTTGTGTTGAAAGAAAGATAATTTTGAGAACTAGGGAATGTCAAAGCCATAATTATAATTAAGGGTCCCAGTTTTTTAGAAATTAAGTTTTATTTTTAAAAAGTCTAGCAGCCGACGCTAACCTTCTAAGCCAGCTTTTAGTACAATATAATTTGCTTAACATAACAGCTGTAAACATTCAGCATCTGTGACACAAATTCAGCATTTGGAAACAAATTTAAAGATATAATTAGAGTTGACTTATTTATACTATGTGTAATGCTGACCATTGATACATTCAATTCTTAGGTATGAGGATGGCAGATTAATTAAATATGCATAGTAAAATAAAAGGATGTTCAAATTATTTTTTAAAGGAATCTTTGTAATCATCGATTTGTTTTAGTCCCATATAATTTGTTTTAACTAACAGCTGGTTGAATGTAATATTGTTCTTTAAGGTAAATGCACCAGTAGCTGACAGTGCTCCAGAAGCTGACAGTTTGAGTTTCTTAACATTATAATGTGGTCTCTTAAAAATATTTACACATGATTGCATTGTTAGAAGAACATATGTTTATCCTTGATTTGTTTACAAAAAAATCAGTGAAATTTAGCCCATACTCGCGGAATGGTGGTGGTTTGAAAGCGACCCTGTCTGTACACATCACATTTAGTCGATTCCCTTAATGAAATTGTTAAGAAAGTAAGTTTGGTTTTTTGTCATTTCGCTAAATTTCTTAAATAGTATTAATGATTAGGCTCATTATTTTTATCAATTATACCTTTGTTGACAATTTCATGAAAAATTGGGGTGTTAGGGGTTTTGGATTTAAAATTATATCAATGTCAGGCTTTGGTACACAAAAGCCATACAAGTTCCACTAGCTGACAGGGGATATTTGCTACTTGCACAATATTAAATTGGTTTTACCCATCGACATTTGCATGTTATTTATAATTTATGTGATCTCACATTTTTATAAAATGATTTTACTTTTTTAATTTATAAGCCAAATTATCTTAAAAAATGTATATTTTTTTAAATATATATAAAATACTAGCTGTAACCCACGGGCTTTGCCCCGTTTAACTTCTTAATTTTCAAGATTATCTCGTTCGCATGGCTCAATCACGTCCTTGTTGAAGTTTGTTCGCTACGCTCACTCACCTTTAGGTTGGAGCTCGTTCGCTACGCTCACTCACCTTTAGGTTGGAGCTCGTTCGCTGCGCTCACTTGCCTTCAGTTTAGCTCGTTCGCTGCGCTCACTTGCCTTCAGTTTAGCTCGTTCGCTTCGCTAACTCGCCTCCAGGTTGAAGTTCGTTCGCTACGCTCACTCACCTTTTGGTTGCAAATTAGCTGTTGTCATAAATGTAACAGAAATAATAGTGCTGCACCCTGTTGGTAATCCTTGTAACTTTAATGCTATTGAACATCATAGAACAGGACCAACTTGTTTAATTGAAACAGCTGTTAAGATTCAATAATTCCATTTCTCATTAGGTTAACATGGGAAACTCCAGAGCCACTGGGGCGGAGCCCGAAAGGATTTTTGAAATAAGAATATGCCTATATGTTAATCGGGAATGTCAGCTATCATCATGCCAAATTTCAGCCCAATCCGACCAGTATTTTTCGCGTTCACTTGTCACAAACATACATCCATACATCCATATATCCATACATCCAAACTTTCTCATTTATAATATTAGTAGGATATAGGTATATATTTTTTAATGTAAATATTTTTTATTTTAAAATATGTAAAATAAATTTTTTTAATAACGTTTTACATTATTTTATAATTTAATTATTAAGTTAGATTGTATTCGTCTTATAAATTATAATACCCTTAGGTTTAGCAGCTAGTACATTTATAGTGCCAGTGTCAGCTACTGGGACAATTGACAGTCAGCTACTGGTACAAGCACTTTTTTCACTGTCAGCCACTGGAACACGTACAAAGGTTGAATTAAGTTTAAAAATTTTATAAAATATATTTAAAAACCCCTTTTTGTATGACAAATTTGAAAACTACACTAAATTTAGAATCACATGAAATCCGTAATATCTCTTTAGTTCCTATTTATTCAAAACCACGGATTATTAAGTGCGTATAGTTTCTTATACTGTCAGCTACTGGTGCGTTTACCTTATAACTATTAGGTTTTTGGAGAATTTCCCATATAGGGAATAAGCTATTACCGTAGTACTTATGGTAACACCTGGACCCGGGACCGATTTCATTTTTCATTTTGAGCTCCCTAGAGGCCAAAAACATCATCCGTTCAAATTCATATATACAGGGTGATCAACTCAAGGAGGCCACCATTGGGAAATCGGAAACGGTAAGAATTAGAGAAAACATTAAATGGGGAACATTCCTTTATTTTTTGTGTCAGTTAAAAATATGATTTTAGTTTTTTTATCATGTTTTCGGATAGAATATGCAATTTCAAAACTTTTTTAGCCTTGACCCTTTTCGATTAACCCACTCGTTTAGGAGTACAGCCTATGGGAAAATGACTTCCGGTGTACATTTTACATCATGTAGCTCCTAAACGAGTAAGTTTAGAGCAAAATTGCAAAAAGTAAATTAGTCTTAGAATTGCATCTACATTCCTTAAAGACTATAAAATAAAAAGTTTTCCACTTTTCAAGTTTGCTGCCATTTCTTAAATAATATAATTCATATTTTTTATGAATTTTATGGTCTTTTTTGAATGTGGATGCAATTGTAAGACTTTTTTACTCCTCGCATTTTTGCTATAAACTTACTTGTTTAGGAGCTACATGATGTAATATGTACACCGGAAGTCATTTTTCCATAGGCGGTAACTCCTAGACGAGTGGGTTTATCGAAAAAATTTCAAGGATAAAAAAGTTTTTAAATTGCCTATTCTATCCGAAAACATGATAAAATATAGGGTTC
The DNA here is from genome assembly GCF_028750875.1 of Macrosteles quadrilineatus. Taxonomy (NCBI): domain Eukaryota; kingdom Metazoa; phylum Arthropoda; class Insecta; order Hemiptera; family Cicadellidae; genus Macrosteles; species Macrosteles quadrilineatus. The sequence goes on along the minus strand of NW_026542602.1, from coordinate 104,355,983 downwards.
GATAAGAAATTTCAAAATTGGCCGCCATTTTGGAAAATGGTGGCTGAATTTCAAAAAACTAAAATCATATTTTTAACTGCCACAAAAAATAAAGGAATGTCTTCCATTTTGAGTTTTCTCTAATTCTTACCGTTTCCGATATCCCAATGGTGGCCTCCTTGAGTTGATCACCCTGTATAGCCTATATTTATTTATTTATATATTTTTCCCGGGGGGAACCCCAGGACCCCCCTCCTTTTTGGGGGGTATTCCATACCCCCCAGGCCCCCGGTGACCCCCCCAAAATATATGTCTAGGACCGCCCTTGTCTTCTTTACCTATAAAACACATGGGATACAGCCTTTCTTCACCGATCACGTAATGTGTGATTTTCTATAAAGTGTTGGAAAAATAAAAGGTAAAATAGATAGAATACAGGTGTACTTTATGTGGTTTACACACAAATATTCATCAAACTGTGTGATATTTTGTTATTGCAATGAACAATTTGGGAGTATCGTATTGTTTAAGTCGATGGAAAATCTTTGTTGATCTTGTTTTACAAGCAAACCAAAAATATACAGTAGTCACCACTCTATGCGACATATTCTAACCAGAAAATTGTAATCGTATGATTCTATAAGCATTGGTAGGATTGCAAAGTACTACACAAACATTATTTCAAGGGTAATAACAGTCACAATTTCCGCCGACTTTAAAAGAGTCAACTAAAATATTATACTAATGGACACACAACTAAATGGAACAACTAATGGAACAACTCACGATGTACATATAACAGTTCGATACAAGCATTGAGTATACACGTCAGTGGATACGTGTATACCCAATGATATAAGCAACGGCGCAACGGTTCTTGCAATTTATTGCTTATTGTTTTTTAGAGTTTTTCGGACTTACTCACACTCGTATAAGGTTGTCCACGTTTGTCATTGATAATGTAGCCATGTAACATGGTTCCATTGTCACGAATATGTTTACAAGTTTTCCGTCTGTTTTTGAATAGCGATACATTTTTTCACATACTTAAGAACCATCTGATTTTGTGCATTACATGTTCGTCTCAATTTTATTTGCTTTAGTAGGCATTCTTTTGGTTGATGAGGACTTCAATCGGTCCTTTCAATGATTGCTCATGAAATATAGTACTTTGTCCATTAATTTTTATTGTTTGGTAAAATGGATTAAATTATCCAGCAAACCCAAATTGAAATAGTAAATATAGTATTTCAAACAAATCAGTAACATGTTAATAATGTAGCCTACATTATTTCCTTGAATTGCATAACAGCAATTAATTGGGCTGATCCTAATATAAATAAATCAATATGTTCTTCATAGGCATAACATGGGTTCATAACATGAGCCGCTGGGGCTGAGCCCAAGGGATTTAAAAATGTAAGGTTGGTCTGCAAATTTACGTGACACGCTCTCTCTAATGAGACATGAATGGTCAAAATCGCCTAAGAAATGCGGAGGAGTTCAACGGAAAAATTTCGTGTTGGCGTTATACAGTATGGTTGAAAAGTTATTATCACTTTTTTATCCCTTAAGAGGGATGGACCACAAAGACTAAGACAAAATTCTTATATAATTGTAATACTATTTTACTTGTTTTTGAATTGGCGACCATACAAATGTATGCATTTTAAGCCAAGTATGAATGGAGATGAGTGTGTGATGAGTGGAGCGATCTTGTTGTCCTGTTAGTGACTTAAGGCCGACGTAATCCTTAGACACAGCTGTTAATTAATAGTCCATACAGTCAATTAATAGCAGCAGAGGTCAAGTTTGGTAGGTATCAAATTAAAGGGTTTATACATAAAAATACATTGCCGCAAACCCAAACTCAAACGATGATGATGATAATAATGTTAATGATGTAGCTAAAACGTATCGTTTGAAATTTAACAGCTGAAAATAAGTGAAATAGAAAAGGTTTTGGTTAAATCCATCAAATTGTAATTGGACACTAGTAAGTACTAGTGCACTTTTTGCTACTTCCCCCCTTCGGTTTCATGTATTCCTCTCAATTAGTTCAAACCTAGGGGGATTAAACATTAATGTTAATTAATGTTAAATCCTCCTAGGTTCAAACCGTAAACACCCAGATCGAAACTCGCCTGTCGTTATTTTAACATCGCCTTATTTTTTTTACTATATTTTTCAAAAAAGAAAGATTATATTGATTTACTTTGAATTTTAAAAATGTTAACGTTTTATTTTATTAAAGATTTATGGTGATACGTAAATATTGTGGTGTAGTAAAGTATATTATATTGTAGTTAAGTGTTAAATGTAGAAATTTTAGGGTGAATCGAGATGAATCTTTTTTTATAACATGGGTCTCTCCTACCTTAACATACATACCAAGTTTCATAGACATCGGTTGAAAAAGTGTAAAGATAAATACGGTATGTAAAAAATACAAAAAGGCGGATATCTGGTTAACGAAACGATTTTGGAAAAAATCTTATCCTTCATTTTCTGTTTATTTTGACCCAAGGAATTACTAACTAGGTAAAGTATCTCTCCGCTTATTTTTAACACCCTGTTTATGATGTATTCTTATTAATATAAGTGAAAAATGTAAGCTGGTAATACAGAAAGATGTTTTATATATAATATGAATGTACTGGTAATCTGTATATTCATCTTTTTCTTGTCCTTAGAACTGTAAATTAAAAGTCCACTCAGCAGTCGCATCATACGATGTAGTTCTTTCCATGCGTTGCGAAATGCTAAATTTGCCGTCCTCTTCAACCCAAGTTATCTATTGAACCACTTATTGTAAAAAATTTAAAAAAAATATATTTTACGCATCGCACTTTTAGCTACAACTTTGCCACAGACAAAACATCTCTAACCCAAAAACAAAAAAAAATCTCGCATGCTAACTTTTTCATGTTAGAAATCACGATTTAAAAATATTTCACCATACATATCAATTTTTATTAATTAGATTGGTAAATAATTAAAGTTCCAACAAAACTGTCATCGAGTAGGACTAACCAAGAAGCTCTGTGCCAATTTTCAAAATTTTAGCACAACTTTAAGTACACCAAAACACGAAATTATTGAAGTCATGCGTCGAGAGGACTATCGCTCTTTTTAACAGATTATACTTTTGACCTTCCGGCACTGTTGACTCAGCGAAACTGAACTTATATTTTATCTTATTTCGTTATATTAAAACTGCTGTTGCATTAGGTCAAATTCCCAATAAGTCAATTGCTTTAACATAGACTACGTTTTTAGCCCGGACTGTACTATTTGACTTACTGGGATTTTTGATCTACAGACACTGCAAACATTGTAGTTTTTGACCTAGCGGCACAGGTATAAATTATTTGACCTTCCGGGACTGTTGACTTTCTGCAACGCGTCCAGACTAAGACATCGACAAAGAAAGAAAAACTATGATTAATTAACCATGATTAAAAAACTATAGTCCTAGAATCACAGTAAATGTGATGTACTTTTAACAGTACTATGCTTCCAAATGAGCACTTCACTCATTAGTTACTGCTGGTTACAGACTTGTAGATGTATTGACACCTGCTAGTGTGGAGGCTGTTGTGACGGAATGTTTAGCTGTAGGAGCTCCCTTGCTCCTGCCTCCACTACATGAGCGTCTCACTTTACTACAAGCTATGCTGCCCCAGGGTAGCAATCTCTCAAAAGGTCAGGTAAGTCCCGTGATGTCAATTATGTATTTCTGTATAGCCAAGGAAGAGACCAATTAATATCAACCTTATAAACCTTATAACCTTATAACCTTCAACTTGTTTGGGGATCTCTAATTTTAGGCTTGGTTATTTATTTGTTTGAAAACTGTGACTGGTGGCAATTAGAAGTAGATCTCTTGTGTGGGTGGAAGCTTGAAGAAATTTGTATCCTTCTTTCAATTTTTTTTTTTTTTGAGACTGTAGGCAATGGTGGTAATCGGTTGCCAGCCAGACTTCCGGATTAGATTTAGGTGAGTTGATGTTCTGACAGGGTGAGTGAGACTTGTATTTTGCTGGTGACTGTTTCGCTGGTTTTGTGGGGAATCCTTAGCTTGTGAAAGCGTTGGTGAATGTCTGGTTGAATTTTTTCAACTCTTCTTCTGACCAAAAGTCCAAAAAAAAAATATTATCTATGTAAAAGAACCAGCACAACGGTTTCTCTCATTTCATGGAATTGTTTCTCTTACCGGCCTATGTAAAGGTTAGCATAGGACGGGGTGATTCCTGTACCCATAGCTGTTTCATTGATCTGGAGGTAGATTTAACTCTTGAACTGGCGGTGATATTTTTCAAGGATGAATTTTTGCTAGGGATACAAGAAATCCAGTGGAAGGCTTATGATGAGGGATGTTGGTAGATGACGTCTATTGTAACCAGAATCGTGTTAGGTGGTACAGTACAACCTCACTAACTCGACACCCGGTAACTTGACAGTCTGTGTAACTCAACAGTCAACTGCTGACTTTTTTAGAACATTTAGTTTTAATAAAATTGTTTAGTATTTGTTTGATATTTCTTTGAAAATTGTATGTATAGCAAATTTGTAAATTTATGTAGAAAATTTGTGTATAGTAAAATTTTTTCATAGTAACACATTATATGACATTACATAATGTGTAACTATCAAATAGAACTACTTTAGTGCCATTAGAGAAAAACTTTCACCTAAAACGATATTACTTTAACTAGTCAGTACTAAAATATGACGCTGATACAGAGCTATTTTATAGACAATGTGGAAGTGATCGCAACCAGAAGATTTAAAACATTGAATCTTATTAACTTACAGAGAATGTTGCTGGGTATCATTGTGTCAAGCCTAGAGGAGCATTCACAGTTGTCGGCTCTTCTCGGCTACAAAAAGTCAGCTGAGAGTGAAGACAACTCGGAACAAGACCTCGGAATGACAGAGACACTCATGAACACTCTGCTGGATAACCTGTATCAGTCTGTGGTAAGAAGCTTGGTCCAGTTACGTCTTTGACTATATATAGAGCGAGACATTCCATCCTCAATTATGTTGTAGCCAGTTATAGAATGAAAAGTAACGTTATTTAATTAAGCCACCAACAGATTGACCTGATGCAAATTACTGATTTCTCTTAAATATGCATACTTTTTGTCCAAAATTAAAAGGAAAACCACTTATTATAAGCTATATAATCTTTAATGTCATATCAACTATCAGAAAACAAAAATAACTATACACAAATTAAACGAGGACTTAGAATGTATGTACTTAGTATGGACTTAGTATGTAGCACGCAACTCACTGAACTATGATATAAAAAAAAATATAAAAAAATAATCATTTAGCTAGAAAGTAATTGTCTAGTTCAGGGGTTCCTAGACTTTTTTCTGTGCATACAATTTTATATTTTTAAAATTTTTGGAGTACCACTACCTCAAATACTAAATAAGGTGGTATTTATAAAAAATAAAAATTACCATACACAAGCCGGCCATTTTACTTTACACAAAGGGTATTGACACGTAAGTTTGACTTATGCGAAACTGACTAGCAAGTGCATAAAGAAACACACTACTACCCAACCAAGACAGCCATCGCAAGGCAATTGACTGCTGAGAGTACTGCCGGAAGGAGGATATTATCGGTTGAGGGGGTGGGGGGTTAGACGCTAAAAATAACTCGCACTACATCAAATTTACGTGCGATACCCATTTAGGGGTAACCTCTACAAAATTGTTTTAAATAAATTGCAAAATTTTATGTTTTTATGGTGAAAAATGGGAAAACACAATTTTTTCCCTATAAAACACCCCGTAAACCCCTGTTCCCATAGTCCGATCGTGCTGATTCGCGATCTTGTTCGAATAAATGTAGGTTTACTCGTTTATACCAAACTTCATCAAAATCGGATCATTTTTGCTCGAGTTATCATGCTAACGGCCACACAAACACACACACATATATATATGAATTTGAACGGATGGTGTTTTTGGCCTCTGGTGACCTTTAAAACGAAAAAATAAATCGGTCCTGGGTCCAGGTCTTACTATGAGACCGACGGTAATAGCTTATTCCCTATATGGAAAATTCGCTAAAAGACAAATTTTTATAAAACAAAAAATAATTTTACTTTATTTATATCGGTAGAAGCTTTCTATTCTTGACTGCATACCACCCTAGACGTCCCCGCATACCACCAGTGGTATGCATACCACCATTTGGGAACCGCTGGTCTAGTTTATTAGTTAAAAGTCAATGTCAAAAGCCATTGCAAAACCTGTGTTTAGTGTTTAGTTTCAAAAATTAGAAAACATATTGTAAGGATCCTGTGTTTTTGAATAGCAATTTTTTTACAGTTGGAGGTATTGAATGTAGTTGAGAAGGAACTGAAAAGTGAAACAGACACTCACTGGAGCCTGCCTTGTACTGGATCAAATCACTTGTATGATCTCTTGGTCTCCCTGCAGACACACTTGCTGGCGTATTGTGTCAACAACCCACATCAGGTAGATTTAAAGTCAAAATATTTATATTTTTACTTTATTTAATTATAGGTAGATTAACAAAATAAAGCTCCAAGATTATCTATATAATTAACTAGTAATGGTAAAACTGAGTAATGACAGAAATGACGGAGTCAATATAATAAGGGGCAAAGTTATACAAAAACCACACTTTTATAACTTTTCCCCGGATACATAACTTAACTCTTTATTACCTATTTCTTTTGAGGGTTGTATCCCGAAGGAGAAGATAAACCTAAATGTTGGAAAGAGAGGTCCGCTGCATAGTTGGGGGCAAGATATGCAGGGTAGTTTTCAGAGGTAATATAACAGCATCATTAAGAAGAGCCAATAACAGTACTAATTATGAGAAGTACTCCCACGTGCTTTACTTATTTTTGTGTAGTTCTAGTAGGTTGAGGAGGGTGTGGTTGTTAAAGTTGCTTGTAGGATTAAGTTAGGATAATCTTGGCAAAAATATAAATAGAGTCATCATACTTGAAAAGGAGTGATGTTAACACGTCCAACCCTTAAACGTCTCTTCAAGCAATATAAATTTCTTGTGAATCTTCGCCAACCGCTTTATTGCAACATTTTATCATTCTATTCCATTGCCTTAAACCCACAAATGAAATGTTGTGTTGGTTTTTTTTTTTTAACTACTGAAATCAATTGTGTTAGATGCCATTTGAGGAGTCCAATATTATATGATGGCAGCGGAACATCCCAAATAATGATTTATCAGTTTATTCCTTCCTCTGCTTTGCAGGAGTCCCAGAGCATGGGTCTGATACAGAGACATCTGCTGGTGCTGTTGCCACTCGCTAGTGATATCTACGCTCGGACCACTTCACTGCTCAAAGCCTTCCCCGATGCCTGTTATAAGATACACGGTCAGTATACTGAAAACATAATTTGGGTTATAATGTAGAGTCAAAGAGGTTTTAATTATTACTAAATAACATAATTAGTTAAAATAAAAATAATACTACACATAAGGTCCTTCGGATTGGATGTCAAAAAGGATTTTTTACACCAGATTGACTAGGACGGCAACAAATTATGAAATGAATTTAGTATTGAAATGGCGTGCTGGTCTAGTTGATACAGTATACAACTTCCACCCACATCAATACAGATTCTGCAAATCACCGTTAGGGTTTCGTCTGAGATATCGAGCAGTAACTTCCAACCAGAAGTAGATGTAGGTTACCTAACGGAGAGAAAAAGTGTTTTAAGGAAAGATGACTTTGTGTTTTAGCTGTTCCTCTTCTTGAGGCCAATAAAAATTATAAGTGATTAAATTATATTTGTTGTTCCAGGTGCAGTATATGATTCCCCTGCAGGTGCTATGCTGTTCCATTTAGTCCACTGCCTGTTGCTGCTGCCAGTCAGCAATGTTCAGCCACTGTTTCAACAGCTGCTAATTACTGTTAGACACATGGACCGACTCAATGCCTGCCTTCCAACTCCTCTCAACAGCTCTTCTGGTACGTACATGAATGCATTGATTTTGATGCCTTAGATTCATAGTCCCTTGTGTTTCCAACCGATCGACACATCACAAAGTTGTTTTTTTTTCACCTTTTGTTACTTGATATTTGGGTTGGTAGTTGAGTGATTTTACAAGCTGCATGTTTCAGAGGCCAACACACCCACCAATGACATGAGCCCAGACTGCTGGTTGTGGCTGGTTGACCTAGAGAGAGCCTGTAGTCTTTTGGCTGGCCGTTGTCTCAATGGACTGCTGGTTGGCCCTCCCCTCTCCTTCGAGGAGAGAGAGACAGCCTACTGGCTCAACTGTCCGCTATTCTGCCATGGTTTGACACAAGGCCTACAATCTGATTTGGGTACGTAGAGATATGGGAATTTCAGCCTGACATCATTTTCTCACTGTAATATAAATAATTAGTATAAGACTTCAGTCCCAACAACACACCCAATAGGAATTATATATCCTTTGTCTTTGTATCTCTATTCTGCATTTACAAAAGAGATACAACTTGATTGTTACAAATAACGTAATGTTATAATATTTAAGATGGCATCTTCATGCTGGGAGTGTGCTATTAACGTTATAAATATTTTTATTAGCTTTGAGATACATTTACCTATCAACAAAAAATGCACAATGTCGAATTTAATTTTAAATTACTATATAAAATAACAGTAGTGTTTATATTTTACTAACAATGGTAGGTTTGATCTTGTAGGCTAATAATTTTACTTCATGCTTTAATAACTTTAATAGATCCTCTATTTTCAGCGCCAGCATTGAAGAAATTGTCCCTCAGTTTGCTCAACAAAGAAGAGACAATGGACGTGGAGGTATTCAAGAAACTGCCTGCTGATCTACGCAGTGTAGTAGAGGCTTGCATCAATGCTACTATTTCCAGTGAGTAATCCTAGTTTGCAAAGGTAATACAAAACAAAATTCACTCTTAAAATATTTTACATTCATTAGAATATTCTACAAGTAATATAGTCATGAATAGCATTTTGCATAACCTAGGACTAGGACACATTTTATTCTCTTTAGCGAATTTCCCATATAGGTTAAAAGCTATTACCGTACTACTCATATCAAGACCTGGACCCGTGACCGATTTTCATTTTCATTTTGATGTCCCCAGAGGCCAAAAACGTCCTCCGTTCAAATTCATATATATATATTTAATATATATAATATATACAGGGTGTTGAAAATGTCTGGAACCAACATTATATCTGGTGATGGTTAAAGAAAAACAACTGATATTTTGTGTACGGATATACTATGGTTTTACCTATCTTTTGGTGCCTTATGAAATTTTTTACCACTTATAGGGAACGTCCTGTGGAGGATGCAGTAAAAATTTTTAATGGAAGCCTATGGTAAATGATACATCATTTTAAAGGCCATTTTTTTCTGAGTAAGGAGCCGCAAGTTTTATCTCAAAAGGACCACCCTAGCAAAAATGGCGACTGTTTGAAATTTAAAAACCCACTTATAGGGAACGTCCTGTGGAGGATGCAGTAAAAAGTTTTAATGAAAGCCTATGGTAAATGATACATCATTTTAAAGGCCATTTTTTTCTGAGTAAGGAGCCGCAAGTTTCATCTCAAAAGGTCCTCCCTAGCGAAAATGGTGACTGTTTGAAGTTTTTGAAAATAATTGAAAGCTTAATTGGTATTTCTGTTAAAAATAAGTTTAGTAAAACAACACAAACAATTTAGTTAAATGTTTTTTTTCAGTCATTTTACAGTTTATCACGTGATAAACTACTGTACTTCGTAACTGGCTTGTAATTAATAGCATTTAAAGGAAACAAATACGGACCATTTAAATAGCAATGTTTTTAAATTTCAAACAGTCGCCATTTTCGCTGGGGTGGACCTTTTGAGATGAAACTTGCGGCTCCTTACTCAGAACAAAATGGCCTTTAAAATGATGTATCATTTACCATAGGCTTCCATTAAAACCTTTTACCGCATCCTCCACAGGACGTTCCCTATAAGTGGGTTTTTTAAATTTCAAACAGTCGCCATTTTCGCTAGGGTGGTCCTTTTGAGATGAAACTTGCAGCTCTTTACTCAGAAAAAAATGGCCTTTAAAATGATGTATCATTTACCATAGGCTTCCATTAAAACTTTTTACTGCATCCTCCACAGGACGTTCCCTATAAGTGGTAAAAAATGTCATAAGGCACCAAAAGATAGGTAAAACCATAGTATATCCGTACACAAAATATCAGTTGTTTTTCTTTAACCACTCACCAGATATAATGTTGGTTCCAGACATTTTCAACACCCTGTATATGTGTCTGTTAGCGTGATTACTCGAGCAAAAATTATCTGGTTTTGATGAAATTTGGTAGAAACGTGTAAACCTACGTTTATTCAAAAGAGTTCGCAAACCAGCATGATCGGACTACGGGAAAGAGGGATAATTTATGGGGTAAAAATTGGGTTTCCCCATTTTTTACCCTTAAAAAATAAAATTTCACCATTTCTTTCCAGGCTCTTTGTAGAGCTTTCAAAAATAAATAATTTTGTATATTGAAGCGTTGTATGCCTAACGGTTACGGAGATAATAAAAAAAACTTTAAAATTTAAAATTCCCATGTTATTTTTATGGACGGTAAATAAACTGTTGTTTGCTTTTTTATGGATAAATTATAATCAAATTCGGCAATTTTGTTAATTTTGTACTAAGCTAACATTTCAATAAAAAACACACCTCAGTACCTTCCTTGCAGCAAACCTAGGTACTCATTAAAATTAATGTTATTTAAATAGGAAATAAATCTGACAATTTTTAGGGAATGTTGTAGTAGAAATCAAGCCAGGTAAATGGAAAGTCACATAGTCTGCAGGTTTGTTGTGGCGGGGGTATTTTGTTTTCTATTGTTTATTTTGTTTACATCACCTAACTTTATAATATTATGATTTTAAAGAGCCATGATTCCCTCATTTAATTAAATGTCCTGTTTTGCCACTACAGAAGGCCGTGGGCAGGCTCCACCAACCGAGGTGGCAGGAGGTTTCCTATTCTCAGGCCTCCGAGAGTTTGCAGCTCTCAACGACTGGATGCCCATTGAGGACGAACATCGCCTTGAAATGACCTGCTACTTCTTTCTACTCACAGTTGCTAAACACTGTGGAATTGATCTGTACAACTCGTAAGTGAAATTTTGCTCATGTAGGTATTCAAGTTTTTAATCAACAAAAAATATAGTTTGCAAATAAAATGTCATATCCTGTGTTTGTCACAGAGAGACAAAGCAGTTGAGGTGGCTTAGACTTTTATGAGAAATGTTGCAGGTGTAAGGTGCGCGAGGACGTTCTACAAGTGGTGTACATGACTGTGCAGCAGCTCCGACAGAAAGTGATCTCTGGCAACAGTGTCAGAACTCTTGATGCAGACAACAATCTGTTTGACGCCAACAGCTCCATGAACGACAGTGAGTTACATACAGAATAGCTGTAATCTATAGGCTGCTTATTTGGTAGCAGCTACTCTTAAACTTGTACTTGTCAGTACAATGGTACAAGGTACTCGTATATAGTAGAGTAATTATTTACAATTTTTTGCAAATTTCATGATGGATTTTTATGGTTTTTTTTTTGTAAAGCAGTCTTGACACCTAATTACGTCGATCCTGTAGTTAAACCATTGCTGACAGATATGAGTGAGACTTAAAAGTGTAAGTGTTCCTTGCAGAGTGATCGAGGAAAATGAGTTCTACCTCCAGAAAAATCAATTCCAGGAAACCTGTAGGAATTATTGTCCTTTGAAAGTATTTGCATTCACAGTAACTCATACAAACATTCTTAAATGGGAGTTATCAATACTGTGGCCCTGGAATCAAAGGAATAAATCTGAAAGTTTAGTGTATTTCTCACATTCGTGAGATATAATTCTTTGAAGAATTATTTGATTTTGTTCTCTAAGACAACAGAAGTGAGACATCCAACCTTTCTATAAACCATTTTATAGTGTTTGGCTATTTCGCTTAAAACAAACCGATGTAAAAAAAATTACATAGCCTATCAGATTTTGTCAGAACTCAGTGTTAAGTCTTATTACTCCCCTGAGATTGGTGGAGAGAGGAATTATCAAAGGGAACTTATAGTTGTCATAGAGAATAGTACAAACTGACGATTTTTTGTATTCTGTCCAGGTATGGAGGGGGATACAGAGGAGCGATGTCTACTAGAAGTAGATGTGACTTCTCAGTGTCGTAGTATCATAGAACACTGCCTCTTGTTGCTAACACTGGAGGGACCTCCTGACACAGCTTGGTTGGAAACTCACGGGTAATTTACATTTTGGTGGCTATTGTCATTCCTATTCATACAACTCTATACGGTAATTCATATTAAACACTAGTTGAAATGGTATGGTGGCTGTCACGTTAAATAAACAATTTATGCTAATTATTGGTTTTGTATTTGGTTTTGAATAGTATTTAATGAAGACATCTATTTAATGTTTTTTTGTTTTGGACAAAAAGGATGCAAGCCATTCAGGACAAGACTTTTGTCTTTGGGTTGAGAATGTATTTTTCATATTCTGTAATCTTCATTAATAATTCACTATTATTGTTATAAAGAGTGGATAGTAGGGATGTGTCGTATCCGAATCTCGGATCTCGAATCCACCGAATTTTAAGAAAAGATTCGGATTCGAGAATAAAATTGTTGTTGTTGTTCGAATAGAGTTATAAGGCATATACTGTGTACAAGGATAGGGATCAGCTACCTTACCTGGTAGACAAAGTCCAGATAAAGTTTGAGTTTGAATTGAACTTTAACTACCAGTCTTCTTTCTTCTCCCTTCTGGTGAAGTCCCCAACTGGGACGAAATATTAAGTTTTCTGTGTTGTGTTATGTGTTTTATGTGCGTACCTAGGCTAATCTTTAGCCTTTCCTTAACTTCTAGTTCTAAGGCATACACTGTGACATTGCATAACCATAAAGGTTATTGATGACACAATATACACTATACTGTGACATTGCCTAACCATAGAGGTTATTGATGTCGTAATATACAGTACTGTGACATTGCCATTTTATGACATTTTGATTTTATGAACAGAGTATACTATCGATCAACAAATTTAAAATTAACAAGTCTATATAACAACAACAAAAAATAACCAGAAATTAATATTTGCCGTCCAAATAAAGTAACCGACTGACCGTTCGATTTAGGTTCATAGGTTAAAAGATGTTGTGACGTACTTTTCCCACACTGAAACATATAACACTAGTTTACATGCCAGGTTCAAGTACCACGTGCTATACAGCACATTTAGTTTCCGGATAGGCCTCAGTACGGAGATTTGGGTTGGCCTTCCAGGGTTCGCGACAAGATGTTACCTTCACACTCAGCCGTGCCGTCGCCTTGGCTGAGGTTTACCGCGTCGGAGATCTCGAGCATCTGGTCCATCACACAGATGTCGCCGTAGTCCGGATTAATCCTCACGGACCGGTCACTGCCCCTTCCACCGCAGTGAGACGTGGTGGCCTTCCATGGAAGCTAGTCGCCACCCCCGAAATCGTTTTCGTGTTCAGCACACGACATCCAGCCAGGCACTTGGGTTCTGCACACCAAGTATGGGTTGACTCCGTCTGCCGTTGTAGCCTGGGGTCCACTGTCGCCCTCCCGTCATCACAGCCGCAGGCTGAGGCTCATTCCGCCCCCCCCCCCCACTCGTCGTAGTAGGCTGGGGCTCATCCGGCCTCACCTGGCCGTCGTTGCAGGCTGGGTCTGTTGTGACCACCGTCGATGCTACCGCAGACTCGGGTCATACTTCCCATCCGTCGCCGCTGTCGTCTGGGCATCTGGTTTCTCACACAGATCCCTGTCGGTGCTGTCGTATGGGAATCCGGCTCATCGCACGGACCCCTGTCTCTGCCGTCGTATAGGTATCCTGCTCGTTGCAGGAATACCTATCGTTGCCGTCGTTTGTTCGGGCGCCATAGATGTGACGTACTACGTGGGGGCATTGGTCCCCTGCCTGTTGCTCGTGCTTGTCGTCGTATGGGAATCCGGCTCATCGCACGGACCCCTGTCGTTGTCGCCGTCGTATGAGTGTCCTGCTCGTTGCAGGGACACTTCGTCGATGTTGTCGTATCGTGGGGATCCGGCTCATCGCACGGACCCCTGTCGTTGTCGTCGTCGTATGGGAATCCGGCTCACCGCCCGGACCCCTGTCACTGCCCCTTCCACCGCAGTGAGACGTGATGACCTTCCATTGTCGTTAGTCGTCATCCCCGAATCGTCCCAGGAGAATCTGGTTCCACACACAGATCCCAGCGTTGTAGCGGTACCTGGGGAGCTCCACCTGCCGCTGTAGTCGGGGTTCGGATCACCCACCTAACGTCGCAGCTACTACGCCTTCACTGCAGGCTGGGCGTCCATCGTGCCCCAATCGAGACTACAGCCGGTAGTCCTCGTCCCCGTCGGTCTCCGCCGCCGTCCTGGGTGTCTGTCTGGTTCTGCACACAGACTCGTGATGTCGCGGTACCTTGAGCTTAGCCGACTCAACCCGCCACTGTAGCATAGGGTTCGAGCTTACCCGTCGACCACGGCTACAGGCTGAGGTGCGTTCCACCCCCCCACTCGTCGTCGTAGGCTGGGGCTCTGCCATCCTCACCTGGTCTTCACCGCGGCCTGGGTTTTCCAGCCCGCGCGCCCTATATCGGTACTACAGCCGGGGAGCCTACTCGTACGTTTTCGTCGCTGACGTCCTGAGTGTCCGGTTTCTCACACGGACAAGTGTCACTGCCCCGACCGCCGCAGTGAGCTGCGTGGTGGCCGTCCGTTCGTAGTTGTCGTTTGCCACCCCCGATGCGAGCTACTTGCACCCTTCGCATGTAGTCATCGGGGATCCGGTTCATCACACGGTCCCGTGTCACTGCCCCGTCCGCCGCAGTGAGTCCCGTGATGGCCGTCCGTTCATCGTTGTTGAGTGCCACCCCCGATGCGAGCTACTTGCGCCCTTCCGCAGGTAGTCCTCGGGGATCCGGTTTATCACACGGTCCCATGTCACTGCCCCGTCCGCCGCAGTGAGTCCCGTGATGGCCGTCCGTTCATCGTTGTTGAGTGCCACCCCCGATGCGAGCTTCTTCTTGGGTTTACACCACGCCAAGATCCACCACAACGGTTCAACACTCGTTGGGTACACGTTGACCAAGCCCCGGTTGTCTCGCTGACCGTTGTTCTCCGTTGCAATGGTTGGTTTATCACGCAACCACTGCCGCTGGATAATCAATCGAAGAACACCGAAGCTGGCCAACAGCGTGATGTGAGTTCCTCTGGTTGGTTTATCACACAACCCCAGCCGTTCGAGAATCGTAGTAAGCTAGCTGACTGCTCTACGTCAATCTTCCGTCCGCTAACGAGTCGATGGTTCCAGCGTCGTGAGTTGGTCATCACTCCAGGTAGGTTTAACACGCTACCACAGCTGCTGAAGCGTCGTGAGTACCATGGTCGTCACCAAAGGTAGGTTCAACACACTACCACAGCTGCCGAAGACACGCTGAGTCCACGCCGACTCGCCAGTCCCAGACGTCAAATGGTTTCACACCATAGGACAACGCTATCCAATTCGCACCAAAACAATCTCATCACCTGTCGTAAACTCATAACACAAAATATTAGAACACACAAAAACGTTAAACATGAAATAATTCAACGGTTAGTCACGGATCATCTCACATGACACTAACCAAACATCGTTAAATAATCAGAGATTATATCACCAGACAGACTGAATATAAAATGCCTTGTTACTTAAAACGAAAATAGCTAAAGTTGGAGGCCATTCCAACGAAGCAAACAAACTCCACTATTAATAAAGTAACTAAGGCCGAAACGAACTATCCACTTCTGGTTTACATTAATCTCTAAATTCGTTATGGCAAACACGTTGTTTGAAACCATAAAACATCGTAACACAAGGCCCAAGGCCACTACTACCAACACGCCATGCGTGCCGATCGGGACGTGCTCAACTAGCACAACTAATCTTAGTAGTCACTGACTACTACTAATAAATTCGTATGATGAGATTAAATTGTTTTGGGCTTACTAAAAATGGATTAAAAATACACTGGCCTCGTAATATTGTATTCGTTACGTTATGGGTTTAACACACCATCGTAATCAAGTCAACTTTGCCTAAGTCTATTGGTTAAACAAGAGTGAAAATATAAAATCTAGTAAAACTGATTTTAAAAACTAGTATTTTACACCCTGGCAATAATTAACTCGGTTTACCTTATATCTAATGAAATATAAGACTTACAATTTGACTTGCAGTATCACGCGAGTTAACTAATGCTTCACCAATCACGATGTCGGGACTAACTCGAACTTGTCGTGGTAGTTGCTGGTGAGGAACTAACTTTCTTGCTTGCCGTCTGAGGGTTCCTCGGTTCATCCCTCTCGCTCCCCTCTCTAGCAAAGTAGGGGGCTCAGCTGATCCGAAACGTTTGCTTGCTGTTTGCTAACCCGAAAAAAAGCTAGCCGGCCACCGTCGTCTGCAGCCGCTAAATCGTCAGTCGCTCGATCTTGTTGCTGTTGTTGACTGTAGGTTATGTTGTGTTTGTTTCACACGACAATGAGTTTTAACTTCAAGTTGTCGGTTTATATTACTCACACCGCATTTCCTCACGTCTTTGAGACGGATTATTGGCCTAAGGCCATGATCTGCGGGTTTACTAAGTGTAGAAAGTTTCTTCAAAGTACCAAGCCGGGTTGATCCCTAGCTTGCGAAACACATCGCTGGTGAGTCAATAAGCTATAAAACACTGCATAAGGTTTATGTCACGCTCATACAGTATTAATAACTCTCGTTCTACACTTATTTGTTACCAAACACAACAGTGTATCATGCCTATAGTTACTAGTGGTGTTATAACTAAGGTTAGCCGTCTAACCTATAACCTTAGTTAGGGCTGGTAGGCTATGCCTAGGGATAGGCTAGACATAGGAGTAGGCTAGTTTGACCCCCCCTCAAAATAGGCACGTTACAATGTAACCGATTAGTTGTCTGTTATTTTTATCATTTATCATTGGGACTGTTAACCGTGGCTAAAGAACAGCTAATCTCAATCAGTAACAAAACAAAGCTTTCATCTCATTAATTCTTCAATCATCTTTGTCTTGAAATATGCACTCTAATGTGTTGGCGTCTTGCTTTAGGAAAGCAGCCATGACTGAGTTGCGGCAGTTGGGTTTGTACGCTATTGAGTTTGTTACCTCAGACGGAAAGGAGTCAGCAGACAACAGTAAGGGTGTTGCGACGTCACCAGTCTTGTTGTATACAGCCATGGATCAACAACGAATGAGGGCAGAGGTATGAACAAATATACTATTGCCGCTACAAACCTGGAGACTAAACAAGGTTCCATACACCCGAGTGCATTTTTACACTCAAATATTTCCTTAGAAACATGTCAGGTTTATTTTTGATTTAATCAAAAAGAAAAAGAAATAATAATATTATTATTGATGGTGAGTAGGTTTCTTAGGTTTGCAGCTACAGAGAAAATAATTAGTTTTGGTTTAGTGAAATGTTGATAGTTTATTACAAAATAACTAAATTATCCAAATGTTATTAAACTATTTCCATATTTTATAAAACTACAACAATTAAATCCCTCATACACTGTAATGTATTATATTAAGTAAGCAATTGAATATTTCAGTAACAAAATGTCATAAAGCAATTGTTTAATATACTAAATGTTTTTATATAGATCTAAACAATAACTGTAAAAATATGAACACTTTTTTGTTTTAAGGTTAAATATTTAAATTACCAATTTTTGCAAAATTTAAAATTCTATAACACACTGATCCCATGATTCAATCTTGCTGGTTCAATCAGACTACATTTGCTCGATCTATCACATTCACACATATATAAAAAATTGAAGGAATGCTACAATATGTCCTCCTGGATGATCAAAACAAAAAAGTAAACGGACCAGAGTCTAGGTAGTACTGTGTCACCTAAGTTAATAGCTTCTTCCCTATAGAGGAAATTTGCTAAAACAATATCAAAGCAATCATAGGAATACTGTTGGTACATTATTAAACATATATATTACTAAGTAGGGCCTACATGGTTCTATTTTTTATTTTTAGATGAGGCTTTTGGCCCTTCATCAGATTTTAGAACTGATGAAAACTCTCGAAGACTCATTTAATAAGGAGGAGTTAAAAGAAAGTGAGGCTGATGAAAAAAAGATTAAGGAAGAAAAACCAGTCCTTTTAAGTTGTGTAAGTACTCATTTTTGTTTTTACTGTTTTTTATATAACTAGGGGACAAGTTATTGTTTATGATTAGATTATTTTATTTGGTTAAACAAAGCTTTAAAAAACTGAAATAACAAGAAAGAAACTGTAAACGCCATCCTAGTTGCACCGAACAGAACTAACAATAAAATTGTCTTCAGTTGATCCATAAGGATGACAAATCTACTAAGAGTATGTTTAATCTATGATGGTAGATAATGTAGTATGTCTATTTTTTGGGATCTGTGGTGCCCCGAAATGGTCGTTATGGTATGGTTCTAGCCTAATTACCGCCATCGGTTCGTTTAGCATTGTGCTCGGATAATTTCACAGTCTTCTTCAGCATAGATCAAACATTCTCTTCAGGAAGGAGTGTCTCATTTGTCATAATCCCATCTGTTATTCTCTTAACATGGAATAAAGGTGTATTAAGTTCAGATATAAACTTCTTGCTATAATACTTTTAATAACTCGCTATTACTTTATAATCGGAACAGGATTATTGTAGAAATTGTAGAACATTTGCAATTACAGTCCAACCTTGGTATAGCGAATCTGAAGGGACCGAACTGAATATTTGTTATATCAAGGATTTCGTTAAAATGAGGTTCGTTATATTAGAGATTAGGTTTTCAGGAATTTTGTTAAGTCGAGGTTCAGAACCAGCATCGGTCAATATAGGTGGGGATTAGATCTCATTAAAACACAATTAAAGTAGCATGCTACAATACTTAACAGTACAGTGTTTACATTGTATGGTAAAACCTCAATTGTAACGATTTGAATACAATCCTGAGAAGAAACCATCTAACTGACTACCTGAGAGACCTGACTGCCAACAAACTACACCAGGAGTTAAAAAAGTGGCTGATCGCAACACCGTTCTACTCATTAAAGGAATTTTATGAACATTTTGTAAATTAACATGTTCAATTTACTATTGTATCTACCCTATTTGTAAATTCTTGATGAATGCACAATAAAGAATATTGTATTGTAAAAAACGGCAATAATTCTGTTAGCCACTGAAATATTGTAGCAGTAATGTACTGATTTTGTACCGAGAACCATGGTACAACCATTGTATACCATGCTGACCTTAAATTGTCTGCACCGCAGACCCCTAATATTTGTTATTAAATTAGTGATTTCTATATCATGTTACAGTTGTATGAACAGCTGATCTGTGGTTGTTTTGGACTATGTGAAGAAGTGTTAGTCAATCAGCTGAGTCATTACCTGGACAATGTACGTACAGCTCCAACGACATCTCAGACACATATCACTGAAGTGGCTCACCGTATATACTCAATACTGGTGGCCTCTCTGCGACATCGCTTCACCAGGCTGGACCACTGTAAGTGCCAATTACAACGAGGCAGTAACAGGAAAAACTCCTTTTTGTACAGTACTATGTATGTAAATTGAGCTGGATGGGGAAAGAGTCCATTGATGATTTCTTCTGGTAAGAGAAAGGATTGGTGTTTTGACTTGAGCTTTGTGTTTGTAAGTGTATTCTACAAAATTTGCAAGCTAAACTAGGCACATTATTATTCTATAAACATTTTCTTTTCAGAGACATGTAAGTTTTTTTTTTTTTTTTTTTTTTTTTTATAGAAAATTCATAAAAATTGCATAAAAAATTTAATCAAAAGATCCATGCAATATTGCGTGTTGTCATTTATTGTTTGATTTTTTTTATGGCTTTCTTAGCCAGCCACAAAAAGGAAAGAAAAGGTGAATATGAATAGTGTGTCAGCATTAAGTGACTAAAATAACCCCACCTCCAGAGAGCTAAAACAAGGGGTAAGCCGTGGAAGCCATATTCCTCACCTGTATTATAATATCCTGGCTATAAACCTGACAGTTCAAAAACGTGTAAGACAGTTTACAGTACTCATTGACTGTATTCTATTGTTTGAGACCTACAAGACTGATTATTTCCTATTTACATTTAAAATAGTTATTCCAATTTACCCAAACGTGAAAACAATGTCATATGGTTGACAGTTTTAAAAATAGACTAATCATTCCACCTACTTTTGCAGTTTCTGTCAAAAAGCTTTTGGAACATTGAGAAAATCCCTAGAATTCTGACCATTCCTGAAACAACAGTAATTTTTCATCAACTGCGAGGTTGTTCAACTGGACTGTGTTGAGTGTTGATTGTTATTGGACGAGGGCATGCCAAAACCATAAAGCACTTCATCCGAATAGTCAAATTGTTGCACATCCCAAAAAGTTGTTTTATTGATAGACCCTAAAGATTCAAGCATCTGATGTACGCCTATGGTCTACCAATCAGTTCCTCGTCCGGAAGGTAACTGCCTCTTACCAAATTGCCAAGAGTTGTCCTTTTGACCTCAGAGAGCTGTTAGCAGTCAAAGATCAGGTGATCGGCTGTTTCCTTTGATCTACCGCAATTCCTACAGACCGTGTTTCAGTGGCCCATGTGTTGAGTGTTTGATGGAATCTCAAACAACTAACCACTCGAGGCAGTTACATGTTGTGCCACAATCTACTTTACTGCAAGATTGAAATGAACATATTCAGCTGAGCCAAATATCTATAGGTCACATGATGGTGTTACAGATAACCAGGAGCAGCTACAGATGTTGACAGTGTTCACGCTCAGTGTCAAGTACAGTCCTCAAGACATCTCCCATGCTGTGTCCTGTGGCCTACTGTCTGTCATACAGGACTGTATTCTGCATAGATCACACAAAGAGTCCACACTGGTCCAGGTTTTCACCCAACTTCTCCACATATTGGCCGTCTCGTGTGTGTGAGTTGACAATCTTTCAAATTTCATAGTTGTTATGTTTCAATACTATTTAATTTATAGTGTTGGAAACTTAATTCCATCCCTTTTAAGAAAATTTACAATAATTTGAGACAATGTCACCAAAATACATGTAGCGTAGTAGTAACGTCTCGGATTGGTCGGTGATAGCCAAACAATGTTGGTTCAAGATCAGCTGCATACACAGTGGCGTAACAAATTTTTACGGGCCCCCCTGCAAACTTATTTTTTGGGCCCCCTTCTCATGAGTTATTTTTAGACCACCAATACAACATAATAAAACGCCCTCCCCCTCCCCCCAGAGTTATTTTTGGGCCACCGATACAATGATCAAACAGATTAATCATAAAAAGAGTGGTAAATAAATTATGAAACAAATATTAAATTATGGATTATGTTCCATAAAAAGGTGTGTTAAGTATTTCAGTCGTGGTTTGATAAAAATGTTACATCACTACATCATTATATCAATATCAGTGTTTGTAAATAGTTTTGAAATCAAATAAAAAAACCTTATTTTCCATCCGTGTATCAGAATGTTTATTTCAAAGAGGTTAAACATTTTTCATTTAATTTATCACAAATGTTATCCATTTTTATTAACCTGATAATTAGACTAATTCGTTAATTACAATGCAAAAATGTGGTTAGAATTTCCCTATTAACTCCCTTAGGCCCCTTAGTTGCCTTTGGCTGAATTGGCTATTGATTAACAGCTGTGTCTAAGGAATGTCGGCCTTAGTCCCTTTAAAAACTAAAAGGTTGCGCCACCTCAGAGTAATAAAACAAAAGCGCCACTCATCCTACACTCATTTCCATTAATTCTTGGCTTAAAATACCTACATTGGTATGGTCGCCATTTTAAAGTAAAGAATTAAAGCATTAATTTTTTAGGTTAGTTTAATCTTTGGTTTTAATTAACTCTTACACTAAAAACTGATTAATTTAATAGATTGACGTACTTTTATCACAGGATTTGTATGGATTTCAAGCGTTTATCTTAAAACTAATGTCTTTAGTATTGGTTGTTAATTGTGAGGTAAAATAAGATATGGGCTAACAAACACAGTCAGTAGAGTAGCAGTATATTGTATATTTAACAAAATACAATCAAGATTAGGACAAAACTAAAATTTCAAATAATACAATATTAAAAGACCCAGCCAACGTTCACGACTCCAGGCTCAAAAGTATAAGTAACAAAATGATTGCAGAGGAGCAGACGACATAAACAGTGTACGAAATCACCGAGAAGTAAAATATTTCTCGGTGACGAAAGTAAGATTGCATAATAATCAAAGACCGACGTTATAACACGTTAAATTTTTTACCCTAGTTCGTTATCTCTGAAGAGGCCTAACGAAATTAAACTATAACTTATAACAACATATTATTAATAACATCAATGTTATTACTTTTTCAATACAATTATTGAATGATTGATGTACATTTAAATAAGAAATGAACTCCAATTTTTCGGCCCCACTCAGCTCCCGGGCCCCCCCGCATTGCGGGCCTTGCGGGCCCTTCTGTTACGCCACTTTGCATACACCATACTGTTGTCACTACTGGCTTGTTCATGTAGTTTATACCATAGCATTATTTACTGCTTCATTCCATTTGATTTGATCTTGTTTGTAAAGAATAATTTACCAAAATTTGAGACCTTGGGTTCATGCCACAGCTATGGGACAAGGCACAGACACAAAAACAGTTTTTCAAATCACAATTTAAAATTCTTTGAAAATAAACCTTCATATGCTGGGATTAAATTTTATAACCTTCTACCAGATAATATTTTACAAATAACAGACAAAAATAAATTTAAAAAACAGCTAAAAACTTTTATGTTATCCAAGCCCATTTATTCCCTAGATGAATTTTTTGGTTGGATGTGTTGTAAATTTGTAAGTTATAAGCTTTTGTATTTTTGTTTAGCCTTTTTATATAAGTTATGGTTAGTTTTAACAATATAATTTAATTGTATAACCCCATTCTGGTGCAACATGTTGTACTCCTGAATAAAGATTATATGGCTTATGGCTATGACTATGACTATGACTATGACTATTATACTGCAATAGACTAGCCTTGGTGATGGCTTTAGTGATGGACAGTTTAGGTTAGAAAGATTGGTTTGAGCATAACTTTACCACACCAATGCCATTCACAAAGTCTATCAAAGAACCTCTTTTCTTCACTCCTGCAACACAGCTGTAAAGTTTGTGGATACCAATCTCTTTTACCTCCCTACAACTAAGTTTTGTCTTTCCAAAAAAAAAAAACGGTCTGTTAGAAGTTGTTTCCACACATGTTATACAGTTTGAGCTTGTTGAGTCTTATTGTAATTGATCTGACGGGTGTAATCCCAACTTCAAGGAAAAACTATTTATATCATGTTTCCTTGTTTCTCACAGTTTATATTCGGAGCAACTAGAAGAGACAGTTTTAGAAAGTGTGATGCAAGTTCTCCATTCTCATCTGGACTCCCTTCTGTCCTTGACACAGCCAACTAAAGCGGAAGACACCACGTAAGCCTCTGCTATAGTATGGTAATTAGTTGTATAATGAAAACTTTGATTATTTATTTAAAAAATTAATATGTTGAGTCTCTCTCTTCTGAAGACGACCACGTTGTTGAACTGACAAAATATTTGCTGACCTTGCAGTTGGATCGCTGCAACGCATTCGAAACTTCAGCCAATATCCAGTATATTCACCAGTTCAACAATGAGGTCACCTCCAGAAGACCAACATTCAGCAGTGTACAATGACCGCGAAAGCCTATCATCAAGTTTAATAAACCAACAAGTTTTAATTATTGAGGATCTGCTGGATTTGTAGAGTACAGTGTACATTACCTCGTTGATTCATTTCATTTTCTACAGGTTGTGTCTGTCAGGCAGTGAAGTACGATGGATTGAACACAGTCTGGGAGATTTGCTGTCATTCATCCTGCAGTGTCTCAGTAGCAACTCAAAGGTATTATGTCGTCTGTCATATTTTATGAACAATCTACTTACATTCTCATAATCTTTTGTACTACATTCATAATGTAGTAAGTTACTTATGAGTACTTCATTAAAAAAAATCTATTTGCTTTGTGCATTTTCTCAGTATTATTTTCAATTTATTTTAATGTATATTTTAGAAGTAATAAAGGATCACCTTTGATTACAGTAAATTCACTATTTTAACTGACTCTGGATCAACCCCCACTCGGATTTACTGCCTCTGCCCCGCAGAGGTTGGTTTATAGACTGATGGTTTAACTGACCTTTCCTAGGAATATAAAAAGTTCCATTCTGAAGTGAAACTTACAAAATAAAATAGAAAGCAGAAAAACAACTATGAAAATCAGATATTGATTATATGCTTATTAGTGCAGTATTTTACACTTTACAAATTTGATTTTTGTAAAAGACTTTTATATCCAGACCTTGGCCTAAAAAACCTGGGCCTAGGGTCAGTTAAGATGGGGTGTTCTATATGATTTCTTCTTTCGACTGATTAAGATATTTAATTAGACTAACATATGTATACGTCCCTTATATAAACCTGTAGGTATCGTGGCTGCTGGCGTCATACACGTGGACACACTCACTGTTGGAGGTGGTGGGGGTAGGCCCCGCTCACATGCCCCGTGTGGAGGCTCTAGCCCCCCGCTTGCTAGCTCTGCAACTGCTTACCTCCGTACTGCCTCGGCGACACATGGACTCGGAGTTTCGTCAACAGGTAATGGGTAGGGTGATTAAAATACAACAAATATTGCTACAGGCTCACAGCGTTGAGGATAAATTAACCTACTCTGTTGCAGTATTTCACATGTCAAATTTATTGCAAACTATTATTTTTTAAAGGTAAAATTTAAATTTTTACTGTCAATATACATTGGTTGTATATCATACAAACTCATTATCATTCAAAATGTACATACTTTCATTACACAGACTAATGCTTAACAGATTGCTGTAACTTTATTTGAATTATTTTCCAATATTTTTTTTGCAATCAAACGCAACTTTTTTGACAACCTTTTTGAACCATGAAATACCATAAAGCGGGCTATTTACTCTTCTCCATATCTCCTGTAGGAGAAGAGATGTTGAAATTATAATCCAATATTATTTTAATTTGCGCAAAATCCCTAGTAGGCAGTTATAAAACTGATTTCCTTAGTTCTGTTCTGCAAAGGGTTATTTTATCTGCTACCATTGCATCAATTGGTTTCCTGAATCATCCTATTAGTCTGTCGATTTCCTTATGTTTTCCCTAGTGCCTATGGGTTTCTTTTAAAAACCCACTAATGAATCCCTGTACAAGATTATACACAACCCTGCATGTCGTTCTGAAATTAAAAGGTTTTAGCATTTCTATTGGCCCACCTGTCCATTCGTCATTGCCAACATATTTGTGTCACTTGATTTAACTATAGAACGTTCATTGACCAAACTATCTGTGTACTGTAATGTACATGTGTTTGCACAGATTGTCCGTGAGCTGTTCTGCCATCTAGGAGCTAACATGTGGGAGATCCCTCAGGCTGTGGCTGAGAAGCAAGCGTTGATCCGGGAGGCTGAGCTGGACAAACAGCTGGAGCGAGTCACCAGCTCCATGCTTGGTACACAACCCTGCCCAATCCTAAGTTAAATATACACATCTTGTGATATTTTTAAAACTGATTTGTTTTAATGGGTCTGTAGACTTGAAACTAGTTTGTGTAAAAAAGTCTAGGATTGATGATAGAGAAAGGAGTCTTTTTTTTTCCCAGTAGATAATCCATGAGGTATTGAGTATAGCCACACAAATTACCACATTTGCTTGCAAAAAATAAGCTTAACAATACCTCATTGTATTTTGCAGTCATTTGCTTTCACATAATAAGCTAAAAATATGTCACTGCATATGCCAGTTTTTGTTATTGTCCACGCCATTGGCCTTAGGAAAGAAACTGAAATTATTTTTTGAGAAAGCTCTTTAAACCCGTAAACTTTTTAGTTTATGTTTGGAATCAAATCAGTCCCTCTAGCACCGATGGCCAAGTCAATTCAAAACTTCTTTATTTAGTCAAGTACAAATCCAAGTCTAAGGCGCTAGAACTAATAATCATCGCTTGGCTAGCAATACACTTGAACTAACCTAAAAGAAAGAGGAGAAACTTACATTGTAGGCATAAAATATTATTTATTTTTTTTTAAGCACGACTGTCATTCTAGATGATTTTTTAGCATATACTCTTTATAACTGATACACCGTCTGTTTCCAGGTGAGACCGTGATTGAGTGTGAAGTGGAGGAAGACAACACAGCCATCTTGGACACTGGCTTTGACCCAGAGAAGACATTGTGTTGCTGTATAGAGTCAGGCCATACATTGATCCACACACCTGGTGGTAGGGGCTACAGCCTTGGAACAACTGCTATTTACTCTGGTAGGAGTCTGTGTTTTTGGCTAACAATCTTGATTATTTCAACATTAAAAATATTATTCTGATATAGTTAAATTATAAAGTGGATATGTATTGGTTACAGTTTTGAAACATTGTGACATGTTATTGCTCAAGAGAGATCTTTAAGCAAAGGTAATGTCTTAAAGAGGTTGCCTGGATGGAAACTCGAACTGGGTTTTTGTTCCAGAGCTCAAAAATCTAAGTTTTTAAAATAGGAAGTGTCAAATTGAGAACTCTCCTTTTACCACTACTATTTTCTTTTTACATTTAGTTTGGGTCTAAAAACTCAGACATATTCGGAATTCACAATCACAATGATCAGTGATCATTCACAATCAAATCATAATGATCAATTCAAGGATCAAATCAATTCATCATCATAGTCAAATCGAATCAAATCAAATCCCAGTCTCCATGACATCCAAGTCTCTTTATGTATATTCTTCCTTTGAAAGGGCGTTCTCATAATTCTGAGGTCTTTTGCCGTTGCAAAGCTGCATAATCTTACTCCATTACTTCTTGTTATATCATGTAGGCTCTCTTTCCCTGCGACTTCTCTCCTTATAGCTTCTTTTCCAATTTGCACATTTGCATCTCCCATTATAATGTTCATGTCATACCTATAACTCTCAACTGATAAATTTTTACAAGTCCTATACTATTATGTAATTAATTACCCAGAATGAAAGAGAAATTCAGTGAGCGTGATGTGTGGCCGAGAACTGATCGAGGAGACAGGTCCCCGTGGTTTTGTTGGCCATGTGTTCTTTAGTGCGCATGCTCTCCATTCCCCACTCCTTGGTGGAGGGGACAGAGCATCACTGAGTGAAATATCACGAAGCTCATGTAGCCGTCCTTACTTCTATTGAATTTGGTCCTTGACCTCTGACTTGAGGACTGAATAATTGTCTTACTGTTTTATCTCTAAATCAAACTTATAAATCTTGCTAATATGACTTTGTTAAAAAAATATATCCTCAGTTAATGATTCAAATCCCAATGAAATCATGTTAATAAAAAAATATTCACAAAACTTTACTTCTTTGTTTGAAGTTCATTGTTGGTGATGGTGAGTTAATGTTGTTCAAAGGTTTATTGCTAAAGGTTTATTGGTAAATTTTACTACCGTTACAACACAATTGATTGTATGTTTTAAGTACCGTATGGTTTAAGAATAATCAAGATATATTGTCATGTTTTTCTCTTGCTTTCACAAAGCCTCAACCACCCGTCCGTGACTGTAGACTATTGATCTGTGCAGTTAACTTAAGTCAGTAAAGTATTGTTACTGTATACGTCTCATGAGCAAGCTAGTGGTGACTGCAGTAGATAACATAGTGCAGGCAGCTCATGTTGAACCAGCAATGTCTCATATTATGCTTATTGAGTGCCCAAGATTGTTAACACTACGCTATGATCCTAGTTGACTGCCTAGTTTTAACAAAAATCATAAGATAACACAAATGACAATGGCTTAAACTGTAAACATTTTTCCCATTACAAAACCTTTTTCCCCTACTAGTGCAATTTTCATTTAGTAGTTCAAGCCTTAAAGCTTGATGCTAAAACATATTTTACTTGGAATGCCCAGTAAGGTTTAGTTTGCTTGTTGTATGGTTAAAGTAATACCTATTTGCAGAGGTCAGTATTCAAACCTTTTTTGCCATCAGGCTGTTATCAATGGAAGCTACTGATAGTAAAAGAACACAAGGGTAATGAAGGGACCTGTATCGGAGTCAGCAGGTGGCCTATCAAAGATTACGGACATCGCACCACTTCAGATATGTGGCTGTATAGGGCATACAGGTGAGTTGATTGCTATACACACAGTAGAGTGTATGTTGTGATTCTGTGCAGTTGTATTAGGTGGGTTGTCACGGCAGTGCTTTACTTACTGAACCATTGTAATGTCACAAGAAAGGGGGAATTCTTAGAAACAAGTTAGAACAGTGAATCTGCCATATCCTCGACAAATAAGTTTTTTACTGTGAGACAACATAGCTCCCTTTTTGATCCATTGACAACACAAACGCCCAAGTTTCAAGAATCCACCAGATTTATTTTATTTTGTGTGTTTCTACGCCAGTGGCATTTTTACGTTTTGAATGGGAATGGTTAAAACCCTGGTCTTGCTATTACCTAATGTCGACCTTTTTGTTAGATATAATTAATTCATAGCTCAATGACAAATGGCATCTGGGTCGGGAAATGGTCTCGCTTGGAATCAAACCATCGACCTTCAGATTTGAAGATGATCCCTATAACCACTTGGCTATCCAGATGATTAATACATTATGGCTCAGACTGGGTGTCATACTTTGAAGACAAGTAAAAGATATAATGCAGTACTGTCAGGTGGCACAGTTACTTCTGTTCAATAACCACTGATTCAAACCTAAAGGTCCATTTTCAAGTCAAACACCATGTTGTTAAAAAATTAATAAAGGTATGAAAAGGATTTTTAACTTCTTGGTTTTTTTGACTTGAGTACTAATGCACTTTTAACATTTATTTGTATAAACGTGATATATAAAGTAAAAATGTTTGTGGACAAGGATGATCCATTGTACAAGAATAGCTGTTCACTCTTTAGCTAATAGACTCTTTCATGATTTATCGTGACGCTTTTCCTATGCTGCTTGCTCCTTTTCGTTTTGGTTTAGCACCATAGTGTGTTCACATGAGAAATTATTACATTTACAGCATCCGTTTGAACCACATGTTAAACTCTTGTTTTGTAGTGGTAACCTGTACCACGGGGGAGAACACAGCCTCACGCTGCCTAGCTTCACACAAGGAGACTACATCACTGTAGTGCTGGACTTGGACGCTCGGACACTCAGCTTCGGCAAGAATGGAGAAGAGCCAATCCTGGCATTCCAGGACATTGTGGCGACCACACCACTCTACCCTTGCGTGGTGTTCTACAGCACCAACCCAGGGGAGAAAGTCAGTACAATTTTCTCCACTGTACAAAGATTTTACAAATTGAGGTCTCTGAAAAAATGCATCTCGTGACAGAGCGAGCTATTTCTTACAGCAGTGCTGTGTTCTTTACTTTCCACACCACTATTCTAGCCACTACCTTTATGGTCTTTATGATACTGAGTCTTTTAGCAGTAGATGTTAACAATGGAAGAAAAAAACAAGCTCATATCAATCATAATTTAAAATTGTATCCACAACATTGGCATTACATAAGTTTTTTAGGGAAAAGTCCTAGCCCTAGTCTTGTTACCATAAAATGTTGACCATTTGCCAAATAGCATAATTAATTGATAGCCCAATGACAAGTGGCATCTGGATCAAGAACTGATCTTGCATAGAATCAACTAAGTGACTTTTAACATGAATTGTTAAATGATAATATTCAATAGCGGGGGAGGGGGATGATATTTATTTAATGGGTTTAATTTGTTTTCCTTTTGAAATCCATCGCTACTTGACAAATGTGTATGAAAAAGTTTGTAACTTAAAAAATGTGTGCAAGTGGTGGTGAGGATTTGAAGAAGGCTAGAAACTTTAACAGAAATATAACCAATGGCTGCTCTGTCCACAGTACAAACCTCAATCCTGTGTAGTAAATTAGTAAAAAGATTCTTCACAACCCTTTCGATTGTGAGATAAGCGTTAAAAGTCTGAGGAAAAGATGTGGGTTCTCAATACAGTCTGATTGATACTCTTTATGAATGTAATCTGTTTACTCCAGGTGAAGCTGACAGACATGCAAGTGAGAGACTCTCCTAGAGACCTGTTGCCAGGAGATCCTCAATGTGCTCCTCTACCAGTCATCATGGCGGAGGCCTACATACACCTCATCAGACATCTGCATGCCTCCGACACCTGGACCAACCAGGTAGAGCTACTATCTACCATTCCCAGTAGCCCGTTGCTTGAATATCTCAGTCATGAACATGAGTAATAAATTAGCTGAAGACAAAAGTGCAGACATCGAAGATTTTCACATTTAAAAGGCAATAAACGAACAAAAACTAATGCTGCCCAGCTAAACGGGACACTATGTGATCAGGTGGAAGTGCAGACTCACTTTTGTCTAATCACGCCGCGTCCTGTTTACTTGCAGACTTGACTTGCTCATTGAATTAATTCATTAGAGTAAATAAAATGGTCTGTTGATTGCTTAGGTAAACGAATGTCTTATGGAGCGTCTCAGCCAAGCGAAGGACCTTCTTCCAGAGAAACTATCTGTCAAACCACCAGGTAACTATCAATAAATCAATCAATCATTTATGATTGATTATTATAGAACGTACATATACATTTTACATGTATGTGTCATTATGTTTAAATAAAAATATATATTAACTTGTTTTTATATTAGTCCTAGAACAATTTTTTGTTTAAGTAAATTCAACAAATTTTAAGCCAAATAAGCTAATGAGTTTCAACCAACCCTATAGTAAGTGAAAAATCTCAGTAGCATATCAAATTTATACAATAATATCACCACTCTGAATAAGTTGGTTCATTCCTTGCTTTGCTTATCACTTGCTTATCCACATAGTACAGGGGTATCTGTGTATGAACAAATGGGTTAAAAGAGACCACCAACTTTA
Organism: Macrosteles quadrilineatus; assembly: GCF_028750875.1. Classification (NCBI taxonomy): domain Eukaryota; kingdom Metazoa; phylum Arthropoda; class Insecta; order Hemiptera; family Cicadellidae; genus Macrosteles; species Macrosteles quadrilineatus. Next base: position 104,324,878 of record NW_026542602.1, on the reverse strand, counting down.
CCAATGTTAGAAGAAATAGTTTGAAAACATCAACATTTTATAATTTAGTAAAATTTGTTCTAGTTTCAGAATGTCAAGACAAACTATCAGATGAGTCTTGTACAACCCAAGCTGCTTCACCAGACCTGGAACAGCTGTGTAAAGAGGTGAGTGTATTAGTCTGAAACCCCAGAGATCTCTTTAGTTTTACATCATAAAAATCTCCTGGAAAATAGTGATGTAGTATCAAAAGAGACCAGTCGTTGGGATTAGTAATGAACATGGGGTGGTCTAGTGAAAGAGGGTTTCTAATTCTATTACTAAATGGCTGCCAATTTTTGTTTATCCACACCATTAGCATTTTCAACATTTTAGAACTATGTAAAAATCCCAGGACCTTCAATGCCTAGCCTAATTTGTAACATAGTTCTGGATTGATTCTAGCATCGTAGGATCAGGATGTGAAGATGGGACACAAAGATCAAAAACACACAAACTTCTGCAAGTAAACACAATTTAGTTATTTAACAATACAATGTAGATTTGTAATGTCTCTGTGTAGGTTTGGCCGGCCTTGGCTGTGGTGGGAGGGTTGGACCGAGGCCTGCGCGTGGGTGGCCTGTGTATAGACAAGGCCTCAGGCCGCCGGGCCTCAGTCCTGGGAACTCTCAAGAGAGGCCTCTCCTCAGTCAAGCTGTTGTGGGATGACGGAGATGGAGAGATCAGGTGACTATTTTTTTGTGACTGAAAGGTCACTATTTTGTAAATACTAAATAGTACCTTGTACTTATCAAAGTGCCAACTTATACCCCGAGTCGGTACTCAGCCTCACCAGCTGGTTCGGTCCACAGCATAAGGCCTAACTTCCTCATATCCCTCATGACCTGGTCCCACAACTTTTAGCCCTTCCTGAAAGTTTTCTGCCTTCAGGAACATTTCTTAATATGTTTTATTTTTACTGTTGAATATTCTTAATTCCTTAAAGTTTGTCAAGTCAAACAAAACCTCCTGTTTTTAATCTTTCCAACTATATTAATTTAGGGATTTTGGTGCAGCCAAAAAAGGCTTACAACTGTTTATGGATGTAAATTTGTTATTTTATTACTCAAGGGGATCCATACTTTCATATTGATTGTTTTATTTTTTAGGCTCAGAAAATGGTCAGTTAAAAATATTTCAAGAAAATATGTTAAAACACCCACATTTTTGTTGTTATGTTCAAATAGGTCTGTAATATATGCTTTAAATGTGTTAGATGTAAATTATAAATTTCTCTATGTAATATCAGGTAATATGTTTTGAGTATATGTTTTTAGTTTATTTTGGCAACTCTATAAATTAGTTCTCTGTTTGAAAAAATATAAAAATTGGTGAACGTGCAAATTGGTATTACGTGTGTGAATTTTTATGACAGTGACAGGCTGTCCATTTAATGAAAAATAACTGTTCATTTTTTAGATAGATTTAGGTTATGAGGACCTATTTCACATCATGAAACAATACATAAATTACAAAAATACATAAATTAATAATGAATATTTCCCTGTCAAGTGTGGATCCAATGTGTTTAAACCTAAACTACACATTTTAGGCTACTTGAAGAAGAAATTAATATCGGAATCAGTGTAGGAAGAATGAAAGAGACAATATTATTTTTTTCCTCTTGTACAGTTTTGTGAGTTGACCTCTCTGTCATTAATTTCTTTAGTAAAGTGAATGAGCAATTTTCAAAGTTAACTCCAAACTCCTATTCCTTGTCATAAGTGTGTGTGTCTGTGTGACAGTGATGGACTGCTAAGTGGCCTGGAGGCGTGTGAGCCGTTCCCCTTCTCTACAAGCAAACTCGGCCCTGTGTCTGCGGACATCTGGCTCAGCATCATCAAGCTGACTGGCCTTACAGGAGATGTAACTAGCTTGCAGTTCAATCTAATCAAAACTAATGATGTAATAAAGAGCACAAAGTCCTAGCTACTTTTGTCACATTAGTGCCTATGCAGCATGTAGTACAATCGTGCTGTTTAGTATACAATTGGTGATTTAGCGGCTTGTGGCACGTTCAAATCTTAAATGTAGCACTTTTTCTTTGTATTAATTCTCCGTTTCATTTCTTTTGTTTCTCTGAGCATTTTCAACAAATGCTAAGAATAGTAAAAATATATTGCAATACAACATATTATAAATAAATAATAACACTTAAAAAATTATTTTAAAAATATTATCAGCCTAAATCTGTGTGAAAATAAATGTACTGAAATTCTTCACAATTTTATTATTAAAGATTACTTGTTCCAGTTGAAGTTCAGTGAGGTGCAGCTGACCCCAGTAGAGTGGGAGGCACTGGCAGCGAGCGGGCCGGAAACCAAGCGACGTTCGTCTACGTTCGCTCAGTCAGTAGAGTCACTCACTCACCAGATGGTGGTCAGTATCATCGGAGAGGTGACGAGGAGAGGCAGCTCCGACCACTCCGCCGCACAGACTGACAGCAGCCCACAGCAGAGCCACAACACGGACCGTGAGTTTGTACAACAGTCCATCACTGCCAGGTGAGTGCGATTACAAGTATTTTAAATTAACTTCTTGTGAAGATAGTAGGCTTACCTGAAGAGTCCAAACTGACACAGGAAACACAAAACTTTAAACTATATCCACAAAACATTAGAATATTTCAGAAGATAGAAAGAAGAAAGTGATAACTCTCAGCACTCATTAGAAGTTTTTTGGTTAGAAAATAATAATGCAAATATATTTTTATATTAATGTGAGTTTAGTGTGTTCAAATATTGTTTGTTGTTCTCGTTCCTGCATTGAGAGTAAAATACAAGGTGTCATGTATTTAGATGTCCGGTGAAAGAAAGCAACACTGATTATTGAATGATTTGACTTGTTGACAGACTAGCCAATGAGAAGCTGTTGTGGTGTGAGACTGCAGCTGTGCAGGTTACCTGTGTACAGATGTCAGCTCTCAAGACCATCACTACTCTGTTGTCCTGTAGTCAGTATACAGAACTGCTGCTTGTGCCAAACATTACCTTCACTATGTCTGACAAGAAAGAGGACCAGGTAACAGATCAAATCAAATCAAATCAAAATGTCTTTATTTCGTAAAAGTAATCATTTTTACATTTTTACAAAATACAGTATCAGATTACCATAAGAATATAACTGAGTAATTGAACTAAACGAAATTAATCCCACATGGGAGAACCCGTGCGTGGGAGTGAGTCATTCTGTACTTTGATATGAAAGAGAGAAAAAAAAAGTTTTATACGTAATAAGAAACAAAACAAAATACTTCTATCCACTGGCATGATTCCAAAGCGCTAGCGGAATTTTGGCAAATCACATTGGAACATAGATAAAATGATATCAGGTTGACTCGTTAACTTTCCCCTACCATTAACCCCCCAAAACGCCCCCCTCCCCCCCAACACACACACACACACACACACACACTCACACAGACACGCGTGCAAACACAAACACACGCTGTATCAGCTGTATCACCTATTGTCTGTATATGGAAACTAATAATCTATTAGCTCCATCCCTCCCAATGAGTTTTAGCCAGTGAACAATGTGTTTTTTGTACGTTGTAATTGAGTGTCTGTCATAGTCTCGTAAGTCTAGTGGAAGGTTAGAGTAAATGATGTGTGCAACGTAATAGCAATTTGTTGTAGAAAATGTCTTTGTAAGTCTTGGTAAGCGTATGCCTTGGCCTAGTGCATGTCGAGTATTATGGTCATGTTGTGGACGATCAAAGAGTGACTCATGATGTTTGTAAATAAACATCGAAACTGTTCTGATGTATATTTGCGTTAAATCAAGTACATTCATTTCGGTGAACAGAGCATCCGACGAGTATTGCCTACCCTTGCCCAGTGCCGCTTTTATGATTGCCTTTTGTGTCACAACAAGAGGTTGTAGAACATTTCTGTAAGCACAGCCCCAGGCAATTAGTAGCGTAGATAAATCAGCTATGTTACTGTTTTTTTTTTTTTTCAATGGGTGTTTCTTGAAGTTTTATTTTTTTATTTTCACGTCACACTACTTTTATTTTACTTGTTTTAAGTTTTATCAAACCCACCAGCACTTTTCCCAGAATTGCTTGTTACGGTTCGTTAATCTTGTAATTTGTACAAATTCTCTGCTAATCAGAATATGGGAGTCTAATGACTCGTATTTACAATTATATATCCTGACGTCTTATTTCGATTTGTATTGACCTATTTTATTGATATTGACGCTGATATGACAATTGCAGGCCCTGGAGGGTAGAGATGTGCAGGAGACAGTTGCTGGTAAAGAACCTCGAGACTTGGATGAGATTGCTCTCAGAGATGCTCTGCGATATATATTGAGGTAGGTCATGACCAAGGAGATCCAGGGTTAAAAGAAACACTTACTCTTGATTTGGTAGTCTGGGTTTAGCTTTATGACAGATATAAAATTCATACATTAAATTTCTTTCATGGTTGTTTGGTCGCTACTGAATTGACGTAGGTTACTCTGTACCGCATATTATAGGTACTCTCCTAGTTATCAATGTCAGCTGACTGAGAAAGCCATACCTTTATCAAGAGTTTGCAGGAAGAATGTGCCCAATTTTTTATTTTTTATTTCAGGTGTCTGGTGGAAAAAGCTGTAGCGTTGTGTGATCTGCCACAGTTAGCATCATTGGAGGAGCTGGAACGTGCGTTTAGTGTGCTGCACACAGAACACACACGAGCTCTCGCACATCACAAACACAGAATAGACACACTGGAGGCTAGAGTGAGGGGACTGAACAATACTCGCCCTACCTGTCAGGAGACTAGTCAGGTGAGTAGACTTTACTTCAAGAATAAAAAAAAAAAAAAAAAAAAAAATTCTGAGGATGGTTTTAATTAGGAAAAAAATTAACACCTAGGAATAACTTATACGTTGACATGGTTGCAATGAAGACTTAGTTTGTAGTTTTAGTATTAGTGGTCATAGAAGCCTTAGTTCTCCGATGTTCCCCTTCTTAGGGTCAGCAAGCTTACTCTGTTTAGGCCTTCTAAAAAGGTCGCCTCTGACCTCTTGAGACTAGACAGACGAAGAATTAAATTAACTGTTGAGGTCTAATAGTTGAGTTTAAGCCCTTTTCCCTCGCAATTTCTACAAGTTATTTATCCATCTCATAATAACTGTATAAATGTGTAAATTTTTGGGGTAAAAATATTCTCAACACTCACATGTATCTATAAATAATGAGGGGAATTTTCTGTTGATACACATAGGTTGCTAGACAGCAACACACACCTCAGAGTCAGCCATACCTGTTGTCACTGTCTCGGATGGCACAGAAAGTGTCTCCTATCATCCCTCCCAAGTTGCTGCTGCCCCTCGCCCCGCTGGCCTCACTAGGAACGCCTCCGCTAGAGAAGGCAGGGCCACCGCAGTCCGCCCCCTGTAGCAGCAGCTTGCACCGCTCTCCCTCCCCACCTCACCCGCTCATCGCGGCTCCATTGTTAGAGATGGGCTTCTCTCTGAAGCATGTACAGAAGGCTATCAACGCTGTGGGTGGTAGTTCCGACTTGGCCTCCACTACTGTCAACCAACTTGCTACTTGGATGATAGAACATCCATGTATAGAGCCGGACATCATAGAGACGGACAGCCAGCCTAGTGTGGAGCCCAACCAGGTGGGAGAAGTTAGTAATATTGAGTATAGTGAATTGAATGTTATTGTCTGGGTAGAGGGGTTGTAGTACTCGCCTACAAATCTGAAGGTTCCTAGTTCAAAGTGGGGTCGATTCTGAACACTGATTCCATTTGTCATGGAGATATCAATTAATGATGCTATTTAACAAAAGTGTTTGGATCTTTTTCATACAAACCAATGGAAAGGTAAAAATACAAATAAATAAACTTATTAACACCTAGCTAAATAATGATACAGGGTGAGTTTTAAATGAGTTCCCCCCCTACTTTTTTCTACATTTCTTAATATATCAACTCCGGACCAGGTCAGATCATTGTAGAGTAGTAAGTACTTCATTTTGACTGGGCATAAATTTTTGGCCGCCATCTTGGATCCGCCATATTGGATACAAAGTTTTTTTTTCAAATGTAAAGGTAGGGTTGTGACAGATTATTCCAAACTAGAATTTTACGCTGATCACAATGCCACAAATAGTTTTAAAATATCTTTATCCGTTCTAAAGTTATAAGGACTTTTTATAACTTAATTTTTAGCCCATTTTAACATTGTGCATTTACAAACTAAGACCATAATCTCAAAATAGTGCTAGATAGATAAAGATAAGTATATACCACCATTCATTGTCGACCTATTTTCACTTGGTTATGACGGATGTATTTTTTCGGCCGCCATCTTGGATCCGCCATTTTGAAATGTGACAAATTAATTTAAATATGAAGGTGGTGTTGTGACCCATCATTTTGAACTAATTTTTTATGCTGAACTCAATGCCGCAATCAGTTTTTCATTTGCATGTTTGGTTTTTGAATTATTGAAATTTTAAATAAGATAATTTTAATATTTCATCAAGAAAGCTTGATAACCAAAAACAGATTGCGGCATTGAGTTCAGCATAGAAATGTAGTTGAAAATGATGGGTCACAACACCACTTTCATATTTAAATTAATTTGTTACATTTCAAAATGGCGGATCCAAGATGGCGGCCGAAAAAATACATCCGTCATAACCAAGTGAAAATAGGTCGACAATGAATGGTGGTATATACTTATCTTTATCTAGCACTATTTTGAGATTATGGTCTTAGTTTTTATGCACAATGTTAAAATGGGCTAAAAATAAAGTTATAAAAAGTCCTTATAACTTTAGAACGGATAAAGATATTTTAAAACTATTTGCGGCATTGTAATTAGCGTAAAATTCTAGTTTGGATTAATGGGTCACAACCCTACCTTTACATTTGAAAAAAAAAACTTTGTATCCATGGCGGATCCAAGATGGCGGCCAAAGATTTATACCCAGTCAAAATAAAGTACTTCCTACTCTACAATGATCTGACGTGGTCCGGAGTTGATATCTTAAGAAATGTAGAAAAAAGTGGGGGGGAACTCATTTAAAACTCACCCTGTATAATTTTCTCTCTTGTAACAACTACTACAACTAGTAAGTACTATAACCACTTGGCTACCCACTCCCAGACTTGTTTTAGTGTTAAAAAATGTCCACATAAATATTATTTTAGTTTTATATTGTGATTTGTGAACAGGTTGGATGAAGGATAAAGGATTTTTGATAGATTATCATCCTGACTATCTATTTCAGGCTATCTCAACATAGGTTTAATTTACTTATTAATATTTCATGTTTATAAGCCTTTAATAGAACTCGGACAACTTTTACATTTTTGGAACTGGCAGGGCGGGAGATACGACCCAAGTCGGCTTTACCTGTCGGAGGAAGTGGTGGTGGGGCCGATACGTCGAGGCTGCGGCTCTACGCGACGTCGCGCCTGCTCTGACATCCGCAGCTACCTGGCGGACCGCAGTGACACTGAGCGAGAGAGAGAGAGGGAGAGGGAACACGTCCGAGGAGAGGCAGAGCCACTGTACCTACAGAACACACAGAACCTGTTTGAAATAGCCTCCGTCCAAGGATTCCCTCTGTTGGCACAGGTGTGTTGACGGTAAAAACATGTACAGGCCATACAGTAATGTAATATAACATAACAACAATATACATGACAATAAATAAAGTTTTACCTTTGACTATAGATAGGTAAAACTAAACATACTGTCCCCAAAGTAAATCTATAGCTTGTTTTAGAATAAATGTTTATGTAGTTGAATTGAGTCACCAATTCTATTAATCATATCAATCTGAAAGGACAACTTATCTGTCAACTAAAGCATCTTTTATGTTACATCATCTCAGCTACATAAAATCTAAGGGAGAAAGTATAATTTTAGACACTCTGTGAGTGGCTTATTCATTTAAGTTCTTTTTAAACAAAAAATAGGCTACAGCTGTTCCATATGGATGTTTATCTCAATCCCCAAAGTTATTGCTACTGCTACCTTACAATAACATAATGCAATCTAACACATTATAGGCCCTGAGTTAAATTTTTAATAAAAAATATTACCAAGAAAAATTAATATTTCAAGCTTTCTCTAACTAAAATGTTGTATCATTAAAACTTCTGTTTCCTACAAACAAGTTTTTTTAACAAAATATTGAATTTTTAGGGCAAATAATTTGTTTACAAATTTCTTTTCTTATTTATCACAGCAAAATCATTCTCAAGGTAAGTGAGATATGTCTTCCTTCGTTGATGAAAAGAATATTATGTTATTTGTAGTGATTTTGAAAAATGTACAATTTTATTTTATGATACTTAGATAGTTTTGTTAAATGTAAATACAAGGAACCTTATTTAGTATGTTTGGGATCCGTTGTTTGCAGTTTGCCATAGAGCCCAACACAGAGTGCATGCTGTGTCAGCAGACGTCCAATCAGCTGAGCAATCACATGATAGCGGCTCACCCAGGCTGTGGGGCGTTGTCAGGTGGCAGCTACTGCGGCAATGTACTCTGTAAGTAACATGCTGACTTCCACAAATAAATGAACCAAAGGGCAGTTTACCTTTTATCTTCTCCTCCACATTTCCAGTAGTAAGACTAGTTGTTTGTTGTATATATCGTTATGAGCTGGTCAGGATGTGATTGTAAAGCAGAATGTTTTGACTGTTGCAGCCAACAAGTATCTGTTGTGTATAGAGTGTCAGACAGAATACAAGAAGGCCATGTGCAAGCCAGATACATGTCAGAACACACAACCTTGGGCTGACTTCCTCACTCCCACCTCCAGCTACAGCCAAGGTAAATTCAGTACATCCGCATTAGTGAGATTAAATAAAAAGTCTGTGGGTTAAAAATTTAAATACCATAAGACCTAGTGGTTTGATGGCAATAGGTAATTTAAGCTCAATACCATTGTTAGTGATTTGTATTACAATCCTAAAAGCCACTACAGTTTATTAATTCACATTGTCAACTGATTAAAGTCAATTTCCTACCATTATTTATAGTCTATATTGTTAGTAAGTCATAACACTTTGCTTGACAACAATAGTTTTTTGATTATGTTCCATGTTACCGGGTCTTTTCATTTATCTGTACTTACTGCGGCTGATGAGTATCATTTCACACAGAGACCAGTCTGGTGTGGGAGGAGCCCGCAGATGTGCCGTCACTTGAGGCTCTCTATCACAACTTTGTTTCTCCACCCATCACCTCCTTCATGAACATGAGTGTGACTCGAACAGCTGACCCCCTGGGCAGCTCAGCTGTACCTGTGGTCACCGACTCTACCAAGCAGTCCAGTCAGTATCTAGTCTAGAGTTGGGAAATGTAAACATCTTGTTTTTAGAGGTTTTTTTTTTAGAACGATTGGTTTTAATTAAGCACAAAACATCTTACCTTTCTATTCAGTATACTAACAATGACATTGATTTAGATATGAAGTAACTTCTTGCAAAATACATGTGCCTCTTTGCTCTTTCTTTTTAACTGATAAGCTCAATACTTGTACTGGCCACATTGTTGACGTCAACAACACAATATCATCTGACTCTGCTGCTCGTAAGGCAAGAACGATTGGCTGTCTTTCCGGGAATAAGCTTGGCAGCTTTTTTCCACTAGCTCGAAATGATTTTAATTTCATAGCTGCTCTCTTGGTATCACCTCTAAGTACATAAAAATTAAATTTAAAAAAGATATGTTTTTTGTCCAATGCAGTTGGCTTTTTGAGCATCAAATATTTCAATGTTGGCCAGTTTCACTGACCATTCGAGCCAAGACAACTGATGTGAAAATTATCCTAGCTGCTGTATTTTTTAAATAGGTATTGTTGGCCCTAATTCATGTGTTACATAAACTATATGAATAAAGGATTTTTAAAATTTTTGGTGTGTGAATTACGGTGACCAGTTGGCTCACAGTTGTCCACCCAACAGATTAAGGAAACCTAAGAATAGTATTTTAGACTGCAAAGTGTGTATACCCAGCCGTTAATGGTGTGTCCTCAGTAGCTCCTCAGTCCTCTGCCTCATATCGTTCAAGAAAACAGTCAATTAACTATAAAGTGATTTAAATTACCTTGTTACTGTCGAAACAATCGTTTGTAGTTGGTTAGGACTACAGCTGTTTCATGCTTCAGATGGAGCACATCATCAGGTCAAAAGAATGCAATGTCAAGTAGTCTACATTGAATATTCCTTGCAGTGGACAGAATCAACCAATTCATTTGTCTGTCTCAGACCCGGAATGTCTTATTGTTTGTTTCAGATAGTCATAGTGGAGGGGGAGATGTGCGGGCCGCAGGGTGGTCGCTGGCAGAGCAGGCATGTTCACTGCGGCTGCCTCAGGAGCGCATCACAGCTCTACAACGAGTGGCACTGGCTGCACAAGTCACCACAGCTCGTAGTGTGGTCATGAGTGTGCTTTCACTACTGGCTGCGAGGTAACACTACTTTTTTCAAGAATGTTTCAGTGTTTAATGAGGTTATAAAGTTTGTTGAATATATACCACAAAAGTTATTGCATAAAAACGGTAAAATAACAGAGCAGCTGAGTAAGGCCATCAAAGGTCATTGGATCAATCCTAAGTAAAGTCAGTAACTTATTGGTGGTTTGAAACTGGACCCAGCTTTTCTTAATCATTGAGCTTATAATAAATGGTCTTGGCTAAAGAAATAGCTAGTGTCAGTCAGTAGAAAAGCTACCCAAATATCTCACTTCATTCATACTAAACCTTATTCATATTTTGGTTTAAATACACCCAGTTCGGTCTCCTTTTTAATTGTTAGTAGGCTTAATAAATATAGCTCCTTCATGTTGAATATTTCTTTTTGGTAGTGTTCAAACCAAAACAACCAAAATAACTAGTGACAAGATATTTATTCAATTAGAATAATTTTGCATTAAAATAGCTAATAAGGTCCTTGGTTTGTACATCCTCACCTAACCAGTGGCGCAACGTGCTGCTTGTCCTCGGGCCTGGCTGGTATCGGACTGTCTGATGTACGTAAGATCATCCATTTGATGGGGCTGGTAGGCAGTGGTCGTGTGGATGCCAATAGTGCCAACTCTCCACCCACGCAGGCTCTGTCGTGTTTGACAGCCTGTCTGACTGCCATCGCACACAATGATCCCACAGCCTCCCGTAGAGTTCTGCTGATGTGTGCACAGGTAAACGACCAACGTTACTCATCTATAAACACGAACAATTTTCTGTTGTTGTGGAAGATGCTCATTATTTTGCCGCTATGGTGGGCGATGATAATGATTATGTCCCTGCGATTGTGGGAGAAAATAACAATGGACCTAAGATCATGGATTGTAATCATGAAGACATTGAAGACTGCAGTGAAGACTGTATTGATTTTATCTATTGAACAAGTTGTCTATTGTGAATGTTCAATTTACTCATAAACTCCTTTTTTTAATAAACTCAAATTTCCCTTGTCGCACAAAAAATACACTGTCCTGAAAATCATTACTTAAGGAAAATAAAAACCTCTTCGCAAACTTAAAACACAATCACATCCAACCTAAATTTAAAAACTTTTTGCGATTGTTTATAGAAAAACTTGTGAATTAGAAAACTATCATCATTTAGTACAAAAGATAGGGTCTGTAATCTGTATTTACTTAATTTACCAGAAGACTGGTATCAATTGATGACTGTTGCTCACAGGACCTTCTGAAGGTCGCAGCCACAGGCATCCCTGAAGGTGGGGCTCCTTCAAGTTTCTCTGTCACTCAGGCGCTAGTGGCACTTCTTGCCTCCAATGGTGGTTTCTCTCTGACAAGCTCGCAAAACGGTGAGTCAAATTCAAATGGTTTCTTCCCTTTAAAATACACTCTAGATTTTCTGTTAGATTATTGCTATACAAAATGATAAGAGCTGTTTATTTTTCAAAGAAATATTTATCAGTTACTTAATTAATGAAGTGACCATGCAAACCCCAAACCTCTCCATCAAAGATGGCCTCTAGTATGTTTGGTCTGCAGCATCCTCCTCATTAAACTCCAATTTCCTCGTGTCCCTCCTTTCTGGTATCTTCCTTTGGACCTTCGAGCTAGTCTACAAAAAAACAACATAAATAACATTATGGCAAGTTTAAATTTATAAAAAACCTCACAATTCTGAATAAAACTAGCGATTTAATTTTATAAGTAGATGAATTTTTATGCTACTGTAGCTCGTCAGGTGTGTTTTACATATAATTTATTTACCCAGGACCCGAGGAGAAGGTTTTGACTCCCACCAGTCCTATGGACCGAGGCCTCAGCCCCCTGCTGCTGCCTAACGCTCTGGCAGCCTGCATACTGACATGTCGTCTGTCACATGTACACAAAGAGTGGGCAGCACAACAGCTGGTACGTCCTAGTTATCGATATCTGACACAGTAATTTAAAACAAAAGAAAACTTTTGTACTGGCTACAAGTGGAAAGCACTTCCACTTTCATTGCCATCGCTCAGCTGAGTGAATTGATTCTCATTTAAGAGGGTTCTACCTGGTCAATTCAAGATGGCGGCTAAACATGCTAATGTTTCTAAACATGCCTCTACGTTACAACCTCTCAACACTCCAAAACTAATTTGTTTCCAATGATTGTGTGATTTTTTTATCTTAACATATCAGAGCTTGCAATGGATGTGGATAAATGTTAAACTATTATTGAAATGCTAAAATCGGATGTGAAAAGGGCAATTTTTTAATTTCAAAATTGTTTTGTAAATACTTAAAGATACAATTACAAAGTTTCAGTTCACCTAGTGCATAGTTTGGATCTTGGTGAATATTTTACAGTTTATTTCAACTTGATAAACAATTAAATAATGCCACGAGGTTCTTTTTTGTAGGACCATTCTAACCCGGTAACCAGCCTGCGGGTGGAACCCTCTTAATTCTTCCAACCTAGGTAGCAACCAAATATTTATTCTTTAAAAAAATCACAAAAGCTTAAAAAAGTGAATAAATTTAAAATAACTTGCTGCAAAGGTGAAGTGTATCTACTCCAGTGAGCGTAAGGTGGACAGCTGTGCAGTGACAGATCTCACAGGGGCTTTGCCACTGACCAATGTCACTGTACTAGAGGCCCATGAGAACAGAGTCACATCGACCGCCTGGCATCCTGACCGAGGACTCCTAGCTTCCTGGTATGTAGAGAAACATTTTAAATTATTAGACAGTGAAAGAAATATACAGCATTTATTTGATATGCGGTCTTCATAAATAATAATAACTCTAAACACATATATATATAATTTAGATACCTGTGACTTTGTATAGAACGATAAAACTACATATTCTATCCCCATGTTATATTTATGAATAAAATAAACACAGTTCAATTTAGCCTTCCACTGTTTTTTTAATGAAAATATTGGCTACAGATGGTTCGTATAATATTATGGAATCCATCCAAAATTAAGTGATTATGAACAAAGAGCTTTTGTTAATATCAAGGCTTATAGAAATATTTTATAAACCAATGAATCGGAAATAGCTATTGGAAAACATGTTAACCTTTAAGAAGGCTGTAAAATGTATAAAACCAAAAGTAAGTCAAGTGGTTTAATTAATTCCTTCAACACTATTCATCTGAAGGATATGGCTGCGCTGTGTTGGGCACTACACCTGAGGCAGCCGAGAATAGAGAAGAGTGGAGAGGCATTGTTGGCGAGGCAAAAAACCTTCTAAAGTTTCAATGTCCAAGGAGGTAAGGTAATACTATTCATACTTATGCTTATCCATGTGTTCCCCAGTGGCTACGACAGCACAGTGAGAGTGTGGTGTCCAGCCGGAGGAACGCTGGAGCAAACGCCAGTGTTCCGCAAGTCTGAACATGTTTATGGTCGTCAACTCAATGGTGAACTCATCAGTCACCTGGGCTGGTCTCCCTCGGGACGCTTTGTCAGTGCTGCCATGGAAAACACTATCAACATTTGGCATCTGCCTGGTAAAGGATATGTTACCACTGTTATTTTGTCTTAACTTCATATTAGAACAATTAGGCTAATTAGTAGTTATTTCCAGGGTATATTGATTTTGATTTGATGTATATATTAGCTACTTGGTATTTATGATGACTTTTCTCATTTAGTGTTAGGTGATGAGTAAGAACAAGAACATTATCATACAATTTTCTACGTAGTGTTATATCTCTGCAGGTTAACTTTTGTTTAACTTTCATGTATCTAAGTGTAGTACATATTTAAGAGCTTTTAAGGTTTCAGTGATTATTTAAAGCTAATTTTTTTATGGTTTAGTCTCTTAAAATGTCTACGAGGAAACTGGCAAGGGATCGACTTTGGAGGATAGCATTGGGGGAGTGAATAAAATACATTTTAAGTAGTGATGGGTTGGTACTTCACATCAAATATCGGTTCCGCCGGTTCTCGGCAAAAGAACCGGAACCAAGAACCGATGGTGAAATGTTATGGTGTGAAAACCCTTCACCGATAATGCCGGAAAATTACCGATTTTGCCATGATCGCGGATGACAACAATGACATTAACGCGATCCCGGGAGACGATGATGACATCTATATGGCCGAAAGAAATGTTCATAATTTTGCCGCGATCGTGGACGACGACGAAGAGGTTTCCGTGACCGCGGGAGTTCATGGTGATGTCTTCACGGCCATGGGAAATGTTCATGATGTTGCTGCAATCGTGGAAGATGATGATAGTGTCTACACGGCCGCGGAAGATGTTTTTGATATTGCCGCGATCTTGAAAAACAGTGATGATGTTTCAGTAATAGAGAAAGATATTTCGGATATTACGATCTCAGAATGCGACGATTATCACAATATTATTTTGAGTTTGGCCACACTGAAAATATCAGGCTGGCACACCTCTATATATGGTAGTTATTTTATGTGAAAAGAAGGGTTTACACTTGGAAATTGGCTAGTTAGAATGTTTCATTGCTGCATACATTTTTACTAGAAAAACACCCTATTTATTTTCTTAATTCCTTTAGTTTTGTACCAACCTATACTGTACTAATGCAAAATACTGTAAATAACTTTGCAAAATACTGTCGATAACTATAGAGTAGTTTCCTCAAACATCAAGGCCTTCCCTACGGTGTGACTTTTCTGTTGCATTATTATATTACATTTCCTGACGAGTCTTATATTTTATATCTGTCACCACAGAAGGTGCAAGGGTGGGGGAAGACTTCCTGATAGACTCACAGCCGGAGTGGATCACAGCTTTATGTTGGCCGCAGATCTCTATTGTTGGACATTCACAAGAGTGTTTATTGGTGGGAAGAATCAACGGCTCTGTCGCCATGGTGACCGTAGAACCAGGCAACTGGCACACAGATGAACTCGTCAACTGTTCATTATCTTTCTGTGAGTATTACACCTTCAGGATTACACTGAGAAATAAGTTTTCAGTGTATTGGTTAAGTTTCAATAAATTAGAAAATCCCTAACCATATAAAGCTGGACAAGACCAAGATTTGGCATTTCCTTTGCGAAGGCGTTCTTATTTTATTAATTCTTTGCTTGTAAATATTGCTTTAATTGTTTTATATATATATTTTTTATTTTCACATTGGAAATGATGAGAAGTTTTGCAAGTGTATGCAGTGTGAGAAATGTTATACTACTGTAAACATAGCCGAAACAAGTCACTTCAAAATCATTCTAAAAATAACAAAAGTCTGAAAAATTGTTACTTTATACTTAACTAGTAAGATTGATGTTTTAGACTGATAAATTTGGCATTTTTATAGGTCTGAAGCTATGTATACCTTGTAGTTTGTAGGTCTGATTCTATCCTCTCATTTTAACAATGTAAACCAATTGAAAGTATCAGTATAAATCTTGCAAATGTTTTTATTTTTTTACACCAAAACATATCTTTATTGGTAAAATCAATATTATAAAATAGGTAACATGGTTAACAATGTGATTCTGCAAGTAAACATTATGAAATATGCAAGTAAAGCAGCTCACTGACATTTCCAGCAATACAGGTTCTTCTAATATAGATATGATTGAAAATAAATATTTTTTCACTGAAAATCCATGTATGTCATATGTATGACTAGGCCTAATACCATATCAACAAAAATAATAGCTAAATAGGTAAATTTTAATTAGCCTATTGTTATTTCACTCCATTGACCAGTATGATTAGAAAAATTCTGTATTGCTTCGAATCGAGTTGGATCGATTCAAATCGAAAATCTTTTGAATTGAATCGTTGCTTCGAATCAAAAATTTTTTGCTGCTTCGCACACCCCTAGATTGCTAACTACAATCTGGAATGTATATTAAATTATTATTAAATAATAAATACCTTCCAAGATGATCACTAGTTAGCAAGATTAAAGAAAAGATGTTTAAATAACAAGATTAAAAACGTGAGTTTACAAGTATTTTATTTATTTGTCCCAGCCTCTGTGAGTCATTTGGCCTGGCAGGATGAGGAGAAGCACTTTGCAGTTGGATTTTCAGATGGAACACTCAAGATCTCCCACAAGAATCAACACGTCCAGACCACCACCATCACTGCTCATGCGGTAAGCATGATAATGTAGCTAGAGAGAACTGGTGCATGAAAGGATGAAATTTAAACTCACATGTCAAGATACTGGACCGATTGACGTGACCTCCCTAATGTTGGAGCATGCCGCTTAGTCAAACGGTGAGGACTTTGAAGAACCGAGGCTCTGCCAGTGTTGACATTTTGCGGAGTATACGGGATACGAGGATGGCCAGTCGATTTATTTTTCATAACTGATCCTGTTGTACGAAATGAGTATACCCAATGAAGTATCGTGTAGCAATCAGGTATTGAACCATTAGGCTCGACATTAAACTTTCTACAAAAGTTTGGTTGAACAGTAATGACAGATTCATTCGATTTGAAATACTGTTCAACAACGAACACACGATGCTGCACGGTCCACTGCATCATCGCTACTAAAACTGGGCGCTCCAACGTACAAAATGGCGTCGCCCACCGGTCACTGGCAGCTTCCCTCCACTGGCACTGTGCTACTCAAATTCATACGTTCTTTTTGTGCCACTCAGTATAGTGAAATCTTAAGTACAAAAAATAACTGTTACATCCTAAATGTCTATCTTTACTTATTTACTTAAATTTATTCTATAACTATTATCAGCTGGTTATAATGTTTACATGTTCACTTTGTTTTTAATATGTGTTGAATAAAGTTGGTTAAAATTGTACCTTGATAAATACATTTATTATTTGTTCTAAATACATACAGAACAATTTGGCGACGATGGAGGTGAGTACAAGTAATTCAAATACCTCTCAAAACATTCAAATGATTAACTCAGCATTGATTGGGCCCTTCAATGAAAGATATGAAACATGGGAAATGTATATGGAAAGACTAGAGATATCATTAATTTATAACAACATTTCGGAAGATAAAAAGAAAATTACGTTACTTCACTGTATTGGATCAGACACTTACAGTAAACTTAGGGATATATTGCATCCTGTATCACCTATAACTAAATCCTATGCTGAATTAGTTCAAACTCTTAATTCACATTTTACACCGAAACCAAATGAAGTATCAGAGACATTCAAATTTCATTGTAGACATCAATATGAAGGAGAAAACATTTCTGAATTTTCATTGGATCTTAGAAAGTTGTCTAGATATTGTAATTTCGGCACATTTCTGTCAAAAGCCCTGAGAAATCAATTCATACTCGGACTAAGGGATGAAAAAATACAGACAAGATTAATTACTCTAAGTGACAGTGATTTGAGTTTTGAAAAAGCTGTAGACATGGCTCAAGTAATTGAAAAGGCTCAAAACGATTCAATAACAATCCAATCAAAATTCAATCATGAAAACAATGAATTGCCGGTTAACTTAAATGTTGTACAACAGAAAAGTTTTCAAAAACCTAAAAACAGTACCAATATTAAACAATGTTACCGTTGTGGAGAGTTACATGAATACATATCTGAATGCAAACACAAAAATACAACATGTAACTTCTGTAAAAAAATAGGGCATCTAGCAAAGATTTGTTTTAGGAATCCTAATGCACCTATCAAATTGCAAAGACAAAATAAGACTACATTTAACACTACTTCAAGAAATGTAAAACAAATAACAGACTCGTTCGAAGATCAAAATGAAATATTTCTACAACAAAATATGAACAATTCTGTTGGATCCCTCTATAAGGAAACTAATGTTATTGACATTTGTTCTATGAATACCTCAGAAGATAAATTTAGGAAAATTATGTTAAACATAAAAATAAATGGGAAACCTATTCCGTTTGAACTAGATACAGGAGCAGGAGTATCTTTGATGTCAAAAAGTAACTTTTCCAAGTTTTTTCCTAAACACAGACCTTTAATGAATCCAGACATAATCTTAAGAGATTTCAACAAAAATGAATTTGTTCCATTGGGTAAAACCATTGTTCAGGTTGGTTACGGTAACCAAACCAAATATCTTCCATTGTATATAGTCGATGGTAATAGAGATACGATATTTGGTAGGGAATGGCTGAGATCCATTAAAATAAATTGGTCAGACATACATAACGTTCACGGAGCTGACTTGGATAGAGTTAAACACTCAAATCCCAAAGTACACAATATTTTAATGGAATTTAAATCCATATTTGAACCAAGAGTTGGACGTTTCAAAGGGGGAGAAGCACTTCTTAACTTAAAGCCTGACACTACACCAGTTTTTAAAAAAGCTAGACCACTACCTTATGCTTTGTTACCAAAAGTTAGTGCAGAAATCGACAGACTAGAAAAAGAAGGTATAATTACAAAGGTGAATCAGAGTTCTTGGGCTACTCCAGTTGTACCGATTATGAAGGCAAATGGGAATATCAGACTGTGTGGAGACTACAAAGTAACCCTCAATCCCCATTTGGTAATACCAGAACACAACATGCCCCGCATTGATGATATTTTGGCCAGAATGGGTAATTCGACTAAATTTACAAAGATTGATATATCTGAAGCTTACCTACACATGCCAGTGAAAGAAGAATACAGAGAATTACTCACAATCAATACACATAAAGGTCTATATCGAGTAAATCGTCTACCATTCGGAATTGCAAGTGCACCTGCTATTTGGCAATCAGCAATGGAAAATATTCTACAAGGTATTGATGGTGTTGATGTTTTCTTTGACGATGTCAAAATAACAGCCCACAGTGATGAAGAACATTTGAAAAGACTCCGTGCTGTATTAAATCGGTTCAAAGACAACGATTTACACATTAATGTTTCTAAATCTCAATTCCTTGTACCAGAGATTGACTTTCTTGGTTACCATGTCTCGTCAAAGGGAATAAGTAAAAGTAAACATATTACTGAAGCAATAAGAAACCTGAAGAGACCAAGTAATGTGAAAGAAGTTAGACAAATCCTTGGTTTGATAAGTTACTATCGAAAGTTTATTCCAAACTTAAGTGAAAAGATGCAAGCCATTATTAATCTCACAAGAGCTAATGTACCTTTTAATTGGACTGAAGAATGTGAACATGATTTTCAATTGGTGAAGGAGGAAATGATGTCAGAGAATATACTATGCCATTTTGACCCACACTTACCACTCATTCTAGCAACAGATGCTAGTCAATCTGGAATTTCGGCAATTCTTTCTCATGTGTTTCCGGATGGAAACGAAAGACCTGTTGCATTTGCTTCCAAAACACTATCACAAACACAAAAACAGTACAGTGCCATACAAAAAGAAGCCCTGGCAATTTATTTTGGAGTTAAACACTTTTACCAATACCTTTATGGACGTCATTTCACCCTAGTTACAGACCACAAACCCCTGGTATCTATATTTGGACCGAAAAATGGAATACCACTTATGGCCGCAACAAGACTACAACATTATGCTATATTCCTTCAGGCATTTTCATTTGACATAAAGTATAAATCAACCAAAGACAATGTTAATGCTGATGCACTTTCAAGACTACCTAAAAATGTTGAAGAAGCTGCTGTTATTGACTCAGCCGATGTTCATGAAATAGAACAAATCTACACTTTACCTGTCACAGCTGAAGAAATAGCAAAAAATACACAATCTGATCCAGATCTTAGAGATATTTATCAATCACTAATCAGAGGGGAGCCAATCCATCACCCGATGTCTTCTAACGAACAAGAATGGTCAATTCAGCTTGGATGCTTATTAAAAGGGAATCGTGTCGTGATTCCCAAACAACTTCGTGCAAAAATTTTGAAAGAACTTCATGAGGCTCATGTGGGTATAGTTCGCATGAAGGGACTAGCTCGTTCGTATGTTTGGTGGCCTAAAATTGATGCAGACATTGAGAATATGACCTTAAACTGTTTGGGATGTCAACGAGTACAGCATGAATCACCCAAAGCACCAGTTCACCATTGGGAATATCCTTCAAGGCCTATGCAAAGAATTCATGTTGATTTTGCTGGACCATTTTATGGCCATTATTTTCTCCTAATTGTGGATGCCTACAGTAAATGGCCAGAAATTGTAACACTTACAACCATAAATTCACATAAAACTATTGAGGCTTTGCGTAAATTCTTCGGCTCCTTTGGAATCCCTGACATATTAGTGTCAGACAACGGAAGGCAATTTGTTTCATTAGAGTTTGAAAAATTTCTTAAATCAAATGGAATTAGACACAAGAGATCAGCACCTTACCATCCTGCTACTAATGGTCAAGTAGAACGCTATGTGCAAGACTTGAAAGATACCATCAGAGCCATGCACTTTGAGGAAGGCTCTATCGAAATAAAACTGCAGAGATATTTAATGGCCTATCGAAGAGCTCCACATAGTACTACAGGACAATCTCCTTCACATCTCTTTATTGGACGTCAAATTCGATCAAGACTTGACTTATTGTATCCTGATTTGTCACAAAAAATGAACCAGAAGTTTGACACAGACTGTGACAGGCAAAAGTCCTTTAAAGCTCAAGACCGTGACAGGCAAAAGTCCTTTAAAGCTCAAGACCGTGACAGGCAAAAGTCCTTTAAAGCTCAAGACCCTGTCGCCTATCGCCTCTATGGAACCTGCAACAAATGGGGGTTTGGAAAGATCAACAAAAAAGAAGGACCAAGAAATTATGAAATAACCACAAGCAGTGGCCCAATCAGACGACATCAAGACCAAATTAGACGCTCAGGGAGGGACTTGTGTGAATTTTCATTAAGGAATGAGCAAAATCAAGTATTCATACCAACAAATTTTGGAGAAGTCAGAGAGGAACCAACCGAAAACCACGCAACAAATTATCACAACATTAATCCAGAGGCCAATGATCCCAACATACCAGATGATCCAGAGACCAGTAACAACATGTCAGATGTTCCAGTGGCACCAGAGACCAGTAACAACATGTCAGATGTTCCAGTGGCACCAGAGACCAGTAACAACATGTCAGATGTTCCAGTGGCACCAGAGACCAGTAACAACATGTCAGATGTTCCAGTGGCACCAGCTTCCGCTATGACAGTGAGACGATCAAAACGGACACATAAACCCGTCGATAGACTTAACTTATGAAACTCACTAAGAAGGGGAGGTGTTACATCCTAAATGTCTATCTTTACTTATTTACTTAAATTTATTCTATAACTATTATCAGCTGGTTATAATGTTTACATGTTCACTTTGTTTTTAATATGTGTTGAATAAAGTTGGTTAAAATTGTACCTTGATAAATACATTTATTATTTGTTCTAAATACATACAGAACAATAACTATAAATGCTATTTAAGCTTCCTGTTATTTTTTAATATTGTTTTCAGTTTAAAAAATGTATTCCCACTTTGAGTTTGCATGGACTCTGTTTAACAAGATTCAAGTCCACACGTTTTGACGCTCTCGAGGTATAGTGAACATTAAGTGAATAACTGTCGTTTGATTAAATGTTTATTTACAGAGTAACATATGCTGTATGTCGTGGGACCCGTATAATGACCTCCTGGCTACATGTGCTACAGGGGACAGCCACTGCTACATCTGGACCCAGACTCAAGACTCTGGGTGGAAATGTGTCCACACTCTGGCACACAGCTACCATCCAGTGTCTGTGGCGTGGTCTCCATTTGTAGGTCAGTACAACAGGCTAAATTCACTGATAAATTATCCTTGTTCAATACACAACTTATTTTTTTACTATAATTCCCCTTCAGGTGGAGTTAATTCCAGTCAAGTTTAAATTTTAAATAAAGATCGCCCTTAGGCATGACAATGTATCCTTTACCTAAAAATTTAAAATATTACTCATACAGAATTTTTATAGATACTGTAAATATAAATATATAGAATTGATTTAAATGTAAGATTTTATTTTGTGTTTATGCTACAAACAATAAACCAAACATATCCTGAACAAAAAGAGCAATGGATCAAGACAAATACTGTACTTATTAACCAAGTACTTATTAAATTTGAAACTAGAACACTAGTATTGGCAATTTTGATTAAATTTTACAAAAATGTTATCCTGGTGATGTAATCAAATAATAAAATTTTGTTTAAATAAATAGCATAAACAGTAACATTAAATGTTTCCCATCATTTGCCTGCCTTGTTGAATGGTGCTAAATACCTAAAAATAAAAAGAATGAGTTGAAAAGTCTGTGGTTACTAAGAGTCGAAAAGAGAGGACAACAAGTTACCAGCATCTTCTGAATTATCACTGGCGACTTTACACTATGATCAATATTTTAAAAAGGGATTGTTGTACTACCTATAGATTTAAATTTCTATAGATTTAAGAGTTTATCAAAACTGTGGTCCTTGGAGTCTAGAGCAAAAATATCCTGAAGTTCAATTAATCTTCAAACAATACAATTCAGTTGATCACGGTTTAAACATTTGTTTAATCATATCTTGGTAGGCCTATTCACAATGGAGTTACTTAAAAATTACTAACATAATTCTTCAGCCAAGATTACCCAAACAATTAGATTATCTAAATTCAGACCCATTAAGCCGGCTCCTGACATGTGCCATTTTCAAAGCACGAAATATTTTATGTTCGGCGATCTAGTTGTCTTGCAATTCGCCGATTATCGAGTAGACGTATACACACATGTGTTGTTTTCCGAGCATCTGTTTGTTTCGGGAATAGCAAAAATATTTGTTCACTTTGATATGTGAAAAAATACCGACAATGAACGGGAAAACACGAGCACATAAGCACGAGCATTTGCTACTTGCCAAATAGACAAACACCTATCCACACTACTCGCGATTTGGCGAGTCGCTGCTCGGTGCTTGGCGAATGGCGCATGTCTGGAGCCGGCTTTAGGTTGAGATACCAACTTTCAAATTTTTAATTTTGGTTTTGCAGGCCACAACCAACAGCGTGTGTTGTGTGTGGGGACTGCATATGGTGGTATCAGTGTGTGGACCTTACCTCAGTCACGAGTATTGCACACCATGCAAGGTCACATGTACAGTCCTGTCACTTCTCTCAGTATAGACAAAGACGGCATGCTGCTGGCCTCAGGTATGTTACGTTACAACTATGTCAAAAAATGTCCGATTTAGAGCGTAGGAATCAAAACCAAGAAACCATGTTGATTGATTCTGACTCAATTGTTCTTGGTGTAGGTTTCAACCCATTGCAAAAATGATCAGATAGGATGACATAGACATAGACATAGACATATTTTATTTGCACATAACATTCTTTACATGTGTTACATACAGAATAGGTGCATTGTCAGAGTTAAAATTATCAGGATATAACAAATAAAATAGTAATCAAGATGATAATATAAATTAACAAAATTGAATGATAAAACTATTCTAAACTAAAGGGGCATTGTGAAAATCTGCAATTAAATAAAAGGCTCTGTCAATTAAGAGTTCACCTATTTTATCTTTAAAATTATTTCCATTTAACAATTTATAGTTTGCAGGCAGCACATTGTACAGCCTCAGCCCAGCATATAGTGGACTTTTTTCTTAAAGGGTCAAATGGTGCCTTGGAAATCTAAAAATGTTTTCATTTCGAGTATTATATATATGGTTGATTTGAATTGATTCTGGGAGGTCGTTTTTAGCTGAATGAATGTAGTTTAGTGATTCCAAAATGTACAGTCCTGTTAGGGTGTGGATTTTTAAATTTCGAAAAAGGTTTTTGCATGAACTACGTGGATGAGAGCTGGTCATAATACGGATAATGCGTTTTTGTAGCCTGAATATTGATTTGACTCCGGTAGCCTGACCCCATAAGATTATACCATACCTCAATACCGATTCTACATAAGCATGATAAACCATTTTCAGAGTTTCTTTAGGAACACAGTCCCTTAAGTGCAGAAATACAATTGACATGGATCTAAGTTTACTTTTTAATTGATTCAGATGTACATCCCATTTAAGTGATTCATCTATGTAAACACCTAGAAATTTATGAGAAGTTGCCAATTTAAGGGATTCAATTTTATTACCATTGTTTCTGACGGAAAATTTTATTGTTTGCGTTTTTTCAAGATTAAGTTTTAATCCATTGTTCAAGAACCAACCCTCCATGTCATGAACCACATTTTCAAGAGAAGATAGCATTTCAGAAGTACTATTATTTTTTGTCAAGGCTGTTGTATCATCTGCAAAAAGAATTAGTTCCTGATCAATAGCTTTAGGGAGGTCATTTCATTAATGTAAATTAGAAAGAATAGAGGACCTAAGATTGAACCTTGGGGCACACCTGCCGATAGGTTTTCCCATGGCGAATAGTACTTGATCTTATCCAGTGTTATTACAGTTCTTTGTTTTCTATTAGAAAGGTAAGAACTCAATAGAGAGTGACAACTTCCCCTAATACCATAATCACTCAGCTTGAACTGAAGGACTGAGTGATCAACACAGTCAAAAGCCTTGGACAGGTCACAAAAAACACCAGCTGTAGCCTGAGACCCGTCCAAAGCCTGGGTAACCTCATTTATAAACTGTGTTAGTGCATAACCTGTGCTTAAATTTTTCCTGAATCCAAATTGTTTGTTATAAAATAGAAATGATGTTTGAATGAAGTTTGTAGAAGAAAAGAAGGGATGGGTACATAATTTATCAACTCATCAGAGAAAAGATTTCCAGGCAGTAAAAAGAAATCACCAAATTCACAACACATTAAATTTAACATTGTGAACTACCAAATGAGTTTTGTAACTACCATTCCTACTACTTACTTAAAGAAGCCACCTGTGGGGGTTGGAATTTTTTTGATATGATGAGAACCTTTTGTACCTTTTGCCTTGAATTCTTTTATCTAGTGATAAACTGTATACCCATTACTTTTCTCTCAATTAGGGATGGGCCGAATACGATTCTCGATACCTCGGCACCTTTGATACCAGCGGTGTCGAAGAATCGCCGATACTTGATACTACACTCCATTGTACTGTGTCCATGTCTAAGACTCCATGTGGTGCATGTGACCTTGGAGTCAAGTACTCAGCAATAGTTTGCACAGGTCCTTGCAGAAAGTGGTTCCATTCTAAATGTACTGGAATGTCAACAAGTGATTTCAGAAAAATCACTAAAGCTGGTTACAAATCATGGAGCTGCAAAGAATGTAAACTTCAAAGGGACTCAATCCCTTTTCTGCCTACATGCACAACCCCCTTAATCGATCAAAAGATTGAAACAACCTCTGAATGTCAAGTCAAAACCAGCTCAGAAGACCTTCAAGCAAAAATAAAACAATTTCAAGCTCAAGAACAGGAAGACTTAGAGACATCCCTAACTTTAGCTGCCGAAGTTGGTAATGTCCTACTTACAGAAAACAATAAGTTAAAACAAGACCTACATGATTTGACTATAGAAAATACTAAACTAACCCATCAGGTTTTCAACAAAAATAATTCTCTTGAAATGAGTTATGAAGCAAAAATCGAGGAACTAGAACATGAGAAGGAATCTTTATTAAATCAAATAACATCGATAACACAAACCTTAAATGAAGCTGAGCAACAGCTAATCAAAGAGAGACAACTCAGAGCTGAACTAACAACAATGAGTAGTAGTCATTTTGTACGTTCTAGGACAGAGGAGGGAGGAGTGTAGACCACGTGGGTTGAGGTAGGTAACCTCACTTTGCCTAACCTAACCTAACCTTACAGGCAGAGACTGATCCTCTGATTTGGACGACTTTACAGAAACGACAACAACTTTTGAATCTCATTTTATATAGGACCACCAATAGGTTCTCAACTGCACAAAAATGGCGCCGATTGCATCATTCGGTGCTCATGTTTTCACTAGAGGATTTGTATGAAGATGCAGTATTTCGATCTCAATGTATACTGACACGCCATTTGAAACTCACGTTCTAGGACAGAGGAGGGAGGAGTGTAGACCACGTGGGTTGAGGTAGGTCGGGAAGGGAGGTGTGTCCATGACGTCACATGTAAACAGAGGATGATCTTACAGACAGAGACTGATCCTCTGATTTGGATGACAATTTTTTTTTGTGTAGATATAAAGAACGTTAAATCAGTTCTCATTTGGTATACTTGTCGTATAATAGGATCTCACGGCTGAGATCGAAAACGACAACAGCTTTTGAATCTCATTTTATATAGGACCACCAATAGGTTCTCAACTGCACAAAAATGACGCCGATTGCAACGTTAAATCAGTTCTCATTTGGTATACTTGTCGTATAATAGGATCTCACGGTTGAGATCGAAAACAACAACAGCTTTTGAATCTCATTTTATATAGGACCACCAATAGGTTCTCAACTGCACAAAAATGGCGTCGATTGCATCATTCGGTGCTCATGTTTTCACTAGAGGATTTGTATGAAGATGTAGTATTTCGATCTCAATGTATACTGACACGCCATTTGAAACTCATTGTTTTCATGTTGATTTTTACGTGTCTTCTGAGTTGAGTCGTTCCGTGTTTAGTGACGTCACTTGTCTTGGGATCATGTGATCATGGAATGTTCTAGAAACATTACCATAAAAGGAAATGCCACGTGATAGGTCACGTGATCATCTTGGAACGTTCGAGAACATTACCATATATGGTCATGTGTTTCGACGATTGTGCAACAGCCCGCGCGGTC
Organism: Macrosteles quadrilineatus; assembly: GCF_028750875.1. Taxonomy (NCBI): domain Eukaryota; kingdom Metazoa; phylum Arthropoda; class Insecta; order Hemiptera; family Cicadellidae; genus Macrosteles; species Macrosteles quadrilineatus. The sequence goes on along the minus strand of NW_026542602.1, from coordinate 104,297,775 downwards.
TTGCGTCAGTCTTCTCTGAGGTGGTTGTGAGAGGTGCTATTTTTCGAGTCTTTGAAATTGTGTAGTGCGTGAAAAGTAAGTTTTCAACCATTTATAAGTGTGACGAGGATTTGCGGTGATGGCTAGTGTCAGTGCTACGAAGCGATCGTTTCCTAGTGACAACGAGAGTGATGACGACAGCCTTCCTACACCACCGAAGCGTCGTTGGTTCCAATGTTATAAAGACGATATTGAGGAACAACAAGGTGCTAGGGAAGAACACCGCTTGGATGTTGCCTCGGTCTCTGACGGAGAACATCATGTGTCACCGGTTGTTCAAAGTGCTACCAAGCGGTCGTTTCCTACTGACGACAGCGATAACGAGACCCGTCCTATATCACCGAAGCGTCGTCGAGCCCAACATAGTGAGTTGGATATTTCGGAACAACTACAAGGTGCTAGTGAGATGATGGACATTCAAGAGCAGGAAGAAGATGTTTCGGATGTCGTGCAGGTTCTACCTGTCAGGAGAGCCGATACAAAAACATTAAAGTTCTGTGATGTATGTCACCTCAGTATTACTAGGAAAAACTGGGCCCGTCATACTGGGAGTGGAGCTCACCAAGCGGCGTGGATACAAAAACAGCAACTAAACCGACCATCCGTCATAGTTCAACCATCCATCATAGTTCGGCCATCCATCATAGTGCAAGTCCCACGTAAGCCTCCGCCACCACCTAATCTTGAAATCATCCAATCTAAAACGGCGTTCAGAGGTCGAATGAAGACGTTTGAGATCAATAATGTCAAAGTAAATGGTTACAAAAGTGTTGAAACTTTTATCGAAGATTCCAAAAAACTTATAATTGAAAAGGTTCGTGATGAGGGAACTTCATTGAAAATCCAACTTATCCTTAAGGCAAAGTTCGCTAAAGGGATTACGGAAAAAGTCGAATCTGATTTCGAATTCAAAACGAAAAACATCATCATTTACGAAGATTCTAATCTATCAGATTTGTTAAATGAGGCAAAACAAAAACTATTGACTGAGATGGAAAGTTTTAACCACAAAGGCTCCAATTGGAACATGAAAACGATTGAATGTCTTCTTTTACATATCAACCGACTTAAGCCTTTGAAAGGGTCTAGTTACATAGCCCTGCCAGAAAAAATTCGCTTAAAACGTGCTGTTGTAAACATAAAAAACAATGATCAGCGTTGTTTCATGTGGTGTTGTCTAGCAGCACTCCACCCTCCAAAGGTACACCCGGAGCGGATCGAAAGCTACACTGCTTATGTTGATGGATTTCTTGAGTTATTTGATGGGATAGATTTTCCAGTCAAACTGACTGATGTAAAAAAATTCGAAAAGCGTGCAGGATTATCGATCAATGTATACGGTCTTGAAGAAAATAGTGATGTTTTTCCCTTGTGTGTAACAGATGAAGAAAAGCCCGTGCATGTAGACCTGTTGTTGGTTAAAGATGGAACGAACTCACACTACTGTCTAATCAAAAACCTACCTCGTTTAGTTCACAGTCAAGCTACAAAACATAATAGAAAATGCTATATATGCAGACGTTGTCTTCAACACTTTCATAACGAAGACAATTTGAAGACACATATGGAGGACTGCTCTAGACATGATGCCTTAAAAATAAAGCTCCCTACCGCTGGAAAAAATGACAAAATAAGATTTACGGAACACAATAAATCAATGAAAGTTCCTTATGTCATTTATGCTGATCTGGAGAGCATGCTCCTCCCGATTTCTACTTGTGAACCATCGGGAGTTGATGAAAACGGTGCTAAGAGATCGTACACATACAGCTATCAGAAACACGAAGCTATAAGTTTCTGTTACTATATCTCTGGCAGTGAAAAGCCTCCAACGACATATTTCGGGGAAGATGCTGGACGAAAGTTTGTCGAGGCGTTGAAAAAGGAGGCCGTAGAGATAAAACAAATCTACGAAAAGATCATTCCAATGAAACCACTGGAGGAAGAAGAGATACGTAGACATAAAGAAGCGGTAACCTGTCACATCTGCCAGGAACCTCTCAATGAAACCGACAAAGTGAGGGATCACGACCACCTCACCGGTTTGTATCGAGGCCCTGCCCATTCCAAATGTAACTTATTGTTTACTAAGCCCAAATTTATTCCTGTTTTCTTGCACAACCTTTCTGGCTATGACATACATCAGTTCATCAAAGAAATAGGACGACAAGGTGAGAAACTCAAAGTGATTCCCCAAAATGATGAGCGATATATATCATTCACCGTTCAAGTTAGGGGAGGGTTGGAACTGAGATTCTTGGACTCTTTTAAGTTTTTAAGTGCAAGTTTAGACCAATTGATTAACAATTTAACTACAGATCAGTTGGAGCATACAAAGAGATTTGTCAGATCATCACAGATAGAGTTGGTAACAAGAAAAGGAGTTTATCCCTATGACTTTATGGATAACATAACAAAATATGATATGACAACTCTGCCGGAACTTCATGATTTCAAAAACAAATTAAATAAGTGTGATGTATCAGAATCAGATTATGAGCATGCTCAAAAGGTTTGGAATGAGTTCAACATCAAAGATATGAGAGAGTACACATTGTTTTACAACAAGATTGACGTCCTCCAGTTGGCAGATGTTATGGACAACTTCAGAGACGTTTGCCTTCAAACATATAGTCTCGATCCAGCATGGTACTTCACAGCTCCCGGATTAGCCTGGTCGGCGATGCTGAAACTCACTGATGTAGAGCTCCAGTTACTAACCGACCTCGATATGATTCTAATGGTTGAAAAAGGAATTCGTGGAGGTGTTTCGCAGTGTTGCTTGAGACAAGCTCGAGCCAACAACAAGTACATGAGTCAAGGCTTCGATGAGAACAAAGAACCTAGCTACCTGGTGTACTTAGATGCGAATAACCTATATGCTTGGGCTATGTCGCAGGCAATGCCATTCGGTGACTTTAGATGGCGAAAAGATACTGAAATAAATGTTTTAGACATCAGTGATGACGCGGCCACCGGCTACATTCTCGAAGTTGACCTCGAGTATCCTGAAGAAATTCATGACCACCATGCAGACTTTCCACTGGCACCTCACAACATGATTCCACCTGGGTCAAAAATACCCAAACTAGTCACCACTTTGTACGACCGATCTAGATACGTTGTACACTACAGAAATTTAAAACAGTATCTCAACCTCGGAATGAAACTAAAAAATATACATCGGGTTCTTGAGTTTTCTCAAAAACCGTGGATGAAACCATACATCGATTTAAACACTAACATGAGGACCAAGGCAAAGAATAAATTCGAAATTGACTTCTACAAGCTTATGAATAACGCGGTATTTGGGAAAACTATGGAAAACCTTCGGAATAGAGTGGACGTTCGTCTGGTAACTGATGAACGACAGGCGGATAAATTCATTGCCAAACCTACATTCAAGAGTAGGAAAATATTTACGGACCATCTTGCAGCTGTGCACATGACCAAAACATCACTTCTTTTCAACAAACCGATTTACGTGGGGGCGGCTATTCTAGATGTGTCGAAAACCCTTATATACCGTTTCCACTATCAAGTGATGAAGAGCAGATATGGTGATCGGATCATACTCGCCTATACTGATACCGACTCACTGATTTACATCATATATACAGAAGACTGGTACATGGACATGAAAGAAATGATTGACGAGTTCGACACGAGTGCATATCAAAGCTCCAACCCTTTTGGTATGCCTCGAGTAAACAAAAAGGTTCTCGGAAAAATGAAAGATGAGCTGGAAGGTCTGATCATGGTTGAATACGTTGGTCTGAAGTCAAAAATGTATGCCACTGACGTAGAGGAAGGTTTGAATTGTATAAAAACATCTAAAAAGGCTAAAGGAATCAAGAAATCAGTGGTGGAAAATGAAATCACAATAGATGACTATCGCAGATGTTTGAAGACTCTCGAAGATGTGTACAGACAAATCAACAGCATCCGAAGCCACCTGCACGATGTTTATAGTACGACACAATTCAAGAAATCACTTTCGCCAAAGGACGACAAACGGTGTGTTCTTCGAGACGGAATAAGGACGCTACCCTGGGGACATAGAAGAATTCCTACTGAATGTACATAAAAATGTAAAAAAACTATTCCTGTAAAATATATTTTTTTCGTGTTTTACACTGTTGTTATTTATTACCCTGGTGTGCACAAGGTTTTTTGTAGCTCTTTCTCATAAAAAGATCCAATTATTTCTTCACCACTTTTATCTTTGATTCTATAGGTTATTGGAAAGGTGTCTTGCACTTTGGATATGGTAAATATCTCTCTAGTCCAATTGCGACTGTATTTATCGGCAAACGTATCTTTTTTTGCCACAATCCTCACTCTGTCTTCTAGTTGAAATTTTATTTTTCTAGGTGTATGAGGAATATTGGAGAACCTCTCAAGCAATCTAGGTACGTCCGCCTTAGTAACCTCTGCAGGTTTCATACAAATTGTACGATGGACACTATTGTTGTACTGATGTAACAGGTCTTGAACTATGTCCAACCACCGAAAACAATTTCGAGTCTCGAATATGACTTTCATTTTTTCATTCAACGTACGATTGAACCTCTCAACGATTGCACTCTTTTCCTCATTTTCAGTATGATACATTTTTATGTTGTACGATTGCAAAACTGACTTAAAATCACGGTTAAGAAATTCTTTGCCCTTATCGGTGTGTAACAGTCTGGGAGCGGTGTGACCATTGACGTCAATTGCTCGCTTCAATATGAGCATAAACGATTCCGCTACTTCTGCACCCCGTTTGGTCATCAACGGCTCTGACCAGGCGAATTTTGAAAAGGTATCAATCACATTTAACATATAATTATAGCCATCATTCTCACTGGCATACTTTCTCATGACAACCAGATCTGCGGCCCACAGATCGTCTATACCTAGAGTAACAATACGTCGTCGAGGAAAGTGCTTGATCACTGGTCTATGTACTTCCTTGGCGGCCATACTGGGTTCTGGAACTTTGACGAAGGCGCCTTTACGTTGACCGCAAATATTGCATGTCGTATTTAAACGCCATTTGTTGTTAACGGTTTTGACATACTCCCCACTGTCTTGAGACGTGGTTTTCCTTTTGCATTTCATACAGTAGATTTCCATTGGCTCTTATATAAGTGGGAAAGACTTAAAAATGAGTGAACTGCACAGACACAGAATTCACTTGTCCGACGGTCAGAAGCGTAAGCTACGCATCGCGTTTAAGAAGCGTAGAACTGCTATTATTGGTTTAACTAATGATAGCCTCTCACATGGAGCGGATCATATACTGCTTAACGAAGCACAACACAAGGCTATTGAAAAAGCTATCCGGAACAAAACCGGTCTACGTCTGGCTGTGAGCTACGATCAGCTTTTGAAAAACAAAGAGGGTGGTCTTTTGAAAGAGATGTTGGAAATGGTTGAATCAAAGGTGCCATATGGAAAACGTTTCATATCTCCATTGATACGACATCAGGTGGCACCGATTCTCAAGAACCGATTCGTGCCGTGGTTGAAAAACCTGATCGATAACGAGCTAGATTCAATAATTGAAAAAGACCCCAAGGGAGCCGGCCTTAAGCGATGCATCAACAACAAGCTGGACTCTCTTTTAAAAAACCCGTAAGATCGTTTGAACCTATGTCACTGGGAGAAATAGAGCTTTATGCTAACCAATTAGGCATCCGTGGCTTTCGAGGAGTGTTTATGAGACAGATATTACCCGAAGCCCCTATGGAGTTTGAATGTGGAATCTTGAATCTGGGTAATATCGATTCTTCTGGAACCCATTGGACTTGTTATGTTAAAGACAAAAACAAAAAGTTCTATTTCGATTCGTTTGGAAACGCACCCCCACCACTAGAACTAATAGACTATTTAGGTTCAAACGATCTCTTCTATAATGACATTGCTGTTCAAGAGTATAATGATCCACCTATCTGTGGTCATTTGTGTTTGGAGGTTTTACGACGAAACTCTAGTGATGAGCCTTGGGATGATATCATAAGAGCTATACGGGATGATAAATATGTATGGAGTTGGTGGTGGCAGCGGAAGATTCGTGTTCAATAGATTCGGGGACGAGGTGGACTACCAAAGCTCAATTCGTCAACAAATCGAATCACAAACAAAGTCTGAAATTAGAGATCTTGTCAAATCAGGTCTTTCGGAAATGAAGAAAATGATGAGAACACCTAACGACGATTCGAGCCATGTAGCATTAAACAATAGACTTGGTAAAATAGAATCTACGATGAACATCAAGGATAATTTCATTGGTTTTAAAAGCAAACGTTTGGTTAGCGTCTCCAATGCAATTGATAAACATGATGTTGTAAACAAATATCAATTGGATACTGTAAAATCAACGGTGGATAGACTAACAAAAACATTCGATGTTTCGATTCCTGAGGTGGTAAATTTAAACGGACATCGAAGAATAGGAAAAGTCAGCAGATCAAAAGATCTTTATGACGTGATCGTAAGGAAAGAACTAAACGAGTTAAATGAAAAACTGGTTACATTCCAGACAAACCTTAACACGATATTGGTTAATATACACGATGACATTATAAATTTAAAGAGAGCACAAAATGGTTATGATATAAGTGACAAAGATGCCGCTAGTGAAAATCCGGGGCAAAGGATGCCAAATGACATTCCATCCAGAGCACCCTATCCGCCTCAGTGATGGTAGCAAGTGCCGACTAGCTCTAGTTAGCTTTATGTCGGAGAACTACATAAACAACGTGTTAGAACCGGGTAACATATATTTTTGGGACAGCGATATTTATCTGATCTCGACGCCATTTACGATCTCAAGGGGATATTGGACTATTGAAAAACTAAATGAAAAAATCAACGAATATATTACTGCACTGAAACTTAACGTACCTACCAACCAATTTTCAATCAAAAGGGAAAACGATCGTATTGCAATAACAAGTCCATTGAAATTTTATCTCGACGAAAAGGCGGCTTCATTCCTCGGATTCTCAAGTCCTGGAGAGAAACCATTAACCGAGCAGGAATCGTTTTACGATGCCAATACGCTTCTGGTTGCGCCAAACGCACCCAATTTCAGGGCTGTAGACGCCATAGAGGTACACTGCAACATCGTAGAGCACAGTTACATCAACCACGATGAGAACAGACACAAACATGTGGAAGCAGAACTGTTGTACACGTTCTTCCTGAATGTAGCACATGGCTACAAGATATATGAAGTGCCAACAGAGAAGTTGTACGTTCCTCTGAGGAATGGCTTACAAACGATCAACCGAATCGACATCACTCTCCGAGATCAAAACAATCGCTTGCTTCAAAACGAAAACGTTGAATGTGTAATAGTTTTAGATTTATATAAGTCCTAAAATGGATATCAATGTTTACTGCATCGAAGAAGGATCCATAAATAATCTATTACCACACCCATTAAGATGTCTTATAGTCGGTTCATCAGGGTGTGGAAAAACAAACCTATTGCTCAATTTTATCTATAACGTTAAGGGTGTAAAGTTCAAAAACCTTTATGTGTTCAGCCGATCCATTGATCAGCCAGCATACACACAGCTACGTAAACACTATGAAAAAGTAGAGCACGCACTTGGCACAACTATTGCATACTTTTACTCAAACTGTAGTGACTTGATACCTCTAGACGAATGTAAGTCCAACTCTTTGGTGGTGTTTGACGATTGTCTTTTAGAAGAACAAACAAAAATAAAAGACTATTTCATACGAGGGCGTCATAAACAGGTATCTTGCATTTATTTGAGTCAGAGCTACGGGCGGGTAGACATGCAAGTAATAAGGAATAACGTTAATCTTTTGTGTATATTCACACAGAACAAACACTATACACAAAAGATATACAACGACTTCGTTGGATCCGATATGATATACCAAGAGTTTGTAGGCATGTGTAAAAAGTGTTGGGCGGAACCTCACGGTTTTATGTCAATAGACACTACTAAAAAAACGCATCTAGGTAAATATAGATGTATGTTTAAGGAAACGCTATATCCCTAATAAAAACATTTTTGCATCAAATACGTGTATTTTGTTACATTAACGATATTTTATACGTAAGAGCGTATTTACACTAAATGATAGTGTTTATGCTAAAAAACGATATTTCAAATTAAAGAGCGTTTCTGTGTTAAATAAACGTTATATTTTTATCAAAAGCGTTTCTACACTAAATAAACGTTATATTTATGTAAAGAGCGTTTCTACAATCAATAAACGTTTCACATGTACATGTTGGAATAACGATGTGAATCTTACGTCGTGTTTATGTGTTACTAAGTGCACAATGGATACAAAAGAAGCTAAGCGACTTGAGACTCTAGAAAAGAATCTCGTCAAAAAATTTCGGACAGCGGAACAGGAGGAAAAGAAAGAACGAGCTAAGAAACTGGAGGAGATTACAAACTCCCATCCCAATACACATGCAATACAAGACATCACAAAACCCCCAACACGAGTAACAAGTAAAACGCGAGATGAACCTCTGACAGTTGAAAAAGCTAGACAGCTGGAGCAACTGCAAACCACTCTGCAAAACCAGTTTGGAGAAATACATGTTAGGGAAATGGAGGAACAACGTGTAAGGGAGAAAAAGTACGAGGCTATCACCAAAGCGATTAAAGAGAAAAAAGAAAAGGATGAGGTACTGGAGAAAAAAACAAAAGAAATGCTGAAAAAACAAAAATACAACCAGCTAATGAAACGCAACTTTAGACCATCAGTCTCTAGTACACCGGACCGAGTCGGTTATATTGGTTCCACTCAAGACGATGATGATGAAGATGAAAAAATGGAAGTAGTTGCAGATAAATCAATAAAACAGTTGATGGATACCAAGGTCGTTAATCTTGGAGTGGTCGGGGCTAAATATCTACCACGAGCTAGTGACTCTCAATTCGGTATTTATTTCGATGAGATAGATGAGCAACTAAAAATCGGTTCTGAACCGATTGGGTTTGATTATGATGACATTATTGTAAACAACAAACGATTTAAAGGTACTGAAGGACTTTGGAAATTTTTAACGAAGAAAGGGCTTGTGCAGTCTAATGAATACACATCAAACGATTGGCAGACATATAAAGATATGCTTTTGATGACAAACTCTATCTTCCAGAAAAATGACCCTACTACACGACGTCCAAAATCTAGTTCAGGACAAAAATGGCGGAAAATGATAAAACCTATTTGGGACGAAGTTATCAAACCGACCGATCCGATTGAACAAGATATGGAGAGGGATCTATTGACGGGATCCGGTTTAAAACGCTACCATGACGGTCCGGTTGAATATCGCTACATCAAAGACCTCAACGAGCTCATCAACCGTCTGAATTTTATTTACGCAGAGGAGGTTGCAGGCAACAACAACTTTCACAACGAAAAACTATCTGTTGTTAAATTCATATCCGACCGTATGCAAGAACTGATTGACCAACCGAACGGGGTCAAATACGTAGTACGATGTTTGTCAGCCTTGCCTGAACGCGCGATAGAAGGCTCGGGATTGTTGAACGACATCATCAACAAATTACCTGTAGAACTACACGCCCCGCGTAACAGGAAATTCGATACGTACAACTTCTGCGGTCCAGGCACGAAGCTCGCTGAACGATTAGGTCGTGGTGACAAGGGTGTGAACCCTTTAGACGATGCGTGTAAACAGCACGACATATGGTACAGAGACCACCGGAAGCCCGAAGACAGATGGGTCGCAGATAAAGCGTTACAGAAAGCGGCGTGGGATAGAGTGACGTCTAGCGACGCGGACCTTAACGAGAGGAGCGTAGCCCTCGCGACCACAGGTGCGATGTGGTTGAAACGTAAACTAGGGATGGGTTTAGGTACATCCGCGTGTTCATATCCCTGTAGAAAAAATGGGTATATATAAGTGAACAGCATGGACAACGCTTGGCGAATCTTGTCCCGCGAACCGAAGGCACCGAACGGTGTACTCACCGACGAGCTCGTTATGAAGTTCGATAGGTACCTCAACTGGGACCTGTTGTCAGTTCACTATGATTTCTCCATCGATATGCTACGTATTTACTTTCATCGTGTTGACTGGGGTCCTATTCTGAAGAGGCAAAAATTCAGTGAGAGCTTCCTTCGTGAGATGGCACCAAACTTTGAGCATGCGTGGTTTGCTGTCAGCAAGCACCAAATACTTTCCGAGTCGTTCATACACGACTACGCAAACAAAGTCGATTGGGAATACATTAAAAAATTCCAGATCGTTTCACAACAGTTTTTGGATGATCACAAAGCTTACATGGAAGAGGATTTCGATGAGTAAGCCTATATATATATATATATACCATGTAATTAAAAAATAAATAAAAATAATTAGCTTATATTTTTTTTGTTCTTCTGTGTTATTAAGTCATTGTAGACAATGGAAGCACTGTACGAACGTTTCTCCACTGGAGTGGTGAAAAGCGAGTACCGAGCTGTTATGCCGATATCCGAGTTGAATTTCAACACACCAAACAATTACACAATCTTCAAACTCGATCACGGAGACACGTTTTACGACTCGGCAATTCAATATCACATCTGCGGTGAGGTAGTAAAAAAATCCGATGGTAAAGCATATGATGCGACTGCCACTATAGCCCTTATTGACAATTTCATACCATACCTATTTACAAGAATCGAACTGAAAAAACACAACACAACAATCGATGTGGTCGATCATCCGGGAATTACAAGCACTATCAAAAGTATTCTAAACTATCCTCAATCGATGAAACCCGCTTTGCAAAACTGTGGGTTCGCATCAAGATACTCGCTTGGTGGTGGCAAGTTCGAAGCAATTGGAACCTTAGCGCATCTCGGGTTAGGGTTCTTTGACCACATGCGATACCCCATGTACAAAGGTGGATTCGAGATTGTATTCACAAGAGCTGAAGATAACGATGCTCTATACCATTGGAAAGGAACCGGTACCGCAGCTACCGAACCTGAGGATGGCAAAGTGAAAATCACTTCCTTCGTTCTCAGAGTTCCCATAGTGGAATATACGTCAACTAGCAAAATCCAACTAATCGATGGTCTAACAAAACTTAGTGAAAAAGACGAGTTGGTCTACAACTATTATCAGTGGCAATGTATTGACAAAAAGGGTGTGTTCGGATCTACGTACACATTCGACATTACAAACGTTTATAGAAATGTATACAACCCTAGATTCGTAATCATGTGCTTTCAAACTAACCGCACGAATGATCAGAAAAAGAACCCAGCGCAATTTGACAGCGAAAATATAAAAAACTTTGCAGTTAAAATAAATGGTCAACGTTACCCTCAAGAACTACAAAACGCTGCAATCCTCGAGGGACGTTGGAGAGTGATTTACGAGCAATTCATGAGATATCGTAAGGTGAATTTCGATGACAGCTCAATGATCATTGACCCAAGCGAGTTTATTTCACACTACCCACTGTGTGTTGTCGACACACATCTTCATCCGATGAATACAGACCGTTCTAGAAGTGACATTCAAATAGAATTCGATTTCACAAACGCAATCGCATCACCATCGGCCGATTCAGGCACTACCGCATATGTCATCGTAGTCTCTGAAAACACGTTTGCCTACGACATATCAAGGAACATAATCAAGGTGATGTAACTGCACATTTATATAAGTGAGAGACATGGCGCAATTGGTAGATTTACTTAACGCGTGCCAAGCACCCAAATACACTAAAATCGAAGAGCTGCGACATGAGCATCCCTACAGAATAGTGGAGTTGCAGCGAGTCGTGACGAGATACGGTCCCTCGGTAACTGCTACTGTCGAAGAAGACCCTTGTGGCAATCTAAGAAAATTGTATCTCCCATGCAGGTACAACAACGTTTTGACAGACGTCATGATTAGAAACTACAACAACGGTGTCAATGAAAAACTTGCTTTGATACCCAAAAGCCATGGTCAGATCGAGTTTACAACAATAAACTAATATAACAGAAATAAAATACGCAAAATAACTGAAAAACACAAAAAAATATTTTTTCGCCTCCGAAGGATTGGCGTGGTCGGAACCACGTGCTGAGTCACTCAGAAGACACGTAAAAATCAACATGAAAACAATGAGTTTCAAATGGCGTGTCAGTATACATTGAGATCGAAATACTACATCTTCATACAAATCCTCTAGTGAAAACATGAGCACCGAATGATGCAATCGACGCCATTTTTGTGCAGTTGAGAACCTATTGGTGGTCCTATATAAAATGAGATTCAAAAGCTGTTGTCGTTTTCGATCTCAACCGTGAGATCCTATTATACGACAAGTATACCAAATGAGAACTGATTTAACGTTGCAATCGGCGTCATTTTTGTGCAGTTGAGAACCTATTGGTGGTCCTATATAAAATGAGATTCAAAAGCTATTGTCGTTTTCGATCTCAGCCGTGAGATCCTATTATACGACAAGTATACCAAATGAGAACTGATTTAACGTTCTTTATATCTACACAAAAAAAAATTGTCATCCAAATCAGAGGATCAGTCTCTGTCTGTAAGATCATCCTCTGTTTACATGTGACGTCATGGACACACCTCCCTTCCCGACCTACCTCAACCCACGTGGTCTACACTCCTCCCTCCTCTGTCCTAGAACGTGAGTTTCAAATGGCGTGTCAGTATACATTGAGATCGAAATACTGCATCTTCATACAAATCCTCTAGTGAAAACATGAGCACCGAATGATGCAATCGGCGCCATTTTTGTGCAGTTGAGAACCTATTGGTGGTCCTATATAAAATGAGATTCAAAAGCTGTTGTCGTTTCTGTAAAGTCGTCCAAATCAGAGGATCAGTCTCTGCCTGTAAGGTTAGGTTAGGTTAGGCAAAGTGAGGTTACCTACCTCAACCCACGTGGTCTACACTCCTCCCTCCTCTGTCCTAGAACGTACAAAATGACTACTACTACAATGTTTGAAGATCAAGACAAGGACAAAGATCAAGTAATTTGTAATCTAGAAAAAGAAATAAAGAACCTACAACAAACTATTAAGAACCCAACAAAATATAATGTTTCTGGAAATCATCAAGCAAAAAACACTTTAACATTCAAAAACTCCGAATCTCAAACCCACAGCTCTGAGCTCCCAACACAAAACAGCTCATTGTCCCTGCTACTTGAGCTAGCGAAGCTGAAGACCTGGCAAGAAGAAACAGAAAACACTTTAACAGCAATTAAAAGTAAAATATTTCAGCAAGAGAATGCTAAGAATACAAACTTCCCCAGTGATACACAACCCACACCTGTCTTGTGAAAGCCCGAAAACCGATGCAAACGGAAGAATAAGGAAACAGCTAAGGGTAATGAATAGGAATATTTTTAGTGTGTCACTCCAGATGAAAAAAAGTAAAGAAAAGGACATAAACATAAACAATACAAAATCAAAATTAAATACTCTCCAGAACAGTTTAAAGTCTACTCCTTGCCCCAAGTCCACTCAATGTGCACAACAAGAATCTCCCATCATTGATAAACTTCCTGCTCACAGACAGACATTTAAAGTACAAAAAGGACCTCCCTGTACCGCTAAAAAACTACAACCAAATGAATCACTTGAAGACTTTTTAAACCAACACATGGAGTACATAAATGGGATCTCACACCATAAGCTACCACAATGTAAACAACATAACCAATCAATACTGAAAGACTCAAATCAGACCCTAAACCATTTTTTAGGTGTGAAGAAACAAACAGACGACAAAACGTAGAATCAACTTCCCCCCTGAATGACAACAACCAAAACACAAACCCCAAAGCACAAAGAAGAGATAATCAGGGACATTTAGTTATTACACAAAATAAAACAACCTCCATCACAATTTTTCACCAAAATGTTCAAGGTCTTAGGAAAAAGATTGAAAGAATAAATCATCTAATGAGTGAACTCAAACCCACTATCTTGGTGATTACTGAACATGGACTCAGCTCAGATATGTTATTACTCACTAAGATTAGTGGGTACAACCTAGTCACATATTCCTGCAGGGAAGAGCATAGAATGGGAGGAGTTGCAATCTATATCCAGGAAACTGCTGCTATCAAGGCAGAAGAAATAGAAATCTCCAACCAAAGTTTAGAGTTAGTTTTTGAAGCAGCATTAGTGAAAATAAGGATAAAGAACAAAAACTGCTACTTACTTGGTATGTATAGACCACCAGGGGGACAAGCTAGGTTAGCCATTGACATCCTATCAGAAGTTCTGGAGTCACTTCAAGCTGACACCAAGACCGTTGTATTAATGGGCGATATCAATATAGACAGGCTAACTGAAAATGCCAGTAGTAACTATCTTGAAGAGGAACTGTCAACTTTTGGAGTTAGAAGACTACCACTCCCAGCGACAAGAATCACTAACCATTCAAGAACCTCTATAGACTGTATCTGTACGAACACACATGATAATACTATAGATTTTGCTATAATTAACGCTGGAATAGCAGATCACACAGGCCAAACATGTACCCTCAAAATACAGAGTGAAGTTACTGCTAAAACGGATATGTCACAAAAAAGAATTTTTTCAAGAAAAAACCTGGATAGCATGAAAGACGAACTCTCCAAAGAAAACTGGATAAAGGTGCACAATGCCCCTGATGCTGAAGAGGCATACTCTGCATTCCAAAGGACTGTAAGGCTCATACTGGACCATGCCTGCCCTATCAAAAAAATAAGAGCTAAGCAGAAAGGACAGAAAATTAAGGTTCAGTATGATGAAGAAGTCAAAATACTAAAAGAAGATTTTCTAGATGCCTTACACCGATACGAGCTTACCGGAAATGTAAATGATAAAACAACAATGTCGGAAAAAAAGAAAACATATGATTTAAAGCTCAGGTCCCTCAAGCGACAAGCCACTGCAGAATACATCACAAGTGCTGATAATAAATCCAAAGCTGTCTGGGAGATCATCAACAAAGAAAAACAATGTAAACAGAAGGAAGAACCAAATCTGCAGCTGGAAATAGAGGGAAAAATATTAGATAACCCTACTGACATTGCTGAACACCTAAACCAATATTTTGCAGAAATAGCAGACTCCACTTTAGAGAAAAACAGAAGCCAATTCAAAAACAAAAAAATTACACATCCACTATTTCTACCACAAAACAATGTCCAGCCACTAATTTTAACTCCTACAACCATTAAAGAAGTCTTAGCAACAATAGCCTCACTAAAATCAAAGCTGTCATGTGGAGTAGATGAAGTGCCATCAAAAGTTGTAAAACACTGTGCCGAACAACTGGCAGCCCCACTTGTCAGCATAATAAACAAATCTTTTAGCCTTGGACAATTTCCCTCCGCCCTAAAAATAGCAAAAATATACCCAAAGCACAAAAAAGGCTCACGCACTAAACAAGAAAACTACCGCCCTATCTCATTAATATCAACCTTTTCAAAAGTAATAGAAAAGGTCGCTCTGTCAAGAATGCTGAGTCACTTGGAAAGCAATGATCTAATCACTAAAAACCAACATGGTTTTCTCAAAGGGAGGTCCACCACCACAGCTCTAACTAGTTTAATCGAACAAATTATTGACCATCTAGAAGCACGCAGATATGTATCAACTGTCTTACTTGACTACAGCAAAGCTTTTGACTGCCTGGGCCATAATCTCATCCTAAGCAAACTCACAGCCCTAGGAATAGAGGGAATGGCCAAAGACTGGGTGGCAAGCTATTTGAAAAGACGTACACAAATTGTCGAAATCCAGCAAAACACAAATGGGAGAAAATCTGTACATAGGTCCACACAACTTCCGATTAACAGGGGAGTGCCCCAGGGCTCAGTCATGGGCCCATTTTTGTTCATCCTTTTCACCAATGATTTTCCAGATTTTATTAGGAATGACAATTGTGAAACAATAATGTACGCTGATGACACAACTCTTCTATTTATGCATGTGTGAGGTACCAAATTTTAAGGGGGGTAAAAAAACGTATTGATAGTCAACAAACACCATAACTTACCCGATTTTTACCCACAACATCCTACTCCTAGGCCTATGTGTTGGCCATAGCTTAGGCTATGGGCCAAAGAACGTAGGCCTACTTTTAATAACAGTGAAGTACACAAACACACCCACAACGATATATTTATTCATAATAGCACTCCGTTTCACATAATAAAGTTAAAACGACCGATTTTACGAATATTTAACGCCGATGACAACATCGCTTAACCTCGAAATGGTGTTTGTTGACCAACGACAGACGACAACTAGACCGGCTCAACAGGTGAATTTCCGATCAGCTGTTGGCTAGTTCTCAAACTCACCACCAGAGCGATTAAGCCTCGACCGAGGAAATCATGATTTGAGCCGGACAAGGATTATTCGCTATTTGACCGTCGACTAGCTCAGACACGACTTACGAATACGACCCTACGATTCGATTACGAAGGTTAGCTAACACACCAGTTAGGCTCCTTTTTACGTTTTACGTTATTTTTGTTTCATCTTTATTATACGTATACTTAACTTATTTTACTTTTTCGTTTTCTTAAATTACCGATTCGAATTATCTAAATTTAATATCGTAACTTGAGTCTTGACCCGCCAGTTCCTGCCTGCCAGTGACTAGCGGTGGCGATCGTCTATTTTATTTTAATTAATTAGTTTCGAAATTACGATTTCTCCGTTCGCTTAACGAGTAATTATTATTTTATATTATTTTAATTGACTCAACGTTTTAATACCCCGAGACTTGTCGTCTAAGTTCTAAACCCCGTCTTTGGCGGGTGAAAGAATCAAGTCTTGGGAGCAGGCTGATTTGGACAATCAGCTACGAAAATCAATATTAAATTTATTTTAAACCACTCACGTTAAATTATCCGTCCAATTTTATTAATTAGGCCCCGACGACTCTGTAGGAATTGCTTTTACATTATATTCGATTTTATATTATTTACCTAGGCCTTTAGCTAATTATTTTAAAGTTCATTACGAGTAATTGAATCACATTGGCTTCAGATTGAATACTCGTCGGCCCTACAGAGTCATTCTAAAAGTTAGGCAAAATTCTCCGAAACACTTTTACGAAGGCTGGGATGATATAGCTCCAACTGGGCGTCTGCAGGATTTCCTGAGCGCTTCTAGAGCTCTGAGCCTTCGATTAAATTTAATAAATTGATCAGTCAAAGCCGTGACAACTTCGTATCGACCCCTGGATTTTTCTCGGCTCCTTCTGAGCACTCCGGGGAAGAAATTTGAGTGTGGCTGGTTCTAGGGGTAGGCCTAGCCTGACTTGGTGAATACTAGTTTATTCCCCCCCTAGAATTTTGCGTCACATCTCTGGCGCCCGAACATTTGGACTCGAAAACACGGTTTTGGACTTTGAAATTTAGACGAAATGACTGGAGAAACAAAATCAACGACTTCGAGTACCCCGACGACCATTGCCCGACCCGATACGCTACCGATCGGCCACGTGACGGTATCCACGGTGGGAATTCAAACGTCAACGACGACCACGACCACGACGACGATCTCCCAAATACCTTCGACGATGGAGAACATCCCGAAATCACCGTTGGACGACTCACGCGTCGGCTGGATTCATACTCTGAGCAAACAGCTCCTGATTGCTGAGATGACAAAATATCAGCTAGATACTGAGGGTAGCGTCGCCGAGCTCCGCAAACGTTTTTGCGATTATTGGAAGAACCCGTTGGGAAGCATCGGTCAGCCGATGAACCCGACGGCGATGACAGCCTCGACGGTCTACGATACGCAAATCCAACAGTGGCTGGCACCTCCTTCCGCGTACCAGGAGATGGCCAGCGTGCGAGAAATGCTCGGAGTCTCTCCGAACGCTGATTCTGAATCCGTTCGACGAGCCCTCGCGGCGTTGGTAAAGCGTCCGGCCTACATCCCTTCGACCGGGGAAGACATTCTGTCGTACCCCGTGCCCTTCGGTCTACCGACGGAACGCGAATCCCGCACGATGTTTGAGAGTCGCGGAGAACGGCCAACTACTTACCTGACGTCGCACGACCTGACACTTCCTCGACAGCCTATCATACCGTCACAAACCCAGACGACGCGTCACGATTACGAAGACCGGACCTACGAGCCCCGAACACACATCCCGCGTCACGAGTTCGACGACCGGACCAACGAATGGCCGCGATCCAACCAGGGCCTGGTGACGTCACAACCACGACCCGCCTTCTCAACCTCACGTCCAGACAACCCCAACCCGTGGGGTGGGACGAGAGTGGGAGACGACACGCCGTCGTTGTGCAATCGGGTTCGCAAGTGGAATCTGCGGTTTGACGGCAAGAAGGACCCGGTATCGTTTCTAGAACGTCTGGAGGAGTTAGTGGAAGCCTACTCGATCGACCTCAATGAAGTGACGAAGGCGATGCCGGAACTTCTTCACGGCCCGGCGTTGCTTTGGCACCGTAACTGTCGCGGTAGTTGGCGCTCGTACGGAGATTTTAAACGTCAGTTCGAAGATCAATTTCTCCCTCCGTTATATCGACAAGATCTAGACGACGAGGTAAGGCGACGGACACAAGGCGAGCGCGAATCCATTCGTGACTACGTCGTCGCGCTCTCAACGTTGATTCGGAGGAGCGGTACGTTCTCGCAGCAGGGTAAACTCGACCTCATATACCGCAACATGCGCCCGGAGTACAAACTCGTCTTACGTCGTACCGATTTTTGTACTCTGGAGGAGTTGCTGGAAAGAGCTGAGGGGTACGAGGCGTATGTACGTTGCCGACAGACCTTCCGTCCGCCGCCACCACCTTCGATGTCGCTGATCCCGGAAACCGCCTACGTTCGCGATCGGAAAGTCGACCGGATCTACAGCAGCGCGGCAATTGATCGCTGGTCGGACGACCATGCCGAGGAATCCGAGGTGACGGCCAGGTCACGACCTGGTAAACCCTTGGAGGACGGCCGCAAGAGAACGACGTTCGCTCGGTCCAACTCCCGTGACCCTTCGCCGCGAGACGACTACAGGCGAAGGCGGACACCGGACTCTACGAGAACCAGATCGCCCGGTACGACGAACGAACGAGCGGCAGGCTCTCGGCAATTCGTGTGCTGGAACTGCGACGAAACCGGACATCTGTTTCGCGAGTGTTCGAAGCCCAAGGTCCTGCGTTGCTACCACTGCAAGAGGGTAGGCATCTCGACGCGTCGTTGCAACTGCGGCTCGGGAAACGGACATCGGGTTCAGTCTGCGGGAGGTCGCCTGAGCCCCGTAGAACGAAACACCGTACGACCTCCGAGGAGTGGAATCGCTGGCTTGGCTTCATAACGGAATTCACGGGAACCGTCAGCCGCGAACGCGCCCCCAGAGATGACCGACCCTTCGTCGACGTGGTCATCTCGGGTGAGACGTTCAGCGCCCTCGTCGATACCGGCTCGTCGGTCAGTCTGATTGGAGATCGCGCCGTACGTCACCTTCGGACGTGCGGCAGCGTACCCGACCAGACTGACGTCAACCTACGTATGGCCAACGGAGCGAGTTGCCATGTCTCGGATCGGTACAGAGTGGACGGTGAAATCGCGGGCCAGACGTATTCGTGGGATGCCCTACATGTCCCGAACCTGAGTGTGGAGGTGGTACTTGGCATTCGGTGTATTACTGACCTCGCTCTTGTCAGTGTACACACCGCCGTACAGAACCTCCGCCACGACGACGTTCCTCCGTCCTATCCGGTAAACGCCCTCGAGAATTTGACCTCCGAGGAAGACACGAGACTCGCGGAATTCCTGGAACGCGAACTTCCACTGTTTGACGACGTTTCGGGGAAAACGGCGTTGGCTGAGCACACGATACGGCTCAAAGAAAACGCCGCCCCCGTCAAGCAGCGGTATTACCCCAGAAATCCCGCGATGCAAGCTATCATCGACGAAGAGGTGGCGACGATGCTCCGCGATGGTGTTATCGAACCATCGGATAGCCCTTGGAGTTCGCCAGTCGTGCTGACGAGGAAGAGCAACGGAAAGTTTCGGTTTTGCATCGATATGCGCAAAGTCAACGAATGCTCTGTCCCCGACGCGTATCCGCTGCCCAGAATCAACGCGATTCTGGAGAAACTACGGCCGGCGAGATACATCAGTACACTGGACTTGAAGCAAGGCTATTGGCAGGTGCCGTTAGCGAAGGAAAGCCGGCCGATCATTGCATTCACCGTACCCGGGTTAGGCCTATTCCAGTTTACGGTAATGCCCTTCGGACTCCATTCCGCCGGAGCGACCTTTCAACGCCTCCTGGACAAGGTCATCGGTCCGGAGCTTGAGCCGAAGGTGTTCGCCTACCTCGACGACCTCGTTGTAGTGTCCGCCACGTTTACTGAGCACCTGCAGATCCTCCGGGTGGTCTTCGAACGCCTTAGAAAGGCTGGCCTACGTTTAAACCCAGAGAAGTGTAACTTCTGCAAAAAGGAGCTCAGATATCTCGGACACGTCGTCAACAACGAAGGGATATCGACCGACCCAGAGAAGGTCCGTGCTATCGCCGAGTTCCCACGACCTACGAACGGCAAAACCCTACGGAGCTTTCTCGGTCTCGCGTCCTGGTACCGTCGTTTCGTGGACAGGTTTGCCCAAGTAACCGCCCCGATGCGACAACTGTTGAAGAAGAACGCTCGGTGGCTGTGGGGCCCTGAACAGGAGGAATCGTTCGAGGAACTAAAACGACGCCTCACTTCCGCTCCTGTCCTAGCCTGTCCCGACTTCTCGGTCCCGTTTGTCCTCCAGACCGACGCGTCGACCATCGGTCTTGGAGCCGCTCTCACGCAGAACCAAGAATCCGGCGAAGTCGTAATCGCTTACGCTAGCCGACTGCTTACGGACCAAGAGAAGAATTATACAACGACGGAGTTAGAGTGTCTTGCGTTGGTTTGGGCGACCCGAAAATTCAAGCCGTACCTCGAGGGTTACAAGTTCGTCGCCATAACTGACCACGTCGCGCTGAAATGGCTAATGAGGCTACACGAGCCTAGCGGACGTCTAGCGCGGTGGGTGATGGAACTTCGGCAGTACACCTTCGAGATCAAGTACCGAAAGGGCACCCTGAACCGCGTCGCCGACGCTTTGTCGAGGCAACCCGTGACCAACGAGGGCCAATCGGGCCAGGTCGCGGTGAGTCATCTCACGTCGGAGGTGACAGACGCGCCTCGCGAGCGACGCACGACCAGACGCAGGGAATCGACGAGACCGGGAAACCAACGGAATGACACGACGCAATCCGACGCACGCCCCAACGAAGCCAACGACGTCCCTCCGACTGATTGGTACGACCGGTTGTACGCAGCTGTGACCGCCAACCCACGACGCTATCCGCGATATCAAATCGTGGAGAACCGCCTTTACCGAACCTCCCAACGCCATGGGAGTGGTGGTAGGCTGTCCTGGAGAATGTGCGTTCCTCCAGGGCAAGTAGAGGCGGTACTACGACAGAACCACGATGACGCTACGGCAGGACACCTTGGTGTCAAGAAAACACTTTGCCGTGTAGGGCCCGAATATTTTTGGCCTGGATGGCGTCGGGAGACAAAAGCCTACGTGAGATCCTGTGATGCCTGCCAAAAGTACAAGGTGGCGCAGACGAAACCGGCGGGGAAGATGTACTTCCGGGCCCCAAAAGGTCCATGGTACACGGTGTCCGCCGACCTAGTGGGTCCGCTAACCAGGTCGGGCAAGGGCCACCGCTTCCTGCTGGTGATCCAGGACACGTACAGCAAGTGGGTTGAGTTATGTCCTATCGGGTCGGCAACGGCCAAGAACGTTGTCAGCAAGACTAAAGAGATGCTCCTTCGATACGGAGCACCTGAGTCCATAATTACCGACAACGGGACTCAGTTCGTTTCGAACCTCTTTAGGAACCTGGCGACGGATTGGGACATAACTTTCACAAACACAGCTCCCTACAGTCCGCAATCAAACCCGGTGGAACGAGTCAACCGTGTTGTGAAGACCATGATCTCTCAGTTCGTGAAGGAGAATCATAGGTCATGGGACGCCCATATCGCCGAGCTCCAGTTCGCCATAAACACCGCCGTCCACGATTCGACGGGTTACACGCCGGCGATGCTAACGTTAGGCCGCGAACTCAGAGTCCCGAAAGCTGTCCAAGGGAAAACGTTGGAGGCGACACCCGACGTTGACGGACAGCCGACGCTTGCCGAAGTCCACGATAGCCGCAGCAGAGAATTTGAACGCATCTACGAGAAGGTCCACGCCAACCTCAAGACCGCCTACGAGCAGCAGGCGAGGTACTACAACCTCCGCCGACGGGAGGTGAAGTACCATGACGGCGATCGCGTGCTGCGGCGAATTCACACGTTGTCTTCCGCGGCCGACGCCGTTGTCGGGAAGCTCGCGCCCAAGTTCGACGGGCCCTGCGAGGTTGAGGAGCGGCGTGGGGCCAACATGTACGTGGTGAGAGACGTGCGCACGGGGGTGTCACACGTGGTTCACGTGAAGGACCTGAAGCCCTACCACCAACGTTGAGGGCCGATGAATCATTACCCTGCGTTCGATGATTCAGAAGTATTTTTTGTTATGTTTTTTCGTTCATCCTTTTTTCCGATTTTACGAGAGGTGTTTTTATACCAGTTTGGTTTTTATTTTCGTTCAAGAAGTCCTTTTTATTTTGTTATCAAGAAGATTTTATTTTTTTCGTTTCCTTTTCCCTCTCGTACGCGACCTCTTCCGATTTAACGCCGTTTCTTCGGCTCCCCTTCTACGAGACCTTTGGACCATCCCCCCTACGTTTGAAATTTTTTTTCTCTTTTTTTTGTGAAGTTGGTAAGGGGTGTGAGGTACCAAATTTTAAGGGGGGTAAAAAAACGTATTGATAGTCAACAAACACCATAACTTACCCGATTTTTACCCACAACATCCTACTCCTAGGCCTATGTGTTGGCCATAGCTTAGGCTATGGGCCAAAGAACGTAGGCCTACTTTTAATAACAGTGAAGTACACAAACACACCCACAACGATATATTTATTCATAATAGCACTCCGTTTCACATAATAAAGTTAAAACGACCGATTTTACGAATATTTAACGCCGATGACAACATCGCTTAACCTCGAAATGGTGTTTGTTGACCAACGACAGACGACAACTAGACCGGCTCAACAGGTGAATTTCCGATCAGCTGTTGGCTAGTTCTCAAACTCACCACCAGAGCGATTAAGCCTCGACCGAGGAAATCATGATTTGAGCCGGACAAGGATTATTCGCTATTTGACCGTCGACTAGCTCACACACGACTTACGAATACGACCCTACGATTCGATTACAAAGGTTAGCTAACACACCAGTTAGGCTCCTTTTTACGTTTTACGTTATTTTTGTTTCATCTTTATTATACGTATACTTAACTTATTTTACTTTTTCGTTTTCTTAAATTACCGATTCGAATTATCTAAATTTAATATCGTAACTTGAGTCTTGACCCGCCAGTTCCTGCCTGCCAGTGACTAGCGGTGGCGATCGTCTATTTTATTTTAATTAATTAGTTTCGAAATTACGATTTCTCCGTTCGCTTAACGAGTAATTATTATTTTATATTATTTTAATTGACTCAACGTTTTAATACCCCGAGACTTGTCGTCTAAGTTCTAAACCCCGTCTTTGGCGGGTGAAAGAATCAAGTCTTGGGAGCAGGCTGATTTGGACAATCAGCTACGAAAATCAATATTAAATTTATTTTAAACCACTCACGTTAAATTATCCGTCCAATTTTATTAATTAGGCCCCGACGACTCTGTAGGAATTGCTTTTACATTATATTCGATTTTATATTATTTACCTAGGCCTTTAGCTAATTATTTTAAAGTTCATTACGAGTAATTGAATCACATTGGCTTCAGATTGAATACTCGTCGGCCCTACAGAGTCATTCTAAAAGTTAGGCAAAATTCTCCGAAACACTTTTACGAAGGCTGGGATGATATAGCTCCAACTGGGCGTCTGCAGGATTTCCTGAGCGCTTCTAGAGCTCTGAGCCTTCGATTAAATTTAATAAATTGATCAGTCAAAGCCGTGACAACTTCGTATCGACCCCTGGATTTTTCTCGGCTCCTTCTGAGCACTCCGGGGAAGAAATTTGAGTGTGGCTGGTTCTAGGGGTAGGCCTAGCCTGACTTGGTGAATACTAGTTTATTCCCCCCCTAGAATTTTGCGTCACACATGACTTACCACAAGAATTACACTCCAACATCTTATCCTCAACAGACAAAGCACTGCAGTACTGCCTTCAAAATGACCTGGCCATTAATCCATCAAAAACAACCCAGTTAAACTTCAGCCGAAAACATGAACAAATCCAAGAAATTCCTGAAATAACCGTTGAAAAAAACTCAAAACTGCTGGGCCTGACAATTGATGAAGACCTCTCCTGGAACGACCACATACACAACCTGACCAAAAAACTTGCATCTGGTGTCCATGTAATAAAGAGGATGAAATGGATAGGAGGTCTGGAAACAGCTAAGACAGCATACTATGCTGTAATAGAATCGCATATAAGGTATTGCTTAATATCTTGGGGAGGAACATCAGAAGCAAACCTCAACAAAGTGTTGGTACTCCAGAAAAAAGCTGTCAGGGCACTCTCCGGCCTTGAGCGCTTAGAAAGCTGCAGGGAAGCATTTAAATCCCTTAAGCTCCTAACAGTGACAGCACTCTACATCCATGGAGTTGTCCTATACACAAAAAAACTTAACCTTCCCAGAAATGAGAATTTTCACTCCTACCACACCAGAAAAGCAGCCGACTACAACCTTCCGATCCACCATACTACACAATACAGCAGAAAACCCTCTTATATTGGCCGAAAAATCGTCAACTCTCTTCCAAACAACCTCAAGAACGCAACAGGAAACCAATTCAAACAGCAACTCTGGGACTGGCTTGTGGACCGACCGGTGTACTCCCTTAAGGAATTTTTTGACCAATTATGAACTTTCAACACAAAAGAAAATGTAAACTGTTAAAACAATCTAAATGTTAAACATTCTGAATCTTTCTGACGCCATTGTATTTCTTAAAGAAATCACAAATAAAGAAAATTGTCTATTGTCTATTGTCTATTGTCTACTCGATACCGATTCTGAAAAGTGATTATGATGCAAAACTCAACTGACGTTAAAGGTTGTAAAAAGGGGCACATCATAGTTTTTTTGGAATACTCTGAAGCTAGCTAATATAAATAATTCCAAGTTCGTTAGCTCACATTTGTAATTGTTTTATAATCCAAAATAGTGTGCTGGGCCTTTGCATTTCACAACAAATTACTTGTTAACTGACAACTAGTAGTAATCTAGTTGAATGATAAAGGCTTATCACTCTTTTAAAATGAAGATAGGAAGAGGAGATTCATTTTCAGGTCTTTACCTGAGATTGTTGAAGTTGATAAAGATGACACAGAGTGTCGATGGAAATGGAAGTTAGTCGTAGGGCATGGGAGTAGGAGGAAGTATGTACAGTAGAACCTCTTTAATCCAAACTAATTGGGACTGGGGGTAGTTCGGAGTATTGAATAGTTCGGATTACAGAAGATATTGTTGTTTTTACATAACAATAGCTAAAACGTGGCTAAAATGGATCGTAATTGCTACAGGATTATGGGGGTTCGGATTATAAAGGTTCTACTGTAAAATATTTGTTTGAAAGCTACTTTATTGTTGTTGTGTTGGTGGTGTTACAGGATGTCTGAAAGGTATGAGTGGTCTGGTGAACATATGGAGTCTGCAGGATGCCAGCTTGCTGCAGACACAGACTGGTCCCGGAGGTGTGCAGAGTCTCTGCTGGGTCTCGGATATTGGTCTGGCTGTTTGCTTCATCCGCTCCAAGGTAACGTGAATAAATAAATCTTTCTTGCCACATTAAAGTATCATCGTCCCCAGCAGTCACGGGAACATCACCGTTGTTGTCCGCAATCCAAAGCATGAACATCTGCGGCCGTTTAGACATAAGCATAATCCCTCTTTGTTACGGGTACGTCTTCGTTTGTCTGCAATCGTGAAATATCGTAATTTTTCGACTGCGCGATCTTCCTAGACGTTTTGGGTATCGGTATCAGTATAAACTTTTCACGATCGATTCTCTATACCAATACCATAATACCAATGACCAAGAATCAGTGGTATCAAGAATTGGTATTGAGAATCATTACAACCGTACTACTAATAAGGGAGAGAAAGGATAGGATAAGCAGGCTTGCCTTAAGAAATGTAGGCAGCCCACTTCACTATAGTAACACAGAAGAAAACACAAAATAAAATAAACACTGGATATTTCGAGGCCACTGGCCCCCTTTTCAACATGGAAGGTCACATTAGATACCCAGACAAAAACACCATTATACCCTTAAAAATCGTCAACATAAAAATATGATGTATTAGATGACAAAATGATTAGTTAATATCCATATAATATTGTACAGGACATCAATATCATCAACTACACGTTGGGTACGTGTGGCAAGGACCGCGTACTAGCAGCATGTCGTAACTCCCTGCTGGCTCGTGGTGTGACAGGCCTCCAGTCTGCTCCATGTCTCCGCTCACTACTGACTGTGCTGCCCTCCGTGGTGTTGGACCTGTACAGAGCAGAGCGGCCGAGCGTAGTCAATGGAGAGCGGCTCATGTACAGCGACCACATCAAGTGTCTTGTGTCGCTCATGTTAGCTCTACGACTCGACTCAGTGTTGTGCTTCAAACAGGCCCCACCTAACTCTGTAGATGCTACAGCATTGGGTAGGTTATGTTGTTTTATGTTTACTTTTCAGAATATTTGTAAGACAAACACTGTACTACCTGAGATAAAAGCGACAAAAGTGTTAAATTAAATTCAAATATCCACTTAAGTAACAAATTTAAAAGGTGATTTAAAGTTTAAGGCATTTTTATGGATGATACATGTACAACTAAATTTTGGTTTTAAATACTGTCTGATATGACAACACATAGAGAAAGGAATGTGAACATTAGACCATCTATTAGAATATTCTAATTTTGTAACTTGTACCATTTAAATGAACAAAAGCTGTTGGTTTTTAAATTTGTTGCTTGTCCCAATATTTTCAATTATCTTGGCAGGTTAAGGAAGTTTCTTTTGTTAATTTTCCATTGTGTTTAGGAAAATGTTTTTGTATATGAGTACATGTATCTACTTATTGAAGAAACTATCTCATATACTGTTTTTGGGTTACTATTGCTATCCATGATTTACCTGCTTCAAATAATAGTACTTCCATTCCATCAACATCCATTCGGTCCCCATTCTGTCCATTCGTAACAGAACAACTTTTATTAGGTATCTTTTGTAGAATTGCAAGAGACACTTGTAGTAAATACATTGAATGATTGTTGTAGAACCTGATTGGATCTGGCTACACATGTTAGGAGTGGCGGCTCAGACGGCCAAGGCTCTAGTCAACCGGACTGCGTTGCCACCACAATTCCTGGACAAGAAACGAGAAGACATCCCTCCTCGTGAGTATCACTGACACAGTAGTTGTAGCCCAAGCTTGAAGGCGCAACCGCTGGATATAATACCCCAGCCTGCATGGTTTTTGTTTTGTATGTTTATCAGTGAGATGGTTAAGGCTGAGATAGTAATAAAAAAAAACTTTTAATGACTAATGTAGGATATGCTTCTACAAAATCAAATCAGGCAAATAAATGTCTAGGCAAAGACCTAAATCAACATATTAATCTAGTTTGTATTAAAGAATTGTATTAAACTTGTATTTAAAATCAATTACTTACCCTCCCAATCATAGATAAGTTAGGATTAGTGATGGGCCGATTCCAAGATTTCTCGATTCCGATTCCGATTCCGATTCTTAAATTTGAGATTCGAATCTCGATTCCGGACTCGATTCCGATTCCAAATTCAATTATGTTTTATGAATGTGTTTAAAATTGTGAAATCAGTACAAGCTTACCAAGCATGTTATCTATATGTAGAATTTAGAATGTCACACATTCAATACACATTTACAAGGTTATTGTAAAATACTAGCTATAGAATATTATAAAATAACTTTTACATGTACTATAAAAAATAATTCATTATCATTATAAAAAATCAAGTCACACGATTCACAACAAAAGTAAGTAGAAAAAGTCAAAAAGGAAAAAAAACAGTGTTAGCAGTTGAGCAAAGTAGGCCTAGATGCTCCAAGACTACTAGGCCTACCAGGTTGATCTAGGCCTACATCTTCATCATCATAACCTAACAGCTGGTCATTTTCCTGTTTTTGCTGTTTAAGTTTAATAAATTCGAGAGCATGAAAAGTCCTAATATGTTTAAACAAGTTGGATGTGGTATGTGACTTACCACCTCTTGATAATCGTTTTTTGCATATATTGCAGGTAGCAAAAAGGCTTTCGTCATTTTCCTTTGTAAAAAAGTCCCACACGTCACTTTTCTTCCTTCTAGACATGATTTTTGTTTGTCCAAATAAGTTAAACCTAACAATAATACAAACTAACAATCACGATAACTAAAAACAAGGCAAGCTCAATAGCCTACGTTTTACTTTTGGGGTTAAAGTTGATCTTACAAATTGACAAGTTACTATTTCATAACAATACGATTTGTTGATGCCGTCGGTACTGGAGCATGGAGCATTTAAGTATTTTTCACTTTATCAGTGTTGCCACTGTTGGCAGACAATAACGGAACCTGCAAAACTACTCTGCCTATCGGCCATTAAAATACCCAGTGTTCGAAGATTTACCCGTTGATTGCAACACTAAACGAGTTTATTTACAATATCGCGCACTTGAACATTTATAGGTTGTTAAAACCTTCCAATTCACTGTACAAAATTACAGTATATTTCCAAGCCCAAGCCCAAGTCGCTTTTAGGCTATATAAAAAGGACGCTCGCTCTAGTCTCGTTGAGTAGTGACGTTTCGGGACCGAATACGAAGTGTTTTGTTATACTTTGGTAATGAATGGTAGCTCAGCTCTGTTTAGGGATGAGCATCGATAGTAGATGTTTTCGCATCACCGATGTTTTTCTATCGATTTTCGTTGTTTTTCACATCGATGTTTTTGACCAAGTGTATTGAGATATCGATGCTTTCCGTTACTGGAGAGTACAGAGACCAGACGAAAAATTGAAGAAAAAACTCTATGTCTTAGTCCCAAAAACATCGATGTTTTCACAACGATGTTATCGGTTACTGATAACATCGTTGTAGCGATGCAATGATTCAGTTAGTAGCACCAATACTAGAAAAATACCGGTATGGATCATAAACATAAACAAATGACGTTGTTGGCCCGAATCCTCTACTAATAGCATTGAACATATGTTTTGGCAGTTCCATTTAAACAATGTGAAATAATGTGTATTTTCGGGCCAAAAATGTCATTGTTTATGTTTATGATCCATACCGGTATTTTTCTAGTATTCGTGGTTAGGAGCCTTGGTACCACTGGTTGATCTAAATCTATGCTCATCCCTTTCCTTGTATGTCTTGTGAGCTGTGACGCAATGCTTACTCGCTCCAGTCCAGTTTGCCCGAATCTCAAATTCCCATCTGTTAACTGTTTCTCATTGTAGGCTACTATCTGTATTGAGTTCGCATCTATTATTTTTGCAATACGCTCGCTCTAGTCTCGCTGACTTAGTGACGATACGACCAGAACTTGTTGTTTGCTCAGAGTTGCAAGCAAATCATTAGCAATCTGAATTTATTTTGTTTCTTTGTTGCTTTATATGACGTTTATGGCTGATTTTAACCAATTTTATCAAAGAATCGAAGAGAGTTGGAATCGATCCCAAACCCACGGAGATTCGAATCGAATGCTCGATTCGATTCCGGCGGAATCGAGAGTATTTTGGAATCGAGAATCGGAATCGGCCCATCACTAGTTAGGATAGATTAGGTTAATCTACTGTCTAGCACTATCTACTACAGTTGAACCTCTATAAGACGAATTTCAAGGGGTACGGGAAATATTCGTACAATAGAGGTATTCTTAATAAAGAGGGTCGTTTTATCGAGGTTTAATGCTGCTGTTATTCTTCTTATAGAGGTTTCTCCTTGCTCCAAGGTTTTTCCAAACAATGATTGAGGAAGGAGGAGGGATGGGTGGGGGTTTCATGTTGAGACAAGCTTCTGTTTGTTTTGAAAACTACGTACTATGGAGGTTAAGATTATGATAAATTCGTCTTATAGAGGTCACGTTCGTCTTGTAGAGGTTTTGTGCTAAGAATATTCGTTGTATAGAGGTTAATCAGTCCTAGCCCATGTCACAAACAAATTCGTCTTATGGAGGTTTTTAACTTAATTACTAAATGAAAGTGTCAAGGGGATTAAAAAAAATTCGTCTTATCGAGGAATTCGTTTTAACGAGGTTCGTACAAACGAGGTTCAACTGTATCTAATCTACTCTGAATAAGTCCTATTCTAGGACCAAATATCAGTCTTATGTTTTGCGAACATTAATCGTCTATCCATTAGCCCATGAAGTCTAACTATCTCAAATACAGTAACTGAACATTAACCCTTAAAACA
Source organism: Macrosteles quadrilineatus (assembly GCF_028750875.1). Taxonomy (NCBI): domain Eukaryota; kingdom Metazoa; phylum Arthropoda; class Insecta; order Hemiptera; family Cicadellidae; genus Macrosteles; species Macrosteles quadrilineatus. The sequence continues at coordinate 104,267,156 of NW_026542602.1, read as the reverse complement.
AATTCTAATTAGCCACTTAATATTGTTTTCTCTCTATGTGAATGTTGTTGCAGAGGAAGAGGAAGACTGGCAGTTGGCCACAGACAACGAGGCGTGGAGCTACAAGACAGATGTGCAGCTCATGTCATGGGCCACTCAGTGTCCCCAGGACTGGCAGGTGGGTGGCCGATGTGAGGCGTACCTCTGGGGCAGCGGACGGCACGGACAGTTGGGCGAGAGTGGTAAGTTAGAGCTTTTCAGTTGGATAATCTAAATTGGATGTGTAAGGTGTATTCTTATCTAATTTTTTCACCAAATTAGAATCCTATTTATTTATATTCACATAATACCTACAACCAATGCTACAACCTAGTTTACTATACAGGGTGAGTTTTAAATGAGTTCCCCCCCTACTTTTTTCTACATTTCTTAAGATATCAACTCCGGACCACGTCAGATCATTGTAAAGTAGTAAGTACTTCATTTTGACTGGGTATACATTTTTGGCCGCCATCTTGGATCCGCCGTATTGGATACGTTTTTTTTTCAAATGTAAAGGTAGGGTTGTGACCCATTATTCCAAACTAGAATTTTACGCTGATTACAATGCCGCAAATAGTTTTTAAAAATCTTGATCCGTTCTAAAGTTATAAGGGCTTTTTATAACTTTATTTTAGCCCATTTTAACATTGTGCATTTACAAACTAAGACCATAATATCAAAATAGTGCTAGATAAAGATAAGTATACACCACCATTCATTGTCAACCTATTTTCACTTGGTTATGACGGATGTATTTTTTCCGGCCACCATCTTGGATCAGCCATTTTGAAATGTGACAAATTAATTTAAATATGAAGGTGGTGTTGTGACCCATCATTTTGAACTACTTTTTTATGATGAACTCAATGCCGCAATCAGTTTTTCATTTGCATGTTTGGTTTTTGAATTATTAAAATTTTAAATAAGATCATTTTAATATTTCATCAAGAAAGCTTGATAACCAAAAACGGATTGCGACATTGACTCATCATCTAACGCTACCGGTTACACAACTCTCGTGTTCAGACTACTTGGCCAAGTTTTTAATTGTAAATATTTTAATGTTTCGTATGTGTTCGTGTTATGTGTCCTAAATGTGCTGACGACTCCACCCACGGATAAGAAGGCCGTATTTTAACGTTCATAGACAACCTGAAGATGTACTCGTTTAGCTGTACGAAACGGCCGTAGTTATTTCATAACTTAAGGATCAATTGACGCAACAGGTAAATTAAACCTTTTATATTATAACTTTAGAACGGATCAAGATTTTTAAAAACTATTTGCGGCATTGTGATTAGCGTAAAATTCTAGTTTGGAATAATGGGTCACAACCCTACCTTTACATTTGAAAAAAAAACTTTGTATCCAATATGGCGGATCCAAGATGGCGGCCAAAAATTTATACCCAGTCAAAATGAAGTACTTAATACTCTACAATGATCTGACGTGGTCCGGAGTTGATATCTTAAGAAATGTAGAAAAAAGTAGGGGGAACTCATTTAAAAATCACCCGGTATAAGCCTATTTTAATCCCACCGTAATTCAAATACCTCACCTTAACTCTTGAGGACCAATGAGAAACCAGCAGATCACATGCTGCCACCCTACTCAAGATGGCTGTTACTGTATATGAACACTTCAGGGTATTGAGGCATCCTTAATTTCTTGCTTTCCTTTCTGTTTTGTTATCTCTAAACTATGTCATCAGAATTAAGTTTTTCTGGGTTTCCTGTGACTAAATTGGCTGGAAATAAATTAATCTGTTGATTTCAGACCTTTTATTTACTTTATTCTAGAGCATAAGACTATTAATTTTCTACCTTGGAGGGTTGTAATATCAATTTATAGTTGACAACAGCTCTTCACTCACAATTATTGACTATTCAATACAGAACTTTTACAGTGTGGTACTTATGTCTAATTTAAATATTTTCTAAAAAAATGTTCAACAAAGTAACTCAGATCAGTAAGTATAGATGAAATGAAAATTCCACAAATAAATCTTTAACTTACTTTTATATAATTGAAATTGGATTTTTTTTATATGACAATATTTAGCAAGGGATGTGCAGAAAGTCAAGTAAGGTGATGTTGGTTTTCACTGTTTCCAGGTCACAGCTCCCAAGTGCCTACACTGACAGAGTCGTTCTCCAGTGCACAGCAGATTGTGTGTGGCCAGAACTGTACATTTGTGGTTCAATCCAACGGAACTGTGCTGAGTTGTGGAGAGGGCAACTACGGTCGTCTGGGTCAAGGTCACTCTGACGACCTACACTCTCTGTCTGTCATATCAGCTCTGCAAGGTAATGTACAAATGCTTCTAAACAAGGGGACTGTATTTAAATGAGAATATTGGTGGTTACAAAGATAACATTGATTTTACACGCTTCTTAAAGGCGGGGACACACTTGTCATACACCCTTCCGATCTGACTCCGATCCGATTTGTGGGATTCCAGAAGGATCGGTGCGGGATCGGAGAGGGTCAGCACACATGTCATATACGATTTCGGCCCATCTCCGATTCCCTCCACCGGTCGATCAACACTTGCAGTCTGATTTGTAAACTACGTGCAGAAGGTGGTAAACATGTTCCAAAACTTTGGACTTCGGGATTCAGCCATGATGGCGGTTTGTCTAGATGAAGAGGAAGAAAGTCAGACATCTCTGGAGGGCAGTGGAAAACGAAGAATTAGGGTTCATTCTGCATGGAAAGAAAGTTACGTGGTTTACTTAAGTGCCCATCTTATATTAAGCACATTGGGTTTTCTCTCTCGAGTTCATTTGGCTCTTCTACCCGTCCGATTTTCATGATCGAGGTCTCAAATTGAAGGTATGCACGCACAGATTTCACATCAAGCATCGGCATATATTTATCTTAAATCATTATTCTTAAAACTTAAGAATAAAGGTGATTTTTAAGAAACAGCCCATCCTGCATCCGACAAACGAATAGACTGCAGTGTCGGTGCGTGATCGGAGAAAAAATCGGAGTAGTATCGGAGTATGACGTGACGTGTGTCGGAGAGGTGTAAACCCGCGTTCAAAGTTAAGTACCATTCCCCTCTCCGACAGTCGTACCACAGTATGATCGGAGTCGGATCGGAAGGGTGTATGACAAGTGTTGAAGTTAAATGAAATGAAGTGTGCCCCCGCCTTAAGGATTGCTGTTTTACTTAACTTGTCTAATCTAATTACAAAGATGTTCTCAAATCAGCATGCCAGATGATCTTAACGACAAGTTTATTATGGCCGCAAGAACTTTGCTCTATTCAAGATAACTTTTTACACAGTTCAGTTTATGCTTCTAAATTAATTTAGCAGTATAAATCGTAACAATGAATTGAAAGAACAGTAGGCATTGAAATATACAAAAATAATTTTAAAACACCATAAAATAAGAGTAGGAAGAAGATACAAACAAGGCTATTTTTATGGTAACAATGACACTTTGGTTGTAAGATTGTTAACGTTTCAACTGTGTATCAATTTCTAAAATGGGTTTAACTATTGTTGTTTGAATATTGAATACTCAGTTTTCAGAAGATCATATTTTTATTCGAACGACAAAATGTATGCTAAGATTAATAAGTTTTGTGGTACCAATCTCTCTGATGTCAGTTGAATAAAAACATTGACTTTGGATGATTCCCATCTGAATCATCCTTGTGAATCATGATCGGAAAATGCATCATACTGACGTCATCTAGGATTGTGTTCTCAGGTTTTGTCATCATTGAAGTGGCAACGTCGTGTGGCAGTGACGGTCACAGCCTCGCCTTGGCTGAGAGTGGGGAAGTGTTCTCCTGGGGAGACGGAGACTATGGCAAGCTTGGTCATGGCAACAGTGACAGACAGCGGCGCCCTCGTCAGATAGAGGCACTCCAGGGGGAGGATGTTGTACAGGTGTGTAAAGGCTTGCTGAGGTACAGTAAAGAGGCTTTCACTACATGTAGATCCAGTAATTTCAACTTTATTCATTTTTCCATTTTAATAGCGTAAGCAATTGGTATACTTGCTCAGGTTTATTTAGTATTCAGTAGTCTCGGTTATCTAACCAGAACCGGCTATGGTTTGGCCGAATGGCGCAAAAAAATATTTAAAATATTTTCAAGATCATTCAATTAATAGAGTTTCTCAGTTGGTGAACCTACTCAAGGTTTCAAGTTTGTTCTTTTATTAAAACCACTAAAATCCTCCATTTTTAAAGAAATAATAAAAAGTGTATTAAAATTTTAAAATATAATAAAAGTAAAATAAGTAGTAGTATAAGTAAGTCTAAAATATAAGATAAAGTAACCGTCCACTCAGCCAGAGTGGTCATAAAGTTTGCCTTCAAATCTGAAGGTCGCTGGTTTGATTCCTAGCAAGATCGTTTCTATACCCAGATGCCATTTTTCATTGGGCTAAGAATTAATTATGCTACCAAACAGAAAGGTCAAGGTTGGATAACAAGATCAGGGTTTGGATCGTTCCCTTTAAAAATATAAAAAAAAAAATTCCATTAGAACATTTGACCCATTAGGACCATTAGGATTAGGGTCATTAGACAACAAAAAACATGAGGGGTGGCAGGTCTGTATGCATGTATAAGGGGATGACAAACTACTTGCTAAAATAATAGTGAGAAAGCACAGTCAAGTGCAGGTGCCTGAAGCCTATTGTGTATCTTCTGAGTACAGACATGGGCAGGGTTGTCTTTACAGTGTACAGTGATATAACTCGAAATTGGCATACAATTTCTGAAGGGATGGTCAGACAATACGGAAGGTCAGATCACTGAAGATTGCAAATTCAAGACTACACTGTATGATAAATTAGCAAACATGCAATCTTTCACAACCTAATAATATTTCAACATTGGTTTATTTGTATGTACATTTTTACAGGTGGCGTGTGGGTTCAAGCACAGTGCTGTGGTGACCAGTGATGGAAAACTATTCACCTTCGGCAATGGTGACTATGGCCGTCTTGGTCACGGCAGCACCTGCAACAAGAAATTACCAGATAGAGTGACTAAATTGGCCGGAGTGGAGGTGGGACAGGTGAGTTCATTGGAAAAATGGCACTGTTTAGCTGCTGGAATAAGGCAAGGCCCCACTAGAAAAACAGGCCATGCTGCAGGATCCAATGACCTCACACTTGTAGATAGATTCACTGCCATATCCCATATGTTTTAGGTAAATAAGCTAGCTGTTTACATCAAGGCAACTTAAGTACAACTATCCACCACTGTGACGTAGTGTTGCGCTGCAGCAATGGCCTGTTTTTTTTTAATGGGACCTTGTATAAGGGGTTCTATTACAGTTTATTGTCTGGACCAGATAATAGCTACAACAAACAAAAAAGGACCTAATGCAGGTACAAGGTATAGAACATTCGGATCCTTTACCTTATTTGACTTAGTATTAAGGTATATTTTGTAGGGGTGTGCGAATACTACTTTTTCTTTTCGAATCAAATAGAGAGAATTTCGAATCGAATTCGAATTTTTTTAAATCGAATACTTTTCCTCTAATAGTATTCGAATAGTGAACATTTTTTAACCGAATACTAACCCTCAAATAATGAAAACTTGAAATCAATGTCAAGTCAACTCTCAATAACTTAATTAATAAAACTGTTGGTATATTTTTTTCATAATAAGTGTAGATTGTAAATGTATCTTTTGTTTATTTAATTTAGGCCTAGTTTAATTCAATAGGTAACTGAACTTAGATAATAAGTAAAGGTAAAAACCTGAACCAAGTTTTATTAGTCAAAATTATAAAGCACTACCAATAACAAATTTTGTTAAACACATTCAACCAATTGGGTAGTGATAATCACTATAACCACATGCACATTGTTTTCTTTTACTAAGTAGGGATTTAGGCCTACAACTTACTGTCAGTCCTAAGTTTATGTTTTAGAACATAAACTTTAAAAAGGTATGCCTAAAATAAAATTTGTTGTCATAACTTAACATAGCCTAATCTCATGACTTGGGCTTAGGCTACTGGACAACTAGGTTTGAAGGTACAAGAACCTAGGCCCTATTTTTAACCATTTACAGTACCTAGTTTAAATCTTGGATTGAAATAATAAAGCCCCTTTTAGCCTAAATGTAGGCTAACTTAAACTTAGGCATTTTTAGAATGAGTTTATTAAGTTACATAGGAAATGTATAATTATTAACTTTAAACCTACTTTTAAGGACTTTTTACATGTGTTGCATTCTGCAACAGAGCCCTTTTTGACAAAAAATCCCAAATTAAACTCCTTTAGGTACCCTTATTTTTGAATTCTTGTGATGATGTTGAAGGCACATTTAGGCCTAAATCGGCTTCTTCATCTGAATCCATATTGTGTCATTCAACCAAACTTAAATGAAGCCTAGGCCTACAACTTTTAGGCAATATCCAACTGTATAAAAGCAACTGTTGTCAAAATATACAAAAATTGTTACTAAGTTTAGCTGAAATACTTAGTGCAGACGTGCTAAACAAACTGTCTCTAAACTCCAACCTCAAAACTTCTTGTCTTGTAACACAGCTTGCGCTAATGCAATAGAAAAAAGAAAGAACAGAAATTGTTGTCTGCTAGAGAAGCAGAAGAATAGAAGCAGACTTCCTTCCATAGCAAGTGAGAATTACGTTTAACTCTGGGATCACGGCAAATCTATCTAGCAGACAATATTTGTATATATCATATTTCAAGTTTATAAAGTTGACAGTATTCATGTATAAGAGAACTCAGTATAATTTGTTTCGGTATCTTATTCTCCATCACTTTTTCAGTTTTACTTCACTCAAAATAGACACATCAATGTCGTATGCTAGATTTATGTAGGTCTACCGTGATCCCAGAAAAAACGTAACTTGAACCCGATCGCCATCGCCAAGAACAATGAAGGCGGATGAATGCTAACGTAGTGTTTTGCAGCACATAATGAGTTTAATAATGTTGAAAAATAATAAAATAAAATATCTAAGTGAGTTTTAATTAAATATTGTATTGCATTTTTATTTAATCTGAAGCAGCTTAACAGTTTTTATTTATTTTCAAACAAGTGAGAACGGAACTATTTTACCGACCTTGTTTATTTGGTTAATGGCGGAAGACATTATTTCATCGGAAACTAACGACACGATTACACAATAGTTGAAAATGAAACGTTGTCACTCGATAGTCGATAGAAACTGATTACTATTAGTATTTCAGCCCGATGGTAATTTTTTATTAATTACTTGAAACACTTTTTGGCCAACTTGATTTGTTTTATGCTTTCCAAAGCTCCAACTAATTATGTGACCAGATGCGAAGTATTCGAAAAGGTCCGAACTATTCAACCACCGTTGAACTATTCAAAAAATCGAATACTCGCAGATAGAACGAATCGAATCGAATAGTAGTTTTACTATTCGATTCGATTCGAAATTTTGAATATTCGCACACCCCTAATATTTTGGAAAAGTTGCTAGTATTTGCTTTTTCTTGGTAGGGTATAAGGTGTCTTAACTAAAAAAAATACCTTTATAATGTATACAGTCGGTATTTTAATTTTTCTTAAAACTTTATCAAGAATAGAAAAATAGACTGTAGGAGCTAGAAAATCATCAACTTCAGTTCTGACCAAATTTCACACTAAAATATTTGCTCACCTCACTTCTCACTACAGTAGTTGTCTTGTTATCTACACTGACCCTCTGTTTGCAGGTAGCATGTGGCCTGAACCACACAGTGTGTGTGGCAGCCAATGGCAGCGCAGTGTGGGCCTTTGGTGACGGAGACTACGGCAAGCTGGGACTTGGCCACACCACTACCAAAGGCACTCCTCAGGTAAACCATAGGACTATTACTTACATGTTCAATATGTGCTGAGATCAAATGTTTAGGATCAAAGTTTTAGAACTGTGAGGTTTTATCCTTAGTACAGAAAATCTAGAACAAAACCTGATCCTGGAAAGATCTTGGGTTGATGCTGCTTTTTCGAATAATATTCTGCGCACAATTAACAAGTTAAGTGGATTTTAGTTATTTTTGATCACCAATTAGTCACCAGCATTCCTTTCAGACATTAATTAGGGCCTGTAATTATTGACTTATGATTTTTTAAATAAAGACAAAATTCCTTGAAGTATAATATTATTAGCACGGTTTGTTACCATTAAAAAATCTGGTTTTTTGTGGAGTACTTATAACGTAACGCTTTAGTATGTAAGGGTTCAAAACAGGAAGACATTTTTCCATTTTATATTTTCAGAGAGTGGAAGCACTCTGTGGAGAGTCAGTGAAGAGAGTTTACTGCGGAACTCAGTTCACAGTGTTTTTGACCAATGATGGACGAGTGTTCACTTGCGGCATCGACCGTCTCATTGGTCAACCAGAGTCGCGAGCGAGAGGACTTCTCAAGCCTGAACAGGTGAGATTGAAGTCCATTGTAGGTCAATGGTACAGTTGTGTACTTATAACTGTGTATTATCTTACCAATAGCATTTAGTCAAGTTTTAAGGGAAATGTCCACACCTTTAGAATGTAGGGCTGCACTTGAACGAATTATGAAATAAAAAATCTTGGCTCTCCAGATACTCTCTCTTGTATTTAACAGCTACATGATGTTTGACAGGTGATGACTCTGAGTGGAGTGTTTGTAGAAGCTGTAGCTGTTGGAGCAGAGCATGTGTTGGCTCTCACCTCTGCAGGAGACGTGTGGGGGTGGGGGAACAACTCTGATAACCAACTCGGCCTTGGTCACACCCCTATCATCAGACATCCCCAACTCATACCCACGCTCTCTGGTAAAGGCATCAAACAGGTATGTTGTGCTTTTCGGATCGTACTGAGGTTTTTAAGTAAAAAGATTTATTATTTCACTCAAATCACCAACATTTGTTTAGTAGTCAAGGTTTAACTGCTCATTCAGGATTATAATATTGCAATCAATATAGTTATTATAGTTTAAGATTTGATCATATTTTCGCATCACTTGTTGCACAGATTTCCACGGGCCGTACACACAGTGCCGCCTGGACTGCCCCACAGTTGCCCCGTCGTCGCCCTGGTGTGTCCACCTCTGTACAGCTGGGTTGCCCCCCCGCCATTCCTCCACAGTTTGGCCATCTGCAGGGCACCCCCGTCCCCTCCCTGCGAGCTAGACTACGACTGCTGCACTACTTTTCTGACACTTTGTACAGCTGTTGGCGACTACTGCCTCTCTGCTCACAGGTAAATAAGAACTCCTCAGGGATTTTTCAGGTCATCAAACTAATTTGAATGTTAAATACTTAGTAATGCTCATGGATGTAGGCATTCTGTAGAATATGTACGATTTTAGCTAAACTACTTTGACTAGGTTACTATGCTGCAAAGCAGTTAAGAAACTCTTAACACAATCACTGACAGCAAAGGTGTTTTGTTAAATGAATTTTACTTGGGTCGGTGAAAAAAAAAAATTACCACTTAAGTTTGGTTAGCAGTTATTCAGATTATCGACTCTTTCACTTAACTGAAGACAAATAATGTTGAAGTTGTTTTGTTTCAATTGTCTAAAGATTACAAAGTAAATGAGAAAGAATGAGAAAAAGAGTGAAATTAAAAAGATGTTATTATTTTAAGATAATAATTTTAAAGAAATAACTATGATTTATCCATCTATAAAATATATTGCGTTCTCTCCCCGTTGCAAGGCACGGGCAGAACAATTAGTATTTGTATTTATAATGGCCTTTGTTTAAGTAATGCTTTGTTAAATACTTTTCAATGTTGTTTTTTCCACTCCTTATTTCTCTCCCCTGTTTATTGACAGCAATGTGACTGGGCCAATGTGGAGCCATACAGTTGGCTAGCCTGTGCCCAGCTGAGGCCGTTGTTGGCCCCAAGAGTGTACACACTACCACTGGTTCGCTCTCTGGGCCGGACAATGGTGCAAGGTCGCAACTACGGCCCACAAGTGACCGTGCGACGCCTCACAAAACAGAAGGCGACCAAACCCATTTTCACACAGGTGGCCAGACAGGTGGTGAAGATGAGGCCAGCTGATTTGAGATTGCCGTCCAGGGCTTGGAAGGTACAGACTATTATTGTCTCTTGGAAAATTCATTAAGCAATTAGTTTTGATTGACTTTTAGAATATAATGGGTGTTAACAAATTATAATTGTCTACACCATTGGACAAATAATATATTCATGTAGTATGTGAGTTAAAGAACATTGAAATGTAAATTTTTTTTATATTTAATGATGCTGTGTTTTTCCAAGGCCACACTAAAAAAACAGGCCGTAATGCTCGTCCAGCATGAAGTCACGATAGAAGACGGCAATGACGTAATTTTGCCGTTTGTGATCAGCTGCTTGTTTTAATCTTTCATTGGAAAATAAATAAATAAGTACTTATACGTCATAGCCGTCTTCTTTCGTGACGTCATGCTTGGCGAGCATTACGGCCTGTTTTTTTAGTGTGGCCTTGGTTTTTCTCACAATCAACAATCAACAAATTAATTACTCCAAAGTATCAAAAAATTAATAAGTACTTTCTTACTATAGGTCGGCCGCTTAGAAAACGACCTCCTCCAGCATTGGTTTAGCATTAGCGCGCAGGTCGTTTTCTAAGCGGCCGAACTATATCTGACCCAATTGTATAAGACAATGTATAAACTTATTCTGGTTTTAAAAGTTGAAATGACTGTCATTGATGTTGCAATGGATGGATGTAATTGTAAAGTACCCGTTTGTACTATAGTAGAATTCCAATTATCCAAAACAATGATAAGCGAATTGCTTACAGAAATAGTTTTAAAAACCTAAAACAAATAATCATAAAATAAAAATTATTATTAAAAAAGGCATAAGCTGTGATTGCCGCAGAATCCTGAACATCTCCCACAGTCATGGAAACATCATCAACGTCTTCCTTGATCACAGCAAAATCCTAAACATCTCCCCTGATTGAGTAGACTTTATCATCGTATCCCGCAGTAATATTATAGAAATATCATTAATTTCTTTCGTGATCGCAGAAAAATCTTGAATATTTCCCAGGGTAATGTAGACATCATCATCATCTCAGAAAAAATATTATCATCGTCCACCTTGATCACAGTTCATGGCAAAATCTTTTTAAAAACGTTATATTAAAACCTATTTATTATCAAATACCCCGAATTTCTGTAAAAATCTATTATTCGAATTGTCGACTATCCGAATGTGGTACTGTTCCAAGTAATTTGGATAGTTGTCAGTTCTACTGGAAATTGTGTCAACATAACCAAACTTGACTAAATGTATATAAAAACATCAGTCGGAACAGAAAATTTCCACAAAGTTATTAGCTAAGACTTTTAAAGTCGGGGAGTTTCCCTTTCTATCCATGAGCAGAAGGTTTATCAATAGTGCAAGTGTCAAAGCATTGTATGAGGTATCTCAAATCAACCTCTGCCAATTTTCCTAAACCTTTACCTTTTCAAACCTTGTAATTATGTGCCAGGTGAAGCTGGTAGGGGAGGGTGCAGACGACGCTGGTGGTGTGTTCGATGACACTATGACAGAAATGTGTGATGAGCTGGTGTGTGGTGCTGTGCCTCTACTGATACCAACACCCAACGCAGTCAATGACACTGGCTACAACAGAGACAAGTATCTGCTCAACCCATCACTCACCCAGCCACAGCAACTTGTGTGGTTCAAGTTCCTAGGTAAAAAAAATCATTCAATTAACTTTGAAAAGTGATTATTTCACATCATCCATGTAGGTCTTTTTTGTTTCGTTCTGCAGCAAATAGTTTCAAGGCTTTGTTAAGGCTTCTTTAAAAATATCTTTTGACGTTACGGTGTCATAGACTAATTGACGTTTGTCCTGTCTTTTAACAGTAAGTCTTTTAAACTGTTCCCTGAGGTTGACAGACAAGGAACCCATATTATTAAAATTGCTTCATTATATATTTTTGTTATTGATCTAAAACTTTTTACTCCTCCTTTATTCATAATATTGCTAACTCTACCGTTCATTCTGAAGGCCTTGTCCTTACTAATTTTGTATTGTTATCAATATACTATGAGTGGACGAGAAGAAATATTTCAATTGCTTTCCCCTGATATAACTTGTGTGTGATGAAACCGATTTCTTATGCAACCTTGTCTGTGCAGGTATTTTGTTTGGTGTTGCAATCCGCACCAAGAAGCCGCTAGCCCTGAGTCTGTCTCCCCTGGTGTGGAAGTTGCTGGTGCAGGAGCCAGTGTCTCGCGCAGACCTGGAGGAGAACGACACTCTATACGCGCAGAGTCTGCGAGGTATACGAGACATTCACCTTGCAGAGGTCACTGAGGCCAACTTCCATGAGGTAACAGAATTAGGGGTGTGCGATGCATCGAAAATGCATCGAAATTTCGATTCGATTCGATTCGATGCATCGAATCGCGATTCGATTCAGTGGTGGTCAAAAAACGATTCGATTCATGAGGGAGTCAGTATCCATATACGAAAAACGCCTGCAGAAAGTCAATGCAATACCCGCAATACAGGAGCGCGTAGCTGTTGCGTTTCCTTTACGAAGGCGTTCTTATTTAATACATTCTTTGCATTAAATATAGCTTTAATTGTTTTTATATTTTTTTGTTTTGACTTTGCAAATGATGAGAGGTTTTGTTTTTTGTCTTGATGTAAGCAGTGTGAGAAATATTTTACCACTGTAAACCTAGCCAAAACAAGATAGGTTACTCCAAAATCATTTTAAAAATAAGTCTGAAAAATTGTTACTTAATACTTAACTAGTAAGATTAGTTTTATAGACTGATACATTTGGTATTTTTGTCAGGGGTTTTTTGTTCAGACAAAAGAAAAAAAAGAATAATTTATTTTTAAAGAAACACTCTTATATCTATTATTACAGAGGAATGAAAATGTTCAAATGAGAATTAAAGATTAAGTTAAGTTGGCTCACGACCTTTAAGAATAAAGACACAACAGAGCAATTGCCGCACTGCCACTAGTCAGAGCCAGTCTAGTGTCTACTGACAAGAGTGACAAGACAAAAGCCGTGACGCAACACTAACAGTGCAAAGAAAACAAAGTCAAAAGAATAGAAAGACTATTTATCCAGACATACTAGTTTAATCATTTATTGTTTATTCCATACCTAATTAAAAATATATTTTAGTATTTTACATAATAAATTATAAACAAAAGAAATATCTGATATAGTGAACAGATCTATATCCTGGTTAGATGGGGGTAAAAAAATATATTTCTAAGCTCCAAGACAATTACAACTCACAAATTACAATGAATTAATTTCTTTGAAAATGATCTGTAACAGTTTTGTGTTTTTGAATAAAGAAATATATTTTTTTGTCTCTACTTCCTTGTTTCATTACTTGCATTTTGTCAGCAATTGAAGCAACTGGGTAGCAACTGGGTGGTGTAAGAGGGGAGGGGGAGGGTCTATGACCTTGAATGCACACATCGTTGCCCGGGCCTGGCTGGTGAAAGTGATTCATTGTTTTTGTTGACATACTACTACCCTTCCTTCAGAGAAAAAGACCCTGCTGTTCCAAAAACATTGAGGGGAGTTTAAAAACATTGACCTGTGTTGCCAAGGGCACTAGAAGATAGCATTTAACTTTCTTATCTCTTGATTTAATATTATTTTAATCTTCTATGTATTATTTAAGAGTTACTTTTAGGGTACCTAATTAATTGTGATATTGTTTGGCTTTATTTGATGGATTTTTAATTCCTTTCATTCATTAGCTATCAAAATCAGTTGTTTTAGGATTTTAATCTCTTGCAGTAGGTATATACCACTGTATGACATGATATGCATTTTTTACAGTCCTTAATAATTATACCATAAACAATGTTTTGTGTGTTATTTACTGTTTTTGAGTTTTATAGTAAATTAGTTTACACAATATCTTTTCTTCAATGAGTTCTCCACTTGTCATGTTGCTTAGCCTGTTATTATTTTAGGCCCTATAAAAATAATGCCTATGTAAAGCTGTAGGCCTACTGATGCCAATAATTGATAATTCTTTATTTATGATGATGTAACAAATAATGTAAGTGTGAGGTTATTATACTAAGGAGGTTAGGAGGCAGGGAATGAATCGAATGATACATATTGCATGGTGGAAACATATTATTATTATTTTCTTCTTGCTTGCAGTCCTGAAGCCGGTCCACAGGCCCTAAACTTGTGATATGTAAATTTATTTCTTAATGGTGTTTTTATATTAAGTTCCATTCAAATTTGTTGTAATTTAGCTACCGGTACCTATTTAGTTATTTAAATAGTTATTAAAATGAGAATGAATGTCTTGATAAAAAAATATTTTCTTCTTTCTTTCAGTTGAGCCAATTCCAAGTAAAAATTATGAAATAGGCAAGTAATCTCCATACATAGGCTCACTGATATTTCCAGCAATACGGGTTATTCTAATCCCTATGATTGAAAATAAATATTTTTCACCTAAAATTCATATGTTAAGTATGAATAGGCCTAATACCACATCAACAAAAATTTGTATTACACAAATGTGGTAAATTTTAATTATTGTTAATCCACTCAATTGACAATTATGAATAGAAAAATACCGTATTGCTTCGAATCGAGTTGCATCGAATCGAATCGAAAATCTTTTGAATCGAATCGTTGCTTCGAATCGAAAATTTTTTGCTGCTTCGCACACCCCTAAACAGAATGTAGCAAAATGTTTTTAGAGGTTGGCATCGTTTTTCCTTTTGCATTTGCCTGTCGCCATATTCTCCTAGCGTGAAATATATCAAAGAAAGCAAGGGGTGAGCCGATATGATACATAATTTAAAAAACTGTACGAGGCTGCTTTGGCTACATGATCTGCCGCGCTACCGGCTAAGCCACTAAATTTCCACAAATTTTTATTTTTCTTGCAGTACCATATGTGACATTATACAGAAGACCCCCTCTTAACCGAACCCAATGAGACCGGACCTAGGTTGGATAACTCAAAAGGTCGGTTAAAAGGGACAATCCCTAAAAACATAAAAAAATTAAGTGAATAAGTTTGGAATTAGCTTATAGCCTACAGGGTAATCACTATTCTGAAGTCACACATGCATTATTTACAAAATGAACAACACGTATCAATCTCTTTTTAAAAAAAGAGGAAGGACTTTATTATTGACGACAGTAAAGTCACAAATAAACCCAAAACACAGTATAGTTAAAACTTAAGCACGGTCAGTTAATTAAACTTAACAGCTAAACACACACTTCAACGTACTTACAATTATTATAAATTTGCCACACAGATGACAAATCAGATATGTGCTCGCGCTACTATAAATGATGACAAACTGGCAATATGTAATATTTTGTAGGTTAAATACAAAATAACTTATTCTCAATAACTTCCTTTAGAATTTAGAATTTCCCATCGCTGAGCGTGGTAGTGGAAATGCCGAGATTCCTTGAAAACGGCAGTTTAACTAAATTGCTCTCAAAACAAAGTAGGTTAAAACAAACTATAATATTTTACGAGCAAGGGCAGATAATCTGATTATTGGTTAATGTGAGGTCAGTTAAGAGGGGTCTGCTGTAGTGACTTTAAAAATTATGGAAGGGGGGGAAATATAATCAAATTGCATAAAAAGGTGTTCACTGGTCACTGGTCTTTTAAAGATACATTTTAAGGCTTTACGCTTGTTGGGAGAACTTAGATATAAAATTAATATGTACCAAATTGGGAATTACTTTTGTAATTACTGTGTTAGGCACCATGTACAATAAAGCTTTGCCTATTGTCTATTATTTAAAAAGAATTCTAAGTCACAGATTTTTTTAGAGTCTCCAATGGTCACAATGGTGTCAACATAGTTTAATATAGTAATTTGACGTTCTGGTGTTAATAATAAACGATGCCAGTCAATAAACTTGAAGCTTTTTAAAAGTAGAATGTTGGCATGAAAGAGAATTTCTGTAGGAGCTATTTCTGGTAAAACGCAGATTCTCGGGCGGGGTTACATTTGATTTGGGATTTTGCCACAATCGCGAGTTATGATTTTGTCTCCGTGATCACTGGAATTGATGATGATTTTGAGGCTATCATACAAGTAGATTATGTTTTGTTTTTTTCACTGACCCTTAAGCACATGAGTGTATGTTTGAACAGTTCATCCCTGTGGAGTGTTTTGAGGGAGCGAGCTGGACTGGGCAAGTAGTCCCAATAGTTCCCGGAGGACGCAGCATCCCTCTCTCCTTCCACTCTAGACAACAGTATGTCCAACAAGCCACCAACTTCCGACTGCATGAGATGGATCTACAGGTGGGTTTAGTAAGACACTTTAAGGTTATGAACTCTTTAGTGAACCATTTAGTTATCCATATTCAGAACTAAAATTCTAGGTAGTACCCCAATAGATATTTTTTAATTCTATTTTGATGATGAGTTTATGAATTTAATCATGATTAACTACCAACACTTAAGACCAAAGAGCCAAGGGCAAACTTGGGATGGTTTGGCACCATTTGGGAAAAAAACTTCAATAGCAGGGTCTGGCAGGCATTAAAAAAATATTGCCTTGAAGAGTTGAAATAAGAAAACTTATACAACTTTAAGAGCAAAGTGGAACAAGTTTATTTTAGCAGTATTTTTTTCTTACATCTTAGGAGAACCCTACAACAGGATTTCAACTGGTTTATTTAGCAAGCATCAAAGGCCTGATGATGTTTATTCTCTGTAGGTGTCGGCAGTTCGTGAAGGCATGTCCTGGATTGTCCCCGTCCCACTGTTGTCTTTGGTCACGGCATCTTATCTGGAACAACTTGTCTGTGGAGTAGCTCACATCTCTATTTCCCAGCTCAAGAAAATTGCAAGGTATAACAATAGTCAATTCCTTATATTCCCAGAAAAATATTATTATATTAATATATTGGCATTATATTAGGTAACATATCACCAAGTTTGTCTTCAGCCCTCGGATATATTTGTTACAGTTACAGGATTACTAGTGTGTCAAATGTTTTGGTTCAAAATTGAGATAGAGTAACAACATTTCAAAATTAGTAATACTATGACAATTAATTATAAAAATTGACTCATGACGGACAAAAGTACCCTACAAAACCTGATAATAAACTCTAAATTCACTCTTGGAGGCAAGATGTTTTAAGCATACTCCAAGCTTTGATATATTATTTCTTCAGCCTGTTTGGTCACACTCCTTGATTAATCCTCACTGTTCATTAACAAAATGATCAAATGAAATAATACACATACATACAATAATAAATTAAAGATACAAAATGAAATAATGGACTAAGTTGTTGTCAAGTTCAACTTCTAAGATGTCTGTAAAAATGCTTCTCAATGAATTTAGTGTTTTATTCAAGAAATAAGTATCTTTTTAGTGTAACAGTGTGAATATGAAACTACTATAAATACTAAATTTGCAGATAGTATAAAAACTGCCTTCCGTAAGTTCAATAGTTAATTAGATAAATTTTAAGGAGACTTAAATTGGAAGAGGTTAGAGCACATATTTTTCCCAATAGCACAGATTGTAGTTAAACTTTGGCCTAGAATTTCATGTTTCACAAGTAATTAGCCACTTCTGATAGATTTGCGATTCTTAACACTGCTTTTAAACATTTAAATAAATCAACAAATTAAAAATATCAGACATACCTCGACCAACAGACATATTACCATCACCAACAGACATGACTTCACTACCTGAGATGAACAGCACTCTGCAGCATGAAATGTTTGAGTGTGCTGATGTTGACTAAATGTTTTTTATGAACATAACAAATAATATTGATCCATGCAAATAGGAATTAAAAAAACAATTTTAATCAGCTGCTTTAACCAGCGAACACAGAATGATAACTTAATTCAATATTATAGAACGGGCATTAAAATTAAACAAGCGATACAAAATGTTTTGCTAAATCATTTGTTTGTCATAGAAGTGATGCAAGAATGATGTAACGCCTCGAAATTGGCAAAAATTAGTATAGTAGACGTTATAAATTTACTCTGCATTTTGACAACCTTACAATATTGAGATATAAATACTATTTTCTGGTTTTATTACCAATTTAATTATTTGTTTTTAATTTATTGTGCTTGTCACCGTCTTTATTTATATTTTGTCTGCAGGTATCGTGACTTGGATGAAAATAACCCTCTGGTCCAGTGGCTGTGGTCGGTGCTGGAAAACTTCTCTGATGGAGAGAGGGTTCTGTTCATGAGATTTGTATCAGGCAGATCTCGGTTGCCAGCAAACCTTGCTGACCTCTCTCAGAGATTCCAGGTAAACATTGTTTGCTGTATTTCAAAATCACAGTCAGAAAAAAAATCCTAAAGGATTAAGCATTTTTCAGGACAGATATTGGCTAGCTTTGTATCACTAAACCAATGACAAAAGTTATTTTACGTCATACTGCTTTATAAACAACTTTTTTTGACACATGCGTTGAGATTCAAAAGTTCTTCTTTTTAGTCTTTGCATAATAACATGTTTTGATGATTATTTACTAGTAGTAAAAAGATCATTGTTGATGATACTTTTGATTTGAGAGATTGTCATAATTTAATTAAAATGCATTCGGTTATAAATAATCAAAACATTCATTGTTGTGTTATTATTATTTTTGTGTGCATTTCCCGTACACCACTGGTGAGGTGAGTGACACAATGGACGAAGTTAGTAGGCGTAACGATTTGTATCAAAATATAATAGAAAAAGCACAAGAAAATAGTTTATAGCACTGGTGTACGTTTCTATTGTTAAGTGCGTTTTGTATTTTAATAAAATTAGTTAAGAGAACATAAGGGTTTTTAAGGGGTATAAATAAAAGGAATACAAGGTAAATTTAGGGTTATTATATTTCCACGACAACCGTGCCCAAATCTAATGTTTGTTTTGAAGAACAACCGATTGGTTCAAACCACAATGATTGGTTTAAAGTGATCGAATCAACAACCGATGGTTAGGAATGAACCAAAGTTATGCATGTGCAACAGCTGATTGTTTCAAGAGACAAGCTGAAAGAAAAATTTAAGGTTATTAATAAACAGTGCATAAATTTTACTCTTGTTTTTATACCTACGTCTTTTGGCGGCATGACGAAAAATATAGTTTGTCATTCGGATCAAGAGTGTCTTTTTAATACTCGGTAATTTTCCAGCCTCGGCAGTTAAATTGGAGCTTGTATTAAAAAGATCCACTTTTGATCCTAGTGACGAAATATACTATTAGCAGGGTTTGCTGTTTGGCAAAACTTCCAGACAAAAAAAGCCTTTGGCAGTTTTACCTTACAATTGCTTAAACTTGGAAATCACTAGAAGTAGCCACAAAAATAATAATTAAAATGTTGGGTATTTCATGGTTATTTTACAAAATACCTCAAATTGGATTATTGTTATTAGTTATTAATAATGTGTAAATCACTAGATCTTGGTACAAATAAACTTCCTCTTACATTGTGCAGAGTGTTCCAAAAGAACTCTTTTATTGCTCCAAAAAACTTCAGGTAATTGTCCCTTTTCTTAAGTGTAATTAAGAGGATTAATGAGAAGTTATCCTATACTCTAATACGAGCAATGTTTGCTTGTATGTATGTATGTATGTATGTATGTATGTATGTATGCTTGCACAAAGATCTCGAAAACGGCTCCGACGATTTTCTTAAAATTTTGTAAATAGTTTATTTTTGGCCTAAAAACAAGTTTACTGCAGTTATAACTGCCAACAAAAATCTAATTACGTGGAAAAAGTAAATTAAAAGTCACATTTTTTTAACATTAGTCTAATGGGTTGCTAAGTAACCATGTTGGTTGAATGAAATAACAAGGAAAAAGTAAACAAAAGACTTGTAAGTTGTAACACATGTGTTCATAAAGGCATCTACCCACAGTGTAGTAGAAATTATAAAATACAGTACAAAAGCAAAAACATCACTTGTTACTATTGAGCA
The DNA here is from genome assembly GCF_028750875.1 of Macrosteles quadrilineatus. NCBI lineage: Eukaryota > Metazoa > Arthropoda > Insecta > Hemiptera > Cicadellidae > Macrosteles > Macrosteles quadrilineatus. Next base: position 104,247,196 of record NW_026542602.1, on the reverse strand, counting down.
ATGATTATACTGAAGCTTATTCGATACATTGTAGGAAATGTTAACTTAGCAGTGCGGAGTGTGGGATCTATTATTACGATTAGATTAAGGTAGATTTCCCATCCTTATGGAACAGCTGAATCCAATTTTATTGTTAGTTCTGTCCGTCTTCTGTAGATGTCGTGCTTTGTTTACAATTTGTTTCTTGTTATTGCAGTAATTTAAAACCTCGTTTAACCAAATAAAGATATTTAATCATAAACGATAACTCGTTCACTATCTTACCGTACTATATTACTATATTACTATCGTTGGCTATATAACCAAACAGTGAGACACAAATAATGAGAAACTAACCAAAAAATAATATAAACAAATTGTAAACAAAACACGACATCTACAGAAAACCAGACAGAACTAACAATAAAAGTGGCTTCAGCTGTTCCATAAGGATGGTAAGGTATCTGCAATCCTAAAATGCTATGGGAAGGTAAGGAAACAGGTCCGCGACATAGGAAGTGGTGAAGGAAGTAGTCAATGCGAGCTACCCTGAGTGCGGGAACTGTTTATGACGATTAGATTAAAGTATCTGCAATTATAAAATGCTAAGGGAAGGTAAGGAAACAGGCCCGTGACGTAGGAAGTGGTAAAGGAAATAGTAAAGGTGAGCGGGACGGAGTGTGGGAACTGTTTATGACGATTAGATTAAGGTATACCCAATCCTAAAATGCTATGGGAAGGGAGGGAAACAGAGGTCCGCGACGTAGGAAGTGGTGAAGGAATTAGTAAAGGCGAGTAGTCCGGAGTGTGGTAACTGTTTATGACGATTAGATTAAGGTATCTGCAATCCTAAAATGCTATGGGAAGGGAGGGAAACAGGTCCGCGACGAAGGAAGTGGTGAAGGCAGTAAGTAGTAAAGGTGAGCGGTCCGGAGTATGGGAACTTTTTATGACGATTAGATTAAGGTTTCTGCAATCCTAAAATTCTATGGGAAGGGAGGGAAACAGATCCGTGAAGTAGGAAGTGGTGATGGAAGTAGTCAATGCGAGCTATCCTGAGTGCGGGAACTGTTTATGACAATTAGATTAAAGTATCTGCAATTATAAAATGCTAAGGGAAGGTAAGGAAACAGGCCCGTGACGTAGGAAGTGGTAAAGGAAATAGTAAAGGTGAGCGGGACGGAGTGTGGGAACTGTTTATGACGATTAGATTAAGGTATACCCAATCCTAAAATGCTATGGGAAGGGAGGGAAACAGAGGTCCGCGACGTAGGAAGTGGTGAAGGAATTAGTAAAGGCGAGTAGTCTGGAGTGTGGGAACTGTTTATGACGATTATATTAAGGTATCTACAATCCTAAAATGCTATGAGATGGGAGGGAAACAGGTCTGAGACGTAGGAAGTGGTGAAGGAAGTAGTAAAGACGAGCAGTCCGGAGTTTGGGAACTGTTAATGACAATTAGATTAAGGTATCTACAATCTTAAAATGCTATGGGAAGGGAGGAAAACAGGTCTGAGACGTAGGAAGTGGTGAAGGAAGTAGTAAAGGCGAGCAGTCCGGAGTGTGGGAACTGTTAATGACAATTAGATTAAGGTATCTACAATCTTAAAATGCTATGGGAAGGGAGGAAAACAGGTCCGAGACGTAGGTAGTGGTGAAGGAAGTAGTGAAGGCGAGCAGTCCGGAGTGTGGGAACTGGAAACCAATTGTAACAGTTAGATTTATGTATCTGAAATTGAAATACTGAAATGCTATGAGAAGGGATGGAAACATGTCCAAGACATAGGAAATGGTGAAAGAAGTAGTAAATGCTAGCAGTGCGGAGTGTGGGAAATGTTTGTGGCAATCAGATTAATGTATTTAAAATACTAAAATGCTATGGAAAGAGATGAAAATAGTTCCACGGCGTAGGAAGTAGTAAAGTTTAGCATCGCAGATTGTGGGAACTGGGAACCGTTTGTGGCAGATAGATTAATGTATCTGTAATTCTTAAATGCTATGATAAGGGAAGTAAACAGGTCCATGACGTAGGAAATGGTGAAGGAATGTAAATGCTGGCATCGCAGAGTGGGGGAATGATTTTCCCCGAGCAAAGCTCGGTCCCCAGGTACTGTCCTATAATGCATCCAACCCAATTATCTACCAAGATCTATTTTTATTAAATAAATGTTTAATTCAGATTCAATGTTTTGTATTTTTGCATTTAAGCATTTTAATTTATCTTTATTTTTACTTAACTATGTCTCTCTAAGATCAACATTTTCAATAACATGGTTGAATTGATTATAGATTATGAAAGTAGAGCGGGCCGTTGACGGGTTGCCGACTGCACAGACCTGCTTCTTCCAGCTGAGACTGCCTCCATACACTAGCGCTGAGACCCTAGCGGAGCGACTCCGTTACGCAATCAACAACTGCCGCAGCATAGACATGGACAACTACATGCTGACCCGCAACGCCGACGCGGGCTCAGATGATGACTGAACCTACTTTTGATAGCTTTTATTAAAGATTTATACCTTGTAAATTATGTATTGTAATTTATTTTGTTAATTTTTATAAAATGTGAAAATTTATTGCTTGTTTTCTGTAAGCAAATACAATTTTTTGACATTAATTAATTGTTGTTATAATTTCCTTGGGTGCTGGGTTCAGTTTATGAGGTTTAGGCGATACAGATCCAAACCGATATACCCTGAGAAAATGTGAGATTTATGAACCTGTCTTGGGAGCCAGCTGACACAGGTGAGATTTCACAGGTTTGACAGTTCACCTACAAAATGTTATTTTTTTAGCACAACCTGGGGAATACACATAGCTCTATCGAGCAAGTGATTTTGAGTTCTTGTGCAATTGCTTAAGCTGCATTTACATGAAGCCAGTAGGCAGGCAGGAGGTACCTTGAAGTACGTCAAGGAAGACCCGCTTGTCTACTTCCCTCATGTAAACATAGCTTTAGTGGCTAACACACTTTTTCTTTACATGATAGAACTCCTATTTATTACAACAAAATAATTGTGTAATATTTTGTGATTTGTATTTGTGTATCTCTTTGGTCCTGGACACATTTATTCAGGCTAGCTGACTTACTTTTAGCGAATTACCGTATTATTACAGCTATTACCGTAGGTGGCACAGTAAGACCTATGCCCGGGACCAATATACTTTTTCATTTTGATGTCCCTAGAGGCCAAAAACACTATTCGTTCAAATTCGTATGTGTATGTGTTAAAATATATATATATACGTCTGTGAACGCAATAACTTGAGTAATTTTTGTCCGATTTTAATTAAATTTGGCTTGAAGGTGTAGGACGGGATAAACTTGAATGAGTTCGCAAACCAGCATGATTGGACAATAGAAACGGGGTGTTATGGGAGGTTTTATGGGGTAAAAATTTGTTTTTCTTATTTTTGTCCCTCGTAACAAAAAAGTTTCCAAATTTCTCTTCGCATAGTTTCAAAGAGCTTAAAAAAAAAAAATAATTTAGTATTTTGGGTTGTTTTTGTGTGGTTATTGGTTACTGAGAAAATTGAATGAATTGTAAATTTAAAACTCCCATGTTATTCTCATGGACAATAAGTAAACTGTTGTAGTTTGCTTGTTTATGGATATATTTTGATCAAACTTGGCAAATGTATTTATTTTATACAGTACTAAGCTATTCATATCTATTTTACTTAAAAGAAACACACTTTATTACCCTTCTTGTAGCAGCAAACCTAGGTACTTGTTAAACCTAATATTATTTAAATAGATTATTAAAAAAAAAAATCCAATACATGCAAGTAGGTTTGCTGCGGTGAGGGTATTTTAAATATCCTAACCCACCACTTGGCTTTGCTTTTATTTAATAATTATCCAAATCCAAATCAATTATTACTTTAATGAGTTCAATAATGGTCAGCAAGCACTAATGGAAATTTCCAGGACTTTTAGTCGTGGTAAGTTCAAACTAGCAATCAACTTTACTACTTTACTGCTTGTCAACTATAAAATCAGCAGCCTCCTCAGATGATGAAACTTTTCCCAGAACTATAATGTTCTGGAGATAAAGCTGTCAAGGTCTTAAACCTCACAAAGGAACCACATCAGCATTACTAGATCTAAAAAAGGGAGATAGCGCTTTAAGTTATACTTCGTCCCTGGTAAATTCTGACCCAGAAAACTGTAGCACAGTGTTCATGTCCAGAGATTTTCATTTAACTAATAGCTTTATAATATCCTGTAAATAGAAGAAATTTGCCTGTGGCACTCTTAAAGGTGTTTGTGAATTTATATAAAAACGGAGCAGACAAAAGAATAAATTGAATTGGAAACGTCACTTTATTTAACATTTGTATATATATAGTTAGGCTTTAGTTACATAAATCACAATTTTGGACGGATTAAGGATTCCACGTCTCTTGGGTTTACACACTAAGATGAAACGTAATGACTTGTTTGTAATGCAACACTATAGTTGCAAGCAAGTCAGAACAAGTAAACCACAAGACTTGTCGGAATTGGAGTCGGATTGAAAGGTTTGTGCGAATAGCCATCAATTTCTTGAGGTTGCACCTCTGGTCGACGCCTCAGTTTTGTCGCATTTGCTACATACAGTGACAGAGTTGGATGAACTCACAAATGCTTCCCAAGCTACCCCGGTGACCGTTCTGTTAGTTGCAAAGACTATTCAGACTTAAACAAAAAAGACCCAACCTATGCCGAGTTGATCACTTAATTTTTAGAAGTTGACCCGTCTGCAGACAACTGGTGTACTCAGTGGCGGATTCAAGGGACTGGAAAGGGGACCACCCCCCTCGGGCATATTTATATTTTTTTTACTGCATGTTATGTCAAAATTTTGCCACAATCGGCGAAGACAATGGTGATGTTCTGATACTGCGGGGGTTATTCAGGGTTTTGCCGTGTCCGCAGGAGATAATGATGAAGTCTACACAACCACGGGAAAAGAACAAAATTTTGCCGCAATCGTGGAAGACGATGCTGTTGTTCCGTTACCGTGGGGGTTATTCCGGGTTTGGCTGTGGCCGTGGGAGACAATGACGATATCTATACGGCCACCGGAAATTATCAGAATTGAGGCGCGATCGTGGCAGCCGCGGGAGACAATGGCAATGTTTACACAACCGCAGAAAATTATCCGAATTTTTCTGTGATTGTGGAAGATGATGATGACGTTTCCGTGAACGTGGGAGACGAGGATGATGTCTACATGGCTGCGGGAGATGATCAGAATTTAGCCACGAACGCGGAAGGCGACGATAATGTCTACTCGACCGTGGGAGATGTTCATAATTTTGCCACGATCGTGGAAGACAATGATGATGTTAGTTACCGCGGGGGTTATTAATGGTTTCCGTGCCCGCCCAATGACAGTGTCTATACGACCACAGGAAATGAACAACATTTTACTGCGATCAGCGAAGACGATGGATGACGTTTTCGTGACTGTGGGAGTGGGGGATGATCAGAATTTAGTCGCCAATGTGGAAGAAGACGATAATGCCTACGTGAACGCAAGAGATGTTCATGTTGCAGAAGACGATTATGATGTTCGATACAGTGGGGGTTATTCAGGGTTTTGTCGTGACCGCGGGAGACAATGACTTTGTGAGGGGGGGGGGGGCTCCACCACTAATCTCGCCCCCCTCATTCTATGGTTGGATCCGCCACTGGGTGTGTTAATCGTTGTAAAGAAAATAAACTCATTAAAAACCGTGTACGAAAAGGAAGGGGCAAAGTTGACAAGTCCCTGAAATCTGGTGCTGGTGCTGACGTTTATAAACCTGTATTGTGGTACTTCGAACTTCTTCACTTTTTAAATCATTCAAAAAAAAGGTTAATTTAAGTTACATGGTCCGTCTCCCGAGACTGGTAAATTCCCACCTGCACAATTTATTGACACATTTATTTTGTGTTTTTTTCTTTTTATACAACACAACAATAAATAAGTCAATGTACCAGTAAGGAATTCAAGAAGCACAATTAGAGAAGGTGTTGTAAAACACGGAACATCTAAACAGCACGGTCCCATTTCCAGCAAAACATAGTGATTTGTCGTTGCAGACAAGTCGTATGTTTCATTTCATAGTGTGTAAACCCGCCTTTACATGCTAGTTCTAGAGTAAAGCTAATACCTTCACATTATAAAATGTATTAATGATTCTTTTAATACTGAAAAATGGGTTATACTTATTACTTAAATAATGATAGTATATAAAAATAAAATAAACACATACTCAAACCCAATCTATTTACAACCTAACATTAGTTAACATATTTATTTAAAAAGAAACAGGTTTTGAGATCAGAAACTCCTCTAGTTTCAAAGACAAACAAAAATTAAAAAAGCTAAGCAAATAAAATAAAGAAACATGATTTTGGGACCTATCATCAAAATAGAATTTGATACAAGTATAGAAAGGTATTATAGATTTGTTTAGGCACATGGTGGTTAAGTCGTGACCTAATGTTAATAAGTTATCTAGTCACATTTCCAAAACTAATATAATTTTGATCTCAGATTTTAACTTTTTTTTTCATTATGTTTCTTAGATGGGTGATGAGCTGGTTTAGGACTTGAGTTTCTCAAATAAATAAGCAAGAAACCCTCTTAGAATTTTTGTAGGTATAGCAAGCTAACAACCTAAATATGTCCATCAAGAAACTTAACAACCTCTCACCCTAAACAATATACGGTTTGGCAAGAAAAAGCAAGTTTAAAGTAAGGGCAGGAAAGATTGATGGGTTTAAGAAATAAAATTGAGGAAGTAAAAGTCTCTCTGCCCAATTAGGGTTGTTTTATCTTTTCAACTTTCCTACCCTTTTTTACAATCTTTCTTGCCAATGGATTTTTGTATGTTTCTTATACCAGGTTGGCCATTTTTCATTTAGTATAGATAGACCTGATATCCCAACAATTCTTAAAACCTAAGCCCTTGTCTTCATTCGTTGATCTTTGTGGCCTATTCACAGTAAATTGTGATGCCATCTATATCGTCAATTGGTGATTGCTGTCATCATTTTATTATGATGATCGGTCATGATGATTCTTATCATCATTTTCTGCCCTCATTTTAAGGAGGAATGGCTAGGCTAAGTGGTTGTTCTAGAGGTGTGTAGAGCTGCAGGAGTGACAGAGAGGGCAGACGTCGCGTTGGTCCATCTCGTGATAGAGTGCGCTGTGATGACAGCTGGGACAGGACCACGCCTCACCCAGGCTGCTGATTGGGCGACCAGACGCGACACACGCTGGGTACCTCACACCACAGCTGGGACACAGCCCTGACCTGCCAGTCAACATTACTCTGTGTCAATGAAGGAAGAGTTACATGACACCTGGGAGAGAATGTGTTAAGTCAATTTCTGAAATTACAAGTACAGCCAAGAAAGTTTACCAGTACGACATAAAAAAATACAACATAAACTGACGAAGTAAAGTAATGTAAAGGCCTACATATTGTCAACATGTTTGTGTTCTAAAATAAATAAAACAAATAGCTTAATTTTTATTTGTTTTACATTACGCTGATGTTTTGTATTTTTATACCGTACTTTTTTACGTAGTTACATATAACAAAACAAATTTTTAATGCAAATGACTTTTTTCCTCCCATAAGACCTTGTTTAGCGATTTCCCTAAATTCCCTAATATTACTAAAAAACACACTCTATTAAAAAAATGTGTGTAGGTTTCCTTTTAGCAGCAAACCTAGTTACTCGTTAAATCTAATGTTATTTCAATAGATTTAATTGAAAATCAATTAAGACAAATGGAAATTCGCTTAGTCGGCAGGTTTGCTGCGGCGGGGGTATTATTATAAGAAAACAAAAAAAAATGCTTTGACTTTTAGGAAAAAATATTTTTTGGGTGTGTGTATATATATATAAATAAATAGACTTACGATCAAGGCCATCCAACATATCAGTAGCGTGGTGAGGGTTAAAGAACATAATTTGAATATCACACTACAGTGTTCCCAGACATGTAATTTGATACACTTAGGTAGAGTGTTTGTTACATACCATAGAGGCACTGTGGTGTTACATGACGCACACATGTTGTTGCTAGTGTGTGAATCCATGGTCACATACTTGGTGAAGATCTCTAGAGCCAAGTCTGCATACTCCTCACGTTTACTCTCCGACACCTGATAGAGTATAACTGATAGAGTATTGGTAGAATTGTAACTTACAACCATTGCACTTGCATGGTGAAGGAATGAAGGAAACCCAACATATTTCATAACCCAGCAGTAATCTGTTAAAATTTTTAAAATGTTTCGGAGAACAAATAGATCTATTCTGACATTCCCATTCGGATATTTTTTTTAAATTTTGTTTTCTGTGCTTCTTATGTAATCTCAAATTTATCCTCAAAAATGTCCAACATTGGGACTTGGTCGCTACCATTATAAAGTAGACATTTTATTTTCAAGTAAACTTTAGGTTAAAAAAATATAATTTAATAAAATATAATTTAATAAAATATAATATAATAAAATATAATATAATAAAATATAATATAATAAAATATAATACAATAAAATATAATATAATAAAATATAATATAATAAAATATAATATAATAAAATATAATATAATAAAATAAAATATAATAAAATATAATATATGCCTATATAAATATTTATTTTAAATAAAAAAAGAGACTGAAGCTGTATCAGGATCCAAAGTAAATGCTCGTACAATTGAATTTGGGTTCCTTATAGTCATTGAACAAAAAAAAATACAGAGGTTATGCTCAGAGACAAAGGGTCAAAGACATACACCTTTCAATAACTCACAACCTTATCAATTAAGAGTGCATAAAAAGTACTAATGTATTCAAATGGTAAAATAAATCAGCTTCTAAACTGTTTAACAGCAATGATCCAGCAATATTACAACAGTAGCTTGAGTTGAATCGACTGATACTTACAGACTCTAAGCTCTCTAGTTTCATGAAGGCCCGGGAGCAAGTTCCAAATGCTTTACATGCAGCACTAGCACAAGCCAACAGGCAGAAGATATCTTCTGTGTTCAAAATGTCTTCGTAGTTCTTCAGATTTAAAGCTGTTAACATTGCTGCATCCGCATTTCCTGCAAAATGTATTAGAAATAAAAAGGTAAAATTTAAAGTAGGTTTTAAAAGAAAATTTAAAGTAGACTGTGAATAAACAAAAAAATATTCTGATTGGGCCTATTTAAAAATTGTCAATACTATTTGTGACAAATTGAAATTTTAAGTTGAAATGTCTACCCAGTTCCTTGGATAAAATTTGCTTAGATTTGAGGAAGTAAGGCTTCCACAGTTACAATAAGTACTAGGTCTTCTGGGTACAACTGTGTTGGAATACAATGTGGAACTGACGTTTCGGCTTCGTTGCAGATAGCCATCTTCAGAGCTGGTGACAGGCACTAATAAGTTCCACCTAGTATTCCGACACGGTCATACCCAGAAGATCCTTAGTCCTTAGTGTCCTTCTTTTGTGTGTTGGATTTCCTCCTTGTTATAGATGAAATTCAGATTTTAATTTGTGTTCCACTGAGTTATTATCTCCCGAATGTAATGGTATTTATTGTACAATGGCTTTTGCCGTGAATAAACAAATTGAATTGAATTGAATTATGCCAACATGCTATGGTGTGTATTTTATTTTAGGGGAAATATGAGTGTAGAACTCTTTTTCCAGCATGGAATTTAATATTTTAACTACCAAAAAACGCTTTTACCTAATTTAGAATTGAACTGGCCAAATTTTGTTTACAAGTTAAGTTAACCGCTTTGACCACAAACTATACTCTTATTTCTTCTTAGATGAGACACCGCAAGGAATTAACTCTAGCAGTGGCCAATGTTAGAAGAGTGGAATGGCCTATCCTTTTGTTGAAAATTCGTAAAAATTCAACCGTAGAAGTAAACTTAGCCAACCTCATATTCCTTTTGTTCGGAAAGAACAGGAGATTCTAGAAATAGTAATATAATAATGATTTAGAAAGTTTTTTTTTCAGTAATGTTAAAAGAATAACAAAATTTAGAATTTTCTTTTTGAAATTTCAAAAGCAGTCTGGGTAAAATTTGTTCTACAGATTTTTTATGAAAAATTCATTATATACATTTAGTAGACAATCTAACTCCCTACATAGAAATATATAACTCGTTAGGAAAATATTTTTTCTTTGTAAGTTTTTTGGTCGTAATATAATAACAAACAGAGAACCGGAAAAATTGAAAACCCTACAGTGTTAGTTTGTGTTGTAAAAAGTTATATAATATATGTACTAATAATAATATTTACATATGTTTTTACTTCAAACCAACATAATCATCTTGTAGTGTATTCAATTACTTACATAAAAATGTATAACACGTTGGGTAACAATTTTTTTTTACGAGTAAGGGGCCTAATAATATAGTAAACGGATAACCGCAAAATACAACCGCAAGAAAAATACAACCTTTTATAAACACAATTTCACACTATTCAGTTAATATTCATGCATAATAAAATGCATGAAGATTACTGTTATATACACACACAAATTTCTCTAACAATACAAAATAATAACGAATTTAGTAATAAATCGTGGATAACACGGGAACGAAAACTCACACGCAACGGCGAATACAAGGCACTTTGTATATGAGACCTTGACAGTAGTGACGCACTTTCGTCGTCTTAGTGAGAGAAAACGGAAATATCCCTGAGCACAGGGCTGCCACTATCACAAGCTACATTTCTTACTCTTCAAAATGACATATTGTATATTACTAGTAATAATAACTTACACTGTGTGTAATTCATATTTTCCGTATTTCGTATTTCAAAAACAGCTGTTTTCATAAAATAGTATCTGTTGTGCAATCAGTATTTCGTTCTAAATATCAATACCACAATGAAGATAAAATCAATGGCTATCCAGTGGTACCACCCGCAACATCCCAAGACGAAACTTACCCGAGCAGGGTAATCCCAAACAAGTCGTGTTTTGACAGTTCCCTAGTGTCAGCTGCAAATGTCATGCCGCGCCAAAAATTAATTTGATTTCTAATCGTCGTGACATTGTTATATACCTGCTACAGGGTTTGTTTATGTAATAAAATGAAAGTTCAGAACGTGATCTTTTGAATGGTATATATATTGTTCATATCAGAGTTGATTATAAGCGGTTTTTTCACTGTTAAAAAAATGTCGGCCCATACTAGCGTATTACGCTTGTTGGCCACTGCTAGGGTTAAGGTGTTTTGTCAAGTTTTGTTTTACAAAATACTTTTAGTCGGTATCCTTAGTAACATGATAATGGTAAAATAGAATGAGTTTAACTACCACACAATTATCTAAGGCTTATCTATGCTCCTTAACTAACACGTTGAGTGCGGGCTGGTCACCGAGGAACCGTGCACCCAGGCCGGCCTGGTTACCTGTGCCCGGCCAGTTCCCGCTAAAATGAATCACTCAGTGTGGCGCAACGTTGTGGAAAGGACCGGAGTTATTGCGTGTGCGTTGCTAGCGTTACTTAACATAAACTGTGTGTTTCGCCCGCCATTCCCACGGACCGGTACCGGTCTCCCGGGACCGGTAAATACCCACTTGCACAATTTAATGACTTTGGACATTTCTTGACGCATTTATTTTGTGCTTTTGCTTTTTATACAACACAACAATATATTTTATAGTTTATTATTGTGCTTTTTAATAAAGATGGACTCCCCAATACCAAATTGTTATCAGCAGTTCCATGATTCACTGTTATTGAAATAAACAATGTTGGGAGGGAGGAAGGGGCTGTATATAATTGTAAATATTAGTTTTAGTGCTATTTAACATTTTTAGTGTGAAAAACAGTGTTTGTGAGATCAAAAATGGAGTATTTTCGTCACGGTGCCCACAAACGTCATTGTGCGGGCTAGCCCGGTCCCCAGTGACCGGCGATTTTAGACACCATTTTTATTGGGAAAAACTGCTCAAAACACTATTTCCGACCTGGATCCTCACTTCGGGCAACAAAAAATAAGATTTTATGAAGGCCTCAACAAAATTCCAGGCCCTGGGGAAGGACCCACTGATATATTTACCGCACTCAATGTGTTAAATATTGTTCACTAATAGCAATAGCAGGCAGGCATCCTAAGAATGCAAGTTATATTCATAACACTAGTTAGCATCATCAAAGGCCAAAGATGTTAATATGTATGTGTTAGGTTAGTACCTGTGTACAGTTGCCGATGAGCCAGCATCAAGAAGTGATAGGCTTCAGCCCCTCTCCATGCTGAATCCAAGATCCTCATATCAGCACTAGCATCTGTGTCACCAAACAATGCTGAGCTCTTGCCACCTAAATCACAACCAAACAATGGTGTTTATGTGTGTTAGGTTTGTAAATTTACTAGTTTCATTATTGATTTGCCTTTGGATTGTCAGAACCAACAAATAAAAGTTCAAACTACCTAGACGATCTGCTGTAGTAAGGTTGCGTTTACACGAGGCCAGTAGAGCAGGCAGGTAACGGTGCAGGTTACTTGCCTCTAATTACCTGAGGCAAGTAACGTGTACACCAACTGGCCTCGTGTAAACGCGGCTTGAGAGTCAACTAAGAGAAAGAGTCAACTTCTGACTAACTGCACCATGAGAGCCACGTTTACTTGAAGCCAGTTGGCAGGCAGGTAATATGAATACTTTACAAATTCTAAAAATGCTAAGCAAAATATGACATTTTACAATATACAGTAAAAACAGGAAAGTTTGTTTATAAAAAGACAAACTTTCACATTTATAATATTAGTAAGATAAATACTACTGTGTCCACACAGCATACAGTGCTAGTCTGATTCAGTTTTACCGACAGATCCCAAAACATTCTGTCGTTGAGAGTTGAACTCCTCCACAAGCAGTGCTGCCAGAACATAGAGTTTCTTCATCTTCAATGGCTTGGCTCGTTTCTGTCCTTCTTCTTCAGCAACCTGTAAAATTGAATGTCTGTAAACTAGTACTGACAGAATGAGTTGTAAACATTTAAAAAACCATTTCAAAAATTAAATTTTATGTAAACCTATAACGGTATGCATTACTAATATATGCAGGGGTTTTAAATCAAACTTCAAGAACTAAATGGAGCCAACGTTAAAATTTAATTCCATCTGAAAAAATAAATTAGCAGGGTTGTCAGCAGAATCTATAAACAAAATTCACATATTTTCCCCTGTTTTCCCGGGTAAAAAGTATGAAATTCCCGGCGACTTATATAGGCTACTTATAAGAAAAGCCCAATAAAAGTTAAAACCCAGTAAAAACAAATTAAAATAACAGATATTGGTAAATAAATAGCCTAATTAAAAACCCACATATGTTTATTAGTCCTTAACCCTTTCCACTCGGATTAGTTGACCCCTTGTTGTCCCATACGCTTGCATTTATTGCCATGCAAAAAAACATGTTTTAAGTTTTGTGTACTGATGTGTCCATTCCAAATGTACTGGCTTATACTATATTTGTTAATTTACATATGTTCTGTTCAGTTGTTATTGTTTATATGATGATTCAGTTACAATATAGAATTGTGATTAAATAAACTTGAGTTACTGCATTAAAAATGTTACATTACTAAATATCTATCAATGGCGACGAGAATAATGGAAGATTTAGAAAAAATAGCAGAAGATGTAAATAAAGTTAAGAAATTGAAATCATTGCGAAGAACAGTCAAGTTTCAGCTTGAAAATGTAAAGAAGTATGTGGACAAAGGATCATTTTCTATCAATGAAATCCAAACTAGACTTGATTTGTTAGCTGAGATTAAATCAAAGTATGACCTAATTCAAGACAAGATCGACTTCTATACAGAAGAAGAAGATTTAGAAAACGAGCTAACTTACAGGGAAAGTATTGAAAACATGCTGATTAATACAAAAGCAAGATTAATGGATGCCCAATTACTTCATATGCCAAGTATTCAACATAGCTCTATTCCCAATCAAAATAGTTGCACCACTGAAAGTCTACAAGCTAATACACAGATTCCAGTTCTTCCTACTTCAAATTTGAGCTTTACTCCTTACGATGAAAGGGAAAACTTTTCTAATTTTGCCAGAAGACTGGAGGTTTTTATGACTTTAAAAGGTATAAATGATCCTAAGTTAAAAACTTTTACACTTTTACATGCCTTGACACCTCTTCTACATCAGAAACTATACGACCTATGTACACCAGACAATCCTATAAATAAAGAGTATGGGGAGCTTGTGACCTTGCTTGACAACTTTCTAGATCCTAAAAAAAGTATTTTGGCTTTACAACACACATTTATTAGTCGAATACAGGAAGAAGGAGAATCTATTTCAAACTTTGCTACAGAACTAAAAAGGTTGTCAACTAATTGTAAATTCAATTGCGAAGCTTGTGGAAAATCTGTATTAGACATGCTTTTACGACTACAACTCATACGTGGACTTAATGACAAAGACATTAAAACTCAGCTTTTACAGAAATGTGACCACAAACAATTTGTAGAAATTCTTAACACAGCTACTACGATGGAACTTTCAAAATTTGAAAGTACTTTGATATGTCAAAAGAGTGGAAACGTAGACATAAATCAAGTAAAGTTTAAAGCTAGAAATAATTTTACATCCAATGAACAAATTCACAGACCTAGAATTTACATTACAAGACGGATGTTTATTTAAAGGTAATAGAGTTGTCGTTCCAAAAAATTTGAAATCAAAAGTACTTACAGAAATTCATTTTGGTCACTTGGGAATAGTTAAAATGAAGGCTTTAGCGAGAAGCTACTGCTATTGGCAAGGCATCGATCATGATATTGAACATCTGGCTAAGACTTGTAAACAATGTTGTTTAAAACAAAACAAACCACCTCAAACGACTCCTCATCCATGGCAAACCCCTGATGGTCCCTGGCAAAGAATACATATAGATTTTGCTGGGCCTTGTTTTGGAAACAATTATTTTTTTATTGTCGTTGACGCTTACACAAAATGGGTCGAGGTATTTCAAACAAAAAATACTTCTTCTGATTGGTGTGTCACAAAATTAAGACGATTGTTTTCTACATTTGGAATTCCACTTACTTTAGTGTCAGATAATGGCAGACAATTTTGTGGACATACTTTTGAAACATTTTTGAAAAACTACGGTGTGTTACACAAGACAAGTGCTCCATTCCACCCTTCTTCCAACGGTCAAGCGGAGAGATTTGTCCAAACTATAAAGAAAGGTCTACAAGCCATGAACTCCACTGGATCAAATTCTTACTTCCTAATGTTTCAGAGAAATGTGAGAACGAGACTAGATTTGATGATAACAAATAACACACCTTCAAACAGTGACTTTAAATGTGCAAAGGGAATAAGAGACTTTACAAAGGGGGAAAGAGTTCAAGCTTATGATTTCAGAGACAAGAAAAACAAGTGGATGTTTGGTAAAGTAAAGAGCAAGGATGGACAGTTAATTTACGTTCTTGAAATGGATGATGGATCTATATGGAGGCGGCATATCAACCACATGTTACCTTCTAAATTTAAGGGGGAGGATTGATGTGTCCATTCCAAATGTACTGGCTTATACTATATTTGTTAATTTACATATGTTCTGTTCAGTTGTTATTGTTTATATGATGATTCAGTTACAATATAGAATTGTGATTAAATAAACTTGAGTTACTGCATTAAAAATGTTACATTACTAAATATCTATCATGTACATATACTGACTAAAATAAATTATTTGTTGTACTTGAGGGCTTGATTCTTATTCAGCATAAAATTGTACACAAGTAAAACAAAATATCAAAATAAATATACCCATAAAATATTTTTTGTGTGGTCATAATATAAAAAAAAGCAAAATAAAATGTACAAAATATTTTTTAGGAGGCTTTTTAAAAAACGTTAACACATTTTCAGGATTTGTAAAACACTTTATCAACATTAGTTATCTAGTTGCCAATTCAAATCAGCCATTACAAGAAGGATTAGGTGTATTTTTAATGAAAAAATGCATTTTCAAACTTAGATTTTTTGGTGATTTTGGTCGTCATGGTTACTATTTACACTTCTCTAATCCACAGCTGACTAAATAAACTTACAATTATTTTTCAAGCTACCAAAGACATGTAAAATGAATAAGGAAATCATTAAGTTTGTATTCAACACAAATTCAAAACATGCAAACACTATATAAAAGGGATTTATTAATAAAAAGCCGATGCTGAAAATGTCGCGGCGGCCGCGACATACAAGTGGAACGGTCAGACTTGAATGTCGCGGTAGCGGCGACATACGAGTGGAAAGGGTTAAGGAAAATTAACTCTTAATATTCACTCAAGAAACACTGCAAATCAAGGTAAGAAATTAACATTAATGAGTTTAACATTTTGCAGAATAAACTTTTACTACTGAGCTAGGCCTCAAGAAACAGTTTTCAACTGCCAAACGTTACGATTTTTGCTTTATATTTGCCGACAGTTACTTACTTATGATTAACTGTAAACCAATGATTATTATTGCGAGGGTTGGAGTTTGACTTCTGAAAATTGTTTGGCTGAGGGTGCCTTTAATTTTGTTGCTGATCATTTTGCCTACCCTGATGCGGAGGTCTGTGAGTGTTGTGGCATAAACTGGTTTTGATTTTGATTTGGTTGCTGCCAAAAAGGATGTCGCAATTGTCGCGGTTGGTGTGTTTGATATGGTCTGAACATGTGATTGCCGTTCGGTCGATTCGCGCCATATTGAAATGTGTTTGGTCTATATGGAAATTGCGGTTGCCCTAATTGTATTTGGTTTGCGCCGCTATTCCGGTTTTCGTGTCCCCTCCACGCATGATTTGAATCTCCAATTCGACCTTGGCGATGCAGCCCGTTTGGAAAAAATCTACCTGTGTGCTGATTTTTGACGCGCGGCCTATCAGTATTACGCTCCGAATCTCTGATTACCTCCATTCTTGGTATTAAATGCAACAACTCTTCTACTGTCCTGGGAGTCGGAAATCCTGCCAAATTGGCTCGGCTCGCTGGGTTCATCCCTGTGAGAATTATATCTAACAGGTTAACGCTGGATTCCAGCAAAATCTCGGCTGAATTCTGTACACTAGTAATAAACTCACTAAGAGGCTCGTTGCTTCCTTGGGTGCGGTAAATTGAATTGAAAATCAATTGCTGCCTATTTCTATGATCTGGTCACGCAATGTGGATATTGACACCTTATTAGAAATGACTGATACCCATACTGATCTTAGTTGACCATCAGTTTTCGGCAAAATAGCCACTAGGGCTGTTTTTTGTCGGTTAATCCTAATTCAAATATTTGCTGTACTCCTATTAAAAATTTCAATAAGGTCTGACCATCTGACCCTGTACATTTGCTCAACGCCGCCACCATGTCATACAACGCTCGGGGAGTGCTAGTGGGCACTGTCGTTTCGCGACTGACCTCTCTACTACTACTGGTAGCCAGAATGTACTACCTCGGCTGCGATGTTCTGCACTACTGCCGCCGCCGTCGCTTGTACAATTGACATCCAGTCTACCGTTCGAGGGTTCGTTTCTGTCGGTTCACCCATATTTTTTTCTAATGTCTGGTCAGAATCTCCTTCGTTAAGCTACCCTTCGACATTGCGAATAACTGGCTCCTCGGTCTGATTTGATTCTGTCTTTGATTTCTGTTCTGTGCCTACTTGGTCTATCTGTAATTCTTTATTTGTCGCTGGCGCTGATTCTGAATTTGATTCATTGATATTAGGTGGTTGGGCGACCTTGTGGCTTTTTAATATTCCTCCTATTTTTTCAATTCCAACGTGTCCGCTGGCGCAAGGCCCAATTAAAGTGATCATTCTGTAACATGTTATTTCAATAAATAAAACCATAAAAATCAATCCCTACATAAAACTGAACACCCTTTTTAGAATATTTTATTTTAGCAACAAGTACCACTCCACTGCACTACCTCTCACACTCTCACTCACACACACTCTCCATCCCTCTCTAAACTCCCTTTTGCCGCACTCGGTAGAATTCCTCTTGTCTTGGTCTTGTTCGGGAAAATGTTCGGATTAAAATTTTGCTGATATTTACGTCCCTTCTCCCTGCTCGGTTCGGGGTCTTGATCGGGGAAAAGGTCAATAGTGTGTACAATCATATGCTGCTTATCAATCATATGTACACTTGAGGAACGGTGGTAAAGTCGTGAATTCTCCAGGGTGGGAATGCTCACCATTGTCTTAGAAAAACATAGGTTGCCTATTAAAATTAGGATTTTACAAAAAGAATATTGGTGTGACGCTTGCGTCACAGCGGCGACGCATCAGACGGTAAAGATCAGCTGATCACTGGAGAACTGGGGAGGGGGTAGGAAGCACAGAGACAGAGTAGTAGTTGTCTCCTAGAGTTTGAGTATGTAGGCGACCTGGTCAACGCCGGACATGGTCTACGAACGATAAGTTATCTTAGGTTTAGTTAATTAAATAAATATGTTCTAAACTTTTTCAGGAATGGGGGAATCAAGGGGTTTAGGGAACTAGTAACTATTTTAGCTTAGTATGTAAATCAAACTTTTGAGCATACTCGTACCCTTAAGGTACGAGTGGAAGTTTTCATTGTTCTTTTACTTATCAAATTAATAATTAGATGCATTAGTAATATTAGATAATCAAAATGGTTGTGATATGGATGTGGTTTGGCTCAGTAATTAATTTAAGATCATTATTATTCAACTCAGAATGTCGCTCGCAACACTAGATTGATTATATTGAGCCTTAACGATCCTATGAGTCCTGTACCGTTACTATAATTTATAGTAACACGCTTCATTGGGAACGAACACTACTGATGAGGACTAACCTGATACATAAGTTTAGCAGCGTCCAGGTATCGGCCAGCCTTCCTGTACAGTTGTACCACCTCCAGTGAGGTGCCGTGGTCCATGAGTGAGCTGGCGTACTTGTCCAGCAGTCGCCCGATGTCTGCCAACATGTTGTGCTTCTCTGCCAGTACCACCGCCTGGTCCCACTGATTCAATGTCACACTAGCCTCCACCGCCTGCTGTATAGACCCACTCTGTGGACACAGTACATAAAAGATTAATAGCAGCCAAACCCAAGAGACTTACCACGCAAACACTTACTCTTAGTAATCTGTGTGACCTTATTTTGTGATTTTCAATCTTTTGCTAAGAAGGTAGTTGTTCTGATCTTCTTGTGTTTTATTTACATCTCACCCAAGGACCGGATCTGATTTCAATTCCATAACACCGTGAAAACTAGTTTTTATTAATAATGATGGAAAGAGCCTAAAATAAAATAATCCCTCAAATAACGTAAATTTACCACCCCCAATAATGAACAGACAACATCACACATTCACATCACACAGACAACAAAGAAACATTTACTGTTTTAATACTAGTCTACCTTGACCTAGAATCATTAGTTAAAGTTAACCATGACATAAGTTCTGCTCTCAACAGTATACCTTTACATAAGAACTACTCTGCTGACAGTTTACCTTAACATATGTGGAGACAGCCTCCTGACACATGCCCATGGTGACAAATATCTCAGCAATGCGAGGCAACAATGGGTGTTTTTCAGGCAGATCTGCCACTGTTTTCTCAAGAGCATGAAAATCTTCGAGCTGTTGATAGCAATGAATCAACTTTTCAGTGTTAGCAGCTTTTTGATAATACTCTCGGGCATTTTCCCTATAAAGCACAGAAAATATACTTCTATTACCCAGAATGCTGACGCTTACGGAGGTAGCATTAAGTGAAATTTAATTTGGAGCGCTGCCTGTTGGTAGCGCTAGTGTCTTCAACTCGGCGCGCACGGGAGAAGTTTATCCAGTTTGAGTCAACTGTAACTAGACGGGCGCATCATATTTCCCGCTCTCTCCCCGTCCCGCCATTCCACAGTCGCGGCATATGTGACCTTGAACGAGGCTGCCGCAGCCGCTGTCACTCACTGGCGTTTCAATGAATGCCCACTATTATAGTACTACTGTATTAATTCAACGTTTTGCGTTACCTCGTTATCTGTTGTCTTTATTCCACTTCCAGATAAAATGTTATTCCAGTAGTGTTTTTAAGTTAACATATGACGTATTTGTTTTTATAATCTTTAACATACTCAGTCGCGATAATTCATAGTTTGCTGTTTTGCAATAAATTATTATATATAAATAGCCTTTATTTAATTGCACTATCGTGATGGTTCTAAGGATTATTCTTATAAAACGATTGAATTAACTCACTTCTCTTCATTATGTTCTGTAAAACTTTTGCAACTACAGTAATTTACAATTAACTCCCAGATGAGCAAGATTAGAAATTTTAAACATAAAAAATAACTGGAT
The DNA here is from genome assembly GCF_028750875.1 of Macrosteles quadrilineatus. NCBI lineage: Eukaryota > Metazoa > Arthropoda > Insecta > Hemiptera > Cicadellidae > Macrosteles > Macrosteles quadrilineatus. The sequence goes on along the minus strand of NW_026542602.1, from coordinate 104,226,852 downwards.
GACAACGCAATATAAAATATATTTCAGTAATTTATTTAAGTTTTGTAGCAAACATTTAGGTCTTTGATGGTTTGTATAAATATTTATAGTGCCATTGACAAAATATGCGTAAAACTTATTTATTAAGTTACCAAAGGTAAACAAAATTTTTAATAATCTTCCACCTTCTACCTTGTTATCCAACACAACTAACGATTTAGATTAATAAACAAAAATAATGTAAACGAAATTTGCCAAATAAAAATAATTTATTCGAATGAGAACACTTACATTTATATCACAAAACAGTACAAAAAACATGTAGGCTAGGCTAAATACCAACAATAAAATAGTAAAGTACAATAACTTAATAGCTATTACAAACAAAGAACACGATGCAATTGCAATATATAAGAGCAAATAGCGTTAAATGCGCTCGGAAAAACAAGTGCCCAGTATCGACAATGAAACAATAGTATATTACAGGTAAAAAATTACAAATGACAAATAAAGATATTGATAAACTGAATTATGTACACGTAGAAAGGTAGCCTACAAAAGCCAAATAGCTAATAGAAAAGAAATACAGATGCAATTGCGACATATATGTAATAGCAAATAAGGTTAAATATACCCGAAAAAAACAAGTGCCCAGTATCGATAATGAAACAATAGTATATGACAGGAAAAAAATTACAAATACCATATTAGGCTATTGTAAAACAAATAATTATATATATACTTAGGTACAAAAGCTGAATAGCTAATACAAACAAAATACACGATGCAATTACGACATATAATAGCAAATAACGTTAAATACACGCGGAAAAAACAAGTGCCCAGTATCGACAATGAAACAATAGTTTATTACAGGTAAAAAATTACATATGACAAATAAAGATATTGATAAACAGAATTATGTACACGTAGAAAAGTAGCCTACAAAAGCCAAATAGCTAATACAAATGAAATACAGATGCAATTGCGACATATATGTAATAGCAAATAAGGTTAAATATACCCGAAAAAAACAAGTTCCCAGTATCGATAATGAAACAATAGTATATGACAGGTATAAAATTACAAATACCATATTAGGCTATTGCAAAACAAATAATTATATATATACTTAGGTACAAAAGCTGAATAGCTAATACAAACAAAATACACGATGCAATTACGACATATAATAGCAAATAACGTTAAATACACGCGGAAAAAACAAGTGCCCAGTATCGACAATGAAACAATAGTTTATTACAGGTAAAAAATTACATATGACAAATAAAGATATTGATAAACAGAATTATGTACACGTAGAAAGGTAGCCTACAAAAGCCAAATAGCTAATACAAATGAAATACAGATGCAATTGCGACATATATGTAATAGCAAATAAGGTTAAATATACCCGAAAAAAACAAGTTCCCAGTATCGATAATGAAACAATAGTATATGACAGGTATAAAATTACAAATACCATATTAGGCTATTGCAAAACAAATAAATATATACACGTAGTAATGTACAAAAGCCAAATAGCTAATACAAACAAAATACACGATGCAATTGCGACATATAAGAGCAACAATGTTACAGTTAAATTGAACACAAAGGAGCAAAAAAGAGGGTTAAAAACTCAATAACTGTGGACTCAATAATGGACTGGTTTGTCTTGTATCAAACCTTAGACATGCTTTAACACTTTTAACTTGTCTAAGGCACTGGTTTTCATGCTGGTACTTATCCATTTGCATTGTTTCTGTATCAAAATACGGAATAAAGTTCTTACAACGAAATCTTCATTCCTAAAACAAATGGCATTGGCACAAGTCAGTGACCCGAATGAAACTATCTTACTGGTACTGTTTAGCAACCTACGTACAAGATGGCGTTTGTGGGCAATTGATTTGTACCTTATTTTGAAAATTTTTAACGCTGCATCGACAACGTACAGGAGGCTCTCCGAAGGGGCCAAAAGTCCACTTGTTTCATCCACTTTAAAAGTTGTAAACGACCTGTTAAGGAGTAGCAGTTCCTTTCGACTTGAAAGCTTTGAACGTAAGTCACACATCTTACCTAAGCACTGTATGCATTTGTACTTGTTGTAGTACCTGTGGGCAATATACCCAGCAAAATACACTTGGGAGCACGTTTCCAACATGACTACACTGTCTGGCATCACATCTATTCTCTGATTGTTGGTTTCAGCTGCCCCCTCACTTGACGTGGAGCATTGGCTGGAAGATTGGCTGATGTTGTCCTCGGTATTGGCCATTGGATCTGATAAATACATAATTATAAAACCAACTGATCATAATTATGCAAACATAAAATAACAAATGAGAACCAAAACACATGCGTATAGGCGGATTGACTTTACCAGGATAGATTAAATATACAGTATTTCATTGATCAAGTTGTTATGTGCATCCAACAGATCCTTCTATTGTTATGTATACAGGGTGTTGAAAATGTCTGGAACCAACATTATATCTGGTGAGTGGTTAAAGAAAAACAACTGATATTTTGTATACGGATATACTATGGTTTTACCTATCTTTTGGTGCCTTATGCAATTTTTTACCACTTATAGGGAACGTCCCGTAGAGGATGCAGTAAAAAGTTTTAATGGAAGCCTATGGTAAATGATACATCATTTTAAAGGCCATTTTTTTCTGAGTAAGGAGCCACAAGTTTCATCTCAAAAGGACCACCCTAGCAAAAATGGCGACTGTTTGAAATTTAAAATTAAATTATTTTCAAAAACTTCAAACAGTCACCATTTTCGCTAGGGTGGTCCTTTTGAGATGAAACTTGTGGCTCCGTACTCAGAAAAAAATGGCCTTTAAAACGATGTATCATTTACTATAGGCTTCCATTAAAACTTTTTACTGCATCCTCCACAGGACGTTCCCTATAAGTGGTAAAAAATGTCATAAGGCACCAAAAGATAGGTAAAACCATAGTATATCCGTACACAAAATATCAGTTGTATTTCTTTAACCACTCACCAGATATAATGCTGGTTCCAGACATTTTCAACACCCTGTATACATTTACACAATCGTTATCCTTGTCACTTTTTATTTTTACTTTGGAATGCAAGACAACTTGAATGTCCTTGGACAATGGGTCTTTACAAACAGCAATTTTATCCTACATAACAAAACTAATTTTATATCTTGGTAAATCATTGTAATCTCTCAAACAACAGCTCAATAATTAACAGCATGCAATATAACAAAGCTTTATTCAATTTTGACGTCAAACTAAAAATATATGACAAACAGCAATTCTTCAGAACAAAAATATAATTGCTATCATGAGTAATCCTGGTTATCTTTTAAACAACAGCTTTATAAACATAATGCAATATAAAAATCGCTTTTTTACTTAAACTATCTCAAACAAAATTGTTAATGGGTTTATTATTGGGGTTTTCTGAAATATTTTACTACACCAATTCCTGACTAGGGGTTTCCAAAAAACTAGAAATTGTTCTACCAAAGTTGTACGAGGATTTTTATTGCTTACCTTGAAGGTCTTCGCTTTGATTACAAGTAGATATTTCCAGTAGCTTGTCTTCGTCTGGGTCGTAGGAAGTTGTTTTGGGCGGCTCTATCATGAGTTTTAGTGTCATCACTCGAAGAGTTCCTCTAAAAACTCGTACTGAAGGATTTCTGTTGAATCCACCTCTTTGTCTTATCGCAGAAAACAAGTTTTCTAATGGATCTTGGTTCAGCCTGGAGGTTAGTAGAAACTTGCATTTTTCACTTTCCAGCAGCTGTAGCATGGCATTAATGGTAAAAATAAAACCATCAAAACACGGTGGCCTAGGAAATTTGCAATTAATTTTTTTCAAGTTAGTGAACATTTCGATTGCATTTTTCAAAATGTCTAACACATGTTTGTCACTTTGACTCAACGCACAGTTGTCAGGATTTCGAGACCTTAACCTCCTACTATTCATAGCATCAAACAATGAATTAATTGTTGCCAGGAACCTCGCCGTTGGTTGGGCAGTAGGGCTTCTTATCTGCCCTGTCGCTACTGCAGTGTGCAAAGCGGCTGATGTTGTGTGGCTGAAGACCTGAGCAGCGAGCGACACTTTCATCTTCTGGAAGTTGTTCGGGTATATATGAGCTGGGGTCAATTGATGTGCAGCTCTTGTTGTCTTGCTACTGGATTCGATTTCAAATAACCGCCTGATGTCTTTGAAAGATATCCTTTCGTCAAAGAGGGCAAAGTCATGTGTCAGGAGATTATTTCTGACAGATTTGAGAAGATGTGGTGGGTCGTACAGAGTGAAAATCTTCTTATCACCAGTTTAAAAAAATGGCTTCTCAACTGTTGCTCCTAATCTTCTGTAGGCATTGGTATTCGTGGAACATTGGTCTGTGACAACAGCTTTGACCATTAATCCTGTTTCTGATAGGTGCTCTATGGCGTCTTTGATCAGAGTAGAAAGTACTGAGCCTGATAGACCATCCTTTGAAACAAAATAACCAATGGGTAATTTCCATTGATAGTATAAGCCTCTTATCATGAAAACGGTTGCTTCAGAAGCTAATTTCCTCGTTCTGCCTAAATAGCCACAATCCTCAAACCCTTCAATCAGGTCATACTGTGGCGAATATTCCAGTTGTTTTTTAATAGCCATCTCATCCACCAGCAATACACAACACTTTTCTTTCTCATTCATGCTTGCAGCTTTATGTTTGATTTTTTCAAATAACTTGCTGTTAAAGCCAGGAATGAATAACTTTTTGGAAGATAACCAATTTCTAACCGTAGATATTCCTGGTAAGGTAATTTTTTTTGCCAAGAATCTATAGGCAGCAGGAGACCTTAAATACAATTCAATGGCAAACTTCATTTCGTCTTTCTTCCAAGCTTGCATTTTTTTGTGGAGCTGCATTCCAAAAAGTGTTGCTGCAGCTTTGGATTTTAAACCCGCTGTGATATTTTGCAGCGTTGGTTTAAAATGCTTTAATTTTCGGATTTGCCGCTTCAATGCTGATATTGTCGCCATTTTAGATGCTAATTGCTTCTTTTTTCTTGTGAGATTTTCCTGGATCCGTTTTTTTGATGGTGATTCAAAAAGGGTCTTCCTTACGGTTTGTAGATTTGATCTCCCTACAAATCTGCTTGCTTGCGGTGACGCATTCACAATCCATTGTCGCACTGATGGAGACTGCTCAATTTCAAAAGTTGCAGATGACGTGCTTACAGCAGGAGAGGCCATGATGTCTGTTTGTGGTCTTCCTGGATATCTTCTTGGTGAACATATACTTCGGCTAAGATGGACATCAGGAGACTGTACAACAGATGGATCTTCAACTTCTGAATCCGCAACAACAGATGGATCTTCAACTTCTGAATCCGCAGCATAAGGGTAGGGCACTGAACCACGGATCAGTCTTCCACTTGGAAGAATTGCTTCCTTCGGAAAGTGCTTCTCACAAACAACTTTGATCCTGTTCAGCTTCTTTGGTGAAAATCCAATCAGCAAAGGATTCCCTGTAAAAAAAGAATAATAATTTATAGTATTTGTGTTCAGTCAAGTTGGCTTTGATTTTTATTTTATTTTATATGTCTTTGTTCCTAACAGTCTATATGTGATTCCCATCACATTATCATATGTTAATTTCCAGTGTTCCAGTCATTCGCCACGAATCACCTCTCATAACAATATGTAATCATTTTTTTCTTAATTTTAACTTTTATATATTAAAGAAACCGAAACAAGTTTTATCTCAATTTCCGTGTGTCCGTCTGTCATGGCCCGGAAGGCATTTTACGCGGCCTTCTCCTGACAAACAAAAGCACCGAATGGTAAGTTATTTGCCAGTATTGAAACATTTTTGACACTGTCTTTAGCTATTAAAAACGAATTTTTACGTTCTCCGAAAATATCTTTGATTAGGCTCGTCAAATTTCAAAATGGTGGCCATTTAAAATTTTTAAAGTGAAATACCGTGAAAACTAGTCATTAAGGTAACACAGTACTCAAATATAATTTTTTTTATTATTTAGTTTTGTAGAACAGACTTTTCTGAACACGTAGATAATAAAAATTAAGGAAGAAAGAAAATTATTTTTAAAATTTTCAGCTACTTTTATAAACTATTGCAGCCTAATTTAGCATGTCCAAGGTCCTACTAGCCTACTAATCAAGACGCAGAGGGTACGCCGTCAAATATTAATTTTTTTTTTTACATTTTTATTATTTAGTTTTGTAGAACCCACTTTCCTGAACACGTACATACCACATATTATGGAAGAAAAAATTATTTTAAGCAATACAGCGACTTTTATACACTCTTTATACACTGATCATCCATGAAGATAATCAATCAGCAATAGCTGTTGCAGGAAGTCTAGAAAACAAAAGACTTAAACACATTGATGTCAAATGACATTTTTTAAGGGAAGTTATCAAAAAGGGAAGTGTTGTTTTAAAGTACATTAACTCTGAAAACCAATTGGCGGATATATTAACAAAAGCTCTGTGTAAACCAAAGTTCCAGACATTCAGAAATAAGATGAATGTTGTTTAAAACTGTTTGTAAGAAGACAATACATTTTTATATTGAGGGAGGGTGTTGAAGCAATACAAAAATATATCAAAATATACCCTAACTCAATTATTTATTATTCTATGTGTAATTAAAGACTGTTTCATGTTTATAAAATTAGTTGTTATGTTGGCATAGCAACCTCCTAGTTGGTAAAAACAAAATGTGCTTATGAGTTGTATAAATTTATATGTGTTCTGTTTAAAAGTTATAAAATAAAGTATTGTTTGTTTGAAGAGTCAAGTATTATAATTAAATAAGGTCCACAGATTTAACCTCAACACTGACAATTTAATTTTGCTCAAAAACATTTTTGCTTCATATTATTGTTGGTAATAATGTATTTAACTTAGTAAAAAAATTTCAAGTTGATAGGTTAATATTTGTAACAGTTATGTGTACCTAAAAACTGTCATTTTAACATGGGCGGGATAGGGAGTACTGTGTCACCTTAAAACAAAATTTTAAATTACCGTCTTTTGAAATTTGGTAAGCCTTATGATCAAAGATATTTTCGGAGAATGTTTGTTCCTGTAGACTTAAAGTTTCTACAAAGTTTCATAAAAATATCTCCAAGGGTTTTTAAGTTATTAATATTTTCAAAAAAATAAAAAAATTGCTGTTTACGGCTGAAGTAACACGAAATTGAAAAAAAATTCTCGACATTTGCGATTTATTTTTTCATGTAGAATCTGAAGCCCGATATGCTTTACTAAAAAACACTGTATATGCCAATGCTTGAATGCAAATCTGTGCGTGCATACCTTCAATTTCAGACCTCAATCATGAAAAGCGGTCGGGTAGGAACGGTGAGTAGGAACTATTAACTATATATAATCAATGGTAGGAACAGAAAGTGACACATTGGAAAATCGAGCTTAGCATCATCCGTAAACCTCTGTTACAACCACCCACTGCAGTTGTGAATTTTTACTTTACACTGTACACAACCGCCATTGAAGCGCCGTCAATGAGTAGAACCTTGTTTCTAAGCTATTGGCGACGATCATTAATAAATTGAAGTTTCCCAGCCATATACAACACTGATTCGATGTCTTCTTTCTGGTTATCAAAACTTCAGAACAATTTTATACACAAACAATCTCTGGTTCCTGACCTGGATGATGCCTAGTTAGTTAATTTCATTTACGGTTACACTATATTAAATATTCCACTTGCGATTAATTACATCCTTTATGTAAAAAAAAAACGTTGTGAATCTCACTTGGATGGGATTTGCCTTTAAAACTTGATCGGAAATGGTTGCGGTATTTGTAAACATATCTAGAAAAAATAATCTTGATCAAAACAGCTGTTCGTTATTTCATAGATGATTATGTGATAAAAATTGGACGAAAACTTGACAAAAATCGCACAAATCTGCTTTTTTAAACGTCCGTAATTTTATTTACAAAGTATTGAGGGCATTGAGGCCATATTGTAATGGCTAAAGACACTCTCGCCAATCCAGTGAATACATTAAAATAACTTGGATCTTGATAGGTACTCTCGTTTTCCTGGAGAAGATTGCGTAAAATACCACCTTGAGTGTTACAGACAGACAGACAGAAATTTAGATGAGACTTGTTTCGGCTTCTTTAATGTATAAAACGTAAAAATAATCTAAAAATTTATGATTCTGAGCAATGTACAGACAAAAGTCTAATTTTATTTATATAGATAGATAGATAGATGAATATTATAACAGAACCGGTATGGATCATAAACATAAATAAATGATGTCAATAACCCGAATGTTGTTTAGGATAATTAGTTTTCACATTTAGTTTAGTATTTCAAAATGTAGAGTCTAACGTTCTTTCACCTAGGGCCACTTGTCGGCTTTAGCAGCGGTACAGAGTAATAAATCACCGTCCTTCTACGAAAGGACGGACCCTTCCTCGCCAGTTCTTAGAATGTTGTAACTCAAACCTTGGGTAAGGGAGTTGTCTTTTGTCTCTGTTTCGACGAGCATCACATTGTTAAGTTCGCATAGCTTCATATAGAACGTGAGAGGCAGATCCCTCAACGCATTTCATTAGGCCGGGGCCACACGTGGCGGATCGTCCGCGTGGCTTATGATCGCGCGATCATAAGCCGCGCAAAGGTGTCCCGGCCACACGGGGCGGATGAACCGCTTCCGGTTGAGGTTTCTCAGCCTACGTACTGTAAGATTAGAACATGGTTTAGTTCACTTGTTCTTGTTGTAGTCATGGACGAAACACTTATGTTAGTTTGTGAATTAGAAGCGTGTGGTGAGCTAGAGCCTAAGGTTAACCGAAATCATTGGGTTCATCCTTTCAAAACCGATAAACCATTTGTGTCCCAAACCTTTTACGAGCACATTCGAAACCATAGTTCGGAGCTTTTTTTTACTATTGCATGTAAATAGCATCGTTTGATGAGCTACTTCAATTGCTTTGACCGCATATAACTAAAAGGAAGATACTCTAATGAGAAATGTAGAACATGAAATACAACATGAGAAATCCCACAGACATGGTTTGTATTAACAAGTTCTATGTATTTGTCTGTATCGAACATTTTACACCTATAAACCAAAACGAACAAGCACGAATGCTGGTTCGCGAACTCGTTAGAATAAACGACACGTAGGTTTACACGTTTCCACGCTTGTACCAAATTTCATCAAAATCGGATCATTTTTGCTTGAGTTATCGCGCTAACGGACACACACACACACATATATATATATATATATATATATATATATATACATATATATATATATATATATATATATATATGAATTTGAACGGATGGTGTTTTTGGCCTCTAGGGACCTCAAAACGAAAAATAAAATCGGTCCAGGGTCCAGGTCTTACCATGAGTACTACGGTAATAGCTTATTCCCTATATGGGAAATTCGCTAAAAACAACTACAAATGCTTGAAAATGAGCTCCAACCGCGCGGACAATCCGTATCGTGTGGCCACTCTCATAAGACTACGTGTGTCATCCCCTCCAACGCGGCTTATGATCGCGCGGACGATCCGCGACATGGCGCGGACAATCCGCCCAGGCGGCTTAGGATCGCCCCGTGTGGCCACTCTCATTTGATTCAATGTGTTGTCGTACCACGCGGATCATCCGCGCGGACCGTCCGCGCGGATGATCCGCGTCGTGTGGCCCCGGCCTTAGTCTTATTCACATTATGTTAAAACCACATTAGTTTTTTCACAACGGTTTCATTTATACAGCCCACTAATATTATTTGTTACTTTCTACATCAATACAATTATAGTTAATTTCAAAGTGTTAGTTTTTATTATTACCAAAGCAATGGCGCATAACGCGCTGCAACACTTTAAGACAAATTATTTTTTTGTTCCAGATTATTACCTCTAATTATTCTACTGATAATTCCAGTTTTATACGCCATAATACATTTGAAGTTATGAGCAATCAAATAATTTCTAATCGTAATGCTGCGATCTTATTTGAAATGTAAACTTATTAGTACCTACTAACTTTATAGAACAACACAATACACAATACAAATTAATATTTAAGTTTTGTATTCTTAAAAGGTGTCGTGAAAACATTAATATATAAATATATATATATATGAATATATGATATTATTCAGTACTTACCGCAATTAATCGTCCAAATATCGGCTAATGGTGAATTGGGGAACCGGAACATACGGACACCTTCCTCCCGGCTTGAAGAACAAGACTTATAGCTACACTTTGTCCTTGTCATGATAACAATTAACTTAAAATAACTAAAAAAACACACTATTTCGAAACACAAATATCCATTGACAATTGAGAATACAATTCCGTTTTGAAATGAACGCGCGCGCGCGCTGGCTACACTAGACAGTGCAGTGCAGACGAGCCACGACAGCTTAGCTAGGAGAGAGAGGGAAATAAGGGTGCGTGCAGTTGGCAGCACTGACAGCGCTTGCCCGTCAACGCTGGTGGCGCTGCCTATCGAGCGACAGGCAAAGCTCTCTCCGAGTACTTAACGCTTTATAACCAGCAGTCAGCATTCTGGGTTATAGTAGTATATATTCTGTGCTATAAAGTGAACATTATCATTGTTCAGAATAATATGAATAGAGTGCCTACACCTTATAGAGCTTATAGGCATTTACAGTTTTCATGTTATATTTCTACACTTTGTACTTTTACACTCTTGAACAATATTTTGATTTTAGACCATATATGCTTTTAAGGTTTTCCGACTGAGAGCATTAGAAAACTTATGTTCTTGCTGGAAACAGTTAATGCTGGAGACAACAGGAATAAGATTAAAAATAATTATTTTGTGATGGAGTATTTAAGTTTTGTACAAACAAGAATACTAGGAAGATGTAAAATTAAAATTAGTAATTTTTGAGACCACACACAGCACTTGTTATTTATTTGATTTCCAAAATTTCCAACAGTTTTGCTGAAGCAAGAAGAGGTAAAGTGGAATAACCAAGCATTTGAAAGCCAGTTATTGTTGATTCAGGTTTAGGAATACTTAAAAATAAAAGGAAATTTTTGATGGACAAATAACCAATAAGCCAAATGTTACATGTTCAATTTCATAATATCTATTTCTGACAAAATTCTACAAACCATTGGCTACGGTCGGCAAAGTAGTCACCGATGTTGTTCCACGCAGACTGCACCTGGGCTGTTGTATGCACCGAGGTCCCAGGCAGTGATGTGTTGACGAGTTGCATCATCTGGAACCAGTCTCCGAGACGTTCCCGCAACGCCACCGCCAGATCTCTGCGGTCTGCCTCTAGATAGAGTCTCTCCGCCTCGTCAAACTCCGAGAAGTAAGCGGCAACCTGCATAGTTCTGATTCAGATAGTAGTATTGTAAATTTTGCAGGTTTCCCTACACCTGAAATTGCTAGGTCCCAACAATTAAAGAATACCATGTCAAAAAAAAATTACAAACATCTCTACTAGATCAAAAGGCTTAGATAACCGTGGTTTTAGGCCTACTGATTTTTCTGAAAATAGGACCATGTCGATAGTATGTACAAATTTACAATCAATTAGAAACTACACTTTGCAGTTAGATATTCTATTAGAGGAATATGTTTGTCACATTCTCCTGGTTAACGAACATTGGCTAAATGAAGATGAAGTAAAAATCTACATTCTTGCTGGATACGACCTCGCTGCAGCCTACTGCCGATCTGGTGGCCGATATGGAGGAGCTACAATATACACAGCCCAGGGCCTGGACTTAAGGGTCATTCGTCGATGGACGGAGGTTAGTGGTTTTGAAGCAGCCGCAGTTCTTGTGAGTGACATTTATCTTTTTATTTCTCTGCACAGAACGCCAGACTACTGTGTTTCTGATTTTTTTGAGAAACCCGATGAATTCTTGGTTTAGGTTGACTCTAGGTTTAAAAATAAATCCCTGGTTACTGGTGGGACTTTAATATAGACATTATACATACTCGTTGATAGTCCTCAAACCAGAGCATTGGCTAATTTTATAATCTTTTAATTTAAGTTAATCTTTACCATCATTAAGACTGGCCTCAACACAGCGCAGCTATAAATATTTACAACTCAAACCTTTCAATGCCCTTCCTAAAAACTGTCTTCTTGCCTATTAAGTCGTTGAAAAATGTATTGACCGATTTTTGTAACAGGAAGGTTCTCTACTCTATTGAGGAATTTTTGTCTTTCAAACATGATAATTTTTTTTTATTATAATTGTTTTTGTTGAGTAGGATGTTTTTTAATGTATGTAACAATGGTTTCATAAACTGTGATATAATAGTCTTTCATAATAATGTTACTACTGTCAATTGTATTTAAAAATTTATGGTCATTTAGTTTTAAGCTGTATCTCACTGCCAATTTTAGTCCTAATTATTTTTGTATAGGCAATTGCCCATCTTGTTTGCTTGACTACCCATCAACAGTATTATTGCCATCATTATGAATATATTTCAAATACTTTTGTATAAAAACCAGTATTATTAGTTTATTATTATAGCATGTTCATCCTATTCATACTTGATTCTGTACATATATACATTGGAAATACATTGGAAACCATAAAATTGTGGTTGAAATCACCACCGATGACAATATTATAGTTGTTCCACTGAGTTATAAAAGGCAAAAAAACATCCAAAACCCTTACAAACTTCAAATGTGTACTGAGTGTAGGAATGCTCTGATAGCAACAGTGCAAAAGCAAAACGAATGATACTTTCTGGGCGGCCCTTGTATTTTAACAATGTTAAGGATGTAACATACAGCACAAGGGCCTACTTTTCACTTTTAGGATTTTATTTGTCAGGAAAGCAGGCTTCTGAGAATGGAAAAACAAACAGCAAAATGTGGCACAAGAAACACAAAAACAAACATCAAAATGTGGCACAAGAAACACTAAACTTTACAAACAATATAAAATAAATAGAATATTTCACTGTCACTGACAACATTTTCAACTACAATAAGGAATGTATGGGTTGAACAAATTTCATTGATGTATCAATCACCATCAATCTCATGTGGTTAATTGCTAATGACAGGTGAGTCCTATCTTAAAAAAGTTAAAAATTCATTTAATCCCAAAGAAAAAAAATTTATATTTCTAAAATCTTGTCTTTTCTGAAAAATCTGTTATCCTTGTTTTAAGTAAAGGTGATAGTATTACCTTAATATTTTGTTCATCCATACCTGGGCTCGCTTTAGATGATCGCTCGTGACATTAGCAATACGTTTAACCAGTTGTATGCCAGCATAGTCGCTACACCGCACAAAAGCCGCCTCAGCCGTAGTGAGGTCTAACTTTCTAACAGCTGCCTCTGCTAGAAGTCTCCTGTAAGAAAAAAACAGGAGCTAAAAAGTTAAAAATATTAACAGAGGTAAAACCTACACAAGAGGCTAAACCAGATAAAAAATTAAGTATAGGCAAAAAAGGGGGCTGACACCAAATTTACCTCAACAGACCAACGTAAAAAAACTTTGTCGTATTGTATTTAAAACTTTAGAGTTGGAAATCGGTGTTGATGATATAAACTTAAGTCTATCAAGTCTATATAAAAAATAGAAATCAAATCCTGCTAAGTTTGCAAGTTGCGTTTACAAGTTACTTCTGGCCAAATAAGCAACTTCTCTACCCACCACAGGCGAGGATGAGGGTTTTCCTCAATGAAAGATATCGTCTCTGGGATGCCGACCTTGTCCAGCAGCTGACGAGTGTCTCGTAGACTTTTGACCTCCAAGTCCAGCAAGTGCTGCTCCCTGGTAGGCTGACCCTTGCATTGTATCACCTCGTCTAGCAACACGGCCCGGATCTCCAAGTCCTACAAGCAAAACTCATATTAACTAACTCTTCAATTTTGTTTATCAGTAAGAGTATGATTTTCTTATTGAATATTGTAGACTTGCAACCATACAAACTTACAAGATAAAAAGTTGCATGTTAGTCAAAGAACTCTCTTATTCCATTATTAGATAGAAGTAATATCAATGCATGCACAATAGTGAAATGCACATAAGAGCAACCATAAAAAGGGTCTGTAGACACTAAACAGCCTGGCATTTGATAACTGGGAAATTACTGCACATTTTTATGATGGGTCCACACATTCTGTGACGTTTACATATGTCACAGTAAGGTTTATTTATTCAATTATCCAAGGTAAGTACATATCTACAAATTCCTACATTACCACTTTCCTCAGCTAAAAAAATATTGGTTCATTGACTTTACACATCACAGTAAAATAAAATTAGTTAGCAATTCCCAGCTACCTCTAACCCCACTTATCATACTTAAAACTTTCAACAAAATTCTTTAAACATATCAATATGAAACTAGCTCGTGGAAACTTTAACCAACAAATCCGAACATTTACACCAAGTCATAGTAACAGTTCTTCACTGGGCCCACTGGGACTCATTATAAAATACTGAAATCCAAACTGAAATGTTTGGGTCTTCTCCAGGGATATTTAGGAGCTGTAAACATCCTGGTGACAAACTAAAAAAATTGTATTAAAACAACAACAAAAATTTGACCAATTATTAAGCTGGAAAACCCCCATAAATATAATTAACAAAATTCACCTGGAAGGAGCAGATGTAGCCGACACTAGGTATAGGCTCCTCGGGGTCAACACCCCTCAGTACATACATCCTGGTCTTCTCCATGATAGCCAGCAACTGAGGGTTATCAGAGGCCCAGACCATGGCCCACACGTCCTTCCTCTCCAACGTACCTGGAGGAGCAGACCCAGGCTCCAGCTCTAGCAGAGTCAACACCCCAGTGGCATCTATCACTGACGCCATCGAGGAGTCACAGTTGATAGAGACAGTGTGAGGTCTGCAGGGCTGGTTGTATCTCTGTACCAGAGCCACCTGGGGTAGACTGTAGCGTTGTATGGTGCCAGACTCTCTACCTATCAGTAGCACCTTCTCACTGACAGCCAGACAGCAGATAGGATCAGCTGTTGCCTGTATTACAACAATATATTGGGAATAATAGAATATTATTAGGAGTTACCTTAATTCTGTCTGAAAACAGCACTGGTGTTTGTATAAATTACTAAAAGGCTATGTTGGTGTGTGAATTCAAACCACCTTCTCAGGCAATTTTTCTAAGATAATCTTAATTAATAGACATGGCTGAGTTGTCTTAACATTATTTACAGACATAGTGAGTTTAATGAGAGAAAGTTTAAAATCTTTGTTGCCAATCTAGTAAAAAAGCGAGTATTTGTTAAAAAATGAATCTTGATGTTCACTTACCTGAGTACTGATTGTAGGCTGAAACAAAATGGAATAAATTAAAATGAGAATAAAACAAATAAAAATAAAATATATATTTTGTCAGTTGTATCAGAGTTGATTGGAATCTACCTAATCAAGAAACTATGTTGTTAACAGGTAACCAGATTGTTTCCCTCTACATGTCGAATTAGCCTTTAAAGTAAATATCGTCAAAGATTTAAAAAGAACTAGTTGTTCTGCCCATGCCTCACCACGGGGAGAGAACACATAAAATATATATGGCGATTCTTTACCGCCTCGTCCAATGCAAACTACTGGATGATTAAGCACTTGTTCTTGATGTAAATTAACATTTGCTTGCAAAATCAATTAATTGCTGTGTTTTTTTTTAAATATACAGGATGGCTGAAAAGTAACTTACACCCCCCCCCCTTTCAACCAATTGAGATATTTAAAATCTGTTTGCGGCAACCTTCTTGGATATTAGGGGCTACAATAAATATTGTCAATTTTGAAAATTTTGCCCTTAGGGGTAGCGGAGGTAGGGGTAGATCAAAATTTTCAAACGACAAGTATAGTCAAGTTTGGTATAATTTTACAGGTCTTGACAAAACCAAAATCGGCCCACTAATAACAAAATGGCGGCCTAAAAAGTTTCAAATCCAAATAACCATGAGGATGGCTGAAAATTAACTAGCACCCCCTTTAACTTTTTAACTATTTAAGATATTTGAAATCAGTTTGCAGCAACTTGTTTGGATATGAAGGGCTACAATAATAATATGTAGTTTTTAACTGCCATTTTATTAATAATGGCCCGATTTCTGTTTTATTTATGTTAATTGTTATGTTTTGTCAAGACCTGTAAAATGATACCAAACTCGACTATAATTGATATTGGAAAATGTTAAGCTACCCCTAAGGGCAAAATTTTTGAAATTGACTATAATTATTGTGGTCCTTCATATCCAAAAATTGCCATAAACCGATTTCAAATATCTCAAAAAGTTAAAAGGAGTGCAAGTTAATTTTCAGCCATCCTCATGGTTATTTGGATTTGAAATTTTTAGGGCGCCATTTTGTTATTAGTGGGCCGATTTTGGTTTTCTTTATGTCAATTGTTAGGTTTCATCAAGACCTGTAAATTGATACCAAACTCGACTATACTTGTCATTTGAAATGTTTGAGCTACCCCCTACCCCCGCTACCCCTAAGGGCAAAGTTTTCAAAATTGACCATAATTATTGTAGCCCCTCATATCCAAGAAGGTTGCCGCAAACAGATTTCAAATATTTCAAATGATTGAAAAGTTAAGAGGGGGTGTAAGTTACTTTTCAGCCACCCTGTATAATACTGAACTAATAAGTAAACAATTGAAACAGAATTTAAAGGTTTGAACACTTATCTCACATTATATTATAAGAAAAACGTACTGTCACTTCTCTTGACGCAATAGAAATCTATGGTACCTAATGGTAGAATCAAAAGGTTAACTCAAGGAAAAGTAACCAAACATAGGCAAAGGAAAAGTAAAACAAAAAAAATTTGCTTCTTATTGCACACCTAGAGTCTAATTAGAATCTCCATCCCAATTCATGAGTTCTTAGGGTTATTAGTTTTTTAGATACAGTGATCAGTGAGTCAATGAATGGTATTTGACTTTTATAAGTACAGATATTTATAATGATGTGGGTCTATCTGATCTGTTTGTATCTTCCATATGTTTTCCAGTCCTGAAAAATTAGGAATAAAAGGAAATTTCAGGTAAAGGATTGCTAAAAACTCTAAACCACCAACATGGACACTTTTGTTCTACATAGACCTTATTCATACGCAGTATTGTTTTTCCTGTATTAATTACTTGTTTGTGCTCCATCAAACTTCTATCCAATTACTATTTTTCCAACTGTATCTAAGTTTAAGACATACTTGGAATGTGTGATCCAGATCTTGTATAACTTCCGCCACTCCGGACGGCGTGTCGTCAATGTGGTACAACCGCTCCTTGCGATGACGAGTTCCTGCCATGACAGAAAAATAAAACACGAGATAAACTCCATTGTACTTCTTTCAAATCATCTTTACAAATCCTAGTATATATGTTCTTAATTTGTTTAGAAATAAATAATATCACCACCCCCTGAAACTTTTGAGTCTAATCTTAATTAATTACATGTTGACTATTTCAAAACGAGTAACTAACCTAACCTTACTGTACCTGCATTGCCTAGGGTAGAATGACTCTTGGGTGTGATGTAGTGCCACAATAGAAAGTTGTCTCTTGAAGCAGCAAACACATGACTGGAGTTAATGGCTACAAAAAGGGGTTCCAACTCCATATACTTAGCTGGAACATAACGTATAATTACAACTTCAAACAGTGTGGCTAGCAAATATTCGGATTTGACTAAAAGTTCTCAGTTTGTTCTATGTTCATGTTTGGTGTAAAAAAATATACTCAGCCCATTTTGCTGTATTTTAACCCACAGGTTTAGAGAAAATGGGATGAAAATTAACTCAAGCAAGTAATAAAAAAAACTCTGAAGGAAGACGACTGAGAGGAGGGTCAAAGCAAAAATAGAGCCAAGTGGTGACTGATACAAGGAGGATAGGTGCAACTGAAGTAGCTGCAGGACACCGAGAAGCTTTGTTGGAGCGACCTATCTAATCAGGTCCTGGGGAATAAGAGTGAGTAAGTAAATACTCAACAAAAAGAATGTAGTAGTGTTTTAGTTTATTTAGAGAATCCCAAATTATGCATTGAATTAAATTGAACATATTTATATTATTGATCGGAAGAGATAGGTTGTTGGAACAACCTTTAAAAGTAGTAGGAAAACCACTTAAGTTGGTTGAAAAATTAACATATTTAGGCACGGTGATTTCGAACGATGGAAGGATGGCGCAAGAGGTGACGGCAAGACTGGGGAAAAGTGCAGGATTTTACCAAAGTATTAGACATCTAGTCTGGGATAAGGATATACCAAAGAAAGCTAAAGTTACCATGTACAAAACATACTATATACTGATAGTTACCTATGGTGCTGAAGTTTGGAACATAACAGAGAGGGAATGGAGTAAGGTTCAGGCAGGGGAGATGAAGTTTATAAGAGGGATAAAAGGTAAAACAAGATTAGACAGAATGAGAAATGAAGAGCTGAGAAGAGGAATAATTGAAGAAAGTTTGAGAGAACGATTAGAGAAGACGAGATTGAGATGGTTTGGCCACGTAAGAAGAATGGAGAATGAAAGAATCCCGAAAAGAATTAGTGAACTTCGAATGGATGGAAGAAGACCAAGAGGAAGACCCAGAAGAAGGTTGTTCGACGAGGTGAAAAGTGATGTGGAAGCAAGAGGAGTGCAATGGCAGTATGTGGAGGAAGTGGAATTGTGGAAGGACAGAAGAAGATGGAGAGGCCTAGCGGGAGAGGATATGTATGTATGTATTGATATTATTAAGACAAACTGTTCTTCATTGATCTTAATAAACCGGGCTAAAAAGTTATATTAACTGGTTTTGGATTCAAAAATACCAGTATGAATAAAACTTTCAGGGGTGCACTAAATAATAGTCAAAATTTCTAAGAATAACTGATGGGTGAAAATTTTAGGTCAATGAGTAGTTATCAGTATAGCAACCACTACACACATCTACATTTACTTAACAGTGGCAGGATTTCCACTGGAAATCGACTTTTTTAGGATGTCAAAGACATTATAGGTAGAATTGATTGTACAGACTGTCCTTTACAAAAAATGTGGAACAGATTTTTCTTTAATTTTTTTAAATGATGACACTAGAACATGAAAGAGCAGTTTCATATTTTTATTTTGTAAGTAATTCACATGTTAAGGGTTTGTGTTTCTTTTCAATGAATTTAGGATTAAGCTCAGATTTAAGCATATAATAATCAGTGATATATAATTTTTGCCACTCACAGTCTACCGGCGTAGCTATGGCGTTGCACAGTATGAGGCCATATTGAGCGCTAGCATCCTCAGCTTTGATGGCCAACACACAATGATCCTTACATGCAGCCACTCCTAACAGCGACTTCACAGCTTTACTATAGCACTGAAATAAATAATAGAGAACAGTTCAGTAAAAGTTTAAATGGAAAACAAAAATGAAAATACATTGTTTAGTCAAGTCACTGCAGTGTTAACGCTTATACCCATCAGAAACTTGAATTATTTAAATATGTATTAGACGTTAAGGAAATTCCAATTGGCTGATTAGGATTGTTATGTACAAGGGTAGGGATCAGCTAGCTTACCTGGTTTATGATTGTGCCTAGGCTAATCTGGATTCTGTCTACCAGGTAAGCTAGCTGATCCCTATCTATTAAATTGGTGTAAATACCTGCTTTGTAGTAATCCAATTGTTGCTAGTGTTGCAACTAGTTTCGACTTTCTACAAAGTCATCTTCAGGCGTCAAGTATGTCAAAAGGTGGTCACCCACCTTTTGATCCCTATCCTTGTACATAACAATCTTAATGTGTATTAGAATCTACAAATTAAAAAGGTGTTCAAATGTCATTGTATCTTAACATAAACATTCCAGTAACATGTCCAAAATGTTAAGCTTTTGTAGTTTTGTATATTGTCTAAGAAACATACTGGACAAAACTATAGTCAGCACCAAGCACATAATTATCAATAAGCTTTGGACATAATAAGTCATAATTCATTTCTAGTATACATTTCATATCTAATAGTAATAAAACTGGCTGGGTAGCTGAGTGGTTATAGTGATTGCCTGACCATCAATAAGTTGCAGGATCGATCCTGATAAAAGTCAGAAGCTTTTTGATAGTTTGGAACGGAACCACAACCCAGGCACCAGCAGTGTGTTCAGTTGCATTTGAGGAAGATGTTCTTCGTAGATTTGAAGAAAACCCGATAATAATCAGCACACCGATTAAAAATAAACAACGAACAGGATTAGCCCATTTTAACAATGTATGGTTTTGAACAGCTGATCAGAGTAAATAAGCATAAAGCAGCTGATTGAGGTGTATCACTAGCAGTGGTTTTACATAGTAACAGTTGGTATTGACATGATCAAATTTTTTTTTAATGAGCTTTCTCGCTTTCTCCCTTATTTATAAACTGATTTTCTTAATTTTGGTATCATAAGATTTGTAATTAAATTTTCTTTAAAGAACATAACAGTAAAACAAAAATTGTTATAAGAAGTTTTTGAGATATTTACGTTTTAAATTTTTAATCGGCCGCCATTTTGAAAATAAACACTCTAGAAAAATAATTTGTTCACCTTAAATATTTCTTAAGGTAAAAAGGCCATATACGAAATTTAATTTTTTTATAATAAGACATTCTTTAATTAAAAATGTTCTGAAGGAAAAAAAATGTCGGCTATACAAGCTGACATTTTGAGTTTTTGAGATTTTGAATATGATATTTTGACTTGTCCATGGTCCAGGAATAATGCTTGAAAAAGTTGAGTTCTAGGACACCCTGTATAAATGCTCTCAAGCTAGTTGATTTTTAAATTCACTGACAAAGTAATGATGATTACAGTTCAGTTAAATTAATAAGCCTCAAGAATATAGAGTAATACTTTTACAACATGTGCTATTTTCTCTACCACATGTTACCTCAGCATTGTTAGTGTTCCAGAATGTAAGGTGAACGCCGGGCCGGTCGTGGCGGTTGTATGAGTAGACCACAGTGTTAGAGAAGTAGCACCACTTGTAGCTCGGCCGGATGTTGGCGAAGTAGATGAATGAGTCTACAGCGAGTGCGACACGCAATGATGAACCCTCCCACACACAGCATGTCACTTCCCGTCCGGGGATCTTCAAGGTGCGGAGGTGCTGTGAAAATTTAAACTTACTATGTAGGTTTCTACTTAATCGTGTATACAATACAGTAGTTGTATTTAAGTGAAACCGCAAGGTATTGGTAGTTAATATGCTGGTGCAAGGCTACAGATGGCTTAGTTTAGGTTAGTATATAGCTAGCTCTCCTTTAAAATGAACATGACTTTGATAGAAACAATTCCAAAGTATAAGCGAAGAGATTGATAAATTAATTTAACCTTTTGTTGTGTACCAATTTGTCCCTGGACTTTTATTTCCCAGGAAAGCTAGCTGACCTTTATTCCTTTTCAAAAATGCCTAATAATGGATCTCAGTAAGTCTAATCTTTTTGGAGTTTCTTTAAAAACCTCACTTTTCCTACAATTACCTAACAATGTACATGTTCTCTCACTAATTTGAGAAAGCAAAGCAGCATTGTCAGTGAGACAATGTTAACATTGTCTCACTCTAATTACTTTGTCTCACTCCAGATTTGCAACGTGAAGGCATGAAATAGTGAGCGCGTAACATGCAGACAAGGTCGTATGCGCGCAAAATACTTTAGCAGCACTGGCTGTAAATAAGCTGGTCAGCTGTTGTACTGTAATGCTACTTTCACATTAAATGTCATACCGGTATTAAAAGTTTACTTCTGTGTAAAAATAAATACCTATATTATGTTTCTTTACCAATTTATATGTTTTATGGTAACTGTAGGAGAAATATAATGTGCAACTCGAGTGCAAAGTGCAATTGCCTCACTCGAGAAACCATTCTTCACTCGCCTACGGCTCGTGAGTAAGGATTTCTCTCGAGTGAGGCAATTGCTCACTTTGCTCACTTTATAGTTGCACAAATAACTATAATTTTGCTATATTTTATCTACCGTATTGTGAAGTTAATAAATGAGATAGAAAGTAAGTAGATTAGAAAGTAAGTCAACAGATTAACACTGATGAGCAGACATGTCTCTGAGCTATTTTTTATCTCACCTGTGTTTGGTTTCCTCAGCCTATAGTTTTAATTTTTTGCCACCATCTACAAAATAGACAGACTGTACGCCTAAGAAACCCCAATACAACCACACTTTTAGGATTCATGTAATCAAAGAAACCTCATATAAATTATAAAGTTTACATCCAGTGTAACAGTACTTACCTCACCAAATGGTGTGAAAAATTGTACGACGTTGCAAGATTTGGTTTCCCCAGTAAGGACCATTGATCCAGTAACTGCCAGAGCACTACCGTTGTGGTTCCACGAGCACCCAACAGCAGAGATACCAGTGTCAAGAATCACAGGACCTGTGAAAAACAGTGGAAAGAATTCATCATCTGAGAATACATTTACTATTGAGATCTTGATGGTTTATTAGTTGATTAATACCTATACAAATGTACGTATACCTTATCCGTATTATGTATGTAATACCTATACCTTATCCATGTCGAGAGTAAGGCTTAGTCTCATTTATAATAAAGATATCAATTGATATAACACTGAAATTAGCAAAGTAAGTTAACTAAGACTTTAAGAAACCATTCCAGTGTAGGTGTTAGGCTCTTCAAACACCCTTAGAATAAGCTGTCAACCTTTTGATAGGTTTACAATAAAATGTTCATGTTACACTATTCCTCACTATGCAATTTTATAGTAGGCCTACAGTAGACCCCCTCTTATCCGAACTCCTAGGGACCGAGGCCAGTCCGGATAACGGGTTTTCCGGTTAAGCCGACGTCCCCAAAAACTCATTAAAATGGACCGTTTACGGTGATATTCGACTTAAATTTAGGAGAGCATTGTATTTAGACATGTGATTACTGTTCTCAGATCTTTCCCACGAGAACAGTCGTTTCAGTACCAGCCACTTCCTGCCGATCTAGTCCGATTAAACCAATGTGCTGATAAAAATTGTCCGGTTAAAGAGATGTAATTTCCGTCGAGTGTAGTCCAGTTAAACCCATGTCCGGTTAAAAGGTGTCCGGAAAAGAGGGTGTCTACTGTATTAAAAAAATAAAGAGTATTAAGTCTCATGCACTTTTAAGTTTTGTGTTCTTGGTAGGCCTACCATAAAGGTACTATGTAACTCACTGTCGTCATTCTCAGATCGCATGATCTGAAGGTGACCTGAGTGGTAACAGATGACCAGACAGGGACAGTCCTCGTCCACATATCCGTTGTGTCCGTCGTACCAGGCCATCCCCACCACTGTAGCTGACTTCACCCACACTTGACCTGTCCCTGTGTTGCCCAGGCATTGGATGTTCACTTTCATCTGTCGGCAATGAAAAGAAAATATATTACTAGGCCTATCTCATTAGGTGAATTTTGACGCTAATAAATATTAAAGATTACTATATACACAAATAACAACTGTTTAATAAACTAGGTAGCATTGGCAGAGGAATCCACCAAATTGAGCAGAGTAATCAGGGTTCATATTATATTGTTATTGACCTTGTCCATCGAGCTTCATAATTATTTTTACCTTCAATTTTAAGTGAAGACAATTTTTTTTGTGAGGAGATAAATATTGAGATAATTAGATTGGCTACACATTGTTTTGTAGTGAAGGGGAGTAAAAACACGTCTTAGATATCATTTCAGACCTTTCTGAAGACCTGCATTCAGCCTATATTATCAGTTTAAAACTAAAACCCCTGGGTTGGTCATCAACTTTTTCTCAAACAGGGCAGTACAGTTCCAGCTAGTGATAACCTACAAATCAACCCTAACAGTTTCGGATTCTACTATTTTGGCTACCGATAAATGCATAAGAGGATTTCATGTGGTGGTGATAATATAAGTGAAAACACGAAATATAAGGCATTCTCTTGAATCTGAGACCTTCATAACTACTAAAACATAATTAACCACCCAACTATCTTAATAAGCTCTGTAAAATAATTTAACATGTTTTTTACAACATAAAATTAATATATTGACTTAAATGAATTCTAATTTGACTTTATTTTGATTTTGATGAATGTAAACATTTTAAAATTTAAAAAAATTTACAAAAGTTATATCCAGCGTTTAAACCATAACCCATGTGTTACACGTTAATAATTTGTACAATTTATCGGAAAGTGATCGAAGGCAAAATTAAAGCCGCTGAGTTTTGGCTAAAATTGTTGTGCTTCCTAGTGGTCCTTGTTGATCTTAATAAGATCGAAATATTTGCTACGTAGCGGCATTTCAATCATATCATAAAATCCTAATTATTCAAGGGAACCGGTGTGTGGATGATATGTAAACTTTGTTAACGTGTATGGTTTTCATTCAAATTAACTCATACCTTTTTTTATGAAAGCTAAATTCAGTTTTTTTCTCAAGTAAGCCTATCACATTAAAAAGACACAATATCAACTAAGACAAAATTTTTTAAAGCTGTATGTATTACCATGTAAACACGTAAACTTTGTTCGCACTAAAACATGTGGTTCTGTTCCTTTAAGACCCCACAAGATTCATATTCTAAAACCAATTCATCGCTAATATGCGGGCTACTAAAAACATTCCATAAGCTTTTCCCAAGTAAGATTAGAAATTTTCAAACACAACTTCAACTGTTAATTTAGTTGGATGGACCGAAAGCAAACATGTTTGTTTTATTATTCAAAATGGAACAACAGTATCAATAAACGTCCAAATGAGATGTTAAGGCTATTAGTATATGATTCAAGCTAGTGTAGTCATGTGATCATATTTATGATCCATATCGTTTCTGTTCTAAAATCTGTTCAATAATTTTATCAGCTATTTCTTGATCTGCTGCATTCAAAAGTCAACAGCTGATCTTATGCCTTTGTTTGTGTGTCAAATACTGCTTCCATAAGGATTACATCGAAACTTTGAGACCCCGTGGGGCGGATTCCTGAGAGATTTTTTTAACCCCAAATAGATTTTGGCACTCGCAGATTTGGCCTTTATCACCATGCAAAATTTGAAAACGATTGCTTCAGCCGTCTAGGAGGAGTTTGCGTAATACGGAATGCATAAGAGTCAACGTATAAGAACTGCTCCGCTCAATAATTACTTCTTCCCTTTCGTAGTTTTCATGCATACAAATCTATTTTTGTTGTAATACCAGTAGTAGGCTTACTGTACAGGCATTGGCAAAATAATATTGGTACAGATAAAGCTTAAGGTCCACAGTAACAGATGACATGTTTAATGTTTATGAAAATTGTTTTATAACAATAAATCGTGGCAATGATGGCATTCACCTGAATTTCCAGATTATTCGACTTGAAAAATTTGCAATTGAAGCTCAACAATCAGTTAACCAGAGATATGATCTTTACTCTTACACCAAAGTTTCCCTGATTGTCGTAAGCATGGACCTCCCCATCCCGTAAACTGAAAAGCAGTAGTTTTCCGTCCGGCGACCACTGAACACCTGTCAATGCTGTACCTTTCAGCTCCTTGCCCCAGATACGGTTTCCATCCACAGAACCGACAATCACAGCACCTGCAACCAATTAATGCTTAAATATTATTACCTCAAAGCTTATTATAGGAAATAAGACTTAACAGGTTCAGTAGCGGGCATCACACTCCTCTGTATGTAGAGTCTCCAAACACCTGGGAGTGAGTGTGTAAACAGGTTCAGTACCGGCCATTACACTCCTCTGTATGTAGAGTCTCCAGACACCCGGGAGTGAGTGTGTAAACAGGTTCAGTACTGGCCATTACACTCCTCTGTATGTAGAGTCTCCAGACACCCGGGAGTGAGTGTGTAAACAGGTTCAGTACCGGCCATTACACTCCTCTGTATGTAGAGTCTCCAGACACCCGGGAGTGAGTGTGTAAACAGGTTCAGTACTGGCCATTACACTCCTCTGTATGTAGAGTCTCCAGACACCCGGGAGTGAGTGTGTAAACAGGTTCAGTACTGGCCATTACACTCCTCTGTATGTAGAGTCTCCAGACACCTGGGAGTGAGTGTGTTAACAGGTTCAGTACCGGCCATTACACTCCTCTGTATGTAGAGTCTCCAGACACCTGGGAGTGAGTGTGTTAACAGGTTCAGTACCGGCCATTACACTCCTCTGTATGTAGAGTCTCCAGACACCTGGGAGTGAGTGTGTAAACAGGTTCAGTACCGGCCATTACACTCCTCTGTATGTAGAGTCTCCAGACAACTGGGAGTGAGTGTGTAAACAGGTTCAGTACCGGCCATTACACTCCTCTGTATGTAGAGTCTCCAGACACCCGGGAGTGAGTGTGTAAACAGGTTCAGTACTGGCCATTACACTCCTCTGTATGTAGAGTCTCCAGACACCCGGGAGTGAGTGTGTAAACAGGTTCAGTACCAGCCATCACAATCCTCTGTATGTAGAGTCTCCAGACACCCGGGAGTGAGTGTGTAAACAGGTTCAGTAGCGGGCATCACACTCCTCTGTATGTAGAGTCTCCAGACACCTGGGAGTGAGTGTGTTAACAGGTTCAGTACCGGCCATTACACTCCTCTGTATGTAGAGTCTCCAGACACCCGGGAGTGAGTGTGTAAACAGGTTCAGTACCGGCCATTACACTCCTCTGTATGTAGAGTCTCCAGACACCCGGGAGTGAGTGTGTAAACAGGTTCAGTACCGGCCATTGCACTCCTCTGTATGTAGAGTCTCCAGACACCCGGGAGTGAGTGTGTGAACAGGTTCAGTACTGGCCATTACACTCCTCTGTATGTAGAGTCTCCAGACACCCGGGAGTGAGTGTGTAAACAGGTTCAGTACCAGCCATCACAATCCTCTGTATGTAGAGTCTCCAGACACCCGGGAGTGAGTGTGTAAACAGGTTCAGTAGCGGGCATCACACTCCTCTGTATGTAGAGTCTCCAGACACCTGGGAGTGAGTGTGTTAACAGGTTCAGTACCGGCCATTACACTCCTCTGTATGTAGAGTCTCCAGACACCCGGGAGTGAGTGTGTAAACAGGTTCAGTACCGGCCATTACACTCCTCTGTATGTAGAGTCTCCAGACACCCGGGAGTGAGTGTGTAAACAGGTTCAGTACCGGCCATTACACTCCTCTGTATATAGAGTCTCTAGACACCTGGGAGTGAGTGTGTTAACAGGTTCAGTACCGGCCATTACACTCCTCTGTATGTAGAGTCTCCAGACACCCGGGAGTGAGTGTGTAAACAGGTTCAGTACTGGCCATTACACTCCTCTGTATGTAGAGTCTCCAGACACCCGGGAGTGAGTGTGTAAACAGGTTCAGTACCGGCCATTACACTCCTCTGTATGTAGAGTCTCCAGACACCCGGGAGTGAGTGTGTAAACAGGTTCAGTACTGGCCATTACACTCCTCTGTATGTTGAGTCTCCAGACACCCGGGAGTGAGTGTGTAAACAGGTTCAGTACTGGCCATTACACTCCTCTGTATGTAGAGTCTCCAGACACCTGGGAGTGAGTGTGTTAACAGGTTCAGTACCGGCCATTACACTCCTCTGTATGTAGAGTCTCCAGACACCTGGGAGTGAGTGTGTTACCAGGTTCAGTACCGGCCATTACACTCCTCTGTATGTAGAGTCTCCAGACACCTGGGAGTGAGTGTGTAAACAGGTTCAGTACCGGCCATTACACTCCTCTGTATGTAGAGTCTCCAGACAACTGGGAGTGAGTGTGTAAACAGGTTCAGTACCGGCCATTACACTCCTCTGTATGTAGAGTCTCCAGACACCTGGGAGTGAGTGTGTTAACAGGTTCAGTACCGGCCATTACACTCCTCTGTATGTAGAGTCTCCAGACACCCGGGAGTGAGTGTGTAAACAGGTTCAGTAACGGCCATTACACTCCTCTGTATGTAGAGTCTCCAGACACCCGGGAGTGAGTGTGTAAACAGGTTCAGTACCGGCCATTACACTCCTCTGTATGTAGAGTCTCCAGACACCCGGGAGTGAGTGTGTAAACAGGTTCAGTACTGGCCATTACACTCCTCTGTATGTAGAGTCTCCAGACACCCGGGAGTGAGTGTGTAAACAGGTTCAGTACCGGCCATTACACTCCTCTGTATGTAGAGTCTCTAGACACCCGGGAGTGAGTGTGTTAACAGGTTCAGTACCGGCCATTACACTCCTCTGTATGTAGAGTCTCCAGACACCCGGGAGTGAGTGTGTAAACAGGTTCAGTACCGGCCATTACACTCCTCTGTATGTAGAGTCTCCAGACACCCGGGAGTGAGTGTGTAAACAGGTTCAGTACCGGCCATTACACTCCTCTGTATGTAGAGTCTCCAGACACCCGGGAGTGAGTGTGTAAACAGGTTCAGTACCGGCCATTACACTCCTCTGTATGTAGAGTCTCCAGACACCCGGGAGTGAGTGTGTAAACAGGTTCAGTACTGGCCATTACACTCCTCTGTATGTAGAGTCTCCAGACACCCGGGAGTGAGTGTGTAAACAGGTTCAGTACTAGCCATTACACTCCTCTGTATGTAGAGTCTCCAGACACCTGGGAGTGAGTGTGTAAACAGGTTCAGTACCGGCCATTACACTCCTCTGTATGTAGAGTCTCCAGACACCTGGGAGTGAGTGTGTAAACAGGTTCAGTACCGGCCATTACACTCCTCTGTATGTAGAGTCTCCAGACACCCGGGAGTGAGTGTGTAAAAAGGTTCAGTACCGGCCATTACACTCCTCTGTATGTAGAGTCTCCAGACACCTGGGAGTGAGTGTGTAAACAGGTTCAGTACCGGCCATTACACTCCTCTGTATGTAGAGTCTCCAGACACCCAGGAGTGAGTGTGTTAAAATGGGTCATTGATAAATGTGTGTATGGTTCACGTAAACCTTTCTGCTAGGTTTTGAACGATATTAATAGGTTTTGGTATCTTAAAAAGAATAAACATTAAATTCAATACTACCATCTTCATATACGATGCAGATTTTCTGACCATCAGAATTCCAAGCCATCCCTTTGACAACAGACTTGTTACGATTGTTGATCATTTCTTCATACCATGAACCCTAAAAATAAAAATAGCATTTAAAACATAGTCTACAAATTATATACACTGTAGCAATAAGTTAATAAAATCTAAGAAATGCCACCACCAAAAAAAGTTGATAAAAAGGAATAGAGAGATGATAACCTCAATCATGGTAGCCAGAGGATATTCAGTTTTACTAAACCTAACAAAAATTGTAAAATAAACGTTATCAGCATTCTGACACATACTTTCTCCCATAAGTTTGTCAACAACCTTTATCATGGGTAAGCGGTGAGAGTAAATATGATATTTTATAGTTTAAAAATCACAAAAGTTGCAATAACTTTTGAGCCATAATTGTTACAGCAATGGGGTGTTGTACAATTTTTTTAGAATTATAAGAACCATAACGTATACCAGAAGTATTCAATATATTTGAAGTTTGAAAATGGACTTATGTCCGAAACATGTCACTTCTTTTGAAAATATAATATTCAGGGTGCTCAGTTGTACTTATTTACTACAATAATTT
Source organism: Macrosteles quadrilineatus (assembly GCF_028750875.1). Taxonomy (NCBI): domain Eukaryota; kingdom Metazoa; phylum Arthropoda; class Insecta; order Hemiptera; family Cicadellidae; genus Macrosteles; species Macrosteles quadrilineatus. The sequence continues at coordinate 104,197,259 of NW_026542602.1, read as the reverse complement.
AAGAACCATAACATAATAATTTTGATCAAAGCCAGCTTTTCTCCAAAAATGAGATTTCTTTGTTATTTTATGACTTTTTATGGGAAAATAACATAGTTTACAATAACTTTTGAACCGTAATTTTTACGGAAATAAAAAACCATTCTGTTTGTCAAATTGTACCATTCTGTTCAGAATTCATACTAGTCCAGGATAAGGACTATAACATACTCAATTTTTAATGAAATCGTTAGGGCCATTTTTGAGAAAATCCTATTTTTCCGTTATTTTATGGGGTTTTATGGGAAAATCCCTATTAAAAATCAAAATTTCAAAAAAGTGAAAAAAACTTTCAAAATTGTAAGGACCATAACATAACTAAGTTGAATCAAAACCGGCTTTTTTTCTAAAATCCTATTTTTTGTTATTTAATGAGTTTTTATGGGAAAATCAACATTAAAAATCAAAATTTCAAAAAAATTTAAAAAAACCCCTAGAGATACCATTGATTAGTACCTACATACCACATTTCATCAAAATCGGACTACAGGTGTGGTCTGTAGCTCTGTACACATCCAGACACACCGACATCACTTCGAAAACCACTTTTTTGGATAGCCTATATCAAAACGGATATATCCACTCAAAACTCAAACTCAAAAAATTTTGACGAAAACAATACTTTCTCCATATACTGAGAAAGTAAAAAGGATACAGTATTAGATTAATGAATTTTACATATATACAGCATACATTTCTTAGTTTTAAATGAACCCTAATTATTTATGGAGCCTCATTCCCCAACAAAATCTGTAAAACACTAACCTTATACAACATCCAAACAATAATGAGCCCACTTTGATCACTTGTTGTCAACTTCTGATGGTTCTCATTCCATGTTATCACTTGAACCTTTCCAGAGTGTCCCTCCAGAGTCTGATTCATAGAGAGGTTAGCTGGTGCTGCCAAACCCTTTACTTTCCCATCTTTGCCTAAAGAATAGACAGAGAAGCTAGTCTGTAACATTTTAACATAGCTGGGCAAGGTCTTTATACACTAACTCCATATCTCAGTCAGATTTTTTAGTAAATCGAAACATAATTAACAAAACCGGATTTATTGAACTTATAATTCAGGCTCAACTAAAAAAGTAAACAAAATATAATAATATAAACAGTCATCTAACAGATGTTATAATAAACACATATGGAATTATTTCTTGATACATAACACTCTTCCCCCGTCAGGTAGTCCTTGAGATAAGCCTGTGGTCGACGGATCCGAACGGGTCGAGGATTCATTGAGGTGTTTTGGGAGTTTGATCTTAAGACATGTTTCCCAACAGGTTGTGAACTCATGCTCACAGGGTCTTGAATAAAACCAGAAACGTTGGGACCAGCTAAACCAGAAACTTTTCTTGATGAGGGTTAATTGATGGTCCTTGTCTATACCACTAAAGGAATTGCGAGATTGTTGCAGCACTGATGGTCACATTGGTTGTACGTCTGGTGTTCTCATCAGAATAGGATTCTGGAGGAGTAGGTGGAACGGTGGGTTAACTGGAGATTCAGGATTATCCAAGGGTGAGTTAGGAGATGCTTTTGATATTTCTGAGCGGGGTCTCAATTGGTCAACATGACGTTGTATTTCAATGCCTTCTTTTGTTATCAAATGGTAGTTCAGCGGTCCGGTTATACTAGCGACTTTGGCAGGAATCCACTTTGGTCCTCGCTGATTTAGCTTTTTTGCAAATACGGAATCATTTTCTTTAAATTTCCTCGGAGGTGACTGTTGGTAATCGTGAAGCACTCTATCTAAGATTTTTTCTTCTTTGTTATTTGAAGAATAATCAAGGTGAACTCTGCCTAAGATGTTTCTAATACGCCTACCGAACAGCAGTTCACATGGTGACATATTAGTCGAACAATTTGCCGTTACATGAGATGATATTAGGAACTGAGCCAACTATTAGATGATGGATGGTATAGTGCAACTACGACGTGGCGGATGCCATTGCTTTTATTAAACGATCTAAATTCTTGTGAAGTGAAAGCTGACTCGTTATCAGATACCATAGTGTCTGGAAAACCATGTGCTGCAAAAAGCTTCTGAGAACCTTTATAGTCGCCAAAACCACTTCTACTAACCATTTGCTGAAAGAATCAACAACAATCAAAAACAACTTGTTTTGGAAGGGCCCAGCAAAATCTATGTGGAGACGAGACCAGGGTTGTTTAGTTTTCTCCCAGGGAAGAACTGTTGCTTTTGGAGGGTTGTGACGGCTTTGTTGACATGCTTGAAGCGTCACATGCTTCACCAAGTTTTCTATGTCCTGATCAAGTTTTGGCCACCAGAAATAGCTTCGGGCCAACGCCTTGGTTCAAACAATGCCGTCATGTCCCATGTGTAGAAGCTTCAGAGCTTGTTGCCTGAGAGTGGATGGAATGATCACCCTAGTTCCCCAAAGTAAACATTGTTTGTATTGAAAATTTGAGTTTTGATGAGAAATGAAAGGCGTTTGGCTGAGATCTGAGTTATGAGTTGGCCAACCATGTTGAGCCCATTCAAATTTATCTTTATTTATAGCATGTACAAAACTTACAATAAATAGTGTAAAGCTTATAGTTACTATGTACAAATACTTAAACTAAACAAAAATATAGAAAATAAAACTATCTATAGCTGTATACATTCATAAACAGTTCATCTATAGAGTAGATGGGTCTTTCTATCAAATATTCGTTGAGTTTACGTCTAAACTTTTTATCATCATTTACATCTTTTAATTCTTTTGGTATAATCTTTAAAAACATTACACCGGCATATGTGAGCTTATTTTTATAAAATTCTAGGTTGTGTTTTGGTAGAACTATATTATTTTTGTTTCTAGTGTTGTATTTATGGGTTTTACAATGTAATTTAAATTTATCCTGGTTATTTTTTACATGTACGACACAGTTAATAGTTTCAAATTGACAAAATGTTGCTTTACATACTTGTTAACTATGATAAAATATACTTAAGAAGAGCTGTAATAAACGATCTCACTTTGTACCTGGATTAGTGAAGACTGACGTGAAGCCGCTGGAGCTAGTTCTACTCCAGTCCAGTCCAATTGGGACATACTGGATTGAATCCATTTATAAAGCCATACATATACATATATAACATCTTCCTCTTCAAACAAATAAAACTTCCTCTTCACTTTTCAAATTTTTTAAATGATATATAAACAACATTCTCTTCTTAAAATAATAAAACTTCTTCTCTAGTTTAATAAATTTGAAATGACAAATAAACATCTTCTGAGATAAATAACAAAATTAAACAAAACTTCTTCTATTTACAACTTGTTTACTTCAGTTTTCTTATTGTTTATATCTTTCAGGGGTTCGGATAGTCCTTCCTGAACGAGTAGTCCTACGTTGAGGGGAAACTATCTCCCTTGGAGTTATGTGTTCTTCTTGGCTACACATTTCATCTTCTGATGGGGTCTTAGTTGGAGAAGGGCTGTTGTGGGGACTGAGAGTGGGTGACTTACTAGTTTGTTGGGGTGTGACTTTGATCCATTCTCTGTTCCGCCTGAACTGACCTGAAGGTGTCTTTACGCTGTAAGACCGGTCTGATAGTTGTTTACTGATTGAACCAAATTCCCATTGATTATACTTGACATTTGGCCTTGATTTTACGATTACACCTTGACCTACTTCCAATTCTGGCAGATTCTTGGACTTTCGGTCGTAATATCGCTTATATTTCTTCTTCCTTTCAATAAGTTTCGACTTCACTCCACTTGGTACTTCGGGTGACAACAAACTCCTAGTTACTGGGATGGTAGTTCTAGTCCTTCTTGACATGATTCTTTGAGCTGGGCTAACACCCACATCCTTAGCAGGCGTATTTCTAATTTCTAAAATCGCCAGCCACAGATCCGCATCATCACGATCAATCCTACGCAAAGTATTTTTGGCAATTTTTACAGTCGCCTCAGCTTTTCCATTGCCTCTTGGATGATAAGGAGATGATGTTTTGTGTTCAAAATCCCAGTCTTTACTAAACTTCAACCAATCTGAACTAACAAAATTCGGTGCATTATCAGTCGTTACGCTTACTGGCACACCCCATCTACTGAAATTCTTTTTGGAAACACTGATCAAAGTTTCTGAGGTCATGTTTGGAAGCTCATCTAATTCCCAAAAGTCAGAGTAGTAATCCACAGTTACCAGGTAGTTTTGTCCTCTAAAATCAAACACATCCATAGCTATGTGTGTCCAAGGCAGGTCTGGAGTGTCAGGAGTTTGCATTGGAAGGTGTTGCTGCTCTGGAGAGTTAAGAAGGCAGGCTGTACACTTCTCAATACACTGCCTGATGTCTTCTGACATACGAGGCCAATATAAAATTTCACGAGCTTTACGCAAAGAAGCTTCAATTCCTTGATGACCAGCATGAATTCTTTGTAACATTTCTGGCCTCATAGCTTTAGGCACAACTAAACGGCTACCTCGAAACACTATTCCATCAAAGACCACAAGTTCATCTCTAAAGCCCCAATATTCTCTTATTGACAAATCTAGGCTACTTTTCAGTTTAGGCCATCCAGAGATGATAACCGATGTAAGTTTCATTAACACTGGATCCTGCAGCGTTATTCGCCTAATCTGGCCCAGTCGTTCACTCGTGACATTTAGATGTTTAGTGGGATCCACCTTTTCCATCCTTTTAAACATGTTCTCTTCTTCAATCATCTTATAAACATGAGAGGTTTCTATGTCTTCTTGATTCCTACTACGATTATCATAAGGTATTGCTGCTCTGGACAATGTATCTGCCAAGGTCATTTCTGATCCTTTTTTATATTCCAACTCGAAGTTGTACTTCTGCAACTTTAACATCATACATTGAAGACGCTTAGGTGCACTAAGCAAAGCTTTTTTGAAGATTGTTACCAGAGGTTGGTGATCTGTCTGGACGGTCACATCTGATTTTCCACTGATATAGTAATGGAACCTGTTACAAGCAAACAAGATTGCTAAACATTCTTTTTCTATCTGTGCATATCTCCGTTCTACCGGGGATAGCGTTCGTGACGCATACGCTACAGGTTGCCCGGATTGGAGAAGCGATGCGCCTAGGCCTATACTACTTGAGTCACACTGTATAGTCAGTGGTTCATGGACATTGAAGTATCTTAATACTGATGCGTTTGCAATGCTTTGTTTAATTTTATCAAAGGATCGATTATGAGTTTCGTCCCAAATCCAAGCTGACTCTTTCTTTGTTAACTGTCGGAGTGGTTCACAGAGGTCCGAAAGTGTGGGAACAAAACGGGCTAAATAATTAACAAAACCCAAAAATCGTTGGACATCTTTCACATTTTCTGGTTTCTTCATTTCAGTGATGGCCTGTACTTTAGACAAATCGGGACGCAATCCTGTGTTCGACAAAACATGTCCCATAAAAGATACTTCTGTCTGCCTAAGCTTCATCTTCTTTCTATTTAACTTTAGATTCTTCTCCCTTGCTCGTAAAAGCAACATCCTCAACTTCCTATCATGATCTCTTGAGGCTTCTTCTCCTGTGTCACCACAACCATAAATCAATATATCATCCGCGATCACTGCAACTCCTTCAAGATCATATAGTACTTCATGTAGTCTACGTTGGAACTCTTCTGGCGCGGGAGCTAGGCCAAATGGCAGGCGTGTCCACCTATATCTTCCATGTGGTGTCCAAAATGTTGTTAGCTTGCTCGACTCTTCATCTAGTTTTACTTGCCAGAACCCATTCTTTGCATCCATCACTGAGAAAACTTTAGCCTTAGATAAGTCTGGTAAAATGTCATCGATCGTTGGAATTTGATAGTGTGATCGCTTAAGAGCAACGTTAAGCGGTCGTGGATCAAGACAGATTCGCATCTTGCCGTTACGCATAACGACTACAATATTGCTAATCCATTCAGTAGGAGCATTCTCCTTTACAATAATGCCTTGACATTCTAACTCATCAATCTTTTCTTTCAACTGCTTACGAAGCGGTATGGAAACTTTGCGCGGGGAGTTTTTAACAGGATCCACAGTAGCATCTACTTCTAGGTGAAAAATTCCTGGTAAACAACCAAGACCCGTAAACACATCATCAAATTCATCAATTATATCATTGTCCTGCTGGTTAGTATTATTTGACAGCGAAGTATCAACATCTTCAACTTTGCACAATTGTGCTTTTACCTGCAAAATCTTTAGCTGTTTACAAGTCTCCGCAGAAATAAGGGGTCTTTGATACGCAGGAATGTCGACAATTTGAAAAGTCATACAATACACCTTATCATTAAAATAGCAAACAAGATCAGTCTCACCCACTGGTTTTATAGTGTTGCCACTGTAGCACCTCAAAATAGTACTAGAATCTTTAAGACTAGGCTTGCTGAATTCTGAAATTGCTTTACGAGCGATTTTATCAAAGTCAGATTTATGCATAACATTACACGAAGCACCCGTGTCAAGCTGACACTCAAAGTCACAAAAAACCTGGTCATGATCGAGAGTAGGCCTAGGCCTTGTACTGAAAGTTAGGTTAGTTACCCATTGTTTCTTGTCCGAAGCTGAATTAGATTTACTAGCTAAATTAAGGCTCTCAATTTTGTACAAAGATTCTGAACTACTGTCAGTTTCGTCAACAATGTTAACAGAGTGTTTGTTATCAGCAAACTTATTTTTTCTGGGTGCATTAGGCCATTTATTAGGTCTTGACTCGGAACTGTTACACATTTTTGAAAAATGATTTGGTCTATTACACCTATCACAAGTTTTTCCATAAGCTGGACATTTATCTCTTATCATTTCATGATTGTTCCCACAAAAAAGACAAGTTCTCCTATTTCTAAAACTAGGGAAATGTGTTGGCCTACCTTGGCTCTGATGTTTTCTTTCCTTCATAAAAACCTTGTTTACCTCCTGTTGCTGTTCACATGCACCTTCATTTTTACTGATATGCTTCAACTGGTTATCAGTAGCCTCGTGAGCCCTGCATATATCAATGGCCGCAGACAAGGTTAGTTTGCTATCCGACAGAAGTTTCTTGCGGAGACTTAGATCTGAAACACCTAAAACTAACTTATCTCGAATCATTTCAGATTCTAGAGCTGAATAATCACAAGTCGTGCTTAACTGTCTCAACCGGCATACGTACTGTTCTATCTTCTCATTCGGTAACTGATTAGCTGACCCAAACACATATCGCTCATAAATAACATTTTTTTCCGGTTGAAAATATTTATCAAAGCCTGCTATTATAGTCTTCAATTTATCTTCTGTGCTGTCATCATCGCCTAGATCTAAACTAGTGTAGATTTTAAGGCAGTCCTTGCCTATTACAGACAGAAACGTTGCTACTTTAACTTCTTCATCTTTATCATTCAGCCCAGTGGCTATTGAATAGTTTTCGAATTGAAGTTTGAAAAACTTCCAATTGTCTAGGACATCACCCTTTATTTCCATAGATGATGGTGGAGGCAAATTCATAGTTAAATTTACCAACGTACTAGGCTTTACAAGTTCATCCTCAGAACCAGCCGTCTGAGATCCTTTAGGCATTTTAAAAATTCAAACAAATAAATGTAGCTTAAATGCATAAAAAGAAGTTAAATATTTATCAAATCAACTTGTCCTAAATAAACTAAGCCGATATTTTAAGCTTGGTAGTATTAGACCTACTCTTAGAAAAATCTCACAAACTAGGCATAGGCCTACAATTTTTTAGCCTTTTAAATAGTTTATATTTTTGTTCACACTTGTAGGCTAGTAAATTAGGCATAGAACTGTATATTAATTTCATAGCAATGCATTTTCAACATAAGTTTAACTAATTTCAAACATCAAAGTAGAGTTGGCCTAGGCTTACTTCTTTCCTGTCAAAACTTGAACTTTTCTTGCACTCTCAAACATGAAAACTTCCATGACCTACTTTCAATTTTATGCCAACTGATTGGGCCTAGCCTACTATAAAAAGATCTAAAGTGCATATAAAAATTGAAAGTTTGTAAAAGAAAAATCCAACAGAGCTTTTAGTGGTAATTTACAATTAATGAGCTCTAGAAACAAAATTGAGATTTTCTGAGTCTAGCGTTCCGACACGTTTTGTGTTAAAACTTACTACCTTGCCGTGTATTTCAACCACGAAAAACAGACTTTTTAAAACTCGCACAGATTAAAAGAAACTTCACTTCTTCATCTATTATCATATATTCTTCAAGAAATCAATAATGGTTGGGTTTTATCACCGCTGCCACCATGTTAACTATGATAAAATATACTTAAGAAGAGCTGTAATAAACGATCTCACTTTGTACCTGGATTAGTGAAGACTGACGTGAAGCCGCTGGAGCTAGTTCTACTCCAGTCCAGTCCAATTGGGACATACTGGATTGAATCCATTTATAAAGCCATACATATACATATATAACAATACTCATTATAATCTAGATTTAACAATATTATTGTTTTTTTTCTGTAAAACAAAAATCTTATCTAAATTTTTCTAGGAAGAGCCCCCTACACTGTTATTCCATATGATGTATGCGATTGGATATAGGAATTAAAAACTATTGTTAATGTTGATAGGTAACTTAAATAAAACATTCTTTTTAATGCGAAGATTCCGGAATTTACCTAATGTAGGCTACAATGCTTTGCACATGATGGTCCCACCACCATCTCCACATTCATCAATATGGATGCCAAAAAATCGTTTACAATTAGGCTAATTTGATTTATTTTGTTGTTGTCAATGGAAATATGAGGGCTACACTAATTTTTTTCTGTTTTGTGGTGAATGAAATAAAATTAGTTTTTTGTAAATTTAATATTAATCGGTTGTTAAGTAAAAATTCTTGGATTTGTGATAATTCTATATGGTCTGCTACTTCCAGTTCAATCTGGCATTTAGCAGATACAATAAGATTAGAATCGTCAGCATACTGTACGAGTTTAATATTATATATTTCATTGTTACATAGACATTTTGGCATATACTTAACATAGCAAAAAAAAAGTAAAGGTCCAAGAATTTACCATTTACAACTAACTGTCTAGTTTGATACTAATTTGTTGTTCATCAAACTATAATAGGTATCCTTTGGCAGTGGCTAAACGAGTTTACCTGGATCTAGTTTGAGGACTTTGAGTAAACCATCATCACCACCAACCCCAATCCATCCTTGCTCGCTACTCCAGGCCAAACAGTTAATTTTTGTGTTGTTTGGAATAGCAATCTGAAAGAAAGCCTGGTTAAATACTTAGGAAAAATAATTTTTTAAGACAAATAAATAAAAGTTTAAAATACCTGATTGTCACCTTGTGGTCCAAAGTATTGTCCTAGTGGATTACAGGATTATGTACATTTCGGCGCGAGCGCCATCCTCGGATAGAGTTAAAGAACATGTTTAAAGAACAAAACTGCCAATTTCGGAGGATAGTGCAACTGTTTACAGGTTGGGAGTTGTGTTGATTGTTTTTATAACAAGTAAACTTTTTCGCAACTAATCATTTTTTTACTTGACTGAAAATACACATTTTCTTCTCGGCATTAGTAGGGTCTAAGAACTTGGTGGTCTGGGTGGTGGTGAGCTGAGACAGAGACAGCTTGGTTAATTTTGCCAACAGTCTTAAGCTTTACACACAAATTTGATCCAAAAAGGAAAAAAAACTTCTAAATATAAGATATCATTACAGTGTCACAATATTTTAATATACATAAGTTAGTTTCCAATTTCATTCTCATCCTAGGCGATTGATGATTAGAGCGAATTACTAATACTAGGCCTACTATGCATTCAGGAATAATTTTATTCATTTATTTATTTGTCTAAATCCCGGCCATTTGAAGGTTTTGCCGGAAATCCCGCCGGACGTTTTTTATGTAGGTACCCATAAAGAGGAAGTGTCCGGGGAAATGAGGACATCTGGGATCCCTATCCTCGGATCCGTATTAGAACTAGTAACTAGACTTCCCTGAAGAGGTGCATAAGAAGTTCACAACACAAAAAACACATAAACACTGGTCGACCGTTATTTAACATAGTTTATACTTTTATGCTACTCGTGCACGGGCAGGATATGGAGGCGCGCCAGACGTGTGTCGAGACTCGACTGATTTTTTAAGACCTTTCAAAGACGTCCATGTCACTATGGTATGCCAATTCAATTTGAACGGATGGTGTTTGGCCCCTGGGGATATCAAAACAAAAAAGTAAATCGATCCCGGTTCTAAGTCTTACCAGACCAATAGTCCCTAATAGCTTAAATTCCCTGTACATGGAAAACTCGCTAAAATGCCACTGGCATAGATAAGCGCCAAATATAAAAACTTGTTCCTCACAACGGTAACGGTTTGAAGATTTTTAATTGCACCACACTTCTTAAACCTTAATATTGTGAAAAAGGGCAACACAACGACACTTCCGCTGTGAAGGCTGAATAGTCATTGAGGAGGCAAACAGTGCCGTTCAGGGTACCTGCGGCCCTAGGCCAAATTAGGCCTACTCAAGCGGCCCCCACCCATATGGGGGATATTCCTGGCGATTGCAGGAAAAAAATCATGAACATCCCCCGTAGGCAATCACGGAGACATCACCATCGACACTCTTGACTGTGGTAAAATTATGAACATCTCCAGTGGGCCGCAATCACCAGGACATTATCATTGACACACGCCATTGTGGCAAAATCAAGAACATCTCCCGTAAACCGCAACCACTGGGACATCATCATTGTCACCTGCAATCACAGCAAATTGATAAAAAAAATGTTTATCGTCAATCTTTTGCAGCTCCCTTTTACTTGCGACCCTAGGCCACGGCCTAGTGGTAAATACGGCCCTGGAGGCAAACATGTCTATAGGTAGGCCTACTGGTGCGCCTATCAGCACCAGATTCATTGTCAGTATAAAACTACAATTGTTTAGTTAAAATTTAAATCCCCTGTGCTAACGGGTCAGGCTTTCAGTGAAATAAATTCCGAGCTACTGGGAGCGAGCCGTTATGATAAATGCCGAGGGGGTGAAGGCCTTGGACTTGGCCAGTAGGCTACAGCCAATCGCAAAGGGTTAAAATCGTATAGGCCTACATCATATTCTGTAAATATTGTCTATTTTATACAAAATAAAATATACCCTATTTTGATTTGATCCAAACCGATAACTTACTTAATGCATCGCAGGTTCTCTAGGGAACTAGGCCTACTCTTCTAATAATGTCTGCACTTTACTTTAGGTCCTACACTCATTCGAATGAAAATATCGATTGATATATTGATTATTCGATAAGTTATATCCTTTGGTTAGTCAGGTAAGGTTAACCAAACCTAACTAACCAAACGATATATCGAATGAAACAATCGAATAATCGATATTTTCTTTCGAATGAGTGTAGGACCCAAAGTAAAGTGCAGCCATAATAATTAGGCCTACTACAAGGGAAAAATTCCTACCTTTTTGCTGAGGTAAATGAACATGATGATGGGGTTTTCTTTTCTTAGGTAGGCTACCAAACAATGGTCTACGTTGGGAGATTTTTATTTTGTAACTTATGACAGCATGTTAATTAGACTCCTGATTTAACTGATTGATCAATAAACCCTCATTAGTTCTGAGGTTAATTTTCTTAACATAACATAATCACTACTGCATTTTGATATAGTCGATTTGTTAGTTAGTGTTACTGTCTCACTGGCACTGCTTGTTGTTATTTACATCACGTCACCCCGGCAACCGGCAACGGCAACAGGAACAGTGGTGGTCAGGAATGAGAATGAATAGCGTTGTGTGGTTGTGTTGTGACTTGCGAGCGAGCAAGCGAGAACTGAAAGACCCTACCGGTCGCGTTCCGAACAGGCTTACGGGAGCCATCCATGACGTCATATTGATGGTCTGTAGATCTATGCGTCATAAGTTTTACTTAATTATAAAATTAAGAAAAATTATGAAAGGTTTACTAATCGAAAAAAAATAATGCCTCATAATAAGAATAAATGCCTCAAATTTGGTACCATAACCTAACCTGCTGCTGATATATACAGGGTGATTGATATAAGTGTGCCAGCCGTTTTATTCGAAAACCATAAGAGATATCAAAAAAAGTTAAATGGTAAGTGCCTTGGACTTTTTATTTTAAAAATTGTAGTAAAGTCGAAAAAATTATTTTAGCAGCCATTTTTCCAATATGGCCGACAACTTTGATTTTTCTTATGGAACACCCTGTATTTTATGATGTATTCTGGTAGAAAATTTTATTTTAAGACGATTTTATTCTTGTAATTTTTTTCATAAACCTAACCGTTTCAAAGATAATAATGGTTAAAGTTTTGAAATTTTGAATGGTTTTCGAATAAAACAGCTGGCATGCTTGCTTAGGCCTTTATCCAAACTCTTTCTCATGCAGAAATTTCAAACTTTAACCATTATTATCTTTGAAACGGTTAGGTTTATGAAAAAAATAACAGGAATAAAATCGTCTTAAAATTAAATTTTCTACCAGAATACATCATAAAATACAGGGTGATCTATAAGAAAAATCAAAGTTGGCGGCCATATTGGAAAAATGGCGGCTAAAATAATTTTTTTGACTTGACTACAATTTTTTAAATAAAAAATCCAATGTACTTACCATTTAACTTTTTTTTTAATCTCTTATAGTTTTTGAATAAAACGGCTGGCACACTTATATCAATCACCCTGTATATATATATATTTTTTTTAGGGAGAGGAGGGAAAATGCTTTTACGCACACAGGTAGCCAGCCTGTAGTGTGAGACTCCTGAAAATTGTCAGACTACTCACTAAAAAACCCCCTCTACTCTGTTGGACACAGACCTGGAATTGTTTGTCACATTACTTCAAGTCAGGCCAACATGTGACCTAAGCCCTCAGGGCTCGCACCGTTTCTGGCATTTCGATTCTTAATGACCTACAACCGCATCCCGGTCAAGGTCGATCTTCTTGGCGCGGAGAATACCCTGGATATAATGTGACACACAGGTCCAATTGTCCTCACCCTCCGTCATAATCGGTATGACCGTGTCCACCGACAGCAGTCCTATTAATTGTTGAGCCTCCAGGCAGGGCCTTTCCCAGCGCTGGCAGTGGAAAAATGTATGTTCCACGTCATCGAGAATGCCTGGGCAGTATATGCAGTCGGGTGACACGGCTTTGCCCATCCTGAATAGGTACGACCGGAAAAAGCCGGGTCCCGTCAGAAATTGGGTGAGGTAGAAGTCCACCTCTCCGTACCGCCGATCAACCCAAGGTTGGACTTGCTGTATCAGTCGCCTGGTCCAGAGTCCCCGTGTCTCCTGTTCCCAGCCCTCCTGCCACAGCTGGTAGGTGCGGGTGCGTTCCTCTGTTCGTGCCTCGTCCTCTCCACGGCGCCGGTAAATTGCCTTTCTCTCCGCCGCCAAAAGTTTGACGGGGATGACTCCAGCAATCACCAGGACGGCGGGCTCGGACACTGTTCGGTAGGCAGATGCTACCCTCAGTGCTGCCTGACGCTGCACTCGGGCGAGCCGCATCCTGTATGCCTTCTTATTTAGTGCGTCTGCCCACACCTCCGCACCGTACAAGAGTACGGACTGGACCGAAGACATTAACAGCCTTCTACGACTGGACCGAGGCCCTCCGACATTGGCCATCAACCGGCTAAGAGAAGAAACCACCCTAGCGGCCTTGTCCGCTGTAAGCATTCTAAGCTAATTCTCTAACAAATGACAAAAAGTTAGTGACACGGTGGGATTCGATCCGGCGAATTTTTTACAAATCCCTATATTTTCTACAGACCTTCATTTCAATAGCCTGATTGATACACTATCCATTATTCCATCAAGACCGATTGCTTTACACCGTATCGTTGTTGTAATGGTGTTCCTTCAAGCTTTCCTGAAGAGAAGAGGCTGGCATCAGTGACGTCATGCCATGAGAGCAAGTGGAATTAATTGTGCGTCTTGGAGCGTCCCGTGAGCCCTGTGTAAACTGGACCCGAGGCGAGCCTAATCGGAAAATAAATAAACACTAGGCCCTACACCAATTTGTTTACCATAAAATGTCAACGCAATCCGAATAAGACATAAACAGTGACCACTGAGCTATAAATACAAGCATATAGACTAAGGAAGGAGAATGTTTGATCTATGATATAACTATATATTATACCAGCTGTAACCCGCGGGCTTTGTCCCGTTTAACTTCTTAATTTTCAAGATGATCTCGTTCGCATGGCTCAATCACGTCCTGGTTGAAGTTCGTTCGCTACGCTCACTCACCTTTGGGTTGGAGCTCGTTCGCTGCGCTCACTTGCCTTCAGGTTAGCTCGTTCGCTACGCTCACTTGCCTTCAGGTTACCTCGTTCACTACGCTAACTCGCCTCCAGGGGCCCATTTCATAATAAACTACAAGTTACAAGTTACAACTTGTAACTTGTAATTTCCATTAGATTTGCATTGGGCGATCAGCTGATTTACTAATAATATTAGTTTGTACTTTATTATGAAATGGGCCCCAGGTTGAAGTTCGTTCGCTATGCTTATTGCTCACTCACCTATTGGATGCAAATTAGCTGTTGTCATAAATGTAAAAGAAATAATAGTGCTGCACCCTGTTGGTAATCCTTGTAACTTTAATGCTATTGAACATCATAGAACAGAACCAACTTGTTTAATTGAAACAGCTGTTAAGATTCAATAATTCCATTTCTCATAAGGTTAACATGGGAAACTCCAGAGCCACTGGGGCGGAGCCCGAAAGGATTTTTGAAATAAGAATATGCCTATATGTTAATCGGGAATGTGAGCTATCATCATGCCAAATTTCAGCCCAATCCGACCAGTATTTTTCGAGTTTACTTTTCCCATACACACATACACACATACAGCAACCACCTCTTTTTTATAATAGTATAGATAGACTAGCAGTTACCCGGTGCGCGTTGCTGCGCTTAACAACTATCTATATATAAAGGCAAAAGTACCCATGAACTTTTGAGAAAACTACAAGTCACACCCCCATAAACCATATACTTAATGTTAAAAATACCTCAGCTGTTCTTATTTGTATGTTATTCTTTCAATTATATTTATTACCTTATTAAAATCTGGTGTGATTATTTGTTTGTAATGCTGTATTCTGTTTTGTTTATTTCATCTTAACTTAAACCAATCAATAGTTTTTTATAATACTTTGAAGTCAAAAGGGTTGAAGCCCGTGGGTAACAGCTAGTTATTTTAAATGGTAATTTGTTCTTTACAACTAATAATAAAAGTGTATACCAAAAATAAAAATAGGACATTTTACTTCTTTGGCAGAGGATAAACAATGATTTTTGTTTTTTCATTAGGTGTATAAATATATAAGTTTTTAGGCGTACCTACCACCACGTGAACACGCAACATACAGCTGTCCGCGTGAAAAGCATGCATTTTCTAAATTTAAACCGAGATAGTCAGGGATTGCCCTAGTGCCTTATGGGGATTGCGAAAGCAAGACACAAAGGAAATTATAGTTGTTGCTTAAATTAAATTATGAGGGTAACTCGGATGAAATCATCAGTATATTCTTGGGATTAAGGCTACTTCTTCTTTAAGCTTACCACTGATAATTTTTGCTTCAATCAATTTTGGTGTCATGTTTAAAATCGTCAGTCTGGTAGCGATGCACAGCTTCAGTGGGTTTAAGTTTCGCATTAGTATTATTGGAGTTCCTTCTTTTAATGACAGAGTAATGTTAGTGACAAATAGAGAGGCATTTAATTGAATGCGAGATATCATGGCACACACGAATATTCGCCTAGTAAATTTATGTTAGATTATGTAGGTATAGAACCAAAGATAAAACTATTAAGGCACTTCCATCCCTTTTATTGTTTATAACTTAAATATTTTTATAAAGGTTTTTATGTTTACATATTATTTTAACATTGCAGAATTTAAACGCTGTTGAGTGCACAGGCGTGCTGTGATTGGGTTTTAATATATTTGGACTTATTCAAACGTAAAATAGTTTTTTGTGTTGCACTCCGTGGAAACATATTGTGGCACTATTTCAAATCATGACTAATACAGCATGTTAGCAGTCCCGCAAGGGTCCATACTTGGGCCGTTTCTATTTTTAGTATCGATAAATGATTTGCCTAATAATGTTCTCTGTGATACCTATTTATATGCTGATGACTCGACCTTTCTTGTGCATGGTTCTGATATAGATTTATTAAGTTTGCATGTTAAAGATGTAGTTGGTAACATTTCAGACTGGTTTGCAGCAAACTCTTTTCTCTTAAACAACGAAAAAACAAAATCTGTCATATTTAGCTTAAGAAAAGTACCTGATGTTTTTGATTCACAAGATTATATTAAGTTTTTGGGTGTTTTGATTGATAAACAGTTAACCTGGTCACAACAGATTGATCAACTAACAAATAGGCTTTCAAGAATTGTTTTCTTGTTCTCTAGATTAGTGCACTATGTTCCTTTTGATTATGTAAAATCTGCTTATTTTGCGTTATTTCAGTCAATTGCTTCATATGGTTTAATTTATTATGGTAGCTCTCCTAAAATCCACGAGGTACTTCTATCTCAGAAAAAAATCATCAGAATAATGTGTAAAGAGGATAGTGAAGCACACTGTAAACCCCTTTTTATTGAATTAAAAATATTGACCATCATTAACTTATACATTTATCAATTATTATTGTTTACTTTTAAGAATAGCTTTAAATACAAAATGAGAAATGAAGTGCACAGTATTAGTACCAGAAACTGCAAAAAGATTGATCTGCCTCAGGTACGGTTGGAAAAAACAAGATCTGGACATGTTGTGATGGGTATCAGGCTATTAAATAAATTACCTCTGGCTGTGACAGATTTAGACTTTAAGAATTTTAAGAAAAGGCTGTTTTTATTTTTAGTAAACAACCCGCTCTACCGTATCGAAGATTTTTTTAGCATGTCTGATAAGTTAATAAAAAATATTTGAATAGGATGTAACTGTGATTTAGATATAAGTTGCACGATTTTTTAATTTATTACTGTCAAATTTTTAATCTCTTGCCATGGTTTGTAACTTTTGTATTTATTTGCTCGTCGCTCAATTTCAATTTTAACTCTTGTATTATATTGACTGTATTAACTGAATTCCTTGTTATTTATATATTTATACATTTATTTACTCTAAGACTGAATACGAGATGTATTAACCAACATTTTGACCTATCTATGCATTTCATATGTAAAAAATGATGAATAAATGTCTTATGTCTTATGTCTTATGTCTTATGTTGTGATTGTTCAAACCTAAAAAACAGTTGCCGGGTACAAAAAAATAACAGCTCTATAGTTATATATTTATTTGTAAACATAAAAGTATGACATTGGCCCACTTAAAACCCTCTGGGGCGGAGTCTTTTTGACGGATCTGCACCAAACTTCACACAAACCATCCTTGTGTAATGCTTAATAATGCCTGAAAGTTTCATTACAATCTGTTGAGTGGTTTCGGAGTCCATAACATACATACATATACGTACATAGTTCCTCTTATAGATTTCTGTTGTATAAAATAGTTACATATTATAATTTCAAGCAAAATAAAATAAACTGTATCAGCAGCATTCTCACACGTACTTTCTCCCATAAGTTTGTCAACAACCTTTATCATGATTGTGTAAGCGGTGAGAGTAAATATAGCCTACAGAAATGGGATTTGTACAATTTTGTTCAGAATTTAAAGGACTATAACATACTAAATTTTTATCAAAATCGTTCAGACCATTTTTGGGAAAATCCTATTTTTCGTTATTTTATGATATTTTTTATGGGAAAATAACATAATTTACAACAACTTTTGAACCGTTACAGAAATGGGATTTGTACCATTTTGTTCAAAATTTAAATGGCTACACATACTAAATTTTTTATCAAAATCGTTTGGGCCATTTTTGAGAAAATCCGATTTTCCGGTTTATAATGGGTACAATACTAAATTTCATGAAATCGGACCACATAGTTGTGTAGTCCCTAGCCACGGCCGCCTTTACCTCCAGGCCGCGGCCTGGTAGAATTGGCAACGTCGCAAGTGGTGTTGTCTAGCGCCAGACGTCCCATAAGATAACATGGCAGACAGGTGATATCAACTCCTTATTTCGCGGATTATTCATTAAAATTAAAATTTATTAACATAAATTTATTGAAAGATTGAAAATAAAACATATAGAATTGAAAACAAAAACAATATTTTAATAGAAAATCAATTTTTGTACTTTTTAAAGTGGAGTCAATATTGTCATAGTCCAGTAACCAAGCTTTCGTAAATACACAAATACCATTAGCTGCTGCCAAACTAAACAGCTGTTACAACACAACTTGCAACGTTGCCAATTCGAAGGCCGCGGCTGGAGTTAAAGGCGGCCGTGCCCTAGCTCTGTAGTGTACCGGTACACATCCAGACACACAGACATCACAAACTCGAAAATTGTGAAGAAAACAATACTTTATCCATAATATGGTATAGGAGGAGAACGAAATTAAAAACAATTTGCTATGGATTTTATGAAGAAGAATAACATCTAACATCATAGAGAATAGAGATGTCTAATGGAGTGTTCTTGATACTCAGTGTCAGTGTGGTATAAGTAAAATTAAAATATAATTTTCCCAAAATTGATCTGACGACACGTTTTACAGAACATGGCAAATCTTAAACAATTTCGTAGAAGCATTATTGTAGTATAACAAGAATAAAAACTATTTCAAAGACTATATGTTGGCTAACCTGTCGGAAACTGTAGGTAAATATTAATGGGACCTTTTCCGGTACTCCACTTTACTACTTTAAGTTAAGATCACGATTACTAGAAAAATACCGGTATGGATCATAAACATAAACAAAATGACGTTGTTGGCCCGAATCCTATACTAATATTATTGAACATATGTTTTGGCAGTTCCATTTAAGCAATGTTAAATAATGTTTATTTTCGGGCCAAAAACGTCACTTGTTTATGTTTATGATCCATAACTTACCGGTATTTTTCTAGTAATCGTGGTTAAGATTAAGAAATGTTAAGATGTTGGAAATAAACACAAACAAAACCGTTGCAACATTTTCATAGTTCTATCATCAACACCATTAAGTTGAAAACACGGGAAAGTAACAAATTCATTTTTATCAATTTATATATTGGTAATGGCAGAGTCAAGTTTGACGTGCAATTATAGAAACTGTAAAGAACTGTTAATCGATTTTGCCTGTGTGACAAGATGTTCTCACATATTTTGCATAAACCATTTTATTCAAGGCGAGGGTGCAAATAAAAGATGTTATGTATGTGGGGCAGTTTTAGAAGGGGACTTTGATGTCATACGGCATGATAGTCTTAACCCAACTGAAGAGGAAAAATTGGTAAGGTTATTCTGACTGCACTTTGTTTAGGCCTACGTCATACACTCAAAAACTCATTCGATATATTCATTCAAATGAGTGTAGGACGTAAACTAAAGTGCAGCCTTAGGATGTTTTATGTTTAAGTATTCTGATTTGGATTTTGGTTGGATAACAATTTTTTCTAAAAATGTGATTCCCATTTTTATCTTGTTTTAAAAAAGGTTCTATGTTCAAAATGTTTACCACATGGGTATTTGTTTACTTTAGGGGCTTCTAACGAATTTTGAAAAAAATGTTATTTTCTCATTAATTGGCCTATTTTGAACACTTTTTACATTTGGCACTTTTGGGGCAAACGCCTATTTCACCCTAAAAATCGCGTTTGAAAATTGCAAAAAGTGCTAAAAATTTGAGTGGTACTTTTACTCTTAATGTGTTTTTACTATTACTTAGGACCTACAGAACTGAATATAATCCAACCTAACTTTATCTAATCTAATCTAACCTAACCTAACCTAACCTAACCCAACCCTACCTAACCAATGCTTAGATTAGCAATATGCCGAAAAAAGCGGATTATTAGTTAAACCAAGGTTAGGTTAGGTTAGCTTAGTTCAGGTTAGGTAAGGTATGGCTAGTTATTAAGTTATTATTTAATTTAATTAGCCTAAAATCACCTGAATATTTGAAATCTAACCTAACTTAACCTTACGTTTAAACTAACCTAACTATATTTAAACTAACCTAACCTAACCTAACCTAACTTAACCTAATCTAACTTAACCTAACCTAACCCAACCCTACCTAACCAATGCTTAGGTTAGCAATATGCCGAAAATAGCGGATTTTTAGTTAAACCAAGGTTAGGTTATAATAAACATAACATCTGCTTATTACTACAATAATAAAAACACATTTAAAGAAAGGCAAGGGGGGGGAAAACCCTGATTTTCAAAGTAAAAATGGCAATTGCTGAAAAATTTTCGCGATTTTCAAACGCAATTTTCAGGGTGAAATATGCGTTTGCCCCAAAAGTGCCAAATGTAAAAAGTGTTCAAAATAGGCCAAATAATGAGAAAAAAACATTTTTTTCAAAATTCGTTAGAAGCCCCTAAAGTAAACAAATACCAAAACATGGGTTTTAAACTTAAACTTAATTCCCAGATCAATAAGTTAAGAAGTACGGTATTCAAAAACTTACATTAGGGCCTATTAATGACGCTGCCAAAAGAACGGGTACACTTCCGCAGAGAACCTTCGATATAAGTATCGGATGAATAAACTAACGATAAATATCAGAATGTATGGATATTTATCTGGTTTGATATTAATATCACAATGATTTTAATTTAACGATATTAACTTATATAGGTAAATAACTCAAATACAATAACATTAACAAAGCTTTTTATACCCTAGTTTCCACTTAAATATTTAAGATAAAAAAATGGAGAAATTGTTTGTAGGTTTTTAGTTCATTTCTTAATATTTTTATCATTAATTTTTGTTTTGGTTATTGTTTGTTTTGTATGTTGGACACAACAAAAAGGAAGGTTAGCTTGGATCAGTTTAGTTTATGATATAGGTAATGACAAACAAAATATAATTTACAAAATTTGACCTTTTCATAACTTATAAGCTCATGAAAAAGAGGACACAAATACCAATTGATGTCTTTGTAGATTTATCTCTTTGACATTACACACCATATCAACTTGTTTATCAAAACGTAACCTTATTTGTAATTAGGGCCTATCATTTAAACTAAACTAAATCATAATCCAAACTGAACTAACTAACCTAGGCTAAATGCTGTAGAGAAGTGTAGCAGATTCTTTTGAAAAAGACCCTAAGGCTTAAAATGTTCATATTCAATACAAATAATCGATATAGGCTAACTTATATTGCATGAAAGCGATAGCCGAGCGATATATATATCAAAATAATATTTCACCAGGTTCTCTGCAGAACTGTAGGCTACCAAGGTTTTATGTGGTAGGCCACTGGCACAGAGAAGTAAATATAAATATTAGGACTAGACCTATAAGTATTTTAATATTACTTCTCTGTTGGTAGGGGTATTTTGTTATTAGGAACACAAAATTTTTCACTATAATGATTAGGCCTACTAATTTCAAATCTGTATTCCTTGCAGTTTTTGCTTGCTGGTTATTCTTCTGAGGTAATTTTTAACATAATGGTTAGAGCAATTCAATTTTGGGATTATCAAACAAACGTAAAAGTAATGCAGTACAAATATAAAATTGAAAACATGAAATCCTTCTTATCTGAAAAAGACCGTTATATTGAAAATCTGACTCTAAAAATAAAACAGCATATTAAGAAGGAGCAGGAGAAAATCAATTGTAAGTACATTTTTAGGGTAACTTTCCACAAATTAAAGCATAAGTTACCATACAAAACCTACAAAAGTAAATAAAATATGCAATATAAAATAAGTAAGTTTATGCATCTCATAAGTTACTGTACTTTGTAAAGAGAACAATTTTACGTGTGATCTTCAAATACTGGTACGGTAACTCATTTTGCCAAAATTAGGCTATATATTTTTTTTTTTGCATTTTACAACTAAACATTTCTTGTAAGCAAATAAATATTAAAAATAGCCTATTAGACCAGTTTTAAGAAGTAGTGTACAACAGATATTATGATTATTATCCGAGAGGAACTCAGGGAAGTGAACAGGCCTATGACATTCCCAGATATGTGGACTATCGGTGTGTTTGATTTTGGCTATACAGTATTGGTTTGGTATTTTAGTCAGGCAACCACACAGACATAGAATAGAATAGAATAGAAAAGTGCTTTATTAATACATATTATGTACAGTAGGCTACATGAAATGGGTACGATAAATTGATTCATGCACATACAACAATGGTCATACGACCGTCTGCTGGGTTGGCATAATGTCCTCATAATGTCCATTCAATATTAATGAAATAAAATTGTTCCACATAATCAACATACTAAGCACTAAAACAAAATAAAATAACACTTCTTAATGCAACACATATACATACATATATACACATACACATGTATGCATACATACACATATATGTATACTCTAAACATATTGTATACAAAATTTTAAAAATTAAATTCCCTAACTAACTCCCATCTACGTTTCCATGCAATTTTTAAAAAACTTCCAAGGCCCCGCCAATCCTTCCCATTCAAATAATCCACAAACTCCTCATATTGTATTTTTTGTTTACCAAAATACAAGAGTCGCAAGTCATTGAACACCGGGCAACTAGCCACAAAGTGTAAAGCAGATTCATTCTCGTTTAAATTACACAAGGAACATGTGTGGTTTTTGTCGACAATCCACGGTTTATAGTTGAGATCTATAAGTTCTCCTCTACATTTTATTATCCAAGAAATGGTTCGGTTGTCTAAACCAGTTTCCAAGAAGCTATTGTTGCCAAGGTCAAAGTCAACGACGAGGTATTGAGAATGATAAGCTGAAGTACGCGCTCTGCCTAGACACTCAGCTCTCCAGCTATCTCTTGCTGCATTTACGACACTAACTAATTGAGACTTTAACCTACCACTCCCCGCCACCTCCATCGTATGTATATTCAGGTCTATTTGCACGCCATATTTGATTCCTAATGCTCTCCACGCTCGACACCAATCTACATTTTTTCTTAACACTTCAGCTGCTAATAATCTTGGTAAACGTTCAGGTGGTAGCCCCAATATATTTATTATATAATTAAGATTCATTGAGAGAGAATAAATGTGTAATTTATCTAGACCCGTTTCCAAGTACAGTGAGTAATTTGGCGTGTTATTAGGCAACTGAAACAGTTTCCTAATAAATAACTTTTGTACAGATTCTATCTTTTCGCTCTCTAAGTATCCCCATACCTGGCCTCCATAACATAATATTGATCTTACCACAGCGTTAAAACACACAAATTTTGAGGACAGATGCACCCTGTCATTGTTTATTAATTTGTTCCAGGCGGCGTTAATGGCTAATTTTGCAGCTGAGGACTTCATCTTAAAATGTTGTTCCCAACTTAGCATTGGCGTGAACAATACCCCTAGATATTTGTAAGAGTTAACAATCTCGACCTCTTTGCCTTTATAGAACCATTTATTACTTTTTGCCAATCTACCTCCTTTGCGAAAAACCATAATTTTGGATTTATTAGTATTAACTTGAAGGTTCCATAAATTGCAATAAATTTCAAGTTTTCCAATCATTTGTTGCAGTACAACAGCCGTGGGAGCTATTAAGACTATGTCATCCGCATACATTAGGATATTTATTTTCTGACCTCCAAATAAACATCCGCCCTCTAAAAATTCTGGCAAATCATTTATAAATATTGAGAATAAAGTAGGGCTAAGATTACAACCCTGTTTTAAACCCATCTTGGACTCAAAACTACTTGTAATGCCGTTTTTACACCATACAGAAACATTGGTTCTATCGTAAAGATTTTCAAGAAGCTTGACAAATTTGGTTGAGACTCCTATACTAAATAATTTATAAATTAAGGCCTTTCTGTCTATAGTGTCGAAGGCTGCTGAAAAATCTACAAAAAAACAAAATAACTTGCCTTTTTTAATCGCACAACTTAAATTAATCATACATGATAAACTAAATATATTATCAATGGTAGAATATCCACGTCTGAACCCCCCTTGAAACTCTGTCAATATATTATTCTGAGTTAACCACACATTTAGTCTAGAATTCAGCAAACTCGTAAATATTTTACCACCACAGTCAATAAAGGAAAGTCCTCTATAATTCTCAACAGAATTTACATCTCCCTTTTTGTGCAGCGGGAATATAATTGATTTTTTAAAACTTTCCACTACCCTGCACTTGTTAAACATGTTATTATAAATACCCAATAATCTAGTGAGCAGTGAATCTGGAGCATTTTTATAAAACTCGTAGGGCACCCTATCGTGGCCCGGCGCTTTATTATCTTTTAATCTCGCGAGAACTGATTTTAACTCTAACATACTAAAATCTCTGTCCAAAACATCGTTTGTTATCATTGGTTCCGCATAACAGATCCCAGCTGATAATCGTGGCGGGTTTAATAATTTACTAAAATGGTTGATTCAATCCTGTGGTGCAATGTTACCCACGAACCTATCACTCCCGTATTTAAAACTGTTTAAAGCCGACCAAAATGTTTTCGCGTCAGTCCTGTGATTTAAACTGGCAATCGTGTTATCCAAGTGCATTTTTTGTTTATTTTTACATACAAATTTAAACATCTTACATGCTTGAATGTACTCAGATTTGTCAGCTGTCGAGTTTGTCCTACGAAATGTGTTTAACCTCTTAAATTTCCGCTTTCTCAACGCTAAACATTCGTAATCAAACCATTTTTGTTTGTGTTGTTGTTTTAAAGAACAGCTACTACTAGTCGCACTTTGCTTTGAATGGGCTGACTCCTTTATAATATGTACAATTTGATCTACATTATTTTGGTCGTCCAACGATATATGAAACCTAGCAATATTCTGAATAACCTTTTCCTGATATAAAATATTATCACGTCGAGTCCATTTTAGTTTTGGGAGTAAAGGTAAAATGTTTTCATCTCTTCTCCTCACACAAATGTCGTTATCTATCGATAAGGATACTTCAATTGGCAGGTGGTCAGAGCCCGTGTGTTCAACAACTTTAAACCCCTGTATGATATCTAGACAAGATAATGAGACCGCGGCTATATCAATAACAGAGCATCCCATTACACCTATAAAAGTATATTCCCCGCCATAATCACCCTCTGACCTACCGTTCAGTATAACTAACCCTAAATTTTCACACAGATCTAAAATTCTCTTTCCTTTATTGTTAACAATTAAATCTTTGGAGTTTCGGGTTCGTCTAAATAACAATGATTCCACTTGGTTAAAACAATATTCTGGTAAAGTTTGTTCTATACCTACACGGCCATTAACATCACCGATCAAAATAAAATCTTGAAAATTATTGTTTGTCAAAAAGTTTGATAAAGCCTGAAAGTTATCATCCCATGAATTATAATTAATATATACTGGCATTAACACTATTGATCTATTACTAACTGTATTCCTTATTTGCACTAACACATAGTTATCGTATTCAATAAAATTAATTTTGTCACAAAACGGAGAACTTAAATTAATCAAAATTATTAATCCTCCCATGTATCTTCCATGGCTTGAGCTACGTTTAGCAAAACTAAAATTCTTTTTGAAATTTTTTAACTTTTGGTCTATATATGGAGCATCAACCTCAGAAATAAATGATTCTAAAATAAAAACAATATCATACAAATTAATGAACTCTATAAAACTTAAATCATTCACCTTGGACTTTAACCCGCATACATTGTAGGCCACTAATTTTAAACTACCTATCTTACTTAAAGTACTTGTTGAGTCCGTTCGACGTACTTCTGTGGCTGGATTGGCGTAGACCCCTCAACCCCGCACTGCCTGAGAGTAGCTCGCTGTCCCCACACAGACATACAGACACCACCTCAATTTTATAAGTATGTTTTCTGTGGCATAGATTTCAATGTATTCATCTGTTCAAATTGATAATTGACAATTGACATTGTTGAGATGATTGACATTGACATGAGATGATTGAAATTTTCTCCCTAAGAAGGCCACTGGGGCAGAGCCCTGGTGGAATTTCAAACATTTTTTGCTTGATGACAAATCTTAATGCCACGACCTATTCAATGACACCTAAACATGGTCATTGGATGGATGGCAGCTTCAAAACAACTATTACAAAATTCATGTTGGCCTATTAAATATTTAGATTTTGAATACCGAATACCGTAACATTAATTTTATTGAGTTCTTAGGTTTGCTTCTACAGGGTAATAAGGTGTTTTTTTTTAATGTAATGTTGATAGCTTAGGTAGTATGAAATTAAAAAAAATTCCAAATTTGATCAAAATATCCTTAAAATCAAATTACAACTGTTTATTGACCATAGAAATAACATGGACATTTTAAATTTAACAATTTTTTGGAAATATGGGACATTTGCAAAAAAAAAGGCTTGGACCTAGTTATTTGTTAAATGGTTAGCAAATTATGTTCTTCTATTTTTTTTTTATCAAGATTGGGCTTGTGCATGGCAAGTATCAGGCAAAGAGAGGGATGAAGTGGTACAGTATTAAATTTTAGTACCGGTAGCTACCCCAGAAAGTCATTTATTTTCACAGTCTATCATGCTACTTACTCATCTGTCATAGTTAGAAATAACTTTATCTTTATTGACTTAAATACCCCTGCCCCATCAAACCTGCCAACTAAGCGAATTTCCATTTGTCTGAATTGATTTTCAATTAAAAATATTTAAATAATATTAGGTTTAACGAGCACCTAGGCTTGCTGCTACAAGGAAACTAATGAAATGTGTTTTTTTTAGTAAAATACTAATAGCTTAGTATAAAATAAATCAATTTGCCAAGTTTGATCAAAATATATCCATAAACAAGCAAACTACAACATTTTACAATATTCTCCATAAGAATAACACGGAGATTTTAAATTTACAATTTTTTGAATTTACTCCGTTACCAATAACCATACAAAATCACTTTGATATAGTACTAAATTATTTGTTTTTTAAGGTCTTTAAAAAGGTCTAGAGAGAAATTGGGAAATTTTGTGTTTTGAGGGTCAAAAATGAGAAAAACCATTTTCTACCCCATAAAAGCCCGTGCCCATGGTCCCATCATGCTGGTTCATGAACTCAATAGAGATTATCCCGCCTTATAACCTTTAAACCAAATTTCATCAAAATTGGACAAAAAATACTCAAGTTATCACGCTCACAGACGTATATACAGGGTGGTAAAACAGTCCCAGGACAGTTAAATATTTTAAAAAATAATGCAGATAGAGCTACAACACTTGGTACAAAGTTACAGGGCATAAAACTCTATTTTAACACATATTCAGTGATCCAGGAGTCAGAAGAAAATCTTAAATGGAAGCATAGGTCACTATGCACATAAAATTAAAGGTCTGTTTTAGTAGAATACAATGCCGCAAACCGCACTTCAAAAGGTTGATCCTGCGTAAAACGACAGTTGTTTAAAGATACATTTAATTTACATTGCTTACGCTTACTCCTCAGGGGGCTCCGCCCTAGGAATCGGAAGAAAATTGTTAATGTAAGCATAGGTCGATATGCACATCAAATTAAAGGTCTTCACTAGTAGATTACGATGCCGTAAATTCAAGCTCAAAAGAATGCCTGAGTAAAAAATGGCAGTCGATCAAAGATTCAAAATGGCAGATTCAAGAAATCTTTGAACATCTGCCATTTTGCCCAGGATCAACCTTTTGAAGTGCGGTTTGCGGCATTGTATTCTACTAAAAAATACCTTTAATTTGATGTGCATACTGACCTATGCTTCCATTTAAGATTTTCTTATGACTCCTTGTGGGCCGTCCTCCTGAAGAGTTATTGGATCACTGAATATGTGTTAAAATAGATTTTTATGCCCTGTAACTTTGTACAAAGTATTGTAGCTCTATCTGCATCATTTTTTAAAATATTTTACTGTCCTGGGACTTTTTTACCACCCTGTATATTACAACAGCACCAGAAAATATAATAACTTGAAGAAATGGTGTTTTTGCCCTCTGGGGACATCAAAATGACAAAGTAAATCGGTTTCCAAACATGACACATTTTATAAATAAACGGTATCAGCAAACTGACACATACTTTCTCCCATAAGCTTGTAAACAACCTTTATCATGGGTAAGCGGTTGGAGTAAACTATGATATTCTATAGGGATAAATCGCTAAAGTTGCAATAACTTTTGAACCGTAATTGTTACAGCAATGGGTGGTCGTACTATTTTTGTTTAGAATTATTTAACACGTTCAGCCCGAAGTGTACCACCGGTGGTACACGTCGGAATTTAGGGACTGATTAAAAATACTATACCAGATATAGTAACTTAACCAGAAAGACGAAACTAAATTAACACGTAATATTAATAGGATTGAAAAAAATCTTTTGATATTGTCTTGTTTGCACTGAAACTTTGTTATAAGTGTGAAATTACGTAGTTTTATGAGTGTACCACCGATGGCGCATGTCGACCGGGGCGTATTCGGGAGTTCCTGCCAGTCGACGTGCGTCACACGCTCTACTTGCGGATGGCACGAGTTGACCAAGCTAGAGGGACCTGTCAGAAAAAATAGGAACCCATTTATGTGTATACAATGTTTTAATAAGAACCACTAAGGACTAAAGACATGGACTTAATGTGTTTCAAATTGTAAATCAATTATTAGGGATGTTACATTCATGGCATTTTACTTTTCTTATTGTAACTCATAACAATAAACAAGCAATCTTTTTATAATAACTAGCCTACATTAGGAAACAATATTTTACATTTTTACACAATTTGGATAATACTGAAGCATTTTTGTATTCAATAAAACTTCATTAAATTAATTTGTTATTTATTTCCCTATTAAACATTAGGTATAATATAAGGTAAAAATGTAAGTGTAATAAAGTTCTAAGAAACGGGACTATTTTTCAAAGTATGGTTTGGTCAAAAAAAATTGCACGTGCGCCACAGGTGGCCACAATTTGTTTTTATAAACCTAAACTACGAATACACAGTTTATATATCTCAGAAAAGCTCCGAACACACTTCTAAAAAGCATCAAATCAAATGGAAACAATGCGCCACCGGTGGCACACGTCGGAGTTTTGGAAAGTTGGCCGTGCGCCACCGGTGGCGCATGTCGGAGCTATGGTAAGTTCAAAAACTGACAACTAATTTCCGTCGGGCTGAACGTGTTAAGGAACATAACACCTTAATTTTAATAAAAACCGGCTTTTTTTCTAATATTCTATATTTTGTTATTTTATGGGGTTTTTATGGGAAATAACATAAGTTACAATGACTTTTGAACCGTAATTTTTACGGAAATGGGATCTGTACCATTTTGTTCAAAATTTAGAGGACCATAACATACTAATTTTAATCAAAACCAGCCTTTTTTCTAAAATAACCTTGTTTGTTTTTATGGGAAAATAACGTAAGTTTTACAATAACTTTGGAACCGTAATTTTTACAGAAATGGAACTTGTACAATTTTATTCCGAATTTAAAGGACTGTAACATATTAAATTTTTATCAAAATCGTTTAGGCCGTTTTTGAGAAATTAGATTTTTCCGTTCATTAATGTGTTTTATGAGAAAATCACCATTAAAATAAAGATTTTGAAAAAATAAAAAAAACCCTGGATATATAATGGATTAGTACCTACGTACCAAATTTCATCAAAATCCGATGACAGGTGTGGTCTGTAGCTCTGTACACATCCACACACTCAGACATCACTTCGAAAACCACTTTTTTGGGTTCAGGGGGACCAAAAACGGATATATCCACTCAAAACTCATTCTCGAATATTTTGACGAAACCAATACTTTCCCCATATCCCATGTATAGCGGGGAAAAGTGACCCAAAACGGATATATCTAATCAAAACTCAAACTAAAAAATTTTGACGAAAACAATATACTTTCTCCATATACTACGTAGGTACTGTATATGGGGAGAAAGTAAAAATGTATTCAATTGTTTTTTGCATTCTTTGGAAGAATTACTTTTTTTACCATACATGAGGCTTTTTTACTGTCATATACATTTTAGCCTACATTGGCTGATAAGCCGTTACCTTAAGTTAATGACCCAATGTAGTTTGTTCTATAATGACTCTTTCAGCATCCTTTTGTATGCAGTAAAATGAAATATACCATGATAGGCCTAAATAAATCAGCCAATAGTGGAAATTTGATCCACACTCAGTTGGTAATTTGAAGTTTGTATAAAAAGCTTTACTTTTCATGCCGGTTCCTACTTTTCTTAAAACTTACATTACAAACCATTTAATTTTTTTAATAGATCTAAAAAATGAGGTTGAAAAGCTGACTGCTTCTGCTATAAATTTGGAGAAGCAAATCGAAGCAAAGAATCGACAAATCTCCTACATGCAGGTAACTGACAAATATTTCTCTTTTCTTAACACAACCTTTCTGTTACCTGAAACTTATAATTATATATACAAATATATTTATAATTCTGTTTATAGTGTCATTTTAACTACCGGCAATTTTAGTTTAAAGTCAAACACAACTGGTTTTCACTTTTCCTACTTATTTAACGATTTAATTTGCAATACACAAACAAATGTGTGGGTTGTTTAAATTTTAGTCCAAGTACGATGATCTCCATCGTCACTCTATGGCATCTCAGATTACACAGGAGACCAACAACATGGACATTGAAGAGTTAGCAGATATTGTTTGCTCCCAGAGTGCAAATGTTACCAACAAAAATCCTCGTGAGTAAAAAAGCTTTAAGTTTTTAATCATATTCATTGATGCAAGTTATCTTCCATTTGCAACATGAAGATGGACACTCTTCTTGATCTAAATGAGTGTTTTCTATTTGTTGGATTCAAATATAGTTCTACAGTAGAACCTCTTTAATCCGAACTAATTGGGACCAGGGGTAGTTCAGTCTATTGAATAGTTCGGATTACAGAACATATTGTTGTTTTTACATAAAATGGCTAGTTTTGGCTAAAATTGATCAAAATTATTTTGGGAAAAGTGAAAAAATGTTTTTTAAAGTAAGTAGTGTTTATTTAATACAGTAGTAAACATGGTGAATAAACAGTACTGTACATTAAATACAGTATACAATAAAGAATTGCTGTACTGTGTATAGAGTACAGCAATGAGGGGTTCGGATTAGTGGACGTTCGGATTAAAGAGGTTCTACTGTATCACCACATTTCCCACAAAAAGATACTTTGATATTTCTGAGGCTGTGTTATACAATGCGCTTAGGTACTTGAAATCAAGAAATTTTTACTTTGTAATCTGTTATATCTTTTAATGTCTTGGGTACATAAAAACCAAACAGGCTACACATATAGTTAGTTTTTTAAATTCTGTACATAGCTATGAAACTAGAAGTAGAAACAACATGACTATATGTCCCCACTCCTTATACATGTATATAAGTGACAGTGGTACGATGACAGCAGCTTTCCAGTTTTATAATAAACTAGCTGTTACCCATGGGCTTCGCCACTTTTGACTTCATAAGTATTAATAAAACTATTGATTGCCGTACCGGGTTGGGTGGCATTTCGAGTGGCTTCGAGGCAGTCGAGCGTTGATTGTGAATCGTTTTGACTAAATCATCGTGCCGTCTGCGTCTGTCTGCCTGCCTAGTTCCACTGTCAGAGTGTCTGTCTACCTACACACACACGAACACAGACAAATACTTATTGCGATCAAGGTTAAGTCGATACCGGCAATGGCGACAATAGTTGCTCGCACTGAACTAGAGCTACAACCGAAGGTAGCACTGATAGTGAGAATTGAGAGACGTTGGCCGCCATATTTATTAGAGGAATAGTACTTTGGAACTAGGGCATTGCAATTGCCAACAGCCATGAGCTGGTTGATTCTTCTAGTGATACCAACATAACAACATTTACAGCGTCTCGATTTTCTAGCAGAGTTGCCATGCTAGTGATACCTCCATTTGGATGTTTTCAGTCTACGATTATTTCGTTTCGTAAAATGCAAGAGCGGTTCCCTGATTCCGTTTACTTATCACACTTTGATACAATAAATAACTGAGAGCGCACGATAATTTTGGGCCGGCATGAACTACGCCGATTGTCTGATTCAGAATTCAAACGAACATAAACGACTAAACTAAGTTGTCATATGTAATGCCTAAAGTCAGTGCACCGAGTTTCAGTATCCTAGGTAAATGGGAAGTAGGAGAATTTATTAGTGATGAGTGAGTAAGTCAGTCAGTGAGGGCATTTTATAGGTATAGATTACCTGTACCTAAATATCTGAGAACTGACTATGACAGAACTATCTGTAGTTTAAGAATTTTAAAATTTTTTATTAGTAGACCATTTTATTCTGTTGCTGGTTATACAGACTGTCCCAAAAGTCCCGGACCGGTTTAATATTTTCTAAACGACAACAGATAAATCAATAAGATTTGGTACATCAACACCACACCTAAAAATCTACTTTTTTAAGGAAATATCAATTTTCTGTCACATCATGGGCCGTCCCATGCAAGGAGTCAGAAGGAAAACTTAAATAGAAGCATAGGTTGACATGTACATTGAATTAAAGGTCTTTACTAGCAGAATATAATGCCGCAAATTTGAACTCAAACGGACAACCAAGTCAAGAATGACAGTGGTTCAAAGATTCATTTAATTTGCATTTGGGGGCACAGCCCTAGGAATCGGAAAAAAGTTTTTACGTAAGCATGAGTCGATATGCACATCAAATTAAAGGTCTTCACTAGTAGATTTCAATGCCGTAAATTCAAGCCCAAAAGAACGCCTGAGTAAAAAATGGCAGTCGTTCAAAGATTCAAAACGGCAGGTTCAAGAAATCTTTGAACGGCTGCAATTTTTTACTCAGGCGTTCTTTTGAGCTTGAATTTACGGCATTGTAATCTACTAGTAAAGGTCTTTAATTTGATGTGCATGTCAACCTATGCTTCTATTTAAGATTTCCTTCTGACTCCTTGTGGGACGTCCCCATGATATGACAGAAAATTGATAGTCCCTTAAAAAAGTAGATTTTTAAGTGTGGTGTTGATGTGCAAAATCTTATTGATTTGTCCAGGGCCGGTTTAACCCATACGCAAACTAAGCGGCCGCATATGGCGCCACAAAAAATTGGCGCCGTGGCGCCAACGGAACAATGTTTTTTTTTTTAGTGAACAACGTAATTTTGTTTATTTTCGCTCAGAGTTCAAGTATTCAAAGCACCACAATAAAGGCATTTATTCTGTTTGTACCAACAGCATATGAAAAATGCGTATATTTGTACAGCACTACAACTCAAGGACCTAATGCCATTTGTAGTTTCGATTTGTAGTGAGCTGACGCTCGGCAGTCGGCAGCGTACTACAGCGCGGCGCCTGTGGGTTTCATTTCATGACTCATGTTCTGAACCACATTCTGATGTTCTGAACCAGATTGATACCAACTCTGCAATTAAAGAATTTGCCAAGATCAAAGCTAGGAAAATTAATTTTTTACTGCTAAGAGCTTTTGAACTGTTCAAATTGATAATTTTGTATTCTTTTTGTCAAGGTAATACATTTGGTTTTTCATGTTTTCTTCATGTTTAATGTGTTCAATTAAAAATTCATCTCTTGTCATCTATCTACACCTGTTTTTCATTGTAATAGGCTTTAACTTATATCGTATCCAAGTTATCCTGTAATAGTATATTACGTTACTAGTCCTGAAAATAAGTGTTTACCGGACGAGTGTGGTCGTTCCCGTGCGAGACGGTCGAGTACGGGATTACCATACGAGTCCGGTTAACACATTTTGGACAAGTTACGTACGATAGTTTTCGCCATACTACTAAATCTGTACACATCCTTACATATTACCACCAACTAAAGGACTAAAAATCACTAGTCATAACCTTTAAGAGAAGTTATGTTTTTGTTTATAACCACTCATTGTCACCCAAATACAGTGTAATCAGCTGATTGGTGTCAGGTAAAACTCATTACAGTACAGTAGTACGCAATGAAACCCCATTTGATTAAGCTGGTGGCAAACAGCTGTTTTCTGGACTAAATCCTTGTGTGGAAAGTTCGTCAAAATAGTGTAGTATGGCGTAAAAATTGTTTTCACATTTAGAAATAAATTGTCAACTTAGGCCGTGATGCTCGTCAAGCATGACGTCACGATAGAAGACGGCAATGACGTAGGTATTTATTTATTTATTTTCCAAGGAAAGATTAAAACAAGCAGCTGATCACAAACGGCAAACATTACGTCATTGCCGTCTTCTATCGTGACGTCATGCTTGACGAGCATTACGGCCTGTTTTTTTAGTGTAGCCTTGGTTTTGCTAAAGTTTAAATACGATGAGTAAAAGTGTAAAAATGTTAAATTCCTAAGAATAATAAACAGTCTTTTATTGCAAGTATTCTTCTAACCTAAACTTATAAAAAAGGTCTTCCCAAAATCGTTAGGAAAAAATTCACAAATAGAGTTAAGTAATGTTCATGGGTTGAGGGTGGGGTGGTGGGGGGGGATTCTAAGTGGCGCTGATTCGGGTGTTCGCTTAACTCTGAAAAATTCCTAGAACCGGCCCTGGATTTGTCTGTTGTCGTTTAGAAAATATTAAACCGGTCCGGGACTTTTGGGACAGTCTGTATAGATGGAACATGGACATCAGCTGATATAAGTTAACTTAAACTCATCTTAATGTGCGAGCTGTATATTAATAGACAAGCCTATATAAACCTGTATATTTGTACAAAATGTCTTTAGCAAAATAAAATCTTATCTTATATAAAACCATTTTTGAGTTTATGCGCTGATTGTTCCAAATGGTGTATTTCCTATAGTTACTTGTGCAATTAGTGAGCAAAGTGAGCAATTAGCTCACTCAAGAGAAATCCTTATATGAATTGCCATCGAGTAGTCTTTAACATTTTAAACTAGTTGTAAATACCACAGTATTTTGATTTTCAATAAATTGTTACTGAAAGCTACAACTAACTTGAAGAAGTTCAAAAATAGTTCTATGGCAGGAAATTCAATATTAATTAATGCAATTTATTCTGTGGATATTTTTTAACTAATGTGAATGGCAAATGGTCACTACTGTTACAACAAGTTAGAATATATTCGGGCAATATCAATCAAGCATCATGTCATGTTGACAGACATTTAAGTGAAAGATAAATTATATCATAAATTTGAAGTGAATGTTTAGATATAAGTTAAGTGAGCAAGTGACTAACATAAATAGGCTATATAAAACGATTGTTTGTGTAAAACAATAGATTTGCTCATTCAACTCATGTAAAATTTAACTAAATTTTGTTTTTTTCTGTAAACAGACAATAATTAACCATGTGTTTATTCCTGCAGCACCAGCAACACCGGTATTTGTGTTTGAGCCAAAAGCAAGACAAACTCCTAATTCCCGATCATCAGGCTCCTTCCATCGCAGTTCATCTTCTCAGACTGGTTTCCTGTCTTTCTAGAGCTCAAGTCAAAAGTTAACTAAGGGTTACAAGCAGGAACTATAATGTATTGCCAGTGTTATCCCATAGACATAGTAAAATATAACTATTTGCATGTTGTATGAGAAGTTTTAACATGATACTGTTTGTTTATCAATTATCAATGAAGTTATACACCAATTCAATTAAAACATTGGCTAAAAGAATTTTTGTTTAATTCTTTAGAATGGAATGTATTGGGATAGAAAGAAAAGCCATACGAAAAGGACATAAATAGTTTATTTTTAGTTTAAGCATGAACATTTTTACAAAGCAATTAGGTTTCAAAATCTACAGTCGTTGGCCTTTTTTTTAAGTAGAATTGCTGATTTGAAAGGATAAAACTTATAGGGGCTTAAAACTGTTGTAGCGATTATATAAAAGTTATAAGATATATTCATGATACGGTACATTTTGTTTATGGAACATAAAAAAAGTTAAAATGTATTATTAAATAAATCAAACACTCTTGTTTCAAAATATTTTTGTAAAAGATTTGATAGATAACAAAATTGTAGTTATGCCATTGAAATAACAAATATTCTCTTCCTTTATCAAAGTTTAAGACCTACAGTAGAATCACTCTTATTCGGACACCTTTTAACCGGACTAAACTCGGTGGAAATGACATCTCTTTAACCGGAAAATTTTTATCAGCACATCGGTTTAACTGGACTAGATGGGCATGAAGTGGGCGGTACTGAAACAACTGTTCTGTCTGTCATCACACACCAGTCATCACATGTCTAAAGACAATGCTCTCCTAAATTTAAGTCAAATACTGTATACATACAGCATGCACGTAAACGGTCCAGTTTAACAAGTTTTTGGGGACGTCGGTTTAACCGGAAAACCCGTTATCTGGACTGGCCTCGGTCCTGAGGAGTCCGTATAAGAGGGAGTCTACTGTAAATGAAAATGTCTTCAACAGGAAGAATGCCCTGACAGTTTGTGTACTTTGTAATTAAAAATTTTGTTATTTATTTGCATTATCTTATACCGTAGTTATCAGGTCTGAAAATTAAATGTTAACTACATCATACAAAGTCTTGATATCTGGGGTTTACTTCTTTAATTTACTCTCCACTATCTGGCTGAGAATGTAAGATAAGGTAGTAAATTAGAAGACATTTTGTGAAGCCTAACTTTTATTTCAACTTAAAGTTGAACTACTAACTTGCACTACAGTTAACACCTAATTTTAGTGCCTTAATTCATTTCTAACCGGTTAAAAAAAAGAGACATATGTAATACGAGAAACTATAACGTCTATCTACCAAGTAGTAAGAGAAGAGGGGGATAGAACATTTTATATTACACCAGATATTTATACATCGAGGAATGCCTTGTCTTATCTCCTCACGGTCTCAATTTTAGCGATTTCAAGTTCTTTTATGTTCTCAGTGATCGAGGTCTTACAATTCCCTTTAAAGTTGCCTTTACATTCTTTACATCTTATTAACAATATCCTACACAGACTAGCACTTTAAACTTAAGATTAATATAAAATATATCAGATTAAAAATAATATTCCATTTCAGCTTAATATAATGATAAAACACATAAGACTCAATAATGTGCAACAAGAACAAGGTATTTAACAACATTCTGTACAATAGTTTAACTGTTAATTTGTTTTACAAGGGGGGGTGATGGTCTCTGTCATCTGCAAACAAAACCAGGGCATTAATATTACTTAAAACACTATAAACAAAAAACTTCTACTGACCAAAAACTCTTTAAATTTGCAATTAAATAAAATATAGAGCACAAAAACCAATGATATTTATTCTTTTTTTATGAAAGTAAAAAGTTGTTATCCAAATTTATGTAATCTACTAAAAAGTGCTGGATATTATCAACAAATATAGTTCATTCAGTAAGTTATCCTTTTAAATGTGTTGGAACCATTTTGAAAAGAGGTAGAATCCAGCTAGCTTACCTGAGTAGAGTCCATGGACACAATAAAATAATAATATATTAATATTATAGACACAGGGTGCCCCAAAAGTAAATAGCCTAAGTATCGGAAAAGGTTCTATGGGTAGAAAAATAAAGAGAAAATCAATAAAAATGTCTTTCCGAAATTACTTTGTTAACCAGATTTTGTATTTATATATTTATTTATAGCTACTAACAAATAGCTTAAACATGACAATTTTCAATTGTAAAATGAGATAAAATAAGACTAAGCTAGAAAGTCAGGTGCACATAATTTTTCCTTATTTTACAACTAACATATATTCAGCTATTTATTATGTGATGTTTTTTTAACTTTGTGTCATTTGGTTATAAAATAAGCCATTTTTACAGTAGAACGTCAATAATCTAGATTAATTGCGACTGGCCCCATCCACTTTTCCAAATTGTATATTTTCTATTCTGTAGAGCATCTAAAAGAGAGATGAATTTAAAACAGTTTTAATGTTTAAGCACAGTAGTAGAACCTTGATTAACAATGAGGCGGATCAACCTTGGTAAATAGATATCTCTAAAATAACGTAACATAACCTCATTATCCAAGAAAAATGCCATTTTTCATAAATTCATTGTATACTATTTTGGTTCCTTATTGATATTCTGTAGGCTCCCAGATTATTATTATTATTTTTTAATGTCACATTTCTTTTGGCAAAAATTAAATTAACGAGCAGAACAAAGAAATATTGATCAAAAGCTCCTAAGTGACGTCACGCTTGTGCTGACAATCTTCTGCTCCTTACTACATATCGTCTGCTGTGCGTGTAAGCTGTAGACGACATAACGCTTTGGCTGCCTGAGATTGATAGGTAACCATGGCAGGTTGTTGAATGTGTGGATGAAGAGAAACCCAAAAAGAACAGTAGAACAAAGAAATGTTTTTATGTCGTTGTTATCTTTATCTTATTTTTATTTTTAAGGTCTATATTTTCAGTTTTTCATGAGTTCTAACGCTTTAACATCTCCAATATGATTTGTTTTCAACGTTAATTCCGACACTCCTCTGTTCTCAAATAGCTTCTACGTTAGCCTATCTCTAGTAGTGGCTTACTAGACCTCCTGTTTTGTTGTTTTTCTTTAGTTTTTGTTGAGTTAGCAGAAGCTGAGATTTTAAACTGAACAGTTTTTATAACAGAACCAAAGTTAATGAATTGAAAATATCATGATTTGATTGCGCAATACAAGCATTGAATTTTGTTGACGTAAAAATCCAAATTATGACATAAATGTCTTTTTGTACGGATTTACAGTGTTTTTATGGGCCTGTCATCATACATTTTTAATATTTTTATACCATGTTGGAATAACCATGGTTCTCAGTTATAAGTGGTAAAGAATTTTAATTTTTGCTAGAGACAAATCTGGATTATTGATGGTCCAGTTTTGAAATCCTAATTATTGACGTTCTACTGTAACTTAAATTATAAAAATTAAATTGGCCGCCATTTTGAAATTTTTAATTTGATCAAGTTTATTATTTTTTTAAATCTTGTCTCTTCTACCATAAAACTCATAGCAAGTTTCATAAAGATCGGTGGAAAAATTTCAAAGATATAAATGTTGATGTAAAAAAAACTAATTGGCGGATATATGGTTAACGAAGTGATTTTGAAAAACATGTCTTGTTTATTTTCTCTTAATATTTATATTACATAGAAGCATTTTCTGGAGTTCAGCTTTTTACTCACGGGGCACTATGGAAACACAAAAAAATATCATTTTGCCTGGCTTTTCTTCAAACAGTGACAAATATGTATTTTTGATTTGTATCAATTATGAAAAAAATTGTTTTAAACATGAACTCAACATTACATAGTTGTTTCTTTAATATTTATTATCTCTGGCTTTAGCTATATATATTCTTAAATGAATTTTATGTGATTTTCCCCTTTTTTTCTGGTGGTGATCCAGTACCATAGTGGATCAAACTACCAGTTTAAAATTACTCGAGACTTAATTTAATTATACAACCGTTACCTAGACTGCCTTGATTCCTTTTTTTGTAAACCTCCTTTCTGTTCAATTACATTACATGTATGATATTTTTTCCAAGCTACTTACTTCTAGTCGTAGTCAATATCCATATTGTTTGAATTAAAACTGTTTCCAGAAATACTTGTGTCGCTTGAGGAAGTTGAGGATGCTCGGCTGGCACTGTCTACCTGCTCCGCGGCCCTGCAATACATTCCATGTCAATATAAATATAATTGTACGGAAAGTAGATAAAAGTAACGTCTTATAACACTTAAAACATATATTATACTGTTACTCACAAGACGGTAAATATACAAAAAAGATGGTAAGTGGTGATCGATTTCCATTCGCCTATTGGATCTGATGATGATTGAAGTGTCCAATCGAAATCGATCACCACTTACCACCTTTTTTTTGTATATTTACCGTCTTTTGAGTTACAGTATAAGCATCAATATATGTTTTAAGTGTTATAAGACGTTTCTTTTATCTACTTTCCTTAAATTTAATAACACGTACAATGCTAATCAAGAAGTTATTTAATATAATCGTAGACATTTTGGGATCTGAATGCTTTTCAGTGCTAAAGTAGGGTGTCCAGCCAACCTGGAAACGGGTAAAACCAGGAATTGTACTTGAGTTTTGATGACCGGAATCAAATCTGGTAATTTTACGTGAATTAAAAAAAAAAACAGAAAAATTAAATGTTTGAATTATTGCTAAAAAATCTGCCCGTAATTGCCGACTTTGTTTTGTTTTGCGTGGTTGAAAATTACGATTGCGGGAAACTATCGCGAATAACGAACGTTGCCGCGGTCGCAAGAAATATCACGGGCATTGCTGCAACTGCCCAAACTCATCCCAGATGTTGCCGCCATCTCTAGAAATTAGAGGTGGGCCTAACTTACTTGACCTTTGAGTAATTACTTGACTTTTTCGAGATGAGTAATAACTACTACTAAATAATGTGAGTCAAGCACAGTAGACTCCCTCTCGTTCGGCCACCTCGGGACCGAACCACCGGCCGAACTAACCGATGATACTGTATATAAGGAAGACTACAGTACTTTTACTGAAGTAAATGGACTTATAAGTAGGGGTAGGCGAGTACTCGACTTTTTCCAAATACTCGACCTCGAGTCGAGTAGTAACTACTACTCAAAAATTCGAGTCAAATAGTCATAAAAAGTGCCACTTCACGATTTTCTACACCTAAATTTAATAAATGATATTTGTTTTTGTGTTGATGTCTTATTTAATCCTCATTCCAACAAAAAACAACTATCAAACTTCATATATAGGCTAGTTCAGCGTAAACCAAATGTTCAACAAACAACCATCGTCATTCGGCAGAGCTAGCAAGAGGACTACCACTACTTTCACTTTCCTACAACAGTCGAACAATACGTCTCGATAACAATAAGTTAAACAAAATAAAGCATTGAATGAATCTATCGAGTTACTTTAGTTGACAGTCAACAAGTTGATTAGTCAACAAGGGAGTCTCGTGATTAGTAAATCATAGGCAGATGATTCTTGAAGATATTATAAAGTAGGTACAGTGATAGATTTAGTTTGAATTGCCATCAAAATATTTTTTACCAAAATATATTAATACAACAAATAAAAATGAGCTACTATTGCATAATATTTTTTCATTTCAATCGGTATTGGTTAATTGGTTTTTAGTTTTAGAAGCCGATATGTCACTGCAAGGAACATCGACGCATCTGAATCGAATGACGCAATCTCATTGGGTCTTGGCAGAAAGATCAGTTCCACTCCAATTCAAACTTCAATCCCGGTGTTGCCAGATGGACGATAATTTTTGTACTTTTACAACTGTGGTAGTGGCGTAAACAAACTATAAGTATAATTTTCTAATGAGTTTACATAAACATAAACTATTAACTTTTGTTTAGAAATTAAAAGCTAAAGCAATTTTATGATAATTTTTCCAAAATTCACCATAATGGTGTAATTATAAATATGGCAATGTCAGCCAGCAAAACAGCTGTTTAATGGAAAACAAAGCAGAAGCAGAAAATTAAATTAATATTAATTAAATTATTTAATTAAGTACCTAAAGATTAATATTGACCCTCAATAATCAAAGACTTATGGAAAAGGGTGTAATATCACCAATAACTTTGGATGTTAAAACATGATACTGAACTAAAAGCTAAAAACAATGGTTGGCATAATGGTTTTAGAGATACTTTCTAGTGTGTTGTACTTTTATGAATATGATTCTTAGAGATTTAGGTACCTGAGAAGTGCAGCGAGGCCTGGACCAACATTTTGGGATTCAAAAACTGAGCTTCCATTTTCATCGGACCTTCCCTCCTCTCCTAGGGTCATGCGGCAGATGGGGCAGGTTCCATGCTGAAGTATGAATCAAATTTATTAATAATGTAGAACAAGTTTACATAAATTGTTATGACAAGGTAATCACTAGTTGAAAGCTAACCAATGATCAACCAAAAGCTAGTTTAGTGATCAACTAAAGTAGGATTGGGGGATCACTTCCGATCGATTCCTTTTAAGGTTATAGTAACATTTTATATTCAATCTAGCAGCAGAAGTAGGTAGAACTAACCTTTCTTTGGAGTCGGCTTTTGCTGCCACACTTTTGCTGCCACACTTTTGCTTTGCCCGAAAGGCTTGCGAGTTAGAACTGATTTGGGGAAAAACCTGTTTCCTCCTTTTTTTCAAAATGTTTTTGGCTTCTTTTAACCAAACAATTTCAATCAAAATTTACAACTGAGTTGGCAACAGCTGATTTTTACTCACTAGGGGCTAAAAAGGCTTTTTACTCCCTAGATAATAAAAATGCCACTTTAGACCCACAACACATGCATTAAAAACAGCTGTTTCTGCTGCAGTATGATGACAAATAATAGTTCTGCCTTATGATTTATAGCAACCTAGTTCTATTACCAGTTCAAGCCATGGGATGATGCAGGGCTCGTGATAGACATGCTCGCAGACAAGTTTGCGAACCGGCTCGCTTACTTTGAAGTCCTCCCAGCAAACGCTGCACTGAAGGTTGGAATCTGAAATATATAATACCAGATGATACCCTATAATTTAAAACAAAAAATGAAAATTTGTTTAACCTCTAAATAAGAGTTATTAGTTTTCATAACAACACTTTCAATGTTCTGATTTAAATAAATAATGATTAGGACATAAGACTGGTTGCTCACCAACTTGGTCCTGAGT
The DNA here is from genome assembly GCF_028750875.1 of Macrosteles quadrilineatus. Classification (NCBI taxonomy): domain Eukaryota; kingdom Metazoa; phylum Arthropoda; class Insecta; order Hemiptera; family Cicadellidae; genus Macrosteles; species Macrosteles quadrilineatus. Next base: position 104,154,526 of record NW_026542602.1, on the reverse strand, counting down.
GATGACAGCCGTGGGTATTTCTTGGATCTTTTCCCTGGCCAGAGGTGGTGGTCCATGGCCGTCCATCTGGTTAAGCAGCTGAGTGACGATGGTGTCAAGCCCCTCCCTTCCCCACGCATAGTCACCAGGGTTACCTAGGAACAGACTGCAGCAAAACCATTTTAAAAATACAGAGTGACAATTAAGTCTTAGGACAGCATTATACATTTAAGGGGATACGCCACTATCTCCAACTTTTTTTTTATTATTTTATTTTTGTCAACCTAGTTAGTATATTTTGTTTATACTAGACTTAGTTAGAAGATTTAGGTACAAAAATATTGAATTTATAACTTATTTACTAAATTTATATGCGTTTTTAGTTTTTTTCACCAACATTTTTAAGAAGTCGTTATTGAGAATAACTTTTCAACTACTGATCGGAATGACATATTCTATTTATTTCCTGATTCAGGATGAAATAATGAGTATTTCTGTGTATAATCGTTATGGTAACTAAACAAACAAAATTTTTAGGACACCTTTTATTCAAAATATAAAAAAGCTGAAAAAAATATTTAAAATTTTTGCGTAAACATAAATATTTTTAGTAAATGTAATGCTATAGGGCTTACTATACACACAATCCTTTATTACTATATAAAGAAGGTCTGGTGAAAATTTGAATACTATAAGTATAGTACTAACGGAGTTATTCAAACTTTTGTACAATAATAACCTAAAAAACACGGTATTGAGATAATCGCAGGTGATGTAACAGGTGGTTGACAGGAGAAAAATTCCCATAACTACACTAACTTATTATTTTATATTATATATAAAAATAGCAAAGTACTTATTTTGTTTTAAATAAATGTACCCTACTTTATAACTCCATAATACATAATTATGATACACAATTAAAAGTGTACATATCAGGAACAAAAAAAAATAGTTCAAAATTTTGTTAAATTGCTGGTTGCGGCGTTTTATATTTTATTTTTTTTATACTAGAAGGAGTTGTCAGATTGGCAAACAATTTTAGCTAAATGTTCACATTTAAATGACCTATCTAAAAATGCAACTTTTGGAAAATGTAAAAAAAAATATAAAATATGGCCTACAGATAGTGGCGTATCCCCTTAAGACGAAAAGACATATCTCAACCTAATTAGGCATATTGTTAGTGGTAATTGGTAATGGTAAGCTAATTTTTGTGTACATGGGGAATGGATATCACCTATAAGGAACGGCCATGGGGAGTAAGATGAAAATCATAAAGGTAAGCAAAGATTGATATGTAAATCAAATTTAAGGTCTTATTAAACTAAAAACAATGCCGAAAACCGGACCTCAAATGGACAATTGAATCAAACTTGACACCTGTTCAAAGATTAATTGAATTTGCCATGCTACTATACGCTACCTCCTCATGGGGTGCCGCCCACTAAAAGACGGAAGAAAAGCATAAACGTAAGCATAGATTGATATGCACATCAAATTAAAGTTCTTTATTAGTGGAATACAATGCCGCAAATTTGAGCTCAAAAGACCAACTGAGTAAAAAATGGCAGCCGTTTAGAGATTCCAAATGGCAGATTCAAGTACTCTTTGAACGGCCGCCACTTTTGACTCGCTTTTTGTCCATTCAAGGTCCGGATTGTGGCATTCTTTTTAGTTTGACTAATTTGATTAACAGATTAAATGCTTACCTTTAAGATTTTCAACTTACTCTCCATGGTCCGTGCCCTATAGGTGAAATTCGATCAACATGTACACAAACACTTGGCTTACTATTACTAGTAATGACATGCCAAATTTGGTTGTGATACCTACCTGTTTTCGTTTTAAAGTTATAAAGTCGTCCCAAGACTTCATTGTTACCCTGTATACCTCTACAAGTGTAAGGAACTATCCACCTCCCATTGTATGCACAGTATTTCCTACGATGCTACACAGTTAAAAATTTTATTTTTAATAAATTGAAATCACACTATTAAAAGAAAAATATTTTTGAACTCCACATTTATAAAACACCAGGAGTGGTAAAAAAAGGTGTGGTGGATTAAAAAGAGAAACATAGAATTAAGAAATGTTTAAACATACGGGACATTGGATTTTAACATGGGAACTAAAACTAGTTTAAACTGATTGATTTGCTATTATTTTTAAGGATAACAACAAAAAGCGCTTGTTTTTCTGAATTTTTTTAAACACTTAACCTTAGTAAGATTTATACAACCAAAAATTGTCATGGATGTTCCCTATTTTAAGCAAAAGATAGTAACTAAATCATGAAGCAAAACTTAACTAGAAATGAAATACTAAGTTGAGAATATTTAGAATATTTTTGTTGCTTAGTTAAACCTCAATTAATCGTAAATCTGTAATATCAACAACAAGATTTTGGGAGTGGTTTTCCTCCCCACTCCTAACTTCTATTGTAAAATTTATTTACAATTTATGTCGGTATTTTGGTATTTATATAACCGTCCCATAGCATCATTTCTATAAATACGGAAGTTTACTAATATATATTTAAGTTTACATTATGTTGTTATCATCAAAATTTACTTAACTGTTTAACATTTTCATTTTGCCTTACATTCATCAACAAATTTCTACCCCTACCTACGCTGTTATTAGTCAAAAACCCGGTGATTAATAGAGGTTCCACTGTCACAGAATATGTGTTAAAGGTTACCCAGGGTCAACACTGGTAAAGACAGCTTGGACAACTGCTTCTGGAGCCAGGTTGGTCAGGATGGGAGAAAGGAAGTCTTGAAAATTACTACAACAAGCATTACACTATTATTAAACTATTACTCAAAGTTCAAATCACAAAGGTAATGTGATCTAGATAGAAAATACTTTCATTTTTATTTTAATCTACCAGTTATATATTAAAAAAAATATTGGATCTGATGATTTTCTAATCTGTAAGATTAATGAAATTCTCAGTCATAGCTTGCCCAGTATCTTTTAGCTGCAAGTAATTCAATAGACAACAATTATTCAACATGTCATCCATATTTTTGTGATAATTTTTTACCTATTGATGTAGGTAGTTAAATCATGACCTTTTCATTATTGTAAGCCCCTGTAAATTTGAAAATGATTAATGACTTAAAATCTTTAAATACATGCTTTCTGTCTATTTAACCCATCCCATCATACTGGTGACGGTTACATTCGCTTTACTTTTTGTCATTGGGTTTATCCATCCGCATTGTTTTAGATGTTGCAGACCAGAAAGGGATATCTCCACCACTTGAAACTGTAGATAGACTAGTTGCTGTAAGCAGCTGGTTAATGCTAACTATGGTGCTACTACTAATAATTTCTTAGTGCATAAATAATAGCCTACTCCAAAACAGTGGTTCAGATGTATCCACACATTTTTTTTTTTAACAAATTATTCATGCACCAAAAAGCCATAAGGTCTATTAAAAAGTTCAGAAATAAAAAAAAATCTCATTTTACAAATAGTGGTGGAGTTGAAGTATTCAGTACAGGAATGCTCACCATTGTCTTGATAAAAGCACAGGTTTCCTATTGAAATACAAGATTTTAGGAAAAAGCAAAGAACACCACTAAATATGAACAACTTACACAGGTCCATTTGGCCTAGGTGTGACACCGAGCCCTCCAAGACCGACTTCTGTCAGGTTCACGATGAAGTCTTGGATCAGATTTTCAAACGGGACAACTTGTCTGCCCCTCCCACCCCTGAAAAAACATAAATACATTTCAGTTACAAAATGGCTCGATAAATATCATCAACTGTAGTGGCTACACCTGGAAGCTTTAATGAACTCTGTATTTAGTAGTCAGTTTATTTTACAATTCACTGAACTAAGATTTATAAATACTGAGATGGATTACTCAGAAAGCATTTTTAAAGCTACACGAAAAGGAATAAAATGTTAGATAGTCCATGTACTAAATTTGTAACCTACCATTTATTTTAGAAAACCATTAGTGCAAGGTTTAAGTATATGGCTTGATTAGACGTTCGGCTCAATAAGTCTTGAGTGTGTTACGTGAAAATCAGGCAAGTTCATATGATAAGGGTTTCAGGGTAAAACGTTGAATTAACATAATTCATATGTTTTGTCAGAACACGAGGAAAACTAGCATCTTATTTTCAGCTCCAGTTTAACAGAAACACATGTTAATGACATTGTGAGATGGCTTTGCTCTTTTTATTCTATATAAATAATTTATCTTTCATAAAAAATTATCTTATATGACAACTACACTGCTCGACACAACTGCAATTAGAGTATCAAGTCTCATAGTGAATTTGAGTATAAAATTACTCAAACTTTCTTTGAATTGGCAAGCTGGTTTGAAGCTAATGGACTAAAACTTAATCAAGATAAAAGTCAACTATTAAATTTTCATACTGTTCAGTCTAAAGAAGGTTACAATTCTGAAATCATCTTTCAGGATCAGTTGATACCACTTAGTAACAGTGCAAAATCCCTTGGTTTGGAACTGGATATACATTTTTCTTGGAGTAACTGTATTGATAATACTATTAGTAAACTAAAATCAGCCTGTTATCAAATGCTAGTACTACATACTTAACTTTGACCTTAAAACTAGAATTAATATACCATCCTTTCTTTTTTTAAATTTTGAACCATGGGATTGTGTTCTGGGGGTTATCCTGTGATTCAGCTAAAGTTTTTAAATTACAAAAAAAGTTTCCAAGTTATAACTTTCTCATATTTTATGAAATCTTGTAAATCACTGTTTAGGAAATTAAAAATCTTAACTGTTCCAAATTTTAAAAGATTCAAAACATTAGTAATGGTACAATCTAATTATAAAAACTTTTAAAATCACAATGACCACAGACATAAAAGGTTCAAAACAGATTTTCAGTTACCAATTCATTGTCTGCGTCTCATTTAAAAGACACCAACATAGGCCTACACGGGAAAAAAGTTCTACAAGAAGTAACCAGCAGGTTTAAAAAATATAGCCAATACAATTACATTAAAAAGAATTCGTCAAAGTTTTTAATAAAAAAAACTACCATATTAATGAGTATTTATTGTCAAATACTTTTAAAATCAAAGTCAGCCTTTTATTTTTAACTTTAGAATTTAAGATTGACCAACTATGTACCATTTATTATAATTTGACAACGTCACCCGTTTTTATAGCCATGCTATGTACAAACGTTCTTGTGACAATAAAGGTTGATTTGATTAGGCCTAGTGAACACCCAGACCCGGAGATAACCAGAACGGGAGAGGATATGTAAGTATGTATGCATTATTATGGTAAGACACTTTTCCAAAATTTCAAAGAGTATACAATTGTAGGTTGCACAACAAACTGACCTCCTGCGCTCGCCTCGGTTCCTGTGGCCTCGGTTACCCCTCCTGTACGCCCCAGAGCCACCACTGAGCCCGATGAGCATGTCATTGAGTAGCTGCAAACAAAACAAGCATACCAGGTAGTTTGAGCATCCTCAGAAAACTGGGTTAGTACCGGAAGCAAAATAAATTATAAAAGGCTAAATTTTAGTTGGGTTCATAAATTTAATTTTAACAAATTTGATGTTGTTTTTTTTCAGAAAAGGTTGCCTTTTGAAGAAACCATAGTGAGATGACATTTACTGTAAATCCAGATCCTTGTTTATCATGCTCATAAGCCATATGATTAAAATGGTATTTAATTTTTTATGCGTGACGCAAAGCTGAACAGGAGAGAGTGAGTGTCAGGGAAGAGTTGTAGCTGAGGACGGGAATAATTGGAGCTAGTGCCGGGAAATCACTTTTGGTACAAGTTATGAACGATACTTTTCTTCACAAGGCAAATGCCTAATTCTGTTTACATTTAGATTGTTACACTGTAAAAACAGCTGATTAAAATTAATGGTAAAGTGCATATGCACTAAAGTAGTGAACAAATCTAGACTTGGAGGGAGGGAAAATCAGCTAGATTAATTTTTTTAATAAATAATCTAAATGTAATAAAGTAAATAAAATGTCATATAGGTTGTTTTTTTTTTAAAGTTATTTATTGAGCGAGAGTGAATATTTAAAGTGGAAATGGGCGGTTTTGCGTACTGTTTACAGGTGTTGAAATGTGATCTTAAAGCAATGGTAGGAAATAGTTATTTATGTAACTAGTGGGAGGAGTGGCACTTTGCTGCACACGAGAGAAAGGTTTACGCACAGTGTGCAAGAACTAAAAACGTGTGCAGTGTGGAAAGTTTCTCGAGTGCAGCAAAGGCAATTTGCACTCGTGTTACACATTATACCGGGTGTCCACAAAGTCTTGGTCTGATTTAATAGCTTTACGAAAACCATTAGAGCCACACTTAACTTGCATGTCTTGTTTTGAAGAGTTTAATAAAGTTTTATTTATTCAAGTTGGTAACACCTAAACGCAGCTGCTGATTGACAAAAATACAGATATTATACAATACAATAACAAATCAGAAATGGTAAGTTTACAACATAAATCACAATGTATTTTATTGTTTCACGAAGCCCAATTCCCTATAGCAGTTCGACGACCTTCCATTTAAGTGTGAAGTTTAACAGACACAATTGTACAATTTGGAGCATTGAAAATCCCAGAATCGTGATTGAAAATGAAAGGGACAGTCCAAAACTAAATTTTTGGTGTATAGGAAGATAGGGGAAGGACACGGCGACATTCAGTCTAGACCTACACCCTGAACTCGCAGCCGTTCCGAGAGTTGTATGGCCATACAATGTTATTCGTATGTAAAAATGTTTGTTTGTGTTCATTTTTGTTATTTATTCGTCCCGTTAATGTGTTTTGAAGACTTAATGACGATCTCCTAGGAGCGACAACCACATCTAGGCTTGACAATGACACCATAAGTGTGACAAAACCTGTAGCCATTAAGACTAGGCCTACCAAGGATTACGTTGGCATCAAGGTATTTAAACTCTAGATTTGTAATTGTTACCTAATCCGGAAGGCGATACCCAGAAATGAATATTTCAGTTTGTTTGAAGCATATTTTCTAAAAACATGTCATGCAATGCAATGCTACTTTGGTATAAGCAATCAGTAGGCCTAATGTAAAATCAAACCCATTACTTTTAAAACGTTCTTTTAAAATGTTAAATATGTTTTAATTATATATATATAAATACTCACATCAAATGGCTGAACAACTTCCATATCGCTGTCGCTTTCCTCGCTTGGTTCCGGTTGGTTTTCAAGAGCTTCAATGAACCCACTTTGACATGTTGGACACGTGTAGTCCTACGACAGAAACAACAACAACAATAACAGACATTGTGGCTCCCCCTCTTCTTGTCCGGCAACAAGTTACAAAGTTTGCTTGAGTCCAACTACTACAATACTGATGTATACGACATGGCACTCCTACTTATATAGTGATTCCAAGATCACCACAATCAGTTAAGGATAACATGTCACTTACTATCTTACAGTGTTAATTATTCAGGATTTAATTGGGTTAATCACCGTTTTTATATTTGCACTAATTGTCTTGCTTGATGTTGAAATAGTTAGCAAGTAGAAAGTTACTCTTCTTTACTGTACAGTAAGTAAAAGTGGTTTAATGTGAGCTTTTAATTATGCATTAATAACATTTTCTTACAGTTTTAAACCTGGTAACGGTAACCATAAACTATTTATTAATTTAAAATAAAATACCTTTTCCTATAGCCTATGGTGAAATTATTCTAACATTCGGTTTGAACGAGGTATTGGTATAAGTTACTAGGTAGATTGGTTTATTAGCTAACTAAAACAGTGTAATACCATAGATAAAATATACTGCCTTAGGTGATTTGTCCTTACCGGACATAAAACATCCTTATGGGTTACCTCAAGACAATTTTATTGTTAGTTCCGTTCAATGCCACTAGGATCTTGTTTTTATTAACAATTTGTTTCTTGTTAATTCAGTTTTTTTTAAACCTTGTTTAGCCAAATAAAACAATCTATAATCAACGAAAATAACTCGTCCCATAGTAATATGACCAAACAGTAAAGCACAAACTATTAAATTAACCCTAAAATAATTAAACAAAATGTTTTGACAAGTGTCTGTTAGTGTGATAGCTCAAGTAAAATGATCTGATTCTATGAAATTTGGTACAATAACAGGTAAACCTAGAAGTTTATTCAAACCAGAATTATCTAACTATGAGAACGGGTGTTTTTGAGGGGTTTTATTGGGTAAAAATTTGTTTTTTTCTTCCAGCTATCGACTATTCCAAACTGATTCCCTATTGAACATCAAATAAAAAGTTACTTACCATGATAATTACAAAGAAATGAGTTAGGTACACTAGAAGTACGATACAAGAAGAATATTTAAAAGAAACCAAAATTTAAGCGAAGCAACTGATCTGGACAGTGACTAGTCTGCGAGACAAATCTCACAAATAACTTGTTCCATTGCTCCAGGAGCTAAGCCTCGGGACATGCATTTTATCTTTCCCAATTGATAAGACTTATGTGTTTGTTTCCTAGATGATATAGGTAAGATAGTTGTTATCTACAATATCATAGATAGGCATACTATTAACTATGTGATAACTTAATACTGTCACAAAAACATTTGGCCCCAAATAGGCCTATAATGTTACAACTTGATAGTTTGTTTTATTGTTTGACAAATTCAATAGGAACTTGTGATAAATAAAATAGCTTGGATAAATTTACAGAGATTATAGCTTTTATTGCTGCCAGTTTGTATGACTAGGAAAATTAAGCAATTTGGACTGATATTTTTGAGAAAAATCTGCATAACACAGAAATCAATCGTATGTTCTTCAACTTGTCAAAGGTGATGTAATTTTTCCCTGTGCTAAGCTAAATAACAAGCTATTTAATGATACCTAAAATAAATAATTTCATGGAATAACAACTTGGATTCCTTGAAGGCAGATTGACATTAGTACGACAGATTTAGAAGAAAAATCTCCGGTCTCTAGGTGAAGACTAGACTTTGAAATAACAAATCTAGCAACGAGTTTCGGCAATGCACTCTTGAAAAAAAATTAGGGTTTTACTTTGAAAGGACATATTAAAGCGTTTGAATATTAGACTAAAAATAAACTGTAATCTTGAACAATTCAATTCAAAGATACTTTATTCACAATATATACAAAAGCAAGAAAAGCTTTTAGGCCTATAGCTAGATAAGACATGGGAATGTTGAGTGTGACGTCCAAAATATAATTTTTGAGCTGTCTCACGACATCCAAATAATCTATTCGACTGTTGCACGAGGTCCAAATCTCATCATGTCCAAAAGTACAGTTTCAACTGCGACGCTACTTTCTACGCACTGGAAAAAAAAATTAAAAGTGCGTGCAGTCGCAAACGTTTGCCGGGGATAGCTCAGCCTACATTGGCTGGGTAAAGTTCCAGGGTCTGCGATAAGGTCAGGGAAACCACTAGGCCAAAAGCCGGGTCTAACCGGTATAGGACTGGCTCATACACCGGCACTGTGAACAAGTAAAAAACAAGTCACCAAAACAAACGTGCAATAATCACCACCAGGCCTACGCCGATTCTCCACACTCCTAGGGGGTCGTTGCTGACTACGCAAATCGGGCTTTGTTCTAACTATCCAATAGTTAAGCCCAGAGTGCATAAAACACAGTGAGTTACACGATGACTTGCCAATAAAAACCACAACGCGAGTTATCACCATAGGCGGGGTCTACTAGGCCACTATAATCCAATACACAACTCTATTGCCCAAGCAAAGAATCAAACGGTTCACTCAATAACAATACCATATAATAATACAAGTATACTATAGGCAGAATGACTAAACCTCTAGTAGCTGGTCTCAATAAATACCAAGCTAAACAAGCAAAACTAGATGTCAATTGCACTACTATTAAATTATTGAGCTACTTAGTAGCAGGTAAATAAATATTAAATACGTTCCAAACACTAGATAAATATATTATCTGATAGCCGGTACTCCGCTATCCAAGCTACCAAGATAACGTGTTGGATTACCGAACAAGCTGTTCCGGTTAAATTAAAATAATCAAATGATTAAACAATAACAACCCTACTAAACTGCTACTGCTACTACCAACTTTATATTACTTAGCTGGGCTTCTGTTAATAGGCTAATAATATTAGCTACTAGCCTACTGGCCACGTGCTTCCAACTATGCACGCTGAATCGTGCAGCCTCAGCCTAGGTTTGTCGGGCCTCAGAGTTATTAGTAATGTAACTAACTCTTGGTACAACGCAAAATAATATCTACTACATTCAATCAAATATATTATTTGCGCTTTAGCACCTGCCCAGAACCGTCAGGAATATACTTTAATATTATTCCTGACTAATAAATAAATCCTAACTACCGTCAGGCTTTGACCAGCACGGTTGCAACTCTAACTCTCGCAATAAAACCAAACTAGTGTACATGTTGCTCGAATTCGAGCAATTGCAAAGTATTACAGGAGTTATTTCAAAACGAATAACAGTCATATTTACAATGAGTTCAAAGAGTCAACTCAAAGATTACCGGTGTGTAACTCATGGAGGTACTCACGATGTATATAACAGTAATCAACATTTCCTGTAAATTTATATCATATTTCATAACCTGGTATTGCTTTTTAATGTTTTCTACAAACATTTCCTGACTTATAGCCATATAAGGTTGTCCATGTTTATCTTCGTTATTGATAAACCTAAAGCATTCCGGCCGGTTTTCTCCTTCTCAAATTGCCTCGCTGTACAGGCAACACAGGTCATTGATAGAGGGCCAATTGAGAACGAAAAGTCGTTTTGGGGTAGTGTTAGGGCGCATTTGTAACCTAATAGTTGAGATTGTCCAGGGTCAGGTGCTGACTGTCCCGCTCCACTGTTCTGTAGCTGCGGTCGTTATCACGATTACGCCTCCTGTCTATGTTTCGTTGTCGTCACGTCGAAAGCATTTAAAAGAAGAAAAAAAACAATAAATAAACAAATTATAGCTACACAAAACAACGATAAATGCACAAATTTATGTTACAATCATGCTAACACGATCCGTCATAGCGACAAAAAACAACGATAAATACGCAAATTTAAGATACAACCATACTAACGCGATCCGTCTTGGAGGTTATGTTTACACAAACTGAAAAAAATGTAAGTTGTAAATGTAAGCCAGTTTGCAAATCTACGCGACACGCTCTTTCCAATGAGACGTCAATGGGTAAAATCGGCAAAGAAATGGCGGAAGAGTTCAACCGACAAAGTTTCATGTAGCGTATTAATTATATAGATATTAATATTATCAAACTAATAATATCAACTCCTTAACCAAAATAGAATAAAACGTCGTCCACTCACCACAAGTGGGTCACGACACCCAACTTAACACCGACACTCACTGTCACTCGTACCGTACACTTCTCTCTACGTACACCACCCAGTCGTCTACACAAGACACCACACTATCCTCACTGTCCGGGATCCACGACTCGAATGTCCTTCTCGGCTATCCGGTAGTCCCAGGATACCCAAGCTTATCCGAACTGATAAGCCGAGTCAAAGGGCGCTAGCCAGGTTCGCCGCCGCCGCTTGCTTACCTCAACAGACGCGCAGCCCAAATAGCAAATATTTACCCCCCTAGGAAAAATAACTCGTTACACAACTGTAAGAAACTTAGTCTTTCAACAAGCTTTGGATGACATGTGATTGGTTGTCGCGCAACAGTGCACTTTATTCTCATAAAAACTTAGAAGTAGCACCACGTCCAAAGCCACTACCAGTTTCACGACGTCCAATAGCTCAGCGCTGTTGCATGACGTCCAGAGCTCCTGCTTACGGAGCAAGATTAGAGGTAGGTTTTTTAGGAACCAATGTCGTGTTCTTCATTATGTAGCCTAGGCTATAACAACGGTTTAATAAAATTTTTAATAAAACATTATCTCTATTTCTTCTACTTGGAGGTTTTCTATGACATCCCTAGATGTTTCCATAGTTTACAAATCGGTTCTTTTGATGATTGATCAAGAAATAGGCCTATAGTAAAATTGTGTCAACTCAGTTTTTCTTATTTGGTTAAACATTTCAAATTGCCCTGGATTTCTCGCCTTTTTCCATCATAATAACTTATGTACGCAAACCCAGATTCAGATTAGTAAATATTTCATTTAAACTACGGTACGTCAGTAAATGTGTGTATCACGAATTTCCTTGAATTCTGACTTATCAAATCAAATCAAAATATTCTTTATTTTTAGTTTAATTAAGAAAATACAATAGCGTCATACAATAATATAACTTAAAACTAGTACAAGAATTGGTGCTTAGTACAGCTAGTACAGTCCAACCTCGGTATAACGAATCTGAAGGGGCCGAACTGAGTATTCATTATATCAAGGATTTCGTTAAAATGAGGTTCGTTATATTAAGGTTAGGTTTGCAGGAATTTCACTAAGTCGAGGTTCAGAACCAGCATCAGATCGGGATGGGTCGGAATTTGACCTCATTAAAACACAATTAAATTAGCATAGGCTACAATACTTTACAGTACAGTGTTTACATTGTAAAGTAGAACCTCGATTATCTGGGGTACTAAAGGGTAGGGATCTTTAATATTACGCAATCATGACATTTCTAGTCTTTGACCTTGGTACAGGTTACAAACTGTAAGTTTAAAATCACAACTTACTCTAACCCACCTAAAACCTAGCCAAACACTGTATTGTATAGCAATAAAACACGCAAAGAACAAAACAAAACATTAGATAGTTTTGTAAGCTACTGCTTGTGATAGGCCGGTAGGCTACAGTTCTGTTTTAAATCACAGCAGAGGAATGTCAATACTGTAATAATCATCAACTATAACATTGGTGTTGCCTTAGTTCGTACACCAATCACGTATTGTAGTAAACAAATCGTATTGAAAATAATAAAATATTAGATAAGTCGTTATAAAAAGGGTATAATCATAGCCAACTTAAAGATAATAAAAACACTCGTAAAAGGAATGTAAAGATAAAGATATATGTTGCTATTCTTTCTCTTTGATTTGTTCTCCTATTCTTTTTCTTTCTTAGGTTTCTCTTCATCCAAAAATTGTACAAGTCACCATACTTACCTACTTTTATCACTCAATCACATTTTACTAAACATTAACGTCGTCATCAGTCCTCAGTGAATTAAATCTGTTTTCTCTCAGTTGTAACATAGCGCGCAGCGACGACAGCAGACAGTGATGTGTAAACGGAGCAGACGAATGTTGGCGCAAGCGTTGACGTCACATTTCCATTTCATTTGATGAAGAAACTGATTTTTCAAAAACAATAATGTTGGTGGGGGGTTCGTTGTATTGAGGGAGAGACGCAGACAATTCCTCAAGTAGAGGTTAAATTCGCTATGTAGAGGTTCTGACAATGATAAATTCCTTATATTGAGGTGTCTTATTTTAGCCGGGATCATGAAAAATTTGTTAAATCAAGGTCATCGATATGGTTTGTTCGTTATGTAGAGGTAAAACATACATGGTGTCTAATGGAGAGTTCTAGGGGATTCAAAAAAATGTGTTATATCAAGGAATTCTTTATATCGAGGTTCGTTATATCAAGGTTAGACTGTAGCTTAGAATATGGCTTAGTACATATTATATATGGACTGTAAAATTGCAGGAAACAGCGTTTAAGAGGAGACTATGACAAATTTTTATTTTAGCCTAATTTAAGTGGGTGCCGTGCTTAACAATATGATGAGGAATTTAGTGCAAGTTAATGATTCAGATCGGATTTGAGTAATTCCTTCAAGGAGTAAGCAGGTCTGTCTATCAGCCACTTGTGAAGCGGTGTTTTCAGTGGTTTTCTCTTCAGTGAATGTTAAACTTAAAATGTTAACAGCAATTAAATTACGCAGAGGATAGGCCTACACGTCCGGTAACCGGACGTGGATTAGGCGTCCAGCAGTTACTGTCATAACCTAACCTAACCAACCAAACTTGCTGATAATAAAGAAATCAAATGAAGGTTAAATTCTGTTCATAAAATCAAATTATAAATGCCAAAAATTCTAACAAAAGATGGACAGTTAAGAAGAAATGGCATTCAAAGCAAAATCATTGAAAAAAAGTTAAAATTACCGATGGGATTCGAACCAGGAACCTCTTGTATATCAGCCGAGCACTCTATTCACTACAACACGAACACCGATGGCTGTACATCGTGATCGTATCGTTGTGGTTTTGACGTTCCGGGTCCCCACAACCCGGTGACGTCACTACCGGAGGCCTAATCCACGACCGGTTACCGGAGGCTTATCCTCTGTGATTAAATTATCCAGCTGATCATAATGTAAACAAAAAATGATGATAACTTAGGAACTTTAAAGGCCAATGGGGCAGAGCCCAGGGGACTTTTTCAACATGTAAGACCTTGTATGACATCTACTCAATGAGATCTTTCCAATGAACCATAAACTAACTTAAAACAAAATCAGTTGAGAAACCACAGAGGAGTTCTGCCGACAAAAAGCGTGGCTTGCCTATTTTATATAGATTTAGTACTTAATTAAATAGGTAAACGAAGCTCAGCCAATTAATTCAAAGTTCAACATAAAGATCTAGGAGCCCTCTGAGTTCATGAATATTTATACAATGTAGGCTACACCTACCTAAGACCCTAAGTTACTGTTAAGAGTTAAGGCCAGAGATGCTTGCTTAACTCTGAGCAGTTAAGTTTATAGTAAAAAGGTGTCATTTAACTTAGGTTCCTATTCATGAAAAAAAAAAATTAAAATACCTTAGTTATGTGTAATTTGCAGAACAAAACTTGACTACAAACTCTACTCTCAGGTCATAATAGGCCTTAGCATTAAGAGTATGAATTTTGAAATATGTTCCAAATGAATTCATTACACTATAGACACGTCATTTTGGTACTAAGCTTTAATTACCAAGCAAAATAAGCTTTAAGTCTAGTTTTTGCGTTACCTGTTATCAGATTAATTACGTTGAGGTATGTAAATCATTTGGTTGAAAGCAAAATGACGTCTGTTATGGCCCCTTTCTAAGACTGGTCAAGGTAAACGATCTTCCAACAATTAATCGGTGACATCAAACACTAATTTAAAATTAGTAATCTAAAAAACAAACTCATTACTTACTGGTTGGACGCGGCCGATTTCTAAGTTGCATTTGTGACAAAAGAATCTTGAAATTGCTAAATTCTCGACTGCAGCTTCCTCAGCCATTTTCCGTAATTTAACCTAATCCTAAACCTAAATTCGACAGAACACAGAACCAACAACTCCAACTTATCAACTGTGAACTGTACAGAAAAAAATACCAAATCAAATCAGACAACTAGACTTCTTCGGTATAGCCAACATAACTTTTAGATAAAGTAAAAGCATTATTATAATTTAGAAACGTTAATACATTTAACTTAAATGTATATTAAGTTATTTTGGATAACCCCGATTATCATTTCATATTTTCGCCATTTCAAAGTAAAGTAACTTGTTTTAAAGTAAAGTATTATTCACTGGTATTCAGGATAGCATAACCTAAGGGAGTATGTTTTATCTATGGCATAACTTATGACTAAGTTATATACAAGGAACGAAAGTGGAATTTCATAAATTTAAATTCATAAATTTATTCATAAATGTGTTCATAAATTTATTAAATTATTGAAAATAAAACATACAGAATTGAAAACCGAAACAATATAAATTAAAAATCTATCTGTACATTTTTAAGTGGAGTCAGAATATCGTCATAGTTTCTACCCAATCTTTCGTAAATACACAAATACCATTAGCTGCTTCCAAACAAAACAGCTGTTACAGCACCACTTGCGGCGTTGCCACTTTTAAGGCCACGGCCTAGAGTTATAAAAATGTTTAACTATAGTATGTTCACAAAATTTAGGTGGTTTAAGGGGAAGGTTTTCTGGGTTCCCCCACACAAATGTAAGATTTTTCAAAGCTTAATGTATACATCAGCTGATTCAGCTCTAGGCTGTTGTTTCAAAATCAGGGTGAGGTGGAAGGGATGGAATCGCTTTCCCTCAAACCAAACCACCTAAACTTTGATGTTGGCTAAGCAAGACATTTCGGAACAGCTGCAATATCAAATCTATATATTAATTTGAAACTGTTTTTCTTTGTCTCAGCTATTTTGAGATAAAGGCTGGGCGTAGAAACTTGGTAGAGGTGTCTAAAGAAAGGTCTTGGTCTGTAGACGAGCCATCAAAAGAAAAACATGGTGAATTCCCTTTAAATTCCCATCCCATGTTATTCTTATGGAGGAAAACGGGATTTTTGTCACAGCGAATTTGAGAGAACGGCTGGGCGTAGAAACTTGGTAGGGGTCTCTAAAGAAAGGTCTTGGTCTGTATATGAGCCATCAAAAGAGGAAAGAGGTAAATTCCCTTGGGGCTCCGCCCCAGAAGCCTTTAAAGTTGCCTCTTCAGATTTGTTTACATTACGACCATATACACAATTCTACACTACTTTTTAATGCAACAGCTGTTGATATTTAAATTGTGATTTATTGAATTTGTCTAAATGAAATACAGTATTTGCAATGGATTTTTCTGATTTTAAAATTGATTTTTTTCTGCATCGTGTCATGTTTTTCGATAAAATATTCTATTACCAAATCAGTGGAAAATCCTAATAGAGTGAAAATTTAAAAACGTACGTTTTCAGGAAAAGCACTTTGCAAATTTTTTTCCCCTTTTTTCATAACTTTTATTATTATTTTTATTTTATTAACATTTGAAGTTTCATAAAATGTCCATGGTAACGCAATATCTTTGGTATTTTTTTTAAAAAGAGCATCTTTAGTGGAAAAACACAAAATCCTGTCACGACCATAACAGACGTTTAAATGAATATTAAAAATAGTTAATATTATTTTTATAACTATGTTTTGCTATAAACTAATTTACTTTTATGACCATTATACAATAAAAAGGTCACTGAGCTTTTGGTATATTTGGTCTTTCTAGAAAAAAATAAAAAACTCAAAAAATTGAAAAAAAGCCAATAAAATCTTTTTAAGTTTGTATAACTCCGAAAAAACTTACCTGAGACCCGAAAAATCGTTATGTTTGTATAGAGGTGTGCTTCTTTTGTGTATAAAACATTGAAATATGACGATATTTTAATTTTTGAAATTTTTATGATAGAAATCATAATCGTGATGGTCAGGGACAAGCGGTACGGTCGTGAATTTTCTGAAATAATCTAAATCTTTCTAAACAATCATTCAATTATACTGTTAGTTATAATAAAAATAAGTGTTTAAATTGAACTAAACTGTTCAAATTACAATTATATTAAAGTTATTGTCACGACCAAACACACTATAATCCATAAGGCTGGATGGGTCGTGAAAAAACCCGCGATGGTCGTGAAACTTTGGTCGTGAAATTACGTGTTATTTGGCTCTGTTCTGGCGGTAGCCCTGCACCTCATGTTTGAGGATACAAAGTGGACTTCTAGGTTAATCTAGCAATTGAAATATCTTATAAACAAAAATTAACACCATGTCTACTTCATCGAATGACTACGTACGGTCATGGACACACCAAAATTACAAAAAACACAATCTTTCCTTTATTAATCTTGTAATTCCTCCATTCAACTCGAAACGACCGGCACTACAATCCTGACGTACACCCCGAACTAGTCTCTAAAACCAACTGACTCCATCGACAACAGGCTTGCCACTGTCGTGCTCCAAAGTTGAAAATTTTTCCCAAATGGTCGTGACGCCAAATCGAGGGACAGACTTATTTTGTCATGGTAGTCAGTTTGCAATGACAATAAAATTATAATATGCTCCTTTTTTGTAAGTTTAATAACCATTGATGACATAAAAATATGGCTTTATATATTTCGGCATGAATAATTAGTCTAAAAACAGCGTGAAAGTTGGAAAATGTACCCTAGGGACACGTCATGGTCGTGAATTTCGAGACTTTAAAATTACGTAAAAAATACCTAGATTCTATTTAAAACCAAATAAATGTGTGTAACATGTTGCCCCCGTCCCAAAAAATATTAAAACACATAATAATAAACTACAAATCCAGTATCTACGAAGTAAAAGGCCAGGGACATGAAAACGTACGTTTTTAAATTTTCACTCAATATCACAGTAACTTTTAAAATTATTTCTTATGGAGTTAACTTATATCTATTATTGTATGGGTTGGTTTCTGCCTTTTTTACCACTTCTTGGAGATTGTACGTAGCTGATATTCTTTGGCATATTGCATCTGTAGACGAAACTTGGGTTGGTGTAATTATTAGAATGGAAAAGAGCGAGAAATCCTGGACAATTTGATATAGGCTAAAAATAAAACTTAATTAACACTTCTTGAGCAATCATTGAAATAACAGATTTGCAAACAATGGAAACATAGAAAAGGTCATAGAACACAACCAAGTAAAAGAAATAGAAATATTGTTTTTTTTACACTAAAAAACAAGATCAGCTTTTTGAAAAAAGATAAGGTATTTACAAAAGATTTTGATTATATCTAACTGTTGTTAGAACGCGATAACTTGAGTAATTTTTGTCCGATTTTGATGAAATTTCGTTTAAAGGTGTAAGGCAGGATAAACTTGAATGAGTTCGCGAACCAGCATGATCGGACTATGGGTACGGGGTGTATGGGGGGTTTTATGGGGTAAAAATAGGGGTTTTCTCATTTTTGACCCTCAAAACACAAATTTTCCCAATTTCTCTCTGGACATTTTTAAAGGGCTTAAAAAAAACAAATGATTTAGTATATCAAAGTGTTTTTGTACGGTTATTGGTAACGGAGAAAAACAAATTGTAAATTAAAAATTCCCATGTTATTCTTATGGAGAATATTGTCAAATGTTGTAGTTTGCATGTTTATAAATATATTTTGAATTTTGATTTAATTTAAAATCAATTCAGACAAATGGAAATTCGCTTAGTCGGCAGGTTTGCTGTGGAGAGGGTATTTAATTATTTTAGAGAACATCCAATCAGTAAAATGGAAATTCACTTAGTCTGCAGGTTTGTTGCGACAGATGTACTTTCCATACTTTCAGACATTTTCCAGGCAAATGTTTAACTATAGTATGTTCACAAAATTTAGGTGGTTTAAGGGGAAGGTTTTCTGGGTTCCCCCATACAAATGCAAGATGTTTCAAAGCTTAATGCATACATCAGCTGATTCAGCTCTAGGCTGTTGTTTCAAAATCAGGGTGAGGTGGAAGGGATGGAATCGCTTTCCCTCAAACCAAACCACCTAAACTTTGATGTTGGCTAAGCAAGACATTTCGGAACAGCTGCAATATCAAATCTATATATTAATTTGAAACTGTTTTTCTTTGTCTCAGCTATTTTGAGATAAAGGCTGGGCGTAGAAACTTGGTAGAGGTGTCTAAAGAAAGGTCTTGGTCTGTAGACGAGCCATCAAAAGAAAAACATGGTGAATTCCCTTTAAATGGCCTTTAAATTCCCATCCCATGTTATTCTTATGGAGGAAAACGGGATTTTTGTCACAGCGAATTTGAGAGAACGGCTGGGCGTAGAAACTTGGTAGGGGTCTCTAAAGAAAGGTCTTGGTCTGTATATGAGCCATCAAAAGAGGAAAGAGGTAAATTCCCTTGGGGCTCCGCCCCAGAAGCCTTTAAAGTTGCCTCTTCAGATTTGTTTACATTACGACCATATACACAATTCTACACTACTTTTTAATGCAACAGCTGTTGATATTTAAATTGTGATTTATTGAATTTGTCCAAATGAAATACAGTATTTGCAATGGATTTTTCTGATTTTAAAATTGATTTTTTTCTGCATCGTGTCATGTTTTTCGATAAAATATTCTATTACCAAATCAGTGGAAAATCCTAATATCACAGTAACTTTTAAAATTATTTCTTATGGAGTTAACTTATATCTATTATTGTATGGGTTGGTTTCTGCCTTTTTTACCACTTCTTGGAGATTGTACGTAGCTGATATTCTTTGGCATATTGCATCTGTAGACGAAACTTGGGTTGGTGTAATTATTAGAATGGAAAAGAGCGAGAAATCCTGGACAATTTGATATAGGCTAAAAATAAAACTTAATTAACACTTCTTGAGCAATCATTGAAATAACAGATTTGCAAACAATGGAAACATAGAAAAGGTCATAGAACACAACCAAGTAAAAGAAATAGAAATAATGTTTTTTTTACACTAAAAAACAAGATCAGCTTTTTGAAAAAAGATAAGATATTTACAAAAGATTTTGATTATATCTAACTGTTGTGTAGATCGTGAGTATTTCCATAATCTTTGAGTCACCTGTTGTAATGCTTCGCAATTGCTCGAATTCGAGCAACAGGTACACTAGTAGGTATAATTGTCTTTTTAAGTTCTTAATTAACGTATTGCAGTAATAGTGCAGTAAAAAATTTCTAGGATTCTAGCAAAGTGACTATCCTGTTTCCTCTGTAGAGTACTGTAACTACTTTCATTGGGAAAGTAAAATGTGTTACATACAAGAAAATGTCTTCAAGGAGTAGTTTTTCAAGGCACCTCTATTTAATTCTTCATCTCTTTGTAGTTCATCTCTTTGAAGTGTACAAGGATTTTATAAAGTAAGCAATAAGCTATTTACAAACAATATTTTATTGTTATAGAGTTAGTTTAAGTATTTACAAGAAAAACACTAATTCAGTTTATATAGTTAGAAACTAACATCAGACTTTCTAATTAAATAATTAATTGGAATTAGGCTTCATAGGCTCAGTCAGGTGTATTACAAAGTAGAATACTCAATAATAATAAATATGTTTGGCGTTTCAATAATGATATCACCTCCAGCTAAGGTTACAATTAATAATAAATTTAGGTTTTTAATTATAAAAATATTGTTAGGATTTACAATAAGTACTTCATAATTGCATTTGGGCTGACAAAAGATCTGTTAGAGGATTCAGAAATTTTCAATTGATCATACAGATTCCTAACAAAAAATGTTTTAAATGCCTAACATATAATACAAAATAATATTCCTGTTTATGCTTTAGGTAATCATTCTTGATTACTTCTAAGGATTGACATTTAAAGGTGACTCACAATCATGTGGCTTTCCAGAATACCAAAAACTGTAAAGCATGCAATTTAAATTGAACAAATGGTTATTTTTAGGCTATTTAAAACAATTGGGAATTATATTGTACCAGCAGAATACCCATACTTCGTACGGGGTCGGCGTATAAGTATAAAATGCTTATTGAAGTTATAGGCCCTACTCGTGCTCTGCGTTTTCGTTTACAATGGGGGAGGACACAGTTTGAGAAAATTTGGTTCTTTAAATTTACAGTATGCTATAGATAAACACATTACCATAGCCATTAACTTCTACCACTGCACCTAAATAGAAAACAAAATTATCAAACATTCACACTATACATATCACAAATAGAAATTTTTTATTAAATTAAAAACATAAACATAACTGTACGACATTTCTCATTGCGTGCACCTTTTTTTTGCTGCTTATTTTAAATTAGCTGTTGTCAAAAATGAAAAAAAAGTGCTTCACCCTGTTGGTAAACCTTAAATATCATAGAACCAGCTACCAAAATTTGTTAATTCCTTTTAAATATGACTCATAAGAATACACATGGAAACTTTAAACCCCTGTGGGGCATAGCCCTATAGGGTTTTCACAACTTTAATATGGCTATGTGTTTCTCGAGACTATCAAGTACCTCTCTGCAAAATGTTGGCTCAATCGGTTCAGTAGTTTTCACGTGATGGAACTTTAGAGTTAGACACAAACATCCATACATTCACAATTTATTATTATAATATTAGTAGGATTATATTAAAACCCTATTAATGAATCTTACTCTTTTCATAAGAAAAATATTCTCATGTTAAATTTGCTGATGTTGTTTATTAAAATTATTGTGTATAAAAGTGCTGGTTTGTCCTAACAAGTTAAATTGTGCGTTAATTTTTAAATGTTTATCACAATGAACATTAAAAATCATAATCAGATGAGAAAAAACCTGAGCAAGTCAACAAGGCAAAAAGAAATTTTGAAATAAAAAAATTAATGTAGAGACTCATATTTATCAGGAATATCCGTTGAGATATAAATATGCCAAGCACCACTAAGGACAAAACAGTATGGAAGTAAATGTAACTTTATTTTAAAAAATAGTATAACTTTGCAGCGTCACAATATTACAAGAGGCTGAATGGTTGGCAGCACTGGATTAACTCAATGAGACCACTTATATTTCCGAGTCACCAAAGGAAATTTTTATTGTTTTGTACTGTATATTAAACAGGGCTAAGAAATAAATGTTCAATCGCATCATAATAAAATTTAATACACAATTAGTATGTCGACTAATAAAAAAACAATAAACGTTGTTTAGAATTTTGAATTCCTAGTTAGTAACAAGTGTACCAAAGTATGACTGAGTTCAACTAAAATATTTTAAAACCTTAAGATATATTACACTTATAATTATTTCTAGAGCGATACAAATTATATCTACATTTCTTAAACGAATGAACGGTTAAAAATTTGTAGTATGATACTAATTGTCTAACTCATCGTCTCACTGCATTAGTGCATTACGAGTCTTACAGGAATGGAACTTGAAATGAATTAAACACTTTAAAACTGGAATAACGTACACTAATGTGGAGCTCTGAAACCAAAAGCAAATTAAAATAATTAACAGATCAACAAAATCTAACATTCATATTCTACAAAATGATAATATTGGAAAACAAATTAATAACATGTTTAACATGAGTTGAATAGTGAATTCAAGGATCGTAAATATTACAACTATTATTTACATCGAGTAACTAATTACAGTATCTGCACAAGTTGGTGTATTTGAGTAAGCTAAGGTGGTAGGATACGAAAATGTGACAAAAAAACTAGTTGTTAGTCTATTTCACTTGAGTTATTCACTGCCCTATCTTCATAAAAAAAAAGGCGGTGGGATATTTTTACACTTTTTCATCAAAGCAACCTGGTTATTTAAAGGGGTTGGGATCCCCCTAATTTCTGAGAAATTAAAAAAAAGAGTAGAAGAGGCTTCTTTTTTATTTTTCACTTTTTTATTTGGTTGGCCAATTGATTTAACATCAGCTGTTTCTGCAGATACCATATTTCCAAATTCGCTTAGTCTGCAGGTTTGCTGCAGGGGGGGGTTCAGTTTGTATTAGGTCCAGGAATGATACCTTCAAAAGGACGGCAGAGAGTTCAGAGACACCCTGTATAATCTATGCCATCTGATGTGAGATGTAGCTTAAGACCAAAGTCGTCAACAACTGATCACCAGATCAAGACAGGCTTAAATTATTCTTTGAGCTTTGTTGTAGGCTTTTGAAAAAAGACTAACTATATATAACACTTCTAATTTTAGAAGCTACTCGCTCTTTCTTCATTAGTAGAGTATTTTTTCTTGTAGAATTAAAGTAAAAAAGCCTTTGTTCCTGATCCTACAAGAACAAAGGCCCTACTACTGAATAAGGAGTACCTAGCAGCTCTGTAAATTCTATGAATTTATATGTGTACTTTAAAATATTTGAAAACCCTGACCCTTAATCCATCTTTAGCAAAAAACTTCATTAAAATATTCTTTGCAATTTTGGGGGTTAAAGCCCTTTACTTAGATATCCCCAAATAATTCACAAGTCTTCAAAACTCTTTTCCAAAACAATCCTCTCAAACAAATAACAGCACAATAATTCTTAACACCTACATAATTTAACATAAGAAAACAAAAGCCAGAGGTTGCAAAGGATTTAAACACTATAAGACGAATCAAGTACACCAACCAGCTGCAGACTATTTACAGGCCTCTGCTTAGGCTCTCGTATGTAACAGTCTCCAATGTGCAATTTATACAAGTCTTTGCGATCACAGCCACTTTACACTGAACCTCCTTTAGCCGTCTTCCTTCGGTGGAGTGAACCAGCCTAGGCAAAAAACATCAACATTGTAATTGAAAACAAAATAAGTAATACTCTGTAAAATATATTAAGATTTAGACTCCACTGATTTTCAAGAGGGTGATTTAAAACTCAGGTGAATCCAGAATGCATTCTCAATAATGACCTTCCTTTATTTTGCTGCATGTCACAACTTTCAGATATAGGATCAAAATTTATATTTGATGTAAATTGGCGTTCAACCTTAATAGTTTAGCTGTATTTTCTTTATATTAGTTTAACATTAAACAAATGGCATGAGAGTTATCCTGTAAAACAGTCTGTACTGAGGACGTACGTACAGTCTGTACTGACTTTAGGAGTGATCACAAATAAAAGGGATTTTATTACTTGATATTATTTCAAAAACATTTGATGCGAAATACTATCATTGCATGTCTTTACAAACTCCCTTAGGGAAGCCTGGAAGTATAGATGGGGACTTATAAGTGAGTTTAACTTCTAAATTTTAGGTTAATAAAACTAAAAAACCTTGAAACTTGTTTACTTTGATCCGATATCCTTAATTCTGTATTATGTTTTGTTGTCTATTGAGTACTCTAATTGTGTTTTATTATTCTTTTAATTATTGTGTAGAAAAATGTTCATTTCTTTTTGTGCTAAATGTTGTTAAAGACTAATATTCATAAAGGCAAAAATTGTGTCAACCAAACAGACGGTTGTTATCAACCATTGTTTCAAAGTGTTATGTTTTTGGATGTACATATTACCTTATCGTTTAGTAAAGCACTTATTCATTTAATTTCATTGCATGGAATTTGTAAGTAGGCCTAGTTGTTAAGGTATTATTATAAGATAAAACACACTTCGTACTTAGATATTTTTGTGTATGAGGTTTCTGTTTGTATAGGATCGGTTAAGTTGATCTAGTCTTTATATTTAGAGGGATAACTGTTATTTTTTTAATATTTAACAGCTGTACAAAACTTTTATTGCCACTTAATACTTGCAGTTGCCTATTCATTATCTGACACGCAATCCTTATAAACCACTACTTTCCAATCATTCAACATTCACAAGCAGTACCTGGGGACGGAGCTTTGCTCGGGGAAAATTATTAGTTTACTCTGAAAGCAGTTTAGTATTGCAGATAGAGATATCCATTCCCAAACTCCACACTGCTCGCCTTTACTACTTCCTTCTTCACCACTCCCTACGTCTGTTTGCCCTCCTTCCCTATACCATTTTAGAATTGCAGATACATAATTGCCACAGACAGTTCCCACACTCTGCACTGCTGGCCTTACTACTTCATTCACCATTTCCTACGTCATGGACCTGTTTCCTTCCCTTCTCATAGCATTTTAGGATGGAAGATACATTAATCTAACTGCCACACACGGTTCCCACACTCTGCGATGCTAAACTTTACTACTTCCTCTTCCTACGTCGTGGACCTGTTTTCATCTCTTTCCATAGCATTTTAGTATTTTAGATAAATTAATATAGTTTCCACAAACATTCAACAGACTCCGCACTGCTAGCCTTTACTACTTCTTTCACCATTTCTTATGTCGTGGACATGTTTCCAACCCTTCTCATAGCATTTCAGTATTGCAGATACATTAATCTAACTGCTACAAAAGGTCTCCAGTTCCAACTCTCCACACTGCTTTCCTTTACTACTTCCTTCACCACTTCCTACGTCTCGGACCTATTTCTTCCCTTCCCATAGCATTTAAGGATTGCAGATACTTTAATCTAATCGTCATAAACAGTTCCCACACTCCGGACTGCTCGCCTTTACTACTTCCTTTACCACTTCCTACATCGCGGATCTGTTTCCTTCCCTTCCCATAGCATTTAAGGATTGCATATACTGTAACCTAATCGTCATAAACAGATCCCGCACTCCACACTGCTACCCTTGACTACAATGTATCGAGTAATCTTCAGTATAATCTTTGCTCAATAGTAACAACTGATGTTTTTCCTTTTGTACTGTATTTTGTTTTGCTAGAATACTGTGGATAGGCAACTTACTAGTCTTTTGTTTACTTTTTCCTTGTTATTTAATTCAGCCAAGATGGTTACTTAGCAACCCATAAGACTAATGTTAAAAAAATTAGACTTTCAGTTTCATTTTTCTACGAAATTAGATTTTTGTTGGTAGTTCTAACTGCAGTAAACTCGTTTTTGGGCCAGGAATAAACTATTTACAACATTTGAACAAAATCGTCGGAGCCGTTTTCGAGATCTTGGTGCAAGCATACGTACATACATACAAGCAAACATTGCTCGTATTAGAGTATAGGATTTTTCAACTTTATCACATGCAGATGATTTTATTGGGTACCTTGATATTATACTGACCACACCTAAATTGGTTACCCTTAGGCTAGGTTAGGTTTTCTTATCCTAACCTAGGTGTGGTTGGTATAATAGCAAAGTACCTTTATTGTACCAGAGCGGTAAATACATCAACTAGAGGTCTCAGATTTAAACTATGTCGTCCGACCATGACGGGAGCTTGATGGAAAGCCCAATTTAATGGACAGCCCTCATAATAAGTCAGCTGTGTGATTACTTTCAGTAGGGTAAGGTTCTCATCTTTGCACTGTTATCAATATTATACATCAATATACAGTACATATCTGCAAATGCTAGTGTAGATAATGCTCTTTCCCTATTGATTGTTGGAAGAAACCAAGATGTTTCAAGAATGTAACTCAGCTTGTTGTGACATACAAAGCTGTTGGATTAACAGTAAAATATTTCAACCAATGGACCAGGGCGTCATTGAAAAGTTAAAAAGAATCTATAGGAAGCAAGTGCTGCGCAGGCTTCTTTCGGCAGAAGATAACAAGGAAAGTAAGTGTCATTCAGTTAGAGAAGAAACTAAATTTGAAAGACTCGTGCTACTCACATTTTAAGTGATTTTGTACAGTTAGATTTAGAGAGATTCTTTTTGTGTTCTGTTTCTGATCAGTGTTTTGTTTAATTCCAATGAACTCTACATATTTTTTTCAAGAAACGAACTACATTAATGTACATGGAGTACACTTAAGTACAAAAACTATTGTTTTTATTTCATTTACTATATCCTAGAACTTTATTTTTAAAACTGTAGGCCTATTATGTGTCTATTAGGCATTTCTAGGTTATGATTAAAAATCTGAACAAATTGGTAACCTGAACTACAGTCACAATTTGTTCGGAATTTTGACGCTCTACTGTATCTAGTTTATGAATGTGTCAAAATTGCAATAAAAACTTGAGGAATATTGAAGAATATCGGTGGGAGCAGTAATGTAATCATATATTTTACATTATTGATTTCAAATTTTATAGTCAGCAAACCTTTGATGCAAATGTAATACAACCAAATTTAAAAATGCATTATTCTTCTTCCACCACATTTACCACTTTTAACTGTACAAAAACCTCAATAGAAACTCAGTATGTAATTTTAAATTGTGAAATAAAATTTTAAAAGACAAAACTAAACTTCAACTTACCATTCTTTTCATGAATTTGTACTAGAGACTTGAAGGACTGTTGTGCCTTTGCTAAACTGTACTGACCCTGTGAAAAACATCATTATGATACACTAAATTACTAAAATATTTGGATAGCAGCGAGCTTACCTAATATAAAAAGTCATAGTACACACAGAAAACACACAATAATTTGCCCTTGGGGTAATTTGTAATTTGTCAAGTGTAGAGATTGTGTCCCTTTACTCTACAAATTACATTCCTGGCCTAGAGCCTTTCCCTAAACAAACTATACCTGTCAAGGAAATGATGTTAACCAGAGGAGAGACAATTTAACAAAACTCTATATTATTTTGTACGCAAAGGATAGTAACTAGCGATGGGCGGATCCAAGAAAATGTCGGTACCATATTCGGATCCAGATACGTACTGTCATAAGGATGGTTTTTTTAAACTTAATATTTACAGAAATCCAATTTAAATCACACTGTTTAAAATTAAATTGGTAATGTTAAAAGGTTGATGTAATAAGATAGCCTATAGAATAATATAGCTTATACGGCTAAGCAACAGTATATGTCGACGTCAATAACTCATATGGCTAGGCAATGTCACAGTATATGTCGACGTCAATAAAGTATATGGATACTTATAGACCACGTATATGGACAAAGATAGTCTTATACAGTTCCGGCCATATAAAGAGAGAAAATGTCAAGGTAGACCTGGTCAGGCCTAATCCCAAGTTGTCAAAACATTAGGGGTGGGCGAGTACACGACCTTCGAGTAATTACTTGAGTTTTTTCAAATACTCGACCTCGAGTCGAGTAGTAATTACTACTCGAAAATTCGAGTCGAGTAGTTATAAATAGTGCCAATTCACGATTTTCTATACCCATATTTAATAAATTATATTTTGTTTTGTGTTGATGCCTTATTTAATCCCCATTCCTACAAAAACAACTATCTAACCTCATATCTCTAGGTTAGACCCAGTGTTCTATAAATCAAACTAGCCAATCAACGAAGCAACGTAGAATTGTGATTCAAATTTTGTAATAATGTTTGTCTTCACTTTGTGAATAAAATGACCTGTCACTTAATTATATGTCACCAGTTTGATTTATAGAATTTGTACTGGGCCGAGTTATTTCTAAGAGTTAAAGGGAAGCAGTAGCAATGACCACTGGGATGGGGTAGCGCGCCCCCTCGGTTTCACAACAATAGCTATGTTTTGACAACAGCGGATTAGCTAATTGGACCGGGTCTACCTTGACATTTTCTCTCTTTATATGGCCGGAACTGTAAATGGATACCAATAGATAGTCACAAATAGTCTTGTATACAGAATGAATAAAAAGTCAAGACCCTGCCCTCCCCCCCAAATATTTTTTTACAGTACAAATATACAGAGATATACTTTTGGTGGTTGTACAATCTAAGCAGGGAGTTTCATTTTATGATTTTGAAAAATTTTGAGGTCCCCCAAAAATGGGGATTTTGGAGACAACTTAACATTTTTTAATGTTATAATAAAACACCCCTGTTATAATAACTTAAAGAATGGTGAAAACCAGAGTTCGCTATCTCCTCTCTATCCTGAATACAGTCATGTACATGGACATAGACACAGATAGTCTTGTATATGGATACGGATAGTCTTGTATATGGACATTGATAGTCTTGTATATGGACACAGACACTGATCGTCTTGTACATGGCCCTTTTATATGGAATTTATTTTAATCATTTGAACTATTAAATAGATTATTTAATACATCACTATGACGGAACACCTGTTATTTTGTATGAATTGTACTTAAAAAAAATCGGATCCAGCCCCAGATCAGATTTTATGGATCTGATCGGGCGTCAGTTCTAGCTCAGATCCGGTAAATCAGACTATCACTAATTATTGTAACCACAAGAAACATAAAAGTGTCTCCAGTTTTAAATCAAACAAAGGATTAAATTGCAGCATTCTTACCTGCGTTACGACTTTAGCAGCACCAAACTGTATCCGAGCTTTGCCCTTGACCAGTGTAGCAGCTATCTGCATGATGACTGCCTCCACAGTGTAGGCCGAGCTCCAGCCTTGCTTGGTCAGTAGCTCCATACAGATGGCTCCTCCCATCTGTCACACATCAAACATCCACTCACTTATATTTTCTTATTACAGATTTTGCAACACACTTAGTTGATAGAAGAAGTACTGGGTTCTTTTGGGAGGCATTTTCCTTGTACACAACCATCAATTTGTGGTCTTTACGGTTGTAAACTTTGTGGCCTACTTCAAATTTTGTTTTTTAGAGCATTAGGTATACATTTCCTGTTTTTCCTCATAGTGCCTGTAATGTAAGTCATCCTTTCATACGGATAATCTGCCAAAGGTATAAACATAGAGAAATTATCTAAAAATAGGCCTAGAGAATTTATGAAATCATCACTCAACTCACCAATTGCGCACCAATCTCTGCCAAGTTATGAAATATTGTGGCAAAACATATAGGCTACTAAATAATAACATACTATTAAATTAAAACTGAAAGAAGAAAATTAATCTCATAGCCGTTTTTAATGCATGCGGGTCTAAAATAGTATTTAAAAAATAATTTTCAGTCTCTAGGGAGTAAAAATCAACAGTTGTAAATTTTGATTGTGGCAATCGTATCGATCAAAATTATTTATCGATTGATTTATTAGGCAAGGTATTGTTGTCGATTGATTGACATATCGATAATGTACTGTAACACAATCACAATAGACGAAATGATTAAATCACTTACTAAACAGCTGCTTATTTGCATTAGCAGATTTGAAAACAAGCTGGAAGTCTTTTTGAGAGGTTATCTTTACATAAAAATCATTTCCTTTTCTAGTTTTGTTTGTTAATTAATGATGCAATATGCCAAAAAATATAGTGCATCACACGGGGAAAAAGTCACTTTTAACCCTCGCTCGTTTTCCAACCTCGGCTTCGCTTCGATCGTAAAACTTGACCTTGGGTCAAAAAGAGTCACTTAAGGTCCTGTGAAGAAATATACAACTTCAACCAATGTTTGTATGACCTTTTTTGTTTTGATTGATTAGTACTATTAGCCCTGAAGTTTGTGACACTCCTTTTTGAACAACCCGAATATATAAACTTAACGGCTGGTGTTACTGGCCCCGTAGAGACCTCAAAATGAAAAAGCAAATCGGTCCTGGGTCTATGTCTTACCATGAGCCTTTTGGTAATAGCTAATTCCCTTATGGGAAATTAGTAAAACACTGAGGAAAAACAATTTACGAATGGAGTATGTATTGGCATAGTCTAAATTAATATGTACTAGGGGTTGTGTCCAGTGATCGAAAACTCGACCAAAAATATGTAATGTACACGGATTGACTATTGGATACTGAAGTAGAAATCCCCAGCTGTTACTATTTTTTAATAAAAAAAAAACATGTAGTCGTGTGAGCCAGTCACAGAATGTGTGTCTAAAATTATAATGTCTACCTAATTTGTTGTTGTTGACAAAGTTGATGAGTCATAACAGTTGCTTTGCTATAGCTCATAATAAGTCATTCCATAAGTTTGACTTGGTAAAAAACCTCGTGTTTTCACATAAATCAGTGCAATCTATTGGTGGCTCACATCAACTAAGACAAATTTAATTAAAACTGGCAACAACTTTAACATTGGGATGGAATGTCTACAGTAGTTGTAATTCAAAGGTACAAGGTAGGTAGGGCTTCTCTATATTTTCACCCCTCGCTATAAATAAAACTTGAGATTGTAATTTCTTCAATTTGTTTGGATTTTCTGTTCATATTTCGTTGTTATTTTGTCACCAGCATAGCAACCCATAAAGCCCATGTTAATTTATTTTTGAGCGGAGCGAGCGAAGCGAGCGAAGCTCTTATACGTCGACTCTTGTGCATTTCGAAATACGCAAACTCCTCCTAGACGGCTGAATCGATCGTTTTCAAATTTTGCATGGTGATAAAGACCATATCGGTGAGTGCCAACATCTATATGGCGTTAAAAAAGTCTCTCAGGAATCCGCCCCACTGGGTCTCAAAGTTTCAATGTAATCCTTATGGAAGCAGTATTTGACACATAAACAAAAACACAGATTCATCAACACAACAGGATGATCAGCTGTTGGCTTTTGAATGCAGTAGATAATGAAATAGCGGATAGCATTATTCCACAGATATTAGAACATAAACGGTATGGATCATAATTATAACCAAATGACGACACTAGCTTGAGGTCTGTGACGTATAAAGTGGTGAAGGAAGAAGTCAAGGCGAGATGTCCGGAGTGTGGGAACTGTTTACGACGATTAGATTAAGGTATCTGCATTCCTAAAATGCTATGGGAAGGGAGGAAAACAGGTCCGTGACGTAGGAAGTGGTGAAGAAAATAGTCAAGACGTGAAGTCCGGAGTATGGGAACTGTTTATGACGATTAGATTAAGGTATCTGCAATCCTAAAATGCTATGGGAAGGGAGGAAAACAGGTCCGCGACGTAGGAAATGGTGAAGGAAGTAGTAAAGGCGAGCAGTCTGGAGTGTGGAAACTGTTAATGACGATTAGATTAAGGTATCTGCATTCCTAAAATGCTATGGGAAGGGAGGAATACAGGTCCGCGACGTAGGAAGTGGTGAAGGAAATAGTCAAAGCAAGATGTCCGGAGTGTGGAAACTGTTTATGACGATTAGATTAAGGTATCTGCAATCCTAAAATGCTATGGGAAGGGAGGAGAACAAGTCCACGACGTAGGAGGTGGTGATGGAAGTAGTAAAGGCGAGCAGTCTGGAGTGTGGAATCTGTTTATGACGATTAGATTAAGGTATCTGCATTCCTAAAATTCGATGGGAAGGGGGGGAAACAGGTCCGCGACGTAGAAAATGGTGAAGGAAGTAGTAAAGGCGAGCAGTCTGGAGTGTGGAAACTGTTAATTACGATTATATTAAGGTATCTGCATTCCTAAAATGCTATGGGAAGGGAGGAAAACAGGTCCACGAAGTAGGAAGTGGTGAACGGAGTAGTCAAGACGAGAAGTCCGGAGTATGGGAACTGTTTATGACGATTAGATTAAGGTATCTGCAATCCTAAAATGCTATGAGAAGGGAGGAAAACAGGTCCGTGACGTAGGAAGAGGTGAAGGAAGTAGTCAAGGCGAGATGTCCGGAGTGTGGGAACTGCTTATGACGATTAGATTAAGGTATCTACAATCCTAAAATGCTATTGGAAGGGAAGGAAACAGCTCCGCGACGTAGGAAGTGGCGAAGGAAGTAGTAAAGGCGAGCTGCTCGGGGTGTGGGATATGTTTGTGACGATTAGATTAAAGTATCTGCAATTATAAAATGCTATTGGAAGGGAAGGAAACAGGTCCGCGACGTAGGAAGTGGCGAAGGAAGTAGTAAAGGCGAGCTGCTCGGGGTGTGGGATCTGTTTGTGACCATTAGATTAAGGGGTTTGCAATCCTAAAATGCTATGGGAAGGGAGGAAAACAGGTCCGTGACGTAGGAAGAGGTGAAGGAAGTAGTAAAGGAAAGCAGTCCGGACTGTGGGAACTGTTTGTGACGATTAGATTAATGTATCTGCAATTCTAAAATGCTATTGGAAGGGATGGAAACAGGTCCGCGACGTAGGAAGTGGCGAAGGAAGTAGTAAAGGCTAGCTGCTCGGGGTGTGGAATATGTTTGTGACGATTAGATTAAGGTATCTGCAATCCTAAAATGCTATTTGAAGGGAAGGAAACAGGTCCGTGACGTAGGAAGTGGCGAAGGAGGTAGTAAAGGCGAGCTGAACAGGGTGTGGGATCTGTTTGTGACCATTAGTTTACGGTATTTGTAATCCTAAATTGCTAGGGGTAGGGAGGAAAACAGGTCCGTGACGTAGGAAGAGGTGAAGGAAGTAGTCAAGGCGAGCTGTCCGGAGTGTGGGAACTGGAAACCGTTTGCAGCAGTTTTAATGTATCTGCAATGCTGAAATGCTAAGAGAAGGGATGGAAGCATGCTCACGACATAGGAAATGGTGAAAGAAGTAGTAAAGGCTAGCAGTACGGAGTGTGGGAATGTTTGTGGCAATTAGATTAAGGTATCTAAAATACCAAAATGCTATGGAAAGTGATGAATACAGGTCCACGACATAGGAAGTGGCTTAGGAAGTAGTGAAGTATGAGCATCAGCATAGTGTGAGATTCGTCTGTGGCAGCTAGATTAATATATCTTCAATACTTAAATGAAAATGCTATGATAAGGGAAGGAAACAGGCCCCACGACGTAGGAAGTGGTGAAGGAAGTAGTAAAGGCTGGTAGTGCAGAGTGGGGGAACCGTTTGGGCAGTTAGATAAATGAATCTGTAATACTTAAATGCTATGAGAAAGGAAGGAAACAGGTCTATGACGTAGTAAATGGTAGTAAGGCTAGCAGAGCAGAGTGTGGCAGAGTGTGTCTTTGGCAATTACATTAATGTATCTGCAATCCTAAAATGCTATGGGAAGAGAGGGAAACAGGTCCACGACGTAGGGTGTGGTGAAGGAAGTAGTAAAGGTGAGCAGTGTTGAGTTTGGGAATGGATTAATGTATCTGCAATGCTAAAATGCTACAGGAAGAGCCTGTAGACTGTATGTTAAAATGATTACGAAGCACGGATCGATACATATTTTCGATACATGCAATCGTTTACAATCTAAATTTACAAACTGAGTTGACAACAGCTGATTTCTACTCCATAGAGACTAAAAACGATTTTTGCTCTCTAAATAAAAAAATGCTACTTTAGACCCGCAACGCATGCATTAAAAACTACTGTTTTTATTGCAGTATGACAAAAACAATATAATATGAACCCTTGATGACTCCGCTCAATTTTGTGGATGCCTCTGCGAACGCCACCTAGTTATTTTAAATTCATTTTTTGTGCTTATACTTGAGCCTATTTTAATTTTTAAAGGGATTCTGTACATATACAGGAAAATATCTTTCTAACGGTAAGCGTAGATTTTCCCTGTGTTGCACACGAGCTGAGAAAAGAGGTTTTAAAGAAACATGCTTGCCTATTTATATATAGACTAGCTGACCCGGCGAACTTCGTATCGCCTAAGTTATAGGTTTCCCCTAAGACAGACCGATGGAAAGAAAGTACCGTTACGTTTAATTTTCAAGATGATCTCGTTCGCATTGCTCAATCACGTCCTGGTTGAAGTTCGTTCGCTACGCTCACTCACCTTTGGGTTGGAGCTCGTTCGCTACGCTCACTCACCTTTAGGTTGGAGCTCGTTCGCTGCGCTCACTTGCCTTCAGGTTAGCTCGTTCGCTACGCTAACTCGCCTCCAGGTTGAAGTTCGTTCGCTACGCTAACTCGCCTCCAGGTTGAAGTTCGTTCGCTACGCTCACTCACCTTTTGGTTGCAAATTAGCTGTTGTCATAAATGTAAAAGAAATAATAGTGCTGTACCCTGTTGGTAATCCTTGTAACTTTAATGCTATTGAACATCATAGAACAGAACCAACTTGTTTAATTGAAACAGCTGTTAAGATTCATTAATTCCATTTCTCATAAGGTTAACATGGGAAACTCCAGAGCCACTGGGGCGGAGCCCTTTTAAGAATTTCGAAACGGGAAATAGTTTACGTCCGATTCGCATACCTACAGAATTTACACACCAAATTTCATAACGATCGGTGAAGTCGTTCCGGAGGAGTTTGCAGACAAAAACTGTGACACGAGAATTTTATATATTAGACTAGCTGACCCGGCGAACTTCGTATCGCCTAAGTTATAGGTTTCCCCTAAGACAGACCGATGGAAAGAAAGTACCGTTACGTTTAATTTTCAAGATGATCTCGTTCGCATCGCTCAATCACGTCCTGGTTGAAGTTCGTTCGCTACGCTCACTCACCTTTGGGTTGGAGCTCGTTCGCTGCGCTCACTTGCCTTTAGGTTGGAGCTCGTTCGCTACGCTAACTCGCCTCCAGGTTAGCTCGTTCGCTACGCTCACTCGCCTCCAGGTTGAAGTTCGTTCGCTACGCTCACTCACCTTTTGGTTGCAAATTAGCTGTTGTCATAAATGTAAAAGAAATAATAGTGCTGCACCCTGTTGGTAATCCTTGTAACTTTAATGCTATTGAACATCATAGAACAGAACCAACTTGTTTAATTGAAACAGCTGTTAAGATACATTAATTCCATTTCTCATAAGGTTAACATGGGAAACTCCAGAGCCACTGGGGCGGAGCCCTTTTAAGAATTTCGAAACGGGAAATAGTTTTCGTCCGATTCGCATACCTACAGAATTTACACACCAAATTTCATTACGATCGGTGAAGTCGTTCCGGAGGAGTTTGCAGACAAACACTGTGACACGAGAATTTTATATATTAGATAGATAGTTTAACTTTTGCCCTTTCATATAGAAAAACTGATTTAGTTTGATATGTCAATACATCAATTGGCCTACCAAACAACAAATTTTAATTATAGTCATTAAGGGTCTATCAGCTTATGACAAAGAAAATATCTACATCTGAGCTCATGTTTCTAGTGGGAAAAACTCACCAGGACATAACCACCGGAAATCACAGGATGAACGACACGGACAAACGGAGGCTCGAAGGGGTAAGTCTCCTTAAATAGCATGTTGAGCAGTATGGAGTCCTTGCCTTCCTTCTCCTTCAGTAGAACAAGGTCGTTGTGTAAGGGTGAGTCAGGGTCTACAGACATGAGGCGGATGTTCCACTCATACAGACTATCAGACACCAGCTCTATGCTGTACATGCCTGTCAACAACACACAACAACTATACACAAAAACTATACTTCCTCATGAAAATATCCTGTTTGCAGGACCAGATCACTATAATTTTATAGTGTCGCTAACAGAGTTTTTATTTCAAGGTGGTGTAAAATTCATGCTCTTATTTAAGGAATTTAAAAAATCCAGTTAAGTTGATAAAGTCTCTGTGAACTTGCAATATTGCAGAATTTATGAATCTACTTCACCATCAATTTCTTTAGAGCCTCTTAGAATTAAGTATCCCGGCCCCCGGGGTAAAACATGTATGTAGTGTCAACTCAATTGAAACCAAATGTAGGGTTTCACAAAAATCATCCAAATTTTAATGAATATCTACAGTCCTAGATGTTTATGCTGCCAAAAAATCCATATAATTTTCGAAGCTCATGTGATTCCCGTAGCGAGGATTCAAAAATGCACAGCTGGAGATTACCTTTTTTAAACGTTTCAGAACGGTAAATGTCCCTGAGCTCCTTCATGAGTCTATCAGTGGCCTGTACACTGCCGGAGACCTGACCTCTCAGATAGTCCTGTCGCTGATTCTGCCTCAGTCGCTCTAACATATTACTGTGTTCAGCGTCCATCTCTTCAGCCTGTAACATGTAAAAAATCTAACAAACCACTTAATAGCCTTAGGACTCCTTTTATAGCGGAAAGTAAATAAAAGAAACGTCTTATAACCCTTAAAACATATAGTTACGCTTATACTGTTACTCACAAGACGGTTAATATACAAAAAAGATGGTAAGTGGTGATCGATTTCGATTGGACACTCCAATCATCATCAGACCCAATAGGCGAATAATAGGTAACATATATGTTTTAAGTGTTATAAGACGTTTCTTTTATTTACTTTCCGTAAATTTAATAACAGTACAATGCTGATCAATAAGTTCTTTTATGACGAAATAGGTTGTCATTTGTCATGATATGTGGTGCTGGATTTGTTTATTTGATCATGTTTTATTTATCTTACATATTTTTATGCCTAGTAACCTTTGACACATTACGATTGCAACAAAGATGGGTGGCATTTTAATAATGAAAATGTTAGACTAGCTAAAGAGAACATTATGGAAACAGAGGTAAGATGGCTGATTTGGATTTCAACGAAAATGTTGAAATTCCAACCATTATCACTGTAAAAAAAAGAAAACAGCTTGATGTTGTTACTACCTGGTGTTATTTGATCGGCCTATATATAATCTTATCATTGATCACTCAATTTAACTAAAACACTGACTAATTGTCCATTTAATTGTGAAAATTGTAGGCTACCATAACTACAACTAATTAACTTTTTAAAGACAATAACTTTAAACAAAATTTTCTTAAAAATAAAAATAAATAAAAAGTTTTGTTTTGTGCTTTCAGTTGCCCCGCTCACAACTGAATTATAATATATTGCCTTGAGAGGAATGAGGGCCAAGTGGGTCAATAGGGAAATTTTCTGTAATTCTGGGACTTTTTGAATAATAAAAATATCTCTATCCTTTTTAAAGTTACAAACTTAGACCTTTGCAGAAAACTTTGTAAAATGTAAAGAAACGGAAAATTACAAAATCTTATAAAATTAGGAAATTATAACAAAAAATTAGGGGTCTGCGGTGCGGTTTGTGCCTAATTACTGCAATCGTTTCGAATACATAATTTTCCTCAATACTAATTTGGTTGTGTAAAGCCTACAATATTTAATTACCTTCAATTATTTTACTTAGGCCTAAGGTAATTTCCTTAATCGTGGCCAGTACCTTAATATGAACCACTATCTTAAATTTTAAAATATGTCTAACATTTACCTTATTCTTAGCAAGTATCTCGCTCTCGTCCATCTCCAGGTGCAGGTCCTCATCGTCGTCGTTGTCATCATCGTCATCGTCCTCCTCTGTCTCATGAGGATCGCCCTGGACTGGTGGCGGAGGCATCCACATTCCTAGCGTCAGTCTCTCCAACTCACCTGGTTCTGACACACCATGTAGGCGACACAGCTCTCGCACCAGGATTGCCACTTGGTTCATCACCTACAAAACATTCAGAGTCAATTCACATAGGCTTTGTTAGATGTATAAACCAAATAGTTTTTAAAATAAATAATCAAAAGGATGACATTTTACTCAGTATTTTAATTCATGAAGCAAAAGTTCCTCTCCCATGAGAAGTTTACCATATTTATTTGATTAAAGGACCTACAACTTAAGATGCTACACAAAAAAATACAATAAAATGTATTTAAATACTTACATGGTTGTCACGGCCCGATGTATTGCTGAGAATCTGAACTGCGTTTGTAACACTTGTTTCCTCCGTATCAGCAAACCATACTGGAGGCGTGGACGGATATGTTTCCTAGAAATATTTTTAGGTGAAAATTGCATCAATAGGCTACTAACTTACATGGATGTTCATTAGACAAAATCTAATTTGCCTTTAAGGCCAGATAATTCATTACCGAAGTAGACTGCTAAAATGGCCTTAAAGTTACAGATGAAATATATCTTATAGAAATCTGGCAAAATTACCCCTATCATTCATTATTCCTAATTACTAGGGGCATGTAGGGACATAACTCCCTAAAAAGCTCAAAATGTAAAACAACTAATTTGTTGTTGTTATATACAGGGTGACAGTTAAGTCTTAGGACGACTTTATAACTTTCAAACGACAAACGATATCACAACCACATTTGGTATACCGTTACTGGAAATTGTAAGCTACTTTTCTGTGTACATGGTGGTCGGATATCACCTTTGGGGGACGGTCAGTCGGGGGTCAGAAGAAAATCTTTAATGACAGCCTATGTTGAGTTGTACATCATTTTAAAGGTCTACTTCAACTGAAAACAATGCCGCAAACCGCACTTCAAAAGGTTGATCCTGCGCAAAATGGCAGATGTTCAAAGATTTTAAAAATTAGCCAATTTCTTTAAATTAAAACACTTTTTTAAATCTTTAAACAACTGTCATTTTTTAATGGATGGTCCTTTTCAAGTACGGTTTGCGGCATTGTATTCTACTAATAAATACCTTTAATTTGATGTGCATATCAACCTATGCTTCCATTCAAGATTTACTTCCGACTTCTTGTGGGCCATCGCCCTGAAGAGTTATTTGGATCACTGAATGTGAAGTTATGGGGATCATTTTAAAGGGAATTTTAAGCAAAGAAGAATGCCGCAAACCGTACTTCAAAAGGACCATCCGTTAAAAAATGACAGTTGTTTAAAGATTTAAAAAAGTGTTTTAATTTAAAGAAATTGGCTAATTTTTAAAATCTTTGAACATCTGCCATTTTGCGCAGGATCAACCTTTTGAAGTGCGGTTTGCGGCATTGTTTTTAGTTGAAGTAGACCTTTAAAATGATGTACAACTCAACATAGGCTGTCATTAAAGATTTTCTTCTGACCCCCAACCGTCCCCCAAAGGTGATATCCGACCACCATGTACACAGAAAAGTAGCTTACAATTTCCAGTAACGGTATACCAATTGTGGTTGTGATATCGTTTGTCGTTTAAAATTTATAAAGTCGTCCTAAGACTTAACGGTCACCCTGTATATACATATAATCCAATGTTTGTCCTTTATTCGTTACCAAACGACCATCTGATCGTGATGAAACTCAAGGGAAGTAAATAAGTACTATACATAATGAACAGTTTTATTAACCACATTTAGTAATATTTTATAGATTGCGAACTCATTCAAGTTTATTCCGCCTTACACCTTTAAACCAAAGTTCACCAAAATCAGATAAAAATTACTCAAGTTATCGTGTTTAAGGACACATACATATAAAAATTTGAACGAATGGTGCTTTTGGCCTCTGGGGACATCAAAATGATAAAGTAAATCGGTCCCGGGACTAAGTCTTACCATGAGACCTACGGTAATAGCTTATTCCCTATAGGGAAATTCGATAAAAATCGCAGCTTAGTGCTTTTTTTAATGATCCAGTACACTCACATTCTGATTAGTGATACCTAATTATAGCACCCATTTACAATTAAACTAGAGGACCCATGCTGCTCCGCAGCAATAAAATAAATATAATATCCGAGAAATACCGGTAATCAAATTGATGATTTTTGATTGAGTAATACAGAATCTTGAGCTTAACTTATTCAAACGATCAATAACTCAAATTAAAGCCTATAATTTACTGATTATTTTTAGTCTAAAACATATATAAAAAACATAAACAACACTGGAGCTATTGATTTATAATCATAGTAGTACCTTATGAAAAATTATTTTTATGTTGGTTGTTAACCTTGCATTTGCTTGAAACTCGTCCGATTTGAATAACTAATAGCTTAAATGAAACCCAGTATTTCACTGAAGGTTCTTAGACCAAAACATATATATAGGATTATATCATTATACTAGCAGAGTACCCGTCCTTCGTACGGGGTTGGTATTTTTAGTATAAAATGCTTATTGCAGTTATACTCAAGCTTTGCGTTTGCAATGAGGGAGGACACAGTTTGATAAAATTTGCTTTTTTAAATTTACAGTATTCTATAGTATTACACATCTACCATAGCCATAATGTTCTACCACTTCACCTAAACAATAGAGAAAAAAAAATTATCAACAATACGCAAAATATCACAAATTATTCATGAAATGAAAAACATAAACATAACTGTAAACAATCGTACTTTGACAGTTCTCATTGCGAATCACAGTTTTTTGTTGCTGCTTTTAGTTCAAATTAGCTGTTTTCATAAATGCAAACAAATATCGTGCTGCACCCTGTTGGTAAATCTTATAACTTTTTAATGCTTTTCCATATCATAGAACCAACTTTTTTAGTTGAAACAGCTGACTAAATTCTTTAATTCCCTTTAAATATGAATAGGCCTACTCATAAGGTTAACATGGGGAATTACAGAGCCACTGGGGCGGAGCCCGAAAGGAATTTTTAGATAAGAATATGCCTATATGTTAATCGGGAATGTAAGCTATCATCATGCCAAATTTCAGCCCAATCCGTCCAGTGGTTTATGCGTGATTGAACTTCAAACACACAAACAAACAAACACACAAACTTTCACATTTATAATATTAGTAAGATTATTTGGTGAAATACATCTTAAATTGAAGTAAGAATTCAAAAATAAATCACATTATGATTTTTAATGGAGTAGCCTAATACAGTAGGTAAATATATGCCAATGCTTAAGTGAAATCTTTGCGTGCCTGCCTTCAATTTGAGACCACATTATAAAAATCGGTCGGGTAGAAGAGCTAAACGAACTCGGCAAAGAAAAACCAAATTTAATTCCCATAAGAAAAACATGGAGAGCAAATTTCGTTTTTTACGTATAAACCGAGTGAGACTATAGATAATTTTATGCCGATGCTTGATGGCAAATCTGTGCATGCATACCTTCAATTTGAGACCTCAATCATGAAAATCGATCGGGTAGAAGAGCTATCGAACTTGGAAAAGAGAAACCAAACTCCCATTTACACATGGAGAGCAAATTTCGTTTAGCCTACGTATGTACGGAGTGAGACTATAGATAATTATATGCCAATGCTTGATGGCAAATCTGTGTGTGCATACCTTCAATTTGAG
Source organism: Macrosteles quadrilineatus (assembly GCF_028750875.1). Taxonomy (NCBI): domain Eukaryota; kingdom Metazoa; phylum Arthropoda; class Insecta; order Hemiptera; family Cicadellidae; genus Macrosteles; species Macrosteles quadrilineatus. The sequence continues at coordinate 104,112,728 of NW_026542602.1, read as the reverse complement.
ACCTCTATCATGAAAATCGGTAGGGTAGAATGAGCTAAACGAACTCGGCAAAGAGAAACCAAATTTAACTCCCATAAGAAACACATGGAGAGCAAATTTTGTTTACGTATAGGCCTAAACCGAGTGAGACTATAGATAGTTACAGTAGAACCCCTGTTAACCGAATTAGGGTTAACCGAAATTGTTCTATAAAATAATATAGATCTGTAAAATGCTCTCTAATAACTTCAGTTGTCTGGCTTAAAAAATATTTCTATCCCATTGTAACATTTTTGTAGCTGAAATAAAACACTGAATTAGGCCTATATAGGTATTCTCTTAAATTCATTTTCCTACACACTGTGGTGATACATTGGCTATTTTTAGCATATGATGGGTTAACCGAAAAATTGTTTATCCGAAACAGCTCTCCCCCCTTTATTTAGGTTAACCGGGGTTCTACTGTATATGCCGATGCTTGATGGCAAATCTGTGCGTGCATACCTTCAATTTGAGACCTCAATCATTAAAATCTGTCGGGTAGAAGAGCTAAATGAACTCGGCAAAGAGAACCCAAATTTAACTTCCATAAGAAACGAATGGAGAGCAAATTTCGTTTACGTATAAATCAAGTGAGACTATAGATAATTATATGCAGATGCTTGGCAAATCTGTGCGTACATACCTTCAATTTGAGACCTCTATCATGAAAATCGGTAGGGTAGAATGAGCTAAACGAACTCGACAAAGAGAAACCAAATTTAACTCCCATAAGAAACACATGGAGAGCAAATTTTGTTTACGTATAGGCCTAAACCGAGTGAGACTATAGATAGTTACAGTAGAACCCCTGTTAACCGAATTAGGGTTAACCGAAATTGTTCTATAAAATAATATAGATCTGTAAAATGCTCTAATAACTTCAGTTGTCTGGCTTAAAATATTTCTATCCCATTGTAACATTTTTGTAGCTGAAATAAAACACTAAATTAGGCCTTTATAGGTATTCTCTTAAATTCATTTTCCTACACACTGTGGTGATACATTGGCTATTTTTAGCATATGATGGGTTAACCGAAAAATTGTTTATCCGAAACAGCTCTCCCCCCTTTATTTAGGTTAACCGGGGTTCTACTGTATATGCCGATGCTTGATGGCAAATCTGTGCGTGCATACCTTCAATTTGAGACCTCAATCATTAAAATCTGTCGGGTAGAAGAGCTAAATGAACTCGGCAAAGAGAACCCAAATTTAACTTCCATAAGAAACGAATGGAGAGCAAATTTCGTTTACGTATAAATCAAGTGAGACTATAGATAATTATATGCAGATGCTTGGCAAATCTGTGCGTACATACCTTCAATTTGAGACCTCTATCATGAAAATCGGTAGGGTAGAATGAGCTAAACGAACTCAGCAAAGAGAAACCAAATTTAACTCCCATAAGAAACACATGGAGAGTAAATTTTGTTTACGTATAGGCCTAAACCGAGTGAGACTATAGATAGTTACAGTAGAACCCCTGTTAACCGAATTAGGGTTAACCGAAACCCGGGTTAACCGAAATTGTTCTATAAAATAATATAGATCTGTAAAATGCTCTAATAACTTCAGTTGTCTGGCTTAAAATATTTCTATCCCATTGTAACATTTTTGTAGCTGAAATAAAACACTGAATTAGGCCTATATAGGTATTCTCTTAAATTCATTTTCCTACACACTGTGGTGATACATTGGCTATTTTTAGCATATGATGGGTTAACCGAAAAATTGTTTATCCGAAACAGCTCTCCCCCCTTTATTTCGGTTAACCGGGGTTCTACTGTATATGCCGATGCTTGATGGCAAAAATCTGTGCGTGCATACCTTCAATTTGAGAGCTCAATCATTAAAATCTGTTGGGTAGAAGAGCTAAATGAACTCGGCAAAGAGAACTCAAATTTAACTCCCATAAGAAACAAATGGAGAGCAAATTTTGTTTACGTATTTAAATCAAGTGAGACTATAGATAATTATATGCCGATGCTTGGCAAATCTCAATCATGAAAATCGGTCGGGTAGAAGAGCTAAACGAACTCGGCAAAGAGAAATCAAATTAAACTCCCATAAGAAACACATGGAGAGCAAATTTCGTTTACGTATAAACCGAGTGAGAGTACAGATATATGCCGATGCTTGATGGCAAATCTGTGCTTGCATACCTTTAATTTGAGACCTCAATGATGAAAATAGGTCGGGTAGAAGAGCCAAACAAACTCGGAAAAGAAAAACAAAATTTTTTTAACAACATAACTATAGGTAACTATAGGCTATATAGTTAACTGCTATTATTATTTTTCCCCATAAAGTTTTAAGTCAGAACAATTAACTCTGAATTTCTAACAACAACAACAAAATAATCTATATAATTAATACGCTACACGAAAGTTTGTCGGTTGAACTCTTCCGCCATTTCCTAACTGATTTTATCCATTGACGTCTCATTGGAAAGAGCGTGTCGCGTAGATTTGCAAACTGACCTTACATTTTTGAAAAAGTCCCTTGGGCCCTGCCCCAGTGGCTTTGAAACTTCCCATGTTATCCTTATGAAGAACATAATTGTTTACATTTTGATCAGCTGTATAATTTTATTGCTGTTATTTACTTTTCAATTCAATGAAACACATTGAGTACATTTATTTACTATTTGAGTTTGTGTAAACATAACCCCCAAGACGGATCGTGTTATAGTCCTCGCCACCCTAAGTTGAGGCAGCCATAGGTCGCACTAGATATACGCCGTGCGGCCTTTGGCTGCCTCAACTTAGGGTGGCGAGGACTATAGTATGGTCGTATCTTAAATTTGTGTATTTATCGTTGTTTTGTGTCGCTATGATGGATTGTGTTAGCATGATTGTAACTTAAGTTTGTGCATTTATCGTTGTTTTGTGTAGCTATAATTTGTTGTTTATTTCTTTTAAATGTCTCCGACACAACGACAACGAAACAAAGACAGGGGGCGCAAACGTGATAACGACCGCAGCTATACAGAACAGTGGCGCGTAATAGGCTTAACTCATCACAGTCTGAACCTGAACCTGGACAACTTCAACTATTTGGTTACAAATGCGCCCTAACACTACCCCAAAACGACTTTTCGTTCTCAATTGGCCCTCTATTAATGACCTGTGTTGCCTGTACAGCGAGGCATTTTGAGAAGGAGAGAACCGTCCGGAATGCTTTAGGTTTATCAATAACGAAGATAAACGGGGTCTGAGTTACACAACGGTAATATTTGAGTTGACTCTCTTAAACTCATTGTAAATATGACTGTTATTCAATCTGAAATAACTCCTGTAATACTTTGTAATTGCTCAAATTCGAGCAACATGTACACTAGTATAATAATAAATAGGTACCCTAGGACCTAAAAGAAAAATGTATTTTAATAAAAATTATGCCGTTTATGATGTTTAGAAATCCCCGGGCTGTGGGAGAACGCACTTTTTTAACCACTAATAAAAATTATTACTAAGAATTTGTTTACAAAGCTTTCCTGGTGTGGGAGGTATAGGTACCTAGAAATAACAAATATTGCTTAACTGATCTTTAGAGCTTGGATTTAAAAATAATAGCCTATAGGCCATTGCTATAGTTGGCCTGTGCCAGAATTGTCCCGGGTCACCCTAGGTTTAAACAAAATAAATCTTACAAAAAACTAATAATTGGCCTAGCACTCAAAGAGTTCCCCCCCCCCCCCCACCCAATAAGTTAACCCTGTCCCACCAGTCCCCTAGATGGACGTTATGATAACCGAAGGTTAAATAAATGATTTCCCGTCAATTATTTTAGGTGCACTACTTATGTATTTTAGCTCTTATTTTTAAAAATCATTTGAGTCTAAATTACTTGAAAGTCCCATGTTTCCAAACTTAATGTGTTGTCCCACCTGAATCTGAAAATGCCATAATTTTAAGAGTCTTAAAAGCGTCAAAAATAAATAAAAATAAAGGATTACAAATTCTTCAAGGTAGGTACTGTAAATTTAGCATTGCATAACTTAGTGGTTAGGGCAAATCCGAGTTCTAGCAACGACTAACACTTTAAAAGGAAGGTAGGCCTAGCCTATGTGGAGAGCAAACAGCTGTGTGACTTGGGGAAGCATAATTTTATCCCCCTGGAATTTTACCCCTGAGAAAAACTTACGCCACAATCTATGCATCAAATTAAGTAATAAAACCTAGAGTGTACGGGCCGGAATTATACCCAACTGTTTTTCAAGCAGAGGTCACTGCCATCTTGGTTTGAGCTTGAGAACATCTTAACAATGAGATTAGAGACAATAACAATTAATATCTACACTGATAGTCAAGCCACCTTAAAAGCACTAAACTCTTATACATTCAACTCAAGGCTCGTGTGGGACTTCCTTGCTTCTGTGTCTGAGTTGGGTAGGAGAAATTATCTTACACTCTACTGGGTGCCTGGACACTCAGGCATAAAAGGAAATGAAGCTGCAGACAGATTGGCAAACACTGCCTCTGCGTCAACAATTATAGGCCCACAACCCTTCTGTGGCATTTCACGACATAGCGCATGTTCTTCAATTGCGTCATGGGCCAAAGAACAGCACCGCAAACGCTGGGTCGATACTCCCCTTCTTAGGGTCAGCAAGCTTACTCTGTTTAGGCCTTCCAAATAGGTTGCCTCTGACCTCTTGAGCCTAGACAGGTGAAGAATCAAATTAGGGCTTAATTGTAGAACTGATAACTGGTCACGGGCGATTCAGGAAACATTTACAACGGATGGGGCTTATTTGATGGTGAACCGATCTGTGTGATAGGTCAGAGGAGATAGCCGATCTCCTGCTCTTTGATTGTGACAAGCTCTCTGATGCTAGAATGATAACTCTTGGTAATGTGACTAGAGGAAGATATCTTCCCAAGGATGAACTAGCCTAGCCTAATTGGGAAGCTACAGGAATTCATCGGACACATGAACTTGTAAGGTCATCAAGAAAACAATTGTCTGGGGTGCGCAATAATTTGATTTTCGGATGAAGTGCTTCATGATCTCGGCCTGCCCCTGTTAGATGAGATTTAACATAAGATAGACTAGGCTAGAGGCCTACTTAAAAATAAAATGTTTAACTTAACTTACTACCGTATCCAATCAAAACTGATGATCATTTTCACTCATTTCTATGTCTGCACAAGGGGTAAAATCCGGAAGGTAAAAATACAGGGGGTAAATACCTGGGGGTAAAATTCCGGTTGTAGTTCGCTAAAAATCAGAATTTATCATGCTCTGTCTATTTTCATTAGACTCCCAAATCTGCGGGGGTAAAATTCTGCACGCGAACAAACTTGAGAGCGCTGGGGGTTAAAACATACGTCATAGGCCAGTGACGTCAGCATTGCCCAGGGGGATAAAATTCCGGCAACCCTGTAACTTTGAGGGCCTAATTCTAATACCACGTATCTTCAAAATATAGGGTTTTGAGATTTTTAGTAAAAAAATAGATTTCATTGTCTCTCACCTAATTCTAAAACCTCGTAATTCTATAAAAATGGGAAATAATTTAAAAAAATGGGAAATGTAGACCTCATATCTTGCAGTATTGGTAAACCTTCCTTCTAGCAACACGTATCTTGTATTGTTTACAGTGTGCAAAAGGTGGTCAGCTGTGCCGGTCTGTTATTGTTATGCAGTTTCATTGTGAAAAAGTGAATTTCAGTGTTCAAAATGTAGTAAATATAAGATAGAATTAACTCAGTTTTGTATACCTATATGCAATTAGTTTATTTGTGGCTTTATTACAATTTATGTAATACGTTGTCATAAATCAGTGTTAAGATACGAGGTCTTAGAAGGAGGAATATTCTTACTGTAAAATACGTTATAACTTGTTTAAAATTATTGTAGGCCTATTAACTTTTTTGCTAAGGAATAATTTTATACTCTTAATTTTTTCTGTAATACAATAAAATAGTAATTATAACAACAAAGTTGTTATAATAAAAATGCTTAGTGTTTATACAAATTGGTAAATTCTAATAACTCGTGTATCCAATTTCAATACCACGTAAGTTAACCCTCCAACTGGCACATTTAAAAAAAGTTTACTACAATACCTCGTATCTTACTTTTTTTTATAATAACTAATGTAAATAATAAATAAACATAAGAAGTGGTTTGTTTTATTGTTATGAAAAGAAATGTTTAGAAACCAAATTGATATGGTTTTATTCAACTTAATAATCTGCTACATTTTAAATGGAGAATTAACACAAAACTGTAAACATTAAATACATAAACAAAACAGTCTTAAATAAACAGCTGATGACAAATTTGACAGTACAGTAGAAATCATATTACATAACATTCACCCCATCTTTTTTTTTAAATGTAATCCCTTAGATAGGTGGGAGCTCTTCGGACTCTAGTGGAACGACGCAGGTTTGTTTCTTCGTTATTCCTCACAGAAGTAGGGGTCACGGTCTCATGCAGAGGGGTTGTTTCGATTTCAGATTGAATAGAGTTCCCAATTTCAGGTTGAAGCAGGTTAGATTCGGGTCTCAGGTCTTGAAGAACAGGATCTAGTTCTTGACTGGGATTTTCGGAAGTCACAGGCTCAACCTCTTGTTGGATAGCTTCAGGGGGAACAGCGAGATGTCGCACCGATACCAGAGCCTCTCTACCATCTCTATACTTGATGCGAGCATAATCTGGATTAGCCTCTATCAGCTGAGCTTGTTCCACTAAAGGTTCATATTTGTTATTTCTTACATGCCTCCTCACTAATACCGGTCCTGGATTCATGAGCCATTGAGGTTGAGAGGTGCCATAAAATGATCGTCTCTGGTGTTTGAATAGACGTTCATGTGGGGTCTCGTTCGTAGCTGTACATAGTAACGAGCGTATGCAATGCAAAGCTTCTGGCAAAACATACTCCCACTGTTCTGTCTTCAGTCCCTTGTTTCTCAGAACAAGAGATACAGTCTTCCAAATCGTTCCATTATATCGCTCAGCTTGAGAATTGCCTCGAGGGTTATAAGGTGAAGATCGGCTAGTGGCGATTCCTTTTGAATGTAAGAAATCACTCAGTTCTTTTGACATGAAAGCTGAACCTTGGTCGGAGTGGACAAAAGCAGGCATACCAAAGATGGTGAAGATTGATGTAAGTGCTTTGATGACGGAAGATGCTGATGTATCCGAGCAAGGAATAGCAAACGGATATCTTGAAAACTCATCAACAACCGTCAGTATATATTTATTCCTTGTCACAGATGGTATAGGCCCCTTAAAATCAATGTTAAGTCTCTCGAAAGGAGCCATTGCATGGATGAGTGTTGATGGGGTTTTTTGGTAGAACCGAGGTTTCACTTCCGCACAAACAGAGCATGAAGCGGTCATTCGCCTGACATCTTCGATAGAGTAAGGGAGATTTTTACTTTTTAAGAAATGAACCATCCGTACTATTCCAGGATGTCCAATGTCACAATGAATTCTATGGAGTTTTTCGGAATCTCTACAAGAGATGGAAGATGAAACTCGTGAAAATGCATCTGCTACTACGTTTTCCTTGCCAGAACGGTACACTATGTCGTAAGAGAAAGGTGCTAGTTCCAACCGCCACTTTAAAATCTTGTTGTTCTTAACCTTTCCCGCGTGTTTCTGATTGAACATATAGGACACAGATTTCTGGTCTGTAATTAATTTAAACCGTCTTCCAATCAGGAAATGCCTCCATTTCTGTATTGAATCGAATATTGCGAGGGCCTCTTTTTCCACAGCAGGTAGATGTTGTTCACTCTTAGTTAGGGTTCTTGAAAAGAAACATATTGGCCTTCCAGCTTGTGAAAGGGTAGCCGCTATAGCTGATTCAGATGCATCTGTTTCTACAGTAAATGGAATATTCTCTTCAACTGCAGACATACTGGAGTTTGCTATTTCTTCTTTTAATGTCTTAAAAGCTAATATTTCGTTACTGCCTACTGGGAATGATTTCACTGTAGTAAGACAATGAACCTTCTCAGAGAATTTAGGGATCCACTTTGCGTAATAGGACAACATGCCAAGAGCTCTTTTGAGGCTTGCATTATCAGTTGGAACGGGGAAATTCAAGAGTGATTGCAAGCGGTCAGGATCAGGACGCATGGACATGTTTTCTACAATATACCCCAGAACTGGAATTCTGGTCAGCGAAAACTTAGATTTTTCTTTGTTCAGGGTAAGATTATACTTTTTAGTTGCTTCCATGAATCTATGTAGGTTTTGATCGTGTTCAGCTTGGCTACGACCACAAATAGTTACATCGTCCAGATAAGCAAACGTGTCTAGTAGATTTTCAGTTTCTATAATCTGGTCAATAGTTCTTTGAAAACACGCCACACCATTAGTTACGCCGAAAGGAATTCGAGTGTATTGGTAAAGTCTCCCATTAGCTTCAAATGCAGTGAATGGTTTATCTTCATTCCGGATAGGTATTTGGTGATATGCCTCCTTCAGATCGATTGTACTGAACACTTTGTATTGAGCAAGCTTAGAGACAAATGATTCAATGTGAGGTAGAGGGTAGGCATCAAGCTGTGTGAATTTGTTGATGGTTTGAGAGTAGTCAATACACAGACGTCTCTTGTGCCCATTGTTGACCACAATCACTTGGGCTCTCCAAGGTGATTTACTTGGTTCAATTATTCCTTCTGATATAAGCCTACTTACTTCACTTTTTATGAACTTACTATCATCTTCAGAGTAGCGGCGGGACTTGATGGCTACAGGCTTGACGTCATTAGTTAAATTATCAAACAGTGGTGGTGGTGATACTTTAGCCCTAAGTAGATTGCAAACGTTGAAGGGTGGGCGTTTACCACCGAAATTCAGCTCCACAGCAGAATGTTGCCGAAGGATGTCATGTCCAATTACAACATCGGCACATAAATCAGTTAAGACGAGCAGCTTTGTCTGTGGGTATTCGTGGCCATCGCACACCATGTCAACAATACAGTGGCCAAGAGTTGATGAAACATGGCTTGTTGATGCCATCGATATTTCATGCTTTGTTGGGTATTTAGAAATATTGAATCTTTTCACAGTAGCTTCGGATATAAAACTGTCGGAACTCCCAGTATCAATGAGTGCATCTACTGGTTTGCCATTTAACATCAGTGACACTGTAGCTTTTGAAAGACATTTTTGTGAGGCAGCAACAAGAGAGGAAGACATTGAGTTTATTTCTGTCTTTTCACTTTGAGTTGTTTTACCCTTAAATGTTCTACTTCGGTTACGAGAATTGCAAACTGTTGCCCAATGGCCTTTCTTGTCACAAATATTACAAACTGAGTCTTTGGCAGGACAGTTGGCTCGAGAGTGCCGTGACCGTCCACAAAAGAAACATTTCCCTCTTCTTAACGAGGATAATTGGTGTGAAGACGAATCAGAAGCTGCCTGAGAAACATTTGTATCAGTAACATCAACATTTGTAGGAGTTGACTGAGATATAGAGTTACAAGGGCTTGAAATATATGAAACCGCCTGATTTTCAGCTGATTCCAAGGTAATGGCTTGATTATAAGCTTCTTCAAGAGTCAAAGTTAGATTTTCAAGAAGTCTTTGTCGAATGGACTGTGATATTAATCCTCGAATGAAAGCGTCTCTTATGTACTCATTACGATTTTCATTAGCAGTGACAGATTTAAAGTTGCATGCTTTACTAAGTTCTTTGAGTTTTCTAAGATACTGATCAATATTTTCTCCAGATTCCTGTCTTCTAGTGGCCAGTTGATGACGTGAATATACCTCATTAGTAGGCTTTATAAAAAGTTTGTCAAGAATAGATATAGCTTCGGTATAAGAATCTGCCTCTGAGATTATATCATGTATGTTGTAATCCACAAAATTAGTTAGAAGTTTTAGTTGATCATCTTCTGCAGCACATATTTCTTCCATGAAATTCTTGAAAGTGGTTTTCCAATGTTTCCACTGACGATCAGAATGGGGGTCATTAGGGTCCAAAGATAGGCGCTCAGGTTTGAAGAATTTATCCATTTAGATTTCTTGGAATAAACTTGAATAGAAAAGATAGAAAAGAAATTGTATAGAAGAACTTGTAATACTATAGTTAAAAGTATTAAGTTGAATAAATTGTTATGAAAAGAAATGTTTAGAAACCAAATTGATATGGTTTTATTCAACTTAATAATCTGCTACATTTTAAATGGAGAATTAACACAAAACTGTAAACATTAAATACATAAACAAAACAGTCTTAAATAAACAGCTGATGACAAATTTGACAGTACAGTAGAAATCATATTACATAACATTTATCAAATTTAATAACTACATGTACATTCCTATAAAGTAATGAGCTGTTTTTCGTAAAAACCATAATAATTACAACGTTTTTTTGCTCTCCTGTAAAGTGGGCATTTTCCTCATACGTGGTATTAGACTTAGGCCCTCGTAAAGTTACATGTGATGTAAAACAAACAAAACCACTAGGCCTATAAGTTACCGGTACCTACAGTAAGTTAATCCCATGTTTCTAATCTGTAATGTAAAAAAATGGCAAGCCAGAGGCTGTAATCTTACAGAGGTAAGTTAACTTAGGTACCTTAATACCTTCTTCTTCACCAAGACCAGCTATGCCGGATAGGTTGTGTCAATTAGAATTAATAAAAATTAAATAAAATACTGACTGTTATGCTTGTATCTTACTATTTACATGTATGTAAACGTAACTTATGGCAGTGGATGTAGCCTCAATTTAGTTTCGGTTTAGTTTTTAAAAAACTCATCCATGCTATAGAGTGGCCTTCATACTATCCATGCCTTCAACACTTTATCAAACTTCCTTGTTTCAAGGTTCTTAATTTCTTGGGGCAAATTGTTATAAATCTTGAGCGCTATGGTCGGGAAAGCATTTTTAGTTTTAGAGAGCCTGCAAAAGGGAAGGTCTATTTCCTGATTATGTCTTGTTCTGTACGTATGGAATGTATTTCTGGTCGGAAAATTTTGAATGTTGTTTTTGACATATGATGCACATAGAAGAACAAAGTGGCTGTAAACTGTTAAAATTTTGGTTTCTATAAAAAGAGGCTTGCAGTGGTCCAATCGTTTTCTAAACGTTATTATCCTGATAGCCTTCTTTTGCTCTAGAAGAACTTCATGGCAGTTAGGTGCATGCCCCCAAAGTAGCTTAGCACGCTATGGAAGAGAGCGTGATAGACGACCAGTAGGTATTGTGATGTTACCAGCTTAGACAGCTTTCTTAGCAGACACACAACTCTCGATTAACCTTCTGCATTCGACTTCAATATGCTCAGACCATGTCAGTTTGGGGTCAATGGTGAAACCAAGCAGATTAACTTTAGTTTCAATCTGAGGATGTCTAGTTAAGGTGCACACGATCTTTTGTGACTTACCCTCGTTCAGCTTGAATTTATTGGCTGAGAACGATGTCTTGGCTTCCTCGAAAAGAATTTCTGCGTTGTCGAAAGCTTGAGCAGGAGTAGAACCTGTTGACAAAATTGCAGTGTCGTCTGCAAATCTTAGTGTTGAGCCACTCAAGTCAAGGTCATTGATTGAGACCAGAAATAAAATTGGTCCCAGTACCGATCCCTGAGGAACGCCATGTTGGATTGGCAAAGGTTCTGACTGAGCACCGCTAAGTGATATCACTTGCTGCCTATTTTCCAGGTAGGACTTAATGGACAAGAGAGCAACGCCCCCCACCCCGTAACGTTGCTGTGCCCTGTAAAAATTGCTTGCAGCATTTTTGAAATCGTTATTTCATTGTGTTTAACACACTATTTTAATTGCACAACAACTGTCTGTGTGTAATATAAATTATCAACTCGGTTCACTATAACCTACACTTTACCTTCCTAATCTAACCTAACTTCAAAACACTCAATACAGTCACGAATCCGCATAAGCCCGACTTGCCTTCCACACATGCCTAAATAAAATCATTCTGAAATAAGTTATTGAGTGCCGTGTTCCGTGTTGTTTCTAGCACATGTACTTTAAATGACTTGATTGACTTATTTTTATTCTCTTCTCTTCAATATTTCGTATTTTCATTTTCATTTCAGGTTCATCAGTATAGTTCTACAAGTAACAGTTAGTCCGTTCCGTTGTTCCGTAATTCCGTAATGCAGTTTAGTAGCAGACTTGAATGGAAGGTAGAATAGATAAAGGAAATCAACACAACAAATTAACTTAAGTTACCTTAGTTATCCGTGGCCTCGGAGACATTTTTGCGCTGTTATTTCCTGGTAAAAAGTGAGTCTTCTACTACTTTAATTACTTACAATTAACGTAACATATCAAGTAACTTATCTGGAGAGAACATTTCATAGGCTTATAAATAGGTTACAGTAGGTCTAGGCCTACCGGTAAATAAAACTTAAAACAGCTGTAACTCTGTTAATATTTAAGAGCGCGGAAAAATTGTTGCACCATTATTTTCAGCTAAAAATCTAGTTTCTAGTGAAATCTATATAGGTTCCCATGGTCACGTTCGTCACAATAAATACCACTCTTTAAGTTGGACGGGTCACCCTTTTTGTGTATGGGTACCGTACGAGCCACTTTTAGAACATTGGGAAAGGCCCCTACTTTTAAGCATTTGTTGATGACCGTAGCTAGGGAATATGCAATTTCACACACCACTGCCTTAAGGACTAACTTATTGTTGTCATTCCATAAATATCTTGACTAGGCCTACTTGTAGGTCTTAGCCCTGAAACTAAATTGACTATAGGCCTATAGCCTACACAGAATCTACTAGTTTCCATTCCGTAAAGCTAACATGAGACTTCAGTTGTCTTATACTATATTCAGGGAATCCAGATCTGTATTTGGAATACTATTTACAATTTCATTGACATTATCAAGCAGGAACCTATTAAACTCATCCAGGCTAGCGTTGCTCAAGGTAGGCCTACTACAGACAGTAAGGTACCTAACTAGGGCCAGGCACCTTAGGCCTAGGTCAATTAGGTTCAACAGAACTAACAGAGATTGAATAGGATTTAGAGCCTGATAAGGTAAGAAAACAGTAACCCTAGGCAACTCAAGCTGGGCTAGCCTAAATCATAGCACAGCTAGGCCTAGGTTTATTTCCCCTGTTACAAACAACAGATTTTCCTATTAGGCTATAGGCCGAAGCTAACAAATAACTTATTTGAATTAGCAGAGATCCTCCATTCAATTAACAGAATAATACACTGAAAGCTGATGCACAAACTAACAATTTTTGGCCTATCCTTTCTTTGTTTAGAGATTTTATGACAGCTGTTTTGTGTTTAAAGAAGACGAGAACCTTAGGAAATAAGGGGTTTTCAAGAATTTGGAAGGGTTAGTAACACATAGGTTGTGCACTTGGCAATATCTTACACGGAAAAACAAACTTACAGTAATATTTGCGTGAATTTCATATCGTTTTCCATTTCTTCCAATAAATCTGCAGTTTAGCTCATCTACACTTGCTGACACTATTTGAAATCGTTCATGGGTCTTGGGAAAAACTGCTTCCAAAGTTTTGATCTCTTGTTTGAGAACATTTAAACAAGCCATCTGAATGCCTCTCCACCTTTACATAAAATAATACTTAACAATTTACTTTGAGGAAAATATAGAAAATTTACGCTTGACTATTACTCTTAATCCGATTAAGATGGCGACTGCAAGCAGCAATCGTGCTCCGTCGTCGGACTTCGGTTATTTCCGCCAGCTATCGGGGTAAACATAAAATGTTCGTAAAAAATATTCAAAATGTTACGTGTGCACTATAAATAGTTCAATATTAATGATTTTAGTAACACGGCCACTATCAAGGTAATGTTATAGATAAAACATACTCCGTGATCGTAAGTGTCTGCTCTGAAATGTTCAAAGCAGTAACAAGAACAAGAACATTGGTACTTGGTAGGAGTTAAAGGCGGCCGTGCCTATGCGCGGCCACTCGAGATTCTCGGCAGTCGCCACTAGCCACCGTCCCGTGACTGCCCAAAGGCTACTGGCTACTGGTGGTGGCGAGCCCGAGTGACTGTCGCACCATAGATCAAACATACTCCCTTGTGTTGGTTAGTCTATGGTCGCACCCTCGCACCACCAGCAGCGGGCCATGTTGTCATATGCTGCTTATTACGTGTAGCCACAGAAGCGGGCCAAAGCGTAGCCCCACTCCCTATCTCGCCACAGTCACGATTTTTGTGTCACAATTGTATTCTATTATATTATTATTAATTGGTTATATTAATGTTAAAACTATTACGGTATATAACTTTAAGGTAAGTGCTAGCCCATTGCCTCGCCTAAGCTGAAATAAAATTATTCACATTCTTGTGGGATATGGATAAGTCACCGTATATTTTAAAACGTTTTTATTAGCTCGCTTTCTTGTCCGAAAAAATATTAGTCGGGATAAAAAAATAGTGGTCTACAATCAAACGTTATTTGTAGGCAATTTGAACACTTGAACAGAAGCAGATCATGAGCGCCATCACAAAAGAGAGGCTTTGTGGAAGAAGAAGCAATTTGTATGATGTAGGAATATTTTGGGGGAAAATATAAGTGACTAAACTATTTTCGGAATATAAAATCTTGTGAAAATACTTAAATAAACCTAATATAATATTTATTTAAGCACTTATTATCCAAGGGAGTTAATGCAACTAAGCAATCAATGTTGTTCAAAGGTTTATTGCGGACATTTTCCATCACGATTGTAAAAAAACAATGCACAACGTTTCGGGATCTGGAATCTATCACGATATATTAAGTACCTCTGTCACTATTACAGTTATATTATTTTTTATTTAAACTTAATTATGCCACTAGTATTTTTTCACATGGTTTGCTCTTGTAACTTCATTTAGACCATATCTTCACCTCACCATATCTTCTGTTATTTATTTATTTAGATTTGGTTTTTGATAAATAATGTTATGTTTGGATGCAACTACAGTCGACGCACAGGCTCGCTGCCCATGTCGGCTTATTCTTTACTAGCTGTACCCGCGGGCTTTGTCCCGTTTAACTTCATATGTGAGCTCGTTCGATGCGCTCACACGTCCTGGTTGAAGTTCGTTCGCTACGCTCACTCAGCTTTACGGCTGGAGCTCGTTCGCTGCGCTCACTTGCCTTCAGGTTAGCTCGTTCGTTACGCTAACCTAACTCGCCTCCGGGTTGAAGTTCGTTCGCTACGCTCACTCACCTTTTGGTTGCAAATTAGCTGTTGTCATAGTTAAAAAAATAATAGTGCTGCACTCTGTTGGTAATCCTTGTAACTTTAATGCTATTGAATATCACAGAACAGAAACTTGTTAAATTGAAGCAGCTGTTATGATTCATTAATTCCATTTAAATATGAGTACTCATTAGGTTAACATGGGAAACTCCAGAGCCACTGGGGCGGAGCCCGAGAGTCCGATCAGAATAAAAACCACTTAGTTTTCCTATTTAATGCCTAAAGAATCAGTGTACCAATTTTCAGCCTCCTAGGTAAGTGGGAAGTGGGAGAATTAGTGATGAGTGAGTCAGTGAGGGCTTTGCCTTTTATATATATGGATAAACATATGTACGCTTTGTAAACATAGATGTAATGCAAAGGTTAATTTTATGTTATTCTTTTAAATTCACTTATGTTTTTCTCCTTTAAATAGGATTTGTGTACGAATTTCTGTAAATAATTTGTTGGAATAAAGATATAATTCATTCATTCATTCATTCATTCCTGATCCCGTCCTCAGGTGAAAAAACTTAACTAACACATTACAACTAACAATACACAAACGCCCAACCTAAGTTGGAATAGGTAGGTACACTACAGAAGGTAGCAGTCAAAAATATGCACTGTATAGCAGTCAAGTCATGATACAACATACAAATAATAAACAATCACAAAACACTATAATCTATAAAAGGTGTCTCATTGGTGGAGTCATTGCAAACGGTGCTATTAGTGTTCCATTGTGTGAGCTTTTTACGTTACACCTTTTATAGATTGTTTTGTGATTGTTTATTATTTGCATGTTGTATCATGATCATATCACTTGACTGCTATACAGTGCATATTTTTGACTGCTACCTCCTGTAGTGTATTCCAACTTAAGTTGGGCGTTTGTGTATTGTGTTAGTTGTAATGTAGTGTTAGTTAAGTTTTTTCACCTGAGGACGGGATCAGATTCCAGATCCCGAAACGTTGTGTATTGTTTTTTACAATCGTGATGGAAAATGTCCGCTATAAACCTTATTTGAACAACATTAACTCACCATCACCAACAATGAACTTCAAACTAAGCAATCAATCTTCTTATGTCTGGTTGTCAAAAAATGTGTGCATAGTTTTTAGTTTTCCTGGATACCAAAATAATTTTAATATTGTACGGGTGGTCAAAAATCTGTTCACTTCAAACTTCTTTGCTTCAGGTAAAATGGGGAACATCCGGTTCTAAAGCTACTTCAGCAACAGGTGGCAATATTCATCTTCAGAGAAGGGGTCTAGCCTAGTGATGAGTTGTGTGACCTCTGTTGAATGTGGTTCAGGAATCAACCTTTATTTGTCTTAACAATAATGTTTTTATGAATTTTGCAAAACACCATCCTAATATGGGCTAGTATGTGGGTGCATCAACACAGTTACAACAGTACTTAGTTAGATACAATTCAATTTGACACAGCCTTATTCAAACACCCCAATACACAGATGCACGTTGAACTTAAATAAATATAGCAAAAAATAAAATCCTAGTGATTAGATGAGGAAAGGAATAATATATTCTACATTTTTAAAGATGGGCTCAAGAACAAATTGGGAAATTATTGCACAAAGATATCTTTTTGCCCTCAGATTGCCTAAAAAATAATGTATAAAGCGAATAGAAAATGAAAATAGTCTATATGAGTAAATAGAAAAAACTAAATAGTATAAGAAAAATATCTTAAACAACTGTGATTTAAAAAATTACTACTAATGTCTTTTTGTTTATACGATAGTGGACGCATAGTAAGAACGTCCTAAAAAAACCATTCTTTGGTTTACCTCTGGACATCCGAGCTTAGCTGGTTGCAAAAAAATATTTAAATTAATTGTATTGCAATTTATTTTGTCCTCTAAAACATCTGAAAGGATAAGGTTTTGGACGAGTCAATATAAACACTGACACACAGTACTGTAAATGATCTTGATTTATTTGTGAAAGTATGGCAAGAAATATTTAGAACTACAAAAATGTGCTTTGCTCAATCACATACACAACATGGTCCCTAATTCTTACCGGTACCTCAGGAAAAAAGCACTTTGGTAATATTCCAAATAAAGTTCAACACACAAAATTGAATCACACAAAATGTGATTAAAAGATTTCTTAAATATCTAAAAAAAATTGATGATAGAGAAAGAACATTCAAAATACTATTGCATTTAATACTTTTGCTGCAACACTACTTGTTACACTAAGTGCTTTTGAAATATTTAGCGACGTGATGATAAAAAAAAATTAAAGAGTTGGCTCATTTTAGAACATTGATATAGTCTTAACAATAAAAACATCTCAATAATTACACTTAGAGAATGAAGTTTACATAAACGTGCAGTCCAGATAATAAAAACATTTATGAAATTTGCCCATTGTAGATAGTGTGACTTAATTTTTACATATATTTTTGGATTATTATATTTGACAATGTAACATTAGGGTGATTGAAAGTGACACAAATGGGTGAGTAAGAAAAAAATCATTCAATAAAACTGAAATATTCTTAGGCGGTTACATAGACAATTCTAAAATAAAAAAATCCCTGATTAGAAGTGGAAAAATATAGGTCTATACACAGTACCATGTATATTTCCTAAGCAACTGTCTGCTGATTTAAATGGCCCCTCTCTGTCAACTATAAAAAACACTACAGATAAACGTATTTCTCAAACAGTCATCATACTGCCTGTAAAAAACGAGGTGGGTTTGCAGCTTTACTTTAGGTGGTGTCCCCATTTTAATAATTGATATCTGGCCAGAGATAGGTGTTTATATTGCTGAGTATAACAAAAAATGCCAAAGACTTGATAACAATTTGCAAAGAAAGTGTTTATGCCGATCATGTTACAGTATATCACAAGTCAGGTACAGAGTGGCTGAAGTTTGTCTTTTGAGTGATTTCAATCTTCCAATCAAATGTGTTAGTTTAAATGACTTTAAACTGAGCGATTTTGTCACTAAATGTTTATATAGGAGTAAAGTGTAACGATTTCAAAAGAGCACCAAGGTATTCACCAAAAACACACATTTACATGATCGCAAAAGTCTGGACATGTAGTGCTTATTTAAAAAAAAATCAGTACCATATACTTCAGAACCTTACGTGAGTGAAAATGATTCAAATTGAGTATTAACTTGACTAGGTGTACAATGCAGTTGTCTGCTCGCAATATTGAGTGGAGCAATCACATTAATCCAATACTTTTCCAAAATCAATACCTACTACAACTGTTTTGTGTCCTTGCAGTACCGGTATTCAATATTAATGGTACATTTAACCAATTGGTTCACATAAATGAGATGTCTACTTGCAGTATCATTCAATGGTACATCAGGTTCACATCAATTCGATGTCTAATTGCAGTATCAAAAGTCAATGGAACGTCGGGTACATGTAATGGAATGTCTACTTGTAGTATCCAAAGCTAATGCTATATTTCGCTGGCAGTATCTTAAGTCAATTAGGCATAAGCCTGATTTGTTATTCATTTTGTTGTTCATTTTATTGCCCCTGCTCAACGGTATTGATCCAAATTATTGTTCTTCCCTTTGGTTCTGTATTCGTAATGTACTAGTTTGGATGATTAGTTGACAAACATATCTTAAGAATTTTTTGCAAATACTGTCATAGCGACCAATGAACCTCTAAGACCCCTGGTAAATTTCTAAAACTTTAAATTCATGTAGGGATAAGCCCTGTGGTTCGATTTGTACCATTTCAGATTTATATCTTCCCATAGTTTCTTACTATGACTGTGCTTAATTTAGTTCAGCCATTCAGGAGGAGTATTTGTAAAACAAAAGCAGGAGGGTAGTATAAGAGCTTGGCTCGCTACACTCAATGAGGAACAACCCCCGACTTTTTTACAAACAGCCTATAAAAGGAATGTGCAATTGAACAACCTATTAACAATGTTTAACAAGAGATGATACAATTATAAACAAATACAAATTTTAAATTATAAAGTTAAAAGTTAAAAGTTAAATTATAAAATTAAATTAAAAGTTTAAATTATATGAAACTTTAATGTAGGCATATTTTATATCAAAATCATACAAGTAAAGTACTGTTACAAAGTTAAACACAATGCAATACAATGGATAAATAATATATGGCATACAGTACAGACATTAATCACAAGATTCAATAGCTAAAAATATATCTCTAAAACTTAAGTTAAACAGATATAAGCGATCACTAACCTTAACCTAGGTTAACAAATACAAAGCTTGAGCTTGCCTGAAAATTACAGATCAACAAATATATATAATATATAAAATTAAATAAAAAAAGCTTACAAACGAGAAACATGAAAAAGCCTTATAACATTTATAAAACAATGTATACAACACAATCAATAATATAAAGCTTAAGTACCGCTAACAACAAACCTATAGTAACAAGCGTAGAAAAGATTCAATCTAGTCTTACAATAGGCCTAAGTTTTGATTCAGTGCAGTGTTTAAGTACAAAACATGATAAGTCTAGTGATAATTGAATACTTACAACTAACATTCCCAAAATCACGTAATAAGAAACAAGTTACATGTAAAAGCGTTTAAACTGTCTTGGTGTTTCATAGAGAGATTCGTTTCACAATTTAAAAATTACAATTAATTGTAACATCAAGATTATCAACTACAAAAATACAACATTTATAAATTAAGAAGGCTACAAGATAAGTAGTAAAGCTTTAATGAGAGTTTGTCAGACAATTTTTGATCTACCGGGAGAGGTTTTGTGAGCTGTCACTCGGAGTGTCTTGCGTCTGCATCAGCTCGGGGTTGATGCGGTAGAGAGGAGCGTTACGCAGCAGCACTGCACTGGCGTCTTCACGACCAAGCTCTGTCAGCTTCCTGATCAGTGTGCCTGCAGAAAAAACATATATTGGTTAGTTCTTAAAAGTGCATACTGCAGAACATTTTGCAGGAACATGCTGCGGAACATTTGTGAGACATATTACAAGGCATGTGCCGGGACAAGCTGCAGAACGTACGTTGGAAAATTTGGTGGGAAATGTGTCCCAAGACATGTTCAAGTGCAAATTTGGGAATAACTAAAAAAATATGACATCAAACAATACCATATGTGCTTACCAACACTAGCCTGTGAGGAGTCCAACAACATGCCTGTGGGACTGTTTCCTGACTTCTCTATGGCTGCAATCTTGTCTTGTAGGTCTAGCTGGACTGCTAGGAGACACCAGTCCTTTCCTAGAGGGTCGGGTGGGTCTAGGAGAGCGCACAACTGTTGACGACACACAGTCGATAGGCAGTTGACAGACAGCTGGTCTGCTGGCACTAGCATCTCACGCACCTGTCAAACCGCAGAACATTCTAACTAGATCTAACACATTACCATATTAATCAGATCTTATAGTTCTTCAGAAAAGTCAAAATTTTTCAGTATTAATTACAAACTGAGTAGCCATTTGGATTACTTTAGTAAAATGTAATTGAACTATATTACAACTTCTAATTTCCTTATCTTCATAAGTTTGATTCCTGCTCCTGGAACAGTTTTATCAAAACAATCAAATACTGAGCCTGTACAGTACTGATTGATTGATTGATTGAGTACAAGAATAGGCCTACACTGGTACAAGTTAAACAGTGGTGTAATGGAACAAGAATCACGTTTCCACTCTGCTTAAAAATATCTTATATATTAATAGACAGCCTGTGTTTTTCTCCAGACAATGGTAAACGTTCCTGCTTCCCGTACTGGAAATTTTACTATCACACCACTGAAATTAATGGTACTGTAATTACTGTAACTTACAATTGTGAGTCATGAAATCACTGCTGAGGTTCAAAATAGCATTGTAGATGACTTTAGTAAAGGCTTTGGGCTACTAGACGTACATCACTCACATTATTTGGTTTGTTGTTGATAGTCAAAATTTGTGATGGTTCAAAACTGGACCCAGCTGTTCCTGATCATTGGGCTTTAAATAAATGATCCTGGCTAATGAAACATCTAGTAACAAAGCTACACAGATCATCTCACACCATTCTACACTCATCCTTCACTCATATTTGGGTTAAAATACACACCTAGGTGGTGTCCCCATTTCAATGATTGATAATTGATAATTGGATAGACGCCAAGCAATTATACCAAATGAACCAAACACCAAGACCAAGACTGGTCAAAGAAGACTTGGTAACAGGGTCACGATTAGAAAATACAATAAACGGTATCAGCATACTTTCTCCCATAAGTTTGTTAACAACCTGTTTATCATGGGTAAGCGGTGGGAGTAACTATGATATTTTATAGTTAAAAATCACAAAAGTTGAATTGCACAATTTTTTTAGAGTTATAAGGACCATAACATATTAATTTTGATCAAAACCAGCTTTTTAAAAAAAATCTGATTGTTATTTTATGGGAAAATAACACAAGTCAAGATAACTTTTGAACCGTAATTTTTACAATAATGTGATTTGTACCATATTGTTCAGAATTTAAAGAAATATAAAATACTCATTTTTTTAAAAATTGTTTGGGCCATTTTCGAGAAAATCCGATTCCTCCGTTGTTTTATGGGGTTTTTATGGGAAAATCCGCAATAAAAATCAAAATATAAAAAATGAAAAAAAAAAACACCTGGAGATAGGTACCGTGGATTAGTACCTACATACCAAATTTACTCTAATCAAAATCTGACCACAGGTGTGGTCTGTAGCTCTGTACACATCCACAGTCCACACATAGGTACAGACACACACACACAGACATCACTTCGAAAACTAATTTTTTGGGTTCAGGGGGACCCAAATCAGATATAACCACACAAAAATCAAACTAAAAAATTTTGACGAAAAAAAATACTTTCTCCATATACTATGTATAGGGGGTGAAAGTAAAAAAGAACAAAAATGGTATTTGTGCTGAAACAGAAAATACAATATACCAGCTTTGCTTTAGACAGCTTGTAAAGGGGTTTAATTAATTTAAAACCAAATAAAGATTAAATTTAACAGCCTCTCACCTCATTGGAGTTGAAAGCTATAAGGTCTGACAGAGTTTCGTTACACTCGGCCAGAGGGTTGTACAACTTTGAGTCAAGCTTCTCTTCAGAGAGAAGTGCTGTCATCAGCTGGTCAGGCGGGAAGCAGTAGGATGCTGCACAGTGATTCTTCAAGTCTAAAGTACTCAGAACATGCTTCTCTACAGACAGTCCCGGGCACATCTCCACCATCACCTGCAAGTTATCATGTGCACAGCCCTATGACATTCCATACACAGTCCTAGAAGTTTAGGGTAAACCGATGTGCTGATACAAATTATCCGGATAAAGAGATGTCACTTCTACCGAGTGTGGTCCGGTTAAACCAATGTCCGGTTAAAAGGCGTCCGGATAAGAGGGAGTCTACTGTAGTGTTAATGTAGTGTTTGAAAAATACTGTATAATACTCTCAGCATTAAAGTAATCTAACCCACCCCTTTCCCTCCTGATTCGATGAAAACAGCATTTGATATAAAATAGATGTTACCCTTTCTAGTTGTACATCTGAAGATCATGTTCTAACAAAGAAATATAGGAATGATTTATGATTTTTTTAGCGAATTTCCCATATAGGGAATAAGCTATTACCGTAGTACTCATGGTAAGACCTGGACGCGGGACCGATTTTTTTTTTCGTTTTGAGGTCCCTAGAGGCCAAAAACACCATCCGTTCAAATTCATATATATATATATATATATATATATATATATATTTATATATACATATATATTATATATATATATATATATATTTATATATATAAATGCATTATTAAAAACTAAGTACCCTTTTTTTAATTCATTTTATTTAACAACGACTAAAATAAAATTGGCAACATTTCATTCGTTAACACACAGACTTGTAAATATTCCTATGTCCACTGAAAACTTTAACAAAGAAAAAAATACTATTATATATTTGGCAGTGAAAAATGGATACAATCCATCTATAATTGAAAACATGATTAAGAAGAAATTTAAGATTTCTTCTTTAAAAAACTTCAAACACAAGGAACTACTTCAGGAACAGAAAACAAAAAAAGAAAAGAATTTATTTGTATACCGTACAATACCAAAATGAATAAAGCCCTAAGAAAAACTTTCAACCGTTCAAATGTAATAATCAGTTATAAAACAAAAAATAATGCTTTTCAAATGATCAATAACAAAATTTCAAAAGAAAATATAGCTAACCAAAATCAAGACAATATAAGAAAATCAGGTATTTATGAAATCAAATGTTCTAATTGTGATAAATCCTACATTGGGCAAACAAGTCGAACTTTTGAAAAACGGTTCAAAGAACACATTCAAGCATTAAGATCAGGAAACCGCACAACAATGAAATCTAATTTTGCAGAACATTTAATACAAACAGACCATGAATACAAAAGCATCCACGAAAATTTAAAAATCCTTGAATATGAAAAAGACAAATCAAAATTACATGTTAAAGAAGATTTTTACATTTACAAAAACTATAAACAACACCCAGAAAATTTACTAAACACAATGAACATCAACAAATGCAATCCAATATTTGAAAAAATCCTGCAGTTAAATTAAGAGAGAAAATTATTATATATAGTATAAAGACCATTTAAAACAGAAGAAATCTAAAGTCATCAAAACCTATGAAATCATATGATTGTATTTATTATTTAGATAAAATGTTTATTGTATTTGTTAGATATAAAAACAACATGACTATGACATAATCGTCGAAACTAGTCGTTGTTAAATAAAATGAATTAAAAAAAGGGTACTTAGTTTTTAATAATGCATTTATATATCAAAATAGCAGCTCTAATCACTACAGTTTTCTTAATATTTATACACATATATATATATATATATGAGGGGTTGAGAGGCCAAGGGAGATATGTGACTTTTTAAAAAATGTCATTGTATTTTTTTCATAGTTATAAAAAATAAAATAAAAATAAAAATAAATTCACTTATACCCCTTGGCTTCCAACTCTTAGGTGTCTAGTTTGGAGGCCAAGGGATATAAGTGAATTATTTGTTGAAATTCCACCCTTTTTTAACAAAACCCGTTACCATGACAACATTTTTAAAAAAGTCACATATCTCCCTTGGCCTCTCAACCCCTCATATATATATGTCTCCGTTAGCACGATAACTCGAGCAAAAATGATCCGATTTTGATGAAATTTGGTACAAACGTGTAAACCCACGTTTATTCGAACGAGTTCGCGATCCAGCATGATCGGACCATGGGAACGGGGGTTTACGGGGGGTTTTATGGGGTAAAAATAGGTTTTTCCCATTTTTGACCTAAAAAACATAAAATTTAGCAATTTCTTTCCAAACCATTTTGTAGAGCTTAAAAAAACAAATAATTTAGTATATTGAAGCGTTATTATGCGCCCAATGGTTACGGAGAAAATAAAAAAAAAAAATGTAAATTTAAAATTCCCATGTTATTCTTATGGAGAATAAGTAAACTGTTGTAGTTTGCTTGTTTATGAACATATTTTGATCAAATTTGGAAAACGTTTTTATTTCTTACTAACTATTAACATTTTACAAAAAAACAGTTTTACCCTCCCTGATGCAGCAAACCTAAGTACTTGTTAAACTAATTCTATTTAAATCGGGAATAGATGTTATATTTTTAAGTAGACATTTCAGTGTAAATCAAATCAGTCAAATGGAAATTCGCTTAGTCTGCAGGTTTGCTGCGGCGGGGGTATTTCTAATTGTCAAAGCTTTTTCTGAATACACTTTAAGATAAAGTAATAGACATTAGACATTAGACAATAGACAATATTCTTTATGACATATTCATTGAGAATAGTACAGCGTCATATTTACAGGTGGATTACAGAAACATTTCATTTTAAGGTCTTGAGATTAATTCTTTTTCGGTGTAGAAGGGTCTTTCTAGCAGCCAGTCTGTGAGTTTTTTCTTAAAAGTGGATGATTATTTTGCTGTTTAAGTTGTTCTGGAAGGAGGTTAAAGTATTTAGCTCCTTTGTAGGATGGTTATCTTTCAGTAAGTGATAGCTTGTGGATTAGAAGGGTGAAATCTAATGCATGTCTGGTTTTGTGATGGTGTAGGTCCCTATGTCTGGTTTGTTGGGTGGCTATTTCATGTAGGATGGTTTGACGGATGTGGAGTGACACCACGGTGAGTTTCTTTTGTTCTTTGAACGGTCCACGGTAGTTGTCTTGTTGTCCAATGCCAACCAAACACTTGATTGCCCTCTTTTGTTGGATGAGAACGCGTTCTAGGTTGAATGCAGTGGATCCTCCCCAGACCTCTATGGTATATCTCAGATGAGGTTCAAAAAGAGCGAAATAGGCTACCTTCGCTGCATCTGTTCCACTTATTTGTTTTATCCTTCTGATGACGTAAGTGGCTGAAGAAAGTTTTTTGCATATGAGGTCTACATGAGATTTCCTTGTTAGTTTGTAGTCAATGGTCATGCCAAGGTACTTTGTCTCGTTGTTCTTTTCCAAACCAGGTAGGGTGATGTCTGTGGTGGCACTTATGTTGCTGAAAATAAGTTGTACGGTTTTATTTTTGTTAAGAACAAGGTCATTTTCTTTGCAGTAGTGGTTGGCCTTGTTGAAATGTGCTAGTGTGTCTCTATCTATATTTCCATTGACTTATATGCAAGAGTGAGGACTGTGTCATCTGCGTACATGACAGTGTGACAGGGGCCTTGCAAATCTTCTGGTAGGTCGTTTGTCGGGAGTAGGAATAGTACAGGACCCAGTACTGACTCCTGTGGGACACCCCAATGTATGTCAGCGGTTTCTGAGTGGGCTTTGCGTATTGTGTTATTTATTTTCGATGTAATTTATTTCAACAAGCTGTTTTCTGTCTTTCAGGTAGCTTCTGAACCATCCTGCTTCCTTTCCCTTAACCTCCAGGGCTTCTAGTTTTCTCAGAAGCTGTTCATGGTTTAGAGACAGTCAAAAGCTTTACTGAAATCAAGAAAGAGGGTGGTAGCTGTTGAGCCATCCTCAAGCTGGTCCAGTTATATACTCTGTGAACTGTCTTAGGGCTATGGTTGTTGAGCGGCCTTTGAGGAAACCATGTTGTTGGGTAGTGAGAAGACTGTGCTGTTCAAGGTGGGACATTAGTTTGGAAGACAATCTTCTCTAATATTTTTACAAAGGTTAGTATTAGTGAGATTGGAGCTACATGTTTCTTTTGAATGCCCGTTTTTGTATTTAGGGTAGACTTTTGCAGCTTGATAATGAAAATTATGGTTATGATGTAAAATAAAAGAATAAACACAAAATAGATTTGTTTTTTTTTTAGATTTTCTTACGGGACACTGGGGAATGGAAACACATAAATAGTCCAAATTTCTAAGGCAATGATTCAGCTTCTTAGTCTTGACTCTCATTCCCTGTTATATATCCTAGTTTTGTATCACCGATGGATTTGTTTTAAATACCATCATCACCAATGGGCATGACTTTTTGGCTTGAGAGAGAGGGAGAGAGCAAAAGCATATAACATTTTACCACGATTCCCACAATTAATATTAGTGCTTCCTCTGAAATAACTAGTTTGTAGCAAGAATAGTTTATACGGAGGAGTGTAAACCTAAACATGTAATTTTTTAAACCCAATTTTCTTGTGGTCTGAATCCTGAGCATATTCTCCAGTGAGAAACGTTACGAGATCTCCTGGTTTGTACTTCTTTATGAAGGTAGTCATGATAAATAGTAATAAATAATCTTTATTTTGACGTAAGAATAGAAAGCTATGTCACTCATATTAATGTTTCTAGATTGTTAAATCCTGCAATTGTAAAAAAATTGTTGATGGTTTATAATATACCTGCTTGTTGCTTGTATACACCTGTTATCATGTAAATTGCAAAAAATGCTTGAACTAAATTAAGTCTTCATATTGTAAACTGTTTTATGCCATAAATAAACTAATTGAATTGAGTTAAAAACAGAGGTATCATTGACAAGATCATATATTTTTGGGACGCAAATGTTTAAATACTGTTTAACCCAATAAAATCTTAGGCAATTGAGAGTTATACTTTCATCTGAGGATAGTTAGTTTAGTAGATATACTCTTTGTTTTTATACTAAAAATAAAAAATAAAATAAATTCAATTAAAACTGAATGCAGTTTAATGAATATTACATGCTAAAATTTTCTATTGTATACATGACTTAACCGTGAGAAATTCATACCAGATCAATAATGTCGAGTATCTCCTCGATGAAGAAGAAGCAGACTGGAGCTGTATGCGGAGGTCCTCGGACTTTGATCTCTATCCACTCGGAGTGACTCGTGTGTGACGATGTCTCCAGAGTCACTAGACTCTCTATCAGTCCTGAGCACAACTTGGACCCGTGGAACCACTGGTACAGATCCGTCTCCGAGTCACAATAGTTCATCACGGTCCTCCGTAACTGGACCTGTAAAGAAATAGTTAGAACACACAACTGTTGCAAACAATCACAAGCACCTCATAGATTAGTCATACAAGGGTCCATGAATTTTTAAGTCCCTTTTATCTAATTAACTATACAGCCCGATGTGTAACTCACTGATCAGGTATACGAATTCTAAACCACTTCTAGATGAGCTAGAGACTTGAAATTTTCGGCGTTTTGTAGGTCTAGTGCCCAAACCCCCGGGAAAATTCCGAAAAGTAGCATTTTTCCCTTTCAACCCCCCCTAAATTAACAATTTTACCCCCCATGTTATTCTTATGGGAAATAACATTGAAAAATACCGACTTTCGTACGCTCATCTGAACCGTTTATAAACGTGCTAGAGACTTGGAATTTGCGGAGTATTGCACTATGGGATCTTATGTTACCGTTGAAATTCGTAAAAACCCCATTTTCAAAATTCATCCCCCCCCAAAAAAAATTCCATTAAAATCCCGGTTTTTGAAAAAACACGTTTTTTTTAAACGGCTGTAGCTCGAAAACGGTAAGAGCTAGAATCGATTTGAGGAAAAATCGTGAGTTGGGAATGAAATTTTCTACAAGACACTAGTAAGCGTTTTTCAAAAATCGCACTCCTTCACCTTCAAAAAACGCCCTACTTCCAAAAATTGTGAAAATGCTCGATTTTTTTACGTGTTTTTAATTTTTAAAACGACTTTTCGTTCGTATATTTGTACTTTTTATGCTCCCAACATTAAAAGGAAAGTCCCTCAAGTGAAATTCTATAATTTTAACTTACTAAAAAAAATTCAAAATGGCAGATTTTCTATGAAAAAGATCGTTTTTTAACGTATTCCTTATGGAGAATTAACATGCTACGACAAGCAAACTAGAAGTAAACGTCAGTAGGTGAAATATGGGCGTTTGGCATCAGAAAAAAACATTTTTGTCACTTCTAGAGTAGCTACGGAGCTGAAATTTTTTCTGAAGGTTTGTCTGGGTACCAAACCACACAGAAAGTCCCAAAATTTAGTTTTTTCAACCGAAACCCACCAAAATAAATCCCTTAAAACCCTAGTTTTTTTGGGAAAAACACGTTTTTTTATAACTGCTGTAGCTCGAAAACGGTAAGAGCTAGAAACGATTTGAGGGAAAATCGTAGGTTCAGAATTAAATTTTCTACAAGACACTTTTCTCGAAGAAGGGGTCATATCGAAAATCTTACTCCTTCACCTTCAAAAAGCGCTCTACTTCCAAAAATTGTAAAAATTCTTGATTTTTTAAGTGTTTTTAATTTTTAAAATGACTTCTCGTACATATATTTGTACTTTTATGGTCCCAACGTTAAAAAGAAAGTCCCTTGAGTGACCTTCTATAATTTCAACGTACTAAAAAAAATAAAAAATGGCGGATTTTCAATCAAAAATATAGTTTTAAACGCTTTTTTAACGTATTCCTTATAGAAAATTAACATGCTTATACACGCAAACGAGATCTAAATGTAAGTAGGTGAATTATGGATATTTAGACCAATCCCATTCTAACCCCCCCCCCTCTCTTTGATCCCCATTAATAAAATTTTACCATTAGCAACAGGGTGCAGTACTATAATTTTTCTAAATTTATGACAATAGCTAATTTGCAACCAAAAGGTGAGTGAGCGTAGCGAACAAGCTAACCCAAAGGCAAGTGAGCGCAGCGAACGAGCTCCAACCTAAAGGTGAGTGAGCGTAGCGAACGAGCTCCAACCTACAGGTGAGTGAGCGTAGCGAACGAGCTAACCTGAAGGCAAGTGAGCGCAGCGAACGAGCTCTAACCTAAAGGTGAGTGAGCGTAGCGAACGAACTTCAACCAGGATTTGATTGAGCCATGCGTTTAGTTTAATTGTTTTCCCATCTCCACCCCAAATTCGTGTTTAAACCTGAAATTTTACCTTATTTTTCCTATTTTTGGTGATTTTTACTGCGCAAGGGGTCCATTCTTCATGCCGATAATTTTTCCAACCCCCCGCCCTCTTTATGAATTACCTAGCAGATGTAAAGTTATAAGTTTTAAAAGCAAAAAATATTCACAAACAAAATCCTGTCCCCCGAGGAACATTCCCACTTACCCCCAACCAAAAAAGGGAAAACGAGAAAACACGTTTTTTCAAAGGGCTATAGCTTGAAAACGATAAGAGCTAGAAAGGATTTGAAAGAATTTTCATGAACGAGAATTAAATTTTCCACAAAACCCTCTTCAGCGTTTTCCGAAAATCGCACTCCTTCAGCTTCAAAAAACGCCCTGATTTCAAAATTTGGTAAATTTTTTAAAAATGTTTAACGGTTTTCACTATTTTTTCGTACCTAAATAATTATTTTTTGCAAATATTATTATTGCTTTGTATCCTGCTTAGTTTACTTTAAATTTTACTCATTACATTCTTTTTCGTAACTTTACTCCTTAACCCCTAAAACTTAGGTTTAATGTTAAACTTTGTAGGTTTTTTACCACTTTTACGAGCCCCACGTTATTCTTATGGAGAATAGCTATGAAATTTAAAGACTTTGGTGTGCTCATCTCAACCGTTTAGAAACGTGCTAGAGACTTGAAAATTAATAGTATTGCAGTATGGTATGTTACATTAACGGTGAATTTTGCAAAAGTCCCATTTTCAAATTTTTACCCCTAAAAAAATCCTAAATGGCGAACCTCTGAAAACGACAAAACACGTTTTTTTTCAAACAGCTATAGCTCGAAAACTCTTCAAAAAACGCCCTACTTTCAATATTAGGTAAATTTGTATAAATTTGTTTACGATTTTCACTACTTTTCCCACGTTTTTCATGACCCCCTCCTGATAGTCGACTTCCCTAATGTTAATTATACAGGTACATCGGTCTAAATCACGTGTACACACTTTAACATTAGCTGGAGATATGAAATTTGGTAGGATTGTTGGTCTTAGTCCCTAACAACCTAGAACATTCCCAAAAGTTACATTTTCCAATGATTTTCCCCCTTCCCCGATTCAACAATTTCTCCCTCCCATTATGTAATTTTTATGGGAAGTTTCTAACTTCGGTATGGACATTAGAACCGTTTACTTCAAATTTGACCGAGACTTGAGAAATACTATGAGTGCTATCTAGACCACTTCTAGGTGTGCTATGGACTTGAAATTTCCCGGCTTCTTGGTGATTGCTTCTCACCCCTTCCTAAATTTCAAAAAAGACATTTTAAAACTTACTATCACCTTTTTACTTCATACATCACTTAACTTATATCAACTTATTAAATATCGATCTATTCTAATATAGTTGTTAAATCGTGTACTTCATACATCACTTAACTGATATCAACTTTTAAAATATCGATCTATTCTAATATAGTTGTTAAATCGTGTTTAATTTAATATCGATTTCCACTATAACGATCCCCATTCGCCTTCTTTGGCCAAAAACTCAGTTGTAAAAATACTTTACTAACATACTCTCTTACCGCAACTTTTAAACAGATTTTTTATAAGGGGTTCTTTAAGGTGGAGTTCTTGAAATTAACTTGCCAACCTCCTCTACTGTATTCGTGAAATTGTTTTTATATAACGTTATATTGACTGTTTCACTGCCTGCTTTGTTACAACTCTAATCTACTAATGACGACTATCAGCTAGGGGCGAGCCAAAGGCGAATCTAATTAAATATACAGCCGCATGTGTAACTCACTGACTGACTGACTGACTGATCAGGTATACAAATTCTAACATACTTCTAGAAGAGCTAGGGACCTGAAATTTGGCACGATTATAGGTCTTGGTCCTAAACCACCCACAAAACTTCAAAAAGTAACACTTTCCTATTTTAACCCCTCAAAAAAAATTCAAAATGGCGGATTTTTGAAAAGTACGAAAAAGGTGTTTTTTTAAAACGTTTATTGTGCTTAAACCGTTGGTCTAATCAAAAAACGGAGCACACTTACTGTATTTAGAACTAAACGAGCTACAATTTTATAATGTAAAGTTTCTTTCTATCTCCACCCCTTCCCCCCTATATTTCACTCTAAACACAACATTTTTGAATTTTTCATCATGTTTTTTTGTTCAAACGTCCGTTGCGGCTCAACCGTAGGTCTGATCAAGAAACGGATAGCACCTACCTATGTATCTTTACTTTTGACGATCTACAACTTGGTAATTTAACATTTTTTTCCATCTTCACTCCTTCACCCCCAAATTCATGCTTAAACTTGAAATTTTGCCATTTCTCCTTGTTTTTTGGGGGGTTGGCTGCCCTGGAGTAGGTTAAAATACGTTTTGGGTATGTTTGACCCATTACTTGTTTTTAAATATGCCTTAAGTTCATCCTTAACCGATTTCGGAATTTTAACTCACCCTACTTAACCCTCAAAATTGGGGGGATAATTTTAGTTAAAATAAAAAATCCCGATTTTGATGATTCTCGTCAATTAAAAATTATATAAACGCAAGATTATATATAAGCAAACAAATTTTTTGTATACAAAATTTTATGGTGTACATTTTGTTCCATAGCGCCTTTTACCTATCTATACTCCAACCCCCTCAAATAACCCCATTTCGATAGTTGTGTCCTTGGAATTTAGGAATAAGCCCACTTACCCACACATTAGCGCTTGAACATTTAAATTTTTAGCGGTGTTGGTATTCGGTCCAAATTACCTTAAATATTATTAAAATCGTTATTGTTTCATTTTAAACCCCCCATGGTTTAAAATATCCCCCATGTTAATAAAAAAGAGAATTAGCATGTGGGCAATAAAATGGCATTTCAAGCATATTAAGGTCTTAGTAAGTATTAAATGGTTTATATTACCTGTCCGTCAGTGATCCTATTGTTGTCGTCTTAGGCAAAGTAAGAATTAGTAAGTTATTCATGGTCGTAAGTCATTTGAAAAATAAAAAAGAGGCCAATCTCATCTTATACACCCCCAAACCTACAACATCCCTCTAAAAAAAAAAAAACTCAAATCTCATGTAAAACTGTTTCTTGTCGATCTAGATATTTTTGATTTGTGTATGTTTAATGTTGTGAAACGGTAGTTTTTTTAATTACAACCAAGTTGAAAGTCGTTGTTTAAGTCACCCACCCTCCGTAACCCCTCTTGCAGAAACTGTACAAGTGGCAATAATAATAACGTTTATAATAAAAGTATACTATTAGCGAATTTCCCTATAGGGAAGTAGCTATTACCGTAGGTCTCATGGTAAGACCTAGGCCCGGGACCGATTTACTTTTTCATTTTGATGTCCCCAGAGGCCAAAAACACCATTCGTTCAATTTTTTTATATATATATATTTGTGTCCATCCGCACGATAACTTGAGTAATTTTTGTCCGATTTTGATCAAATTTGGTATGAAGGTGTAAGGCGGGATAAACTTGAACGAGTTCGCGAACCAGCATGATCGGACTTTGAGAACGGGGGTTTACGGGGGGTTTTATGGGGTAAAAATAGGTACAGCCGCATGTGTAACTGATCAGGTATACTAATTCTAGACCACTTCTAGACGTGCTAG
This sequence comes from Macrosteles quadrilineatus, assembly GCF_028750875.1. Classification (NCBI taxonomy): domain Eukaryota; kingdom Metazoa; phylum Arthropoda; class Insecta; order Hemiptera; family Cicadellidae; genus Macrosteles; species Macrosteles quadrilineatus. The sequence continues at coordinate 104,079,547 of NW_026542602.1, read as the reverse complement.
AGACTTGAAATTTTCGGCGTTTTGTAGGTCTAGTGCCCAAACCCCCGGGAAAATCCCGAAAAGTCGCATTTTCCCCTTTCAACCTCCCCTAAATTAACAATTTCCCCCCATGTTATTCTTATGGGAAATAACGTTGAAAAACACCGATTTTCGTACGCTCATCTGAAACGTTTAGAAACGTGCTAGAGGCTTGGAATTTGCGTAGTATTGTACTATGGCATCTTAAATTACCGGTGAAATTCGTAAAAAACCCGTTTTCAAAATTCTACCCCCCAAAAAAAATTCCATAAAAATTTCGGTTTTCGGAAAAACATGTTTTTTAAAACGGCTCTAGCTCGAAAACCGTAAGAGCTAGAATCGATTTGAGGAAAAATCGTGAGTTCGAAATTAAATTTTCTACAAGACAGTTTTGTCAGAGAAGGCGTCATATCGAAATTCGCACTCCTTCACCTTCAAAAAACGCTCTAACTCCAAAAATTGTGAAAAATCATCTATTTTTTTACGTGTTTTTAATTTTTAAAACGACTTTTCGTATATATATTTCTACTTTTTATGCTCCCAACGTTGAAAGGAAAGACCCTAGAATGACCTTTAATAATTTTAACCCACAAAAAAATTCAAAATGGCGGATTTCCAATCAAAGCATTTTCTTATGGAGAATTAGCACGTGTCGACAGGCAAACTAGACGTAAACGTCAGTAGGTGAAATATGGGCGTTTGGTGACAGAAAAAACACTTTTGTCACTTCTAGAGTAGCTACGGAGCTGAAATTTTTTAAAGGTTTGTCTGGGTACCAAACCACCCAGAAAGTCCCGAAATGTAGTTTTTGTTACTATTATGACAATAGCTAATTTGCAACCAAAAGGTGAGTGAGCGTAGCGAACGAGCTAACCTAAAGGCAAGTGAGCGCAGCGAACGAGCTCCAACCTAAAAGTGAGTGAGCGTAGCGAACGAACTTTAACCAGGATTTGATTGAGCCATGCGTTTAGTTTAATTTTTTTCCCATCTCCACCCCAAATTCGTTTTTTAACCTGAAATTTTACCATATTTTCCTTATTTTTCGTGAATTTTACTGCGCAAGTGGTCCATTCTTCATGCCGATAATTTTCACCAACCCCCCGCCCCCGAAGGGGGCCTAAGATTATTTTAAATATTATTTTACCTCACTCGAACTCCTAAAACTTTATATCGATGCTTATTGATGTTAAGAGTGTTTTAGAGGTTGTGACTTAGCAAATTTAATTTATCATAGCACCGGGGCTACATCGAGACTCTAACATGTCAAGACTGGTTTGGTTTGTACTAAACAACCCCTCTACTTCACAACTGCCAAGTTATCACTACGGCTTTTACGCAAAAAGCAAAAATGTTTCCGGACAACATCCTGTCCCCCGTGAACATTTCTCATCACGGCTACTATTAAAAGGGGGCCTGGGGGCGGAGCCCCCAGCGAGCACAAGGCGAGTTTAAGAATATAAAATGAGACGATTAACGAAGTCACGCAGACTGCAAGTTAGAGTCACGGGTGTTGTTGTGGTCACAGAAAAAAATTACCAAATTAACGGAGACTGCAGGTTATGCTCAAGGGTGTTGCCGTGGTCGTGGAGACTGTAGGTTATGCTCAAGGATGTTGCCGTGGTTGCGGGAGTCATGCTCAAGGGTGTTGCTGTGGTCGCGGGAGTCATGCTTAAGGGTGTTGCCGTGGTCGCGGGAGTCATGCTCACGGGTGTTGCCGTGGTTGTGGAGACTGTAGGTTATGCTCAAGGGTGTTACCGTGGTATGATTTTGTTCAGGTTATGCGGTTTGTAAAAATACTTTTGTAGGCAGAGTGCAGTATATGTATGCATGGTTTACTCACCTGTACCCTAGGGAAGACAGAGTGCATAGATGCATGGTTTACTCACCTGGATCCTAGGGAAGACAGAGTGCATAGATGCATGGTTTACTCACCTGGATCCTAGGAAAGACAGAGTGCATAGATGCATGGTTTACTCACCTGGATCCTAGGGAAGACAGAGTGCATAGATGCATGGTTTACTCACCTGGATCCTAGGGAAGACAGAGTGCCGTAGATGCATGGTTTACTCACCTGGATCCTAGGGAAGACAGAATGCATAGATGCATGGTTTACTCACCTGGATCCTAGGGAAGACAGAGTGCCGTAGATGCATGGTTTACTCACCTGGATCCTAGGGAAGACAGAATGCATAGATGCATGGTTTACTCACCTGGATCCTAGGGAAGACAGAGTGCATAGATGCATGGTTTACTCACCTGGATCCTAGGGAAGACAGAATGCATAGATGCATGGTTTACTCACCTGGATCCTAGGGAAGACAGAGTGCATAGATGCATGGTTTACTCACCTGGATCCTAGGGAAGACAGAGTGCATAGATGCATGGTTTACTCACTTGTACCCTAAGGAAGACAGAGTGCATAGATGCATGGTTTACTCACCTATACCCTAGGGAAGACAGAGTGCCGTAGATTCCTGGTTTACTCACCTGTATCCTAAGGAAGACAGAGTGCATAGATGCATGTTTTACTCACCTGGATCCTAGGGAAGACAGAGTGCATAGATGCATGGTTTACTCACCTGGATCCTAGGGAAGACAGAGTGTAGCAGATGCATGGTTTACTCACCTATACCCTAGGGAAGACAGAGTGCCGTAGATTCCTGGTTTACTCACCTGTATCCTAAGGAAGACAGAATGCATAGATGCATGGTTTACTCACCTGGATCCTAGGAAAGACAGAGTGCCGTAGATGCATGGTTTACTCACCTGGATCCTAGGAAAGACAGAGTGCCGTAGATGCATGGTTTACTCACCTGTATCCTAAGGAAGACAGAGTGCATAGATGCATGTTTTACTCACCTGGATCCTAGGGAAGACAGAGTGCATAGATGCATGGTTTACTCACCTGGATCCTAGGGAAGACAGAGTGTAGCAGATGCATGGTTCCCTCAGGCGTGTGTAGCCTGACACCTCCGTACACAGCTTGTTTATATCTTGGGTCGTGTTCCTCCCATAGACCTTCCAGAGTCTCCACCAGGTTGTAGCATGGGAACTCATACTCCGGCTCTCCATCCACATCACACTGTAAATATCAGACGATAAATGTAGACTTTATGAATGGTTCATTCAGCAGTTGGCTACAAATGGTCCATAAATCAAAATGGATTAATTTTTATTCTGGCCCCTGAGCCAATCTGTTTATGAATGTGAAACAATGGCGGATACAAGCTAAAAACAATGCATATTCCTAATTTGATCAGTATGACAGATAGATAATATATAACACATAGTATTCACATGGATCACATCAATGGAGTGTGAACTTAAGTATTCAAAAGTCAATGGTTAGAGCACAACACACTTGTTTACAGCACAATCCCACTACTCCATTACCTACGAGACAAGGACTATGGTCGGAACAGTGAGAAGGCCGTATTATCCAAGGAGCAGCAGTTCAGGATTTTGCCGCCATTGCGGAAAACAATGATAGGCCTTATGTTGTCCAACACAATTACGGGAGACGATAGTGATTTTATGTTAAGCACAAGAGATATTTAAGGAGTTTGCTGCTATCACAGATAACAACGATAACGTTTCTGGGAACTCAGGAGACGATGATGATAATGACCCCTAATCGGAGCGAGATCGGGAGATGTTAAATATTTTGCTGCGATCGTCGAAGACGATGATGGTTTCTTCCATTAGCACAGTATTCGTATAAGATTTGCCACGATCGCAAAAATGATAATCATGTTTCAGTTACCGCGAATGATAAAACGATTTCTGCAGCCATTGCAGGAGACAGTGATGATGTCCAAAGGACTATGGGAAGTGGTTAAGATATTATCACAATAGAATTGTAACCGATAGACAATGGCACGGTCAGATAAAGCGAGTAGTCGGACTAGCCAAGGTTGGACTAGTGAGCTTCTACTGTAATTGCTTACCAAGTACTCATTCTGAAAAATTAATTTCAAATAGAAATTAATGAGGACCCAGCCAACCTGTATGCAGAGCTGTAGAGTTTCAAGGACCTGCAGTAGTGCGAGTGCGTCAGTTTGAGGGAAGGCCGACTGGAAGTCCTCCACTGTGTAGCAGCCTGTGATACGAGCGTGGGCGACAAAGTCTATGGACAGAAGTTGTCCTAGCACCGGCCCACATAGCCATTGTGGAGACAACACCAGCAGATCTGGGTGTAGGCAGGACTTGAGATACACCACCTGGTGGCAATACACCGTAGATGAAAAACTAACAACTGACTATAGAACTATACATTCCACCCTTAAGTAAAAACTGTTGTCAGTTTTTGACTTTTAGAATCAAAATGGGCACAGTTGATAAAGTCGCCGACAGAGTGTGCTGATATAACTTACTGATTTCTGTTGAATGCGCCAATGTCAAACTGATAGGGCGACTTTTTGAGCTATAGCATCTTTATGTCACATTAACTATCTCAATCACAAAACCCAAAGGAGAAAAAAGAATAGAGAGTACAGTACTCTGTCAGTAGCTCATTCAAATACGTTCTTTTTTGACAAAAAATAGTACAGCTAATCCAAATGAATGGGATCACTACTTGAGAATACAAAATTCAATGCCTCTACCTCCATGGGAATTAAAGAGGATTACAATGGTCTAATAGTGCCAAATAGTGCAATTGACCATTGCAATATTACTTTCTTTGTGACCATGTAGTAGCCATGCAGTGACCATGAAATATTTCAATTTTGTGTGTGAATATAAACATGTTTCCTATTGAGAAAACTACAACCCACTGTTTAGGTAAGCCTGCTCTTCCTTTCAATAAAAAAATAAAACCTATTTTGGCCTAGAGCCCTTTCCTAAGAATACTTTCGATAAGTAGGGCCAAAATTAAAATTTGTGATAAATTTCAAATAGGTGTAAGTGTTAATATTTGAAACAAAACTGGTCTGTTTCCATCCAACAATATCATACAAGTACAAGGTGATTCAAATTCAGGGGAGGTTGATTTCCTTCTTACCCATTGAAAATGGTTCAACATCGAGCGACTATCGAAACCCTATCAGTTAATTATCACTTTTAGAGTTACTACAAGGCCAATATGTAGGCCAATTGTGTCTCATGACAGCCCTACCTCGCCCATGTGTTGTAGTTGAGTCAGCAGTTCACTGAAGTGCTGTGAGTCAGCCAGAGGGTTGACTTGTGCTCGGACAGCGTCTACGAAGCTATCCCACGACACAACCGGGAAACTCTGCGCGGACTTGCGCAAGGTCGGTAGCCAGCTGCGCACAGCCTCACAGAACCCTGTCATTTGTGGAACACCCTGCACACAGTCAGCTGGTCAATAGAGTACAAGACATTAAAAAATGTAATAAAAAACTTTTCTTTTGTTTGTATTGTACTTTTCAAAGAGGTTGGCAACTACTTTATACTTGATATTGTCTCCACATGGGCCTTAGGTCTGTCCATATAACATATTGTCACAGCAAGGTGTGAGCCAAAACAGTAAAAGAATGAACAGTACTAATAAATATTAGCGGCGGCACCAGAACAACATCGCTACTTGATTTTCAATAACTAAAAAAGAATTATTTCTTTAATTTCAACGTAAAAAGGTATTTAACGTCGCTAAGGTTTATAATGGTTCCTTAACTGATGTAATTGGTGTCTCCTAATGCTCTGATTTATTGTTTACACCCTTCTGAATGACTAATATTGTGGTACTGTATATTAAAATGTTGGAAGAAAGTACCTGATTGAGTTTATACTACAAAACTAGCTAAACCAATATGTATTTTTCAAGTCAACCCTGTAAACATTCATATTTATTTACAAATCAAACGTGTATATTATTTTACAATGGGGATTTAATGGTTCTTGATATTTGCAATCTATTTTTTATACATATAAATCTGATTAGGTTCTTTTGATTTTCATTTCAAAGTAAATTATGTAATTTAGTTTCTGTTACGTTTTTTATAACCTGTAAAAAACTTGATGATAAATCTAAGCAAAACATGTTCTATGTTCTTGATTTTGTCATTATGTCTTTTATGGTCTTTTACAATGGTTTTCAAGATCCAAAAAATTATGATTATGAACATACAGTTTAGTAGGCTGATTTCTAGAACGTTCCCTTGTTCTTTTTATTTACGGTTACATTATGTCGAGTAGACTATGTTTTAACTCGTACCTTTTAACTTTATATAGGACCAACTTTTTACTAGGTAAATCCAATTTGGAGTTTAACCACAATAAATAATTCATCCTTACTTTTAAGTACAAAGTTATATTTAATTTCTCACCAAATATTGCAACAAAAATAGTAAAATATACCATAGCCAATAATTAAATAAGTTGGTATAAAAAAAAACAATAATTCGTTAGTTTTCTACTTGGGTTTACTATTTACACTCGGAATTTCACTGTAAACTATAATTTCAAACTGTAAATAATACAAATAATCAGCTAAAAACTACAGGAGTGGACAAGTGCAGTACAACATCAATTCAAGTGAACTTCAAAGTCTTCAAATGAAATCGGATTATTTAACAAACACAAAGTAATTGAAATAATATAAAGAAGTACTAAAGATAGGAGGACATTACAATATATTTCACCAGCAAGTTATACAACTCTTTTTCATTGACAAAACACATTTTTCAAGTACAGTTGAAGGGACTTTCATTCAAGAATCACATTGCACATTCTAACTCTACAACAAACATTTTGTGACAACAGTGATTGGCTAGAGCCATACAGTGAGTCCACGAAGTGCTGCCAACTGTGAATCTTTAACATCAAATATCCCTGCACTCTCCCTACAGCCAGTACCACGTTGTGTTACTATAATTTTTATTTTGAAACATTAATATTTCTTTCATTACAAAAGTTTGAATTTCCTAAAGGGTAGGCAGTGAGAATTTCAGCTTTGTTTAAAGGGAGAAAAGTACTGAAATGAACAAGATTTTAAGTAAAATAGGCTGAAATGTTGACTAAAACCCAATAGAAAAGGATTGTATTTGAGACTAAAGTATTTACTTGAGAAACATTAACTATTTGGAAAAACTAAAATGATTTTAATTTATTTCCTTATGGAAATATTTGCACACTTAAAAAATATCCTCTTGAATGGATATTATATTTTCCTAAATATACAAACCGTTTTATACTTCTCACCAACAGACCCTTGTATAAATTAGAAGATTTTTTCCAACTTCCTGAAATTAGATTCTTTTGATAGTGACAATATTCTCTGTAAGTAGTCTTAAGTTTAATATTGTGTTTTTATAACTGACTCCATTCTGTACAAAATGTGCAATATGAATGAAGTTATTTTGATTGATTGATTGATTGATACACATTTGTTGGATGACAAAACTAAAACTACCTTATGCATCTATCCCTTTAACACTTGGCATTTCACATAAAGTAACTCACACAACACTAAAGTTGAACAGAGTACAACATTCTAGTGAAATTCAGGAAAATAGACCGCTGGACAAGTTTTAACTACAATGATTTAATTGTAACAAAATTAGGCTACTGATACATAGGCTAGCACACATAGTAATGCTTCAGCACTGATAAATGGGAGGTGGGGAGTAGTGTATTTCAATTCTGAAATATATTATGGAGTGGGAACTGGACTTTTTAATGGCTGGTTTGTAATATCTGGCAGTGGGGATGTATGCATATTGTGTATATGGCACAATTTGTTAATTGTGTTTTGGGAGAGTTTTCTATGATATTGCTTAGCTTGGAATGTTTGTCAAAATTTGAACTGGGAAACGACACTTTTAAAACTTGGTTTGGTATATTGTTTCTTCTGATTACAAGAATGTTTACTGTATATTAACAGTGAGTGACTTTTGGAACCTATTGTCATCGAACATGGCTACCTTGTAACCGCTTTCCTCACTCGGACAAATTAGTTAGCTGAAGATGTACAATACAGCTGTAAGCAACAGCTGTAGCAAAACATGTTGTGGGAAATTATCATGTTAATGAACAGTTGATTAAGATAAGTAACAAAACATCACTAATGTTTAATTAATACAGTTCAGGGGCAATAATGGGTTCTTGCAATTGATTAATTAATAATAATTTACTCGTTCTCCTATGAAATCCAAGGAGAGCAATTAAGTCAGCAAACTATTCACACAACTAGGCAAGTTTTACAGTGGTCTGGCTGCAGGGAAGCTGTACCTGACGCTTTAGTCTGAGAGGGGACTCGGTCAGGAGGTTATATCCGTTGACTGAACGTCTCACTTCGGTCATACTATTGGTCCGTTCCCTCACCTGACACCACAACCAACATTTACTTAACTAAAGTAACTATTGACCAAGTAGCTACCTGGTTCTACTTTCTGACAAAGTTTGCCTGTTTCATAAAATAAATTTTTAAGTGTTAAAAAGTGGAGTTAAGAAAAAGGGTTCATGATGTTCCTCCACATTTGAGATTAGTATGTAAAGTAGAGGTTAAAAACAAGTAATTTTAACAGATTTTTTTTTTTGGAGGAGAGAACACGTGGCTTAGGAAGTCTAAGAAAGAAGTAATGGATAAACAACTAATTTACCCAAGGAAAGAGTTCTAGGCAGTTGATAGTGCACAAAGAGTTCACAACACAATTAATTTTATGATCTACTTCCTTCTAAAGATGTACCCTTAAAGAGGTGATGTATAAAGTTGTGTTGTGAGTTTATGTGTTGTTTTATTTGCCTGGAACTCTTTTCTTAGGTTAGTTAGTATCCATTGATTTCTTCCTTGATTTTGAACTAAATCAGTAACTTATCTGCCTTATTGGTACAAACTCAACATTCTTCAGCACAGAGGGTGACACACTTATACGAGGTTTAAACTTTAAATGGTTTCATATCTGGGATAAACAAAGATTTTGGAATAGGCATAACATTGGTGATAGTTTAACAAACTAAAACAAATAACACAGACCTATATAATGCAATCAACAAATGACCTCAGCTTAAAGGCAATCACAAGTTTCTGTCCCTTGTTAACTTTGCCTTCCATCCCATGCAAACATTTGACTATAGAAAAAGAATAGCTAAACCTGTATTGCATAGAACATAGTAAAGCTTTAAATACCTGTGCAATGCTCGTTCGCTCGGTTTGCACCAGGGATTTAAGTAGTCGTATACCAGGACTGAGTGCTTGGTGGGAGTCCACAACTACGACGCGGCGATTGATGTGGAAAGTCGTCGCGTAGTGTTGCCGCAGCGTCACACAAACACTGTTTGCCTGTTCGCTCACATAATGGCCACTCTGGTCGCGCAGTGTTTGTGACGTGTCTGCATGTGTAGCCACTAAAATCACCCTGGGCATGTTGCCACTGATTCCGTTGGTTCCTAAACAAAAAATACAGTTATGAGAGTGGGATGTGGAAAGATAAAAAAAATTCGGTGCATAGATATTTGTTTTTGAATTTTTATTTTAAAATAACAACTAGACTATAAAAAAATAGGGATGTTTTTTACTGAAGTTACCTAGAGGTTCTGTAGGAGGGATGCGGGCCTGCAGGAACGTCAGCCAGAAGTGACACTGCCGCAGCTGAGTGTTGGGAGGGTCCTTGAGGCTGAACACTACGAGGAACACTGCGTTCTTGGCAGATGTGGTGAGCAGGTGGTGGTACACACAGAAGTACATGTCCTGTCCTGAGAAGTCCCAGAGAGTAACGTCCCCTGCGCCTGATAAACTCACCTGTAAGTTAAAATCAAACATACTCCTTGTAGATTCATCCTCATTACGGATCAACAGAAAACAAATTAACATCCACTTTATTTAGACAGTTTGTTGTTGTTTAAAGTGCTTGTACTATGGCATTATAACCAAAGAGTAAAAACACTTACTTACTTACTGCTGTGGCCACTGGTACCCTAGATGGTACTTGGCCTCCCCAACACACTGCCTCCATAGGTCTCTGCTTCTTGCATCTTCCTTCCTTCTCCCTAGCTTCCTCAGGTCTTTCTCCACTTGGTCGAACCATCTAAGTTTCGGTCTTCCAAGGGGTCTTCTACCTTCTGGGTTATTCCTCAAGATGTTCTTTGATAGGGAGTTGTCATCTTTTCTTAGAATATGCCCTGCCCATCTCAGTCTTCTGCTCCGTACCTCAGCGACAATATCCGGATCCTTAAATAATTCTCTAAGTTCCCAATTATGTCTCGATCTCCATTGTCCATCCTCAAAAATCGGTCCGTACACTTTCCTCAAAATCTTGTTCTCAAATACAATAGCTTTCCTTTCTGATTTCTTGCTTAAGATCCAATTTTCTGAACCATACAGGAGAACTGGTCTGATGATTGTCTTATAAATCCTGAGTTTGGTGGTGTGGGATATTATTTTTGAAGTTAGTAACTTGTGATAGGCCGAAAAGCTTTTTTGTGCTAGGTTTAATCTATTTTGTATTTCTAGCTCTTCATCATTATCGCTGGTGAGGACGACTCCCAAATACTTGAAATTTGTTACTATTTTAAATTTATACTCTTCAATTTCAATGTAGTTGTTATTTTGGTATCTTGGTTGATCATCATCTTGTTTTCTTCCACATGTCATAAACTTAGTTTTCTCTTCATTTATGTATAGCCCCATTTTTCTTGTATGTTCAATAAGCATTTTTGTTACATATTTCATTTCTTCTATATTATGTGTAATTAATACTATGTCATCTGCAAAAGCTAGCAAGTTTATGTTTGTTCCTATCTTAATCCCTACTTCTGTCTTTCTTATCTCCTGAAGGGCTGTTTCTATGGCTAAATTGAACAGCAATGGAGATACCCCGTCTCCCTGCCTCACACCCGTGTTCACCTCAAAGTCTTCCGATACGTCTCCATTTACCCTAACTTTGCACTTAGAGCCTAAAACACTCAATTTTGCTAGTTCTATAAGTTTTCTTGGTATACCTAGATGCTCCATGTTTATCCACAACTTCTTTCTATTTATGGAGTCATAAGCCTTTGAAAAATCAATTAAGAGGCAACAAAATGATTTGTTGAATTCATAATACTTTGCTATTGACACAGTAAAAACACAAATAAAAAAAATCTACTCTAATACATTACATACTCCATGAAACTAATATGGATACATTAAGGTTAGGTTGGAAAGTAACTGTTAATATAATATAACCTAACCTATTTACAGTGCTTTCACTAATAACTGAGTAACAAAAAGCACATTAAAAATCCAATGTAGGCTGAAAGCAGTTGTTTTGGGATATTTTATTTGTGTATCTATTAGACTCTGGACTAACATTATTTATAAAAACATCAGTACGGTATGTGTACCTGTTGAACATCTACGCCCCTCGTGTACTGGAAGTTGTACAGGTCAAAGTTGAGAGAGTTGCGTCTTGATGTTAGATCCATCTCAATATGCATCTTGTTTGGTGAAGCAGGCATGGCTGATAAAAGAACAAGTTGGTTAGTGCAAAAAATACTTTCTGATTTGTTTACCTAATGAGAAGGATGTTCACAAAGCCATGTTATAGCAATCGGTTACTGGACAATTTGTGACTTGGAGTCGGTATAGCTGTTCTCTTAAAAATATTAGAAGAAATATGAATCAACTTGTCTTCATCTGTAGTGTCATCAGCTTATGTGAGGGCTTTGCAACTCGACCAGAATAGTTAGAAGATGTCAGATTCGAGTTTAGAAATTATTTTTTCTTACAGTTACCTGACAAAGCAGGCTTTCTTGTACTGATTGTACCACGCAAAGTAGCTAATTGCTGCATTTACTTACTTTTGCCGCACTCATTTTATTTTTGCCAAACTCCAGTATTCCAACCAAAAAACTCAAAAAAATGTGCATTAATTAGGTGTGTATGCTTGAAAATAAGTCGGCAACACTTAAAGATACTACAACTAACTACGATCAGCTGGTGCAGTGTTTCATATTTTGTTCAACGCTTGGATTTAACCCAACCTAAAACGTGTTATTTATGTGTTTGAAAGACTAATTATTTCTATGCTTTATAGTAGCAAAAGGAAAATAACACGAGCGCAAGGTGCCTTTGCTGCACTCAAGAAACTTTTCTCACAAGGGTAACTTCGCAGACTAGTAACACAGATAGCTATATTTAACAGTTGATTCAAGATAAAAATTCTCACTAATGTTTTATTTTAGCAATACATTTTAATCTGCTCCTAAACAGGTACAACCAACAAACCTAAAAGAAGTTAAACATTTAATTCACACACATTTTTCTAACCACCGCTATTTGAAAGTACACATTAATTTAGAACATAATATAACTGTGCACAGGTACTTTTTTGAAGTCAATGCAAAAGATTTATCAGTCTACAGTAAATGAAATATAAAAAAAAAACACTAATATATGGTACTGTGAATAATATTAAAGTCGAGAGCAAAAGGGTAACTATTGTACCAGTTGGGAATATTCTAAAAAAAAATTACATTTAATCTCATTAGGTGACAAAAATGAATATAACAAATAACAAAAATAACGTTTTCACTTACAGTTTGTATTGTTGCTGACAAGAGGTCTGCTTCTGCGGAAGAAACTGCTGAAGTAACCAGTCTTGAGTGTCTCTACAAGGGTGGACTTGCCAACCCCTGAGTGTCCGAAAATCTGGATGTTGACCCGAGGAGGTAATCCGACCTTGGGCAACAGCTGACGGATAAACCCTTCCTGGGTCTCTCCCTGCATCAAAAGTTGAATATACAGAGAGATATGCCAGGGGAAAATATTTCACACAAAAGACAGAGATACTCTTACTTTCACATAAGGTACACTCAGTTGGCTGATGAAGAAATTGAGGTAGGCTTTGTTAGAAAAAATAAAGATACAAAAAAGTTTCAAAGTATTGGTTTTAGTAGAATGCATTTGATGGAAGAGAACAAAATACTGTTATGAGAGAGTACTTATTCCCTCATGAGAAATTCGCTAAAAATCTACTTACATTTTTCACCCTGTTAAGCAGATTGCTGATGTCATTATGGCCAAATTTCAGAGCTGTAATTTCGGCCTTGGCTCCGTCTTGGTTTTTCACATCTGTGTTGCAGCCTGCCAAGCAGAGACTCCTGAAAAAGGTATGAAAATCCTTTAATGGGAAGCAAGCTGGTCTAATGGTAGAGCGCGGGGCTTTGGAGCCTGAGGTTGCCGGGTTCAAATTCTGCCAATCATTAATGGATTTTTTCTATGTGATAATGCCGCAATTCTTTAGGACTAGCCTTAAGTAAATGTTAAAAATAGTTCCGGGCTAGAACCTAGCATCCTAGGATGTGAAGGTGGGACATACGGAAAAAAGAAAAAAAATCCTTGAATGTTAACTCAGTTCTGTTCATTGTTTTAGCGCCCTATCTCTTCTTCTCACTACACCAAGAAAACTGCTCTGTCTCAAATGACTGGGTAGCAGTGTAGTTAAAGTATTTGACTTAAAATGTGAAGTTCACTGGTTAGATTTGAAGATTCAGGACTCAGTTGCCATCTGCCATTGGGCAATTAACAAGTTAAGTGTGCGGGGCTGGAATTCTCGCCCCACAGTACCGGCACCAGTGGGAAGAGACGGGAAAAGTCGTTTCCTACCATGCCAACAATCATGCCTCAGTGTGAGCTACGAGACCTTCCCGATCGGAACACCCCCCACCACCGCACCATTTATAAAATTATAAATGCCTCAAATTCTAACAAAAGATGTACAAGAAGTAATCACATTTTAAGCTAAATCTTTAACAAAAAGTTAGTGCCACTGGTGGTATTCGATCCAGCTACAATCAGTTCTTCAGCCCAGAATGCTGGTGGGGGGGGGGGGTTCGAATCGGGAAGGTTTCGTGTGTGAGCTCAGCCTTGCAAATGCGATCTTTTTCGATGGTGTATCTGGGTTTTTAGCCCCTGCTGTATCTCTCCATTTGGCCATGGTGAGGGCCTGCTAGCAGTTTAGTTTAGTGCTGCTATCTGTTGGGTCCTTTTAAAACTTCGTCCACAACAACTGGAAAGCAGTACATGCTATAATATGACTCTAATTTGGATGAAAATAAATTTAAACGTTTTCATGGCCTCAACCACGCAGCGAATTATTAGCTGTTCCCACCACTGGCCGTGGCCAACCATTGCGCAACTGCACTGTACGTGTTAAAATGGTTGAAGTTAAATTTATAAGGTCAGGGTTTGGACTGTCCTCTAACAAATTAACTTAAAAAAATGCCAATAGTGTAGATATTTATAAAAGAAAACATGTACCTACAATTGCAAGAACTGTTTTTAATTGTTACATTGCAGCGGAAAGGCATTTTTTCTTACAATTCCTCTTATTTTTGTACTAGTTGTTCCTGCAAGAGGCAGTATCGTTTTACCAATTGACTTTTCATTACCACTAGAGTGATTCCAGTAGTCCATCTTGGAGTAGAATGATTGAGTTGACCTAATTGTAAAACACATTGTTAGTTTTATGTCACATCGCTGCCTAGACTATAGTTAAAGACAACGCCTCCTGATGTGCAGCTGGAGAGGGGATAAGATAACCTGGAAGAGCCAGTCAAAAACTTGGGGTCAATAGTGTGAAGATGAGGAGGATACATTAGATTACGCATTGGATAAACCATCAAATATGATGTAAAATGTCTCAGTTCAATATCAACCAGGACAATATCAATCAGGACACCTAGGACACTATCAACTGGGAACCAGGGAGTGACGGGTGCAGATGGGCTTGGGGAATAGTTAACTAAATTAATTTAATCATGAAATGAATTAATTAAACTATGTACCAGTATTTAGAATGAAAAGGAAAGCCAGTTCAAACAAGCAAGAAATATGTACCTTTGATAACGTACTGGTCAGTCCTGTAGGTCCTGTCTGTAGAGTTGCTTAAAACTCTTATATAAAATAAATATGAATTAAATAAATGGCCTATGATAAGGGTTACTGGCATGGACGGATCCAGCCAGTTGAAAAGTAGAAGGCCGCTTTATTTAATTAATTTTATGGGCCGGGGGTATGGAACCCTCCTCAGGTTGAACATAATATCTATAAACATGCATTTTTGGCCAATATGGAAGAAGGTGAATAGTAAAATTTAAATCTCCTCATGCCTAATTTTTAGATTTAGATTTTAAAAATATATTCAACGACAGGGGGGGGGGGGCAGTGGCCGCCCATGGTTATTAGCAAGACCTGCTCGGTGGCAAGTTTTGAAATTTCAATTGATCCACAGGGTCTGGTTAGAACGTTTCCAACATGAACCAATTTAAAATTAAATTTCCTAAACTGATATCTCTGTGTGAAATGAATTGTTACTGTACCTGATTATCTCCGTGTGTCCATATCGCGCGGCCAGGTGGAGGGGGTATAGGCCTTGTTTGTTAGGAATGTCCGTGTCACAACCAAGACGACACAAACTCTGTACAACACCCAGTAAGCCTTCTCTGACTGCACCGTGGAGTGCTGTCTCTCCATTCTGTGAAATATTTTTGGCAATGACAAACAAAGAGATATACAGTATGCCTATGCCATTACACACATTTTAAAACACTTTTGAAGAAGAAATAAAAAGCTCCTTGCTATATAAATCTGATCCCCCTGTAAAGGGGTTTTTTAATGCAACCTAAATAATTACAACTATTAATACCCCCGCCGCAGCAAACCTGCAGACTAAGCGAATTTCCATTTGACTGATTGGATTTACACTGAAATGTCTACTTAAAAATATATTCCCGATTTAAATAGAATTAGTTTAACAAGTACTTAGGTTTGCTGCATCAGGGAGGGTAAAACTGTTTTTTTTTGTAAAATGTTAATAGTTAGTAAGAAATAAAAACATTTTCCAAATTTGATCAAAATATGTTCATAAACAAGCAAACTACAACAGTTCACTTATTCTCCATAAGAATAACATGGGAATTTTAAATTTACAATTTTTTGGAATTTTCTCCGTAACCATTAGGCGCATAATAACGCTTCAATATACTAAATTATTTGTTTTTTTAAGCTCTACAAAATGGTTCAAGAATCAAGAATCAAGAATCAAGATCTTTATTGTCATTGACCTTTTACAAGGAATAGACATAGTCAACAATAGAAATAAAAACTAAAGCTATAAAATACAGTGGGTTCTAAATTAAAAATTAATATTAACATCAGAAACTAAGTACTCTGTTATACAGTAGTATGGATTTTGGATGAGCCACTCAAACATTTTAGACTTAAACCTATTAAAAGGAACCTGTTTTGCTGCCAGACCTAATTTATTAAAAAACCGTATGCAATTTATTTTATGGCAGTTATCTGTTTTGGCCAATCTATGAGCAGGGATATCTAGATTGGATTTGCCTCTTGTATTGTAAGAGTGTATACTCTCTCTACAAGTGAATTGATGAAGATTGGCTTTAGTGTAGAGGAGTATGTGAAAAATATACAAATTTACAACGGTCATAATTTTAAGGTCTATAAAAAGAAGTCGACAGCTATCCACAGGGCCAGCCCCACAGATTGTTCGTATGACTTTTTTTGTAATAAAAGAATTTCATGGGTGTGGGGGGAGTGTCCCCATAGTATAATCCCGTAAGAAATATGAGATTGAAAAAAACCAAAATAAGTAATCCGAAGGTATTCATTACTAACAAAATCTCTGAGTTTCCAAATTAGATAATTTACTCTGGAAATTTTTTTACAAGTGATTTCTATGTGCTCTTGCCAATTTAATTTTGAATCAATTTGGAAGCCTAATAATTTTACAGATTTTAATTCATTGTCAAGTGGGGATAGACTCAAAAGAATTTTCTGTGTTTTTTCATGATTACATGTCAATTTATTTGAAGAAAACCAATTTAGTGCTGATGTTATTGATTCATTAGTAATTAAATCAAGCTCATGGATATCTCTATTTGTTGCAATCAAAGTTGTGTCATCAGCATATACAACAGTGTCTACTTTAACATTCCTCGGCAGGTCATTTATCGAGATTAAAAACAAGAAGGGTCCCAAAACCGAGCCCTGTGGAACACCTACTTCAACCAATCTTAAGTTAGACTGACTGCCTCCAACAGATACATACTGCTTTCTATTAGTTAAATAGGATTTTAAAATTTTTAAAGTTTCACCTGTAATACCATAAAATTCAAGTTTTTTGAATAAAATATCAAAAGGTACAGAGTCAAAAGCTTTTGTAAGATCAAATAAAGTTAATGAAACAGTTTCTTTATTTTCAAATGCATTTAAAGATTTATTAATTACTTCTAAGACAGCTGCAGTTGTTGATTTACCCTCTCGAAATCCAAACTGTGAATTTGTCAATAAATTGTTATTTTCAAAATATTCATTCATTTGTTTATGCATGAGACATTCAAAAATTTTGGAAAAGATTGGCACTATTGAAATAGGGCGATAATTACTAGGAAGATTTTTATCACCTTTTTTATATACTGGAATAATTTTAGAAATTTTGAGAAGGTCAGAGAAATAACCAATTTTCAAACATTTACTAATACCAAAAGCCAGAGGCTCACTTATAAAATGAATTATTTGTTTGATGCTATCATTTGAAAACCAGTAATGATCCATAGCTTTTGAATTTGAGAAATTAGCTACAACATTGTTAACCTCTTGCCATGATACCTCCCTCCATTGGAAATGTAATTGTCCTATAGGGGGAGTCCCCAGCAACTCATGCGCAGGTGTGTTGGTGAGAGGGATTCATGTTCAGGTTTGGAAATAAATTGCTAAATTTTATGTTTTTTAGGTAAAAAATGGGAAAAACCTATTTTTACCCCATAAAACCCCCCGTAAACACCCGTTCCCATGGTCCGATCATGCTGGATCGCGAACTCGTTCGAATAAACGTAGGTTTACACGTTTGTACAAAATTTCATCAAAATCGGATCATTTTTGCTCGAGTTATCGTGCTGACAGACACATATATATATCTAATATATAAAATTCTCGTGTCACAGTGTTTGTCTGCAAACTCCTCCGGAACGACTTCACCGATCGTTATGAAATTTGGTGTGTAAATTCTGTAGGTATGCGAATCGGACGTAAACTATTTCCCGTTTCGAAATTATACTTTATACTTATACTTTCTTATGAAATGGCGACCATACTATGTAGGTATTTTAAGCCAAGTATGAATGGAGATGAGTGTAGGATGAGTGGCACGATCTTGTAGTCTTGTTAGTGACTATGGCCGACATTCCTAATTCTTAAAAGGGCTCCGCCCCAGTGGCTCTGGAGTTTCCCATGTTAACCTTATGAGAAATGGAATTAATGAATCTTAACAGCTGTTTCAATTAAACAAGTTGGTTCTGTTCTATGATGTTCAATAGCATTAAAGTTACAAGGATTACCAACAGGGTGCAGCACTATTATTTCTTTTACATTTATGACAACAGCTAATTTGCAACCAAAAGGTGAGTGAGCGTAGCGAACGAACCTCAACCTGGAGGCGAGTGAGCGTAGCGAACGAGCTAACCTGAAGGCAAGTGAGCGCAGCGAACGAGCTCCAACCTAAAGGTGAGTGAGCGTAGCGAACGAGCTCCAACCCAAAGGTGAGTGAGCGTAGCGAACGAACTTCAACCAGGACGTGATTGAGCGATGCGAACGAGATCATCTTGAAAATTAAACGTAACGGTACTTTCTTTCCATCGGTCTGTCTTAGGGGAAACCTATAACTTAGGCGATACGAAGTTCGCCGGGTCAGCTAGTATATATATAAATATATAAATATATATATATGAATTTGAACGGATGGTGTTTTTGGCCTATAGGGACCTCAAAACGAAAAATAAAATCGGTCCCGCGCCCAGGTCTTACCATGAGTACTACGGTAATAGCTTATTCCCTATGGGAAATTCGCTAAAATGTAGAAAATGTATACAATCGATCTACAAAATCCTGGCCTAGAGCTTTTGGTTGAACAAAACTACCTATTGAAAGACACTTTTTAACGACAAAACCAGCTTAAATTTACATATATACCTGTTTTCCTTACTTCATTGTCAATCTGCTAATATGCATTGTTGCATATACATTATATCTATGAGGTTTAGAGTTATTGAGAAATTATTGTAAATGAGACTCAACATGGTGTTTTTGCAAGCTAAAATAAAGTACCATATGTATTGATGGTCTAAGTTTTCATAGTTTTCTAAAGATGACTGATTTTTTACTTACTGAAATCACCCATGGAAACATAAATTCAAACCTATCTCGGCATAAAACCAATGATTTTATCTTATCGTACAATTTACATACTTTTTGAGCTTTTTACCCATGATGAGTATATTCACAATAAATATTAACAATAATACTAAAACTCATTTGCAATATAACTATGCAACAATGCATATTAGCTGATTGGCAATGAAGTAAAGTAAAAAGAGATACTAACATGAGGATGTTTTGTCATTAAATATTGTCTTTACATACTTGTAACTTGGGTTGAGTAAAAAAAAAACAACACTCTGTATAAGTTGGTGTAGGGCTTGAGTTAGTTCTAACCACTGCAAGAGTATCAGAGTATCATTAGGCTTACAATCAAATAATTCATTTATGATTGGGTGGTATTTTAACCAGAAACATAAGGACTGAATTGCTTTACTATTACCACACTATGCACTGTGTTAAAAATTATTGATCCAATCAGTTTGATTAAATAAAATCAAGTTTTCAGCCTCTGGTTATCATGGTGGGTCGAGCGTTAATAGTTCAAAACCTTATGACTTAAAATTATAGCTGTAGTGATAAAGCATTCACTTGTTACTAATTTGAAACTTGGCTTGGCAATATATTTTGTTAAGTGATTTTTCTGATTTGAATCAACAAAACCTCCACAACTATCAAAGTCTCTACACCACATAACATATGTATTTTGTGAAAGGACAAGAACACAAATTAAAGATTTTTATCCCACTGAAACTTAATTTCTTATTCAACAGGTGCCTCACCATGTCTTGCAGTTCTACATCGGCCCCGGCCTGGTGTATGAGGTACGTGGCTACGTCTGAGTGTCTGTGAGTGAGAGAGAGATGTAGAGGAGTCGCCCCCTGGTGGTTAACCACATCTACAAGAGCTCTGCTCTCTACCAACAACTTGACACATTCTAGGTGACCCCATGTCGCTGCAATGTGTAGAGGTGTGTCACCTTCCTGACCAACAAAACCAAGGAAAATTAATTTATCTTTTTGTGAAGAAAGTTAAATAAAGCCAAAAGTTTTGTCAATAGCTAAAGTCCATTTTGCTAAAATCTTTGGTGAAAACGTGGCAAAAAGGGATCCAAACACATGTTGACTATCTTCTCGAGGGAAACAAAATCCCTGCTGCAAGCAATTAAAAACTAGCATTATTGGGGGTTATTTTTGTAAACTTAGGCTTAAAATATATGTTGTAAAATCTAGTGTTAAATAGCAAAACAAATAATTAACCAGTTGAGACTAACTTTAAAATTGTCTTTAGCTGATTAACAAGGATCATAAAATCTATAAGAAAATACGTACAATATATGATAAAAGTCAATTTATGGAGCGTGGAACGACCATTACATCTACATTTTATTGTGAAACTTTAAAACGGCTACAATGAGCATCTTGGTCATCTGACATCTGGCTTTGTGTTTGTACATAAGGCTTTGTGTTTGCCCTCACAAAGGACAAAGAACAACTGAACTTTTGGAAAAGTTCAAATGGGACGTTTTTGACCCCTCCCCCCCCCCCCTACAGCCCGGACTTAGCTCCCAGTGACTTTCACCTTTTCCTGAACATGAAGCGGTGGTTTCCATCTCAGAAGTTTGCGAGTGACGCAAACAGTGTTTCAAAGCGCTGTGAAAGGTTTGCATCTTTCTCAGGCAGCAGATTTTTTTAGAGACGGAATTTTAAAAACTGTTAAAAGATATAATAAGTGCTTAAATTTCTTTGGTGAATTATGTATAATAGCAGAGAAAAACTGTAGTTTTAAAATCTATGTAATGCAATTTTTGTATCTCTACTGGATTAAAACATTTTATTTCAAAACGGAGGTTATTTTGTGGACGACCCTTGTAGATATTCTAATAGATTTTGTGACACCTTGTATATTTGTTTAAAGGTGTAAACAACATTAAAATTTTCAATAACAAAAAATATCAAGGAAAAACCAACCAATGTTTACTGTCCTCACCTTGTTGCAGCTGGTGAGGCTAGAGCCGGCTCTGATCAGGAGTGCCAACTGTTGCTCGTTGCCGTGCCTCGCTGCGTGGAAAACTGCTGTCTCACCCATACTGTCTGCGGCTGCTAGGTTGGCACCACTGGAGAGCAACAGTCGTGTGATCTCTGTATTATCAGCTCTCACCGCCACGTGCAACACTGACTCTCCATTCTGCGTAAGAAAATTTAAATGTGAAAAACATAGTTTTTATTAGTTAAAATTACCAAAAAAGTATTTAAAGAAATGTAAAGATTGCAGAGAGGTTGTGAATTATTTCCAGCTATATCGGTAACAATTTTGGTCTAAACGATTGGAGTGGAGTGACTAAAAAAATATGTATTTCTTGTGCCAGAGTGGACTCTTTCCCTGCTATCCTCACAAATATACTTGAAACTTATGGCTTTAACTCTATGTTACGTCATCAACCTCAAATCATAACAGTTAATTTGGCTCAGTTGATTGGATTTATTTCTCCACATCAGAAACATAATTCATAGCTCAAAAGACATTTTGCGTCTATACTCTGTTCACAACATTTAGGCGGTTTTAGAGAATTTCTTACACCATTTTTTTGCCTACCTTAAGGAAGTAAATGCAAAACTTAACGCACCTTGTCAATCTGATTAAGGTCAAGGTGTAAAATTTGTTCAACTGCTGTGACATCTCCTGATTGGACGGCGTCAAAAACGGAAAGTGGACTGGCTATGACGTCCGGCACCTGGAGGAGTTGGAGATTTAAAAAATCAAATTACAAATGTTACGAGTTTTATGTATTTTTGTAGTCAACTATTGACTTTTTGATACTGAAGTAGACATCCCACCTGTATAGACCTGATGTAGCCAGAATTTTAATTTTAAAATAGTTCAGTCAAACAGGGTCCACAGGGGTCAGGGGGGGGGGTCTACAGGGTGTTCTACAGTCAGAATTTCTATCACCCCCCCCCCCCCATTTTTGTTTACTATGATAGTTGTTGTGACCTAAAAGTTTCTATAGTTTATAGCAAGTTGTCCTTTCAGTTTAATAAGGATACATGTTGACACTAATCAGTAATTTACTTCAGCGCACACTGTCAGTGGCTAAATTCAACTATGTCATTTTTTTATCCTATAACTGGCTTCAACTTTAACATCAGTATGAAATGTTTAGTTCTATCCATTGTCAAACAGTCAACTATAGTAACTAACCCTCAATGACTTTCAATGAAAGTCAAGTTTACTTTAAAGTGTTAGTATTAAAGTGAACTTGCTTAGCATTTCCAATAAATATTATATAATTTTTATAATTGATTGATATTATGTTTTCAAAGAAGCCTGCAGGGTATTGGTTATGGAATAATGGAATGATGCAAGAGCATTTCAAAAAGATTTTTGAATCCTTATGACATATTAATTTTCATTAAACACAAACAAGACTAAAATATTAAACAATAGCGGGCAACTACTAACATTTGATGTTAATAAAAACAGAATCACCATCATAATCCCTTACTTAACTACAGCTCAGTTACAGATTTGAGATTTCACAGCACGAAGCACGCATAACCAATGTAAAATGCAAGTCAGTAGCACAGTAATTTAGTAACATCTGAGTGAGTTTATGGTTTTATCTGGAACCTAACTGAATAGCATCCGCTTTCACCCTATCACCCTAGGTTACGGGAAGGAATGTGCAGTGAAGATTGTATGAAGGTTGGATGAAGATGTTATTTTTTATTTGTTCAGTATTTAGCGAATTTCCCATATAGGGAATAAGCTATTACTGTAGTACTCATGGTAAGACCTGGACCCGGCACCGATTTACTTTTTCGTTTTGAGGTTGCTTGGGGCCAAAAACACCATCCGTTCAAATTCAAATATATATAGGCTACATATATGTGTCCTTTAGCACGATACCTCAAGCAAAAATGATCAGATTTTGATGAAGTTTGTATAAATGTGTAAACCTACATTTATTTGAACGAGTTCGCGAACCAGCATGATCGGACTATGGGAAAGGGGTTTATGGAGGGTTTTATGGGGTAAAAATTGGTTTTTCATATTTTTGACCCAAAAACATAAAATTTAGCAATTTCTTTCCAAACTATTTTGTGGAGCTTAAAAAAAAAAACACAAATTATTTAGTATATTGAAGCGTTATTATGCGCCTAATGGTTACGGAGAAAATTCCGTACACTGGTAATCTGTGTTTTTACTAGATAACCCTAGGTAATTATCGTGTAACAATAATGTCTACAGAGTTGAAAATTCAAAAAAATAATAAATTTAAAATTCCCATGTTATTCTTATGGAGAATGTAAACTGTTGTAGTTTGCTTGTTTATGAACATATTTTGATCACATTTGGAAAATGCATTTATTTCTTACTAAACTATGAAAATAAAAAAAAAAATAAAAAAACACTTTTTTACCCTCCCTGTTGCAGCAAACCTAAGTACTCGTTAAACTAATCTAAATATATAAAAGGCAAAGCCCTCACTGACTGACTCACTCACTCACTCACTCACTTATCACTAATTCTCCCACTTCCCATTTACCTAGGAGGCTGAAATTCGGTACACTGATTCTTTAGGCATTAAATAGGAAAACTAAGTAGTTTTTATTCTGATCGGGCTTTCGGGCTCTGGAGTTTCCCATGTTAACCTTATGATTTTTCATATTTTAAAAGGAATTTCTTAACAGCTGTTTCAATTAAACAAGTTGGTTCTGTTTTATGATGTTCAATAGCATTAAAGTTACAAGGATTACCAACAGGATGCAGCACAATTATTTTTTAAAATTTATGACTACAGCCAATTTGCAACCAAAAGGTGAGTGAGCGTAGCGAACGAACTTCAACTTGGAAGCGAGGTAGCGTAGCGAACGAGCTAACCTGAAGGCAAGTGAGCGGAGCGAACGAGCTCCAACCTAAAGGTGAGTGAGCGTAGCGAACGAACTTCAACCAGGACGTGATTGATCCATGCGAACGAGCTCACTTATGAAGTAAAACGGGGCAAAGCCCGTGGGTACAGCTAGTCTTTATATAAAGCCAAAAGTACCCATGAACTTTTGAGAAAACTACATGTCACACCCCCATAAACCATATACTAAAAATGTTCTTCATGACGCTAAACCTTGTGCAAAATTATCCATTATTTCATAAATTGCCCTTTAAGGTCGTAATTCCTTTCTAAAGGGAACTTTCCATATACCTAATGTTAAAAATACCTCAGCTGTACTTATTTGTTTGTTATTCTTTCAATTTATTACCTTATTAAAATCAGGTGTGATTATTTGTTTGTTTTACTGTATTTTGTTAATTTCAGGTTTAACTTAACCAATCAATAGTTTTATTAATACTTATGAAGTCAAACGGGGTGAAGCCTGTGGGTAACAGCTAGTTCTATTTAAATGGGGAATAAATTTGATATTTTTAAGGAGACATTATAGTGTAAATACAATCAGGCAAATGTAAATTCGCTTAGTCTGCAGGTTTGCTGTGGCGGGGGTATTTATTTTACTTCCCTGACTCGATTAAGAGGCCAAGGTTTTGGGGTTGACTTGCAATGAGATTAACAAGCTATTACAATTCATGACATGAATGAAGGAACTATTTATTTATTTATTTAAATCAAAAGATATTTTAAGCTATCTTAGAAATGTTGGCTGTATTAATTACAGATTAGAGTTTAACTCAAAACCAGCAGAAAATAAAACCACAGTCTTAAGTCTTATTTCTTGTCAACCTTGGTCATGAAGAGGTGTTGATGTTATTAAGAGCACTGTAATTTTTTATGTAGCTTGCGATGTTGGCCAAATTTATTTATTAGGAATCACATTTTCAATTTTTCAAATGGAAAATCAAAATTGTCCCAGGTGTAGGACTTACTATGCCACCTATGGTAATAGTTTCTTCCCTATTGAGGGAATGCAATAATGAGACAACAAACTATAATAAATTGTTGTACTGTTGTCAATGAATTGACAGCGTAATTTTCTTTTTGAATACCAAGAAAAAAATTAATTTAAGGAATGAGTAAGCAAAAAGTTAACCTGATTGACATGACACTATTGGTAAAACATTAGCCTGTCGGAAAACAATTTAGCAATGTTTTGGTAAATGCACTAGAAGTGAAATTTTAAAAAGTAAAATAATCATTTTTCATTATCTGACTTGTAAAAAAATTAATCCAACCCCAAAGCCACCGCTTGAAGATAATAATGAATTATCAAAACCAAAAGAGGATAAACCTCACACATAACCACATGGAATTGGCAAGAGTTCAATCAGTCCCAACCACAATACTGTTCTAAAAAATCTAAATCACAATAATCTTATTAACTAACATATTTTGTACATTTAGTTAATGACAGAAAGTATAAATACCATTGTTTGGCTGAAATTAGTGGTTCAAAGGTAAAATTCTCATGAGTCATGAACCGGTCAAAGAGAAGACATGCACGAGACTGAGACTGAAGATGAGGCGTTTGACTACACACTGATAAGTTATCTAAGAGGCAAAGGTCACTCACTCAAGGAAGCATGCTAATTCTGGTGAAAGTTTGCTCCTTGTCATGATAAGTAGTCATTGACTGGTTAACTTGACCAAGCATGACAAGACATTAGAATATAATTTATTGGAGCTTAATTTAAAAATAATAAACAGTATCAGCAATCTGACACATACTTTCTCCCATAAGCTTGCCAACAACCTTTAATATGAGTAAGCGGTGGGAGTAGCTATGATATTTTATAGGGAAAAATCACATGCAATAACTTTTGAACCGTAATTGTTACAGCAATCCGGGGGGTTGCACTATTTTATTTAGAATTATAAGGACCATAACAAATTAATTTTAATCAAAGCCGGCTTTTTTCCTAAAGCCAAATTTTTTGTTATTTTATGGTTTTTTATAGGAAAATAACATAAGTTACAATCAATTTTGAACTGTAATTTATACAGAAATTAAATTTGCACCATTTTGTTCAAATTTAAAGGACCACAACATACAAATTTTAATCGAGAACAGTTTTTTTCCTAAAATCCAATTTGTCTCTATTTTATAGGGTTTTTATGGGAAAATAACATAAGTTACAATAATGTTTTAACCGTAATTTTTACGGAAATGGGATTTGTACTAGTTTGTTCAAAATTTAAAGGACCATATAACATAAAAATTTTAATCGAGACTGTTTTTTTTTCTAAAATACAATTTTTTGTTATTTTATGAGGTTTTATGGGAAAATAACATAAGTTACATTTACTTTTGAACTGTAATTTTTACGGATATGGAATTTGTACCATTTCGTTCAGAATTTAAAGGACTAAAGCTACAAAATTTTTATCAAAATCGTTCGGGCCGTTTTTGAGAAAATTGGATTTTTCCATTATTAATGGGGTTTTATGGGAAAATCACCATTAAAAATCAAAATTTTGAAAAAATTGCCCAAATTTCATACATACTAAATTTCATCAAAATCGGACTAAAGGTGTAGTCTGTAGCTCTGTACACATCTACACACACACACACACACACACACACACACACACAGACATCACTTTGAAAACAATTTTTTTGAGTTCAGGAGGACCCAAAACGGATATATCCCCTCAAAACTGTAATTCAAAAATTTTGACGAAAACAATAGGTACATTCTCCATATACTATGTATAGGGGGAGAAAGTAAAAATGCCACTGCTACAACTTGTGTGTATTCGTATTGGTTACAGAAATCTACATTATTAAAAGAAAAAAAAGAAAAAAATAAAGTAAATGAAATAATATAAGAAATCTTACTAATATTATAAATGTGAAAGTTTGTGTGTGTGTTTGTTTATTTGTTTGTTTGTTTGATGTTCAATCACGCTTTAACTACTGGTCGGATTGGGCTGAAATTTGGTAGGATGATAGCTCACATTCCCGATTAACATATAGACATATTCTTATCTCAAAAATCCTTTCGGGCTCTGCCCCAGTGGCTCTGGAGTTTCCCATGTTAACCTTATGAGTATCTATATATATAATTCTGTAAGACAAAATTTTTACCAGAAAATTGTGGACGTCTGGCAAATCGCAGAAAAGTGGGAGGGGTCTTAAATTAAAGGTCTTGACCCCAGGGACTCGGGAAAAATAGCAGAATTCCCATAAAGTTACCAGAAAACGGGATAAAACGTAAAATATCCACCATAAGAAATGCATGGGGACTGAAAAACGTCTGCATTCTATCAGCTGTCACTTATTTATTTGCAATGTTTACATTTATTCCGAAAGTCAATGTTGGTAAATAATGTTTCGAAATGAATTGTGTTTAATTTTTTTGTTTTCCGTTTTTATAATGACTAATGAGTGAAGTAACTAGACATGGTAGGGGAAGACTTGCAAGACGTGGAAGAGTGTCCAGGAATTCCACAGACTTAAGAAATGCCAAAGAAAACGTCATGTAGGGACTAACCGTGAAAGAAATCCAGAAGCTGTTTTACAACCTGTCTTTAGAAGAACGCTGGAAAATGAGTTGAGTGTTGTTTCTCACAATCTATGTCCTCTTAAAGCACTTGCATGCATTGTGGCGCATTTCACTTCGCAGAGGAGGCCACAAATGGACATTTCAACGCATGTTGCCACAATGGACACGCCACAACCACAAGTAAATGACGAACTAAAATAATTGTTTTTACATGATTCGAAATTCATAAAAAACATAAGGCAATACAACAGTACAATAGCTTTTGCGTCGCTTTGCGCTACACAAAAAGAGATTCCGGGAAATGGGCCTTACTGTCTTAAAATTCAGGGACAAATTGATAGATATATTTTTGACTTACTACCGCAAAATGGGGAGTTGCCTTCATAATAATTAATAATAATTTTAACCTTTACATTTGGTTCTCAAAATGGAAACTATAACAGAATTCGTAAGATTAAAAAACAAATCTTCAATTTCAAACTAAAAAAGATGTGCAATGTTTGGCTGTATGATTTCAGCTCTGATTCGTCGTTCTCCGGGCTCAGGCCAAACCGTGTGCACGTTTCCATTTGTTAATATGTTGTGTTATTGATTCAATCATTATTTTACTATTGTCTTTCATTGACACATCAGAAGCAACTAATATACGACTAAAACGGAAGAAAAACCAAGATATAAAACAAGAAACACTGTTAATTTTAAGTAGGCTAACATAAAATTGATAATTTTAAAAAGATATTTCGAATATTTGTCTTTTTATATATGTTTTTTTTTGTAGTCTAAATTAGGGGCTATGGCCCCTACAGGCCACTAGTTCATATTTAAAATAGATTAAAGGATTTTGTCAGCTGTTTCAATTACACAATTTGTTCTATGATATTCAATATTATTAAAAGTTATAAGGTTCACCGACAGGGTGCAGCACTATTATTTGATTTTTCATTCATGACAACATAGCTAAATTGAACCAAGAGCCACAACAAAAGGCTGTGATGCACAATGAGAACTGTTAAAGTAGGATTGTTTACAGTTAAGTTTATGATTTTAATTTATAAATAATGTTTTGATAATTTGCAGATATTAGATAATTTACTTTTAACGAATTTCCGTATAGGGAAGTAGATATTTTATTGTTTAGGTGTAACATTGAAATAAGCAGTTTGCTGGAATCGTAAATTGACATATGGGCCACGATTTTTGTGAATTTAATGTGAAGTTCCCATTCACCCCCTTTCTCCCCCTACCCATAACTTAAAACTTTAAAATTGCATTAAGGTACCCCTTCATATCAAATGTGAGGGCATGAAAAAAATAAAAGAATGGCGCAAACTAGAGATCTCTACATAAATCCTATCAAAAGTTAGGGCAGTTCAAAATTTAAATTTTTCGCCCCCTTTTTTACATACTAAAAATTTTCAAAATCTTTCTTCAAAAACAAAAAAATTCTCGGATGCCAGCTGCTTGTTCAATAAAAAAACTGTAAAAATCCGAGAAATTTTACAAATTTGAGAAGCAGATTTTTGAAGGTGAAGGAGTGCGATTTTTGGAAAACGCTAAAGAGTTTTTTAGTTAAATTTTCATTTGGTTTTTAATGGTATTTTAGTTAATAGTATCAACTATAATGTGTTAGTTTAAAGATTAAAGCAAAAGAAAACATAATAAAAGTGGATTACTTCTGTATTTGGTAAAATCATTTGAGGTTTATTGTTTTTGTAACATACCAGTTAAAAAAAAAATAACAAACAAAAGAGTTATTTAGTTTAACTCTTTGAATATACCAAAAAATGTTTATTTTGATAAGAAATAATCTCTACAAATTATAAATAGTAACAACATAATTACTTACATGAAATTTACAACATTATGTACTGTTTATTTATCTATGAAAGTAAGAACACTAAAGAAACGAGTAGGCAACCACAAGGCAGGAAGGATATTGGATGAAGGCCAAAGGAATCAATAAATTGACTGTGTTGTTCTGCTATCTCACACATTCTACCAGACCACCTTAATGTGATATCAGATCAGCATTGGCTGAACTATTAGGGTAAAACCGGCTGCTAAATAATTTGTTGAAAGTCTGATATGTGTTGTAACTCACAACAAATCTCCACTTAAAAAAATAGCTACGGTAGGGTACACTGTATTGACATATAAAAAAAATTTTGAACATTAGAAAAAAGAAGGCCAAGCTTCTCCGTTGATGGTCAATTTTGGCATATTGAATGAATAAAGTGTCAATCATATGTATCACCTTTTTCCATTTTTATGCATTTTCCACATTGAATGTTGATATGCGGTAAATGTATATTTTTCACCGTTGTAGGACATTTTTCATTTAAAATTTGATACTAATGAACTATCAGCTTTTTAACTTAAATATTTTGAAATTACTTGCGCTTTTATAACCATACAGCACAGAAAAACTTATCATATTTATAACAACATTATAACATTTCAAAACAGTGACTTTACTGAACATAGTTAATATGACTTCAAAATTCTTTAAAAACCAAAACTTTCAGTTATTGCATCCTAGATTTGATTCTCACCAACTTATTTTTGTTGACTCAATATTTGATAGTTAATTGTACATTATTTACTTTTAAACTTTGTTATTACATACATCTAAACTAAATCCTCTATATATAACAGGTCTTGAACAATCATAAAAGAAATGATGAATTATGTAAGTAATGTGACATGACTTTTTTTGGCCATAAAAATATCCACCATTTCCGTCATTATTGTATCACTTCAATTGATTATAAATCTATCTTATGTTTATCAATGCCATACGCTAATCATGCACTGACTCACTACATTTCTAGATCATACAAAATCCAAGCCTTTGACAATGCAATTTTGAATACAATTTTGTATAGATTCTTTTTAACAAAATTTTCTAAATTTT
Source organism: Macrosteles quadrilineatus (assembly GCF_028750875.1). Taxonomy (NCBI): domain Eukaryota; kingdom Metazoa; phylum Arthropoda; class Insecta; order Hemiptera; family Cicadellidae; genus Macrosteles; species Macrosteles quadrilineatus. Next base: position 104,049,041 of record NW_026542602.1, on the reverse strand, counting down.
ACAGTATGTATATTTACAACTACAACCCTTATAGATTTGATACTAAAGGGGTCATTTTAATTTGTTGTATTCAACAGAGAAGAGAAGTGTTTAAAATATCCATTCATATAAACTATACTAATAAAAAATATTATTTAAAAATTTTCTCTGTAGGCCTATTTTTTATTAGGTAGTTTAAATTATTTACAAAAGTTTTTAGAACTTGTTTCAGATTATGCATGAAAGTGTGTGTACATTTTTATGGGTCATATAAAAAATACACCATATGAATACCATGTATGTAAATTTCACTATACAGGGAGCGGCAAAATGATCTGACGGTTTTCTTTGCCACCCTGTCAAGCGAGTGAGTGGCGGAGGCTGGTGGGAATTGGGGCGTTACAAAGCCTACGTGCGGACATATTTAGTAGCCATGGAGCTGTGGACAGTTGAGTACCATGCATTTGTATGGGAAGTGTTTTTTTAAAGTAGCAATTCGTGTAGCTGTTCAGCGGCAGTACCGTAGACGTTTCAATGTTTCAATGTGGGTCCAAGGGGAAAAGTCCCAACTCAAAACACCATTCTGCTGTGGGTAGGTTACTTCAGAGCTACTAGTATAGCGTTGAAAAAAAGTCAACAGGCTGCCCAAGGTCAGCTCGGACACCAGAGAGTGCCAAGAGAGTGAGATAAGCTGTGGAAGTTAGTCCTCAGCAGCCTAAACTAAATATAAATAAGCTGCAGCTCTGCACTTGTCTGGCCGCTCAGTTGAAGAGTATTACAATACGATCTGCATTTTCATTCATACAAAATGGCAATCATGCAACTGCAACAGTTGAAGCCCAGTGGTTATACAAAGCGCAGCTCTTTTTCAGAACAAGTAGTGACTGATTTTCTTACACGTGACAAAGTTGCCATTCTGAGTGACGAATCACACTTTCAATCACACCACATAGTCTTTCTCACTCTCTTTAGTTTTACACGACCTAGTCAGATTTAAGTTTAAATGCTGAACTAGTAGCTCTAAAGTTACCCACCTACAGCAAAATGGTGTTTCGAGTTGGGACTTTAATTCTTTGACCCACATTGAAACGTGTACTGAACAGCTACACAGGAATTGCCACTTTTAAAATCACTTCTACTACAAAGTCATGGTGCTCAGCTGTCCCACGGCTCCATGGCTACTAAAAATGTCCACACGTTGGCTTTGTAACGCCTCTATTCCCACCACCCTCCGCCACTCACTCGCTTGACAGGGCGGCAAAGAAAACCGTCAGATCATTTTGCCGCTCCCTGTATATATTTTTAGAAAATCTCATCAATTTTTTGAAATTAAGTAGTATGCCTATTTACAATAACAATTGAATGTTTTTGTGTTTATTTATAAAATACTCATCAGCTTACTGGGTATTGTCGAGTCAGCATACAAAGAAAACAAGAATTGCATTTTATGCTTGGCCACAAAAAAATATTAGAGAGCGATTCAGCAGGATAGCCAAAATATTTAAATTTGCAATATAAGCATAGACAAAAAGAAATAAGTGTAGAAAAAATGAATTAAACATAGACTGTCAGCCGTGCAGTGGTTACCATAGATTCTGGCACACACTGCTGGGAGCGCCGTGTAGTTACGTGGCGCATAGGCCGTAACTACATGGCGCTCCCAGTGGTGTGCGCCAGAACCTATGGTAACCGCAGCACAGCTGACGGTCTATATTAATTCTTTTTGTCTATGATATAAGTCAATCTGTTGATTATGAACTTGAGCAGTGGATTGGTAATTTTGTGACCGATCGATGCCCCTACATAAATGGTCTTGTATTTTGAGTGGGGGAAGATGTTAAATAGTTTACATACCTGGGGTTGAATCCAGTGATGCTTCAAACATTGTACAACTGTGTTCCTTTCTCTGCAACAATTAAAGGAATCTATTCGGATCAAATATGGCACAATATTTGGTATCCTAATATTATTTATGTTGATAGACAAGAAAACATGTTATTGTTTTTTGGCTATAACATCAGTTAAATTAGGTCCCCACATGGCATTAAGAGAAAAAGATTGAGCTATCAAAATATTCTTGCAATTGTTCCCTGTACAGAATATCCCCTCCCAAGCTACAAGAAAATAGGTGAACTTTTGAATTTGTAAACCACAGAAAATTGACCTCAAAAAGCATGAAAAAATAACGCTTTATTTAAAATATAATATTAGTAAGATAACTTAATCATAATAAACTATTGGACATAAAAATATGTCCAGGGCTTGACAATGGATAAAAAAAAATTGTTGTGTATAAAGTTTCAAAGCCCTAATATTACTTAGCAAATTGAAATTTATATCTGTCTTTGTATCTAATTTTAGTGCTATATTACTAATATTCAACATATTTTATACTCAATGTAAGAGATGATTTCTATTCAGCAATTCTGTGGTTTTTTAAGTGTAGCCTACTTAGGGCCTAATTAATCATTTATTTATTCCCTGAGGGAGCCACCATATACCGTGAGTTATAATCGTGAAAATACGTAAAACCTTTGAGGGAATTTCTGTGCTTACCTTTTAGGACTGAAATCTTTAAAATTATGAGAGAAACACATTATAAAAACTTCATCCTTTATAACAAAAACTCTTGAAATTGGTCAAAAAGGTAATACAGATTCAAGAAAGAAAAATACACTACATATTAAATACAGTAGTTTAAGTATTAAATAACTACCTCGGTGATTTTTTGAGTAATTTTGCAATAAAGTCCTTGGCGAGAGAGCTGATTTCGGAAAAAGCTTTATGTTCAAATGTATAACTTCCAGTGGAAACGTTTGTATATGTTTGTTGCTTGTCTTCCCCAAGGAATGGAGACAAGCCACTCAATCTGTAAAATAATAAATAACAATTAATACTCAAGAATCATCTCTTTTACTACACAAAGATTCACTGACCTTCCGAAAAACACAAAGTCAAAACAGTGGTGGTGCGGGGGGGGGGGGCCCGTGAGCCATGACCGGGATTTTTCGGTAAATTTTACCGGGACACGGGCCCGTGATTGTGCGACAGGCTCAGCCACCACATGGGTCCATTATCGTATTTATATGAGAATTACTATACGTTTTTATGACAAAATTTTGTTCAAACCAGCAAGAGCACTAGGACAAGTGGCTTACAACAGCTAAACTGACACTATTACTTGACTCATCAATATACATTCTCTACCAACCTAAGTAAAAGAATTGTCAACAGTCATGTAGGTTGCATCAACTGTCCTCGTGGACTGTGTGAAGGCACTATAATGGGGCCGTATTTATAACCAATGTAGCCTCCGGCCTAGGAGGATAAAACATTAATGTTAAAGAAATAATAGTGCTGCACCCTGTTGGTAATCCTTGTAACTTTAATGCTATTGAACATCATAGAACAGAACCAACTTCTTTAATTGAAACAGCTGTTAAGATTCATTAATTCCATTTCTCATAAGGTTAACATGGGAAACTCCAGAGCCACTGAGGCAGAGCCCAGAGGTTGGAGGGTAAAATCCTTTCTTAGTGAGTGTCTACTACCCAAAAGGAAGATGCCTGCCAAGTTTCAGGTTCCTAGGTCTTATGGTTTCTGAGATTTCGTGATGAGTTTGTGTGTCAGTGGTATTTGAGCTTTATATATATAGATAAGGTAATAATAATTGTCTGAGCCCCCAAATACAAATTCTACACTCGCTGTTCTGAAAAAACAGTTTTAAATTAATACCTTGATTCTTGATTCCTATGCAAAGGGCAGGCTTACAGCTAGTTTTGTATTAAATTATAAATATGCCTACTGTACTTAAAATCTGGAAACAAAGATATATACTCCCGCTAAAAAACTATATTTAATCATAAATTACAAAATTCTAGTTAAAAAATGAATTTTTTATGTTTAACTTTTTAAAATGATTGATTTAAATAGGTAAAGCATACTGATACTACTAATTTATAGGTATTTATAGTTGCGTAGGCAGCAATACTTACAAAATATAGGTGATTACTCCAATTGCCCACATATCAGTAGCAAGGGAGAGGGTTTCAAAATTAACAACTTCTGGAGCTACAAACTCAGGCGTTCCAAAGACTGTTTTGATTTCAGAAACGGAGTCCAACTTTTGGGAGAGTCCGAAATCAATCACTTTTATTGTTGGAAGGGATGTCTTTTCCATGAGCAAGATGTTTTCAGGCTGAAACAAATTATTGTTAACATTTTTTCAATACTAAACCCCATGAACAAAATGTGACAAAGTTTGAATTACAATGTAGCCACAAAGTGTCTGAGTAGCCGATTGGTTAGGCTATAGTGCTCGCCTTCAAATATGAAGGTTGCTGATTGAATTCCAAGCGAGATCGCTACTAGACCCAGATAGGCCTACCATTGTCATTGGGTTATTAATGATGGTATTTAACAATACCCCCGCCGCAGCAAACCCGCAGTCTAAGCAAATTTCCAATTGCCTGTTTTTTTTTTTACTCAAATATCTCCTTTAGAATGTCATATTCATTCCCTATTTAAATAACATTTAGTTAGTTTAAAGAGTATCTAGTTTTGCTGCTACAAGGAGGAGAGAACAGAATTTATTTATAAAAATAAACACATCTGCATTTAAAAAATAAGGTGTGCCAATGACACAGAACAAAATACACACTCAAATTTTGAAGGATTATAACAGCTATTAAGACTGATTAATTAATAAAGTGTGTTTTTTAGTAAAATAGAAATAAATAGCTTAGTATTATTAAGTAAATGAATTAAAGTTTGATCAAAATACATCCATAAACAAACAAAGTAGGCTACAACAGTTTATTATTGTTCTCCATAAACATAGGTAGGACATAGGTAGGAATTTAAATTTACAATATTTTGGATTTTCTCCGTAACCAATAACTGTACAAAAACACTTTGATGTACTAAATTATTTGTTTTTTTAAGCCCTTAAAAATGGTTTGGATAATAAATTGGGAAATTTTATGTTTTGAGAGTGAAAAATTAAAAACCTATTTTTACCCCATAAAACCCCCCACAAAACCCAGTTCCCATGATCCGATCATGATGGATTGCGAACTCGTTAGAATAAATCTAGTTTGACTTGTTTGTACCAAATTTAATCAAAATCGGATGATTTTTGTTCGAGTTATTGTGCTAACGGACACACAAATTTTAACCGATGGTGTTTTTGGCCTCTGGGGACCTCAAAATGAAAAAGTCAATAGATCCTGGGTCCAGGTCTTACCATGAGACATATGATAATAGCCCTTATGGAAAATTCGCTAAAACCACCAAAATAAAAAAAATTAAAAAAAATATCAATTCAAAATCACAAATTGGATTTTGATACTACTGCTTTAACTGACCTGGTAGTTTTTTTGCATACCTACTGCACATAGGCCAAGAAAATATGCTTTTACAATCACCACAAACTAGTATAACAAATATACCAGATTTTACAAGGGAAAAGAGATTTCCCAATCTAATCGGTTACTGTATACACAGATATTTTTTTTGTGTGTATACAGATATTTTTTTAAAGCCATTTTAGCCTATAGTAAATCTTGGTAATCTGGAGGCTACCTATCTTAAAAAGGAAATAAATAACTCTTTGTTTTTTGGCAAAACAATCAATGTAGACCTACCTTAAGGTCGAGGTGAGCAATATGTAGGGAGTGCATGTGTTGCACTGCCTCCAGTATCTGGCGTGTTATATGAATTGTTTGTGACTCGGACAGATGTTGGTGTTCTGTTACAAAGTCAAACAGCTCTCCTCCACTGACTCTGAAACAGCCATAACCTCTTTAATGCAGTTGACACTTGAATGATGGTCGACAGACTTGGTAACACGATGCTGCACTAAACAAGTCATTGGCTAAAGTCTGTCCAGCACTGAATTTGGTTTGCCTTTCATCAGGAATTATTGTGTCTTTCTCATAGTGGTGTCCAGTGGGATCCCTGTGCTTTTGTTGAGTAGTGTCTAGAACAATTGTTTGTCAGTTGAGCTTGAGTGCAAAGTGTCTGAATTCAACTTATAATCTAAGTAGGCATAGGTAGTAAAATTTAGAATTAATCAGGCCTTTAAGTTATACATATTCATCAGGGCCTACTTTATAAACAGTAGACTTACCACGTAGATGTTAACAAACTGAATTTAATTGGGTTTTCATTCAAAAATACAATTTTTTGTATAGCCTAAGTTCGTTGTAGTCGTATTGGCAGAAACTGTTTTGAAAATCAAGTATAAAGATTGTGATTTTCATATTTTTCCATTTTTGAAATTGTTTTCCATATTTTTAACTTATTCAAGTTGTTGACACAAATCACTTGGACAAATTTAAGATTTTGTTCAAAGTTTGTTAAGTAATACCATACACTTTGTACACTGAGTTTAACTGTTTTACACAGTTAAATCAATCAAAGGTACACACCTTGAATGCTTGCTCAATAAGCAATATCTCAAGCTTTCTATAAAAATAGAGTACTTACAGCTCTAGAAGTAGAATAACGGTTTGGCCAGTATCAATGACTTCATGCAGTCTTATAACATTTGAGTGATTTAATTGCATCAATGTGTCAATTTCTCGCTGAATATCTTCCATTGGAACACCCCGACAAACTCGCTTCTTGCGGATAAATTTCCCTGCAAATTGATTGCCTGACGATTTGTGTACACATCTTTTGACAACAGCAAAATGTCCCCTAAAACAGAAATGGGATGATTGCTTGATAGACTCCACAAGTTAAATAGATTGTTAACTTATGATACTGTAGTTTTTTTCCTGGTCTGAAAGTTTAGGCTTAACACTTATGTAATAAAAAAAAAAAATTAATGAGTTTAATATTGTATTAGTTTAGTACTGTAAGTTATTAAGTTACATTGACTAGGCATACATGTTAGGCCTACCGTAACATGTTCCTACTTAATAGAAGACTTTGATTTCTTGAGCACAGACTACTTAAGTTAATAGTCTGATAAAATGTTTCCCTGATAAACCAATTAATTAGACTCCAATAGGATAAACAATAATAACAATCTGAACAAGAATAAGCTATGGTTAGTGTAGTGGCCTGTTTCTTGAAAATCATGAATTACTTACTTTCCCAACTCCTCGAAAACATCATAAGATTCCTCGAAAATAGAAGTCATGTCGGCTACAGGTTTATTTTGAACGTTAAATTAATAGGACACTTTTAAAATTAAAATTAAATCATGTAAAACGCACAACTGAAAGGGACACGAAAACAAAATTTGACACTTGGAATTGACAGTTAACCAATCTTGTTCCGTTATTATGTATGATATGTCTAGTCTATGAACAGAAACAGACAGACAGCTGTAGTCAGTGCACAAAAAACTGTACCGGCCAAAGTCAGGCAGGATAAAGTAAGAATTTTGTGATACAGCAAAGAGCGTGAATTCTCTCATAGCTCGTAAGCTCATAGATTATAATTTTGTTCTGAAATGTTTATTAATTGTTTTGTCCTTAAGTTATTTATGATTGATGTTTAATAGTCCATAAGCCAATACCACACCGTACCTGACTCGCCATATAATTTCTTATTTTATGTAGCTATGTATTCTAAAATTGACAAGACATTGTATTTTGTAATTACTTAACGGTCATAAAAATGCCATATGCCTTATGTCATAGCTGAAATTAATTCCCTCCATATAAAATAAGCCATAATCTAATAATTAATAATATAACATAATCTCACCGATTTATAAGATAAAAGTGTGTTCATGATCACAAGTTGGTACAGTATTTAATTTATGACTCCACTCTTATTTCTCACGCGTTTACATTTTATAGTCAATGTTATGGGACGATCTGAGCACGGCCACCTTAAGGTGGCTGCCATCTGAGACACGGCAACTGGCTCTGTTGGCCATCCGAAAGTTGACGTCAGGCTGGCTGGGTCCGAAATAACGTTTGGTGCAATTTCCAATCAGACTGGCGGACAGCTATAGTATCGATAAGGGCAATGGACGTCTCGTCTAAGATAACCGTGTCGACGGAGGATCGGTCATCTCTGGGGATGCGTTCGTGGCCGACGGTGTTTGTGAATTCCTTTACGAAGCCGGGCGAGCTGCTCTACTGTTTGGAGGTCAGACAGTGTTCCACCCTAAAGGGCTCAGGTGACCCCCGTGGACTGAACGCGATTGGCGTTTTTCGAACCGAAGTTGTGTTGGTGAGTGAGCAACGCGCTGTATATCTGGCAATGGTAGCAACGCAGGACCTCGGGCCTCAGACACTCTTGGGATATCAAATCAAATCAAATCTTTATTCATCATTAAATAACGAGTTACAATAGATTTCGTCAAAAATGTATAATGTATAAACCTTAAAGACACCTCAAAAATATGACTACCGGTACATTTATATTGCCTACAAAAATATGAAGATATGTGACCAGTTTCGTCGCAGTTCCAACACACGAACCGCTGATGGCCCATCGATCGTTCGGCCGTCACCAGGTGAACCAGCGTCCACATTCCCCCGCGAACGTATCTTGGCGAAGGGTCACACGACGCTGGTGGAGAAAGCCTCGTCCGCTTGTGTTTGTCGTCCAAGGGTTCACCAATCAGGACGAGACCTGGTCTTCCCCACCTGTGATCAATTGCGGCGCTGTCATAAAACCAGCTGATGATTTCACGAGCTGATGATTTCACCCAGCTGGTCACGAGCGTAGGCAGTTCCCGGCATCAGGGACATCGAAGGTCATGGTGGTCTGTTGGCGTGCGGAATGTTTGACAACTAAGAACATACTCCTCGTATCACTCTTTCTAGAGGGCTTTTCAGAGCTCTTTCAGTGACCTTAGAAAACAAAAATTGGTGCGACGTAAGGGGCAAGCTTGTACTATGGGCGCATGTTATGGTAGATGAGTTCGAGTTCCCATTTGTAATATATGCATATTAATTTATAACATTTTATATTTGTAGTGGCAACATCAGTAATATAAAGGATAATTCAGTTAAATAAATTAATACCCTTGGTCGAGCATTAAACCAACCACCGATAGCGTCCTATCCCCCACCACCCCACCTGTCCGGTTCTCCGGTATGATCCTTCTGTTCGCTCTCAGCTGCAGCTCTCGGTTGCCCGCCACCTACACCGACTTTACCATGTAACATAAATATGGAACGTGTCTTACGACAGTCTGCTTAGACTCGAAATGCCAGACGAGACCCGCCTCGTTGGCTACGCCGACGACGTCGCTGCTCTCTGGTTGCAGGCAGAACCGTTGAAGAAGCAGAGCTTAAACTTGGTATAGTGATGCTCCGTGTCAACGAGTTGATGTGGGACCACGGCTTATCGTTGGCGGTTGAAAAAACAGAGATCGTGATCCTAACCAAGAAAAGAATTCCCACCGTCCTTCCCTTGCAAGTAGGCCATGCCCAATTGGAGACCAAGCCGTATGCCAAATACCTTGGTGTTATGATTGACGGCAAAATGTCTTTCGGCGAGCAGATAAAGCGAACTGTTGACAAAGCCGCCAAGGGAGTTGTTGCTCTTAGTAGGCTTATGCCAAACGTCGGCGGCCCCCACTCCTGCAAACGCCGACTAACTGATGTCTGCCGTCCAATCAGTACTCTTGTACGGCGCTGAGGTCTGGGCCCACGTGCTGGAGAGGCGTGTCTTCCGTGACAGGCTCTCCCGTGTTCAGCGTCGAGGTGCCTTGCGAGTTGTTTCCTCCTACCACACGGTTTCCGAGCCTGCAGTCATGGTGATTGCCAGTGTCATCCCCGTCTTTCATCTCGCGAGGGAGCGACAGGCGATCTAACGCAGGAGACCTGAAGTAGATAGAGAGACTGCCGCCAGAGAGGAACGCAACCGCAGTTTCGACCGCTGGCAGCGTGAATGGGAAGCCGAGTCTCGGGGACGATGGACCACTAGGCTCATTCCTAGCATCCAACCATGGGTGGAACGGGAACATGGTGAGGTTGGGTAAACTACTTGACTCAATTTTTTCGGGTCACGGGTACTTTCGGGCCTTTTTTGCACAGAATGGGGAAGGCTGCCAGCCCAGACTGTTTGTACTGACCTGGTATTGCAGACACGGCTGAGCATACCTTCTTCTTCTGCGACATGTGGCATGTCCGCCGAGCCTCCTTGATCTCCGAGATCGGCGTCGATATTAATCCCGACAACATCGTTGGAGCTATGCTCCAGGGGGAAGGAAACTGGAACCGTGTAAAGCAGTTCCTCGAGGCCATACTTCGGGATAAGAAGGTCGACCTCGATCGGCCTTAGTTTTCTGAGGAAACCAGAAGGAAAGCCCTAGGGGCATAGTTTAAAAGGCCTAGCCCGAAGTAATGTGCTAAACAGTTCCAGGCTAGTGTCCTAGGAGACGAGGGGGTTTTTTAGCCGGTAGTCCGGGGACAATAAGCCCGCGGGAGTCCGGCACTACTGAGTGGCCATTGAGCACATCAGTGTACGTAAATGCATTTTTACCTCCTCCCCATAAAAAAACCCATGTAACATATACCCTTCACTCTAATGTCAACCGGCGGTAATATAATTACAGTATAACGCGACTTCTTATTTTCACCCCGGTATTACCACAGCTCTTTAAGTAGTGTTTGAGAAGAATCAAGAATCAATAGTTCAGTGAGTGCGAACATTTCATTTTGGCGACGAGGATGGGATATCTGGCTTTCACCCTGAAGGCCCGGGTTCGATTCTCGGCATGGGAACCCCCCCACAAAAAACGTATGGGAAGGCATACATGTTGATTTTTTGGGCCCTATCAATAGTAAATTGTACATTATCATAGTAGAAGCTCCCAGTAATGGTTGGAAGTAGAAAAAGTTAACTCTACTACAGCAGCCAAACAAACTATTGCTAAGCTCGCAGGCCCCTATTTGAGAGATTTGGTCTTCCCCACCAAATAGTTTCTGATAACGGACCACCACCACTGTTGACTTCTTTTGAATTTAAAGATTTTTTGAAATCCAATGGAATCATTCACACACATTCCACACCACCATTTCACCCAGCTACAATTAGTACAAACTCAGTCAAAAATGTTAAGAAAAAAATTAAGCTAGGTAGCTATTATGAGGTACACAATTTAGATTTATCTCTTTGTAATTTTTTGTTAGCCTATAGGAATTCTGTTCATTTAACTAACGAAACTCCTGCAAAATAGACCTTAATGGTGTAGATTAGATTTGATCAGGACAAACCTACCACAGTTTGTACATAACCAGGGCCTAGGGGCAAGCGCCCGGGGCCCCCCCCCCACCTCTTGCCCAGTAGTTCTTCTGAATAAGTTCAAAAAATAATTAAGCTTTACCGAATGGCTTCTCTCATTTTGGGTAGTTAAAATTACGATCGTGGGAAACTATTCCAAATACCAGAAATTGCCGCGATCGAAAGAAATCATGACAGCCGTTGCCACGATTGTGGGAAATCATCAAGAATTTTGCAACGATTAAAATATGATCCCAGATAATGACCGCGATCACAAAAAACTGTCACGAGTATTGAGATAATTGTGGATGGTGCCGTGATCCTTTAAGACACCTACGTTACTGCAATTCGGTTGTTGTCGCGATCACGTCATAAACGAATCATCATAACTGACAGAGTAACAGACTAAGCAGATTGATAATTATGGCGGAAGTAAAACAAGAGATTTGTGTGAGGGCCAACCCGTATTCCGTAATTGTAAGAGACTATAGGGGTAGGAACAAATGGATTTCAGGTGTAATTGTAAAACCTCCAAGTACCTACTGTGTCTTACTTAGTAAAGTTGGAAAATGATGTTATTTATTTAGAAACGTCATATCGATCAGATAATTGAGTTAAATAGTGGAATTATTACAGTTATTGAACTTTACTAAGTTTTAAAGGCATATCTTTGGTACATAATGGATTTTTGAAATTCTTCGTTATTTTTCATGACACCACGCAGTTTCTATAAGATGTTTGGCTTTACCAACACACTAAAATTAAACCCTTTCATCATAGATTTCTGTCTTTGGTATCAATCTCTTCTTTAGTCTTGATTTTCATTGTTTTTGCAGGCAGAGAATGAAGAAGGATAATATTAATAATAAGGTAAAAGTAGGCTATATGATAGCACAAGATTTTATTGAACACTAAACAAATACAAGGAAGATAGAAGAAGCCACAGACATTGTATTTTTGCCAGCTCTCACTTATATCTTATGTTTTAAGGTAATTACTTTGCAAAATATTACGATTGGATGATGTAAAAACAAAACAAATAACTTTTCAGTATAGCCCTGTACAACCCATAGCAGTATTCTTTGGATAGTATGTGGTCTTACATTACATTTACATTGGGTTGTTTTAAATTATTGTAATTCTAATTAATTAAAATAACTAAATTTTAATAAATTAAAATTGGGTTTTAGATAATTATGCTAATGGACTATTTGCCACGGTATACCTAAGTTTTTTGGGATTTAATTAGTTTTAAGTAAAAAGTTTTATTTTATCTTAACAATTAATACATCATTATTATCACAATAAAATTTAACTAGCAAATGTAATCCTGCAGATTGCTTTACACAGTAGACCCCCTCTTAAACGAGCTCACATTAACCAATAATCAGATTATCTGCCTGAAAATTTCTCTTTGATCCCCCGGAAAAAATACACTTGTAAAATATTACAGTTTGTTTTAACTGACCTTGTTTTGAGAGAGGTTTGATTTAACCACCACTTTCTAGGAATCTCAGCATTTCAGCTCCCATGCTCCGGGATGGGAACAATACGCTGAACTCTATACAGGATGTTACTTCCACTGAAAGTATTTGACTTTACCATGTTTTGGTTTGATTTGTGACTTTTCTATCGTCATATAATTATATACAATTCCAAATGAATAGCACTTTAATTTTTTTTAGTAGGCCTATTTAGGGATTGCCTGTTTTAATCGACTTTTTGAGTCTGGTCCCGTTGGGTTCAGTTAGAGGGTCTTACTATTATTTTGAAAGGAAAAAAATTTAATTGAAACAGACATTTTGTTAAAAGTTGGCGGTTAATTTTTTTTCTACAATCTTTACCTTTTTCATCTTCAAATTAATTTATTTAGCAGAATTTTTTAAAACAGAAAAATAACAGTAACATCTCACAATAAGACACTTACTTACATCCAAACAAGGATACACTTATAAATCTCTGATGTTTTAATTTGCTGATCTTAATCCGTTCTAAAATAAAGAACAAAAATTAAAAGTGATAAGAAATAAAATTTTATTTGCAATGCTATAATTAAAAGAGAAATAATGTATTAATTGATTTTTGCTGATGACAACATATTTAGAAACATTTTCTAGATAACACGTTAAAGTTCTTTAAATAATTAAGAATAGAAACTATGGTTTTTAAAATTTCCTTTCATTAGATTTGGCCGTAGATGAGTTAATTACGCATCAGTGAAAAATCATCACTCCATTCTTCTTCTATCTAGATTACTAAAACAAGCAAATAAATCCCCGATTAACTTACTTTGACCGTCAACATTGTGCATCGTAAGAAACACAAAATCAGTGAAATAAACAAAAATCATAAGTTCTTTTCACCCGATCAGTTGATTTTTCCAGTTACAGGGAGTAATTGTATAGACTATTCTAGATATTACAGTTATTATTTATGTATATAGGGAGGGGTCAGCGTTGGATATTTATTTTACGAGGAAAGTAAAATAAAGTATGTAAGCGGCGGCTGATCGGCTTCTCGGTTCTTCCATCGCGTCTCTTGCTCCCGTGTCTGTCCTTAGCCTCTCTCGAGGCGTTGCAAGCTTTCAACCGTGACTTTTGCTCGAGGTTTTCCACTTGCTGTGGAACGTTTCAATGTGTTCAATGGTGATCCCTAGAACAGCAGAACATTAGATTACTACATAAACCTAATAAAACAGTTGACGGTCTTTACTCAGGTGAGTTTTAAGTTCCATCAGTGACTTTTAAGCACTAAAGTAGACATCCCATCTATAAGGACTGGCTGTGGCAGATATTTAACAGAACACAATTGAATAAACCACTCTCCGAGTGTGTTGCTGTTAATATTTAATTTTCTCCTTAAGTTTTTCAAACTGTGATAAATGATATGACATATAGGACACTATAGTTTACTGACGATAAGTTGTACTCTCAATTTGGCTTCATTACAATAAACAGATTTGATTTTTTACTCAATAAAAATCAGTAATTGACATTGTACCGTATTTTGATATATATAAAAAAATTATTAAAAAAAATTAAAATTATGTACTGGCTAATAGTCAGCTGGGGTCGCCGGGAATCCCGATTTCGGGTTTAAACAAACGCGGTGGCCGTCGAGGCTGCTCGATCGCTTTTGCTGGTAGACTCCCGACGAAGACGGACGTGCGACAAATGCAGCCCTCATTTGGAGGTAATACTTAGCATTAGTTATTTGTTTTAAACACTTTAAACAACTTCTCTACATTCTTGACAAAATCTTAAAGCTGATTTATTCTTTATTGTTGAATTAATTTATACAAAAAAGTATACAAAATGGGTATTTCATTTCTAGGGTTCACGTTCTGGGCAAGTTTTCCCCTCTCCATAACAGATTTCTTTTGTCGTGATTCTTTTGTGCTCTATTAGGTTTAAGTGTTTTATTCAATAGTTTGTGTTAAAAATAAAGCAGTCTTAATAATGTGTATTAATAATTTTCCTGAACTAATCACAGTAGTTACAAAATTAAATAATGTATGTAATGATTTAAAATAAAAGGTAAATGTAAAATTTGGTACATACATATTATGCGCAACTCTGCTACTACTGTGATAAAGTTCTTTGGAAACATTGTTTTGTTTTACGTGAAATAAAAATGGCTAGTATTAAAGTTGATCTCTTAACAAAAGAAGAATTACTGTACGAATTAAAAGTAAGAAATATTGTTTGTGAAGGAAGTACAACGGTAAACACTTTACGAAAGAAACTCAGGCAATGTATTAGGGAAAATATTCCCGCTTTAGCTGAAAATCTAGTGGGAAAAATTAGTGTTAATTCAGAACTAGAAATATTAGAGTTAAAAATAGGACAGTGTCAAGAATCTGTAGCTGATCTGACTGAAACAAGCAGGCCAATCGATGTATGTAGAAATGAAAATAAAATAGAACATTCTCGCAATAGGTTAAATATAATTCTTAAATTTAAATTAGATGAATCTCAGAGAAATACGTGTAAAGAACTAATGGATAAGATTAGGGCTATGTCAGAATCCTTAAGCAAATTAAATATTGATGTTAGTGTAAAAGAAAATGCTGTTCGTAGGATTAGTGAATCTAATATAGAGGAAGAAGAATTGCTGGATGATGTATTTACGAGAGATGAGTCACGTGTGGCTGTTAGCATAAGCGAGAATTTGAATTCTGTAGATGTACCACCAAGTAACTTAAACTCTGTAAATGTACCTCCAAGTAACTTAAATATTCCACCTACTGATACTAAGGTTTTCCGCAAATTACCAAATCCACTGGAAGCATATTTTAAGGATTTCAAATCAACTGATGGCTTACACTGTGGTGATTTCATTGAATTTCTAAAACTAATGTATAAAATAAAAGAGGAAACAGAAATGTCTGATCGGGCAATAGTTGAGATGTTTGTGTACAGAACGTCAGGAGCATTACATAACAAGTTAATTGAAAATAGGAACAAAGCTATCATTGATTTACATTCAGAATTAATGAGATGTTTTATGCCATTAAGTTTAAGGGATAGCTTGATTAGAAAGTTTGTAAATCGTCCTCAATTTGATGATGAGGCTCTGCCAAACTATGTAAATAGTGTTAAGATTCATGCAAAGATTTTTCAATGTAATTACAGTGAAAGGGAAATTGTTGAGTTCATAAAAATGGGAATAAATAAAAGAGATAGGGCCAATTTGGTTTTCAGCAGTAACCCACGCACATTTAAGGATTCAGACGAGCTGTGTATTATGTCTCAGAATGTAAACTACAATAACTTTGTAAGAGATGATAAGAAAAAAGAGGTAAATCGCAAGGGCTTCCAGGTAAATAATGTTAGTAAAGTTATAACTTGTTACAATTGTAATCGACCAGGACATATAGCTAGGAATTGTTATAGGAAAACAAAAAACGAATAAAGTGGGGAGAGTTTAATGTAGGGAGTGTAAATAAGAACAGTCCGATAACAAGAACAGTTGATAATAAGAACAGTCCAAGATTAAACTTTCCCCGTTATCTGTCTCCCCGTTATTGTGATAGTTCGACAATGAATGAAACACCGATCACGAGAAAAGAACGTATTAAGTTTAAAAGGCAACAATATCGTATTGTAAAGAAACTAGAATGTTTTGATATTAATAAAATTTTAAAATGTACATATGACAGTGGGCAATTGCCAAAGTTATTTGTTAAATTTGATAATTACTTATGTGAAAATGCTCTGTTAGATTCTGGTTGTAATATTAATTTACTAAGTAAAAATATGTTTCTAATGTTACAAAGGAGAAAGTTAGCTAAGCGAGTAGTGAATCAGGAAATTTCTTGTAGGGCGGCAAATAGCTCAGAGATAAGAGTCACTGAAACATGCGTAGTTAAAGTCAAGGTCAACCGTTTCGCTTGGAACGTAAAGTTTCATGTATCACCGAACATACACTTTAAAATGATTTAAAGTAGTGGCTTTATTAGAGAGACCCAATTAATTATGAATTTAAGTCAAAATCAGTGTTACTTTGCCTTTTTACCAAATATTAAGATTTCTCTCAACAAAGTTAATGCCAATCTAGTGTATTCTTGTGATGTTAATAATTCCTTGAACATAGGAGTAGATGAAGTTAGGCCGCAAATTTTGAATATAATGCAAAGGTATTCTGATGCATTTACAGACAAGATAGGAAGGGCATTAGATTTTGAATATAAGATTAATTTAAAAGATAGTGAGATTGTTAATCAAAAGCCTTATCCATTATCTCCTCCCAGGTGTGCAGAAATGAAAGAAATTATAGATGACCTTCTTAAGCAAAATATTATAAGACCCTCAATTAGCAGTTATAGTTCACCATCGTTTTTAGTGTCAAAACCTGGTAGTATTAAGAAGAGACTTGTTATAAACTACAGCAAATTAAATAATAAGATAGAAAGAGTAAATTTTCCGCTAGGGGAAATGCAAGATTGTCATCATTTTTTGAAAGGAGCTGGTTATTTTAGTGTGATTGATTTGGCAAACTCCTTCATGCAAATACCTCTACATGAAGATAGCAAGCATCTTACTAGTTTTTCAACTCCTTTCGCCTTATATGAATTTAACAGGATCCCCTATGGGTTACATGTAGGAAGTGGCTTACTTAGCTCATATCTAGATAAGGTGTTCCGGGATATTAAATTTGTTTATGTTATAAATTTTGTAGACGACATTTTGATATATTCTAAGACTAAGGAAGACCATCTTAGACATTTAGAGGAAGTTGTGAAGAGATTAAATTCTCATGGTCTAACTGTTAATCCATCAAAAGTAAAATTGTGTCATACAGAAATAAGCTTTTTAGGAAATATTATCTCTAGAGATAAGGTAACAATAGACCCAAGTCGCACTGAAGCTATTAGAAAATTTAATGTACCTAAGAATGTTAAGGAGCTTAGCAGTTTTATAGGTATGGTTAGCTACTTTTCAAAATACATCAAGAATTATGCAGAACTAGCAGCACCTTTAAATGAATTACGAAAGAAGCGTTGTAAATTCGAATGGACAGACGAATGTAACAGTAACTTTTATAAGTTGAAAGACTCGATAATCAATCCACCTGTATTAGCGATAGCTGATTTCAAGAAACCTTTTATTTTGATGACAGATGCGAGTGAGGTAGCTTTAGGTTCAACTCTTTTACAAAAAAATGAATTTGGAGATAATCTACCTGTTGCATACTATTCTAAAAAGTTTACTGATAGCGAAAGATGTTTAGGAATATATGAGAAGGAGGCTTTGTCTGTTGTGGCAAGTATAAAAAAATTTTACAGTTATTTAGAGGTGCAACCATTTTATCTCATAACCGACAATCATGCCTTGTCATGGGTTCTTACCCACTTCAGAAAACTAGGTAAAATAGCCAGATGGGTGGAGTGTATTTTAAGTTTGCCATTTTATGTAATGCACGTAAAGTCAAAGGAAAATCCGGTAGCTGATTGTTTGTCACGTATGTTTCCCAACGAGGATAAACCTATACAAGTTGTAGATGTCTTAGAGGAAGAGTTTAATGTAACACCTGTTAAATGGAAAAGTTGTAAAAAGTTCAAATCAGTTAGCAGTAAAGTTATCCCGGAAGCTAATGCTATTACAGAATTTCCCTTGGCTTACGTAGGAATTTCGAGTCAACAAAAATCTGATCCTGAATGCTTAGAAATAATTAATAGTGTGAAGAATAAAACGTGTAAGGAGAACTTTTTCATTAAAAAAGATGTTTTAATGTACAAAAAGAATGACAAGAGTAAACCTAAAATCTATGTACCAAAATCTTTAATTGATATGCTATATAATTATTATCATGTTAGTAATTTTGGTGGCCATTTAGGTCAGTCAAAAACAGTAGCCAAGGTTATGGAGTATTTTTATAGAGAAAAGTTGCCAGAGGAAATACGCAGTAGAGTTAAGAATTGTGAAATATGTAAATTATCTAAACCACCACAGAGAAGATATGAAGGGGAGCTTATCTCTGGAATTTCCAGTGCACCGATGGACAAGCTATACGTGGACCTTGTAGGGCCTCTTACCCGATCTAAATTGGGAAATAATCAGATTTTGGTTGTTGTTGATGATATGACAAAATATGTGTGGTTGTTACCATTAAAGGATGCTAAAACTAAGGGGATTGTAACTAACCTAGAGGAAGTTGTGTTCAAAAACTTTGGTAGCTGTAAGCAATTAGTTACTGATAATGCTAAATATTTTGTAAGTGTAGAGTTTAAAAACTTTATGTTTAAACATTGTATAGAACATTATACCATAATACCGTATAGACCTAGTGCCAATAAGTGTGAAAGATACATTCGAAATGTAAAAAGTCAAATTAGGGCATTTTATCATAACTGTCAAAATATATGGGATCGAGATTTGTATTTTATGCAACAGAGTTTAAATACAGCTAGAAATGACAGTACAAAATTTTCTGCATTTGAACTGATGTTCAAAAGGAAATCTAACCATGGGTTGAGCAATTTGTGGAATGTAAATGAGTTATTAAATCCTAAGTTAACAGAGTTAGAAATTAAGTCTATGATGAACAGAGCTATTACAAATTGTAAATTATCTGCAAAGAGAAATAGGAAAAGGTTAAGATACAATGCTGACAAAAAGTAAACACCCATTTCATCTAGGGGACATAGTATATTTAGAAACCCATCGCCTGAGCAAAAAAGCGGAAAAATACCAGGCTAAAATGGATTTAAAATATTCAGGTCCTTATAAGATTATTTACTTTTTAAGTCCAGTATCTGTAATAATACAGAGCACAAAAGATTCATGCGACATAAAAAGAGCCCATATAGTCAATTTGAAGAAACAATGATGAATAATTAATTTGTTTAGATTGCACAAGTTCATGATTTAGTTTGTATAATGTAATTTTGAGTAAAACCACGCAATGTGTATGATATTATGCTGCACATGTGGATAAGTTTTAAGAAGATTAAGTTTTAATAATTTTGGAGAGGAGAGATTGAATGTAATGTAAATATTTTATGATTTAAAATGATTTTTTTTTTTAGTGCCAGGGTGATTCTGTTGGTTACCAAGTCCACGCGTGGCGACTACAAAGCTTGACATGAATGACTTTTTTGGGTATGTGTGAGTGCGTGAATGTGATACGAAAGGGAGCGTGAATGATGACTTTACTTTTGACTTACAGTAATACTTTACTACGACCGCACTACTGACTAAACCATATGGAGAATCCTGGTAACTCGAGAAAAATAAATAGTATCTCAATAATTGTTTACTGCCTTAACACACATATTGTGCAATCTCAACCGTAAGATTTCATAAAAAAAAAGGGTTAGGATATTTTCCCAAGAAGAGCCCAAGTCCTCGGTTGAAGCTGATACCTAGCGCCTGCAGTCGACAACGCGGCAACAAGGCGACATCAGGGCTGCGAGTCGACGCTGCGCTGCGCTGCGGCTAAGAAGATGAGACTTCGGTGTGATTGGTTAATTTGTTGTTAATTGAACTAATTATTGTTATTTTAATTGTTAATCAAATTAATGTGGGCGTAAATTAAGTTTAATGTTAATAATTTTAAGTTTTAATAATTTTGGAGAGGAGAAAATGTACCATATTTTGATATATATAAAAAAATTATTAAAAAAAATTAAAATTATGTACTGGCTAATAGTCAGCTGGGGTCGCCGGGAATCCCGATTTCGGGTTTAAACAAACGCGGTGGCCGTCGAGGCTGCTCGATCGCTTTTGCTGGTAGACTCCCGACGAAGACGGACGTGCGACAAATGCAGCCCTCATTTGGAGGTAATACTTAGCATTAGTTATTTGTTTTAAACACTTTAAACAACTTCTCTACATTCTTGACAAAATCTTAAAGCTGATTTATTCTTTATTGTTGAATTAATTTATACAAAAAAGTATACAAAATGGGTATTTCATTTCTAGGGTTCACGTTCTGGGCAAGTTTTCCCCTCTCCATAACAGATTTCTTTTGTCGTGATTCTTTTGTGCTCTATTAGGTTTAAGTGTTTTATTCAATAGTTTGTGTTAAAAATAAAGCAGTCTTAATAATGTGTATTAATAATTTTCCTGAACTAATCACAGTAGTTACAAAATTAAATAATGTATGTAATGATTTAAAATAAAAGGTAAATGTAAAATTTGGTACAACATCTCTCGGACGGAGGCTCAATTCAGGTCTTGGAAACGGTTTGAATCCAAAGTCACAAAATATGGAGGATTTAGCAATCTTTGATAATCTTCAATATTGCAAGATTGGAGGGATTAATAATTAGTATACATTATTATCTTTATTGCAATAACAAAGGGCTGTTTCCTGTTGTCTGTCAAATCAAAACAATTCAATGTGGTAAATCCGATCCGTTCTAAACTTGATGATAAGCTCTATTTCCAACAGCTCGAAACAGGTATAGTTACTATACAGCTCGTTAGTATAGGTATAGTATATAGTAGGTATAGGTATAGTACTATAACAGCTCGTTTTGACTGACAGTTACCTGACAGTTAAACCTTTATTGTTACTTCATACAATCCAGAGGCCATCCATAATGAGTTAAGAAGCTTATTTTACAGGTATGACCAGGGTACCTGCAGTGTTGGCGATGCCGAGGGGACTGAAGCCGTTGTTGGTGTTGGGAGAGAGCAGTGTGCGACTGCCAGTCAGTAGAGTAACCAGAGTATCCTTGTCTGTGGTGGCCTGCTGCTGTTGACTCATGAAGTGACAGCACTCAGCTACTTGGAAAAACATCCTGCAAACATACATTTTCTTCAGAGTCTACAGATGAAGAAGACAAATTGCCAGTAAACTAGGCTTCTTGGACTTAATGCCCTGAAACAATTTCACTTTTACCCTATGAAACCTGAAACCTTTACCCTATGAACTATTAAATTTAATTATGCTTCTATCATTTTAGGTGGACCTCTCACCTCTCAGACAGGTAGCCTAAACTGAAACTCCTTGTGAGTTGAAACAGGACCTGGCCCAGAGAGTATTTAAACCCTATCAAAACGGCTTAATATTACCTTCGGTAGCTTAGCCATGGTCTACTGGACTAGCAACACTTGTTCAAATTCTCATGTGTTCTTAACTTGACTTTCGTGCTGCAGCAGCAGCACATCCTAGGTAACTTATAACTTTCAGTAATTATTGTTCAGTTATACTTGTACAGATGTAAGTGGGAGTTTGGTTATGCCAATCTAGTGTCCGATACAGCTCAAAGAGTTAAATGTAAATGCATTTTAATTTAAATAAGTTACTTTTTGTAACCAGTGGTTCTTAAATCCTGTGGAAATAGGGTTAAGTCAGTAAACATGAAGAAAAACAATTTAACTTACCAAGCTTCCTTATCCTTCTTCTTCGGATACTTGATGAGAGGTAGTGCTAGATGTTCGTTGGGACGTTGTGCACGCAGAAACCGATTGCCTCGTTGGAACTGAGTCTCGAGCCAACGGATGGTGTCTCGCACTCGTCGACTCGCTCTCTTCTGTTCATCCAGTGAAGAAACCACTAAAATATACAATCACAGATTGATTAACGTTAAACATTTTTTACAAACTTTTTGTTTTTATTGGCATGGTTTTAGCGAATTTCCCTATAGGGAAGTAGCTATTACCGTAGGTGACACGGCAAGACCTAGACCCGGGACCGATTTACTTTTTCATTTTGATGTCCCCAGAGGCCAAAAACAACATTCGTTCAAATTTTTATATACGTATATATATATAAATATATATACATCCGTGAACGCGATAACTTGAGTAATTTTTGTCCGATTTTGATGGAATTTGGTTTAAAGGTGTAAAGCGGGATAAACTTGAATGAGTTCGCGAACCAGCATGATCGGACCATGGGAACGGGGCTTTACGGGGGGTTTTATGGAGTAAAAATTGGGTTTTCTCACTTTTGACCCTCAAAACACAAAATTTAGTATATAAAAGTATTTTTGTTTGGTTAATAGTAACAGAGAAAATTAAAAAAATTGTAAATTTAAAATTCCCATGTTATTCTTATAGAGAATATTGTCAAATGTTGCAGTTTGCTTGTTTATGGATATATTTTGATCAAACTTGGCAAATTTATTTATTTTGTACTAAGCTATCAATATTTTACTAAAAAACACACTTTATTAGTTTCCTTGTAGCAGCAAACCTAGGTACTCGTTAAACCTAATGTTATTAAAATATATTTAATTGAAAATCAATTCAGACTAATGGAAATTCGCTTAGTCGGCAGGTTTGCTGCGGCGGGGGTATTTATGTCAAACCAGGGTCCTCATTCAAACTTTTAAATACAATTTTTTTTTTTTACAGTTACATTTACATTATATTTTGTGACGTTGATATGAGTCAGTGGGCTTAGGCACAGACGGAATCACGAGCATTGCAGCATGTTGAAGCACACCTCAGAGACGAATGAAGCAGTAAACAAAGTGATCGGTGGTAGCGATAGATAACGCAGCGATGTCACTGTGTATCATAAAATTTTGCCAGCCCAAGTTAAAATGATACACAATAAATACCCCTGCCGCAGCAAACCTGCAGACATATAGACAGAAAACTAGTCAACAGAGAATTTATGTTTTTATTGTAAAATGTGTTTGTCTTGACCTAAGGAACAATTTTATACCAAATGTTCGAGAGAGTTCTAGGACACCCTGTATATATAAAAATGTATGAATTTAAACTGAGGGTATTTTTGGCCTCTGCGGACTTCAAAACGAAAAGGTCCCGGATCCAGCTCTTACCATGAGACCTAACTTGTAACTAGGAAGATTTATTAACATTTTGACCAAACCCTCTGTATACAAATTTAAAAGTTTGGATATTTTTATTACTTTTTACTGGAAGAATTATAATAGTATAGCAGAGAGAATCTCTAGATGTTAAAGTTATTGCGAGCGATAACCACGATGTTGCTGCAATCGTAAAAGATGACCACAATGTCACTCACCTATGGAAGGTACGAGGATGATGAACTTCCTGGAGTGTACCAGTTGTTTGACCAGAGTAATGTGGTGTATCAG
Source organism: Macrosteles quadrilineatus (assembly GCF_028750875.1). NCBI lineage: Eukaryota > Metazoa > Arthropoda > Insecta > Hemiptera > Cicadellidae > Macrosteles > Macrosteles quadrilineatus. The sequence continues at coordinate 104,025,337 of NW_026542602.1, read as the reverse complement.
TGCTTCACAGTCCAATACCAGGTATGGAGGTAGAGAGGAGGTGCGTCGCACCTTGGTCTCCAACTCCTTCACTTCTGCCTTCAGCCATAACTGGCCCATGTCCTTCATCAGCCGGCCCTTCTCATCAGTTGCCAACTTTTTGTCCTGCATTACATAATTAAAATGAAATTTTGGATGGCTTGAGTAGTCACAACTAATTATTTTTAATTGTAATATCAGTAATAACTGGTTTGATCCTGAGAAAAGTCAGATGCCATTTACTCCTTAATTTTTGGACTTTAAATAAATGGTTCTATATATTGGAAAGAACCGATCAATCCTAGTAACAATGCAGACAAATAATTTATTAAAAACTCGTCCTTCACTCATCCGTTGCCTTAAAATACACATATTGTTGTGATAGATTTGCGTTTTTTCTCCCTTCTTTAGTAGAACTTCGATTAACCAGGGGCGGATCAACCGGGTGGCGGATTAATGGTGATCAATAGATGGCTCTAAAATGATGTTATATAACTTCACTAACTCAAGGCAAATACCAAGAAAATTTTATAAAATGTGTTTTTTTAGTCTCATGTGTTAAAATGCTCCGGGCTGCAGTTAGCCATTACGCAACTGAAGCAAATGGGTTACACAAAGATTATTTTTAGGAAATTTAGTACACTTTAAAAAGTAATGACAAAATCAAAATAGTCTGTCACTTATCCTTACCTGGATCTGAATCGTAGGTGTGGTCGGGGTGGGGGGCTCTGAGTCTTTAAGTTGAAACCAGTTTCTGTTCTGATCGTAATTCAAGTCCGTGCCATCAGCACTGGCCAGCTTCTTGCCCAGCTGGACCAGCTTACAGACTCTCACATAGGCCTGGCAATTAGAGGGCATCTCAATTATAAATTAATGACCTGAGTTTTGGTAAGTTAAACGTATATTATCAGATATCAGAGTATAAAGATTAGTTATATACAGGCCTATAGTTATATAAGTAGCTAATTGGTTATAATAAAAGCCCAACAATCAAAAGGGCACACAGGTTTGTGATTTTACCCAGTGTTTAAGCTGCGGTTGCGTTTTGCGACATGGGACACTTAAATGCGACAATTGTTGAACTGATAATCGTGTTTCTGCTAGAGGTGTGCGCATATCTGAAAATTCTGGTCGGATTCAGCGAATCGAGCACAAATTTCATACCCTACACTATCATCCGTTAAATATCTGACTTTTTCTAATAGACTGTATAGTATATGATCTTTTGGACGGACAAAAAATATTCATAAGTTAATTATCATTATTTTTCACCTTCCAAGGACGTTATTTCAAAATTAAGTCTCCATTCAGCGGTCTATGACAAATAATGTTAAAACATTGATATGAGCATCGTTGCCTAAAAAATAATCAAATCAACAAACAAATGCTAATAACAATTGATGTGATGCATTCGGATGAAAATGAAACAGAAACAAGATGGTTATTTTACTGACACTTAGCGACACAATTGACAGGACATTAGATTTATATGAAAAGAGTACAGTTGAGCTGAATATTAACAATCAAAGTAACGCCAAATACTTAATTTTAACCTTGTATTCATTCTTTTCTTTTTCAAGTTTTACTTTTGACTAGCCAAATGATTTTGTAATGAATTCGTAAATTAATTTGTTATTAATTCTAAGCTCAAAAAAGAAGCCGTATGATGCAATACCAAAATATATTTTCATAGTTTATCGGCTGATCACTTGCGATTTGATTAATCTAGAACGAATAGAGATTTAGATTTTTGCCACCAGCCTTCTCTAGTCTCTTCGATATCAGAATTTAATTTAAAACATCTAGTTTAAAATGTTGGTCACTTGAATGCTCTTTTCAATCTGGACAAAATGTTCAGCTGCAGTTCACTAAGCAGCAGTAAACTTACGACTGATGTCAAACACTTGGGCTTGTTCACTTGAGGTTATGTTGTTCCAGTTCTCACAAGATAATGAGTTCTATCTCAAGTTGTCGGTTTATATCACTCACACCGTATTTCTTCACAGTTTTTGAGATGGATTATTGCATACTATAGGTTTACCAAGTGTAGAAAACATCACTGATACACTAAGCTGGGCAAGGCCCTAGCTCACAATTGAATGTTGTCAGCGTGTTAATTTGGTCAATTAAGCTATATAACTCTGTAAAAGGTTTATATCACACATTTACTGAATAGTTAGATACACTGGTTTACTGTAGAATTACATTACATATCCTCACTATCCCAAATAAAAGACCAATATAATTATTAAAAAAAATTTTTAAATCGTAATCCTAGTTGGCTAAAATGAATTGTATGTTCAACAATTACAATTGTAGAAAAAAAACAACAATTGATATGCAGGCACAGTTTTTATGCAGTTTTTTTTTTGCAGGCAAAGTGTGGGGGTGATGCCCACAGTTTTTTGGTTATAGCTCCTGAACCGTAAGAGCACTAACGATGGGAGTTGAAGCACTAACCAGCACTAACGAAGCACTAACCGTTGGTACAGTTTTGAAAGTTAGTGCTCACATATTACTACTGGGGGGGGGGGCTAACTTCCGTGAAGTTGGCCCCCCCACAGTTTTTCGGTTATAGCTCCTGAACCGTAAGAGCACTAACGATGGGAGTTGAAGCACTAACCAGCACTAATGAAGCACTAACCATTAATACTAGTTTTATTGTTAGTGCTTTTATGGGGGGGGGGGCTAACTTCACGGACCTATCATTCACTCCATTCTACAATCACCCTGCACTTACAATCAGTCATAGTTTGAGTGACCTGCCTTATTATCCTTCTTGGATGTTTTTTTAGAAATTGATAGGCCCAATTACAATTCACATCACTTACCTCTTGTCGGGGAGTAAGGGAGATGGTTTTTAGTTGTGCCCAGTCAATGTGTTGGTATGCTGGTTTAAGTGCCAGAAGTCCTCTGACACTAACTTCTTCTACTAATGGAATACGCTCATTCTCTATAACACCTAAAAAATCAAATAACAAACTTAAGACAACATCTTCAGTTTCTAGTATTTTATTATTATGAGTTATTTTAAGACAACACTTTGAGAGAGAGAGAGAGAGAGTTACACAGAAAAGTAATGTGAGGTCAGAAATTGTCATATAATCAAACATTTTTATCACAATAGATTTTGACAAAGATTAAATCAATAACGAGGTATTAGGTATAGGCAGTTAACACGTTCGCTACTGCAATAGTACGACATTTTTCATTCACATGGACCAGCGACGCACATATGCGACGGCCGGTTTCCACTCATAGACTGCCGTCGCATATTTGCGTCGGGGTTCTAATGTTATTAAAATGCATATAGCTTTGTAACGGTCTATTTGAAGGCACTGAATTCCCTGAAGTGGTCTACACAGATGTCTGACGCACACCTGCGTCGCTTGGTCTGTGGATATGATGATTGGTGACGTCATAATGATAGTTGAAAAAACTGGTCTTTACTTTTCTGCATCACTGTATGTATGCATGCTGCATTATCCTATGTAGCTTTTATATTTGTTCAGTTACAAACTGTTCTTGAATAATCTGTTTTCTTTACTTACTTTCACCTCAAAACACAAACAAAAATGAACTGTTGCATATATGCGACGTTTGGTCTATTTCAAGAAAACTATGATAATTTTCACTATTGTCTTTGCTGTAGACCGGGCGTGCGACATTACAAAAGGTTATAAAAAATACAAAAAAAAAAAAAAACAAGAATGAATTATTTACAAACACGATTAAAGCGTATTACAATGTAAATTATCACTGTTTTACAGGTTTTTGCCCGTGGTCTGTGTGTACTGTTAACCAAGTGACAGCCGGTCTATGCGTAAGGTTCAAATGTATACCTCGGTCTGTGGCAATGACTGCGGCGTCGCATATATGCGACAGTAGCAAACGTGTTAACTAGGTTCTATATCAATGTTAAGGATTAAAAAAAATAGTTTGGCAGCCGCTTTTAACCAAGGAGGTTGAATTTGTGGATGGGTGTCCACATAGGCTACAGATCTGCACACGGAACATATCCAGCAAAGCAAGGGGTGAGCCATTACAGTACAAGGGTGAAAATTACTGATATAGAGTAGTGGCAGGTACCATAATCCGAACCCATGACATCACTGCTTTGGGCCCGATGTCCGTGGCGATACTAAATCGGTTAACAACTCACCTTCATAAATATAAATAAATAGACATGGTTAAATAAAGCATCCAAGAAAAAAAAACAATTTGCTGATTTCTGTCTAATATGCAGATTTTTCAACTGATCAAAACTAAAAGGATAACTCAATGTAACCTAGGCCTAGTATCTTTTATGTTACGTCACATAAACTGTCACAGTCACCAAAAGTAAGGACAAAAACAATTATTGACTGTAGCACATGTTGTGGGAAACTCATTCAACTACAGTAAGTTATGTTCTTTTTACATTAAACAGTCTACAGTTAGTTGATCTTTAGAGATGAAATGTCTACTTCAGTATCCACAGCCTACCGTTGTTGATGACGTCTGGCCGCTCACTGGCCGCTGGAGGCAGTGGTACGACAGTGAGGTGGTTGAGGAACGCTACAGTTCTGCCCAGCATTGGTTTTACAGTTTGTGCACAGGCTCGCAACACATCATGGTTATTAACCATCCAGTCCAGGCAAATCTGCAACAAAACCAGGAGTATGAATGTAAAGAAATGTTAAACACATTCACTAACAGGTACTAGAGACTATACATACGGAGGAGTGGGACAGCTGGTACTGAACCTGTTAACTCATTCACTACCAGGTGTCTGGAGTCTATACACACAGAAGAGTGTGACGGCTTGTTAATGCATAGAATACTTAGTTGTAAGTACAGAAGGCCAAACTAATATTGTAAAAGTGTGGTGAATGAATTACTATAATTTACCTCCAAAGAACAATTTACTAATAATATAGTTTTGGGCAAATTTATTGATTGTAAATGAACAGATTTATAGAATATACTGTGGGTAATGAGTAAGTCACATCAACTTTTGGCTGAATTTTGCCTTGTACTCACTAGAATCCTTGCCTCTGACTGTCATATACTTAGGAAATATCTATTAAAGCACCTTCAAATTGGAGTCCTATATTAATGCCCAATAGACAACATATTTTTGTCACATATATTCCAAAACCTCAAGAAATATTATTCAGTACATCAATACAGCAAAAAACCAAACAAACAAATACATAGCATAGCTAACAGTAGAGATATTACCTTGATGGTCTGCAGCAGGAAGCCCTGTTGACACAGGTGCTCCACATGGTCCAGTGTTGTGTTGGTGGACAGTGCAGGCGTGTCTCCTAGCTGGACCTTCCTTGTGTCAAGCTCGGCCACCACTACCTCTGCAGGCTCACTGTCCGAGTCTGACGAATGAGTGTCAAACACCAACTCCTCCTCACTCAGGTCAGAGTCTGAGTTCAACGTCAACACCTGACAATGCAAAATATGACTTAGGATAGCATTTTTGTCTCTGTGTAAGTATTCTCAAAATCTCTTGCTAATACAGTACTACATTTTATTCATTTTGATACTTTCCAATCTTCAGGTCTAAACGGGTAAGTATGGGCAAAAAAATATAGTTCGATCATTTTGTGCATTGAACCTGGAAATTTCTAAGTTAAAACCCTCCTTCTGCTGGTAAAGAGAGCAAGGAAACCAAAAGTCCACCACAAGTAATGTGCTGATTTGGATGAAATATGGGGGTTTGTATATTGTAACAAATTATGACTCACTGTCTCAGTGTGTTTCATGTTTATAAGTACTTGCTGATGAAAGAATTATACACTCAAAGAAAGAAAGCAGCTGTTCAGTAATTATTACTTCATAACCCATGTCAATTATTCTTTTTTTTTATTATTATTTATTTCCAAAAAATACAAATTTACAAAACACATACAATTCCAAGCCACAAAAGCCAATATGGCTTGTCTGCAGCAATTATTCTAATTTTGTTATTTCACAGTGCTTATTTACAATCAGTCTTTGTTACACAATCAGTCTTTTGTTTCCCTTGTTTTTCTGTAAGAATTCAATAATTAGTATCTTATTTTATTAGTATCTGAAATCAGAGTAGGGGCCCTATTTTTGAAATTGTTAACTGTTGAGTCACTCACTTTACAATAGTTTTTCTATTTTTCAAACGATTGACAGTTGACTTATCCAACTGTAATATATTTCTATATGTAAATCACCCCATGTAAATCACCCCATGAGTCAACCTCCAGACCTCAGTTGTAGCCAGCTTCCATCCAGAGTAACTCCAGCCCGTTCGGTTGTTAGTAGTTTTATAGTGTTAAACAGTAGTTCTTATTAACTTCCTGATTCCCTTAGTGTAAGACGTCAGGGTGACGTAGTGACATTAATAGTAACAGTGAATAAGGATAGCACCGTGTCAACGAAGACACTTCAGTGGCTATGATACTTCACCAACCAAAATTACTCACTATTCTTTCTTCTTCCACTCTTTTGGCAGAAATTGCTCTTTTTTAAGTCGACGCCATATTGTTTTAATTTACTAATAATTGCGATTTGCGATTAGAGGTTGTGTATTTGTTGTCATTGTCATAGCACCCAATACGTTATGCGATTGTTTTCTGTAGAATAAATTCCATTTTTAGTTTATTTACTGTGTCAATACTAGACTATTAAATCAAGGGTTCTACCCTTGTTGGTATGTTTGCAATACTTTGAAATGGACTAGGCCTACTAAGTGAACTTATTATAAGATAATTGCTATTGTGATTTATTAAAGATTGTGGTAAAGAGAAACAATATAATTTAGTTTGTTTCAATATCATAATTCACCTAAGAAAGGGATCCAATTTATTTATGTAACAGAATGCTTTCAGTGCAATGGTAAATATCCCTTAAAGCTTTAACTTAAACACAAAAACAATTTAAAATAATATGAAATAAAACGATGAAGGGAATTAAAATAAGGTGATTTATTCTCAAATGGAGATGAAGAAAGCAAATAATTTACTACAGGTATACCTATAACGAGCTATAGCCTAAAACAAGCTTCCATAGTAATTTTATTTTTAATACTTAAACAAGTTACTTTTTGAAATCACTAAGATTAAGACATAACCTCAATCTCTCACAGACGGAGCTGACAGTTTACCTCAGTTTCTCAAAATATTGCGGATTGAGATTAGCTGAGAAAAGGATCCAGAATTTAGAGTGAGAGGTTAGATTGAAGCTCGAAAGTCGCTCTGCACTGTGATTGGTTTAAAATGATGTCATCTGTATTTCGTGCGATGTTGCCGCTTTCATTTCCAAACGAGTCACTCAACTAGTGATTACCAACTCACTTCTCAACTATTGGATTTCAAAAATACCAAATCCTGTTGTTGGTTGAGTGTTGACGATTAACTCAACTGTCAACCATTTCAAAAAGTAGGGCCCTATCCCACTTGGCAGGGGAGAATTAAACTGATTCCCATGGTTATATTAATATTATTTTACCAACCACATGTTTTGGCATAATGCTATTTTTAAGATTTAACATTGTAAGTTAAGCTTCACTATTAAATATATTGGTCCAAAAAATTCAGAAAAATATTTTTAACCACTTTGATAGGCTACGTGTACTCTCTTTTGACAGACTTTGGTCTTCTATGTAAAAAAATATGAAGTAGGCTACAGATAGATCGACTAAGTGTGTACCTCTTCTTCATCGCTGATGTCCGAGGACACTTCACTGCTGTGTCGTCGCCGCCGTAGTCTGCGTCTTCGTTTGTGCCCATTGACAGCAGTCAGTGGTGGGGGTTGTGGAGGGGGCAGCACCTCCTCTAGTCTTCCCACTGCCTTCAGTATCAGATAGTTGACCACAGCCAGCATCACAGCCATCACAACATTCATCTGATCTGAACCTGCACAGTAAAATCTTATTGGTCACAGACAAGTTGTGTTGAGCATAATATAGACATATTTGCCAACACCAGAAATAGTAGACTTGTTAAAACAAATGTTGAAACAACCGTGTGGATACAAAATCTTTGAAATATGCAGCTTGTTCACGGATTAAGTTGACATATAAACTATAAATGATAGGTGTGAGCTATTGTATAAGGTTCAGTTTACAGAATAAATCCACTAACATTTTTTCAAGTTTTTAACGTCAATTCCTCATACGAAGAACTAACTTAAGCAAAATCTATTTATCTAGAGCTTTCCTAAATGAATGACACTAACAAATTAAATAGTTAGGTCCCTACTTATACTTTATTTTTAATGAAGTGATACAACAGGTGCAACAGGTTGTGTTTATTCTTAGTGAAGATACACAAATGAAATCGTATATAGAGTATGAAAACATAAACCTGACATAGATTGTTTACGAAAGTATCTGATGTCTCACCAATTTATAATGTCTTATGATAGTATCTTATAACGTCTATAATTTATTGGCAATCAGTGACCCAAGTTACAAACCTTTGCCCTGTAGTTGCTGAGTGCACATGACAGACACCAGGGTCAATTTGAACAGTATATCGTCAGTAAGCTGAGCTGGCTGGAGACTGTTGTCTTCACCTTCTCCATTGACTACTTCCCTAGTACACTGCAGCATCTCCGTACAGTTCAACCTCTCAATGGCTTCATGGCACAGCTGTAACAGTTGGTGAAAGTTTTATTACTGCAGTTTTAAATTTATTGAAATCTTAATCCCAAGCCTTACAGCTTTATTCAGACAACATGCAGAAATTGTCAATGATATGATGGCAATACAAAGGTTTTTGGTTTAAAAACATCTTTAAAAAGTGAAAAATTTGTACATTAAAAATTGACGATTTAGGTAGTTGGTGGGCTATACAGCTGCAACCTAACATGACGAAGGTATCTCTATTTAATGATTCAGTTACTAACACTTAGGCCTATTATTACATAAGAAAGAAATTTGATAGAGTGCCTGAATGAGAATTCCTTACTGAACTATGTCAACACTTGAAATGTTTATCTTTACCTCTAAAAGTTTCAGGCATATCTACACTACACTGATTTTCTGATTATTCACAGGTAAACTTAGGTACTGGTCTCAATATCTAGCCACAAGTTGAAGATAATTATTTAAAGTGGGTAGGTATAGGCCTACCAGTGGGAATTGATCTACACTCTGCTTGTCAAAGTAGCAGAAGTCAACAATACTCAGAAACTTGGAGACGAGATGGTGGACTGGTGAGGGAGTCATGGTGCTCTCGTAATGTTTCCAGCTGCGCTCCAGCACTCCTGACAGGTTACTCTCTGTACCTTCAAAGGACTGAGCACTCGAGAGGCTGCAAAAATATTAAAATGTTAGAAATACTTACACCATTTTATAGAAATAAACAATGTTACAATTTTATTTTATAGGTTTTAGAGTTGGTAAAGATGTTCTGAGACAGATTTATCATATATTATCCATTATAAAGTTAATTGGCTCCCCTGACTTTTAATCAACCCAAAATACTAAATCAAATCAAATAAAATCAAATTATCTTTATTCACTTTATACATTTTACATACATGAATAGTGTCAAAGCATACAAAATTGGTTATACAATTTAATCTAAAAGACTTAACCATCCAGTTTGACAATTATTTTAGAATGGGTAGCTAATTCATTTTTGATTTAAACACTCATCTATACTATAGGGAGCCAGATTAATTAAGAATTGATTTTAGTTTCTTCAAAAAATTGGGTTTGTTTTGATAGGTTTTTAGTAAAGCAGGCAAACTTCTTATAAATAAATTGCCAATATACGAAGGCTTCATTTTTTGAAGTTTCAGCCGATGATGACTTTTTACAGTAAGACTTTTCCACCTTGTATTGTATTTATGGGATACTTCAGTGTTTATAACTTTATAAACATGCTGAATAGTTTAAAAAATATACAAACCATACACTGTAAAAAATTTCTCCTTGAATTTTTCAATAACTCTCTCTAATGGCCTGTTTTTGTTATTTTAAAACCTTTTTCAAAATTTTAAAATTTTTTTGTGCTGTCCCACCATAAATTTTGATTCCGTAGCCAATACGGTATGTCATTCTATAAGCGAGAGGTATATAAATTAAAATTTTAACACAGCTTTATCACAGTGATACGCCATTGATCTTAAAAGAAACAAGCCTGAATTAATTTTACTAACCAAATACTTAACATGTTCATTCCAATGTAGAGGTTCATCAATTATCAAGCCTTAAGATTTGGTTGATTTCACTTGATTGATCACTATTATTTAGAGTAATTTTAGGGGTTTGATCTTTTTTGATTTTATTTGTATGAAAGAGAACAACATTTGTCTTGTTTGTATTTAGTGTTAAATTGTTGTTTGTTAAAAATTGTTCAATATTTTTGAGCTCCAATTTAGTAAAATCTTTAATATCAGTAATTGAATTACCCGAAGTTATAAGATTGATATCATCAGCATTAATACTTAATGTACTGGCTGACTCAGTCAATGCATTTGGGAGGTTTTTAATCGGTGGACACAAAATTAATTCTTACCATCTCATATAGTGATAGGCTGAGTCCAGAAAGAAGTTGTAGTTGCCTACCAGAGTGCCTAACTGATTGTGTGGCATGCCACACTCAGGTTTCCAATACAGCGCCTGAAAAACATATAATTAAAGATTGCGGTAATTAAAAAATTACCATCCATTAAAAAACAAACTAGCCTATAACAAACAACAATTTAACACTGTGTATCAAATAGTCAATGACTGTACCCTAACAAAGGAAAAACATAGTTTAGGCCTAACTAGGGTTTGGTGTTTAAAATAGTACAGTACACTCTCAATTATCCGATATCAATTTAGGAATGAAAATATATTTTTGAATTTCTGGTTGGAAAACAATATAAAATTTTAGGAATGTTTCCATTGAAAAATAAAGTGTAAACTGTAAATAGTAAGTAATTTGCGATTTCTTAAAATTAATACTTTAAATAATGATTACCAAGGTATTATTTTAACGAACATATTATCAGCAATAACCTAGGTCAAAATGAAATTCCACACAGTACTAGGTTGGCCGATAACCATTAGTAAGTTGGACAAGTCGTCTGCAGAACATCAACAAAAGCTGTGGTATTTCTGCCTGGGCATTGCCAGCTCGTATCACCTTTTGTCAGTGTTTGTCATTGCAATATTTGAATACTAACTTAATTGTGTCAAGTATAGTTAAAAAAAAATAATTTTATACTTCCCTAACCTCAAAATTTAAGAGACCTTCGTGTTATCCAAGATTCTAGGTAACAGAGGTAGTCTCAGTTCCAACAACCTTGGTTCATCGAGAATGTACTGTACCCTAAATTATGTAAATTTTAAGTGCTGTAAAAATTCTGACTGCATAAAAAAATTATCATTTATATCTGAAAGTAATAATAAAATCACAATATAAATACCAGAAAAGGACACATAATTGCAATTGCATTTTGTAATTCAATATAATTATTTATAAGACCAATTAAATATACAAAAGCCTATTATAGCATTGCATCTTTTAGATCAAATGTTGAAGTGCAAGCAAAATGTATAGGAACAGTTAGACGTACTACAATATGTATCTGACTTTTAAGTTAGTCTTTGTAGGCCTATTCAGTACATAAAAGACCCATCTATATGTTAGACAAGACTGAAGTTAAAGTTTAAAAGAAATCTGAATTAGCCTATTACTAGTTACAATATTGCACGAGTTCAAACCACTTTCAAAGCAACAGGTAATTGATAAAATTTTAACCAGGGCCATCATGACTGAATTTGTATGTTTGTACATCTATCACACTGTGACTGACCTGATGGTAATATCTAGCTGGCAGTTCAGAGTGGTAGCCTGGACACATGTCACTCAGGTAGCGGCTAAGGTCTCCCAGATAGATGAGACAACGGTGAACTGCCTGCTGCGCCCACTCCACACAGCCTGGGTCTAGCGGCTTGTCTTTGCTGCTTGAACTTGACTTTGCTGCATGTCAAACACACAAGAACATAAGTACTTGGTGGGAAATGCTGAGCAGTATTAATGAACAACCTCAAACATAAATTTTGTGAATTTAAGATTTGAAATGTGATACTGGGCCACACTTCCTGAATGAATAAAAATATCAAAATTCAATCAAGTTTTTTCAAATCCTAAATAAAATGATCCTGGTAAGAGATATTGATCCATATTGATACAATGAATTTGAATAAACCAACAACTAGCCTTTTTAAGAAATTGTTAAATTACATACATTTTTTTAGCCCGTCCTCAGTAATTATCAAAGGAAAATCGATGATCCCTCGTAAGTCCATCTTGAAGTCCAACTGGAACTTGAGCAGTAGATGGTGGTAATGGCCAATACCAGCCTGTAGATGAGCTCTCAGGTGACATTCCTCCACAGGCTTCCACAGCGGTCCCTGAACAATACTTGTACTGTTTACCTAAATAAGCTCATAGAATTATATTATTAGGAAAACTTGCTGTATAAAAATGTTCTACGCAAGACGACCAGTCCAGTATTTACCGCCAGACAAAATGATGCCTCAGAATATAGGAATTAAAATTTTCTCAGATTAAATTATTATTCTTTTAATTGATAATTTTCAATAATTGTGCAGGTGAAAGTGATGGTGAAAATTATGATGTTGATGTCCTTGTAATTGTGAGATATCTACAACTTTGCCATGATCGAGTTCTATCAGGGAGGGGGGTTTAGGTTAATTGGGTCTAGGGCTGCAAGTACCCAAAATCCGGCACTGAAGACAACGTAAATATTTACACCAAAAGAGTTTACATAATGATAGGACTAAGTTCACATTACCTTAGTTTTTTTCACATTTAGAGAAAAGGTGTTGAAAGTTATGTTTTTCTACAACACTGCTTTAATTTTACTATGGAGAATATTACAAAACTAAGCTGTACACCATTCACTTTTGCTTCTAAAATCAATTAAATATTTGTAATTATATTCCTTTACTCAATGATTAGTGTGTAAATCAATGTAAATACAATTAACTAAAGAACGAGTAAAAATAAAAACTGGTAGGCTATGTATTATATGTTGTTGATTTCTTATTATACTTTTATTTTTATTAGGTACTGTACTCATTATTAATTATTATTCTTATTATTATAATTTGTGTAGTATTATTCAATTGATCAAATTTGTGCCCTATTTTACAATAATAGGGGTTGGCTTTCTTAAAATATGTAATACAAGTTATACGTTATTTTATTTTTGCTTACTGTGATATTTATTTACATAATGAGCTGCAGGTAACTATTCCTGACAAAAGTTCAGTAGGTAGGGTACAACATAGGCCTATCTATTTTATGTGAAATCATTATAAATTGTTTTTTTTTTGCTTTAACACATTCGCTGCTGACCGCTAGATGCCGGGACGGTGCCAGGAGCTGAACTAACGCTCGCCGCAGCGTAACATTGCCGCCGATACACTGAATTACAGTAAAAACAACAGTAGTTATACTGGATGCCAATGTTCTGCAATAAAACTGGCTTTGGACGTAGTACTAAGTGATTCCGATAGATAGCAGCACTACCCAGGTTGCAGTCGGTAAAGTAGTGTCGCTATCTAGCAGGAAAGAGGTGGAACAAAGCCCTGTTCTATGGACCCTGGTGGTGATTTTGGGAAACTATATTTTTTTTTATTATTGTCAGAAAAGTACGTCCCCACGAGCTGCAAAGAAATATAGGATGCTCGTGATGAGCTGGCTGATCCATGGAAACGTTAAACAACAATGAACGCTGACGTTCCGGAACGTTCCTAGCTCCTGGCGCCGTGGCACGGCTGACATTCCGGAACGTCCGTAGCAGCGAACGTGTTAATACATTACCCTATGTTGTGAAATTATTTTTTAATCAACTTTTAATATGCAAGTTTTTTAAACTAAGTAAACTTTTACCATCTGAAAATAAAATCGTATGTTACAGAATTTTCATACATCATCAGCACGTTATATAATTTTTACTAGGAAGCCTTATAAGTTAGTCCAATGAAATTTTGTTCCTGAAATCAAAAGTGGATGTGGTAACTATTTTATAAAACAGATTTAAACATCAATATTTTCTCTTCAGTGTCCTCTCCGTTGCAAAGCACGGGTACAGTAGCTAGTCTTTAAATACTTCCATGTTGCACTTTCCAGTATAAGTTTGTTCCATAAAAAACAAACGACAAATAACAGTTGTCCTACTTACTTTGTGCAGTCTTTTAGCAGTTGAGACAACCTCGTAGTACCCTTTCCTCCATAACAGTTCTTCTCCCTTCCTTCCGCAGCCAACTGGGTCGAGAAACATCAGCTTTTCACAGTACTCTCTTAATTTCATCTACAAATAAAACCGTTTTTTTTTTTAAACATTCAAGGAATTTTCTGACAGAATAGAAACCAAATACCATTGTTGCTAGTCTTTTTTAATTTTTTTTTATATATTGACTTAACAATACTGATAATAATGGATATAGATGGATAATAAGTACCTGTAAACATTAGAGAAAACGTTTATTTTAATAACAGTCCAAGAATAATAGTGTCCTTGAAAACATGGCAGAGTGGTTTTTGGAAAGTGGGGTGTGCAAAAAGGCAATTCCAGGAAATTTTCTCCTCACGCAGGAAGACGGTTAACCATAAGATTTTATTATTTCATTAAAAATATATATATGATATCTGCATCTCACAGAAAGTTGCACACTAATTATAAACCTGCAAAGAAGCTATGTTTACATAACAACTATTTATTCAAGTCTAGTTTTGGAGCATTTTGTTATTACCTGATGTGTAGAACATTATAGTTTGATAAACAACAAACATTGTTGCCCTTCCTCATGAAAGGGCTTACAAGCATAAATAATATTTATAAAACAATAAATCAATTCTTAAAGTAAGTTAGTTTAGTAACTTAGTCCACAATCAGCATGTTTTAGCGAATTTCCTTATAGCTTATACTGTAGGTGGCACGGTCAGACCTAGACCCGGGACCGATTTACTTTTCATTTTGATGTCCCCAAAAACACTATTTTTTCAAATTATTATGCATGTGTCCGTAAACGTAACTTGAGTAATTTTGGTCTAATTTTGATGAAATTTGGCTTGAAGATGTAGGGCGGGATAGACTTGAATGAGTTTGCGAACCAGCATGATCGGACCATGGGAAAGGTCTTTTTAAACAAACATTGGGTTTCCTCATTTTTGGCTCTCTTAAAACATAAAATTTCCCATTTTCTCTTCAAAACATTATAAAGACTAAAAAAAAAAACAAATAATTTAGTATATTGAAGTGTTTTTGTAATTATTGGTTACACAGGAAAAAAATGTAAATTTAAATCTCTTATATAATTTTTACGGAGAATAAGTATGCAGTTTGCTTGTTTATGAATATATATAAATTGATAAAACTTGTCTAATTAATTATTGTATACTAAGCTATCAATACAATAATTAATATGTAAATTCATTCTTCTTTTGTTTAAAAACACACTTTATTACTTTTTCTGTAGCAGCAAACTTAGGCATTTGTTATAGCTAATGTCATTAAAAAATCATTTAATTGAAAATCCATCTCGTAAATGAAAATTTGCTTAGTCTGCAGGTTTGCTGCGGCGGGGGTATTTATTTATTTGTCAAACAATACCACAGCCACTTAGCTGTATATGTATTAGATTCTTAATTCTTAAGAACAAAAATCTTGGTAAAGCCAAGAAGACATCCAAAATACCAGGTCTCTTGCAAGTTAATTAATTTTAGAGAAGGATAAGTGATGACGTCTCAGTCTTAAAGATTGTGTTATTAGTTGAACCATTAGTTTTTTTTGTAAGACTGCCGGTAACAGTCAAAGAATACCTACACGTTGAGCTTCAGCGGCTTGTGTGAACAAATCTGGGACAGAGTTGGCTTTCTGTCTTTGTTCATCCAAAGCCTTCACGACATCGGCAATACATCTGTAAAAATAATATAGGGTAATAGGTTAAAAGTTTCACTATTAGAGTAATAACTTACAGTAGCCTACTTTTTGAACACAAATCAAGTTGGTGTTGGTACAACTTAGGGCGCAATAAGTCACAGCTGTTAAGTTTAAAAAATCAACAGAATACTAGGTATTTTTTTACACTACAAACACATGGGATTTTATTTAAGCGAATTTCCCATATAGGGAATAAGCTATTACTGTAGTACTCATGGTAAGACCCGGGACCGATTTACACTTTGGTTTTGAAGTCCCTAGAGGCCAAAAACACCATCCGTTCAAATTTATATATATATATATATATATATATATATAATAAGCAAAATAATAAAAACCAGAGTACCCTGAAATTAATTTTTATTTAAACTGATACGTATTTCGGCACTAAGGCCATGATCACAGTATGAGTTATATAAAAGTATGTTATATTATATTATACATTACTTTTATATAACTCATACTGTGATCATGGCCTTAGTGCCAAAATACGTATAAGTTTAAATAAAAATGAATTTCAGGGTACTCTGGTTTTTATTATTTCGCTTATTAGTTGAAAAAGTAGCCCTAAAAAGTAACTATCAAAATATATATATTTATATTATATTTGATATTGTTCATGTGTAGGGCTACTGTAATTAATAATAATAAATAATAAACCATAGCCTAGTACCTTTTTTTTTAAATTACAAGAGGTTCTACCCGCGAATCCACGGGTATACAGGAGCCACCATTAAATTAATTTAATTAACTTTGACTTTATATTTAGTTTTAAGGGGCTAAGTTCAAGAAATTGTCATCTGAAAGTATGTTAAAAGCAGTGGTACCTTCATACCTTACGTCCTAAGGTGGTCGAGGTGGGTAAGGTTGTAACTGAACTCGTCGCTCTCTTTCACGACGTCTTTAATACTTGAATACTTTACTTTAATAGCCTACTTTTAAATGGTGACCTGTTAAAGATCGGTGACAACCTCTTAGAACGAACAACATTCATGGTTTGTTAATCTCATATTCATCGTGTTCCAAACACCTTTAATCACTCACTTGTATCAAACAGCTAGAAATAGCTTCACTGTCCATTCACTGCACCTCTTTTAAGAACATAAAAGTAAATAATAAAATAAGAAAACAAAAATGTAAACAAACAAACTATACTGTCAATTGCATTGGCCAGCTGATGTTCACTAAATTAATTGAATAACGTTAACTTCCAAAACATGCAAGGCGTAGCCCTTTGGAATTCAGCCTGTAGGGCAGAACCCTTAGGGAATTCCATATTAGAGTGAAAATTTAAAAACGTACGTTTTCAGGAAAAGCACTTTGCAAATTTTTTTCCCCTTTTTTCAAAACTTTTATTATTTTTTTTATTTCATTAACATATGAAGTTTCATAAAATGTCCATGGTAACGCAATATCTTTGGTAGTTTTCTTTTTAAAGAGCATCTTTAGTAGAAAAACACAAAATCCTGTCACGACCATAACGGACGTTTAAATGAATATTAAAAATAGTTAATATTATTTTTATAACTATGTTTTGCTATAAACTAATTTACTTTTATGACCATTATACAATAAAAAGGTCACTGAGCTTTTGGTATATTTGGGCTTTCTATAAAAAAATTAAAAAAACTAAAAAATAGAAAAAAGCCAATAAAATCTTTTTTAGTTTGTATAACTCCGAAAAAACTTACCTGAGACCCGAAAAATCGTTATGTTTGTATAGAGGTGTGCTTCTTTTGTGTATAAAACATTGAAATATGACGATATTTTAATTTTTGAAATTTTTATGATAGAAATCATAAACGTGATGGTCAGGGACAAGCGGTACGGTCGTGAATTGACTGGAATAATCTAAATCTTTCTAAACAATCCTTCAATTATACTGTTAGTTATAATAAAACTATGTGTTTCAATTGAACTAAACTGTTCAATTTACAATTATATTAAAGTTATTGTCACGACCAAACACACTATAAATCCATAAGGCTGGATTGGTCGTGAAAAAAACCGCGATGGTCGTGAAACTTTGGTCGTGAAATTATGTGTTATTTGGCTCTGTTCTGGCAGTAGCCCTGCACCTCATGTTCGAGGATACAAAGTGGACTTCTAGTTTAATCTAGCAATTGAAATATCTTATAAAGAAAAATTAACACCATGTCTACTTCATCGCATGACTACGTACGGTCATGGACACACCAAAATTACAAAAAACACAATCTTTCCTTTATTAATCTTGTAATTCCTCCTTTTAACTCAAAACGACCGGCTCTACAATCCTGACGTACACCCCGAACTAGTCTCTAAAACCAACTGACTCCATCGACGCCAGGCTTGCCACTGTCGTGCTCCAAAGTTGAAAATTTTTCCCAAATGGTCGTGACGCTAAATCGAGGGACAGACTTATTTTGTCATGATAGTCAGTCTACAATGACAATAAAATTATAATATGCTCCTTTTTTGTAAGTTTAATAACCATTGATGACATACAAATATGGCTTTATATATTTCGGCATGAATAATTAGTCTAAAAACAGCGTGAAAGTTGGAAAATGTACCCTAGGGACACGTCATGGTCGTGAATTTCGAGACTTTAAAAATACGAAAAAAATACCTAGAACCTTTTTAAAACCAAATAAATGTGTGTAACATGTTGCCCCCGTCCCAAAAAATATTAAAACACATAATAATAAACTACAAATCCAGTATCTACGAAGTAAAAGGCCAGGGACATGAAAACGTACGTTTTTAAATTTTCACTCATTAATACTTTTCGGCAAATCTACACACTCTAAGCTTCATTTTGATATGCCATATGCCTATATTTTTATTTGGTAAATGGCCTTAACCGTTTACATAAAAATTGATTGTATCACTTTAACAATATAATAAATTTTTAATGACTGATGCATTTCAACACTCTTAGAGTGTTGAAATGCATCAGTCATTAAAAATAATTTAAAAAAGGGTACTATGGTGTAGGTGTATTATTTATTAATACTGGGTGTCCCGGAAAGGAATGCACTTTTAAAACGAACAAAACAGGAAAATGGCTTTATTTACAGCAATTTCCCCAAGAATACCTGTTTGTACACTTCAGGGAAATTACTTGTGAAAGATTACATCTTCCAGATGTAGACCTCTACGGTGCCGGCACTTCGCCAAACGAAAACTCACATCTGCGAAGACTCAACCCAGAGTTCTGGTGAGATGGCTTCAGTTTCCTCACGAATATTTTGCTTTAGATGATTGAGAGTAGCAGGAGCGTTGTTGTACACCCGACTTTTTAGATACCCCACAAAAAAAGTCTAGTGGAGTTAGGTGTGGGCTTCTTGAAGGAAAGTTATTGTTACCAAATCTGGAAATGACTTTCCCACAAAAAAGCTGACTTATTGTAGTCATGGAGTCTCCTGCTGTATACCCATGCTGTATTTTTTTTTTTTTTTTTGCCTGTACTAATTGAGTTTTGTACAGGTGAAACTGCAAACCTTGTTTCAAAATGCGGTAAATATTGGTTCGGGTATATTCAAAGCAGCAGCGTGTTTTCTTACTGATCGATGTGGATTATCCTCAACAGCATCTCGAACGCGCTCGATATTTTGTTCAGAACGCGCTTCTCTATGGCGACCGATGCGACGAGGTTTCATAGTTGATCCTGTAGCTTCAAATTTGCCCACCCAGCATTTAATAATATTCACTGATGGCATTTGGTTTTGAGATCATGAAGTCTGTATTGAGCACGGAAGTGTCGTAATGAAAGCGTTTGATAATAGTCGCGTACACAGAAAGCACACTGCTTGCCGGTAAAGCCATCCATGGCAAATGACTTTCCACGGCATGGCTACAAAGCCCTGATAAGCTCCTTATCTTATCATTCTTGGACATTCGGCTTTCCCCAAAATAAAAGTGCAATCCTTTCTGGGACACCCAGTATATATATATGTCTCCGTTAGCACTATAACTCGAGCTAAAAAGATCCGATTTTGATGAAATTTGGTATAAACGTGTAAACCTACATTTATTCAAACGAGTTCGCGAACCAGCATGATCGGACTATTGGAACGGGGGTGAAAATAGGATTTTCCCATATTTGAACCTAAAAACACAAAATTTCACAATTTCTTTCCAAACAATTTTTTAGAGCTTAAAAAAAAACAAATAATTTAGTATATTGAAGCGTTATTGCGCGCCTGAAATGGTTACAGAGAAAAAAAAAAAAATTGTAAATTTAAAATTCTTATGTTATTCTTATGGAGAATAAGTCAACTGTTGTAGTTTGCTTGTTTATGAACATATTTTGATCGAATTTGGAAAATACATTCATTTCTTACTAAACTATTGACATTTTACATAAAAAGATGTTTAACCCTCCCTGTTGCAGCAAACCTAAGTACTCGTTAAACTAATTCTAATTAAATAGGGAATAAATGTGATATTTTTAAGGAGGCATTTTAATGTAAATCCAATCAGGCTTATGTAAATTTGATTAGTCTGCAGGTTTGCTGCTACGGGGGTATTTTTAACATGAGGTTGTGTAGCATAACTTAAAATCTAGATCACCATTAGCCTATAAAGTTTTTTTCCCGTCACTCTTTTTTTTAATAGAAAATGCGTTTTTTTACTAGGCCTATTGTTGAACTAGTTTTCAAATAGGTACATTTGCCATGTTTGATGGATGGATGACAGAGAAAGAACCATACTACGTGCACTCTAGCGGATATGGGTATAAACAACTGGAATGGAATATCCAAGGCTGTTGCATCACAAAATGGCTACCCTTTTAAACTTTTAGTCAAATAGCATCTTACGTTTTCCAATAGGCCTATTTATTCTCACGACAAAAAAATTACTGTAGATTTTTTTTGCATGTACATTTTATTTAATATCTTTTACAAGTTATTACTTACGTACCGGAAGGCCTATTAGCCTACTAAAAAGTTGGTGTTATGGTATGTCATAGAGAGGGGGAATGATAGCGGAACAGCCGACTACCTTAATCTTTTGCATTGTCCTCTTGTAGCATCAACGATCATGGAAGTGAATGGGCCGTGCAATTAGTGTGTGTTGAGTCACTACCAACTGAGCCACCCACTTACCTTAACTTTAACTACTAACTTATTTACCCACTTACTCACTTATTTATATGCATGTGAGGATGGCAGGTTGGGCTCTAAGTTATGCAAATTTGGGGCTTTGATTGAACGAGGTGTTTTGAAGTTTAGGTGGAATGTAAAGTTTAGATTCATTAAGGTGAGAACCTAACTTTACCATGTCCTTAGGCTACATAATCCAACCTAATTTCCCTCTAAGGACTTAATGCTCAAAAATAAAGTACGACCCAAGTTAGGCTAACGTACCATCCTTGTGCCTTTTTTGACATGAAAATAAATTTGCTAACGATTATTAGTTTGTAACAAATTAGGTTTGATCAAATTTGTTTCATTTTTAAGGCAAGTGCACCACACATTTTAGACCTTTTCCCGGTAATTATGTCGGAAAAAGGTGACCAAGAGAACCATAGTAATTTATTTATCATTAGAAACTAGATAGGCCTAGTTAGCCTACTGTACCTGAAAACAATGGTGCAAAAATTTTTCATTTGTCACAAAAACTGAATAGGCTAAAACGACAATCGTTTGAATTTTATTTTAATGTTGTATTAGGAACGTTGATCTGCACATCAATATTTACACTTTAAAATCAAAGTTAACAGCCCAAGTCACATTTATTGATTGATTATATGCCATTTTAAAGTAAATATTACTCCCAAAACCCACACTTAGACAGGTAAATAAGTTCATTTAAGTAGGCTAGGCCTATATGAAATATTTGATTAAAATGTAATTAATAACGTGGGGACAAAGCAGCATGGCGGTCGTGAAGCATCAGCCTTTGTGCGGTATGTGTAAATTAACAGTTTAAGACAGTGAAAACGCCCTTGGATGTGAAGGTTATTGTTTATCTTGGTTTCACACAAAGTGCCTTAAGTTATCAAAGAAGTAATACGATGCAATAAATATCGTTGCAGATAAAATGCAGTGGTTCTGTGCAACTTGCGATCAGCGAGTGAAATCAGCTATCAGCAGAGGTTTAAGGACCTGGAGAAGAGGTCGATGAGGTCAAATCTAAAATAAAAATTTTAATAAGAATCACATGATAATCTATAAACCAAGCTGGGAATCCTAATAAAACAGAATATTGGAGCAAACTGCAATAAACTTAGAAGTTTTCGTTTTGGCAAACAATGTAACTTGAAACAAAGTTATACATAGACGATGACGTCAGTGACAGCTTCATTCCGCAATAACTTAAGTCGAATATAAACAGCTGTTTGCTCTCCTCACTCAGTCACCAGCCCACATTCGGACCCGTCCAGACCACGCCATATTACCATCAGTAGGCCTATTGCTAAATGAACCTTAGATTCGTAATTTTAACCTTCCTTTTACAGCCACTTAGGAATCTCTCCGACAAAAAACTGATTGCATTTTTGAGTTCAGCGTGAAAAAAACTGTAATGTAGCCTAGACATCTAAAATTTATATCATATCCCAGTGTAGACATATTAAATAGCTTAATTGCCGGACTGGATGATAAAAAACACATAACAAGTAAAAACAGAAAATTTTCAAGCCCCAAAATTCATTAATTTCTAGCGTTTTTCGCGATGTTTAAACTCGATTTTCAGAGTGAAATAAGTTAGTTGTTTCCCCCAAAAGTGCCAAAGGTAAAAAGTGCTTAAAATAACATAGGTAATTTTGGTAGATAAGGTAACAAAAATGCAACATAATATAAGTAGTACAAGTTCAGTATTACCTTATGTTTATTGGCCAAGAACTTATCTGTAGGCCTACTAGTTTTAAGGTTAAAAATGAGATAGGCCTAAGTAGATGGTCTACCTATCATAGGCTCAGTTCTTGAAATTTGCTGTTACTGAATGGTTTATGAATCAGAATGACATATAGAGGAATGGAATGGTTAAATCTCTATTATAATGATTAAAGCTACAACATTCAACTTAGGCCTACTGTAAAAATAGTGCAAGAATAAAGGCCTAGGCAACTTACTTGTATAAGCGTTTTGTCAGGTCAAGACTTTCATTCTTGACATCCGAGATAGGCATATAAGACTTCTTCATACTGTCAACTCATCTTTAAACGGATTGCTAAAACCTCACTCTTTCTCATTTAGAACGGAAATTACGAAAATAATAATTCATTTCTGAGTGATAACACTGAGAACTACAATCGCCTTCCATCACCAACACAAACTTGTTTTTGTAGGATTGTAGGTTTGGTTTGAATTGACGTCACATCAATCTTCCCCCACTCGGCACTCACTACTAAACCGTCGCAACACCATGACCACGTTTCAAGGGCATCGATCAAGATGACCGGCACACACGAATTAAAAAATCATCGGCTACAGTGGGTTTTTATAGTCAATGGGTGGTATCATCTAACTATTAGATTACTCAAAATTATTCATGTTTCTGGCCCCTGGACTACTTTGTTAAGACAATAACAGGTATTATTTATTTCGTGCCTCCGTCAAATAGTCCAACGATTAAGGTCGATTCACACCACGGCCACCGACGGCCACCTTTAACTACAGGCCTGGCAACGTCGCAAGTGTTGTTGTTTAGTCGCAGACGTCCCATAAGATAACATGGCACTCATGGCAGACAGGTGACATCAGCTCATTAATTCGCACTTTATTGATTTAAATTTATGAACATACATTATTTATTAAAATATTGAAAATAAAAATACAGAATTGAAAACCGAAACAATATGAACTAAAAATCTATCTGTACATTTTAAGCGGAGTCAGTAACCAATCTTTCGAAATACACAAACCATAGCTGCTTCCAAACAAAACAGCTTCAACACCACTTGCGACGTTGCCACTTCGAAGGCCGCGGCCTAGAGTTAAAGGCGGCCGTGTTCACACATATCAGTTCAGTCACAGTTCCGTTACAGTCCAGTTACAGTTCAGTCTCAGTAGTTGCATCCGCAATTTCTCAGTCAACTGTCCGTCAGTTGGTTTCAGTCAGTCTTCCGTCTCTAATATTTACAGTACAGTCAAAATTTTAAAATTATCAATATATATTCTATCAAATTTTCACTATCCATCTTGTAAATTGTTACAAACAGTACTCAAAATATAAACACGATCATTTAAATAAAAAAAATAAACACTATTTTCTAACCTCAAACAGGTCCGTCAGGCGTCCCAATAATCCAAAGATATCGGTGGAAACTGGAAAGAAATCTGAAATTGACTGACGGAACTGCAAAGGATGAGTGTAGATAGCGCAATAGAAAATCTATTAAAGAATATTTTTATTTAACTGTGAACTGATGTGTGTGAATCGACCTTATCCAGATTAGTTAGTAACAGTACCGGCAGCTTAACATGTTTCTTTGCGAATACAACATTTTCAAAGCTTGCAACTCGTCAAATGAAATGCTTTATTTCCGTGAACATGACAAATGTGTGGAAAAAGTCAAAATAAACTAATACCAAGAAAGAGTACTTAAAATTGCAACAATTACATGATTTGTTTGTTGGTTTGTTACTACAACATTCCATGCATAGAAAATAAAATAAAACCACATTTGTAGAAGTCATAAAATAAAACATACTACAAGTTGTCAGGAAGTAAAAAACCTCATGGATTTGAGTAAAGTGGGTTAGCCAAAAGAAACTCCCTCACCTTTTTTTTTTTTGAATTTTAGTGATTGGCAGGTTCCGAACTGTACAAGGCAATTTGTTCGTTAATTTTCAAGCTGAAAACAGGTAATTCGTACCTTTGATGCCTTGCGCTGTCGGAGCACTACTCGTTGAGAGTTTGTACACTAATACCGGGGCATTAGAATACAACGATAAACGTATTCTTTCAATTTTAAAAGATGTTAATAATTACGTGATGTTAAAGTATTCTATACAGCCCCGGTGTTAGTGTACACACTTTCAACGAGTAGTGCTCCGACAGCGCAAGGCATCAAAAAGGTACGAATTCACAGCCCAAACGAGTTAAGATATCACATTTTTTTAAATTCCAACATACAGATAAATTTTTCCCAAAAACAAACAGCTATTTTTAATTTTTATAAAAACAGAATTTAAAATTCTTTTAAAAATTTATAATTATTTTAAATAGCTAGTGATTATTATATTTTTTTCCACACCTGAATGCCAATTTTGGTAAGAATTGGGCATTACCCATTCTCCTTGTGAATTGGTACCAAAGATGAAAAATGTACTACTTTCAAGGTCCATATCTTGCTTAATATTCAAAATAATTTTTTCTTATATATTTGTATCTCTAATTTTTAGTACAATTGAACAATAACAAAAAATCAGACATGAAAATTTTCGCCAAACACCCTTAAATTTAAATATTTACAGCTGACTTCAATTGATATATTTACATTCTTCCAAAATGTAAACATTGAAAATTTGGGGCTTAGCCCAAGGGAAATTTGGAAATAAAATAATAAAGTATTGCATTGTCATCCATTTGTGAGCTATGTTTCAAGTTTCACGTCTATAGCTGATCGGGAAGTTAGTTTAAAATCGATATCAAAAATTGTACCGGACAAGAAAGCGAGCTAATACAAACGTTTTAATAAGGGCGTTTAACGATCTCATGTATACAAACTTGCAGAAAACATGTTAGTAACTGGGAAAAAGATTGCATCCTCAAACTGGAGACATTTATCTATGGCGTTAAAATAATCTCTCAGTAATCCACCCCTTGGGGTCTCAAAGGTTCAATGTAATCCTTATGGAAGCAGTATTTGACACATAAACAAAGGCATATAAGATCAGCTATTGACTTTTGAATGCAGTAGATCAAGAAATAGCTGATAGCATTATTCCACGGGGATGTCCTATGTACCTCTCCGGGGATGTTATTCCACTAGCTGAACAGAAACTGTATGAATCATAAATTTAATTTAAATTACGACCTTATAGCTTCATTCTTATACTAATAGCCCTAACATCTTGTTTGTACGATTATTGATAGTTCAATTTTGAATATTAAAACAAACATGAAAGCTTTGGGCTCATACAACTAAATTAACAGTTGAAGTTGTGTTTGAAATTTCTAAGCTTACTTGGGAAATCTTATATTTAATCTTTTTAGTAGCCCGTATATTAGAGATCATTTGGTTTGTGATTAGTATACAAATCTTGTAGGATTTTAAAAGAACAGAACCACATAATGCGAACAAAGTTGACCCGTTTACATGGTAATACATATACAGCTTTTTAAAAATGTGTCTTGGTTGATATTGTTTTTTATGCTAAAGGCTTACTTGAGAAAAATTGAACTTTTAATATTAGATTTCAAAAAAAGTAATGAATTAGTTATGAATTTAAACTTACAAAGTTTACATATCATCCATACACCGGTTTACTCGAGTATATAAATGATGTGTTTAAAATGCCGCTAGGTAGCAAGTAGTTCGATCTTGTTAAGATCAACAAGGACAACTAAGCACAACAATTTTAGCCAAAACTCAACGTCTTAATCTTCGTCTTCGATCACTTTCCGATTGATTATAAAAATTATTAACGTGTTAACACATGGATTATGGTTCAACCATCGATATATACAGTATGTAGTAATAATAGAGATTGATGGGTTCAACAAACGCTGGAATCAATGCGAATGTGAATGTTAATATTAAACTGTTGTAAAAAAATTTTTAATTTGAAATGTTCACATTCATTAAAATAAAAATAAAGTCAAATTACAATTCATTTGAAGTAAATATAAATTTGATAGGCCTATTGTAATTTTATAAAAAAACATGTTAAATTGTTTTACTGAGTATACTCATCTAGTTGACTAGTTAGTTATGTTTTAGTAGTTATGAAGGTCTCATATTTGATAGAGTGATATATATTTCGTGTTTTCTCTTATACAATTACCATCACATGAAGTCCTCTTATATTATGCATTTATCAGTAGCCAAAGTTGTAGAATCCGAAACTATGTAAGGGCTGATTTCTAGGTTATCACTAGCTGGAACTGTACCACCCAGTTTGGGAAAATTGAGGTTTTAAACTAAATGTTTTTTACTCCCCTTTACTACTAAACAATGTGTAGCCTGCTTTTACTGTTAATACTGTTCAATGAAATAGCGACCATACAAAGTAGGTATTTTAAGCCAAGTATGAATGAGATGAGTGTAGGATGAGGCACGCGATCTTGTAGTCTTGTTAGTGACTAAGGCCATTGACTTTATATCTACACTGCTAAGGCTGACATTCCTTAGACACAGCTGTTTTATTATTGGCCCATACACCTAATGGCAACTGGACTGGACCTACAGTTTATAGTGGAATCCGAACCACATTTTCGCTTTGGTATGTACGAATTGGTCTAATTATCAGGATAGTACTGCGGATAGTCGTAGTACTCACTCGTGCGGACGTTAATCCACACCAGGGAGTATCGCATCCACAGTGCATGCCTATAAATATCCACAATTCGTAACCTCCTAGTAGTTGGATTATAGGCCAATCCAATTACCCCGATATTTATCTCTACACAAATGTTGTCTTTGCTTAAAATTGTAGGTAAAAATAATTATGAAGTTCGATGGAGAAGGTATTACACATACCTTCTATTACACATACATCGAACAATATTACATTATATGAACCCTGATGAATCCGCTCATTTTTTGAATGCCTCTGTGAACGCCACCTAGTTATTGTGATCTTGTATGGATTAAAATTCCATACCATTATTAAAAACGGAATAAATTGCCATTGGTATTTAGTTAGAGATGCCACAGTATCCACTTTGTGTCCAAGAAAATTATTTATCAACAGTTTATAGTTAAAAGTAAGTATAACTTGGATGGGCAAAGACAGCTTGAAGGCCACAGCTAGTAGTGGAGCAATTTTATATCTTCTATCGATATAAATTCTACCGTGGCCATTCCGGATAACGAATTTTCCGTTTTCCGGTTAAACCGATGAAAACCATGAACCCCTTCTTCAGCATCTACTATTTAATCTACTTGTCGTCATCGAGTAGTAGATATATTCCCAGCAATGGGTAAGGCCTCGATCGGGCAGCGGTGTAAATGGGAGGTTGGGGTACCCCCCGTCAGCGTGCTGATGGTCCCCTTCCTCCTGGCTATTGATGGCGGGTTCTACCTGTCAGGGATGAGATAGGTCCCGAGTGTTGCTTGCACTAAATGCGTCGGGGCGCTCTACTATGGACCTCTAGGTTCCGACCTAGTGGAACCCAGGTGGAGTGACGCTTAAACAAGCAGCCGGAATCCCTGGTTAGGATTGAGGGGCAACCCTCTTTCCGAAGGGTCTGCTTCGGCAGCCGGCGAGCCTGATGACCTTAAGTCATCCGCCCATGATGTGCTAAAGGTTGATGCGTAAGCTTCGGCCTACATCATGGGGCCCGGGTATGTCCTGAAGGATAGGTACCGGGTAAGCAGTCAGGGGGCTTCGGCTCTCATGACAACAAATGTTAATGTAAATGTAAATGTCGTCATCGAGTAATTGTATTATTGTATGGAACAAACGGAACCGTCATGTTGAACAACTACTCGCTAATTTCTTTTGGCCTCTACGCATTGACAAAAAAATTGTTGTGAAAAAGAATCTATGAAAGTGCTTTATTTATCTTACATCCATTCAGTGATATCCTTTAGGCTATCTTTGTATGGTGCAAATTGTTGAAGCGGTTTTCGAGATCTTTGTGCAAGCAAACTTTGCTCATATGAACGCCTCTGTCAGACGACGCGGCGCCCGCCGTATCCGGCGTAGGGCTATGGGAGTATACGAGCACAGACAATGGAATGTGATACGAGTCCTTTCACACTATGTCCGGCGCAGGGCGCTTGAGTTACCGCCGGATGCACCTAGCCGGACAACAGCGCCGCGCGGCGTCCACGCCGGACAACTCGGTGAAGGTGCATTGGTTCTTATGGGAGCTTTCACACGGTGCGGCGCGCGCCGCACGGCCCAACCCCTACGCTGTCTCAATTTAGGCAAACCACCTGACCAAGAGGGTGCAAAAGTTAATTAAGAAATTATATATCGTTGTATCGGAAAATAATATATAAGTTATTACAAAACATATATTTTTATGTTCATCCCATGCAAATCGGCCAACTTAAAGTATTAAAACAAAAATTTTCCTTTAATAACTATTGGAGAATATTTAGTATTAAATTAATAATTTAGTAATTTATACGTAATGAAACATTTTTTTAAAACTTCTAGAATACAATATTTTCAGACATGACGAATACAGTACTTATATATAATACGTGAAGGCGATTTCTACGAAATACTACTCCTCCGTTAATAATGGACGGATTTTTACAAACGATTTGTCAAAATTAAGTATTTGTTGTGTACACGCCCCCTTTCACCAATTCCTGTAGTAAAATTCCTCGGGCTTTGCCCCTTAGGCCATCAAAATCCCAAAGTATTTCTTATGAAGACAAGATTTTGTTTAGTTAAACAGACGAATAATTTGTATTAATTACAGCTGTTCATAGTACACACATGATACACACAAGAGTTTTCGTATTCAGTTTCGATAGATGGAGTGCAGTGAGCGTTCGTTTTCAGAGAGAGTTCGTTTCCAGTTTCGATAACTGGAGTGGAGTGATTAGTTATGTACTGAGGTTATTTTGTGCTCAAATTCTTTGAGATTATGCAGAACCTCTTTTATGTAACTTAAAGTTTTTTGGGAACGTCACTTAAATAATATAAACCTTTCAATGGTCATGGGATCTGGATACTAAGAGATACATATCATTAGTCTGAAGTAACCTTTTGTATGTACTTTTGTTATGAGTTGTAATCCAAAGTTGATCATTAGTACTCGAAATGTTACCTACCAGCCATTATAACTCTTGGCATTTGAGTCAGCAGCAATGTTTTTTTTTTTTTTTTTTTTTTTTTTTTTTTTTTTTTTTTTTTTTTTAACATTTTCAACTGTAGTTGAAGGCAACCGAAACTTGAAAGTAATTTGACAGTTGATGGAATTCCAATTTTTAAATTTGTCTATGAAAAATCCTGGGGCGAGGGAGGCTTCCCTTTTTTGGAACTGGTAACACACCAACACTCCACATCCACAGATATACCTTAGCTGTTGATGATTCCAATTATTGTGTTGAATAATTTTAAATTAACATTATCTTTTGTGAATAACTTTTACTGGCACCTAAATTTATTTATTTGAACCCAGGGAATAAATAAAACACAAGAGATTCTCATTTGGCCAACAATGATATTAATCATTTATCTTACAGTCGAGACAAAACAAAAAAAACAATCTCTTCCGGAAGTTGACTGATTGATTGTCTGGGATAGTTTCAAAATTCACTTATTCGTATCTATATTCTATGCTACAAGAGGTAACACTTTCAAAACAATTTTCTATTAACCTGAGTGGTTTAAGTTTTTCTAAACATTCGGTTAGGTTCTCTGTGGGAATTCTGGATTGCATAAAATTCAATGAAACACAGTCCGCTGAATGATTTTCTAACCTTTTACAAGTTGGATGAAGAAAGTTAACAGCTTTATCAAATATGGAATTATTGATCTTGTAAAAAAATGAAATAATGACTAATCCTCATAACACTCTATTGTCAAAGTAATCTTTTGTTATTTGCATAAAAATCTGTAGTAGAGTACTTAAGTCAATGCGGTGCTTTCGGAATATCAAAACCATCTTAACTGATTATGTCCGTCCATTTAAACTGAGAATAAATGTAAAGTTGTAAAAGTACTAATTTATGTTTTAATCCTATTCCTTTAGTGAGTGAAACCATTTCATGCTCTTTAGTAATTTATTATCTTTGATGAATCTTAGTGTGCGATATATTCGTAACTCTTTAAATATCATTGACTACATTATTTCTACCGTACCGTAATTAGAATTGGATTATTTTTTAAACAGTTATTTGATATTTTACCAACAGTCTTTTTACAGATGTTAAGATGGTTAAGTTCATTTTTACTAATTTATATTATTTTGTTCTACCCATCGATCTCTATAGTAATAATAGAGATCGATGGTAATAGCCTATAATTTCAAGGACTGGAGAACTTTACAAACAGTGTATGAAATTAACAACTGTGAACAAAACAAGATGAACCTGAATGTTATGCAAACCAGATTATAATTTATAGGTTTTGTGGACACCACTTCCACCAGTTGTCAGTTGACAATTCTAATATTAGTAATCTATGTTCTAATTTATATGGTACATCTAAAAGAAAAACTATAAAAAAGTAGTCAAGGCACAAAAACTACGTTGAACTATTTAAAATCTAATGTAACAATTTATATTTTGATCTAGTTAAAATTGAATTAAAAACTGTTTATTAACATAAAATTTAGTGAAATTAGCTCTAATGTTTTTAATATTTAAAAATAAAATGTTAAGAAGTTATTAGTTGTTTTAGTAACTGACTACAACACAGTATCTTTTAACAAGAACAAGACGATATAACTTCCTTTCTAACTAAGCTTATAAAAAGTAGTGTCCACATACTAAATGTTATTATTTTGATAATTTTTACTAGTCCTTAAGATAATTGCATTAAAACAAATTAACCTAGATTAAACAAGCTTTCTAAAATTAGTAAACAGAGTTAACATTTTTATAGTAATAGTATAATATTTTATTTTAGCCCCTAACATTCAGGGCCAAATATTATAATAGAACATTTAAGCTCTGTAAAATCTTTCACATTTGAATAATCATGGGAGTTATAGAACAATTATATTTAACCTTTATATAAAAGGAAACATTTTTTATATCAACACAACCTGGTAAAACAACTATATCGATAGTTTGTACACTTAACACTTTTAGTCCAAATGAACAACATATTATAAGAAGCCACATAGATTTTAACATACATTAGAAAATTTTACCTTTCAAACATTTTGCCTTTGTAATGTACAAATACAATTATTTGAAAAATTCAACAACTATGTTAAGGAATGAGAAATAGAAACAATTTATTTAGAAATTACATTATAAACGTAAGTTTTATTACAAACTACTACGATAATTTTAACTTTACTTTTAATGGTAAAACGGTTTATTCTTCAATGATAAATGTATATACATCTTCCCGGTGTTAAGTTTTAACAGTGACATCTGGGTACTTTGATGTCTCTCACCACAGGTTATAACAACAACATATCACAACATCTGACAGGCAGGACAGCAACATCAGCAAATTTACCTGTTTAGGGAATTAGAATTTGTAACCGTTTATGATTTATAATATCTTTATAATGGGGATTTACACTATGACTCCTTCATAAATAAAACAGATTGTATGTAATGATTTTTGTGATGTTTGCAAGAGTATTATTTGGATTTGTTATAGAACGTATATTCTTGTTTGTAGATTTATTTCGCCGTTATATTGATAGGAAATTCCATGCAAAATCATCAAAAGCTTTACAGATCAACAATATGAAGTAGTTATATCCAAAATGAACCCTATAGACAACCTATTAGTGACTGTAAAGTTTATACTGTCATATGAAGCTGTAACAAGATTTACATTAAGTTTTCTTGGTGTTAAAATGTATTGATCTTCAAAAATGTACAAAGCACGTATAAAAGTGAGAATTTTGCTTTCACTGTACATTTTATTTGTAATCATGTGAATACGAACATAATATGTGCATATTTAGCAGAACGAACTAACTATTAAGTAATAATGCAATGTTATATTTAGCAAATTATGAATACCTTTTAATTCCTTAATCGTGATGATAATTTTTCTATTAAAAAAAAATTCCTGATAGGTATATTAAAAAAATAAATTTTATAAATATTATTGTTTACCTTAAATGATTCTTACTAAATCAGTATTTTGCCTGTTACTCCTTACTCTTTGCTTAACTTTGAAAACACTTTACTAATAAAAAGATAAAACTTTCTGTGAAACTTGCTGATGTGACTGTGTAATTTGTTATATTGAAAATTACTTTACAGTGTTCACAAATTTATATTGGGTGTAGTTAACTATTTACACATATTTACAAAAGTTAGCGACAAGTTAGGAAGACTGCTGGTTGGGATTTGCCAGAATGATTAACGATTCCTACCACAGAATGGAATTTAATTTTTGTACAAATTTATAAAATTGTTAACCTTTTGTACCTAAATCTGCTAAGTTTCAATGAGCATAAACCTATTTTTCTTATAATAGCACCTAAGTAACAACCCATTTTTAACCTAAAGATAATATATTAATACTTTCATATACCATCTACTCTGTTCCAAAAAATAACGAAAATACGTCTACTTTCTGATTTTATATTGTTATATCTCTAGAGAGAATATTTTTCTATTAGTTCACATCTTAGTAAAATATTTACAAACACTCTTGTTTGATGTTCATTTTTGTTGATGAAACTTCCATTAGGATTAACAAAAAACAAATTCTTTAACTAGGAAAATGTCTGTTATCAATTAAATGACATTATAATCATTTTTTAAATACCACCCCAGTTGGTTTTTTATCACAAAGTTGATTTGTATACCTTGCACATGACATTGTACAAAAGTATGACAAGAGATAAAATAAAGTTGTTTTTACGACATAACAAAGTTTTTATGGGTTATAAAGTTGTACTCATTGAGTGTAGTAATAAAATGACTTTCACCCCTCAAGTCATCTTCCCAACTCAGGGGGTTAAAGCCACCTTCAAAATTGTATTGTGTTCAACAAAACACATTTGTTTTATTCTTTAAAATTTAAGTTATTTTGAGTAAAAATGTGTTTTATACTTAAAATGTTTACCAAATTTAATTAATATAATTCACAATTTAATCTATGATTGTGATAGAAATTACTGAACAATCTTTCGTATTCTGCATTGATGTAAATTTTGTAGACATGACTTTTTTTGAAAACTGACCACATGTTAAATAACTTGTAACATCTGTTAATATATGAGTGTCAAAGCGTATTAGGAACCAGGTATACTACACTTTTACAAGTCAAAACATTTTGTAAATTTTATAGTTTTATTTAATTATGCAAAATGTTGTACCATAATAAGGTACTAAGTCGAGGTTCAATTTCCTTATCTGCGAATGAGTGAACAATACAATTATTCTTCTCTCTAAAGATAATCAAAATAATAAAAGTTTTGATTAACACAACACATTATCTGAGGCCCTCGTATTTACAACATACTCATATGTTAAAAATATATAACAAATCTGCAAATTTAAAATTTTGTATTTGGTTTATAATTTGTTGAATTAGGGATTTAAAACAATAATCTTATAAACACATAAAAAGTGTTCTTATAGTTTTATGAATTTATCAGGTAGTTAAGAAAACTGTTTTACATTTTTTATGGGGGAGAGTGATAAGCTCTCATCCTTGCAAGTTAGAGAATCAAGCAGCAGTAATTAATTGAAAACCCATTTTCTTATGTTTACCCAGTATCATAGTATGAATAATAAAGTAATACTCAATACTGTATGGTAAATATGGTACGGGAAAATTTATTTTAAATTAATTTAAATGACTTTAATATCCCTGCACACATTTATTACTTACTAGAGGTCGTCCAGTGGTTGGAAACTCAACCAAAAATATGTAATGTACAGACTTCTCTAGATTCACCTTAAGCTGTAAATAAAACATGTATTTGGAATTTCTTCCATTTTGTTTTGATATTCTATTTATATTTCGCTATTATTTTCATCATGAGCATGAATGGTTAGACTTTACCATAAATTATTAAGTCATATGTTTCTAATTATTAAAAAGTGTTTGTGTTTATTTTAAAAATGTAAATACAATATGAGTTTGTGAGTGAGTTTTTGAGTATTCTGAGTAAAATCAACATTTCTTTATGAGCATGGCAATCCATAAGGCCTATGTTAGTTTTTCAAAACTTTAGATTCAGTTGTTGTGTTTATTTTTTAGCCTATTTTAATTTATGAAGGGATTCTCCACAT
The DNA here is from genome assembly GCF_028750875.1 of Macrosteles quadrilineatus. NCBI lineage: Eukaryota > Metazoa > Arthropoda > Insecta > Hemiptera > Cicadellidae > Macrosteles > Macrosteles quadrilineatus. The sequence continues at coordinate 103,990,365 of NW_026542602.1, read as the reverse complement.
TTACTGTAAAATATCTTCCTAACAGTATGCGTAGATTTTCTCTGCGATGCACACAAGCTGAGAAAACAGGTTTCCAATAGACATGCTTGCCTATTAATATATAGGAGGATGTATTGTAGTTTGTTTGGAAAATATGAATATTTCATTCGGAACGCCGAAGAAAATTCAGCTGATGCGAATATTGAGCAATATTATCTAATTTAATAAAATCCACTTAACCAAAACACCATTTCTTTTGACTACTTAACCTTTTACCACTACACCCCCTCACAATGCAAAAATAATCACCACTTACGAAACGCCTCAGATATTGTGTTTAAAATAAACTTTATTAGAAAAACACTCTCCAATCAGTCCTCCTCCGGTCCCATCATCATGAGCATTTTCTTCTTGGCTATCTTGGAATACAGGATGTCTATGGGCTTCGTGGTGTCGTATAGACTCGGTGCTTGTAGGATGATGAGGGCAGTCCCCATTACACAAGCTAGAGTGAACACCCACAGGAACAGACGATCTAGGACCATCGCGACGTACTTCCAGTCTTCTATAACCTGCAAAAATACAGCACTGATTAAAATAAGTAGGACATGAGTCATACATCTTCTTTCAGTTATGTCTTCTATAATTTACAGTCTTCCGTTGCCTGTGGTTTATTTGTAACAACTGATCGAGTTAGGAATTCAGAAGAACTGATAATCCAGTAACCGTTTGTGAAAACGTTAGTCACTTGTACTAGGACTCCAAAGCCCGTAGAACACCCAATTTCTGTAGACAAAATAATTTTTATTTCGCTGCACAATAAGAATTATCAATCTTTGGGAAGATCATTTTGTGTGTGTTTGGTTTCACACCATTGCGGGTAATGCAACTCCTGGATATCCAAATGAGGACAGGTCCTAGAGCAGTCATATGATTGTGGGACTAAAAGTCATATAAGGAGTTATGACTGCGAAATTCCTCTTTACATGTGTTACACGTTGATTTAAAAGTGTTTGGAAACATGTTCTTTAATTATATGAGTGTAGCACATGAAACTGTAACATCAGTTTTGTAGTAATAAGGTGTGAGATGCTAGAGTGAGTTTGTTCCTTTTCTGATATTTTTAAAAAGGCGTTTCCATACCCTCCTAATGCTATCTCTCAAAATCATAACCCCTAAAAAAATCCGACAGTAAAATTTTAGACTGTACCACTGCTGTCCACTGTACAAAGAACATGTTCGTTAATACTGTATGTATTTTTAAGATTATTAATTTAACAGAGAAAAACTATTGGTTTAGTATAACCTTTGTAATGGTTAGTGGTCCATAATAACCGGTAACATTTTGTTGTGAACAAATCAGCTAATGTGTTAGAGAAATAGTTTTTGCATTGAATGGTTCCTTCATTAATAGCAATTTCTGTAATTATAAGCTGTTCAAACTATTCAACTTTACACAACGTTACATAGATTGCATAGATTTCACACATTATTTATTTTTATGCCACCTCCATTAGAAAAGTTGAATAGTTTGAACAACTTATAATAAAAAAAATTCTATTAATTTAGGAACCACTCAATACAAAAATCTCTCTAACTCATGAATGAGCTGAGCTGTCACAAGATAAGTAAGATAAATGTATCCCCATTCTAATCTAGTATCATAAAAGTTTAAATAACTGATGAAATAATTAACTATACCTTTACTTGGCACAATTTGGCCCTGAAATCCTTTTAGATTGATCCATATTTTTTAAATACTTAAACTTTTTAAATAAAATATTTATAATTTCTTTTCCTTTTACTATCAGATGCTGAATTTAACCGAAAGCAGGGCACAGCAGTGAATGGAAATTCACTTAGGTGGTTAAGTGTCGTAGTCAATATGAAATCAATGATAAAGTGGGCTGGATCACTTGATACAATCACAGCCCAATCTGCATCCTATGGAGAGGCTTGGGACATTGGACATTGAGTTTCGATCAGACTGGTGTTACAATAGATTCAGAACCAATCAAACCTCGGAGCTAATCCTTCTTTTGTTATACTTTTTTGTACCGAGTAAAATCCTGATAAAGGAGCCTCACACCTCTCACTTACAAAAAACAACGTAAAACAGCAACAACAGTACTTCAATGGCTGAATGATATTGTACACGAATTTATACTGTAAGTTACACATTTTAATATTGATTGAATATAATAGCTATTAAGTAAACACCAAATAGGGAAAAATAGTTAACTTTATTAGACTTAAAGGTGTTTCCTAACCACATCCACGTGAAAATACATGCATTATTTTTCTATGTAAATATTGTAATTTGTAATGCTGCTTACAAATATTGACAATGATTATTTGATTTATGCCTCTGTAAAATAGTTACCATCAGAAATTAGAGTAAAATTTTGAGTATTATGTCTTTTATTAACTTTTATCTTTTGGGTTTTGTTCCAATTTCATGTAAAATATCCTTACAAAGTTATTTTGAGAAAGTGCAATGAATATGAACAAATCATTACTGTAAGTTCATGTTGAGCCATAGTACTTAACTATAAAACTATAAATATAAATTTCCTTAACTTAAATAACTCGGTTGTAATGAGTACAAAATATTTGTTTTCATCAATGTTCTAAAATAAAAAATAACAGTCACTTCTTAGTAAATAAAAACTTTGTAATAACATTTGTTTAAGGTTTTTTCCTACAGTTACCTAACATGTACATGTCCTCTCAGCGATTTGAGAAATCAAAGTGGCCAATTCGTTCACCAGTGAGACAATGTTAACATTGTCTCACTCTAATTACTTTGTCTCACTCCAGATTTGCAACGTGAAGGCACGAAATAGTGAGCGCGTAACATGCAGACAAAAGTAGTATGCGTGCGAAATACGTTGGCAGCACTGGCTGTAAATCAGCTGGTCAGCTGTTAGTTGTACTGTTGTAAAATTAAATGTTATATTAAAAGTTCACTTCTGTGTAAAAATATGTTACGTTTCTTTACCAATTTATTTGTTTTATGGTAACTGTAGGAAAAATATAATAAACAACTCTAGTGCAAAGTGCAATTGCCTCACCCGAGAAACCATTCCTCACTCGCCTACGGCTCGTGAGTAAGTATTTCTGTCGAGTGAGTCAATTGCTCACTTTGCTCAATAGCTGCACAAATAACTATAGTTGTAACTAGTTACCGTACTGTATTTGGGAATATCCGAGACATACATTTTAATATTAAATCAATTAATTCAGTATTTGACATAATGTACAAAATGCACCCCATTTTACATTTTTACAATTTACATGTTTACAGGCACATTCAATATGTTAAAATTTATAGGTTATTATTTTTTAATTGTCCTTATTTTTCCACTATGCTTATGCAACTCCAATATAACATTTTAATGTAGTATTTACTTTCAGTAATCCCTTTTTGATATCATATACTCCTCAAATCATTCAAAATATGCTACTGGGGTAGGCAGCTTACACATTTAACAAAAACAAAACACGAGATTGAAATAAACTCGGAGAAATCGCAATCTAGAAACCAATCAGTGTAAAGTGTTTCTCGTTTTGGATAATCAAACAGATTTATATTCGTTGAAGTTCTATAAAAGGAAGCTTTGTTCCGTTTCCGCTTTTTTAGTAGTTTACAGTTGGAGTCCACTTTTCACAAGTCCCGGGAGGAATGGATTTCAATTATCAATCAATTATCAATTATTTAAGATGGGGACGCCACTATGTGCGTATTTTAACCCAAATATGAGTGAAGGATGAGTGTAGGATGAGTGGCGCGATCTTGTAGTCTTGTTAGTGACTAAGGCCGACATGTTCCTTAGACACAGCTTTTTCCATTATGCAAACATGTATTCATGACTCGCACACTGGGTACACTCTTGGGGAACAGTGTTGCCCCAAGGAAACTACACGCTGATCTGTTTTACTTCTTACTTATTCACAAGTACTATTGTATTGTGTTAAACAATAGGGTATTGCAATAATTTTTTGAGTCTAATAGTTTTGTAATATTCCAGTAATAAAAATCGCTAATTGAATTATTTAAAACAATGTTGTAAATAACAAATTCACATAAACACATTTTAAAGCTGTTTATGTTTTCATTCCTTTCTACATTGACCATTATTATCTGGACCAAGTAAAAAAAACCTAACCAAAAAGATGGATAACATTGATGTACGGGAATCAGACAGAATTAGTTAGAGGGATTATGTGGATTTGGAATATATTCACAGTCAAAAGTAGAGAATAATTTTGTTCCATAATTTGTTTGAGGAAAAAACTTTAAATGTTTGGCTTAAACTAGAAATAACTACTAGTAGACTAGACATCTTATTTCTGTTGTAAATTTTGCAGCGAATTTTTGTGAACCAGACTTCACGCAGGAATAAGTTTCACTTAACAACGATAAAATGAGCTCCTATCAACAACAGTTTCATGGAGTTCAACTCTGTGTTCTTTTATATTGAAACTCTACTGAATAAGGAAACAAAACTTATAATGCCTGGAATATTGTTTTTATTTTATAAAAGAATACTTTCTAAGTATTATACGAATTATAAAATAAACAACTTCCCCGGAACTTTTAAATATGCATATACTTATATCTAATGTAAAATACGGTCTACACAAAAATAAAAAAGTAAAAAGATATAAAATGCCAATCAATTTCGACCAGTCACACTGGCTATTGTCAGGCCCAAATTTTAAGTTTTTCCAGTATAAGTGGAAATAGTTATTTCTTTAAAAGCTGGCCGACGTATTTGATCATATTTGTATAAAAGCATTCAAAAGTATTAAGTTTGAAATAATACCGAAATATTCTCCATTTGTTGATTTTTGGAATAATCTGAACTTAAATTATAGAAATCTTTAGCCTTCTTTCCTCCTTACAAAATTTCAACAAATGCAATACTGTGATACCAAATCTACAAGTTGTGCATATTGTTTCAGAAAAATTTGCTTCTAAAACATAAATGGCCTTGCAAACACACTTACGTTTTCAAATTTGTCTTTATTTTTGACATGTTGAGCAATAAACTTGGCATCCATGATGGTTTTCTCCATGGTGATTGGCTTGTCGAAGGTGGGACTGGTGTCACTTTGACAGATCGCCACACAGCCCGGGCTGAAGAGGTCGTCGTCTGCACTGGGCAGAGGTAGGGGGAGGGGGGGCTCGCCAAAGCAAGGGACCACTCCCCCGCCATCGTACCTAGACGGAGGGAGGGCGGGAATGTCGTAGTCACCACTAAACCTGAAAAAGTTTCAAATTTAGAGAGGGGATTGTCAAAACTTTAAACTTCAAGAAGTGGTCGAACAATGCTTATTGAGGTTCAACCTAAACGAATCCCTCGTGGGATTTGATCAGAGGCCAAAAGCCTTAAGTTTTTCAAACTGAATCATTATGGCACATACAATACATACAATTTGGCTGTACACACATAAATTGGCCATGTACCTTTACAATTGTACAGAAAAAGATATACATAGAGACTTATACAGTAGGGATGTAAGATATATAGATACAATTTACCTCTTCCCGCCGTAGCCTAAGTACTTGTCTATCTCGGCGGGAACGTCAAACACTCCAGTCAAGATGGCGTCCGGAGGTTTATCCTCATCATCTTCATCGTCTACAGAGTCCTCCGACTTCGGCCTGTCGATCAGCAAGACCTTTGGTAGCACCTAGAGAAGCAATATTTTTCAATGACAGTTACATGTATGTAATAGCTGAGGAGGTCTACTTCACCACAGAGATAACGCAACATTGCAATGTTCATCAAGCATTTGTATTTTACCACCCCAAGATGTGTGTCAAAAAAAGGTTAACAAATACGTCTCATAACAGAAAATTAGTGGCTGTTTAATGTGTGCCAAGATTCAAAAAAGGACATGCTGCAGTCTCTGTTATCCGCTAAGAGGGTTGAGAAACAATTTGAAACTATTTTCAGCTATGTTCTCCTTTTAGATTAAAATTCAAGGAAAATACGTTTATTCGGTGTCTTTCTTTGTATTCTTTGTATTCGCTCTATGTGTATTGTATATTCAGCTTCCAAAGTATACAATCACTCTTTTTCAAAGTAAACGATCTAGACCCTTCATGCTGGTGTAGCTATGCCAAGACCTTTCAAACCCAAGACCTTTCAAACCCAAGACCTTTCAAACCCAAGACCTTTCAATATTGCACCAAAATTAAAGGTAAGACATAAAAAAATAGTTGACAAAAGTACATTGTTTTGGTGATCACTGTACACTGTACAGTGTACATCTCTCGTAACTATTAAAATGGCATATTTGAATGTGGATGTTATGACAATCCCCTCTGCAATCCTTGTCTGCTACTATTTGAAGTATTAGTATAGCGAAGACTAGGTTCGGCATTGGTCTGGCTACTGATAACAGTTGTATCAGTCTCCTGGCAGACTTATTTGTGATGTTTATTTGTCCGATCATATATGTTGGCTCATCGTACGCAAAAAAAGTTTAACTAGGTGCTAGTGTGGCATTTTTTACCTTACTTCGGACTAGGACTAGAGTTAGCAGCATTATCACTTCGATGAAATCCATTGGTGATTCGGAGGATTTTATCCCCGGACCTCACGGACTGAAGTCTCTCGCTCTACCATTAGACCAGCTCGCTCCCCCCTGATTATTGGTAATTGAAAACATCAGATGCCAGTTCCAGTTGTAGTCCCAAGAAAAAATAACCGCCAACTAGCTGTGCTTCAATCCTACATTTCATAGTTCTGTTGGGCAGACAATTTGTATGATTATGAGAAAACTTAAGACTCCTCATTTTTCTACTTCTATCAAATTACATATTTACCTGTATGAACAGTCTGTGTACCCAGGGCCGCATGCGATGCGTGACTGGAGACCTGAAGTTAACATTGAGTACGGCGATGGTGACCACCACCGACAGTGTGACGAGGACCATGGTGAACAGGAGATACTTGCCGAGGAGAGGAACAGTGAGCGAGGTGGGGGGAATGATCTCCGCCAACAGCAGGAAGAACACAGTAAGTGATAGCAGGATAGAGATACACAGTGACACCTGTAAACATGTGTTGTAGGGTTGTAGAGTGATTGCATAGCTGAATAAATGATGAGGTTGGCAATCCTAAGAATTCTGGAATCAGCTTGCTTAGTGGGCGATTTGGTGGTCCCGCCCTACTACTTCATTGGAAATTACCATTCAAATTAACAAAGCTGGAGGACCAGAAAAAAGTTATAGGAATGTGTTGTAGGGACCTGGGGGTGTTAAGGTGTGGCAGTTTGGTAAGTGGAAAATTATTGAAGATATACACAACTTTTAAGCTGAGGGTGGTTAAAAAAAAACTATAGCATAGTCTAAAAATTAGAACTTATAGTTAAAAATCATAATCAAATCAATATTGTTTCACTATTAAATTTCAAAGGTTTACCTTCTCGCCAGAGTCAGAGGGCAGGTAGAACACAAGTACAGACAGGAATGATATCCCGACACAGGGTATGATGAGATTGACTGTGTAGAAGAGTGTTTTCCTACGTAGCGTGATATTGAAAATGATGTCAGGGTAAGGCTCCTCACAGCAGCTGTAGAACTTCTCGTTACGAACAGCTGGCACTCTCATGATGTCCCACTCCACGGAGAGGTAGAAGTCCTGCAGATCGATGCCGACATCCACCGTGTCCGAGTCTGGAGACTGCATGATGTGCCGGAGATCCACCTGTCACAGGAGAAATAAGACTATCGACTGCTTCTTTGTTAACATGTTTTGCAAGGAAAGGGTCCAAAACCTGATCTTGTTGAAACCTCGACCTCTATAGGCTACAGCTGATAGCCCCATAACAAATGGGATCTGGGTTCAGAATAGGACCCAAGTGGACCAACTAGTAACATTCATGGATAAGGGCGAGGGCTAAATCCACTTTAACAACCAATTATTAACAACTCTGAGAGCTGAAGTAATTGATTCATATACGTAATCTGATTCATTTAAGTGATTCATAATCATCGATGTATAATAACTCTACATCGTATAACAAAATTGTATAACAACTCTACATCGGGAGTTATTATACATCGATGTTCATAATTAGAGTTAAACAGGATTTTCATTACTCTATTCTCATTACAAACCTCTTTAGATTATAGAATTCATTACATCCCACAGGAACGTGGACGTAATAATAGGTAATTCTTGGTACATCAACTGATCTCAAACGGGACCTTTAAATCTTTGGAAACAAAAAAAGTGGAACAAACAAACATATCAATGAAAACAGCTCTTCCTATAACTACTTGCTCCTAAGGTGCTTATAAATTGAAACAAAAAACTGATTGTGATGATATTAAATATTATTGGTATTTCAACTAAATAATTACTATTCTTATTTAAAAGTTTGTTGTTAGACCATTACTGTAAAACTAATCAAATACTATCTGAATGAGAAATATAATTACAAATCTGATAATAGATCTTCAGACGGGTCACAATCAAAAACAAAGGGTCTGTATCAAAGCTTCATGGAAAGATATTATTCCATGTAATTGCATTGAGAGCTGCTTTTCTTTGTACAATGAGTGGCTGCACTCAGCCTAATTTATATCTGAAGAGCCACTGCTTTTATATTTTTGCTGGTTTTGTTTATTTTTTGTTAATCCATCTCTTTGTACTGTCTCATGTTTGAATTAATGTTTTTTGGTGGGCCAGATTATTCATTAGCTCTGCGCTCTTTATAACTACCCTACCTGAACTTGTTAATGGCTAAATGTAGAATGAAAAGATTTCAAAGAATAATCTAAATAACCTTATAACAATTTATGGATTTTATATTTGAAAAAAAAATACATATCGATAGTATTACTCTTAATTGTTGTACTCCTGGTTAACTGTCAAATTGACGTATTTTATTGAAAAGTTGAATGGTTCTGACAGTTTTGCATTTACTGTAATGTAAAAATGGCAATTGCCAGAGCACAGACTATAGAGTAAACCTTAAACTATTGTCTGGGGCTATGGTTAACCTTTTAATTCCAAGGTCACCAGTATTATCCTAAAGGAGCACTTTTGAAATTATTCAAACCACCTGTAATCGGCGTTATGCTTTTCATGATCAATAAATCAATAAAATTTAGAGATCGTTCAGTGGTCGAAAACTCGACCAAAAATAATGTACAGACTTTTCTGTCTTCACCCCACACTGTAAATATCACATAAGATTGAAATTCCTTCCATTTCTTTTATTTTCTGTTCATATTTCGTCACCAGCATGGCAACCCATAAGGCCCATGTTAATATTTTTTTATTTAAAATTCATGTTTCTTGCTTATTTTTAGTCTATTTTGATTTATAAAGGTATTCTGCGCCTAAAGGAATCCCTTTAAAGGAGAATATGTTTCTAACAGTATGCCTAGATTTTCCCTGCAATGCACACAAGCTGCGAAACGGATTTTCAAGAAACATGCTTGCCTATTATAGATTACTAAAGCATAATCTGAACTAAGTAAATAACCCGGGTAAATATCAAGCTAAACTCACTCGACGTTCATACCGACTTTAAAAATGACAAAAGTTATTGGATTGTCAAATAATAAAATTAATGATTGAAATACGGTCATTGCAGAACTTTTAAATATATTTTTTTAAATCTTTTAGTTTGAAGGTAAACAAAACAATGCGTAATACAAATGTTCGACTCGACAGTTACAAAGTAGTGATCTTGGGAAAGTTGTACAAAGTCAAAAACTCGCCATGTGGTACAGATGTTTATAAAACTTAAACTTGTGCCTTCCTTCTTTGACTTACTCTCCCTCAGTTAAATGATGTGCGAGGAATGGAGATCCAATATGAATGTGTGGGAACAGTTTGGAAAGAATGATTTTGTTGCATTGGGTTAAAGTAAAAACTAAAATAATGATTAAGGTGATTAAATATGTTCAACATTGTTTATAGAAATTTAAAATAAAATAAAGTATTATTGGTTGAGTTTTTGACCACAGGACGACCTCTAGTAAGCAATAAATGTGTGCAGGGTTGTTAAAGTCATTTAAATTAATTTAAAATAAATTTCCCCTTTCTATTTTCCCTACAATATTGAGTATTATTTTAGTATTAAGTTATTTTATATTATGTTTGCACAATATATAGTTTTGGTCTTGTTTCCGATCACGAGGCGACCTCTAGCAATTTTTATTACAAAATAACAGGGTTTGTGTGATTTTGATTAAAACATACTTAAAAAAATCTTAGTTTCCATCAAATTGTTTTTAAAAAGGATCTTACCGTAGGTGTTTCAAAAACCAAGGGAAATTTAGCTGAATATTAAAGTGTAAGTTGGGTTTTATTAAGTTTTGATGGAAGTGCCTTTTAATCACATTTTCGAGGGTGTTCGCCGGCTGAAAGTTGGCCTGAAAGTCGCGTATCGAGTGTTCATACATGAACAATGAGCCTGAGAGAAGCGGAGATGATCCTACTTTTATAGATCAGTCCGATTTTGTGCCGAGAACAGATTCATAAAAGTTTCAAAACAGCTTTTATCTGAAGGGAGGTTTATGTGTGAATGCTTTCCGAGCTTCGGAAACCAATCTCATTATGTGAGCTAAAACAGAAGAAGAACTTTCATCTCCATAGTAACGACGTACATATGAGATAGCGAATATCGATGCTATAATAGCTGAGATAATATATACATTAAATGAGGGAATATTTTATTTCGAGACGAACGCTACAACTACATTTATTTTTTAATAGAGTTAGTTTTACTGGAATGATATTTACATCACACAGATATTGAACAAAAGATCATTATAGTATTAAAAATTCAGTAAACGAGTAAACCCTCTGTTGTAGTTTCATAATTACATAACATATATTTGATATGAACACGCCATATTTGATTCAAAACACAATTATGTATAAACATTTCTATATTTAAAATGAAGGAAAGTATTAGTTAAATGCACAATATAAATCTTCATTGACAGACGATATTGTGCCTATTGCTAAGACTGTAGGGTATAATCATAAACGATTTTTAAATAAGACACTTAATAAGGGAATGTCTCCAAGGTCCATTAATATGAAGTTCTGGTGAAATTATGTAAGATATATAAACATATATTTGGTCATTGCAGTCTTCTAAATCAGAGGTTAAAGTATACTGTACTACAGGAGTTTCAGAAGTTACTCCATCGTTGAGTGTGTAGTGGTAGTATCATAGATGAACTTATATAATGCTTAAGTGTAGCGTTAAGAGTGAACTAATAAACTTAGCCTCGAAAGAGCTGAAGGGAAAATGGCTTTGTTGGACCGTAATAACCCGTGCCTTATCCATCATCAGTTTATTTGAATTTTTTTGTGCGATTGAAATTCATGAACACTGTTTTGTCGACAAATATTAGTTAAACTTCAATATTATACTGTCAATAGAGAAAATAAAAGCATGGATTACAAAGAGAGTAAATACACTAAATTAGCTTAAATAAGCTTTATACAAATTAATTAGGCATCAAGTTTGTTTTTTCTATTTGTAAGAAACTAGTCATTTGTTTTTCTTCTTACAGTTATATTGTCGTCATTTATTACTTTAGCCATACACGTGTTGGGTTAAGTATTTGCCTTTTTTTGCATTTAAGTTTGAGAATATGAAGGTTATTTGGAATATTTGTTATTACAAATATTTATAGGTAAATTTTAGTGTGTTATGATAGATGTGTATAGGCTTTACAACGTTTTTGATGATGACAAATTAATACGATAAGAACTTGGTTTTGTTAGAGATTAAGAGTCGTAACATTTTATTTAATATTCTAAAAACTAATTATATATCACAGTTATTTGCTCTTTTAAACTTAGATTTTAAATAATTATTATCTATACTAATATCATTGACTATTGGATACAGAAGAATACATCCCATCTGTATTATTAGTCAATGCTAATATGGTAAAAATTAGTTATATAAATGGATGATTTATTGTTGAATAAATCTAAATAATTAATATAGGATTAGTCTGTGTAAATAACTACACAGTTATATAGATATCTGTACAGTGTGTATGTGTTAGATGCACGTCTGTCTGAGGTAATATTACGTACATAATAACAGTCGTAGTTGGGTATTCTAATTAATTTTGTAGGGTATTTTATGTTTGGTTTCTTCGTCTCTTAGATCAATCGTGCCTATCTCTAAGAGAAATTCTAACCTAAAAAGAGTTCCTCTGTTAATGGTGGGAACTTTGTGGTAGTAACAGGACTGTTCAGTAGTATCCATTGGCAGTATGTATAGGCATGTATGAGCAATGGATATAATTTTAATGAATAATAACAACGAAACTGTATTACCTACTAAACACAGTCAAAGAAAATGTAATAATGTTGCTTGTGTATGCAATCATATAAACCAGGTCAATGTATCATTACACCATTCAAAGGTTTTAAAGGTGGTCAGAGATTAACGCATCGGTGCTTCAAAATCAATTATTAATAAACCAACAAACTCTGTCGGTGACCCAACTACGCCTGCCATCATTCTAAAACTGACTACAACTTAAACATGGAAATTGAATGTCTAATTCTGTTGATGTCCAAAGCTTTAAGTCAATGACTAACAATTAACAAATACAATAAAATGAGACTCTAGATGTTTCAAACAGTGACTATTGAAGTTGAATGCTAATGTGATTACTCACGTGATACCCGTCGTACGTCCAGGAGCCGAACTTCATGAAGCATGTTTGCTCGTCGAAAGGGAAGTATTCTACGTCTATCTCACAGAAGGACTTGTAAATGGCTGGAGGTTTCCACACCACCTTCCCCGTATGATGGAGAATAGCCTTTGTCATTATCGTCACCTCGTAGTTGCCATCCGCACTGTAGAGTAAATTCAAGCATTAATACAACTCCAAGTAAGAGGATTATGCACCAAAGTTTATATAATCCTGCACCACTCTAGTTTGAATCACTACTTAAAGTTTGAATTGGAAGTTTTTGAATTTTTTGTGGGAAAATATTAGGGGATTAAGAAAATCCCGCAGTTCTAATTAAGGATTTAACACTTTTTTGGACATGTGAGAGCACATTTTGTCGGGTAGTCGAGAGATTATAGTGCTCGGATTCAAATCCGAACGTCGCTGGTTCGATCAATCCTGAAACCCAGATGTCATCGTCACAACTGTTTGGACAGTTTCCATAGAAAAAGTAATAGATTTAGTAGGAAGGTAGAAAAAATTAAAGAACTGACACTTGAATCACCCCACTTAAAAAAAATAATAATACCCCTGTCGCAACATAACTACAGAATAAGCGAAGGATAAACGTGATGATAACTTTGTTCCTGACTATGATCAAGTGGCTCTTTAAACGCCTAGAAAAGCCCGATGAGCAAATACAGCTGGGCAAGGATCAAACCGGCGACATTCTGACTTCTAGCCGAGCATTATACCTAGTTGAGCTATCACTGATAGCGTTCATGCTTTAAACAGTAAGTAATTAACCAACAAAATCATCATCTCATTTATTACAGAATGCAAAACTAGACGTAATGGTTGAAAGTTAGATTTTGATAGGTAAAAATACAGGGACGAAAGAACAAAGCTCTTATAGTCTAGAAAACTAAACAAACGCAGAAAGCTAAATGATATATGATTGAAATGTGCTTGATTTAGTTCAGAATATAGATTAAGTTCAAATGGGCTTAAAAACAAATCGAGCTTAAGTAATTTCATTACAGTATACCTCATGCTTGAAGGAGGTGATTTGAAAGAGAAGAACTTCCAATGGAATTAAATAATACAACAATAAAGTATACTCGAAGGGGATATTTTAAAACACCGTAAAAACTGAGTCAAAGGAAATCCGTTTAATTACGTAGCCTAGTAGAACAATTTAGAACAGCCTGTAAAACCGAAGAAAATTGCAATACTTTGCAAATTGAAATACTCATAGAAGTGAATCATTTTACAAACTTATTCAGAAGGGAACGAAATGATCAATGTACAAATCTGTATTTCAAATAACCACCTTTTGGTTTACAACTATTTTAATTAAACAAAGTACTATTCTTAAGTTAACGAGTTATCCGAAGCTTTCAGAGTTTAGCCTGCAAAGAGTTTACTTGTCAAAGTTTCAATGATTAAAACTTTGAAGGCAACTCATTATTCGTTGAATAAGCTGAAAAGTTGGCCAAGCTTTGGTGGACTTTTCGCCTAAAATAATCTTATTGTTACATTACAGAAAGTTTCAATTGATTAAATAACCTCGCAGTTCGTCCCTGTCTAATTAAACTATTTCAATCTCAATTTAGTAAAATCATTACACAATAGTTATTTTGTTTGTCATTTACATATACGTGGGTTTAAGTTGCACATCTATAGGTGATACACAAGGTCTACATATTGAACACACTCTTGTAGTGGGCTTCTCTTATATTTCTTTTGCAATATTAGACAAAATTGTTTTAAAACTTACTAATCTTTTAAATTTCTCATGTTTACTAGCGTTTCTCTATATTTTATACACGAGTATTCCTCCAATAATCACACTTCTGAACGGTATTAATGTTATAGGTTTTAAAATGTTGTAATAATGTTTTCAAGATTCTTCTTGAAATATTTTAATAATATATTCTTATATTCATGAAAGTTAAAAACGAGTACTACATCTGAAATATACATAGTGTATTTATTAATTCACCCACAAATATAAACCAATTACTTATGAATAGAAATATGAATTTCCAAGTAATATACGACGAAGGAAGCCTCTCGAATACTCTTAAATCAACGTATTTAAAGGACTACATACCTTTACGTCCACAGTTCATAGAGTATGGTCAAACTCACTACATGTTTTGCCTATTAAATCATATGTACATAGGCATTGTCAAGTGATTCTTCAAGGACGTTTAATCCATTTGTAGACTCGTCAAGAAAATTCAAATATATACACATTTAAGACTACACATTGTATGACAAAACATTAAACAATTAGTAGGCCTACTATTAACCGGTCGCGACACCGTACAACGTGTCGTCTTATATGTGTATTTACCACGATTACTATAAAAATATCGGTATGGATCATAAACATAAACAAATGACGTTGTTGGCCCGAATCCTATACTAATAGCATTGAACATATGTTTTGGCAGTTCCATTTAAGCAATGTTAAATAATGTTTAGTATTTACTTATATGTTCTTGATGAGTCTGATACTTTTCGTACGGATCAAATAAACATTTTCCTTCTGTCACCATTTAATACCATGATACATTTTCTGAACCATTATATATATAAAAAAAACGAATATTAGCATTTCTATTTTGGATAGGAGTTTTCAGGTTATAATAAAATCTATAATTAAATTGTTCACTACATTATTTGCAAGTGTTTTAACATCACTTGCACCTATTTGACTTGAACAAATAATTATTTCAATTCATTCGAAAATCCATAAATTAGGCATAAGTCAACTTTATAGCAACAGCGAAATACGTTGGTGTTGTATTAAAACGTAAACAATAAAAGTACAACTGCTGATTACATATTTACTCAATGTCTTCCTTTATGCATGAATGTTTTAGCATGACCATTTTACGTGGTTACTATTTTGCGTTTTAGGTGTATCATCTGTGAGGAGCGCAAGAAACAGCTATTTATAATCAATGCAAAATTGGCTGCTTTTAAAGAAACGTATGATTTTCCCAGAGTGAAACTGTCGAGCCATTAAAATAGCTAGTTAATAAACAAAAGGTTAATAGTACAATATAGGCATAGAACCATTGTCTGTGATAGAACAATAAATTTTGAGGTTATGGTTGCTAGGCTACAGCGACAATACAGATAATTAACTTACCACAATATATTATCCTGTTGTTGAAATGTACCAAACAACTTTTTTGTTTAAACATGAACGTTGTAACCAAATAAACAAAAGTCTGAAAACATTCATTTTCGAGAAAGAAATCAAAATACCCTCTAAAACAGCTTTTCTGTGAGTCGAAATAAGTTTAAGTTTCTTGATAAATAAAAAAAGTTATGATTAATGAAACCATAATATAATCAAATGGTAATCAGGTGAATTTCAATAGTATAGTCTCACCAAGCAGAAGGCTCACATTCAGTTGAATATTTATTAAAAATTACTCAAAAATACCATCCAAATAATAAATACTTTCATAAAAGTATCACATGTTCAAAGTAGATTGTATGGTAAAAATACGAATAAAAAGTTATTGGAAAATAAATAACACAGAAATTAAAGTTAAAACGAATGCTTGAATTAGCCTACACTTTTCCAACAAATCCGGGAAACTTCAGAAAGTTTTAAAACTAATACAAACTGGTAAACAACCAAATAAACTTTTAAATGAAGAAGATTGGGAAAGTAGTTGTCAGCCACAGCCTTCCTTAACATTAACTCGTTTGCTTGAAAAATCTTTCAGTTATAATTTAAAATATCCATCCAGTGTAAACATCAACATTGCAGTAATCCCTAAATTGAGAAGAAGTTGCGAAATCATGCTAAATGTTAAAGCAATAGTTTAAGTTGTTTTAAAGGGATATTTAAGGGTTTTCTCAAATTCAATGATATACTTTAAAACTGTAAGTCATTCGTGTTAATCAAATTTCAAATCCAAGAAATCGTTTTGAACTGAAGCCATGACAAATTGTTTAATGGCTAGTTACTTGGCATATTTTTATCACAAGTCACAATGAAAACTCATTCATTTCTATTATTTTTCACTGTATTGGAAAACGACGGGAGAGCCAATGCTTATTTACTATCCCTAATTCAGTTATTTAATGAACTATAATTTGAGATGCAAATAATAAAGTATAATTTTAGTAATAAAAATGTGGATTACAATTCGTTTATTCCTTAAGCGTTTTTGGTACAACACGGCTGACAGAAAAATCCGTGCTTTTTAGAATATTAAAAAGATGAATGATTCATTGAAACGAAATACCCCCACCACAGCAAACCTACAGAATAAGTGAATTTCCAATAGCCTGATTAGATTTCCATGAAAATATTTTACATTGGGTTTGATGAGTAGGCCTACTTAGGTTTGCTGCTGCGGGGAACCTAAGAAAGATAATGTTTTGTAAAATGTTAATAGCTTTGTATAAAATATATAAAAAATGTCCGATTTAAGTTAAATATAACTATATAGTCAATGGGTATAGTCTAACATGACAATTAAAAATGTATATATATATTTTTGAATTTTACCCGTAACAATTAAGCATACAACAACACTTCAGTATACCAAACTATTGTTTTTTAAGCTCTATAAAATTGTGTAGGGAAAATTTCAGACATTTATGTTTTGAGGGGTAAACATTGGAAATCAAAATTTTCACCCCACAAAACCCCGTTCGTATGGTACCGGGTTCGAGAACTCTTTTGAATAAACGTAAGTTTACACGTCTGTACCAAATTTGATCAAAATTGGCTTCTGAAGGCATCAAAATGAAAAAGTACATCGGTCCCGGGTCTAGGTCTTCCCATGACACCTATGCTAATAGCTTATTCCCTATGTATGGGAAATTCGCTAGAATTACAACAAAAACATAAATAATAATATTTATGCATTATATAGTTATGTGAGTAAAACATTAAATAAACTGACCGGTGAAATTAAAAATGTACCAGAAACTACTACATATTTACAATGTAAAAATATAAGTTAACGTAAACAAAGAACGGAAGAGTGAAAAAAAACTTGTCAATAGTATCGAACTAATTGAATTTACAGGTTATTTGAATTAACCTTTTGCTAATGAACTCCTAGTTCGATACATTTTCAGTCTCAAGCTTGAGTCGATGGGCAAGGTCAAAGAGGATGTCAACCTCTAGAAATGCATTATCCAGTTACTTAGAACAATCAATTGTTAACATATTTCGTTACTTTTTTTTCTTTTCTTCAAAGGCGAGTAGGAATTGCTGCAGCTACTTCAGTGGTTCAGTGGTCTAAGGTTGAGTTAGTAACAAAAGAATCTTTTTCATACTTTTGGTGACATTGAATCAGAAAGTTAAAGTAGTAAATCTTGTCCAGTAACACAATTAAGTTCGTAGCAATGCACAGGCCAAATTGTAAAAAATAAAACAGTACCTATTTTTACTCTAGTCTCTTATCATAACGTAATTGTTAGGTATAAATACCAAATTTACTTTCAAGCTAAACGTCAGTAATATCTGTACGTAAGATCAACAATTTTTGTATACTGTATATTTTTATGTGATATATTAGATGATTATATATTATGGCATAATCTATTGTTATATTTGTAATTTATATGGAATTGTTTCACGTATACGTAATTTAAAATATGCAATTAACGTAAGAAATGTGATTTTCCGCATGTAAATGATCAATTTAATAAAGATCTAGCAATATGAGATTGGATTCATTAATTGAACCAATCTTACTTAATTACAAGATAATGAAAGTAATGCAAAGCTAAAAACTGAAATGGTTGTAATAGGCCTAATGGTGTTCAACGTGTATCCAAACTTAAACAAAAAGTTAAAAGTTAACGTAGAAAGACAGGCGAGAAAATCGTTTGTTGCGTATTTTTATGTTAAAACACAATGCCTGCATAACTATTGCGTTAAAGATGTATTTTTTCCTAAAATACTAGTATATACATAGGACGATAGTACGATGCAGATTGAAACGATCGAAAGAGGCTAACGAACATTAACTGCCTAACCAACTACCTATTATAAATGTTATGACGTATTCAATTGGTTGATATATCTATTGTGACCACTATATTATTTCCTTTTATCTCTGTGTCTAAGGAATGTCGGCCTAAGTCACTAACAAGACTTCAAGATCGCACCACTCATCCTACACTCATCTCCATTCATACTTGGCTTAAAATACCTACTTTGTATGGTCGCCATTTAATAAGAAAGTATTTAAGTATTAAACGTTGTTGTAAATAAATGATAAAACCATGCAATTTTTAATTCAAAACAATCAGAACCGAATGAAAACCAAAAACCATCAAAATAACATCCAAAGTACATAGTTACATACTCAAACAATAAAATAAAAATACATGGCTTGTTCATACAATACAATAATTCATATGCATAAATAATAAAACCGAAACAAAAGACTAGTTTCAAACGGAATGTTAAATAAAGGAGTCTAATTATCTGGAACAAAAAGACACGTTTTGGCAATTAAATAGAAATAATTATAATTCCAGCTTGTGACAAAACATGTGTTGGACAACCCCATGACGTGTTGTGGTCATTTATCGCAATTTGTCATCGCCGGAACAATTAAACCTGCCAATGTATTCGGTCCGAAAATTGGACTAAAGATAAAAATAGTTAGTTCAACTATCCAATATAATAGGAACAACTTTAATTTGCAAATAAAAATAAATCATGCTTTCAAGAATATATTGGGTTTTAGAGGGTAAAACTTGCCTTACTTCATGCGCATGGACGCATGGTGTTTTGTGATAAGAACAGCTTTTTACTTCCAAATTTGAGTTTTGTGTCGTCAAATATATTTAAAAATTATTATTCTTCAAAATTGAAAGAAAATCTGAACTTTTTGAACCCTACACTTATGCATTGGTTCTTTATTACTCATATCTTTTAAAAGGGATTCACGCAATGAAATGTAAAGAAAAGCCTTCTCAATCCAAAATTTATTTATTTACTGAATGACAATCCAAATAAATAAGCTGCAGAAAACTCATATTTTTATTATTTCATATAAAAAAATCAGAAGAATATTTCTGTAACCAAGCAAATTTTCCCCCATGGTATTTAAGAATAACTTAAGTTTTGAAATCCAGAAGGGCAAATGTCCAATTCTCAAACGTCTATTAATCCTTCTAAACACTTATAACCCTTACATAAATACAAAAAATACCAATAAAAAATACAAAAAAGTACATAAAATAGTAGTACTATATATATTATTTTTAATATACTCTATAGCTTAATAATAATAATAACAGTACGATACCAGTGTAAAATACGCTTTGTTAAGTATACAATTTTACTACATGCACATAAAATATGGCAAATAAACATAAAATAGCTAGGAGTCATAGTTAAATAGTCAATAGTTCTTATGAGTCATTTTAACGGAATAATGTTTCTTGGATAGGGCGAGTTTACTTTATAAAATTAATACATTTTTAACTAATAGAACCCTTGACAGATCTAAAATACTTATTGGAAAAAGTGACGTCTTTAATTTTATCAGATCTTGAACCGAGAGAAGAAAATGTAATCTTTACAAATATCCGCACCGGTTATCTAAGATGAGACCATAAAACTAAATTGTCTTCTTTCCGAAACTGGTCGATCAGTCTTTCTACGTTCAGACGTTCATATAAACTATCGTACACGAAAAACGAACACGTTGGTCTCCTACATTATCCCGATTTAGAAGAGGTTTCAAAATATTCATCCACACTTTTATGGGGTTAGTAAATGGAAGATATGGCATTTTGTGCTCTAGGTAACAAAAATAAAAACAAATACCCCCACCTCAGCAAACCTGCAGGCTTAGTGAATTTCCATTTGCCTGATTGGATTTGCACTAAAATGTATCCTTAAAAATATCACATTTATTTCCTATTTAAATATAATTAGTTTAACGAGTACTTAGGTTTGCTGCAACATGGAGGGTAAAAATCCAAAATATAAAAGCAAACGATAAAAATCTAAAATGTATAATCCAAGAAGAATTTAAAATAGAACACGTTTCTTAATTAACTTGAAACAAAACATAGATTATAGATTCATGGAGGGTACCTCTAGAGTAAACAAGCAGCAATAAACTAATTTCATAATCTTCCCTTAAAGTGATCGGTCTCTTTTTTGTAACTCATATAAAGTTTTATTCTAAATTTTTAAATCGTCACAAGACAACATTATTAAGCTATTACTCGTTTGAGTGCAATCATCAATTGTATTTTAAATTGCATTTATTAATTTTACTTCGGGTCAACTAATTAAGTGTAGGTATTGTGAGAAAACACTTGAAAATCTTTGATCTAGCTAAAGAGGGGTGATAGCCCCACTTTATGAAAGAAAAAAAAAAACAAAATACATAGACTATTCGAAACAAAGACTTTATGCAGACATTTCGTTCTAAATAATTATGTTTTTCAATCAACAACAATAATTATAATACATAACAGTTTAAGTATTTTTTTTTATTTACAGATAACTTTAGTAGAACATTTTATCAATCGAATTTACTAAGAAGATCTTTTGTTCCTGCATACTAGAGAACACATATATTTTTATCCTAATCCTAATAAATATTATTTTCATTATTATTTAAATGTAATAAAACTATAAACATACACTGTTTGTATGGGATCAGATATAGAGCATTATCATAAAAAAATAAAATAAAAATTCAGTTAGAAGATAAATAGTGTTAAAATGCTAGAAGTAATTCCCATTATTTAAATCTTCATAGAGGAAAAATCCAATATGATTGGTCTTCATCACGCTCTCTTTGGAACATGAATTATTCAATTCAGTGTTTATTTACTACCTCGAGGCAATTAGAATATTTCAAGCTCAAATCTTGCTAAATTTACTTTGATTTGATATTTTATGTTCAAATTCTTATTTTAATTGGTAATATTTTTCAACGTGTTATTTGCTTGTTTAATCTATTTTATAGATAGGAGACTATAGGAACCTCAATTATTTTATGTATAACGGTGTCTTAGGTAGGCTAAATAATATATTGATAAATGTATAAAGAACTATTAAAACATTTTTATATAATTAAATCTTAAAGTTTTTTTAAAAGAGCAAAGAGTATTTAAGAACCAATTATGTCTGTTTCAAAACAAAACAAAAATTACATTCATCGAACATATCAATAATACGAGTAGTTGTTTTCGCGTGACAACATGTTATCTCTGTTGAGTTGAATGGTTAGGACAGTTATACTAGTAAAACAATAATTTGCATCTTTAAACTATACTTAAAACTATTAGTTGAAATGTTTAAAAGAACAAAGTTAAAACCGTAAATACATTTGGTACTAACGGTAATCTTTAGTCTTAACAGATTAATTTTTGTTACATAACGCACCAAACAAATTACAATCAGCGATACTAAAATATTATTTATTAATTGGGTTTAACACAGACACAACCGTAAGCTAGGCAAGTCCATAAAAATTTTACTCCTGCACGTGCAGTGATTTTCAATGATTTTAGGTCGAAAGCTTCTATCTAGTTTATTAACACTTGATCATTTCATGTAAATAAAGCTGATGTTTTTATAACCCTGATAACATGTTGAGGGTCTGTTTGAAACTGTTTGCCGTACATTTTGTCGGGACTTTCTTGTATGGAAATCTTGAATAAGTTGAATAGTAAAAAAATCAAAAACTCCTAAGACTATAAAAAAAAAACTTTACACATTTTATTTTTAAGCTTTGGATATAAAATTTGGTTTAGAACTTTAACATCAATCAGTACAAAATGTAATTTAATAATTCGTGTATACTTAATTTTGATTTCTTTCCTTATTTTTTAGACAACAAAGGTTGCAAAAATATTAAAGAAATCGTATAGTTGTCGAATACAGCACGTTGTCTTATGGGAATTTCATGGAGACATGGTATATTATGTAATGACAAGCTGTAAACGTTGAGTTTGATGTATCCGACACCCTTCACCTCCCCCTTGTTCATCCTCTACTTTCCCTCACTCATTTATCTTTGGAATTAACTCAATATACATCACAGCTCTGTGAAAGAACTTAATTATGTTGGTCCCAGTATTTCGAAGAAAAAAAGTATTTTACGGATTTAATTTTAAAGCTCAAATTTTTAATTTGCTGCGGCTTACTGAAATTCCCTATGTTTTTGAAATGACTTTTCTTTTTTAATAAAGCGTTACGGTTTAATTACTGTATTCTTATCTTATTTTGAGATTCGCAACAGTACAATAAAGGGAAGAATTTCAGTATACAGTAAAAGCTGATTTAAACTTTTTTTACGCTATTGGAACGTTATGCATTTGTGTAAGGTTCAAAACCTTGGGCTTTGAACTGTCTAACGAAGACGTATTATTACAAGATGACACCATAAAATTGATAACCGTATGATAGTAGCATATGGATCCAGAATTAATCTCACTTGAGATAAATCCAGAAGTTTTCAGTTTTGAAGCTGAGTGCTATAATCAATCTGCTGCCTAGGTTTTGATCCACACTTTATATATTTCTTCATGGGTCACATGTATTAAAAATAATATAATTTTCAAATTGCATATAAAATATCCCCTCGTAAATCTGGAAACATTAGCCGTCTTTGTTCGGTTAATGTTTACCATGAATGATTGTCCATCTAATGATCCATACGGGTTGATCAAAAAGATTTGATTTTTTTATAGAGGTAGGTGATTCCTTTCCATACGTCCTTGAGCCTTGAGCATAGTCAAGCTACACAAGGCATCCCACTACATTCTACACTCATCCTCAACTTATATTTTAGCTGCAATTTTCCTAACACTTCAATTTAAATTTCTTTTAATAATGATATTTGAATCTAAATACTGAAGGATAAAAGGTACTTACTTGTTATAGAGGACGATGTCCGGTAGCCAGATGTGTTCTGAAGGCACGTGAAGAGTGTCAACACCTCCGTACTCGTCGGGGTTCCACTTTAGCTTGTAGTCGTTCCACTCCTGCAACAATGGACGTGACATGTCAACAACAACAACAACAACAACAAACAACAACAACAACAATAACAACAACAGAAAACAACAACATTATGATTATAGATTATAAGAAATTTTGTTTAGGGTTTAGGTAGCTTCAGATTTGGACGCACACAATACTCTTTACTGATAATCTGTAGATCTGAAAAATACTTGTTTACAAGAGGCATTTAATTTGACATGAAACCAACAAAATAAAAAGATCAGGTAGGCCCATTCAAACTAAAGTTGAGTTTTAAAAGTACTTAAAATCTTGCTATTAGAACTATTGATAAAAAAATTGATTGACCAATTAATTATCGGTAAGAATTATGAAGAAAACTTAAAACCTGTTAATGAATTTTAATTTGTAATCTCAGAGTTCGTGTGATAAAAAGCCATCACATTTGATAACTCAAAGGCATCAGTATTTATGTAAATGTATAAGGTGTGCAAGGTGATTTGTATAATGGGTAATGAATGTATAAGGTGAATGATTTATTGGTTAGGTATAATTTTATGCAAAAAATAATGTTTTGAAAAATGCTATCATTTTTGAGACAAGAGAGTAGGATGTCTTAAATCATTGAGTTTCTAATTTCTAATTATGCTGGTTTAATTGATCGGTCTATCGTTAGCTGTTTAATGATGTTGGTCTTAATTTGCAACAGAAAGTATGTTGACAAGTATGAATATGTGTAAACAAGTATCAAGCATGCAATGCACGTGATAGAATAAGCTACAGACAAAACTGCAGCCATAATCTCATTTACGCTTTTAGCGAATTTCCCATATAGGGAATAAGCTATTACCGTAGTAAGACCTGGACCCGGGATAGATTTTTTTCGTTTTGAGGTCCCTAGAGGCCAAAAACACCATCCGTTCAAATTCATATACATATATTCATATATATTTATGTATTTAAATATATATGTCCGTTAGCGCGATAACTCGGAGCAAAAATGATCCGATTTTGATGAAATTTTGTACAAGCGTGTAAACCTACGTTTATTCGAACGAGTTCGCGAACCAGCATGATCGGACCATGGGAACGGGGGTTTATGGGGTAAAAACGGGATTTTCCCATTTTTGGCCAAAAAAACATCACATTTTGCAATGTCATTCTAAACTATTTTGTAGAGCTTAAAAAAACAAATAGCTTAGTATATTGAAGCTTTTTAATAGTTACGAAAAAATTTTAAATTTAAAATTTCTATGTTATTCTTATGGAGAATAAGTAAACTGTTGTAGTTTGCTTGTTTATTAATATATTTTGCCCAAATTTGGAAAATGTTTTTATTTCTTACTAACAATTAACATTTTACATAAAAAAACACTTTTACCCTCCCTGATGCAGCTAACCTAAGTATATGTTAATCTGATTCTATTTAAATAGGGATAAATCACTTAGATAAAATTGGTTATTTGGCAGGATTTGAACCCGGGACCTCAGGGACCGAAGTCCCGTGCGCTCACTTGCTCTCACTTGCACTCAGCTTGCTCCCCGGAGATTTGGTTTGACAATGTTGTATGTTTTAATATAGATGCAGAATCAAATTACTTAAGCTACAGGAGCTTACAAATAAAACTCCAATCTTTGTCTAACACTTGGTAAAAAATACTCCTAACTGTGTCCTCAATCCAACATAAGATTATTATGCCTCTCACAATCTCCATGCTCAACAGCAAATGTCAATAACTTGTACAAACAACTCCGCAATACGACCAGATGCCTCAGTTAATGGCTCAATGACGTCTATCTTCCGTCAACAGATTCATCAATCGATCACCGTCAATTCCAGCGGTCATCGCAACTTGTGACGTGCGTCTGTTGATGGTTCTGTGATGATACGCCACAAACTATCTGAACCTTGTACACTTACACACCGCACATTATCATAATCGTTACATCAAATCTCACAGTCATTCATCCGTTCAAGTGTGGTTAACACTTCCTTTGTGTGTCGAAGAGTTGGTAATTGTGTTCGTATCCAACAAGATTTGGCTAGGAAGTGTATTTCTGGGCTGTTGTTTTTCGAAAAGTTGAAGAGCTAGGTTAGATTAAAACTATAATTTTAGTGATGATTCAAGAAGTATCGATTGAAGTTGCAAAAAAACTGACAGGATATGTCACCTCATATTCGTCACCTCATAAATATCTAGTGAAACCATTTTCGTTTTACCAACTTATGCAATTCAAATTTATTGGGCACAAATATGCGTATAGAATTACGAAATTTGCTATATTAGAGAAAATGAAAATCACTGGAGCATGTGTATCTGGTTAGTGGTTTATCTTATAAAGCAAATCAAAATCAATAAATTGGTAAAAAATGTAGGAGACAAGACGCATAAATACGAGTTTCTCAGCGTTTTAATGAATACAAATATAAATAATGCTTTTCAATCTTATTATTTCGTCGTATACGATTATACGTTCACAAATTAAATGAGGAATTGAATTATTTCATTGTTATAACCATCAAGATTTAAACAACAACCGAGTAATAGTCAGCAACATAATAATACTTCAATCCATCATTTTAAGCCAGCATTATTTTAGAAATTGAGTGGAATACTATAATGTTTGGTCGATTCATATTTATGAGTTGACAACGTGAGGAGGTCCGCAAGGTTGTGCGCCGGTACCAACGCTGTTCCCTGTGGGAGACTCAGCTGCTGAGAATTGCAAAACGCCTCCGTGTGGCCAAGTGCACTACACTGAACTTGAGATGAGCAAATGTTGACATAGTCCTTCGACGGTCAAGGGCAAAACCTTTTGGCCTCGAGCTTTGGTGATATACGTGTTGTACAGCTTTTGAACAAATCTTTAAAAACCTCGCAATTTTAAAAACGGACAGCCAGAAAATTGAACTTCTTCTGGCTTCTAAAATAAAGTATCTTCTTATACATTCATTTCCATTTTAGTAAATTGGTTTTACTAAAAATTTTAACTTTTCAAAATTCGAAACAGTATAATTAGAAAATAAACGGCTTGCCAACAACCTTTATCATCAAATCAAATCAAATCAAATCTTTATTGCCAGAACATTTTACAATGCATAGCAGTGTCAACTAGTTACATGTGTAAGCGGTGGGAGTAACTATGATAATTTTGTAGGAAAACAGTTGCAATAACTTTTGAACCGTAATTGGGGTTGCATTTTTTTGTTTCGAATTACTGTATAAGGACCATAAAAAATTAATTTGAATCAAAACCAGGGTTTTTCTAAAATCATATTTTTAGTTATTTTATGGGAAAATAACATAAGTTACAATGACTTTTGAACCGTAATTTTACAGTAATGGGATCCGTACAGTTTTGTTCAGAATCTAAAGGACTGTAACATACTAAATTTGTATAAAGAGGCAAACTTTAGTAATATGAAATGCATATTTTCTATTAAAGTTATTGAATAATGTAATTTTATTAGTAGAAAATGAAATATGTACGAGATTGTATGCGTTTAATTACTGTACCAACTAAATACTAGGAATATAGTTTACAACTCTTGGGTTGTTATAAATGTTTTTCTTAAGTGGACAACTAATAAATCTTTAAAATCTTTTTTCCATTGAGGAAAGGCTGTAAAGGATGAAATATGAATACCCAATCAAAAGGAGTGTAATACGAGGTTCAATGGCCAGCAGTGAAAGTTTTGACTTTGTAAGATATTTAAGTAAACTTAAGTTAAAGATTGCACTTAAATGAAATGGGTTATACTAGGGAACCTTATGTATTAAAATGCTGACAAAATAGTTTTTATCCTTTTATAATGTATATTTTATATGTAAATGCACTAATCCAATAGGGTTATTCTATAAATCAAAATCTACAGTATCTGAAAACTGGACATAATACCTCTCCCATTTTCCATTAGCCTGACATTAAAATGGGATCTCTTATTACATTTATGAGCAAACATTCTAAACACTTATACTGTGTAACGAAAGGGGCTCACAGGGAATCGAACAACAGGTGTAGTCTGTAGCTGTACATTTTATTGTAATTAGTTGTGTTTTTATAAGGAATATATCACAAAAATTCCAATATCTTTTGCATCGTAACTTTTACAACGTTGAGTGTTGCATCATTGTAGGCAGGGATGAAAGGACTCTAACATACTAAATCTTTACCAACATCGTTATAGCGGGTTTTCCGTTATTTTATTAAATAAAACAAACAACAAAATAAACAATTCGATGAAACTAAAGAATGCAGGAGATACCATTAGTTTTGAAATGATTAGGGAATTTAGAGAGAAGAAAATTTCGCTTTAGGCTTGAGTAATGGAATAGGAATAGAGATTTATCTTTGAATTAATTATTTCTAATCTTGATTACTTGTCTTGAGGTTAAATAAATGTATTAGTATTGAAGAGAGAGAAAAATCCTTATAACTTGTTTAGATACTTAAATACTGTGGAGAAAATCCCAACAAAATGAAAGTAAAAATGATTGAGTACAAATTTGAGATGTATTTCTTGAACATTTAGAACATTTTTTAAAACAACAATAATCACATGTAAAAACCCAAAAACATGTGTTGTGCAGATTAGAAGAAAGATAAACCATAGAATACTTAACAAGTTTACTCACATGTATGTTGTAGTGCATTAAGTTTACAAAAGTTAAATACAATAGAAATATTTAGCTCAGCATTCGATATTTAAAATGTACAACATAGTAGTTTGTGTGGAGACGTTCTTCATTCTAAGTGATTACCCACTAAGTTGGTTCAAGCCATTGGTTCGCACCTGAGAAATGCTCAGAGCTAATGGACTACTTGAAATATTACTGCGGAATCTCATTGTAGGAAAACACTCCTGTTTTGTAATTCTTTTTATGAAAGTGAAATACTTTATAATTAATGTTGTAGATGTTGAAAAGTAGTTAAAAGGGCTGAACTATTTAAAATAGTTTGTCGGAAACTCACATTAAAATAACTTAAATAGGTGTATAAATTATATTTATACACCTACAAGGTAGTTAAACAAATGGTCTACTTCATTTTATAGTTGTATATCAAATTAAAAGGAAAATCAAAGCTATTTCAACTCGAATTTTCAATGCTAGTTATAAAATAATTTTGTAATAAATACAATAAATTCTTTCATGTCGAAGTGCATCTAAAGGTCTATCTAACACTGTAAACTTCCATTATGGTGACTATACTTTGAAAGACGGCTTTCATCCAGTGTTTTTAAAATAAAAATATATATCCGCGGTTTCACTAATCCAAAAGTCAGTGATGTATTTTAAAGTAGTTTCAGAGAGTAAATATAAGTAAATATAAGTGGTAAATATTTGGTTTATTTAGAACAATCATAGTCAGTCCTTTGACCAATTAAACGGTGTTATTTAATAATAATTTTAATGAATGTTGTGTTGTGCGTTCTCACATTACTTACCTGGTACGTTGGCAAAGTATACACATGGGAAATAATAACGTGTGTATGTTTGATATATTAGAGTGGTCAATTCAAACTAGGGAGGTGGCGATCAAAGGATTATTGAGTGACATGGGAAAGCTTTCAGGCGAGCAGAACGCGTCAGGAATATTTATACTTAATGTCCACCGACGTAAAACACATCCATGTGAAATATATTAAAGTGCTCTAAACTCGTTTTTGCCCATGAATATAAAGTATAAAGTGTGACCAAATTAGCTTTAATAATTAATTGCAAAATGAAATACAATGGACGGACTAAAACTCTATAAAACCAGTCACAGTCTAAAAGAACCTTTTTGTCCTAAACCTCCAATTGAGGGGTAATTAATGACCTTGAAACCTTGTTCATAATTTCAAAGCCAGTGGAATGTTTTTAAGAGAGAACCCTAAACGCTTTCTGGGATAGTAGTTGAAACTAATTTAAATATTTTGCAGGAATCGAACCCGACCTTTTTGCAACTAAAGCCTGAGACATTAATCACTGGGCGTGCTGCTATCAACACAACCATTTTAAATTTTTATTTGAAAAAAAGTCAATCATAACCGGTAGATCGAAAAATTAGTGATTTGAATTACCCAATTGGGACAGTTTAAGTAATTAACAATTCGTTAGAAATAACTCAATTTAGTTAAACAACTTTTGTGACAAAATATAATATTAATTCAATTAATAAACTATCACAAGTTATGAAGGTAGCGTCATTATTTTCAAATATTTAACACGGAGTTAAAAGTCACAAATTTATCGTCAGTTTTAGGAAAAGTTTACTAAGTCAAATCTATTAGTAACAAATTTTCATTGAGGTTAGTAAAGGTAGTTGTCCAATTGTTTCTCTTGCATTATAAACATTCCTACTGACTATAATACCATAATCAAAATAGTCAACTTTAAGTAGTCATGTGGTGTCTGGACAAGAATTTACTAAAAAATTATCAGTTAAAATCCATACAAAGTTGAGTTTCACTTTTAAAGCATTGAAAAAAAAAACGAGCATATAAAGAAACAAATAAAGTTAGCAAACGCCAAAATTAAAATTCGAAAAATATCCAAATCAAATTATCAAAATTAACTGAGAAAACTTGCGTAAATTCACTTTTTGTTGGGCTTCGATAGAACAAATAGCTCTTGAATTAAAAGTACGTACAGTACGTTGAAAACAGGTGTTTAATTGTTCTGAACCTAGGTTAGAGTAATTATCGTGCTATTGACATTTCAGATCGAACTGTTGTACTGTGGTAGTTTGAACAAAACAGGCTTGGTGATGTTACTACAAACATAAAAGGTAATGGCAATATATTTATCTTTCGTACACTGTTATATTACTAATGCTATGGTAGCGATTGTAAAAGAGTTTATGCCATACGTATGTAGACATATTTAATAATTAATAAACAAATGTGGGCCTAAATGATATTTTTTTTTAAATATACATAGCGTTAAATAGTATTCAAAATATTCTATATACTAAAATCCCAGTGTGTGTCTCTAAACAAGGAAAATTGTTTTCGTACAGAAACTTGTTACATTTGGATTACAGTTGGTTGTCAAAAGATTCGGTTGACACTGTACAGAAAAAAAGCACAAACAGTGTTTCTGTCGTAATATGTTTTGGACTTACCTCCCTCCTTTTATGCATAGAGAATGAGGCTTATTATTTATAAGATTTTAAATTTTGTGAAACGGGTTTTGTAAAAGTCTTCTAATGTCGCAACTCAGTCCTTGCACTCGAGCTTTGTTTTGTAGGGACCTAATTTCAGAGTATTTTAGTAGCCTACTCATATATTATGTGTATACATATTTACGTAAAATTTTTAATTCGGAAATAAAATAATTTCCAATAATAATAAGCCAATTAGACTAAACTCAAACAGCAAGTGTACAACGTTTATAAAACTAGTAAGACTTATTTTAAACCCCTTTTAATTGACATCCCGATGAAGGTTTTATACATTATGAATGACTTTTATTATAGAAAGAAAGATTCTAGTGATTGCAATTCCCCCCCCCACATCGACAACTCTCCACAAATACTGAGAAGGCTTTGATTCGGATAAATTGCCTCGAATTCTGTTTGCCAAGGCTGGCCAAACGTCCTCTAGCTTTATATAGAATAAAACCTCTGTTTTTACTTCATTTTCCGACTGATGCATTGAATTAAAATATTGAAACACAAACGGAAACATTTAATTACGTTTTAGACTATTTTCTCGTGTTTAAAGTCTAACATTTTGTTCCTGTTCGAGTTTTAACTTTGTGATGGCATTAGCGTTTGACTCATTGGCTAAGAAATAAAGATTCGAATTAGGGTTTGAATTTCAAACCAAACGTTTCTTTATTAACGCATCAACGGAATTAATTATTAAAGAAATTCATGCGATATTGATATACTTTAAAACAATATGATAATTTGATAAGAAAAATTGAGTTTAACTCAAATCTCACTACCCTGCATGGTTCATTACAAATTTCTACACTAACTTGACAGAGAGTTTGATCAAAAAACAATAACATACATACAAATAATGTACAAAATAAGTTTACTAACAGAATGCAAACACACTCGTATCAATTTATTTAATACCAAAACCAAACAAACATAATATGCAGACTTTACTGATTAGCCTGCTTTTAATTTTAGAGCTACAAAACAAGTAAGCCTATTGTTGAGGCTCTAGTTATTTAAAACACATTTTGAAACTATTACCTATTACTGGGCATAGCATGCAGACATTGATTTTTTGCAGCCTCTTCAATTTGAATAGTACATAGGTAGTATTTAAATCCACATAATTATTATCATCATTATTTGAGATGGAGACGCCACCTATGTGCGTATTTTAACCCAGATATGAATGAAGTATGCGTGTACAATGGAGTGTGATGCCTTGTGTAGGTTTGTTGACTAAGACCATCTGTTTGATTAGTCAGGACAATTTATTTAAAGTCCAATGATCAAGAACAGGTTGGGTCCAGTTTAAATCTAATTTTAATATCCCAGCACGCAGTTAAACTTTTAATCACACAAATATGAACTTAAACTTTAATTCGTATTCAATGTAAGTCCAAACAGTATATCACACCAAAATTGATGGTATTCGAAAACGATCCGGATTGCAATCAGACACTGTAATCCGCAAAAAAACAAATCTAATCCAACGGAAACTCAGCTGAGCTGCGCTTCTTCCATAGATTTTAATCAAAAATCCTTGTTTTGATTGTGTACCGTTCTTTGATTAAGGTCATAAACATCACTTCAATGCAAAGAGCACTAGTTGACGAAATGTGAGAGTATTTGTCTCTAGTATATTAATTTGTTTCCTTTCTTTATTTACTCACGGCAATATGCTTTTATACATTTGAGTAGCCCATAGTAAGTGTATTATTTGCAAGAAAAGGTTTGGAAACAATGCATAAAAATTAACAAACAGAAGGTGAAGAGTAACCTCAAGGCAACAAATAATAATCAAATAAGACAATTGTAACAGATGATGAATGAACAAGGCTATGGTGAAGAAATTTCTTACTTACACTACCGGTATCAGAACCAAGGTATTAGGTATTTTTTGAATGTGAAGTCTTTTCTAAAGAATATGTGTACACTTAAAAAAATATATTCACTATCTGTAAAAGCTTTTTGTTACGCTTCTCATGCTGTATTGGTGAAGTATATATCTGTATCGCATTTACAAATTCACAAAACCTAGAAATTGTAATTTTTACACTGATCAATAGTTTCGGAATAAGTCTATTTGATCAATTTTCATTACTAATGCTATATTATAGTTAATTATCCCGACATCCGTAAAACAAATAAAAACCCTGACACTTCCACAACGACACAATTCCACGAAACCACAATATCATCCAATATAAATTGTAATTGGTTGCGAAATTGCCTCATTATAAATGAACAGTATTTATTTACTGCCTAATTAAATAGCGATTTAATTAAATTAGAGATGGTGAATCGAGTTTATTATGTTGATAAATGTAGCAGTCCCAACAATTGCAGTGTTTACAGACCAACCCTGCAGGGCGGGGATGAGTTTGTTTTGTTGGGGGGGGGGGGGGGGTTGGATCTCATCACCTAGGGGCGTTTTTCAAGTCCCGCTTCACTTTAATACTGCACCTGCTGTTAGGAGTCTACTTAAAGCTGATTTACCCGAGGGTTGGAATAACTTAGCTACTTTTACATCCATTACATATTTCCTCGGGATTGAGAAAACAATTTTCTGGGATCTGTATTTTGGTTCTTTGTTTTGGATGAAATAGTCTTGTGGGGGGGGAGTGGATTTTTTCCTTACTACACCAGTTCTTAGTAATATCGTAATTTTCATTTTGAGTACATCACTAAAGAATAAGTACTTATTCTTTTGACCAGCCATATATAGGTTCTCATTTTCATAAGGTTGTTTCAAACAGTCATAACAAACAATGCACACACTGTGGACTATGGCTTGGGTAAGATCATCTTCGAAAGTTCAAAACAATATATAGATTGAAACTCTCCAAGAGCAATTTTGGGCCGACTTGGGAAAAGTTAGAGATTTCTATACTATAAGGTACTAGTTAAGAATTCGTTGTTCTTATTGATCTTATGATCTTATGAGCGTACTAATAAAATTCTCCCACCGTAGCATATCTGCAGACCAAGCGAACTTCCGTTTTCCTGATTTTTCCTTAATATGTTAGATTCATTCCGAATCTATATATAAAGCCCAAAGTACCCATGAACTTTTGAGAAAACTACAAGTCACACCCCCATAAACCATATACTTAAAATGTTCGTCATGACGAGAAACCTTGCGCAAAACTATCCATTATTTCATAAATT
The DNA here is from genome assembly GCF_028750875.1 of Macrosteles quadrilineatus. Classification (NCBI taxonomy): domain Eukaryota; kingdom Metazoa; phylum Arthropoda; class Insecta; order Hemiptera; family Cicadellidae; genus Macrosteles; species Macrosteles quadrilineatus. Next base: position 103,956,376 of record NW_026542602.1, on the reverse strand, counting down.
GTCCTTTAAGGTTCTAATTCCTTTCTAAAGGGAACTTGCCATATACCTAATGTTAAAAATACCTCAATTGTACTTATTTGTTTGTATTACTGTATTCTGTTTTGTTTATTCCAGCTTAACTTAACCAATCAATAATTTTATTAATACTTATGAAGTCACGTTTGTGGAAAATTTCTTAAAAATAAGATGTTATTTACTCGACCTGTCGAGCTAACCTGCACATAAAAAAAACACACACAAATATATGCATCAGAATTTGAACGAATGACATTTTTGGCCTCTGGGGACATCAGAACAAATAATTATATCAGTCCCGGGTCCAGGCCTTACAACGAGACCTTCGGTAATAGCTTATTCCCTATATGGGAAATATGCCAAAATGATAACGGTAATTTGTTAGTTTGTTAAACGAAATGCAATTAAAAACGTAATTTTGACGAAATTTATTACACTAAATAGAGTAGTTATTAACACGACCAGATATACATAAAGGGGGTCGTCGTGACCATATACCCAAGATTTATTCTCAGACCCAAATATAGATTAAACTGTAACTATTAAAAGTATTAATTTAATTAACTAACAAACCATTAAATTTAAATGCACTATTTGGATGTCTCCAACTCAAAAGCTCCAATTAACAAATCATCTCACTATAACAGCTACCCAATGATAAAGAAGTTGCCAGTAAATTAGTCAAGTCATCAAGTCCAAATAGTTAATAACACTGCAAGCCATTTGTGATTCATCAAAATAAAGAAAATGGTTCATATTAATGAATATTAGACGTAAGCAGGTAAAACCACATATTGATAGTAAATTCCCTATTATTAGCCTCTTAATATGCTATACATTTGTATATTTAAATTTCAAATAAACCCATTACAATAAAACCTTTAAAAATGATATTTTTTTTTAATCTTTCAAAAAACCCAGGTACAAGTTGTCAAATCAAATCCAACATAAAATAAGACATAAAAAATGTACGATTTGATATAAAAAAGACAAACTATTGTGCAATGTTGTGATGGTTGTTGCTTAAATTTACTCTAAAGTTGGTAAAGTTGCAGATCACTTCTAGGGAGGAAAGGACGTGTTTTACGCCCAGACTAAGGGTGCGATGTTAGCTGGTATTGATTGCTTGAAGCTGTGCGGATTGCCCGAGATTGCGAAGGTCCGGGCACTATTTGGCTTAATTATTTATCCGATCTCAAATTTAACGTCTACCCAACTAGTTCATGATCGTCTCTTGAGGGACCAGGTGCTTCCGGATGGTGAATTAGGAACGCGACGTGAATAGTTTGATAGTTCACTGGTTTAGGTTGTTGCACTTATATCAGCTGTTTATTGTTTTTTTTGCATTGTTAAACATTTCATTGTTCAAGGACCCGTGACTTTGTAGGCAGTAATTGATACTTTTGAATTTTGGGACAGCTAAAACGAAACAAACAGTTTTTAAATTTGTATCTGTAAGAGACTCTTTTATATACTGTATTTGATACAGTGGTTGTAAGGTAGCACAACTTGGAAAGATTCAAGCATAAGTGACACCTTATTGCAGTTACTATCTAGCTTGTCTCATTCTGAGGGATCTGTTCAGTCAGTGTAATTTTTTTGCGTACAATAATAATGTTCAGTGTAGCAAACGAATTCAAAAGGTTACCCGCATTAAAATTAAAATAGTAAAATGAATAATCTTGATCAGTTTTCTTTTATTTAATCGACTGAAAAACTGTCACGTTAAAGGTGATTGAAAATCAATATCTATATACTTAACTTTTATATATTTGTAAACAGTCACATTTTAACCTCAGCGCAACCTGATAGCCCCAATAGTGAAATATGTTAATTACTAGGATAAAAACCACGTCAATGATAATTTTAATGTTGTACAGTGAACACAATTAATTATGGACTTAAAGCTTATACTATTAACTTTAGCGTTTCAAGTAATTTGATGGATAGACATAATATTTGACGTGGGCGAATAAATATAATACCGCCGCCACAGCAAACCTGCAGACTAAGCGAATTTCAACTTGTCTGATTACATTTTTACAAAAATATTTCCATAAATAAGACATATTTAGTACAAATTTAAATATCATTAGATTTAACGAGTGCTTAGGTTTAATGCTACGGGGAAGGTAAAAAGCGTATTTTGACCAAAAGTTAATAGCGTATGATGAAATAAAACAATTGCCAAAATGTATCAACATAAACAAGTAAACTACAACCGTTTTAATTTTCTCCATAAGAATCACATGGGAATTTTAAATTTAAATTTTTTTCTTTAACCGTTAGACATACAACAGCGCATCAATATACTAAATTATTTCTTTTTTTTAAGATCTACAAAACGGTTAGAAAGAAATTTCAAAATTTTATGTTTTTAGGATCAAAAATGGGAATAATCCATTTTTACCCCATAAACCCCCCATAAACCCCCGTTCCCATGGTCCGTCATGCTGGTTCTAATAAATGTAAGTATACACGTTTATACCAAACTTCGTCAAAATCTAATCATTTTTGCTCGAGTTATCGTGCTAACGGACACATATATAAATAAATACAGTACATATGAATTTGAACGGATGGTGTTTTCGGCCTCTGGGGACCTCAAAACGAAAAAGTAAAAGTAAATCGGTCCCGGGTCCAGGTCTTACTATGAGACCTACGGTTATAGCTTATTCCTTATCGGAAATTCACTAAAGCTGCAGTGACGTAATAAAATAATCATTGACCGATTTATCTCAATCAATAAATCTGTGTTAATGTCCCCTGTCAATTATTGCTGTTATGTTACTAAAACGTCCATGAAATTTTCCTCAAATAATTGCAAATGGTGAACTGCTTGGAAAACAATTTCATCAAGAGAAATTTCTTTGAATGTTCCAGTAAAGAAGTGAGAGATAGTTTACAATAGGTAAATATAGAAATGGAGCGCCGGGTGCGCGGAGAGCATAGCACTGTCGAACAACAGGGGACAGAGGATCCTGGGGTGGTAAATGTAAATATCCCCACCCCATAATACCTTCCTCTGTGACCATACAATAGGTGCTCAGTATGATAATACGGTATCGCGAACTGTACCATCCCTTTCATATCGAATGGTCTGTCGACAATACGAACCCAATTCTCTGTTTTACGTTAGCTCACTTATAAGAACATCTCGTTCATTAAATGTAACAAGTATAAGTCATTAGAATAATGTTGGTCGTCAATAAAGGTAATGGAGTCACAGTAAATCGTTTTACATAAAAAACACATTGTTTCAATTTAATTTAGAACAATGAAACAAAGAAAGCAACTGGTTCATTACGTAACAATACATTTCAGTTACGAAGTGTTTTATTAATCACAGGTTTTAAGGTAACCGGTAATTAACTAAACATGAGTGATTAACAACAAAAGCAAAATGTAACGGTTCTTGTTATGTAACGTTAGACTCGATTGAACCACTTGAAGTTTTCTTGAAACGGAAACTCCTTTGGCAGTCCGATTTTAACGACTTTTTGTTGAACGGAGTGAACCTAAAGACGTTCATTTGAAGTTTTAAAACTATTGATTGGAAATCAAAAGCACAATTTCCTTGTATAGTGTCACTTAAAGTTTGAAATAAGTTCTGTTGGATCCATCGTCAAATGCTGACACATTATAGACGCTCGCTGTGTACGTGACGCCTATTTTAATTTATAAAGGGGCTCTTCACATCTACAGGAAAATATCTTTCTATCAATATGCGTAGATTCTCCCTGCGATGTACACGAGCTGAGTAAAAATGTTTGAAAGAAACATGCTTGCCTATTAATATATAGATTCCTGTGACCACTGCAATATTTGTCTTACAGTTCTCACATTATTGGCCAAGCATGCCAGTAATCTTTGTTTGGGCGCCTCGGTCCGTTTGATTCTGAAGTAAAATGCAATAATTTACTGATGAAGCTTCATCCATTAAATACATTTTTTCAACAATGAAAAAATAGGTGAAATAATTTTATGTACGTTATAACAAAAGGGAATACTAAAATCAATAGTTTTTTTCATTAAGTATTGGTATTTTAAATAACACAATTTGATTTTCTACGTAAGGAATAATAGTAATTTTTCAGTACATGCTCCAGGTATTTTGCAGGTTAATCTAATATAAATTTATCTCTCAAAACTCTTATAAAATAGAGGAATAAAGAGTGATACAATATTTACTTTCAAGGGTTATTATGCAGAATCCCCCCCTCTATTGTTATACCTATACAGTTTAAGTAGGACAAATTAACTGCTTTATAAGAATGCAACACTGCGGACAAATTTAAAGAATAAACATTAAACTCGCAGGTTTTAAATATGGTTATAAATGCATAAAGTAGAACAATATTTTTTATAAAAACTGCTATATAACAACAACTTTAAACACGAAAGCTTGATTGTTTGATTGAGGCAGAGTTCACTTCTCATAAGCTTCCTTATTGTTGGCTTCCTCCCACACATCAGTCAAAAATTCATAAAATAACATTTCATGAAACATTATTTAAGAAAAAACTCGAGTTAAAAAGGAAACCACATCAGTTAGGCTACAGTAATTATTTACCTTAAAACTGATGTCACGATATATTTTCAATTGAATCACTTCAATTCATCAGAGTCCTAAACAATAGTCAGTGTACTGTTGTAGCCTACTGTAAAAGAAGTGTCAAACATACAGTAAGACAACTCTATGCCTGATGATGTTAACGATGTCAAGTCGAGTCTTATAAGAACTTTGTTTGGTAAAATCACTCCGAAACATGAACACATAAAACCTTGGTTACTAACAACAGACTTAAGTCCCACGAGGAAATGTGCGTTTCAATATCAAGACGAAACAGAGGAATGGCCGCTAGACACAGACGTGTAAACTGTGATAGCAGTATTTTTACACATATATCTTATACTGTCGTTTCATTAAACTATATTTTTGAAGTCTTGTTTAGAACATATGCATTAGTATTAAGTGGCCACTTACATAGAAAATATGCAATAGCAAATCATCATTCTGGAAAATTAAATACAAACTCACAATTATAGATAATTTTTTTGGGAAGCCAGTGGCTCAGTCGGTAGCATAATGGACTGCGAGTCTATGACAGCAATGTCTGTGAGTTTGTTCTAATGACTAATAATGAGCCTACAGTTCGTTCTTGTCCTGTACATGACAATTACTGTAATGTAAATTACTCTTTGAATAATGTTTCACGGACAGGCTCGATAGCCATGTGATCAAGAAATGCAAGGTTAGAAGGCCAACAACCTCATCTTACGACAAATATTGCTAATCGTAATCGTACTGTTAAATATTAAAAACACAATTTGGTTTATTTTTGAAGAATTTATACCGGTCTTATGTTTAAACCTGGTACTTGTTTACTCAATACTAGCTTACTGGCTAACAGTTAGAATGGACTGTAATAATAATAAAAAAAAAAAAAAACTGCCAGTGATCTCTCTAATTTATAATCCTGAAAATCAATAACGTTTGTTTTTCATTGTGTAAATTAGAAATTCGTTATCTGTCAGCAGATGTAAAATGTATATTTGTGGAATCAGAAACCTTTACAAACCTTTAGAAAGGTGTTTGAAACACTCTTTCATAAAATTGACAAAGCCACCCAATCTAGCAAAAAATTAGTTTTTTTTTACCTTTTTGCAAATTTGGAAAATGCTATAATGATTCCCCCGTTTAAGGAGTTTCTTTTGCAAACTCTATAATGCAAACGCATTTCATTAAAAGAACATAATTAAAATATAATACATTTTGTAAGATAGGATTACACCTTATTCTCGTACATTGATTACAATACAAAATCAAGCGATATAAACACCTTAGTAAAATTTACTCTGCAGTTTATGGAAATGTTTTGAATAAAGTTTGTGTTACACTTGAATTTATGAGTACTCGTGAAATTTGTGCAGTACTTATGTCGGAGAACAAAATAAACAATGTTTGAAGCGAGACTATTATTTACTCCAACCTCGTTTGAACGTGTCAGAGTAAACATACATTTACGGTTGTCTTTGTTTTGCCTTGTAATGCAAAATTATTCTCGCTGTTTTTAAGTTGGAACAATATTAAGTCTTTTGACGTTTGTTTTTTAAAGTACGTGCACCTAGTAATTTTAAAATGTCTCGCTTTTCCCTCTTGCATGTTTCGACGATCAACTGTTTAGTGATTATTACAATTTTGCATCTATTAAAGATGTAAATGAGTTTTTAATAAATTAATTAAATCTAGAGATCATAAACTGGTTCTCCGAAATCCCTTTTAGCGAAAAAAATACTCACGCGATACTTCTTTAGACGAAACGTATGTTTTTGTAGTTTGTTAGGTTTGATAAAAATTATTAACAACATTTATAATTGATAAAAAAACTCATAATAGGCTAATGCTTTTTATATACATTCTACTCAATATTAGAATAGCAAGTAAGATAGGCTATATAATTTATAAGATTGTTGTCAGTTGGTTGCGCTGATTATTTATATTATGTTACCTACTGTGCTAGAAATAAGGTCGATTAATATTTGTTCAAGTATTGATTTCATGTTTCATGTGTTCATGTTTTGAAATTTATTAAAAAATTGGTTTATCAGTCATTGACTACCAGACGTAGTTATGATTAGAAAGTCAATCTGATTATCAAACACGAGTCTTTTAAATTATGAGATTTTTCATTTTGGTGTGTTATTTAGTTTCTTGTATTTTTATAAATGTTTAACTGTTGACTGGTAATTGTTATTTGTTATGTTTATTAATATATTTATTATGTTTATTTTGATTTTTAAAATATATTTCTTATGTATATAACCGGTCTCTTGAAGAAATTTCTTTAGGATATATTACAATCATTCACTGTCAAAATATTCTTACGTGTAAGGTCCTTATTAAATTTAGACTTAGGACAAATCGTCGTTTTGAAACAGTAGTGTGCTGTAATCACAAAGAAATTCAGTGCTATACAAAATCAATAGAGTGGCGTTTAGTATTAAGAACACCGTATGTTAACATCCTCCCCTAAACACAACGCTTTGCAAGACGTATATACCAGGTTGAGGTATGGATGGGTTAATCTTTCTCATAACACATTTTTAAACTGACCTCAAACAGTTAGTGATACCACAGTACCTTAATATACAATTAAGATAGAATATTACAGAAATACATAATTTCGTCTCACTGCAGCTCTTGTAAATTCAATTTTTTCAACGACGCACCCTTCAGCACATATTGTACCTGAAAATAAATAAAGGGCGAGTCTAGAAGGGAGTAAGGTGATCTGTGTAGTTTTACTGACAAACACATTTATTACAATCTCTAAGCTTAATCCCTGATAACTAAAATGAAATAGAAACTTAAATTTTCTCCACGAGAGACTTGGTCATTGAGTTAATCTCCATGAAATCACACGCTTGAAACACCTTGAGTTCCTAAATCGGACAATCATTGGACATTGGCAAACGTGTACATGACAATAAGGAACCGAATTAATCAGCTGTTTATTGTTGCAGCCCCCTCCACTGCGCTAGTCTTCGGTGACTCTCACTCGGGTGTTCAGTCGCTGACCGTCAGTCGGTGGTAGTACGAGGTCCAGCGGCGCGGTGTACCCAGCGTTACCGGTGGATACGATCACGGCACGACAGGCCTGCAAATCCTAAAGGTAGGTCTAGATCCAACGTCTATTTGTGGGTGTTTAATAAAGGTGGGGAAATCTGGTTGAGTACAATCATGTTTTGGGATTTTAACAAAATGTAACAATTTTGAATAACGATTAAGTTGATTCCGATTGCGATTATTTAGCTGTTATTTGTGTCTTCAGTATTTTTATTTATTACCATTCAATCTTTGATGTCATTACAATTATAAACCATGTTAAGGGAAGATTGTGTTCTTCTTTTGATGCTCGTATTTTCGCAATATTGGTACAACAAGCTGTTACTTACTCCAAGAGCAGAGTGTACGAAAAATATAACAATTAACAAACCTCCTGAATTATTCTAGGTTTCCCATGTCTTTCTTTGTGGCAAAAAATCGCTTTTAATTTGCCCCCTTAATTTGTCCTCACAATTTAATTTCATATGACGCAAATAGATTGATTACCAAAACAGTTAAGCCTTTGGTGTAGTATATTACTGAAAAGTACCACTAGAAAGTAATAATATCGATGGTAATAAATCATTATGAACCGCAAAGTGAACAAAATCAACATTTGTTTTACAGGATAAACTTAACAATATCGAACAATGAAAAAACGAGCAACTATTGAAAATAAGTAGTTATAGTTTTTTTAGTACAATAGTAAAAAAATAGATATAGCTTATAATAATACTAGGAAGGGTAATAGTTAACTTACGTGTTTATCTCTTTATATTTACGTCAATTGGGTCAAATAAAGGGAATCCAGAGAACAATAAGGGGGATGGAGAGTTTCCGATTTCAAGTTCCCTGAATTGGAACCAAAATTATTGTAACTAATTGGTGCATAAAGATATCCGCTTACTCCAAACATTTCTCAATTAGTTTTGGAACAGTTAAAATAATCCTTTAGTTATTCTTTCAGAGAGTTTCTTATTGGGGAGTAGCCATTAGAGCATTTGTTTTATTAAGACCTATTTCAGTGACCATAGTATTTTTTTGTTTTTTGGGTTCCCAAACCCCCTAATACTTTGAAATAGCGTTTTACCTTTATTACATTTAATTTTATTATGCTTTGATAGTGGTGGTTTTAAATTTATTGCATAGTAATTAGTGCCTAAATCTAAAAAAGTCCAAAACTAACTATTTCTTAACAGATAAGAACCAACTCGATTATTTACTAGCCGACCGTAGCGCATTCATTGTTTGATTTGTTTTCAAGCAGCGTTGGAAATGGTGTTCAGCAATTCTAGTCTAACTCCAGAAAACAACTTTTAATAAAGAAAAAAAAATTAAATAAATCGCCCACTCGTCAAATTATTGCTTTTACATGATACACGTGATATTTTTAAAATTAGATAAACAATCAATTTTTTCGTGTTTTCTATTCAAAGTACCCTTAAACCCCCAGCTGTTTTCCAACATTGTTCGAGTTTTGACAGGTGAGGAAACTTTTGTCGTTGCAACTACATCTTTCATCATGCAGCCAATCGCTTTCATCTGACCTGCAACTGGCTATTATAAGACCGGCTTGTTGGTAACGCTACTTTCCTACTTGTGGGGAAATACCCTATATCAAGAGTGAGAGGCTATGTGTTATTGTGTTTGAAACCGATCAAAACATTACCTCGTGTGCTGCAATCGGGAGATGTACGCAGGAATACCACGATATGATAGTGTGTAATGTCTCACCTTTACATCCTGCGCTGGGATTAAGTCTGAAACTGCTACACTTTACTTCGGGCTAAGCCTTGAGGGTGGCAACATTCTTACATGGCTAAAACAATTTGTGATTGGCGGGGTTTGGACCCGGGAATTTGGGGAACGAAGCCGCGCTCTTTACCACTGCATCGGCTCGTTCCCCGATAGTAAAGTTTGAAAATAAAATATTTTCAGATCTGTTTAAACTACCTTATGCATTAATCACAACCATTAATTGGGTGAAAACTAATCTTTTCTGTAAATAAATTGCGAATGCATGTATGACATGCGGCAATAACAATACTGTATGTAGGTTAACTATCAACAAGTTAACATTAATGTACAATGTAATGTTACAGGAAAATATAAAGTTATCAATCATTTTAGCCTCTGGATTGCTTATATATTAATTGATATTATAAGGCCTTACCTTAGCAATCCTGAACAGGATTGCTAAGGTAAGGCCTCATAATATCAATTAATATAAAGTTAAATACCTGCAAAACTAAAATGCTGCAAACTTTCGTTATAATAAACGTAGGTCTTACTCGAATTCATTACAGTTATATTTTTGCACCTATATATTTGGGTAAATCATTACAATTAATTTTAAGTATAAATTAAGTAAAAAGAAATTATAGTTTTTAGTTAAAACTATACCGGTAATTTTTTTTACTTAATTCATACCTAAAATTAATTGTAATGATTTACCCAAATATAAAGCTGCAAAAATATAGCTGTGATGATTAATTCGAATAAGACCTACGTTTCCTATAACAATTATAGTTTAATCGGTATCTTAATCCAACTCTATCAAAAGGTATCAGCAATCTCACACTCATTCGCAATTTGGCAAACAACTTATTTATTGGACGTATCTCCAATATAAACTAATGTTTTTGAAAATGAATGGGTTTATACAACTTGTGAGTATGCAAATCGACAAAACATAGTATACATGTTAAGTTCCATGTAAATGTATATAGATAAATATTTCAGTAAACATGTCAGACCTATTGATGGTTCAACTGTACGAGGCATTTCGATGTTACGTTTACGTTGCACAAAGAAAAAAAATAACTCTATAACAACAAAGCTATACGCAAAACAAAACCCTAATAAAACATCCGTCACATAACTAAATAAGTCTTTTTGATCACAATTAACCCAACAATGAGAGCAAAGAGCTACCATTATACGTATGTTATAAAAGCTTAACAAAGGACAATAACGCTCGACTAACCGAGTCAAATCAGCTCCGATTGTCGGTGTTTTAATTGTATCGTCGGCCAACATGATACAAACAGAATTTCTCAGGGTAAACACGGACTGATGTTGTTTACATTGTTGTCATCGCACTCGAAGCCAGCGAGGCGGCATCGGCAAATCATGGACAACTGTTTGAACTTTGAAACTAACAAACTGGAGATAATTTTATAACTTTGGGACGTGAACGAAGTTTGTCTGCGAAAAGTGTTTGAAATTACTAAGTCGAAATGGAAATCGGAATAAAACTATTAGATTGGATTTTTAAATGTAAAAACTAAGTTTGGAAATGTTGTGGTTGGGTTTGATTTTGTAAAACATATATTTTCTACGGCTAGCCCAAAATGAGAATCATAAAGCATATTTTTAATCCTTACTCGATCTCATTTGTGTTTTTTTGTATATGTTGCACCAATTTAATATGCATTAAACATTTTTTTATTTTTGAAAATAGTCTCAAATCAAATATTATTGAATACATAAGTATACTACAGGCAAGTCCTAATGTTTTGACTTTTCCTCAATTAGAAGCCAACCTACGGGATGTGCTTCCAAGTACATAACTTGTACGGAAGCAACAATGCATTTTACGTCAATGTTAACTAGCTAGCGCAAGTAGCGAAATCTACTTACTCCTGCATGATTGGAAAATTTGGCCCTTCCAGCAGTTGAGGATTTGTATTTGTTTAGTTTTGCATAGCAGGAAGTCTAGTATATATTTGTATTCTATGCAAATGCAAATTAATTAAAAAAAAACTGTAAATTAGCAAAATAATTTTAGTTGTTAGTCAAAATATCTTTTTATCCAACATTTAGTTTATCATGTTACTAGCAGAGTACCCGTCCTTCGTACGGGGTTGGCATATAAGTATAAAATGCTTATTGCAGTTATGGGTGAGGACATGGTTTAAGAAAGTTTGGTTCTTTTGTTCTACCACTGCCCCTGAACCATAGAAAAAAGTAAAAAGTAAATAAAAATAAACAAATTATGTAACTGAAAGAATCCTATTATAATGAAATGACATTAGCGTATGGTTTGACAGCTCCATTTAAGTAATGTTAAATAATGTTTACATTCAGGATAGTGACATCATTATTTTAAATATGATCCTTACCCTCTCTGTTCTAATATTCATGCAGTATTTAAATGAATGTTTGAACCAGCTGTATGGAATTGTGAAATCAAAATTAATTTGACAGTTAGTACTGCTTGTTTACATTTTTAAACTTTGTAGGTTTGTTCTTTGTTGTCATGGATACCATCAATCAAAATTTACTTTGAAATCTCTCACCTCCGATTTTTGAAAGCCCACGGGGCAGAGCCCTAGGACAATATTGAAGCGGGAATAGTTCTATATGTATCCTCGGAACTGTAGCTTCATGTGTGTGCAATTTGAGCCCAATAGGTTCAGTAGTTTTTGAGATTAGCTCATACAAACACACACACACACAGACACCACCTCTTCTTTATAATAGTATAGATAGATTAAACTGAAGTACATATTTCTTTGAGTCCAAACCTCAACTACCATAGCCCAGACCGCTCTCCAAATAGATTAACATCGCGCTGCCGTGTTTGGTAACTGGTACGACTGCTAGTGGCACAGTAGTACAATTGAAGGTATATAGTAAATGGTAGTACTAAGCCAGCCTCGGGGAAACTAAGTTACGAATCCACTGTTCTATTCGACCGTTTTGAATTGTAGAAAACGAAAGTAGGACCGTGGGCAACCTCTTGGGCCGGTGTAAAGTTTAAACCAATCACTGGCAATTATGACAGTCCCAGTCGGGCTGATGACTATTTTAGTTCAACCATTGACTACCGATGACCGACTCCTTTAGAACTACTCGAAACCGGTTCTGGAACTTGAACTCGTCCGTAGAGTCGACTCAGATGACCAATGTGTCTGTTCTTTTACTTTGTTTAATAAATATAAAGAATACCAATAGGCTTTATGTAAAGACTAGTAAATGTTAAGATGGTAACATATTTAGTGGCTGTGCAGGTTGTTAAGGGTTAAATATTTCGGAACAACTACTGTGACTTGAAACTTTTAAACTAGCTGTAGGATAATAGCGATGACCTGGATAGCGGATGGCAGGGTTGTACTGGTGATTGGCACAGTTGATTGTAATGGCTACTTTAAATGGGGGAAACGTGTCCACGACGTTGGATGCGAATCAATACCATCATCGTCTATATCAATATGCAATGACGTAACCGCTTTGCGAATATCGTAACATATAAATATAACTTTAAAAGAATGTCACTGTTTTCACTCTAAATAAAGCTTATATTTTCTCATTTAAGTCGAAACATATATTTTCCTCCAAGAAATTAAAATATTATTACTTGATTAGTCCATAAAACTAATCAAGAAAGCGTTTACAATTGTAATGAAATACTCCGTTCAACATTAAGAGCAATTAATTCAATTTATTGCAGATAAATAACCCTTGCTGGTGGCCAAATGTCCCAGTATACCGGACATTAACTGCTGATATAAATTTAAACTGTTACAGTACCATAAACACCAATGGCCTAATGCAACTATAAGCCTTAACTGAATGTCAGTGTTAGTAGCTATTATACTTAGGGCAATCTCAAACACATTGCACAAGTTTCATTCAACTTGATTTGAATTAAACTCAAATATTAAGTTAAAACAGTTAAAATGAATGGTAACACAACTCAGTGTTATTTTGAAATAACACATTTCTTAAGTTGTCTTCAATGATGAACATACAACATCTTCTCTTTTAAAGTGTAACCTAGGATTGAATTATATAATTAGTATGTTGTATTAAAGGTTTAAAACACCTACATGTATTACAGCGAAATCGAATTGGCAATGCAGTAAATCGATTGCTAGCTTGAACGTTTGTACATAAGTAGTATCTGTTAAAAGTTATAGTTTTTCTTTATTTAGCAAAGAGCATTCTTGAGTTCTTTTCAGGTAAGAAGATTTAAACACGGCAGGATAAAAGTACTTATAATTTTAAATATAGCTACGTTTTTCAAAACTGTTATTTGATTTTAGTGAATTTTTTTAAGACGATATAAGGATCAGAGAAGCAGCCTTAACCTTATGTGAAAATATTTTTATTTATTAAGTGTTGTATTCATCAAACTCATAATATGACAAAAATTCCTCATTTATATCTCTTTCCTAATTCTTTCCTAGCTGATTAAATAACGCTAGTGGGTTGAATCTCAAACATCTGTGGATTCTCATTCATTTATTTATAGAATCTCGAACTGGTGTTACCCTTTGAACAAACACAAACAACAAAATCCCCACACTGTTGATTCAAAACAATACGAATTTGTTCAGCTAAATTACAGTACTTGGCCGACTTATTCTTCAATACTGCACAGAGCTTGGTTACCAATCGATATAAAATGGCGAATGTACAAAGAAGTGAATGAATACACTTTTAATTTGAATTTGTGATTGCTATGGAAGGAACGAGAAAGAAAAGAAAGGAGAAGAAGGAAAGGGCAGAAGGGGGGGGGGAGAGAGAGAGATAGAGAGCCAGACGACCTTACGTTATGCAACTTGTGAACACTTTCTACCTTGATGGTTCTACTGGCTCAGATGCGGTATTGATGCGTTCAACGTTACCTCATTCAGTTCTTGCAACTGTTACATCATTGAAACGGACGTTACACATAAAATAACGGTTACAAGTGGGGTGGGGTCTAGCCGTGTTTGCATATCGTAAATTCAAGGGTTAATCATTTAGCAGATTATAAAATTGGATGTTTTACTGTTGCAACGGACCCTTATCTGAAATTAAAGGTATGGATGAACTTCTCAAACCAAGTGAGGCTTTACTCATATCTAAGTAGGTCATATCTTAACAGGCTAAACATATCTAAGAGGCTTGCCTATTGGAGGTTTGTCATAAACCTAAGTAAAGTATGATTACTAAGCTAAATGAAATGTTATTTCAATATGCATTGCAAAGGTTAATGTAAAAAATGGTAAAACTGCTCTTACTTGATGTATAGGCAAAGTAATTTTGACGTCAAAATTAGTGCCGTTTTTGACAGAGGGTCAGGATATTCAGCAACTGTACGAGTTTCAAAGTTAGAGATCGGTCTTCGTGGCTCTCTATATTCTTCATGGAAGTACGTACACACTTTTTGTGGGATCACACCTCCCTTAGGGATCATATTACTCGTCAGCCTTTTTTAAACAATACTGATTTGAGGTAATTTTTAATACAAATTGTAAATTAAAAATTAATATTTCATATTAGAAATTTGCCACTTAATATTATAAGTTAATTGTATTTGAAAAGTTTTTTTTAACCAAACATTTGTAAACGTCACGGGAATATCCTTTAAAATAGTCAAAAATTGGAAAAGAAAATTGTCTACGATTGCAAGGAGAACTAATTAGGTCGAGTCAGCTGCAGAACGGAAAGTTTGAATGTAGGTTAAACCTCCCCTATGGGCAAAGCTATTCGGCTTACCCTGCCTTGTATCCGACTATGGTATGTAACTGTCACGTTCTAAGGGTGATCCATGTTAATTAGAGATGTAACAAATAGTACTTTTGGCCGAATACCGAATACCGAGTATTCGGTGAGGTCTTAGGCCGAAGCACCGAATATTCGGCAGCCGAATATTCTGCCCCAGTTGTAGTTCTTTTATGTTTAGGTTTAGCTATATTATGACTCATAGACAAGTCACTACTTGTCTATTTGTTGTTATAGTGACAGGGAGGGGCATTGCACCATCATTTTAAACAATCACAATTTACTAATAATTAAGTTCGGTTATTAGTTTGCAAAGTTCTGAAAATAAATGTTGGCTCTTTTAAGGATAAAAATCTTTTCAAAATAATTTATTAAGGTATTATTTTTTCCACAAAGTCTGATAATTATAACTAAATATGGGTATTCGGTATTGGGCCGAATGTCAACTAGTATTCGGCCGAATACCGAATACTGTACTGAAAAAATTAGCCGAATATACCGAATACCGAATAGTAACTGAATATTCGTTAATCTCTAATGTTAATGACCTACGTTCATATGCTTAGACGCTTTGACTCCAGCCTATGTTTAAGTGTAGGCAGGATTCCGGCACCGTTTTACACATTGTTTTAGACTAAACCTACACACCCACGGCATTATAGCATTGCAGCATGAGTGATAAGCAGGATTTTAACCCCAGGACCTCACCAACCGAAACCCTGCACTTTATCACTAGACCATCTCGCTCCCCGCTACGAATGGTGTTATCAATTAAAGTATAAATATTTAATTCCCTTTCAATACAACTTAGTTTTAATACGGTAACAAACTGCAAAATGAATTTTGTTGTAAAATATACCTCTCGTACAGCTAATTATCTAAAAATCTCAATGAATGCAATACTCGTTTTAAGATAAAAATAATTAAAAATATTGGGTAAGGTAGTCTACAGCAGTTTCTATCAGTTATACTAAACATGTATAATACAAGTTCCTAACAACCTTACTTTAGCTGTTGAACAGGTATTTAAAAATCTATGTGTTTTTTAATTGAAAATAACTTTATTCGTGTGATCAACACGTACACATTGAATAACGTTATTACAACCGAACCAAACAAATCTACCAATCATCAAATTCATACAATGTTTTGTTATTTACCTATCGCCTTTACATTTGATTATGATCAAATAATCCTACAATATATTAAATAAACTAACACGTATTTGCTATTAACAAACTGAGTTATTTGTTATTCCTAGATTTGTTATCCTATATGGAGAAAGTTTACAATGTTAAAACTATTTTATTAATTGAAATCTTGTAACGTAAAATGTAACACTCTGCGATAATTATCGCTACATTTGCTAAGTGCTTCACTCATATAACGGTAAAAATAATGATATTTGATGGTCAATTTCCTATAAATACCAGTGAATGAAACTGGGTGGGCTTATGATTTGGGGCCTGTCACACTGGCCCAGTATAAGCCTATAACCAGGTTAATGCCTTCGGTGACAGGCTATGACACACACTCAAGTGGTAATGGTTGTCTTTAGTATCGTATAAAAACACGACCCGGTGCCTTCTACACAAACATAGTTTTATACAGTAGGCCTACTTATAATTATAATCAACTACATGAAATTGTTAACAGCTATTTAATATTTTAGCCTAATTTATTTGGTAAATTGATACCCATTTCGTGCTCTAGTCATGCTTTAACTAATGTTTTAAATTTTTTGAGTGTAATTTACTTTCAGTGATGAATTTTAACACTATTACTGACTATAAGCTATACAAGGTTACATGGTTAATGGTTCAGTTACAACCAATACATTTTTTTATCTTATCCCGCAAACTATTACAGTATAGAAATATTTTTATATACAGGGTGTCCAAAGAAACTGTTTCAGGACTTTGTATATGATTCCTCATGGAAAAAATAAATATAGGTATATCCAAAAATGCATTTTAACCATATATCTGTCATTTTATTTTGGAACTCTTTCATCATTAACATTTTTCAACCGATCTTTGTGAAAAATAGTACGTGTGTTCTAATTTTAAATATCTATATTAGTAAAAAATAAGTTAATACTTTGTACTTTCAGACAAACATTCAAACAGTGATATAAACATATGGAGGTTTGTATGAAGGTTATACAGTTCTGGCCTACCAAAACAGCTGTTGCACTAATTTATAATGAAGCTTCTATGAAATATTTATATTTAAAAATTACTGTTAGTACCATGACAATTATAGGTTGGTGTGACATTGCCACACGCCAATGCCGCTGACTTGAGTTACATTTTCGAAGAGTTTAAGTTTTGCAAATACACGATTTTGTCACCAAAATGTTTTGAACCGTAGTTATATAATCAATGTGAATGGAGTTCCATTGAGTTAAGATCTAGATCAAAATGGGTCGTCGCGTCTACTTGTTGAGTTAGTCTTGGTATCAACAAACAAACAAATCTAGAAAAAAGGAAAAAAACACACACAAACTGGACACTACTTCAATAATATTGTTGTCAATTCGGATCAACTCAACTTTGGAGAATTCAATCATTACAAAATTCGTTATCATCCCCCAGCGCGTATCACCGATGCGTTTGACGAATTTAATTGAGTTGATGTATCCCCGTTATTGAAATTATTTCAATTTCACACAGTTGACATTTATATAGAAGGGTAAAATTTAATTTGTTAAGCCAATAACATCGATTATGTACCACACAATGGAGATCAAATAAAAAGAAAACAATAGAACGATATGATATCATATTTCAAATAAAAATAAACATTAGTTTTAGGTAGGTTGGAAATAATATATATTTTGTAAAGGATTTCTGAGTCAATTCATTATTTATAATTGTAAAGTAAAAAAAATAGTTGTTTTTTAGATTAGACAATTAATTGTCATATGAAAACATGCAATTATCTAAAGTGCAATTCGATTATAATTATAATTTAACAATGCACTGCAAAACGACTATATTTACATATCTTAAAATGTAATTCCCCACCCTCCTAAAATGTTCAAGGATAGTGCACTTAGTTTGTAAACTTTTTAAGCTTATACAAACAAATTTTATAAATCTACCTAAATTCTACATTTAAAATTTTATTTAGTTAAAATTGGCTTAGGACTACTGAAGGTGGACTAAATACGTAACAATGGCTCATTAAATTCATTTTTAAACTTTATACATGTTGTATTTCACTCTAAGTATATTACAACAAACACAGAGTATATAAATCGCTATGCGTATTTAAAGGTAATGTTGATCATAAATTATTTTAAACGAATAAGTACTTTTTCTTATAATTTTTAAACACGTAGTTTCAAAAGTTTTATATTACACCTAAGTGGTGCTTGTCATAAATTTACAAATTTTCATTTGCTCACCGTGTTTCGTACAAATAAATCATCAAATACATGTTCAATAAAAACAAACTGGAAAATTAATTATTTAGCTTAAAGCGTGTCATAAGTTGTCAATACTCAAGACCACAACTTTGATTTTGTGATAACTATTTACATATGCCATTTATTACGAGTTATATGTATTGAATGAGTTTATAAACTATGTAGTTATGCGTTATGTATACTATATCAACTTAAGCAAAGCCTTGTTTGGAATTCGAGGGAAATACCTGAATTATTGTGTGTAAGCTCCATCCAAATACACTCAATGATTAAAACAATTAAATTAATTTCAGAAGAGTTTTAGAGTTGCCTTGTAATGCATTGCGTATACAAAACTATTACGAGTAGAGTTTATGTAAACTATTCTGCAGCGCAAGTCATTTCTAGGCGGAACAAGAAGCTCTCACCTTCATAGTTACGACTGCATATGCAGCTATAATTCATCATAATACGTATATAATCGTCTAGCATCTCCTAGATGACTACCGCACTAGCGTGAGTAGTAGAAATCTAAGGCTTTAAATAGCACATGCTTGTAACATTGCACCTTAATCATCAAACAGGCTTTATGTGAACAATAAAACCTTGATTGAAGGCATAACTAATTTAGCACTATATAATAGTATTATAATGTTAATTTAGATTTTTCAGCAGAAAAAAGTCTTATTTTTCAGAAGAGGGAGTTTCATAGGTAGGTTGGTAGTTTGAAATGGAATTCATTTTTGTAAAAAGAAATTCTTTAATTATTAAAAATATATTATAAGATTTTATTAATTAATTGATAAATAACTCAAGTGGACATGCATAAATAAAATGCATACAACAAATTTCAAGTACGTCGATTTAAAAGTTTTATTGTAAGTAAACTACCAACTGATGAGAACTTGATGACATAGAAAATCACTCTGCTGCTTGTTTTATTTTTTAAATTTTGTATTGTTAAAATAAAATAAAAGATTGCATTTTAAAAGGGAAAATTTTTGCATTTTTCGTTTTAAAGGAATCTTTTTTCAGAGGTAATAATTGTATAAAATTGCATATTATTATATTTCCCATTTATAAAATAACAGGAATATGACTACAATGTTACAAGGAAAAGAATTTTTCAATATGTCCTCTGCGACCTTTCATATCAAGAAAGCTTAGTCTTGAAGTAAGTCTGCTAGAAATACCACAACCCAGGAATGCTTTTCAAGAATTCATTTACAATATGGACATGACATTTTATAAAAGTTACCAACAGGGAAAACTTGTGTAAACAAATTCTGATGATTGAAGTGGAATATTTTATATGCAAGCATTTTTATAACTTAGCAAGAACATTTTCAAGGCATTATGAGAATTTATTGCAAACTTGGGATGTAACAAATATTAGTTGGTCAAAATTCAAGTAAAAAAGAAACGTTGATATTTATATTGTATAGAAGATAATTATTTCAAAGACGGGTTGCGATGATTGTTAAATAAATTTGTTTATTGTGTATCATTACACCCAATGATTTTTAATTCAACCTTTGATTGTTCAACACTATATAGTCAAAATAATCCAAAGAGAACGTTTTCACATGTTTAATTTACATTAACTCGTAGAATATCTTCCCTCACGATCTTTCGTGGTGCTTCCAAAACCTTTCTCAACCCCATTCATTATCATCTAATCACTTGCCCAAAGAAATATGAATTCCAAATCGTATCCCTTTACCATACTGTTATTCTTTACAGAAAAATCTCTGTATGGCTTTCATGTAAAAAAGTCCAATCAAAATTTAATATCGATAAACGTCAGCGACAGTTATGATAGATTGGTTGAGTGGTGTGTGTTTAACGTAAGTGTCAAGACTGTTACAAAGCCTGGTGGCGAGGGGGGGGGTTAACGATAACCGACCATGAATGATGATGGTGGTTGAATGGCTTGTTTGTATTAGTAAGGTCAACCCTTAACACCAACAACGCTTGTATCTACTAAATCCGTCAGCTCGGCTGCTTGAGGTATTACGGACTTAGGAAACACAAACACAAAGGCTCAGGTATACATTTTAGAATGTTAAATGGTTTAACTTTGAGAATCTTACTTTAATAGGTCTGTTTTACGGGAGTTAGGTGATACTCAAGCTGTAGCCAGTTTCAATTCCATTATTAGGGAATTATTTTTTTTTCCAGTTCGTCTTGAAACTGTTATAGAGATTTACAAAGGTTATAAGGTAAATTAATGCTAGATATTTTACTTATAAGGATTAGAAAAAATATTGCATACGACAAAGTTTGCCTACGAAGTTCGTTTGAAAGGACTTAAATGGCAGTGAAAATTAGGTATTCAGTAGTAAATTTGTTAACGGATAAAAAAATTATGCAGTTATACTAGAATATGAACATTTTTCAATTCCGAATGTATTTAAGTGTTACAGCAATTTTTTATTGCAAAACCTTACGTACCAGACATCGTAATTTCAATAGCCAAACGTATATATTATACACATAACTTCATACACTTCTAAAAATATACATTGTAAGTCAGTAGCATCGTAGGAATACGTACGTTTTAAATACTTTCATACAATGTGTTGACAATAAACAAGTTTCTTCAGCTTTACAATGATAAATACACGAACACTAGAACATAAGTTATTCCTTGGAAGAAACAAGAAGTGTGGCATCCACAAAACAAATGGCTAATAAATTTATTCTTACTAGGTCAAGAACTTGACACTTCATGTTTTATGTCCAGTCTTATACTTTACACCTCGACCGGAATTGAATGATCAAAAAAGGAACTTAATGGATTTCAAACTTGAAATAATTTATTGGAATAGACTAGAGAAATAGTACAAATATTTACTATTAACTCCATCTTTGCAATTTTCCTACGTTAGAAACGTTTTTAGTTGATTTAGTCGTTACAATAACACGAAAGTTGTTGAATACAATTAAAAATGCTTACTTATTTGGATTATTGGATGGAAGATCCTAAGATTGTTGATTTATTTAAATAAAAACAGAACGTGAACATGAATTTAAACCCCCTGAAGTCAAAATATTGACTTCATATTCATTGCTCCTAGAATAGACTCATTGTTCATCTAGGAACTACGAGTGCTTCGATTTGAGTAAACACTTTTGGTAAAATATTCTGCTATACTACCAAATTAAAATACTAGCTATTATATGAACTAGCTATTATTATAAAAATACTATAAAAATACTAGCTATTATTATAAATTGTCAATTATCAAGTCACAAAATAAGAATAATCAATTTCAGTACAACATTTCCATCACTATTTATTTACTCATTTTAACAATATTAAAACATGTGATAATTAATTAATCTTCACAAACAAATCATACAGCATAAATATAAAGATTAATCAATATTCACACATATATATGAAATTAGTCATTAACACTAGCGGTTCTGAATTATATTCAGTTTAAATGAATACTAGATTCCCGTACGTAGGACGGGCCAACAGCTTGTAATACTAAAATTAAAATAGGCCTACGCATCGCATTATATAAATGTATAAATCCTCGGCTTGTTTCACTTTCATTCTATTGCAATTCATATTTGATTCATAACCACTGCCATTTTGTTGGCTTGTTATTTATGGGTATTGGCTTATAAGCACCTCTGTAAACTGTGATTCAACAAATTCACAATACATTTGAAATTAACACTATTTTTATGATTATTTAAAAATATGTTTCTAGTTATAATAAATAGGTACACTGAATTAAAAGACATTTACAAAATGCGTTTGCACATAGTGTTTTTTTTTCACGTTACAGTAATTGTTGAGACATGCTGAGCTATTAAGGATTTATTTTCTGTACGACAGAATGTTCGAGTTGCTATGTTTTGTCAGTAAGGGGTTGGGTTGAAATGGACGTACAAGCGCAATCATTCAGCCTCCACGCGACAAGATCGGCGTCTGCTCCTTATTGCTTTTCCCATGTCGCGATTTCTTCTGGAAACGTTTTGTGAAACAGTCCTTTTATAAAATTCAACCTTGGTCGAAGTTTTTGTGCAGAAAGTTGTTTATTCATGGTCAAAAGGTTAAGAAAATATAAATCCATTTCATGACATTTGTAATGCTTTGATTTACACTCGATACTTGAACGTTTTTATCAACAGTAAGATGTAACGAGTATATGATATCACGTATGAAGATTAATTTAAGTAGTACTGAAACGGCCACAATGTCCTTACCGTGCACTCAATCTTATAGCTTTTGCATAGTTGAAAGATAACTGATAAGTGATGCATTCACTTAATACGTGTATGAACAGAATGTGGTGTGTTCAGTTCCTGGTACCACTAAATGTATCAGTCGCTCGCCCCTTGCTTTGCTGTATACGTTCCTTGCACAGACCCTATGTCTATGTGGACAGACAAATGCAAGATCAAGATGGCGTCAACCTCTTAAAAAGTTGTCGAGCACATCAATGTATAAGTTTGTTAATTAAAAGTACTGTACTTAGTAAAAGTTTTAAACTATTTTCATATGGAATTCGGGTACTTGTATGACACAAAGACATACAGTTTTCAACTAGGACAAAGTCAGATGTAAGCCAACTTGTACACGTTTGAAGTTTGTTGCCTAGTGCCCAGATAAACTCGGACCGAAATCCGTCGACCTCTAACTTTGTCGTGGACCCTTTTCCACTCCGTTTGATATCTGTTTAATATTATCAACGGATTTCACTCTGTTAAGTTAATGGAATTTACCAAAGTATTTATCCGAGGATGATCTTTCTGTTACAATTAAATCCAGAATACTAAATTGGGAAACAGCCAAAGCTTTTAAGCTTTGAGTTGATCAAGCGAACTCTGACATAACGGCAATGACGTCATGACATTGTGACATCACTCTTGTCCCGTGCGACATAAGCCATCATGAGAGACATTATGTGGTTTATGAGCTCAGACGGAGCCATAAAGCCATAAGCTACCGACACTTATTGATTATGGCGCTGGCAATAAATAAGATCTGTGAGAATTGTGGGGGATACTGTACCATTATGTTTAATACATTGTTATACTTTAAATCGCATAAAGGAATTGTAAATACGATGGTGACATGTATTTTGAAACGCGTAATAAGTTTAAAGTATGATGCATTTGACCATGTATTTAATCCTTAGAGGTCGTTGTTGTCGAAAGACCTTACTTTTTACATTAGATAGTAGTAATTTCTTGTACAAAAGAGAAAAAAATATCAGAAAAAAATAATGAATACATTTGAATTTTGTAAGTATAAGCCTCGTTACAAATGGGTTTGAGCCTATTTACTACTAATAAACACACAAAAACCTTTATAGCGTGAAACATATTTTCACAGTACCTACACGAATGACTTTTAAATTAAGGAATCACCTATACTATAAAGGGAAGCGGTCTAAACCCATAATATTTTTATGGATATGTCGGAATCGAACCCGTCCCTAAAGATGCAACCCGAGATGCAAACCACTAGGCAGTACACTAAATATATTTAAAATTTTTATAAGGGAGAAAAAGATTTAAATTTAACCCTCCTAGATAATAAGTAAAATTTAACTATACACCTCCACAGTTGAACAACTTCCGACCCATAACTGTAGAGGCAACATTGTAAGACGCTTGCTTATCTAACATGACAAGTTCCACCTAAGTTTGTGTGACAAGACCGTCAAAAACATATGACTGATGAACTGTCACGTACGCTGAATAGTTAAACAGTTAGGATCAGCTGCAAGATGTGTGTAAACGTGACATTCTGTACAGTACATCTCCCGTACTGACACACAGCTAGAAACAATTCGTGATCTTTATTTACCGGGGGATCCAAAATTAAAGGAAAACAGTTAAGATTTTGAATCCAAATAGAATGAATGTTTGTTCGGAGCAAGGCTATTGGCAATCATTGAATGCAATACCGAGTAAGTACGCTAAGTTTGCGATTTTACAGTTTAGGTTTCTATAACGTGATACCAAAGAGCAAAACAAACATTTTTGCTCCAATTCTAGCTCTAATGAAAAGAAATCTTTCTCTTCGACCCACTTAAAGCTCAATATATTTTAGACTAAAGTACGATCTTATGATGAGTATTGAAATGTAACTTCATTAATATAGTATGATTTTCTCTAATTAGAACTATATTGACATTTCTTATAAATATATTGCTATCAAAAAATTTAATCGGTATGTCAATTAATAATTATTGAAAGCATTATTTATCGATGAAGACCAAATGTGACTAGCTTCATTGGTCGTTTTGTGGGTAATTAAATATTTGCACTAGTTTTGTAAATCGAGTCTGCATTAAATTAGGTCACACATAAATGAAGTCACAAATAAATTAAAGCAATTTGCTGTATATTTTAATGAGATTTCGTTTAAATTAATAAAGTTGGATCGATAGACATTTTTACTACGTTAAAATATTGCATTTCAGTACTTAAAGTAAACAACTCAATTCGAACTAACAGAGATAATGATTTATTATGGATATTTTAAATAATCGTGCCTTTATACAAATTCATATTCTAAAAATTTTATAAAAGAGATTTGCAAATGAGGAAAAATCAATCATGTCATTATAATGTAGATTTAACAATTTGAAGAAATTTAAATATAACAAGTAAACGTTTTGTATACGTGAGTTAAAAAAAAAAAAAAAAAAAAAAAAAAAAAAAACAATCATTGTTGAAGTTTTTAAATGACGGCAAATATACACCAGTAAGATAACTCACACACAATGGCTTCAGATAATTGCGAACTAGTTAAATAGTTGTAGCTCTAAATGAAAAATCAATTGGGCACGAAATAATTTCATATAGTTCTTTCATATAGTACCTATTCCCTTTTACAAATAAATGTTCTTACTCCATTATTAAATGTTTGAATTTGAAGGCCAAGGAATCAGTTGTAGAATCCTCTTGAAAATCATAGTTGGGGTAAAAAATGTTTTGCTTGAAAACTTAGATATGGAATATTTAAAATACAACTTTGTGCAAATATTCAAACTCAAGACTAAAAAGTTTTAAGTAGCCTTTAAATCTTAAACAACATCAAATAATGTTAATTATACCATAAAACATATTTTTCTATGAATTGAAAACATAATTACACTATTAGTTAACAAATGTCAAACGTGTGTGTGTCAAGACAAAGGTCAGGGTTTAATGTTTTTAAACGACCACGTTTCATCTAGGAAACTAGTGACATGAGAGTGGTATCGGATGGAAAATATCAAGAAACATTTGCGCAGAAAAATACCAAACAGATGTTGCTGAACGTGATACAGCGACCTTCTCTTTTTATTCCGTCGCTTGACAAATCTTTCCTTGATTATGGATCATGACTTCTTTTGTGATTTGAAATAAACTTTCTTGTACGTTAAAATACATATTATATCTAACAATGCAACCGAAGCTGTATAGGTGTTATTAGTTTTTAGTCTACTGCGCATTTAGTCAGGGTGGAAACTGAAATTTATAGTGTTTTCAAGGAATAGTTTGGTTTAATTACCAAAAACTAGGCTTTTACGATGGACGTGTGTTTGTTGGTGGCCGTGGAATGACAACACGCTTTCAGTATTGCCCTTGAGGTGAATCATTTCACACTAAATTTATGGTGAGGAAAAAAGGATCCACGGGTCAATGACAGTTACCGCCATAAAAATGTTCAAAACAATTTTACTACCAATAAAAATGGTAATTAATGCAAATTCTATTAGTGACAATTGAAACAATACATTAAACTGGGCGTCATCGAGTTTTAAAAATATTCACATATACAATAAGCCATATTTAATAATTTTAATTCAAGCATGACGGAGTACAAATAGTGAACTTTTTTATTATACTGAAATTATATACGATTTCAATATAGGCCTAACATTCAGCTATAAATAGAATGACCATTTTCTTTATAACTCTTACCATAGAAGAGAATCAAAATATTACCGACATTAACTCTTTGATTTATTTTCAAACAAAATAAAAAGATTGAAAGGTGAAAAACATCGTTCAACTAGTTACTAAGGGACAGTCAGCCTTCTATTGACAAAGTACTCGAGTTGTCCCTTGGAAATATTTCAGTCCTTACAGCAAAGAGGCGTAGCCAGGAGGACTGGGCAAACACGGCCTTGATAAGGACGTTCTTTACAAATAACTAAATCAGAGGGGAAAAGGTCGTGTTTAGGCGGGTTGAATAAATGCAACGTATACTGAAACTTCCGTTATCTAATTTTGAGAGTTTAATGGATAAATAAACAATATGTGGTGTGAATGCAGTCTTTTAGATAGTGAATGTTTGTGAAGGAAATAAATTATTGAATAAAAGATTTATTTTGGATTAATAATATTTTAAGACTTTAGGGAATCAGTTCGAGGTTAATAAAATGAAGACTTTCAGCATAGGCCTACTCGTCTTCAATATAGTACAAAATTAAAGCTCGTAAACAATGCTATAAAAAGAAATCGAAATACAAAGGTGTTTGATACCGTTTATTTTACACGTAGTTAGGGTGTTTTAAATATAAATAAATTACCCATTTTCTCGTCTTTGAATACAGATTAGAAAAATGTATCCCACCTAAAATCTTAAGATACGACAACTGTAACACGCAAAGAAAATGCAGTACTTGTCATTGTACCATTTAAATGCTTCTGTTGCATGTTAAGATCGTTTCAGGAGATGAAACATGTTTAATGTGATTTGTACTTTCGACAATATAAACACTCACCACTCACCAGCAACCACGAATACTTGAACAGAACCGGCATGGATCATAAACAAAAAAATTACGTTGCTGACCCGAGTCCTATACTATTAAACATATGATCTAGACAGTTCCATAAGCAAATTTAAATACTGTTCAATTTCGGGCCATTAAAATCATGTTACTACAGCCACCTGACAAAGTGGCCTTCCTTGCACTGATTATAAAACAGAAAATTGATAATTACTTGAATCTACTTACTTTTATTTCACAGTTTTTTTTTGTTGCACACCAGTATTCCAACCAAACAACAAAAAATGCGTGCTTTTTTATGCGTGTCACGTAATGCGTGTGCGCTTGAAAATGAGTTGGCAACTTTTAAATATATTTCGACTACGATCAGCTGGTGCAGCGTTTCCCATTTCGTTCAATGTTTGGATTTAACCTAACCTAAAAATATATTGTACAGTGTTTGAAAGACAAACTATCTCTATGCTTTATAGTGACTGTAGGAAAAATTGTGTAACGCGAGTGCAAACTGCCTATGCTGCACTCGAGAAACTTTCCACACTTGCCTACGGCAATAATTTAAAGATCACTATTATTAATAAATCATATGTCCATCAATACAAATTTGGAATGAAAATAGCATTTCTCATTATGTCTTTTCAAATACGCATTTTAAACGATTCCAAAGAAAAAGGTCAACTCCGTCTTCCAGCTGGTGATAGAATATATTTGTTCGCAAAGTCAAATATTTGCCCCAATCCATTAAACTCATCAACAATGCTCTTTGCTAAACTTCACAGTTGACCTGTCACTATCCCTTTGCCGAAATACTTGCTCGCGTCTCTGTTTGCACTACAACAGACGTGTTTGAGCTCGTCTGTTTGCTTCTGTATTCATCGCCCTCTGTCTTTCTGCGACTGGCTGTTTGTCGGGCTCACACTGTTGAATTTGTTACTAGAAACTCGCTTGATTAAATGTACTGTGTCTTTTGTCGTTTGGTTGGCTCAGAGGTTTTGTGTTTGATTAGGGAAATTGCACCGTTTATGGATTGTGTGAGGAAAAAGACTGCGTAGAATAGGTTTATAAAGTACGGACGAAGTAAATTTAACCTTAATTCAAGTTTACTAATAAAGAAAAGTAACGCGAGGTAAATCAACGACTGAAATTATTTGGAGCCGATCAAAAATAGTTTTCTTTATAAAAATATTTGAGTCGAAAATATTATAAATAGTATATTTCGTACCTAGGGCCGAAAATGGGGTTTTGCCGGCTCGAGATAGTTTTTAAGTTCGAGACGAAGTCGAGAACTTAAATCGATCGAGAGCTGCAAAACCATTTCGGTCCGTGGTGCGAACGCTATTTTTCATCACACTTTACCCTATTACCACTATTCACCACTATAATAATGCACACTGATAGTCAACACAACTACAACTATAAGGTTATGTGAAGAAAAATTTGAGGAATCAGCAAAAATAAAAATAAATTGTTGCTAGGCAACGGTGACAATAACACAATTCTATTGCAATGCTATGGATTTTGATTGTGTATTTAAAATGCATTCATGTTTTAAGTAAGTAAGCAGACAGCTGATTTTGCGGCCCCGGCCTGTAAAAACCTGCTCGGTCCCCAAATTACGATGACAGCTGGCATGGCCAGCAAAATGTAACTTTCAGCCACCAATTAACGTATGTAATACAGCCAAAAACATCATAGTGTGGTGAAAAATAAATTCCTGTCGAACTGACAGGAATTTATACATATGAATATTTACCCATATCTTTTATCAGTCTTATTGTGCATCAAGTTACAAAAATGTACTTGCTTCGTAAACTAACACTGCAATGTATTAAAACTAAATTTCCTCTCAACATTGAAGTCTCTTTCCCGTCAGATTTTTACTGCGATAATAATAAATGTCTAAAGATAACTTAATGTGGTCTAACAATCTTAGTTAAACATTTGCTTTTAAAAGCGACCAATAAAAGTCTATTGTTTGGAAAACATAAGGAAAACTATACCTACGTTTGAATATTATATTTTCTAGCCTAACAAATAATTACGCAAAATTTTCTGGCATGCATTTGGTTTCTAAAATTTAATTGCCTACAAGTAAATATTGGATATAATTTTTCTACATTAAGCTCAAAATAACTGATTCTCAGTGGTCTTCAATAGTTTAATATGAAATATACAGCATTACAAAAGCATTTTTAATCGAATATTAACTTACCGTTAGTTAATTGACTTAAAACAACCAGAGTGGCTCAACTTAATCAATATATTATGCGCAAAGCAATAAATTTTGCTAGGGATATGGGGATGACATATGGGGCTTTAAGTATTTAAAATAAACCAAGATCTACGGTGGGTCTGTCGTATAATTTTGGCTCCTTGCCTTGCATCTCAGATTACGTTTGGTGAATTTCAAATTCGTATAACCATTAACAGAAATAATATATTGTTGAGTTTTTATTATTTATACAAACTCTACGCGAGTTAAAAACATAAAAAAGTTAATTTATTTTGCCCATAGAGCTATTTTAGATTTAGAAGCAATGCAACAGTTGTTGATGGAAGCTTCAATTTTTGTTTTTAATAAACATATACAGAGTGTATGATTAATTTTGATTGAGTATACATACTTTCTGGCTACTTAAGAAATTATAGTTTAGTCCTTGTGAAAGTTTCCTAGAATAGAAGTTGTTTATAGAACAGGTTTAAGTGGTCTATATGAAGTTTCTCCTTTATCCGTATTCACTAAAATGCAGTTATATCCCAGTATTTATTTTAGATTCGTCCAACTAACAATAAAATTGAAAACATTTAATAGTTTTAGCTTTTATCATAAAGTAATAAATGTTTACAACGCAAAATGTATCGTGCTTATTTCTCTGGTTTGGTGTAAAAATTAAATAAGCTTGAAATCAGAGGAATTTTAAAGATTTTCTTTTTTTTTAAAGAGCCTGTTTGGTTGCCCACCATTAATTTATCATAGGTTTATAAGATTGGAAGTGGATGGATTTTTATTTCAATTGAATTATTTAAATATAAATTAAAAGTTACATTGTAATTGGACAGATGCCTAAAATGTATACAATTCGAATAAATAAATTAATATAGTCCAATCGTCTTTATGAACAAAACCCTTATAACCTTTCTTTATTAGATGCACTTTTTTGTCATATAAGCAAGAACTTAAAAAATCTTTAATGTCAAAACAGTGCAATGAAAAATCTCTTAACATATAATCGAAAAAAAAACTGACATACTAGGTTATCTTTAATGTCTGTAAAATTGAAAAAAATCTTCTCTAAGCTGAATTTATTCCTGTATTCCCGCTGTTCCAGATGCCCATGAAGCTACTGGAGCAGTCGTCGGAGTCCCGGACGCGGGTGTACCGGGAGTACGGGATGACGTCCCGAGGAGTCAGCCAGGATATCACAGCTCTCAAGGAATGGCTGGCGAAACAACCACATCTGCCCATCATCAGGGGAGGTAAGGAATAGAAAAAAATGTATGCTCCTAGGTTAAAGGTCTACGTGAGTTTAAGCTTTGCCTTTTAGATTAAATACATTGAAAATTTCCAATTATAAAATCTGAAAATGTATCTTTAGATTTTAGTAATGTGTTGTATATGTGATTTTTTTTTTGTCCTAGGACGCTAGGCACGAGCCTGGGATTGTTTTTCACATTACTTCAGGCTAGACCTAGGGGTTGCGGCATTATCACTTAGATAAAATCCATTGGTAACTTGACGGGGATCGAACCCGGGACCTCACGGACTGAAGTCCCGCGCTCTAACCACTACGCCAGCTCGCTCCCCCGTATATGTGATATTAGAGATGATATAGCTCACAATAAGATGTCCTTATAGTTTGGTTTTATTGCAAGTTTTAGTATTTGACAGAAAGCAGTAGTGTACACTAGCGCACGCTCTCGGTAGCTCAATTAAACTAAGTTAATTGTTATTGTTAAGCTGTTTAACGCGGGATTTTGATATATTTATATACAAAATTTAAAGGTTTAAGCCAACAATAGTAATTTAAAATATACTTAGGTACGACGTTCAAAATCCCGAGCATTAACTTAGATAACTTGATGAATACAAGAGTGGGTACAGCCTAAAGAGTTTGGCGGTATATTTTAACTCTGCATTCGCCCATCCACGTAGATCTTGGGCCGTGTATCCAGCAAAGCAGGGGGTGAGTCGGTACAGTGCATGAATGACTTGCAGGACAAGAACGCGAACCTACCACATCGCTGCCCAAGAATTGTGGTCAAACACATTACCGACTGATCCGAGGAAAGAAATGTTCTTCAATATTTAAAGTACAAGTATTTAAGGAAGGAAGTACTATTGAGTAAACCATTAAAGTACAATGATTTCAAAGGGTTTTGCATTAACCAAAACTAAATGAAAACAACAAAATATATTAATTTACAAAAACTCGAGAAATCAAAGAAGGCTGCACACATAAATATACACATAAAAATATTTGTCATGCATAAACTAAAAAGTACAACTTAATCTAGAGAACATTTTTCTCAAATAAATTTGAAACCCTCTCCAAGGAGTTTAGGGTGTCAAGAGACTCTAATTGGGATACATTCATCAAACAATCTCGCGGAAGCCTGTGATAAATAGCTTGTCCTTATCAGAAACTCCTGCTGCAGATAGCTAAGACACCCTAAAGATAAATCTGTCTCAGCTTACTTCTGAAACCGTATATCATAATCACTTCAAACGGGATTGGAAACTGGATCGATTATAAATTTGTCTACTTTGTGAAGTGGGATTTTCGATGGCTGTTGAGGAGTAAATGATTAGAAATTTTATCATTTATGTAGTATAGGTAGTAAGTAAGTGCTCGTTTTTATTTTTTCCAGAGGATAAGTTTTTTTATTACGTGATAAATAATAATCAAACAATAAAACCGTCTTAGATAAATGCAGTTTACATTTAATTATACATTTTTGTTTGTAAGTACGTAATAATAAACTAGTCTCATATTTGTTCAAATATTCTAGAGAGAATAATTTAAAAAATGCGATCGTTCATTCCAATTTTTAATACTCGAAAATCTATAAATGTTCAACAACTCTAGCTTGTACGTACGAAATGTTTGCGTTTTAATAGAAAATTATTCCAATGGGTTCACAGTAAAAAAAAAACAAAAAAACAGACAGTCAGTGGCTAAACAGTCAATTGTGTTATGAAACTATCAGACAACAAGAAACATCTATAGAAATCGATCAAACACACACCTGCATATACAGTAAATATCACACACACGTCGACAGACTGATAAGTTACTAATTCATTTTGCCCTAAATCCCCATAGCATTTTGCACTTCGTGTGAGAGGTTTTGGCCATCACACTCAAATTGGTATTGAATATCTCATACGTTTATATGAGTATACAGTCAAAATCTAGTATAATGTCCTTAGGGGCATTATAAACAAAAACTATGAAGTTAAGTATTTTCTTTTGATAACAGTTCACAATAAAGAATTGAAGTTTAAGGACCCATGACCTATTAGAGCAAGGTGAGGCACACCATTAGACTCCTATTTGGATAGCTTTTACAACCTCAAGACCAAACCAATCATTAAGCAACAAAACTGAGTAAAACCCTTTAAACTATTTTGATTTCCTTATGTCACTGACCATGACCTAAATTCATTACTAATTTGGAGTTCGCAAGATCTAAGCATTTCACTTGCCTTCCATGTGTCAGTGTAGTTTGCAACGACCACTTCACGTGTGCACTTTGACAGAACCGGACCAAAGAGCACGGCACATGTGGGACAAGGACAAACTCCAATGGAGTCCGTTGACTCCAAGTTTCTTCATAATGGCAACCTCCTGCTTTAGGATTGACATAAATTGTAGCTCTAGCCAGAAGATTACCTGGAGAACTCGTTATATCTGAAAATCCATTAAGATTCACTCCTATCTTCTCCAAGTTTTAGTGTCGAAAGTCCAATCGTGGAATTTCTTTTTGCTTATCGGTTATTCTGTCAATATTTTGTGAGTTGACATATTTACATTTTTGTGTCAAAGGAAGATTTTTGATTATTACTTATTACCATTTAAATAGGGAACAACTGGTCTATTTGAACCCTAGGAAGAGGGAAGGATGCGTATTGCGTGTAGAATAAATTGAGACGCCTTGTGTAGCTGTGTTACTGACTTTTGATTCTGACCAACTGTTACCAGGCCTCTATAATAAAAGCTCAACGTTCAATGACAGCTTGACCTAGTTTTAAACTATCATAAACTTTATATTAAAAATAGGATCTACCCTTCCTATATGGTAAAAAGGTCACAATATGATCAAACGTTTTTGATAAGGACCAAGTTTGTTTCTCAGTTTGCATATTATTATCATATTAGAAAGGCATTTTTATTTTTCGAACATCAAGTCCGCTTATTTTAAAACCTTATTTGAGAGCTGTTTTCACCTAAGTCTACGATATGAGTTATGTTTTTGTTTGTCCAATTTTATGGTTGTTGACAAAATTGACCAAAATGTTATAGCTGTTCAGCTGTCGTTATCACCAGGTGCAGTTTATGAGGCATCAAACGACCAACATATTTTGAGGCTGTAAAACTACCGTTAAACTATAATACTGTTATTGGGCCGGAAACTTCCATTAGTATACATTAAAGTGGTTCTATTCATCGGAAATTCACCAAATATCCTTTGGCTGTTCAGTACTTTTTGCATAGCATTGATTTTATAACGTTATGAAGTAATTGTTTCACTGGTGACTTAGGTAACTAGGTATGAATAATATAGGACCTCTTCAGTGGAAGGGGATACGGTAATTTATTTCACTATAGTGGAAATTGGTATTGAATGAGCACACCCACTAAAATAAACACACTTTACAAACATTAAAGTATTGTAAACGCACCCAAGTGTACGTAAAACGTTTTAAAGGATTCATTGATTGTACTAATTGGCACTAACAGTCTTTAAACACTTGGTTAAAATCACCGAAGTATGCACAGCGCGAACGCACTATAGACCCGAATGTGTGGACACATATGGCACGAACTCTATGACGTACACTATGATGTTCTATGGTTTAGTGTAAGTGACCGGAAGTAGGTTAGGTGGTGGCGGAAGTCAGCTGACCGTGTTACTGTTACATGCGTCTACTTTCACTTCAACGCGACGCGCGGCAGGTCCCATTGAATCATAGGACTTGCTCCTTGGAAGGGGGGAGGGGGAGGTTGGACGATTATACGTACAAGTGTTAACAAACTGTTCGCCAACTTGTTAAAACGTTCTTTAAGGCTGAGCCTCAAACCCTAAACTTTCGGCCAAACCTTAAGTTAAAGCCTATAAAAGGTCTTAACTACAGACGTCTTTGACGGTACACCGATTTCGATTACATATTTTACCTCCAAATATGTGTTTTACCGTGTTATGTTTTTTAACCCCTAACTAAACAATTGCTGTAACAAAATTTGTATTCCAAAAAACTTTTGGGTTTTCTGTCCAGGATAGAAAACAAATTCAGTAAAATACAAGTTAATCATAAACACGTTTGGTATAATATACATAAATCTGGCGATTGCAGACAATCAGCGAATGTAACATAGATTGATTATACACAGCGGCGCTTCCGTGTTTAATACTTCGGATGAATTGGGTTCATCAAACGTTGAACAAGCTGATTTATCTAGCAATTTACTGATGAATGAGGAGACGCAAAGACAGTAATGAAAACATATCGATCGATACTTGCCCTTTAAACAGAAAGCGGTTGAAACGAAAATATGAGACTGTTTAAATGGAAATCCATACTGAAGTTCATTATTTTTTCACTATAGTGAGTTCATAATTCAGTTGATACATAGTAAAAGGAACGTATCAATTCATTTACTTTCGTGCAACTACGGTGATTAAAATTAAAAAAGCTTCGGAAATCATATAAATTTATTTTAATGAAATTTAAAACAATAAATTTTACATCTACCCGTTACCGAACGCGTTATTAAACTATAAAGCAAAAACTTGTGTAAGTGCGATAAAACAAACCTTAAAGTTGTATTCTGCTTTATGCAACACATGATTTTCTCTACCCAAACATTACTGAAATATAACATATAATTTTGGCGAAACTTATAAACATAGTCGCAGCCAATATAAGGTTATCAAATACAAACATCAGTTAAACAGACGTATAACCTTTATGCCAATCCATTTATCAATCGAGTTTTGTTTAGTAGACAAATGCTAGCTTGTCAATTAAACATTTATCGTTACGTAAAATTGCGTCCATTCGAGACCCCTTGCACATAATCCTCAATAAAAATATTAAATGACACAGTTTTCTCATGATATGGTTATGGTTGTGGAACCATCATCATCAGAAACTGAGATGATCAGGAGACCCGGGACTCCAAACTTCTGATAAATGCCTCTCTGGGGAGACATTCTTGACAACCCCTATCCAGCATACTGCGGATATTATCCCGTTAGCAGCTTCGGGGCCTACTACTAACTTGGCCCTAATGTAAATGATCATCTAGAAGGTTTCGGGTTTAGTGGAAAGTGTGGGGAAACAATTCCAATTTCACCGGTCAATACCGTGTGGCCCAGATGGTAAATATGTATTCGGATAAACCTGTAAATCATTTTAAGACAAATTTAACCATCTCTGTAATATTGCAGTCCTATCATAATTAACATAATTTCGACAGTTAAAAATGAGATTGAAGTGGTTTTATTAACATGTTAAATCCTATACAAGCAATGTTTGCTTGTATGTATGCTTGCACAGAGATCTCGAAAACGGCTTCGACGATTCCTTTCAAACGTTGTAAATAATTTATATCTAGCCCGGAAACGTGTTTACTGCAGTTAAAACTGCTAACAAGAATCTAATTACGTAAAAAATTAAATTGAAGGTCAAATGTTTTTACTTTGGCCTTATGGGTTGCCAAGTAATAATGTTTGTTGAACAAAACAACAATTGGAAGAGTAAACAAAAGATAAAAGACTTGTAGCATGTGTTTATAATAAGCCATCCACAGTATATTAGCAAATTACAATATACAGTACAAGGGGAAAATATGTGTTGCTACTATTACTCAAAGGTTACATTGAAGATTACTTGAAATATGGGGAAATAGTTCCGATCAAATACAGATTATTTTACTTGGCCCTCTCCTACCAAAACTTAATCCCCGAATTACTGAGGAAATAATAACTGCTAGCAAATGTTGATTGAACAGTAAAATATAGTTATTTGTGTAACTAGTGGGTAAAGTGGCACTTTGCTGCACACGAGAGCAATGTTTACGCACGAGCCGCAGGCGAGTGTGGAATGATCTCGAGTGCAGCAAAGGCCTTTTGCACTCGTGTTACACATTATATTTTTCCTACAGTCACTATAAAGCATATAAATAATTATTACCTGCGACCGTTTTTTAAAGTAGCTGTTTCAGTACAGTTCTTAGAATTGAAAAGTTTCACATAGCAGCATTGTTTAATTTCATAACAGCATAGTTTTACTCATAACAACACGGGTAACGGATTGAGAGAGAAGAAATAAAATTGTAAATGACTCCAACCTCAACTAATCATGTGTTCAGGCCAATTTAATTGTTGAGTGGTGCAATTAGTGTTTGGTACAATGTTTCGTTGCATCACTGTCAGTTATGCAACCTCTCTTAGAAGTTATGAGTAGTGATTTTTAGTAATTAAAACACTGTCGTAGGTAAAGTAGTGTACGCAACTGGCGTAAATAGTGCTATCGACACTCGTAGAAATATTTAAGGCACTCGCCAAGGCTTGTACCTTAAATTTTCTACTAGTGTCGTTAACACAATCTTTACGCAATTGTTTTGTAAACTACTATAATAATATTGTCCCCCGGTAATATTATCTTAATATGTTGTATGAATAAAACAAATATTTCTACAAATAAAAAGCTAGAAACAGGGAAACGAAAGAAACTAGGTTAGCAGCCAAACTTTCTCTGGAAGCTGCAAACCAGATCGACTTTTTCTAAACGAAGTTTTATGAGTTGAGTAAGTAGGTTGAAATAGTTTTTCTCCTTCTTAATATCCTAATTCAAAGTCAACACACTATCAGCCATGGTAGAACCTAAAATTTAAAGGGGAAAACAAAAAAATTTCTAAATCAAATTATTTCGATGTAAACTGAATCTTTGTATTGTCATTAATAATATAATAGTCTTCCGTTAGTATACTAATAGTGTGCACATCAACTTCAACATATTGAAACTATGCTTTACTAGGATTCTAAGATTGTGTTTATATGATTCAAAATCAATAAATAAATTAGACTAATTTCTTAGAAATGCTTTCTGAATGTTCCTTTCTCAGAAAGGAATTTGTGAAGATTTGTTTGCGAGTCAAGAGCAACATTTATCGCAGTTAGGGCGGTTGACCATTGGGAATCGCCGTACGTTCCGATAATGAATGTTTAGTGCCGAAGAACCGTCCTTGGTTAAGGTTGAGGTTGGTATACCACGATCGTTCTATCTTGCAAGCGAAACGGGTAACTGGGCCAATCGATAAATAGGAATTGTATCTTATACCCAATGGATTGTTTAGTAATGGTATAGGGTATTTATTCATCAAGAGTATATGCTGTTAACTAAGGATGGAAATTCATAAATCACAGTTAACCTAAATTTAGAACATTCCCATGGTCATACACAATATTTTACATTAGGCCTATTGTGTAATTTTTACCACTGTTGGTAAGAAGTTTTACAAATTAAAATATAAGCTCTAGTTTTTAAAGAAAAACAAAGTATAAGTGCTTCCTCCACAGTTCAAAGGGAATAACGGCTATGGATTTCGTAAAATATAAAATAATTAACACCTTTTCTTTAGAAGTTTGCTAGGAGTCGGGTGTGCGTTGTCTTACAATTAATTACAACACTCAAGTTTTGTGAATTATATCGAGGCAACATTGTATTTCACTTTATTCAATTAATTATACGAATAAATGCTTAATAGCTCTTGAAGTCCGAAAAAAATAAGCTTAAAACCCTTAAAAATAAAAGAATTTGGACCATAGGCCTACTCCGGAAAAAACCTAAATGTGGCTCAGAAAAATATAACGGAAACCGACTCCCCTTGCCCCCAATATAAATTGATACCCGTCTCAATTCTTAACAACGAGAAGCAAGAAAGAATACACTACGTAGTTTTCCTGACCAAGGCCAAATCTAAGTCAGATTAATCACATTGCGCATCATTAATCAGTTGTTAGGCTGCGATCTCATGAGACATCGCATTACTCTTTATCATTGATTAATAGTGTCTTATCATCAAACCACCCTCATCGTGGCATTGGCCTTCAGCCGCTGATCCTGCTCAAGTTCATTGTTAGGCAGGTTGTGTTCTTCTGGAATTTTCAGAAGGAAAATGTACGGTGATGTGAAATTACAGATAATAAAAAAGGTGCTATAATATTTTAAAAAGCGAAATGGAGTGAGCATAAGTTCACAATAGAATACTAGCAGGTAAATGCATGCCGAATCAATATTCAGTAAATGGTTTTAAACATAGTATCTGTCATTTTTATGATTTAAATATTAAGTGACAGCTATCTGTTTTGTACCAGCTTGGAGCCTACTGCATATCAAAAAGTAAATTTTAAGAAATTTCACCTTAAAAAAATTCAACTTAATTTTTAACTATTTGTTAAATGTGAGAAATAACTTAGCTATGAACACAAAATATGGGAAAACACACACTCCATCTTTAGACTGTTAGGGATACATAAAAAAATATTGAATGTTTACTCACAATTAGTTTTGTTTTGGTCTCTGAGATTGTTTAGTACGGTATTAATTTGTTTACAGTGTAATCACTATTTCTATTTGTATCACAAGAATTGTTTATGTACAGTAAATTAGTAGTATAAACATACAAATATAAAAAAGTTGTTCAAAACTATAATAAAGCAAACACAAAAATACACACTATATCTTGAAAACTTGTAGCTTTACCGAAACTAGCTGTTACCCACGGGCTCCACCCCGTTTTACTACATTAGTATTAATAAAACTATTGATTGGTTAAGTTAAGATGAAATAAACAAAACAGAATACAGTAATGGTAATGCAAACAAATAATAACAGCTGAGGTATTTACAACATTAGGTAAATGGCAAGTTCCCTTTGGAAAGCAATTACGACCTTATGGGACAATTTATGAAATAATGGATAATTTTGC
The DNA here is from genome assembly GCF_028750875.1 of Macrosteles quadrilineatus. Lineage (NCBI taxonomy): Eukaryota > Metazoa > Arthropoda > Insecta > Hemiptera > Cicadellidae > Macrosteles > Macrosteles quadrilineatus. The sequence goes on along the minus strand of NW_026542602.1, from coordinate 103,916,869 downwards.
GCAAGGTTTCTCGTCATGACGAACATTTTAAGTATATGGTTTATGGGGGTGTGACTTGTAGCTTTCTTAAAAGTTCATGGGCACTTTTGGCTTTATACTGGGTGGCGCATAAAGAACGAATGGATTTGAGTTGAGTGGTGAGAGCAATAAAAGCGTCCGTGGAGGGACTGGGCCTGGTTGTTTTGTAGGTTAGAGCGTCCAGTTTTAGTAGTAATGGTACAATCGACCTGGCGCATCGCGTTTTTGCTGTAGAACATTTATTCAAAAATAATGAATCTGATATAACTGTTCAATGGCTTCTCCGTGCACAGTTCAATGGTTCAAAACAAAATCCGATCGCAACACAATACTTTGTTGGATAGCTTCTTTTCGCACAACTGAATCAGTTATGAAGCAGAAGTGGTTTGGTTGTCCTTGCACGGCCCGAAATCCACAAAATGTCGACAGAGTAAGGGCGTCTGTTACACTTGGCGATGCGCTCCAACTGTGTGCTTGTCTTGACGCTCGTTGCAGGGCAACCTGACAGATGAGTTAAAATTACATCCTTACAAAATTATGATCGTACAGAAGATTTATGAACGTGATTACGAAAATGGAAACTGTTTAGAGAGAATGGTTGATGTTCTCACCACTGATGGCGTTTTGTGTATGATGTTAATGATGGAGCGCAGTTTCATTTGGATAGTTATGTCAATAAGCAAAACTGGCACTATTTGGCAGCAGAAGACCCAAAAGAATCGCATCAAAAACCACTGCACGATTTGAAACTTAACGTTTGGCGTAGCTTTCGTTATTTTTGGGCCTTACCGTACTTTTTTCAGGACTCGCAGAACATTGAACTTTGTGCAGAAAAGCCGTTGAACAGTTTTAACAGATTTAATTACTTTCGAATAAATGTTCTACCGCAAAAATGCGATGTACCACGGACCACTGCACCATTGCTACTAAAACTGGACACCATAACCTACAAAACAACCAGGCCCAGTCCCTCCACTACGCTCCTATTGCTCTCACCACTCAACTCAAATCCATGCGTTCTTTATGCGCCACCCAGTATATAGATACACGTTTTGATGTTTAGAAGTCCGAACAATGGGAGAAAACAAGCTGACAGTCATTTTAACCAGTTTCTTTGTGGTATTAAATCTAGAATACAAAAGTAGACTTTAACCAATTTTGAACGAAATCTTCACACCAAAGTAAATGTAATCGTACGAATAATAAAACAATTGTTACTTTTAGAGCTATGAAGAATGCAAAGCAGACGTTAATGCAGCGATGCAAAGAAAATCATCCAAAACGACGTAATTTCTCGGGTTGAACAGCTGTAATTAACCGCAGTTTGCAATAGTTTCTCATAAACATTTCAATCTTAAATGCTTGGGTTACTCTCGTATTTAGGACAAAGAATGTTAAGTTTGTTTTGTTGGACCGGGTTGAAGAAATCGGTCCACAGAGACGGGAAAATTAAAGCTTGACCGTTCATCCATTTCCTCTTGGTCTTTGTTAACCTCTGACTTGAAAACTACAAAACTGTGCTCTAGTTGAAATGCTATCGGATGATCTATTTGATAATCTATCTAAGTAGATATCTATTTGATTTAACACGGAAAAGTTTTCTTTTTTGCCACCAAATAGTTACATATTTCACATGTTAACATTGTGTTTATGTAAATAATCTATTCGTTTTAGTAGAGGCAAATCTTTCATACCAGTTTTTTCGGTGTATTATACAGGGTGAGGCAATGAGAACGCCACAATTTGTTTTAGCTTTCACATGTTAATTGTTGCAACAACGAATGATCAGCTGTGCTTATAACATCCATCAAACTATGCCATTTATGCCTGAGGCTATTAACACTGAGATTTTGGCGTGGAAACGTATATTAAAAATAGTGATTCCTGTGCAAAAACCCAGAGATTGTTTGGACCACATTCCATCCTTGGTCAACATGGCGCTGTTCCCGATTGGAAAACAATGGTGAACTGGGTCAAATTATTTAGGATAAACTCTTAAACCTAAAAAATAATCGGTGGGTGCCGCGAAACTCTTTGTATACCATCAAATGTTGAAAGAGTGCGAGTCGCAGTAACTCAAAGTCCAAAGGGATTTTCCAGGAAAGCTTTACGTTGGCTCCTTTTTTTTTGGGGGGGGGGGGGGGGTTGTTCTAGTAAGCTACTTGAAGTTCGTGGTTTTTCAAAGTCACCCCACAAATTTGCTTGAACTGAAGCTAAGAATCGTCCAAAAGCTAAAGTGAACCTGAAGAAATGCTGGAGGAGTATTTGATGGAGTTGTGCATTGAAAGGAATGTAAAGTAGGACAAGGACGTCACTTGCAGGATTTTGTTCACAAGGAATGGCAAACGACTTTGTTAAGTTAAAATGGCAAAAGATAAGCTGTGTTTTCATGTGCTATTTATATCTATAGGGTGAATACTAGGTGGCGTTCGCAGAGGCATCCACAAAATTGAGCGGAGTCATCAAGGGTTCTTATTATATTGTTTTTGTCATACTGCAGTAAAAACAGTCGTTGCGGGTCTAAAGTAGCATTATTACTCTTTAGGGAGTAAAAATCGTTTTTAGCCTCTATGGGGTAAAAATCAGCTGTTGTCAACTCAGTTGTAAATTTCTATTGTAAACAGTTGCATGTATCGAAATATGTATCGATTCGTGCTTGGTAATCATTTTAACCTACAGTTTTCAGTCTCTCCCCATAGTATTTTAGCATTGCAGATACATTAATCCATTCCCACACTCAACACTGCTCACCCTTACTACTTACCTCACCACCCCCTACGTCGTGGACCTGTTTCCCTCTCTTCCCATAGCATTTTAGGATTGCAAATACATTAATGTAATGTAAAAGACAGTTCCCACACTCTGAACTGCAAGCCTTACTACTTCCTTCACCATTTCCTACGTCATAGACCTGTTTCCTTCCCTTCTCATAGCATTTAAGTATTAGATACATTTATCTAACTGCCCAAACGGTTCCCAACCAAACTTCCTACGTCGCGGACCCGTTTTCCTCCCTTCCTATAGCATTTTAGGAATGAAGATACCTTAATCTAATTGTCATAAACAGTTTCCACACTCCCGACAGCTCGCCTTGACTACTTCCTTCACCACTTCCTACGTCGCGGACCCGTTTTCCTGCCTTCCAATAGAATTTTAGGAATGTGTATACCTAAATATAATCGTCATAAACAGTTTCCACACTCCGGACAGCTCACCTTGACTTCTTCCTTCACCACTTCCTACGTCGCGGACACGTTTTCCTCCCTTCCAATATCATTTTAGGAATGCAGATACCTTAATCTAATTGTCATAAACCGTTTCCACACTCCAGATAGCTAGCCTTGACTACTTCCTTCGCCAAATCCTACGTCGCGGACCCGTTTTCCTCCCTTCCCATAGAATTTTAGGAATGCAGATACCTTAATCTAATCGTCACAAACAGTTCCAAAACTCCAGACAGCTCACATTTACTACTTCCTTCACCACTTCCAACGTCACGGACCTGTTTTTCTCCTTTTCCATAGCATGTTAGGATTGCAGAAACCTTAATCTAATCGTCATAAACAGTTCCCACACTCCGGACATCTCGCCTTTACTACTTCCTTCACCACTTCCTACGTCACGGACCTGTTTCCCTCCCTTTCCATAGCATTTTAGGATTGTATATACCTTAATCTAATCGTCATAGACAGTTCCCACACTCCGGACATCTCGCCCTTAATACTTCCTTAACCACTTCCTACGTCGCGGACCTGTTTCCCTCCCTTTCCATAGCATTTTAGGATTGCAGATACCGTACCTTAATCTAATCATGATAGACAGTTCCCACACTCCGAACAACTCGCCTTGACTACTTCCTTCACCACTTCCTACGTCGCGGACCCGTTTTCCTCCCTTCCCATATCATTTTAGGAATGCAGATACCTTAATCTAATTGTCATAAACAGTTTCCACACTCCGGACAGCTAGCCTTGACTACTTCCTTCACCAATTTCTACGTCGCGGACCCGTTTTCCTCCCTTCCCATAAAATTTTAGGAATGCAGATACCTTAATCTAATCGTCACAAACAGTTCCAAAACTCCAGACAGCTCGCATTTACTACTTCCTTCACCACTTCCTACGTCACGGACCTGTTTTTCTCCCTATCCATAGCATGTTAGGATTGCAGAAACCCTAATCTAATAGTCATAAACAGTTCCCACACTCCAGACATCTCGCCTTTACTACTTCCTTCACCACTTCCTACGTCACGGACCTGTTTCCCTCCCTTTCCATAGCATTTTAGGATTGCAGACACCTTAATCTAATCGTCATAGACAGTTCCCACACTCCGGACATCTCGCCTTTACTACTTCCTTCACCACTTCCTACGTCACGGACCTGTTTCCCTCCCTTTCCATAGCATTTTAGGATTGCAGATACCTTAATCTAATCGTCATAAACAGTTCCCACACTCCGGACAGCTCGCCTTGACTACTTCCTTCACCACTTCCTACGTCGCGGACCTGTTTCCCTCCCTTCCCATTGCATTTAAAGATTGCAGATACCTTAATCTAATCGTCATAAACAGTTTCCACACTCCGGACAGCTAGCCTTGACTACTTCCTTCACCAATTCCTACGTCGCGGACCCGTTTTCCTCCCTTCATATAGAATTTTAGGAATGCAGATACCTTAATCTAATCGTCATAAACAGTAGCCACACTCCAGACTGCTCACCTTTATTACTTCCTTCACCACTTCCTACGTCACGGACCTCAAGCTAGTGACGTCATTTGATTATATTTATGATCCATACCGTTTCTGTTCTAATATCTGTGAATTAATGCTATCAGCTATTTCTTTATCTACTGCATTCAAAAGTCAACAGCTGATCATAAGTTTTTGTTTATGTGTCAAATACTGCTTCCATAAGGATTACATTGAAACTTTGAGACCCAGTGGGGCGGATTCCTGAGAGACTTTTTTAACGCCATATAGATGTTGGCACTCACCGATATGGTCTTTATCACTATGCAAAATTTGAAAACGATTGATTCAGCCGTCTAGGAGGAGTTTGCGTATTACGAAATGCACAAGAGTCGACGTATAAGAGCTTCGCTCGCTTCGCTCGCTCCGCTCAATTATTTAGTTTGTATAGCTTATAAATTGGGGTGCTTTCATTGCCCCACCCTGTATATGTGTGAAATTGTTCAAAACTGCTGAACACACTAGTGTTCAGTTTAGGTATGACACAATTTCTAGTTTTATTAAATTTATAAGAAATTGTGAACATTTAAGAGTGGGTACCACCTTTTAAAATGATCGTTTTTCTCAAATCAAACCAAACTCCCCTTACCCGCCCTCATAGAGAGCCTTTTTTTTTATAACTCTACTGACAAAATATTGTATACATTTTAAACTGCATAATTGATTAACAACAAAGTAATAAGCTACGGACTCGTTACAAGTATGCATACAGAATTTGTAAAACTTTATACGTAAAGGATATGTACTAAGTAGTGCTCTCTCTCTTATATGCGTACATCTAAATAGATTCGCATGTATTATGCCAGGTACGTAGTTAGTAGTTAGTGGTAGATCCCTTCATGACATAACCTCAATAAGATACACACACGTGCACAACGACCTTGATATAGAGAAAGTGACTTGACCAACACAGTACGGCGACTTATACTACAGCTGGGACTGTAGATACTAGAAACACATTCTGTGCATTTCAGTAAGTCAGTAAAATAAGATCCCACCTGTTATTCATCACAGCTTGTATGGTATTGGCTAAAGCACAGCTTAGTCAGAAACAAAGCTACACAGCTGAAAACATTTCATTCTACATTCATAAACTAAAAAAATGAATGTGTAAAAAAATATGTTGCTGTCTCAAAAGTGGTTCAGTAGGCTACTGAAATAAAAGTGTGATTGATTTGGTGTTCCATGGCCTTAGGCACTAAATCATAAAACTACTTACCTAGTATTGGTGAGTTATAGAACGTTTTAAGCGCTTTTAGGTAATAGTATTACTGTATAAAAAAAATAAAATTAATTCCAATTTAAATTAAATGAGAACTAACTATACTATATAATCATTGGCTTAAGTATTATACTGTCAGAAATAATTTCGATGTAAATTAATATTGTACTTCAACTAATGTGGGTCTCATGGACAGCGAGAAAGGCTGAAGTGAAAAAGAGCATTTCGTTGGAATAAAGCCCTTAAGTGGTTATAGTCCAGAGAACTAATTGATTCCCCTTCTATCGTTGCACGTAAAAGCAAAGTAACTAATAATTTAAAAGCACTTTAAAGATTCGGCTCAAGAACCAAACAAGATCTTCATCCCACAGCTTTGGTGGTTAGGACCCTTAAGGTCTACAAAACAAATTAATTTGCCTAAGCTAGGCCATCAATTCTCGATGCCGGTTCTTTATCGAGGAGCAAAAAAAGTAATTTAACTCCTTCAATGGTGGCGTAATTAATTGAGATAAATTACAGTTCCAGCCTCTTTCTCTGCCTATCTTCACATAAATTTATTACAAACGTGTTAGTTACGTAGCTTTATGAGCTGGTTACTTTTAAAGTTTTGGCCAAGCTTATGTTTCCTCGTAATTGAGGAATTAAAGTCAACAAAATGTCAGTTTTAACTACCTTATTTCTGTATGAAAATTATGAAGCTCACATTAATTTATTAATTGGTTTTATTTGGTTTAACCACCAATTTATCTTGTTGAGGGTGATGAAATTTTTGTTTGACCAATAATTAGTTATCATTCCTACTTAAATCAATACTTTTGGATTTAATAAGGGTTTTAGTAAGAGGATGGTGGGAGGATGCATATACATATTAAACAGAAACTATTAAAGGTCTTGTAAACATTTAATAGATATTCTATTTTCCTACTCAAAATACTGTATCAACAAAATATTTTTTCTATTGAAAAAAACTTTTAATTTGCTGTGAAATGATACAGTAGTGTTTTTATTTGACTGGCCAAGGAGTATTATATATATTAAACAATGTTTCCTATACAATATTTAATGTTTCCTATAAATAAAATATATTTGTTTGACACTTGACCCAAGAGTTTGCATATTTAACCACCGAACCCAAATTTATAATCGTATGAAAACTCATGCAATATGCATACATACTACACAACAATACAATTGACCTATTAATCATTGGTTTGAATTAAACTGATAAAACGTCAAAACAGTTTGTTCCCAGGCCTTGTTTGTGATTGGTTGGATTTGTTTTGGCGGCGATTAAATAACCACCCAACAAACAAACCACCCAGAGCCCAGTGCACTTTATCACCCGATATTTGGTATTAAACATATTGAACTTCAAAATGGTGATTGAGAATTCCAATCAAACTCATATCTATCTATGCGATCGGGTTGTTGATACATCGCAATGCAATTAGAAATTGCTAATATAAATCAAAACATTGATGTTTAATGTTTGTTTGACATACCATGGTACGATTTATTTTTGTATAGACACCAATGCGTTTGTTTTTATTTAAAAAATTCATATTGTTTTAATTTAGGTTGAATAAATAAATCAAGCTGCATGGATATTTTAAAAGTTGTATTACCTATAACATAGAAATAATATATTGCAAAATACAAGTAGCCTAATTTTTTATTTTATCTTAAAAATTACTTATGAATTGGCCAGTTTTTCATTAAATTTAAAAGTATATTAAGTTTCCTCAAATTAAGGGAGGAAAGCTACTGAAATTTCACTTGTTACTTAAATAGTCAACGCGAATAATGTAAATATTTAAATATAAACCATCTTTGCATTGGTCTCTCGACCGAGAACCTAAAATTAAGTATTTTCAGCATTACACCCTGTGTAATGATCACTAAGTATTTGAATCTATAGAAGCATTCAAGGAGTCCCTGGAAACTTTCGAGTGTTTGGTACGCGGAGCTAGTCCTCGAGGCCCTTCGTGAGCGGCATGTCGTGGCTTTTATCTAGATTTACACTTAACCTCCACAACTTTTGCCAAATAATCTCAAATTCTCTCCCCGTAGTGTTTTGAACACTAGCAACCTCAATGTTAAGGTTTATGGTGAGTTATGTCTGCCAATAATGTACGTGTCTAAACTGCATTTCCTGTAACATTCAATGAGGAAAATATCAAATTGTTGTTGAGAAACAAGTTTTGTTTCCTAAATGGGAATAATCGTGGTAAGTTCTTAAATCCTTAGACGTTGTAATATTATCACAGGAAATCCCCTTTAATAATCATAAAATAAATAAATAAATTGTTGTTACTGAGATGCTATAAGTTTCAAGGACTTTCAGCACTATACCCTATGCAACACATTATACATCACGTTCGAAAGGATTATCATACAGTATTACCTCAATAGCCACAAAATATGTTTCGTACCAATATTTTGTAGGACTTTTATTTACTTTTCGTAAATTTAATAACACCTACAATGCTGATCAAGAAGTAATTATAGGACTGTGAACAGCTTGGTGTGATTCTAATTTACCAACGGATTTGTTAACAAATTAAAATATCCATTTAGATTGAAGAGACCAGACTGTTCTACGGTTGTTTGATAACATTTAAAATTAAAACAAGAAATAAATAAAACAATATTGACTCAATACATAATAAATCCGAAATAAATAATTCTACCACGTGCTTATTAAACATCCATGCAGCGCAGATATCACAAAATGGAAGCAAATCAATGCAAATGTAGGGCAACATAGGCATAGCAGACCCAAAGCCTTATACAATGGTGCACATAAAATACAAATTGCTATAGACAATCAAATATTAACCATGACACAATTTCTGTTCAGCCAATATGAAGCGATATTCTGACATTTGGAAGTTGAGTTCCATACGTTGGAATACAACTGAGCATCCGCCATTAAAATTAACGCGCCACATTAATATTGTCCGTTTTAATTATTTGGACGGCTGAATGTATTTGGCGTTTTCCATTTCCTGTTCCCAGTCCATTTATTAGTACCGGGGTGTAATGTTTGTATGATATAATACGATTGGTATTGTCACAGTCTAATTCTTTCCATGCTCATTCTGTAACAGCTGTGTTCCACGAAATCGTTATTAAGTAACGTGAAATTACGGATTATATATTGTTTGATTGTCAACTTGTGTCGGAAATGCATGTAGTTAAATCTTAGCCGCTCTCTAAACTCGAATTCTGTACACTGCGTTAGATAATTTTTACAGTTATTAAAAATACGAAATTGCTTTCAGGATTTCACTTTAAAAAATTCTATATGATTTTTTTTTCAAATAACGTTGGTGGAGTTTCACATAAATATTATTAAATATTCGGAATATTCAGGTGGGCATTTTCGACAATGAGGGAAAGAAAACTAATGCAGTACATGCATATTCACTTGAAATTCACTCAACAATATGCTTTCACACTCAAATCTCTAATGCCAGAGTTCAGAGAACTGTTACCAATCCATCAAGCTTTTGTTTGAAATCAATTGCTTGTATAAAATGCAAACGTAGAACGGAGTACACTCCACAAAGGATATTCTCTGACGATTGAAACAATTATGAGACTATGGGATAAAATATGAAATAAATAAAGAAATATTAACTAATTTCCTCCTCTCAAATTTGGGTTGAAATACGCACCTAGCGGGGCCCCCATCTTAAATAATTCATATAATTGGTAATTGATACTTACAAATACACAACACTTCATCAAATTACCTGAAACAAAGCTTGAATTTAGTATTTTAAATATTCTAATCAGAATCAATACTTTCACATATCATTAATTTATATTAAAAAGTATCAGAGTTAAATCAGTCTGAATATCGTTTAAATTAAAGACGATAATCACAAATAGAACACAATAATGTTACTAACGTGTTAGCATAGTATCCCTCTTATTAAAATATATTAACATCAGGAATGTAATTTGTTGCATATTCGTATTAAAAAAATGCATACTTTTAGTTTTAAACCCACAGCAAATATTTTTGTTGAAGTTATCGTTTTAAAATGTGCTTGACGATAATCGTAGTATTTATATTGCACCATTGGCCTACTGTTGTTAAATCAAATGAAAGAGACGAGTGTAATTTAATTATTAGACAGTGATTAGGCCAGTTTCTATAACACACAAAAACTACCATATACTACTGATAATACTATATCTAAACAAATTGAAACATCAACAAATCAACAGTTCCCTGTGTTTTAGTCCTGCTCGTCACCGGAGACACATGATATAATACGCAGGTCCAGTTGTGGTTATGTAAGATCAAACTTTCACCTTCCCTACCGGGCCGTTGCCTGTGTGATGTCGGTGGGGGGCTCCGCCCCACGGGCGAGCTGCAGTGTCCCCGGGGAGTCACGAAAGTGGGTGACTGGGTGCATCCCCCGTGGGTGTGGGTGAACGACCTAGTGAGATAAACGGGTGATTGTTATGGGATTGCATGGGTTAACAGGTCAACCGGTTAATTAGAATGGCCTGTGTTTATTGTCTTTACATTCGTACTGGAAAGTGTTGTACCACTTCAGTGTGGGAAAATAAAGTGGGTTTTGTTGTGTTCGGTAATAGATATATTTGTTGGGATTTAATTATTTTTAAGTTTGGTATGAGTTTATATTAAATAAGTATTTACCTTGAAAAACCTCTTTTGAATATAGCTGAGACAGGCCAAAGCTCAACACACCATCGATATTTTCTACTTTGTTGACTAGTCACCAAAATATTAAGATGTTTTTACAACTTATAATACAGTAGCAGATGTGCATAACACTAAAAATTAAATTAAATAAAATAAAATTAAATTAAATTAGTTGAGTAGGACTGAAAGTAGAAAAAAATATTATTACAAGACTTGGAATCGAAATGGAATTTTTTCACTCAATGAAATAAACTAACAACAAACAAACTTAAGGACAAATAACGAGTGTTCTTTTGCAAATTTATTTAATAAAATGCGAAAAAAAATATTTGAAAAATTCTATGAAAATGCGAAAATAAAGTGATTAAATTAACAAATAAATAATAATTTCAATTATAAGTTCTTCGTCACAGAATGAGTTAGTTAAAGATTTTAATGAGTTATTTAAGGTTAGTCGTTTTGGATAAGGAATTGCCATGTATAATTTGGATTATATTAGAAAATAATGCCTCTTTGTAACCCTTATGAATCCACATGTTTCAAATTTGTTTGAACATTGTACCTGTAAACAATAGATAGCCTACATCAACAGATTAGGTGGTTTACCAACTATAGTTTACATGCCTCGTTAAAGCACCATTAGAACGCATTCATGTCAAAGATTCAATAGAAGTGAGTAATTAATAAGCTTATTATCCTACTTGGAAAATCAGATACTGTGGACAATGTTAACAGTTTGAATAGGACTAGGAGTGAATAGAACAGTGAATGGGTAGGTTTAATTGAATGGACAGGAACATATAATTAATATGTCGCAGGATATCCACTTTGTGTGGTTATACATACCCAGCGTAGCGGAAATAGTAATTAGCATTATTGGGTAATCAGCTGATGTTTAGGCCATATCATACTTATTGTGTAAAATTGTCTTTAATCAATATGATCCTGTTTATGCGAAATAATTTTAATAGTGTTATTTTTTTCATGACCAATAATAGGAAAGGGCATCGCACATTCCGAAAATGAAGCATTTGTTTAAGAATTCAACAGGTAATTAATTCAGTAAAAATGCGATAAGGTACGTAAAAGGTAAATATATATACATTGAGCTGGTTCATTAGAAATTTTTGTTTTTATGATCCGGAATCTAAAATGACACTAATTTAATTCAAAAAACAATTTTACTAACCATACAGGGTGGGAAAAAGTCTCGGAGCAGGTAAATATACAAACAAAGATAGAGCTACAGAACGTATCAAAATGTTACTAGTAATAAAAACATTTTAAACATTATTCTGTGGAATTCTTCGTCCTCAGGGGAACCTTAAACGTATTTAAAAAGCACATAAAATACAAGAGTTTTGAAATAAAATACAATGCTACAAATTTAAACTCGGACGGACAACCCAATAAAAAATGACAGCCGTTCAAGATATATTTAATTTGGAATGCAATTATACACTACCTCCTCAGGGGGGGGGGGGTGCCTGCCAGAAGTGAGACGAAAATGAACGTAAGCATAGGCTGATATACACATCAAATTCATGGCCTTACTAGTAGAATACAAGATCCCAAAACCGAACTCAAACGGACAACTGAGTCAAATATGGGAGCAGTCCAAAAATTCAAAATTGCAAATTTAAGAACTTTTTGGACGGCTGCCATTTTGACTCAGTTGTTCTTTTGAGCTCCAATTTGCGGCATTCTATTTTAATTTAATTTTAATTAAAGACATTTTAATTTGATGTGCGTATAAACATATGCTTACGTTTAAGATTTTCTTCACACTCCTTACAAGCCGCTCCCTTGAGGAGGTAGCGTATCACCGAATAATGTTTTAAAATGTTTTTTCATGCCCAGTAACTTTGTTCCACCTTGTGTAACTCTACCTTAGTTGTCTATTTTTTAATATTTAACTGTTTCGGGATTTTTTACCCTGTATAGTGTAACCAAGTTGCGTATTGTGCAAACCATACTTTACTTAGATTACTTTACAAACAAAGCAACGACGAACAAACTTTGGCGAGTTTGCGGTAAAACGCGGTAAAGTTCGGTGGAAGAATCGGCAAATATTTAGCCAACTGCGATAACGTTGTCCAGACAAGAGAACTATTTCTGTGTGAAGCGGTCAGAGATTGACCAGGTGAGATGGAATGTGGAGTGGCGGGAAGTGAACACCAGTGAAGCAGGGATTATATTGGCTTACGTTAACCTGAAATTCTGAGAAATAGGGAAAATATGAGAAATCAAAAACATCTCACGGCGAAATAATCGTTAAAGCATATCTCAAGATAACCGAAGAAAATGGTCTTTAAAACCCTCCTTTTATTTTCAATATCATCAGTATTTACGAGGTTTTCTATAAAACCAAATAAGGCTCTCGACATTTATAATTATATCAATAAATCAGTTGATCGTCATTAATCTGGAGGAAGCTGATTCGATTCTAAGTGGAACCGATTTTAAACTCAAGTGCCATTTGTCATTAGGCTGTCAACTGATAATGCTATCTAACAACACCAGACAGCTTTTGGATCCTTACAAACATGTGAATACTTCCAAAGAAAAATGCAAATAAAAAAACTAAAACACAAACATTAGTTTGCAGTTAATTTGAATAATAAAAAAAAACAATTTAAATATTTACAACACTTGAATACATTAACGGTTTAATGACTTCTATTTGCCAGTATACACTAAATTTAAATACGGTTAAAACTGATTCTTAATTTTTGTAATGATGAATGTGTTAACCATGATAGTATGATTGATATTTTTTGAAAAGGCGATTCAGTGGCATAAAATATACCAGTACTTACAAAAAAGGTTGTGAAAACCTTTTTTAGTCAGATAATAGTAGCCAAAACACATTATGAAAATTTAAAGTTGAAGTTACAGTAACACAACTATCAAGTTTTACACAATATGAACCAAGCAAAGATCCCAATCAGTTCTACAATAATGAAGGGATCCCTACAACATCTGTAGGTGACCAGGTCTACAGTTATATAATCTGCAAAGGTCAATGTCTGGGATCAGCTGTTTAGGGGTCATTGACCTCACTCTCGGTTTCTCCAGCAATTTCGATCCTCTCTTAGCTAACCCGAGGAAACGGCCTCAGATAACTTCCGTTAACACACTTAACGCAGCTTCCTTGAAAACTGACCAGTAAATTACTTAACGTGGTCACAAAACTGTTATGGGAACTCTCATAACGTTTGTACTATCTCTAACTACTGGTCCAGCTAGAAACATGTGTATTTATGGAACATTCAGTCGTATTACGTGATTTAGCGTAGTGCTTTATCAAAAGCGAAACTTAAGTTTACATTTTTTGTCAAATATTTACTCGGGCGCACTAGGGTATCGACTGATCATTCATTGAGCAAATTCATGCTACTAATGTAATAGTGCTATAAAACTACATTAGGAATTTTAATTTAAAAAAGCATTGGGTACTTACGTATTATACGGAGGCCACTTATTTTACAGCGCGCTGCGGCGGTTAGGTTAGGTTGGGTTATCATAAGTTTTTATGACTCATCTCGTATAGTTCGATTCATAACGAAACTAGGAAAGTTCTACAAACATATTTATGATAACCCAACTTAACCCAACCGCCGCAGCGCGCTGTAAAATAAGTGGCCTCCGTATAATACGTAAGTACCAAGCATTGTTAGCATTTACAATTTTTAAACGTTCAAACAATAATTAGAATATATTGTAATTGACAATCCTTTGATCTAAGCATAAATCCGAAAAATTATTTTTTGACACAGTTGCTAATAAGTAGTAAAATGATGTGTGTACTCCGGTTGACATGTGTTGTACGCTAAATCGTTAAGTAATCATGGAGGTGAACCAGTAAAGTGTTTTGCACGGGATCCAACTGTAGTAGGGAACGTTGTTTTAGCGGATGTGCATTTTTATTTGCGATCGTCAATGTTGGTCATGGAAACTACCGAGTTTAGTGGCAAGGTTGTAAAGAAGTGGAGACAAAATGCTTTATTTAGAGCCATTTGTCCCCCGGTACTAACTTCTTCGATTTATTAGTTTGTTTTATCTGTTTCGTCCGCGTTTTACAACACGGAATCTATTTGACCTGATTATACACAGTGATTTGGGGCCTTATCGAGTTAGTTCAACATTTTACCAAATTAGTAGAGGAACGAATTGTTTGCACTTTGTGAAAATAGGGAGGAACTAATGCACAAAGAAATAAATAATTTTAGAAGACAGTTTTTGATATAAATCTAAAACTCTTTCATGTTTCAAATGGATTGTTTAACCTGATGTTGAACTATATTTACATAACTAAGCAAATCAAACTTTCAAAACTTACATGTACTATTTAGTCCAGGCGCTAAACGGGTTGAGTATGCACTGAAAGTCTGACAAAATTTGACTTTTGATTATTGTTGGGGACATCTAGTAGATGAAAAAAATCGATGATGTCGCATTTCTAGGGTGGTCACAACTCGGGGGGGAGGGGGGAAGTTGCGCGGGTCATCGGTTTACGTTTCCGCGTCTAACTCACAAACGGTTAATGATAGAAAGGTGAATTAAGCGTCTATCTACGCCTAAATATATTGTCCTTCAAAAAGGTTATAACAACCTTTCTTCTATCTCTTATACTTTAGGCGCTAATCAACATTTATTGCAAAAAATAAAATTTAAAAATACTTTAAAATGAAATATTGGAAATATTGCGCTTATTTAGGGCATGTTACAAACTATTTATGGTTAGAAAAACTAACAAGTAGTACAACAGCACCAAGTTTAAAGAAATATGTGCAAAAACAACAGAGCTACGTTGATTTCAGTAAAAGTAAACGTGGAAAATTCGTAGTAGTATCGAGGCGCGCATGGATGGTACGTAGCCCACAGTCAATATAGGTTTGATGTTGTAAGTAACTATGGGAAAGCTGAATTTTTCTATGCTGTTAGAACATGTTGAGATGATCATTTTCCAAAAAGTCCCCACTCCTACCCCTTTGTGCTTTCCTCTACCCCCCCCCCCGCCATTTTTAGATAAATTTACAGTCTCTTAGAAATTAAGCTATAACTTTAAAACGGGTAAGGATAGTAACGCAATCTTTAATTAATCATTTTGCGTTACGATATTCTACAAAAAGTGTATTTACCACGGTATCCTAAATATTCATAGTTAAAAAATATCATAAACATAAAAAAGTAATTTTTATGGATTAATTTATGAAACTTTTCTTTGTAGATTTTTTATACGAGGTCGCACAACAAAATGTTTGATACAAAATTAGGGGTGCATAGTTTACATTTTAAAATGATACATAGTTATTAACAGTTTGTTTGCATATAGTGGTTATAGATAGTACAGTAAATTGATTTTACAGGACTCTGGCTTTTTTGTGCACCGCAACGATGAAAAAATTACGTATATTATGGTTTTTGTATTTGAATTTGCCGCTTTATATAGATTATATTAACATTATGTAGCTCATTCAGTACATATACAGACTATAGTGGATACATATGAATGAATATCGTGCATTTGCTGCTGTACGCCAGAGCCTCATTTTATTATACAGGGTGTCTCGCCTAAAGTGAACCAATAGATAACTTTTTTATTATGAGATATAGAGTTAACTTCTTATGGGACACTACCCTTTATTTTAAGATGTGTTTTTAGTGGTTTCGAATTTTAAAAATATGTTCGCCATTTTCCAATATGGCTGACAACTTTGTTAGTCCTATAGAATACCCTGTATTTTATGATTGTTTTAGAATGTAAACACTCAATTTTTAAACCTTTTTATTCTTGACATTTTTCTCTAAAGCTACTTGTTTAGGAGTTACATCGAAGAAGAAATGGTTTGTGAGTACATCCTGCATCCTGTAGCTCATAAACGAGTAAGTTTAAGAGCGAAAATACAAAGAATAAACAAGTTTTCAAATCACATCTACATAAAAAAACCATAAAATAAATTGTCCCAATATCAAAGTAAGCTACCATTTTTGAAAATAGTGACCATTTTCAAAAACAACAAAATCAGTATTTTTTAACGTATTATATATAATTTTTTTAACGAGGACTTATATGTGACTTATTTATTCTTTGCACTTTCTCTCTCAACTTACTCGTTTATGAGCTACAGGATGCCGAATGTACACCACAAGCCTTTCTTTTAGATATAACAGGCTGTAACTCCTAAATGGGGTAGGTTTAGAGAAAAAATGTCACGAAGAAAAAAATAGCTTTTAAATTCTAAAAGAATACTAAAATACAGCGTATTCCATAAGAAATAACAAAGTTGGTGGCCATATAGGAAAATGGTGGATATATTTTTTTTATTCGTAATCATCCCTAAAAACATTTTTTACAAATAAAGGGGGTCGTCTAATAAAAAGTTAACTCTATATGGAAAATAAAATTTATGTATGTTCACTATGTAATCTCAACCGGGATGAAACGTGTACCCTTTTATAGCAGAATGTCCAATTTTAAAAAAAGATACGTCAATTTTGGTCCAACAAGTTATATTTAAATGAATATGAGTTTTTTTTTGAATTTTTAAATGGCAAAGATTGGCGGGCACTTGGAAATTATCTTAAAGAGGCGTGGAGTAAAGGGTGGGAATTGATAATGGAGTATAATTATTAAATTTAAGAATTAAGATATCAATACAAAAATGGGAAAAATCTATGTAATTTAAAAAAATTATAAAATATTGTTTGTTAAGTATCTATCAAAGTAATTACAAAAGTAACAGGTTTGTTTTATGAATTATTAACTGTTTGTAGGAAAAATTCAGATTCTCAGTAGGCTACATTTAAATTGTATTATTCATTCAATTGTTATCTGATCTGTATTAGTATGTAGTGCTATTTGTGTATATTCTGTAGTTGAAATCAGTTTATTTTTTGAATAATTGTATGTGATTCATGGAATTTTTTTCAACTGTTTTAACATATTTTAAAATCAGTGTGTCTAACACAAAACAGACGGTCTTCGACCATTGTTCTTTGCATTTAAATAAAAAAAAACACTGTATTGATATTTTATTACAATGAACAAATTTTCTTCTTCTTCTTCTTCAGAAATCCATAATAATTCTTTTTAAATATTTATTTATCTCATAATTCTTTTTGTAGATTATCGTAACGCAAAATGATTAATTAAAGATTGCATTATTATCCTTACCCGTTTTAAAGTTATAGCTTAATTGCTAAGAGGCTGTAAATTTATCTAAAAAGGGGTGTTAAAAGGAAAGCACAAGGGGGGAGGAGTGTTGACTTTTGGGAAAATGATCATCTCAACATGGTCTAACAGCATAGAAAAATTCAGCTTTCCCATAGTTACTTACAACATCAAACCTATATTGACTGTGGGCTACGTACTGTACCATCCATGCGCGCCTCGATACTACTGTACTACGAATTTTCCACGTTTACTCTTACTGAAATCAACGTAGCTCTGTTGTTTTTGCACAGATTTCTTTAAACTTGGTGCTGTTGTACTACTTGTTAGTTTTTCTAACCATAAATAGTTTGTAACATGCCCTAAACAAGCGCAATATTTCCGATATTTCATTTTAAAGTATTTTTAAATTTTATGTTTTGCAATAAATGTTGATTAGCGCCTAAAGTATAAGAGATAGAAGAAAGGTTGTTATAACCTTTTTGAAGGACAATATATTTAGGCGTAGATAGACGCTTAATTCACCTTTCTATCGTTAACCGTTTGTGAGTTAGATGCGAAAACGTAAACCGATGACCCGCGCAACTTCCCCCCCTCCCCCCCGAGTTGTGACCACCCTAGAAATGCGACATCATCGATTTTTTTCATCTACTAGATGTCCCCAACAATAATCAAAAGTAAAATTTTATCAGACTTTCAGTGCATACTCAACCCGTTTAGCGCCTGGACTAATTTACGTATTATTTTTTTAAATGTTCATAAACACTTTAAAAAAATGTCCAAATTTGTTACATCAATGATCTAAGCATTACAAAATCAGAGTTTGCAAATTCACGCATTTACACATAAGTTCCTTTCTGTTCTGTTTCTATGAAGAAAGTGAAAATATGTACAAGAATAACAATTGTCCCAGTTATAAAGTGGAATATTGGCAGTTTGTGTGAAATTTAAAAAGTGAAATATCATAGTCAGATGTTAATTACAGCAAGAGATTACTTTTGATAAAGGAATTCTCGGTATAAATCGCTCTAAAGATAGGATTGGACGTCTAGAATAATCAAAGTCTAGGAAAGTTCAACAAATAAAATCTAAACTAGTTATCTTTTACGTGTTCTTGAAGGGATTCACTCCATTACTTTGTCCAATCTACTGAATTATCAGATAGTTCACAACTTTGTCAATTTAGTTTGAGATTTATGATACTGTAAAACTATTAATTAACACTGAAATCAGAAATTTCTTATCAATCCAGAAAAAAGTGTATGGTCATTAAATATTTTAAGTTTTTTGCTCGATGATCTTTGGTTTATTTTTTATATTCCAACCCCGTGTCAAATCTGTATCCAAATAGGACGAAAATGAACGTTGTACACAAACTATATGATTAAATATAATTCTAGTCTGTTACATAATCTGCGTGAAGGCTCATTACTCTTTTTAAACAAAATACTGACTAAGAGATTTTGGGTTTTGAGTAACACGATTTGAGTAAATAAATAAATACCAATATTTATAGTTTAAGTTAAATTTGTTTAGTGGAAAACTAATTTCCACAAAAAAAGCTCCGCTGGAATATTTATGGAAAATTAATTAAATTCTATTCTGTTGTTTCAGAACACGTGGACCAGTGGCTGGAAAACTACTTGATCAGCAGTAAGAACAGTCTACAACGCGCCAAGGAGGGCCTAGACTGCTACTTCAGCGTCAGAACGATCATCCCAGAAGTCTTCACTCTGAGAGACCCACTGCTGCCAGCTGTCCAGAAGAGTTTTGAGGTTATGTAAGTTTCTATTGCACAATATGAAACCTTTGAACTGAAAATAATATATTCAAAATATCTTAACTTACTTTCCTCAACCTAAGAGTCACATTTCTTCAAATGTTTATACCACTTATTTTTCTTGGTGTAAAATTAAAAACGGGTGTAAGAAAATAATAAATCTTTACCTGTGATTCTCTTACATTGGTTTTAGGTAAATATAAATTGATATTACGACACGGTAACGCTCTTCCTTGATAGATAATGGAAATCATTTTATCAGTGGGATGCTAACATGGTAATATGGTGTATTCGACATAAAGGTTGTTTACAAGATATAAATGTTGTATTTCTCAGTAAACAGCAACTATTTTAGCATAGGGGGTTTGATAGACATTTACGTACCTCTGTTTAGCAAAACTTAAACATTCCTTCATTTCATGGCCAATAAAAAAAGAAACTTGTACATTTAAAATAAATGTTTCAATCACTCGTTGATTGATCATACCAGCCAAAAATACCAAGTTATCTTGATATTGGAAAGTATTAATTTTCAGAGTAGGTCAGACATTTTTCGGAACACGGTATTCAGCTACTATTGACTCAATATATCGCAGGTCACAATATTCATAGGGTTTCAATAGAAAGTTGCTTTGAAAAGCATAACAGCGAATTTGGCGATGTGCAGCTGAACCGGACGTGGCTTAGGTATTCTAGTGTTTCTGCTGCGGATTAAGTAAACTATCTAGCCTACCTGACCCTCACAATTGCAACAGTTAAAATCTGCAATCCAGAAATGGTTCACTGAAATTTTTTTCTCATTTGGTACGTCAGGTTTTTGAAGTTATCATAAATGAATAAAAACTGTATGGAGTTGTAAACTAATAAACGTTTTATAAAATCGCAACGATAAGCAACAGTTTGTTTTGTATGGTTTCAAAATAGTAGTAGTTGGTGTTTTTGGATCGTAGTAGAGTAAAAATAATTTCGAAACTCAAACGATTTTTTACAATGGCAGGTGTTTCAGTCTTTAGTTATCTTTGAGGGTCTTGGAATTTAAAAGTACGCATTTTTGTATTTTAGAATATTTATTGCCAATTAAATACATTTTAAATTTTATATAAACTACAGTATTTAGTACATTTCAATTTTCAGACTGAATATCCTTTGTCCAATTCAATAACCTCGCAACTATAATACATATCTCTGAACCATTAACTATATTATATTAAAATAATGATAGCACGGTTATATAAACATTGACTGTATACCATAGTAATATTTTATTTAGTCAGTCATGTTATAAAAGAGAAAAAGAACTAGTAAAATAAAAAAAATCTTTCTGAAATCGTCAGAGCTGATATATAGGCTTCGATACAAAATGATACAGACAACGAAGCAAATATAGCTCGCGCCTGCAAAACCTCAAACGGCAACCTAGGTGCTGCATTTGGTTTGCGTTCTGAGAAATGAAGGCTCTTTCAGACTCGTGCAGCATTAGAAGAGGTTTCGTATGTTTTCTTTCTAATAAACACATAGTTATTTTGGCTAAAGAACTTCAAGAATAAAAAAAATTGTGATTATACGTTGTAATGTTATACAAATGGACTTATTTATAGATTTAATCAAACACTAATACAAACCGTGGATTTTTTTTATAGTTAGTTTATTATAGAGGGATAATTGAAATTGAATAGAAAATCACTACACATGATAAATAGTTACGCAC
Source organism: Macrosteles quadrilineatus (assembly GCF_028750875.1). NCBI lineage: Eukaryota > Metazoa > Arthropoda > Insecta > Hemiptera > Cicadellidae > Macrosteles > Macrosteles quadrilineatus. The sequence goes on along the minus strand of NW_026542602.1, from coordinate 103,895,530 downwards.
ATGACTTATCAATCTTTGAGAGTAGACAAACTACATTCTATTTATTGTGGTAAACTCTGCGATTAATTTTGTTAGTTGAAATTTGGTGTCTCAAAATATTACCATTTTATAAACAACTAGTGCACCTGTTGCTCGAATTCGAGCAATTGCTAAGTATTAAAGGTTTTTTAAACAAATAACAGTCAAAATTTCCGTTAACCTCAAAGATAATTTAATCAATCACTCCACTTTTTTTAAAGAAGCCCTTAACTTATGTCTACTTCAAAAATAAAAATAAAATATGTAGTTCATTGAAGGGAGTATTTATTGGTTACTCTACAGCAAAGCTAAGAATCTCCTTTGGGTATTAAAATTCCAACCTCGAAGTCTTTGGTTTCCTCTGTTTGTTCAACATCCCGCACTTGATTTCCCTCGTCAAGTTGGCCTTAACTAGTCCTTCATAAAGGTTTTCCCATGGTATAGTTTGCTGCTAGCCTATCTGGTTTGCTGCTAGCCTATCTTGGTCTGATGCTGCTAGACCATCTGGTTTGCTGCTAGCCTATCTGGTTTGTAGCTAGCCTATCTGGTTTGATGCTAGACTATCTGGTTTGCTGCTGCTAGACCATCTGGTTTGCTGCTAGCCTATCTGGTTTGATGCTAGACTATCTGATTTGCTGCTAGCCCATCTGGTTTGTTGGTAGCCTATCTGCTAGCCTATCTGGTTTGCCGCTAGCTATCCTTTTTGTTTCAACTCCTAGACGGTGTTTCAGAATTTACCCCCATCTTTTAGAGCTTGTGATGGGTTCAGGGTCGTATCCTAGGCCTGGCTTTGAATGTTTGCAGCCTCCTTATGTTTTTCACTTGTGTTTGTCCTTATTATTCCTTGCTTGTGGTTTGTCCCCGTCTAGCACCTTCTTCACTTCCTACCAGGAGCCCCACCCCCAAGATGGTGGAGGTGCAGGAGTAGGGAAACTGTCGGAAGGTAGTGGTTCAAGTACTCGCGGAACCAACACCCCGACACCTCCAAGAGGTGGCGGAGGCGGCCCCCCGAATACTTTCCTCACTACCCAGCCTACAGCGATCCCTTCACCCACACCTACCACCACCTTACGAACGCGACTCATGGTATACTAATTGACAAAAAAAGAAGACTTACTAAGATAATTGTTGGTGCTGTTGATTGTTTGAGAGTTTTCAATGAAGTGATTTAATGTTTCTATGGAAACATTTATAAAAGCAACATACAAATACATTGCATTTAAAACCACTTTAAAATTTCAAGTGTTGGTGATGTTAAGCATTATACGTTTAAATTTTTTCTCTGATAAGGATAACAAATATTCATTTATAAAATTTAATTTATGTTTCAAATATTTAATAAAATTTGCAAATATAACTTTGAAGTTCAATTTGAAATACAATTTTTAATTGTGTTGCAACACATGTTACAAAAGGAAATGTTAAGGGATTAGACGTTTATTTACATGAATGCAGTAATGTATCTCACAATGGTACATGTAGAGGGAGTAGAATTCCAAACAATCTATTTTTTCATTGCGATTCATAGCAGTGATTTTAAATTATTTGTATTTATGTGAAAAAAAAAATGTTTTAGAAAACTTCTCATAAAGTGAATAATTCATAACCGTAGGTCTGTTTCATGGTACGACCAGGGTCCGGGACCGATTTTATGATTCTGATAAAATGTAATACATATGTATAAAGCTACATTTATTCTTCGAAAACCAGCATGATCAGGCTATGGGAATGGGAATTTATGGATTAAAAATTGGTTCTACCCATTTTTGACCCCTAAAACATAACGTTTGGCTATTTCTTTCCAAAATATTTTGTAGAGCTTATAAACCAATAATTTAATATACTAGTGCACCTGTTGCTCGAATTCCAAAAAATATTAGATAAGTGTTACAGGCGTTATTTCAAAACAAACATGAATCATAATTTCCGATGACTTAAAAGAGTCAACTGAAAGATAATGTGTAATCAATCACTCCACTCCAGTCATCGAAACTGAAAACGAACATTCTTGTTTGTATCATGTGTTTACTATGAACAGCTGTAATTAATACAAATTATTCGTCTGCTAAATAGACAAAATATTTTTTTCATAAGAAATGCATTGGCATTTTGATGGCCTGTGGGGCCAAGCCCGAGAAAATTTATTACAGGAATTGGGGAAAGGGGGTGTCCACATAAAAAATACTATATTTTGACACATCGCTTGTAAAAATCCGTCCATTATCAACGGAAGAGTAGTGTTTCGTAGAAATCGCCTTCACGTATTATCTATATAGTCCAGTCAATGAATGATCCAAAAGTAGGTGTAGAGTGCGTGAGCAGGTAACTAAGCGATTCCTTCAGAAACTTGTTCAGGGGGCTTAGGGTGTTAACATACCAAAAGTCCTGACTCCTAGGTGGTGAGCCAGGGGGGGAGGGGGGAAAAGGGGGGGGAAAAAGGTACGCATTTTGGGTTTTTTGATTATATCTCGAAAACTATCAACTTCTTGTATACTATAGTAAATTATAAAATTGAAGAAGATTAAATTTTCTACAAGAAAAGTATATAATGTGTTTATTTTGGTTCAACAGATTACGAGTTATAACTTATTTAATTGATATCTTATTAAAATACTCCTTCCATAAGAAATACATGTAAATTAGTATGCGAAATGGGGCGAATCCTATCCGCCCAAAGGAAATATAACTGATATTCTGGAAATATTGACAACATTTCCAGTAATTTGACACTTTAATCATGAAGTTTTGTCAAAAATTAAAGCGAGGGTGAGCGTTTAAAAATGGGATGATTTAAGGTTTTTTTTATATTTCCAATAAAAAAAAAAACACCAAAACTCGAAATTTTGTTACCTCGCCCTCGCCTTAATTTTGGATCAATTTTAATGATTAAATTGTCAAATTACTGGAAATTTTGTCAAGATTTCCAGAATATCATTTATATTTCCTTTGGGCGGATAGGATTCGCCCCATTTCGCATACTAATTTACATGTATTTCTTATGGAAGAAGATTTTAATAAGATATCAATTAAATAAGTTATAACTCGTAATCTGTTGAACCAAAATAAACACATTATATACTTTTCTTGTAGAAAATTTAATCTTCTTCAATTTTATAATTTACTATAGTATACAAAAAGTTGATAGTTTTCGAGATATAATCAAAAAACCCAAAATGCGTACCTTTCTCCCCCCCCTTTTCCCCTCTCCCCCCCCCTGGCTCACCGCCTAGGAGTCAGGACTTTTGGTATGTTAACACCCTAAGACCCCTGAACAAGTTTCTGAAGGAATCGCTTAGTTACCTGCTCACGCACTCTACACCTCATTCCTTGACTGGACTAATAAGGATGCTCGCTATTCATGGGGCTCGCTATAGTGGTACTTTTATTATAGACGGGAATGCATATATCTTTTGAGTTTGAGTTTAAGCAATTGTAGCCAATTTTTAAGCCTGTATTGTGTATTATTTATTATACCTTTTTAAACTTCAATAAAATGTCTTGCGTACATTACACAGTATACATTTTGTATCAATACATTGTCCTAGGGGAGTGATTATCCTGCCTAAGCTGACTCCCGAGGGTCGTCGGGTAATCATGTTCTCACACCTGACTCCCAGCGCTGACGAGTTCGACGCCACGGTGATGCTGAAGAGGATATCCATGATGATGGATGTGATGCTCCAGGAGGGAGTAGACTACACGGGGATGGATGTGCTGGTGGATACAAAGAACGTGGTGTTCGGCCATCTGGCCCGGTACAACGCCTCCATCCTCAGTAGAACTTTCAAGCTAGGATGGGTAAGTACATGACGGTAACATGGGTACTTGGTACAATACAGGGTGGAACGAAGTTAGTGTTAAAAAATTTTATGTGTACTACTAAGTATTGGTGACAAAATGGCACCAATTTAAGTTTCCATAACCTCACAGGTAGGGAATAACAGACAATTTAAGATTTTTTCAAAATATTTGTACTTGCTTACATAAAATGGCCATAAGTGCTTTAACATTGTTTTAATTCCTAGTCATTTTCAGAATCCAACTTCGTTCCACCCTGTATAACGTTTTCCCCCAACATTTCTTAGGATTAAGAGGACCCCGGATATGTATATTTCTTGAAACATTCTATCTTCATTGGTCATTATGTGGGTACAGTGATTAGACTGCACGAATATAGAAGGGGGTATTGGGCATAAGAAATGCCGTATTTGGAGACAGTTGTATTTTGTAAAATTCGATAGCTCCTAGGCAGATGGTGTCCGGAGATGGGGGGATGAGACGTTATTGGGGATCGAAGTGTTATGGGGCAGCAATATTGTTGTATTTAATTGTCATACGAGCTGCTGGAATGGGTAGGTGTAGTAGGTAAAAAGAAAGTGATTGGTAAAGAGATTATACCTACTTCAACTTGAATGTGTTTATTAACACTAAATGTTTGTTTTGAAACCCCAAACCTGTTGAAGTTAGGATAGAGCTATTAAGTGCTATGCAAGAAAAATCAGTATTACGCTTAAAACACTACATTTACCTACAATTTGTGTCATAAAAAGATGTTACATTTTTCTGCATAAAATAGGTAGAGCATCTTACTGAACATGTCTAACTTGTTTGTACATGCATAAAAGAACATGTATAGCGAGTGCACGTGGAAACCTACTCAATGGAGTAATGCTATGACAATATGTGAATGGATTCTTTTGTGAAATATAGCCAATTTCATTTCAGTCATTGTCTTGTTTTTCCAGAAAGGATACCCCTTGAGGGTGAACAAAATCCACGTGGTAAATCCCTGGCCAATGGTGGAGACGGGAATCGCTCTGTTTACTTCCTTCATGACAAACAAACTAAAGAGCAGGGTAAGTGCCCTTCAATAAATGCAGGGGTAAAGTGGGCCTTGAATAGTGGGAAAAACAAATAGAAAACAAAAGTAAAACGAATACAGGTTTTCTATAATTGTACTCATGCAAAATCTGTGTTTCCTGGGTAAAATGGTTATAGTTGATCCCAGCATAGGTGATGTGACGCATTTCAATTAACTGTACGGGTAATTTCAAAGAAAATATAGTTTTCGCTTTTTTTAAATGAAAATATAATGCTTTTGTAGTAGGTTATGCCAACAAAACCTAGAAAATTGTATGTAAATAACACCACACTGACATAAAAAAATCCAAGACTGTATTTCAAGTCTTCAATAAAATTTAAAGTATTAAATAACGCATAATTCTGATAAAAAACAGGTTTTGAGAGAAATGAATTTTTTCGAAGTTATATTTTATTTACTAAATTGAGAGTATATAAACCCTGAATGCATTTTGCAGATAGTAGTACACAGAAGTGTCAAAGATCTTCACAGACTCATACCTAAGAACGTGCTGCCTGCTGATGTCGGAGGAGAAGAACCTTCGATTGCTGAGCTGAATAGTAAGTCCCTACACGGTACACACCTCGCTAAACCTTACTTTATTGATGCTTCTACAGTTCGTTACTCAGGTTTTGTAGGTAAAACTGAGTCTCGCTGACAAAAATGCACTTCAAATAACTATCATTTATGTCGTTAATTATAAAGAAAAGAATGAATCCATTGAAAACTCCACGTCAGAACTAACCAACATGGTAATGTAATGCCTACTACCGTTGATGATTTACAGTCGACGCTAATACTTTCTCAGCATCTATGAAAATAGAAGATTGCGCTAAAATCAAAATTCGCTATAATCTCCTTTTTTATGTTACGTTATAAATGTGGACATAAAAATACGACGCAAGTCCTATCAAACGCTTACCTATTACAGTACAGTAGTTGTATTAAGAAACTGTCCGATTTGAAATACTAATTTAAATGTAAACTGTAGTGTAATTAATTGATGCAAGTCAGACTCAGTGAACTAAATAGGCCTAAAATTTAGTATTATAATACATTTAATGAAGACCATTTGCGACAGTAGGCCTACAGTTCGATCATCCTGTGTAAGGATAAATTTGCAAATACGAAACAAGAATTAAGAATTAAGTTTTATTATTCATCAATCAAAAAAACAATGGTAAATCTCAACGCTGTCTAAAGGAAATGCAAAAGAAGTTAAGACTTAAGTTTTGTGACTGTGAAATATGTGACGTTGGGGACAAATCTATTGCCTTTTTTGTAACAAGTTTTATTTCCCAAAGTAGCGTCCCTTTAGGCAGGCTTACAGTTTGGGTCGCAAAAACGTTGCCCTTTTAAACGACAATTCATCACAAGAATAACGTTTTCTTTATTATTTTGCTTATTTAACAGTAAAAAAGAGGAAGTTTGGTTGGTTAACGCAAGTTTTTAATTGTAACTGATCAAAATTGTAATCAAAATTTGTAGTCGTTATTAGTTTCACTGACTCACACTAACAAATAAGTCACCCACGTGGATTGTGTTGGGTAATTTTAATACTTGCTTCAATACTTAAATGCAATTTTAATCTATAATACATTCTGGAGTTTTCCTGACCTTTGTTTATGTTATTTTAGATTCTGGGGCGCAGGGAATTGTTATAACAATGTAAATATTTCTGTAATTACCTCATTAGGCATATAACGTCCTTATTTATTCCCAACCAGGTTTTTCGCCTTTATAAAACCATCAGTTTTTTGGAGGCTTTGTCCTGAGTATGGTGTCGTTTTAAAGTCAGGTATTAATCTGACGAATAATGAAAATTGTTTAAAGTGTGCCTTGAAAAATGAAAAATAGAAGTAGCCTTTAGTCTGGCATTCCTGTCCTCCGTGGCTGCTATTACTGTGACTAGCTTGTCATTTCAACATTGATTGAATCAAAACATTAATATTGACTAAGTTTTCCTACTAACATCAATACTTTATATCATCTCAGCTCTAAATATTGAATCGTGTTGCAGAGGATGATACACAAATAAGACAATAACACACAATAATACACAAATAAGTCAATTATTTTGCAATACTGTAATTTTTACCGTAGGTGATTATAGAATTGATAAAACAACTCAATTTCTATATATTTTAAATTTTTTATTGTGTTGTAGACAAATGGAAACAGAAGATCGAAGAGTACAGAGAATGGTTCATCTCCAACGAGAAAATCAAATCGGACGAAGCCAAGAGGGTGGGAAAATGCAGCTTCGAATCTGCAGCAGAATCTGCATTCGGAAATTCCGGTTCCTTTAGGAAAATCGAAGTTGATTGATAAATTCAACATGTGAGAGAAAACTATGGATAGAAAATTCCTTGTTGAAAACCCGAGATTAGCTTTATCTTTGATAAAGCTCTTTAGCTATGAAGAGTTTTAGTGTAAACGTTAGTAGATATAAAACGTTCAATGCGAGTACAATGTTCAATTCAATATTGATTAACTATACTAGAATTACAAACGTTAAATTAGTGTGTAACTTTTTCTAATGTTATTACCAATACACAGATGATTTTAATGGTCAAGATGGTTTATCAGGCTTATTGGTAAAACATCTCTTTTCATTTTAAACCTGTTCGAACATTTGGTCCATTGTTTTAAGACCAAATAACCGATAAATTTGGTGTGTTTACATTGTGTTAGCTATGCATTTATAAAAAGATTCTTCTTATTCTTACACCAACCTTTCTTATTATAGCTTTATATTGATATTGAATTGTTCAAAGTTCAAAGAGATACAACAAAGTGTTATGTGCATATGGTGTATGAAGACTTCCTCCCTCTTTATATGTAGAAATTAGTTTAATTTTGTAGTTAGAAGGTTTTTTGTTTTAATTCTACAATATATCGTATGAGAATGTATTACATAAAAAAATCTTGTTTTTTAATATTATCAATATTAATAATATTAATATCTCTTCGCACTTCTAAATTATTAGTGAGTGTTTATGCACTTTGATTGAAATAAAGTCTTTCCTTATGTACATACTTGTTATCGCTTGTTTGCAATATTGGTTGTAATTTATTAGTTACTCTGTTATGTAGAATAGTAAGTCCATTTGTAATTTTAATAAAGTGAGATTCTTAAAACTGGTCTTATTCTACCAATTAAAATCTGATTAAGTTAAAACATAAAACATAAATCAAAGTTACAAACATGTCAATCACATGCTCTGGGAGCTTTAGTGTATGGGACTTAGTTTTAATTTAGTAATGAGACGCAACATTTCACTTGATAATTATAACAACTAAAATGATTGATTTAGTAATAGCTATGCTCCTCAAATGAATATTAATATTTCCCTCATCGCACGTTATCTTTATAATTGAAATATATATCTTACATATATCTCATTTCAGACATCAGAAGTAATATTCAGAAGTAAAATAAGTTGCCTAACAATAGAAGAAGATCTAAATATTAAGAAATGTCGAACCCCTATGGTAGTAACTTAGATTTTACCATAGCGGAAATTTTTAATGTTCACATAACAGTAATACCGTCAAAACTAAAGAAAACATGTACTAAATTGACTTGACTTCAATTCTTATACACGATATTCATCTCAAATCTTAAGTAATTAGGACCCTTAAAGGTCTACGAAAAAAGTCTACTTCCTTAAGCCAGGCCATCAATCCTGAAGGTTGATTCTTTATTGTGCGCAAAAAAGTAATTTAACTCCCTCAATAGCGTCGTGATTAATAGAGATAAATTATAGTACCATTAGCCCGTTGTTCACCCCTTTCACAGAGAAAACTCATAAAATTACTTTGATATTTTGGCAAGTAATGCATGATTTGATTCTTTTTGCTCGTGTAACCAAAAGGTACTTAACTATAAAAGCGTCAATAATTTGTCATTGTGTTAGTCGTAAAAAAATTAAATGATTAAATAACCGTTGCTTCTTTTTATAGATCAAATCATCCATACTTGGCAAGGTGATAAATAAATGGTATTTAGGGCTAAAAATTGACTTGACATGATCTTGTTCGAATGTTAAGCACGAGAACATAAGCGACCAACCACAATCGAATAACCAAAGCAAACTATTTGTATTCAGGTTACGAACAGAATTCCATATGTATTGACTAAAATACATTACACGAAGCACGTCACATTAATACTGTCAGTTTGATTATTCGGGACGATTGTAATGTATTTGACATATTCCATTTCCTGTTCGCAATCCACTCTTTAGTTACCAACCCTGTCTGGAACAGAAATGCGAATATAATACTTGATATTTCATAATACCTTCGCTTATATTTCAGCGAAGTGGACTAAAATTAACACAAAAATTAATTTCATTTCAATACACAATCATTGCAAAGATATACTTTCATTTAGACATGTTTAGGTCAACTACAATAGGTCTACTCATGAAATTAAGTAGCCTAGAAAAATTAAGTTAACTTTGTGGTTCAGGTTTGCCACTAAAATCCAGGCCCAAGTTACTTCCAGCTGTTGTGAAAACAATTATTTAATGGATAGAATAATTGCAAGTACCTTAGCTGCAGAAAATGTCTATATCGGTATCGAACCGCGAACTTCTTGACTAGAAGGCGAGTGCTTAAATACCACTCTGGCCAATCTAAGAACATCGTTCTTTTATCGGTATATTTTCCATGATTTACTCTACCCTTTGTGATGGGGGAGATCATAACCTTGGATAAATGAATTACTCCATAAATACCGACTCTAGAACCGTCCCATTTTATGGGGGTTCCGACGTAAACCGAGCACACATCTTACAGACAGGAATTGTTTCTCTCCTTGCGTAAATTTTACACAAACTCTCCATCGTAAATATTCTAAGTATTGCTCAAGCTACACGTTTGTTATTTCTTCTTTAAAATGAACCTTCTAAAGCATGTTTACAAAATATATTAATTATTTAATTAGCTTCTACACGTAGATGACAATGTAACAAACTAGGAAAGATAAAAGTAACATTAAAACATAGTTTAACATTGCAATCTGATTAAAGCTTTTAAGAATCGAAAGATATATTTTTTTATGAAAGTTAACAATTGATTATAGATGTAACGCACAGTTATGTTACTATTTCATTATTTAAAACAGAAAAATTCAATAAAATTGGCTCTGCCGAAAGAATTTTAATTTCATTAACGTGTTTATAAAATATATTTTATTTGGCAAAATAGTTTCCTAACCCTATTTAATGTGACTAATACACTATCGTGGTGTAACTATGAAGTACAGTAGTAATAATGTAAGGTAAAAGATATTAATGCATTTTCTAAACTATGTTAATAAGATCTAAAGTAAGTTTAAAGATTGAAAAACTAAACTGATTGTATTTTAAGTGCGTCTTAAAAGGATTTTCTCGATCTTCCATCATCCTTTTAACGTAACTGATATCTAATAGAAGAGAGAAGAGAGAGAACTTGGTTAAAAATCGATTTAAAAAGTACCGATTAAGAAAACGTTATCGAAAGATAGTACCCGAATGAATAATACGTTACATTACATTTGGTTAGTAATAATAATACATTAATTTAATTTACTTTGATAAATGGTTGATTTATGGTAATGCAAAATCTTTATAAGCCTAGTCAACCTAGTAGGTTGAAAAAAAAAACGGTATAAACAGTTTTGTTTTATGACAATAAAATAATCAATTAGTTTACTTACCAACCAATGATTAAATTGTATTAGTTAAATCGTTTCGTCCTGAAGTGTTAGTTTCCAAAATTAAGACAATAACAAGATTTCACCTCGTACAATTTCATCTAAGTCAAAACTTTATGCCAGCAGAAGTAGATTTTATGTTTAGGGCTATAACATAATTGTAAATTCTGTAATGGTAGTTTTTAAAACCTTATCGCATTTATTAATGTAATTTTATATTGACAAATGATTATGAATATGTGTATTTTTTGTAGGAATAACATTTTGTAGTTCATTCAAACGCTGTGACATAATATTGTACGATAATAGTTCAAAACAAAGGACAGTAGCGTTCAAAAGCTTTGAAAACGATCGTTTTATAAAAACTTCATTAAACTGTGGCTTGACAGCACCAGTCTATAATGACAATTAACTATGCCCGGAATTAACAGTCTGTTACAAATAATGAGTTATACTGCATAGGTACACCATTTGGAATTTTTTTTTATTGTATATTATTTTTATATATTTTTTTGGGAATAATGCATTGAAATTAAATTGAATCGGTGAAAGGAGGGTTCTAAAATTATCACAAGTACAAACCCTAACACTATTACACTTTTTATGTTTAATGGTTTATCTTTTGATTGTATCAGTACAAATGTTAAGATAGGTGTTACCCTTGATAAGCGTTCGCTATTTACAACTTAATCCTCAGTGGAGCCAGGTGCTGAATTAAGCATCGCTTAGCACAGCTGACCGCAGCTCTGCGGGTCTGTACATGGGCTTACATTGAAACTTGGCTAAACCACGGGGAACGCATCTTGAATATATGTAAACCATAGTATTTGAAACGTAGTGACATTTGGAAATGGTAAAAGTATTGAATAGCGAGATGGAGTCTAAAGCTTGATGATTGGATCTTTAGAAGAAATTAATTTTAACCAAGATCCCGTTCTATCAAGCTGTTGATACAGGTCGACGATTAGGCAGTAAGACCCTACTACGGGCGTTTGGCCCGTACTATAGAAAAATAAAACAAAAACTAAGCAATACATCAAGCGTATCAAAGATTAGTAATCAATTAAAAAAACTAATTATAAAACCTGCACTCAATTAAGTTAAATCGGGCTCAAGGTCTTAACACTTATCAATTACAGTGATTGAGCAGTTTAAGCCCCACGGGGTTTACAAAACAATTTATTTTTCCTAAATTGGGTCGACTGTGTGAAGGAGGGTTATTGTGTATGAGGGCGCGAAAACGTAATTTATGTAATAAATACGTAATGTGTACTCCTTCAATATCGGCGTAGTAAATTAAAATAAATTATAGCTCCAGTGTTCCTTTAAATGTGTATTTCCTGACAAAAATCTCTTGAACCATGTTTGTTTTACTGTGAGTAAAAGCAAGTAGCACATTTGTTACGACAAGCATTCAAATATAGACTGTTATTTTTTTTAGAATTCAGTAACTTCAAAACTTTGGAACTGCAAATATGTAGGTTTTACAACAAATACTTTATTTATTTCTAGTTCTATCAATAACGATTTAGTGGACAAATATTAAATAAAGAAAACAAAACTATTCTTAGTTTGGTAATGGTTTTCAAGCAAAACTAGTGGAAATATGAAGTTTCATTAAAAATATAAATCTTATATATTAAAAAAATTTGGTTTTTCTTTTCCGAGTTCGTTTGGCTCTTCTACCCGACCGATTTTCATGATTGAGGTCTCAAATTGAAGGTATGCACGCACAGATTTTCCATCAAGCATCGGAATATAGTTATCTATAATTCCACGCGATTTCTACGTAAAAGAAATTTGCTCCCCATGTTATTCTTATGGGAGTTAAATTTGGTTTATCTTTGCCGAGTTCGATTGGCTCTTCTACCCGACCGATTTTCATGATTGAGGTCTCAAATTGAAGGTATGCACGCACAGATTTGCCATCAAGCGTCGGAATATAGTTATCTATAATCCTACTCGGCTTATACGTAAAAGAAATTTGCTCCCCATGTTATTCTTATGGGTGTTAAATTTGGTTTATCTTTGCCGAGTTCGATTGGCTCTTCTACCCGACCGATATTCATGATTGAGGTCTCAAATTGAAGATATGCACGCACAGATTTGCCATCAAGCATCGGGATATATTTATCTATAATCCTACTCGTCTTATAAGTAAAAGAAATTTGCTCCCCATGTTATTCTTAAGGGAGTTAAATTTGGTTTATCTTTGCCGAGTTCGATTGGCTCTTCTACCCGACCGATTTTCATGATTGAGGTCTCAAATTGAAGTTATGCACGCACAGATTTGCCATCAAGCATCGGGATATATTTATCTATAATCCTACTCGTCTTATAAGTAAAAGAAATTTGCTCCCCATGTATTTCTTATGGGAGTTAAATTTGGGGTTTCTTTGCCGAGTTCGTTTGGCTCTTCTACCCGACCGATTTTCATGATTGAGGTCTCGAATTGAAGGTACGCACGTACAGATTTGCCATCAAGCATCGGCATCAATGTATCTATAATTCCACGCGATTTCTACGTAAACGAAATTTGCTCCCCATGTATTTCTTATGGGAGTTAAATTTTGTTTCTCTTTGCCGAGTTCGTTTGGCTCATCTACCCGACAGATTTTCATGATTGAGGTCTCGAATTGAAGGTATACACGCACAGATTTTCCATCAAGCATCGGCAAATATTTATCTATAACCCCACTTGGTTTATACGTAAAAAAATTTCCTCTCCATGTATTTCTTATAGAAGTTAAATTTTGTTTCTCTTTTCCGAGTTCGTTTGGCTCTTCTAACCGACCGATTTTCAAGATTGAGGTCTCAAATTGAGGGTATGTACGCACAGATGTCCCATTAAGCATTGGAATATATACTCATCGTACTTATAAAAATGTGCCATTTTAGCACCAAAGAATGAGCATTGTGAGGAAATCAATAAAAGAGTTTTAGACCTCATCCCAGGCTCAAGCAAAACATATATAAGTGTGAATAAACTAATTACATATGATGACAGTGAACTATTGCAATTCCCTATTGAATTCCTCAACAGCCTTGAGATGACTGGTTTGCCTTCTCACAAATTAGTCTTAAAGGAAGGTGCCATTGTGATGTTATTAAGAAATTCAAACTACACAGCAGGTCTTCTAAACGGAACAAGACTTATTGTCAAGAAAATGTATGAAAACAGTTTAGACTTAGAAATCATAACTGGCACAAATATTGGACAACGTGCACTATTACCCCGCATTGATCTCTCTCCATCAGATTCTACAGTACCATTTTCTTTCAAACGAAGACAATTCCCCATAAAGGTTGCGTTCTGCATGACCATCAACAAGGCGCAGGGCCAAACGATTGATCGAGTTGGTGTGTACTTGCCTGAACCAGTATTTAGTCACGGTCAGTTGTACGTCGCCTTATCGAGAGGGAAATGTTTCGATACTGTAAAAGTAGAAACTAAATCAAAAGGTGGACGAACAGCAAACATTGTTTGGAAGGAAGTATTATAAAAGTCGTAATATTAATAAAGATTACCAGATGGAGGGAACTACTCCTTAGAATATGCGTACATGCAATTCTACCGACAGAGATGTCTATTTTACAAGAAATATTGTTGTTAATAAAACATTCTTAATAAAGCCTCATTCACGCTGTGTTACATATGAGTTAACAAATGTACGTGCTTTCTCTGTAGGTGCTTTTAGGAAGTGTGTGGATATTGTTCTGGATTAATTGATTTTCAAAACGGAAAAAAATACATCGGGACGATTTTCTCTGTGTTATATGGAATGTGTTATACTTTAATTTGGTCATAAGGCGAAATTAATCCAGCAGCCCTATAAGAGTTAAATTAAAGTTGTACACCCTTATTAAGTTTAGTATTTTATTTTTTTATTATTAATTTCAATGCTGCGGAGCAGCACGGGTCATCTAGTAATACATTAAACGAATAGTCCGAATATAGTTAGTTACGTGAGGAATAATTTCAACATATGGCCGACTTGAAATTCGTTTGAGTATATTATTTCATTTTATTTGCGATAAACTGATCCTGACTAACTATGCAAAACTGTACTTAATTAATCTTAACGAACTCCAGATCTTACCCAATCAATCTCCTAATTCATAATTTTTACTTCTGGATCAAAAATTTCTTCAATACCTTCAGACCACCGACCGAATATAAGCTCAAATAAATAGAAATCTACTAAATAATATATAACAATAATGTATAACATCTATGACACTTTTCAAGCAAAGTTTCTCTTCACGTATAATAATTTTTTTGTTGAACATAAAGTTTAAGATGGCCTTCAACCTACGGGTTACATTATTATCACTTAGCAAACAAACATTGATGTTTGGTAGGATTTCAATTTTACATCAGGCCAGCTTCACCCTGTCTGGCGTATTAATAAAATTATAATTACCATGCAACCATAGATTATAGTGGAAACTTTACAAAAAAAAAAAAAAAAGAATAAGTAGATAAAACTTCAGTACTCAAATAACCAATGAAAATTTGTTTCAGTTGGGCAGTAACCGCTTAAACAACAGATACTTGTCATTTTCAAAAATTAACTTAAAACAATGTATATGAGTTTCTTATAGTCTTAATGCTATATTTGCTGTGGGAAGCCTGTTTAATAATCGAGATAGTACAAGGATATTAAATCAATACTTAGTACAGCAGTAAAATTTCTTGCCACAATAAAACCTTGGAATATTTTAACTATAAGGGTGCATTCCAGTAGCATAACAGAAGATTATGAAAAAATAAATAGTCGTTTAGAATATTTCACGAAAAGTAAATTATGAAGAGCCTTGGAAGGGGGAAGCAGCCACAATTGTTCTCCAGAACTGCCTCAAGAGCGAATTCAGCGTCTGTTTAGTTTACTTGGGAGGTAAACCAAATCTTGCCTCGTTATCATTCACTGGATGCTAATATTAGGGTTCCAATTCATTGTAAAATTTCAAACAATATAAAACAGTAACATAGTTAAATAGTAGTTAAGCTACATTGGAATTTTACCATATGTAATATTGTATATGTAATATGTAATATTGTATATGCTATTTAACTATTTGATTTGCACTTAGATATTTTGTTGGGATTTATGGGGTAAAAATTGGGTTTTCTCATTTTTTACCCTCAAAACACAACATTTTCCAATTTATCTCTAATCCTTTTTAAATAGCTTAAAAAGGAAATAATTTAGTATATCAAAGTGTTTTTGTACGGTTATTGGTAACGGAGAAAATAAAAGAAAATAACAATGAAATCCCCAATTGTAAAATGTTGTAGTTTGTTTTTTTATGGATATATTTTGACCAAACTTGGCAAATTTATACTAAGCTATTAATACTTTACTTAAAAACACACTTTATTAGTTTCCTTGTAGCAGCAAACCTAGGTACTCATTAAACCTAATGTTATATAAATATATTTAATGTAAAATCAATTCAAACAAATGGAAATTCGCTTAGTCTGCAGGTTTGCTGCGACGAGGGTATTAACTTATCACACTGTAACACATGAGCTAGTTAACCTTCATAACTATATACTATCAAAGGAAGTGTCCAGCATATGGTATGGAACAGGAAAACGAACCTTTGTATAAAATGCACAGTTTTCCGGTTTTTAAGTTTGGTGCCATTTAAAAATTAGTGGCCATTTTTTTAAAATAATGGCATTTATATATTTTATGATGTTTTTGTAATCTAGGTGAAATTTAAGACTTTATTAATCTTTGCATTATCGCTCTAAACGTACTACATGATTTAAAATCTACACCGGAAGTAATCTTTTCTTTTGCTGTAACTCCTAAACAAGTAGCTTTATAGAAAACATGTTAAGAATAAAAGCATTTTTAAAATGCATGTTCTATCTGAAAACATAATAGATTATAGGAGTCTAGGGTGTTCCATAAGAAATTTCAAAGTTTATTGCCATAATGGAAAATGGCGTCTGAATAAAAAAAAAACTAAATTCATAATATTTTTTACTGCCACCAAAAATGAAGGAATGTCCTTCATTTTAAGTTTTCTCTAATTCTTATAGTTTCCGATATCCTAATGGTGGCCTAATTGAGGTGATCACCCTTCAGACAGTATTGTAAGGGATTTCTCAAATGTGCTATATCATAAATAGGTTTACCTAAAATTACCTTTTTCTATATTTTACATACATATTGATCAACATTATATTTTCGTGAACAACATTTTAATATTTTTGTGAAAATACTTAAACAGGTAATATGAGCTATTTGTTATGGATTTACTCAAATTGTTTGTATTTTAGGCTCGTTTTATATGAAATCCTGTTACTGTTTTAATCCTAAAGTGACAACAAAGTCATAAGAATTCAGGGGAAGTACAACAGTAAAGTGTATCGCACAGCGAGAACCAACTTTACATGGGAAGGTTGTTTTACCGGATGTGCATATGTGTGTATGTTATTTGCGATCGTCAATGTCTATTTTGTAAATTACTAAGTTAAACTGCAATGCTTAATTATATTGTAAATTATAAATTATAATTATTTATCTCTTATCTTATGTACAATTTCAATGAACCCCACAAGAATTATTCAAGAATAATCGTACTTATTCTGGTGTATGTTAGAATCAAAGTTGGGGTAGTAGGTGAGCGTTCTATTGTTGTAGTCTATTGTCGATTGTTTAGCAGATACCGTGCTTTAAACAGATAAAAAGTAATAAAAATCTACAAAAACAAACCTGAAATCGAAAGTATATGCGGCAGTAGATGTTATTTTACTGCTCTTGACAACTATTACGTTTGGTTAGAAATATAATAACTGCATAGTTATTTATAATGCAAAATAGTTTATACAGCATATAAACTAATACTTAACCAGCATTTAAAAAATTATCAAAATTGACGTTCGCTACTCTCTACCTATAGGCAGAAAATGGGGATAGGCAAAGCAAATAAATATCTAACTGCGATGAAAACCTATATGATGTTAACATTTAAATTAATAATATGTTAAGGTTAAGTTGTAAAAGCCCTTGAGTTTATATTTACGACATCTTACCTCGCAAGGCCTATTTCTAATTGTTTAGTAATATTAGACATTAAAAGTGGTTTGATAAACTTAAGTAACGACAGGCTGGCAGACCTGGACGAAAATATCTGACAGATTATTTATTTATTTACTACCACAAACTAGTCGTAGCATAACTTGATCACCCGTATTATCGTTGTTGCTTCGACTTTAACAACCAAACCCATTGCATTGTACTACAAATAAACATTTGAGGTGAATGTGTTTATTGGACGAAAAGATTTTGTACTTGTTAGTTTAAATGTTTTAAATTCCGTACTTGTATAAGGTTTTTAATGAGTAGGCCTATTGCAATAGCGTTTTATCGCGTTACTATGGGTGAAAAGTATCTTTTCAAATCCTCCTGCGATACCATCTCCTTAGGCCCTTGAGTAAAATGTTTTATTTAAAATTATTTGGCGGGAATGCAATATACAGTGATTAGGAGTGAATTACATTTGACAATCTCATGTCTTTGCTCGCTAACGTGGTCTGATGCCACTATGTTTTGTTGTTTAGCTGGTTATAAAAAAATATATATTCACATGTTGTCTTTCAATTAATTTCATCAGCAAATTATTAGTTGAAAGTGTTTTAAATATAAAAATAAAACAATCCATATTAATGGAACTAACTAACATGGTATGATGCTTAGTTTTGCGGTTTATTCGTGATCATGACGATTATTTTTTCCTTTTCACGTATACTACGGCTGGTTTATTGAAGGTTTTAGCTAAATTCAAGCGAATAAAATGACGGCCCCCAATATGGCCTATTTGGGGAAACAACAATTTAAAAACTCTTGAAAATGTCATAAAAATGGGGTTTCTATATGCTTCAACATTTTAGAAAGTATAGACTAAACTGAATACTAGTAGTATTGGGTAATTTTGACTGACTATCTAATTATTCAGATTAATATTTTGCCGATGTTCTTGAAGTAACAATAAATACATTTCTTCCCATCTTAGCTCAGGAAAGAAAATATAATTATAATTCCTAGTTCAAATAACCCAACAAATCTTACTTATGAGTTCAAGACACACACAAACTCTCACAATAGTATCTAATTTGTTACAACAAATAACAAATATAAAACAGTTGGCCAAATAAATAAGCTGTGTTTGTAACTCCGCGAAGTCCCCTGTTGTAACAGAGCTATACCGTAGTAATAAGGACGAATTCCCCATAAATACCAATGGTGGACGACCCTCGCGAGTTTATGTCGGTTTCGACGTAAACTGGGAATAAATTTGACCAACCGTATTGTTTCACGCACCGCGTAAATTTTAAACAAACACTCGACGGAAATAAATGTGGAAACTAAAATATAGCTCTTTTGCAACATTGTTTCGTGCAACTTTCGCTAGAGATTTAAAAATGCACAGCTTGTAAACAATCGTGCTTCAGGATGATACAGGTGGGTTTCGGCACCAATGTTAAAAATATTAAAGACAGACAAGACAAAAAATTAGTACTGTAGTTCCAAACATACGACACTTGAGGGGTTGACATTATTTCCAACATAACGTGGATATGTTTTTCAAAAACTTGCATTAATCCATGATAGATTGCCTATCAAGTTTGAACGTTTAATACACTAGATTGTATTAGGGTGAATTTTTCGGGAAATTTATTGATTGTATGAATAATTATCACAATTTAGTAACAATTCATTGCGTTTAAATGTTTGATAGTAATATGCGTCTTAATTATGTTAGGTTTTTTTTAAGTTTTGATATTGAAGCTTTTCTCTTTTTTATATATTTAGTTCAAAGTGTTTTAATAATTTAACCACCATCCAATTGGTTTCATTCAAATATTATTATTTACATTAAAATTAAAAATGTTGTAACTACGAACATGTGTAGTTTTGAAGGTATGTTTTATGTCCCAACAAATTATCTTTAAAATACAAATTTATTTTTATACCACTTGTCTAGACCTGTACCCAAATGACTGCAGATTATAATGAAAACGATTTAAAAGTAATCTTCCAACATCAACCACCTTATAATAGAATAATAACTCCACAGCTTTGGTTCATGACTTTCAAACAATAAATCTAAAAACTTTGATAACCTTTTAAATGAAATCATAAAGATAAAAGGTGTTCTCAAACTGATCTGTCTGCTCATGAGGGTCTATTAAGAACTGAAATATACTTTTTAAATCGAAGTTTTAAAACTCTTCAATCACAAACAAGAATCTGTCGACTAAGCTTCTGTAACGAGTGTTGAAGAGAAGAAGCATCTCTTTAGCAAGTCTGATAATTACTGATCCTAGAGCGATCTGTCGGCGATAATTGGCAATTTGTCTTTTCATCAGTCTCCGATGAATGACGCGTACCCAAACAATTATGAGTTTACTGATTGTTCTGTTATTAAACTATAAACTTGATACTTGTATCGTGTTGCATATGCGTTGGAGATAATACTTAATAGGTTAAAAATTCAATTAGTGAAATACTTTAAACTCAACACGGTACCCTTAGTCAAGAGCAAGCTGGTATATTGGCAGATCGCAATGCTTTGGTGCACAAACCCCAGGTTTGAATCTCGCCAACTATTATGTAGTAGCTATGCGATAAACCTTCTGAATTAATGTAAAAATCGGTGATAAGCTTTCCTGGTAGAAAGAAAAACTATATAGGCCTACACATGGATAATCCCGTAACTAAGTACAAACAGTTTAGCAATAATGATTAGTGTGTCACAACTAAACGAAAATCAAGAATGAAATATTTTCCAAAAACATATCCCTGATGAGATATCTGCCATTTAGGTTTTTTGTTTTAATTTTATATCGTTATAACTAGTTGATATTTGTGAAATACGATTTAAGATTTTAAAGAGCTATAAACTACTTATAAAAATTATTGAAACTATTTATATATATTCCAAAGTGGCGGTCATTTGAATTTGTATGACTTATATTAGAAAAAATGGCTGATCTTCTGGAAAAAGCCAAAAAGACGTTCATTTAGCATTTACAATTTCCTATAAAGAACAATAAGTTAAAAACGTCGAATGATAAATAGATGAAAAAACACTATTTTTAGTTGTCCCGGCAAAATCAGGTGAACCCTAATAGCTTGGCTTGGGTAAGTTAAAAATAACTAGCAATTGGTTTGGTTAAATATAGTTTCAGAAAAAACAAGGCTTAGAAGTTACGCATCCATTCAGTGAACGGTTCAGTGAATATTGTTGAATCAGTAACACTTCAATAACTTCATTTTTGCAATTACTTTGGTTAACCATAGTTATAACCGTAGTTTGGTTAGTTGGGTTATAAATAGCTTCAAGATAATCAACCAATCAACTTTGTAATTTCAAAGCTCATGCTTAACTTTAGTAAAACATGGAAACCGTATGTAATATTTCACTTAGATATTTTAACAGTGTCGAATTATATCCGTAACATAGGTTAGCTATGAATACTTCGGATATAATATGAGTCAAACCTAAAGAAATAATAAAACGCTTAGTGAATATTCAAAAATCAAGTTCATAGCTTAAGATTATGTATTCGACAGTCCACGCCCAATTTAAATAACATCAAACCCAATAGTACAGATTGTTGCTTTGAGGATCACAAACTCTTGACATTTTAATAGTCTATACTGGTAATTTCAAGCTATCCCGAGATAAGAATAAATTATACTTAAATTTATCTTCTACAAACAATGAATCATGAACCGAATAATTAGCCTATTAGCTTTAGCGTCGCATTAAACCGTCTGTGAAACAACACAACCTACGATTGTCTTTTGAAAAACGTCTCCAGTCTTTGGATGCATTAAAAAGTACCCTGAGCAGATGGTCTTGGTTGCCAAGTCCTATATATTTTATGTTTTGTCATTGCCGATGCGCACTTTCTTCATTATTTTTTAGATAAATGCATTCGGGGTTTACTTTATACAAATGTTAAGCTACAAATTTACAATTTTGTTTGTTTGTGTCTTAGTCAGGTTGTGTCTTGTAAGGAGGAGCCATATTGTCCTAAATTTGCTTCATAAAATAGACTAACTAATTTAGATTTTAATTTAGTTTATACACTTACTACATTAATCTCTAAAGTGTATATTTTCAAAAAATTACCTTGACATCCTATGAGTAAGTATAATTCTAAGGTTTAGTAAGCGTTAAAATGTGTTACCGATCCTTGTGGTTTAGTGGCCAAGTTTCAACGTAAGCCAATGTACAGATTCAGACATGTAGGCCGTGGTCAGCTTAAGCGATACTTTAGTTCAGCACCTGGCTCCATTGAGGATTAAGTTTTAATCAGCTATCACGTTATCTTTACCACCAAGACGCTAAATTGTTAGTCCAATTTAATCCCCCATTTTGATTTTACTGTTTACAAGAAGTAATATTAAAATTTCAAATTTCAACCCCCTCATCTCCAGGCTATTTTATTAGTTTAAAAGAAGGTATTTTATGTCAACTATGCCAAATTAAATAATGATACCAAGACTCAGTAGATAACTGCTCAAATCAACATGTACCCTATTGTTTCACACTATGAATTTTCTTTATTGCAAATATGTTTATCATAAAGTTACACTTTTCTTCTCTACTTATATATTTTTATTCCCAAGAAATCGTTTTGTCTAATGTGGGTATTTTCTACCTTAACACACATACCAAGTTTTATCAAGATCGGTCAAAATAATACAAACAAAATATGTTTATGTAAAAAAAGGTAGATATCTGGTTATCGAAGTAATTTAGGAAAATGTGTTGTTCTTGTTTTTCTCCATATCTTTAACCGAGGAATCACTATGTACATTAAGTCCCCACATTTTTGAATACTCTGAATGAAATCTACATGCAGTTGAAATTTTACTTTTATGTCGACCCAAACTAAATTAACTTCTTACAAGCGTGACAACAATAACAAGCCTAATTAGAACCACTAAACTATTAATCCACTTAAGTCTTCGTTAAAGATTTAATCTTAGCTTTTCTTTCCTGCGATACTACTACACATAAACGTTGTTTTGCAGGTCATAAATACGGTTCCTTTGTTGTTCGGTTATCCGACAAAACCATAGCTGAAGTCTATTATTTGGAAATTATTATTGCACCAAAAGTTAGTTCTTCCTGGCACAATAACATACTTCAGATATTGATCCTTTAACAGTCCATACTCTACCAGCCTCCAGTGAAAACGACTATTAAAAAAAACCGTCTAACTTAGTCTTCTCCTTAAACTTTTTTAAAAATTATTTATTCAACAACTCTTGGTTGTTTTGCCTCTAGATTTATAATTGACCACGAACTTAGAATATTAGTAAGTTTCCAAGTTTAGCTTGCTCAAAAGAAATTCATTTAATAAACAAATATTGTTAAGGTATCTTCCTATAGTTGAAACGTACGACAGTATTAAAATTTCCGCAGGAAACTTTTTTCAACTACAATCTGTATTATTATCGTGTAAATATACACGATACTCAACTACTTCAAGTTAATTTTTGGCCCATAGATACTAAAAGTAATATTTATTACAGTTATTTATAACGTAGACAAACAATTAGATCATAATAAATAATTATTTAATACTATTTTCTCTTATAATAACATGGTTTAACGTATAAACTTCCAACGTATATAGACATAAGATTAACCATAAATAACCCCAGCTTAAGTTGATAGCACACTGTGGCAGCACATGGCCACACTATAGTGCAAAGGCAATAGGCCGTCAAAGTAAATTTACTCCTTATTGCTAGTGCATTATCTCCTTGCTTGCACATCTCTCATGGATAAATCTGCA
Source organism: Macrosteles quadrilineatus (assembly GCF_028750875.1). NCBI lineage: Eukaryota > Metazoa > Arthropoda > Insecta > Hemiptera > Cicadellidae > Macrosteles > Macrosteles quadrilineatus. Next base: position 103,872,109 of record NW_026542602.1, on the reverse strand, counting down.
GACACCAAACGCTTCCCGGAGGTTATCTTCACTTTATAAACAAACTAAACCGATCACTATGCAACTGTGTCAATTGGTAGCATAGAACCTGTCAAAAGTGTTGTTTTTAATTTTTACGCCTTGACATATTGCATTTTGTGTAAATTTGAACGCAAAGTTATAACAAATTTCAAGTTGTAAACATATTTTAATATTGTACCTAGTGTTGTTATTAATAAAATACTTGATCGCTTAAAATGTCAGCACTGGTAGAACGACAGGGTTATTTCTACCGTGCATAATATTGATAAATTATTTTTCTAAACGACCATTTTTTTCATTTCTTGAATGGTGCAGCTTTAATCTCAGATACAGCTAACGACGATTTGATAAGTTTTTATTGGAATAGTCACAACAAAATACAATGATATCCCATTAATGATAGCCAAACAATTTTTACAAGCAACCTGTATTCGAAATAATTTATAAGCTACGAAACCCAAACACGTTTAAGTACTGCAATAATCGTAAAAGTCACAAGGCTTAAAAAAATCTTGAACAATTTGTCTAAATATTTTAGCATAACTAATTTTATCCTTTGCAGTATGATGAATTAGGTAATGGAAAAAATGTAAATAGCTTTAACATTTAATCAAGTGCTTGCCTTGCCTCTCGAAACCCACCTGTTGGTAGCACTTGTGTCGTTGTGTAAAACAGTGTCCTTCAAGTTTTAGCATATTATACTGTAGTAAATGTGAAGGAATTGTAGACGTACATCTTTTAGATACAAAAATATATTGAGATGCTATTAAAGGATTAACTTATTATTTTGACCTACAGTTCCACACAAATTTAAAAATAAAATTTATTAACGGCCAGGAATATTAAAAAACGGGGAATAATTAAGTCCATTGGAGGGAAGCCAAAAGCTCCATGAATAATTTGGTGTGGTATAAAATAAACTTACATTAAAGACAAAACAGTTATCGGAAAAGGACCTTCCTTTGAATTTCTACCTGATATTAACCTTACAGCAAGTATTATATTATGATATGGAAAAGGAGGCACAATATAGCTGAAAAGAGAAGTAGATAATTACTTTCATTTTATATTGTGTACATGTACTTTATATCCATATTGTAACTCGGAAAAAGGTTTAGCTTAGGTAGGTGTTTGAAAAACGTTTTCAAAACATCCCCTAATTTATTTTGGAATCAACAAATTTAGAAAAAATATTAATTTACTTACAATTTAATTACGCATAAATAAATATAGGATAAATACGGTGGAATGTCATGAGCTAATTTAAAACAGTAATGAATTTAATTATCGTTATAATATAGTAATTCAAATTATATTGAATTAATAGGGTTATTTTAATGTATGCGGAAACTACTTAAAATTCATATTTTGTTTCTGTGTTATTTCACACATAGAGGAATAGAGGGCACACACTGCTGCTGATCCGAAATTTCATTTCCGTCCGTCACTATCGGATATAGGTCCCAATGTTTATTGAACCAATGTAGTGAAAAGGAAAACTAATATAAAACTAGCTGTAACAAAATACTTTTGGACTTATCCAAGTTGTCCCACGAAACATAATTGAGCATTTACAGTTCGTTTTGTAAAATATTTTACATTTTTATCATATAGATATTACCTGGGCGGTCATTATATCATTAACGATAATTACATTTACTTATAAATACACTTGAAGTACTGTATTTAGTAAATAAATCATTAAATATTACCATTACTGCAAATTAAACTTATAAAATAAATAGTGTTTAGCCATGATTTTTAAAATAGTAAATACAAATGTACATTTTACATTTTATTTCATAAATATTTACAATCATTTAATTAATTGAATCTACATTTATAGTAAAATATTGCATGTTTGTCAAAAATGTATATGCAAACACAAATACAAAATTAACCCGATCAAAAACCAAACTCCTGGTAGCCCCGGTCATGATACCGATTTAATTTGAACTAGCTGTTACCCACGGGCTTCACTCCATTTGACTTCACAAGTATTAATAAATCTATTGATTGGTTAAGAAGCTGAAATAAACAAAACAGAATACAGTAATACAAACAAATAATCACACCTGATTTTAATAAGGTAAAAAATTGAAAGAATAACATACAAACAAGTACTGCTAAGGTATTTTTAACATTAGGTATATGAAAAGTTCCCTTTAGGAAGTAATTACGACCTTAAAGGGCAATTATTTATGAAAAAATGGATAGTTTTGCGCAAGATTTCTCGTCATGACGAACATTTTAAGAAAATGGGGTATTATGGGTTGTGACTTGTAGTTTTCTTAAAAGTTGATGGGTAGGCCTACATTGAGATTTATATATGAATGAAATTGAACGTGCTTTATTGTACACTTTTTTTAAATATGGATCAATCATACATTCAAACAAAACAATGGATAACGATTTAATTAATTTAATTGTTTTTAGGAATGTATATGCCTTTCTCAAACTCTAAAATTAAGTATTGACGTAATTATTTGTTCGGATAATTTTAATCTTTACATGGAAATCGAAACAAAAAACTTAAACAAAGATTATTTTTACAAATACTTATCTTTAAAGGCAATAGCATGACACATTTAAATAACTCAATTTAATCGCAATATAGTTCATGAAACATTTTAATTGTTAGTTGGAATTTTCAAGGCTAGTGATTAGATTTTGAACAACCTCCGATCATTACAAAGAAAATTCAAAATATTTCACTATTATATCAGTACAATTTTGTACTTTCTAAAGGTTTAATAGTAAGTTGAAACGAAAACATTTCGCGAAAGAACACTTTGTAACATATTTTAAATTCTTAACTGTATTTCTAAAGCTTTTATTATTATTTGAATCATGCTCACAATAATTTAGAATCTTTATGATGCAGTAAAGATGCAAATAACTATGCGATAAACATATTTAAAAGTGTATAATAATAATCAATGTTATGAACTACCGAACCTAATAACACGAAGTGGTTGCAAAAGGACACTGTGTCATATATCAAATGGTCCAAAAATATATGTTTTAATAATGTAGTGTACAATACACTTGTTTAATATGAACTTAGAATATAAAAACAACATGTGGCCTGCACGTCTCAGTTTAAGCTATGCATATATTATACATGTGTATAAAATGTATAAATATACATGTACACATCTAGCTAGGATCCCGTTCTACGGACACTCAGTACAGATCTTGTGCATCTTGTGGTCAGTAGTCAGAACCTCACTGTATATTTAGAACAGCAGTTTGTTTCCATATTAAGTTTGCATTTTTCCAGATACGGAGGCAAATATCTGTCACTTCTAAGACAAACCAAATGCCTTGCAAATAAATGTCACGCGGATGTATAATTTTGTTGTAGTCCGATGATAAAACCAAAAACAGCAGTTTTTAGATATTTGGTTCATAACCCTGAGGTAATTTTGAAATTGTGTTTAGATGATGGTGTCATTATTTAAACAGTTTATGGGAGTGATGAAATAAAAACATTTAATATTCTTGCATATAGGATATAAAGCTTACTATAACTTCCACACTGGTGAAAGTAGTAAATACCAATTCATCATTGCATATGATAAATCAGTTGACGTTTTCATTAACAACGACACTTTTGTCTTTCCTATGAACCGCTGATAATAAGGGCAATAACGTGTTACCAGCATACGTACACACAAACATGCAGAATAAAAGACGGAATGGAGGTAGGTAATTTACTACTCTAAACAATATACAAAAATTAATACTTAAAGATAATTTTATACATGACACAGTCTTCTCAAAAACAGTAATGGTCATATTTACGACTTATTGTATATACTGTGTGATGACTTCTGGAGAATTAAAAAGGGCGTATGACTGACCCCAAGATCCACATAGAACGGGCTCACAGCTAGTACGAAATAATTATTTCAAAAGGATTTCTCTATTCAAAAGGTGGTTACAGAAAAAAAATAATTATGTATCATCATAAGTATATTTTATCGTGTCTTCTATGTGGTGTAGTTGACTTGCATCACGTATAAATACCAATAAAACCCAAATAAATTACTATATAACGTCACCGTTAAAACATTTTCAGAACAGTTTATGGAGGTAATGAAATAAAAACAATTAATACTCTTGAACATCGACTATTCAAGTATGAGTTTTATTTTAATATGACATTCCCCAAAGGTTTGATATTCAATATAGAGCGTTTAAACTTTTAAATTACCATAGTTTATTCTGAGTTAATTCTGTTATGTAATAGAACAAATAAAAAAACGCATCATAGGTACAGTACTAGGTACTAGGTTTATTAATTTTGTTATGGAATTGCTGAGTTCAATTGCAACGATAAAATGTATAAAACAATCGACAATTGTGTTCAAAACTTTTAAAACTAATAGTATTGCATCTTTTATTAAGTATTTTGCATATTGACTGCGATTCCATGTATATATTATCTTATGCAGTTGCTTAATCCATTTTAAACCTTCATTACACTTGGACAATATCACTATCTTGTTTCCCGTTTCAATTTACTGATTATCAAATCAAATTTTCATAAAATTAACCATCTTAATGTAATCCCAACATTCTATGCATACAAAGTTTCAAGATACCAAAGGCTCTTAAAAGTCCTAATTTAATCTGGTACAAGTCTGCTTTACACAAAGGTCAACGGATTTACTTCAATACCCTGCACAGTCCATTTAATTATCTGATAGACCCTAAGCTTTCAAAGGTAGCGGAGATCCTTAAACAGGGTTTTGTGTGAGCCCTTATTATTTGTAATGAGGTTGCCTTATCTGTAATGACTACTACTCTTACATGTAATTCTTGAGTTAGCTCCTTGCCAAACCTATTTATGTTGCTTTCTCCAAAATTTAAATTACTTCATGAAAAAAAGTCTTAAAAATATGTAAGGTTCTATTGATTTCTGACTCAAGCATAATTATTAAGATCCATTTTTAGGTAATTTACTTCGTTTTGGTCCTAATAAATGAGGCTGAGTGCGGTGATAAAAGTCAATTTTCAGACTTCGGCGATGATTTGGCCAAACATTGTTTTTCGGGATACTAAATTGTTATCCTTAGGCCTATGGTTTGGCTTAGTATACAAGGTGGTATTACTGAACGGTACATTACCAGGCGTATAGATATGATTTGCATAAACATGTCATTTGAAAAGCAACCATTTTGTATTAGATAATAATTTAAATCTCCCGATTTTCAAATCACGTTTAACGTAAAAATTTTATTATTTCGTTTAGTAGGTGCATGGAAGTGGTTTAGTAACAATTACATCTAACGTAAACAATTACTAACTATACAATGAAATTATAAGATTCATTAATTAAAACTGCAAACAGATTTTTGACATCGTATAAAAAGGTTTTGACGAATACCATACTTTTTCCATATACCATGTATGGGGGAGAGAGTAAAAACACCCTCCTTGTTTCTGTTGAAGACAGTAGTGTAGGTTTGTTTTACCACCGACGTTGTACAAGGTTTAAATTAACCTTTTAATGAAACTTCCGCCACAGAAGGAACTAATGTCGTCTACATACGGCCGTTGGGCGTACGCGAACTGTAATTGCTTTATTGTTGGTGTTAAATTAAAAACATTTTTGTGGCTTATAAAGGTGTTGCAGAAAAAAAATCTCTGCAGTGATGATTTTGCTTCAATATCTCCAAAAGTCATTTGAACAATCTATAAATAAATATTACTAATTAATATTATTTTTCCAGCGTTCAATAACATTTTATGACAAAAAGTAGGGTTGTATTCGCGCATACCAACCAAATTATCGTTTAAAACTGAAACTATAATTAAGGAATACTTTACGTTTATTAACATTTTTCGGAGAATTTTTGTATAAGGCGAAATAGTGGCTAGAATTAACTATTATTTAAAAGTATTCCTAATTAATTAATAAATGGATAATAAACGGTAATGTGATGGGTGCATATATGCACTTACCTTCTAGTTTCGTGAGTTAAGAATAACAATATTTTGATTGTCGTTACATAAAACTGTACAATGAACAAAGTCAGAACGAATGCTAATTTTCTATCGATTAGGTCAAGTGTATTGATAGAAAGTAAATCACAACAGGAATAGAAAAACTACATATTAAATATTTAATTTCCTATAAAATATTCTACAGGAAAAGACTTCGTTCAAGAAGACAATCTTTTTTTTTAATTTAACAATGTTAAGCTCTTGAAACAGTACAGGTAGCTTATTAAAGAGCGGTTTTATATGTGCTGAACTAAATACATTTCATATAGCTAACTGATCGTGATCTAAAAGAAACACCAAAATAAACTATGTTTCATTTGCATGTTATTTATTGACTATTGACTCAAATTTATAAGTTCATGTTTTGAATAAAAAATGACACCGCGAGAGTACCGCATACATGGCTCCAAGTCAAGTCGACCACTTAGAAAATTGGAGTCGCACCAAATGAGAACAGTATCTCTGTGGCGCTTAGGTTTATCTCGGCCAATCCTTGGGAACTTGGAGGATCTGTCCTCCAGGCACGAAACAATAATGCCTGGATTGTTAATATGGTAAACTAGTTAGGAGGTTTGAACTCATTAACGTGAATAAACTGTTGACCATTCTCTCTCAGATTTTATGATTTAAATTCATTAACTCCGTAAGAATTGATATCAATAGCTTATTATTACAAGCAGTCATGAGTAAATCTATACCAATATATAAAAATGAGTTGGTGTGTGTTTGTGTGTCTGTATGCTACCTTATAACGCAAAAATCACTGAACCGATTGAAATAAAAATTTGTATGAAGGTAGCTTATATACATGGTTAACATTGTCACGATTGTGACAGAAAATATATTTTATTTTCATATGTTATAAGGAAATAGAATTGAATGTTAATACAAATCCTGGAAAACTAGAAGAAACCGGTTTTCTTAGTTCAAGTCGATACCAGCATTGATAACTGCGGTGGTGTGACAACAGGACTGATTTTGACCTGGTCCGTTCTGGGTCCGCAGGCGCAGCCATGCGGATAATTTCGGGGGTGCGACATTAGGACTGAGGGAGATCTCCCTCGCCGCGTCGGTTTCTTCCCGTTCTCCCGCGGCCAGCTCGCTTCTTCGTCCCCACACAGACAAAGACAAGAGAACTAATCACCTAATGGAGTCGTTCACTAGGTCGCTGAGAACGCATACCCTCATGGAATCGTTCACCTAATTGCTGCGTCGTGTTTTTGAGAGAACTCGACTGTGCGGCATATTTTTCCAGATCAATACTAACATGTTTAATTACTCTTACAGTTGTTAGATCCAAGATCCATTAAATAATGACTAAAATATAGGCTCTTATTTAGTAAGTTACATAATGTATAGTCAATGGAAAAACAAGGAGTAAATTAAAAAAGCTGTTTAGTTGTACCAGTTGTACACTGTCTTATATTTAAAAAAAATGTTAATATTTCCCGAGTTCGTTTAGCTCTTCTACCCGACCGATTTTCATGTTTGAGGTCTCGTATTGAAGTTTTGCACGCACAGAAACTCAAGCATTGGCATATAATTATCTATAGTCTCACTTGTTCTATACGTAATCGAAATTTGCTCTCCATGTATTTCTTAAGGGAGTAAAATTTGGGGTCTCTTTGCCGAGTTCTAGCTCTTCTACCCTGCCGATTTTCATGATTGAGGTCTCAAACTGAAGATATGCACGCACAGATTTGCCATCAAGCATCGGTATATAATTATCTATTATCCCACTCGGCTTACACCTAAACAAAATTGCTTCCCATATATTTCTTACGGGAGTTAATTTAGGTTTTTCTTTTCCGAGTTCGTTTAGCTCTTCTACACGACCGATTTTCATGATTGAGGTCTCAAAATGAAGGTATGCACGCCAAGCATCGGCAAATATTTACCTACTGTATTACTCCACACAAACATAATTTGATTTATTTTTGAATTCTTACTGCAATTTAAGATGTATTTCAAAAGTTATAACTATACAATCCTATAGATTTTAGTCTAAGAACCTTCAGTGAAATACCGCCTTTCATTTAAGCTATTAGTTATTCAAATCGGACGAGTTTCAAGCAAACACAAGGTGAACAACCAACAAAAATATTATTTTTCATAAGGGTTTTCTATGATTAAAAATCAATAGCTCCAGTATTTATTAATTTAGACTTAAAATAATCAGTAAATTATAGGCTTTAATTTGAGCTATTGATAGTTTGAATCAGTTAAGCTCAAGATACTGTATTACTCAATCAAAAATCATAAATTAATTTGATTATATCTCAGGTATTATACCTATTTTAACGCTGCGGAGCAGCATGAGTCCTCTAGTTTACTATTATTTATAAAATCGTTACTTGCATTAAAACCAGCTCAGTTTGAACAAACAAATACATTTGAATAGGATATACAGTTTACACAAAGACGTTTTTTATCATACAAAAATGTCTTGGAAAAACGCATTAATAACTATTCAACATTAAAACTAACTAATACAAACAAAATACAAATTTAAGCCTGATATGTACAAATAATTACAATAAAATTACACGTTGACAAGAAAACATAAATAACTATAAAACATTAAAAATTACTATAAAAAACTACAAATTTAAGCCTGATATATACAATGAATTACAATACAATAAAACAATAACAAGAAACATATACACAAATATATATTTTTTAAATAATCTACAATTTAAAAGTCTGTTGCTTTTTAGTTGTACTGTGTACTATATATTTACTATTATTTATAAAAGCATTACTTGCATTAAAAGCTGCTCAGTCTGAACAAACAAATACATTTAAATAGGGTATACAGTTTGCCCAAAGACACTTTAAACTTTCACTTTACACTTTTTAGCCGGGGGTATTTTGTACGTAGGCCTAGGCCTGGTGTGAATTTAGGCTTTTCATATTAGTAAATTTATGAAAATTTAATGTTTGTCATGGGCAATATATAGGTTTAAAAATAGTTAAAGATATGAAAGTAAAACTTAAAACTCAACTAAAGTAATTATTAGGTTGTTAGTTAATTTTGTAGTACAGTATTAAATTGTACTATTGTATTGATATAAGGAGTAAGGGTGTTGTTGTGGTAGAGTCGTATTAACTGGGTTTATGTATTTAAATAATGCCAACTTTAAATATTTGGTCCAACTTTCAAGGATAGAACTCTACTGTGGACATACACCAACAATGCTCTGCTTTTCGTTTCAGTACAGTGTGGTATTGTTAGTTTGTGGAACGCATCTCACGAACTCCCTGGATTGCGGAAAATGCAGCTCATAGAATTAAAATTTGAGGCCATAGGGTTTGTTGTGGACGGACACTGATCCGTCATTTTCTGTTAACATATTTCAGAAAGTTCATTAGCATTGGTATTGTAGTGGATAAATTATTTCTCAGTAATCCCATTAAAACGACCTAATAGCTGGAAGGTCCAGATTATAGAACATTGGGAACTATGAACAGAGGAAAGGGAATGTGTGACCCTTCCTGGAATTCCTAGCTCGACGCAGACGTTTCTCTTTGTTAACTATGCGTCAGTTGAACGGGAAGTTGGTAAATAATAGAAAATCTCAATAATTAATGGTACCAAATGTTGTCGTGGTGAAGTGTTGTTTAAGAAATAAAATATTTCTTTACTGTCACTAATATATTTCAATCCTCCAGCAGTGCTTGCTAAACAGAGGATGAGGATACTGTCCATCACATTGCTAGAACTTAAGTAACAAAATATTTATACTACTTGAAGTTACATGCTACATCAGTGACACACTTTTGATTGTCATTTATACATTTAGATAGAAAGATACATTTATGATATTATACATTCCGAACAAAAATTTAAAATGTTGAAATTTTAAATTTCATGTAGTTTCCAGCTTCAACGCGAGGTCCGATATAAATGGTCGTTTTCATTCGGTTATGGTTTTCAATTTCGATAACTTGAGTGGAGTGATTGATTACATCATCTTTGAGTTGACTCTTTTAAATCATTGGAAATTATTACTGTTATTCGTTTTGAAATAATGCCTGAAATACTTTGCAATACTCGAATACGAGCAACAGAAGTTCTAGTTTAAATCCGTTATTTCATAAATTGCCCTTTAATATCGTAATTCCTTTCTAATCTGTATTTTATTCTTTCAATTTATTGCCTTATTAAAATCAGTTGTGATTTTTTTAAATTTAAGCTTAACTTAACCAATTAATAGTTTTATTAATACTTATGAAGTTAAGCGTGGTGTAGCCCGTGGGTAACAGCTAGTTACTGTAGTTATAAATCAAGATGTGTGATGTTTCTAGCATCCCTCAATCATTGGTTGGCAGAGATGTTAGCTGTGTGGTATATAGTATAAGATTCATTCAGTTCCATCATTTGTTTATGCTTATCATCCATAAGTTACCGAGTGTTATGAGAATTATTAACCAGATGTATTTGTTTGGAAACCGTAAAAAAAATAAATATTGTTAGGTTTGGGACTATTGTGATTTTTGTTTACAGGAATACTCATTATGTTGTTTGGTTATGACTTAACTTAAATCTATAATTAACTTTTGATACTGCAACACGCAGAAAGTATATGTTTTGCATCCTATTGTTATATCTCAAGCAGCTTATGATCAGTTTTTCATGCCTTCTTTGGTGTTGGAAAAAATGGATTCTTATTTTTACTAGGCTAAACTTGATCATGCAATAATTGTTTATATGCTGCAGCTAATGTAGTGGTGAATATAGCTAAACTGCTGCTTCAATCAAATCAATGGCAACACTGAGCTGTTTACAGTTGACTTTTGTTTCCCAAATCATTGGAAACCATGTTAATGTTATTTTTCTATAATCAATTAATTATAGGTGAGTGAATTTGAGGGCCTTGAATTTTGGAACGGGCAAAGTGAGACTTACTTGCTATAAGATTTTCCAATTTTAACCAGCTCTTTGTAAGTTATTTGTCGATAAAGTATTTACATTAATGATAATTGTGAAGTAATTAACAACAAAAGTATATGTTTGATCTACCAAAGGTGGCAAAACTTTTCTCTCAGTGTAAAATATACCTAATGAGCTGCAGGGAAATAGGCCTTTCCAAAATCGAACCATTTGGGTTATTTGCATCTTATTATATGTGGCATTTATAACAATCAATGTTTTTATACACGACATTACAGTTAGTTTTAGGATTCGTTGTACCTAACAATTGACGTACAACACTTTGTTTTAGTAAATACACTTGTTAGTAAGCGTATTTTTTAAACACAAAATCATAAAGGTCTCCATGTAATATTTCAATGAGTGCATCGCAATCACTTTTACACCATCCTAGGTAGCCTAAATAAGTGTTCACAATATGAGTTAACAAAACGGGATTTGTATCAAGTCAAGTGGTAATGTTGAATTTCGTATCTAAATAAAATGGCTGATCAAACAACCATTTTACGGCATTTTAAAATTGTCTCTTCTGAATCTTGATCTCGTTGCGAGGCACTAAATTATATTAATAAACACGAATGCTAACAAATTACACGGAGTAAATATTTCCGTGAACGATTCCATGAGCCGATCCGTTCACTATCCCACTAGTTCACTATGTGTCCGGGGGTAGGGTGATGGGAATTAGGCAGGGAGAACGGGGAGATTCCATTCAGTCCTAATGTCGCACCCTCGCATTATGCCGCATGACTGCCCCAGAGGGCTCAGGCTGGCCCAGGTCAAATTCAGTCCTGTTGTCGCTTTACCGATAACTGCAAGCGCGCAGTCTGGTGGCAAGTGTTCGAGACTAGGCTTAGGGTAGCGATGATTCATAATTTGGAGGAGAACCACGTTGTTTCAATCTCATTTTGCGTAGTTGTGGCCGACAGTCAACTTGTTCCCTCGATTTGGAGGTATGTAGTGCAAATAATTAACCAATTTATGTTTTAAGGTTATTCCAGGAAAAATCAGTACAACTTCAATTTGTAAATATATAGCTAAGCCTTTTGTAAACCAATTAATAATTTTACTTAAATTTTGATTGACATGAAGATTGAACACCACGTGTTTTTGGCTCAGGTTTCAACGAGTGTTAAAAAATTGTTTTAGCTTTGTATCTTAAAAGGGATTAAATTTAAATAGCATTGTGTCAATCTAAATGAGTTTTGTAACTATCAATAACTGTTCAGAGAGAATATTTCGATTAAATTTGTTTTTTAAGGTAAAATTAGGTTGGTTTCAGAGTCATGTTCTAGTTGAACCGACAGGATTTTAATATTGTTTTAATTTGGGGTAGTTATTAAGGATTTGTCTAAACAGTTATTTATTTCAACATGGAAGAAGGATATGTTTAATTGAGGTTATTTGTGTTTTATTAAAATGTCACAGTATACAAATGTAGTAATTCGTTAAAGAATAAAGATGTATTAAACACATGTTTGAGACAGCTGATTTAAAATTACTTTGTGGTCAATTTTATTATTATGTAAATTCAGTAAGAGGTAATATGTTTAAATATTTTATATTTTGTACTTACAAATGATTTTATTTAGGGGGTTATTTCAAATGTTTATCAATGAGAACAGAATGAGAATTATTGGTATTCTGTGTTTAAATTTATTGTGGAGAAACTAGGCTTTAGGAACAATTTGGGGAAATTAACTTTGCTGGATAGATGTGTGACTAGACTAAAATAAAGATATCAAAGAATGGATCCATAGTACGAATTTGGAACATGTCCTAGGGTTCAAGTCCCAGAGTTGAACATCGTCGGAGAGTACACCATCGCCTATCTGTTGTCTGGAGTAGTCGGGACCAGTATCACCTTCTCGGAGGCCTGACAACCGTCTGTGGACAATCTGTTTGCAAACCATGGAAGTCTTCCTACCAGTAGACTGTCTCCGGCTCAGATCATCTCACTGAAGCTCCACCAAAGATTGAAGACAGCGTTCGTGAAGTGATGAGTACCCTTCACCATGTTACACATCAATATTTTCAAATTTTATGATTATGCCTATATATGAGTTGTAAAGTAGAAAAGTATGGACTTTGGAGAGGACAAGAAGTTTTAGGGGAATTTTTATGTAAGGTTTGATCGATCAAAGAAAGGGGAGGGTAAAATTAAAAGGGGAGGGGGGTTAGTAATGGTTGTAAAGTTTATTTTAGTTTATGTGAAGTAGATAGTTTTTGTTTATTTTCTAAGGTTTAACATACTGAACATTTGTTAGTTTTAAGATTTTACTTCATTATATTGGATTTTTACTGGAATAATAAGACTTCTTATTTCAGCATGCCCTTCTTGCCTCCTTTCACAGCACGTTACACTTGATTTTAAATTTAAGACACTTAGGTGTGTCAACATATATATATCTATCCTATTCCTATAACATATTCCTATGGTTAACATATATGGCCTATTCCTTTTATCATATTCTCCTTGGGCTACGCCCCATCGGCTTCCAAAGTTTCAATGTTTACATTTTGGAATAATTTAAATAGTAAAAAATATTAATTGAAGTCATTTGAAAATTGAATCGTAAAGGTACATTATTTCCACCAGCGCCTCATATCATTCCTAGCCTTAAAGAAAGATATGTTTTAAACTAAGAGTTTTAATTGAGTTATGTTCCAGAAAACAAAGGGGATAGGGAACTATTTCATACAACAGAATTCAAGATCAAATTTTTCGCTTCAATGTCCTCTCCGTTGCAAAGCACGGTTACAACAGCTAGTACCTAATATGAAGATAAAAAGCCTATTTCACCTCCTTCTGTGTAAAATGCCACTGGGTTAATATGTTGTTTACACTCTAGGTTAAATACTATAATTATCTAACATACTAGCAACAGTGCCCGTTGTGGTTAAATACAACGGTCTCTAGTAAAATAATGGTTATGAAATCCATACACTACTTTACTCACTAATATTAATGGTACAGATTACGCACATAACATTAGAATCACACACTTGACATAAGGAACACACTTTAAACACAAATTCAATTTGTTAACAACAAAATTTAATCAAAGAAAAATCAATTAGATAACAATAAGCTGTTGAATTATTAACAGATGTTCCGTATGATCAGATTATACAGGGTGAATTTTAAATGAGTTCCCCCCCTACTTTTTTCTACATTTCTTAAGATATCAACTTCGGACCACGTCAGATCATTGTAGTGTAGTAAGTACTTCATTTTGACTGAATAAACATTTTTGGCCGCCATCTTGGATCCGCCATATTGGATACAAATTTTTTTTCAAATGTAAAGGTAGGGTTGTGACCCATTGTTTCAAACTAGAATTTTACGCTGATTACAATGCCACAATTAGTTTTATAAAATCTTGATCCGTTCTAAAGTTATGAGGACTTTTTATAACTTTATTTTTAGCCCATTTTAACATTGTGCATTTACAAACTAAGAACATAATCCCAAAATAGTGCTAGATAAAGATAAGTATACACCACCATTCATTGTCGACCTATTATCACTTGGTTATGACGGATGTATTTTTTTGGCCGCCATCTTGGATCTGCAATTTTGAAATGTGATAAATTAATTTAAATATGAAGGTGGTGTTGTGACCCATAATTTAAGACTACTTTTTTATGCTGAATTTAATGCCGCAATCCGTTTTGCATTTTCATATATTTTTTTTGAAATATTGGAAATTTAAGTAAGATAATTTTAATATTTCATCAAGAAAGCCTGAAAAACAAAAACGGATTGCGGCATTGAGTTCAGCATAAAAAAGTAGTTCAAAATGATGGGTCACAACACCACCTTCATATTTAAATTAATTTATCACATCTCAAAATGGCAGATCGAAGATGGCGGCCGAAAAAAATTAATCCGTCATAACCAAGTGATAATAGGTCGACAATGAATGGTGGTGTATACTTATCTTTATCTAGCACTGTTTTGAGATTATGGTCTTAGTTTGTAAATGCACAATGTTAAAATGGGCTAAAAATAAAATTATAAAAAGTCCTCATAACTTTAGAACGGATCAAGATTTTTTAAAACTAATTGTGGCAGTGTAATCTGCGTAAAATTCTAGTTTGAAACAATGGGTCACAACCCTACCTTTACATTTGAAAAAAAAATTTGTATCCAATATGGCGGATCCAAGATGGCGGCCAAAAATGTTTATTCAGTCAAAATGAAGTACTTACTACACTACGATGATCTGACGTGGTCCAAAGTTGATATCTTAAGAAATGTAGAAAAAAGTAGGGGGGGAACTCATTTAAAGTTAACTCTGTATATATCATACTGGTAAACCAATTATTGCCTTCTATAGAAAAATTATTGGTTTTTCTTTTCCGGGTTGGGTGAGCTCTTCTACCCGACCGATTTTCATAATTTTGGACTTAAACTAAAGGTATGGACGTACCACAGACTTTCCATCAAGCTTTGGCATTAATTTTGACGTATATTTCGAGTTATGCACAAACTGCCTCCCTGTACATTTCTTATGGGAGTAAAAATTTTTTCGAGTTCGTTTGGTTCTTCTACCCACCCGATTTTCAAAATTTTTTGTCTTAAAATAAAGCTATGCAAGCACATATTTGTCATCAAGCATCATCATTAATTTATCTAAGGTATTACTCGACGAAAGAATTTAAATTAGATTTTATTTTTATTTTTCACTTCAATTAAAGATGTATTCAAGCAGTTCTAATTTTATTACTTTATATGTTTTGGTCTAAAACCTTTAGTGAAATACCAGCTTTCATTTGAGCTATTGATCATTAAGATCGGACTACCTAAAGCACACTGCTGAATCACGAATCAACAGTACAGTAATTACAATCGTTTTAGTACTTATCTGCAATCAATGATACGTAACTCTATAATTTTATATGTCTTGGTCTAAAAATACTTCAAAGGCTTTCACTTGAGATATTGATAGTTTTAATTAGTTTACTGTATCTCAATCAGAAAATATAAATTTGATTATAACTTGGATATGGAATTTGGTTTTAGATATATTTACTTGATTCTAATTACGTTATTCTATTTGTTTGACCTAAGAACACTACATGTCATTCGCCTATTGGTTCTGATGATGATTGGAGTGTCCAATCGAAATCGATCACCACTTACCATCTTTTTTGTATATTTACCGTCTTGTGAGTAACAGTATAAGCGTAAATATATGTTTTAAGTGTTATAAGACGTTTCTTTTATTTACTTTACCTAAGAACCTTCAGTGAAATACCAGCTTCCATTTGATTTATTGATTGTTAAGATCGGACGTACCTTAAGCACACAACTTATTCCCGAACAACACAAATTAATAAAAAAATTGAGTTATTTATCATCGATTTATATTCAAACGATCTTGCTTGCAACCTCAGCATTAACTGTCGACTTTGACGGGTTTCACCTGGTAAATCTTAAAAAAATCTAACTTTCATTATTATTTGCAAATCTACACAGATTAGGCTTCCAATGACCTTTTAATTAATTAATTAAATTGGTTCAGTAGAACTGTAGATTTAATTGTACAAAGTTTAACAACAACATCTTTAATTCAGTATTTTCTCACCACTATAAATTGGGAGGTTGCTTAATGTTTTTGCAAATAACTTTGAAATGGTGAGGAAATCGACCAAAGTGGAAGGTAATATTCCGAAAGAGAATAACATTCCCTAAACATTACTGTTATGTTTTTCTTGAAAATACTCAATAAAAGCAGCCTAAAGTTGGCTACAAATATGAAAACTTGGAAAAAAGGGAGTTTTAAATTGTATTATTGATTATTTTTATTTTTTCACCTCAAATGTGTAATAAAATCAAACTTTCATAATTATTTGCAAATCTACACAAATTAGGCTTTCCAATGACCCATTAGGTAACAAAATCGGTCCGGTAGAAGTCTAGATTTAGTTGTACAAAGTTTAACCAAAATATATCTAATTCAGTATTTTCTCACCACTATAAATTTGGAGATCACTTAGCTTATTGCCAATAACTTTTAAATGGAGAAAAATCGACCAAAGTGGATGTGATATTCTGAAAGATAATAAAATTTACTACAAATAACTACTATGCATTTATTGAAAATGCTTAATAAAGGCAGCCAAAAGCTGTCTACAAATAGAACCTCGAAAACAGAAACTTGAAAAAGCAGTTTTTAACGCTTTTTTTGTTAATTTTACTTTTTCACTACAAATATTTAATAAAATCACAATTTTATAATTATTTGCAAATCTACATCAGTTAGGCTTTCCAATGACCCATTATTTATGAAAATCGGTCCAGTGGAAGTCTAGATTTAGTTGTACAAAGTTTAAAAAAATATCCCAAACTCAATATGTTCTCATTACTATAAATTTGGAGGTTGCTTAGATTTTTTGCAAATAACTTTTAAATGGTGAGGAAATCGACCAAAGTGGAAGGGGATAATCTGAAGGGGAATAAAATTTCCCACAAATTGATACCATGCACTCTTGGAAATACAAAAAAATGCAGCCAAAAGTCGCACCCAAATAAAAAGTGTGAAAAACACAGTTTTCAATGTATTTCTTATTTCTTATGGAAAACAGGGTTTTTAAAAATTTTCACCACAAATCATAACAAAAACAAACGTTCATAATTATTTGCAAATCTACACGACTTAAGCTTTCCAACGACCCATTAATTAATAAAATCGGTCAAGTAGAACTCTAGATTTAGTTGTACAAAGATTTTTAAAACTGAATTATATATAGAATAGATGTGGAGCATTTTTATCATGATGTAGTTCTTATTCATAAAAAGTCTTTTAATTAGTAGTTTGCCTAAGTTTAATTTTAAAAGTTTTAAGAAAGTAAATGATTGTTCTTTTCAGTATCTTAAAAATTGCACAAATATTTTAATATCAGGATGGTTGCAGAGTTGAATGAAGTATTCATAGTGTTACCATAAAATATTTCACTATTCTTATGTGTACTATTGAGCTTCCAACCTGATATTAGTGATTCCAAACAAGTTCACTCAAAGTGTCAAGTGTAAAAGTTGAGAGACTCATGTTTCTAATGAGACATAACGAGAGTTAAGCAGGCATCGCTTTAGCAACTCTGATAATTACAGATTCCGGAGTGATCAGTTGATAATTGGAAACTTGTCTCACTTCATTGTCAGTCACGGTGGGGTTGTTCTTAACCAAGATTTGGAGTACGATTCTAAAAATCGTGAATATTTTAAATAGGTATTTAGTTTTAATTAAAACTGTGCGAAGTACATATGACGCACATGTGATATTAATCCTCGAATTTCTAATTTCTACGTTGTTGTGGAAAACATATTGGCTTCAACCTTTATATTTAAAACAGTTATGCGAAAAGAGCAATAGATTTTATTTTATAGATGTCAGCTTTCCTGTATGTTCGCATGCGTAGTAATGAAAAGCGTCATTCATTACTTGTACGCAATGCGATTTTCCGGTACTTCAATTTCTTATGTTCTCTGCTCCGTCTTGTACGTAAATCTCACCCTCACATGCATGGCTTTGCCCCTCACGTGCTTGGCTTTGCCCACCACGTGCTTGGCTTTGCCCCTCGCGTGCTCGGCTTTGCCCCTCACGTCCTTGGCTTTGCCCCTCACGTGCTCGGCTTTGCCCCTCACGTGCTTGGCTTTGCCCCTCACGTTTACGTGCTTGGCTTTGCCCAATACATGCTTGGCTTTTGCCCCTCGCGTGCTTGGCTTTGCCCCTCACGTGCTTGGCTTTGCCCCTCGCGTGCTTCGTTTTGCCTCTCACGTGCAATGTAGTGTTCCTTTGTTCGGATTCGTATCACACATTAAACTTAAGAGCACACCGGAAGATTATTACTATTTGTACTTGCAATTAAAAATACTATTCCACAATTTAATCAATGGATTTGTTTGGCTGATTTTATTTGATATTTAATTTTGACTGACTAACTTAGTATACAATCTTTGACTATAAAGAAAACTAGACATTCCATTCCCTTTTTGAATTTGTAGCCAGTTTTGTAAATAAAATTATTCTTGGATAGAGTAATTGTTTCTATGATTTCTTCATTATATGCCATTTTTCAACAAAACAAAGCCAAACTAAAAGACCAAACTTTTGTGAGCTATATATGATTTACGTTTCATAAACTGTAATAGTAACAAAATATAGAAAAGGAAAAAAGTCTTTCAGTGGATTAATCAATCAACTGCGGTCTTCCTTTAAATAAAAATGTGCTTCATCTGGCCCGTATATGGGCTGTCTACTACAGGCTACAGTATCCAAATTCAATTACATAACTTATTTAATCACATAAACAGTTATTAGGTATGGTTCAATCATTGGTTTATAGGTTTATAGCTTAGTAAAGAGTTATTATTAGTATTCCTATTCGTATTTTTTTTTTTTTTTTTACTTTAAAGTTTGTTGCATTCTAACGTTACGGTATTATCCATTCAGGAAAAAGTAAAATAAAATTTTTACTTTTATTGTATCTTTTTAGATTCAATATTCCCTGGAGTATTCTAGTGAAAGAGTCGAGAAGTAAGTACATATATGCCAATTTATTTATTAAATGCATAAACACCCATTTGATAAATTTTATTTGCAATACAACCATACAGCTATGGCTTATAATCTAGATAAACTAATTCAAGAAGCACCATCAGCATTAACGCTGGATAGAGAACCCATTTGGGTTCTGAAAAAGCTTTTAAGCCATACCTTAATAGAGTCGTTTAAACTACATAGCATTGTCGTAAATAGGGGTTAAAAATCTATTTACGTAAAGCAGTCTTACCACTCCTAGAGCTGAGGGGTTCAATCTCTATAAGTCTCTACTTAGCTGGATTTTAACTCGACGCGTGTTATTTATTTGGCATTAGGATCCATAGAACACCTTTGGCTGTTTAATTTTATTATATTCCCGAAAATATCTTCTATTAAAATTGTTTAATATGTGATTAATTCTGATATGTATACTGTATTGCGAACGTTTTTGCTACGAAGCCATAAACCAACAATTGAGTCAGGTTTGTTTCGTACACTAACTCTTTGACAAGCAAATAAATTACATACAAAATAAAGATCTTTCATTATCATTTACATTAAGTCAGTGACTCACACCGAGTTGATTATTTTAAGCTGAATACGAATCAAGGCGAGTGTGAAATAAGATGATCTGTTTAGGCTTTGTTACTGACTAAGATCAGCTGTTATCTTAGCCAGGACCAATTAATAATTTAAATTCTAATGATCAGGGACAGCTGGGTCCAGTTTGGATATCAAAAAGCTACTTAGCTATCTCAGGATCGAACCGCTGACCTTTTCATTGCCAGGCGAGCATTATAATCACCCAGCTTCCCAACCAGGTACAGTAGAAGTAAACAGTCAATAGTTAGTCTGGTTATTCGCAGCCTTGGAATTAAACTTCGGTTCAATAGTAGTTGGTTCAATTTCATCCTTAAAACTACAGATCATCTACCAAATAAAACCGATGCAAGTTCTATTGATGAAAGCAAGAATAGGTGTGATAAAATGCATAATAAGGCTACGTATTGTTTTAAAGAATTTAATATCAAACACCCACTTTAAAGGATATCGGATTGAAAATATAAACTACAGTAATCTTTATAAGCTCAAACTTATGAAAACTAAACACCAATAACTTTAACCATTTAATTGGATGTCAAACAATTGAAAAGTTATTTAGTGCACACATAGGGACTCGTGGTAGATACAATTTTAGATAGGGTTTGTTTTAGCTTTACTGCTCTCTAGGGTAAAACATAAGATAAAGATACTCGATTTTCTGCAAGCAACATATTAGGAGTCAAGCTTTAAAGTCCTATGTTAGAAATAAAAGTAGAAAATATTATAATAAGCTTCCATGTCTATTGAATTGCCCTGTTTAGGTCCACTTATCGACGATGCAGGTCTTATGATTGGAGCGCTGGAGGAAACATGCCACTTAAACACTCCGTTTGATCTCATTAGCAAAATTAGTGAAAATGCAACGTCGCTCATCTCCTGATGATGTGGGACGAGCTGCTAACTATCGTCAACAGATTGCTCCAGGGTCTGTAATTATCTTGGTTGATAAAGATGTACCTCTTTATGACTAATTGTTATTCCTCATATTCTAGAAACGGTATTGAATTTCATGTTAGTAATACAGTCAGAGTGATACACTGGCCTAGTGATAATAGCATGAGACGTCCTTTAATATCGGATCCTATTTTATAAACGAAAATGATAAACTCATAAAAATATTTTACTTAATGCGCAATGTAGAATTATATTGTACATAGTTGGAAGTGTTGGATCACAGTCTAGTATTTAGGTTAAAGTCCAACCGCAAGCTAGTTACAACTTGTATAATAGAACAGCTGTACCCACTGCTACTTGCAGTGCAACAATTGTAATCCTGAATCGTAGAACGTAGTTCTTATCTTATATTAGTACGGCACACGTAGTTCAACTTCTACAAAGTTTAAATATTCTTTTATAATTGTTTATACGGAAAAGCAATATCATGTTTTATTCTGAAATGAAATTAGGCGTAGGTTTTTGTTAGGATTGTGTAATATAAATAAATATCTAGTAGTGACTAAAATTTTGAGTCATATTACTAAATTTATGATTAAAAGCACATTTATGTGTTGCACCTAATTAATCAACAGGGGAAAATATACAATAACAAACAATGAACTCTCATACAACTGGGTATAAAGATAAACAAAAGTTTTACAATTAATCAGCAAAGCCCATATTAAACCAGGTTTAACGTTTCATTACCAAAGTTGTTTTACAGCTATCAGTAATAGACTCGTGTTAATTAAGATCTTAGCACACGCACTTAAGACTTTGCTACCGCTGCTTAGTTTGAAAAGGGGGTTTGAATTTGTGCGGAAAGGCCTTAGGGTATTAGTAAGCTTACCATTTAAAAGACGGCACAGCTTGTCTATAAGTACTAAGTTTTGTTTTACTTCACTAATAGTATTATTAACTGACATTATGTTTTAAAACAACACTTTAGCCTAATATATTCTTATGTCGTCTAATAAGGGAGTGAGCTGGTCTAGTGTAAGTGTGTGACTTCAGTCCCTAAAGTCCCGGGTTCAAATCCCACCAACACCAAATGATTTTATCTACGTGATATTTCTGCAAACCCTAGGTCTAGCCTGAAGCAATGGGAAAAACAGTTCCCGGCTCGTGCCTAGCGTCCTAGAAAAAAAGGAAAAAAGAAAATGTTGCCTAATAAACACTACTAAGTAACCTTATAACTCAGTGATTTTTTTATTCGTCATGGATTCAAAGAAAAGTGTTCAGGGATCAACAGGTTGCAGCATACTGAAGGAAAATTATACCAACCATGCTCACTTAAATCTTAAAGGCAAATATTAGACAGATTCTGCAGATCTAATGTAACATAACAGGGATCGCAGGAAATGTCTTTAAGAATCCAGATAGTTACACACACCATAGTTGGCGAAAGTTAGCTCGTTTTACATAGCCAGTCACTCTTAAAAATGTCCTCACTCGTTGACTGTTGTAACTAGATAGCCATAACGAGTTAAAAGAGAAGCCCATATTGTAACGCTGACCATTGCAGACTACGGAGTGCGTATACCAGTCAGGTTTGAAAGTTACGCTAATCTTTGGCTAACAATACGATGATAGGGACAGGTTACAACGACTTTGAACAAGTGCATAATTATACATACAGTACGTGTATAATTCATATAGTACATATATGTACGTATATATTGTATAGTACGCTGACTATTACAGATTCCAGAGCAACCTCTTCACATTAATCATCAACATATCCTACCTCGTCACGCTTGAAAGCGTTTCTGCTCTCAAGCTATTGTCACTAATGAGTCATAATTAGTTTGAAAGTGGAGCCTATCTAGTAACGCTGACGATTGCAGGATTCATCGTAATCTGTTGACTTGAAGAGGAAACTTCTTTCAAATCGTCTTGTCGTTTTCGTCTGTTACTTCGGCAAATAACGTTGCTTTCGATAATGGTGTCTAATGAGACTTAACAAGAGTCAAAGAGGCATATCTTTGAGCAGCTAAGATAATTACAGGTGCCAGAACGATCTGTTGGCGATAATAATTAGCAACTCATCTCACATCATCAGTCACACTGGAGAGTGTTTAACTAAAATTTGAAATATTGTATAGCATCAGAATACTGCATTTATTGCCTGTTTTCAGAATATTAGAAAGAAATATTAGAAAGTAAATAAGATACCCTAGTGTTACCGCAGGGGATTTAAGTGCAACATTTAATTTTGAAATTAATTGGATATAAGTTCTCATGTACTTTAGTTTTACTGTTATTTCTCAAACTAAAGTTAGTGCTTTATTGATGTAGATAAACGGTTGTAATGATGTTGTAAATAATGATAATAATGATATTGTAATGATATATTAACCGTGCAATGAACTATTTACAATGTTTATCAATCATTGTAAATAGTTTATTGCACGGTTTTTTTAAAATTTTGCTAATCAATATTACTAGCTTAAGGGTTGCTATTATTAAATGTAAAAAGTGTTTACAAAGATTTAAATATCAAAGCTGTTACCTGTCATTTTACTAGTTTGCTTCAACGAAACACGTGATAAACCGCTACAGGAGGTAAAGTGATATTAACTAAACTACAACAGGAATAAATGTTGGTACTTAATTTAAAATTTTATCTATGAACAACAATGATGTATCGTATTTGTTATCGTAGTGTAACGTAATTCTCCATATGGCGAATAAAATATTTCTGAATAACGAAGTTCTCTAAGTTTGATTGCTGAAAGAGATTTTGCAATTAATTTTTTATGTGAATTATACATAAATTGTAACAACATTATCATAAATTTATCGTACTTGTGTAAGTAAAAGTTAAACTAACCTGTTCCACCCAAACGTTCGTAGTCATAATCTGATTCTTCAAGTTCTGAAACAACACAACCACAATATTAATTGAGATTTCCAGAGTCAAAACTGCTGCGAACTGTTTTGATATATTATGTAAATCATAATATTTATTTCAGTAGCCAGGCCTGGAAAGAAATTGTTTTATTCAACTTTATATCAGACAGTAGGATGCTTATAGTTAGTTTTAATTGGTTACAATTAGTATTTTTACGCTCCTTTGTAAGGGAACGGTCTAAACCCTGGGATTGTTGCTGTTTAAAGTTGACCATTACTAAACTCACCGAAATAGCACCATAGCTCTAGTTGATAGGTAGCGTTAGACATAATTAATTAACATCCCAATGATGAATTGCATCTGGCTTTGGAGCTTAACCCACACAGCGAACCTTCATATTTGAAGATGACCACTAAAAATAATAGATTACCCTGACAGTTTTACTAAAAAGATAATGACACACGATACTTATTGTAAATATGGACTTTGTTCAGAAATAATGTTATTTGAAATATCGTATGTAGAGAGAAAAAGATGTACAGGTACATGAACATATAGAAAACCTCTCGTTTTGATATTTCAATGATCATCGTGGTCAGAATCGTGGTATAACTATGTAGTGATTTAATTATACAACCCAAATTCCTTAAAATAGTGCAAAATTAAAGCTAATTTATTCTCCAAAGAAATTGTATACAAGGAAAACCTACACTACACTTAATAATCCAAACGTACAAACAACGATCTAATCTAATTCATTAACTGACCAGCCAATTAATACCTGCTATGAAGCAATCCATTTAATTGCAGTTTCAACTAGTTTCGACTCCTATGTGGAGTCAT
Source organism: Macrosteles quadrilineatus (assembly GCF_028750875.1). Lineage (NCBI taxonomy): Eukaryota > Metazoa > Arthropoda > Insecta > Hemiptera > Cicadellidae > Macrosteles > Macrosteles quadrilineatus. Next base: position 103,847,349 of record NW_026542602.1, on the reverse strand, counting down.
CATCAGGTGGTACAAGAACTTCTTCAATTAAATGCAAATAAAAAAACACTGCAATACTGCAATTAAATGGATTGCTTGATAGCATGTATTTAAACCTTTTTAATATTATTTGGCAACCCGGAGGCTACCATCCCATGCAATTAATACCATCAATCACTTAACCCACGTTACAGTGAATTTTTGTTCAACCCAATTTGAAAGTTTCAAAAACAAGAACTGAAATGCATTGATCAACCTAAATCCAAGCCAAACTAAAGACGGGTTATCGGCACTTCCATGTAATGTTGAGGTAAATACAAAAACTGTTATCGACTAATAACCAGGTTACTGAGTTTAATCGATCATTGCGTACCCATTTAACCGACTACAAAAGGTCAATGGAATTATCTTTTGCTCCGATGATCAATAGGTTGAGGTTAGGTGGGTATGGATCTGCGTAAAGGGATGATTTGGGGGGGGGGGGGTGAGTGGGGGATCTACGAGAACGCACCTGGGAGTAATGGCAGCATTTTGTAGTATTTTGGGATGAAATTTATGCATTAGGGGTTGGTTTTACTATCTGCGCCAGAATGGGTTGTTTACGTCTTTACGCTTAGAAAGTGTGTTATCGTACGTTTCCCATCTCAAATGCAACCTTGGAATCTTCTTTATAGAACCGTAGGGATACGAGGTCATTTGTTGCTCTTTAATTGTATTTAAAGTAACATTTTTTCACGCGTTGTAAGTTTATGTCTTATTTGAAAAAAATTTCTTAATTTAAATGGATTGTAAATAAAGTAGTATTATTCAGTGGCATTTCATTCCCAAATTAAACATTTAAATGTTTATAATCTTATACGTTACGGATAGGCACGTGAAATAAATTAGGCCCAACAGGAGGATGACTAAACACGATAATATTAATATATTGTTTTATAATAATAAAATATTATCCATACTTGCGATTTTTAATTAATACATTTTTTATTTAGGGATTTTTTCCCATAAATAGCAAACGTTTTGCAAAACACAACCGTTATGTAATTCAATGTTTTATTTATAACTAAATAGTTAATCTAAACGAAATATTTTTTTTACTGACCATCGGCATTGACTATAACACTAGTGTTATATAGTCATTATGACTATATAACATTATCATACATATCGTAACATATAACATTATCATTATCATAATTGTTAAATTGACTATATAACACTAGTGTGCCATTGGGCTTGAATTTTTTATTTCAATTTTTTAACTAGTAGGCTATGTATATTTTTTAGAACGAAAATAATGCTTAACATGCTTTTACTTGATCCAGTATGAAATGGTTATAGGATCTCTCTCAGAAAATGTGTCTGTTTATTTAGGATGACCAAGTTGTATTATGTAAAAAAATATCAGCGAAAACATTTCTGAAGGTTATGTATGAAGACTTGACTACATTAAATCAAGTTCATAGTTATATACAGATATGGCTTTGTTATACCTAACTCGACAATAGTTTAAATGTTCAGTAAAAATTACCAAAAGAGATAAGGAAATTACCCAAATCGATTCTTTGAGCCGGATTATAAGTTAAAGGACTGAGTCAAAACATATATTTTTGGAAGATCATTCAAAGACAGTTCAGAGTTTCCAGATGTAAGACACGTTCACTTATTGATTGCAAAGTCGTCAAGGGAGTCAAGTTTTAGGAGGAACTTCTTCGTCCACTCTCGATTTTTCTTACTTTATCGTTGACATTTGGTACACTACCGGGTTTACATAGTATATACAGAACGAGATTTCTTATTTGAATGAACGGTACAAAGTTAAACTTTGTAAAAAGTAGTGTGTTAGAAAACAAACTTTTAAACAATAGTAAGCTATTGATTTTTCTAAGATTTTACTTTATAGTTTCTGAAAATTGCTGGGAGGGTTAAAAGTCCAATTCGGTATAAATGTTCACAACAAGAACACTATTCAAAAATTAGAAAACTGTGCCACTCACAAATAAATGAAAACTTTTATCTCGCTATCTCATGATTAAGAAGAAAAAAAAATTGAAACCATTATATATATTTCAGAAACACAATAGTCTTTATATTTCTTTTAACTAACATTCATCTCATAGTATATCTCAACGTGTTTAATGTCTTATATCTTTGAATCCACTGGAGACAATTTTTTACAATAATAGTACACTTTTAGCTAAAGGTTTTGACATAATTGTATAAGAGGATACCTAATTTAAAGAATCGAAATACATAAACAGACCTAATTCTTTACTAGTCTGATGAAAGAACTATTTAAACACTATTGGTTACATTGACTATTTTAATTTAAATTTGTGTTTTATACATATATGGTGTAATTCACAGGTAATATTATTCACATACATTTTAACTTCTTATGTTAAGCTAGCAGATTCAGGGAGCCTAGCTGTAGAGTAGGCCTGTAAATAACTGAGTTATTTATTGCCCGACTTTCTTCCTTTCTCTTTTATTCTTGCTTTTAAGAGGAGAATTTATGGAAATCGCGCTAAGAAGTATTGTGAAAAAGGGCTCTTTATTTTATACCATGCAGTAAACACGTAATGTTGTTTGATTTTCGTTGCCTGGTTTCATAGTGAATAATAACAGTAAATATAAATGCCAATGAAAATAGCATCTATTTTAGTTTAATGCAAACTATCTAAGCGGGAATATCAATAACGCATTCTTTGCTTGCAATACTTCTTTTAAAACTGTGTCCTGCAATGACGTAGTAACTGAAATTGTTACACTTACAACTATAATAAATGTATGGTAACTTTTAATTTAGTGAAACCAGATGATAATTTGTATAATTCGTTCTTCTTAAATAAATCTTAATTAATATTGTTGTGTGAGTTTTATGTGGTGTCTTAGGATAACAATAACATTTTAATGCACAATTGACCTCAATGTTTAAACACAATGTTGTTGAGTTCAGTTTACTTTTAAGTACTCAACAGTTATCTCCCTCGGTTTGAATGTGTATGGTTTTTGAATTTTTGTTTACCTACTTTTTTATACAACTTATAAATTTTTAAGTTTAATATTATATAACCTTAAACATAAGGACACCTTATGTAACAACCTTAAAAATTATGATTTCAGTAAAACATTGGAAAGTGGCCTTTTAATCAAGAAAATATAATACATTTTTTAATGTTATATGAATAAGACAAAAACTAAAGTGATAATGCTGCAATATATGACTAAAGACATGTTGATGGACGAACATAATAAAATATAACATAACGAATTCACGGGAGTTCTGGTTGCGTTATTATAGACCAATATATTACAATATAATTGATATTATTTTAAGAAAAGTAGTGATGAGGTTTCAGGTGATTATTGTTACTAATAGACCCTTCAGTTTGTTAACGGGAAATACCTACATATTATTTTATGCACTGTGTAAAGTAAACCCCTTGTATCTTGATAGTAACTGCGTACTTGACTTATTGTTGATCACATTGTTTATCAGTTATTTTACTTTCTATCTCATAAGGGAACTAAAAATTAATTAACGTTCTGCAAACAAACTAATAAAAATATCTTATACTCCTTTTGCTTTGGTTTAAGAATTTCCTTTATATAATAAAATCTACAACAATAAATATGAAATACATCCAAGGTGATATATTGGTTAAGGAATACATGTCATGCACAATATATTCATAGCATTTTCAAAGGGCAAGGTGTAAGGTGAAAATCCTGTTAAATGTTCACATTTACCAGGTTGTTTTCTTAAGGATGAGTTAATGGCGTTGGCAAGAACTCAGGGCTGTAGAAATAAAGAGAAAGGTTGTGAATTTTATTTCACCCATTGTGCCCTAAAACAGAACGAGCCGTGGCCGTTACTCGCAGGTGTGTTTCCATATTAAAATAACCCTTCCCTAACCTCTTTACCAAGATATCTCTCCTTTTGCGTCATCAGTATTTTAAATCGCAGTTTTACAGATTTTGCCAATAAAATTATGTATTTCTGCGCAAAATAATGAACCGCATTTAATAGTACATATTGATTGCATTTGAATTTTTAAACGTATTGAAAATCCAAAATTGAAAAAAATTACAACTTATTGGGCTAAATTTAACAAATATTATCGTGAATTTTTGTGTGTTTAATAACTTAATACAACATTAGATGAAATTGTGTCCCCTCTCAAGTAAGCCTACCTACAAAGTGGCACGTGCAAGGCGAAGCCGATGACGAACATAGACTCACGCATAGTACCTCCATGTTTTTTCATTTTTTTAAATTTAAATTTTTAATGGTGATTTTCCCACGAAAACCCTAAAAATAATGGAAAATTAAAATTTTATCAAAAACGGCCCGAATCATTTAAATAAAAATTTAGTTTAAAATATTCCATTTAACTGTAAACAAAATGGTACAACCCCCATCGCCGTTACATACAATCGCCCAACTTTACATACATCGTTAAAAAAGCATTGAGCTTAATCGCTTTTTATCTCGTCTTAATGTAACTATTCAACAAATAAAACTACAAACATTTGCGACAATTTAAATGAAATACTACACTCATGATGATTTTAAACCCAAAATATACAATCTTCATTTATATTTTCATTTTGTAACATAGAACTCGACATCACACAAGTCAAATTTGATGAACCATGATTAAAAATACAATTAACCGTAATTAGTTTGACGTTTTTGTGGATATTTGTTAGATTCAGTGTTATGGTGATGTTTTTTCACTCTAAAACTGCGAAACTTCAGTGTAAACTAAGGTCGAGAAGCAATGCTTCCTGACAACAACAGTTGGATTGTAATCAATGACAACAATCTGTCTCAACATTTTGTGCAGTAGACTGGGACAATACCTCCCTCAACGAGTCTTATAAGTTAGACTTTCTTAATCTATCGGTGTTAACTAAAAGATTTTAGGCCTACATGCCACATGAAAATATACTTTCGTAAGAGGAAAAAAATACGACCCATCTAAACAGTACTGAACTGAACGATACTTTAAGTTCAGTTTCTTTTAGGAATAATTATAAGTTTTAAAAATATTTGGTTCATTATGCGAGCAAATTGAAAAAAAAAACATCTTTAAACATCAAAAACTATTTGTAACAAATTTCACAAAAATAATTTATTGTTAACATAATTGAAATGAACAATGATTAAAATTTAGGGGGTGAAAGTGATATAAGAACCATAGAATAGTCACATTTTTGATAAATGACGAGGAAATATTAACAATTTCATAATTCGAATAAATAGGGTTTAAATATGTTTCTAACAAACAGTTGTAATGCGACGAATACTGAAAACAGACTTTTAATTGCTGCGATTAAATGATTTAAATAACAGTACTGTACATAGTTCTCATATTATTACCAAGTAACATTTCAAAAACATAAATAATCTAAAGTACCAGATCAATTATGTCATGCGTTGAACTATGTTTTGTAGCCATCCAAAGAATTTAATGTAAATCCAATGTGAATTCAACAAAACCAACGGAGAAATTAGTTAAATATTTTCCAATCGTTAACATTATTTTACCTAGTTTCTTGAGTAAAGTTAAATGAATGAATATCCATACGTCTATAAGAATTAACTTCCCAACACAAATTCAAAAGTTGATTTTCCTCGTTTGCTCTGCCCTCCATTACAGGATTAATCAGTGGGACACCAAAGTAAGCCTTGTAGCGTGTGTCACATGTGAACACTACACGCCAGATACAATGGTTCAGCGGCGATTGAACCCAGCGATATGTTTGTTTGGCGTTCAATAGCTAGGATATTTAACAATGTAACTTTACCAATGGTAAAAAAATATAGTTAATTATTATTAATATATGAAAAATCCAGTTGTTTCTTTACAAATTACGATCTTACTGTTCTGTACAAAGATCACGATAAAGGTTATCTGGTAAGTGGACATGGCCAGACTCTACCGATGACCACAGCGCAGGTCAGGGGCCAGGACATTGGGATGTACGGCGAACCTAACAGCCACCAGCCGCCGAAACAGAGCAAGCTCGGACGACAGTCGGACAGTCGAGGGTTGGGGCGGTAAGGGGGAGGCAGAGAACCGGGGGAGGGGAAGCGGCCAAATGCGCCCCTCCACTTTGCTGTCGTACGCATCGCTCCGAACGCCGACGGTGCTGCTGCCTGGGCGGATTTTGTTTACTACAGAGCTCACTGCACCACCTTAATGAAGCGAAGCTCATCAGGGCATTTTGCCTTTGTTCATCGAATGTTGCTATCTTAATTTAGTTATGTAGATAATTTCTGTTCCGTTTAGCCATTGTTGTTGTTTTTTGTTACCATTGTTAAGTTAAGTTTATGTTTTTATTGAATTTTTGTGAAACTAAACGTCATATGAAAAAGGTCGATATTTTTCATTTTTGGAAATCATTATTTTAATCAAAGAATGAATGGTGTTTGTAGCTAAAAAGATACATTTTTACCGTCAATAACATAATTGAAAACTTTTAAATGTTATGATCATGTACATACAAAATATATATCTACACATCGACGAAATATGACAGCAATACATTGAAAAAAAAGGTTCACGCATCTACTAAAAAGGCCAATTACAGATTTTAGCTTTCGGGTTTAAGATATAAATTAAACAAGAGAAATCATATTTATCAATGCGCTTTGTTAAAAATAAATGGAGAAACTTTGGTAGAATATTTGAAACGTTTTATCACCACTATGGAAAAGATTAAATAGGAAAGTAAGTGTTGTACGTTTAAAAATGGTGTGAATAACTTTGATAGCATGGGAAATTATATCAAAATTTATATTTATAGTTGACTTAGCTTTAAACCGATATTTTAAACTTGACCATTAATACTATAATTGTTACAGTATATTGTAACCATTTTAAGCATATTTATACTTTAATGGAGTACAATGATTAAACGCAACTCGATGATTTTATGTTATCGTAAAATATTTTAGTGTCAACATTTGTTTTTAGTGGGTATCACTTAGTCACAGTGGGAACAAAATTAGAATTAAGTGTTTATATTATCTATGATTCAGGTTGGACTTCAAGGACAAAAAAACTTGTCGAAAATCTACCTTACCATTTAGCTAAAGTTAAGAACCATTTGAACTCACAGCTTTAAGAACCATGTACCAGGAATTTGATGATTATTTTTTGTTTGCTTTTTGTATTTTATTTTATTCTGCTTCCAAACTAATTTGTTGAAATACTAAAGATTTGGAGAGGGGTTGATTTAAGGGACGATCTGCAGTTAATTTTTTAGTATGATTTACGATATAAAATAATTCAAAAGTCATAATACAAGAAGCTACACACAGTTGGCCTTTGCTCACTAATATTAATTAATTTTGCGTCTGTTAGGGATCAAATGTCAAAGAACAGAAAAAAACTTACAAAAAGTACCCCAAAAGTATTCGAAATAAGTATAAATTTTTTGTAGTCCAAGCCATCTAAAAGTCATGTAAAATATAAAATAAAATACAGTATAAAAAAATTTTAATGTGAATATTTGTATGATAATCAAATTACATAAGTTTTTGCCCACGTCCCAGTTATACATCATGAGAATATAACCTACATATGTAGAATTTAACAAAGTTGAGCAAGGTGGGTTCTATGAGGGAGTAACAGTGTAGATTTGGAGTGAGATAGGAGGGTGAGATAACTGAGATTAGGGGATGTAAGGGCGCGAGGGGATGAGAGGTGACTTGCTTTGTCTCCATGTAACCATTCTCTGTCAATCCCTCAATTACCAACTTTAATCGTACAACAAACATTTTTTAGTTATTAATACAGGTTTTAGCTCAAATATTTGCAAATAAATATTGTTTCAAAACTGTTGTGTTTGTATGTATCTGAAGTTTACAACAGTGCTTTGCACTTTCATACAGCGAACACTAAAATATGTGTGAAATTCCCTACTACCTAATCCAATTCATAATTAAACGTGGTAGGCCTAGTTAGGTTTAAAAAAATACAATACAAAATCATTAGGTAATAAATTTCATAAAAACATAAATCCAGTACTGAACCATGGATGTAACCCTGATAATAACCATCAGCGTATATTAAATGAAGTGCATTAAATACTTTCCTATCGAAACTTAAGTAATTATATCGGTAAGAGCTTTCTCCAACTGTAGTTTTTACAATTAATTCGTTTTCCAGCCAAGCAGAGGAAAATTGTTTTTCTGTTGAGTAAAAGTGAAAAACTGCCCAAGTTGGTCGAAATATCAAAACCCCATCCATCGTCCGTCCCACTGGCTTTGCGGTAGGTCATTTGTCTCAAACCATTGTTTATATTTTGATCTCCACGTTTTTGTTTTGGCTAAAAAGAATTTATAAACCTATTTCGATGGTTTTGGCTGTAAGCAGGTTAGCATTGTTGATGCTTTGAGCAGAAAATACTACAAAAATAGCAATAGTTAATATGATACTTTATCATGCTACAAAACTACTCCATTGATTACCATGTGACTTTTGTTAGAGATAAGATATTTTAAAAGATCTCTATTGGATGCACTAAAATGAATGATTCAGGTAAAAAAAAAATTTTTAAGAGAGAAATTGAGTGGCATGTGGAATCCATTCAATTTTAAAATAGTCAATTGTGTAGCCTAGGTTGCTAGGGCTACTAAAATAATAAAAAAATGTAGATATACACAAAACTTATGATTGGAATAGTTGTGGTAGTGTAGAGACACCACGTTAGCCCCCTGCAGAGTCTGGAATACCAGCCACTTTCAAATTCGGTTTTATAGTTGTGACAGTGTAGTGGCACCACAGATCTAGTCATGCACCGACAGGGCGGGCGCGGCACGGGACTTCCCCATAGCCACCTCTAGAGGTGGCTGTGACTTCCCCCATTCTCTACTGGTCTCCATGTCTCCGACGAAGTCGGACTCACAGTTTTAGCTCGCAGACTATCCTAAATTGTGCGGTTATCCCGTACCGTCCGTCCGTGCCGAACCGCCGTAGTGCGCACGTAGCTTAAGATGGCCTTAATATTTCGTCATATACTGTATATTTTTTATTTGTCAATATGTAAAGCTTTTATTTAAATTATCATTACCAATTGTATAGCCGTTTAACATAAAAAAGGCATTTGGGCTATTTAAGGAAAAATAAGTTTTTCCGACACATGATAAAACAGTTAAGACCAGAAGTGCATTGGCTGTAAAGAATAATTAATTAATTATTATTCCTTTAGCGGTGTAAGTAAATATACTGTATTAAAACATGACCTGTATTAGCATTACAATTGTTTTCCAAAGGTTTTGTTGATTAACATCATGTTATAGAATATAAGATTTGTTAACCTAACTCAAAGTTCAACTTGTGTTAAAAGTTCAACTTGTGTAAAAAGAAAGCAAGGTGAAAGAAGCAAAACTTATTTTGTGTCTGAGAAAAAACTACTTTGCTGATGACGTCGTGTAAGGCCTTTTACTCCCCTATAATGCTCAAACTGTATTAGAAACAAACAAACGCGTGTATTCAACAATTAAAACGTTCATAAGAAAAAATTAAAGACTTCTTGTAGACTTGGTATACTACAAATAAAAACAAATCTTCTGTAAACTGGTAACGATATTTAAAACACTGTCACAGAAACTACATTTGATACAAAAATGGTAAACAATAAAGATACGCTGAAATGATTTCAAGCAGCGTCCGGAACCAGTATTAGGAAGGTGTCTGTTGTTTATGTTGGCAATATAGACAAAACGATGCTGTAACGTCCGATAAACATAATATATCACCAGTGGCTTTGGCGAAATCGACTCGTATTTCGCAGTTTTCGCCCAAGCCGAACATATTGTGTTGTTCAATACCGGCCGAGGACAATGGCACATAACGCCTCTTTGAACCACAATCTTGCTTATAGTGCACAATGTCTCAATAACGTTGGTCCAAAACTGTTGAATAGCGCATTGTACCTAAACCAAACTGTTAGGGCTGGTCTTCATTAAAGCTTTTCTTTAGTCTGTACTAGCCTTCAAAAATTGTGTTGAAGTGATTTAATTTATAAAATCAGTCAAGTAATACATTTTTTATATTATATACAGGTTGTATTTACAATTTTATTTGTATAGCTGGGTAGCTCAGTGGTCATAATGTTCGCCTGGTAATCAAACGGTTGCCGATTAGATCTTCGATTCGAAGAGTGTTAAGTTGTTTTAAGGTTCCAAATTCTCCCAGCTGTTTTTGATCATTGTGCTTTTGTCCTGGCTAATGAAACAGCTGGCTTTAGTCAGTACAAAGCTACATATTTTCATTCTTTTACTCGTATTTGGGCAAAATACGCACCATGCTGCGTCCCTATCTCAATTCATGATAATACCAATGAAATTCTCACCAATGTAACACTATACTTAAATAAAACTACAACAACCAACTATGAAGAAAACCTACAGACTTTGCAAGTTTATAGTTGTTTAATTGATATTTTATTCTAACAGGTACATACGGGTAATAATTGATGTAAAATTATACTAAAATTATGACCAAAAACGGCTCAGCTTTTTAGGTTTTCCGCTCTAAAGATCACATAAATAGTTTTTCGCAAAATCACAGCAAAACATATCCATAAATACAAGCGATGTCGGATGAAGTAGTTATTTTAATTATAAAGAAAATAAAAAATAACCTGAATTTGAGGGCCCTGCTGTTTTTTGCCTTTTCAAGCCTTATACTTTGCCTGAAGTCTTATTTACTTATATGTAAAAGAACATTGTTTAGATGAAATGATGGAAGTTAATTATAATTGTGTTTACTATTAAGTTTTGATATAATAATAAAAATAACTAGTGGCTTGTAGGGACATAAGTCCCTAAAAAACTCGAATGTAAAACAAATTATTGTAATATTTAAACAAACCCAGAATAAAATTATCTATGTGCCAGAATTCAAACTTATATCCCTTATTTAATTAACGAAAAACTTCGAAACTTAACGAAAACTTTGTAATAAAGCTTTTAGCTTGTGAAGAAATATTCACACCCAAGAGAAGAATAAAACTTCTGTGTTTGGGCAGGAGTCTCAATCAAAACTCATAACAAACACAAGAAAAAATATCTGTAAAGGATGGCAAAATGAATTATGAATGAATCCTTTAGTTCTATAATTGTTGAGTAAAAGACAACAAAGAAAAACAATATTTACCAATATCTAGGAAGTAAAATGAAACATATGTACTATAATGAGAACACGTTTAAGAAGTAGAAGGAAATACTGAAAACACAGATTCTGAAATACAAATACTTACAAAGACAATGCAATATGTATTTACTGAAAAAACACTACCACTTGATACGAAAACAGTGATCCTGAACCTAGGTATCATTATGAATATGGTAATTTATGGCTAATTTGTTAATATGGGCACTCATATAAAATTAGTTACAGAAAGAATATTTTTATAAAATATAAATCCTTTGTCATATTTTTTTAGCTAAGTTTCTTCACATAACGCTATAAAAATAGTGGACGTATATGAGTTGAACATAAATCATTTCAGATTGAGGAACATAAATAATGAACCTGCTGATAAATGAACCTATTCAGGTTACACTTAAAGAAGGAAAAGCCAAATTCGAATAAGGGCATTTAAAAAAGTATCACCATCTAAAATATTGACGGTAACAAAAGTTTGTTATCGGGCAACAATGTTATTTAATTTATTTTAAGATGGAGGAAAAGCTTAATACGACGGGATGGAGCCTTTAAGCATACTTGTGGCGAACTGCCTAAAATGTAATAACCGTTTCTTTAGAGGGGGTATTATGATAAGTTCTTAATAAACAGTGCAGATTACCTCATAACAAAAGTCTCTTGGTCAGTAATTTTAATATATTTATCATATCTACTGTCACTAAACAGGCGATTAAAGTATATATAGGCTATTAAGTATATAGGCTCCACACTCGCTACACTTTTCAGATAACTCTTTTAATTTTGTTCTCTTCTGTTACTCTTCTAAAGTTTGATACTAATAAAAACTAGTAGGCCTATTCACAACTTTTACTAGCATACAGTTTTACTCGAGGAAGAAAACACAGGCTCCTCGTGAAGGTTAAATTTATCAATATTGAAAATTTGTTGTTGCATTTAAGCTTTTACCCATTAAAAGGTTTTAAGATAACACAAACCTTTTTAAGATGTCAACTGATAGTATATTATAAAGATATTGCAGTATACTATACGATATTTGTAAATTTTAATGTCCCTGATTTCTTAGGTAAGAGACCACTCTTTGAAAGTGTTGTGTGTACTTTTGCACGATTGGTCATATTTACCTGTTATCAAAGAGAAACAGTTCAAACTATTTCTAAAAATGGCAAATATACTTGCGACGAGCAAGGATGAGTCCGAGCGGCGAGCACTGCGCGGAAATTCCTATCGCACATGGTCTTTCTCCACCGTGAGCGTTGTAGTACATGGTGGTGAGGGGGGTGGTGTTGGACTTTGCCCTAGACACCACTTCAGTACACCATTTAATGTTTCCTCTGTACTTTACTTCTCTTTAGTATAAGATAAAAATGCATATATAAATCTGTTGAAAACTAGTCGTACTACCTTGTAATGTGCATCATTCACATAACACCTTTAACGCTCTATTGTAGGTATACATTTTGTACTTTTCATTGTATACCATACAAAATTATACTTTTGTATAATCTGGCTGTAGAATTACATTTCAATTGTTGCGGATCTAAACCTTTACAAGTTGAAAAACTTGTTAATATTTTGAATTCAACATAACTGCTAAAGGTATTAAAAAATTAATTTACATAATGTGTTTAGCTTTACAAGAGTTGCAATTTTCTAAGAAATGAGAGTACTCAAGTGTAATATAATCAGTTCAAGTGTGAGGCGGCGCTTGAATTCAGCTGTGTGAAGATTGCAAGTCCACTTCAGTTAAACGGTCTACCGTAATAACAGTTTCCCCAAGGTGGCAAGAAGATTATAATTGGTTCAACAAGCATATTTCATTTCCCCTCACAGTAAAATGATTCAAGAGGATTTTTAAAACTTTTTACTTTTTCTGATTGGTAACTTGCGTGTCAACCGTGCAATTCTGTAGGAGTATGGATTTTGTTTTTATATGTATGTCAAAAAGATATTTAGTAATGATTCAAAAATTTCACATGTATAATCATTATACTCCAAAACAAACGGGTGTACGGGCAAACTTTTATTTTCATCCGAGGCTTTTTGATTTTTTTTGTTGAACGAGAAATCGATTGGAGTTGGTCATAATGCTGGGGAAATCCGGTTTCTGTCCTACAGCCCTTGAAACTTCCCATGTTTTTGGCAACATCTTTTTGTGGTGGCATTAAAACAGCTGTTACGGATTGTTTTCATTTTCATAATTTTATTTGACGTGTAAGCAAAATTAACTGTATTGGTTAGTTTGGACTAAACTTATGTCGGCGGATGAGGGATATTATAGAATAAGCATTAACTTATTCACGCACATTGCAAGCGGACAATATAAAAAATGTGAAATACCGTGCTAAACTAAATGCTGAAGCAGGAACGACATTATCCTAATGCTACTGGGAAATAAGAAGGTTTGAAAAAGTTCAAATTCAATAATTAACTCTCTTAAAAAATGTTTTATTGAATCTGAGCAAAACCCAGTTTCCCGGTACTGAAATATAAAAAATAAGTTGAACCAACATGAAATGTTAACCAAAATAGAATAACGTGATTATATGAGTCCAAACCGTTCCATATTTATTCTAGTGAACAGTATTGGCTTGCTTTTAAACAATAACACAACAGTAAGCAGTTGTTGAAAACATATTCAAAGAGAGGAAATGTAATCAAACAAAGGATCTCCTGAGAGACGAGAACGACTGAAGTGAGTTAACAAGTTACCTTAGAGGGTTTCTAGCAAGGACGAAGCTTCTTGTTGACTGTTTGTTGTTGTTGTTCAACAGTGACGCTGTTGAATGTGCTACAATAATGATTGAGGACACGATAAAAGGGGATTTTACAGCAGTTAGGTCAACATGTAAAATGTTTTAAAATTTATTCTTGACAGAGCAATTTTTAAAAATATGAGTCTTAGTTTTAAAAAGTAATTGTTATAAACACGGGGTTTTCTATACGTGTAAAAACATTAATGGAAAAATCATTACAAGATAATTAATTACTACTAAACGGATTACTGACCATGGCTTAGAAGAAACTCATGGCTAAGCATTATAAGCTATTTAAAATGCTATGTACGCTAGGTTACGTTAATGTAAAAAAAAATGTAAATTAACAACCATTTTATATTCCAACACACTAGGCGATATATTCTCATAATCTTAGCTCATGTATGTAAAAAACAGAACAGTAAATTGAATTACAAAAATTGAACGAGTACTTTCTTGCAGATTTATTCCCTAAGTTTACAAATTTTATAGTTAGGGACTTTGAGTGCCAGTGAGAAACATAAAGCATTCAAAGCTCAAATGAATACAAATACAAGATCGCGTTGAAACCTTGGTGATGAAACATGATATAAAATGAAATGCTGAAAAGGTCACACTTCTATACTATTCAATGTGCAAGAAAGTGCGGTTTACTTTAGATATATCAATAACTGATACATTAAAAATGATCAAAACTACTATCCTTGGCCATTATATTATAACGTAATAGAGGTCTTGGTGTATCAGACAATTTATAGCACACAATAACGCTGGAAAATAAATCAAACCCATTGTCGGTGTTGCTATTGACTTGCGGGTGTTATAATTTTTCAAGAACTCTTAACTCGGAGACGAAGACAAATTTTAAGTTCACATTCCGATAATATTAAGCATAAATCGTTACGTTATTCATGTCATGGAAAATCAGTGTACTCAATCTATGTAAGAATAAACTTTTGTCGAATTATAATTTAATTAATTTAAATTTTCATCTTATTTTATTTTATCGCAATCTGAACAAATAGTAATGAGAGGAATTTTGAAATGGCAATGGTGATGTGCAATCTGTCATGCATACCTTTAATTGAGACCAAAATTATGAAAATCGGTTGGGTAGAAGAGCCAAACGAACTCGGAAACAAAAAAAACACAAATTTAACTCCCATAAGAAATGTACAGATAGGAATTTGCTTTTGTGGATAACCCGAAATATACGTCAGATACTCGTCTCAAAAGACGCATTTCAACGAACGCTACTGTCTCATATCTTAACAAAGAGTTGTATGAAATGGTAGTGGTCATGCTAAAAAATACGAAAAATTCATTGTAAAACAACTATAACTACTACGCTACTATACTACTACTATATTGATACTCTATTTAAAAATAGAATTAATAAATAGTAACAGCTAGAAATATAAGTATTGAATATTTAAGTGTTTTTACAACTCTGATGATAAAGTTAATCACAGCAAGTATAAAGAAAATGAAAATGATGATTAAAAGTAACCAATTTAGTTTTTATTTCAAATAAAAGTATTACATAATTAATTAATATAAACCTTCTTACATTTTCAATACAACGAATACTAACCATTGATTTAAATAATTACATTTACGGATTTTGGAATGCATTTATAAAACAGATTAGTGTCAAATACACATTTACTTAAGTAAAACAAATGAAGATTGTTAGATAAAATAGAAACATTTATCAATCATGTTGTTCCTTATACATAATGAGTATAGACTTACAAAGGTAAGAAAAATCAAAAGACACACATAGTTCACACATTTTTGAATTAATGGCTATGGATTTAATTAGATATTATATCAGTTTACTTAAATAATTTAAACGAGACAAACTCATTTAGCTATTGCGATGATAATATATTGAATATTCACTATAGGTCACGTGCAACGAAAAAAAAAACTTGAAACTTTTGTTAACAGGCTTGGTAGCGAATGACAAAGTCGTCAGCTTTTCTTATTAAGAGTCTTGATTAAAATGCATCATAATGGTGTATTGTGTACTTTGTGTAGGTGTTGTTTTGTATAGCGGCAGATGCGAATATGAACGAACAAGAAACCGTAATTAAAGACTGGTTTAACAGAAACATAGATTTAAACCCATCTAAATAAAATCACCTATAGATTTGTCTCAAGTTTTGAAAATATCGAGTCAAGTCCTGTTATTAGTACTATCATTATACTCCATTGTTGGATATGACCCTTACTACTAGCAGATAGGCGAATGGCAAAAGACGTCAGAAACAGAATCGGGATCGAACCAGCAATCTTCAGACGTAAAGGCAAACACAAATTACCATTTAAAGTCTTAAAGTCTACTTACTACTTTAAAGTCAATGCTATTATCAATCCATCCTTGCCGGGATGGAAGCTAACAGATTTTGATGGATTTCCATTGGTTTCGTTGTTGAAAAGCTTTGTAATCAACGTTTTGATAAATATTTATACCTCTTAAATATTTAAAACCAAATCTTGTAATAATCGGAAAGAATTTATGGTTGTTTAAAATAATTTTTCTGATAAAAATGAACATTTTGAAAGATACGATTTTTAAACCCACCAATGAACCTTAGTTTTACATGTTTTAGGGATTTTCAAGCTGCACAAAATATACAGACCTACTATAGGACTTAACAAGATTGAAAGAAAGAAAAGGAGCGAGCTGGTCTAGTGGTAGAGCTCGGGGCTTCGGAACCAAAGTCCTGGGTTTAAATTTCGTTAATCACCAATGGATTTTATTCGTGTGATAAACCCACGATCCTCTAGGACAGTAATGTGTTAAACAGTTCCGGGCTTGAACCTAGTGTCATATAATGTGAAGGTAGGAAAAGCAAATTAAATGCAACTATTGTACCATTATGGGAATTTAGAAAAAAATCCCATGGACGAAACTGGGCGTTTTCAGCTCCACAAAACCACAGTCACATTTTTGTCTATGATAAAACTGAACTTTATTCCCTAAACATTTTAATCTTTTCGGTCCATTTTTACCTCGCCTCAAGCAAAAAGTGTCTCACAGAAATGAACGCTAAACGAAAGGTTCATCGCTTTCCTTGTATTGCGACACATAGCAATCAGGATTTTAATTTCACGGTGTGGCAGTTTTAATTTTTTCTTAACACTTTGTGGTTTTTAGTCTCGAGGGAAAATGTTGATGTGTTGTTATGTAGGACATTTTAATTTCTTTGCACATTTTCTTAAGATCGAGGATGTTTTTATATTACAAAGAACAATAGGAAAGTTGTGTGATGCTTCGGACTTAAATTTAGTTCCGCTATAATATAACACGTTTACCTAAATAATTTACAATAAGTATTTTACTAATTTAACAATAGGAGCTATTTTCTAAAATACATCTCAATTTTTAACAGGTCAATATTTGTGTTAGTATTTATGTAAAAATTGAAATTAGGTAAAGTAAGTTCTATTCTTATGCGCTTTAGCAAATTAATGTGATAAAATGCAATTTTGAAATCAACATAGCTTCACAGGAGTTTACGAAAATATATATTTCATACGAGTATTTTAGGTTACTACTGATAAAACATTTAAAATGTCGATGAATTTCCTGTTAAGGAGTATAAAAGGTTGCTAGATTCCTATTTTAAAAGAGTAAATTCAAAGAACTTGCCAAACCAGCAAAATATAAGACTATGACCATTTAAGATTTTACTGATTTGTTTAACATTTTAGTAAACACATTCTGACATTGATACATAAAGGTATAAAGGTAAAATATATAAACAGTTCTAAAGACAAATGATCCTGTGCGAAGCCACTGCTACTTCGGGATGGATGAAGTTGTGATATTTCAGGCAACTTGGAGTTTTCACTCTTGGTCTGTCAAAAAACAATTTATCACAGCGTCACGGCAGAGCGGTATTTTTTAAATCCACAGCTGCAAATTGTATTTGTTTTCAGAATTAATTACTCAAATTTCCAACGTCCGTATTCCTCGTGAATTATTCCTTTGTGATTTTCAGAGGATTGCAAGGCCTAATGGTTTTGGTTATGCATAAAGAAGTGGTTATTGGTTAGTTTCAAATGATAAACAGAATTAGGAGTTAGAAAATTTGATAAAATAAAAAAAAGTTAAATATAAAATTGTATTTTTAATTTTCTCGCATTCTAATTGATTAAACTAGGTACTATAGTTCGGCCGCTTAGAAAGCGACCTCCTCCCGCATTGGTTTAGCATTAGCGCGCAGGTCGTTTTCTAAGCGGCCGAACTATAATTATTAGTTTAATTTCAGCTCTAGGTGCTCAAAAAGTATTTTTCTAAAGTTTTCTGTTAAAATGGAAGTTTAACTATTGGATATAGAATATTAAATAAAGAATACCTAGGTGATAAGATTCCCAATTTAAAATTTCTTTCAACTATTATAATTTGACCACGTAACCTTTTTGGAAGGTATGGATATTAAAGAAAACAACGTAGGACTGTTGAGTTTTAAAACGGCAGATAGCTTATAGCAATTTTATTCCCTGCATACAGTCATAGGTCTTATAAATGCAATTTCTGGTCATTTTAGGTTTAAATAGTCTCTAACTGCTTACTATAAAAACACATAACAGAGATGACCGTTACGATACGACTAGTTTGAAAACTATTGTAAATACAATGACTGACCCTTACTTTCATATTTACTACCTTAATTTTTTTAGGTTTTAATTTCATCCAAATGAATATTTTTGTAATTCCTTTAGCTAGCACAAAGTATAAATATAAGTTGAAATGTTTTTTTGTAAATTTGATACACTCTGCTATAATTGTTTTAGTTCAGGTTCTCTAAACTACCGTCGATATTATGTAAATACAGTTATTGGTAATACTGTGCAAAACGTTTGTAAGAACCTTGAGCACATAATGGATCATTAACTATATGTTTAAATCTTAAGGTATTTATAAAAAAAAAAAAAAAAAAAAAACGCAAGCCTAAGTTAAGTGTGGGTTTAGCTATTACTTGTAACTCCGAACTAAGGTTACTACAGTTTCTTGCAATTGCTGGTACTGGCTTTTTTCATTTAAAGGGAGTTGCAACTCAAAAATTAGTAAAAATCATAAAAATTAAAAATTTTCTTTTTGTTTGTAAATTTATATATATATATTATATATATTATATATATATATATATATATATATATATATATATATATATATCTTTTAACGTCTTAAAACCACCCGGAATAATTTTTACATACATGGACATGGTACTATATATATTGCTGTCAAGTCTTCGAATCCGCCGGAAAACCTCCGTTTCCCGAAAGTTGTCTTTTTCCATGTTTCAGCCTAAAAAAATTGATGTGAAAAAAAAACTACTAGAACTACAGTTCTGAAATTTTGCACGTGGATTTTGCATATAAAAACCTAAAAAACACGTATTTTAAGTCCATTTGGTAAAACACATTTTCATACATAAATTTAAAAAAATGTAAACAATTATTAATAAATTCTTAAATTTACCGATGAATATAAAAAAATTAGAGTTTTTTCTGTTACATATAAAATAATAAATGTTTCTGTAATACGATAAAAATATGGAATTTTAAAGTGAATTACATGCTAAACAAATATATATATAACGTAAGTTTTATAGTTTTCTTTTAATATAATTTTTTTCATGTAAAAAAACTATAAAATCCACTTTAAGGCGAAACAATTTTTTGGTGAATATTTTCATTTTGGTTTTAGGTCCTTCTTAAGTATAAAGGCATGTTACAAAATGAAAATTAGTTATAATAAACATTTTAGAGATATCAGTAGCGACTCTCCTTAAAAATACTCAAAAATCAATGGAAATTTTCTTAAAGTATTTAAATAAAACGACAAAATTTTACCATAGCATAATCATTTTACAGCAGACAGCTCAACACACTTGTATGACATACTCATATAAAATTAGAAGTATAGAGATAAAAATTCTTCCAAAACTTGTATTTACTGGAAACAAACCAAATGTATTTAACTCAATACCATCAAGGTTTAGAGAGGTCACGGAAGGTTCTTTACGAAGGGTTGCATCGAAAGACAAAGGAAATTACCTCTTCAACCCCATACATCCCTTAATCTTCGCTATCTCACTGGAAAGTCGGTAAAACCATGTCACACCTGCAGATATAAACTTTGTTGTTACAAATGATACACAATGTAAAGCAAGCATATTGATGTTTATTATTTTGTTGTTGCAAATCCCAAATACAAGCATTGCAATGTGTTTATTCTTTTAACGTTGGATATAACAATAGTTTTACGGTAAATAGTTAATTATTGTATTTATTCCGTCTACTAGTTGTGTGCGCCTTAACTATACGGCACTACTGGTGGTGGACGCCGGAATTTATGCTAACGACATCACTCCTGTCGGTCTATATTTTTCTATTTGTCCATGATTTAATTGAACGATCTTGATGATATTGTAAATAAACAAATTCGGTTGACCATCATCAATCTTGATAAATGACGGAGTTTGTATTTAGTTTTAAACCCCATGGAGTTTTTCGTTCAAATAATTTTCCCAAGATCCGATAACTTAGTTTTATTACTTGATCAATGACAGGTAAACCACATAAATGCAGTTTTTCATATCACGTTATCACAACAACCAAGTTAAACAACTTTATTGAAAAATAATCACGTGATAAAAATAATCTCGGATCACAGACAGTTAAACAATAAGCCAAACAACTATTAGTACACTGTTTAAAATTTTGTGGTTATTTGCTAACCAACAACATTGCAACAAATGTGGTTACCTGTAATCTGTGGTTATAATTAATGTATTGAGAGTTGAGCGAGTGTTTTGACTAGATAAACTAACAATGATTGTAGGCATATTCCGCGAAAGGTTACTTTCTGCCATACAATTGAGTTCTTAAACAGCTAAAACATAATATTGAAAATATGAAAAGTTCTAATAAATGTTCAATATGTATTAAAGTAGATTACATTGTCGGATTTTAATATGTACTGCAAAGTTAAACAAACCACTGATATTGGTAGAATACATTTACAGAATTTACAGATAGATTGTGTGGATCTATGGATCCTTCGGAGATTCGACCAATTTACTAGAGTGGTTTTAACGGAAACTAAAATATAGTTTCTCTCACTACTGTTAAATCTCAGTTTGTTTAAAAGCAGTTCAGTTCAGTTTGGTGCAGTCTTTTGCCATTAGATTAAACCGTTTTAAGTAAAAGGTAAAAGCATAAAATTACTTATGTCCTGTTAACAGACAATGCATACCGGGTTTAGGACGATTAATTATTGTGCAAAACATACTCAAGAGGCTTCTGTTGACTTGATAAAAACAACTGTTAATGCAATCAATGGAAACCGCATGTTTATAAGTTTATTTTGATTTGGCAATGTTTGTCTTGGAAGTCGGGCACACTTAATAGTGTGCCCGACTTTTTTTATCGATACGTTTTTCAAGTGTGTACGTTTTTTTTAAGTCGGAGTTTGATGAGTTTTTTTATTAACTGGGGTTGATGTGACTGTTTAACAAAACTTCGTCATCCAAGCGCATGCAATTAAATCAAGGAAAACTTTTATACATTTCCGATTTTTTATGTTATGTTTTTATTTCCATCTTGAACGTCGAATCTTTTTGACTAAAGATTTTGTTTATCTTGGTTCAATTGCGAATATATTTTGGTGGTATTTTTGGTTCTTGACCGGCCAGTGAAGATTTATCTGCTTTTCAGGTTTGCATTGCAAACGAAGAAACCCCTACAGCGAATAAAATTACAATAGTATTTGGGCCAAAAAATGATCTGTTTGATTAAACCTCCTGTGCTGTTTGATAATCAGTCTATAATACACAAGAATAAATAGAAATACACTTTACCCACTTTTATTACGTTATCAATTAATAAACGATATAGCAGCTATATGTTATACTTAAACAGCTTTCTCAAAGTTTTGCCATAAGCATCACGAAGCAAATTGTAGAAGCCTCTTTTACAGTGAAACACGTTCAGCAAACTTAATAACAAGTTGGTTATTAGACTCGTTCAGAGAGTGCTTGATATAACTGCAAAGAAAATCGAGGTTTTTTGGTGGTTCAAAATAATTTACCTTTCAATTGGAAGAAGAGTAATAGAATTATCCAAGTAATAGGTATGACATTAAAGTATTTTCTAGAGAGTAATCGTTGCGCAATCACTTACTGCTACGATTAGATCCTCGTTTGCCATTTATAATATTACTCTTTGCCTATGAAAACATCGTCGAGAATATTTCACATACAGCGTATCAATAAAACAATATAAATTTTTTATCGCTCTAAGTTTTTAGGAGGTAATTTTGGATGTTGCAAAATCAGTGATGATAACTTATATTGTTTCATACCCTAATTATACAACGTATTCATTTTTGAGTTTGTTACACTGAAGAAAAAATTAGCACGTTTCATTTCCAACACCAAGAGCCTAACCATCAATATGACTGGTAAAAAATGGTAAAAATGCATAGTTGTGAATGTTTAAGTTCTAATTTTAATCCAAACAAGGACATTTTTTGCTTAAGAATAGGGGTGGCCGTTTATATAAAACCATAAATATTGGGAACAACGTTATTAAGTCGTCGTGTAATATATAGAGGTTTTGAAATTCAACTTAAAAGAGTACTTGACCCCAGATTGAATACTATTAAGTAAATAAGTATCATACATAAGTATAACCACCTGTCCAATTTTGTAATGTTTGCTGATTTTCAGATGACTGTTTTTACTTCTCAATAGTCATAAACTCTGTGATACTAGTTTTAGACCTATTTATTAACTTAAAAATAAATTCTTTTCTTCGTTGACTTCAAAGTACACTCTGTACCTAACAAACTTATCAATTGGACAACTGCTCTGCATGAAACACTTCTAAAACATTGTAATATCCACTGGAAATAAACATGTCTTGTATCTTAGAATATCAAACATAAAAAAAGCATTAAACGCAAAAAGAATGTTATGAAATGATGATTAAAACTTGACAACGTGCCAAGATGAGAGGTGTTAGGGTGATGTGGATGCCAAACATATCTCGTAGCCTGATATACAGCGAGGTGGCAGTTTGGCCGATATATCAAAACACGGAGCTGACATTTGCGAATATTTCATATCGATACGACTACCACGTCTGGACAAGATATACAAGATCACCAGTCATTCCCCTGTTGTGTTAAATGCTGCAGTAATATGTAACTGCAAATAATATATAAGTAATATATATTATTATACAAGTAATATATAACTGCAATCAATAAAAATCTACCTTTATTCGCAAACAGATACAATGCAGGATTTGTCCAAAATACACCAATAAGAAATTGAGGGGGTTACAAGAAAACAGCCATCATGAGATGTTCTGTATTTATTACCTTTGCGTTGAAAGCTATGTAAATAAAAATGTGTA
Source organism: Macrosteles quadrilineatus (assembly GCF_028750875.1). Taxonomy (NCBI): domain Eukaryota; kingdom Metazoa; phylum Arthropoda; class Insecta; order Hemiptera; family Cicadellidae; genus Macrosteles; species Macrosteles quadrilineatus. The sequence goes on along the minus strand of NW_026542602.1, from coordinate 103,823,984 downwards.
TAATTCATTTAGTTTTTTGTTTCTATCTTTGTGAGAGAACAATATTAGCACCTATTATAAAAAAAACTATTTTGAGATCAAATTAGGCAAATACATGCCTAGATGCCTCAAACGTAGTGCTAGTATAAGTAATGATAATGATAATGAGGACACAAGACTGCATACAAACCAAATCCAAAAAAGGTTGTAAGTAAGCTAATTTATTTTAATTGAAGTGCTTGGATACAGGAGAACAAGGTTACCAAGAACCATTAAGGTCTGTAAGGTGGATGTTTTATTCAAAAGATTACGTTTGCTTGAAAGTGGTAGAGCCATTGAGTAGAGGTCATTAAGTTCAAGCTGCCTAAAAATGTTTTTTACTTATTTTATACATTTATGGTATGTAATGATAACAGTTTGATTGGATTGGCAGTGTTAGGAAAATGCACTAGAAATAAAACTAATAAAACTACTGTACATTAGTAGATTTAGAATGGATTAGGAAATGTTGTTTAAGATAAACTTTCGTACTGTATTCATAAGTCTGGATAACATAACGTAATGCAGACAAATTTTATAAACAAAATGGACTATGATAATAGAATAGAAAAAAATCTAAAATACCTGAAACATTTCCTAATGGAACGTAATTATAATGATAATATCGTTAAATAAATTAATGTATTATGGTAACTAATACTGATTTTCACATGAACTTACCAATGGTTGATCAGCACTTACGTTAAATATAGCTTATAAAGTTTCATAAGGCAAAGCTAGTCTAAGTTTTCGTGTTCTTTATCGTTATTCTCTGCCGAGACTCCTTATTTTTATAACGTGCTCTGAAACTTTAGCTATTAAAACTTTATTCACTCTTCTACACAAAAGCAAAGAAATGTTTGTCCTTTTGGTATAACCGTTTTCTCAACAAATTCTGAATAATGCTGTACGTCAAAAGTGTTATTAGAAACTAGAAAGTATTTAATCTTTTTCAAAAGTTTTGGATAAATATTATTCCCTCCAGTAGGCCTACCTAAAACATTACCTCATATTCAAAAAGTTTTTTTTTAATGCTTTCGACTAGGTGCGTTTGCAAATTCGTAGAAATATGCAGCGTCAGGTTTACAGAATCGACAAATAAGAAACACAGATTCTCTCAACACTCAACAATTTAGGGAGAATTGGTAACGCTCGAAGACATTTTTGAATGTTCAAAAACCGTAATGGCCGGTTACTTCAACATTGAATGGGAGTATCCCACTCTGTCAATAATGCTTGAAGAGACAACCTTTTTTGGTCTTAAGGTTTGATCAATGGTCAATGCATAATACTGAAAATCTGTTTTTGCCAAGTAGATACTAGGCAAAATGCTGGAGTTACTCTAGGTTGTGTTTTTTTGTATGGAATGATAAGCTATGTTCATGTACTATACACTAAAACAATCCTCTTTGCTCTGAAAAATAACGAGTTTCCTTATAGAGATTTTGAATCCCAGTGATTGGGATCCATTACAGGTGGTAGAAATTGATAAGGAACCCCCTCAGAGCAACTAAATAACCTCCGATATCGGTCTGTATCAGCGACCAAAGAATAATATTATTCTTTGAACGCTGGTCTGTATGCGGGAACGACTGAGTGTTATAGAAAGGGAGGTTTTGAAGTATTTCGCATGTTCCAAATCATCCGGGGAAGTAAAAGGCGGCCATGACGAAGCCGGTTGTGGATGTTGAACTCTATGAGAGAGTGTGTTAGGTAGAATAACTCTGATACAGATGGTGATGACGTTCGTTCCAGCTGAAGCTCTAAAGGTTGTGACATGAAGTCAACCGAGGTTATAGTTGTATGTTTTGCCCATGGTGCATGGCATTGAACTCTGCTTAGTGAACTAGTCATGACCTTATGCAAAACGTTCTGCCTTGACAAAGAGGATTACGTAGGTAATACTGTACGGTTTGAAAATATCGTCCGACAGTGTGTTATGAGTTCGTGCGTTATGGTATCCCCCCATTGAATACAACAATAAAAAACTAAACCTTTAGGCACAAACGAATATTTTTGACGTGTTAAAACGGTTTTATTAGCTTTCTAGCTTACAAGAAACATGATTGGATCCTCCACTATCCTATATACAATGCGGCTGTGACACTATTGTATCGTCTAATGTGGAATCATTTCACAGACAAAGCCCAAGCCGAGCCGCGCCAACCGTGATATATAATGTAAAACAATAGCGCTTGTATCGCGTCCTTGTCGATATTTAAGGCATTAACATATAAAAACCTAAAAAACACGTATTTTAAGTCCATTTGGTAAAACACATTTTCATACATAAATTTAAAAAAATGTAAACAATTATTAATAAATTCTTAAATTTACCGATCAATATAAAAAAATTAGAGTTTTTTCTGTTACATAAAAAATAATAAATGTTTCTGTAATACGATAAAAATATGGAATTTTAAAGTGAATTACATGCTAAACAAATATATATATAACGTAAGTTTTATAGTTTTCTTTTAATATAATTTTTTTCATGTAAAAAAAAACTATAAAATCCACTTTAAGGCGAAACAATTTTTTGGTGAATATTTTCATTTTGGTTTTAGGTCCTTCTTAAGTATAAAGGCATGTTACAAAATGAAAATTAGTTATAATAAACATTTTAGAGATATCAGTAGCGACTCTCCTTAAAAATACTCAAAAATCAATGGAAATTTTCTTAAAGTATTTAAATAAAACGACAAAATTTTACCATAGCATAATCATTTTACAGCAGACAGCTCAACACACTTGTATGACATACTCATATAAAATTAGAAGTATAGAGATAAAAATTCTTCCAAAACTTGTATTTACTGGAAACAAACCAAATGTATTTAACTCAATACCATCAAGGTTTAGAGAGGTCACGGAAGGTTCTTTACGAAGGGTTGCATCGAAAGACAAAGGAAATTACCTCTTCAACCCCATACATCCCTTAATCTTCGCTATCTCACTGGAAAGTCGGTAAAACCATGTCACACCTGCAGATATAGTTAATTATTGTATTTATTCCGTCTACTAGTTGTGTGCGCCTTAACTATACGGCACTACTGGTGGTGGACGCCGGAATTTATGCTAACGACATCACTCCTGTCGGTCTATATTTTTCTATTTGTCCATGATTTAATTGAACGATCTTGATGATATTGTAAATAAACAAATTCGGTTGACCATCATCAATCTTGATAAATGACGGAGTTTGTATTTAGTTTTAAACCCCATGGAGTTTTTCGTTCAAATAATTTTCCCAAGATCCGATAACTTAGTTTTATTACTTGATCAATGACAGGTAAACCACATAAATGCAGTTTTTCATATCACGTTATCACAACAACCAAGTTAAACAACTTTATTGAAAAATAATCACGTGATAAAAATAATCTCGGATCACAGACAGTTAAACAATAAGCCAAACAACTATTAGTACACTGTTTAAAATTTTGTGGTTATTTGCTAACCAACAACATTGCAACAAATGTGGTTACCTGTAATCTGTGGTTATAATTAATGTATTGAGAGTTGAGCGAGTGTTTTGACTAGATAAACTAACAATGATTGTAGGCATATTCCGCGAAAGGTTACTTTCTGCCATACAATTGAGTTCTTAAACAGCTAAAACATAATATTGAAAATATGAAAAGTTCTAATAAATGTTCAATATGTATTAAAGTAGATTACATTGTCGGATTTTAATATGTACTGCAAAGTTAAACAAACCACTGATATTGGTAGAATACATTTACAGAATTTACAGATAGATTGTGTGGATCTATGGATCCTTCGGAGATTCGACCAATTTACTAGAGTGGTTTTAACGGAAACTAAAATATAGTTTCTCTCACTACTGTTAAATCTCAGTTTGTTTAAAAGCAGTTCAGTTCAGTTTGGTGCAGTCTTTTGCCATTAGATTAAACCGTTTTAAGTAAAAGGTAAAAGCATAAAATTACTTATGTCCTGTTAACAGACAATGCATACCGGGTTTAGGACGATTAATTATTGTGCAAAACATACTCAAGAGGCTTCTGTTGACTTGATAAAAACAACTGTTAATGCAATCAATGGAAACCGCATGTTTATAAGTTTATTTTGATTTGGCAATGTTTGTCTTGGAAGTCGGGCACACTTAATAGTGTGCCCGACTTTTTTTATCGATACGTTTTTCAAGTGTGTACGTTTTTTTTAAGTCGGAGTTTGATGAGTTTTTTTATTAACTGGGGTTGATGTGACTGTTTAACAAAACTTCGTCATCCAAGCGCATGCAATTAAATCAAGGAAAACTTTTATACATTTCCGATTTTTTATGTTATGTTTTTATTTCCATCTTGAACGTCGAATCTTTTTGACTAAAGATTTTGTTTATCTTGGTTCAATTGCGAATATATTTTGGTGGTATTTTTGGTTCTTGACCGGCCAGTGAAGATTTATCTGCTTTTCAGGTTTGCATTGCAAACGAAGAAACCCCTACAGCGAATAAAATTACAATAGTATTTGGGCCAAAAAATGATCTGTTTGATTAAACCTCCTGTGCTGTTTGATAATCAGTCTATAATACACAAGAATAAATAGAAATACACTTTACCCACTTTTATTACGTTATCAATTAATAAACGATATAGCAGCTATATGTTATACTTAAACAGCTTTCTCAAAGTTTTGCCATAAGCATCACGAAGCAAATTGTAGAAGCCTCTTTTACAGTGAAACACGTTCAGCAAACTTAATAACAAGTTGGTTATTAGACTCGTTCAGAGAGTGCTTGATATAACTGCAAAGAAAATCGAGGTTTTTTGGTGGTTAAAAATAATTTACCTTTCAATTGGAAGAAGAGTAATAGAATTATCCAAGTAATAGGTATGACATTAAAGTATTTTCTAGAGAGTAATCGTTGCGCAATCACTTACTGCTACGATTAGATCCTCGTTTGCCATTTATAATATTACTCTTTGCCTATGAAAACATCGTCGAGAATATTTCACATACAGCGTATCAATAAAACAATATAAATTTTTTATCGCTCTAAGTTTTTAGGAGGTAATTTTGGATGTTGCAAAATCAGTGATGATAACTTATATTGTTTCATACCCTAATTATACAACGTATTCATTTTTGAGTTTGTTACACTGAAGAAAAAATTAGCACGTTTCATTTCCAACACCAAGAGCCTAACCATCAATATGACTGGTAAAAAATGGTAAAAATGCATAGTTGTGAATGTTTAAGTTCTAATTTTAATCCAAACAAGGACATTTTTTGCTTAAGAATAGGGGTGGCCGTTTATATAAAACCATAAATATTGGGAACAACGTTATTAAGTCGTCGTGTAATATATAGAGGTTTTGAAATTCAACTTAAAAGAGTACTTGACCCCAGATTGAATACTATTAAGTAAATAAGTATCATACATAAGTATAACCACCTGTCCAATTTTGTAATGTTTGCTGATTTTCAGATGACTGTTTTTACTTCTCAATAGTCATAAACTCTGTGATACTAGTTTTAGACCTATTTATTAACTTAAAAATAAATTCTTTTCTTCGTTGACTTCAAAGTACACTCTGTACCTAACAAACTTATCAATTGGACAACTGCTCTGCATGAAACACTTCTAAAACATTGTAATATCCACTGGAAATAAACATGTCTTGTATCTTAGAATATCAAACATAAAAAAAGCATTAAACGCAAAAAGAATGTTATGAAATGATGATTAAAACTTGACAACGTGCCAAGATGAGAGGTGTTAGGGTGATGTGGATGCCAAACATATCTCGTAGCCTGATATACAGCGAGGTGGCAGTTTGGCCGATATATCAAAACACGGAGCTGACATTTGCGAATATTTCATATCGATACGACTACCACGTCTGGACAAGATATACAAGATCACCAGTCATTCCCCTGTTGTGTTAAATGCTGCAGTAATATGTAACTGCAAATAATATATAAGTAATATATATTATTATACAAGTAATATATAACTGCAATCAATAAAAATCTACCTTTATTCGCAAACAGATACAATGCAGGATTTGTCCAAAATACACCAATAAGAAATTGAGGGGGTTACAAGAAAACAGCCATCATGAGATGTTCTGTATTTATTACCTTTGCGTTGAAAGCTATGTAAATAAAAATGTGTATAATTCATTTAGTTTTTTGTTTCTATCTTTGTGAGAGAACAATATTAGCACCTATTATAAAAAAAACTATTTTGAGATCAAATTAGGCAAATACATGCCTAGATGCCTCAAACGTAGTGCTAGTATAAGTAATGATAATGATAATGAGGACACAAGACTGCATACAAACCAAATCCAAAAAAGGTTGTAAGTAAGCTAATTTATTTTAATTGAAGTGCTTGGATACAGGAGAACAAGGTTACCAAGAACCATTAAGGTCTGTAAGGTGGATGTTTTATTCAAAAGATTACGTTTGCTTGAAAGTGGTAGAGCCATTGAGTAGAGGTCATTAAGTTCAAGCTGCCTAAAAATGTTTTTTACTTATTTTATACATTTATGGTATGTAATGATAACAGTTTGATTGGATTGGCAGTGTTAGGAAAATGCACTAGAAATAAAACTAATAAAACTACTGTACATTAGTAGATTTAGAATGGATTAGGAAATGTTGTTTAAGATAAACTTTCGTACTGTATTCATAAGTCTGGATAACATAACGTAATGCAGACAAATTTTATAAACAAAATGGACTATGATAATAGAATAGAAAAAAATCTAAAATACCTGAAACATTTCCTAATGGAACGTAATTATAATGATAATATCGTTAAATAAATTAATGTATTATGGTAACTAATACTGATTTTCACATGAACTTACCAATGGTTGATCAGCACTTACGTTAAATATAGCTTATAAAGTTTCATAAGGCAAAGCTAGTCTAAGTTTTCGTGTTCTTTATCGTTATTCTCTGCCGAGACTCCTTATTTTTATAACGTGCTCTGAAACTTTAGCTATTAAAACTTTATTCACTCTTCTACACAAAAGCAAAGAAATGTTTGTCCTTTTGGTATAACCGTTTTCTCAACAAATTCTGAATAATGCTGTACGTCAAAAGTGTTATTAGAAACTAGAAAGTATTTAATCTTTTTCAAAAGTTTTGGATAAATATTATTCCCTCCAGTAGGCCTACCTAAAACATTACCTCATATTCAAAAAGTTTTTTTTTAATGCTTTCGACTAGGTGCGTTTGCAAATTCGTAGAAATATGCAGCGTCAGGTTTACAGAATCGACAAATAAGAAACACAGATTCTCTCAACACTCAACAATTTAGGGAGAATTGGTAACGCTCGAAGACATTTTTGAATGTTCAAAAACCGTAATGGCCGGTTACTTCAACATTGAATGGGAGTATCCCACTCTGTCAATAATGCTTGAAGAGACAACCTTTTTTGGTCTTAAGGTTTGATCAATGGTCAATGCATAATACTGAAAATCTGTTTTTGCCAAGTAGATACTAGGCAAAATGCTGGAGTTACTCTAGGTTGTGTTTTTTTGTATGGAATGATAAGCTATGTTCATGTACTATACACTAAAACAATCCTCTTTGCTCTGAAAAATAACGAGTTTCCTTATAGAGATTTTGAATCCCAGTGATTGGGATCCATTACAGGTGGTAGAAATTGATAAGGAACCCCCTCAGAGCAACTAAATAACCTCCGATATCGGTCTGTATCAGCGACCAAAGAATAATATTATTCTTTGAACGCTGGTCTGTATGCGGGAACGACTGAGTGTTATAGAAAGGGAGGTTTTGAAGTATTTCGCATGTTCCAAATCATCCGGGGAAGTAAAAGGCGGCCATGACGAAGCCGGTTGTGGATGTTGAACTCTATGAGAGAGTGTGTTAGGTAGAATAACTCTGATACAGATGGTGATGACGTTCGTTCCAGCTGAAGCTCTAAAGGTTGTGACATGAAGTCAACCGAGGTTATAGTTGTATGTTTTGCCCATGGTGCATGGCATTGAACTCTGCTTAGTGAACTAGTCATGACCTTATGCAAAACGTTCTGCCTTGACAAAGAGGATTACGTAGGTAATACTGTACGGTTTGAAAATATCGTCCGACAGTGTGTTATGAGTTCGTGCGTTATGGTATCCCCCCATTGAATACAACAATAAAAAACTAAACCTTTAGGCACAAACGAATATTTTTGACGTGTTAAAACGGTTTTATTAGCTTTCTAGCTTACAAGAAACATGATTGGATCCTCCACTATCCTTTATACAATGCGGCTGTGACACTATTGTATCGTCTAATGTGGAATCATTTCACAGACAAAGCCCAAGCCGAGCCGCGCCAACCGTGATATATAATGTAAAACAATAGCGCTTGTATCGCGTCCTTGTCGATATTTAAGGCATTAACATATAAAAACCTAAAAAACACGTATTTTAAGTCCATTTGGTAAAACACATTTTCATACATAAATTTAAAAAAATGTAAACAATTATTAATAAATTCTTAAATTTACCGATCAATATAAAAAAATTAGAGTTTTTTCTGTTACATAAAAAATAATAAATGTTTCTGTAATACGATAAAAATATGGAATTTTAAAGTGAATTACATGCTAAACAAATATATATATAACGTAAGTTTTATAGTTTTCTTTTAATATAATTTTTTTCATGTAAAAAAAACTATAAAATCCACTTTAAGGCGAAACAATTTTTTGGTGAATATTTTCATTTTGGTTTTAGGTCCTTCTTAAGTATAAAGGCATGTTACAAAATGAAAATTAGTTATAATAAACATTTTAGAGATATCAGTAGCGACTCTCCTTAAAAATACTCAAAAATCAATGGAAATTTTCTTAAAGTATTTAAATAAAACGACAAAATTTTACCATAGCATAATCATTTTACAGCAGACAGCTCAACACACTTGTATGACATACTCATATAAAATTAGAAGTATAGAGATAAAAATTCTTCCAAAACTTGTATTTACTGGAAACAAACCAAATGTATTTAACTCAATACCATCAAGGTTTAGAGAGGTCACGGAAGGTTCTTTACGAAGGGTTGCATCGAAAGACAAAGGAAATTACCTCTTCAACCCCATACATCCCTTAATCTTCGCTATCTCACTGGAAAGTCGGTAAAACCATGTCACACCTGCAGATATAAACTTTGTTGTTACAAATGATACACAATGTAAAGCAAGCATATTGATGTTTATTATTTTGTTGTTGCAAATCCCAAATACAAGCATTGCAATGTGTTTATTCTTTTAACGTTGGATATAACAATAGTTTTACGGTAAATAGTTAATTATTGTATTTATTCCGTCTACTAGTTGTGTGCGCCTTAACTATACGGCACTACTGGTGGTGGACGCCGGAATTTATGCTAACGACATCACTCCTGTCGGTCTATATTTTTCTATTTGTCCATGATTTAATTGAACGATCTTGATGATATTGTAAATAAACAAATTCGGTTGACCATCATCAATCTTGATAAATGACGGAGTTTGTATTTAGTTTTAAACCCCATGGAGTTTTTCGTTCAAATAATTTTCCCAAGATCCGATAACTTAGTTTTATTACTTGATCAATGACAGGTAAACCACATAAATGCAGTTTTTCATATCACGTTATCACAACAACCAAGTTAAACAACTTTATTGAAAAATAATCACGTGATAAAAATAATCTCGGATCACAGACAGTTAAACAATAAGCCAAACAACTATTAGTACACTGTTTAAAATGTTGTGGTTATTTGCTAACCAACAACATTGCAACAAATGTGGTTACCTGTAATCTGTGGTTATAATTAATGTATTGAGAGTTGAGCGAGTGTTTTGACTAGATAAACTAACAATGATTGTAGGCATATTCCGCGAAAGGTTACTTTCTGCCATACAATTGAGTTCTTAAACAGCTAAAACATAATATTGAAAATATGAAAAGTTCTAATAAATGTTCAATATGTATTAAAGTAGATTACATTGTCGGATTTTAATATGTACTGCAAAGTTAAACAAACCACTGATATTGGTAGAATACATTTACAGAATTTACAGATAGATTGTGTGGATCTATGGATCCTTCGGAGATTCGACCAATTTACTAGAGTGGTTTTAACGGAAACTAAAATATAGTTTCTCTCACTACTGTTAAATCTCAGTTTGTTTAAAAGCAGTTCAGTTCAGTTTGGTGCAGTCTTTTGCCATTAGATTAAACCGTTTTAAGTAAAAGGTAAAAGCATAAAATTACTTATGTCCTGTTAACAGACAATGCATACCGGGTTTAGGACGATTAATTATTGTGCAAAACATACTCAAGAGGCTTCTGTTGACTTGATAAAAACAACTGTTAATGCAATCAATGGAAACCGCATGTTTATAAGTTTATTTTGATTTGGCAATGTTTGTCTTGGAAGTCGGGCACACTTAATAGTGTGCCCGACTTTTTTTATCGATACGTTTTTCAAGTGTGTACGTTTTTTTTAAGTCGGAGTTTGATGAGTTTTTTTATTAACTGGGGTTGATGTGACTGTTTAACAAAACTTCGTCATCCAAGCGCATGCAATTAAATCAAGGAAAACTTTTATACATTAGTAGATTTAGAATGGATTAGGAAATGTTGTTTGAGATAAACTTTCGTACTGTATTCATAAGTCTGGATAACATAACGTAATGCAGACAAATTTTATAAACAAAATGGACTATGATAATAGAATAGAAAAAAATCTAAAATACCTGAAACATTTCCTAATGGAACGTAATTATAATGATAATATCGTTAAATAAATTAATGTATTATGGTAACTAATACTGATTTTCACATGAACTTACCAATGGTTGATCAGCACTTACGTTAAATATAGCTTATAAAGTTTCATAAGGCAAAGCTAGTCTAAGTTTTCGTGTTCTTTATCGTTATTCTCTGCCGAGACTCCTTATTTTTATAACGTGCTCTGAAACTTTAGCTATTAAAACTTTATTCACTCTTCTACACAAAAGCAAAGAAATGTTTGTCCTTTTGGTATAACCGTTTTCTCAACAAATTCTGAATAATGCTGTACGTCAAAAGTGTTATTAGAAACTAGAAAGTATTTAATCTTTTTCAAAAGTTTTGGATAAATATTATTCCCTCCAGTAGGCCTACCTAAAACATTACCTCATATTCAAAAAGTTTTTTTTAATGCTTTCGACTAGGTGCGTTTGCAAATTCGTAGAAATATGCAGCGTCAGGTTTACAGAATCGACAAATAAGAAACACAGATTCTCTCAACACTCAACAATTTAGGGAGAATTGGTAACGCTCGAAGACATTTTTGAATGTTCAAAAACCGTAATGGCCGGTTACTTCAACATTGAATGGGAGTATCCCACTCTGTCAATAATGCTTGAAGAGACAACCTTTTTTGGTCTTAAGGTTTGATCAATGGTCAATGCATAATACTGAAAATCTGTTTTTGCCAAGTAGATACTAGGCAAAATGCTGGAGTTACTCTAGGTTGTGTTTTTTTGTATGGAATGATAAGCTATGTTCATGTACTATACACTAAAACAATCCTCTTTGCTCTGAAAAATAACGAGTTTCCTTATAGAGATTTTGAATCCCAGTGATTGGGATCCATTACAGGTGGTAGAAATTGATAAGGAACCCCCTCAGAGCAACTAAATAACCTCCGATATCGGTCTGTATCAGCGACCAAAGAATAATATTATTCTTTGAACGCTGGTCTGTATGCGGGAACGACTGAGTGTTATAGAAAGGGAGGTTTTGAAGTATTTCGCATGTTCCAAATCATCCGGGGAAGTAAAAGGCGGCCATGACGAAGCCGGTTGTGGATGTTGAACTCTATGAGAGAGTGTGTTAGGTAGAATAACTCTGATACAGATGGTGATGACGTTCGTTCCAGCTGAAGCTCTAAAGGTTGTGACATGAAGTCAACCGAGGTTATAGTTGTATGTTTTGCCCATGGTGCATGGCATTGAACTCTGCTTAGTGAACTAGTCATGACCTTATGCAAAACGTTCTGCCTTGACAAAGAGGATTACGTAGGTAATACTGTACGGTTTGAAAATATCGTCCGACAGTGTGTTATGAGTTCGTGCGTTATGGTATCCCCCCATTGAATACAACAATAAAAAACTAAACCTTTAGGCACAAACGAATATTTTTGACGTGTTAAAACGGTTTTATTAGCTTTCTAGCTTACAAGAAACATGATTGGATCCTCCACTATCCTTTATACAATGCGGCTGTGACACTATTGTATCGTCTAATGTGGAATCATTTCACAGACAAAGCCCAAGCCGAGCCGCGCCAACCGTGATATATAATGTAAAACAATAGCGCTTGTATCGCGTCCTTGTCGATATTTAAGGCATTAACAACACTCTAGTCCGCAACATAGTCGTTAACATAGTTTATGAAATAACGTTCACCCTTGGGAACGATCAAATGGCTTTTCTTTGTTTAAACTTCATTTTTGGTGATAGCGACCTGATGATGTTTAGGAAACGATTAAGGTAATTTCCCATCACGGTTGGAAGAAATAATGTTTCGTTTGTTTACCTTACAGTACTCTGTGTGGGTTTTTTATTGTGACTTGGACTTTCTACTTTGTATGGATGGTAGTTTCTATCCCGAGGACGGTATTCAAGATCCAAAAAGACCATAAAACTGTGTTTTTTCACTAATCGTGATTGAAAACGTCCGAAAAGGTCTCTTAAAAATAACTAAAAGTTGCTCGTATATATAGAAAATGTGGTCTACGGATTGAGAAAATATATTCTTCCACTACATTTTGAAATCTGAGGAAACTATTTCCTTTTTTTAAGCAAAGTCTAATGTTTCAACAATCTGCATACACGCAAAACAATTTTTGATTCAGAGTAAACGTAAATCATGACATCGATTAATTTAAGTACAGGATATATTCATAAACATAAAAACCGAAATATTTAGAAAAAGCTAATGTTTCACACAACATGTGTAACTGTGTTGTTTTTTTAACCTTCAGCCTTATTGAAACAATAACTCAACCCCAGAGTATAAATATATGTTATTTTAAATTGTTAATTGTCCAGAAAACTACACAAAAATAATGTCACCAATGTGGTCTAAAACACTTTACAAACAGTAACTAGAGATAGTTTTTACCTTTAATTGATTGTTCATAACTCTTAATCCTATGTCCATAGAGTATGCATTACTATTAGGCTATTGTAGTCCAAAGAAATCAACCCATAAAGCTCATAAATAATTCGAGGATCATCATGTCCAATAGTATCGTGTTTAATTAATGTAATTACAGTACAAGCAACGCACCAGGCCTCGCTCAGGCCAATAGGCTACAGCCGGAATCATGTTACTTGTCTTGTATTAGACTAGTTAATCAACTAACTAAACTAAAACCACATGGTGCATTGTTCGTTTCCCCATACTGGGTCGAATTTCATGACGGAAAATGGTACTGCGGTTTCTAGGAAGAAAAATACAGACGAAGCTCATAACAAGCTTGAGATCTTTGACACCGTTGCATACTGTAAAGGCAGCTTTTAACATTAGCTTTCTGTTCCTGGAATACAACCTAGATCTTTTAATAATTCTTTCCACTACGCAATATCGCCATGTTACATGGGTGACTGGCATTATTCTTTGAAGCATTGAGTTTAAAAAATAAACGAATCTTATCGAATCATTTCTGTCATCAACTAATCCAATGTGATGTTTGTTTTTGTATATCGTGAACAATTAAAGTATTAACTATTACGAAATACGTTAGCTTTTCATTTTAGTATTTCTATATTGTACTGTTTTATCTTCTTACGTTATATTAGGCTATAATTTTATGTATCTAAATTATCGATTTCATCAAGATTAAAATAACTCAGTCCTATACCGAATCAGGTTAATATAAAAGTAAATAGGTAATACTTGATATTACTATGATTGCGCATTCCATTTATAGAGCCACATGTTTCATTTTATCATATTGCTTAAAAACATACATCTTTATTCTCGTAATAACTATTTAATACAGTTTATAGTATAATAAACGTAATCTTTTTCACAAATTGTTATAAAAGTAGATTAAGCATATTTTAAACTTTAGGTAGATTGTAACCGACACTATTTTATTTGTAATGAATAAACATACCTTCTTACAATCATATGAATTTACAAGAGAAAAGTCGCCTAGTTACAGTGAACTGTATAAAATAAAATCAAGGTCCTTCAAAGGAAAGATTAATTTAAAATGATTATATGGACTTGAGGAACACATTCTTCTCAAGTGCGATCCCATTCTGTCTCAAAGAGTGTAAATCTCTTTATTTTAGTATTTCTTTATTGTACTTGTTATATATGGTATTAAGAGGTAAAATTGTGAGAAATACCTTTAGATCCTAAAACTGAAGATCCATTAGGGTTTTGGTAGAACAGGAACAAGATGAGCAGAGAAGCGATGGCTCTGGCCAGAGTGACGAGAATCGAAGGACCACAGATGAAAGATGATGTTGAGAAATGACTATTGTTGTGTAGTATGTAATTCTTCACTGATTTAAATTAAAACTCTTCTTCATTAATAAAAAGAAAGCAATTCACTACTCATGAATATTCTGGACTGTACACGAAAATTTACAACACATCTACTTTAAATAAAAATATCTTCTTGGATCCTAGCTTGACACTTGGTACTATAAATTTGGAATCCATATTTAAATGAGAAATGATGAAATAATGCACTTGGAGCGGTAAGAGAGAAAGAGAGATTAAAATATTTAATATGAACTAAACCAAAAGGTAAGCACTGTGTACTGTGAGAGAGGTGAGTCTAAACTGAACTGACTAGTACGAAGTGCTGTAGTGAACTTTGGACAGTGATGTCATCATATCAGCTGTTGTATCCTTTCAATAACTGAACTAAAAACTTGACTTGAATGTTAATACTACTTGATTAATTGTTTATATTTGACTGTATATAGTTCATATGTTATTAAATAAATATTTTATTAAATGTCCTTAGTTGAATTACTAAATATTTAACATACCGGCCCCCCCTGAACCACTGGGTTCTGAAAACAACACAAAAAATGAGAAAATCAATAAAAAAGGGGGGTGGTAACTCCTCTTCACTATTCCATAGGAAGGACAGACACCTTTGTCACAGGACGAGAGAGGTGTCCACTTGCGGTCTTCAGGTGCACGACCCGTACTATTCCATCAGTACCAGGTGAAACGGAGAGAACTCGTCCAAGCTTCCAGGAGAGTGGAGGCAAGTTGTCTTCATGAATGACAACCAAGTCATTGACTTCAATATTCTTCTTGGGGTTGACCCATTTATTTCTCTCTTGAAGAGTGTACAGATACTCTTTCTGCCAGCGAGCCCAGATATGTTGACTGAACTGTTGGACTACCTGCCAGCGTTTTAATCGGTTGATAGGAATGCTACGCAAGTCAGGTTCAAGAGGTGTCATAAGAGGACCACCTACTAAAAAATGACCTGGCGTCAAAGCTTCTAGGTCCGAGGGATCAGAAGAAAGAGGAGTTATAGGCCTAGAGTTCATCATTCCTTCAATACGGGTGATTAAAGTCGAAAACTCTTCCAGTGACAGGGTCTGTTGTCCAATGACTCTTATTAGGTGAAATTTCACACTTTTGACGGCCCTCTCCCAAAGGCCTCCCTGATGAGGTGCATGTGGAGGTAAGAAGTGAAATTTAATATTGAAATTCTCAGCGTAGCATTGTACTGTGGAATCCTTGATTAAATTTTCAAAGTTGCGTCTGAGTTTTTCGGATGCACCTGTGAAATTTGTAGCATTGTCACAGTGAATATCTGAAACGATTCCTCGTCTGGAGACAAATCTGGTAAGAGCGGCTAAATAGGCATCCGCTGTTAGGTCGGTTACTACTTCTATGTGTACCGCCTTAGTAGAGAAGCAAATAAATATACAAATATAAACCTTGATAGGTTGAACTCGTCTTAGTAGATGTTGCTTCACAAAGAAGTGTCCTGCATAATCTACACCAGATATGGAAAATGGCCTTGAAGGTGTAACTCGATTCATAGGTAATTCCCCCATGAGTGGAGAAGAATGAGGAGGTTTACATCTGAAACATTTTATGCATTTAAAGATCCTAGATCTTATTAAGCTTCTAGCACTGAGAATCCAGTACTTGTTTGCCAGCATAGCCTGAGTTAGAGTTGGACCAGAGTGCAAATATAAGACATGATGGTGGTCAATCAAAATATCAACTAACCTATGACCTTTAGGTAGCAAGACGGGGTGTTTGTGATCTTCAGAGATATCAGCCTTGTTTATTCTTCCCCCTACTCGAATGAGGCCATCTTTATCCAGATAAGGAGCTAGGCGTCTAATGCGTACAGAGCAAGGTTTATTGGATTTCAAACATGAGATTTCTTCAGAAAAATATTCTCGTTGAACCAATTTACAAATCAGGTTATGAGCCTCTTTTATCTCCTGAGAAGTTAAATTCCCAATTTGTTTAACTTTATTTCTGGTGTTATGAATGAAGCGCAGCAGGTATGCGGAAACATGAAGTAGTGTTGTCCAAGATGAGAAGCGAGTGAGGAGAGAAAATGGTTCATCCGGAACAGCAGAGAGAGTGTTAACTGTGAGAATCTTAGTTTCAGGGATAGACTCTTCAGGTAAAGATTTACAGACAGACTTTGGCCAATTTTCTTCAGAGTTACACAACCAGACAGGTCCATTCCACCAAAGTGTGTGGTTAATCAAATCTTGTGGGGCGGTACCCCTTGACCCAACATCCTCTGGATTTTCTAGTGATGAAATATGTTGCCAAAATGAAGGTGGGATATTTTCCTGTATTTCTGCAACTCGATTTGACACATAAACCTTGAGTCGATAAGAGGGCATGCCAATCCATGAAAGCACGATTGTGGAATCGCACCAAGCTGTGTATGAACTAATCTTGCAGTGAGGTGAGAGAAGTTGTATACAGTAATTTAGGAGCTTAGACATCAGGTGTGCTCCGCAGAGCTCCAAGCGAGGTATGGAAATACGCTTCAGAGGTGCGACTCTTGACTTCGCTATCAGAAGATAAGTCGATATAATTCCTTGTGAATTTACAACTCTCAGGTAAACACAACTACAATATCCTGCTTCACTTGCATCAGAAAAAGCATGTAGCTGAATATCTTTAGCAGAAGAAAGTCCCACGTAGCGAGGTATCTTGAGCATTTCAATATATGGAAGTTCATTGGCGAACTTGTTCCAAACTGATATAACGCTGTCGTCTAGGGGTTCATCCCAATCGAGACCAAGTGTCCATAAGTATTGCATGAAGGATTTGGACCAGAAGGTTACAGGAGTTAACCATCCTGACGGGTCATAGATCTGTGATATCACACTTAAAACAATTCTTTTTGTAGGAGTTTCCTTAATATTTTGAGTTCCTACAGAATAAGAAAAAACATCTTCATTAGGAATCCATTTAAGTCCTAAAACACTATGAACTGGTTGTTCGGGAGCTCGAAAACCAATAGGTTTTTCTTTGTGATCTTCAGGGATCGACTGTAAGAGTAATGGATTATTCGAAGACCATTTTCTTAACTCGAAACCTCCTTTTTTGAGTAACTGAACCACATCATTTTTCAACAAAAGAGCGTTTTCTACGCAATTACTACCCAATAGGGCGTCATCGACATAAATCTGATCCTTTAGAGCAGTTGCGGCTAGAGGATGATTTTTTCCTTCATCAATAATGAGTTGTTGAATGACACGATTTGCCAAGTAGGGCGATGATGTGAGCCCATAAGTGACAGTCGCTAGCTGATAGATTTGAAGAGGCATTTTATCATTCTCTCTCCAGAAAATAAGTTGAAATATCTGATCAGATTCCTTTACAAGGACTTGTCGAAACATCTGCTTGATGTCGCATGAAAAAACAACCGCATGTCGGCGAAAGTTGAGAATGATGTCACATATGTTGTTGTGGAGTTTTGGTCCTTGATGAAGAATACTGTTGAGAGACAGAGATGTTGATGTAGGTGCTGATGCGTTGAATACTACCCTTAATTTTCCATCTTTAAAAATTCCATGATGTGGAAGGTAGTAATGAGGATTATTTTTAAGACGTGGTGACTGACAGAGTGTCATATGTCCCGAAGACAAGTAATCTCTCATAAAATCAACATAAGTTTCCTTGAAATCAGGATTAGAACGAAATTTATTCTCCAGAGACCAGAATAGGGATTTTGCCATTTTGCTCGAGTTGCCTAATGTTGACGGATCGTCTGAGAAAGGCAAAGAGACAATATATCTTCCTTCAGGAGTGCGAGAGTGCGTAGATACAAAATGTTTTTCACATTTTTCTTCGGCTAAGGATTGCTTGCTTGTAAGAGGGGGTTCCTCTACAGCCCAAAACTGTTGGATAGAGGTGTGAAGATCCAAACTATTGGTGGTTAAGAGTGTGACTAATCCATGAAATGAATTTTTGCAAGTTGAGGCGACAGGGGTCGATCCTAAGAGCGCATATCCAAAAATGGTGTCAATTGCTACAGGCATATTCTCACCAAGTGACAAAAACTGGCCTTTCACAGAGGAGGCAAAAAGGTCAGCTCCAATTAGAACATCAATAGGAGCGGGTTTATCAAAAGTAGGATCGGCTAACATTAAATGTTGCATCTGTGAGCGAACTTCAGGAGTGATCTTAGCTCGAGGTAAATCTGGAGTGATATTATCCAAAATGAAGACAGGGTGAGAGCTTGCCAATACATATCCACTAAGGGACTGGAGAGTGACATGAGTTAACCCTTTTGTTTTCACCTGAGCAGACGAGATGCCATTAATAAGCGTTTTATTAGCATGAGAGCGCTTAATCCCTAAAGACTGAGCACATCTTTGAGTAATGAAGGTAGACTGAGCAGCAGAATCTAAAACTCCCCTACAAACTAGGGTCTTACCTTCGCTTGATTTTACCACAGTTAAAGCAGTGGCAAGAAGAACTGTGTTCTCTGTATTTGTCAGACCAACAAAACCAGATTCATTTTTATTTGAGTCAGAACTTGGAGCTCGTTTGTCTGTGTTACCTTTAGACACATTAGGAGAGGGATTATTTTCAGAATCCATAAAATGCAAAAGAGAGTGATGTTTTCTTTTACACGTAGAACATGTACGCCATGAATTGCATTCCTTTACCTTATGCTTATCGCCAAGACAGTTGGTGCACAAATTTTTGCCTTTAACAAAATTATACATTTCTTGTGAAGTCAATTTAAGAAGACCTTTGCATTGATAGATTTTGTGATCTGCACCTGCGCAAAATGTACAAACAGTGCGAGGAGTTGCAATAAGCGCCGATTTATTTGAGCACTGAGGGGGTTTTACTTGAGTGTGGTGGCCTAAGGTACCCTTAAGAGATGATCCCACATTAGTAAGATTAGCTGCTTCAAGATTTACACAGTGGGACTCAATGTACTTGGTTAACTCATCTAACTTAGGAGTTACAGAGTTATCACTTCGACTCTGTTCAAAATGATGGCGAAAATCAGAATCAAATTTTCTTAACAAGTGAGAGGTCAAAATTAAATTTTCCTGAGAAATTTCTTCATCTAGAGCTTTAAGTGCTTCAATGTTTTCATTTAAAACAGACAAAAACCTTCTATGTTGCTTCACTGAGGGATTGTGAAGAACTGGTAAGTCTAACACATTGTTGACATGAAGAGAGATTAGTAATCTTGTATTCTGATACCTTTTAAGTAGAGATTCCCATGCAATAAAATAATTAGCATTAGTCATAGGGATGTTTTTAACAACTGAAAGTGCCTCTCCCTCAAGACAGCTTAACAAATAACTCATTTTTTCAACACCAGAAATACTATCATTTTTATGAATAGTATTTTCAAACAAATTTTTGAACGCCATCCACTTTTCATGTTGACCTGAGAAGGTACCAAGTTGAAGTTTAGGAAGCTGTACACTAACCTTAGTTGTAGCTACTTGGCTGATAGCTGCATTGGAATCATCCAGGTTTGGCTGGCTCGACTGGTTAGAGCTTGGGGAAGGTATCAAGTTCACACACAAAGAGTGAATAGACACATAGAGATCACTTATTTCATCTTGTAATGTTGAAATTGTAGTGATATTTTCACTTTCATCTAATTCCTCAGGTAAAGGCACAGTGCCGAACAACTTATTCACTAATTTGTCAAAATCATTATTTTTGGCTGTAGCGGTGGAATCCAAAAGAGTGAGCTTTGTTATAAGTTGAGGAGTGATAGGTTCCTTTTCGATAGCAAGCACTTTTGCTTCAATTGACTTAAGCCTGGCTAGCACAAGCTCAGATTGCTTCACAAAAGTTGAGAACCTCATTTTGAATAAGTCTTAAATTCAATAAAATTCCAAAATAAAAATAAATGCAGATTAAAATAAGTTTATAGTGAGCAAAACTTATTTAAAGACAGCCAGGATTCATTGTATTAAATATTAATATTAGTCAACTTGAAATCAGAGAGAAATATTCAGCCATAGTATAGGCCTATAAAAAGTTTAAGTCCCAGAAAATATCTACCTGCAATTATTTCCAGATAATAAATTTGAAATTCAATAAAACATGTTATTTCAAACACAAACTGTAATTAAATGTTCAATCCGTATTAATAAACATTCTTCTGTCACTTTAATTTAAAAGTGTAAGCAAACAATTGAGGTTATGAAAACATAAACAAAGTCTTGCATAATGACATTTAAGTTTTCATTTCTATCCATCAGCAGCGCTAGTGTTGATCAGCTGTGAAGTTGGTATGACTTCCATGATTTTCTGAATATTCAGCAACAAGAGAGAAACTTGTTTCACATTACAGGGGGGAGAGAGGGGGGCAGACAGGATGCAGCCCGATAATGCACAATAGAGAATAGACAAACTATGCATGAAAATACAGGAGTTGTAGACAGTACAGTCTGAGAACAAAATTTTCTGTCTGGGACAACAAAACTTTATGTTTTATTTCACAAATTACTGCAACAATTTAATAAATTGATAATAATGTGATCAAAAATATTTAATCCTCTTGTTAATGATACTTAATGTTGATGACAGATTTATTCAATTAATTTATTCAGTTCAAATAAATACAAAACTTAATAGTCACAGTAGATTATTTTCCATAGGCTGGGAAACATCCGGCTCGAAGGACCATGTTATATATGGTATTAAGAGGTAAAATTGTGAGAAATACCTTTAGATCCTAAAACTGAAGATCCATTAGGGTTTTGGTAGAACAGGAACAAGATGAGCAGAGAAGCGATGGCTCTGGCCAGAGTGACGAGAATCGAAGGACCACAGATGAAAGATGATGTTGAGAAATGACTATTGTTGTGTAGTATGTAATTCTTCACTGATTTAAATTAAAACTCTTCTTCATTAATAAAAAGAAAGCAATTCACTACTCATGAATATTCTGGACTGTACACGAAAATTTACAACACATCTACTTTAAATAAAAATATCTTCTTGGATCCTAGCTTGACACTTGGTACTATAAATTTGGAATCCATATTTAAATGAGAAATGATGAAATAATGCACTTGGAGCGGTAAGAGAGAAAGAGAGATTAAAATATTTAATATGAACTAAACCAAAAGGTAAGCACTGTGTACTGTGAGAGAGGTGAGTCTAAACTGAACTGACTAGTACGAAGTGCTGTAGTGAACTTTGGACAGTGATGTCATCATATCAGCTGTTGTATCCTTTCAATAACTGAACTAAAAACTTGACTTGAATGTTAATACTACTTGATTAATTGTTTATATTTGACTGTATATAGTTCATATGTTATTAAATAAATATTTTATTAAATGTCCTTAGTTGAATTACTAAATATTTAACAGTACTGTTTTAACCTCTGATAATGTATTATAATTTCATATTCAGTCTCAAACAAATATTCTTAATAATGACTTAAAGGTACAGGATGTTATTTTTTTTTTTTTAAACCTACTTATTGAATTACTAGTATACTATTTAATTAAAAATAACGCCCTTTTCGACATTAAAATAGTTTATTAAAGAAGAACGGTTAGATTAAGATAAAACGCGGGTTTATATTAAAATTACTGGAAAAAGGTTGCATCTACTAAACCTTCCTACGCCAAATTCAACATGTTTATGATCTGGTAAAATAATAAATACAGTTATATAAATAGCAGTTTGGAGTGAAAGTACAACTAAATTTCATCCTACCACTTAAAAAGGTAGGCAGAGTTCAGTGGACTGATAGTCACCTATTCAATTTAAATAATTAAAATTCGTTAAGTATTATTTGCGTTCGTAATATTAGTTTTGAAGCAGAAAAAGCACATAAGGTAACTAAACCAATACAAAAAACCCCCGCCGCAGCAAACCTGCAGACTAAGCGAATTTCCATTTGACTGATTGGATTTACACTGAAATGTCTACTTAAAAATATAACATTTATTCCCGATTTAAATAGAATTAGTTTAACAAGTACTTAGGTTTGCTGCATCAGGGAGGGTAAAACTGTTTTTTTTGTAAAATGTTAATAGTTAGTAAGAAATAAAAACATTTTCCAAATTTGATCAAAATATGTTCATAAACAAGCAAACTACAACAGTTTACTTATTCGCCATAACAATAACATGGCAATTTTAAATTTATAATTTTTTGGAATTTTCTCCGTAGCCATTAGGCGCATAATCACGCTTCAATATACTAAATTATTTGTTTTTTTAAGCTCTACAAAATGGTTTGGAAAGAAATTGCTAAGGGTCAAAAATGGGAAAAACCTATTTTTACCCCATAAAAGCCCCCGTAAACCCCCGTTCCCATGGTCCGATCATGCTGGATCGCGAACTCGTTCGAATAAACGTAGGTTTACACGTTTGTACCAAATTTCATCAAAATCGGATCATTTTTGCTCGAGTTATCGTGCTAGGGACCTCAATACGAAAAAAAATCGGTCCCGCGTCCAGGTCTTACCATGAGTACTACGGTAATAGCTTATTCCCTATATGGGAAATTCGCTAAAAATGATTTCAACGGGAAATTGTGGCCAAGGCTTAATATCGAAATATAAATGTACCTAAATTAATTAATACTGGTACTGTGAGTTCAAAGAATTACGTAGTCTGAATGTTGTATGGTCTAAAGTTCTATCGATAAAAAAAATACTTATAATTTATATAGTTTAATTTCCACTATTTTTCATGCTTAAGGACAGCATTCTATGAACAAAAAATATTTTGGTAGTATTGATTACACCGTAAAAGCGCTTACACTAATATAAGTTATAGTGGATGAAACCGCTGCTTGTGGTGTGCCATATACTATTGTAACCAATCTATTGTTGAGCTTACTACATAGCTTCCATAAAATTAAACTATGATTGCCGTAGAAAGGTTATTGTAATGCTCAGCAAATAAAGAGGCACATTGCAAAGTAACAGAGTGTGTTGATGAAGTTAAATGGACAAACAAGCGATTTATGATTTTTGTTTGGATAAAATGATCGTTCCACGTTAGTTGACCTAAAGCCCAATGTCAGCTGCACACTGTCCTGCTGTTAGTTCTCGGAGCTTGCTCAGTTGTATGTTCTTGTTTGTTTGTTCTGTATGAAACTGTTTGCTGCACAGCCCACATTCAATTAAGGCCTGCCTACATAGCATTCTAGGTTACTATTGTTGAGTTAGTTAGTTTGCACGTGGAGGATTGGAAAGTGATAACTGTTGTAAATATATTACAAACTCTTCTAGAACTTTATAGTTTCAAAAAACTAATAAGACTAATAATTATAGTAGAACATAATTTCTGTGGTTTTCTGTTCATAATGTGAGGTAGGATTTTGCTTTTTTATTCAATATTTTTTATCTTAACTATTTGTGGTAGTTTTTTTTTTTATTATTAAGACATAAAACTGCATATTTATTGTTCAGGGTAAGTCGTTAAGTAGTAAAATACTTGAATGAAAACATATAAATATGTTTCACATCCAATATATATAAAATGGCGTTACAAGAAACAGTTGTTTTCATCTCAGATTTATCGTTGAAGGAGCTTAGTTGCGTACTTCAAGAAAACTTTCCATTATTGCTTTACATAAAACCAACTCCTTTGCATAAACAACAATACACCAGGATAAGATATTCTGGGTAGTGACCACCATTCTTTAAGAATACTGTTCTTTAGAAATACTATATGTCTGCAGCGGTGGTTATAATCAGTAAGTTATTCAAACTGCATAAAATATTGGACAAAAAAACACAACCATAGGAAGAAAATCCGTTTTGTCGTAGGAAATGTTAAAGGGCTTCAATCAACAAACACACTGATGCAGAAAATTGTGAATAGGAAGCTTTGGAGCGGATAAGGTCTTAGTGTACTCTACAGGTAAAACCTTTTCCATCGTCAAGTGAAGAGAGGGTGAAAAGAACTTGCTAATGGTGGACAACAAAGGAAAGGATCAGGCCAACGGCAACCATTATAAGCAACCATCTTAGTAGTATTAAGAACAAGAAAATTGCTATTTGATTTGCCGTTGTATATGAGCATGGAATCAATAGTATAGTTTGGAAAATTTGGTAGTTCCTAGGATTCTTCACTACTTGAATCATTAGTATGAATGGTTTATACAGGGTGTCAATTCTATTGGATGATTAAGTTTTTACCATTTTGGTGCCGAAAAAAACTATAGTTTTTGTAATTTTTACTGGAATTTCGATTAGGTACTTACTTTTTAATTGAAATAAACTTGTAAGAGAAAAACAGTAGGATTTTAAATTGCGTCAAGTCTTAGACATTGCACTAAGTATGCGATGTTAGGCAAAATTAACAATGAATTTATAATAAATTAACAATATTAGCAAGAATGATATTGTTCATTAACAATATTAACAACATTTGTTGTTAATATTACACACATTCCTATTTTAATAGGAAATACAATAAAATGAACTTTTATGAGGTTGAATAAAGTATACATATCAAGCGTTACACCATTAACCACGCAAGTGATTGTATAAGGCCAGTGCCACATGATGCCACAGGGTATCTTGTTAACTAACAAGTTTTTGTTACTCAAGCAACACAAATGACGGTAGTCAGAGACCTGATGAAAGAATTCTCGAGTCTAGTCAATGTCCTGGATTAAACAACTCTTGCTTAAAAGAAACCCTTTCATAGTCATTTGACACAGTCTTACACTATCATCTTGATACATTATAATCAACCATAATTTTTTGTAGTTATTGCTTTATCATTAACCTAGATGCATCTAAAGTGATGCACTCTGAAGATTATGACGTGTAATCCACGACCTGGTTGAAGCTTAACTACAAAATGTAGTATGAGATGACGTCATAATGGAGACACCACCACAAAGTGAGGTAATGCTCTTAGCCTGAACCTCAGCTTCTGACACACGGCAAAGCCGAGTGTACACAATGTCACGTTGTTATTATATTTCAAAATACTCTTAAATATAAGAAGTTTAAATCCAAAACAATTATTGTGACTTAGATTTTGTGTCATCTCTCCATAACTACGGTGCCAAGTGTCTAGACTTCAGATCTGAAGGTCTTTGGTTTGATCCCAAACTAAATCATATCTATACTCGGATGTCTTTTGTCATTGGTTTATTAACTAATAATGTTACCAAGCAAAAGGTCAACAAAAACTAGAGGTTGGACCGTTACCTTACAAACGTAGATGAACACAGAACAATATAAAACCAAAACATAAGCAACACCGAATACCACTAATACTTAGAGCGTTGGTGGTTGTACTAGTTAAGGTTTAGTTAATGTAATGCAAAGAACTCTTTTAAAATATTTTATGTCTCCTATCTCACGATAAAGGCCTAGTAACAAGTAATTTATTTAAAACCTAAAATGTTTGCGCACCTTGGATTAAATCAAAGGGGAATTAGTATGTACAGTGAAATATACAAATTTTTATTGAACTTTAAGAGTATATTTAGTAATGACGAGCAATCCTATGGAACAATATGTACGATAAAATGTCAACTCATTATCATGGGTGCTCAAATCAACTAATCAGACAATTTCAAGTTGTATAAAAACAACTATCATAGCCCATGATTTGGTGGCTAATACATAGACGGTTCAATATGTTCAGTTAACCATTTAACCATTATCTGGTGGAAATTCAAAAGATGATATGTGAATATGGTTTGGTAAGATAGTCAAAGCGACAAAAGATACGAGCGGAAGCGGGGCTCGTATATCAGATCCTATCTATTTATGGGGTGTTGAAAACAGTTAATGACAGTAAGTTTGGAGAGTAGCGTGAAAATCTGATAAGCTCTTCAAAACAATACAAAACTAGACTGTCTGTAATACAGTGACATTACACCTAAATACCTGTTAGAATTATATACATTCTTATAAAACAAATTTTTTTGTAAACCCTTTTAGACTACATATATTTAATTGTTTTATTTGTCAAACAATATTTGTGTGTGTTTATCATTTGGGATATTGGAGATAAAAGTATAATAGAATTTATTTATCTTGGTAAATATATTATAACCAAGTTGTCTCTTCCTCGTATAAGGTAAAAATAATAAAAGTATTCCAATGAGATCGTTGAGATCTTTAAATAAGGTTATAAACACTGAAAACACAGTCAAACTATGCATACCAATAGATAAAGTGTTATTTGCATTCATAAAGAAATACTAAATTGGTTTTTGGGAGAAATCGTTTATTAAATATTGCCAGACTGAAAACAAAGGGAATGAACGTTTAGTTTAACGCTCGTATTCATCTAGAACTTCCAAAGATTTCCTCAGGGTTGTTTAACATATATTCTTCTTTTTTATATGCAAGATAATGTATTCATACATACAATGTAAATTACACCTAAATACTTCCATGTAAATGCGTAAATGTATAAATTTTAGATTTGTCTTTAGGCATTATTGTATTGCTGTATAAATATAATATTGGTGCTACAGAGACGTTTGTAAAACATATGGCATGCTTGTCCTTTTAGCGAATTTTCCTATAGTATATACATAAATCTTCCTATAGTATATCCTATAGTGGCACGGTAAGACCTAAACCCGGGACCAATTTATTTTTAATTTTGTTGTCTCCAGAGGCCAAAACACGATTCGTTCAAATGTTACAATATGTATATACACATATGTATGTCCGTGGACGCGATCAACTCAGATAATTTTCTCCCGATTTTGATAAAATTCGGCTTCAAAGTGTAGGCTGAGTTAAATCTTAATGAGTTCGTGAACCAGCAAGATTAGGTCATAGAAACGGGGTATTATGAATGGGGTTTCAAATTTTCAAAAATTGGGTATGCTCAATTTTCCTTAAAGCCATCGTGTAAAGCTTAAAAAACAAATAGTTTTTTTTTTTTTTTAATAACATGTTTTAATATTAAAGGTAACATAGAAGGTTCTACAAATTTTACATTTTAGATTCCCATGTTAATCTTATAGAGTAAAATACAAAAATTGTAGTTTGCTTATTTATGAGTGTACGTAGATGAAAGTTTGCAAGTTTATTTATTTTGTCCTATAAAATTAACATTTGAAAAAAAAAAAACTTTATTCTACTTTTTAATAGCAAACACTCATTAAATCTAATGTTATTTAAATTTTTGTTTATGGAAATATTGCAATCCAATAAGGAAAAATTGAAATTTACTTAGTCTGCAGGTATGCTGTTTTGGGGGGGGGGGGGTATCTTCATGCTTAATCCAAAGAAATAATATTACAAATCACAAATATATATTCTTCACGCTAACCGGTATAATTTCGGTTGGGTAAATTGTTTAGTTAGACAATGATGAATAAAAAAACCTTCACTAGCCAAATGAAAGATGATCTATAATCTTTGGAGAAATACAATCTCATTAATGAAAATTACTAGTCTTGATTTGCACGTAAAATGTGTTTCAAAGTCTTTTGTTGAACAAAATTACCCTTTAACTGAAAAAATTAGTGAGCTAGGCAAATTGTTTTGTATATTCTGCTACTTGAGTTCTTGGGGTGGTTTTATGGTTGAAATCTAATACTTGAACTAAATAAACTATAATCTTTTCTAAAATTTTTACAATACATTATATTGTTACAAGACTAAAAATATTCAGTTGTTAAATCGATATGATGATGATTGCCTATTTAGAAGCATAATCGTACTTGAACGATAAATCATTATGTATGGCTTGATCGAGTTGTAATATTACTGGCTAATAATGTATGAGAGCCTCTGTAATAGGCAATCAGCTATTCAGTGTAGGGGTTGAATTGTTGTTAACTATAACTACAAGGAAATGTCGTCCAAAACAAGACAGTATTAGGACAAGTACATTTCAAACATATCAATTTCGAAAGGAGTTAAATTATACTAAGAATAAAATTTTTAGCTATACCAAGCACTTAGTTTAATAACAAATATTAAAGAATTGTTTAAAAACTACCAGATGCATTGTATCATAAAACTAAAAATTAGATTCTATTAGCTAATTATGATTTAAATTATCCTTCTTAGTTAATTTGAATGAAAATATTATTATTTTCTGCACACTTTGAATAATATTACGCAGTATACGAACATTGGCAAATTTATATGCATATAACAATTCCTAAATATGTTTCTAGAAGTACAAATACCCTTACCGCAGCAAACCTGCAGACTTAGTGAATTTTTACTTGTCTGATAGGAAAAAATATATTCATGCACAAGTCATATTTCTTCCCCCTTTTTTTATAAAATAATATATGTAACTACGTTTTTGGTTTGCATATACAGGAAAAGGAGTTTTTTATAAAATGTTAGTAGCAATTATAAAAGAAATCATACAATAGTTTTCTATTTTTCTCCATCAGAATAACATAGCAATTTTAAATGTACAGTTTTTGAAATATTCTCCGTAACCTTTATTTCTATAACATCGCTTCAATATATAAACGCGTTTGTTCCTTTTAAGCTCTACATGAGGGCTGTAGGCTAACGAAACCCCCCATTACACCCCTTTCTGTTGACCTGATCTTGCTGGTTGACGAACTTATTCAAGTGCATCTTGCGCTACAAGTACATCCCAAATTTCATCAAAATTGGACCAGGATTACTAGAGTTAACGTAGTAACCGGTTCAAATATACAGTATGATACAGTGATGGTGTTACTATATGAAATAACCATATAGGTTGCACCATTAAATAACTAATTACCCTTTTTTAAGTATAGAAATATTTTATAAATACTGCCTTTGACCTTAGGGGATATCGAAATGAAAAAGTAATCTGTCCTGGGTCTAGGTCTTGCTGTGTCACGGTAATAGCTTCTTGCCAAGAAATCTTATCTTTATCTTATTTTTAAATTAAATGTAATAACTTCTACAGTACTCACTGTTTAAAGGAATTGACTGAATATATTAGCATACCTGAAATCAAATTACAATTTCATCAGTAGACGTAATACAACAATAACCTACACAAGAATTTCTTGTAAAATATCAATTTTATTAGTAAAACTTTTGAGTAGTTTGGTCTAAGAAGTTGAAAGTCAACCGTCTTTACATAATATTATAGTAAAAGTGGCTGATTTCCATAAATCTCGAAATTTGTTTACGTAAGTAGATTTATAATACATAAAATAAATAGTAAAGACTATTTATTTTTACAAATAAATGGTTATTTAGAAAACATTTACAAAACATGTCTTATGTTAACTTCTTACTGCATATAAAACGTAGTCATATATTTTAATAAACTTCTATGAACTTGTCTGATAAACCAAGCTATAACCTCTCTATTTATAAAATGGCAACATCGAGCTATTGATCTCTTGCACTATGTTTAAGTGTTAGTTATGCATTTTATATAGTGCACTTTACAACAGGATCCGGTAAATTACCATGATGCTTTTCTATATCTTATCATCATTATAACTCTTCCTCAAATGTTTTATAAAAGGACAAAATTGTTTTTATAACTGTAAAGGTTATAATTTAATAATACAAAACCCTACTTCAAGGGAGCTATATAAAGTTAAAATTAAATCAAAGCCTTACCCTTATAGTAATTAACTTATTATCTTCGTTGTTGAGTTAAATATCAAGAATGCTTATCCAAAATGTATTTAACTCCATTTTAAATTGAATTACTTACATACCTCTCGAGAAGTTTATGCGACTAAGCGTATTTTAACCCAATTACGAGTTAGAGATTAGTGTGCGATAAGTGTGGTGTCTTTTGCAGCTTTGGTAATGACTTATAAAATTGGATTAGCTTAAGATTTCAATAAGAATAAGAACTACTACTACACGGCCCCAAAACCGCTACAAGAATATACGTATTAGGATTACGGCATGAATAAACACTTTTTTTTGCATCATAAAAAAGTGTTCCATTCGCAGATCGCAGATTATTAAAGGCTTAATCGAATATACCTTGGATCAGTCTTAAACTATTAAAAAAACACCAAGATCGAGCATACGACCACAAGATTACCAAAAAATTACTATGGATACATGATAACTTAGCCATTTAAAAGAATAAATTCACAATCTGTAGCCTACATTAAGTAAAGTCTCCATCAATTTAGGAAATTAATGCACTTTAAACTATTATATAGTTTCACGGATTATTGTTGATGTTTCAGAGTGATACACTTAGTTTTTTTTTTTTTTTTTTTTTTTTTTATACCAGGTTAAGTGGCTACTTTATGCCACTGAAATTGTTAACTAAATGGGTACGGCTTTTTTTAACCATTTTCTGTTTAGAACACAAACCGAAAGAAATATTACCCTAACAATTATCAAACCTTGGTCACGATAAATGTCATCTTTTAGCACAGCCAATTCCAACAGAAAGGTATTCGGATAAATGGATTAAAAACTGAGCCATATTCACTAAAATATTAACAACATTTGACACCATGACGTGTCCAGTATAAACTATTTACCCAGAGACCGCACTCAACACCACACACCTGCCATGGCCAACCCGTCTGTGGCGTGGTTCTGACACTCTTCCAGCTAAATGCGTTATAGCCTGTTAATTTATACGTAATTTACACTGAAACTTTGCAGTCGGACAATGGAAGAAATGTGTATCCACCTCGCGATGTGTACAGTATGAAATACCCACTTTGGCGTCACGGAGTGGGCAAACATTCTGACATCGGCCAAAGCGAAATCCCCAGAATGCGTTGGGTAAACTGATTTACGAAAATGCCGACATTCCACAGTTCTTCGGATATTGAGTAAAACTAATACGTGGCGTGGGTGGTATTTATAGAATGCGAAAAGACCGAATAGCGTGTATAAACAACTGCATACTGTATAATGTATAAACATAAATATTAAATATTGTAGTTTGTAGGTAGTTACATTTTAATCTAGTCTATATTATATACATATATATAATATATAAATACCCCCGCTGCAGCAAACCTGCCGACTAAGCGAATTTCCATTTGTCTTAATTGATTTTCAATAAAATATATTTTAATAACATTAGGTTTAACGAGTACCTAGGTTTGCTGCTACAAGGAAACTAATAAAGTGTGTGTTTTTTTTAATATTGATAGCTTAGTACAAAATAAATAAATTTGATCAAAATACAAAATATATCCATAAACAAGCAAACTACAACATTTGACAATATTCTCCATAAAAATAACATGGGAATTTTAAATTTACAATTTTTTTAATTTTCTCCGTTAATATTAACCGAACAAAAATACTTTTATATACTAAATTAATTGTTTTTTTAAGCTCTTTAAAAAGGTCTAAAGAGAAATTGGGAAATTTTGTGTTTTGAGGGTCAAAAGTGAGAAAAACCAATTTTTACCCCATAAAACCCCCCGTAAAGCCCCGTTCCCATGGTCCGATCATGCTGGTTCGCGAACTCATTCAAGTTTATCCCGCTTTACACCTTTAAACCAAATTTCATCAAAATCGGACAAAAATTACTCAAGTTATCGCGTTCACGGACGTATATATATATATATAAGTCTATATATATATATATATATATATATATATACATATATAAAAATTTGAACGAATGGTGTTTTGGCCTCTGGGGACATCAAAATGAAAAAGTAAATCGGTCCCGGGTCTAGGTCTTACCGTGCCACCTATGGTAATAGCTACTTCCCTATAGGGAAATTCGCTAAAAAACTGAATAACCTGAAAAACCTGTATATATTGCATCGAGGGGGTTTTCAGTAGCTATTTTAGTCCCAAAAAAAATAATTAGCTGGAGTCGAGGACATCATACATTTTGTCTCTTCTAAACTCCAATTGCAAGAAAATTACCATTGAGGGTAGGTATTCATGGTTTTTACCGATTTTATATTGACTGTATTGTGACCAGTTTACATTGACTTTGATGAGATCATGTTGAATTTTCACACGATAGACAATATACAGTTTACTGAAATAATGCCTCAAGGGAAAGTGGTCCAAGCCCACGTGTGGGTGTGCAGGGAATCCTAACGTCCCTCCATCACCGAATACCGTGGCGCCTACTACTTGGCTAGCAACACACAATATTACACCAGTGTGATTAAATATTGTCAGCTATTATTGTTGACCAGTTGAAGTGTTGCTTATGACTAATGAGTGTTGTTTTTGGTGTATTTAAAAAATCCAGCATGTTTACAAGATTTCCAAGGCAATTGTGTGGTAAATTTCGATGAATAAATCCACCATTTTGTTGTTACAAAGAATAATACTACACCTTAATCAGCTTCTCAATTTTAACCTATCGCTTTTAGTATCTACCTTTATTTCTCTTTACCAGAATGAGTTTTTAAAATACAAATCTCAAATATAAACATTTCACAGAATTTATCCGTCTATACTTAACATTAGTCTTGTTTTGAGAAGACAATTTTTAGCTGATGGTTCAAAGTGTTTAAAATGTAGATAATTATTATATATTCCAGGGTATTCTGACGAATTCTCAATAGAACAAATCTATATCTATAAAAGAGGAACTATGTATGTATGTATGTATGTGTGTGTGTATATACGTTATGGACTCCGAAACTGCTCAACAGATTGTAATGAAACTTTCAGGCTTTATTAAGCATCTTTCAAGGATGGTTCGAGTGAAGTTTGGTGCAGATCCGTCAAAAGGGCTCTGCCCCAGAGGGTTTTAAGTGGGCCAATGTCAGACTTTTTGATCTACAATGTTTACAAATAAATATAATTTAAAAGCATATGTTTAATTTCACCAACTGTTTTTTAGGTTTGAATAATCACAACATTCTGTATTAGCATTAGTCATGATTTGAAATAGTGCCACAGTGTTTCTACAGATGGCAGCACAGAAAACTATTTTACTTTTGAACAAGTCCAAATGTATTAAACCCCAATCGCAGCACACCTGTGCACTTAACAACGTTTAAATTCTCCAATGTTAAATATTAAAACATAAAAACCTTTATCAAAGTACTGTATTATAAACAATAAAAGGGATGACTTTTTTAAATTTATGACAACAGCTAATTTGCAACCAAAAGGTGAGTGAGCGTAGCGAACGAACATCAACCTGGAGGCGAGTAAGCGTAGCGAACGAGCTAACCTGAAAACAAGTGAGCGCAGCGAACGATTTCCAACCTGAAGGTGAGTGAGCGTAGCGAACGAACTTCAACCGGGACGTGATTGAGCCATGCGAATACTTATGAAGTTAAGCGGGACAAAGCCCGCGGGTACAGCTAGTATTTAAATATAAGTTGTTTATTTATAATATAAAATAAAAACGAAATGAAAAATAATTGATAATTTAGTAAGAAACTAATATAGGAAGTATTTTTACCTAGCAAAAAAGGATTTGCATTTTGTAACTATAAAAAGCAACATTTTGCTCATGTGGAAAAGAATAAATTCAAACAATAACAACGAAACGAACTAATAATAAGACAACTGTTTTAAACCAACATGTTAAAAGTATTTGACTTATATTGTAAAAAATACCATACTGACAAGGTATAATAACAACAAATGATGACAACACATCTGTGTCGTCTGCCGTGTGTCAGAAGCAGAGGTTCAGTAAGAGCATTACCTCACTTTGTGGCGGTGGCTTTATTATGACGTCATCACATATAACTAGGTCGTGCATTACATGTCATCATCTTCAAAGTGCATCACTTTAGACGCATCTAGGTTACCTACTGATAAAGCAATTACTACTAGAATCCAATTATCCAAGGAGTTGTGTAAGATTGCAATATGTTGACTTTGTGATGGGGTTCCTTTGGTAATATATAGTGATTTATATAAATTTATTACGTCATCGCATATAACTAGATCGTGCATTACATGTCATCATCTTCAAAGTGCATCACTTTAGATGCATCTAGGTTACCTACTGATAAAGTAATTACTACTAGAAACCAACTATCCAAGATTGTGTAAGAGACTTGTGTAAGATTGCAATATGTTGACTTTGTTATGGGGTTCCTTTGGTAATATATAGAGATTCAAAAATACAGAAATTAACAAGACTGCAAGGTTCTTTCAACACGTCTCTGAATCTACCATCTGTGTAACTTGTGTAACAAAAGCTTGTTGTTAGTTAACAAGATGGCCTAAGGCCTCATGTAGCGCTGGCCTTTGATACAATCACGTGCGTAGCTCTGGTGTATTTAATTTAAATTACTTTTTCACAAGAGACGGTCCATTATGCTTTGATTATCATCTGCATCTTAAAGAAATCTTCTTTAAAAAATGCATTTACTTGAATAATGCAAGGTTTTCATCTAACAAATAATTGTGAGAATTAACTACTGGTTTTACAACATTGTCATCAGACTTAATTGCGTTCTTCAATATATATATTGTTATCTGAGACTTTTAAATGTCAGGAAAGAATATTTGTTGACGATGAAAACAACATTTTTTATTTCACAACATTTTAGCTACAGTCTTACAGCTACTTCAGTAGAACTCTCCTGTACCAAAGAATTTTACGGTAGTATTAAACATAAGCGTACTTTGGTAAGTAATGAAACAATGAACGGTTTCGGCAAATTGACACATATTCTCTCCCATCAGCTTGTCAAAAAGTGGGATAAAGCTTGATAAAGATTGATAAGCTTTGATGGGTAAAACCACATAAATTGCAATCCTTTGAAAAACAATTTTTACAGGATTGGGGTCTGAGTTGTGGACATGCATAATGTTTTTATTTGGAGTGACCCTAATGGTCTTTGTCATTCCTTTTAAGAACATCAAATGGGTTTTCCATATTTTCTACATGTCTTCAGTGAGATATAACCCCAAAAGAATATTGTCAGTTCCTCAACATCGTAGGCCCTAACCCGCCCCTGGCACGAGATACTTTGATATTGTATGTTTGTGCTGTTTTTTTAGTGATAGGAAGGTGTGTAAGTTATGTTCCATCCACTATAAGCTCCGCCTCACTGGCAATGTAAAGTTAGGATGGTTTTTTAACTCCCTCATACAACTATCTCAATCCCCCGACAAAACGACGTTTATCTGATATTTCTAAGGTTATCGCACTTTCCCTGTTTACTTCGATATGTATGGATAGTAATGTACAAAGTTTGGCAGATCTTGTTAAACCTAATGCACTGACGTTTCCTAGGAGGTATAATAAATCAAATCGTATTTAACATATATTGGGCTAAATTAAATATAAGTTATTAAATATATGAAGACATATATTATCTTTACTCAGTTGAGTTTGCTCAAAGTGCACTTGGTGGCCCCTGGGATGCTAGACAAAAGCTCGTAGTCAGCTAATGAGTTGCCCCAAGCCACGCTCATGCAAGGCGTAATTACGTTCGACTCAAACACTTTCACACAGTTTTCGCACTTTTCCTGTTTACTTCAATATCATTAGTGGTTATATTACTAATATACGCTAAAGCTGTTCTTTCAATGCATTAACTATTACATTGACTGCTCTTATATCTAAATGGTTTACAAACCAATACCAAAAGTAGGAATGGCGTTCCGTACAAATGCACAATAACGCTGAGTTTTTTATTGATGAAGAGAATTTTCACAAATTTCTGTTGAGTATGAATTTTCGTATGGATGGATGAGGAAATATCAGTTTATTTTGGTGTTTCATGTTTAACGTGTTATTATATTTATTTTTAAAGAATACAAGATGCAAATGAACGCGATGATAAGTACTGCGAAAAATATAGCCTCGAATAAAATTTTTCAACATAAAAAATTTTACCAATTATTTGCAACATTTTTCATCAATCGTGCAAATTTTAAACGGAACAATTCTGCAAATTTTCAATAGTAAAAAAGTTAATGAGTCCTAAAGATCCTCCTATATTTTTACTCTATATTGCGATACGGCGTTTTGTAGGAAGTGAACAAATAAGGAGTGTTTTAGAGTAAACCTAAGGTTGTCTTCTTTCATTTACAGATCGGTGAAAAAGTTAGATGGGTGAAACTTCTAGTTAGGAGAGCAAACAGTTTGAAACAAGAACAACAATCTGAACAAACAAAACTACCTCTTGTACCTGACAACGAGTAAATGCAAATTAGCAGCTTGGGTACGTGTTATTGATACTATCCATGGAAAAGTTATACAAAAGCAAAACATTATCCAAGTAAAAAATATACAGAAGCAAAGCACAACTAGTATGTACAAGTAACACATGCCCATTGTATGTATATGGCTACCTATTAGTAATGAGTATATATTCATAATGAATAGTTTAATAGGTGAATGGGGATACAGGATGTGGAAATAACTAGGTTTTCGATGGATGTTTTATTCATGGTCATCATCCAATAATACTTTTAAAATGGCCCACCATAAACAAAAACAAAAAACAAAAAAAACATTCGGTTAAAAGACACTCATCAGTGAGCACTTATCAAAGGTTTAAGGTAAAAGTTGTTAGGATCATACATGCAAACTGTATAGCAGATTACGTAATATTCAGATTTAGCTAAGATGAATTATGTGAGACCAACTTTGTGTATGTAGTCTAAGCTGCCAATTAAACATGGAAACTAACTTCAATAAAATATGGATAAGTGTTTAAAACATGTATTTTGAATTTCAAAACTTATAAAAATTCACCATATGCTTAGGATGGTTGGTATTTTCTCTCTTAATATTTTTCGGATTATCTATCGATTATTAGGATCAAATTTGTAATCCCTTATTTTATTTATTTGTCACAACAATAACAAATTCAAAACCTGGAATTAAAGGAACGATCCTGATTAAATATAAAATTCAATGAAAAATTATTGATTTACAAAGGCAAAGTTAGAGCTTCTTAAATACGTGATCCACAATTTAAATATGTACAATCACACAAACATAGTCCATCCATTTATATTTTATCTACAAGAACTAAATACTGCGCATAAGAAACAACTTTGTAGCCATTAGAAACAACCTTTTCCTTCTTGAACCATCATAATTGTGTTTTATAGAATTTTTTGTAGATAGAAACCTTTTCATTGTTTTATTAATATGTTTCTATACAACCCCACTCTTGGGGAGTTAAACTGAAAACCCTTTAACTTTTAACTTAGAAAACCTAGTCAGTAAACAGTTAGAGACTCAAGCTCCAAGGAACTTTTATGAAAATAAATTTAAAATGTATGTATGCAAGAAAGTTTGGTGATTTGCTTATGTCAAAGCTTCCCATATAAACTTTGGCGGTGCAATCGGAAGTTTGTTAACGATCTTGCAAACTAATCTGGTCTATATATGTGTATTATAATTGGTCATTGAAATTCGCTTGAATTGCAAATAGCTTTTGAAAATAGGGATTGGTCCATATTTTTCTAAGATGATGGCAATCATAATACGGGGTGACCAGTAGATAGACACATTACTCTTGAAAAAAGTCTCTATGACAAAAGCGTGATGTTGCGGAAACGATTGATGATCCATATAGTCCGGCAGCCAAATGAGGATTTTGCCGCTAACCTGGTTTTGTTCTATTATGTTTTTTTTTATTATTATTATTTGAGTTATTTAGGGTATGTATACCATAAAACACCGGGTACTTTTTTATAGTAACTATACACCAAATGGCATCAAATAAACATTCACTAGAAGCAACAATGAACTCTCCAGCTGAGTCACAACATTTTAAAATTGTCCCTGTTTTTTTTGGTCACCCCGTATTACTGTGTTAGCTTTATAGAGCTCTGATTATCGAATTTTTCCACACTTAAAAGATCATAACAAACCTTTGATTTCACCATGATGACCTTACTACACAACGTGAAACAATAGTCGCATAGCAAGAAAAATTCGATGAACGTATTGCAATATGCAATAGATCTGTGAACTGGCCTCTACAATCATCTGAGATAAATGGAACACTTCTCGTGGGTATTAGTAAAGCAACTGAGTAGTATCTGCCGAAAAAAAACAACGTTAGACGATATGGATGCCAACATCCTTCGTGTGATAGTCGGCATTCTGCTGCCCAAGCTGCTGGATAAAGTCTTCAAAAACTATTATTCCAAAATGCGCTTATTCAAGTTAGCTAAATCGATGCCCACAATTCTTGTGGGTCTGTAGGGTGGTTAGGTAAACAGGAATGAATATGTATTACAGTATTTCATTATCTCAAAATCAATTACAGTTACAAGGGGTTTCATTGTCAATATGGAAATGCAAAGTAAATCACTTATATATTTATATATAACTGTTTGAAAAAGA
The DNA here is from genome assembly GCF_028750875.1 of Macrosteles quadrilineatus. Lineage (NCBI taxonomy): Eukaryota > Metazoa > Arthropoda > Insecta > Hemiptera > Cicadellidae > Macrosteles > Macrosteles quadrilineatus. Next base: position 103,785,289 of record NW_026542602.1, on the reverse strand, counting down.
GTTTTACCTTCTTTGTTGTTTATTTATAGACATACAATCAAAAAATTAATAAGCTAACTTATGTATAAGCTAACCTATTTATAGGTAAGCTAACTTATGTATAAACTAATTTATGTATAACCTAACTTATATTTAACTATTAACAATTAATATAGTTGAGTGGTAATCATTAATGACCTTGAATATACGAGGTAATTTTTGATGTATGAAATATTATTTATCACACGTTTTTTTAAGAGCTTTATTGATTTAATTTCCATTTTATTTTGTAAGCTTTGGCCCATTTTTATGCGACTCATTGCATATAGGCCATTCACTATTTGAAGTAAAGATAAATTAGTTGTATTGTATTACATTTCGGAGTACAGCCACGTTTGAAAGCCTTACTTTTATTGTTTCACATACACATTTGTTACCCTGACAAATGACTTAGCAGTGAATAATTACAACAGTATTATGTCTGCAACTTGTATAATTGTGTGGCTTTGGCTGGGGTTATAGCCCTCAGAAATAAATACATTTTAATATCCCGTTGAGACTAGCACTAACAGTTTTTATTTATCTATTTATTTCATATTATTCTTTTTACTGCTAGACAAACATCTACAAAATTTTCAAAATTTCTCCTTATTAAAATAAATTATTTATTGCTTATTTTTGAACTGTGACTCTTTATGCTTAATTTTATTGTTAAAAATAGTAAAACATTTATTCACACAAAGAATTTATTTTAATGTTGAATGTAATGTGTTGAATGCCATATTGTTATAATGTTTTGATTGTACTGTATTTATAGAATGTCTGTTTACTATTGGTGAGGTTCTTTGATGTTTACCGCTAGGTTGTATTATGTTAAACAGTTTTTTACATACCATGGAAATTTATCACTACATTTTACCTCAGCTATTTTACTTAAGTATCTTTATAAAAGTATACTTCATTTACTGGAAAACTAAGTTGTTAAAATTAAGTTAGATTGCTTACATTATCAATCAATAATATATTGTTCATATATGTTGTTGTTGTTGTTATATGTTGTTTCATATTGTTTTTTGTGGCAATCATTCATTATAGGCTACTTATGTAACATAAAATGTTTAAATGAAATGTTCAGTTACGGGGCCTATTATTTCTCCTTTGCCTCAGAAATAAGCTCGGTTCCAAGTTATATGTATGGATTTAATTATTTAAAAACAATAATTTATGCAATTTAATTCGGACTAAATAAAACCCTATTCCCAAATTGTTAGTCATTATTGGTCAAACCTATACTCAGAGACTATTTGCCAATATTTAACATGTTCAATATTTAACATTTTCAATATTTTACGATCAAATAGTTTAACTATCTTCTTATGGATCCGCGTTAGTTTATTGTACTATTTAAGTTAACTTTAAACCTTAACGGATTGGCAATCATCAATACGAGCTGCAACTGAAAAGCCTTGTCTCAAGGTAAATTGCATAGACACACTAACCCAGACGAGTACGAGCTGACCATTAACTTATTAAACGTGAGTCAATGCGACCAAATCAGATGATACCAGGTGGAGGTTTCCTCGGATAACTCAATTAAACCACTGTTAACATCAACATGACAGCCTGAATGATCAGTCTCACTGAGATTGTTTCTGAACCGAGTGTGACTAAATGCAATTATTTATTTCCCCCCTTTATGTTGGGTTGAAAACAGTCGAGCCAAACTATGGCATAGTTTGTTTCAAAGTACGTATATGTAATCTTTTCAGGGATACACAAAATATTTTCGTAAAACCATGCATGACCTGGCTTACATTAAACTATCCAGGTTTACGACTATTATCGAACTCATTACTCTCAACTGCAGACTTGATTTTGTTCAATTACAATTATTTGGTTCAACCTGTAGTATTGTCAGTCAAACATTGATCTTACGGTATGAGAGATTTTGCGAAAAATATTGTTTTATGAGTATTAACTGGGCTTACGATTGCATTTATTATCCGTAGGAGTAGTTTCCCTATATTGAGGATTGAGTAAAGAGTATTACTAATTTTGAGTTAATATTTTTTTCTCGTACAGTATTAGATGATTTTGTACTCTACCTCAATCATTCCTAAGAATTATTCCATAGTTAACACAGTCATACCATTAATAAATTAACTAACCTGTTTTCAAACTAACAAATTGAGAAGAAATCTGTTTAAGTATATTGTTATGGTAAAATTACAATGCCACAAAGATATACCCTAATAACAACAAATGGTTTACACATCTCTGTCGTCTGCCGTGTGTCAGAAGCAGAGGTTCAGGCTAAGAGCATTACCTCACTTTGTGGCGGTGTCTCCATTATGACGTCATCTCATACTACATTTTGTAGTTAAGCTTCAACGAGGTCGTATATTACACGTCATCATCTTCAGAGTGCATCACTTTAGATGCATCTAGGTTAATGATAAAGTAATCACTACTAGAATCCAATCACCAAGGTGATTATAGAGAATAGAGCTGGTGACTTTGTTATGGGGGCTCTTTACTCATGGGTTCCCAGCTTAAGTTAATGTCTTTTTTAATCATATAGCTATTATAACTTAACTCTAAAGCAATGCAAGAGCCAATGATAAGTCATCATAGATAATGGATTCCTCCAGCCTTTAAATATACGTGAACATAATCGTATCCTCCAAAATGTCTACGAGACCAAAGAGAAGGTTTCTAATATTTTTTATTACTTTAATAGTGTAAAGTTCAAATTCTAAATTTGAAAGAAGAAATAGGTCCGGATAAAAATGTATATGATTTGACATATGGTAATACCATAGGTAAAACATACTCCCATATTTGGTATGTGTAATTTCCCTCGCTACCTTGTGTTTTTTAGACTATGGTAATACCTTTTACTTGTATTGAGGATTCCCATGAGGTACAATAAAGGAACTAATATTCCAATGAAATGAAATATAAGACGATATATATTAAGTTTACTCTCGGGAGCAAGTTGAGTTTGCTCAAAGTGCACTTGGTGTAGCCTCTGGGATGCTAGACAAAAGTTCATAGTCAGCTAATGAGTTGCCCCAAGCTACGCTCATGCAAGGCGTAATTATGTTTGACACAAATACTTTGACACAGTTTTTTTTTAACTTTCTTACTTATAATGGTTATTACTAATCTACTAATGTGATATCTGAATTAGTCAACTATTGTATTGATTGTTTTACTATCTTCATGTTTAACAATGATTTCATGATGTATTTCATAATTTTACAATGATTTATTTCATACAACTGCACAATACATTTGAGTTTGTGAATTCGAAATGATTCTTTTACAAATATAAGTTTTGTTGTATTGATGGCAAAACATGATACCTGTTTTATTGTTTTGTTAAGTTTGTATTTATTTTAATTTGATGTTTATGCTGCAGTTAAACAAAAGGGAATTTATAGAAAATTTTAATGTTTTAATGAAATACTTTTAACCTAAACTCTGTAATAAAGGGTGATACCGTTGAACAAATTAGAAGTTCTACGTAAGATTTGCAATTTAAATAGCGACAAAAAGTTAAATAAAACTGTGCATCCTCTTTTTGCAAACTTTTGAAGGTTTACGTTCGTTAACACGAAAAAATGTCGATAGCATTACCCTAAAATAAATAAATCACCACTCTTTTGTGATGATTCCTTTTTAAGGACGTGGACACCTGACAGTTTTTTAAAATGAGGTTGTCTTCTTCTATTTACAAATCGGTGAAAAAGTTAGATGGATGAAACTTCTAGTTAGGGGAGCAAACAGTTTGAAACAAGAACAACAATCTGAACAAACAAAACTACCTCTTGTACCTGACAACGAGTAAATGCAAATTAACAGCTTGGGTACGTGTTAGTGTTACTATCCATGGGAAAGTTATACAGAAGCAAAACACTATCCAAGTGAAAAATATACAGAAGCAAAGCACAACTAGTATGAATGCAATAAACTGTTAAGTAAGTGAAAAAGGTTTTATAAAAAAATCTTACTCCATAAAGTTTTGAATGGATTGTTGTATATTGTGTTTATGAATACCTATGTTCCGTTTCTTTAATGCAAGAATACCTATGTTCTGTTTCTTTAATGCAAGAATACCTATGTTCCGTTTCTTTAATGCAAGAATAGCTATGTTCCGTTTCTTTAATGCAAGAATACCTATGTCAAAGTGCTTTTAAAACTAATTTAAATTGTATTATATTCTGATATGGGGAAAACTTGGTTTAATATTAGGGAGGTTACAGAAGAGAGGTCAAGAAAAATCAAAGACAGGTTACATAAGTGAACACTTACTCAAAAGTTTAAGAAACCTGTGTTTTTTTTAATATACAATTTTTAATAGTACATTATACCATATTAGAGATTACCTAACTTCCAATCACAGTACAGATTACCTACATTACCGATTATTCTCATGCTTTACAGTTATGGTTGCGAAAAATCAATATGAAATGGATGACGTATTTTAAATTTATGTTTTTAATGTATGTATGCAAAAGGTTTGGTGATTTTCTGGTGTGAAAGCTTCCCATATAAACTTTGGCGGTGCAATCTGAAGTTTGTTAACGATCTTGTAAACTAATCTTGTCTTTACATGTGAATTATAATTGGATTCTTTTGTACGATCTTAGTTCTGACACGAATTTATTAACCTCATTATACATTCTCAAAACGTGTTGTGCACTGTTATTGGAAGTCACCAAATCAATAGCCAATTAGGTTATATAGCTTATTTTACTAACCAATACTTGCAATATTATTATTACAATACCATCAGATGCACAGTTCAGACGAATTCCAACGTTTTATAACAGATGCTAGACTATTAATTACAACGTCATGTTAGTGGATAAGTTAGTATAAACAAACTGGATCAAGTAGCCAGTCATATTTCTCTATTCTCTATAAGCTGCATTCATTAGTAATATAAGACATTAATGCTACAATCAACATTGGGAAAAAATAAATAATTACATTTACAGGTACAAACACATTTCTGATCTTCGCTTACAATGAAGGTCCACAGGAATGAACGAATGTGCTAACATGGTAGGTATTTGATATAGGGACATCCTTGAATTTCGTTCCTCGGATTTCCCACTTGATATTGTATTTCCGAGATAGTATTTTAAATATATATGTTATTGTAAACGTTCGTTCCCTAAAGATTCGATACATTTATTTGACATGTTTCTCAGATTTCAATTAACGGACTGCTGTAGCAGATTGGCGGGTAATTGAATGAACTCGATTTAGATCCTCTCTCGTGTTGTGATCACCGACCAATCCATGAATCCGGAAACCATTCGTTTCATTTCACATAGATATCATACAATCATTATAATAACATCAATCGCTAACCAGCCAGCCTCCAAAATGTATAACTAAGTACGGTGTCAATTTTTGCACGAACGTTTACTAACAATGTAACTTTATTTTTATTTTTTTAAGTGTCCGAAAGGTCGAATGAAATGAATTGTGTAAGCCTCTTGTGTTAATTTACTATAGATTAATATTTTCTTGGGGTAAACATTTGACGTAGGCATACTACTGAAAAAAATAACATGTGTCATTAAAACCACACATGTAAGTAAAGGAATGTACAAAAAACTACTTCTTTCACAGGATTTAAAGAAGAATGGTAAAATTAAATGTAGCTTAAATGATTATAACTTAATTCCTAACATTTCTTACACTGTTGCAAGTTACATGTAATGTCAATACGAAGAAACCACTACTAGTAAATTAACAAAGCAACTTTTTTTTTTGGGTGGTTATTACTCTCTAGAGATACACTAATTGAGGGTGACCAATAAGCTAAATTACCTTTGACCACTAGCGTACTAATAGCAATAATCCACATTGATATAGTGACATTAAATGTAAACATTCGATAAACTATTACTGTTTTTAAAGTAGAATGATGAAAATAATTAAATACATAAAACTATAAGGTTAATTATCAACTATAATATTATTAAATATAATTTGTTTACAGCTTGATAATTTACTTAATCTTATTATGTAAACTTCTAAATCAATCATTAGATATGTAATCTAAAAGTTACATTGTATTTTAGCCTTTAAAATTATTCGAAGTTGAGATGAATTAGTTGTATTGTACTACATTTCAGAGTAAAGCCACTGTTGAAAGCCTTAGTTTTATCGTTTCACATACACATTTGTTACCCTGACAAATGACTTAGCAGTGAATAATTACAACAGTATTATGCCTGCAACTTGTGTAGCTGTGTGGCTTCGGCTGGTTTTAAAGCCATCGGAAATAAAAATATTTGAATATCACGATAAAGCGAACACCTTAAATAAAAAAAATATAAAATTTTATTGCTGAGAACACTTTCACATCCAACATTAAAAAGTGAAAACTATGCCTATAGAAGTGATCGATCCAGTGTTATTTGACGTTTTTTTGTACTTTCAGGTAATTTAAGAACATGTACGATGCTGATCAAGAAGTTGTTAGGTTATATATAATTTGTTAGGCTTGAATACAATTTGTACAGTTTAAATTCTTATACACGACTTTGAAACCACAAGTCTAAGAAATAAGAAACAACACGATGTTGTTAGTAATACAACTTCAAGACTATCATTTCTATCCTGGTATTAAAAGCTGTGTTGAAGATGAACTGATACAACGGGCTTATTTAGGGAGTGCATAACGACTGAAACAGTTTCCTAAATAATCTAGAGAAGCTTGGTTTTGTTGATGAAACTCACCAAGTTGATAATCCTGAAATTAATGTTCTCAATTTACTGTCAGAATTGCATTCCAATGATGACAACACCCACTTACTTTGTGCGATGTGCCTCATTCAAATATATTATCGTGTTAATGCTGGGCCTAAGCAGCAAATTTGGTGCAATATATTTGTTTTACTAATTAACTTTACCTTATTGTACTATCTAAACAGCTTATTTTATTTTGTTTCCTGGGTATCAAAGGGAGTTGTGTATTTTATATATGTACACTATTATTAAGTTACACTGAATACAATGTTCGCATTACTATTTGTAAACCACATAGACACGCATACTAATAAAAATTTAAGAATTAAGACTACAATTTTTCAGAGTTGAGCAATGGTTCTTTCTCGTTTACTTCAGTTTGGCTAATTTTTAAAGTTAGTGAGTTTATCACAAACATATGTGCTGCAATGTATTTATGATCAAGGAAAGCATTCCATCATTTTATGTCTGAAGTGTATGCACAGCTTTTCAGTTACTATTTAAAATACTAATACTTTTAGTGTACTAAGTTTACATACCAAGTTTTGTAAATAATACATAATGACGTGGGTACTAAAATGCTACTATTATTCTTTTCCAACGTACCTTGTGTTTTATTAACTTGATAATGGGAGGAGTTGATCCACCTCCACGTTGGAATTTCCAATTTAATAATAGTAACAAGTTCATTTACTTGTTTCTATCTAAAAAATCATAACTATTAATAAAACTACGAGATTCATTAAACCATATAACTTCAATTGCATTTTTAACTCAGCATTGCCAAATATTATTACCTGAAACAAAAATAAACTGAATACTAACCCTGACATGCACCATCTGTGCATTAACTTATTGAACTCATGCCAATTTAACCACACCAGGTGGAGGTTTCCTCCGATAAATCAATTAAGCCAATGTTAACATCGACATGACAGCCTGACTGATCAGTCTCACTGAAATTGTTTCCAAAGCGAACTTTACCGATACTAGGTAATTCCTTACTATATTTTTAAGCTGGGTTAACTTTTAAAAGCAAACATTATTATGGGTTGATTTGATGTAAGATTTATTAAACACAAATACTGTATTTTTTTAACCCATGAATGACCTGGTTTACATTACATTTCCGTGAATTCCATGACAGATATCGATTCACCAATTGAACCCTGACCAAATTCTCATCACTCAACTGCAGCTTTCATTGTTTGTTACTTTACTCAAACAAGCTCGGGAACTTGTAGGGAGTATTGTTACTGGATTTTGACTCGACAATTACAAAGACCAATGAGGAAGAATTTAAGGCTAGATTTATATTAATTGATAAAGATACAGCCTACCATATTATGTTAATGGTTTAAAGCCAAATACTGTAGATGTACACTTTACAAAATTCAGGGTGATATAAACCAACTTGGTTATTGGTTGATAATAATGTTTAGTGAGGAAACATTACATATTGAAATTTTAATACATAAGGTCAGTCGCCAACTTGAAAATATATGAATTTTAATTTTATTTATATTCTAAACGTGTGAAATATCAAAATCCCTAACGTTGTAAAAAATTATCCATTAGGTAATTATTACGTTTATAGATGTGCACCGTAGGAGACACTGCATAGCAAGCTTTCAGAGTGAATATTGTAGCACTAAGAACATTGTGTTACCTTAATTATTCCAGAAGTATAAGGGTTGATATATTTTTCTTCATTGGATTCAAACCTACAATAAGCCGTGATTTGCTATGAGTAAGCACTTTTATATTCCTGAAACCATAAAAATCTTGCAATAAATGACCATACGAATAATATTAAGATAGATAACAGCATCCCTTCACTGAACTGTTATCTGTAATTCATAATTTGTAAATCAAATATTTAGACTTTTATAGAAGAAGTGGGAACGTGGAAAGCAACATTAATTCGTCAAAAGGTAGGCTTAACTCACTTTTGCATGTCTCAAGGCTTAAATATTAATCTTTAAGAAAGCATAGATTTAGTAATCTGGCCTAAAAAAAAGTATACAGCATTTATGGTACTGTAATTACAAAGCTTTTTTCGCTTTCTCTTAAGCTTGGTTCATAAAAAGTCGTACCTAGCAAGCAGAAGAAAGTAGGGTACTTACGTATTATACGGAGGCCACTTATTTTACAGCGCGCTGCGGTGGTTAGGTTAGGTTGGGTTATCATAAGTTTTTATGACTCATCTCGTATAGTTCGATTCATAACGAAACTAGGAAAGTTCTACAAACATATTTATGATAATCCAACTTAACCCAACCGCCGCAGCGCGCTGTAAAATAAGTGGCCTCCGTATAATACGTAAGTACCGAAAGTAGTTGAGATAAATTATGAAGAAGTAATGTTTGTTAAGCATGTAAATTGATTAGAGATTGAGGTATCAACATAAAATCGTATTCTCTAAACAGTTAACCACACGCTGTTTCTATTTCATGACGTGATTTGATAATGCTTCATTGCAAGTTTACCTTCAGTGTCTTATTTTTTCTTTTTAAAGCGTTGTAAAATTTACACGTAAAAATATTTTTCATTTTATAAAACTTTAGAAGGTCTAATGCATAAACATAAATAAAATAGTTAATAATCTTTCACAATTAACAAAACATATTTAGGCTGAATATATAGTAAACCAACTCTAGATACCAGCGATATTCAATTCATAAAACTTAGCCATATACAGGGTTGGGCAAAAGTATGGACACCCCCTAATAACTTGTTAATGGGTTACACCAAGAAAACCAAACTCTTCACAACTCTATTAGGCATAGAAGTGCTCTTTTTGTTGGTAACCTACCCCTATTTTGCCTGAAAACCCAAAGTTGGGGTTTTTGGGGTCGACTCAAAAGTTTTAATTAATTGATAAAAGTACACCTAATTTTGAAGATCATTATTATAAAAGAATATCGGCGAAAGCTAGAGGCCTCTATCTATCTCAACCCATTACAAAATGGCAGCAGTTTTTATTTTTAACTGCCTAAGATACACATTCTAAAAATATTCATCAATAACCTCTATTAACGTGCTAATGTGTTTTATCAGGGAAACTAAACTCAGTATTACCATGGATAAAACATACACCCTTAGTTTACTGTAACAACAAAATAAAAACTACTTTTTCGTCACTACGAAAATTTTACCTAGGACCCCAAAATGGGCTATATTGGGGGCAGCACAACATTCTGAAATATAAAGCCTCATCAAAGTGACACCTCATTTTTATGACCCCAAGTTAAAAAGAATGTTGATGAAAACCAGAGGATCTAAACCCAGTACAAAGTGGTGGCAGTTTTTAGTTTTCAGGAATTAAACTTAACACTGTTGAGCGGTCCCAATATGCTTCATTTTGGGGTTCTCAGGGGGAATTGTGATACCAACTAAAAAGTACACGGTTTTTTATGACAGAAGCATTCCTGGCACAACCTGATACATTTTTTTTATTGGATAGTAATGTGTATTTTTAAGTGGAGTCTCTTAGGTTGACGAAAACTAAAAAAACTGCCGCCATTTTGTACTGGGTTAAGATACGGACCTCTAGTTTTTGCCGATATTCTTTTAAACTAACGGCCTTCAAAATGAGATATAACTTTATCAGACTTTAAAAAAAAAAATTAAGCAGTAGCCTACATACCCTATTTGGGGTCCCGGGCAAAACTGCCATACATACCAAAAAGTAGTATTTAATTTCTTTTTACAGTAATCACAAATTTAGTTTACCTGGCACAAATCATAAACACGTTTATAGGGGATATTAATGTATATTTTTAAAAGGTGTCTTTTAGGCTGATGAAAAACAAATGACCTTTCTGTAATGGGTTGAGATAGAGACCTCTAGTTTTCACCGATATTCTTTTAAACTAATGGCCTTTAAAATGAGGTATCACTTTATCGGGCTTTACATGGAAAACTTTCGAGTTGCCCTTAAAATAACCCGTTTTGGGTTTACGGAAGAAATTGGGATATCAACAAAAACGTGAACTTTTATGTCATATAGAGTTGTGAAGAGTTTGGTTTTCCTGGTGTAACCCATTACACAGTTATTAGGGGGTGTCACGTAATTCACACAACTAGAAAACAGAAAACACTTTTCACAAGCTCGCACCTCATTGTTTTCATTACCAAGGTGGTAGTCGAGCAAGATGGTAGTCTGGATCTCATTTAGCCTAACGTGAATCTCGTATCGATTTTCGCTTAGACGTTTCGCATTTGCAGGTGATATTAGCGTGTATTTTACAGGATCCCAACCGTTGAATGACACCATCAAATTGTTTAAGCGATTACGTATGATCCATAAAAAGACCATCCTGAGGATATAGTTGTTAACTATACAGGGTGTCCCGGAACTCTCTACCAATATTTTAGGGCATTGCTCCTGGGTAAGAAACATACCTAAATATCATATTTAAATTGTCCGGAAGTCCTTAGTTACTCTCACAGCCGCCGGGTAACCACTCGGGTAAGAATGTACAAGAAAGATACAAATAAACAGCTCAGTGCCTGCAACCTAGAGAAAGGCGTGTATACTTAGTTAGCCTAACTTAGCACCCAAACAACCAGGGACACAAACGTGTTACCTTAACTGAATCATTATAAGAAATCAACCTAAAGAGTTCAATCACTCTTGTAATTCAAGCATAGGAAGTATTATCTTTGAGTATCTGTAGTAGTTGACACCATAATCCCATGTTTAAGTGTAAGCAGTTTGAGAATAACATTGAAAATGTTGAAGTAACTGATGTAACTTTGTAGCCAACCCGAATTGAATGCAAAACCTAGTGTAAGCTTTAGCATAATTTATGTCAAATCGAGTATCATAGTACCAAAGACTTTGAGAAAATCGAATTCTGACAGCAGTAGCATCAAGGAGTAGGTGGCTAATTCAACTTGAGTTGGTCTATTTAGATGGGATTTCTACTTCATTAACCATAAGTAAATTATATAGTGACCTAAAGAAAACGATACATAGGGTTGTAAAGAAAACTGCGAACACTTGATAATATTACTGTCACAGGTTTTTGTCCCAGAGAGGTAATTTTGTTACAAAATAAGATAACATTTCTCCATCTGAGGAGTAAATAGTACAATAATAATAATCCAATATACACTTACCTCTAAATAAACTATTATTACACAGTCCAGAGACGTTCAAATGGGTGTTTCAATCGGAAAAACAGTCAAATTCCCTATTGAAAAAGCAAACAGGAAATATTTTTCCCTAGTGAAGCAATGACATCCTACTGGATGTCTCAGACTGCCAATAACAACGTGGCCTCGATACGGCGGTGTTGAGGTTTTCCATACTAAACATTTCCTACTAACACATGTTTTAGACTTTTAATTTAAAACTTATTCTATAAAACTAGAAATAGGTTTATAAATGATGTAGGTTTTGTATAAATGAACTGATATTTTTTCAACTGTGTTATGAGTTCTGTGATATAACTGATGAATTAAAATGAACATGGTTTTTGGCAAAATTGTACCTCCGTTAAACTGACGTTCACCTAAAAAGAATGTATTTGTTTGGAAAAAAAAATCTATCATCTATCCAAATTCTTGCCAGACAAGGGGACTTAAAAAATTCACTTTGATTTTTAAAGTTACTAAACTGAGTAAAATAAGTTAGTATTCATTTACTTTGGACAGAGCGTGTGTTGGAAGTAAGCAAACTATACCTGTGACTATACTTTTATTAAATAATAATATTACCTGGTCACAAAGTTAGTGATTCAGTGAAAACATCAATTCGAAACATCATTTACTAATCATCTTGTTAAGCTTATGAGAATTCACACTTAAAGACGGTGGTTGTAGAGTACACAAGTTCCATCATTAAATATAATACTTGGTGGATTAGCTTCAAACATAGATAATAATCTTTTGTGTATTAGAATAAATAGAGGTCAGAAATTACCTGAATTACGTTATGGTGTATGAAATCTGAGCAGATTTAGGTTCAGTGATATTTATCTTCTAAATTAGTAGGTTCAGTCCTAGACATATATTTCAAGTATGCATATTTAAGGTTCAAACTAAGAAATGATTGTAGTTTTATACAAAAAAGACTGTCAAATTTGAAATATAATAATGAGTATAACGTTGTCTTAGCAAAATACCAAATTTACGTTTAAATATTCTCAAGCTAGGTTTATTACGAAAAAACGTTTTAGCACATAGGTAAAGGGATGAAAACACAAGGAAAATATTATAAAGGAAAAAGTATTGTTTTTATAGGTTTATCCCTATGATATATTAATTAATTTCTGATACATATCCCTAAATCAAAACTCTTTGTCGGCTTTAAACATAGCGCTATGTAATTAATATTTTAAAAATGTATTAATATTTGATATAAAATGAGATTTTATTTACACTTTTTCCACTTAAAAATAAAGTCATTTACATTGGTTAATGTGGAATTATTTATAGAAGAAATGCATTGCTTCTTTAACTACTCAACAAGGACTGCTTTGCACTATTTGGTTGGTTTGATAACTGTCCCTTATTTATTTACAGTGTCACAATTTTTACAATTTATCAACTTAGATATACACCAATGACTACGCTAAGGGGCCACAAATTACAAACAAACAACGGTCTTTACGATACTTAATTATCACCAACAAAAATCGCTGTTGGTGATGAACTATTATATTTATATCGTTAGTCTAACTATTGTAGGCGATTGTGAGTCGTGTTAATGGTAAATTAATGGAATTACGATTTGTGGTGTATTGCTGTCGTACAGTTAATTGAGGTTGTATCTATTATATTCCATCCTCACCCATTTGATACAGACAAATATAGTTTGTAATTTTATTTAACTAATAATATAATAGGGATTTGGACATTTTATAGGATTTCTTTTAATAGTGGATTTTACTTCATACCGCAAAAAAATCCCATTAAGTTACAACTCGTAGTAATCCCTTTGTTTTTTCTGTAATTTTCGTTTATTGACAACTTTAAAATCGTTTTAATGTATGTGATTACATTCTTTTCAACTCTTTCTCTACCATTGGATTATACTATGGCATTTCCTCCTGGTGTGGTCATGTAATTCTTTTTCATTTTCCTCAGATGGATTGTGTACCTAAATAGTATTTTTTCTTCCCTTGCAAGTATTACACTTTCAATTTGTTTATTTATATAAATCTAAATTTAACCAATAGCAGATTTCTCTAGCTCTGGTAATTTTAAATAACCTTTTGACACAAGGTGGTGGAACACTAGCCAAACTTAAATAATAAGGAGATATTTATGATATCATATATTCCACAGGGGTTTGTGAACCGTTGTGCAGTTATGTTAGGATGGATACTACTCGTTCATGCGGTAACTCTATTTTATATTTTTTAGATACTCATGTGCTGTACCTGATCAAATTCAAGGAATTAAACCTTAAAGTCATATTGTCAACCTTAAACGTTGCCAACCAATATGTCGCATATTTGAAGGCTACATTAATTTTGTTGTAAATCTAGAACTTGAAAATATAATGTAGATATCTTAACGCAAGAAATTGATGGATAATTGTAATTGGAGGTGAAAATTCTTCATTAAACATTTTATGTTTTTAACATTCGATTACGAATCAATCCCAGTGAGACTGATCAGTCAGGCTGCCATGTTGATGTTAACAGTGGCTTAATTGATTTATCAGAGGAACCTCCACCTGGTGTAGCATCTGGTGTGGTCGCATTGACTCTTGCTCACGTCCAATAAGCTGATGTTTGACATGATCAGGAGCACAGATTTTACTGTAGTTGGAATCTTAGTCTTAGAGCTCTAGATATTTAGTGAACATCTTCAGTCAATAAAATGTAAATTTAATAACTTATATTGGAGATATTGGCAATTAATAACGAAATGTATAACCCTGTATGAATAATTTTTATTTTAATGAAATGTAGAACTAAATTTAAATGATCAAAAAAGGTCAATATATAATAATTTGTTTAGTTTGGAAAATTAGTTTCCAAAGCTTTCGGAAACTAGGTTTCTATCTTCAGGCTGTGTTTTAACTAGTAAAAAAAGTAAATATTTATTTAATAATAAATTAATTTTAAATCAAGTTAAAACAGATGGAAAGGATATTGGAAAATAGATGAAAAAATAATATAAGAAAAAATAATCGTTTTAATTTTGGATATATTACAGTGTTTTTCTTGATGCACTGTAATTATTTTAAGTAATTCTGAAAAATTCACTTAATATTACTTGCAAATTTTGAGTTGTATGTTACACTAATCCACTTCTTTTCTTTTTTCTTTTGTGAAATGTGGGTAGTTCTCTGACTTTTCTCTCTTTTTAATTAGGCTTTTCTTAAAATGTTCTCTATTAATTTTGTAGTGTATCCATTAAAAGTCCCTACATTTTTATATATTTCAGTTCCTTTTGAATACTTTCTTCAGTTAAAGGTGTATTGAGTAATGTATGAATTAGTGAATGAAAAACAGCCCTCTTCTGAAATGGTTTTTTGCTTTCATTACCATCACATAAAAAATGGGAGTTTTCCAACTAAAACTTTTCTGACGTGAACTTTATTGTTGCATAAAATCCGTTGATTTGGCCGGTAAATATTTTTATGTCTTGGTTGTTGTTAAAGACAGCATCAACGTATCTAATCCAAATTCTAGTTCTGGGAAAATATGGTAATGATTCTTTTGCCAAGATCTCGACATCTTTTGCTCATAAAATATCAGCGACAAAACATAAAAGAGGATTCCGCATTGCCGTGCCATTAGTTTGTGAGTAGAATTTATCTTGAAAAACAAACGTTGTTTGAGACATGCAAAGGTTTATCAAATTTAAGTATTCTTGTACTTCTAGTTTTAAAAATTATTTGAAATAAGCCAATCTTTGATCAGTTCTGGGGCCCTATATTTGAAATTGTTGACTGTTGAGTTGAGTGTTGAGTCATTCTATTTCCAATCGTTTCGTAATATTCAAACGATTGACGGTTGACTTGTCCAAGGCCCCACTAGAAAAAACAGGCCATGCTGCAGCACGGGCCGCGCAACACTTCGTCACAGTGGTGGATAGTTGTACTAAGATCTTACCATTAAAATCTTACCAATAGCCAGCTTGTTTATTTACCTAAAACATATGGGAATGGTGATGGCAATGAATTTATCAGTGAAATCCATCCACTAGTGTGACGACATCCAACCAAAACTACTCACCACCTATAGCTGTTGAGTGGACGGTTGACTGCGCTTTCTTCTTACTCTTTCGGCAAAAAATTGCTCTTTTTGAGTCGACGCCATATTGTTATTGCTTTCATTTCCTAATTGCGATTTAGAGGTTATATATTTGTTGTCAATGTCTTAGCGTTAGCACCCAATACTTTGTGCGATTGTTTTCTGTAGAGTAAATTGCATTTTTATTTTATTTACTGTGTCAATACTAGACTATTTAATCAAAGGTTTTATCCTTGTTAGTATGTTTGAAATACTTTGAAATAGACTAGGCATACTAATTTAACTTATTATAAGATAATTGTTTGTTAATATACCTATGACTTAAGGTACCTATTAAAGATTGTGGTAAAGAGAAACAGTATCATAGTTTGTTTCAATACCATAATTCACCTAATAAAGGGATCAAATTAATTTAAGTTACGATAAGTTATGCTTTCAGTGCAAAGGCAAATAGCCATTTAAGCTTTAACCTAAATAAAAACACAATTAAAAATAACATGAAACAAAACGATGAAGGAAACTTAAATAAGGTGATGTGTTCTGAAATAAAGACGAAGAAAGCAAATAATTTATTTCGAGTATACCTATAATGAGCTACAGCCTAAAACAAGCATTTAGCATATAGTAAATTTTATTTTGAATACTTATACAAGGTACTTTTGCAATCACTAAGATTAAGACATAACCTCAATCTCTTATGGATGGAGTTGACAGTTTACCTCAGTGCCTCAAAATATGATAGATTGAGATTAGCTGATAAAAGGAACCAGATTTTAGAGTAAGAGGTTAGATCGAAGATCGCAAGAACTCGGCATTGTGATTGGTTCAAAATGAAGTCATCTGAATTTCGTGCGGTCATATGCCTTCATTTCCTAAACGAGTCACTCAACTAGTGATTCTTAACTCACTTCTCAACTGTTCGATTTCAAAAATACCAAATCCTGTTGTTGGTTGAGTTGAGTATTGACAATTGACTCAACTGTCAACAATTTCAAAAATAGGGCCCCTGAAGTGACTTCTATTGGTACATTTGGGTAGAGTCCAACTACATCAAAAGACACTACACATTCATGATCTTTCAGTCTTTCACTGCACCCAATTAATGACTCGGAATTACATAAAATAATTATACAACAAGAACAACTCTGTAATATATTCAAAATTATAAAGATATTTTTTCTAATATTTTTTTTTCATTTTTCCAATATCTTTTACATAATTTGATTGAACTTTAATTAAAATTAAGTAAATATTTAATTTTCGTACTAGTTTAAACACAGCCTGACGATGGAAACCTAGTATCCGAAAGAGCTTGTGAATTAAAACAAATATTATATATTGGCCTTTTTTGGACATTTAAATTTAGTTATACATCTCATTAATTGAAAATTGATCATTCAGGCTTACATTGGCCTTTTGATAATAAACTTCTGTATTGATATAGACTGGCTACAACAAAATGTTTATTCAAAAAGAGGGTACTTGAATGAACTACTTATTGGGAGGGTTACTTACGGAAATAGTGGGTGAGACTTTTCTCTCGTATGTAATCACTCTCCTCAAATACTTATTGTTACTCATTTAATTGTCAGCAATTGTTTAGTTTCTTTTGAGTGTTATCCATTGTAGTCCGATTGAACTTCGATTACCGTGATTTAAATTTAGCCATACATGTAATATTGAATCTTTGTAATATAATACAACGTATTTTAGCAACTTCACTTGTCTATACTTACAACACAGTCTTACTTGTGAAATAAACCCATAACACTTTTCATCAGTATTCAAACCCCTCTAAACCTCACCTTCTTTTTCTTGTGAGAATGTTTTGTAGTAACAAAATCCAATAAGCGTTTCCGAGGAGAAATATACTCGTATATATCGAAGCAAAACGGAATTGAAAAGAGTGAAACGTTTCTCGGAACCAATGGATAGCTTGATATTTCTCCGCCAGTGTCAAACTACTTCTCATGAGCGGTCTCGGCGGAGCACTTGACTGTATGGCTACATGACACGTCCGAGAATTGTTAACTCTGAATGGGTTTTATTTTCAAAATGTTCTGAATTGTGTTTGCCTTTAGAGGATGTAGAGTAAAATCACCCATACAAAAGTTTGTAGTTCTCATGGCCAACTAAACTACAAAGCTTCTATTGGATGAAATAATTAGTAAACTGGCTTGAAAGCGGATGAACCAAACGTGGTTACTGTGTGTAAATACAAACTGCACAGTATCAATATTCATACGAACCACTGGCTGGTAGCCACGTATCGCTGACCAAGCGTTATACAGCTACTGTCGAGTCAGCAATCTAAGCGTCATTTATACTGTTACAAGTCCTCGCATGTGTATCCTGTTGGATATCCTGAATATCTTACACAATTCTGGCTATAGATTGCAGATTTTGATCATAAAATGCTAATTAGTATGTAATGAACAAAAGATATATTCTATATTGTGATGAATTATTTTTGTACAAACACTAAATACTCTAACTTTTTATCTCATGAAACCGTAACATCACAAAATTTCTCATTTGGAAGTGTAATATAATTAGATTTCTTATTCACCCATACTTTAACGAAAAATTAGTAAATACACCTACTTAATAGGTAATAAAATACTAGATTTATAATTTATTTAATGTTTCGATGATTTTCACAATGATAAATATTGTTTTTTTCGTGACCAATAACATAAATAATGTTTAAACAGCACCAACGCGATTACAAGGTGTCGGGATAATGTTTTGGATAGTTTTTTGAGGTTGATAGTATTATCAATTTATATCGTCGCAAGTAAATGAGTCAGACTGTAAAAGTCTCGGTCGTATACGAAGAAGGTAGCTTTTTGGCGTAGTTTATTATATTTATCTCTCTAAAATTCTCTTGATTACTCAAAGATTTAACAAGTAACACTAGTGCATTGACAGTTGGAAAGTATCCATTTCAAACAATTGGGATAGACTTATAATATTGCCTTTCCCTTACCACGACTATGATGCCTAATACACATATTAAAAATTCTTAAGGCCTAAAGTTAATAAAAGACTCGTTAATAGCTTAACTTACCACATCAATAAGCTGGGAGAGTTTGAGGCCCAGTTTGACAGTCAACCTGTCCGAGTTGTTGCCAACGGGTCGTATCAGCCTGTTGTAGTTGCTCAGCAGGTCGTCGTAGAGACGCTTGGCTTCAGGGTTGGCTTGGGCGACCGCCATCACCGCCATCGCCACCAGAATACTCTCCATCTCAGCCCTTCACCATCCCTGAAACATCCATTTAGGCTCCGTTAGACTTTCTACATCATTATAGCAGTATTCCACTACAGGGTTTGCTTGGGCGACCACCATCACCACCACCACCACCAGAATACTCTCCATCTCAGCCCTTCACCATCCCTGAAACATCCATTGAGTCTCTTTTAGTCTTTCTACAACATTATAGCAGTGTTCCTCTACAGGGTTTGCTTGGGCAACCGCCATCACCACCAGAATACTCTCCATCTCAGCCCTTCACCATCCCTGAAACATCCATTTAGGCTCCGTTAGACTTTCTACAACATTATAGCAGTATTCCACTACAGGGTTTGCTTGGGCGACCGCCATCACCACCACCACCACCAGAATACTCTCCATCTCAGCCCTTCACCATCCCTGAAACATCCATTGAGTCTCTTTTAGTCTTTCTACAACATTATAGCAGTGTTCCTCTACAGGGTTTGCTTGGGCAACCGCCTTCACCACCAGAATACTCTCCATCTCAGCCCTTCACCATCCCTGAAACATCCATTGAGTCTCTTTTAGTCTTTCTAAAGCATTATTTCAGTTTTTCAACATTTACAAGTTTCTCTTCAGAGTTGGCTTGGTTGACTGTCAAGAACAGAAAGTCATCTCTCATCCCTTCTTCATCCCAGGAACACGTGACGGACATCAGTCCCAGCACCAATACCAGGTCAAGATGGATCTGGCTGTCTAGCGTTAACCTGGGATTGGTTGTCCAACACTTGAAAAAGGAAGACTACTAGAGCGTTGAAGAATGCAGATGGTGTATGATGTTGTTAAGTGAAGTTATTATGGGTTAGGTTTGAACGCCAAGCCTTAAAAATAGCACAGAGGATTTTTGATAAAACTGGTGTGATTTTTATTTCAAATTGCAAAGCTTCAATTTAAATACAAGATTATGCATGGTTCAGTTTTGTACTAGTATCTCACGCTTTTCTCCCTTGTAAGTGTTATACAACCAGTTCCAGAGCTAATGAGGACACTATTTATCTAATACCACCAACAATTTGTATCATCGATTCTTGCCAAGAAAACCTGATACTGAATAATAACCGGAAACATCAATGGAGGATCACTCTCCGGCCAGCTCTCCATAACCCCTGAAACATTCATTGGAGATCCATTCAATCTGTATTTTGCTGAAATTATCCAAACCTTTGTGATGTATGGTCAAACTAAATTTTGCTCCAAAAGATTAAAAGTACGGTTAATGTCACCCGATAGAATGTAAAGTAACGTAGTTCTTTGTTGTTATAAAGTGTTCATAACAGAATTTCGTTTTGGGCGAGAAATCCGATATTCGCGGTGGCCGACCGCTGGGTTTAAATATACCCAGAACACCCCTTTGATATGGATATCCAACCTCACAGTTCTTAATAAGCTACACCAAACGAATTTATTTTATAAAATCAAAATAAAATAAACACAATTATTTTTTAATTGATATTTTGAAGCAATTATACCTATAGTTGAGCAAATACTATTCTTTAGAGTACACTAATGATTATTTCGATAGAGCTAGTAAGCTCCCAAAACGGAAGCTTCCCAAAACGGAAACCCAGGTATCCTTTTTTATATCCGGATACCTTGATATAGTAATGTCTTATTGTTTGTGGATTTGCTAACCCGAATTATTTATTGAACTATGCTATAATGTAAGGAATATAGCATTTTGGAGCTAACGAATATATTGGTGGTTCAGTATTGCAGGGAACTTTAAATGTTGCTGAACAAACTCCTTGGTAACTAAAATACGTTGCACTGGACTTATGGAGTTTTAGTTTGGTAAAATCACAGAATCAGAAAGAAATGTAAGCTAATTACTTTAAAAAATCAATGTAAAAGAATTAAATCAGGAACTTTTATTGACATAAAAACTAATTTCCATACCCTAATGAAGGATCTGAATCTCAAGTTAATGATTTGAAAAAGCTCACATGCGAACACTTTTCGTCACGAAATATACCACCATGGAATGAAAACTTTGGGTTACATTAATGAAAACTAAAGAGAGCCATTTAGAAACTATAAGATTTTCTTTACTTTATATTTTTCATCTGTTCTCATAAATAAACATGAAAAGTGAACAGCTTTAACTTCAAGTAAGATCATAATGCTTCAATGTTTAGTATATATCACATTTCACATTGCAGAGTTGTTATTATTTCAACGATCGTTTATGATTTGTAATGAAAACATTTTCTTAAATAAAAGAATATGTATTTTTTCTACTGTTATATCTTGTTCACCTCTTCCAAACGACGTTCCTTTATTTATTTTGACAGTAAAACTATTTACAATACCTCAACAAAAATATTTACAATACTCCTGTAAGTATTTATTATAATAAAACAGAAACTCTCTGACTACTGCAGTGGACGTATAAACGAAGTAAAAAAAGTTACAATAATAATATATTTAGTTAAAAGACAAGTTAATGATAATGAAATTAAAAGGTAAACAATCATGGTTCGAGCAAGTGTGGACAAAATGAAGTACCTAATCACAAACAAAAATAAATGCAGGCCAAAATAAGAGAAGCTATATTGCATTCGGTTATTTATCATATCAATAGTATGAACAGGTTAAAATAAATATTCCACATGGTATTGTGACTTCCCTTTCTGTGGTTCCAGTTAATGGGATCCAGTTTAAATTATTCTATTTAAATTTATTTTATTATTTGTTTCGTTTTATTAGTCATAGTATTTGAAAGAAGAACACTAAATATTCGTGCTTATTCAAAGTTATGAAAGCTTATCACTTGGAGCTAATAATGAAAGCTAGCAGCTAAAGGGTTCTCCAATTGCTTATTTCTTAGGAAACAATGCGCCTTCTGTTTAGCCGAAATTAAGAACTATTGATCGTACGACCATTTCGTTGGAAACAAACCAAAACTAGCCTCTAAGGTACTATAAGCCATATCATAGAAGCAAATCCAAAATTTCAAATATCACAGCTCTTGAGATAGGCCATAGACAGGCCTATTTTGGCGTTATTATTATAGTGTGTGTTTTGAACCTCATGCTTAATAACATTGTCACAGTATATGAATGACAGCCAAAGTTCCAAATAAAACAACGAAACACTGTTAAAACTTTTTAATTGCTAGTCCTTTTGTAACGTACCTGTTAAAAAGTCATAAGACACAACAGAATAACATTTGTGTTTGTACGGAAGGAGGTTTACTGTATGCAATGCTATACGCATTCAAGGTCATCTCTTAAAGGCTTTAGATGTATATCTAGAAATATAACACGTATAAAGAGTAATTAGAATAGCAAAATGTTAAATGAATCTGGTAATTTAGTAATACAACGATAAATTATAACTTCAAGTCAGGTAATCTTATCATGACCTATTTTGTTGTAGGGTCGAACAATTGAGCTTGAAACGTATCAGGGCTTTATAGGAAATGAAAGGAATCGGAAAGTAAACAGCCTATTTTCTCCTTGGTAAGGAGTTGGGTTCCTCGAATCCTGTTTCGATCCGAGGGTTGTGCTCTCTGTTCCAATCTTATTAAATCCTTTCACTCGGCAGTTATTGCCAACATTACTTCAGGTCCACTGCTTCCATTAGAAGGACACTCGAAATCCTCTATTTAGCTACTTGTCCTTGTCTGTTATTTATATTTTTCCTTTTCCCCATCTTATTCTCAATAATTGTGATTATTGATCCGGAGAAGTTTCCAAAATGAAGAAAATCTTGGAATTCGATTATACTTTTAATAAGTTACATCCAATTATATAAAGCAAGAATTCGGAATCGGTGACAAGATAAAAGGACTTACTTTATTTTGTTTCTTTTTATATTAACCATTAGTTGGGATGAGAATTCAACTGAGCATATTTTAACTCAAATATGAGTCTACGATAGATTGACATATCTTGTGCAACTTTATGAATGTAATGTACAGTCAAACGGTTTACAGTTAACAAATACAGTTAAATACGTCCTTTAAACTGTTTTACATGTAACATTCACTCAAACACTTACACAAAGGTAAATGTATGAATGATTTTAATTTGTTTATAATACAAACATATCTGTATACACCTAATAACAAATCTGTATACATTTACCCTCTTTATCACCTTTTTATCTTGCATCTTTTTATCTTGTAACAACTTTTTATGGATTGTTTATTTTGAATTCATGTAAATGTAAAATTTTAAACACGAAGTTATAAATGTTACCTTCTTATGGTATTTTTTACATAAAAGCAAACTATAACCCTAATTTAAACCCTAATTTAACCCTATAAACCTAATTTAAATTAGGTTTAAAAGTATATTGTATTTGATGTATTTTTTTTAGTTTAGTCAACCATTTTATGTCAAGACGAATCCTTGTAGATTATTTTGCAACTGTTTGTGTAGATTTATATCCCCTACGCTACAAATGGTTGGTATCTGACAATATCACCAGTGTGGCAGTTCCAGTCACAGTCACCACATGATAATTAATATTCAGAGGTCAGACATCACCAGCTGGTTTCCGTTTGGTCTACATTGCCTTCCAAAACTCCCCGTATAAATGCACCATCCTCCCTTAAATACCTAACATATCAGTATCGGGGGACCGAGCCATGGCTCGGTTTACCTTATTTTGATTGTAAAAGCAATATAAAGGAATCTCACGTTTAATCTACGGCTAATTTATTTTTATTTTTTACCTTATACAAGTGATACAAGATTTTTACGACTATCACACTTTAATAAGAAATTAACGTTATTTCGAAGAGAATATAAATGTATTTTTACCATGGAATTTTCATGGATCATACAACTTTACTTACACTCGTTTCCTATTTAGAATTGAATGAACTTATAAACCAGATATGTTAACCATATAACAACCTAGATAAGATGTGAGATATTCATAAAGAACCTAAGCAAGGTTTAATTGAGCCCAAATTTCTGATATGCATAAATATGAAGAAAACATTACGCTAATCACTAAGAAATAACCTAAACCTAAGGCTATGAAATTTATAGATTCAGCAAACATTTTGTGAGGTAACGGTACCAAATTTTAAAGGGATAAACACGTACTGTTACTAAACAAACACCAGAACTTACCCGTTTTTCATCCACAATTAGCCTACAGTTGGGTCTATGCGTTGGTCGTAGCTTAGACTATGTGCCAAAGAACGTAGGCCTAGTCCCAAACACAATATTGCATAACCACACACTCCCACCATAAATGTATTCACAACAGCACTCCAAACCAACAAATAAAGTCTAACCAATCGATTTTACAAACAATATTTAACGCCGACGGCGGCATAACATAACCCCAAACTGGTGTTTGTTGACAGACAACAGACGATGACTAGTAGACCAATGGCAACAGGATGTTTTTCCGATCAGCTGTTGTCTAGTACTTTTAACTCGCCACGAGAACGTAAGTCTTGACCGAACAGGAGTGGAGTGAGAGGATTTTTCTTCAGGACCAAGGACAGTCGTTGAACGAATTTCGTTCGTACGCTATCAAAGTAACATCGTTTTTACACGCTACTTACACGTCAATCATCGATAATTAATTTACCGAAGGTAGGTAGATAATCCCTTTTCCACGATTTACGTTTAATTTTAATTTGACAGATGCATTCTCGTTCTACGAATATTTTTGTTTAAGAATTATATTTTGAATATCCAAATTTATAGCAAATTACGCACATTTGTTCTATACAAGTTCTATATAGGCTAAGTCATTCGAAATTACAACAGTTTCGCTTATTTATTAAATTGTTACGTTGGTTAAGTATTTCTCGTTTTTCGCCGCTGTAATACCCCGAGACTTGTTGTCAGGGTTCTAAATATATTTAATAAAAAAAAAAAAAAAATAGTAAAAAGGCCCCGAAGACTCTGTGGGAATATTTATTTTTATTTTGGGCAGTAAAAAATTAACGCACACTCATTCATTTATCACACAGCCTTTAGCCAAATAATTTAAAGTGTAACACGAGTAGTTTTATCAAATTGGCTAGGATAGAATACCCGTCTGTCCAACAAACTTGATCTAAAAGTTAGGTAAAACTTTCAAAAACACTTTAACGAAGGCGAGGATGAAATAGCCCCACCTGAGCGTCTGCTGGATTTTCTAGAGCTCTGGACCCTCGATTGAAATAAAATAAATAATCAGTCAAAACCGTATACAGCTTCATATTTATCCCTGGATTTATTTCGGCTCCTTCTGAGCACTCCGGAAAATAAAATTGAGTGTAGCTGATTCTAAGCGTAGGCGTAGGCTTCCTTCCAGTGAATACAGTTTATCCTCCCTCCTAGAATTTCACGTTACAATTTGAAACATAGCGTTCAGAGTACATAAACCTAAATACAAAGCAGCCATAAGCCTTGTTTGTTGAGAAAATAGCTGATCAAAGAATGCTGCAAAACGTTGGCATTTAGCCAGGAATTTTCACAACAAAGTCATAACACACATGTCTTGCTTTTGTGCTTGTCTCTTTCTCTCTGAGTCTTACGTAACCGGGTTTGAAATTTTCGCTCTTGAAAATTAGAACATTTTCAAAGCAATATCGTACTAATAAATCATCTAATTTAGGCTGGTTATATAATTGTTACGTTTATTGATTATTGTTCCACGTTTACATGAATAATTTAGTTAGTCCTATTCAGAGAAAAATAGCCTGATGTTGGCTCGAAACCGGAGTCTATTGCAGGTTTTAATACATATTGTTCTATAATATATGTGTAGTGGGGGAGCAAGCTGGTTTAGTGGTTAGAGCGTGGGACTTCAGTCCCTGATGTCCCGGGTTCAAATCCCGCCAAATCACCAATGGATTCTATCTAAGTCTAATTCTATCTAATCTAAGTAATATCTCTTCAGCCCCTATGCCTAACCTGAAGTAATGTGAAAAATAATCCTGGGCTCGTGCCTAGCGTCTCAGGGAAAAAAATAATAATATAAGTGTTGTAGAGTTGGTTAAATTTTGTTGAAAATAGTTCTTTTCAACCAAACGCAATATTTCAACTATCTAATCAAATTTAATTAATTGATTATTATCAATTTGTTTGTTTTTACCTAGCTATTGTTGTAAATAGATATTATTTTTTAAATCGCATTTTATCCAGGTTTATTACGCAGCATATAAGTATATAAATGCATTTAAGCATGTACAAATTATGCTAAAACTATTTTTCACTTGAATTAATATGTTTTTAACAACAAGACACAAACTATGTTATACTTTTATAGACATTTGATCGTATGACTTTCTTCAGTTACTAGGGTAATTTATAATCCTGCCATGTCTAAAAGCTGGGGTTATAAGCTCTTTACATTAAGATAGAATTATTCATTCACATGAAGCCTCTTGACAGGCGAAGTCTTAGCCAGGAATATAACTAATTGCGACTTCTTCATTTTTCCTAGCAAAAATAATTTGTACATGGCTTTCAAAGATAATGTAGTATTAAAATCCGTTTAGTAGCTAACAAAACTGTATTCATGCAATATCATTAATATGAAAACTTTCATAAACAATAGGAAAATGGAGAAGGCTACGTTATTGCAGTTATTGTTTGAAAATGAATTCACATTGACTCACATAAATGCAGTTATATATTTTCAATTCGATATCTCACAGGGAACAATATAAATCTTGGCAATATTTGGTTCGATTTTATTGTTTCTATCAGTCAATATTGACACTCCCATATTATTGGCATCTTACAACTGCGTAGGGAAGTTAATAATATCAATATTACGAGCCGAAAAATAAATGTTAATAGTTGTACCAAGTGAGTAGTGAATGTCATATTTATCGTGTTTTGTTTGTTGTAACCATTCTATTACAACTCGACGATAATGCTAAATGAAACATACGGATGGATGTATTTTACCATGCGAGTTCTCTTCTTATATAGCAATTTTGGGATTTATTTCAAAGACTTGTGAGCATAAGTATGCTTTAAGTTTATATAAAATAGAATATATTACCAGTATCAGTATTTTGAAAGCTAAAGACATCAATAAACACTTTTGAGCATGTAAAATATTACCTTCTTATGAACCATCTAATTTTTGCTACTCTCTTTTGTTTGAAGAGCTTCGTCTGATTGTATGAACAAAAGCTGTTCAGTCGAGCAAAGAAAACTGCGCATTCCTAGAATCCGTCACTTGATCGCTCAAAGACCGACCTTCGGTTCGTTAAACATTTTCACCCAGCTCAAAGTATTTCCGATGTAACAAACCTATTGTTGAGTTTGTGGAGCACAATCTTTACAAACCTTTACAGACTGGTTTATTATATTTCATAACAGGAGTAAAATGTGAGTCATTACATATTTGAGATCATGTGTAAAGTGCGAGAATCATTGAGCAGGTAGTAAATTTATCTAAAAAATTTAGTTAACATTAATTTTGCATAGTAAACATTATTTCTGCATAGTATGCAATGTAATGATGATTTTTTGCAGGTGATAAACATAGAACTAACCTCTCTTAGAGGTTATGAGTAGGCTAGTTATAAAACACGGTCGCAGGTAAAGTAGTGTACGCACCTCGCGTAAATACGTCTTCACGCGATCGTTGCATAAACTCATATAACAAACGTATAGGATGTTATATTATGAAGTTGAATTTATCGATTACAAATATTGTTATTTCCTGCCTAGGAACATAACACGTTTTACTAATATATTCAAACACGAAGATTATACGTTTATTTTGTATTTATTTTTAAAAACCTACTTCTTACAGGTAAAGGGAAAAATGAAATCGTCAGAAATTAAATTGTGTAGGAAATTGGTAGGTAATGACGTTTACTTTGATCTCTGCGGCCGAACAAGAAACAACCAGGATCAAAAGAGGTTCACCTTCGTAATTTGTTGACTGCGAAAGCAGTCAATGCTCGGTAAATGTATTTTTACTTTTAGTTGAACTGAATAAATTCGCACTTGGTTTTAGAGACCTGCACACAATTTTGCAGAAGTCAATTGATGGACGAGATTTATTTTAGATATAGGTTTCACATTGCGTTATCAGGATATGGGATGGTAAAGAGCATTACCGGTATTGAATATCTTTAAGTTTTTATATAATTAGCCTTAATAATTATTTAGTTGTGTTATTTCACTGAGGCAAACTGGAAACATGAGAACTATGGATATTAAAAACCTAATAAAGTGCAAAACATGCAATTGCACTTAATCGCTTCAGTAAGAAAATACCCCCGCCGCAGCAAACCTGCAGACTAAGCGAATTTCCATTTGACTGATTGGATTTACACTGAAATGTCTACTTAAAAATATAACATTTATTCTTGATTTAAATAGAATTAGTTTAACAAGTACTTAGGTTTGCTGCATCAGGGAGGGTAAAACTGGTTTTTTTTTGTAAAATGTGAATAGTTAGTAAGAAATAAAAACATTTTCCAAATTTGATCAAAATATGTTCACAAACAAGCAAACTACAACAGTTTACTTATTCTCCATAAGAATAACATGGGAATTTTAAATTTAAAATTTTTTGGAATTTTCTCCGTAACCATTAGGCGCATAATAACGCTTCAATATACTAAATTATTTGTTTTTTAAAGCTCTACAAAATGGTTTGGAAAGAAATTGCTAAATTTAATGTTTTTTGGGTCAAAAATGGGAAAAACCTATTTTTACCCCATAAAACCCCCCGTAAACGGTCCGATTATGCTGGATCGCGAACTCGATCGAATAAACGTACATTTACACGTTTGTACCAAATTTCATCAAAATCGGATCATTTTTGCTCGAGTTATCGTGCTGACGGACACATATATATATATATAAATATATATATATATGAATTTGAACGGATGGTGTTTTTGGCCTCTAGGGACCTCAAAACGAAAAAAAAATCGGTCCCGCGTCCAGGTCTTACCATGAGTACTACGGTAATAGCTTATTCCCTATATGGGAAATTCGCTAAAAAATGAATATATATTTCATTTTATAACGTTGACAATGATGTAATCATAATCCATCCCACATGTGAAAAACAAACAAATATCTTTAAGGACAATAAAGTGGAGTTTTAACCTAACATCGAAATAATTATATTTATTGGGAACATAAATACTGAATATTGTTTTAATGAAATACTTTTGTACAATAGTTTGTTAAAATAACATAAAAAAATTAATTAACTTCCATCAAACCATATTGTAAAGGTCTTTGATTCATTTGTGGCAATTCCCTAGCTAACTAACTGTGTATTCCTCTTTGTACCGCTGAATTATCAAAGACAATCAGAGCTGACTGACAATCCTATTCATCTGTGTTTTGTTGAGGTTCTCACATGACTGCATTTTAATTAGCAAATCAACTGCCAATTATCACATGATAAACGTTGATTGTTGAATATCATTGCATATGGTGGGTTGAAATAATACATGTATAAATTTAGCAATCCGAAACAATGCATAGGATATAAAAAAATCTGAGGCATACTCATTTTAATTTAGTAATGATACATTTTTGTCAAGCAAATAAATAGTTTTAGGATACGAAAACCTAGTTTAGGTCATACCTGATTTAATTTGAAATGTATTTTAGTAAAACTGAAGTTTTTTTCACACTGCAATTTTTTAAAGTGAAAGACGTTTTATATAAATGTATTACCCTACTTGGATCATGAAACATATCACATTCTACTAAAACATACTTTCAGTGAATTTTCCAAATAGGAAGTAACCTATTAATATGTGTCTCATGGTAGGACCTAGTCATGGGACTGATTAACTATTTCATCTTGGTGTCTCCATAAAACAAAAACACCATCCGTTCAAAGTTATAGTTTTCAGATATATTTTGGAAATTTAATAACTATTGGAGGAATTATTCTAAATATCTCAATTTCCCTAAAAAATTACCTCTATTACGATATGTATTGCTTATTGTCAATATTCACATGACCAGACCATGTAAGCTAACCTTTTGCCAAACATAAAAGCCAAGGTAAAGAAATCTTTTTGGAACAAAGTTTTACAAATTCAAAACAAAGTTGACGGAAATGGTTTAACCTGGCTAAGGTCTATAAACTGGATAACATAAATTGATGGTACACTAAAAGATCTGAACATCAAAAAATGTGAACCCTTTATTTGATGATAGAGGCATTATTTTCTTTTAAAAAACAACAAAACTCCACCCAAACGTCATTAATTCCCATTAAACTCTTAATTCGGCCAATCCCATAGAGGATTAACTATGAAGGGGGAGGATTTCGAGGATGTTGCAGAGACGTGTTATACATATTTACACGACCATCTCATATGGAGATGTGAACCTATAAGCATGATCGTGTATTAGGGTTGTATTTAGTTATGAAATGATATTTTTGTGGTTTGTTAGCCTTTTGCATTTAGTATATTAGATTCATCAATATTTAGCTGGACGTAGTATGTCTTGGCCAGCACAATTTGTTTTAATTTTATATACTTAGAATTTTGTTCTATACGAAGTGGGAAGGAGAAAGTTACAAAAAGAGTTACACAAGAAGGAGGTAAAGGACCTAGGTGTTATCTTGACACCTTCACTAAACCCTGAGTCCCACGTAATTCACATCTGTTGCAGAGCGAATAGAATGCTGGGATTTGTTTTCCGATATTCAAGACACTTCAGCGATATGATGGCTCTGAAGACCTTGTATTGCGCATTGGTGCGCCAGATTCTCGAGTATGCCTCACCAGTATGGGACCCTCACCAAAAATATCTGATTGAAGAACTAGAGAGCATTCAAAGAAGATTTATTAGAATGGTCGGGGTCAGGACCGGAATTCCTTACCGAAACGTCCCAATTGAAGACATTTCTCGGGATCTGGGGCTGCAGTCTCTTGCGAGTCGCAGATTTTCTGCTGACATGGTGCTGCTACACAAGATCCTCAATGGCAAGGTTGACTGTCCTGACATCCTGCGTCTGATCTTATTCAAGACACCATCAGCTACCCGATCCGGCGACCTGTTCGTGAGGCAATACACCCGTACCAACTACGCAGCAAACAGCACGATGTCTCGTCTTCAAAGGTCTGGCAACAGCATCGCTGGATCTGTTGATTTCTTCCACGACAGTGTGGCGACTCTCAGGAGGAGGATTGCTGGGTTGCAGGCATGAACGACTAATTTCACCTATTTATTGTTGTTATTTACCGTTATATATTCTATCACTTGTTAATCTGTTTTTTATTTATTTGAATATATATTGACTGTTTTCCTTTCTTCTCTGTAAAAAACTTGTTATTTGTTGCAGGCATCCATCAAATGTTCAGATTTGCTTTATTTTTTCATATATTTATATTGTTGTTGTTATCTACTATATATTTATTGTTGTTATACTTATATATATTTATACATATTTATTGTTATTGTTACATATGTACTTATTTATTGCTGGGTTGAAATGTTTACAAAAATTTATTTAAATTCTACAGTCACCTAAGAGAAATATTGTTATGTCTAGACTATAAAATTGGAGATGTTCCGTTGGTATATAAAATAAAATAAAATAAAATAAACAAGATAGTAGAGGTAGACTTCCGTATCAGTTGTAAAAACAACCGAATGAAAATATTGATCGATGTATCAATTATTTCATTCGATATATTGTTTGGTTGGTTAGGTTAACCTTACCTAACTAACCAAACGATATGTCGAATGAAATAATAGATACATCGAATAATTTTTCATTTGGTGGTTTTTGACAACAGATACGGAAGTGTATCCGATAGTAGATATTAAAGTCGGTAACCGATATAGGCTACATGTTACTGAATCATTCGCATAGTGGTGACAAAGCATACATGTAACTAGTAGAGTAATATAAAACAACAGTGTAGTTCCTTTTGCAGTACGGCACACTTATAACAAAGTACCCATAAAAAGCTTAAAGCTAAGTGTATAGCACGGTATAGCTAAATATTTGTATAATTTAACAAAATACGATCAGCTCAGGAAAATGTTGAACTATTATTTAAGTAACATTGTTCTTTGATTGCATGTGCATCCAAAACTGTTTTAAGAGTATCAGTCATAGAGGATTAGCTATTATCATTGGATGAGAAAACTGGATTCTTCGTCAAGATGGTCTAAATACCTGTTTATAACTGATTTGTAATAATTGGGAATATAATTACAACGAAGTACGGTTTCTAAAGTCCATAGAAGTACGTTTGGATATGGACCGGTCCCTTTCAAAACGTAAAAAATGTCACTGGCGTAAAAGCACACGAAATAAAAGTAAGTTCGTTTACAGCAACAAAAATAAACATAGCAAACACATGACAAAAAATATTTTACATGAAAGCTGTTATAAACTAATAAAGAAGGCAATGAGGAATAAGATTACAAATTCCAACAAAAATCAGTATCTAAATCCCAAGGGATCTCATCTTCAATTATAATCAGTCCAAAATACTAAGTGAATTTCCCTGTCTTATAATGATATCGTATGTGTTTTAAGGGAAAGACTGTTGGAAAAACGGAAAAAACATATTATGCGTGATAGTTATTATAGCCTACGTACTTTTTACAAAACTAAAAACCCTATACTTTTGGGCCTCCAAAACACAAAAATGTTAGGTTTACGCAGTAAAATTCAGACTAATCGTAATAATATTCCAATGTTATTGAATTTTAAAACAGTCATACGTAACAACGGTTCTTTCAAAACAACTGGATGTCGTAAGAAGCCTTTATCAAGATGAAACCGCTAACTTAGTTATGAGCCAAAATAAAGTACGTAAACAAAAGCCTTATTTTGTGTGACAAATAGACGCCCCAAGAATGCTGCAAAGCGTTGGGATATTGCCAGGAATTTTCCTCACAACAAAACACCAAGAACATATATCCGATACGGGTGTTAGAGATTTGTACGATTTTACTTGAATATAAAGAAGAAATTTAATAGAACAATTATATTATCAGTAGAAACAAACCACAGAATCGGTTGGCAGTATGGTTCACCCGAAAGAACTTTAGTTTATTAAATTGGCGGCTAAATAAGAAACCATTTGTAAAGTCTTTCAGTCTGACAAAAACTATTTAATAAATGTTTGCGGTAATCTACGTTAGTTCACACTTCATCGTTTGGTGAATTAAATCACCATCATCGATGGAGTTATGAGGTGAAACTTACGAATATTTAATATTGTTTCTATGTATCAACAAGGAAATAAACTAACATACAGCCTTTTATTTTGGATTAATTGGTTTGTTTGTTTAATCATTCGTAGTTTATCTTGAGTTAGTGTTAAAATAGGATTGTAACATCCTTTAAATGTAACATCTAAAAACCCTTATAGTATGTGAATAAGAAAATATAGTTTTTCCATTTTTCTACTGAGCAATACACATAATGTAGGCAGCCGTTTCTAAATATTTTGTAAATATAATAGTTGTATATTTAACTATAAATCAATTATTTACCAAACATTGAAAGATATCTAAATATATTTCCAATAAAAACAGTTAAGTTAAGACTAAGCTCGAATTTAGCTTTTAAGCTGAGCAAGAACTAAACTATTTCCTTCAAGACTTCCAAACACAGAAAGAACCAAGCAGTGCCAACCAACAAAGGAGGTTTTGGATATCTCTTCTTTTGCCACACGATTAAATTTTACCGCGTAGACCTTCCTATTGTGTGTTTTGTAGGTCCAGAAATACAGTCGCATCTATCTTATTGTTTGTTGAACCACAACGAAAGTGCACAACAAGGACTTCTTACATACAGATCCGATGGTTTTATTTGACAAAAGGTTGAAATATTTAATATGTAGTTCAAGTATTATTATAACAAAAAAACTGTCCAATTGTATATGTATTCAGTCAGTGGTATACGTGTGTGTATTAATAGTATGATTTCATTCTAGAATCATGAAATTAATAAAATGTGCCTTCCTTTACCAAAGAATGTTTTGAGCTACTGATTGACAAAAGAATACACTTAATGCGTTTAGCTTTTAAACGATTTTGGTAACCAATTCTTGTAGAATACAAATTTAGAGTACGTAATCGTCTGCCTTTCCTAACCAAATTGAAACAATTATGGCGATCAGTGTTTATCAGAAACCCTATTGAAAACATAACTTTTACATTACACCTATCTCGAAACTCCCCTTTCATCCTCATATCGAGCTGATTCTCAATTGATCTTAAAGAAATGTTTATTTTCATATATGATCCAAATACCTTCAAAATCAACAATTTATGAATGTTATCGTACGGAAAGCTTTTTTGAATAAATCATAACACATAGTTATCAAAATATTTCGAAAGCAGTTGTATAAGTGTACTATTTTTAGGAGGATAAACAGAATAGCTGTTTTGGTACACTGCATTTATTTTTACGAATCATTTGCGACGTTAATGAAATTTTGTGCGCTATTTTATCTTGGCTGGATAAGAAGGTTGAAATAATTAAGTCTTGCAAAGTTTGAGCCTAAAACTTCCTGTTATGTAGATAGCCAACATTTAGGAATGTCACCCGATAGTAAAGTAACCTAGTCCTTTGATGTTATAAAGTGTCCGTAAAAGAATTTCGTTTTTGGCGAGAAATACGATATTCGCGGTGCCGGCCGTGTTACCCAGAACACGCCTTTGATATGGATATTTACCCTGCAGCTCTTGAAAAAACTTAATATAATGTTTCCCTCTAACTCAGCTACAAAGCAGTTTATCTTTTAAGAAAAATACTCGGATGTTATGTGCGTTTTGACTTTACAATTTGTAATGCTAGGGAATTACACTACTTATAAGTACTGTATAAGTTTACACACGGTTTTTACATGAGATTTTTATTTTTGTTAGTAAACGCTATGTGAAAAAAACAAGGTTTAGTTCTAAAAAAAAAAAAAAACACATTTAATTAAGGTACGATCGTAATTTATCCACATAATGAATTTAAAGTTGAGTAAGAATGAATATTATTAACTGAAAACCATACAGTCATTGGGATGGTAGCATCATAGATTCAACCTACTTGTTATGGATTTATTATCTTCAGAGAAAAGCTTCAACCCGGTTTGATGTTAGTTAGTTCCATCTGTTTTGTTGTTTTTATTTTCGTTTCATGCTGTTCAACCGATCTTAAAACAAATTTGCATTGTAAAGCATTTCTGCCCTATAGTATCATAAGCACAGCGTATATCTGAATCTAAAATCCACCTTTAAACAAGAGAGAATGATATTTCAACATCAGTGGACTCATACGTTACCAATATAAAATACAAAAATCAGGTTTTTGATGTTACAATAGGATGATAAGTATCTTCCACTACTCAAAATCCGTGAGATTAAATGTGCAAATTTATTACTGACTGATACTACTTGGTTCTTTAATCAAGACAATTGTTATTTACTGTAATGAAGGTAATCTCAGTCCAGTTTTGAACCATCAATAGTTATTTGTGTAACAAGTATACGAAGTGGCGTTTTGCTGTACATGACAGAAGTGTTTACGCACGAGCCGTAGGTGAGTGTGGTTAGTTTCTCGAGTGCAGCGAAGGCACTCCTACAGTTACTATAAAGCAAGTATATGCTTTGTAAGCAGAAACCTGATTTGTGAATTTCATATTGGTAACGTATGAGTTCACTGATGTTGAAATATCGTTCTCTCTTATTTAAAGATGGATTTTAGATTGATATATACGCTGTGCTTATGATACTATTGGACAGAAATACTTTACAATGCAAATTTGTTGAATTGAAAAAGGATCGTTCAAACACTGTACAACTCGTTTTTAGGTCAGGTTTAATCCAAACATTGAACTAAATGGGAATAGCTGCACCAGCTGATCGTAGTCGTAATATAAATATATTATATTGAAAATAAGTTGGTAACACTTAAATAAGTGTTACCAACTTATTTTCAATCGTACACGTATTACGTGCCTTATAAAAGCACACTGTTTTGTGTTGTTTGGTTGGAATACTGGAGTCCGGAAAAAAATGAGTGCGGCAAAAGTAAAACGAGTGCGGCAAAAGTAAGTAAATGCATCAATTAGCCACTTGGCGTACTGTGATCAGTAAAGGAAGCCCACTCTATCAAGTAACGTAGGAAAAATGGTTTGATTCTCTGTTTTCTTTGGGGACTTTTTAATCAATAGGCAAGCATCATCTTCTAAAGATTTGATAGCTAGTTTCTCTCCTTGTATTATGCGCGAAGGATCAACAATACATATCTGCTTGGATAAGTGGGGTAACATATATTAAGAATATTAGGCCTAAATCACTTAAATTATAATTTTAAAACCCATAAACAAGTGTGCAAAACCATATAGCACAACCACAAAGCATATTTAATTATTATTATTATTGCACTTATGTAAACAAATTGTTTACAGAAATAATTCAGTCTGGACTGCTCAGTTTTCAAACGCAGATAGTTAAGTTTTTTAGAAATTTTAGATATAGACTCACTCATTGAATTTAAGAGCTCCTGAATCTTTCTCGGAGAACTCGTGTTTCTGATGCAAAGTCAAATCTTTCTTAAGATTCGGAATCAGAAAACTTAGTAACAAAGGCTTTCGTTACTTCAATATGCAATCACATTGTAATAAGATTGTTTTTGTATGCCATTTGACGAATCTTGTGCAATACTACCGTATAGCTATTTCCTCAAAGTCTACATTAGTCTACTGAAGCCTTCCTTTCGTTAACAAACTTACAGAAGAAAATCATATGTGTATAATTAATTTGGGTTTTGGAATTATAACTTTTTGGTAAAGATAGGTAAAGTAAATATTTTTTACTTTATTTTTTCATTACCCAAACTCTGTTCTCCTTACCTAACAAAAATAATTTAAAATTTGGTCACTTAAACTTGATTAAACTGTAACCTAAATCCTACAAACTTATCATATTGCGAACGACCTTGTTTTGACACGATATTTATATTCCCCTGGCTACATCTGGCCAATATCTGACAGTATCGTCAGGGTGGCAGTTACACACTCTGACCACATGGTTATTAATATTCAGAGGCTAGACATCATCAGCTGGTTTATGCAGGGTCTACGTTCACTCCCAAGCCTCCCTCATAAATGTACCCTTTGCAAATGTATTAGTTAACTCTGTCTTTGTATCTATTTACTTAAGGGATTTTAGTCTTCCTTCGACTTTGCTTTAGCTACATAACTGAAGGTTGTCCTCCCGTTGTACTAGTTAACGTAGCTTTTCAGTAAAATTTTAAATAGCACACGTGTATCTTAAAAAAATTACAGCCCTTGAAATGAAGTGAAGCTAAACTACCTACTTTTTATCCGTTTTCTGCTGATTGATCTCTTAATTTTAACACAATCCCATAAACTCTGAAGGTTGCTGATTCAAAACCAAGTAAGATGGACTTTGAACCCAGTTAACATGAGTCAATGAGCTATGAATTTACGATGTCTAAGAAAGGTCTTCGTTAGCTAGTAACATGTCCAGGGATTGAAAAGTTCTCTTACAAAGAACGTATAATGTATAGCTAGATACAAAATGAAATATATGTACAAATTTGATTCACTTTTTTAG
Organism: Macrosteles quadrilineatus; assembly: GCF_028750875.1. Taxonomy (NCBI): domain Eukaryota; kingdom Metazoa; phylum Arthropoda; class Insecta; order Hemiptera; family Cicadellidae; genus Macrosteles; species Macrosteles quadrilineatus. The sequence goes on along the minus strand of NW_026542602.1, from coordinate 103,747,526 downwards.
AGCATAGCCTAAAATATCAAATTCAGCATGTTGTTTAACTTAGGTATATTATTTTGGGATTATTGTCTATTAAACTGCACAATGCGCGTCAGACACATTGGGTTTGTGAGAGTTCCAAGCATCCAAACCACATAGATCTCCAAACCCAGCAGCTGATTCGTTGCCTAGCAACGCTCTCAAATACTTGACTCGCTTTTGACTGACTGCTTGTTAAATTACATGGACCGACCCCACCCAAACTATGCAGATAATATTGAAATATGCCCTAGCTGATATAGTTTAAGCTATAGTTTGTGATATGATTTTTGTTATACACCAAGTCTATTGCTATCACAAGAAATAAAACATCATACTGTAAAATCCTGATGTTTAAGAACTCAGTGGACATTCTGATATTGAACATTTATCACATTGGTGTTTTTGTTTCATGACTATTTTTTACTTAAGTTCCCAGGTAAGCTACCTTATAATTACTTGTTATTGAAGCAATTAAGTATATTTTAACTTGGCATTATAGAATGACTCCTTGATAAGTTAAAAGGAACTATGCTACTAAAGTAATATCAAGTTTATAGATATTAAGTTAATAGTTTTTAACGACACATTTGGAAAAACTGTGGTGCAACATAAAATTGTACCTACGTTATTTCCTCAATAATTCTATTATTAAATAATTGATTGATTTTTATTAGCATATAGCAATAGGTTTTGTTATTTGGGTTTGGAAATTATAAAATAGTTTTGTGTTAAAGGTAACATTTGTAAAAGTTTTCAACACTATATTTTAATACTAAATTTCGGATTTCTCCACATGTTATGAAATTTTTTTTACGTGTCATAACAAGTTAATTTTATATTATATCTTATTAAAAATACTCATTGAAAAAACGTTATTAGGCTATGTCGTAAGGATAAAACTAAACTAATACTAAATTAGTATGGGTCCTCCCTACTTTTTCCGATGATGTTTGTAGTTTTAGTGCTATGTATACTATTTCAGTTGAATCAATAGAACACAAAGTTAGCCATAAAATATGTATTGTATACATATTCTGAGTCTATTTATATAATTCAAAAACGTATAAACATTTATAAATTTATATTTTATTTAATTGCGGCGATGTTATCTATACAATTAATTTAGCAAATCAAATTAACATGTGTGTGTTTTTTATGCGTGGATTATTTAATTACACATATTTAAAGCTTCCTACTCTTTAGTTAAACACTATAAAAGACAGTTATAAAAAGTAATGGGTTGTTTAAATTCTATAAGTAAAGAAAAACGATGCATTTTCAGCGAGTGTCAATCCTCTACTCAAAGGATGCTCTATGGTTCAATGAACTGTGCATCGCGCTCAAAAGAACTTCAACGCTTGTAGCAAATCTATAGTCGAATTGATACAAATGGTCTTGGCTTGTTGTCATTCTCGCTTCACACACCAAAATGCTTTTCTAACCTCATCTTTTTGGAATTTACATATTCTTCATGAAATCGAAACGATTAACATTTTTTTTGACTGGGACTCCAAAGAATAGTTCAATGACTCTCTAAATAACAATGAGGTCAGTTTATCGTTAACAAATCCAACTGCCTAAACGTTTTCCAATTTTGATTTAAGGCTGTTGAAATAAAGTAAATAATAGGATTAATTTATTAAATCAGGTAGGTTTAGGTAAATAATAAAAATATTTTATACAACTAAAACTCTCTTTAAAATTACAATACACTCAAATGCAACAGCACCAAAACTCAAAGCTGTCTGAATCAAAACAATTAACTTTGTGCCAGCGTTCCCTTTAAATTGTGGATAAGAATACATTCTAATTCTAAAAAAAAATACCTCAGATATATGACAAACAATTATAACTGCATCCCCAAAACTACTTAGCTTTGTAGCAACACCAGTCAGAGAAAGTTGAATTGTTTTAATAATTAGAATAGTAATTGCCTTGTAGCAGTAATAAGCAAAGACATATTTCTTATCTGTGTAGGGTTAAAATATATTTTTTAAACGAAAAATTTAATTTAAAACTGCCACGTGCCAAAGAGCTATTTGGACACACAACACGTCTCACAAAGAGCCCTGGCTTCCATGTCAACTATGAAAATATAACCTTCAGCTTCAATTTTATCTTTAATACGAGACATTTACAAAAATGTATTTTTTGTGCTTACTTTGGTACTGTACTTTAGTCCCACAGCATACAATTATATGTTGTATATATAATATAAACTAACCTTTTTAAAAACTTTGATTTGAATACACTTACTGAAAATATGTTTCATAATAGGGGGCGATTATTTAAACTCGATAAACCCAACAAAGAATTATAAATAAGGTTACAATATTGAAAGTTATTTAAAATTAACCTTATACAGTACAGATTACAAATAAAAATATATTCATTTGTTACATTTCCCCTCACCAAAACCGGCAAAGTTGGTATTTTGTCTGACTGTAAACCACATACATATTAATGGTAAAACCAAGCAATCGATCTCATAAGTTCGCGTTTCTGGTGTAGCAACTTAAAATGCATCAGTAAATTCATTCCTGTACTGTACCTGGTCATACTTTGTTTTGCTCTAAATTTGCCGCACACAAACATTAAACAGCCATTATGGAACACCGTTAGTGTTCATGATTTGGACAAAAAAGTCTTGGTTAAAAAACTGCAAATCTCTTTAACATTTAACGTCTCTGTAAGCAGTTAACCATCGATGGATAAAGGGTTAACATACTTTATTCTTTCTTTCTTCGGCAGACAATCCATTTCATAATTTACGACAATAATGGTAACATATTGTGTCTTTTAGAACCAGACAAAAGGAACTTCTAATCTATACTGAACCACAAAATATTAAATTTAAAACGAAAAACAATGTAAGCTGTTCAAGTAACAAGAATGACTTAAAAACAATAAATTGAAAAATTGTAATAAATATCACAAAACAATAATAGATTAGTCATAACAATTCAATGTGTTCAATTTTCAATGTTGCGGATATTACTATTTTATGGCTCACACTCTAAGATGTATTAATTCATATATGCGGACACATAATTATATATGCAACAATACATAAATAAACAAAACATATCTGGATAAAAATAGGAAATAGTTGTATAAAACTAAGAGTTTGTCTACAATAATTAAGTAATGATTCAGCTCTCACAAATAATTCTGTCATAGATTTTCTGGTTTTCGTTGCCTAAAAAGGTTTTCAGACGCTTTTCAGAACCTGAATGAGATAATCTGATTACCAGGCAAGCATTTACACTCAGATACTTGGATGGATATTATACAGATGATACTTTTTATCTCTCAATTATAATCATGCACTTTCAAAATATAACATTCGTGATTTGGTAGTTCGGAAAGGTTCTTTACAAGGGGAAAGAACTCATTAGTCTTTTATGCAATAGTAAAAGACAAAACATGATCAAGAAGTGATAGTTATACCCGAGTTACCTCAGTGAAGTAAAAAAGGACCAAACTGTGTGGCGCCAAATTGTTTTGATAACCAGTGAGCGAAATTGTTTGCTTTTATCTCTACGGCTAAACGAGAAACAGTTAGATCAAAGTAAATCACATAAGTCAAATGCACAACAAGACCAAAGTTATGACTCGCTACTCTAGTAAACTACACTTATTTACTCTGAAAGCACAACACAACTATTAAAGCATGATAGTAATTAATTATAAAGCTCACTTTCTAATGTGATCTGGATCGACCCTATGCGGGGCCATAAAAAACAATTATTGGGTTATTGGACATGTTTCTCCATGCCATCCAATAACAGATCTACGTTAAAAGACCAAATGGTGTTCATAAGGACGTAAAATACATATAAACAATTTTTAACATCAGTGTAATTTGATTGTAATCAACAATTATCTTTGGACTCTACAGATGAATGGCAATACATGTCATTTAGCAGATCTGTGGGAAAATGCTGCTAATTATAGAAGTAGACGATTCTATATTTCCCAGAGGTCCTGTATAGTTCGGCTTGGAAAGATTTCAGTGATATTGTTCAGTCAGGCTGTCATGTTGATGTTAACATTGTTTTAATTGAGTTATCCGAGGAAATATCCACCTAGCGTAGCATCTGGTGTGGCCGCGTTGACTCATGTTCAATGAGTTAATGCTTGGTTAGAAAATGTTTGACTTAGTCATGGGCTCAGACTTTGGGGATCCTAATTGTTCGAAGATTTTTGACGATGATTATGTATCGTTTACAGATGAAGAAACTGTCATAGCGAATGTTAGGATACTAGAATAAAATACCTAATCGACTACGGGTATACATACACCTTTCCTGCAATTACATACGATACGGTATATTATATGTATGAAATACTTTTGAATGGTGATCGATTCTGATTTGATACTATAAACACCCTGAGACAAGTTGGGTGAGAACCACATAGCTTGGAGCACCTGTTTTAAGTACCCCAAGAATACTGAAGATCGAATATTATAGAAAGAATAATTGCTCAGTAAAACTACGGTGAACGGAAAATCATCAAATAAGCAACTTTTCATCTCAATAAGATGAATCACAAGATCTCAAAGTAAATGTTGAAGAAGGAACATGGACTGCCCTTAAAACACAGAAACTTTTAAGTACGATCAAGGAATATGAGGGCTGAATATGTTTAACATGCATGGGTAGTAAGTGTATAAAGAGGATGAATATAATTGAAAGAGGAAAAAGTTAATAATTGAACGAGTTACATTATACTCTGAAAGTTATTTTAGAAACTTCATTCCTGGAACTTCCGATATCCAATGCTATTTAAAAAAGGAACGCTATTTCATCCTCCTATTGGGGGTCGGGAGGATTGGAGGGTCCAATTGAAATCCATTACCATTTAAATTATTTTACATATAATTTAATTACCATATTGTACAGTATGTGAAGCTTTACACCAAATAATTGCAAACAAACTTTAGAAATGTACCCTAAATATTAGTTTTTCATTACCAGTGATATTTAGTAGAACTCCAATAGATATCGATTAACGGAATACGGAGCTAAGAAAATCCCTGTGGCATTACTTCTTTATAATTTAATATTTTTCAATTGTTGATACCCAATTATGATTAAACTAGCAGATTACCCGTCCTTCGTACGGGGTTGGCATATAAGTATAAACGGCTTATTGCGGTTAAACTCGAGCTTTGCGTTTGCAATGAGGGAGGACACAGTTTGATAAAATTTGCTTATTTAAATTTACAGTATTACAGTATTACACGTCTACCGTTACCATAATGATCTACCACTTAACCTAAACAATAGAGTAAAATAAATTATCAAAAATTCACAAAACATCACAAATTATTCATGAAATTAAATACCCCCACTGCAGCAAACCTGCCGACTAAGCGAATTTCCATTTGTCTGAATTGATTTTCAGTTAAATATATTTTAATAACATTAGGTTTAGCGAGTACCTAGGTTTGCTGCTACATGGAAACTAATAAAGTATGTTTTTGAGTAAAATATTGATAGCTTAGTACAAAATAAATAAATTTGCCAAGTTTGATCAAAATATATTCATAAACAAGCAAACTACAACATTTGACAATATTCTCCATAAGAATAACATGGGAATTTTAAATTTACAATTTTTTTAATGTTCTCCGTTACTAATAATCGAACAAAAATACTTTTATATACTAAATTATTTGTTTTTTTTAAGCTCTTTAAAAAGGTCTAAAGAGAAATTGGGAAATTTTGTGTTTTGAGGGTCAAAAGTGAGAAAAACCAATTTTTACCCCATAAAACCCCCCGTAAAGCCCCGTTCCCATGGTCCGATCGTGCTGGTTCGCGAACTCATTCAAGTTTATCCTGCTTTACACCTTTAAACCAAATTTCATCAAAATCGGACAAAAATTACTCAAGTTATCGCGTTCACGGACGTATATATATATATATATATATATATATATATATATATATATACATATATATACATATATAAAAATTTGAACGAATAGTGTTTTTGGCCTCTGGGGACATCAAAATGAAAAAGTAAATCGTTCCCGGGTCTAGGTCTTACCGTGCCACCTACGGTAATAGCTACTTCCCTATAGGGAAATTCGCTAAAACATAAACATAACTGTAAACAATCCTACTTTGAGAGTTAGTTCTCATTGCGTATCACAGTTTTTTTATTGCTGCTTAATTCAAATTGGCTGTTTCCATAAATGCAAAAAAATATAGTGCTGCACCCTGTTGGTAAATCTTATAACTTTTTAATGCTTTTGCATATCATAGAACCAACTTTTTAAGTTGAAACAACTGACTAAATTCCTTAATTCGCTTTAAATATGAATACTCACAAGGTCAACATGTGGAACTACAGAGCCACTGGGGCGGAGCCCGAAAGGATTTTTGAGATAAGAATATGCCTATATGTTAATCGGGAATGTGAGCTATCATCATGCCAAATTTTAGCCCAATCCGTCCAGTAGTTAATGCGTGATTGAACTTCAAACAAACAAACACACAAACCTTCACATTTATAATATTAGTAAGATTATGATCGTGCGATTAGTTGATAAATAGGCTACATAGAAAGGTCCCTGGCATGCAGGTTACTAATAACAAATATTTCAATGACAAAAACATACGCAAACTACAAAAAAAGCAATAATATAATTATAGGCAAAACATTTAGATGTTTAATATTACTAGGCTGTTTAACTCATGTATGGTAATTCCCTGGCTAACTAACCATGAACCTCTTTGTACACTGAATTATCAAAGACAATCAGAGCTGACTGACAATCCTATTAATCTGTGTTTTGTTGAGGTTCTTACATTACTTAAATTTTTTTTTTTAATCAACTAATAATTGTTTCGTCCTGAACGATGGAGTTTGACTATGCCTGCTGTTTATAACTAAAATTGCTATGAATAACTAATATGAAAAATTTCGTCGTTGACCTCAATGACCAATGAATATGATTAAGTCATATGTAAGCTGAAACAATCATTAGTGTTTATATAGTTTGAGGGAATGGCTTAGAAATACTCGTATTTTTATTTTAAAATATTTGTGTAAAGAGAGAACGTAATAGAGAGAGAGACAGGAGGAAGAGAGGAGTATACATTAGTGAATAATGGACGAGGTAGAGCACTACTATGACCTTTGCTGTCCAAGATTTGTATGTATTAAAAGTCGTATCTCTGTTAGAAAAGCAAGTGTGTAAATACTATATTTTACCTACGACCGTTTTTTTAAACTAGCCTTTTCAATTAAGTTCTTTGAATAGAAAAAATAAATCACTTAACAGTATTATTTACTTACTTTGCAGCATTGTTTTGTTACTTTACAGTACAAGTTTGGACCAATAAGGTTCGGGGATTGAGAGAAAAGAAGTAAAATTGTAATGATTCAGATGTCAACTCATCAGCTCTCAGCTGTTAAAGTTAATTAAATTGATTGGCTATACAATGAGTGAGTGGTTGAAACAATGAGTTGTTCCATCACAATCAGTGGCAATGAGAGATTAACTAGGCATGCGGCCTCAGGTCCGCCAATTGAGCGGAGTAAGCAAGCTTTGATATAAACAAATAACTTTAATTTGATTCATGATTCAAATTGAATACATGATGACGTCACCATAGCAACAATCCAATTGAATTCTCGTGGTTGGTTGGAAGAGTTGAAGGAAATATGAATCCAGTCAGCTGTTTCTATTAGGTCATTGATTTTTACTTGTATATATGAGTAATATTAAAACTGTGTGTTTGTAATAGCATAAAGATAAGTATTATTTTGTCAATATCCTAATGTTTGTTTAGCTCCCATTTATGTAATAGGCCTATAAGCTTCCTTCTCATTTTCTCCAACTAAAACATTTAGCCAATTAGTAAACTTTGCTCAGCGAACAGAATGACAGAAGAAGGTGACTATATATAGCAATACCATAGTCAATGGTCACCACAGGAAATAAGGCGTGGCTAATTTCACGAGCTGATGATACCCTGAAAAAAATGGTGGTTGCCGCGACGCTAGTGGCATTGAATTGGTGACGTTTGCGCTAGCTCCGCCCCGTTGCCAAAATAGGCCTACTGTACTCAATAAATAGATTAGATTTTAAAGAAGGCACTGGATAGAGAATTGATGAATTAAACAAGAATATATTCATTCCTCGTGCTAAATTACAGCATGATTAAGTAAAATACTGTATATGCATAATAAACTACTGTACAACAAAATTATTAAAATCATATATAAAAGACGTTTTTATATTAGGCTATGGCAATTTAATTTGAGTACCTGCACTGTGTTGATGTAAAGCCTATTTATTGGGTTGTACTAAATTTTCAACCTGACATAAAAATGCCAACATTCTGTTCTGTTAGCTGTAATAATTCATCTTATAGTATTACGGAAAAAATAGGAATATTAATCACGCTTATTTTATTACTGGACTCCCGTACAGGCCAAGCAGTCTAGGCTCTACTTTTTGTAATTATTACCTTATTATCTTCATCTTTTACCCAAAAGAGATTGATGGCGTCAGAACTTTCAAATAAAAAATATATACATTTAAACAAACAGACATAAATTACTGAACATATATTTACAACATTGGCATGTGTAATTGTAACTGTGTCTGTATATCTGCACAGAGAAAATTATTTCCCCATATTATAAGTTATAAATTGGACAACACAAGTTAACAAGTTTAGTTAAATATTTCATTATAATAAATAGCTATAACTGAACTTCTGTATAGGCCTAGCAGTCTAGGCATTAGGCCTACGCATCGTAATCGTAACTGTACAAGCCTAACCAATTATTTACACGCCTTAGTTAAAGTGGACTTCTATAAAATCCTAGGTAATTATTTATTTATTGTTGTCGCACCTGGACTTTAGTGTGCAAGCTCAGCAAATCACTGTATTTATTTAGGATAGGCTACCTTTAATAATATTTGAAAATACTGAATTCCTGCTTCGGAAATACAGTTTCTATAGTTTTCAATTTGAATACTCTCTTTACTGTTTATAAACTAAGTACCTGGAGACCGAGCTTTGCTCGGGGAAAATCATTCCCCCACTCTACGATGCCAGCCTTTACTACTTCCTTCACCATTTCCTACGTCATTGTTTCCTTCCCTTCTCATAGCATTTAAGTAGATACATTAATCTAACTGCCACAAACGGTTCCCACATTCTACGATGCTAAACTTTACTACTTTCTACGTCGTAGACATGTTGTCATCTCTTTCCATTGCATTTTAGTATTTTAAATACATTAATCTGATTGCCACAAACATTTCTCACACTCCGCACTGCTAGCATTTACTAATTCTTTAACCATTTCCTATGCCTTGGACATCTTTCCATCCCATCTCATAGCATTTCAGTATTTCAATTTCAGATACAGAAATCGAACTGTTACAATTGGTTTCCAGTTCCCAGACTCCACTGCGCTCGCCTTTACTACTTCCTTCACCTCTTCCTACGTCGCGTACCTGTTTCCCTCCCTTCCCATTGCATTTTAAGATTGCAGATACCTTAATCTAATCCATATAAACAGTTCCCACACTCGGGACTGCTCGCCTTGACTACTTCCTTTCGGACCTGTTTTCCTCCCTTCCCATAGCATTTTAAGATTAGAGATACCTTAATATAATCGTCGTTAACAGTTCCCACACTCCGGACAACTCGTCTTTACTACTTCCTTCGCCACTTCCTACACAGCGGACCTATTTCCCCCCCTTCCCATAGCATTTTAGGATTGTGGATACCTTAATCTAATCGTCATAAACAGTTCCCACACTCCGAACCGCTCACCTTTACTGCTTCCATCACGACTTCCTACGTCACGGACCCGTTTCCCTCCCTTCCCATAGCATTTTAGGATAACAGATACCTTAATCTAATAGTCATTAACAGTTCCCACACTCCGGACTACTCGCCTTTACTACTTCCTTCACCACTTCCTACGCCGCGGACCTGTTTCCCTCCCTTCCCATAGCATTTTAGAATTGTAGATACCTTAATCTTATCGTCATAAACAGTTCCCACACTCCGGACTACTCATCTTTACTACTTCTTTCACCACTTCCTTCGTCGCGGACCATGTTTCCCTCCCTTCCCATAACATTTTAGGTTTATAGATACCTTAATCTAATCGTCATAAACAGTTCCCACACTCCGGACTACTCACCTCTACTACTTCCTTCACCACTTCCTACGTCGCGGACCTGTTTCCCTCCCTTCCCATAGCATTTTAGGATAACAGATACCTTAAATCTAATCCTCATGAACAGTTCCCACACTCCGGACCGCTCACCTTTACTGCTTCCTTCACGACTTCCTACGCCGCGGATCTATTTCCCTCCCTTCCCATAGCATTTTAGGATAACAGATACCTTAATCTAATCGTCATTAATAGTTCCCACACTCCGGACTACTCATCTTTACTACTTCCTTCACCACTTTCTACGCCGCGGACCTGTTTCCCTCCCTTCCTATAGCATTTTAGGATTGTAGATACCTTAATCTAATCGTCATAAACAGTTCCCACACTCCGGACTACTCACCTTTACTGCTTCCTTCACGACTTCCTACGTCGCGGACCTGTTTTTCTCCCTTCCCATAGCATTTTAGGATAACAGATACCTTAATCTAATCGTCATAAACAGTTACCACACTCCGGACTAATATTTACCACGAAACTAATAGCAATAACAACAATTAAAAGAAATAATTTGCGTGGAATAATTCAGTAAGGCCGCCAGAAATTATGCGAATCGGTGTATTGTTAATCAACGTTTATGGTATTTATCTTACTCCTTTTCTTTTGTACTGTCTTTTGTAAATAGGCCATATGTGCATGTGCAAGCTGAGTTGCCCGTGGGTACAGAATGTTGAGTCGCATACGCTACGATTCTTTGTTTACATCTACGTTGTTATCTCGTAACCATCATGGCAACTCATAAGACTCATGTTAAACATTGCAAATTTTATGTCAGTCTTAAATTGTTCAGGTATCATCAAATTGAAATTTGTTTGTTTCGAAACATCAAAAATATTTGTCGAAATACCCCTGGTAAGTTTGGATGCAATATGTTCAGCCGTTATTGAGTTAATTGATTACATAGTTTGCATAAGGTCCGATCTCAAAGAGCTTCGCTCGCTTCGCTCGCTCCGCTCAACAAAAACATAAACTCTTTTAGACGTTATGAGTAGTAATTGTTAGTAATTATAAAACTGTCGTAGGTAAAGTAGTATTAGCCTTTAAGCCACTCGTAGATGTTTTAAAAGGCACTCACCAAGGCTTGTACTTTAAATTTTTTACTCTTGTCTTAAAGACTATCTTTACGCGATCGTAGCTTTAACTATAATTACATAAACTTTCCACTTGGTTAAAAGAATATTTCAACAGTTATTTTGTTTTATGCTTTCTCAAGTAAAATATTTTTTTTTTCATTTCAGAAAGGGCAAGAGTAATATTTATAATAATGAGTTGGCCAATGTACTGGGAGCGAGCTGGTCTAGTGGTGAGAGGGTCCCGGGCTCAAATCCCACCGAATCAACAATGGATTTTATGTAAGTGATAATGCCGCAACCCCTTGGTCTAGCCAGGAGTAATGTGAAAACCAATTCCTTACTAGTGTCTAGCGTCCTAGGACAAAGAAGTTTAATAATATAATTTGTTCTTACCGTCTACTCAATTAGGGGCGATACTTCACTACGACCGTTTCATAGACAACTCCATCGTCAGGTGGTACACTAAACTATGGTCTTGTTACACTTAATAAGAAATGTCTTTGTATTGTGTCAGGGGTTGAATAAATATATAAATACATATAAAAACAGGACGGACACACGAAAACACGAATACACGAAAAGATTTAAAGCACGTGCACGGCAAGTGTTCGTGGATGACTGGAACATCTGATAACTCGGTGTACCAACTTATCTACTCAAATTATTTCTTTCCTGTTTGATTTATATTATTTTCATAATTAAACGGTATCAGCATTCTGACACATACTTTCTCCCATAAGTTTGTCAACGACCTTTATCATGTGTAAGCAGTTAGAGTAAATATATGGAAATGGGATTTGTACAATTTTGTTCAGAATTTAAAGGACTATAACATACTAAATTTTTATCAAAATCGTTCGGGCCATTTTTGGGGAATTCCGATTTTTCCGTTATTTTATGGGGTTTTTATGGGAAAATTACATAATTTACTACAACTTTTAAACCGTAATTTTTACAGAAATGGGATTTATACAATTTTGTTCAGAATAAAAAGGACTATAACATACTAAATTTTTATCAAAATCGTTCGGGCCATTTTTGAGAAAATCCTATTTTTCCGTTATTTTATGGGGTTTTTTGGGAAAATCCCATTAAAAATCAAAATTTCTAAAAATTGAAAAAAAAATATCAAAGCTGTATAAGGACCATAACATACTGTGTTAAATAAAAACCGGATTTTATTCGATAATCCTATTTTTCGTTATTTTATGGGGGTTTTATGGAAAATAACATTTTTGAGAAAATTTGATTTTTCCGGTTTTTTATGGGTTTTTATGGGGAAATCCCCATTAAAAATCAAAATTTCAAAAAAAAATGAAAAAAACGCATGGATATACCATGGATTAGAACCTACATACCAAATTTCATCGAAATCGGACCACAGGTGTAGTCCCTAGCTCTGTACACATCCAGACACACAGACATCACTTCGAAAACCACTTTTTTGGGTCCAGGGGGACCCAAAACGGATATATCCACTCAAAACTCAAACTCGAAAATGTTGACCAAAACAATACTTTCTCCGTATACTATGGTATAGGGGGAGAAAGTAAAAATGGATTGGCTGCTGAATTTGTGTGGGAGTTAATTGACAAGTTGGGTTCTTTAGATGTACTGCTGTAGATTTGGAAATGCTTGATGCAATTACGTTTGTGACTTTTTGTGCCAATATGTGGTATTTCTAAACTGTTTATGTCGGAATACTGTTGGTAAGAACCAAATATATATTATAATATTTTCACGCAATCTGCCACACTCAAGAATACAAAAAAAAATTAACCCGTGTACCGTGGATTTATTTGTCTTTAACGGGATGTACGTATACCCACATATACGTATGTGGGATGTACATATGTGGGTATGAATATTATGTCCTTTTTGAGATAAAATACTAGTCTAACAGTATTTCAACTATATGAAGTTACTGCATGTACTGTAATATATTCCCCATATACCCCCTATGATATATTCGTTTCATCTATTACAAATACATTTAATAAGTCCTGCGATGAGTGTCATAAAAGTGGTTTAAATAAGCTAAGGATCTTCGGGAGGCTAAAAGAATCTTTTAGAACAATGAAGACTCTTCGATTTCAAACTCTTATTAGAAGTCACTGAATGAGAAAACATCCAAGCGATGTAAGGAATTTCCATTAAACTCCCAGTTTAGTCAATTACGAAGATGATTACTTTTAAAGTGGAAGGATTGCCAGAAGCTTTCAGAATACATGCTATAAATATTTACAAGGGGATCTCATATGGAGATGTGAGCCCTCAACCTTAGATCAGCTCAGTAATGTACAAAGCCTTAGACATGTATACATGCCGTGTATGTAGATGTATAAGCTTAGACCTTTCTAATGCTTTAAGTGAGCTAGGATAGTTTCAAACACGTAATGCATTACTACCAAACAGGACATGATAACGCTACTGTGATATATGAAAAATAGTAATTTGTCCTTTCAAAAAACACGTTAAAAATTATATTTTAAAAAATATACTTATTTAGGCACGTAAATTCAAATGGGATGGTTATTGCCCTCGTTTGTAGTTTGGTTCGTTTTATTTTGTGTGGTGTATGCATTTCAATATGTATTTTGCCTAGTCATTCTGTAGAATGCGTTTTGGCACTAAATGTACTTAATACAGGAAAATAAGTATGAAGTACGCTGTTGTAGGACTTAAGTACACTTTTGTTTGTCTAGTTAAAAAAATAACATGAACCAACACTATCCAACCGTCCAAAACATGTTGGTACTTTGGTATGATACCGACCACCACACCTAATAATTATAACCTAACCTAACCTAAGGGTGAACTATGTTTTAGGTTAGGTTAGGTTAGGGTAGGGTAGGTTAGGAATATTTTGTTATTTAGCCTAATAAAAATGTTATTTGGAAGTCGATATATTGTTGTGGTTGATACAATACCAAAGTACCAACATTTCATTAGTGTAAAGTAAATAGCTTTTATTTCACATATAAGTTGTGTGGTAGTATGAGCTAAAAAATGCTGTTGTAACTCCTTTAACTTTATCTCAAGTAAAGATAGTTGAGACCTTTGTACTTTTTGCTATTATTTACTTTTTCTATTTCAATAAAAATGTAAAATAGTCAAACTAAAATGTTTATTGGTTTTTAATATTATGAGGCCTGTTGTTGAATCACCCTGATTTTCTTGCGACACTTTTCGTGAAGATAAAAACACAAACATGGTTATAAGTCCAAACAACGTACGTAAACAAAGGCCTTATTTTGTGAGACAAATGGAAGTCACAAGAATGCTGCAAAGCGTTGGGATTTTGCCAGGAATCTCCTCACAACAAAATACCCAGAATCATAACACTTAGTCTGTATTGTGTCTTCCACGTTTGTCTCAAAGTTGACAAAGACGAATTCGCTACAAAGGTACCACTAACACTAAGCGAAATAAACTACAACTTGACAGATTCAGTCATAATAGAATGCTATGTACAAATTCAATTTTAGTCGTACACAACAGTGCGTATTCATAATACCAATCTTTTTATTACTGGGCTTTTTTGTTGACTACACTTTAATGAATCATAATTTAATGTACTATTTATTTTAAATATAAAGTTTTTATTTATAGGGATGAATTAAAATCTTTTATTGTCACATTTTGCTATGGCCTAAAAGATTTTAATGATTTTACTGAATACAACTCTATTTGAAGAATAAGTAAGCTACTTTTACGAATGTTTGGGGAATACATTTGAGCCTAAAATTTAAAGTGAAATCGCCCAAAACGTTTATAATAGACAATATATTGGGATTTTTGCATTTATAATCATATATTAATCTTATAAAGAAAATCTCAATTATTTGACTAGATCATGATGTCAGTTTTGTTGGAATCGTTTAAAAACAAACGCTAACAAAACTTAGTAACATGAAAAAGATGTAAGCTTAAAGCATGTTTTTCTGTTAAAGAATACTTATCAAGGTTGCTTCTATTAAAAGCCAATTTACAATTCCAGTCGGCTTTAAGAGGTAAGATACGCCATGGATTAAGTATGCATTAGTGATGACTTCCTCCCCGAGGCTTTAAAGTAATATTTGTATATCACGTTTAAAACTGGCAAGTTAGCAGGTTGTTTTGCTAGGTATAAAAAATATATATCATATCTTGGTCGAACTATTGTTTTAATAAATATATTGATTAAACTAAAATTGTAAAGAAACATATTGCTTCAGCTATAAAATTTCGCACGTACGTACACCCTAAAATACATTAGGCCTTGCCTGGTGGCTTCCAAAAATAGTACGATTTTTGTGTTTCCATAAAAATAAGCTACAATAATATAAATGAAAAATCTGTTCCGTACAAATTCAGGCTTGTGCTAAGCTCGTTTAGAGATAATTTGATAATACGACTGGCAGCCGAATGTCTGGCATTGGCAGATTGGCTTTACATTAGTAATGCCTCACTGGACTGGCGGTATGCTAACTACTACAGAGAGATGTGAGGCTATGATTACTAAATACAATAGCCTAATTGATTTTGACAAGTTAGCTGTGTTCGTTATTTTCGTGTTAAGTCTACACGGGCAACATACATTACTTACCTTTTTGTATTGAACAAGAAACAGTCATTTACTGTAAACGACAGTATGGTCTATTCAACTTTTTAAATACATAGCCAATGATAGAATATAGAATTATATTATTCAATTGAAAGGATGATCTATAATCGCCTTTTTATATGTAATGTTCAAATAATAATTTTAGAAGGCCAAACTGTACTTCTGATAGTTTTTGAGTTTGTAATCAATTTGTTTATTGTATACTTAACATTGTTGAAAATATCTTTTTAATTTAAAAAAATTCATTACATTTAAATTAATAATGACAAATATGGCTAAAGTTACTAGGCCTAGCTTATTATGAGCGATTACAAAAGATTTGAATCAGTCGGAAACATGGCAATTAATTTAATGCACATTTATTGTTCGAAGTAATAGTTTTAGACTAGTGCACCTGTTGCTCGAATTCGAGCAATTGCAAAGTATTACAGGCGTTATTTTAAAACAAATAGCAGTCATAATTTCCGATGACTTTAAACAGTCAACTCAAAGATAATGTAAGGAATTACTCCACTCCGGTTATCGAAACTGAAAACGAACACTCACTACTTCACTCCAGTTATCTAAACTGAAAACGAACTCACTCTGAAAACGAAACGAACGCTCTTGTGTATATCATGTGTTTACTATGAACAAATGTTTTATTATGCAATTAATACAAATGATTCGTCTGTTTAAGTAATCAAAATATTTTCTTTATAAGCAATACATTGGGGTTTTGATCGCTTCTTGGGCAAAACCCGAGGATTTTTACTATAGGAATTGGTGAAAGGGGGCGTCTACACAGAAAATACTGAATTTTTCTGTGCCAAACTAATAAAGTATATACCTAATAATTTTCATAGGTGTACCAAAATAAAGTGTATACAAATAAAGATTTAAAAAAATAAATTTTCGTTTTACCTAAGACTGTAAATAAAAAATAATAGAACTAAAAGTAATTAAAATTAAAATGTTTAAATGAACCCCTGCAAGTAATTGATATTGATGGATTTAAGTGGTTTAAACAAATAGGAAAAATATTGATATTCAATGACAGAAAAGCGAATGGCGCAATAAACCCACAGTCAGTCGGGCGTTAAAGCCAAGTCGTGTGTCAAGACTTTACTTCACAGCCTGCTCTTGACATGCAATACTGCTTATGTGTGTATACTTAACCAATACGTGCAATACTACTTATGTGTTTACTTAGCCAATACGTGCAATACTACTTATGTGTGTATACTTAACCAATACGTGCAATAATACTTAAGTGTGTATACTTAACCAATACGTGTAATACTACTTATGTGTTTACTTAGCCAATACGTGCAATACTACTTATGTGTGTATACTTAACCAATACGTGCAATACTACTTATGTGTGTATGCTTAACCAATACGTGCATTAATATTTATGTGTGTATACTTAGTCAATACGTGCAATACTACTTATGTGTACTTAGCCAATACGTACAATACTGCTTGTGTGTGTATACTTAGCCAATACGTGCAATACTGCTTATGAGTGTATACTTAGCCAGTACGTGCAATACTGCTTATGAGTGTATACTTAACCAATACGTGCAATACTGCTTATGAGTGTATACTTAGCCAGTACGTGCAATACTGCTTATGTGTGTATACTTAGCCAATACGTGCAACACTGCTTATGTGTGTATACCTAGTCAATACGTGCAATACTGCTTATGAGTGTATACTTAGCCAATACGTGCAATACTGCTTATGAGTGTATACTTAGCCAGTACGTGCAATACTGCTTATGAGTGTATACTTAGCCAGTACGTGCAATACTGCTTATGAGTGTATACTTAGCCAGTACGTGCAATACTGCTTATGTGTGTATACTTAGCCAATACGTGCAATACCACTTATGTGTGTATACTTAGCCAATACGTGCAATACTGCTTATGAGTGTATACTTAGCCAATATAGTGAAGTATTATAGTAGAGTATTACTCTAGAAAATAGTGACTATAATTTTATTTCTATTGTCATACGTTCTATAGTTGTTAAAACGTTATTACAATATGAATATAATTTATCAAAAGGAGAATAAATCACTTAACCTTAAACTTTTTAGTAAACATTACGAGATTCACACGATGAGGGTTAATGCTTGATAGCCAATTGTAACAAAGGAAATAAATATGTTTATTAATAAATGAATAAAATAATTTATGTTGAATTACAAAACGCAAGTAGAGGAACAAAAACTTATTTTACACTTGTGCTCACTTTAAATTATCACAATAATTTTCGATAAGTTACCACAAATTGTGTGTTAAATTACCAAAATGGTGATAAATTAACACAATAATTATTATTTCTGTCGAAGCCAAATTATTATACTAAAGTTAGTAAAGAAAATACCGTTCTGTGAATACCAAACTTTATTGCCGTGGTTACAACTAAATTTTAGTATAACAAACATTAAATTAAAAGTGTTACGTTTTTTGTTGTTGTTTTATTGATATTACATTTATTGAATTTATAATCTGATGTTAAGGCAATTTGATGCCCTGTAACCACAACATTATCAACAACAAACGTAACTTGAAAGATAGGATAGCGATGTCTACCTTCCACTCCATTACATTTTATCTTTTGAATCGTCTCATTAAACAGTTAAAGAACCAGAAAGTTGAGTTATTCTGTAGATTCCCTTTACCCCAAAGGGGAAAATATAAATAGAACTAAAGGTAATTTCTTAAAAAGAAATTTATACAACAGGAGTCGTCAAGTTTAAATTAAAGTATCTAATTTTGTTAGTTCATTATTTTATTGCAATAAATGTTTCCTGATTTCCCCTTCTCATTACAACTTACTTTATCACCTTCACTAATAGCCAATTTCATTAAGAAATCTTGAAGAGTGTTGTTTCGAATAACATTTGAAAAACGAAGTATTAGCTTAGAACTGCTTATAAAAATGATTGGAGTCGACTCAATCCCTACGCCAAGCGTTGTTTAGTCCAGTCATTGAGTAGTGGAGGTTCAACAAAATTGATTCAAAAGGTTTTTCAACGGATTTCATTAGTTTTATACCTCCACACAACACAAAAAAAAGTCTACCAAAATCTGACTTGGGGAAGTACCTGAATTATGGTATTTAAATTAAAATAATAATTGCTCCTTAAAAAAAAACAGATAAAAATATTATGGCTATATATAGGGTGTAGTATATCGTTTTTAATGTTTTGAAGGGTGGGGAAACTAAATATGCAACTTAAAATGTGATTTGACGTCATTTGACACCACAATATGGCCGCCAAAATAGATTCATGGAGAAAAAAACTAAAATAAAACTTACTTTTAGATAGAGGGTGTAGTATATCGAATTCAATGTTTACAAGGGTAGCAAAACCAAAAATGCAACTTAAAATATGATTGTATAAAATGGAAGGTCATAAGATGGAATTCACCAAAATACGCTCCATTGAAGAAAATTAAAAAACAAACTTACCTTTAGAAATATGTTGTAGTAAGGCGATTTTAACTTTTACAAATGCCAGTAAACTAAATATGCAACTTAAAATAAGATTTTACATCATGAGACGGTGGCGTAAGATGTGATACCGGGGCACATGGATTATTTTTACATAGGGAATAATAATGGTATTTTAAAATATTAACCCTCCAAGTGTCCATAGTTTAGGCCTTAATGTCCTTAATGTTTGGCGCATTTGCAAGGTTTTATTAAAACGGATCTGAGAAGCTTAAAACAATGTTAATTCTAATGTTCTATATACCATTTTGTTTGGAAAATCATGGGCTTCAATATTATATATAAAACATAAGGAAAATCTTTTCAAAAAAAAAAAAATTTTTAGGTAAAAAAAATATAATTTCGAAAATTTTCAAAAAAAAAATAAGTTCGCGCTCAATGAAATTGTATAAATTATAGGCCTATAAATATTTGAAAATAGCCACTTTGTTCTAAATTTTATGAGGATTACAAATATATAATAATATAAGGAAGTATATTTGCAAATAAATAAGTTATGGGCAAAAAACTGATTTCAGTACATAGCGTTTAGCTAAGAATGCATAGCCTAACCATAGCTAGGAATCTGGCTGATAATTTACATCAATATCACTACCTACTTCTTCAGGATCATCAACCAGCACTTCAAAACCACTTAAATCTTCTTATAATGCACCACGTATATCACTACTTTTGATTTTTAACACTAAAACAATGATAAACGTAATAAAACACATCAGTCATCGGTCCGGGGGAACCTAGCTGTTTACAAATACACGCACGTCAGCTGTCTGCTACAATATTTTCGGAACTAAAATGAATAGCGCTTAGAGACAGACCTCTGGAGAAAGCTTAGAATATTACGGAAAGAACGATACCTAACTCGATCCAGTTCAATACGATTCAGTCAGTCATAGAGCCTTCGCCGTAAACGATGTCTGCGTGTCGAAAAATCGACAAGTAACACTACACAAAGTGTGCTGCTTGTCGAATTTTCGTCAAGTAACACTGGGAGGGTTAATAAATCGAATTCAATGAACACACGTTTGAAAAGGGAAAAGGGTTCTTGGTCCTAACCTTAGACGCTCCTACTCTTTATACACGCTCTTTGCGGATGTAATACCAAATGGAGACCCTATGGAATAGGAAAACTATCCGTTATGAACAAATACCATGATCTCAAGGAATTCACTGAATTGACATATGGTCAGTGTAAAGGGGTCACATGCACAAATGGGCAAACCCTTGATTTGAGTGAAAATATTGAAGTAACAGAGTAATTTATTTCAGAGTAACAATTTATAAAATGGTGACAAATGATAGATATGTGGGACTATTTTTTAACACTTCAGTTAATTTGAACAGTATTTTATTAGCAGTATGAATTGTCGGCTGTATTTATATTAAAAAGTGTGTTCATTGAAATCGAATTATTTCTACACTATTATACCATTATTTTAATACAGTATCCTATGTAAAAATAACCCATGTGCCCCGGTACCCCGTCTTACCGTCTCATAATGTAAAATCTCATTTTAAGTTGCATAATAGCTTACTGGTATTTTATAAAAGTTAAGATTGAAAACTAATACCTAGTTCTAAAGATAGGCTATTTCTAAAGACGTTTCTTTTATTTACTTTCCGTAAATTTAATAACTCATACAATGCTGATCAAGAAGTTATTTATTTCTAAAGGTAAGTTTTTCAACTTTCCTCCATGGGGCGTATTTTGGTGACTTCCATCTTAGGCTTTTAAATTAGATACAATCATATTTTAAGTTGTATATTTGGTTTTGCCACCCTTGTGAACATTGAATTCGATATACTGCACCCTATATCTAAATGTGAGTTTTATTTTCGTTTTTCCTCCTTGGAAAATATTTTGGCGGCAATATTGTGGTGTCAAATGACGTCAAATCACATTTTAAGTTGCATATTTAGTTTCCCCACCCTTCAAAACATTAAAAACTATATACTACACCCTATATATAGCAATTATATTTTTATCTGTTTTTTTTCTCACGGAGCAATTATTATTTTAATTTAAATACCATAATTCAGGTACTTCCCCAAGTCAGATTTTGGTAGACTTTTTTTTGTGTTGTGTGGAGGTATAAAACTAATGAAATCCGTAGAAAAACCTTTTGAATCAATTTTGTTGAACCTCCGCTATATATTTCTCCTTAATTACCGGACTATGTTTTTCATGCATAAGTTTTATGCACGGAGTGTTTTATTTTAGCGTTATTATTTCTTAACAAATTTATAATTTATATTAACACATAATAGCTGTTATATTATTTTCTCTGGCATTTAAGATAACTAAGATAAATTACAACTAACAGATACCATGTGTTGTCGGTGTGTTGTTATAGCGTAGTTAACAAGGTTTATAGCATCCAGTAAACATCACATTGGGGATGCTATCTTCACCGATAAAATTGAAACTTGTAACAAAGTTACAACTTTTAGTTTTGTCAATCAAATTTAAGTTTAAACGTACATAACTGGTTAAACAAAAAACATCCTGGTTAGGTACTGTAAGTATCACACCAAATTTTAATAATTGGGGTCGGTTTTTTTTTAAATAAAATCTAATTATGCTGAGAAATAGAAACAAATTCTACGTACCTAATATATATTTGAAATAAGCTCTTAGATTACTCAATATGATTCCATCCTGACCTATTTCTTTGCAGCGCAAAAACTAATGGGGCGATTAATATGGTAAGTCTTTGGATGTTTGTAAGTTTTTCCACTTACTAAATTCGGAGGCAGAATGGTCTTGGACGTGACGAAACTTACCTGGAAAAAGAAAATACTGTTTAATAATCAAATATAAAAATAATTAAACTGGCATTATAACACTTTAGAAAATATGAACCAAAGAAAAAAGCTACATACCGTATTAACATTTTTATTATGTAATACGTTCTTATTTTAACCGGCACAATTTTTAGTCATAAACTCATAACATATACATCCGCCACAGTGACAACATCGGGCCACTAAGCCGGAATTTACCAACGGCTGTGGTTTTCGTGTATAGTTCAAGCTAAGCATCTAGCATATTAATCTTAAACCCTTAGCTAACGTCAAATTTGGACTGTTTATATACAACAATCATTAAGTTTGATCACATTTAAACCAAGTGAACAGGTTGACAAAGTCGCCATCCAGGTAAACTATTTAAAAATGCATTTATTGGGGTAACTCTACAGAAAGCTAATCTAGAGCCTTGGACAGACCGCGTTAAAAGATAATTTGATAATCCTAGCTGGACACGGATGCTTGGAGGGAGCAGATTGGCTTTACATTAGTGATGACTCTGGCCCGACGGTGGATAACGCTGTAAGGTGTCATGGAATCGCGTTTCGGTACTAATATTGTCAATGTGTAAGTGGATTTTCATTGTGAAAAATAATAAAAAAGATTTTGCAGCTGCGTAGACAATGATTCTAGAAAAACGAAGGGTGTACCCGTACAGTGCAAAAGCTACTTGAACTGAGATTTTATTTCAAACACTGTACGATAACAAAATTATTTTCACACAACACAAATAATGAGTTTTTCTTGAGTAAAACACATTTTTTTATTGATTTTCTGCTTAAAATAAGGTACCTTTGTGTTTGTATAACAAATAGATCCATGTTGTATTGCTTATTCAGGGTTCAAAGAATAACAACCTGATTACACAAGGCAGTTTGCTGAAGATACGTAAATGTACAGCGCTTTGCCAGTTCAAGAGCTTCAGATCTTGGAGTTGAGTGATCTAACCATATCTGATCAAAGGTGCTAATTAGGTTTGCGATTGAAGCCATGTTGAGACTGCTGTAATGGGTTCTTTTGAACTGTTTCCAAGAATTGACTTAGGGTTCTGTCTAAGGAGAAAATGTTAAATTGCCAACATTGGATGTTCTCACAACGTTTTATTGCTGCGTAGAAAACACATTCAAGAAGATTAATGTGATACTTTAGACGGCATAATGCTACCATTTTGATTCAACGAGAAGTATAAATAAAAGCAGATCAGTTGAATACAATAAGCTATTAATGTATTATTGGGTAATACACATATAATTAATACCCAATAATCTATGTACAAAAAAGTTCCCGGTGAGTGGAAACTCGTAGAAATAATACAAGTTTGGCATCGCTTGAAAAATATTAATATGAAAAAATAATTTCAAGAACAAAATGACAAGTTTGTATAATCTATCATTTAAATATAAAATATTACTTTACAATTAAATAATAATTTTAATATTATAGATTGTCGATTTGCATAGAAACGGTTCTCCATAAAGATTTTTTTCTATAGACGTCAATTTTGAACCGATATAGAACAAAACAATACATTTTTATGTCAGGTACTTTTTTAAGGGAAGCTTCTGATGTTTGTATAACATTACATCAAACACATGGGAATGCAATAGGGAACTTGGCTCTATTTCTATGCTAAACAGTCATACGAGCATATTATGCTTATAGGTTTATGTACCTAGATGTTGTCCATACTATTTCAGTTTTTGGGACTAATGAATAAAAGTTATAGTTTTACTTTCAAGCTTTCTTTTAAAATTATTGGCAATTATTAGTGAAATCATTTACTGAAATAGCATTGACAAAGTTAAGGTGCGTAAACCTATTATACAAGTCATAGGGGAGGGGGCAATAAACAGTCAGCATTTAAATGTCAGTATCTACATTGTACTTCGTCCAACTTTTACAATAGATTCTTAACAAAGCTTGAACGTGCATTTGGTGCTCTTTAAGGATGTATCTTGGTAAAAAAAACTAAATGTTAACAATTTGCTTCCTATTTTATCAGATAATAAAACACAATTCAAAGTTGTATTACTTTAATTACTAGTCTTACATTTTTCTTTTATAGCTTAAATATATATAATTCCTCTACACATACATTGTGTAAATTTCAGCACGGTTTAAAGCAGGACTGAAGTTGTCGCAAACTAGGTGTTTGTAGTTTTCTACCCAGATGCGTGTTGGTCCGATGCTGGTTGCCTAGCAACACGTGTAACGTCACTGCAGTAGCGATGCCGACCCTAGCGGCTTATCTAAATATCACTTCTCACCTAATAAACAGTGTTTGCGAATGAATATGAATTATTTACTATTCAACATTGGTAAGAGGTAGCCCCATGACAAAACAATATTGGGAGGAAGAGTTAAGCCACAGATTGTCATGAGGTGCTTGCTTTACATATAATTTAGCATTAAACATAGTCTAGACGCAGCTGTTTGTGCTGGAAAAACCTACTAATTGGCGCCACTTACAGAATGCAGGGATACAATTACCCAATAGTTTGGCTTTATTAAAACCTATTAGTTTTGTCAGTTTATTTAATTGGCAAATGTGGTAATTTTTAGATGAACTTCAAAAATGTCATTTGATAATTTTACATTTAAAGGAAGAAAGTGTTCGAATTGTATAAATATTCTTGGAATGTTTAATCATTGGGCTTGAAGTAACTAGATTATGTGTTCACATTTTAGGTGTCCAAAGGTGTAATTGTGTGGTTGTTTTATTCTCTTAGTAGTTAATCACTAATTATTTCTTTTTAGTTAGCTAAAATATATTTTTTCTGCTAACCTAACTATGATCCTAAGACAGTTTTCAATAATCAAGTTATGTATTTCTGCTATAAATAATTGTTTTTGAATTCAATCTCATGGATAATACAAGTTATTGTTTTAAACATAAAAAAGTAACACTGCTTACTAGTTGAGTCAAAAAGATGTTATTAAGTTTAGCTACAGTAGGACTAATTTGATTACATATCTTCTTATTTTAAAATAATATTATTCTTTATCAAAATCTACAGCAAAATAATTGAATGTATAACAATGTAAATGACAAAAGTACGGCCTCATTAAACATAGAAATTAATTATTCTAATTTACTGCAGGCATTTATTATTCATTAGAAATAGAGCTTAGTTTGAAAATGTCGTAATCAGTTGGATACATCGGGAACATTAGGAGCGTAAATGTTGTTAATTAATATTCGACTGATTTATTTAAACAATACAAGCATAATGATCCAGAATAATATATGTAAATAATATGGTATAAATACAGTGCATAAATTATAATCCTACTAATATTATAAATGAGAAAGTTTAGATGTATGGATGTATGGATGTATGGATGTATGTTTGTGACAAGTGAACGCGAAAAATACTGGTCGGATTGGGCTGAAATTTTGCATGATGATAGCTCACATTCCCGATTAACATATAGGCATATTCTTATTTCAAAAATCCTTTCGGGCTCCGCCCCAGTGGCTCTGGAGTTTCCCATGTTAACCTTATGAGAAATGGAATTATTTAATCTTAACAGCTGTTTCAACTAAACAAGTTGGTTCTGTTTTATGATGTTCAATAGCATTAAAGTTACAAGGATTACCAACAGGGTGCAGCACTATTATTTCTTTTACATTTATGACAACAGCTAATTTGCAACCAAAATGTGAGTGAGCGTAGCGAACGAACTTCAACCTGGAGGCGAGTTATTGTAGTGAACGAGCTAACCTGAAGGCAAGTGAGCGCAGCGAACGAGCTCCAACCTAAAGGTGAGTGAGCGTAGCGAACGAGCTCTTACCTAAAGGTGAGTGAGCGTAGCGAACAAACTTCAACCAGGACGTGATTGAGCCATGCGAACGAGATAATCTTGAAAATTAAGAAGTTAAACGGGGCAAAGCCCGCGGGTTACAGCTAGTGTATAAATATATGTATGTTCCCGGGTGTATTAACAACCTTATTGCTGAGTAAAAGTACACACTCTTAACCTGCAATTTAGTTTACAAAAAGCAAAACAATTAGAAATACAATTGCTTTGTGTGGGATAAATAATTGATACAAAATAAGAGTTCAAAATTAGGATGGTTGAATACATAATGAACGTTTCAGTTGTTTGATTGCACAATATATAGACAAATGTATGGACTTAACTTTTATATATTATAAATCCATTGAACATTTATTTATAAAGTTCAAACGATTATGAACTACAATTATTTGTGAACAGTTCCAGTAAATAAATTTTAAACATTATGTAGATGTTTTACGGTTAAAATATTTGCATACAATAGCTGCAACCTAATACAATTTGGACATTCCACTGAAATGCGTTGCAGCCAATTGGGAATGGAATGAGGGGAATGAGCACTACTTAGAAAGAAAGGCAATTTTGGTTTTATTCCGCTGAGTTGATGTAATTTATAGGTCAATTCTTTATTGTGTTTTTTTTATATAAGCTTATAACAGTAAACATCAAGAGTTCAAAGTAGAGGGGTTTTGTAAAAAAATATAATTAGGGTAAAATTATCAGTAAAGTCCTTATGACGAAAACGAAACCCTTGGAATTGGCACTCCTGCACCCGGTTGCTCAATCATTGTTTATCAATAATTCGTTTGATTTCTGTACTTTCTGTCATCTGCTGTCAGAGTCATGCCCACGAAAGTTTAAAAAGAAGAAAATGTTTAATATATTATCAATATACAATTTTTATGAAACATACTTTGACTTAGAGATCTTTCAAATATTTCGCAATATACTATAAACGTGTAAAATTGCAGATTTTAAAACAATAAAAGTAGTTAGAATACCTCAATTTGATAGTTCAATAACATAATAATAAATCATAGCATATCACGCATTGAAGCCCAGTTACAAAATTATAAGCCTTTATAGTCTTAGTAAATTTGCTAAAGTATTTAAAATTATCCCTTTATTTACTACTAAAATGGAAATGGTTAACAATTTTGTCATTAGTAAGAAAGTGGATGTAAATAGTTTAATTGTTTTAAACAGAAATTGTGGTGGAATAAAAGAAATTATTCATTCAGATGACACTGAATCTCTTCTCCTTGAACCTAAAAAATTTGAAGCCCAGTGGGGCAAAATCGAGAGATTTAAATTTAGAAAATTTAACTTTATAACATTACAAAATAAGCCTAATTATTAGATCCTGGTCCACTGTTTCATATTTACACGTACTAGAGGCATCCATTGGTCGAAAACTCGACAAAAATATGTAATGTATAGACTTCTCTATTTTCACCCCACGCTGTAAATAATGTGATTGGAATTTCTTCAGTTTGTTTTGATTTTTTCCTGTTTAATTTCCAAAAAAGAATAGCAACCCATAACGCCCATGTCAAAATTTTCTAAAATTTAAAATTAGTTTTTGGGCCTATTTTTGAGCCCATTTAAATTTATATAGTGATTCTGCACATCTACAGGAAAATACAATTCTAAAATCATGAGTAGATTTTCCTTGCGGGCACACGAACTGAGAAAAAAGGTTTTCAAGAAACATGCTTGCCTAATAATATAAAGATTGGTTAAACTTTACTATTAAAATAATGCTTTGGTTTTCGTCCCTGGCCTTTAAAACGTTTTATCTTTATCTCTAGATTTTTTAAGAAGTGGAAGCTCTTAAAAGGATTTACCTCTTTGGTTTAGAACTTATATAACACAAAGACTTTCGTCCAATTTGGTTTGAAAGTGTTTACGATCATGTAACACATTTATATCTGTGTTTAATTAACTTTTATGTAATGTTGAAACTAACTAATACAAACAGATTAAGTTAACAAATATTTAGGAAGATCATGACTCTTGGCGAATCAGTACTTTATTAACCTTAAATATCACCGGTTAACTCATTAAAACTTATTAGCTACAGACTAAATCTTTTATTTTATTAGGGTAGTGTTATTCAAGAACGATTAAAGCATCACTAAGAAACTTAATGATGTAAGATAAGAGTTGCAGATAAGCTCTGAAGGTGAGGTTACTAATGTAGAACCAATCTCCACGGAACGCCGCAGGAGTGGTTGGTCTTGAAAATTGTTACCCAACTTTGGTGTTCTAGCCTGCGAAATCACATCTATTGGATTTTATGCAAATTAAAAATAAAATGTCTTAATTAGTTATTAGATGTTGCCAATCCATTGAATCCAAAAGAAATGTCCTAACATACAGAACAATATGGGTTAAAATTCCTCTGGGAAATGATTTTATATTAATGATTTTATTTTAATTTTATATTAATTTGTATAGTTTAAAAACTCCTACAATGATAATGGATAATATAATCTTAATATTCTATAAGATTGAGTTAAATAATTTAATATAAAAATTACAGTGCCATTATGAAATTTATCCTTCAAAATTCTACAGAATTTTGATCTCTTGTTGCTAAGCTTAAATGATGTGAAAGCATCGTATTTTTTTCCAAAAGTTGATAGATCTCAATATAGGCGAGTGGGAGTAATACGTAAGAAAATCTTGCACTCTTGTTCTATGTATAGAACTGATAAAGTGATTTATCATTCTGTTGCCTTTTTTCTAATTTTGGAATTGATTTGGATACAGATAATTTTATATTCTGTATTCATTCAATTACATAACAAATTAAAATACATCGACATACAGTTGTTTTCATGTTTAAGTACATGGCTACCTTAAAGGTAATACAGTTATAATATTAAGTTTGTCCTTAAATTTAAGTGAAACTTATTGTGTTGGCAATTTGCGTACTGCATATGCAAAAGTATTTATTATTTTCTAATTATGGTTTAAATAAAATCAGCCCAAATATTTGGCCTTAAGCACAGCTTAACATTTGTTTACACAAATGAGTAAATGTAAGTACAGTATATGCGTTTTGAATGTGACATGAGTTAAATCTGTAAAACTGTACAATAGAGAGTCCTAGTTTAGAACAAATTAAAAATAAAATTTTATTTCATACCTAAAACGGCTTCTAATCAATAATAAACAACTTAAACCAATGAACAATTTGTGTATAGTTTTTTCATGTTTCCTAAAACAGTTTTTTACTTACTTTTCAACATATAATGATTTTTATGATTTTGAAAATTTTACATTTTAAAACCAACGTAGCAGTAGGACGCCAACGCAGATGAACACTAACGATATCGCCAACCGGAAGCGGAAGCTGCACACCACTCCTGGTAAACCTACATCCGGTTAGTCCTTTGCCAAAATATTGAAAACAAATATATTCATCTGTCCTTTTTTATTGTACGTGTGACGTTTTAATTCCTTTCCCATGGATTTAATTGTGTCAATGCGCCATCAAATGTCAAAATTAATCAGTTCACATTATTATTTTTTGTTTCCCTTTACGATACAGGCTACAATAGATGACTGACAAAATCAGGTAACAGTTGGTTGAAATAATGTGTTTTTTAATACTAAAAATTATTATATACATCCATTTTTTTGTAATTCCTAATATGCAAAGGGGTGAGACACAAAACACGTGTTAGTCACCCCTACCGTAATCATTCTAGTAAACAATCTCAATCTAAGTAAGTCGTTCTATCGTAAAGACTAAATAAACCCGCGTGATTTTAAGGTTTTCAACGCAATTTCTTGTTAAAGACTATAAAGAAGCTGAATATTTGCCAGAAAAGTAAGAAACGTCACCTAGTTATCTAATAAAGTTATTTATCTTCTGAACGACAATTCTTGGCACTGAATTTTGAATATCTCTTTACTGGAGCTGTATTCTAGGCACTCTTAGGACGCAGTCCAAACGGATATGGCAGTTGTTTCCTGTCCGCTATTGTTGTTGGCCAAATCATTATATTATGATAACACAGCATTGCCTTATCATGGGAGGGGATTTTTCTTGTACATTATTAGTGGACACTAATGTTAGGAATGTTTTATGTTGACGTTTATAGTGTAGACAAACTGCTCTAACAAATATACATATAGCTAGAATATTTGTAAAACAAATTTTTCATTTTTTTTCTGGCGAATCTGCAAAACACTATCTAGCCTAATTTTTGTATACAGAAACACATTTATTAATATAATTAAGTTCTTTTAGTTATAACTTAAAGTTTTCCTGTTTATACAAAAAATATATTAACAAATATACAGGGTGGCTGAAAAGTAACTTGCACCCCCCCCTCCCTTAACTTTTCAACCCTTTGAGATATTCGAAATCAGTTTGCGGTAACCTTCTTAGATATAAGGGGCTACAATAATTATGGCCAATTTTGAAAACTTTGCCCTTATATGTAGCAGGGGTAGAGGGTAGCTCAACATTTTCAAATGACAATTATAGTCAAGTAAGTTCAATGCCGCAAACCGATTTCAAATATCTCAAATAGTTAAAAAGATAAAGGGGGGTGCAAGTTAACTTTCACCCATCCTCATGGTTATTTGGATTTCATACGTTTTAGGGCGCCATTTTGTTATTAGTGGGTCGATTTTCGTTTCCTTTATGTCAATTGTTTTGTTTCGTCAAGACCTGTAAAATTATTACAAACTCGACTATACTTGCCATTTAAAAAAAATTGAGCTATCCCCTACCATGGCTACCCCTAAGGGCTAAATTATCAAAATTTACCATAATTATTGTAGCCCCTCATATCTAAGAAGGTTGCCGCAAACCGATTTCAAATATCTCAAATGGTTGAAAAGTTAAGGGGGGGGGGGTGCAAGTTACTTTTCAGCCACCCTGTATTTTTAAAATTAAAATCAAAATACTTATGTATTTTATTGCAAAAATAATATTAAACAATTCAATATTATTTATGAAATACAATTTTTACTCTGTTAACAGTTTAAATTTGAAGCTCTTGGATAGTTTTAATTGTATTATTGTTTGTATTGTTGTATTTTGTTTGTATTGTGTAGTATTAAAAAATAACATTCAAGATTAATAAGTATTACTGGAAATATAATACGACTTGATGAAATGAACTCGGCTAAACAATTGTTATATTAATTTAGCTATTTATTACTGTTGATAATTACTCTGTTTGGTAGGTCGGATGTTGCACTAAACCTAAATATTCATTAAAATATAGTCAAAATAAAACGCAACGTCTTAATTACCTTATTCTACATATAATATTACGTATAAAAGTAACTAACTGTCTTATATTAATTAAGGTATATTGATGAAAACTAATTTCATAATATAAACTAACCGTTATAAGATGCATTATAATTTAAAACTAATAATGGAAGTGATTTGTCTAAAAACAATGTGCTGCGTAAAACAGCTCCATTATTAGGTCGCTATCTATCTTATTCGGGACAAGATGTTCTAATGCTAATTCATCAACGTAATTAAATTTGATGTCAGTATACAATGTTCAATCATGTATTATGCAAATTAAACTAATCGTGATTTAATACAGCAAGTCACTTATGGTATAAAGTAAATCAAAGTTCAGTTATTTGCACCAACAAGAGCGAAGTTCAATGTTAATTAGTTGTTTTGTTGATTTAGGTTCTTTACGGAGTTACAAAAAAAGAAATGCTCTTTCCGTGTGTTTCTCGTCTTAAATTGTTTGATATCTTTAGCCTAATAACGGACTGTGTAACCTTTACATATTTTAAATTTTTTTACAAAAATGCAATGTGTATTAAAACACAGTTACCAAACACAATTAACTGCGAAAATAACTTTATCTATTGCATGGTGTGTTTGTGTTTCGTGCGGTACCAACTCAAAAAAACATTTCACCGTAAGCTTAGTTAATTCCAAAACACCTAAAAATGTGTATGTAAAACGAATTTCTTACTTTCATGATGGTTGGCCACTAGGTCGTTAAAATTAGCACTAATAAGGTTTATATTACCTGGCTTCTGTCTCCGATCATCGGTAGTTTTAAGAAGCTACAGCTGTTTCATGCCTTACATTGGCAGGTTTGGTGAACGCCAGCATTTCTATAAAATATCCCTTGGATATGAATTCGTCATGGTTTTACTTTTAATTTATGGTTTTACGAAAAAAACATGTAGACATTTACACACACGAAAACAAGCACGAAATATTCAAACACTAATAATAATTATGAAACGACTGTGAAACGTGATGCGGCGCCGGTGATGGATAAGTCGCGACGTTTCACAGTCGTTTCTTAATTATTAGTGTTTGAATATTTCAAATGTCTACATGTTTTTCGTAAAACCATGACGAACTCATCTCCGAGGGATATTTTATAGAAAAGCTGGCGTTCACCAAACCTGAGGATGTGCCAATGTAAGGCATGAAACAGATGTAGTTTCTTAAATCTACCGAGGATCGCAGATAGAAGCCAGGTAATATAAACCATATTAGTGCAAATTTCTTACGGTCATAAGAATATTGTTTACCCATTTAATCCGTTTCTAGTAATGCTGCAGGTTATTTCCATTAGCTTCGCAGAGTGTTTAGAGTGTGATCTTGTATTCTGCAAGCACAAGTATGTGCATCCTTATTGTTAAATAACAAGCCTTTTATAACCCATGTGTAATGCGTGGTCTTTTAGTACTTTGATTTTGCCAAAATATTTACTCTTATTTAACCTAACTTGCGCCTGACATAATGTTTATACATTCCAAATAATTTAATGGCTATGTTTTGCTACATAACTTATTAAATCAGACCAAAGGCAACATTTACAAACAAAAATGTTTTATGCAGTTGACTTAAGCTTCTAAAATCACGTTGTGTACTAATGATTTTTTAAATAGTGTAAATGTAAATTCCTTGAACTGTAGAACGGACAAAGTAACGCTAGACGAGTTTACAAACTAAACCGGTTGTTTGTATGTTGTTAGTCGATGACGTATTTTTACATTAATGTAATTCGTGTAGTAATTAGCAAATAATTAACAAAGACAAGTCCGTAAGAGACTTACAATCCTAATGCAGTTCTTAAGCATTATTCTATGTCTTGAAGTTTGTAATGAAGTAAGGTATTATCAAAAGAGTGGCCTAATGCAAGTCATGTGACACTCTCTTTGAAGCCTAGACTTGACTGGAAAAGCTTTATTCAATATTTATAACCTCTTCTTCAGAGAAGCTTTTAAGTCATCGTGATACAAGATGTAATACCTATGATGATATTTATCTTCATTAGAGATAATTTTATGCCGTATAACTTTTGTGAGAGTGCATAAAGTTAATGCTAATTTAATATACTTTCTAAATTTAAAGTTAACACCCTGTAAATTTGGTGATATACTGAATAATAATATTAAAAAATTAAGCAAACATACTTATTTTACTGTACTTATGTATACGTTCAGAGAATTTTCTTTTTGATGAATAGGATATTACATATTACTGTAATCCTCATAAGACCAATACAAGGTGCCGATTTACTTATTATTTTTTATATTCCCAGAGACAGAGGCTAAAACACCATTCATTCAAATTTATGAATTGTGTCTGTAAGTACGAGTTACAATCATCACATGTGATTAAGTTTGACCATGCATCGAACCATCAACCTATAAAACAAGCAGTCTTAAAACTATGGAGAGTTTTAATTGATATATTATACGAGATTTAATCAGTTAGGTAAGGCCCAATATTTACCAGGTACTGTAAGTCCTTTGGTATAAATAATTATTAGGTATTATTATTATTATACAAACTATATATTAAATACATCTTTACAATTAATACAATTGAGTTTTAGACCTAAATTAGATAAGTCTTTTAACATTGTTGTCACTGAAACGTTCCTGAAATCTCCCTTATGCGATTACAAATATTCATTAGCATCTACAATAATTAAAATTACACAAGTATTTACAAATTGTAATGCTTAGCTACACATAAAAACATGGGTCACTCATAAACTCGAATTAAATCGTATAACGTGTGATATACTAAATGGTAAAAATGGAGATATGTACTGAATGCGACGTGATGTGCAGCACATAAAACCGTAACGTCATATCCGTTGCACTGTATTTGCATTTTAAGATCATATCCGAATAATAAAGGGTAATAGCCACAAAGAAAATGAGCCTCTTAAATCTATTTAAAGGCGGAACTATCAACAATAACTGACTACGATGACGCCATTGTATGGCCTATCTGACGATATGTGAAGCTAGTAAAAATAAGCCAAAGTAGTGCCAGGAATGGAGAAGCTGGGAAAATGATATCACGTGTTGAAATTGTACGTAATAGTACACATCACATACTGCTAAATGGAGTTGTGGTATTTTAGTTAGTCAAGCTTACACACAAATATTTTGCGTTTTTGCCGCACTGAAAATGATCTGTCAAAATCAAAATCAATTGTATGATAGTAAAACATTATTAGGATGTGTATAAGAAAAAAAACATTATAATGGTCTCATTTACTGTTGAACATTAACCTTGTTGATGCAAAGGTAGGTCTTTGCATCAACAAGGTTAATGTTCAACAGTAAATGAGACCTTTATAATATTTTTTTTTCTGTTAGTACAATAAAATAATTACTATTTTTAGGGTACTCGCGTAAATTTAATACAATGAGAATGCTTAGCCTTAATGAATCTTAATTATACTAATTTTAATATTAAATAATTGCATATTGTATGGTCACATTCAATTTAGTCATGTTGATGCGGTAATATCGTAGAACCATAGATTAAAAGAAGTAGACAAAGAGTGTCTATACTCCTTTTATCTATGGTAGAACCTTTGGCTCTAATGAGAGCTGTTTTACTCAACACAATGTTTTTGGAACAAATGATTAGCATACACTCAAATTAAACTACATGTTATTTCAGCTATCTTTGATACTATAATGCAAGTGTGTTCAACAACATAGTTTTTTTTTTTAGGCCTGATATAGGTTTTATTTTGCATGCAGTGTTTTAAGCAGAATCATGGAGAAATATCGTTTTACTTTGGTTGAATGACAATAGGAACGTAAGCCTTCGGTGTTTATTTAACCTCTAAGTAATCAATAATAAAAAACTTCCCATAAAATATTAATCACTAAATTCAGTAGTAACTCAATTACTAAACCAACATAAATACATTTAATTCAAAATGTGAGTAAATTCGGCTTACAAAAGTTACACTAATCTAAACATTAAGTGTACGTGCAAACATCTAGTAAGTAACATACATAAAGTTAAAATTAAACAGAAATAACTGTTTATCAAAAAACAATGGCGTTTTAAAAACGCACTTAGTTATATCTCAAATACAATATGTTATATGTTAAAATAAATTAGTCTGTGATAAAAAAGGCTAAACTATTAAATGGTCAAACATAATTGTGCGCACAACAATATTGTGTGTATAATATTAGGCCTATAGTATATTATATAGTAGTATATCATATTAGTTAAGATAAATAATATTTTTCTAACTGTACAACAGCATGCAAATCTTATATAAACATAAGCTAATTATTAGATAATTAAAAACGGATTTATCTAATTTTTTCTCAAATTCAATTTTCTAGCCTTAACTTGTACGGTAAACTTGGACAACAATGGCACTTAGGAAACGAATTCCACGACCGGTTGGACTGCGTCCTAAGAATGACTAAAATATAACTTCTTACAAAAAGAAATATTCAACATACGTGCCAAGTTCATAAGATAAATATCTTCAATATATAACAAGGCGATGTGTCTTGCTTTCCTGGCATTTATTCGGCTTATCTAGATGTTTAACACAAATTTGTAAGATCCTAGAACGTTGGAATAACTAGGTACTGTACACAATTTTAAGGCTTAGTCCTTATCATAATCAGGAAATACAAAAACGGATGATTTAAGACCATAGTATTGTAGTCAAATTATTATTGGCATTTGTTTCACTAATATTAAATCTACTGCCGTGCGTACCTATGAAATAAATTTATATACAAACATAAATCTAGTAGTTATAATTTTAGCATCACATTAGCATAAAGGAATCAACAAGAAAGTGTTCAACATCGAGCATACTATTGAAAAAAATATCAAATAAAAATATATTATGATCCCAATGTTTAGCAGAGGACTAACCGGAAGTCGGTTTACCAGAAGTGACGTGCAGCTTCCCCTTCCTGTTGGCGATATAGTTAGTGTGCATGTGCGTTGTGCGTCCTATTGTTAAGTTTGTTTTGAAATGTCAACATCATGAAATTTTAAAAAGCAAACAAAGAAGGCACATTTTTTCCTAAAGGAAATACTGTATAGAAGTCAAGATTTTAACTAGTTGGTCACCATAGAGTCAAAAGCACAATGGGAATTAAAATATAATAACCATGTTCCCGTTATTTTAATTTGTTGTTCAACAAGTTTACAGAATTCACTCATATAATATTCAAGAAAGGATAAACGTATATTTTCTTAAGATACGACGTGAACCCCTAATTTGAGTTATGATCCTGCTTTATTCTTTTGACAAGTATCTATGACAAAATATACCAATTTTATAACAGCATTCTCAGTGGCGTAACAGAAGGGCCGCAATGCGGGGGGGGGGGCCCGGGAGCTGAGGGGGCCCGCGAACTGGTGAGCGGGAAACGGGGAGCAGAGAGGCCCCTGAGACGAGTGGGGCCGAAAAATTGGAGTTCATCCTTATTTAAATGTATTAACTTTCATTCAATAATTGGATTGAACAAGCAATAACATTGATGTTATTAATAATATGTTGTTATCAGTTATCGTTTCGTTAGGCCTCTTCAGTGATAACGAACAGGGGTAACAAATGTAACGTGTTATAACGTGGGTTTGATTATTTAGGTGTTTGAAATGGGCTTTGATTATTATGCAATCATACTTTCGTCACCGAGAAATATTTTACTTCTAGGTGATTTCGTACACTGCTTATGTTGTCCGCAAACATTTTGTTACTTTGGTGCCTGGAGTCATGAACGTTGGCTGGGGCTTTTAATATTGTATTATTTTTCATTTTAGTTTTGTCCTAACATTGATTTGATTTTGTTAAATACAATATACTGCTACTCTACAGACTGTGTTTGTAAGCCCATATCTTATTTTACCTCACAATTAACTAATACTAAAGACATTTGTTGTAAGATAAACGCTTACAACATAATAAGACGCTTGAAATCCATACAAAGATAAAATAAAAATAAATGCAATAGGCTATTTTAGCCTGTGATAAAAGTACGTCAATATATTAAACTAACCAGGTTTTATTGTATAAGTTTATTATAACCAAAGATTAAACTAACCTAATAAATTAATACTTTCTCATCCTTCACTCGTATTTGGGTTAAAATATACACATAGTGGCATCCCCATCTTAAATAATTTACTTTAATACTTTACTTTGAAATGACGACAATACCAATATAGGTATTTTAAGCCAAGACTTAATGGAGATGAGTGTAGGATGAGTGGACCAACCTTTTAGTTTTGAAAGGGACTAAGGCCGCAATATTCCTTAGATACAGATGCTAATTAATAGCCAATACAGCAAAAGGCAACTAAGGGGCCTAAGGGGGTTAATAGGTGAATTCAAGCCACATTTTTGCCTTGTAATGAACGAATAAGTCTAATTATTAGGGTAATAAAAATGGATAATATGTGTGATAAATTAAATGTAAAATGTCTAACCTCCTTGATATAAACATTCTGATAGACGGATGGAAAAAGAGTTTTTTGTTTGATTTCAAAACTATCTACAGACACTAATATTGATATTGTAATGTAGCGATGTAACACTTTCATCAAACCACAACTGAAATACTTAACACACCCTTTTATTGAACATAACCCATAGTTTAATGTTTTAATTTTTAATTTAATGTTTTTTCATAATTTATTTACCACTCTTTTTATGATTAATCTGTTTGATCATTGTATCGGTGGTCCAAAAATAACTCTGGGGGGAGGGGGAGGGCGTTTGATTATGTTGTATCGATTGGTCTAAAAATAACTCATGAGAGGGGGGGCCGAAAAAATAAGTTTGCAGGGGGGCCCGTAAAAGTGTGTTACGCCACTGAGTATTCTAAGCAAATAACTGAATACTATTACATAACTCACAAAATAAACTGCATTTAACTTAAAATGTCGTAACAAACATACCCAATTGATCTTGTATACTGTGTATATTATATTATATTGCCAATTAAAATGGAAACGACACCCAATATAAAGGTAAAGGGAGGTTCTTAAAAGTTCTTAAAGGTAATTAACGTTTTAAGAATTTTAAAACTACATAATGTAAAATAAAATCACGGAATCCCCTCTTAAATGAATTCCCTCCCATAATGTTCTGTATGTTAATAAATTTCCCTTTAATGGACATAAGAACATCTACAACATGTACAACTGTATGTTGCTGTATTTTAAACTGTTATGTAATTGAATGAATACAGAATATAAAATTATCTGTATCTAAATCAATTCCAAAATTAGAAAAAAGCAACAGAATAATAAATCACTATATCAGTTTTACACATAGAACAAGAATGCAAGATTTTCTTACGTTTTCCTCCCACTTGCCAGTCACTAGAGCTATCCAATTTTGGAAAAAAATGCGATGCTTTCACATCATTTAAGCTTAGCAACGAGAGATCAAAACTCTGTAGAATTTTGAAGGATAAATTTCATAATGGCACTGTAATTTTTATATTAAGTTATTTAACTCAATCTTATAGAATATTAAGATTATATTATCCATTATCATTGTAGAAGGTTTTAAACTACACAAATTAATATAAAATCGAGGAATAACTTTCCAGATGAATTTTAACCTATATTGTTCTGTATGTTGGGACATTTCTTTTTTAATGTATTAGCAACAACTAATAATAAATTAATACATTTATTTTTAATTTCTATAGAACCCAATAGTATGCTTAACCAAAGTTGAGCTGTAATTTCGCAGGTTAGAACACCAAAGTTGGGTAACAATTTTCAAGACCAACCACTCCTGCGGCGTTCCGTGGAGATTGGTTCTACATTAGTGATTGTAACCTCACCTTCGGAGCTTATCTGCAACTCTTATCTTACATCATTAAGTCCCTTATTAAGGTTTGCTCTTGAACAATAATACTCTAATGAAGTATACGAGCATGAAGTTAGTTCGTCGTTTATCCTATTGAGTTAGTTCAATGATATTTTTAATGTTGATAGTAAAGTTAACAAAACAGCAATCATAAATCAACTCAATATTTTAAAGTAAAAATTAAACTATTTGTATTTATTTACTGTAAATAATTCGTTTCAATTAAATATCTTTTATATAAACTGTTAATTTCACTTCTGCCAGCCAGTGTGTGTCCTATATGTATGCTGTCGTATTCACCATATCTTGAAGTTTTTTGGTTATGTGCACATGTTCCCTATTTTCATCCGTTTTGTCGACATACGTAGGTTTCTTTGCTCTCCATATACATGATTTAAAATAAAGTAGGAAAATCTGTTTTAAGTGTCTATCAGGATTCCTTAATATTGTAATGACTAAAGTACATTTAAGGCCACCATTGTTAGTGTTATCTTGGGCCCTTTCAACTTAATAAAAGTAAATATGGGTAAATTTCCTCGAATGAATTGAATTTATCGTGGTTGCAGTAGTACCAATCAAAAGTTATAGTATTTTAGAAAATTGTTACCGTTATTTTTCTGTGTTAAAGTTAATACGTCTACATGTGTCAATACTGTTTTGGGTTATTTACCTCCATCAGCTGCAAAATCGGCTTGATAAGAGGTTTTCCTGTATGGATAGGTTTAAGCGCCGTAGACTTGTCAATACATTCGTCGACATGACTTGTCCTGTTATCCGTGGGTGGCAAAGCTTGTTTGTATGTATTCCTATACCAACAGCGGTTGTATCTTAGTGTGCACTATTCATGAGCACCATGTTTGTTCTGATTGGGGTTGTGGACGTGTTCTCGGGCTTTGCCTGTCTTTAGTGTGAGTTATCCATTGTTTGTTTGAAAATATGTAGGCTATATCACCTCAAAGCTATATATTTATTTTCCTAATGTTATATTATGGATATGATTCTCGCTTGGCAGGTGAAGAAACGGTGCGTATCAATCGACCTTATGATGCTTAGCTCTGTGTAAACGAAATTGTTACATACGAACAATTCTTTAGCTTCACCTTAGTTGGTGGGTGCACCACGATAAACATACAGGGTTTAAGTTTCATGTGTATAGTGTATGAGATGAATAATAGACATAGTAAAATACTAGACAAATATTTACCCATTCTCCTTAAAAAGACAAATACTATGGTGAATAACTAAAACTTTAAAGTAAATCAAATATAGTTTATTGAAATGTTTTGTGTGTATTTATGAGAGGTTCCCACTACTAATAAATCCTATATAACACACAACACGAAAGAAAACAAGAAATATGATACTAAACCGGAAAAAGGACTTGCACACCGATCCTGGGAAACTGACTTCCGGTAGTACTATGAACATCCAAATAACACCTTTTCTCATCCATAGTTTTCCTCTAAATGGTTCTACTTTAACCATTACAAGTTTATAGTGATACATTTGTTTTTATTTTATCACATAGCCGAATGGTTAATAGTGAATTTACCTAAAGGATGATAACTAAAAATCTGATAATTTGTGTAATGAGCATATGTAAGATATTGTTATATTATATAAAAAAGAGAATATGAAAATCTAACTGTTGTAGTAACTTAACAAGAAAAAGGTTTAAATAATTGAAATGATTAAGTTACACTGCATTACGCTAAAACTCAATGTGCAACAAATAAAGTAGACAGTTTTAAAACAACTAGCAATTCAACTGTTAATTACAATAAAAATTATTAGTTAAGTGAATGTATAACGAAATATTTTGCATATGCACAAGTCGGTGGATTTAAACCCTTTGATTCGGGTGGTTTAAATATTGCTTCAGAAGGATGAAGGCATATCCACCTAACCCTTACAAGAATAATTGTTTAATGGTTCATTCCGCAGGTACAATGAATTATTTTATAATTGAACTGAAGACCATTAAATTATTTGTTTACGTTTAACCAGTTACAGCTTGAATTACTTTTCAGACGACTTAGTAAGTACCTATATGATTGGTTTGACAGTTTCATAATTCATAATTTCATCATTCAGCTTGATAATTTGTTTCATAGTGAAGCTTTGTATAAAGTCACAATTAAATACAGCAATACACTTAAATATTTAACTTCACTGATTCAAAGTTAAGATTTCTATAACATTAAAAAACAATGGAATGCTCCTTAAGAATATGCAGGATAAACTGCTCTTTGTGGATGACAAAACGTGCTGAATTCAAAATCTAATCTAGCCACTGACTGGTAGTCATATATCATAGAGTATGAGTTTGGAATGAATTTAAAAACCTGGTCACCTATTTATCTGTTAAGGATACTGACCTTTCAATGCTAATTTGCTTTGTCTAGGCCAATTTGAAAAGAATTATAATGCGAACCCAAAACCTAAAGTCTTTCCGTATACCATTTACGTTTTCTTCAATTTATGGTTTAGGCGTATTACCTTAACTTAACCTCTCCCCATAATCACGCCTGTGTAAGTTTCATAATGCTTGTATCAGATCTAATGTGTTTTATCGCCATTTTAGTTTTTTTGTTTTTTGTTGTTGTATTTTTAAACTAACAATAACGTGTTCTTATTGTTATTTGTTATATACTGGGTAAAAAGGAGAATTTACTTCAGTCTTTACTACCGCAAGATATTCCAAGAATGTGCTGAAGTTTTTCACAGTTTTCAGTTAATTGTTTGTACTTGGTTTTTAACCCAGGTAACCCAAACTATGGGCCTTGACTACAAAGTCTTTAAACTAGTTCACTTAAAATAACGAAAGATTGTTTAAACGAATCAGACCCTGTTTTAATAGTAATATTTTTCTGGTATGAAATTATTGTGGCGGTAACAACTGTAGTAGGTTATCAAGCTACAAGTGTTTAATACACAAAAATATGTCAAACCTTTTATGTTAGTGTGTACAAGTTTGAGTAAAAGTTTCGAACCATGTACACTAAAAAATTACTTAAGGAAATATTTTAAAGAGTGCTTTGATGCTTAAACACTATACCAAATTAAGTTCAATTCTATTTTATGGTAGTATAAACATTCATATGTCTCATTTGATGTTATTTGTATAAAGTAGTAGTTATACTCCTTATAGACAGGCAATTACCGTGAGATCTACAGGAGTATGGTGTTATTGAACCAATAGCCCATCTTAGGTGTGATTCTCGATATACAAAACCTTGTGTCACAGTATAATTGAGACGAGTCGTATAAAGTAGCGGTTACAAACCTTATACACAGTGAATACTCCTAACGAGAGATCTACAGGAGTGCCTTGTTATTGAAACAATAGACCATCTCAAGCGCAACGGTCTTCTCTCGTTATACAAAACTGTGTGTCACAGATGTGTCGTACTGTATAGTGTATAGTGTATAGTGAAACACCTCTAGTTAAAACTGCCTTGTTTGATCTAATACTGCATTACCTTACTATAAGTGTATTTTGTTGCGGCGATCGTTATGGCTTATATTTTTAACTGAACGCCTTCTGTAATTCTATGTTTAGGTGCGTAAGCGTTAACATTACTCACTAAGAAGAACACTCAATGCATATTTATCCTGTCGGGAAAAGTGGAGTTGAAAATAATATTGGGAAAACAAATATGGTCTTTTTTGTTGCAATACCAATCAACAAAATACAGTAGTCAACATTATATTAACTTGTCTTATATATTTTACCTACGACTGTATTTTAAAGTAGCTGTTTCAGTTCAGCTTTTAGAATTATAACAGTTTTACATAACATCATTGTTTACTTTCATAGCAGCATAGTTTTACTTAACAAAACGGGTAACGGACCAATGAGGTTCAAGGAATAAGAGAGAAGAAGTAAAATTGTAATAATTCGAACTTCAACTAAATCAGCTTTTCAGGCCAATTTAATTGTTGAGTGGTGCAATTAGTGTTTGGTACAAAGTTTCGTTGCATCACTTTCAGTGACAATGAGAGGTTGTAAAACGAAAACATAACCTCTCTTATAAGTTATGAGTAGTGATTTTTAGTAGTTAAAACACTGTCGTAGGTAAAGTAGTGTACGCAAATTGCGTAAATAGTGTTAACTCGTAGAAGTTTTTTAAGGCACTCGTCAAGACTCATATCTTAAATTTTCTACTTGTGTCGTTAACACTACCTTTACGCATAGTCGCGTAAACTACTATAACTAGATTATGGTATTCTAAAGATCAAATAAATAATACGGCTATATTAACAAAATGATAGTTTATAATCGATGATGTTGATAAAAAACGCAGTGTTAGTCTAGATATCTTTAAAAATACTTCGCTGTGATAAATGTGCCTGCCATAAATAAATTCACGTAACTTACATGATTATAATGAAGAGTAATTACAACTATAGTGCATAATCCCCAGGTATTATTTAGTCAACCATCTCTGTACTTTCTCGTGGGTTGATAACAAACAAAACAAAAACCTAACAATAGGACGCCAACACAGATGAACACTAACCATATCGCCAACCAGAAACGGATGCTGCACACCACTCCTGGTAAACTGACTTCCGGTTAGTCCTCTGCCAACTTTTCAAAGAGAGTTTTCCAACAAACCATTGCGTTCTGTGCTGCTGTTTTATTTTACTCATTTAATGTTTTAAGAATTTGCATAGCTTCTAGGTTTAAACTAGCTAAAGATACCTCTAACACCACAGACTAAAGACTGTTAAACACTACTGTATAGTTCATGTGCGTGGATTCGTGCCGTAAGTTTTACTTACAAACGACGAAAGCAAGGCATTTGCAAATCATTTTGGTCATGTCTGAATACATTTTAAAACATTTACTTAGATCGCTCAGCCACATACTATTTAGTTATGACCATAGATTAAAGGAGTAGTCTATACTCCTATCTATGGTTGTACTACATTCTACTTGCTTCCATGAGCTTAACAAAACATTTCACTCAACCAATTCGTAAAAAACCACTTATCTTTGCCCCCACGCACACTAATGTAACGGTATTTTAGTATCTATAGAAAACTAACGACCTATAACAGATATAAGATGATTTTTATTTCAATACAAACATAGTCAACTTCTGTAATAACCTTTAAAAGATCATATTTATTTTAAAAATAAATATTTTATAAGAAAGTAATTTACTTAAATGAGAATCACAACAAACTATTGATATATCGGTTGTTAGCTTTTCATCACATTGTTCGTCAAATGAGTATTGATAACAGAGTGGTTACATTTTCATTGTGTTTAA
Source organism: Macrosteles quadrilineatus (assembly GCF_028750875.1). Taxonomy (NCBI): domain Eukaryota; kingdom Metazoa; phylum Arthropoda; class Insecta; order Hemiptera; family Cicadellidae; genus Macrosteles; species Macrosteles quadrilineatus. The sequence goes on along the minus strand of NW_026542602.1, from coordinate 103,703,065 downwards.
GATTAATTTCGTAATTGGAAAATACCGGTGTTTATCTTTTAATAATCTACTTACGGTTGAGTAAATTTAATTTATTTGTAACATTTACTGTAAAATAATTAATTGCCAAATTCCGTTTCACAAATAAATATAATACCGACGATTTACATTCTGTTGTTTTGAACCAAACCATTGTTGGACTGTGTAAAACAGAAGCGTTCACTAGTAGAAAGGTAGTCGGTACTAAGTAGTAATACAATCTTAGTTGAACATTTTACGCACGGCTACCTTAAGATTTTCGGAGAAAGTTTTAATCTAAAGTTCTGAGCTTGGTTGTTAAGGGAGTTAAAATGTCTCTTGAATTGTAGCTCTTAAAATCGATAGCGCATGGAGCTCAAACAAAGTGCGTTCTCTCCTTTTACATGGGCGATTTAAAACAAAACTCAGAGAGTTTAGCGGATAGAATAAACCTTTCGTGAAAACACTGTTGTGTGACGTTGTTTCTAACTAGGTATTTCCCTTTGCTTTACTCATAAAAATAGTTTACATTACATTTTCTAACAAAACTAATTACAAATCATCTCTTCATCAAATATTTTATAAAAAGGTAGTTTCTTCAATGCAATGTTTGGTAACATTATTTAATAACATTATGTAAGGGCCGTAATTGTAAAAGAAAACTAAGTCCATCCATCTGGTTACAGGGGGTTTCGTAATTATTTTACTTAGCATATTTTTGTTTCCTAATCTTGTTGTGTAGCCATCATCGGTCCTGTTAAACTGTTCTTGTAGGTTTGTCTCGTTTTGAGTCATAATAAACGTTCCATCCACGATCACAAGCGTTTCCATGAAATTTTGTAACGCTCCTCTAAGTTCATTTTCCATATTAGCCTACTTTCTGGAAAACAGCCATTTTTAGTTCTCTAAATCATGCGCAAAACCATTGTTTTCGAGAAACTTTAAATAGGGGGAAAAACACGATGCTAAATTTTCGATTCGCTAACCTCAGAATTTGTGTTGTGTTGTTTTCTATTTGAAACACACATTAAGAAAACGCTGCTAATCACACGATTTTTAAGTTATGTTTTTAAACAACAGAAATGTAAACATTTATGACGACTTTGAATAACCTCAAATTATGTGATATGTAACGATTAGAAGGTTATTTCCAGAGTATGAGAAAAAAAAGTTGTTCATCACACAGAGCGAGTGTCTTTTTACGTATTTCCAAGCTCAGCTGCACCTCGCTTGCGTACCAAAAAGAGCTTTCGCTCCTAGTGATCAGCCACTTCAGCTTCTAGCTCTAAATATAATCCTTAATCCTGACACAATTCCTATAAGGAAACGAAACTAGTCGTCACCAAGGTACTATATGAAAGTATTTAAGCCATCGTATGTATTGTTATTTCTCCTTGAAAATCGAAATTGTCTTGAATTGACGCATTGTACGTAATTCTGTACAGTACTTTCAGAAATATCATGGGTGTAAAGAGGGATTGTCCATAGAAAATGAGAGTTAGCTGTCTCGGAATTAGGTACGAGAAGGTCCGGGTTCGATTCCCGGCATACACACAAAGCATTTGGGTTTGGACCGCTTTCCAAAAAACGTTTGTGTCTTCTGTATCTCCTTGGAAAATGCCACATACGTAATGACCTTACATTTTATTTACAAAAACTCCCATGGTATTGAACGGATTAATTTTTGATATACAGAATATTGCCTATTAACATTATAAGAAACCACATTTATAACCATAATCATAATTAGGTTTAAACAAACTTGTAAAACTTTTATGTCATTTTTACAATGTGTATTAAGTTGTTAATTTTTAAAATAAATTTGAATTTATATAAATTTATTTGGATATTCCAATCATAACCACAAATGGAGATTAAGGTCTTATCGTACTGTTATAATCAGTCTTGACAAGGCAATTTGTTATGGGCTCTTGTTACGACAAACATAGTAGTTAAGTTAAACCATGTCCATGAGTATATCCGTAGCCTAGATTATTATTATATGATCCAGCCGTTACAAGTATACCTTAAATTTGCATATAGTACAGGGTGTCCGCAAAAGAACTGAAACATTTTAAAGGTCAATATCGATATCAAATAAAAGTCTATGTTTAATGTTTTTTACATGTATTTCAAGCTAAAATTCTCCTAAAAGCATTGTATAACTTGATATGAGCACCATTGGTGCATTAACATCAATTGTTTATTTGTTGTACATTTTTTAACGACTAATCTGTTGATGTTCCTCGTTTGAACAGGCCTCATTGCGGTTCTGTGTGTAAATTGTTGAACATAAATTAGCTGGTATTATAAGTTAAAATAGACATTTTTATAATGTAGTGCAATTTCAACTCCACATCAAAAGGCCCAGTGCATTATATGGTTTGTGGAATCCTTAAACCTCGTTTCGACGATCGGTGGATTGGCAGGGAAGGGCCCATCCAATGGCCTACTAGGAGTCCATATAAGACTCATCTGGACTTTTCCTTTGGGGGGGGGGGGGGAATAATGACGTATACTCGGTGCAGATTCGGGATCTAAATCACCTCCGACAGAGAATAATCGCATGTGCTGGTGCAACATCCCCTGAAGTACTGACCAAAACCTGGGAAGAGGTCAAATTTCGCTTAGATTTATCCTAGGTCACTAATGGTGCTCATATCGAATGAAACTTGAGAGTTTTAGCACAGACAATATAATACTTTAATGTTTTAGCTTTATATATATATATATAATTAAACATAGTCTCTTTGGTATCAGTATTTGCCTTTAAAATCTTTCTGTTCTTTTGTGGACCCCCTGTATCACTTTTACGAGATACAAATAAAAGTATTTTAAATCCTAAGCTTTAAAGCAATCGGAAAAACATCCCTTGATGTCCGATCGTCAGGAAAATATTCCGCAATGTAATACAGTTAGTTGTTTATAGTGGTTATATAAATTTTATGGTTTTCCAATACTGTAATTGCTATTATGGACAAATAAGGAGACGTCTTTTGTGTATTGTTCTATGTAAAAAAATCATAAAAACATTTTTATCACAGACTTCCTTTAATGTTTTGGTAAAAAAAAAAAAACTGGATAGCAAAACATTTAATGATTTTCTCAATCTTATTTCGGGAATACGATAATATTTTATTAGAAGATTTTCAGTTAACTGGCAGGACATTGTAATACTGTTCCACTCTGCTTCATGAAAACGTCTTAATTGTACACTGAATTCAGGCGACCTACTGTGAAAACTAGATTATGTATTTCAACAGACAAGTCTATTGAAAACTTATTTCCAAAAAAATAGTTTAAATGACATAATTTAGTGTATTTGCTCAAATATTTAGATTTTGTAAAAACTCATGCATTATGAAAATACTACGTTAAAATACCCCCGCCGCAGCAAACCTGCCGTCTAAGCGAATTTCCATTTGGCTGAATTGATTTTCAATCGAGCTATTTAAATAACACTATTAATATATAGATTAGGTTTAACAAGTACCTAGGTTTGCTGCTACAAGGAAACTGATAAAGTTTGTGTTTTAAGTAAAATAATTATTGCTTAGTAGAAAATGAATATATTTGCCAAGTTTGAACAAAAGATATCCATAAACAAGCAAACTACAACATTTTACAATATTCTCCATAAGAATAACATGGGAATTTTAAATTTACAATTTTTTAGTTTTCTCCGTAACCAATAACCGTACAAAAACACTTTGATATACTGAATTGTTTGTTTTTTTAAGCTCTTTAAGAAGGTTTAGAGAAAAATTGGGAAATTTTGTGTTTTGAGGGTCAAAAGTGAGAAAAACCAATTTTTACCTCATAAAACCCCCCATAAAACCCTGTTCCCATGGTCCGATCATGCTGGATCGCGAACTCATTCAAGTTTATCCCGCCTTACACCTTCAAACCAAATTTCATCAAAATCGGATAAAAATTACTCAAGTTATCGTGTTCACGGACACATATATATATAAATCTATATATATATATATATATATATATCTATATATATATATATATACATATATAAAAATTTGAACGAATGGTGTTTTTGGCCTCTGGGGACATCAAAATGAAAAAGTAAATCGGTCCCGGGCCTAAGTCTTACCATGAGACCTACGGTAATAGCTACTTCCCTATAGGGAAATTCGCTAATAGAGTGATTTTGTAAGTTCAACTATAATGAGTTTTTAATTCGTTACAGAATAAAGAAGCAAGATACAATGGAATGGAAAGATATTTTAGTTCTTTAAGGGAGCTAATGGCTGCTGGTCACACAAGCGTTTGTTTACTATCAGACAAACATAAATCTCTAATCCGGATTTATATATATTTGGAAATCAATATATTAGCGGATTTTATGTAATACACCAGAGTGGTGTTACGATGTGGTTGTAGTTTTTCACATAAAATTGAAGTATCTTAAATTTTCTTATCACAATACAAAATTGTATTTATCGTAGCATTTAAAAATGAGTTTCTGTTTCTTTTTGCCATAGTTTCAAACTTATTTTTAAGTAATAAAGTTTCTCATTATTTACATAGACTTATTTTCTACAGGTGGGTGTTTTTAAAATAATGTACTTTGCATAAAAAATGAATGATTAAATACACGTTTTAATGTTTGATGGCTTTTTGTATACAGACTTGTTACGAAGAAACTAAAATAAATAATCGAATATATAATTTAATTTAATAATTATTTGATTGTATATAAATTATTGATACTATTAACAGTTTCATTTTATTTTTAAATCCCTAAAACGTTGAAGTTAATAACCATACAAACGTCTATGATGCCCCAAAGAACATATATGTGTATGGAAACTCTTTTAACGGAAAGATTCCATACTTACTATGTGGAGGAAAGAAAAGTTAATTCCATATTTACAACTTTTAAGATAAATACTTAAGTCCTATCTTAACATGCGGCAAAGCTAGGTTAAAGTTTGAGCAAATTTGTCCTAAGGCGATTCCAAGAATTTGCAGCAGTTCGACCAAGAGTCCAGCTTATTGTCAACTTCGCAGCAGTGCTACAGGCTCCAACTTAGGAGTTAGACCGTTAACTAAGTTTACTTATGTCAGATATTACGATCATGAATACAATAACAAACTATTCGATGAATTTATAATTTAAGTATACGGTAGAGTAACTTCAAATAGTTGTGGCCGTTATTTTAAATAGTTTCTAGTATCTTAACTCCAATGGTGATGCGCGTCCGTAAGCAATTAATTCCGTTTTTTGTGTTCAGTATTTTGCTAAATTTGTTTTGTTTCATTGAATTGAAACATGAAATCATAATCCATACAAGTAAAGATTGAAATTCAGACTGACTATTCACTCGTCCATTATATTTATATTTCGGGTATATGTTTGTGATTATTATTACGTGCCATCATAATAACAGGTGAATCTATCTTTATTGAAATATATTTAGCATTGTATGAAAGTTATGAACACTGATGATGATCGTAGTTCCTTACATTTTTAGGGGTTCTCTTGATCGATCTGGTTTATAATAATTTATAAATATAAAAATTGTTTTCACTACTCAAGCATTACTAAAAAATATTAAAAATTAAAAATAAATACACTAATATTATGCAACAAACCATTTATTAATACAAAATATTGGTTACATTGATAAAAACAATAAAAACCGGAAATAGTAGAATTGATGATGATCATGATAAATAACAATATATCATAATAACTGCAGAACCCAAAACGTAGGCAGAACGAATTCTTATGATTGATCATTTATTAACGCAGCATAAAGGATAAAAAAATATAGGCTAACATATTTAATTGATTAAACGAGATAATTGGCATCAAGAAATACGTAATTTAATTAATGAGGTATATTATCAAACCATAAGCTCATTTAGAATCATTCCCAATATTTGTTTACTTACTTTGATCGGAATATATTTCGCATTATCGTTTAATATATAATCAGGTATTAGTTGTTGATTTAATTCAACGTAACGGAATGACTAGTTAGTTAATAAGACCTCTATAGTAAAAATTAAACATTAATTACTTTCAAAAACGACAGTTAGTTTTTTGTTCGGATAACACTCCATTTTATGAATTAAAATTATAGATAAAAGTTAATATTAGTAGTTAAAATACCAAAAAGAACCAGTAAGTTCAATAAAAACATATTATAATCATTGAATGTAAATAAAAAGTCGGTATTTGTGTGTGTATATGTTAGGTATGTGAAAATTATTATAAATTATATTTTATTATTGTCGTCAATCTTATAAATTATTATAAACACATTTTAAAAACTTTGAATTCGAAACAGTAACCTTGAATATGCAGTTATTGTTTGTTTCCAAAAATATATTAATATGCTTGTAATAATTGTAAGAATATGTATGGTCGACTAATTTACTTTACTCATAATATGAGTAAAATAAAATATGAGTAATTTTATTATATAAGTACAAATTCGTTAAAATTACTTGATTGTAAGGTTTTACAAGGTATAATATTGTTTAAACTGAAAAGTATATAAAACACTATAATAAACGTTTTTTTCTTATTTAGCGTAGGTGATACATTTTTTAAGAAGTGTTAGAACCTTGTACCTACACATACCTGCTTTGATATACTTACTGATGAACATAATTTCACCAGCGTAGAAACCAGACCATTTCATTATTTTAACATTATAATAACTATTCTAAAAATAAATAACATTGGAAGGTTTAAACAGGGTAACCAATGTTCTAAAAGGCCAATTTGTTAAAGTGGCAGTGCAGTATTACCCAATCAGTTCTTAATAAAGCGATTGCACTGACCCAATCATAAATGTAAATTATGTAGGTAATGTTGATAATGAGTAATGTAATCATATTCAGCAACAATATCTGCAACCGCTGTGGATTATAAATTAATTGAATACACTTGATCAACATTTCGTTACTACCTCGCTATTCACCTGTTTCAAATTAAATGTTAGGAATATTATAAGACAGCGTATTTAATGCTATCACACTTTATATAATCAACTATTCTGACTTTTTATTGGGTCTATATACGTCAGTGTGATTGTATACGTATTTTGAAAGGCAACGGTCCAAACCCAGGTCTCGTTACTATCTATGTATTTTCATTATATATGTTGATAAAATGGTTATTACATTATGTTTTAGACAACATGATTGGGTCATCAAAGTCTAAAGTAGTTAGTCTAGTCTAAACTAGTTGTTTCAATAAAAAATTGATAGCACGAATGTAATCAGCTTTTCACCAATATTTTGTTTGAATTGTATATTTTTTAATTAAAACTAGAGTGTGCAACGTACGTATAGATATTAACAGCTGTGTTAAAGTGTATCAGCATTATGTAGTTAGCTCCTAATAACATGAATTGTATGGCTTCATTGCAGAGTTTGTGTGAATTTATCGAACAAGTTCAATAAATGGAAAGTAAACTACAAACCCCGTTGACTTTTTTAATTTTAATAGACCTTTATTAAGTAGATACTTAAATGTATGCAAATGTGGCATACCAAATAAGTAAATAATCTTTATTTTTAAAAGACAACTCAATGTTGAAATTTCAACAAAGCATTTACTACAACAATTGTGTGTTGTGTGTTACACAAAATGTATATCTGATTGAGTAAATGTTTAACAAATTCAAGGGACCTTTATTCAAAAACTGGGACGGGAGTTAAAATAATTAACAAGCATTTAGCCGGATCAATAGCGGGTCACGTTAGCTTCTTTGATCTCCGTTGCACAGCTTCGTTTGACCCTGCATCTCCTACCCGTATATACCAGCATTTAGCTAAATACACACTTTTTACACAGAGAGTCCTAACACTCTGTTCGGCTATGACACTAGGTAGACTAAGGACTCCGCCCAGTCGGCGGGTGGGGCGGAGCCCTACTGACTCTAGGTACTCACGGTAGAGCATGAAGGAGTATAATCATCGCCTGACCGGTGTATGGGACATCCCCGTACTCCAGAAGGACCACGGCAGTGCTGGGTCGCGCGGTTGCAGCTTCACTGACTAGGGTTGGTCTGTTAGTCCCGGAGTCAGGCTGCCACTTGCGGGATTCCCTGTCGGGGCAAAATTTCCCTCTGTCATGTAGCGCCACCCCCTACTCTCTCGAGGGTGAACCTCACTCGGAGAGTAAATATGCGGGTTTAAAAATTAAGGGTAAAATGGAGGTGTTTATTAACTATGTTTAAACATAATTGAATTTATCTAAGCACAGAGGAGTGTTGGTTATTTTGTCGAGGAGGTGAAAAAGTTTTATGGATTTTTATTTGAGTTTTTAATTTTTTTAATTTTTATTTTTTTCAATGACAGTTTAAAATAATAATTTTTTATAAGTTTAAATACTGATGTATGAACAGTGTTTTGGCTTAGTTTTTAAAAACTCATGCCATTGTAATTATTATAAAATCCCAGTGTACTAAAATTAATTTTGTCTAGGAAATATGCATTAGGATAAATCATCTATGTGTCACTTATTTTTTATTATTTAAGAGCTGAAAACTGACAAGAATCTGGATTAGGGTGCAATTAAAAGAATTTTATCCATCCATTGAACTTTATTTAAAATTAAATATTTATTTATGCTTGGTTTTTACAATTCTTGGCCAATATATTAAAAAAATGCTTGGGCTAAGAGTGACATAGAAAAATCTGAAGCTTTCGGGGATTACTTTTCCAATGTATTCAAGCCCAATGTTGGTGTGGTCAATAATGAAGAAGAAATAATAGAATTCTTTGACTCTCCACTTCAACTTGACTTTCCTCTGGAAAAATTCAGACCTACAGAAATTAAGGCAACCATTGACAAATCGCTAAGTCCGAAAAAAATCTCCTGGTTACGACTCTGTCACTGAGAAAGTGTTAAAAGAGCTGCCAAGGAAAGGAATTATTTTATTACATTTCTCTTTAATTCTATATTGAGACTAGACCACATACCATCTCAATTAAAAAAAAAAAACCAATTAATTGTGATACCAAAACTAGGGAAACCTCCTCATGAAATCACTTCCTACAGACCTATAAGTCTCTTGCCTATAGTGTCTAAGTTGTTTGAGAAATTGTTCCTCAAAAGACTTCAAGCTCTTTTTGAAGAAGACGACGTCATTCCAGGACACCAATTCGGGTTCAGACGGAGACATGGCACCGTGGAACAGGTCCACAGGGTTGTTCATACAATTCGAAACTGTTTGGAAAACAAACAATTTTGTTCTGCTGCTTTCCTTGATGTCAGTCAGGCATTTGACAAAGTATGGCACTCTGGCTTACTATTCAAAATTAAGAAGTTACCACCCCATTCAGATTTTCCTATTTTAAAATCATATCTTACCAACAGAACTTTCCAAATTAAACATCAAAATTACTTAACTGACCTATAGAATCAGGAATCCCCCAAGGAAGCGTGCTTGGACCATACGTGTATGTTCTCTATACATCCGACCCACCAGAAAGTGTAAACACCATGGGTGCTACATTTGCGGATGACACGGCGATTTTATCTGTCCACGACAATCCAGCTCAAGCTACAGCAAATATACAGCTAAACTTGGATGAAATTTCACATTGGTTTGAAACATGGGGGTTCAAAATGAATAAAAATAAATCAGCACACATTACTTTTACCTTAAATCAGGCTACATGTCCTCCAGTATCTATGAACAATATTCACCTCCTTTAAGTAACAGAAATAAAATACTTGGGCATGCACTTAGATGCAAAGCTTAATTGGAAGGCACATATCTGGACTAAAAGACAACATCTAAATTTAAAAAACAACTAAACTTAATTGGCTTCTTGGATCTAAATCAAATTTCAGTACACAAAATAAATTGTTACTGTACAAAACTGTTCTAAACCCAATTTGGACTTATGGTATTCAGCTTTGGGGATCAGCAAGTACCTCAAACATTGAAATTATTCAACGTTACCAATCAAAACTATTACGTAAAATTGTCAACGCTCCTTGGTTTGTTACCAACAGAACACTTCACAATGATCACAATGAAGAAATTACAAAATCTAGTGAAAAATGCATTATAAAATTGGAAAATCATCCAAATCATCTTGCACTTAATTTATTGGACAATCACAACACCATTTACAGACTGAAGCGACATACGATATTGGACTTACCATTCAGATTCGGCTAAGTGTTATCAAAATTCTCTTTGTTAGCTAGTGTTGACAGTGGTCATTGCATTAAATTATGAATTCACCCTCGACAGTTTTTGAAACTTAAGGAGATTCTTTTGTTTGATTCTATTACGAAATTCTTAAGTTCAAATTTTGGAAATGAAGATTGTCGTCACATAATAGACTTTTGGTAGACAGGATCAATTAAATTAGTTGCTAACTAACAAAAGTGCATAAACTATTTACATAGGCAAGTTATTAAAATATTAATTACTTACTGTCCCCGAGCTGGTATTACCTCGTTACCCCGTTGTCGCCGAACCCCTCGTTACCTCAAATCTTCCTTTATAAGACTCATTGTATCCATATCTTTCCGGACTTAATCCCACCACCTGGCTTTTGGTCTTCCTACTGGCATCCTTAGGATATTATTAATACTACATTTATTCATGTTTGTCAAACAAAATATTAAATTATGTATATACAAAATCTACTCGGATTATTTGGGAAAGTCATTAAACCTTTATCCATTGCTAACTTTGACTCTGAGGTATTCGAAACTATGAGTAAATCGTTATCGTTAAAACTAATAAAAGAGTAACCAACTATTTTCATGTACATGAAAATATTATTTGTTATTTTTTGGCGAATCACAAAGAATTTTTTTCATCAAAGACTTGTAGATCTGTTGCCGAATTTCTAGATACTAATGTTATACATTTATTCCCCTGAATATCTTTATGTGAGACAACAACGTGAACGCATCATACAAATACATGCATATTACATAAACGATTGGCGTTTTGATGATGAAATAATATGGCCAATAAAAAAATATAATTTTCCTACTGAGATGTAGATTTTATGACAGTCGTCTTCAATATTTGTATGCTCATGTTTTGAATAAACACTATACTATATTTTATCTCTGGTATTTATGTCAAGAGTAGTCAAAACATACTGAACACAGTTTTGACTATTTATACAGGTATGTACAAGTAAAACAATGGTGATAATTTGTTTTATGGACTTTATTGTAAAAAATTCATGGTTAAAATATAAAACAGTATTTATTTTTGTGTATTACTATTAACAAGTGTACCTGTTGCTCGAATTCGAGCAATTGCGAAGCTTTACAGGCGACTAAAAAATTATGGAAATACTCATGATCTATACAACAGTTAGATATAATCAAAATCTTTTGTAAATATGTTATCTTTTTTCAAAAAGCTGATCTTGTTTTTTTAGCGTTTTCTACAAATTTGTCCCTCTCATAGCAGTATTAGGTTGTCTATAATAACGATTATAAATGAAAAAAAAAAATTTCTATTTCTTCTACTTGGTTTTGTTCTATGACTTTTTCTGTGTTTCCATTGTTTGCAAATCGGTTATTTCAACGATTACTCAAGAAATGTAGCACAGTGTTAATTCAGTTTTATTTTTAGCCTATATCAAATTGTCCAGGATTGTCGCTCTTTTCCATTGTAATAATTACACCAACCCAAGTTTCGTATACAGATGCAATATGCCAGAGAATATCACCTATTGGATACAGACATTAATCTCCAAGAAGTGGTAAAAAAGACAGAAACCAACCCATACAATAGATATAAGTTAACTCCATGAGAAATAATTTTAAGAGTTACTGTGATATTAGGATTTTCCACTGATTTGGTAATAGAACATTATATTGCAAAACATGACACGATGCAGAAGAAAATCAATTTTAAAATCAGAAAACCCCTTGCAAATACTGTACTTTATTTTGACAAATTCAATAAATCACAATTTAAATATAACATCTGTTTAATTAAAAAGTAGTGTAGAACTATTCATATGGTCATAATGTAAACAAATCTGAAGAGGCAACTTTAAAGGCTTCTGGGGTAGAACCCCAAGGTAATTTACCTCGTTCCTCGTTCCTAACTAGTTTCTACGCCCAGCCGTTCTCTCAAATTAGCTGTGACAAAGAAAAACAGTTTCAAATTAATATATAGATAAAAATATTATTTTAAAAAACATTAAATGAATATTTTTAAACATAAATTTTTCCTAAATGCTAGAAAATCCAATCCGTAAGTATATAATCATGATAGATAACTTCTTTGTTATTAAAAAATAAAAACAAAATAAAAATAGTGTTATGTACTTCATAAATAATATGTAAATTAATAGGATTGTCGAAATTTACTTCAGTAAAAATTAGGGTTCTAATGTTATTATGTTATTTTCCAATAAAAGGAGAGAAAATTGGATTTTCTAAAAAACCGGTTTTGATTTAAATTAGTATGTGATGGTCCTTATAACTCTTAAGAACCTAGTGCAACCCTCCCCCAAGCTGGTAAAAATTACGGTTCAAAAGTTAATGCAACTTTTGTGATTTTACCTACTAAATATTAACATAGTTACTCTCATCGCTTACCCATGATAAAGGTTGTTGACAAGCTAATGGGAGAAAGTACGTATCAGATTACTGATACCTTTAATATGTTTATTGACAAACCAATATTAAAACCAACAACAACAACATAACAATCTCACTCAACTACAACAATGAACCAACATTAGCATTTACGTACATGAGGCAGTAAGAAGTTAGTGAAAGTATCCGAGAAGCAACGAAGATCTGCGAACATTTCCGAGAGTTTCCAGTCGATATATCCTGCCACAGACTACTAGAGGGCTGGAAGCTGTCTCGGATCTTCAACTGTACAAAAGCCGATCCTCATTAGTACAGCATCTTCCAACGCAAACCTACTTATGGTAATTGCCCTTGTTGGAAACACTCCGCATCATCAGCTGTCGTTAGGGATGCTTTCAACGTGTTTCAACCTGTCTCACGTCTCAAGAACACGAGTTGAATAGTCAAAAGGTTGAGTGCTTGGAGTGATTTAATTGAATGCTGATTAAAGATGTGTTCATCTGGTTCATTTCCTAGCCAGTACGGCTTTGTTGCTATGTAAGGCTCGGTGGCGTTTTAATACTTCAAACACGTAGAAAAAATATTTCCAGGTATACTTGTTGCTCCAAGTAGAGCTTGATCGTAGCTCAGGTAGTCTACTATGGCAGTTTTCCCGGTCTTAGTTGTATTAAAACACCTGTTAAACTCAACCACAAGCCAAACATATAAAAGCCTAAAACCCTTTTGCAATTAAGAAGGCGTGTCAATAAGCAAAACGATTATACAGGGTTTTTCGAAACTCTCTCTCGAAACTCCGTGGTCATGTTCCTTAGGTCAAAACAAACAAATACTATCCTATAAACATATGTTCTATAAACTATGATCTATAGGTTGTTTTACCTTCGTTTTCCGTCAGTCGGTGTGTAGGCAATGTATTTTTTACATCTTCCCATAACTTTGGAACCACTTGAGGTACCAGCTTCAACCTTTGTACGAGTATGTTGACTAATAGGAACTGATGACTAATAGGATTTTCAAAGGCATAATGTTTCTAATTTGTATAATTTTAAAATGGTGGCCATTTTAATTTTTCAAAGCTTAATAGCTCAAAAACCATAGGATTTATAAAAAGGTTACAACAGATAAAAAGGATGGAAATTATTCCCTTTACAGAAATGTACAATTTGTATAGGGTCATAGTACAAATAAGAAAGAAAAACTAAATTTTCTGAAGTTAAAACAAAAGATTTGGGTAAATTAAATAAATTAGAAGGTATTACCTGTATAGAAATAGTATTTGTGTAATGACCATATACAAAGCGTACATTTCTGCAAATGGAATTAAATATCCATCCTGTTTATTATATGTAACCTTTTTATAAATCCTGTGTTTTTTTAGATATTAAGCTTTAAAAAATAAAATGGCCGCCATTTCGAAATTATACGAAGTAGGAACTATATGCTTTGCGAAAAAATAGTTCCTATAAGTAGACTAATCATACACGTACCAAGTTTGTAGTTCGCGCCTTAAATTGGCCTGAATAGCTTATTAGTTAAAGTTCAAAATATTACAATTTTACTTCTTCTCTCTCAATCCGTGAACCTCATTGGTCCGTTACCCGTGTTGTTAAGTAAAAATATGTTGTTATGAAAGTATGAAAGTAAGTGAAGTGCTGTTATGTAAAACTTTTCAATTCTAAGAATTGAACTGAAAAGGTTACTTTAAAAAACGGTCTTTGGTAAAAAAAAATCTAAATTCTGTGTAATTTAAGTCTTGTAGGCAAGGCAGTGTCGACTACAATGATAAGATGTTTCTCACCAAGCATCAATGACTGGTTTATAAGCTTAAGCATTTTTACAGGACTATTAAGGCAATCGTTAGGCCAAACACATACACATAGCTGAACCCGAGCAGCCAAAGACATATGAGCAGCCTTGTTGCGTTAATATAGAACTTTATTTAACGTTGCAATAATTGTTCCAAAAAAGCTGAACTATGACCTTAAACTGATTATACTGTTTAATGAATCCAACACAGTTGTCCCACTTTAGTACAAAAACTGAAGGACAAGTCGTACCCAATTTTGCTTTGAACTATACACTTAATAACTCATCAACTCTGAGCCTACATACTAGACACTAATAAATACGGGGCATACAAACTTAGTGTTTTAATTGAACATTTAGTTACTTAATAGTAAATATGGATTTAAATTTAGATTTCTAGTGACATACTTTGCTTATCGATCTTTTTATACGTGATGCAATACATTTTACATAGAAGTGTTTGAAGTATTACGAGAATTGATGTATTTATTGAAGTAAAGACGGATCATTAATGTCATTAAACCAAAGAACATTTTCTATATTTGTTTTATTATATAAGCGAGTTAGCCCAGTAATGATAACTTTAAAACCCTTAAACGTGAATTTAATTACCTAAATGGTTGTCAAACTAAGTGACCACTCGTCCATGCTTGGGTTGTCAATTATTTATTGGATTCCAAACAGTTAATTACGATGGTAAAACGTTATTACCCCGTCATTGATTAAAACATTTTTACTTTTGAAGTATACACGGATTGTTCAGCTATTACAAAGCTGAGTTATGGTTTCGTAAGATTTTTTTAAGTTGATAATTTCTCAAGATTTTGTATTTATGTATTTACTTTAAATTCAAAACGTATTTTCTCCAACCAAACAATTAATTATTGTTCGTTTGAGTCTGTCAAGTGCTTGATTATGAATCTTTGGGCAAAATTCTCCTTCACGTTTTAATATAAAAAATTAAAATGTCCACTGAGTACATCATTATTGCTCTCAATTGGTAATCTGGTAATAACGATTGTAATATTCTTGGTCGAAATCAGACTTAATGTGTTACCCGTGCTAGCGTTTACCAGTTAACACTCATCAGCTGGTTGTAAAGTTCATCAGCTGAAACTTTTTCAAAGATTTTTGTATCTACCGGCTGGCCGTGTCTGGCCTACAGGCTGTTTCGATAACTTAATATTTCATTGGGTATTGTATTATTAGTGTTAAGTTCAACAATGAATTACTCGCCAGCTGTTAGTAGCAGCACAGAGGAATGATGTAGTAAAGCTGTGGTATTTTTAGTTGATTGTTGTATTACCGAGAGTTCAACAGGTTATGAGACGACAGCTGCGGCTATTTGTGCTAGTACACATAGTCAGTTTTTTCTATCATTGACTATACACCTACTTGGACAACTCGTAGACGGTTGTTTTTATTTCAATAGAATTTTGCAGAATGAGCGACTCAAGGAGTGCTCTATCGTCAACTTTGCTCTCTGTTAGTTTTTGTACGATATCATACACCATATGACAGAAAAGAGGTCAATTAAATGTATAACTATGTATATCAACAGTTTTCTAACAGTGTATCAATAGCAATGCCTATTATAAGTATTTATTAGTTTGTGGATGAATTTCCCTCTTTTCATTTCAGACTATGACTTAGTCATTCACATTTTTAGTTCGACAAAATTTGCTGCGAACATAATCCTCAGGAAGCAATATGAACCAGATAGTAAATAGATTTAGCTTGGCTTTAAATAAGCCCTGTTTTTATGTTAACCAAGTAAGTCTGAAAAACAACTGTGCAAATATTATTGTTTTCTTCTTTGCGAATGTTACCCGTAACATTCTAAGCCGTTTTCCGTACATTGTGAATTTTTCATTGCACTAGAAAGGCAAGCTGCAAAGCTACTCTACTCAAACACTCTTGAAACCAAGAGGCTTTTAAACAAATGGACTTTTCCTTCACACTCAAACTGTATCAGATTCCAATAGTTTGGTTTAAAAATACTTTTTCGGGGTTTATTTTAATTGCTTTTTTCATAATGCAATTATCTCTTTTTCATGTTGACTTGTTATTGGTTGAGAGTAAAATCATCTTGCTCACTAAATGTATTTAAAATGCCACATCCATGCAACACTATCCATACAACACTATCCATACAAATAATTCTTCAAAGAAATATTTTACTTCTTAAAACAAACTAAAAAAGAGTTAGTCTTTTAAAATGGCGTACTGTGTATTTTTAAAACAAATCTATAAACCAATCAACTAAGAATAAGTCAATTATAAGACCCAATATTTTAGGCAGGGACTGTTTCCAAAACACTAAGGTAATTACTTGCATATGATACATTGTTCTTTAAATAAGAGTATAGAGATTCACACTATTTTCCAAACTAAAGTAATCTAATGTTAACAAGTTAAATGTTGAATAATTATTACACGGTACCTATGTTTATTGTAAAGAGTACTTTAAAATTGACAAATATTACAACATACATTGTACTTAAAACTAAACAATTTCCTGATCACGCAAATAGTACAGAAGATTTAAGCGGAATATTTTCAACATACAGTATATAATTTTGAAAGAGTTCTCGCGTTTTGCTTTTACAAGATAGTTGTTGACAGTCTAGCAACGTCTCAGAGCTCCATACTGATATTTATATTCAGTTCGTAGCGGGACCTTAATTTGGTTCAGCAAAATGTAGGCCTATGTTGGATGAAAAACAATACTTGTACATATATGTTCTCAATATTCTGAAATGATCTAGGGTCATAAATATACCTATTAGATAGGCCTATTATTATAGAATTGTCAGGTATACTTGGCTTTACTAGAATAGAATATAGATATCAGTCAATATTTCTAATAACAATGATGGTTGAACTGAATAAAAAGTTTTATTATTATGAAAAAGTAACGCATCTTATTTATACGGGGTTAGTGAGTTACCTCATTTGACATAGAAGCTTCGGTCCACCTGAATATATATTTTTTTATTTACGATAAAACATGTGTCGAAATAGTATATTTTATCAATAGGGAAAAGTGACTCTTTTCGAAACAGGCTTAAGTTTCAAAAAATGAGCGACAGTTGACGGTATACCTTTTGACAAACTGTTTTTATATCATTATTTAAGCAGACTGAGCTGCAAGAAAAAAAATTTTAATACAGCCATGAATTTGTATAAAGCCAACCTACCATCCTCACATGCCAAAGGCCTAGGGTAACCTTAAAACGAAAATTTTGGGGTGAAAAACTTTGTTCAACCCAATATTGACGGAGGAAAAAGTGTTTAGATTTTCCTAAATTTGTCAAATAAACAAAGTTGTTTAAAAATTGCACGAGTAGCGTAAGTTCAAAACTACCCGATTCGTTCAAGAAACCCCATTTTTGAAAAGTTGCAATTAGATAACCAATAGTCAACCAATATTTTAAAATTAAAATTAAATCGACGAAAAACCAATGGTATGAAAGAAAAACAAATTAATAACTTAAATGGTACTAATTATTTAATTCATTTACCAAAATCAGTATTTATATTGATGTTTGAAAATGGTTTAAGTTTTGAAATATGTACCTACGAGACAGTATGGTAATTTCAGGGTGGGCAGTTGAACTCAATTTACGGCCTTAATATTTATACATTTATGATTCCGTCAGCACAATAATACGAATAATAATAAAATAAATTAATGATCAAATTTTTATGAAATTTTAAAATTGGGTACAAACGTTTGGAACTACATTGTAACGAGTTTCCAACCCAGCATGATTGGACTATAATGACTTTATGTTATTCTTATTGATAAGAAACAAACTGTTGTAGGTTGCTTCTTTACGGATATATTTGGTAAATTGATTTATTTCAATCCATACTATTAACGTTCCACTAAACACTTCATTTATTTTATTCCTTTTAGCAGCAAACTAAAGTTATTAAACCTAATTTTGTAAATAGGGAAATATATTACACTTTTAAGAATATACATAAGCATATATATAATTTGATGAAAATCCATTTAGACATAAGGGAATTCATTTAGTCAGCAGGTTTGCTGTAACGGGGGTATTTTCAATCCTATAGAAATATCGAAATACTGTATATAGTTGTTTAGAAATGTATATATCTTTTACATTTTAATTAAGATAGAAACAAAGACTGGAACGAAACTGTTGAGTCGTTATTGGTATCTGGTTGCAACGCGGCTGACAGATGACAGGGCTTTGTGTGCAAATCAAATAAAAGTTGCCAATTAAAGAGAGGAAAGATACGTCCCGTTAGACATTCGTATCCGCCACTGTCTCATTTCCTTCCAATAAAAGTAGGTTCCATGTAAAAATTTAAGTAAGGCATAGGTAATATAATGTATGCTTGTATTTATATACATTTAAATAATACTGTACACTAAAAAAAATCATAATATATTTCTGAGAGGGTCAACGACTAAACAAGCTAGACAGAATCGAAGCGAAATTTAAACCAGTAGTGCAAGAGTGGACTTACAAGATAAAATGTAGTAGTTGAAATAGGATTTGAACGCGTGTCATCACGTCGTCCGTTGTTTCGCGCTACCAACTGATGAATATTTAGGGTAACATAGCAAATTCACTTTTTGTAGAAAATCGTAACGCAAAATGATGAACAAAATATTGCGTTGTTATCCTTATCCGGTTTAAAGTTATAGCTAAATTTCTAAGATACTGTAATTTTATCTAAAAAGGGGTTGGGGGGGGGGGGGGGGTTGGTTAGAGGAAAGCACATGGGGGAGGAGTGGGGACTTTTGGGAAAATGCTCATCTCAACATGGTCTAACAGCATAGAAAAATCCAGCTTTCCCAGAATTACTTGCAACATAAAACCTATATTGACTGTGGGCTACGTGCTATCCATGGCGCGCCTTGATGAACAAATGTTTGTTGTTGATGGCAAATGTGCATACTACAAATGTTCCACGGCTACTCTTCCATAATTAAACGTAGTTCCGTTGCTTTTGCACAGATTTCCTTAAACTTGGTGTTGTTGTACTTCTTGTTGGTTTTTCTAACCATAAATCTTCTATAACATGTCTTAAACTCGTACAATATTTCCGAAATTTGGTTTTAAAGTAGTTTCACATTTTCCTTTTTGCAATAAACGTTTATTGGGGTCAAAACATAAGAGATATAAGAAAGGTTGTAATAACCTTTTTGAAGGACAATATATTTAGGTGTAGATAGGCTAAACCACCTTTCTATCACTAACCGTTTGAGAGTTAGACGCGGAAACGTAAACCACTGACGCGCGCAACTTCCCCCTCTCCCCCCCAGAGTTGTGACCACAATAGAAATGCGACATGATCGATTTTTTTCATCTACTAGATGTCCCCAACAATAATCAAAAGTCAAATTTTGTCAGACTTTCAGTGCATACTCAGCCCGTTTGGCACCCGGCCTAACATACGTGACAGTCTTTGTTTCTATTTTATGCTACACTTAGACCCAATCACATAGTTTGAGGTTTGTTGTGTTGCCAGTGGAACCGCATCCAATTCTACAATTGCCACTTCCATATGAACCCAGTTCTGGGTATAAACAGTATTAAACCACATCACCACATTGTTTCTCAGTATCAATCACAGACGCGATTCCATCTCATAGTAGATGTGTTATTGTTGAATAGTGTCCGCCCTCTCCTGTCTGAGGGGATTGTTTGGTTAAAACCAATATTTTAGAGTAATATTGCAGTGGTGCGGTTGCATTCTGAAATTGAATTTACAAATGTAGGTACATCGTTCATTTCATCGCTAAAACGTATAATGGATTAGTTTCACAGTGAGCTATCACTTAGGTAATGACCAAACCACGTCATTGATTGAATATTCCGTCTATAGTTGAGAAAATACGTGTTAAAATCCTTTTATCAAATTGTGCTCTCACGGCGCTCTTAAAATTGTGTTAATGATTGATTTTTTTTTGTCCTAGGACGCTAGGCACGAGCCTGGGATTGTTTTTCACATTACTTCAGGCTAGACCTAGGGGTTGCGGCATTATCACTTAGATAAAATCCATTGGTGACTTGGCGGGGATCGAAACCGGGACCTCAGGGACTGAAGTCCCGCGCTCTAACCACTACACCAGCTCGCTCCCCGTTAATGATTGATTAAGATAATCATAAAGCTAAGTCATTCTCACTTTTACATATTTGTATATCAATTCAAAACTTGTATAAAATAATTATTTTTCTATTATACAAGTTCACTAAATTGATTTCTGACAATATCTGAGTCAGTAATGTAGGTAATTACTATAAAAAGGTAATAGTTTTTTTTATTTAATTAAAGCTATAAACCACATACATAACACTATGAACTTACAACGGGCTAACTAAAATTTTAATAATCAAGAAGAGTCCCCAGTTTGTTTATCTTATTTTCAGCAATATGTAAATAAAGTCCTTTTTAAAAAAAAATCGTTTTTCAAAGTTTTTTTACGTGACTCTATAATCATATAATACTTAAATCCAGGATGAAAGTGTTATAACTGTTCACGTTATATTGTGTTAGGTAAATTAGCTTCAGTCATCCATAATTTAAGCTCACGATAACTTTGACTGATCACTTACACTCCTTGATAATGAATTGTTCCATCAGGAATGGAGTTCATTTAATGAAAACGCAGTATAAATTGATGGTGTCTACATTAAAAAATAAGTTACGTCATTCAGATTCTTACCAAACTCTTCATGTCCAGTGGGGGTTTATGGAAAATTGTAAGTAGAAGTAAATAAGAATGGCATTTTGATTACATGTCAGGGTTTTGTGATTATTTTCTTGACAATTTATACTAATAACACATTTTTTGTCCTAGGCACGAGCCCGGGATTGTTTTGCATATTACTTCAGGCTAGACCTAGGGGTTGCGGCAATATCACTTAGATAAAGTACATTGGTGATTTAGTGGGATTTGAACTTGGGGCCTAAGGGACCGAAGTCCCACGCTCTAACCACTAGACCAGCTCGCTCCCCCGACTACTAACAACATTAATCACCACAACAATAATAATTAATTCTACAAAATGTGCAAATGGATGAAAAAAATACGTGTTGTCGTAATTTTACAGATATATCAGTACGAAGTGGTAAGCTTCGTTCAGGAAATACCAATCGATGTTTGCTGAAATTGTTCATTTTAAATACTTTTTACTTTTACACAAGAAGATTGAGAAAATTTGGAAAATTGTCAAACGCATAAACACATTTCTTACTATGTACGTTCTATTAAAATATTAAGATACTATTAAGGTTTGATATTTCATCCATGTTTCAACATACCTATATTACCGATCATAAAATATACACACAAACACATTTACCATGTTTGTGTGTGTTGGTTTTGTGTATTTTTGTAAAAATAAAGGATACAGTAAAGATCTGATGCGGCTCTCGTTGTATACATTATTCAACTCTCGTCAAAATCATTTGTTTGGAAGATAAAATCTTCCGAAGTAAAAACTTGCCTCGATCTTTTGAACTTTTCGAACTTATAACATAAGAGAAACAGCTTTAAAATATGCCTATTGTGGCTACTTTTTTAAATTTCAATTCAGGTTTATGAAAAAAGAATGCTATTAATAACAAAACACTTAAATGTATGTAAATATAAACTTTAAGAGAAATATTATTATGCCAAGTTTACCTATTTTATGTACTTAAATGATGTACTTTGGCCTATTTTATGTGTACGTTTTAGCGAACTTTCCATGTATGGAATAAGCTATTACCGTAGTAGGCCTACTGATTATAGCACGATAACTCAAGCAAAAATGATCCGATTTTGATGAAATTTTGTATAAGCGTGTAAACCTACATTTATTCGAACGAGTTCGCGAACCAGCATGATCGGACTATGGGAACGGGGGTTTATGGGGGTTTTATGGGGTCAAAAATGGGTTTTCCCATTTCTGACCCCCTCCCCCAAAATTAGCAATTTCTTTCCAAACTATTTCTAAGAGCTTAAAAAACAAATAATTAATTTAGTATATTGAGTGGTTATAAAACAAAAATTTAATTTTAAATTCCCATGTTATGCATTTGCTTGTTTATGAACATATTTTGATCAAATTTTGAAAATGCAATTATTTTTACTAAACTATTTACATTAAAAAACACTTTTCCTGTTTCAGCAAACCTAAGTACTCGTTAAACAAATTCAATTAAAATAGGAAATAAATGTGATATTTTTAAGGAGACATTTTTAAGTAAATCCAATCAGGCAAATGGAAATTCGCTTAGTCTGCAGGTTTGCTGTGGCGGGGATGTTTCTTAATAGTATAGATCAGGCCACAGTAAAGCAAATGACTATGCAAAGAGAAATCACATTTCAATGGAGAGTTATCTACACAAATATTTAAGACCAGCAATAAATTAATAAGTTTGTTTATTCCATAGACATCACATTATTTTTAAATAAACAATATTACACAATAATACAATATTACAATAAAATATTACGGGCAACAAGCTGTGTGTACAGCTCTATTAATATTTAGAGAACCAGTAGACGTAAATTAAAGTAACGTTGGAAATTGTATTTTTGTTTTGTTTAGAAGTTATACTGAGCTAGGGTTCAACTGATAATTGTAATAAGCATATAATTAATTCAAACAAACATTTCATATAGTACGCTATATTTTTTATAAATATGTAACATGATTTTGGTATTGAAACGATTACCCTTTCGTTTATTAAACTTAAGACAGGTCCAATATTTTAACCCTATATTCAATGAAAAGCATTATATTGGTAAATTAATTTAATATGCTACTGAGTAATGAATTATTTAATTAATAATTAGTTTCTTGATGTTAGGAAATATAGTTTTAAAATCCAATTCAAATCAGATTGCAAATATGGCGTACGTCTGATCGGTTGAGAGATGAAAGAAACATTCAATATTCTTTTCAATTTTGACAAACTTTGTTTAAGAAACACAATATATTCTATACACTCCGCCCTTGCGGCATCACGTCAATTTGATTGCTGCGGAGTTGTTCGAAGGAGAAGTCGTGACTCGAGTTTTTCCACAAAAAAACCAATTCCGTCCA
The DNA here is from genome assembly GCF_028750875.1 of Macrosteles quadrilineatus. Lineage (NCBI taxonomy): Eukaryota > Metazoa > Arthropoda > Insecta > Hemiptera > Cicadellidae > Macrosteles > Macrosteles quadrilineatus. The sequence goes on along the minus strand of NW_026542602.1, from coordinate 103,679,602 downwards.
ACATTTCAGCTCAGTTTAAGATGAATCGACATTTTATTTTATTTTCAGACAGAGGGAACTGCGACTAAGTTAATTTACACATTTAACTTTTAAATTTTGTGATTAGGCATCGTAATCGTATCTTTTCCAAAGTTTAAAATCCTATTTTGTTGTTAAACATTCATTATATCCTAATTATACTATTGAGTTTACGTTTATAATATTGACTTTATTTTCAATGAATCAATATGACGAAACACCTGTTCTGTATTAATTATTATATTTATAAAGAACGTTTTGTGTAAATAAAACATGTCAATTTATATGTATATGTCCAAATTTATTTAGATTTTTACGTAAAATAATATCAACTGTTAAATTATATTCTAGATTAATCCTCAGCTAATACCACTTCTATTTGGTTGTACAATTCAAATGGTGCAAAACTATTTGGAATATGCAAAACCATCATCAAAATAGATTCATGCTGATTAACTTAACATTGTAATTGTTAATTTCTTACATTACATTTCATTAACGTTTTTGTTGGTAACCTAGTAGTTAGATCAATATCTAAAACAATTTCAATATACGGTTTTAACATTAATCAAAATCATACAAATAAAATACAATACTGTGATTGGATAGCCAATTAAATCCACTTTAATTCGATGATAAATAATTGACAGCAAAGCTGGGGATGAGCGGAGACCGCCCGTGTCAGGATATCGGGCAACTGATAACCATTAGTTTGTCAGATTTTAGGATTGTTTTGTTTGCAAAATAATCCAACTTTTGATTTGAATAATCCTAACAACATTATTAAAGTCATATTTTATCATGGATAAGCTCAGTGCATACCATAACATTTATATCGTGTTCGTATATTTATTTATTGTTGTTAATTTATAACTAGTTTGATCTAAAGTGGTAACTTATTTGGATATAATTTGCTGAAATGTAATAATAGTAAAATGAGAAACGAATTTTATTTAATGTACTATCGAAGTACTTAGCTTGTGAACAACTAAGACAAAATGTAGTCTGTTATTAATGATGATGCATCATAAAACTAATAATAAGCTCCATGAAACACCGAATACTGAGAAACATGTAGGCCCTAGTTGAAGGAAATAATACAGAAGTAATAAATTGATAATTTTATTGATTCAGGATAAAAAATAATTAGTCTCAGTAATATTTTAATTGTAAGCAATTTAAATTTGGTTTGGTTTGAATACTACAAGGGATTTTTTACTATTTGTGCATTCTCAAGTGCATGTAAAATTTCATAAATTTTATTAAAAAAAAACGTGTTATTTGAAAGAGCTCAACTTTTTTCCAAGCGAAAATATTAAGAGTGCAAGAGAATAAACACTCTAGCAACAGCAAGACAGCAACAGCAAGAGAATAATAAGTGGCCTTTTCAATCGTATCATGTGAAATTTAGTCTGTTCAAGGGTGTTTTAACAAATCAATTTAATTTCAATTTAACATTGGAGTTTATAATACACTCTGGATACATTAAACAGGTAAGAAGTGTTAAAACGTGTAAACGACAAACGGTTTTATTTATACAAACTATATCATTCTCTAATTAAACTAAAAGATTTTTATTTCGATTAGTTGATGCCCACCATTGATTTGTGCTGCTCAGTGCATACTTCGGATATCACTTTGATGACATCATCAGGGGAGGTCTTTTCAACGCAAAGGTTGGCGAACTTGTATAGATGGGCCAATGCGTAAGTGTTCTGAAAAAAAAATACGGTACTCATGATTTATTTAAAAGTCACTATTTACATCGAATAATTTCAAATTTTGCGAATCACAAGAAATTATAATATGTACAAAATAGTACTCAATGCTCAAACAATAATCTAAGTATAAACAGACTGATTCTGATAACAAAAAAAAACTATACCCAGAATACGTTTGTGCTAATCTGTCATTAATTCATTAGCATTTTGTAGTAGATCTGCTAAATAGAATAAAATCAAGTAGTATATTAATTTAGATCATTTATTCCTTTAAATCCTAAACTTGACCGATAAAACTGTATTTATAAAAAAAATCTTTCTTAAAAAAACTAAGTGTATTTGATAATTCCAATATTCCCTGTGGAGAACTGATTATGGAGCCTAGGAAAAGCTAGTCTATGTGTGCATTGTGAATTAATTGTTTCTCAAGTATAAATAATTAATATGGTGAACTATTAACTAATACCAATTAACTATAACTAATAATTAATTAGTAGACATGTTACTCAAGTAGACTGAAACAATTCATTAGATACTCAAACAGTTAAGTAAACGTGTTGATATTTAGGTATATCTATGGTTTGGGTTCGATTCATTTTAACATATAAATCCAGTACGCTTGTAAAATCAAAACCAGTCTTATCCAGACAACATTTATTATCTTCTAATTATATGAGGTTACTTTACGAATACCTGGACATTGACTTTTACTACATTTCTTACTAAGATGTGTACCACAACTGATTTCAATTACCTTGGTAATGTCGATACAGTTGCTCCTGAAGTGGTCCACTACAGTTTTGTAGCAAGGCATCATCTCTAAATTCAGAGGGTGGCGAATTTCTTCAATTGCTTCAGCTCTATTCAGTTTTTCCATCATTTGAGAGAACAAATTATCCACAGATTTTCTTCCCTAAAATAAAGGTTTACTGTACACCAGGGTGATTTTATTGTTGTTTTATTGAAAATTACATTCGCAAATTATATTAACATCATATTTTCTTGTTAGCCATAGCGTTTTTGTTTTAAACCTTATTATAAATAATACATGAATGGTTTTCAGAGGTCAATCGAAGGGGTTTTCTATTAATCATGTTAAGTATTATATTTCTTCAATACTATTGTATTTCGCAAACAGCAATAATGGAAACTCCAACAAATGATTTGCAGAAAGTTTATTGGCACTTCCGTGTATTTTGTAGCTTACATGTTTTATTTTAAGTCAATGAATTAATTTTGAGCTAAACTGTTATAAAATAGATATATAAAGGCACAAGGGTATGAAGAAGTAAACTTACAATATAAGTTAAGCAATGATGACTTTTGTAATGACAATAGGGGTTCGTCTAAGATCTTTTTTCAGGGTTTCATAGGTAGACTATTGTAGTTTGAATATTCGAATGATTACAAAATATACGAGTATTTAAATTATTAGTCCTTAGTAAATAACTTAAAAATGTTAAACTTATGAAACAAAGAGAGGTTTCCCTGGTTTGATTTTTTCATTCATTGTACTTATGACAAATGATTAATGTATTAAAAAGTTTTCAATTACCTTTATCAAATTATCCCTTTTAAGGCTGAGTGTTTTTATTTTTTCCACGTCATTGGTCAACTCAATTTTCCTCTCCAATGTACGAAGGGCAACATCTCGGCTAGAAACAGCGTCCTGAAAAATATTTTTATAGTCAACAAAATAAACGAATCTTGGGATATCCTACTTAAATTTAAACATCTTTGCCACCAAGACAGATTTTCAAATATATAATAGGTTATATACCTTTGACAGTCTTCAGTCTTAAAAATTATCATAATTCAGTCGTCCAAATTCAGTCTAATTAAAGACTGAAGACGGATCTGGAGCTTTTCTCACGTCCACCAATTTCATTCTGAAACATTTGCCTATCACCAATTACAAAATGAATTATGATAAATCTATATCTATATTTATAATTGAATTTTAATCACCTTAAATGGTCCCGACATGATGTTTGTGTCGACGAAGGACTTGTTGCTCATACCCATGTAATCAATGACCTTGTTCTTTTCCAAGGCCTTTTGGCCGTACATGCTGGGGTGACTTTCTTGCACTCGTTTCACCACATTTTTGTACTGTTTCAGAAGGGTTTCAGAGGTCATGTTCTTCTGATGTTCCTCCTGAAATTGTACAATTAAAATCACTTTATTCATATTATAACATGTTGGCCACGTGAAATTTACTAAAATATTCGGCAAGGGTCAATTAATGCATTGCATTTATTAATAAAATATAGATTTTTCGCTAGACAAAAATTTATGAATATATCGTTTGGATACAATTTCGAGATGGTTTGTCTCGAGCACTAATCAAAAACACAATATTCGGTGGAAATGCACCTGATTTTAATTGCAGTTTAAATAAATTACCAACTATAATATAGTATAATTAATAAAATATTATAGATTGAACTGTGTCGTGACCTTTCTGAAAATAATTTAGTAGTTTGGATTAGAATCGTAAGTTGAATTCGAAAAAAATACTATTATAAACAAATGAATAAGATATATTAAATCATTAAATTATTTTGTTTGGTTTTGTTGAAATAATATGAAACTCTTAACGACATCGTAAAATCTCAATGTGTTGAGACATATCAGTCAGTTCTTTTTATTTCGGCTGTTTCTTTTGTAGATATTTGACTCACAGAGTCGATATCCTCCATCCAGGAGATGCTGTACTCGTCGCCGAGGTAAGCCCCTATAGTGGCGTCGTAGTAACATGCGTACGAGCTCTCCTCCGGGTTGGCCGCTGTTGTGGCAAAAACTGAAAAATATATTTGACATGATAAAACATTCATTTACAATTCTTCAAACTAAGTTTTCATATGTGTACCCAGTCTAATACAAAAAGTACAGTAAAGGAGAACTAAAAAGTAGAATACCAAGGCAAAGGACTATTAGTCCTTGTTACATATAATAACTAGTGGACTATATTTATTATAAATAATACTCTTTGACTTCCTTAAATGAGAATTCAAATGTTTTTGTATTACATATGTCTTTCCTGTTGTTTATTAATTGTTCTGTAAATAAGTTTGACCAATATTAGTATATCATAAAATCTTCTTCAAGTATAGTATTCTTTTCATTTAATTCTATTTAACGTGTAACAATATGATTTACAACAGTCCTTACGAGATAACTGTGTCAAAACTAGTACAAATTCGGGTGTGTTGCAGATGTCCGTACTTGAAGAACACTACAAGGTTGACAAATTAAGCTCCAGTTGAATTGTAGGTTTATCAGCTGGTGGATTGCTGCAACACGTCAAAAACCACAGCTTTTCTTTTTTCCAGTTCATCAACGCAGTCATCTCCAGAAGAAAAAGTAAAAATGTAAAACATTTACTTTGAATTGCATCAAAGTAAACTGGGAAAATGGACCTTTTTATGTATTTATTCGTATCTCACAGTACTGTATTAACAAAGCTTGATAACTGCTCTTCAGGAGTATACGATGTTTTATACTTCACCCAACAAGTAATAACCAAAGAATAAATACTCCGTTTCGACAATATACTTTGTTTGCAAGAACAATAACACAAGTTTGTTTTAGCAGTGACACACAATGTAGTATCTTGTAAGCTAACAATGCATGTTGGATCAACTGACAGGAAGTTGGTTATCAAAAACAAGTGGTTTGACATGTTGTGAAACACAACTTGTGAAATATGTAATCAGTTTGTCTTATCTACATGACTGTCAATCACTCACTGTTGATGTTGGGTGGGAGTATCTTGTCGAACATGGAGCCCGACTCGCACGCTTCCATGTAGAACACTAGCTGCAAATATTAAAGCAATCTAATAAAATGTGTACAGTATACTGTTGGCATGTCCAAAATATTCAAATATACAATTGGTTGTGGCTTATTACTTTAAAAACTTTCATATCCATAATTTTTTACAATCTCCGATATAGTATATGGAGAAAGTATTGTTTTTACGAGTTTCAGTTTTTAGTGGATTATCCGTTTTGGGTCACCCTCAGCCCAGAAAAGTGGGTTTTTAAGTTTTCATTTTTGATGCTGATTTACCCATGAAATAACAGAAATTAGATTTTCTCGAAAATGGCCCGAACGATTTTGAAAAAAAATTTAGTATGTTATAGTCCTTTTAATTCTAAACAAATTGGTGGAAAATCCATTTCCGTAAAAATTACGGTTGAAAGGTTATTGTAACTTATGCTATTTCCCATAAGAAAACAATAAAGTAACAAAAATCAGATTTTTGGAAAAAATCTATTTTGATTTAAATTAGTATGTAATGGTCTTTTAAATTTTGACCAAAATGGTTACAACTCCCGTTTTCGTAAAAATTACTGTTTAAAATTAATTGTAAATTATGTTATTTTTAAAATAAAAAAAACATAAAATAACAAAAATCTGATATTAGGAATAAAGCCGGGCTTGAATCAATTTAAAGTGTTATGGTCCTTCTAAACAAAATAGTGCAACAACCAATAGCTGAAACAATTATGGTTCAAAAGTTATTCAAACTTTTGAGGTTTTCCCTATAAGATATCATAGTTACTCTCACAGCTCGCCCATGATAAAGGTTGCTGACAAGCTAATGGTAGATAGTATGTGTCAGATTGCTGATATCGTTAATTTTTTTGTTTTTGTTGTAAGGTAACATATGAGACAATTTTCTTGTTAAGGGAGGTTTAGTATTTAATGGAATAAATTATTCAAGCTATTGTATTACCATTACGTACAAATTAATAAATATATTTATAGCGCGACCCACAAAAAAGACCAGATTGTCCGTAGATAAATTTATATCTCCAAAGTAAAGTAAATTTTGGAATCTCATATATATCACCATTTCTCTACAACGTAACCATACAACTACAACTAATTCCATTTAACTAATCTGCAGAAAATAAAATCCTGTATGAACTACTCTATGAATCATTTGACCTATTATTCTCTCACGTTTCCTTTACATTCTCAGTACCAGTATGCCTACAGACAACGCGTATTTATTTACTATTTCATATACGGTACTTTTTTATTGTCCCACCTTTACATCCTAGGACGCTAGTTTCTAGCCCGGGACTGTTTTAAATATTACTTCAGGCTAGTCCTAGAGGAATGTGGCATTATTATATGAATACAATTTATTGGAGGGATTGGAGGGATTGGAGGGATATAAACCTGGGCCCTCAGGCTCCAAAGCCCCGAGCTCTACCACTAGACCAGCTCGCTCGCCGACATAGGAGCGTTACCGTAGTTATCGCCTGGTTCAGAAAGTCAAAGGTAGCTTACCTTCTTGTACATTTTCTTCTTGTGCATGGTCTTGAGTGCCTTGATAAGCTCATTGGCGTACATTACGTCATTGGGAAACCCTATGATCCCAGTGGCACCATGGTCGACGAAGTTGATGAAGACGTGGTCATTAGGCCCGCTGTAAACAGTGACAAGTCAATACCTATCTTAGAGCCTTAAAGCATGTTACAAATGATCGGTGTAAATGGTACAAAATATAATTTATGGAATTATGATATTTCGTTTAAGAATTAATTTATATAAATATTGTTATTTGTGGTGTTTTACCCGTTGTTTAATGAAAGTGAATTTTACAACGATTAGACATTGCTTCAAAACAAAAGTTGGAGTTAATTTATCAGGAATTAAGAAAAAGTCAAAGTTAAATTTCCTTCGCATTACTAATAATTTATAAATAAAAAACTTTTTTAAAACAAAACGTTTTTCACTAAAAAGTAGAAAATAATTTATAAATATGTGGAGAATATTAATACTTATAAGATTTAAAACGAAAAACGTACGGTGCATGCAATAGATAATTTACAATTACTTTCACCTATTGAACTAACGTATTATTATAGATTGCATGTACCCAACGTTTTTCGTTTCAAATCTTACAAGTATTTATACTATCTACATATTTATAAATTATTTTCTACTTTTTAGATTTTAGGGTGTGTGGATGTTAAATCTATTTCAAGCATCTATATCAGATTAAGACAGAGGCATGTAGGAAATCTAAGGTTTATTTGAGTTTCTTTTCATATAATTATGCATTAGATTGAATGTATGGCCTACCTACTAACTATAATTATATCAATCTATTTAATTTATTGTTTACTTATAGAATACTAAATAAATAACAAATAACATTATTAACAAACACCTTTATATCATTAATCAGATTGTTTATCTTTATTTTGAAATGTTTGTTTGAATAAAGAATCTCTTGGGAACATAATCTGTACCTCTTAACCTCTGCTCTTCGAACTGTCAAATTTATTTACACCTGACTTAAATTAATTGATATATTTACACTCTTTCAAAATATAAACATGGAAAATTTGGAAGCCCGTGGGGCGTAGCCCAAGGGAAATACACCAATTAAATTATATAATATTGCATTGTCATCCATTTGTGAGGTATGTTTCAAATTTAAAGTCTCTAGCTCATCGGGAACTTCGTTTAAAATTGATATCAAAATTTGTAGGAAAGTGACTAGTGAGCTAATAAAAACAAGCCCATGGGGCTTAGCCCAAGAGTAATATGAAAATTAAATTATATAATATTGCATTGTCATCCATTTGTGAGCTATGTTTCAAGTTTCAAGTCTCTAGCTCATCGGGAACTTAGTATAAAATTGATTACAAAATTTGTACTGGACAAGAAAGCGAGCTAATAAAAACGTTTTAAAATAGGATAATTGTTCAATTTATGTTACCTTTTTAAGACCTTTCCTGACCCTTTCCCGATCATTGCCGACTTGTTACCAGTCAACACATTGACAAAGTTTTGCGGAGTTACCTGTTTTTAACAATGAATTATTCAGTAATGATTGACATATATACATTTTTAACCTTAATGTTAAAATTTAAAACTTATAAATTACTGTAAATTAAAAAATAGATGAGTTTTGTAAAGAGTATTAAAAGCAAAGACAAAATGTCTATGATTTTAGTGACAAATAATTTGAAAAACGATTGACTTAATTAAAATATAGGCTATTCAAAATTATTGTTCAGTAAAAAAATATGCAAAATCCTTATTTGTATTCTCAATACTCTATTATCTTAACAACTTAGTACGTTAATGTTACACTTATAAATATTTAAAACCAACTTACATCATCACCAGTGTAGTCCTTCGGAACTTTTTTAGGTCCGTAAACATTAGGACCGTTAGGTTTGTTGATGATTACGCCCTTTTTGGGGTTCCTGTGAATATAGACGAAGAATGAAAATCAAGTAAATGTCAGATTTCAAAAGAGTTGGCTAATAGGTATAGAACAGTAAAGAATAAAACTTAAAGACAGGAGTCAATTGAATGGAGTTGACTAATGTCATCGAAAAATACCTGTCTATGAACACTTATACCTGGGAGATATACGATTCTCTTAGCTCTCTATTATTTCGTAGTTGTACCTTCATTATCTTGAACTGGTCCAAATAATTTTTTCTGCACTCTATTCAAACACAATAATAAGATTATTCGGATTCCTTGGTCCCAAGATTTTAAACATTACATTACTACTGGGACTGGGGTAAGTTATGGTAGGTTATATGTTGATTTTTGTTTCTTCTGACAGCCATTTGGACTTAAACAGTTGTTTAGAACCAATATTGAATACCAACTTCCGTACCAGGTGACATTTTCATTACTAACAAACATTATGATGTGTCGACAGACAGACGTTTGAACAGAAAGAGAACTATCAACACGTAAACCACTTATCAATCAGGTTTTACAAATTACAAGACTAATATTATTAATTTGTATTTTTCATTTTTTTTGTATGAAACAGACCCCAGGTGATAGTTTCCTGAAAAATATTTACCTACCACGAGTTATAATTTCCACAGCATGAACCTATATTTACACAGATTACATTTATGATGAAACTTGATTATACGTGTTTAGGATATTAAAATCAATACTGCACACTTCCTGAAACGAAAATCCTTTACGGTATGAAAAAATACGTTGAGTTACATCGTAAAATATGTAATACGGCACTAATTTGTAAACAACTTGTAACTTAAACACTTTAGTGAAAGTTATGATAAAGCTGTTCGGCCTGAACGAAATAACATTGAAACAAACTTGAAAAACCTAAATGTACAAGTGTGCCAGTTTATATTCATGAATGCCAGGTTAAGTGTAAGAAAGGGCCACGTGGCCCTAACTTTGCCTGAAAAATTAAAAGATTTTACATTTTATTTTATATAAAAATGCGTCAGCTGCTTGTATTTTAAAAACTAAAACTTAATTCTAAAAAATTGAAACCCCAAACTAAAATTCAGTCTTTGACATTCCCTTCTTGCCATAACCATGTTTCTTTCAACACAAAAAATCATGAAAATGCGTTTTGTTTGATTCAGAATATATAAAAAAACAAGCTATATTACTAAAACACGTTCATAAGCTCCACACCACTATGGTAAAAAAAACATACGTTTATACATAAAAAACCAAAGTAATAAAATTCTAACTTAATTCCAAACAATACACGATTTAACTGTAATTTATATAGTTTTTATACTTACTCGGCATTGTGGGCAATGTCGTCATACATCATAACAATGATGTTCGAGTCAGGAATTCCGTGGCGGTGGAAAATCTGATACGCATGGCAAACGTCCGCCTACACAGAACACGTCACTAGTAAATGAGGCTACATCACGAGTAAAATTCAACCCTTGAAACATTGATGTAGGTCGTCCCTAAGGTAAATTGTCCTTGGGTTTCTCTAGTTCATTGGATTAATTGAAGTCGATTACATGTTAATTAATATGAAGTTAAACTGTGAGAAAATATAAAAAAAAAACTGGTGTTTTAAATAAAGATGAAGACTTAACTTACATTCTGTGAATTTACAATGGTTCAGTTATAACTAAGATGTCACACAGTAAAAAAATAAGTAACAAATAATTATTAAGTTGATCTTTAAACAAATGAATTCACAATCAAATGGTTAAAGGTTGTAAAAAAGTTAACATAAAAAACATTCATAATCTTACCTGATGTCGGTAGTTATCAAAAGTATTGGAACCAGCAACCAGAACTGCCCAAATTTGGCCTTTGGCCTCTTCTGTAGGGGCAGCCAGGGTTGCCACCACAAACCATAGAGAAACAACCAGTTGTGCAAACCTTAAATTCAAATTAAATGTTAACACAAGTTTAGTAACCATTTGATTAAAAAACAAATTTCATAATACCTGGTGCACCGGTTGAGATAAAAATGTTCATATTTGGCATGAGAATGTGGATTCACGATGCCTAATTTTTCAGGTATCACACAGAGTTTTGGGAAGAAATTTGAATAATTAATTGTTAACTGTATTCTATAATTTTAAATAGTATTTGGAGTCTCAAAACGTATAAAACTAAACTAATGCTATGTAAACATGCATTTAACTTTTCTTTGTATTTTTTCAACTTAAAACGTATAAATTTGTAAAATGCAAGTTTCCACGTTAGATACTGTAAAGGCTTATGTTTATTTTAGGTCCCGTTAAAAATGTCTACACTACGCATTTCAATATGATAAACATGATTCCCATAAATTAAATTGAGATTTTATCCTCGCGTTAAAGGCTGTTTCAGTTTCACATTAATTCCATAGTTCAAATTGGACATTATTTTGTAATACCATGAGCAATAACCATCGCCAAAACAGATTTTTTAATCAGATAGTTTTAAGACGATTAATTAAACCAACAAACAACTGCTCGTGATGCTGTGCTATAAATTTGCACTGTATTTTTATTATTAACTTAATTATTACAAAAATACTTACATTGTATGGATTGTCATCACTGTGAAATCTCACGGGGATTAATACCTTTTTATATAGAATGTTGATAAGATAATTTTAAAGAGCTTTCAAAAAGTAGTTGACAAGATAAAACAATGGTTACACTACTTAAAAACGTAGAATTTCCGACTAAACACTTGTTTTCAATCTATTTCTTTAATGCACTTATCGTATAGAGATAATAATTGATAATAGCTCTTGTAGTGTTTTGTCCGTCCCAAAGATGGTAAAACACAAAGTAGTTTGGGAATACCTTGCATGTTCAACTATAATTATAGCTAGAACTGTCATGCCTATGTTTAAGGTTAAAGCTAGTCAGTTTAATGACATAATAAACGTCAAATTGCATTAAACCACTTACAGGGTGCGCTGGTGTGAATGATTTCTGTCTTATACGAAATTTTCAACTTTTTAACGAAGCCAATTACAGGCAGTTTATTGTCAACTATCGCATCCTTTATGTCATATTTGACTGATAAAAACATCAAAGTTGAGCTAATAAACAGAAAATCAACTGCATAAATTTTTTATGACCCTCTCAACAATGGTCATTATTTTTAATAGTTTCTCAACTGGTGTTTATTGATAAGATGTTGTCTTTAGTAACCGAATGTCAACGGTTTTTTTAAAAGTAATGTATACAGTTATAAATTCGAATATTGAATGGTTTTTTTGTTCTTTAATCTTACAGAAATGTATTTTATTAAAAAACTGGTACTCGGTAATCGGCCATTATAAATGATTTTACGATGTGTTAGAGCTGTTCAACCCAACGGTTTTGTGGGTAAAAGTCCCCACAATACCTACAGATCAGAAGTCATTTTCCCTTATGAATATAATTCCTAATGCATATAATACTGTAAACTCAGTACGGTGCTTTTGTGTTTATATTCTTATAACTTTTGACAACATTGTAAGTTGAATGTAACTAGTTTTATAGTTACGTGTATTTACAGTATATAATATGATTTCCTCTCCCCCCCAAAAAATCGGATCAAAAATAGAAACCAATGCTATTCTAACTCATATAAATAATGAGAGAATGTAAGCTTTCTATACACTATGTTTATAACCCCAAAGTACATTTATATCTGAATGGCTGGACAACGCAACGTTTTACGTATCTGGGAGTGAAGCCCATTTGCTTAAAAGCCTCTTGTTTTTGAGAGTGTTCGAGCCAAACCATAACTTAGGTTTTGAAATAGAATTCACATTTAAATTATTATACAGAAGCAAATGTTTGAACATTTCATCAGACTATTATCCTCTTTAATCTTTCTTAATACATTTTCGGGTTATTTCTACTATATGGTATAGTTTGCTTTTTATTATTTCAATATTGTTTGTACCAAATAACACCTATTCGTGAACCGTTGATTTTTCTTAAGTATCAAAACAGAATAGTAAAACATAATTCATCAAGTCTTTACTAAACAGTTTATTCGACACTAGCCCCCAAACGTCGAAAAAACTAAAAACAGTAACATAACGGTACACAGTGCACATGGTGAAATGCCGTTTTACTGTTATTTCACACAAACATTATGAGGTAAATTTGTCTTGTTGGAAATTACTCCAACTAAAATATGCGTTGTATTTCGAGATGAGAAAGAGCAGTTATGTATCACACGACATGTTAACTATGCAAATATGCTACGAAAGCAACATATCATGTCTACTTCCCGACCCCAGATGCTTCATCATTCCTACAAGAACACTTTGTAAGCAAAGCTCTAGGATGTAAATGAAAAATGAAAATAGCATATTCAACCACTAAGGCTTAAAGTGACTCTTTTAAACAAGAGCTGAAGTTAATGACTGAGTTGGTGCAAAAAAAGAGAAAATATACTTTTGGCCCTTAACAAAGTGCTCGAAATCGATTTTCTGTGGTTTATCAAGCTTGAAAATGTTGATGTACGATGAACAATATGACACGATTAAAACACAGGGAAATTTACTAACGATACAACAATTTTATTAATCGTAAAACTCTTTCTGCCAAATATGTGGAAAAAAGTTATAAAAATGTTAATTTTTTGTTTTCACCTCTAGCTACATCGTTTTGCCCCAGCGAGAAAAACGGCTACTTCCCGCAAGAAATGAATGTACTAAAGTCATTCGATCATTGTAATATAAAATATTTCTTTCACTAAAGTCGGTGTTTCGCTACCGATGTTGGTAGTTTAAGCCACACAAGAGACAAACGCGCACTATAATTTCAAGAGATGTAAAGAAACTGTGCTGTAAATCATTCACATTCCAACAGTGTACGTAATTCTCTTGCGACATTGTACGTCAATTCCTCCGAAAACATTGTTGCTACACAATCCATATTACGGATACATGATCCGACTAGATTTGCTTCTGAAAACAACCTGATGGAAAAGCTTCACTTATTTTCATACGATTTTCCTCTTCAATAATGTTACGTTGAGAGCCAGTGAGCAAAATAAAGAAATGCGCACCTTAACTCGAATCCATTTAAGTACAATATTTAAAATGGATTAAGTTCTTTGAATGTTTGTGAATAAAACAAACAGTACAAACATTCTTTAAAGAAAAAAAAAACTCGGATGGCATATTATTGATCAAAAAAGTGTGTATTAAAAATCAAATAAACTCATGAAATAAGATCAGTCTTAAAAATTGTATTGTTTTCTCTTTGTTTCAACAACGATCACAAATAACCAATATCAAATACAAGTCATACTTTTATCCTTAATATTTTACCTTTAAATGATTGCAACGAGACAGAATTGCACTTGAAAAGATTTGTGCACGAATTTGATGTATCACAACTTATAAAAGAAACTAAGCTAAATAGCTCACAAAGACTGTTTTTTGTGTCATTCCATTCTACCATTGACAATTATATACTGAAGAATCAAAAGTCCAAGATTCTACTAGCCTTGCAAGGCTGAGAGGCGAAATGTCTAAAGTGTAAGGAGAATTGTCTACAAATCAACTGGATTCATTCGTAATTCATTCAGTTATTTACACTAACCAAAACCACCAAACATAACATAAAAAAAACAACTTCTCACCTGGGTATAAAAGGTAGGCTTAACCTGGTGTTAAATCATTCTGTATTTGGCTGGATCCTGGATCCAAAATCAAAATGTATCATATATGTCACAAATCAATCCATCATAGCAAAATATATCATAATTAACTGTTGTGTTTTGGCTAAATGTTGATATATTCTATGCTGATTTATTGACTTAACACTAAATTTTATAACATGTCAATATGCACAATCAGTTTTTTTGTTGGAATCTAAAATCATGCTTTTAGCGAAGTGTTAAATTTCAGCAGTCAAGATGAGAGATGACAAAACAATTAGTGAGGGAGAGGTTTTGGATTTTTCCTGGACCTTGTAGCACCAGCTGTTGGTTTTGTCGGGTTTGCATTTGGACTGGAACTAATTTATTCTCATCCAGTGGCTTCTCATAGTTTATAGTCTTATTTTATTTCAATTTTAACAATCCGTTGTTATTATTTTATCTTGAGCTAATAATCTAATTACAGCTATACGAATTTTACGAATTTTGATTCTTCTGCACGTTCACATTTTGAATCGTGTACAAAACAAGGTTGTTTCTATACACATATAAACACTTGAATGCTTTAAAAGAAATAGATATTACTATAGTCATCATAGCAATAGCGTAGCGTACATAGGTATAAAACTACTGTCTTTTTATAAAGCACAGTGCACAAAAGCCAAAACACCAGTTAGTTTACTCTCGCCATATTTTAAAATACTTTCCCAACAATTTAGCGTCTTAATAAATTTTTATTCTGCGTCTAATTCGTAACATGATCTACAAGGTGTCCATAAAACCGTTTTACGACTTTGGAATGTGATTCTTCATATAAATTAAATAACAATTGCGCATGAAGGGATGTACGAAATTGATATTTACCAACATATTCGCCATTTTGTTAGACATGTTTATATTTTAATTGTTCGAACCGATATTAATGAAACTCGGTAAGGGTATTGAAAGTAAAGAGACCATTACATAAAAAATTAAGTTGGTCCAATTTAAAATTTCCAAATGGAGGCCATTTTAATATTTGAAATTAATGTTACCAACTAATTTTAGAGATTCGACCAATTATTTAGATGAATCCTTTTGATATTGTATTTTTTCCTTTTTCCATTGTTCTTTTCTTTAGGTTTTAAACTAAGAAACTGCAATGTTTTTGGTAAAAGTAAAAATATTTATAATTATTATAACAAAAATAATATTATTATTCAAAACCTTTCTATTTGCATTGCGAATGGTTGAAAAATTTTTTTACAAAAACAGTACCCCGAGGAGTACAAATCTTGTGAAGAAAAACTGTTTATAAGGTTTGATAAGATAAATGCGGTTAAGTTTTTAGATTCAGGAAAACCCAACAATTCTAATCAAAATACCTGAGACGGAACTTTAGGGAAGGTATTTTAATTAGTTTCTGGCAAGGACAGTCCTGTAGTTTCTAGATTTTACGCCATAGGCGAAAGAAATTTCCGTGAATTTAGATTACATTAATTATGTAGAATAACTTAAATGTGTTTCTATGTAACAATGGTTTACAAATCTACAAAACATACTCTTTATTTACGTTTATTCTGCTATTTCATCTGTAAGATTCTTGATTATACTTTTCTCGTATATTATATTATTATAGGAAAAACTAAGGCATCGAACTGAGATTAATAAATAAATCATTCAAAATTACGTATTTTATTAGTTTAATGTTAATTTACAACTGAGAGGTTTTTCGTATATGTTTTTGACTTTATTTATGTTTCGAGATAAATTAATGACAATCGTTCAGATTCGTCTAACACACTTATGAAATGGTTTTCATCAATTTTTGTTATTGGTTTCCAAAATAGCTGCAGGTTTTCAACAGGCATATTTCTTATTTTTGACAAGGATATGAAATGCAAAATAATATACTCTACTGGTTTTGTAATTCCAGGTGTTAAAAATTATATTTTTTACCCATTTTTCTTAGCCAAAATTGGTAAGGAAACAAAAACGTTGATTTTTTGTATCTGAAGGAAAAGAGAATAGTTATCAAACGACCGAAATGTAATAACGTCACTTTTTACCACCTCTACTTATAAGCTCTTTTTACAGCGGGATGACAAAAGGATGTCCGCTTGGAGAAAAGAAAAGTGATAAACTGTGTCCAAGGAGAATACAGTCCAGCTGAGAACATCTAAGTGGATTGTAAAGGTTTTTATCGCAACGCCACAGGTCACCTTAATGCTGCTTGGGAGTGGACGATCTTGCACAGAAACTATGGAGAAGGGTGAAACCTAAATATTACTAGGATCGCTTTCATAGCAGTAAAAGCCAGTTGAGTGGAGTGATCATGTTTCAGAGTTCTTTATAAAGCAATAAAAAAATGTTTATAGATATAGTACAAAATACAACTATTTCCACAATTTTACTTATCAGTTTCGCTCGGAACTATCAACATCTATAAGACGTTTTATAAGTGAAGTTTTAAAGACAATCAATCTTACATGTAGGTTCAATTATTGCGTAGTAAATAACAGTTTTGTTCACATAGTTAAAAACAACTAACAATTTATTAGTCAACATTATGAATTAAACTTGGAAGAACAAACACCCGACCTTAATAAGAAATGCACTTATTTTAATGATCTGACAACAGTAGAACGTTGTCTTCATTGATACCTTCATTGCTTACTGCTGGGGCGTTATAATAATGTGTTTGTTACCTTGTGAAACTCTTTGCTCAGCATTCTTTATTCAAAGAAGCTTTAAGGTAACAATGCGTGTGTACTAATCAGGATGAGGTGAAACTTTTAAGTGGTGTTGGTGGAACTTTTATTATAAGCATTTAAAATTATCATTTTAATAGGCAAAGATCGATAAGGAAATAGTGTTTGGATTTATTCTGAAACATTCCCTTTTAATTACCTTAAGTAATAATTTCTATGGTTTAATTTCAGTCAATGTAAACAAACATGTAAAAAAGTTTCATAAAAAAGTTTAAAATGTTACAGTATTTCATTGTGAATATTCAGTAGGATTTTTCAGTGGGAGTATACTTATTATACACACAATCACTTATAAAAAACTTTCTATTCAACATAGTAAATAAGGATTGTCTTTTCTACATAAGCAAGCTTTGTTAGAAAGGTTATTCACATAAAAACCAAATGTATATTCAACAATAGCGTTGTACTAGTTTCCAATTATAGTAATAACTTTCTAAATGGGTACTTATAACATTATAACATTAAAAGTAGGCCTACATATCTCATGCCTTGCCAAACCGTAGTATATTTTGTTCTGGTTTAATTTGCGAATGCGGAAGATTAAATTATGCAACATTTGCGTATGATTTATCCGCTGTCGAGTGTATCGTCCCGACTTCAATAATGTTATCGCTCGTCGTATGTCACTGTCACATTTGCCTTCTCGACGTGTCTTCGCATGCTATTTATTACGTTAGGAGGAGAAAATATTGACAATATGGCGAATAGAAATTCCAATGGAGGATAAAACATCGTTCAACTTTAATTTCTTCCAATTCCAGGGAAGGAAAGTGTGCACTTTCCGATATTGGTGTTTATGTGAACCCTTTATTGTCATGTTTGTTTCTGTCATTGGGTAGAGATTACCAAAAGTTATTAAGAACTTTTTCAATTGAAATTATATACTACTTCTGTCACATATAATGAATAAAAACATATTCATCAGACGATTTTCCCAGATTTTGAATATTTGATTATATTTGATTTGAATATTTACACTAGTGTTTGTTTGGTTCGTGATGTATTTTTTTACTCAAAAGCTCCATCCATAAAATTGTCCATACTTTTTTAATTTAAAGTTAAATATTTCATCTTGACGATCAAAAAGGTTGAATAGAGGCAGGGCAGGAGCCCCTCTAAATACTTCAGAGTTAAAACAAATATTTAGCAATATTATAAAATGTTTTTCTCCCAAAAGAAGGGTTTAATCGGTGATCATAAATAGAAATTCGACCTATAATAATGATAGAACTGTATGATTAAGACTCTGACCTTGATCGAGGTAACGACAAAAATAACAAACAAATAATTTTGACAGCAGATACTGTTACTTTATCTAAAAGGGAGATAATATATAATTTAAATTTATTTGAATGAAAGTAGGAAGTACCTGTTATAAAGTTTGTAATTTAACATTACAATGACATTCTTTAATCTCATCTTAATGTAATCCATACGGAATATTGATATTGTTATTGAACTATAACCCATATAGCGAATGGAGATAGTATATTTAAAGAAATAAATTTCGAATTATGTACTATCAAATACACGTATTTCCAAATAGTTAAGCGTTGAATTGAATTTAAAAAAAAAACTTATTCCGCCCATTAAAGATACGTTATTTACGTTAGATTAGATACGTAATCTAATCATCAGCTCCAAAACTGTTTGTGTCAAAAGTAGAGAATATATAATACTGATTGGATCAGAGAAAATTCATTAGACTAAATTTTATATATCGTAAATATATTTTAAAACATCTAAGCTATTAATCTGTTACACAGTTTTGTATTGATTCATGTAGCGTCAAAGTAACCTACGATTAACAATACATAATCGCATGAAATCGCAAAATGTAGGAAACATATTGAATGGAGAGGTAAAACTCACAAATAGTTTTACAAAGCCTATTACAGTATTTTTAAATATTTGCTGCAGAGTAGGTAGAATTATAGATATCAGCGGGAAAGTTAGAGTCATTTATTATTGAAAGCATTGTTTATCGTACAAATGTATATGATAACTATAAACATTTCACAACAGATATTCCAATAGACCAGTTACAAAATAATTGGCTAGTCTCAACTCGTGTGTAGATTTCAACAAGAAAAGCTTGACCTTTTTTTCATTTTAGGGTTGTTAAATATTTCAAATTTAGCTGATTTCCACAATCATTTTGTAAAATGTTTCAAGCACATTTGTTAAAGTATTAAAATTTTAGTTTAATGACCTTTTCCTACGGTAAATGTTTTGACTACACTACGTTTTGGCAGGTTAAGGAACTCCACCTGTTTTCAAGTGATCTAAAAATATAATTTATGTTTACGTAATTACCTTATCCAACCTAACCTATCTAAGTTATTTTATTTTATTTTTTAACTCATACATAACGTAATAATATATCATAAAATTAATCATTATGTACTTATAAATGATTGTACTACTTATCATAAAAACACAATATTATTGTTTACCACCAGTTCTCAGCTTGCGCTAAAGTGGTGGGAAACTATATATTTCAACGACTTAAACATTATTACAATTAATTTCTTAATAGTTCAATTAATTATACCTACACGCTATTCAACCACACCGGTTACATTATCTCTTACGGAAGGGGAGATCGCAGATAGGGCGGGAAACAGGGTGGGAATCGAAGGGAAATTCAGCGCGGCGCCAGCATCGACCGTGCTGCATCACTGGCGCGCTGAGGCTGAGGCGGGACTACTGCAGCTCCTGGACTACTGAGATGAACTGGTGATGGTGCTAAACACCCTGTCGGTGGCCGTGGTGTCGCTGTTGACGTTGCTGTCCCCGGGGGAGACGAATCCTGACGCCAAGAGGTTGTACGATGATCTCCTCAGCAACTACAACCGCCTCATCCGACCCGTCAGCAACAACACGGACACGGTGCTGGTGAAACTAGGACTCCGCCTTAGTCAGCTTATAGATCTGGTGAGTACATCGTATTCTAGGGTGTGGGGCGTGGAGGATGATGCAGGGTGTAGCTTTCTAGGAGTTGTGATTAGTGTATCGGGGATGGGCGGTTGAAGGCTCAACATGTTAAATAAGTTGAATGTACTAAATGCATGATAAGAGAGAGCGCTTTAGCTTAGTATAGGTAACGGCATAGGTATTTAAAGGCTAAATGCTGTCTGTGATCATAAAATTGTATTCAGTAGACTCCGAGAGGGCATTATGATGTTGGTAATTAATATTACGCTTAGGCAATGGGCAGACTTAAAGGTTAGCGGTGATTTGTATAAAACACGCTTAATGGGCAAGCGAACCATATAATTTCTAGGTTATATAACAAGGTGGATGATAATAGTATACATTTGGATAAGGGTACATAGTATGGCGATTTAACGTTACGCTTAGGCCAAGACCTAAGGATAGCTTTACAAGTTAAACTGTAATCCCTACTAAATTTGTAATTAATAATGTGTAATAACTAAACCATATACTTTCTAGGCAGTATTAAGGTTAAAGATTATCTGAGCTGAAGCCTAATATATTCAATCGTTCAGAATATATATGATGTTAATTTTAAAGTTAACTTTTAGAGAGATTCCGGAAATGGGAGTAATATTAAATACGCATTAGTTAAATCATATAACTCTTAATTTCATTGTTTCCTTTGGAAATTTAGGTTTTGAAGGATGATTATTTAAGGAAACAAATAAAAGCATTGAAACGGGAATAGCTTTAAATTCTTAAATGATATGTGAGATCATAAGTTAAACTTATTTAATGTTATAAGGCCTTATAGGTTGTTGATTAGAAAATGTTTTAGCTAGGCCAGGGGAAGAGTTGAAATTATTCAATAAACAGTAAAGGATTTAGTTTAGGGATTCGGTGGTTAGGAAATAACCTTTAGCTGTGTCCTGGAGATTACGGCTTATAACATTGTTTCAATGTAGTATGATGCCGGTTATGTTTGTTTATATGTTAAATATAACATACCTAATGTGTTATGTAAATGTGGTTGTGTAAGATAAATAGTTTAATTATGAATCTTCTATTGAATACCTTCAGTAACCTGTTCCATGATATGTCGTTAGTATTATATAATAATACATACTAGTAATAACACTACCAATAATAATAATAATAACAATAATAATAATGACAATAATAATAATAACAATAATAATAATAGTAATAGTAATAATGCTACTAGTATGTTACAGGTGTACAGTTATAACGGAACTATTATTACAAACTAGGCGTGTTGCATTATAAGTGTCGTCAAGTAAGTTCTTTTCATTATATTGTAGGAATACGTCAAATTAAAAAGTAAACGTATATCATAAGCAATATAAAGATTTAGGAGGGTTTAAAATTAAAATATAAAGGGTTTTTGTTATCTGGGTTTAAAAATATTCATGGTCTGCTAGGGTACGTAGAGTACTTCAAACCAGGCAGCTTCAACCAGTGAGTTAAAAAGTAAAAATTTTAGCAATTATTAGTATTTCGAACAAAACTATTTTCAAGGTTTTCCGTCTCGTTTTGTTACTGAATAGGTAGGAGAAATTGTGACGACAAATTTCCTCATCGATCATAATTGTCTAGCAATTGTCCAGACGAGAAAATAGAATGAGTCTTTACCTGTTATTGTAAATAGTAAATCCGTTTGATAAAAAAATGGGCACTTAGTTATACTGTACTTACGTTGGAAATGGTAAAGACTCAAAATATATATAAGGCCTGTAATTATTTATATTTTTTACTGATTAGTTCACGGTATTTAATTTAATATACAGGGTAAGTTAAAAGTCTGGAGACCCCCTGTTAATTTTTTATCGGCAAATACTAGAAAAAATAAACTCGGCACCCCTTTATGGCATGTTGTAAAGTATTTTTTTTTTTTTTGCATAACCAATAACCACTACCTGGTGTGCATCCCCAAAATGGGGGATTTTGGGGAAACTAAAATATTTCAAAAGGTAATACCCATCGATTGACCCTTCATTTTGAAGGTCCTGGTAAAAGAAACCCAACAACCTAAACTAGAGGTTTCTATCTCAATCCAATAAAAAATGGCTGCCAACTGAAATTCTCAGAAGTTAAATTTTAGCTCTCCAAATCTGGAAACCCCCTGTACATTTTGTAACGGCTCACACTAGGAAAACTAAACTCTACACAGCTTTATGTTATGTTATTATGTTATGAAGTACATTTTGTTCCTAACTGCTACTTGGTTGCTTAGCGAGCACGTTAGACAATTGAATATAAGTCGTGACATTCGCCGATGGAAAGTAGTCAAGGATTGAGCCCCCGAGTAACAAATAAAAAAACGAAATAACAAATCTTCGTTAGTTTACGTTGGCCAAATTAAAAAAAAATATAGTAAACATTACTTTCGCATATTAAACATTTATTTTCGGAGTAAGCAATGTAATGATGAATTTTCCGATGTGACAAATATGTAACGAAAACAGGCCATTTCATAGTAGAGAAGCGAAAAGATTATTACAAAACCTAGATGAAATCCAAAATGTTGAAAGTGATCCGAGTTTCCCAAGTACAAATTGTTTAATGGTTTGAAAAAAAACCGCACTAATTAGTTTATTATAATTTTTTTCTTACAAATATTGTGTTCACTAAATATCTTTTCCACATTGTTGATACTACAATTAGACTCATCAGTCAATAATTAAACTCTAATTAAATTAACTGATTAAACATAACGTATTTTTACACATTGGGAAACTAAATAACCGAACTGCCCAAGGAATATAGCTTTTAATGACTTTGTAAATATTTAGACTAACAACTTAGAAATGTCAAATAAATGTTATTGATAGCGCCTTTTAGGGTCACTCGTGATCAGTTAAGTAGGCAAATTGCCAAAATCTGCCTTCCTACCAAACAACCAGGCGCCATCGTCATCGCCAACGGCGACGTTAAACTTGTTAAATCTACCATGATGACGTAAACAATATACTAGTGGATTTGACTATTGTTGAAGAGGCTTACTACATACAAGGTAAATATATTTAGCAAGGGTATCGTGAAATTATTTGTTTTTAACCATACACTATCTTCATATGTGAACGGGTGTTTACTCACAAATATTTTGTAAAAAAATGAAAGAAATGAAAGAATAAATTGTTAGAAATTCATCTGGAAGGAAAATTAAAAATTTAGGCATTTTTTGTATTACAAAGATATTGTTTGGCGTTTGATAACTTTCGTTTTAAGTTTGAATATTAATTTACTGCTCAAGTGTTATTATATGTCTAAACTTATTTTCTTTAAGTATAGTACGAGGTGATACGATAAAACTAATTCTGGTTATAATAGAATAAATAGTTATTTGTTATGTATATTCAAATTGTGTACTATTGTAGAAAATGACTATGGAAGTTTAATTTAATAAAGACAGCATGTCAGGCATATTATTAACATTTATTTTGTAGTGTATTTTAAGAATATCTTACTCAGTAAGCTCAGTTTAGAACATTATATTTCACGATGAAGCCCTTTTAAAATATTATTATACTCCAAATAGATCCGGTACATGGATATGAAATCCGACCCTTGATATACAACATACTAATTATCGCTCAACCTAATTCCTTATCTTTATGAAAGCAGAGCGGTATTAGTTTAACCGTTAATAAAAACTTTCAAAAAAGTCAGTGACACCCTTTTTTTAACTATAGCCACATTAAAACCTTGTATCTTTATTATCACAATCGAAATAAGATTATTAAATCCAAACAATCGGATATCCAAATAAGTAATGATCCAAGAAGTCCTTTACACCCTTACGCGGCACTCTCTATTTATTTACTTATTTAATTTATTGGCTTTATATTCTTAGGTACTGTATATGTTTTTTTTTTTTTTTTTTTTTTTTACATTCATCTAGAGTCACTAAAATACTCCTTACCTTAGCCTGAGAAGTTTACTTGCTGAGTGTTTTTGACTTGCAAGATAATCAGACAATTAAACTCAGTATTGGTTTTGTCTGAGAAAACATTTAATTTTTAATATTTATATCTACCATTGATTTTTACAAAAGCCGTTACCAATCACTATCCAAACACAACTTCATACAATGAACCAGTTTAGGGAAATGAACGGACTAGGGAAAGGTTTGTTTCCCTAGTTTGTGATACAATGCACCAACTCGTCAAATACATTCTTAGTCAACTCTGCCGCTAAGTGTAAGCTGGTGTTGTAATCTGAATTAATGGGTTATCCAACTCTCGACGGTAGAGTACAGAATACCAGCCTAGCCCGGGGTGAGTGTTGTTGGGGAGCTAATTATATTGACACAGTCAATCGCTACAGGCGGCTCGGGTGAAGTATCCAACATCCATTTTCGTTTAAAGTTAACAGCTTCAATAAAGTATTAACAAAACATAAAACACTGAGCCACGTTATAAATTGTACTTTGTGATTTGAATATCCCAATAGTTGTGATTCATGTGGTGAAGATTGATATTTTAAAACTGTATAATGTGCTATACAATAATACCACAAAAATATAGTCAGCCAGATTACACAAAAAATGATGATGATTTCATACTTTATATAGAAAATACAGTGTAAACACCTTCAAAACACTGTACATTGTACATAGTTAAAATTAAGTAATTTTACATTCCGTATTTTATGTTTAGTAATTTAAACTCACATGAATTAAAACCAGTAAATCCCTTATATCTGCATTCGGAATCTTACGCTCGTAAATAAGGTTTTTCCAGAGCGGAGGAAAACGATCGTATTGGACATCAATAAATCAAGAGCTCAATACCAACATGGCGTGAGGGATGGCAGAAATTAAATTAATAAATCAAATGATAAATTGCAACTGAATCAAGTCTAATGTAAATCATTTCAAATGATGATTATAATGATTTTAGCGAATTTCCCTATAGGGAAGTAGCTATTACCGTAGGTGGCACGGTAAGACCTAGACCCGGGACCGATTTACTTTTTCATTTTGATGTCCCCAGAGGCCAAAAACGCCATTCGTTCAAATTTTTATATATGTATATATATATAGACTTATATATATATATACGTCCGTGAACGCGATAACTTGAGTAATTCTTGTCCGATTTTGATGAAACTTGGTTTAAAGGTGTAAAGCGGGATAAACTTGAACGAGTTCGCGAACCAGCACGATCGGACCATGGGAACGGGGCTTTACGGGGGGTTTTATGGGGTAAAAATTGGTTTTTCTCACTTATGACCCTCAAAACACAAAATTTCCCGATTTCTCTTTAGACCTTTTTAAAGAGCTTAAAAAAACAAATAATTTAGTATATAAAAGTATTTTTGTTCGATTATTAGTAACGGAGAAAATTAAAAAAATTGTAAATTTAAAATTCCCATGTTATTTTTATGGAGAATATTGTCAAATGTTGTAGTTTGCTTGTTTATGGATATATTTTGAATTTTGATCAAACTTGGCAAATTTATTTATTTTGTACTAAGCTATCAATATTTTACTCAAAAACACACTTTATTAGTTTCCTTGTAGCAGCAAACCTAGGTACTCGTTAAACCTAATGTTATTAAAATATATTTAACTGAAAATCAATTCAGACAAATGGAAATTCGCTTAGTCGGCAGGTTTGCTGCGGCGGGGGTATTTTTGAATTGTGTTACACATAAAGGTAGTATATGTTTTATCCAGAAGCAATATGAATCTTTGATAGTTATTATATTCTACAGAAATTTATTAACCTTGCTTTTTGAAAGGCAGTACAATGTTTGCATCATTTGCTGATATTGGGCATTTAAAATCACACCCCATAAAAAAAATACTGAAATAAAGATTGCAACTTGAAGGTACAAAAATGTGCTTTTGAATTAATTTGTACCAACCGATGTTTAACTATCTAAACCACGTGTCAAATTTGATACACCCCTTATACTGACTAAACAATGGAAAATTTAACGTACTTTTGGGTTAAACACATCTTTATAAAATATGGGGCGAATCTGTAATGTTTTCCCTTGTACGCTTTCTTTATATTAGCTGGCAATGGAACAATGTAAGTTATTTAGTAATACTATAGTACAATTATTTATGTACCCAGCTAAAGTAGCTTGGTGGTATGACATTGGGCTAGTAGTCAGACACGAAAGTATATTATATATATATATATATACAATAGCACATTCACACAGAACAGGAAACCTTTACAAAGCACATTAGACAGTGCAACTACATAAATTGGCAACGTCATTGCGGCAAAAAACATACGTTCGACCTCTCGATTTTGAACATGACAAACGTCCCAATATCGTAGCAGCCGTATGAAACATTTCCCAATAAAAGTGTGCGATTTGAACGCGACGTCGTTGTGACAGATGTGTCTCTGTTACAATAAAGTGGCCAGTGCGACATGTGTCAGATTTGTTATTCAAGATGGCCGCCAGTAAAGTCCAAACTGTTGGAGGTGATCCAAAACACTCTGGACTGCATCTCCAGTGACTATCCGGCAAATATTTAATGCTCGGAGAGCCCCCGAACATGTACAACGGTGAGCTTTTTACGACCTACATTTTCAGTGTTGCTCCCCAAAAATAAACATTGCATATTGTTTGTGTACGAACTTTTTATCTTATATTTAATTCTATTCCGTGTTTTACGATTATTAAGAGTTTGTATTTATATTTAAATACTCTGGTATTGTTGTTACTTACGGTATGTTGTTAGAAAAGAAAGCACTATGAATTAAATGCCCAAATATGGGCAAATATATTCACGATTGTTCTCAGTAATAAGCCAATAAGCTGTTGGATTTATATATTTATTTATATTTTTTCTGAAAACTTTTGTTGCTTCAATAATATGATACACAACCGTACAACCCAGAGTTACACAATATGTGAAACAATAACCACCAATTTAATCAACCTGATTTGGTGGATCTACACAATCACTTTGATATGGTGGCACATAGGTCACATATTATTCCATTAATTAATAAACACAAAATAAACATGAATACACTATTAAACGTCTCATGCATTTATTCCAACCTATAGCCGTAATTTTGATTACAGCTTGCATAAAGGTTTGTAACTTTGACCATGAGCGAACAAATAGACCTATAAGCATTCAATATCTCTTGGGCACTCATCATACACTCATCTCCCTACATTCGTATGGTCGCCATTTCAAAGTAAAGTATTTACATATTTACAGAGTTAACTCTAGATTGAGCAAATGTAAACAATAAATTGCCATCGGATTGACTCAAAGTCATAGGTATCTATATTCTAAGTAGGTACAGATCTTGTGATTTACCATTAAGATACAAGCAATACTTAGGGTTTTGTCCAATAATACAAAGGAATACGATCAGGGTTGGGACAGTATCATTTATACTGTGATTAAAAAAGTACTACTAATATTAAAAATAAATAACCCAAAGTAAAATAATTAAAATATTAAATCACTGAATTAAATACTAACAACTCCCAAAAATAAATTGAGCTACTTGCATGAAATAATCGATTGAAAAATTATTACAGAAAATAGTACTTCAGATATAAAAAAATAGACGGTATATTAAAATGTTACGAGAATTGTGTCAGAAACAGTAAGAGAGTAGCATGTATGTTTTCATTACCTATAGAATTTTACAATACTGTTTTTACTTTGTTTACAGGGTTTAAATATGTAGCGTATTACTATTATTCTTTTTTAAAGATGATAAATATGCACCTATTGTAGTCGTTTTTCTATACGATGAAAAAGGTTCACGAGACTGAATTGCATTAAAAGGGTTAAGTCGAAGCGAAGCATGTATGAAGAGGGATGGCTATAAAGCTTCGCCGCCTCTACTTCCCTTACTTCAAAGTAGGTTCTGTAAAAGCCGCCATCTTAAATATTATCTGCATAACTTAAAAAAAACCTATCTCTTTTGTGGCTGTTTCGTAAATGGTCCATGCACTGCATTTTACTGACCTCTGTAGATTGTGAATTTTATGCCCAAGCTTTTATCAACATATTCTATTTTCAAGGTTGTTTGCTTTTTATTATGTGGTTTTAGCGAATTTCTCTATGGGGAAGTAGCTATTACCGTAGGTCTCATGGACCCGGGACCGTTTTACTTTTTCGTTTTGAGGTCCCCAGAGGCCAAAAATACCGTCCGTCCAAATTCATATACATATATATTTATAATTATATATGTGTCCGTTAGCACGATAACTCGAGCAAAAATGATCCGATTTTGATGAAATTTGGTATAAACGTGTAAACCTACATTTTATTCGAACGAGTTCGCGAAACAGAATGAACGGACTATGTCAACGGGGATTAATGGAAGGTTTTATGGGGTAAAAATGGGGTTTTCCCATTTTCACCCTGTAAACATACGATTTTGCAATTTCTTTCCAAACCATTTTGTAGAGCTAAAAAAAAACAAATAATTTAGTATATTGAAGCATTGTTGTATGTCAAACGGTTACGGAAAAAAACCCAAAAAAGTCAAAATTTTTAAATACCATGTTATTCTTGTGGAGAATAAATAAACTGTTGTATAATAGCTTGCTTGCCTGTGGACATATTTTAATGAAATTTTGAAATAAACTAAGACTAGCTGTAACCCGCGGGCTTTGCCCCGTTTAACTTCTTAATTTTCAAGATTATCTCGTTCGCAAATAATTTGTCATGTTTACATTTTGAAAGAACCAACCTAAAGGTGAGTGAGCGTAGCGAACGAGCTCCAACCTAAAGGTGAGTGAGCGTAGCGAACAAACTTCAACCAGGACGTGATTGAGCCATGCGAACGAGATAATCTTGAAAATTAAGAAGTTAAACGGGGCAAAGCCCGCGGGTTACAGCTAGTAGGAAATAAATCTGACAGTTTTAAATGAATAATTTAGTGGAATTCCAGGCAAGTAGATGGAAATTCGCTTAGTCTGCAGGTTTGCTGTGGGAGGGGTATTATGGTTTGGATCCGTTGTTGGTAAAGTGAAGTTGTTGTGTACACCCCCGGGAAGGTTTGTGTGGATTTAAATTTTGGAAAACTCCTAAATTGGTAAGGTAGAAAAGCCAAACGAACTAGAAAAATAAAAACCAAATTTAACTCACATAATAAATGTTCAGGGAGGAAGTTGATTTTGTGCATTACTCGAAATATATACAAATGAAAGCCGATGCTGAATGGGAAATCTGTGTGTGCATACCTTTAATTAAAGACAAAATATCAACGCTCCACGATTATGTAATGTAATGGCACACGACTAGTTTAAGTGAAGAAACTGATGGTGACCAATGTAATAGAAACGAAAATTTAAATGGCAAATATATGGGAAAAGAAGTTCTCTTGTCACATATTTCACCAAACCCTACAGATGTGCCCTTGGAATTCAATTGTTTACAGTTCTGTTCGTCTCGCTTTTGCGATAACTATACACAAACCTCAAGGGAAATCACTGCAAGTGTGTGAATTAGACTTAACAAATCCACGTTTCTCACATGGGCAACTTTATGTGGCCTGCTCTCGCGTTGGAAAACCAAATAATGAATTTGTTTACACACCAAACGGAAAAAACAAAAAATATTGTTTACAAAAAAGCACTTGATTAATTGTTTTGAAGCGAAATAAGGTTTTACTATTCAACTATACTGTATGGTAAATGATATGTATTATTAAAAATAACAAAAAATGGAGTGCTCTAAAAATGTAAAAGACCCTCCAGAGATTCATATGAAATGAACTCGCGTGAAATGAAACACGCACAGGTAAGCTAATTTTTGGATAAAGTTAATTAAGTGTTCATAGGTTTAGCCTTATAATCAACTTAATACTGATGTACGGTAAATTTATTTTTAAATAACTTCACTAATGTGGGGCTCAATACTTTTATCTTCACCTCATTAATTCCTTGCCTAAATAACAACGCAACGTTAACATTGATGTGGATAGCTATAAAATATTTCCTACTTAGCTCGTACTTAACAAATCTGGAGGAATAACGAAAAATTTATATCAGAACGAGATAAGCCAAGGCTTTAAAAATAAAACTGATCTAGACAGCTCTTTGTATCCTTTGGCAAAACAGAACGGAGTCTGAACAGTATCTAAGCCCCTCTGCCAAATCCAACCCCGACCCTCACTACTTACAACCCCCCCCCCCCCCCCAACAACCACCCATATAAGCTTTGTTGCCATGGAGACCGGAGACGGATGAAGCCACTTAGCACTGCATTGTGAGTTGTTTTCAAAAATATATTGGTAGAAATTATTCGAGAAAAATGTAATCTAGTCATTACATGCCTCAAAATATTTATTTTTATTTACTCAAGCTCAATTATGGCTAAATTTAAATCTTTGGGATTTTTTAAAACAATAATTTTTCTGTCTCAAACACTTATTTGTACGCATATTTGCATATACCTAAGATACAATAATAATATGGTTAAGGTCGTATGCTTACTTTCCTGAAATAATATCAGTAAATCCCATCTTATGCAAATAACATTAACATGTTCTTTACTTGAAAATTCAATCATAAAAAAGTCAAAGCAATTAAAAAGATAAAAAAAAAAAACAGGAACGTGTATGGTTTATTTAATTTAAATTCTTTTATCAGTGAAAGTGAGGTAATAATATGTGTTGTCTTAATTAGGCGTAACCTACTATATCAAGCTTAATCAAATGTGTTGACAAATTTTGGCTTTTCTCTGTAGACCTTTTATCAAATAGTAACGCCTTAATAATAAAATATACGCAGGCTCAATGTACCCCGACTACCGGCTAAAAACCTCCTCATCTCCCAAAGACAGGGATGACACCAACAATCACCATTAGGACCACAATCTTATTTTTTCCGACTGCCAGCGACAAGTCGCTTTTCTGCACCCACTCGTTGACTCAGAGGCTCACTACTTAAAATTTTATCTTTGCCTCCTCGACGTTTCTGCCTATAACCAAATCGTGACGTCATCAGCGTAGCCAACGAGGCGGGTATCGTCGGGAATTCAGAGTCTTAACAACTTTTAGAGATCGGGTTCTAGGACCAATCCTTGTACAAAACCAGAAATGATTGCGATCAGACGCTGGCCTTCGGTGGTGGCACAAAACAAGACACGGTCCAAAAGGTAGAATTAACTCGCGATGCATCAAAAACGGATGTTGTTCTAACCCAGATGTGAAGGTAAAACGAGTAAGCTATACATTTTATTATAAGCTGTTACAGTTTGGATCAAAAAGCCAATCTCAATCAAATAAATTATTTACTTTTCAATAAATATCAAACTAATATGACGTTTGGTATTCAAATAAAAGATCTCTTTTACTTTTTCAGGAAAAAAATAAACTAGAAACTGACAAAAAAGAACGTTTGGTATAACAAAGCTTTGTTGAAATAATAATCGTTTTATAGCCTTGCTTTCAGCAAAACATACATTTTTATCCCAAATGTCTTTGATAACAATGGCCACTCAGTTGTGGTTCAAACCACTAACGAACCACAATATAGTGGTTACGTGTCGAGTCACGTGATGCGGGGAAGTCATATTCTGGTGAAAAGCCGATTATCTTTTCTACTTTTTACATTTCAGAACAGTGGTTTGCTTTTACCTGCCGGAAACCTGGTATTAATACCTTTATAATCTGGGATTTGTGCAGTCATATTAATGTAATACAGGGTAAAGAAGTACTTAATATATATTTGGCATATATATTAACGGTTTCATAAATCCAGTTTTTTTTATTTGGTTTCTTTTGTACATACATACATACAGGGTGATTGATATAAGTGTGCCAGCCGTTTTATTCACAAACTATAAGAGATATCAAAAAAAGTTAAACGGTAAGTGCCTTGGATTTTTTATTAAAAAAATTGTAGTCAAGTCAAAAAAATTATTTTAGCCGCCATTTTTCCAATATGGCCACCAACTTTGATTTTTCTTATGGAACACCCTGTATTTTATGATGTATTCTGGTAGAAAATGTGGTTTTAAGTAGATTTTATTCCTGTGATTTTTTTCAAAAACCTAACCGTTTCAAAGATAATAATGGTTAAAGTTTTGAAATTTTTGCATGAGAAAGAGTTTCGATACAGGCCTAAGCAAGAATGCCAGCTGTTTTATTCTAAAACCATTCAAAATTTCACAACTTAAACCATTATTATCTTTGAAACGGTTAGGTTTATGAAAAAAATCACAAGAATAAAATCGTCTTAAAATTACATTTTCTACCAGAATACATCATAAAATACAGGGTGTTCCATAAGAAAAATCAAAGTTGGCGGCCATATTGGAAAAATGGCGGCTAAAATAATTTTTTCGACTTTACTACAATTTTTTAAATAAAAAGGCCAAGGCACTTACCATTTAACTTTTTTTGATATCTCTTATGGTTTTCGAATAAAACGGCTGGCACACTTATATCAATCACCCTGTATACAAATTTGCTTATTCAAAGCTGTGACCTGGATTTCAGGGTGTAATTGTTTAATTATTTTTAGTTAAGCCATCATAAGTACGTCTATTCAAGTTGCGTGGCTGTCGTATAGTTTCATCATTAGCTGTAAACAATATAAATATTGTTCATAAAATTTTAATATTGCTACAACTCTTAGAAAATGTTGTCACTACTAAAAGACATAAGGACACAAAGAGATATTTATCAAAACATAATTGTATCAGTATTTGGCTGTTTGAGAACGTTCGAAATAATAAAACTTTAGTATTAAATTATTTGGATAAATTCTACAAAATTAATTTAAACGATTGTGATAGCTTTTACATTGTACACACTGCGAACCTTCAAAAACGACATGTTCGTGTGGAGGAACAACAAACTAGAAAGATCAAGTGTCGCACAACACCTATTACAATAGACGGTGGTTCCGTAGTTACCACTCATGCGAAAAAATTGAGGATAATATATGTATTTTAAAGAATTGTAAGAAAGGAAATGCAATGAATGCTTGGGAAGAATTGTATATTTACAAGGAACAATTTAAAAATAGAAATAAGCAGATTAACGAACAAGTAGATTTTGACTCCTTTTGTACTCATAGAAATGTCTTGGCTGCTACTTATATCCAACGAGTTCAACACTATTGCTTACATCTCACAATTATTTTATTTTTAATTTTTTTTAAGTAGGTGGTTTAACTATTCTTCCATTTCAAGCGTAAATATTATGATAAATTTATTTATGTGGTAACCAACTAACTGGAGCACACCAAATGAGATGTATGAGATGTATGTAAAATGGACCCTACTAAATAAGGGCCCTACTTATTTTTACAATATCTCAACACAAGAACATAACTTCTAAATTATTTCATTTGTAGCCTTGTCATCGTGTTGAATGGTAAGAGTAAAGTGTAAAAAATAAGTAAAATTACGTTATGAAGCAACTAACACACCAGAGCACACAACAAGTATATGCGGTGTTCCGCACGACAACCGTTTGCAAAATGAATTATTATTTGATCAGAAAGTTCTCAGTGAATCTCCGGTTAAGCTAAAAAATTGAAGAAATGTGCCTGATGAAATTGTCATACACGTCTCACTGGGGGGTGCGTTAAAATCTTTAATAGTCGCATCTTACACACAACAGCCCTAACCAAATATATTGCGTGGATATGAACGTGTGTAAAAAGTGTTATCAGTTGATTGAAGTGGTAAAATAGACGGAGGATTTACGATCAGTCGACGTCGGTGATATGATCAGAGAGCGGCATATTTCATCACACAGTGACGTCAGCGGGCCTTATCATTCGCCATGGGACTTCGGCCGAATATCAACTATGTATTGATGTTTAATTTAAACCGGGTTCTTATTGGATCTATTTTACAAACCTTATCATCATTTTAATGAGTCTCAATGTTCTTCGGAAGCGCCTTCGTGCGTTACTTCCATCTTCGGTCTCTGGGTTTTTACTGTGTTCAATATGATAGAACTGAACTCACACGAGAGTAAACCTACCATTCTGAATACATCAGATGAATATAATGTATTTAGATGATATATATTCAGATGAATATATTTAGTTTTGAAAAAAATAGTACAGTATTCCTACGGTATTATTTTATTTCTGTTAATGGTTTACGAGTGTTTGAAAATAAACTGTTCATCAATACCGATGCTGAAAAACCATATACAATAGTTTACCCAATAAAAAAATTTGAATTCAAGTGACCGTGATATTTATTCCAATATGACATGACATTGACAACAATTGACCATGTCAATTTCGATTTGCAGAGCTTCGTCCATCGGTTCGTTATGAACGGTCTCGACTTCGAGTATGTATAAGTGGTTCTGTTCAATCATTCACTCATATGCATGGATCAGCAAATCCAACATAGAAGCCACTCTTATGACAATATATTGTTTGTTTGTGATATTAATACGTTTGATAAAATTAATTGTCAAAGTACTATTTTTCTCGGCTCAAAGCCCTTCGGATAGCTTTCAGTGTATTTAAAGTTTAAACGGGCTTAAATACTTGTGCTAGAATAAGTCAAAATCCATATTATTCTATGCATCCAGCCTTTTCCTACCCTACCAAGCTGGTCTAGGGGTAGAGTGCAGAGTTTCAGTCTCATAAGTCACAGGTTCAAATTCTGCTATTCACTAAATACTTTAGCCTGGTAATAATACCACGACCCTCCAAGCCTAGCCTGAAGTAACCTGTTAAATGATGCTTAGCCTGGCGTCCTATGATGTTTAGAAAGTATATTTGACGTAATAACCGTCTTTTTTGGATTACCAAAACCAAGTAATGTACTTAAACACTAAGTGCCTTACTGTGTGTGACAGTGGATAATCAAGATCAATCTGTTAACGGTGCTCGATTGCTTTTACACATTCTTCTAATTCAAGATTTACTCAGCTTGCATTTGTTTAAACAATGACAACAATGCTTTAATTAAAACTGTATCTAAAGCAAACTCCTTAAACCTTCTAATCCCAAATTACAAACAGCAAACTATCCACCATTAGTTTACTACCTACACTAACTTAATTCAATGTAAACACCAACATATATATTTGAAATTAATTACATGAGGCACTACAACTAACTAAAGGTCAAGACTGAAAAAACTAGTAATTATTTAAAGACATGCGCCGCCAGAATCACCGCCTTCATTAGAGATGCTCTTGCCCTTACGGTAGCCCTTGAACCTTTAACTTTTGTCCTTAGAGCCATTCTTTAATTTGAATACATAAAGAAGCAAGCTTTATATTACGTTGTCTTTGGTTGACATGGAGTCAAAGATAATGAGTTTTTTTTTTTATTGTAGTACTTTTTGGAATCTATTCGATTTTTTTTGTAAAGCGTAGTGCACGATAACTGAATGCTATGTTTTAAATACAAGATTTTTTTTAAGTATACTCAAGACTCATTCATTTTAACACCAGTACGAGCTGCCAAACCCGTGCTTCGCCAAAGGGGGAATACGCGGAAGAAAATAATTCTGTTACTTAGATCTGCTGTATGATATAGTTACGAATCTATTTATTTACTTGGGAAACAAAACACATATTTTACAACTTAAAGTAGTAAAATTCGTTCCATTATATGCCAAATACATAAGTGGCGCAAATGCATGCTTAGTTTGACAACTATCAGATACAACTCATTATTACTTTTACAATGATTTTTATCTGGTTTCACTGAGTTTAATTTTAAGAGTTGCATTACTTTGTATCCAACGACATTTTGCTAGTAAAATTATAAAGTATCATATATTATTTATATTACAAATAAAAACTCAATCGTCAAACCATATTACTTGATTCTGGCAAAAGAGCTAAACATGGTGTTTTCTTTAAAGTTATTAGTTTACTTAAGTAGTAAGTTGGGTTTTGGTGTATTGGCTTTTACCATTGTGATGGAAAATGTTCGCAATAAACCCTTAAACAACATTACAATTTTAATTGGTAACTGCAAATAGAAATGTTGTAAGAATAACATTGAAGTTTTCAAAGTTCTCTAAACTACGTACATTACTATGAATTGACTTTGTTTTGTTCAGAATTCAATATTGGTTGTGCAGAGATAGTATTTGAGTCAAACAATTTCCCAAGAACTGTTGTAAAAGTAAGCTACAACTCCGGGAATACTTGAAGATGTTTATTGTTGTAAGGTCTCTGTGGTTGTATAACCTGAAGACTAGCGCCAATAACAACAAGGCTCTGGGGAAGAGGCGCCGGCTCCTTCAAACTTTGACCAACATCAAAACATTATATCAGCTGTAATAATAACCATTTTACACAACGAATATCACAACTTTTACAGCTCTTGTTTATTGTACACTAGATCATTTTTAACTTCTGATACATAAGTGTATGGCCATTTCAATTGATTTTCACGTTTCCATGATAAACGGAACTTTGTTGTTCCGATGTCCCGTTATCAAATTCCTCTAATTACTAATGGCTTTAGCTTGGTAACAATGTAATGACCATTTAAGAGATGTAACATTGACTATTCAGTATTCACCTCTGCGTAGAGGTATATTGTTGATGGTCAAACTCTTCTGAGCTAGATGGTATGTGCATATAGGACGTCAAGAAAACTATTCTTCTGTACCACCAGGAGCCGCGCTTAAATCATTTAAACAGTCCCCCGCCGTGAAACATGTATGAGATTTTATGAGAGTGTCTGGTATATTTTACTCATAACTTTAATTTTTCATTCACACATTCAATCGAATATCTTCAAACCCTGCCAAACATATTTAAATGCTAACTCTATCGTCTAAAGAAAATATTAAAATTACAATCAACAAACTAAACAGCATCAATATACACATACACTAAAGTCATTCAATTTGTGCTCTAATGTATATTTCAAATAATTTTAAGTAGTAGACGGATGAAAGTAACGAGCAAGTCTGAGTAATCTAGTAATTATTTCAAGTCATGCGCCGCGAGAATTGCCGCCTTCATTAGAGATGCTCTTGCCCTTACTGCAGCCCTTGAATCCTTAACTTTTGTCCTTAGAGGTGTTCTTTAATTTTATTAAGAATAATATACTTTGATAAATAAGCAATATTTTTATCACTATGTCTTTGGTAAATAGGTCATAAAATGAGTTTGGTATTGTGACAGATAGGAACTCGGATTTGCTTCGTTTGTAATGAGTAATGCATGACAGTCCTATGCTAGGTTATCAATCTAAGATATTCCATTTGAATTTCAAAACCTATAATTTAGTTTTCGTCTGCAATTTTACGCATCGTTTGTATTTTAAGTAGAAATGTTGGGTATATAATGCTCATTATATAAAATCCAATGTATGTATGTTTGTTTGTTTGTCCTTTATGGACTCTGAAACCGCTCGACAGATTGTAATGAAACTTTCATGTATTATTAGGCATTATTCAAGGATGGTTTGTGTGAAATTTGGTGCAGATCCGTCAAAAGGGCTCCGCCCCAGTGACTCTGGAGTTTCCCATGTTAACCTTATGGGTACTCATATTAAATGGAATTAAAGAATTTCAACAGCTGGCTCAATTAAAAAAAAAATGATTCTGTGATGTTCGATAGCATTAAAAAGTTGATAGGTTTACCATCAGGGTGCAGCACTATTATTTTTTTAAATTTATGACAACAGCTAATTTGCAATCAAAAAAGGGTGAGTGAGCGTAGCAAACTAACCTCAACCTGTAGGCGAGTTAGCGCAGCTAACGAGCTAACCTGAAGGCAAGTGAGCGCAGCGAATGAGCTCCAACCTAAAGGTGGGTGAGCTTAGCGAACGAACTTCAACTAGGACGTGATTGAGCCATGCGAACGAGCTCATCTTGAAAATGAACGAGCATTTGGCATAAAACCACATTAGGACAGGACGACGTCTGTCGGGCCAGCTAGTCAATAATAAATTCGGGTTTTGGTTTGTATGAAAAAACTGAAAATTACCTGCAAAGTTTTGTTTCACGCCAATATTAATATTTTGTGA
This sequence comes from Macrosteles quadrilineatus, assembly GCF_028750875.1. Classification (NCBI taxonomy): domain Eukaryota; kingdom Metazoa; phylum Arthropoda; class Insecta; order Hemiptera; family Cicadellidae; genus Macrosteles; species Macrosteles quadrilineatus. The sequence continues at coordinate 103,641,315 of NW_026542602.1, read as the reverse complement.
TTAAAATTTATGACCCCCTCGAGCGACCAGTATGGTTTGCATGGCAAATTTCGTGTTTCGTACTTTTTTCCCCTCGAGCCCTGTAAAACTCGTTGTTTCGCCGAATTGACTATCAACAGCCTTCATTATAGCTGAAACTAAATAAGGTATATACATACCATTATTACTTTTATGTTGAGGTTTCCCCTGGTAGACCTTTTGAGCTTTTCTCTGTTAATTTATATTTACTCGTTTTTTTTTCAATTGAAACATGTTACCCCCTTTTGTACTTAAAATAAAAATGATGAGCCACGATGTATGTTCGTGTTTTAAAAACTAATGAAAATATCACACAATTAGTACTTCACTTAGGCAAACAGATTTACTTTAATATTTTTAAATTCCAAGTCAATCAAAAGTCTCAAGATATAATACTCTGAATTAAAATTTTCTAAAATAAATTTAACAAACAACCATCACCGTCATGATAACTTGGCTTAGTTTTATTTGGAATTCAACGATGGTAGTGAGGAAACAGTAGTTAATTAAATCAAAGAATTTTCAACAACCTCTGGTAACAGTTAACTTCAACCTCAGGAATACTTGAAGATGTTTATTGTTGTAAGGTCTCTGAGGTTGTATAACCTGTAGACTCGCGACAATAACAACAAGGCTCTGGGGAAGAGGCTCCTTCAAACTTTGACCAGCATCAAAACATTTATATTGGCTGTAATAATAACCACCCTAGACCTCAAATATCTTCAACATTACAGCTTTTGGTCGTAAAAGCGATGATTTTTAACAATTGAATTATTTGTATGTTTGTTTTTAAATTTCTATAAGACAAAGATAACGTAACATAAAATTAAGATGGGCTAGGTGAAACCCATCGAAATCGACGGTTACTGTCGAGGTTTCAACCAAAATTATTAACTATTAATCGAAGATAAATTACTCAATTTTTGAAGAGTTTGGGTTGTTCGTGATTTAGCAGCGTGCATTAAGTAGTCTGATGTTAAGAATAAATAACTTAAAGAAATCTGATATTTCACTGAAGGTTCTTAGACCGAAACATATAGGATATCGTAGTTAGAATAGAAAAATATATCCAAAATAATATTCCATATTAGGGAAATAATAAAACTTAACGTTTTTAAATTGAGTAATACAGTAAGCTTATCTTGAGCTTAACTGATAAAAAAAAAATCAATGTCTCAAATGAAATCCTGTATTTCTGGGAGTATTCAAAGACCAAGACATATAAAAATAACTAAAATGAAAAGGAGTTACTTTTTTTTGATTATAGATAAGAACTAAAACAATTATAATTATTCTCGATTCGTGATTTAGAAGCGGGTTTCAGGTAGGTACCATGTTTATAATCAATAGCTTAAATGAAAGCCGGTATTTCACTGAAGGTTCTTAGACCGAAACATATAGCATAATGTAAATCACAACTAACTGGTGAAATACATTTTTTATTGAAGTAAGAATTAGAAAAAGAGTATAATTTTTATGTCAAGGAATTTAGGCTAGTATATACATTAATGATGATGCTTGATGACACATCTATGCGTGCATACCTTAATTTAAGACGGAAATTATAAAAATCGGTCGGGTAAAAGAGCCAAACGGAATCGGAAAATAAAAACCAGTATATTTTAATATATGGACTAAAGCTCACCCCGTGGTCGAAAACTCGACTAAAAGTTTGTTTATGCAAACTTCTCAATTTTCACCCAGATATGTCAGATATGTTTTTCTCGTACTGAAAAAAAAAATTAAAATTGCTATGAGAATAGGAGTTAGTCCCGTAATAGTATATTTCATAACGATATTAGAAATTGAGTCATAACATATTTTATATGTTTGAAGTGCGTGATATATCGAGCACTTTTAAATGGATGAGAATATGTATAAACGCACTTTTACTCGTGTTTTGAACGTTACTTTTCTCTGCACTACTAAGACTAATTAATTTATTACTCTTAATTAAACAGACATTGGATATTTCTTTAATACAGTTTGGAACATCACAAAACTAATTGAATTTTTTTAGGTTATGCCTTCAATTTAAAGTTTATATTTACTTTGGTTGTTGAAAATTGAAACAGTTGACAAAACAATAGCAAATATTTGTTTGTTTACGGTGGCAAACATCCAAAAAAGATAGTAAACATTAATTTCGCATAGTAAACATTCTTTTCCGTAGTAAACAATGTAATGATGAATTTTGGTAGGTGATAAACATGTAACGAAAACAGGTCATTTCACAGTAGTGTAGCGAAGAAATATGTATTGAACCAAACAAATTAATTTTTTCTTAACCATAATAATGTAGGATTATACATTAAAACTCCTGCTTGTATGTAACGATATATAAGTCTCTAGAGGCTTTGTTATCATTTCTCCTAGGACTCTGACAAAAACAAATGCTGCACTGAGGTGGAACTGGAGTTAATGTATTGTTTGTAGTCATTGGCAGTGGGACATAGAAGTCTCTTGAGACATGCAGCTGTTGTTTGTATCTTTGATTCTGTAGAAAGAAAATCAACATTGTAGTAGCATAAAAAAATATATAACGTTTGACCTAAGATACAATAGGATCTCAAGGCTTGAAACTCTTGTTTCCAGCCCACGCTCTGTTTCTGTCAACAAGGTATGCTACTTTGATGTACAAAGTGATGTATTGTATGTGGTGATTGACGTATCTCTAGGCATACATCTTTTGTTTGAATCCTCTGGGTTTCTGTAAACAACAGATGTTTTATCAAGGTGCACTGTGGTTCTATACATTTATCACCGTAGCACGATGTATTGTTTGTAGTTATACGGTCACGTTTGGATGGTCTTGCACTTGTTGTTTATTACCACCCTTGCACTAGGCATACGAATTTATCACTAAATTACAGGCATTGAGTTTTGTGAAGAAGTTCATCTGTCGAAATAAATGCATAGATTAAATAATATGATTATTTCCACATAAAATACAGTAAACATAATTCATACTTTTGAGTAGTTATAATTCGTGACAAAAATAATTTTAATGAGAACATAGGTTCCTGCTGAAGGAAAGGTAAAGGGAGGGGTGTGTTTTATATTTAAATCTTGATAGCATAGTATTCAATAAACAAAATTATCAAATTTGTTAAAAGATGTCAATACACAAGACACGTCTATAGTTTTTATTGTCAATAAGAATAGCATGGGAATGTTCAATTCACAGTTTTTTTAATTATCTCCGTTGTTGGGCATAAACAACACTTCAATATACCAAATTATGTTTTTAAGCTCTACAAAATGGTTTAGAAGTAAATTGTGAATTATATATTTTTAGAGTCTAAAATGGGAAAGCCAAAAATTCAATGTTATATAATTACCTCAGAGTAGATGTAGTTAATATAGTGAAAATATAATTTTTAGACATTCCATCACTACCTTTTACCATACAATCTGTTCTCCACTTTATATTGCATCATAGACATGATGCGGTTACTATCGATATTAGCTTAAGTAAATGTCACTTGATGGCAACATCACCATAAAACTAACTCATCATCTAACGCAGATTTGAAAAGCCAAAGATTACCTGATGTTCTGATGTCATGTTCTACGATGTCATTCAAGGGAAAGAGGTTAAATCGGAAATATAAAAATCTCATATTTAATTAAACTCTTTCGGCTCACTAAATCCCAAATTTAATTTAAATTTTGGGCTTCTTTCCCAAATTTATACAGTTTAAAAATATCAAAATATTGAGGCACAAATAAGTAAACCTATTCAAGAGAATAAACAAAAATTTATGACATAAAAATGCGACCAATTAAACCTATTTTGGGGTAGTCTGAAACAACTAAACTCAAGGCCTAACATTGTAGGGTTGTCTACTGATAGTATAGTTAAATTATGTATATAACATACTGTGTATTACTGAAAAATCTTAGGGTTACCAGTACAACATACAAATACATAAAAATACATTGTACAACGTACAAATGTATGAAATCTTTACTTGTTGTGGTGTAATATGCAGCCCCGAACAAACTGCCCTGGTTAACAACGTGTATTAAACACAGGGAAGTATGGACATAGAGCTCTTCTGTACCTTTGTATACATCGTGGAACGAATATATGTACCTTCTTTATGTTTATGAATGATTCATGTTGTAGTACAGTTTTTATCTTGACGTAATCTAATAAAAATAATGAAATTAAAATATGCAGTGTTTCCAAAAATAACAAATCGTCAATTCTGTGAAACTTATTACGATTTCAATAATGCCTACGGTTTCCTTTATTGCGTGCCAAATTAAGGCTATATACCTAGGGTACTGGACTGTGGCATGAATTAAATTAACATACTCTTTGATCCCTTAGTGTTTTCTTCCAGAAAATAGACTACTTAAAGAAAAGCAATAAAATATTATTCAATTTTAATAAACAAAATGGCTTATAACATCACATAAGAGCACGGCAATAAGCACATAGCATGATTAAAACCAGCAATAGGGAGGACAAGACGACAAGATTACAATACATATATCGAATGTTCCAACACGTAAAAATACTTATCAAGAATTTATTTCGACTTTTGTCACTGGGAGTAAAAGAGCTGCATTAGCCTCGTAGCCGTAGCCTCCTCTAATACAAGGTCGAGCCTAGACAAAAGTGGAACCGGCAATTTGAATAAATTGTTGCACTAATTCATAATCGAGCGTCTGATCTTTGTTAATTTTTACATGTATATCAATTTTATATCAATTATTTAAGATGGGGACGCCCCTATGTGCGTATTTTAACCCAAATATGAGTGAAGGATGAGTAGTGCCATCTTGTAGTCTTGTTAGTGATTAAGTCCAACATTTACTTTAGACACAGCCCTACTAGCCCATACGTAAACCTGCAAACCAGATAAATGGCAACTAAAAAACCTACAGTTTATAGTGGAATCTGAACCACATTTTTCTTTGTAATTAATAAATTGGCCCAATTATCAAGATTACTGCGGATAGTCGTAGTACTCACTAGTCTGGACGTTAATCCACACCAAGGAGTATCGCATCCACAGACAATGCCTATAAATATCCACAATTCGTGACCTCCTAGTAGTTGGATTACAGAACGACGCCACCGTCCCAGTCTATTACATTATTAATGGTACAGTATGCTATGGCATTCTGGTGATACACAGTAACTCCATGGCTTAGTATTTAGAGGAGGCTAGCCCATAGGCCTAATGCATGTATTGAAAACAGAATTTTTTCTGAAGGATGAAAAATATATATTTTCCAAAATTTTTTATTCAATCGAAATCCCGAGGTATACATACACACTTAGGTAAAGACACTTTTTTTAAATGTGTGTCTTTTAAAAATAGCTATTAATATTTTTACATTTGGGACACCGAAAGCACAAGAATTCTATCAAGTAATCTATTAATTCCAATAATAAAACTGTAAGGTTCTTGTATAAAGTAAAATGTGTGTTTTTTAAAGTTCAAATTCCTCGGGGGTTCCATGTAAATTGTTTACTTGTTTGAGACTCCTACAAGCATACTCAAGGGACCTCCACACTTTGTAAGCTTCCTGAACATTAAATACGTTTTACACAACTTTTTATTTCATACTGGTACATTATCTAAAGTAGTAAAATCGTGTTGTATACACGAACGTTAAATTATGGGAGAGTTAAAAAAGTTTTGTTGTGAATTGTTTGTAAATTTGCACCTTTTTTATACAATACCTTATATATTATATTTTTTAATACCATTCGTGCGCTATTTTATAAGCTTCAAAATGGCGAAAAATGGGTGTTACAGAGAAACCCTTATTATATCAAGTATATACATAAATGGATTGTTTAGTTAATTTCAGTTGTTTAGTATGTCACAAATGGTGTTTTATTTGTGTCACAAACAGACTATTATTCTTATTTATTCCTAAACTTACTTCGAATCATTGTTTAATCCCTGGGAGACAATAGCATTTTGCACCTTTTGATCGCAATGCTTGAATTTTAAGTTTTGTATCAGAATTTAAAAATAAAAGTAGAAATTCTAATGCAATATTTACTCTGTCAACGAACATTTGTAGCGAAAGTGTTTCTAACTAGTCAAGGCCAACACAAATCTAGCTCCAGTCAATCAGCTAGCTTATAGGAGCTTATCGTAGTTGTTTTTCCCAATGGAATATCTAACATAAAAACAAAATATTTCTATGATTTGCAATATCGTTGTAATTAGTTAACCAAAATCCCTTCTCTTTGAAATTTGCCGCAAACGCTCCAAATAAAATATCTAAATTTCTAAATCTGAATTCAACCAACGTTGTGTAAATTTTTTCCCACGACAGAAAATGAAATATGAAAATCTGTGCGGAATGATTCGCTAGAATAATGTCTGTGTCTAGAAGCTAAGCGATAACAGTTTAAGGTGATTTATCCAAAGGAAAGTGTCCTGTGTGTGATTTACAATGGAGACGGTTGATAATTTTAACCACTCTAATGGGCAAGTGGCCAAATGAGATACCGTCATTCTACTTGGACGCTTTTAGGAGACCGTTTTAATTATAAAAATATTTGACAAATTAAAAATTGTCAATACATTTAAAATACGTTTTCAAGTATGCAAATATAACTTTAATAACTTTATATAACTTTATAAATATCCAGGAAAATATTTGAAACATGGTTGAAAATTTAAAATCAAATTTTTTTAAGTATATGTTTATTTCATTATTTTTTACTGTCCACAATTTTTCCCGGCGCGCTTTAAGTGCGGTGATGTGCAAGCACGTAATCAAATTGATTTTGTTAGACGTTTTTCAGTTATAAAATATAACTATATGGATTATTTGGTGTAGTCATCAACTTTCTTATTCCACACTACTAAGTGTAGTACAGTATTAAAACATACTGTTTTTCTTCTTAGAAAAACGGAGAAAACGAGAGTTACAATTATAAAAATGAAAATAACTTGGACCATACATTTCTTAACTGAAATCCAAATAAAAAACGAGATACAATGTATGATTACCAAGAGTCGAGGCCCGCATACCAGAGTGATTTGTTGGGAGGAGTAACACAATGAAACAACGATAAAATGTTCTTCTGCCGCAAAACACCCCTTGCATTACTCTGATGAAATTCCCCGTCCGTTGTCCCTCCCGATATTGCCGTCTTAAAAACTGTCCCTAATTGGACTTATTTCTCAAAAGAACCGCTTTCTCTCTACTCGAAATATTTCTTGCTTTCATTCTCTAAATGTGCTTTGAGATAAAACGTTCCCTTCGTTAATTAAGCTGATTATCTTGGTCAAAGATGCAAATTACGTTTTACGTAATGGTTATGAACAAAGTTAATTACGCGCAGAAATAAAATTATAAATCAGGATGTCTAACCAAAGAAAATCATAGTACTAATTCGCACAAGGCGAAATGCCCCGTAAAAGTGATTGCGAGCATACATACATTTTAAAAAATCTTAAAGGCATTATTTGGAGGGATTTAAGATTTTATTAATTTTCTTTTGTAAGCCTATCTCAATATAGTTCTTCGTTATACATTTTGGAACCAAACTAACTTTTTCGTGACTACCTGAAACTTTAGCCAATAGTGGTACATAAAAGAAGTGCTGGATTTTCAAACCTTATTACGTCACAATTTATATTTGCCTTTTAGAGAACTTTTACTACTAAATTGTAATGGTTAATATTTTTTCCGGAAGTCCCTAACTTCGAATTTAAACCTTGTACAGAAACTGGTACATTCAGTTCTATAACACATGTTGTATAGTAATTCCAAATGATCCTCTGACCACTCTCCTGGAGGCATTCGTTGTTGGGATGCCCAGCCTTCAAAATCTGTACTGTGATTCTAAATAGCCGTAGATTATTCCTAGTGTACCAGTCCTTGTGACTAAGTGTCATGGATGTACATTTGTACAATAGTCATACTTCCACTATAGTGAGAGTATTATACATCGATAGTGGGTGCTAGGTCCTTCTTGGAAATATAGATCCCAAGACAGCGGCACTGTATGAGCAAGCACTGAAAAAGCACGACACCATCAATTTGGTGTCATTGTTGGCTTTCAATATTATGATAGTTTAAGAAAGTATGGGAAAAAGACTAATGACTAAATTATTAAAAATCTTTTTATTGCAGTGTCACAGACCATACAAGGAATCACAAGTGTTTAGATTATTTACAGGATGTTTGCTGCTTCAGAACCAGCAACAGATGAAGCTGATGCCATGGAGGCGGCAGAGGCACCGGCTGCTGAGGCTGGGGCGGCGACTATAGGGACGGTAGCGGGGGTGGGGGCGGGGGCGGCGGCGAATGGTGCGAACGGTGCGATGGGTGCGTAGTAGCGAGAAGCAAAGTAGCTGGGGGCGTAGTAGCTAGGGTAGACGCTGGGGGCAAAGCTAGGGTAGAACTTGGGGGAGAATTCCAGAGAGCTTCTGTGGAATGGGAAAAAGGCCTTAGCATCTGGAGAGGCAACGGGGAAAGCCGGCTCATTGATCGGTGCGGGGACGATTGGTGCGGGGGCAATGGGGGCGAAGCTAGGGTAGAACTTGGGGGAGAATTCCAGAGAGCTTCTGTGGAATGGGAAAAAAGCCTTAGCCTCTGGAGAGGCAACCGGGAAAGCCGGCTCATTGATCGATGCGGGGGCAATGGGGGCGAAGGAGGTGGTATAAGGCACGAGCTTATATGCAGGCTTAGCGTAGTAAATGGGCTCGTAAGCTGAGAAGTGCTTGAACATCGGGAACTTCAGATCAGGGATGTAAGCGTAATGGAAGTCGGGTGTTTCAGAACGGATAAACGGGAAGTAGCTCTTGTAGAAGGCAGGAGAGGCTGTTTGGTGGGGGAAAGCCGCCTTGCCGTACACGTGGTAGTGGGGCATCGCTGGGGAGAACGCAGGGAAGGCTGACTTGGCGTAGAAGTTGGATGAGGGGAATCCAACAGGGTAGTCAGTGTCGAACAGGCTCAGGGCAACTGGGCTTTTGTAAGCGTAAGGGAACTCCTCGATGTTAAACTTTGCGTAAACTGGAGTAGTCTCGGGATAAATGTCAGCGATTTCGGCTTTCTTGAAAATCGCGTGCTCGAAGGGCATGGGGAAAGCCTCCATTCCAGAGCGCATAATCTTGACTAGTCCAGCGTGGTGGGAGGGGACAAAAAAGTGACCGGGAAGCACACTCTTGTAGGAGCCCAGGAAAGACTCTGGGTTGTAGACTATAGCCATGGAGTCAGCGGCTCCCATGACGCTGGGGAAGATCGCTTTCATCTCCGGAGATTGCATAGCCTTTTCAATACCACCGGCAGCATAGTAGGAGACGATGTTGTCCACAGGGTCGATGAAGAACATAACTGCAGGCTCCTCATAGAGGGAGCGGAGGTGGCTCATGGTGGGGTAGTCAGCTCCCATGGACCGGGCGAAGGTGATGAAGCTGGAGTCAAGGGCTGGCTTGACAAAGCCGTACCTCAGGAACATCGCGCGCGTCATCATGGGAGACGCGGCAAATCCCTCGGGAGCGTAGACGGCATCATAGCCTGTAACATCAGCAAGAGGACTTGAACAAACCATGTCATTTCACAAATAACATGTAAAATTTCATCTTGAAAAATGTATTCTTGGGTATTGATGGACACTGTTGGTCAGTCCTTGCATCAACAAACTAGTTAATTTCACTCGTAGTAAATTATTATTTTTAAAGACATTAGTGACATATATTTTCTCTAGTGGTTGGTTACACTATGCATACAATTCCTCTACACATTTCCAAGTGTTCGGTCGAACCCATTTTTAATGGTAAATCTAAATATTAAATATATATGTATAAAAACTAGTTGTTACTCACGGGCTTCACCCTGTTTGACTTCATAAGTATTAATAAAACTATTGATTGGTTAGCTTAAGCTGAAATAAACAAAACAGCATACAGTTATAAAAGAAAACCTCAATTGTAAGCTATAAGCCCCTGTTGCCATTGTCCGGTCATAGGATGGGAACAGTGGCTTAGGGGGTAAAAATGGGATTTTCTCATTTTTGAACCCTAAAAAATTTAATTTTACAATATCTTTCTAATAATTTTGTAAAGCTTAAAAAAGAAATAATTTAGTATATTAAAGAGTAATTTTACGTTTAACGGTTATGAAGAAAATTAAAATAAGGAGTTGATAAAAAAACTCTTTGTTTTTCGTATGGAAAATACATAAGAGTTTGCTTGTTTATGAACATATTTTGATAAAATTTGGAAAATGTATTAATTTCATATTAAACTATTGACATAAAAAAACACCCTATTTCCTTTCCTGTAGCAGCAAACCTATGTACTAGTTAAGCTAATGTTATTTAAATAGGTAATAAATATGACATTTTAAGGAGATATTTTAGTAAAAATCTAATCAGGCAAATGGAAATTCTAGTAGTCCGCAGGTTTGCTGCGTTGGGGTTTTTATTCAAAGATTCGGAATCAATCATTTTGAAATTTTGTTTCTATTTTTTTTGTTAATTTCAATATTTGATTTATACTGTTTGGTTATATAACATGAGGATGAGTTATCGCTACTGATTAGATCGTTTTATTTGGTGAGACGAGGTTTTTTAAGTGTTTTCCCATCAACTAAGATAACCTACTACCTTGATTCCTGGGTGGAGGATGGACAGCTAGTCTATTATTAAGGTTACTAATTATATATTGAGATTAAACTCTACAATTGAGATTTAATGGTAAATCTTAGAGTTAACTTTGATTAATGAGGATAATAGTTACTGTGATTGTAATATAAATGGCTATATCTGTCATCAATAGGCATAGAACTACGCAGTTATAAGGTCTTTTCGACGGCTTTTTACTTTTTATAATCAGCCTTCGTAGTTATTCGGTTTTTGAGCTGGACTGGTCAGAACTCAGAACACCAAGATTAATTTTACTTTGTTATTTCGATTAATTACTGATATTTATCTGTTTGTTAACACGTTTTAACACTGTTAATATTTTGTATTATATAAACCAGAAGATATACTTATACCTTTTTAATTATTCCTTTATAAATATATAAATACATTTTTATATTATGAAATCGAATGGGTAGGCCTATCCGTACCATCGACATATGTATGACACATTCACAAGCTATTATTTCAGAATAATCTTGAAACACTCTTAAGTTCTGAATTCAGATTTCTCCCGAATAATTCCAAAGAGTGAAGTCAGAGTTTTGCTCTCTGTTCATTTTTATTTTTTTTTACATAATCCTAAAGCCAGTTACAATAATTGAAATTAATATAATGTTATTTCTAATTTGCCGACTACAAATTCTTACAAGACAGCAATTCGTCAATCAAAATTAAGAAATTGTCCATTTCAAATCGTTTTAATTATTATTATGTGTTTTATAAAATACTAAAATTACGAAATTAAAAAAACATTAAATATTTTCCATTCAACATATTTTACCAAAGGAACATTGTGTTATTTGTCATTCTTCTCATGATTATTTCAATTATTTTAAAAGCACAAATTATTTTTAACGCATTTTTAAAATCTATAAGTTACTTATTTTCCTCCTTTAATTGTAGAAGTGGTTGAACGAAAACGTGTTTATACTCTTCAGTAAAATAATTGGTGAGCAATAACAACCTTAGTTTATTTACTTTTAGCAATCTATTCTTATTTTATTCAGAAATGAAGAAGCCAAGTAGTAGTAATCAGAAATAACAATTGGCAAACTAAAACTAAAGTTTTTGCTGAATTAGGACAAAATTTGACACTAGAGACCGATAAAACATAAAAACACACATTTTCACACTAGTTAGAATTATTTTATGCTGTATGCCTTAAGAGGTAACTATATTTAAACAAAATTCAATAAGCATTACAAATAGTTTTTAAAATTTTCTTAAAACTATTAATTACCGAATTGGGAGGCCTGGGCTATGGCCAGGAAGGCTAGTGCGACTACAGCTTTCATCCTTGCTCGTTGTCTTCAGGGAAAACTAACAGCTTCTGCGAGTCTAGGGGAAGTTATATACTAACTCTATCAGCTGACCTAGTCAAAAACAACACGTAACGACCCGCGCTCTAGGCTTTGTTTGGGTCAGAGAATCGCTCATTTGGCCTAATAGCTTTCCAATGGAAATTATGCCGAGATTTGCACATATGATTGAAATGTGGAACGATTTAGTTTAAATTTGTTTGCGTGTTTGGATGTCTTGCTAGTATTTCAAATCTTGGATTCTGGTAAAAGAGGTACTTTAATCCTCGGGATTACCACCAAACAAATAAAAATATTTGCTTTCAGATGTCAGAATTACTTCAGACTTAAATAATACCAAGTAATAAGTATTATGAGTACTCAGGTATGCAGCTACAGAGAAGGAAATTAATGAGTGTTTTGTGTGTTTTTTTTCATATAAAACGTTAGTAGGTTAGTACAAAATAAATAGATTTACCAAATGTAGAACTCTCGAATTAAAAATCTCAAATTACAAGAATATCTAACCATAAAACTAACTGTGAAAAGAGCCAATTACAATAAGTTCACTAAACAATTAACAAACAACCTGATGCACAGTGTTTTAAAGTCATTCGCTGAATACAGCCTACAGACCGTTTTATTAAGTCTTTACTGCGCTTCTTATTGTTTTTAATTGAATAACACTGTTAAATGTGCCAATAAACTTTTTTTTTTATAAGGTTTCTTTCATAAAGTTTTAAAATTTTTTTTCATTCCATCGTCACTAACGGTATGATTTACAATATAAAGCAGTAATAAAAGATCAATTTTTATATCACTGGGCGGATATCAAATACTATAATGTTATTTCTAGTGATTAGTCTATACGTGGTTGTGATATAATTGAAATACTTAATATTTCAATACATAGTAAAGTATGCAAGTAAAGTGCACGTAAATTCGAACAATTTTGTCAATTTCTCTTACAGAAGCAATATTATTAATTGCATAATGACAATAGTCCAAGCTCAGCTGATCTTATTACTTGATAATGACCTGGTGTTAGACATCATTAATCAACGTCGCTAGCATGAATTAATTTCCCCATCATGACCATAAGGGTGAGACGACCAAAATTGTGTTCAACTTATCTACCAACAATTTCAGAATCAAGATTTAGAATTTTAGGACAAGAACAATTATGTTATTTGAAAAAAATATACTATCGCCCACCTAAGCATTGCAGGTCTAATGGTACAAAGTCTAATGGACTTCTTTCCCAGAGTACCGAGTTAGAATCCGGACAATTGCCATTGGTATTCCATTTGTGACCTGGTTATAAGTGCCCCACCCCTTAGGCTATAGTGCTATCTATCCAGACCCCCAAAATATTCAGACCTGTTAGGTGAGAAAATATTTAACTGGTGAAGAACTCTTTACTGTAGTAAAAACCCATTCGATTATCTGCTCCTTCCTAAAAATCCAAGATAAATTAACCACTTCACAAGTCAATAGTACACTTCACACCGCTATCGATGGATTAGTTACATCTTGGTAGAATTACTCTGAGTGAAGGGCTTACTTCCACCTTCAGTTAAGTTGATAAACTCGGAAGCTCAAGAACGGATCTGGTTGCAAAATTTAAACGAGATTAGAGAGCGGCGCGCAAAACGTCATCTCGGATGAGGCTAACATGCGCCACCATCTTGAAACTGTAAGCAGCTCGCTCCTTAACTGTCTCGACTAATCTTGTACTTCTGGCGCGAAGATATAACGTGCTTTTGGCGGGATGAAATAACGTCTCAGAACCCTCTTACGTGCTTAGAATGGTGCTTAGAACGGGAGATTATACAGTATATTAAAGTGCTTGTACGATGTGCTCCATTCGACTATATGTAGCTGATAGCATTTTTTAAGAATTATTAAACACTACGTATAAAATTTAATATCATACTATAACTAAAGTTTACTAAACGTTAGTTACAAATAATTAAACCAATTTAATAAACATTACTAAGAGAAAAATTTATGTACCTAACGGATACTGTAGCAGCTAACTATATAAAATATGAAACAAATAATAAAAACGTACAATTGAGTGGTTTTAAAACACATTTTACAATTGTGAGTTTTTCATAATATCTTCAGAATTATATTAGCCTACAAGCCAATACACTGTATTATACCAATTTAAAACTTTTATGTAAAACACCAAAATACAAAGTAAATTTACTCAATAGAGATCAATACAATATAATGTACACGATAGCTATCAGGTAGGGTTGTAAAGAACACAATGTCAAATATTTCTCTTCAGTTGGAACAAGGGTGTTGTAAAACCAGTATCGACTAGTACGCCAGTTAAGCTATAAAGTATTACTTTACTCTGTTCAACATCCAAGCTATAGTCTATATACCAAGCTAGATTCAGACTGTATAATTTACCTTTCTTAAAGAAACTTTAACTTCGTAAACACCTAACTCCTCACAGTATATTTCAATGGTATTACTTATGCAGAAACTTGGATGACTTTTCAAATTCAATATACATGGTAAAGATCATTATTCTTATAATCTAATTCATGGATTTTATTGTTTCAGAATCTGAAGGACCAGATCTTAACGACAAACGTCTGGCTTGAACATGTAAGTTGTTTCAATTATATTTCGTGTGTGCTTCGTATTGAATGACATCAAGTTGTGGGAATCGTATTGAGTGATTTTTTACACCCAATTTCAAGATTTCTCTTTACGCTTTCTACATGTAGTGTAGTACAGTTTGAGTAAAATATACAGTAAATCTAATGCAAATTATAATGAAGAATCAGTAGCGTTACTTTAATACGTAAAAATTATAAGAAAATTCACATAATCAAAGCCCTTCAAATCAATGGATGTTTTTACAAACGTATGTACAAAACCGGAAGTAAAAACCTTACTCAATTTAGCCCACCTCAATGTTAGCAATGTCTAGAGACGCGTTCCTATAATTGAGCGAAGCTCTTATACGTCGACTCTTATGCATTTCGTAATACGCAAACTCCTCCTAATCGTTTTCAAATTTTGCATGGTGATAAACACCATATCGGTGAGTGCCAACATCTATATGACCTCAAACAAATGTCTTAGAAATCCGCCCCACGGGCCCTCAAAGTTTCAATGTAATCCTTATGGAAGCAGTATTTGACACATAAACAAAGGCATAAGATGAGCTGGTGAATTTTGAATGAAGTAGATCAAGAAATAGCTGATAGCATTATTCCACGGATATTAGAACAGAAATGGTCAATGACAATGTATATGGAACCCTGATGACTCCGCTCAATTTTGTGGATGCCTCTGCGAACGCCACCTAGTTATAGAATAATGAAAAATCATACGGATAAGCTTATGCACATTGCACAGTACACCTGAGTACATTCATTGTAGTGACAGGAATACATGCAAAACATTGTAGTAGACCCAGTCAACACGCCTCAACCTAACCACCTAGGACAACCTAAGACACTTGTTCAGCCAGCACATAGTCCATATAAAGCAATTACCATATGCATGCATCGCCATGTTCTAATAACAAAAGTTGTTAAAACTTCTATCCATCTATCTATCTATATACTTAGTACAACAAGGGTTTTCCCTGTAACATCCCTTATCCAGGCTTTCTTCTAAACCGATTTTACAGATTAAAGTTTCATTTAAATTCTTATAGTCTAGCGCAACTTCGGTAGGTAATTTCCTTTAGGACTTCGCCCCCCCCCTCACGTTTAATTTATTTCAAGAATCCAATGTCAAAGATCCAGTTATTCTGACCAACTTTTATTTATAAGGGTTTAAAAGTGAATTGTGATTCGACAGTTATTTCTTCAGTTGAATGTTTAACCACAGTCAGATTGTATACAAGAGTCTGAACAGTTTATGAAAATGTATTGAAATAGGCTACTTTTTTGACAACTGTGACCTGATTGAGTTGGTAGATCATCATTTATAGTGTAGGCCTGTATCTAAAATCAACAAAGTTATTGTAAATTAGTTGTTATATTTACCCAATGACTTACTGTTCGGAACAAAACAAATCGTATAAGGTAGATGGATATTACACTCCAAATATTATACAGTATATTAAAAACAACTTTTGCAAAATTATGACAGCTAGCCAGACCATACTACTGGACCGAATTACACTCGGGTTGTACCAAAAGAAAGGTTATCGGTCCTATATGTGCAAGCTTTAATTGTATTTTGCAAATATTTATGTTAATTGGGCCAAAAATGGAAATTAATCTTTTCTTAAGGAGATTTAACATGGGGCCAAATTCTTTAGATTACGACAGCCTGACCATACTACTGGACCGATTTACATGCGGGTTGTACAAAAAGAAAGTTTATTGTTGGTCCTATATGTGCAGGTTTTATATGTATTTTGAGATCTCTTAGAAGTTTCACAGACATTTCAACTTCTGTTCCAAGCTGATATCTCTGAACTTTAAAAAAGTCCTGAATGAGAATGTTAGTATTTAGTGCGGCGTCTTTAAACTGGTCAACGTTGTGGATGTTTTACAGTAACATATCTTTGTGACATGTTAAATTGTAGCTTGCTCCAATTTGTTTCAACGCATCCGAAAAGTTCGCCAGATGAACGACCCTGTCATGTGTGAAGACCAAGACTTGGTAATCTACTTTGACCTTGGAAACCTACCAACTTTAACTTTAACTTTAAGAGTTCTGAATGTGTGTTGTGGTTGACAGGAGTGGCAAGATCACAAGTTCCGGTGGGACCCGGCGGAGTACGGTGGAGTTACAGAGCTGTACGTACCTTCGGAACACATCTGGCTTCCGGACATCGTGCTGTACAACAAGTAAGCTCACCTCACTGGCTCAGAATAAGAATCAGGAGTGGAAGAGGGGTAGAGTAGAAATATATAAATAAGTGTATAAATTCCAGTGAGGACTAAACAACCCTCATAGCAACCATCACTAACAACCATCACTACCGACAGCGCCTCAAAGCCCAACAACTTTATGCTGTTTTATAATTAAATCTCTGTAATGTTTGACACCTATTCTGTACTCTATGTTCAAGAATAAAGTATTCTGATACGGATTCTGATTCTGATTCTGATTCTGATAGGCAGGAAACAATAATAGTTCTAATATAAAAATATCATTACTAACCTCTGTCATCCTTGTCTTTACGCAATGCATAATTAAACAGGTTTGGTTGGGTAGTCACTGACATATATTAAAGTCTTGTTAAAATAAATATTTTTCATGCATAGCGTCATTAAAAAGCATAAACTATCTCCGTTGGTATTCACCTAGCGGACGGTATACTCTCCATGATCACTTTACATGTTCATGTTTTTATTGCGTAAGTGTACAGTTAAAGTTAACAAACGAATATTGGTGTAGATAGGTTATCAAAATTACTTACTCTCATCAGACATGATGGTGGAGTTTTATAGTCTTAAAACTGTGATTGTTCTGTGGATATTGTAGAGAATATATGGGTTAACTGTATTATAATGTATTCAGAACCACCTTTAGAGGTAACATAACAATGAAAAAAGGAAAAGTCATATGTAGGAGAATAGATAAGAATAGTAGAAATAAGAATATGTATCTGGTTGAAAAAATTAATTGAATGGGATTTGACATAGTATCGATGCAAACTAAACAAATTCATGAAAGGTCATCTAGGTGATTATTATTTTAAATGAATCAATACTGCCATAAATGTATTAAAATAAGAGATAGGGTTGGAGTGAATTCTAAGAATAAGAATCAGGATGGAGATGTACACACGCACAGTAATGAAGTATGTGTAATTGAAAAGGAATTCTCACAGTCCATATAAATCGCAATTGTTACAGTATTGTATGGTAACAACAGCTTACTTGCTGATGTACCGGTAGAAGAAAACTGGATTCTTTTTCTTGTATTTATTATCTTTGAGTTATAGTGAATTGGTAGGGTTACGCCTTAGATACGATAATCTGGACAATCATAGAGATTAAATAAGTAGGCTACTGTTACAGGACAATATTTTAAACTTGAAATAATGGCAAAACCTATCCTAATCAGATTCGTTTTTGTTGAATTCATCTATACAAAACTAATTTCCTTAAACTTTTCACGATAATACTAAGGTCACATTTTGCAAGTAGGTGGTATAATCTTGTAATTGAATACAGCCTTACATAAAACACTGTTCTCGACGGAGCAACTCCTCGGAATTATCTTGGAAAAGAAAGTAACAAGATCAATATCAATATACCACCGGCTCTATACTTCACAAGAACTAAAAAGCCGTATATTTTCTCAACTTGGGAAGGAAGTGGAAGTGATGTGCTGATGCCGCACGTGACTCACTTCCGGTATGAGGCAACTTCCGGATGCTTTGCTTCTTACCCCGCTCTGATAATCAATTAATATTGAGCTCAATCTCCTGGAACAACCCTAGTGGATAGGGTTGAGCTAAAATCAGAGGTGGAGGTTAGTGAAATAGTGTGTGAAAATTTTGTAATGCCATTACTTTGCCTATATTGAGTTTTATTTTTATGGTATCTTTGGTGATGGAACGTTTGTTCTATTGTAGGCTACTCATTTATAGTTTGTAGTTTTCAGTTGATAATTTTATCATGGTCATTGAAATTATATTATTACAATTAATGGCTTAATTGAGCAACTGTTAGTGGATTTTTTTGTATAAAATGTAGCCAGCCTTACATAAATTGAAGGTGCATTGTTAAATCGTTACATAATCTCGAAGATTATTATATAATTTTTGTATACACTTAATGTGTATTCTGTTTTTGTTTAAATCATATCCTTAACATCTTGGTACCTTGCATTGAGTACAAAACCTAATACTATGATCAACCCATTTTTTACCAAACCATAAATTTGCCTCATGGTCTTGTTTCACTTTTAGTTTTAAACTCTTTTCACTCACGTTGAACCAACCACGTGTTTAGTTTATCGGTTGAAACTTGTGTTTCACTTTTTGTTCCGAATCTATTACATGCCAGATGGCCTAAACTCGTAATCACAGTTATTTTATTTTTTTTTTTTTTTTGCTAACGTGTATCAGTGACTATCATAGGCAATCCCTGTACTTACCTCTTTTTAATCCTCTGGGACTACTCTTCCTATAAACTCGAGTTTCACCTGCCTGTGTTCTCCAGTTTAGGCTGAGTTCCACACTTGATAGTTTAAAGCCGTGTTCAATCTCATTCTGAGGCTTTCCTCCCATCTTTCGCTTTTAACTACAAGAAAGGACCATGTGGTCTTAGTGTTCGCATCAATAAGAAAGTATCCTAATTTCATCTCCAAACACTTATTTAGTCTTTAGTTTTAAATCTCTGACACACCTATTGATCTAAACCGACATTATTTTATCTCTTGTTCCAAACATAACTCATATCAGATATACATGTTTCAGTGCGGACGGCGAGTACGTAGTGACGACTATGACCAAAGCAGTTCTCCATCACACAGGCAAGGTGCTATGGACACCACCCGCCATCTTCAAGTCTTCCTGTGAGATAGACGTACGATATTTCCCCTTCGATCAGCAAACCTGCTTCATGAAGTTCGGCTCCTGGAGCTACGACGGTGACCAGGTGGGTTTGAGAGGGAGATTTGCAAGTGAAAGTGGCCCGTCCCTGTTAATCGACTCTGTGTCAACAACCCTACAAACGATGACGAAGTTAAACTCATCCACTTTCCCCTAGGAATTCACCCAATGACATGTAGATAACTGTAGTTAATAATGATATGTTTAGCATGTATAGTTAATTGAGATTTCTTATATTTCAAACAATCTACACACTCCAATATAGCATGTAGAGTGTTGGTAATTTTAAAACTACTGTAACAAAATATATGAAATAAAATAGGTTTATCATTATACAGTAATAGTAAAACTTCATAACAGCTGCCATAGTCAAAAATATTACTAAACAGACATAAATGTACGGGTGTATCCACTTTTACATCCTTTCGTATAATACCGGAGAGCTAGTTTGTGTGTTTTCGATCATTTCACCAATATGATAACACTCTAAAACTATCCAAAGCAAAGTATCACAAGGAATACATTGATACTTTAACACTAAAATGAATTACGCATCAAAGATTTAGATTGGAAAAAATCTAAAAAAATGCGTTAAATATAGAGTGGACTTTTGTATCCACCCTCTTTCCTTGCCATACAATCCATGTTTTAGTCGGGTATTTATGTATCATGGTAAATTTTCGCCACACTACTCTGTTTTAACGGGCTTTCCACGCAAGGATTTAGTCGGGAAACAACTGTTTGTCGCCTGCTTAACCGAATGGGATTTCATTACGTACTACTGTACTGTAATGAATGTTTCGCTACACTACGCTGTTTTAATGGAATTCCACACCAGGGTTAGGCTGGGAATCAGCTGTTTGCTCCCTATTTCCCGGACTACTAACATAACCATTTCCGGACACCAGCTGATTACGATTAGCCTAGTGAACTAAACACCTAAACTAAAAACACCTTTCGTATTTTATAAACATAAAGTAGTTAGGCTATAAGTCCAGGCTTAGAACAATTTAAAAGTCATATTGAATGAACTTTATTTTACAAAGAAATGTCTTTATAATTTCGTCATCATTCTTAACCTACGAAACAAAACTTATATTGCACAGTGAATAATACGCACCTGTTCCCATGAATCTGATTGAAGTTACTAATCATGTATATACAATTGTCCTCACTTATAATTTGTTTATATTTCAGACTAAACCTAATTCTGAAGACAAAATTATAAACAAAATGTTGTAATAAGTAGTCTAATATTCTAGTGGCAGCAATAGATTACAAACTAAAACATAAACTTCCAGAGAGGTTATGAGTAGTGATTGTAAGTAATTAAATATCCGTAGGAACATAATAATTACCTATTTGACAGTTTTGTATTGTTAAAAAATTATACGTCCAAAATCTGCACCTATTTTACGGGCTAGTAATGTAAAATACTATTACTGTACATCCATGACAGTATTATTCAGAATACTACCAAACCGTGTTTTACTAAACTGTTAGGCTATGGCCATTTTATTCAATTATGTTTCATAAAAATAAAGAGTAAGAAGAATACCTGTATTTTGAGCTATTGATATACTGCACATAGTTATAAAACATTAATTAGTCAATAAAACACAGCATTTATAGTCCTTTCAGTCTTTGATAGCTAGTTACTTCTCAAGAGTACATTGCTTATAAATCCTTATAAAAAAACCTTCCACGACTATCTTAATAAACTCTACCAACTAATTACATGTAAAGCTTTTACATCTGGTATAACTTTTGACAAACAAAACTACTACTACGCCAAACATTCACCGTTTCAAAAGGGTGAAATTGTAAGGACAAGTAATGGTGGCTAACTTGATCCATTTGTCAAAACTAGACAAGGCAAGTTACGTGGCTCGTACAATGGGACTGTGAGGTCAGAGATTGTCAAGAGGCCGGCAACAGTTGAAGGGTCTGTAATCTACATCGACCCAGAGTCGCCCAAGTTGTGCTCAACTTCTGATCTGAGAGTTTGGTTGTTGGCGAACGTCAAGTTGAGTTGTAGCACCGACAAACACTGACAATTTCACATTTTCCTGGTAGAAGACTCAACACTCAAGTGATGTTTTCTCTTTTTATCAGCAGCAAAAAATAATATAGTTCACATCACTAATCAATCTTATAAAAGTCAATTTTACACCAGAATAATAGATTATGCTGTAATGATATAATTAAATAAATAGGTTAGTGTAGGTCTAGGCACAATTTTAAGCTGAGTTGTATGTTTTTAGAAATAACACATTTTCCCTCCTCTTTTTGGGTTCTACGTTAATATTTTTCCAAACAAATTACCTACACTAAAATGTTATCTAAATATTTAATCTATTTAACAAAATAAACATAACACTTTCTTTGCTGTTGCTTAAAAAGAAACACTTAAAGAACACTACTACGGTGTTTGTGACCTATCGAATATGTGATAGTGTGATTGCAATGAATCTAAAACAAAGTGAGTTGGGCATGATTTGTTTGAAATTTTGAACAGCTTATAAATATGTCAGAATCATCGATGGCCAAATAAAGGGCAGCCAAGTTCCAGAGTCGTGCAATACAACTGTTAAAGTTGTTTTAAATCAACTCCTTGAACAAGTCTACTTCCTTCAGCTTATAAACCATTGTGCTCGATAGTATTATCTAGTGATTTATGTCTTATTCAAAACACAAACTGTCAAACTACCCTAGCATATTTATATTTTATCCAAGCTATCATGGTATCAAAGTATCATGGACAAACATCCTTGTAACTTATTGTTAAAAACACACCTTATATCCAATTATTCAGCAGATTCAATGACCTTGTGGCTATTTTACAATTACCATTTTGTAATGATTCTTTTAGAATATGTTGACTGTTATATTTCTAATTACCATGCAATCGCAAGAGAAACTTTATTTATTGCATCGACCAGTTAATGCATGACTGACATTCTAGTTTGTGTATACTTTCCCCATCGTAACAATGCTGTATAATTTATCTATCTATACTATAATATGAGTAACGTTTCGCACAATGAAGTAGCTGTGGTAGTTTTACGAAGATGTAATTAAATGACTTGTTATATACTTGTTACAACTCATTTACAGTACAGTAGCAAATTACTGAAAGTAGTACAAAAAAGAAAAAGACATTGCTGTGGATGTGATTGAGCATTGATTTTACAATACACTTTGGTTGTATGATTATTACCACATTGGCCATAATGGTTCTATGGACTGTGGACCATAATGGTCTATATTCTGTGTTATACTAAGAATTGGGGTAATTACGAATGTGCAAAAACGTAAAGTCTTTTACCGCAAAACTTTATACACTAATATTGAACTAAAAATCTTGAGGAAAAGCAAAAAATGTTTTGTTGTTTTCGACAACGCAACACCTGAATGGGTGTGCGTTCTTCCATAATTAGTTGCGAGCGACGTTCCGCTATCCCAGTGATTAAATCACAAAATTAATTACAAAACAAATGTTATATGTCATGAGTTGTTTTATTAAAGTTTATTGTAGAAATTGTTGTATATAGATTGTTTGTCCATATTGAAAAGTGTGTTAGGTAAATTGATTTGTACAGGTAAAACTAACAAGTTATATGTTTTAATAGGTTAATTAGAGTTTCATTCCAAATTAATATTTTTTCGAAACACATTTGTTTTATTTAGACTTATTTAAATGTGGTTTAGTATAAAAACTAATGGCTTGACACTCATGTAATAATAATATCACGCATAGACTCTTAGAGCATAGTATAAATGCCATGATATTCTTGTCTTACAAACCCTTACATTTAGCCTTTGAAACTAAGTTATCTAGCCTAAAACCATATATTAGCGCATTCAGAGTGTTTATGAGCAGTTTTTAAATTTTTTTTGTTTACGTTTACACAACATTTTAATACATTTCTAGGAGTAGGTTTATAAGTGGAATTCATTGGTTTAGATAACATTTCCTGTAGGCCTAGCACAAAATTGTGTTTTAACAATGGTTCTTAACCACTTAATACGACAAGGTTGTTAATAAAATGCTGTATGCCTATACAGCACCAATAACTGAGCATGATAGGATGTTATTAAATGTATCATATATTTTATTCCATATCTTAGATTGTATTTATTTAAACTATCATTGAAATCGTTCATTTGTAGGCCTATATTTAATTTTTTTACCCATCAAAAAATTAAACACTTCAAATCAATGCTCTGTCTCGTGGCACTTAATGAACTATGAGCTCCAGCATTAAATGCATTAATGCAGCATTCAACTACATTCTTGCACTTTTACATGCATACTCGTGAGTAGGGAAAATCAAGAGTTTCATAAAACAAGGTTCCTCCCAAAAAATTATTGATATTTGGTACTTAACCAAGAGAGGTGCAAAACTATAAACCTTACATACCCCTACACAACCGCATAACATCACAACTGCAACCATTACATTACAAACGCAACCATACTGACATAACAATAATGTTGCTGTTTTAGATTCACCAAACAATAATTTAGACCTCTGTAACTTTTTGTACTTGAATAAATCTCTTTATTTTTTGCAACATACTGTGATACAACAAGTACTGTTAACACTCAAAAGAAACGTTGTGGGCCAAGTTGTTGAATAAAAGAACCAAATAAGTCTTCCAAAACTATTCCGCCCGTGAGACGAAGCGTTTTGTAATTTTAACAAACTTTAGTATCTTTACAAGATAAGTTTAGTTCTAGGGATCAAACGGTTACATAAACTAATCCAACGCAAACTAAGCATGTAGTTGATTCTCAGCATACTAAGCGAGAGTTCGCAACGGTAAACTATTCCGTACAGACGCAAAGTAAGTGACTACCACTGAGTAGGGGATTGAGGGCTCTTGCAAGGTGGAACAATTAGTACTCGAGTTGTTGAAACTTGTTGACTTGAGAGCAGAAAGTTAGCTGGACAGCGAGCGCTCACGAGGAGTTGGAAATTCAATTCCGGGATCCCAGACCGGCCTACTCATGTGCTCTCTGTGAAAGCAACATTCTGGAATATTATGCCTACGTTTTAGTGTTGAGTAATTTCCTTCTCCACAAATTATACGCAACAGGTTAAGTTAACTTATTCTGTTCAAGTAATCCTAGATTCCGGAAATATGTCCAAGTAATAAGGCGACTAATTCGATATCTATACATAATCAATGGTTTTAGAGTAATTTAACATTACCTTAACAAGTTGGCTAGTGCAACTACATAATTAATTAAATAAATAATGTTGGTGATACTCAATTCCACGAACTAAGCTGTTAAACAAATCACAGAGGAGGACCTAATAATGAACGAGCGACCTTATCGGCAACTTGTACCACCTTAGCAAGACATGCTATTCTCTTCCTGATAATCAAAAGTCGAAATCATTCTTCTTAAAATAAATCTAGTACTCGCCTTTGATAGGACCCTACAAGAGTTAATTGTTTACAAAATGTTATAACAATTTAAATACTGTTACTAAAATGTTCACACAAAATGTTACTAAATTCACCACACTATGATGTTTTTAGCTGTTTTACATACGTTAATTCGTGGCTGAAAGTTTCGTTTTAAAGCCATGCCATCGTCATTTGGGGACCGAGCAGGTTAGGGCCGCAAAATCTGATATCCGCCTATTTTCTTCAAACACGAATGCATATTAAATACACAATCAGTATCACCACCGTTGCCTAGCAACAATTTATTATAATTTTTGCTGATTCCTCAAATGATTTCTTCACATAACCTTAAAGTTGTAGTTGTGTTGACTGTTAGTGTGCATTTTTATTGTGGTGAATAGTGGTAATAGGGTATAGTGTGGTGAAGCTCGATCGTTTTAAGTTCTCGACTTCGTCTCGAACTTAAAAACTATCTCGAGCCGGCAAAACCTCATTTTCGGCCCTAGATACGAAATATACTATTTTTTGGGGGGGGGGGGGAGGGAACCCAATTTCTTACAAAGTAATAAAAATGTAACAGCGAAGATAATATTTTGAAACTTGTTTATAGGTAAGGTATTTTTCTGTTTTGTGTTCTTCTAGTTAGCCTGATCACACATATTTTTGTTTGTTTTTTAATTAAGGTAGTTTTGTGGATATGTTTCAAAATTTAAAGAGAACTCATATAGAGTATTTAATATTTTATCTATAAAGTAGATGGCATACTTTTGTAGGATAGATATTAAGTTTCTATCACTTTTGTTATGTATGGCTAATATTCTAGTCCCAAGATCCCGGTATTAAAAGAATCAGGCCGACATTAATTCATCTCATTAATCGAACTATAGAAGCCTATCTGCATTCAGCCGGAACATAACACTTGAAAAGCCAACCAATCGAAGCTTGGTGCTTACCCTAGTTGGATGTTGTTATACCAATGGTTATACGAACTTAAATGAGAGGCACTGTATTAGACTAAGCTTTCCATAAAATGAAGATGCTTAGCATCATCAAGTCATTTTTTATAAGGAGGTGCTGTATTGGCTTCTTAGTAATGTATTCTTATACAGCAAAACTTAATTAACCGTAACTTTCCACAATATTACCTTAACTGAAGATATAAAGTTTCCAGTCATAGCATTGTAGTTGTATAAAAAAAAACAGAAATGTTTATAGAAAGAATATTAATTTACCCAATTATGCTACAGGGAACAAAATGTATGATCTTAATAAATTGTAAAATCAAATGTAACTCAATTGCTTACAAATCATAGGCACTATGGCTGTTGGCTAGGTACCAGAAATTGAATTGAGTTTGAACCAAAATTGACGTTTTGAATTTTTACTTGGGTAGATACGACCTCTCAATCTGTTTGAATTTATTTTGTATATTTCACAATAACATTCTCAACTACTGCGGCGTTCTTAATTATTCTTTGTTTGGTAACGGTTCAAATACTGTACTGGTCTTATTTCCATATAAAGTATAATCAATCATCGTCATTAATAACCCGATAAATGTAAAAGACTAGACTTCCTACAGTTTCAACAACTAACAGCCCTCGTATTTGAAAGTTACCGCTCAGACTATATAGCAAATTAATCAGGATGATTTGTAGTTCTGTAATTAAATAGTATATTTTAACTCTTGTTGCATACTAATATAAAATACTTTTTTGACACCTTAAACAAACTAGTTATTCCGAAGTGGTTAACTTCAGCGTGAGATGAGACACGCTTGCTAACTAAACTGATGAAAGAAAATGTTGCTTTACCCACCATTTTGTACAGTAACAATCCAAACAACTTTCGAAGAAAAGTCTTTTGTATCTGGTACATCAGCTCAGTGACGAATGGACTGCAAGTTTAATATTGTCGCATTAGACGACCACGACAATAGCAGTGTACAGAGCTAAGGATTGGGACCCAAGGCGGTACTAAGCTGTGGTCTCTGGTCTTCCTCGACAAAAGCCAATATCAAGGCATCACAATAGTCTACCGTCCTCTGAGATTTCCCTTTGTACATCCTTCTCTTTTATACAACTAACGATTCCCGCAATTCTCTCATCTCTTTTGAACGCGTTGAGACTTGTATACCCTTTGATTGTGTTTTAATTTAAGTTTGTAAATAATTCCGTGAGTAGGTTAGAGTTGGCGTCTCTAATGATTCACCTTTGTAAAGTATATCTTTAGGTGTATGGATACGTTTGCTTTTACGTTTCATTCAATAGCTCTAGGTAATGGCAATGAATTATTAATATAGTTTTTATTGAAAGCTATGCATAAAAGTTACGATAATGCAATAAATTCAGAACATACTTCACCAGCCAGCCACCAGTTTATGGTATTGTGAACCTTAAAAACTCAATAACATGCATCGTTCCTATATAGCTTAAAGCTTGCTCTTTAAATATGTGGAAACATTTGTTTATACTTAGGAAATATATTTACAGTGTTTTGTGTTTCAGATCGATTTAAAACATATCAACCAGAAGCTCGGGGAGGACAAGGTGGAGATTGGTATCGACCTAAGGGAGTACTACCCCAGTGTGGAGTGGGATATTCTGGGCGTCCCAGCTGAGAGACATGTCAAGTTCTACACCTGTTGTAACGAGCCATATCCAGGTAGGTTGAGATTGGTATTGACCTAAGGGAGTACTACCCTAGTGTGGAGTGGGACATTTTGGGCGTCCCAGCTGAGAGACATGTCAAGTTCTACACCTGTTGTAACGAGCCATATCCAGGTAGGTTGAGATTGGTATCGACCTAAGGGAGTACTACCCCAGTGTGGAGTGGGATATTCTGGGCGTCCCAGCTGAGAGACATGTCAAGTTCTACACCTGTTGTAACGAGCCATATCCAGGTAGGTAGTGATTGGTGTCGACCTTAAGGTAGTACTACCCCAGTGTGGAGTGGGATATTCTGGGCGTCCCAGCTGAGAGACATGTCAAGTTCTACACCTGTTGTAACGAGCCATATCCAGGTAGGTGGTGATTGGTGTCGACCTTAAGGGAGTACTACCCCAGTGTGGAGTGGGATATTCTGGGCGTCCCAGCTGAGAGACATGTCAAGTTCTACACCTGTTGTAACGAGCCATATCCAGGTAGGTGGAGATTGGTGTCGACCTTAAGGGAGTACTACCCCAGTGTGGAGTGGGATATTCTGGGCGTCCCAGCTGAGAGACATGTCAAGTTCTACACCTGTTGTAACGAGCCATATCCAGGTAGGTGGTGATTGGTGTCGACCTTAAGGGAGTACTACCCCAGTGTGGAGTGGGATATTCTGGGCGTCCCAGCTGAGAGACATGTCAAGTTCTACACCTGTTGTAACGAGCCATATCCAGGTAGGTGGAGATTGGTGTAGACCTAAAAGAGTATTACGCCAGTGTGGAGTGGGATATTTTGGGCGTTCCAGCTGAGAGATAAGTCAAGTTCTACACCTGTTGTAACGAGCCATATCCAGGTAGGTGGTGATTGGTGTCGACCTTAAGGGAGTACTACCCCAGTGTGGAGTGGGATATTCTGGGCGTCCCAGCTGAGAGACATGTCAAGTTCTACACCTGTTGTAACGAGCCATATCCAGGTAGGTGGAGATTGGTGTAGACCTAAAAGAGTATTACGCCAGTGTGGAGTGGGATATTCTGGGCGTCCCAGCTGAGAGCTAAGTCAAGTTCTACACCTGTTGTAACGAGCCATATCCAGGTAGGTGGTGATTGGTGTCGACCTTAAGGGAGTACTACCCCAGTGTGGAGTGGGATATTCTGGGCGTCCCAGCTGAGAGACATGTCAAGTTCTACACCTGTTGTAACGAGCCATATCCAGGTAGGTGGAGATTGGTGTCGACCTAAGAGAGTATTACCCCAGTGTGGAGTGGGATATTCTGGGCGTCCCAGCTGAGAGACATGTCAAGTTCTACACCTGTTGTAACGAGCCATATCCAGGTAGGTGGAGATTGGTGTAGACCTAAAAGAGTATTACGCCAGTGTGGAGTGGGATATTTTGGGCGTTCCAGCTGAGAGATAAGTCAAGTTCTACACCTGTTGTAACGAGCCATATCCAGGTAGGTGGTGATTGGTGTCGACCTTAAGGGAGTACTACCCCAGTGTGGAGTGGGATATTCTGGGCGTCCCAGCTGAGAGACATGTCAAGTTCTACACCTGTTGTAACGAGCCATATCCAGGTAGGTGGAGATTGGTGTCGACCTAAGAGAGTATTACGCCAGTGTGGAGTGGGATATTCTGGGCGTCCCAGCTGAGAGACATGTCAAGTTCTACACCTGTTGTAACGAGCCATATCCAGGTAGGTGGAGATTGGTGTCGACCTAAGAGAGTATTACCCCAGTGTGGAGTGGGACATTTTGGGCGTTCCAGCTTAGAGATAAGTCAAGTTCTACACCTGTTGTAACGAGCCATATCCAGGTAGGTGGTGATTGGTATCGACCTAAGAGAGTACTACCCCAGTGTGGAGTGGGACATTCTGGGCGTCCCAGCTGAGAGACATGTCAAGTTCTACACCTGTTGTAACGAGCCATATCCAGGTAGGTGGAGATTGGTATCGACCTAAGAGAGTACTACCCCAGTGTGGAGTGGGATATTCTGGGCGTCCCAGCTGAGAGACATGTCAAGTTCTACACCTGTTGTAACGAGCCATATCCAGGTAGGTGGAGATTGGTGTCGACCTAAGAGAGTATTACCCCAGTGTGGAGTGGGACATTTTGGGCGTTCCAGCTTAGAGATAAGTCAAGTTCTACACCTGTTGTAACGAGCCATATCCAGGTAGGTGGTGATTGGTATCGACCTAAGAGAGTACTACCCCAGTGTGGAGTGGGACATTCTGGGCGTTCCAGCTGAGAGACATGTCAAGTTCTACACCTGTTGTAACGAGCCATATCCAGGTAGGTGGAGATTGGTGTCGACCTAAGAGAGTATTACGCCAGTGTGGAGTGGGACATTCTGGGCGTTCCAGCTGAGAGACATGTCAAGTTCTACACCTGTTGTAACGAGCCATATCCAGGTAGGTGGTGATTGGTGTCGACCTTAAGGGAGTACTACCCCAGTGTGGAGTGGGATATTCTGGGCGTCCCAGCTGAGAGACATGTCAAGTTCTACACCTGTTGTAACGAGCCATATCCAGGTAGGTGGAGATTGGTGTCGACCTAAGAGAGTATTACGCCAGTGTGGAGTGGGATATTCTGGGCGTCCCAGCTGAGAGACATGTCAAGTTCTACACCTGTTGTAACGAGCCATATCCAGGTAGGTGGAGATTGGTGTCGACCTAAGAGAGTATTACGCCAGTGTGGAGTGGGATATTCTGGGCGTCCCAGCTGAGAGACATGTCAAGTTCTACACCTGTTGTAACGAGCCATATCCAGGTAGGTGGAGATTGGTGTCGACCTAAGAGAGTATTACGCCAGTGTGGAGTGGGATATTCTGGGCGTCCCAGCTGAGAGACATGTCAAGTTCTACACCTGTTGTAACGAGCCATATCCAGGTAGGTGGAGATTGGTGTCGACCTAAGAGAGTATTACGCCAGTGTGGAGTGGGACATTTTGGGCGTTCCAGCTGAGAGATAAGTCAAGTTCTACACCTTGTGTCGAGCCATAGGTTGGTGGAGAAACTAGCGAAGATTCTACAGATATGTAGGTGAAATGTCATTCACTTATACCTACTGGGCATAAACACCCTTCAAAGACTTATATACTAAGACTAAGAAGAAACGAAATAACAAAATTTAATAGAGGTAAACCTAGGGCGTGTGCTAGATAACAAGGATTGTTCACTCTTCCGCTTAACTGAGGTTTACTTACACACCACAAAAACGGGTAAAAAATTAGCATAGTTATGAATATTTGTTTTACCTGATGTGCTGCCACTTTTACGACTTGTCTCTTATTATTTTCCGAATGTTCTTAATCTCTGAATTGTTTGCAGAACTTTGATCTCATTTATCATATAGTATTTCGAATTATCTATAGGTATTTCATATCATTGAAATCATGTTCATTGTAACATACTTTGAGAGAAAGGCTTAAGTATAACAATTAGTTTTCCCTTGTATTGAAAATCCTCCTAGGGTCTGGGATGCTATTGACCGTTGGTTGCTATTATCATTACTAGCTTACCCAAAATACAGGAATACCTTTTGAATGCTTAAACACACCATCGTAAGTAAAGCTGTTTTGAGTTTTACTATTTACTACACTTCTTACCTTAACTTTATCAATCAACTCCGCAGACATTTTCTTCAACATCACCCTCCGCCGGAAGACCCTCTTCTACACAGTGAACCTGATCGTCCCCTGTGTGGGCATCTCCTACCTGTCAGTGCTGGTGTTCTATCTCCCGGCCGACTCCGGCGAGAAGATCGCCCTCTGCATCACCATTCTCCTGTCGCAGACCATGTTCTTCTTGCTCATCTCCGAGATCATCCCCTCGACCTCACTAGCGCTGCCTCTCCTCGGCAAGTACTTGTTGTTCACCATGTTGCTGGTGGGACTCTGCGTCGTCATCACTATCATGGTGCTGAATGTTCACTACCGCAAGCCGAGCACTCATAAGATGGCCTCGTGGGTCAAGAAGATCTTCATCCGCAGACTCCCCAAGCTGCTGCTAATGCGGGTGCCGGACCAACTCCTCGAGGAGATGGCGCACAAGAAACGCGTTCACAGGGACAACAAGAGGTGAGCAAAGATACTAAGAAATGTATTGCATTATAATCTAATTTAATAGTTAGAAAATAAGTTAACCGGTAATAAGTAGTTAGTGAACAAGTTAGATGAGCTATAATAATTTCAATTATTATTGGACCCTATATTTTAAGAAAATCCGTATACCTGTTCGTATTTTTTATCCCCCATATAGATCGCCATGTTCCTCATGTGATTAATTTAACATGCTATCTAGCTACCATCTTGAGTATGTAAGCAGATATGTTTAAAACTATATTAGAAGCTGATTCTTAAATAATAATTGGATCTATTAATTACAATTAATCCTTTTAGCCAGCCTTTGAGTTCTTTAAGCAGGTAAATGTTTTCAAATGATATGCGACCTCTTTGAATGCTTACTAGATTTTGTATTGCAAACTAGGTTACTAAAAATATAAATCAAATGCTGTTGTGTAGCTAAAACAACACTTCCCAGTAACAGGTTGACTTTAGGTAGCGGTGAGCAAAGTGATTATAGTCCCTTTACCTAATAAAGGTAAATTTTAATTTTAAATTTTATAAACGTGGCCTTCAGAAAAGGAAACACGAACTAAATATGGAAAAAACGTATCAAGTTTTTCATTCTTTTATTGGCTATGTATCGAAATGAACTATTTTATTTTGCTGTGCATGTTAGTATTTGCTTTAAGATATTTTGTTTGCAGGAATTCATTAGATTCATGTAACGTTCATAGAACTTGCTAACGAATTAAACACATAGAACAGATGTAAAAGAATAAATATTTGTTTTTCATTTTCATAATTCAGATTTGAAGAAAGCCTAATAAATAAAGACGATAAATGTAGCTAAACTCAATTGCTAACTATAAACAATTTACTGGACACTTTTGTGACTTTTATTTCAACAAAAACTAGGCCACACCACAACACAGGTACTACACTCATTATGACCAAAAATGGTGTTCTTATAGGACATTAACACAAAGTTTACACTGGAACACGTGAGTTATTAATTTTTACAATTACAATCGTATTTACTTGCCTCTTAGTAGTTTATCCGCATGCATTTTGAACAGCTTTGCTTAGTTATATCGTTGGTTATAAATATCATATAAAAGCAATGATCGTATTTTCATTGTGTAGATCTCGTCTAAACGCGGCCATCGCTGCCGCCAACTCCTCGGGGGCGTCCTCCCCTGACTCTATGAGGCACTTCCCTCCACGGCCGGGTGGCTGCAACGGTCTACACTCATCCTCCACCACCAACAGGTAAGACGAGCAGAACTAATACCACCATGGTACTATACTATACTAACAGGTAAAATCACTGGTTCTCTCGAATTCTCCCAATCACCGAACATAATGCATCCTAAAATATAATTAGCCTAGCCATTATGAATTCAGTTTCTCCCTATATCTTTGGAAGTAATGAAATCACGAAGCCCCTAAGCTCGATGTTTGGACAGTAACTTAAGAAAGGTTTTGATGGTATTCATAACTAAAAGGTCTTACTGTTAAACTGTCAATTAAAAAAAAACACATGAACGAAAGAAAAGTTTACAAAATATTTATTGCCGCTATAATTCCCTTAATGAACCTGTGGGGATTCTTTGATAATGTTGTTGCCTAAAGAATAATTAAGACATCCTAAAAGATCTTGTCGAAAATTAAAGTACGTATGTGAATAAATAATGCGAAAATCAATCGGGCCTGTAAACGAAATTATGACTAAATATTTTGTTTTAGCGAATTTCTCTTGTAGGGAATACACTATTACCGTGGGTCTTAAGGTAAAACCTGGACCCGGGGCCGATTTATTTTATTATTTTCCTTGCTTAATATTGTGAATGCACGTGTGTGATGGAACGCTCATTTATAATGCTGATATCACTGCCTAAAATATTATAGCCGTAGGATTGAACGGTGCTCTGCCAAACTTCTGATTGGCAACTAACGCCAGCAACTCCTCCTTCAATAACTCCTAATGTTGAGTGTTACTGTCCCCTTGAGAGCGATATGTTGCTTGCAAAGCTCTCTATTTTGCCAGAACTTTATTTTGTATTAGTTAAAAAGTAAGTTTTAATGTTTTTTTACAGTGATGACCGTATTTTTTTTTATTGAAAATGGCTTTTCGAAAATGAGGTCTTTTTTAAACCAAGCATTATCAAAATAGATCATGACTTGGTAGGTATGTAATAATTATTTCATAATCTTACTCCAACACTTAAATTGGTAATAAGTGACCTTATTTTTTCTAAATTATATTAAGTTATTTTGAATTGCTAATTGACAAATACTTAATATTAAGTATTTTGCGAAATGTGTCTTATATCTGTCTACTAGTTCTTATGGTTAGTAGTTATTGATTACTGATTATGAGTACTACTGATTTTACAAGCTAAACGGAGGGAGATCGTTTGACCTATGTTGCACTCCCCCCCCCCTTTGCAAGTTATCATTGCTTAATTGGCGAGCCGATGGCTCAGATAGTAGCGGGATGGACCTTAAGTCCCAAGATGGCTGTGGTAGGTGGTTGGGATACTACACTGGTGTCCATTACTAAGTTATATCAGTACAGCTCACTCGCTATTCTACTGCACCTCATAACCCACCAACAACATGAAGACATTCGTATGTAAGGTGGCTGTGTGCACCTTGGCTCACGCCTTGCTTTGCTGGATACATTCTGCGTACATGGTCGAGTCCAATGTATAGACTGGGGAATGCAAGGGGGGAAAGCTGCCTACCTTTTTAACAAAGCTAAATATATTAAAAGTGTTAAGTGCTCTTTACTGATCAATAATAAGAAATTATATAAAGACAAAATGTTTTAATGAGTTAGGACTGAACTTAGCTGCCCCTGATTATTGGGCTTGGGCTCAAGTCCTCTCCAATAAAACAGCGACAAATATTAATTTTCAGTGAAAAATCAAAGCATTTTTACACTCACCCTACATTCACATTCATCTAAAAAAAACTTATATAAGAGGGTGTCATTGTCTTCACACGGAGATACGTATGGTACCACTGTTGTAAATACATATCTATCAACAGGTTCAGTGGTTTGATTGGAGCCCTGGGAGGTTCTGGGTACAACGGATTGCCCTCTATGGTCGGGCTAGACGACAGCATCAGTGACATCGCCGTCAGGAAAAAGTATCCCTTCGAGTTGGAGAAGGCCATTCATAACGTGACCTTCATACAACATCACATGCAGAGGCAGGACGAGTTTGACGCGGTAAGACTCGGTGTGGAGAGGTAACGCATGTGCATCGGCTCCTCTACACAGACAACGATATCTACTACAAAAATATTCTATAAACATCATACCACACATCGTAATTTATATAAAACATGGATATTTCCGATTATTTTGGATACTAAAATCAGATGCTTAAAAGGTCATGGATATAATAAAAAACAAACTCTTACATTTTCCAAATTATCACGAAAAACAAATACCAGAGATATCTAAAAGATATTTTCTTCAACTAAATTAAGTAGTACATTTTACTATTATTTATTAAATGTATTAAATATAAAAAATATATAATTAACTAAATGAGTATAGATGTGTTCCATCGAAAAACCCTTTAGTTCTTGTATCCAATATACACTCTCAAATGAGGTAAAACCTATAAAAAGGAATTTAATTATTGGATAAGAGTTTTAATTATACCTCCTTGTGGAAATGAAGTATATAAAAGACGTTCAATAAAAAACTGTGCAAATTATATGCATAAAAACTATATATTTATAATACGTTTTATGTGTTACTAGGCTCAACATTTTAAAAAGGAATAGTTGTAAATAAGCATTTTAACCAAGCAAAAGAAATAAGTACTTTTATTTAGAATTAAATCAGAATTGAATTGTTATATTTTTTGTTTAAAAACAACATTTATAATCGAAACCCACTCAAAACAAACCTTATAAAACTACTTCAATACAACTTTTAACTCTCCTCAAATAATTTGATGAATCTCATTAACATGTAATAATATTTCGTTTGTAACTGCTCACAATCCAACTTATTTTTAGTGATGATTACTAAGTACTTATTTCTTCCATTTTACATGCAATTATTACTATCAGCGTTTTCCTGTGTAAAACATATTATATCAAACAAACTAACACTTTACAAGTTAAATACAGCCTGCTTGTCAAATCAGGTATATCTTTTGTTACTTGCTGCTTGGTTGTGGTGTATTAGGCTAGTGCTTTGTGTGTGCTTGATGTGTTCATATTATTGTGATATTCTTCTCACTCTCTGTCCTCTGGCATTGTGTTCCTTCTATTTTCCTCTATCTTTAAAACTATCCCTTTACGATTATCTTCTACTTATAACCATTTGAAATTTACATACACAATACTTCAAAGAATTAATTTTACTTCTTCTTTTGTCAGATTATTTAAACGGGATGTTATATTTATGTTTTTCTTAATTCATAATACGTAGATTTTGATTTCCCTAGGGTTTCTTTTTTAATCGGTCGCCTAACATTTAAACGATTTAAGAGATGAACGAAATCTTGAATAATTTTAAATTCCAGCATTGGTTGGTTTTAGAAATAAAATACAGTATAATAGCGATGGACTGTTTTATAATGTAATACAGTATGTATTTTTTAATAAATGGGTTTGATTTATTTTATACAATACTTTTAAGAAGTTTTTTTTTTTTAATTAAACTAATTAACACAAAATTTTAACCGAAACTATACTCTTACAAGGGTTCATAGACCTACGCGCAAATCAATACACTGAGCTAAATTAAACCTTGGTTGAGTCATTTTGGTTGTTTATTTCAGCCGTGCTTTCTCGCGATTTTGTTCAGGACCGTTTTCCTAGCCCACCTCCGGCCAGCCCAGAACCCCATGTACACCCACCACACAGGTCAGGCTGACCACAACCCACATTTCACACCTACTACTCTGTGTTCTACAGGAGGACCAAGACTGGGGCTTCGTGGCGATGGTTCTGGACCGCCTCTTCCTCTGGGTCTTCACCATTGCCTCTTTCTTAGGCACGGTCCTGATCCTTTGCGAAGCCCCTGCTCTCTACGACGACACGCAGCCCATAGACGTGGAAATATCGCGTGTTTACCGCACGCAATACCTGGACCTGTCTAACTCGAAATTATAAACTAAGTGTAGTGCGAAACTCTAAATACGTTACTCCAAGCAAAATAACCGAGTAAAGTGTCCTAAAATAATGATTTTGTACTTAACGTGTTTTACAACTTTATAACATTGCCAGAGTTTTAATGGAGGAGCCAGCATACAAGATAAATGTGATGCGGAGGTAAGGCGTATATACATTTACCCTAAACAATGCACAATTTTAGGTAGTTGTTTGTAATTTAAATATGAAAATGAATAATAAAATTAATAAATAAACAAGATTAAAACCTAAAATTAACTCAAAATCTAATAAATAAATCTATTGTGCTATATAAATAAAACTCAATTCATAAATATTCATGAATTTAATTAACACAAATTGAATAAACGATCCACCACTAATAAAAAAAACTACAACTTTATTAACGAATAAATTTAAAATGTGCTGTAAGGTGTAAACATTTGTGTCCCCATATTACTCGAAGAGGGATTATAAGAATTATCTATATACCTAAAAAGTTCCATTTTCAGTTTAAATTTGCATGACTGACTTTTGGTGTCGAATGTTTGCACACTTCTGCTGCTGCACTCATGGTGTGTTAGAACTGTTCTATTGTCAACTACTTTTTCAGAATTTATAGTTGACACATTGAAAGGAATGTAGTTGGTAAGTATTATAGTTTATAATATGTTTCTCAGTTACATTTGATAGCTACTTAATGTCATTTTTAACATTTAAAGAAGCCTTTCGAATGGCAAATAGTGGTTAATATTCAAAAACATATTTTGAGTGTTATCATTGACTATTGGATACAGAAGAAGACATTCTGCTGTCGCTAATCTTTTACTAAAAAAGAATTTAGTTGTGTGAGCCAGTCACATATTGCACTAGCGTCTAAAACTCTATTTTGTATTCTATGTTGTTGTATTAATAGTCAAATGTTTTATTTAGGTAAGCTAAACTATTAATAGAACCTACATTTTCTATATTTCCATAATATTGATTTATTTAGTTCTTTTTGTAATAAATACATATCCAATGTTCAGGATGAATAAGATTAATTTAGAATCTTAGAATCCTACTTACCTTAACAATGATTATTGCTTAACTACATCAAGCAAAACGAGTAGATTCCTTCGAATGCTTTTTAAACATACTTAACCATCTCCTTTAAATACCCATTGTCTCTCTTTGACAAAATGTAAAATTTAGTAAACCTATTCCCTTAAAGCTCTTGCATTCAAATGAATTATCATAACCATCTTGGGCTTTAACTTTCTCTTACCAATAAAAGCTGTAAAGTACAAGGCAACAGATAAATTGTCCCAGCAATGCTTTATTTATTTTCCGTATAAAAATTAACTTGCCTTTCTTGAAAATTGTGTTAACAATATAAAATCCTTAAAAAAAAAACATCTGTGCAAACGTGCCAGTCACGGCTTTATGGCCATAGATCATGCAACTCCATATAAGATAACAATATGGAAATGTCATTAAAAACATACACTTGATAAAATGTATGATCGTGAAAATAGCCTATAACTTTTGGGTTTTATGCGGGGAGCGAGCTGGCGTAGTGGTTTGAGCGTGTGACTTCAGTCCCTGAGGTCAAGGGTTCGATCCCCGCCAAGTCACCAATGAATTTTATCTATAAGATAATGCCGCAACCCCTAGGTCTAGTCTGAAGTAATTTGAAAAACAATCCCAGGCTCGTGCTTAGCGTCCAAGGAAAACAACTTGAGTTTTATGCCGAATATCGGTGTTTTTAACGAATATTTATTTTAAAAAACTGCCAAAGTGTAATAGCGTATTTGTACATCATACATAACCAGTGCGGTTTTCAGTAAATTGTTACATGTAATATGAAACACCAATCGTTTACTATTACGAGTATAATCAATCGTTTATATTACAAAATCAAAAGCATTGAGATTTAAACTATAAGGTTACACAAATTTAACGTAAAATATGTACAAGAACAATTTCACTGAGCTAATTTGCAATTTAGTTTTCCATCAGGTTGAGTGGGTTCCTTAACCCACGCTAAACATAAACATCCTCCATGAAAAGCAATGTAATTTATTACAAATATGAATGTTATATCTACTGCCAACTCCGTTTCTCATACGTGACATAATTATTAGCAACGATAATAATGACGTCATCATAGCTCCAAAACTCTCATTTATCACCTACTGTTCTTGTTCCACAGGAGGACCAGGACTGGGGTTTCGTCGCGATGGTTCTAGACAGACTGTTTCTCTGGATCTTCACCATTGCCTCCATCGTCGGTACCTTCACCATCCTCACCGAGGCCCCCTCGCTCTACGACGACACTCAGCCCATTGACGTAAAGCTCTCGTGGGTCTACAAAAACCAGTTTCTTCCAGATGTCGACTTCGATTCTCGACTTTAAAAATTTAATCTTTTGTGTACTTTCGTAAACTCGTTCTAGTTATCGTTAAAACATGTCGATGTCGAAATGCGTGTGATCCAACCGTCTTCTATTATAAATAGTTTGGTCTTTTAGCAGTTGTTTTATTTCCTCTCTAATTCTAATCGGGTGTTCAACTATTTCTTAAGTGGGTTTTAACAATATTTTTATTATTCAAAGACGGTCCTAGCTTCTGTAGGCCTATCAGAGAATTTGGAACAACCACTGGAACATGGTTCTAAGGTCTATACTATAATGCTATTATTAAAATGGTTGGTATTTGTAAGATTTACAAAAGTTTTTTAAAGTACATGAAAAATTAAAATTCGTTTTAATGGTCCTATATTTTACGTTTCTCCTACAAGACCTACGTATTCATGGTGTAGTCTAAAGACATTCATGGCGATTGAAACACGTTTTTATTAAACGTTCTTATTATATCCAGAAATACCACAGCTTCACACAAATAATATATTTAAAACATTATTTTATGTATTTAGATGTTCCTATATGTGCATAAGAATTTTTTGTACTTAATAATTTTGTAATTTTGTTTAACATTAGGGCCTAAATGTACATAGATATTACATTTTAACCGCTGCCTCAGCTGGTTTTAAATTACTTGCACCACGTAAGTAGGCCTGACTCAAGGTTATTATGGGCCTGACTAGGTAAACAATTTCTTATACTCTAATTTCTGTTTACATTAAAACGTTTAATGTTTTATTTTAGATGGAAACTGGCTAGATTTTGGACTAACAAAAACCAAATTACATCCTATTCAACCGATTGTTTCGATTGAAGTGTCATTTCAAATCTTATGATCTAGCGCATCTGCAAACGGTAATAAGAAAGGAATTTGCTTTAGGGCTTCGCCCCCTCACATTAAATTTATGTCTAGAGACCGGTTTCAAAGATAAAGTTATGCTGACCAGCATAGTTCTTTTAACTATTAAAAAATAATTTATATAAAAATAAAACTTAGCAAAAAAATAGCATACACACTTTTTTAACTAATTAAAAAGTAGAAAATAATTAATAAATATGTGGAGAGAATAAATACTTGTAAGATTCAAAACGAAAAACGTGGAGTGCATGCAATAGATAATTTACAATTATTATCTTCACCTATTCAACTATTATTATCTATTGCATACGCCCACGTTTTTCGTTTTTAATCTTACAATATTATTTTTTCCCCTCCACATACTGTATTTATAAATTATTTTCTAGTTTTTAGTTCGTTTAAAAAGGTGTACTTTAATAGGTTTTATTTATTTTGTTCTACTTTTTACTCGTTAATATAGAATATATTAAATATATTGTATATTAACCCTTTTAACTGTAATCAGATTCTGTTACTACTATTCTCATAATCCTAAAACTTTTGAATCCCTCGGGAGCAGACACTGTACTTCCACAAGGACACCACAAGCCAAAGGGTTCTCTGCTATTTGAACAAACTGTCAAATTAAAGTATTTACAGCTGTTTTCAATTGATGTATTTACATTCTTCCAAAATGTAAGCATTGAACATGTTGAACTCCATGAGGCGTAGACCAAGGGAAATATGAAAATAAAATGAT
The DNA here is from genome assembly GCF_028750875.1 of Macrosteles quadrilineatus. Classification (NCBI taxonomy): domain Eukaryota; kingdom Metazoa; phylum Arthropoda; class Insecta; order Hemiptera; family Cicadellidae; genus Macrosteles; species Macrosteles quadrilineatus. The sequence continues at coordinate 103,600,532 of NW_026542602.1, read as the reverse complement.
ATAATATTGCATTGTCATCCATTTGTGAGCTATGTTTCAAGTTTCGAGTCTCTAGTACATCGGGAAGTTGGAGTGAAATCGTTGCAAAATTTTTACCGAACAGACAAGAAAGCTAACTAATAAAAACGTTGTAGTAAGGTACGACTGTGCACTAATTGAGTTAGTCAAATCACTCTTTATAGTATAGATCTAAAATTGACAAATTTATTATAAATAATTAGTTCTATTCACCCAATAACTGTTTCAAACAAACACAACTTGAAATAGGTATTGTACTGGATTCATGTTGCCTCGAAAACAAGCTTTTCACCTGTTTTAACTGTGCAATATGGGCGCAGATTCCCTCGTACTGCATGCATGCCTAATGTATTGGTTTAATAATTATATTTCTCTCACACGAGTTGAGAGATAAAACAATAAATACAACAATAAAACAACTCTTTTATACGCAAACTAAACTATTTTTGTTATAATATATTGTAACATAAAACTACTCGGTAAATTAATTAACCATTACTATAATAAACCTTTATAGATTAGGTATGCAAAATGTAGTCACTTTGGAGAGTGTTTTCTCATTTCGGAAGACCTGGCTGAATCGATTCTTCGTTATGTTCATGGCGTTTAACATAAAATCGGTAAATTTAAAAAATAATCTACATAAAACTAGACGTCTATCGGCCGATATTCCTTTCACAGTATTGTTACAACAGTATCACGACATCAAGATTTCAGGCTTGACAACAGCAAAACAAACATATTTAGTGGAGTGGAGTAAAAAACTGTATTTGCTTTACTTGTATTTCTATATTTTATATCCCTTTAATATGTCTTTAAAATATTTAATAGGAAATAATAGCATAATATTGCATTTTGTATTGAGTTAGTAAAGTTTAATCAACTTTATTTTGAAATTTACTCCAAGAAGATTTTTACGGCCCTGTCAAAAGTCAATTTAAGTGGAACTCCTGGTTTTATTATCTCATAAACTGACGGATCATAAATTTCCTATAAGACTTTTTGTTTGGTGACTGTTTTATTAACTCCTGAGTGGGTGGTTTATGTATGGTAAAGTTGGATGTGTGTATATAGGAAAGTCTTAGAAGTAATTTATGGATTTAATATACTATTTTATGAAACTATTTGAAAATATATCTCCTGACTACGTATGGACAAAAATTCGCAGTACTCTTTAAGACTGCATGTTTTTACCTGAGAAACATACATAGATTGATAAAAGATAATAAAAGTAAATAAATACACACAACAAAATTAAGAAAAAATAGAATATGCTGTTAACAACTCCAGGCTCAGACCACATGTAACTCAGCCGAATGATGCACATACTATTGTTGAATTTCTTAAACAACATTTTATTTTATCTGGCTACTAGGGGTCGAAGATTTGGAAGGAAGGTGAGGAAGGAAGATGTCACTTGGGAACGAATTTCAATACCAAGTATCCTCGTCTTTCGTAAATCGTAATGTTTGATAAATTTTGTAAGATGAGAACTCTTACACACGTTTTTCTTACTGTAGTCCAAATTCTTACACAAAATCCTGATTAAAATGTTTACGCTAATTGAGTGTAAACTGTTTGGGAAAGCATGAAGTAACAAAATGTGGTTTGATTCAGTGAAGTAGACATAATCTCATGATTAAATTTTTCAATAAACAAGTAATTCATTTCAGAACCAATTTTCGACGTCTAGGACGTTTTTTAAGAGATGCCTTTGTGTTTTATTGATACGAGTAATTATGTGAACAAATAAAAAGCAAACTCGTAATTAATATAGATATATTCGTGTTATAACTAATATTGAAGAAGTAGTGTTGATAATATAACCGCCTTTAGCAAACCAAATCTGGACTGACTGGATACACAATAGCTCTTAAACAGAGTTACCCTACTACGAACCTCTTCTCCAACTATAAGAGTCGCCATTATACATGAGTACCAAGAAATACCTATTATATTATCAATACCTCTTGATAATATGTAAACTCTAAAATATTTATTTGAATGCTTTGAAAGATCAAATACTGTTCTGTGAAATATTTTGTATATCATCTGCTTAGAGTCTTGCTGTAATTAAACATGTGCCGTGTGAAACCAAAGAGGACATCTTTCTTTTGGCAAGCATAATATGAACATCAAGATAAGTCGTGTTTGAACTAATTAATTCAGGATTGCAGTTTCAAATTTTATAAATATTTACTAATCGCTTATATTAGATAACTGATTTAAAGACTACATCAGTTAGTAAAAAGACCTTAAATTATACAAATCACTGTGTTTATTTTTCGTTTTACCAAACAATACATTATAAGACTGTCTTTTAAAATAAGTTGTATATTTGCTATCTTCTTTTCGTTATTGCAAATTATTATTAATGCAGAACAATAAGGGGACATTAATATTAATATTTTCACTAGGTCATTAATATTATCACTTTCCATTACTATCAAGCACGGGCAATATATATTGTGCAATATATTGCGCAAACTTATTAAAGAGCGACCATACACAGTTCAATAGATTTGCACAGCCCGCGGTTGTGCTAGTCGTCAATATTGGTTTCAGCGTTTATTAGGGTACTCACTTGTAAAGTTATCATATCATGCGTGATTGGCATGCGGTGGTCGCATTGTTGATGATCAATAGAAAGAAGAGGATATGGAAGAAGGATTGGTTGAAAAAAAGGAATGACTTTACTCATGAAAGACTGCTGAATGAGCTTCGGATAGGTACAGCAAGTGACTTTTAAAAACTTTCTAGATTATACTCATAATTATTCAATACTAAAAAATTCACTAAGTTAAAATGTTAAAACACAATTTTAACAAAAAAACTACCTACCTCGAGCAGATAAACTGGCAGGCTTCTGCGCAGTTCTGTTAAATGTTTTGGAGATTGTACAGTAATTTATTTTCTAAACTTTTTGTATTTACTCAATATATTTCACAATCTGATTTTCGCCTTCAATATAGCCCATACCCCATTGTGAAATAATATTGACCGTGTATGGGGCCCTGGGTGTGAAACTTTGCTTATACATTTCAAGCCTGATGTGTTTACTACAGTAACACCAAACATATACAGAAGCTCAGAAGCCGTTATAATAGTTCATAATCTAAATTTTAATAGTGGTCCAAAAATTCAGTTTATGGTGGCCGCCTTTAATCATTGTAGGCCATACATATAAATGAATCATTATGAACCATCAGTGAATCAACTTAACTTCCTGAACAATGTACATTTGTGGTGTGGAGCATATAGAGCTTCAAACATAACAAGGAATTTATAAGTTGTACCAATGACAAAAAAGTGTTATTCCAATGGTTTCATTCTTTACTACAATAAATACTTACACTTATTTTAATAAATACGAGAGCACGCCCCGTGGTCGAAAAATCGACCAAAAGTATGTATTGTACAAATTTCTCTATTTTCATCCCACACTGTAAATAAAACATGTGATTGGAATGTCTTCCATTTGTTTTGATTTTCTGTTTATATTGTGTTGTTATTTTGTTATCACCATAGCAACCCATAAGACCCATGTTAATTTTTTTAAATTTCAAATTCATTTTTTGTGCTTATTTTTGAGCCTATTTTAATTTATAAAGGGATTCTGCACACCTACAGGAAAATAGCTTTCTAACGGTATGCGTAGATTTTCCCTACGATACACACGAGCTGAGAAAAAAGGTTTAAAAGAAACATGCTTGCCTATTAATATATAGATAGATAGATTATAATTTCTTTGATTCTCTATTCATTATTCATTATTTATATTATTCTTTATTCATCTGAGTTTTAATTTTTATAATTTGATAATTAGATCGTGTTCTTTTGAAAATCTGAAATAAACTGTTGACATTCTTTAACATTGTAGTTCGGAAGTGATAGACTCCATTAAATTAAATAATAACGCCCACCAATTAAAACGTTTACGGTAACATAGCTTTTTATAAACAAATCAAAATTGGATGTGTTAAGTTAGTTTAAGTTGCACAAGACAAAAAATCCAAGTGAAAAAGCTCATCAAAATACTCGGTTATAAATAAATCCCAAACCCTTGGAACACAACTTACTCTGTTCTGAGATTATCCCAAGTTTCAAGTTGGGCCAAGTTAATGACGTAATCCGCCATAAGTCATGGGTATTATTCCCGGGACGCCTCTTCATGACGTCATAAATTACAACACCTGTTTCCAAACTTACACTGTTGTCTCTACAGCTGATTTTTATCACTGTAGCTTTGTTTATTTGGAAACGATTGATTTGAACGCCTATGAATGTTTGATATGTTTATAAATATTTATATCAATGTTTGGTTGATCTCAACATATTTTTCTAGAGGGTGTTTGATCCCTATATACGTTAAAACTACTGAGTTTTGTTGTTAAAATTGTTTTCATCTCAATTCACAGCTAGTCTTAAAGTAAGCTATGAAGGGAATGTACAGTATCAATTTCCTGTCTAGCTGGACGGTTTCGCTACAAATTTCCCTATAAGGAAGAAGATATTATCGCAGGTGTGACGGAAATGCCTAGACCCAGGACCAAAAATTATACATGAAAATTTACATAAGAAAACGTTTTATGAAATGCATTTTTATGAGATTTGGTATTATTACACATTTATGCTTAATATCTCATCAAAAAGGTATTATGCACATGGATAAACTTCTTTGAATTAACAAACCAGCAAGATCGGATAACGAGAACTAGGTGTAATGATGATTAACAACTCATCACAATTTTGATTCCAAATGTTGACCCTTAAAACATAAAAGTTTTTATTGCATCCATCGTGTACAGCTAAAAATACAAACGATATTGATAACTGAACCATTATCGTTTAATTAAAGGTCAAGGAAAAAATTATGAAAAAACGGTAAATTTTAAATTGCTATTCTTATGGAGGTATGGACCATTTGTTTGCTTGATTACGTATAAATTTTGATAAATTTGGCAAATGTATTTATTTCATCAAATAATATTAAGATTTGATTTTTAAAAACAAAATTCCCACTACTACGGGGGCAAATCTAAATAATGGCTTCGTTATGTTCCTTAAATAGGGAATAAATTTGTCTTGTTTATGGAAATGTTTAGGTAAAAATCGAAATAAACAAATTTAAATCCATTTCGTATGTAGGCTTGTTGTGGTTTCATATTATATACCAATGCGATTCAAATAATTCAACCTGTATTGTTTATTAGATCTGATTCTGTTTATGTCCAGCACCTACCATGAAATCAAATGATCATGAAAAGTATAAAAATTAAATTATTTGTTACCCTAGTAAATCAAGAAAACATTCTAAGTAATATAAGTTGTCACCAACACATTTTAGGTGTGACAGGAAACTGTTAAAATTTAAAAAATACAATTATCTCACTGCTAAAATGGTTACCTTTTCATACAAAGGATATTGAGAACTCCCCTCAGTGGAGCCATAAGTTGTGATTGGATGAAGTAACATATGTTATAGCAATTTAAGGATTGGGAAATCAATTATGTTACAACGGATGGAAGCTGTTCCCTCCAAAATGACCGCCCTTATCAGCAGTTATCAGAGTACGTGACCACTTTAGTGTTACCGTTAATTTTACACCCCTTTTCACATCAGTTTTGGCTTTTTTCTTGGCTTTGTCCAATCAAACAATTAATGCTCCAACTAAGCCCCACGTTTTAGATTGAATTTAAAAATGGCAATTGTTGTATTATGGCCACGACAATGTTGAAACTATTTTGATGTCTGATCCACATAAAAGTTCAATACCATTAAAAAAAAAAAAAAAACTACTGATGGATTAATAAAGATACTGAGTTTTAACTGTTCAATTCAACCAATCACTTTTAGATAATCGAAGCAGTTAAACTCATTTTAGAATATTTTAAAGGATGGTTTAAAGGTCAAACATTATTGATGCTTATTAAGATTTTCCGCCCATCTACTCCAGTAATCGCTGTCAGCTGTTGTGAATGCAAGGCACAACAATCGGCAAGTTGTTTTGTTGCACATAAACTACGTATTACGACTACAAAACCCGAGCTATCTCACAGATGTTAGAGTAAGAACACGGGTGTTTCTTGCTCCTTCGACATACTACATTCAACATTCCAACACAAAACATTCAGCATAACGTTGCACAACTTGTGAGCTAGAATCGGCGTGTTTTGTATCGTCAAATGAAACTATCAAGAACATAACAAGAAACAATGAATGAGTGATTGATAATTAACTGGTTTCGAAATTTAAAGGAATTGATTTGAAATAGTTTACACTATTAAGTAAATAATTGAATAGGCCTAATTGTTACCGGTTCCATGTTAAGAATGAATGATTCTGTACACAGTTTTTTTTCTACGTGGAACTGTTTCAACCAAGCCCTTGCCCTCCCCTATTGTGGATGCATTTAAAATTAATATAACAACCTTTGATAATTTCTAATTTCTATACAATTTCCCCCTTTCCTTGGGCACCTTTTAACCTCCTTTTTTAAAGAACAAATTGAATTGTATCTTTAATGAAAATTTAAGTACTTTTACAGCTCAATGACGGTTAAATGTTAGGCTCAGTGCTTGCTCTAACTCTGCACCTTTCAACGTATTTACGAACCACATTCCAATACGATTGATTATGAACTTTAGCAACCTTAATAAATTATGCTTTCAAAAAATTTTTAAAATTAGATACAATAATATAAATACCATATTTTAAACCATTTCCCCCCTAAACTATACCAATTCCATCAGCAAATGTTAATAATATTTATACAAAAGGTGGATATATAATATATTATTAAATAACTAGGTCCGTATCTTTCTTATAGGACTTAAATTTGGTCTTTCTTTTCCGTGTTCGTTTCGCTCTTCTACCAGACTGATTTGCATACTTTTAGTCTTAAATTAAAGGTATGCACACGCATATTTGCCATCAAGCATCATCTTTCATTTATGTATTGTATTACTCGATCAAAATAAATAAATTTTATTTTATTTTCGAAATCTTACTTCAATGAAAGATGTATTTCACCAGTTCTAATTACATTATCCTACATGTTTATTGTCTAAGTCTAAGAACCTTCAGTGAAATAACAGCTTTTATTTTAGCTATCGATTATTAAGATCGGAAGTGCGTAAAGCAGGCTGCTAAATCACAAATCAACAATAATCATAATTGTTTTAGGACTTTTCTACAATCAATGATACGTAACTCCATTTTTATAATTCTTCTTTGTTAGGTCTTTGTCTTAAAATACTCCTAGAAATATGAAGGCTTTCATTTGAGATATTGATCGTTTGAATCAGTTAAGTTCAAGATACTGTATTTCTCAATAAAAAAACATAAATTTGATTATTTTTCAGATATGGAATTAAATTTTAGATATTTACTCAATTATAATTAACATATCCAATATGTTTTGATCTAAGTACCTTTATTCTAGTGCCAGCTTGCATCTGAGTTATTGATTATTAAGATCGGACTTAAAGCATGGTGCTGAATCACGAACAACAGTAATAATTGTTAAAAAAAGTTGAGTTATTAATCATCGATTGGTAGTTAGATTATTTTTCTTGAAACCTCAACAGTAACCATCCACTTCGACGGGTTTCACGTAGTTTTAGTTATTAAAATTGAAACCAAACTTTTCAAAATTGATTTTATGACGAATATTGCATCACCAAAATAATATTGGCTGGGCTGTGGTTTTAATAAAGTCAAGCTTTCGTGCCACAAAAAGTGTAATCAAAATTCTGGATTCCACATTTTACAAACCAGGTAATAATCTAATGCAAGCAATTTTATCGTTCTGGAATTTGAATTCTGTGGCTATCCTTATTGCAAAAATTAAACTTGATATGTTCTTATGTGTTTGGTCAACTTAAACGTGTATAATTATTTCAACATCATCTTTAAGTATCGTTACATTTTCATGTATTAAAAACTTTCTATTTTATAAAACGCTAATTACGCTTAGTTTAAACTACAGAATCAAATCAAAATTAAATAATCCCAACCATTTCACTCAACAAACTCGACATTTTCGTCTCATTGATGGAGTAGGTAGCAAATACTTTTCCAGACAACATCCCTGATTTTCCTGCTCTATAATTTCCTGAGCTCACTAAAGTGAGGCGGCCTTAATATCGTCGCAGTTGCTACCACAACAACCACTATATCACACTGTATCTGTGATTATGTTGTGGCTTTAACCAATGAGCCATTAATTTACTCCAGACATTACACACATGTGTGAGAATATAAAATAAGTTTATTAGTTATTTGATTAAAGCTTCATACTGATTGTTGTGCTTGATTGGAAGAAAACCCCTTAGCAGTTCAGTACCTAATCTTATTCATGGCTTTTTCTGCGAATTTTTTCAATCTTTTATTATACTTGCAAAGATAATAAAAGACGTTTATTCACACTTTCACAATTTTCATTTTAAAAGTTTTTTTTTTTGCTTACGTTTATTTCACTTTGTCTAGGAAGCGTTTAAGATTACGTATTTCCAGATGTTATGAATCCCAAACATAATTAACGCTTGAGTGGTTACTGTAATTTGGTTAGCTATTAAGGTCTGAACCTTAAAACAAAAATTTGATTATAATAAACTACCGGTAATTAATATAAAAATAATAGCAAACCTGTTATAACCCACTTATAGTATAAGAAGGATACTCTAAAAATCTGTTGTTCTTGATACAAGGGAAACATTGCTGTATATTTAAATTTAATTCCTTATAGATTATGTTAATGCTAGTTCTAGAGTTACAATGGTGACGAATAAAGGATAAGATCATGTTAAGACAATACTCATATTTGTTTGAATTATCAGATATTTCCTCCTGTGTTTCTGATTTGTGTGCAAGAGAAACATTACACAAATCAAGCAACACGTCAACTACAAATGAGACAGGCAAACACAAGACAGCGTCTCACGTATTCTCTACGAGGCTTGATTTGATGGAAAACTTCACTAAAAAAATGTAAAAACAGCTCAGATTTATTGACGTTTTGGGATCTAGAATCTGATCCCGTTCTTAAGTGTGAAAGTACCTGAAACCATACATAAAAAATACCCCCTCAGTAGATTTCTCACCCTTATGGAACAGCTAGACAATTTTATTGTTAGTTCTATACGGTGTACCGCAGAAGTCGTATTTTGTTTACAATTTGTTTCTTGGTATTTCATAGTTTAAAACCTCGTTTAAACAAATAATACGATCCAATCATAAACAATAACTCGTCCCCTAGTTATATAACCAAACAGTAAGCACAAATAAAAAAATTAACCCTTAAATAATAGAAACCAAATTTTGTTGAAACCAGTGCCCAGTGTCACCAAAGGGTCTACATGAGCTAGACACGAAAAATTAGTTTTTTTTTTTATTTACAATGGGATTAGAAATCTACTTGTGTTGGTTAAAACACACTTTTAGGTACTTGAAGTACCTTCTCTCTTGAAGACGGGGTCAGAATCCAGATCCCGAAACATCGAGAAAACTTGTTTTTAGCGAATTTCCCTATAGGAAAGTAGCTATTACCGTAGGTGGCACGGTAAGACCTAGACCCGGGACCGATTTACTTTTTCATTTTGATGTCCCCAGAGGCCAAAAACACCATTCGTTCAAATTTTTTTATATGTATATATATATATACATATAGACTTATTTATATATGTATATAGACTTATATATATATATATATATATATTATGAAATTTGGTTTAAAGGTGTAAAGCGGGATAAACTTGAATGAGTTCGCGAACCAGCATGATCGGACCATGGGAACGGGGCTTTTGGGGGCTTTTATGGGGTAAAAATTGGTTTTTTTCACTTTTGACCCTCAAAACACACAATTTCCCAATTTCTCTTCAGACCTTTTTAAAGAGCTTAAAAAACAATTAATTTAGCATGTAAAAGTATTTTTGTTCGGTTAATAGTAATGGAGAAAATTAAAAAAAATTGTAAATTTAAAATTCCCATGATATTTTTATGGAGAATATTGTCAAATGTTGTAGTTTGCTTGTTTGTGGATATATTTTGTATTTTGATCAAATTTATTTATTTTGTACTGAGCTATCAATATTTTACAAAAAAAAACACACTTTATTAGTTTCCTTGTAGCAGCAAACCTAGGTACTCGTTAACCTAATGTTATTAAAATATATTTAATTGAAAATCAATTAAGACAAATGGAAATTCGCTTAGTCGGCAGGTTTGCTGCGGCGGGGGTATTTATAGTTTGAGATGGATAATGTCCGAAGTAATCCCTCTGACTATATAGCCACTAACATTCACCCGCCATTCAAATCAAAATTCACCTTTACAAAACACTTTATACGCTTTATACTAAAGTAGTACTTAGTAATTATGTGGTATATTTCAAAGCGTTAAAAACTTTCAAAAAATCTTCATTTCTAACCTATTCGCATTTGTTCACTTTAATACACTTTAAGAGGACCATTCTTGTTTGAACTTTTTTGAAGTTAAGTTTTCTAAAGAATGGAACATGTTTTGCTCTAAGCTGTTGTTGTGTGTGTGTTGTCTAAGTTTTGTTTCAGTAATATTTCATAAAAACGCAAAAACTAAACAAAATTTAAACTTTTACCACCCATTCCCCAAACCCAACGCTCAAAATTATGTAGCTTTTTACCATACATTATGTGGAGCTATACCAAACGGTTTGTAGTCAAAATGTGCCATTCCCTTTCAAAGTTGTTAAGGGCCATTTTTCTGCTAATTGTACCAAATGCAAATTTATGCTACAAATAATAAAAAAAAATTACATTATCATGGTAATGCTAGCTTGTAAATGGAATAAGGCTGCCGAACAATTTCAGCTTACAAGCAGAACATGAGAGTTTGGACGAAGGCCAAATGAATGGACAGCGGTTAATGGGTACGGTAAATGGCTTTAGGGGAAGTAACGGTGGAAAATTAACAACACCAGCAACCGCCTGGGTCCACTGCTGACACTGATAAGAGCTGTGTTTGGAGATGACACGCGCGTCGTTCTTAAACGTGTTAGTTTTGTAAGATATTGCTAGTAAATTTAAAATTGTTCAAAGCATTCATTGTTTCGTTACTTGAGATACAAGAATTTTAGAATATTATTTATTGGTGTCACACGCCTTCGTATACCATATATAAAAATGAGTCGTGGCATTCGTCGGTGGAACGTAGTCACGGCTCAACAGAAGAAATATCAATTGTATTTGAGATACGGGATATTTTTTATGCTGTATCATAATTTTGTCAAAACAGTTTTCTTCAACCCCTTTGGCATTAGTTGGTTAGTTTGGATCACCTAACTATGAATCATGTCCTAAAAGGGACTAAGCCAATTTCCTTTGTGCGTCATATATAAACACGTTTAGTTTCCCTCCTTAATGTTGAGTTTTAGCTCAACAGTACTAAAACTCTTGCAATTTAATACCTCCCCTATTTAACATTGTTGGTAGCCTTGCTATATCATTAAAGAGAAATATATAGCCTATGTAAATAATTAATTAATTTCAGTAAAGATTAGCAAAGAAAGGGATATATATCTATTAACATGTGAATTTTTGTGTACACCAATACCATTCTAGCTTTATCACAACTCATAAAATGAAAATACCATTATTACATAGAGGAAATAATATTCATTCTCATTATTCGCGGTCTTACTTTGATGGCTTCGAAATCGTAAAAGCCGGTTGCACCTTACCTTAAAGAGGAGTTTGAGTATTTGTGGTATATCATGAAGCATTGGGTCTAATATAGTGTACACTTTATTTTATAAGGCGTGAAATGTATGACTGACCCCGGTTGGTTCTAATCTGATACTGTATAAGGGGACGTCATTACCATCTCAAAATAACAGAATATTTCACTCACTTTAATAGTAACTTTATGATAATTTTTACGTTTCAAGACAGAAGAACGTCTTAAGTACCTTAATTTACAGTCAAAACAGAACAGACTTCATGTTGCCAGGATGAAGTGGGATATTAATTAGTTAGTTTGAGGTTGTTACGTTGTTTCCTTAAGATATTTATTTTTGGTTTTAAGACATACAAGTTAATACATCTATCCTCTGCAATCTGTGAGTAGTTAAAACAGTTTTTGAGAGATGGAGTGAGATTACCTTGGCCTGGAAAGAAATCAATCTCGTCTTCGATCAATCATAAACGTATGAGTTGAAGGCGTGCAAAATAATTCAACAAATTTAGATCTTACCATTATTAAATGGTTAGTGGTAAATTATTAGTTTTACAAAACTACCAAAAGCTTTTCTCTTTACGGAATAATCAAGTATACATTGTCAGTTGATGATAATTGTTAGGTCACTCACCAAACATAAAATACAATATTTGTGTATATGACTAAGCTAGAACGTTTAAGAATGTAAGTTGTTTTTACTCTATTTAAAAACACAGTATAACCAGCGAATCCTGAATAATAGTTTGAACACTTTGAACGTGAAGATTTCCATAGAAAGCAAACGTAGACGTTCAGTCCAACTATTATAGATTCGGTTGGTTGAGTCACCAGTCATCCCACTGAATACTCTTAAGATACCCCGTGGAACGGTGTTTGTGAGTGTGACGTAAACTTTTAACACATACCAATGAAAAAATCATACGTTCAAATATGGTGACCTTGGGCCAAGGAATATCTCCGAAACCTGAAATGACCCTCCCTTGAAACATAGCTATTCGTGAAAGAAAACTCTGACCGTTTAAAATACATCCGGTTCCTGTCAGCCACTCTGCATATTTTAACAAAAATAAAATTTCAAGAGAATAGAACTGTTTCAGGGCTTTTCTTCTTATTAAAATACAACACATACAGAATAAAACAACTAACAGTTTTTAACGTGAGCTAACCTTATTCTGTTCCAATAAAATATTAAAATACTTAATAACCTGACTAGTCACTCCTTCCCATTGTGATAGATTAATCTTGCAAAAATTGGAGTGTGAAAATTGTTTTCTTAAAACCGAAAAAAACAGATGATGAACAGACAGAGATATTGAATGGATTGAATGGTCTTTGTTGAAGTCATAGTACAATTCATCTGCATTAAATTAGTGTTAAGATTGCTACAAGTGTATCTATAAAAATGCAGGGGGAAAGTTTTCAGGAAAACCAGGCTTCATGACCTCTGTCCAACAGAAAAATCACGTTCATTGAAACAAAGGACAAACAATAATTTTAATGAGCATTTTGTTTTTATTTCTATTGAAAATTCGTATAACATGTCCGTAAACTTATTTTATAGAAAGTAACAACACGTTATAATTTTATTGTGCTTTTAAAAGTTTAAAATATTGATTTAGAAATTTACTTCCGGAGAATTTACAGCCCCGCCAAAAGCCAATTTAAGTCCTGGAACTCCTGGTTTTATAATCGCATAAACTGTCGGATCATAAACTCGCTATAAAACCTTTATGTTTGTTGATAGTTGACGGTTTTATTAACTCCTGAGTGGGTGTTCAATGTATGGATCGATAGTGTTAAAACGCAATTTATATACTCGTTTTACCTATTAAGAAACAAATTGTGTATGCATCAATAACTACAATACTCTTTTCCAATTTGTGTCTGTATTCTTATCAGTGAAATATGCATTGATAAATCCAATCTAAGGGAATTTAAGGAATACATGGTAGTAGTAGTTTTAAGGATAAATACAAATATGTTCCTTTGATAGAGAACAAAGTTAGTTTTACCTGAAATACCTATAAACTTTGCTACTGTCTACCTTTCAGTTAAAAATTGATATTTGAAAAGGAGGCTTTGTCTTTGAAGAATTATTACAATATCCTGTTGTAGGTATACCACTAATCTGCTGCTTACTGTATTTTCTGAATTTATAGTACAAATTGTCATATGATCAGCTTACTTCATATTATGCTTTAATTTAATTTGTTGTTGTTCTTTCAGAATATAAAAAATGTTTAAATGAATTATCGACTCTCCTTTAAAAGGTAACTTAATTTTGTTTTAGTAAATTTATACAAGGCTGAAATAGCTCTTAGCGTTCGGGTTTCCTTTTTTGCACCACCCAGTAATTGCCAACAATCATCCTCCCACAGATTGGGAATCCGTTCTAAACGGGTACGATCCCAATGTTTGTTCTGAGTGTTTTAACGAAAACATTTCAGTGATCTTCGATAACGCGCAATCTCGTTCTGCAAATCCGTGAGAGGGATCAACTTAGCAAACTCCTAGAAACAACATTTTCATGAGAGCCTAGCAGTTCATGTTATGAATGTCAGAAGATAAATTTAAGTTGATAAAAAAATGCTAAGAGAGAATATTACAGAAGAAAAATTATTTAGAGGTATAAAGCACCTAAATTTCTTAATGTAGTTATCAATGAGTTGTCTGGTAGAGTCAACTCTCAAGATGCGTTTTCTTTCTGCTAAGAAGTTTTTACCTCAACCACGCATTAGGAACCGGGAACGTCTAATTATGTCAATAATATTTCCTCTCTTTTTGGTCAATAACATTGATTCTAGAGAGCTCCAATACTGAACGACGCTGACTACAGACATGACTCGCAGATCATGCTATACACAGTCACTGAACACGACGTTACACATGTTACGCACTTAGGGAAGTGAGTAACACCAGAGAGCACAGAATAGAAAAGTAACACAAATTTACCAGAGTGTTGTCAGTGCCCCTGGATTTGACAATATATCTCCCGATTTTATAGACCAAATATATATTTTTCTTTTACCACTTAACTCATTTAATCAACCTTCGATTAACATCAGGCACTTTCGCTTCCCCTTTTAAGACGGCCAAAGTATAATTATTTTCACAAATCTAAAGATTTTTCTGACGTCAACACGCATTTATATTCCCAATGTTTAATAAGATATTGAGGATTATGAGTTTTTATTAATATGTGAATGTTAAGTTTAAAAACGTCGTTTTTTTATATTTTAACTACTTTCAGGTTAAATTACTTAAGGTACAGTATCATTTATTTCCCAAAATGATTTTCAAAAGATTAAAGTACCTGTAAAGTTGTTTAAATTGTTAAACGATTATAGTTCACTAATGGTATCCGAAATGCATTAGACAACATGTATAATAAATGTCCATAATAATGGTAGGGTATACATATTAAACGTCATTGATGCACCTCAGTGCATTGCTAATAAGTCCCTAAATAATAAACATTTATAATGTGTATCAATTTAGATTATCAAACTAAAGGGATATCTAGTATTAATTGGACGGGTTTTCCTCAATTGCCAAATTTCTTTTTTCTAATCATACTTTCTTTAGTACTATGTCTCCCACTACTCACCATGACGCAACAAAAATCGGGAGGTTATTTTGCCGCACCCTGTACAAGGAATATTCACAACTAATGTTTTGTATTACATGTTGTACATACTAATGTCCAATTTGATATTTATAAATCTTTACCAACCGTTAATCTATTATTAGTTAATAACGGTTATATAAGTAAACATTTCGGTAGATACAGTGCATGCATACTGATACTGCTATGTAATCAAATACCCAAACACTATAGTTTAACAAAGAAAACCAAATAGTTACCATCTTTAATTTAACTGTTTAAAGCAAATCGCTAATTGATTATAATGCAAGAGTAGTATGATTTTAAATGCGGAGGTAACTCTGAAAACAAAATATAAGCTGCAAACTCACCCAGTACCTTAACATAAATTCCTGAATCATGAAAATGTTAGCACATGGAATGTGACTGACGAATAATTTCAGCTAAACAGGCGGAACATGGGAGTTTGGACCAAGGCCAAATGAATGGACAGCGGTTAATGGGTACGGTAAATGGCTGGAGGGGGAGTGTTGTTGGAAAATTAAAAATAACTGTTACCTGCATCCTCCTACACTGACACACTGATAAGAACTATGTTTGGAGAAAATACACGTGACCTTCTTAGAATAGGATGCTTCCAATGATTTACAATGTGATTACAATGTGTAAGAGTTTGTATATAATTGATTTTTTTTTCTTCAATTAATCATAGTGCTGAAAAATTTGTTAATACATCAATCATACAGGTAGGACAATTTAAAGATCAACTGAAAGATAAAGTCTTATGGATAATCTTTTAAGTCTTCTAAACTATATGCATCTTAATTTGAGAGAACCGATAAGCATTGTCTTACAACAAATTTAAAACTCGCCTGAACAATTTGTAATTCATTTTTTATTTTGTTTCGTAGTGTTAAGAATTTTTGTTTCGTTTTAGTCCTGACTTGAGTCAATTTATAAAACAGTATTGTTACTGAAATTCGCTCTCGGACCTTATTTATTTATTTATTTATTTTTATAAGTTTTAAGGGATTTGATCTGTAATCTCCATAATGTTGCCCTAATTTGAACTAATTTAAGAACATAAGAATCAACAAACTGTATCAATAAATTAAAATTCTACACATTGCACTATAAAACACGGAGAAAATTATTAAAACATTTGATTTTTTGTCGCTCAAATGGACGGCAACGGTAAGTAAAGCCAATTCCCTAAACATGGATTGCTAGCTGTAAAAACCTTTGGCAAGTAGCATTCGACTCTATTTGAATATTACATTTCCTTTTCGATTGCCTTGTTTCAATGAATAAATGTTACCTCACTATTCCTCTTTTTATTAAGACATTTGGATGAACATGAATAAATTTGTGTTCCTCGAACAAAGTTAATTTGATACAACTTTTTGAAATCCAGATTATGAGTGTATTTGAGAACGAGGTATTTTTATTGTGTCTCATAATGTGCATACTATAGGTAATTGAACCAAACTTCATACATCTCTAAACTTTGAGGGGTGAATGTTTGCATCCATTATTTATTCAAACTATAAGAAGCCAATGCTTCATGCCTGCATATTTACGTTATGTCTGAAGGTTTTCTCACTATCGGGATCACCTCATGGAGACGTTTATTTAATTTAAAGAGAATCTAATTAATTCCTATTTATGTCTTGTGGTAACATATGTTTGCATTTATTTTTCTTTGGAATATATAATGACGGCCCATTATCCATCGAATGTATTGTCAAAACCCCAAAATCAGGTTTAACATTGCCTAAAAGATTTATTCAAACCTCTTTCGCCTTGGGTTGGTTAGTTGGGATTACCTAGTTTATGCATCATGTCCTTAAGGGCCTTTCCCTCGTGAATCATATGTTAACACCGTTCAGTTTCCCTCCTTTAAGTTGAGATATAATTAAGTTACTCGCCATAAATTTTGCAATCTAATACATCTATTTAGCATTATGGATAGCATTGGTTTTACACAGTCAAAAATGGCAGCCGTTCAAAGATTTCTTTAATCTTTTAATGGCTGCCATTTATTTACTCAATTGATCTTTTGAGCTCAAATTTGCTGCATTTATTCTACTTATAAATTCCTTAATTTTATGTGTATCGAAATATGCTTGCTTATCTTATTTTCTTCCGTCTTCTAGCGGGCGCCCCTCCGAGGAGGTAGCGTATAATAGCATTGCAAATTTAATGAATATTTGAACAGCTGTATTTTTTTACCTGCTTGTCTATTTGACGTACGGTTTGCAGCATTGTATTAAACTCAACAAGGCATTTAATTCGATGTACATATCAACCTAGGCTTCCCTTTAAATTTGTCAACCTACCCCCAATTCCCCATAGCGACTTTCGATTACAATAAACACTAAAAAGTAGATTACTATTACAAGTAATGATATGCCAAATTTGTTTGTCACATCTCATTTCGTTTTAAAGTTATGAAGTCGTACTAAGACTTAATTGTCACCCAGTATTTAGGTTAGGTTTGGTTGTGTACTATAATTGTTTTTCGGCAACAGTTCGATTTCTCAAATAGCCGACTAAGAAAGTTACCATACAAGTTCACATAAAAAAGGAGATTTATGATAAATGAGGGATTAAAATAGGTTTAACGGGTAAAACTAACTAAAACAATATTTATATACACTTGTTCGTAAAATTGTTCTCATCTTCTACTAATTTGTTCATATTTATTCTTAAATCTAGAAAAGAATTCTGAGAAATAAAATTTAACTATTTATGATTTAAAAAATGTTATGATGAAAAGGTAAATGATTTTACATTTGTAAGCTTACTTTACGCGCACTGAAATTTAGGTTGTGGCAAGATTCTGTAAAACAGTATTATAACAATATAATAATATGGAGAAGACAATCGTTATCCACCGGATGGAAGCTGTTCCCTCCAAAATGACCGCCCTTATCAGCAGTTATCAGATTACGTGGCCACTTTAGTGTAACTATTTTACACCCCTTTCACACCAACTGTTAGCTTCCCGATTGTTTTGCTTCCCTTTAAAAAGAGCCCGACGTTTAAAATTGAATATTTAAATTCAGATTATATTTTTGCTAAGACAATATTAATGCTATTTTGACATCTGATCACCGTAGAAAGGCCAGACTATTGCAGTATCGATGGACTCTTATGGATATTGTGTTGCAAATGGTGTATAACAAATCTTTTTAGACGCTCACAGGAGGAGGTACTGGAGAAAAAAACATTTAGTCTATGCACAGAGAAGTGTCTATGTTTGTAGCAAAGCTGCACCACGTTGAGCCGCACAGATAACGATATCACCCCATTCTACTATCACTTTACATTTAAACATAGCTTAAAGTACAAGGTTTTTAGAGTACAATCTCTAAATAGGATAGTGTTGTATATAAACTTGGATAACATTTTTTTGAATAAAACAAAAACTACATGGCTAAAGGCCAACATAAATAAAAACATGAACCACATATCCGCGTATTTTGCTATCCCTGAGTTTTGTTTAAAATTACCTGAATAGCCTATTTATACTTTCAATATTTGCTTAGGTATTTTATATGATTTATTTGTTGTAATATTTAGATTAAAAATTTAGTTAAAGTAGTTAAAGATTTAGTTAAAATAGTGTGACCCATTGAAAATGTCACTGTGTGACCATAGACTAAGCAACACAAGGTAGTATGTTTTATCTATGGTGTGACTTAAATCATACTTTTGCAGATTTTAAAACCTACACGAATTGGGGTTTATTTAGATTTTCCACCCAATCCAGTGATTACAGTCAGCTGTTGAGAATGCAAGTCACACCAATCAGTAAAACAATGTATTACGACAGCAAACCCTAAACTATCTCACAGAAAGACGTTAGACATGTTTCTTGCTCTTTCAACATCATAATCAAATCATCTTGCTAAATGTTGCACAACGTGTAACACATCAAACTAATTTGTCATTTGTGTTTGTAACACCTAAAACATTGCAAACTTTATTTCTTTATGCGACGTGTCGCTCGAGTTCGTGTTTCACCAAATTAAAGCTAGGGGAAACGCTTTCCGACAAACCTAAACTCTTATTTTAATTAGTTTTATTTTGCTTGGGATTATAACTGGACCGTACAGAAGGAAGTGAATAAAAACTTGCCAAAGATACGTACTGGATTGCAAAAATTATAATTCTTAGAATAATGTAGTTTTTATCAAATATAAGGATTTTATGACAGCAATAATTGTGTGAATCAACCGTAATGTTGTAAATAGTATCATATTAAAAGGAGATATCAATTCTCTCTATTTTGACAGTTTTCTGTAGATTTTGTGCGCTTCACTTAACATTTCCTTCCATTGAATTCTTTATAGTAAAAATACTTCACTCTGTTTCAACAGATAGTGCTCGTGCGTACATTACTAAATGTTTTATTGCTAAAAGGACATCTGATTTACTTACGCTAACGCAACCAGATATTTTAACTACCTGTAAGCTCGAAGGCTACATAAAAGCAAGAACAAAACTGACTCCAAGTCTCTTATTATTTTTGATTCATCAAAAATAACCTTTAGATAATTTTATTGTGCCTAAACATTATGTTAAACTGTTAAGTTATGTTGGAGATGTTTTTGGTTTAGTAAACACAGCTCTCTACGGTCTGCACGTGACAGCTCAGTTCTTGACATTACATTAAATTTCTAGAAACTTCTAGTTCATTCTTCCTTGTGAGTGGTCGTATTCCATTTGTTTTATTTTCATTTACAAATGTAACAATTCGTTTCCTATACTTTCTGCGTACTTGAACATTTTATTTTCACTGCAGTTAAACGTATCAAACAGATTTCGTGATATAATCTTAAAGTAATAAAACCTCACATGCTAATTTGAATGTTTTAATATTAGGAACGACAAATTTTTTACACTACTTTTCTGTAATTTTGCACTTGTAACCAAGTTCTTATCTCCGCTTTATTGGATGGGTTGAATGTAATATGATCACCTCTGTCGATTAATAAATTATGTCACAAGTTACCAAAGTGTGTTCTGTTGTGCTTTTTAACTTCCATGTTTTAGAACAGAATATTTCAATATATCTATATGTAAACGAAGAACTTTTCACGATTCAAGGACAGTTTTTCGCAAGATACAAAGCCTTCTTTATTACTTTTCAATGTATAAACGACCAACAAGCCCATACTTTTTATTGTGTACTCAATTTATCATCAATCAAGATGTTCTATACCAAAATGTTGAGGTTAGTCATTGTAAAAATTAGAGTTTGAGGGGTTTTCATACCATAAGATACCATAGAGATATAATTCATTATAGAAGTTTAAGAATTCTGTATCCAAACATGTGCTTTTAGCTGTTCAAATTAAAACTATCCCTTCCCGAATTGGTTCAATGGGGATAATTGCAACACAACAACGTTGGCTGGGCTGTGTTTTTAATAAAGTCAAACCCTCTTGCAACAAAAAGTGTGAACCGAAATTAGGGTTTCTACATTCCCATACGAATAATACGATTGGCGATAACTCCAGAATACAACGTTATTTCTTAATCCCAGAAAATGATTATATGACTTGGTAGACACTAAGAACCTCTAAAAAACATTTCTATGTACACTTGGTATTATACATGTAATATATCATAAGAATATTAGGAAAAAACGTGTTGTATACAGTTTTAAAGACTAATTATTTATATACTTTACAATGACTGTAGGAAAAATAAAATGTATAACACGAGCACAAAGTCCCACTTTGTCACTAGTTACACAAACAATCATTTAAAATTAGTTTCATGCTTGTTTTCTATGTATACAGATATATTATTTCTTCGGTTTTTTCTGTTCGTTGATTCAACCAAAAATTGCTTTAATTCTTTAAAAGTAATGATTTAAAAAATGTTAATTAAATGTTGAGAGGTAATTAGGAATGGTTTTCCTATTGGTCATATTCTTAAAGTTTATCTCCTGTAGAGCTCAGCTTATAGTAGTTTCCCCGTTCAAGCCCCACGGGAAATAATCTATCCTTTCTACCGCCACCCCGTAACAACAACGGCAGGAATAATTCACATTGACAGTTTATTGCATCTCAACGGGACGCAAGTTTTCCTTGGCCTTATGTGGAATTTGTAAAATATAATTTTTAATTCGTTAGGGCCAATTTTTATTTTATTTTTCGCGTGTTTTTACGCCAGTGGCATTTTTTACTTCTTGTAAGGGAACGGTCGAAACCCTGGTCTTGTTACTATCTAACGTCGACCTTTTTGATGGATAGCATCATTAATTCATAGCCCAATGATAAATAACATCGTAGTCTGGACACAATCTCGCTTGGATTCGAACCAGCGACTATTAATTAAGAGTCAGTTGTAAAACATTTACACAAATTACTTTGAACACAGAAAATAAACACTTTCAGATAAGATTTGTTCAAAATCCAACAAAATAAAATATCAAGTTTACGATTAAATATACCTTAAATTCTACGTTCAATTATAATGTTCTCTAAAAGTCAGGTTTATCCTCACCCAAACGATATATTAAACCCTTTGTGGGAAAACCCCATTTTTACCCCATAAGACCCCCCATAAACCTCCGTTCCCATGGTCCGATTATGCTGGATCGCGAACTCGTTCGAATAAACGTAGGTTTACACGTTTGTACCAAATTTCATCAAAATTGGATTATTTTTGCTCGAGTTATCGCGCTAACGGACACATATATATACATGAATTTGAACGGATGGTGTTTTTGGCCTCTAGGGACCTCAAAATGAAAAATTAAATCGGTCCCGGGTCCAGGTCTTACCATGAGTACTACGGTAATAGCTTATTCCCTATATGGGAAATTTGCTAAAAGCACGTTATACTGAAGAAAATGGATTGAGTTGTTTGTGGAAATAAAGAGGAAACGAGAAAAGAGGGTGGGGTATGACCAGTGTCAAAGGAAGAATCAACTAGAAGTTTATAGAATGTAATGTCTTAAATTGTAATGCCAAGAACTGAGTTGACACGGCCAAACCTTATTGAGTTGTATTGATTCAATTCAAAATATCTTCAAGGTTCACTAAACATTTTACATTTAACAGAATTGTTCTAAATTTAAAAAATTATCAAATAGTTAGTTCTCGTAAATTAAAAATATTCAAGCATGATTCATCTTAATTCTTGTCTCTCTACCATTTCAAATAGCAAGAACATAGCAGATTTCCCTGGTGCAAAAGACGTCACCATGTTTTGTTGGTACTACAAACATATTTATTCGTGTACTCATTAACTTCATCTATAAACTTAAAGTGTAGATATTGTACTATAATTAATTCAATGAAAGAAAACGTTTATTCACTTTGACGTCATTGTAGATGTTATATACTCCTTTTATCTATGATGTTAGACTTTGGATTGCCAAATACCGAAATAATAAAAAGGTTTAAAAACCTGTTACTAAGAAATCCATTAAATTTCAACTGCAACTATAAATTACATGATATTTTCGACAGTGTAATTTTCCATGATTAGTATAATCACCAACTAATCGTATAGAAATAGTTTTTATAATCTCTTAAATTTTACAACCAATTATCTTTTTCCACCAAAAGAATCAAATACAAATTTTTAATTCCAACCACTCATTCTACAAGTTCAACATTTTAGTCTACACTAACTGGATGGATTAGTTGGCAAATACTTATCAAGCCACCGTCACTGGTTTTCCTGCTTTAAAATTTGCTGAGCTCAGTAAACTGAGGTGGCCTTAATTAACGTTACAGTTGCTACCACAACAACAACAACCACTATATCATACTGTATCTGTGATTAAGTTGCGGCTTCTAATAATGAGCGATCAATTGGTTTCCTCTGTTACAATTTGTTTCAAGAGTAAATTATCATGTTCGTTTTGTATCTGAGTATATTTTTACCTGTCTGTTTAGTTTAAACAGACAAATTCTTCCAATTTTTAGTTTCTATTAAATGTTTACAAAATCCTTTTTACAACTTGTATCGCTTACTTTAATTTCACGCTGTCTAGAACGCTCCTGCCTTATGTACTCCCAAGTAACCAAGGTTGTACGTACTTAACTGAAACTCAGGAGGTTAGTTAGTAAGTTGAAAATGTAAACGTGTGTATTTTATACAAGATATTTAAACCAATCCCAATAAATATGGTAAAAATACTATGCGAACATGTAATAACCACGTTATAATGTAAGAAGTTATATCAGTCAAAATATTTTCTTCTTGATAAGAGTGAACCTTTGATCCTTACTTATATGTTTTTAGTTTATAGTTTTTAGGCCGTGTTAAAATAATATTTTTGGTTGCTAATGTCGTACAATAATTACAAAGAATGGTATATAATGTATGTTTTAGAATATTTTTAGAGTGATTAAGTACAAATCGGGTGATGGGAAACTTGTAAACTATATCTTTAATTTCAATATAAGTTTTTTATCTAGAAATTTATGTCTAGTAAAATACGTGCTGCAAATTATCCAATAAACATAAGTTTATTTGATCACGATCATGCTAGCCCGTAAATTGAATACGTTAGACTAATAATCTCAGCTTACAAGCGTAACACGAGAGTTTAGACCAAGTCCAAATGAATGGACAGCGGTTAATGGGTACGGTAAATGGCTGGAGGGGAAGTAACGGTGGAAAATTAACAATAACTGCAACCGCCTGGGTCCACTGCTGACATAGATAAGAGCTCTGGTTGGAGATAGCACCAGAGTTGGAGTGTTTCGCTTGGTGAAAGTACATTACGATTGTTTAGTAACTGTCACATGGAAAATATATAATTTATTTTGTTTAAGGAATTGGTTAAATAGTTAAACATAAATTGGGCTGGGTGATTCTATACGCATAAAATATATCTCTAAATATTTTCCCTGTATAGATTTAGTTTGTATGATTAGATAACTATCATATTATAACAGTATGGTATTCATATATTTTTATCTTAGAAATTTAATGATTATGTTGAAGAGTATTTTGAAACCATATCTTTACATAGTACGTAACACTATTATTATTATTATTATTACTACTATTTGGTTTCAATAACAGTTTTAAATGGATTCCTGTTATTTCCATGATACATTTGAGATTGCTAATCCCTCTTAAACCTCCAGCCAGTCAGAAAAATGAACTTTTCTGTGTACTGTCCATAACTCAACAGGTGGCGTGTATGCCTCTATAGCGCTCCTTATGGCTGAGCACATTTTGCATTTCGATGTGACGCAGTCAACGGCGTACAACTCTCACAGAATATTAGCTACTCGTTGCCCCCTTCAACCTCTTCTCGGGACATAATATGTCCATTTTTCCTACGAATCATTATATCTGGCCGTATTAATCTCAATAACTGTATACTTTAATAATATTTATATTTTATAACTCTCCTTTTGTTTGAATATAAACTTGTGATCAAGTGTATCAGCCTAAGCACAGAAAACATACTACTATAGTATGTTTTCTGTGGCCTAAGTGACTGAGCAAACTTCAAGACAGTGTGTGCAAGTCCGAGTATCATCGTCCAGACGTTTCGTTTGTTTTTTCGTGACTCCCCTGTTTTATGGAGCTCATGTCTTTCCATTAATTTTGGTGCGTTGCGATTTCAGTAGTTTCAAGAAAGACACCACCGACGCCATGATGCTAGACGACGCTCGCGCCCTTCGTCTCTTTTTAGCTTGCTTATTGGATTCAAGTTACCAATTCAAGTTTATGTAGGTGTTTTTTTTTTATCATTACTGACCCCTTTACTTGACATTCTGTACAACTCCGGAACTCCAAGTGCCCAATAAAATTTAAGATTCGTGAATATTCATTAATTTATTCATTTCCCTTTTTAACTATCAATTAGTTCTTGTCCTTCGAGTTAATTTACCTTGTACATATTTCATTCTTTTACAACCCAAAAATAAAAAAAACGAAACTTTTGATGTGTTTCACATTCAAAGACACAATAATTGAGCTTTTTCGTCTTATAATTCCGGTATGAGTCTTTTCGTGCACCATTGTTGCATTAATTTTACAGAACTAAATAGATTTTCAAAAAAGAAAAAAGAATTTTTATCCACCATACAATTTACTTTAAGATAACAATATACTTAAAAGTGACATCACAAAATAACAGAGAATATTTCTTTCACTTTTATACCAACGTTATGATAATTCTTGACGTTTCAAGATGGAATGGCTTCATCAGTGTTAGCTTCATTTACAGTCAAAACAAAACTGACAGTTGAGATTACAGATAGCTACTACCATTATTCAAATGTTATGCCAAAAAAATACCTTATCAAACTGATGTTTTAGACTTATATTCAAATCATTTTGCACTCTATGTAGAGGTAATGGTTTGAAATGTTAGTCAAATCAATAACTTGCAGGTATTTAACTTGGAAATTTAATATAAATATTTACATTTAAGGCTTCATAACCTAAGCTTTCCTTGGAATAAGTTATTTCCTTAAATTTGTTGTTATAATTCGAAATTGGGGTTATATAATATAGCCTTAAAATGGAATAAAAATGTTAAACAATTTGTAGTATACCCTTTTTTTAGTTATTTGTGAAGTGATAAATTAAAATTAAGTTAATTTAAATCCTTGCGAATAAAAAATCAATTAATTTTATGCAATTTCTCTAACATTATAACCCATAAAAATCTGTGGTTGTCTTTAAACTGTATATTTATATGAACTAGTGGTCGTCCTGTGGTCGAAACTCGACCAAAAATAATTAATGTACAGACTTCTCTATTTTCTCCCCACACTGTAAATAAAACATGTGATTGGAATTTCTTCCATTTGTTTTGATTTTCTGTTTACATTTTGTTGTTATTTCGTCACCATCATGGCAACCCATATGGTCCATGTTAATTTTTTGAAGTTTTCAAATTAATTTTTTGTTCTTATTTGTTAGCCTATTTTAATTTTTAAAAGCATTCTGCACATCTACAGGAAAATATCTTTCCAACAGTATGCGTAGATTTTCCCTGCGATGCACACGAGCTGAGAAAAAAGGTTTTAAAGAAACATGCTTGCCTATTAATATATAGATAGATTATTTACATTCCGTACTAATTTTTATAGATCAACGTTACAGGGCTTGGGTAGTTGTACAACACAAGTTTATATCGTTGGAGGATTACTAACTGTCAGAGTAGCTATATTTAAGGGTCTTCCTTTTGATCTGAATCTCCCACGTGGTTGTTTACATTTAATTACATAATCCACGTTACAGAACAGATAAGCAATTTTCAGTGCAGTCGGTCATACTGTGAAAATTGTAATTGACTTTCCATCTTCTATAACAGTTTAAATTTTGCTTTTACTTTTCATGTAGAAAGTCTAATGTAAAGACAGTTTTTATTTTGGAAAAATATTATTTTCTAATTCACTAGAGGGTGTAGAGTTGAAAAAGGACTGCATATCACCATACTGCTGCGTTATCGTATGGCGATTTACCATTGGTAACTGGTAGGATTTGTACCCGAAGTTTTTCCCAGTAGAGCTCTACTCTCTCAATATTTAACTAATTATTTAAATTATTTAAGCACAAACACAGTGTTGAAATGTAGTCTTTTAAAAGTGCATTTGTCATGCTGTTAAATATGGATAACAATGAAATAAGTATAAAGATGTAGAGATTTGTAAACCTATGTAATATTTGAATTTCTGTTTCATCACGTCTTTAAATTTTTGATTATATTAAGTTTAGTTTATCACACTTTGGAATAAAATAATTGATACATTTTTGTGATTTAGTTTTATACAAGTATTAGCCGAACGTTGCAGTGTAGGCTATCTAAGCTGTTAAAGTGCTCAAACAAAAGTGCTTTAAAATTTGAAATTCCACAAAAATATTTGTAGATATTTATGGAGGCTAAAAACAGGAGTAAGCTTTCTGGATCATACATTAATAACAAAAATGTATACTAACCAGTAACCACGAGCAGTAGCAAATAGGACCTTATCGCTTGTTCAAGATCAAATTTAAGTTACATGGACAAATTACGTTTACTTGTATGTCAGTGTCATACAATAAAATTAAAATAATTTTAAAACCTTATTGTTAACTTACTTCAAAAGAAAAACGGACTTTTATTTCATATAAAATACTTAGCAGAAGATCCAACCAGGAATTCTCGCTATTTCACCTGCTTACGCTCCCTTTAGTAGCTTCCCCTGGGAAATTAAACTCCAGTAGCAGCAACTTAGTGACGTCACTAGAAACAACCATCAATCTTTATTGACAAACCCAATAAAGACAACTAGGAAGGAAAGGCGGAGTTTAAAAGTTTAGGCCTACCAGAACAAACCACTCTACCTCGCCGTGCCATATATAAAAAGCAGTGCAAGTATACCATATCTCTGATATATTATCCACACGACGATACATAGCATAAAGACTTTGGGCGAAAAGTTTTGGAAAATGTTCTACACCTTCTACATGTCTATTCTCACATGTTCTATTTCTCGTACGTAGTACCTTCTTTAAGGAGATTTGTGTTATCATTTGTCCCATATTTCGTCCAGATTGGTTAAATATACTGTGCGAAGCTCTTTAGGATCGGCTTCTATGGATATTTTCTTACACAACAATAACAGCTAAATATTTGTCAGCCAAACTTACCAAGGTTGTTCCGACAACCAGTGTTTGTGGAGGAAAATAGTTCAATTTGATAATGCATATAATTTAAAATAAATTTTCTTTATATTTTAAACATTAGGTCAATGTGTTTGCCGTGATCATTACGAATTTACAACGTAAACGTAAACAAAGAATCAAAAGTTCTAACCACACTAATCGCATTACAATGGAAAACCATTCGGGTAAAGACCATTGATCAAAGGATATGGTGTATTACAGGGCTTTTGAATACCCTCCCGGTTTAAAAAGGTAAAGTATTTGACAGAATTTTGTCATTTAATATAAGCTAGGACTAAAATCTTGTAAATTAGCTGCCTTTAACTTAAATGTACAACCTCAAGTAAATATTTATGAAGCTATGAATAGACTGTTATAAGCAATTTGTTTGGCCATTAACTAAAAATAGTAAATGGCTTTGAAGTATGAAACGTGCTGGGTCGACTAAATGTTTGTTTTAATAACACATAACATTGGTTGTACACATAAACATGCGATTTGATATTTGCTTCAAAAAGGTGCAAGTTGACTTTCTCATTCTATTGCAAAAAATGTATTGTTAGTGAAGGTTTAATCCAGGAGGCAGTAGTAGCAACCAACATAACTCATTCCCCTTTGTACACTTAAAATTAGCCAGTAACAAAAACTACCATATTATGACTCATTCAACAAGCATCTTTCAGTCATGTAGCCGAACTATGTTTACAGATGAAAAAACTTTTTACATTCTATAAAAAAATTACTATTTTTATTATATATAAAACTACCTGTTAAACCCGTACCTTGCAATGGGAAGAGAATTGTGTGGTTCTCAAGACATGCTGCCACATATAATTATGTTAATAATAATTACCCATTCATTATTGAATCTAGAATGAAAACTTAATTTCACCGTTTAATTAGTTTTATATTTTTTTTTAAGTTTAGGAGCAGAATTCTAGGAGCTGAATTAAGTAGGATAATTCTATCCTACTTCTCTGTGGTTCAGGCAGGGTTTAGATTTCCTAGCCAACCTAGCATGATATATGAGTGGTGCTGACGCGTGTTTGAAAACTGTAACTAGGAAGGTACGCTTAAAAGTGTACTTTCTTTAATCTCCTACTTATATTTTCCTACAGCTATCTGGCAAAGTGGGTTTACTTGCACTGATTATGAGACGCAAAGTAATAAATTTCTGCATTTACTTACTTTCCGTGCTCATTTCACTTTCTCGCACTCATTTTACTTTCCCGCACTCCAGTATTTAAACCAAACAAGAAAAAAATAGTCTGCATGCAGTAAACAAGTAATAAGAGTACGCTTGAAAAAAAGTTCGCAACACTATTAAATGGATCAGATGGTGAGTGTTTATTTTGTCGTTAAACGCTTTGTACTTAACTATAACCTGTTCTTTAGAGCGAACATAAACATCAAAAAACTAAAAATTATATTTAGATTTTGACTCATTGGGTTTGTAAATTTGCATTCAGACTTTAATTTTTTAATTTGTGAAACAATTTCAATTCGATTTTTATTTGGTTGTGAGACAATTTCATGAAGGGTTGTATATGTTAATTTGTGAAACTGCATAGTAAAAGTTGGCCTGTGTATATATATATAATCACCCATTATTTATTTATATGATTTATTGTAACCGTAGGAAAAATAAAATGTGTAACACGAGCGCAAAGTCTCTTTGCTGCACTCAAGAAACGGCAATCAGTAGTTGAGCAAGGGAAACATAGTGACGTCACTAGAAACAACAGCCAACCTTTATTGACAAACCCAATAAAGACAACGTGGAAGGGAGAGCTAATTTAAATGTTAACCTACTAGAATAGACCCTTTGACACAAAAAATATTCATGAATGTATATAAATATATACATTAAGCATGCATATATGGGAACGTAACCATACTTAATGCTGACGCTACGTTTCAAAGAATAAAATTATATTACCTTATTACCTTATTACCTTATTACCGGTTCTTCATCTTTTACCCCATGGGGGATTGATGGCGTCATTAAATAACATGAAAACACTGTACTAGAATATATACATTATTTACAAATTTAAAAACATATTTTTAACACTGAGGCTGTGGACAGGCGTAAGTCAGCCCAGGCCTACTAGGGGGTCATCGAAATACTCCTTCAGCGAGTAGTAGGCTTTTCCTTTAAGGTATGCAGTGAGTACCTTGAGGAGTTCCCTTTTGTCGAGAAGTACGATGGAGTTTGGCAACTTATTATATATTGTTAGGGCTCCATTACTAAAGGCCTTCTGAGTCCTTGATAGTCTAACTCTAGGAACATCTAGTTGGTTGCGATGCCTAGTAAGGTGGTGATGTTTTGCAGCTCTGGAAGGAAACTCCTCAATATTATCTATTACGTACTTTATACAGGCGAGGATATAGTGACCAAACACTGTTAGAATTCCCAGCCTGGCAAAGATAGGCTTGCAGTGAGCCAGACGATCGCTGAAGGTGATTATTCGTAGAGCTCTCTTTTGCTGGACCAGGATGTCTTCGGTCGCGGGTGCGTGTCCCCACAACAGCACACCATAGCTCACGTGGCAATGAAACATAGAATGATAGACATTCATCAGGTATTTCTCCGTTACCAGATACCTAAGTTTCAGGAGCAGGCAGCATACCCTTGACAGCTTATTGCAGACCTGATTTACGTGGTCATTCCAGGTTAGCCTCTGGTCCAGGGTAAAACCTAGCAGCTTCACCGGATCATTGTGAGGAGCATGTTTAGCCAGACTGCAGACAAGAGATTGTGTCTTGGATTGGTTAAGCTGGAAGCCATTGGCCTCAAACCAGTTTGAAGCTTCAATTAAGTGCTGTTCAGCTCCCGCTACAGACTGTTCAACATGCAGTCCTCGTGACACAAGGGTGGTGTCGTCAGCAAATAACACAACATTTCCTGACTTGTCGAGGTCGTTTATCATAACCAGGAAAAGAATTGGCCCAATCACCGATCCCTGTGGAACTCCATATGCTACTTCTAGAGGTGCTGAAGTTGCCCCCTCGATAGAGACCACCTGTTGCCTACCCGCGAGATATGATTCAATTGTTCCGAGAACAGTGCCACCCACTCCATAACTCTCCAACTTCCTGACCAGTATGGCATGGTCGACGCAATCAAATGCACGACTTAGGTCGCACAATGTGAGGGTGACTGTGTGGCAAGCCTCAAATGCCTCACCAACCAAACCTGCAAGCCTCATGACCGCTCCTGTTGTAGACCGGCCTTTACGGAATCCGAATTGACCTTCCGTCAGTAGGTTGTTAGACTCTAGGTGTTCACAAAGCTGCCTGGTCATTAGAGCCTCTAAGACTTTACCGAAGATTGGTAGAATAGAAACAGGCCTATAGCTGTTCAATCTATCTCGCTCACCCTTCTTGTAGATGGGGACGGTTCTGGCAATTTTCATGCTGGGGGGGAAAACCCCTCTCTTCAAAATGTTGTTCAGGACTAGCGATAGCGGTTGAGAGATTTGTCCTATGACACGTTTTAACCAAGTTGTGGACATTCCGTAGAAGTCAGGGCTGTTTGAGTTTTTGAAACCAGCCACAATTTTCTCTATCTCGGTTGAAGTAGTAGGCTGCCACGAAAAAAGGTTGGTGTGTACATCCACATTCAAAGAAATCTTACTGGAGTCTAAAGATTTCAGACCGGTTACAATGTTGTCTACGGAGTCGATGAAAAATCTATTAAATTGGTCAGGGCTGTGTGGTGACGATTGGGTCACCCGACTGCTTCTTGTGGCTGTTTTGACCACATCCCAAGCTGCTTTGCACTGATTTTTAGCAGAAACAATCATATTTACATTTGCCTCTTTCTTGGCCTCAACAATCTTTTGTTTGTATGCATTTTTAGAGGCTAAGTAGGCCGCTTTGTCCACCTCTTGGTTGTTCTCCCTAAACCTGTCCTTCAGTGCGAGCATGACCTGCTTTAGCCTAAACAACTCAGGAGTATACCATTTTAGGTAGGATTTTGATTTTGCCACACGAGTTTTGTTGTTGGGCCTATACACCTTGGACTTAGATGGGAAGAAAACATCAAATAACTTCCTTATTTCAGAAAAAAACACATCAAAGTCATTGGCATCGTCTTTCAGGATGTTATACCATTTAATCTCACCTAGAGCTACTAAAAATAGGTCTATCATGCTTAGGTCAAGTTTTCTAATGTTAAAAAGATAACTACTATACCAAGAATTCAAAGGAGGACTCACCACATTTGAAGAAGTCATCCATCTCATCACCACTGCGGAGTGATCTGCGACAAAGTGTTCGACGACACTGGCATCATAATCCCAGGTGTTCAGGTTTACAGCTATGTTGTCGATGCAGGAGTGGCCCCTCGTTGGTTGTGTTGTCGTGATGAAAAGTCCGAAGGACTTCAGAAGATTGAGCAGGGCAGATCTCTCGGTGCCTTCTCCAGTAAAATTTACGTTGAAATCCCCCATCAAGACCAAGTTGGAGAAATTTCTCTCAAGGGAAGCCAGACAGCTCTCCAATCGATTACAAAACACTTTGAAATTCCCACTAGGTGAGTGGTAAACACAGATTGCCGTCACGTTCAGGCTTGGTATGTAAATCGCTACCAGTTCACAATCGAGGTCTGAGCAAAATTGCTCCACATTTAAGACACTAAAATCAAGGCTTGGGTCAATGAACAATGATGCTCCGCCACACTTGGAATTTTTCCTGCAGTAAATACTTGCAAGGGATAAATTTGCCACTGTACTGTAGAATTCAGTCTCTTCTGGTACTAACCAATGTTCGCAAACGCCAAGAATGTTTATACCTTCTTCTTCAATGAACACAGTTAATAGGCTCTCCTTACCTCGAATACTTTGTACATTTAAGACACTAATTACAACAGGAGAGCAATTTTCTGGGTCCTCAAGTCTTCTTATGACACGATCTGCTGGTGGTCCGGCAATCCCGAGTGCTGCTGGACTGTCCTGCCTAAAAAAGATCTTGGTGAAGGACGTCGAGATGGAAGGAACTCTCTAACAAGGATGCCGTTTGGCCAAAAATCAGAGCGTAGCACCCTTTCAACACACAGTTCTGCTATTCCTAACTTGAACGACTTGTAGGATTTAAAACGTGTATTCAGTTCGACACATTCGCAGTTATGTATATCATTGTCTGCAAGAAAACTGGTTAAGGTATCGCAAGTTGTTGCAGGCGATAGTCTCGATACAAAAATAAATTTCCGTTTACAAGCTGGTTTCAATCTGGTTTCGGTCGAGCCAGTGCCGATTACCACTTTAGATGAATTCGAATGGTTCCTGTTGTTTGAGACTGTATTAGGATTTTTCGACTTTGGTACTCCTTTCGATCCTCGGACAGTACTCGCGTAGGATTTAGACGATGTCGAGACTGGACTGACTGGAGCGAGATTACAATCGGTTTCAGTTCCTTCAGTCTTTCCCGTCAGCTCCT
The DNA here is from genome assembly GCF_028750875.1 of Macrosteles quadrilineatus. Taxonomy (NCBI): domain Eukaryota; kingdom Metazoa; phylum Arthropoda; class Insecta; order Hemiptera; family Cicadellidae; genus Macrosteles; species Macrosteles quadrilineatus. Next base: position 103,567,104 of record NW_026542602.1, on the reverse strand, counting down.
GTTGTCGCTCGAATCGCACTCTTCCCACTGGAGTCAATTCACTACCGTTTCTCAGTCCGATTTGCTGTTCATTTGATTCAACCACCGTTCCGTCTTCATTCACAGCAGTATGAATTTCGTCTTCGTCATTTGTCACCAATGGGAAAGAGGGGATCTCAGTGACGTCATTGTTGCCAACCGTACCTTCTGATTCAACTCCCTTTTCTTGGCCAATTTCTTGTTTGGACGCGTCAATTTTGTTAAAAGAATCTATTCCCTTAATTTCGTCTGCTGTCCGTTTAACTAAATTATTCACATCTACTTTTGTTTTGACACTAAGGTTTATCAATGTGTTAAGTTTTTTCTCCAGAGATGTACCTAATTTTGAAAAAGCTTCCACACAGTTTTTAATAACTGTCAAGTCATCGATTAAGCTTAAGTCCACTTTACCTTGTGCAATGTGTTTCCCTAACCTCGAATCGCACGGCTGGCAAAACCACCTCACATTTTCTTCCAGGTTCTGTATTTCGCTAAATTTCTTCACTGAAATCTTGACACATTTGGCGTGATGCCAAGAATTGCAGTAACCTTCACACAACAAAGCTTTGTCGTCGTCTCTACACACTTTCGAACAAACGGGACAATTTATCACACTATTCCCATCCGCCATATCCACAATGGCGGTACGTCATATGTATTGTATACTACTTCAACCATAACACAGTACATGATACATGTATATAGGGTCGACCCAAGAATATTCTAGACCATTGTACCCCGCCATGCCATAAATTCAACACATAAGAGCAGTGCTAGTACTGTATATCATATCACTGATATATTACTGTATCAACACAACGATTCATTTCGTAAAATCTCTTTCGGAGAGAATTTTAGAAAAACATTCACCGTAATTAATTATAACCTCGTTTAATGTCTGTTGAGTATTTTATTTGCAAACTAGTTATTTTGCCCATCAATTGAAAGAAAGCTTGTAACATTACAATGTTTAAAAATATTAAAATTTTGTTATGCCTAACGTGTTATTAGTTTTAAAACTTCAATGTCTCTTTCAATATAAACATTTTTAAACTCTCAATATAAACATTTTCTAAATGACTGGTTAGTATTTATTTCTGAAAGACTGTTTTGTCTTATTTGAATTTATCGTCATGTGTTATTATTGTTTTGAAAATGTAATCAAGTTTAGTTTGTGGTTTTAATTTAGTTTAACACAAGCATTCTTCTTCTCAAATAAATCTCACATTTTGTCATTGGATTTATTTATTAAATAGTCCTTGATTTAAAATATAATTGAATCGCTTACTACTAAGGTGAAAACCATGGCATAGAAATTATTTAATTGCCGTTATTAGAGACAACATCGTCATAACACTAATTACAGCTTAAATATTAGAAATTGTTAATTACAACAAAATGCAGTGTTGCAGAAAATGTTAATTAAGCCAACAGACGGTCTACAGTTTAGTGTATTCAGCAAATTATGTCAAAGCTAGAAATTGTAGTTCCGTTATATGAAATCTTTGAAAAATTAAGCTCAAATTATCATTGCTTTATTTTACCAATCGTAATCCTTAAATTATATTTTGTTATTCATTTATTTCCTTAGTCATACGTGTACTGCGTTAAATGACTATTTCGAAAAGCTTTTTTTATTTGAATACTCTACTTAAAACATAACCTTTTATCATGCTTTGATGAAACTTCAAAAGTGAGGCTGATTAACTCAAATAAATATGTGTAAGTTGAGTATATAAGTATAATAATAATAATGCTGAAAATATGTTAACTAGATAAATACAGTAAATATAATGGTTGTTATAACAAAATTGTTTTGAATCTTGAAATTACTAGCAAATAGCAGTTTACGAAACGAAGTTTCGAAACACAGAGGCGTAAAGTTAGTGTTAACGACAAGAGTAGAAAATTTAATTTAAATTTAATTTTCGAGTTGCGTACACTACTTTACCTACGACAGAGTTTTAATTGCTAAAAATCACTACTCATAACTTCTATGAGAGGTTCCTTATGTTTTCGTGTATAACCTCTCATTGCCATTGACAGTGATGCAACGAAACATTGTACCAAACACTAATTACACCACTCAACAATTAAATTGGCCTGAACAGCTGATTAGTTGAAGTTCAAATCATTACAATTTTACTTCTTCTCTCTCAATCCTTGAACCTCATTGGTCCGTTACCCGTGTTCTTATGAACAACTATACTGTTATGAAACTAAACAATTTTGTTATGATAAAACTTTTCAATTCTATGAACTGAACTGAAACGGTTACTTTAAAAAACAGTCTTGGGTAAAAAATATAAAATAATTATTTCTCCAAGAAATTAGTAAGCTTCTTTATCGAATCCAAAGACATGACTGATCCAAAGACAAAACAATTTAATTTAGAGAAAGAAAGAAAAAAAACATTATAAACTTTTATTATCAAAATGCATACATTTAATTTGTAACAAATTATGTTGAGAATGATTCGCGGTTTAAATGTTTGCCTTTCCATAGTTAGCGACAGCAAAAATGGTAATACAGTTGGTCTAAAAGTTGACTGAGTAATGTCTTAATATCCTATGGAGACGCATTACACTGTCAATAGCCGATGGCCGGATAGCCGAGTGGTGTATGGTGCTCGCCTTCAAAATCTTTCGAAAGTCGCTTGTTCGATCGTTTCCAGACCCAGATGGAATTTGTCATTGGGCTATAAAAGATGCTATATTACAAAAGGTTCACGATATTAACAAGAGGAGGGTTTGGACCGATCCCTCTCAAAGTGTAAAAAAATCCTATGGAGTAGAAACACAAGAAACACACAATTCAAATAGGAAGTTGTTCTATGCGTTGTTGTTACGTTGGTACAAAGGCCGGATAATTTCCCGTGGGTCTTGACTTTAAACAATTTACTGCAAGCTGGCATCTACAAAAGCAGAAAAGAATCTCTGAATTTTATGATTCGGTGTACAATAAACCAAACTATTCGTCAAAGTGTAAATTAGAGCGTATATTTTTTCCATCCGTGTGTCCATCCGCACGATAACTTGAGTAATTTTTGTCCGATTTTGATAAAATTTTGTTTGAAGGTGTAAGGCGGGATAAACTCGAACGAGTTCGCGAACCAGCATGATCGGACTATGGGAACGGGGGTTTACGGGGGGTTTTATGGGGTAAAAATAGGTTTTTCCCATTTTTGACCCAAAAAAAATAAAATTTTGCAAAATCTTTTCAAACCATTTTGTAGAGCTTAAAAAACAAATAATTTAGTGTTACTATGCGCCTAATGGTTACGGAGAAAATTCCAAAAAAATGTAAATTTTAAATTCCCATGTTATTATTATGAAGAATGAGTAAACTGTTGTAGTTTGCTTGTTTATGAACATATTTTGATCAAATTTGGAAAATGTTTTTATTTCTTACTAACTATTAACATTTTACAAAAAAAGTTTTACCCTCCCTGATGCAGCAAACCTAAGTACCTGTTAAAATAATTCTATTTAAATAGGAAATAAATGTTAAATTTTTAAGTAGACATTTTAGTGTAAATCCAATCAGACATATGGAAATTCACTTAGTCTGCAGGTTTGCTGCGGCGGGGGTATTTTTTTATTTCAATGTTATTGAGGCAACTCAAACCCTATATAGCATATTACACTAACTCCAATTATAACACTTAAACGATTACTTACACACACCGTGGTAACAGACTTTAGATTTTTTATGGTCCTACGCTGGTTTTAAGTAATACATCATCTTGAAACCTGCCAATAGCTTGAAGCAAATAGCGTGTCTTGTGTCAATTTGGCCAAGCAAGATAGATGTTGAAAGTTCAATATAAATACTACAACACGGAACAGCTTTCACGACGGTTCAGTCTGCATTGAACTGTGATCAATATACAGAGATATATTTCACTGTGGAAAACGAATATTTCCACAAGGATTCTGGCATTACAATAATTCCGTTGTATTAAAATGCAATCTAAATAATTCCGACCATAGTAAAATATTCATCATATCAGGTATCCTGTCGACAAGTTTAAAATGCAGCTATTTAAAATACCATGTAAATGGTATTTTGCAAATACAATGAAGACAAATATTTTTACATTTGAATAAATTTAATATTGTTTAAGTTTGTTAGTATAAAGAGGATGAATTAAATTATTAGATTTGACAATTGTGATTCGAAATCACAGCCTTCCCTATCTCAAAAACAGTGTGAATCTACAAAAGAACCCAAATTCTCGACCACACCAATGTTTTAATCAAGATAGCAATAGCAAAAAGTACTAACTGACACTGGACAGTTGAAAGAAAATTGAACATTCAAATAAACTCTAATGTTTCTCAATGAATGTTTTAAAAGGCAGCAATTTCAAGTTTACGGAATTGGCTTTACTTACCGTTACCGTCCTTCTAAACGGCCACACTATACAGGCTTATGCTTCAGTAATGACTCAACTTGAGAACAATAGCACGGTGGTAAAAATCCTCGGGACTTTGAGAACTATGAAGAATGAATTATCATTTTTTTATAGGGAATTAAAGTGTTTTAAGATATATTGTTAGTTTTGAGATGTTTGGTTGGTGGAACACCCCATTGATTTTGCGCATTTGAAGCTGCATATCATCAGGTGAGTATAAGAATGGTATAAGATAGAATTAAATTTCTTGAGTTTATTTGCAACAAAAACAAGATCTTTAGTCAAAATCCGAAATAAAAAAAGATTACGTACTATATTAAAGTGTATCAAAAAATGACCGTAAAGTTTTTTTTACCACACTATGATGAGCTTCTTCTTAGCTTCTTAGTTCTTTTAGCTGTTTTACATACGTTAATTAATTGGTGGCTGAAAGTTGCGTTTTGCTGGCCATGCCAGCTGTCATCGTCTTTTGGGGACCGAGCAGGGTTTTACATCCCAAAGGGCCGCAAAATCAGCTGCCCGCTTACTTTCTTAAAACACGAATGCATATTAAAAATACACAATCAGTATCCATAGCATTGCAATATAATTGTTTTATTGTCACCTCTGCCTAGCAACTATTTATTATTATTTTTGCTGATTCCATAAATTATTTCTTCACATAACCTTACAGTTGTAGGGGTATAGGGTAGGTGTGGTGAAAAAATACTATTACGAATTTTTAATTAATTTTTTGTTTAATTTTTGACAACTATACGAACAGCTAAACTCGTTTTTCACTAAAGAGCCTTTAATTAAAATTAAATTAATATTGTAACCGTACCCATCATTATCATCAACCATCATTATCATTAACCATCTTTTGAATTTCGAATATCCATAAACAAATAACAAGCAATTTATCAACCACCATTTTAAATACGAACAAAAAACTAATTTAAATAAAATTTAAATTATTTAATTATAAAAATGATAACATCGGCCATTTTGAAATGGCAAAATGATTTTTTCCTCAACATACAAATTCCTGACTCTTTAACTTATATCTGTATCTTTATATCTTTAACTTAAACGAATATCTGGGTAAACATGCATTTTAGCGCATAACTTTCATGTTACACTTTTCATTCCTTTGGTATCATTACAAAACCAAATATATTAACATGCCCACTCGAATTGCAGTATGTTTTAACTATCCAAAATTTTAGTATCCTGTATTAATAAATTGGTTAATAATCCAGTCAGCACTAACTATTATTGTCGTTTATACCTAATCGGCAATTCATGCTAGGTGTTTGTTGCTTTCGTAGCTTCTGTATAGTATAAACTATTCTGTAAACTATGGCTAAACAAAATTGGACCGTATGCCCAAACCTTATACCTACATTTGGTTTGTTTCACCATGCTATGTGGTGGGATAACAATAAAAATCTAACCGGAATGTAGGCAAAGTAAATATGAACAGTGCAAATGTAATAGTTATTTGTGCAACTACCACCTTTTCTAATTCTATTTCAGAACGTGTCAAGTCTATTTCAGAAAGCATCAATTGTATTTCAGAATTATCATTTTCATTTCAGAAAGTATCATTTGCATTCCAGACTAGTAACTTTTATATCAGAAAACATCAATTGAATTTCAGAAGTAGTCATATGTATTTCAGAAATTGTCACATATACTTCAGGATTTGTCAAATGTATTTCAGACAAAGTCAATTGTATTTCAGAAATGATCGATTAGACAATTTTACACAGTCGTAGCGGATCTGATTCAAATTTAATTTATAAGAAGCCCAGCGTTAAGTATAGGTTAATTAGGTTAGCCTAGAAAAGTTTGTCACTTTTTTTTCCTGATTTGACCAGGGCCTAATGAGATATTTTTCCGAGTTGAATCTCATCCTATGACATAAAAATTATACTAACTAAAGGTTTTTTCTCATAACGAATTCATAGCTAATTCCTAATGCTGATGACAAAGTTGTTAACACAAATTATTTCTGAAATACAATTGATATCTTCTGAAATGCAAATAATCATTTATGGAATATAAATGACCATTTCTGAAATAAAAGTGATGATTTCTGAAATTAAAATTACTATTCTGAAATACAATTGACAAATTCTAAAATTAAAATCATACATCTGAAATACAAATTGCCATTTCTGAAATACAAATGACTATTATGAAATACAACTGACCCTTTCTGAAATAAAAGTGGAAAAGGTGTAGTGGGCAAAGGGAATAATTTCTCGAGAGAGGCAATTGCACTTTGCACTCGAGATGCACATTATATTTTTCCTTCAGTTACCATAAAACAAATAAATTGGTAAAGAAACGTGACATTTTTTACACAGAAGTGAACTTTTAATATTACATTTAATGATACACAGTACAACCAGCTGATTTACAACCAGTGCTGCCAACGTATTTCGCGCGCATAAGACCTTGTCTGCATGTTACGCGCTCACTATTTCGTGCCTTCACGTTGCAAATCTGGAGTGAGTGAGACAAAGTAATTTAGAGTGAGACAATGGTGAGACATTGTCTCACTGATGAGCGAATTGGCCACTTTGCTTTCTCAAATCAGTGAGAGAACATGTACATTGTTAGGTAACTGTAGGAAAACATTATTTGTTTTATGTGTCTTACCATAAATTACATTTAGTAATTAGTTTTGGGAACCCCCAATGAAAAATCATACGTACACGGAGTTAATTCTACAAGGCTTTTAAGGACATTGGATAAGCCTTTACATTGGCCAGGTGCCATGAGCTACTTTTGTGTATAGTTTTAGCCTACTACGTTCATTTTTTGCGTTCGCCCGCAACAAACACAAGGAAACGATATTTTCTATGTATTATTATATAAATATTCAATTATTTAAAACCAAGTGTAAAATCATAATAATAGAATTTATTAAAACTTCTTAAAGTCTTCATGGTCGAAGCTTCTTAAAGTGTTAAATTAATATTCAGCGTGTGTACATTGTTCTAAATTAAATATATAACTATTATTATAGGTATTACAGTGACATTGACACTGTTTCCAAAAGCCAGGCAAAGCAGTTAAGCCAAAGTTTTCTCCTTGGATAGCTCGTGTTTCACTATGTATTAAGATTGTATGTAATATTAAGCTGATGTACCCATGTTTTGCAATGGAGAGGGACCACGGAAGGGAAACTGTTTGTTCTTCAATTCTAACGTATGAAACATTTTAATCGAATTTAGGAACAAAATTCATTTGAGACGGTTTTGTCATACGAATATAAAAGTATAATTTTGTGTAATGTTTTTGAAAGGTACTAAGTCTGATGTATTAATCAATTCTGTGCCATATGAGTAGCGCTAATGAACGTATGCAACTTTGTGATAAAATTGTGAAAATTTACGCTTACCAAAACAAGTATTTACTTAAAAAAATCTACCTATAACTAAATAAAGGTGCATCAGGGTACACTGTGAAGCAAAAAATCAGTAGGATACATAATATTCGTTTTATCCAAATTGTTCTATTATCCCTGAAGCTTAGTAGTTTTACAGTAGGCAAAAATGTCAAGAAAACAATGGCAACGGACATTGAATTGTTAAATATTAAAAAAGAAAACATCTGCTGTGTAAGTCTTATGTTCCACATGAGTGAATTCCATTGATAACTAGTTGGTTGTATACTGTATATAACCAATGTCTATAACTATATTCTACTTCAATTTTGGTTCTATATAATTATTGAGTATATTAATAGTCAATGGTACAACTTAGTTTGCGGTATTCCTTTTTCTTTGGAAGTAAATTATTATAAATAAACGTCAGATATATGATTCTGTTTAATTTTTTATTATTTACAAGTAAATGTTGTATTATTATGAAGAAAATTTTAACATATTTTAACATGCAAAACTTTTTAACAAAAGTTACAAAAACGTTCTCAAAATAGGTCTTCCGATTATTTCAAATAGAAAGTTCTGAACACGTACATATTAAAACATACATAATAAAATCAAATCAAATTAAACTAGGCAACATCGATAAAAAGTCAGTTATAAATGTTAAATGTTGGAGAAAAAACGTACTCTAAAGTGATACAAACTTGTCTCAGTTAATAATTTATCTGCTGTATCTAAAAATGGGTTTGCCAGTAGTGAGAGTGGTTACAGGTAAAAAATTGCCGTCATTGTATTACATTATCGTTCCCTAATTTATAAGTATATTACTAAAAACATCATTATATAGTTTATAGTGATGTAACTAAGAAAAGGGATTTTAAATCTGAATTTTGAAGATTGTCTTATCGTTTCATGAATGGAAAGTACATATACAGACTGTCCCAAAAGTCCCGGACTGGTTTAATATTTTCTAAACGACAACAGATAAATCAATAAGATTTGGTACACCAACACCACACCTAAAAATCTACTTTTTTAAGGAAATATCAATTTTCTGTCATATCATGGGGACGTCCCGCAAGGAGTCAGAAGGAAATCTTAAATAGAAGCATAGGTTGGCATGTACATCAAATTAAATACCTTTACTAGCAAAATATAATGCCGCAAATTTGAACTCAAGCGGATAACTGAGTAAAAAATGGCAGCCGTTCAAATTTTTCTTAAATCAGCCATTTTGAATCCTTGAACGACTGCCATTTTTTACTCAGGCATTCTTTTGAGCTTGAATTTACGGCATTGTAATCTACTAGTGAAGACCTTTAATTTGATGTGCATATCGACCTAAGCTTACATTAAAGATTTTATTCCGATTCCTAGGGCTGTGCCCCCTGAGGAGTAAGCGTATAATAGCAATGCAAATTAAATGAATCTTTGAACCACTGTCATTCTTGGCTCGGTTGTCCGTTTGAGTTCAAATTTGCGGTATTATATTCTGCTAGTAAAGACCTTTAATTTGATGCACATTACCTTCTGGCTCCTTGTGGGACGTCCCCATGATATACAGAAAATTGATATTTCCTTAAAAAAGTAGATTTTTAGGTGTGGTTTTGATGTACCAAATCTTATTGATTTATCTGGTGTCGTTTAGAAAATATTAAACCGGTCCGGGACTTTTGGGACAGTCTGTATATATTTAAAGATTATAGGTGCCATATAGAATGTACGAAAAGCGGAATATGTCTTCTTTAATCTAATAAAATCTTTGGTCCCATAATAATTCCATAATTGATTACTAGCATTTTTATATTTCAAATATTAATAATAAGATATCAACGCTTCAGCGTGTTTAAGCCTTTTGAAAATAATTATTATAAATAGTACTCACTTGCAAGTATGGCGCACGTGTCATCTCCAAACACAGCTCTTATCAGTGTCAGCAGTGGACCCAGGCGGTTGCAGTTATTGTTAATTGTCCACCCCTAGCCTTACCCCATTACTCCCCCTCCAGCCATTTACCGTATCCATTAACCGCTGTCCATTCATTTGGCCTTCGTCCAAACTCCCATGTTCCACTTGTAAGCTTAAATTATTTGTCAGCCATATTCCTTTTACGAGCTAACATCCACATAATCATGATAACTATTTTTTTAGTTGCTGAATACATATTCTCTACATTTCCATATAAATAAACCTTTTCGTTTAAAAATCATTGTCATTAGTAGGTTTTCTCGGCAAGAGCTGTTAGAATCAATAGTGGTTTTTGGTGCCAAACATGTTGTCAACTAGAGACTGCTGCCAGACCGACATTCCGCAATTACTTTGAAGATGTTAAGTTAGTGACTACGTATAAAATAATAAATTAATGCTTAAATTAACTTAAAATTTAAAAAATAAATTAAACAATAACATACCTTGAGTAAATTTTATATTCTATTTTAATTTTCTATGAGCGTGGCTGCTTCTCTTGACCTTCAAAATACCTGGTGGAATTAATAAGTCGGTATTATATAAATTAATTTAAAAATTATTATGACATTTATTTTGTAATGACTTTTGTAATGCTTGGTAATTTTTTTTCGAGCAACGGATACACTAATAAACTAATCTTAATTATGTTTGTTAACTATACCAAAACCTTAATTGCACTTTTTAGTAGAACAGCATTTTATTTGGAAAAGTGATAATGAAAACATAATTACTTCTTTGCATTTTACAACAAATATTTATTACTAGTATACTTATTTATGTATTTATAACTACGTAGTTATAATAGCTATCTAACAAAATGTTATGCAATTTTTCAATTTTCATTGTTTGGCCAAGAACAAAACAGTGATTGCTTGAACCAATTGCAATTTTAACCAACGCATTAAATTTAAGTATGATTGTGTTTGTATATCCTGTGCTTCTTGAAAATAGGTGAAGTTAAAGTGTTCTAGACAGCGTGAAATTAACTTAAGTAACACAACTTGTAAAAGCAACTGAGCGAGATACACCAAATGTGTACGTGTTTTACAGTAGTTTTGATCGCTGGTTAACCACATACTAATAATAGCCTAGTAATGCCAAAGTAATAATAAAAGCATGAAACAAAAGAATGCATGATAATTCTTTTCTTCATTTCATTAAATGCAAGAAAATGTAGCATTTAGAAAATTAAAATTGAATTACCATATTTAGGTTGAAAAGCATAGCAGACTTAAAATTTGATAATGATGCTAGTGTAAATCAACGAATAAACATGTTTTGCCAAACCCAACATGGAAATAATTACATATTTCGAAAGAAACATTCATGATTTCATTTCTTATCCAGAAACAAGCTCGAATCTTTTGTTTCTTAATTACATAATGTTTTTAATCAATACCACAACATAATCTCAGTTGCAGAATGATATAGTGGTTGTTGTTATAACAGCTTTAACGTTAATTAAGGCCACCTGAGTTTACTGAGCTCAGCAAATTTTATAGCAGGAAAATCAGTGACGTTTCCTTGATAAATACTTGCTAACTACTCCGTCATTAGTTGAAGCAGACTAACATGTTGCGCTTGTAGAGCGAGTACTAAAAAGCTTAATTAGTTTTTACCCTTCCCTCATCATTTACCGTTGATTGATATAGGTCTAATTAGGTTTTTTGTTAGTGTAGGCATACCCGACTCTTTTTTAAGTAAAAAGTCCAACTGTACCAAATTATTAATATTTACAAATTAAATTCAAAATGTTTACGATTAACATTAAGAATAATGACAAATAAAACGTGTATATCATCGTTTCTTGGAAGAACACATTATAACCGCAATTGAAAAAGTGTGAGCTTATAAACTCATCGTGGTGGTAAGAGAAATGGTAACTATTCAAATATTTAGACTTCTAAAATAAAGGTTTACATTAGCAATGGGTTATTTTACTTTGAGAAGTACAGCTAGCCTCGTACAAATCAATGTAGATGTAGATAGTTAACTTTTTATAAGTTGTGCAAATATACATTTTTACTTCTCTACATTTTTACCTTAGTACCTAAAAATACACCATCAAAGTATTTAGTTTAGTCTCATTGAAATGTATGTAACTATACAATTTCCCCTATTTTAAGAAGTTGGCCTACGAGTAACACTTTAACAAATATACTTTCAAATCCACTAGCTGATACCTATTTCATACTTACGTTTTTACCACTGCTCTATAACATTGTTTATTAAATCAGGTAAATCAAACCTAGACAAATAATTAGAATGATGACGTTCTGATTTCAATTGTACCAACCTAAAAACTGTTCTTATAATTCAGCTTGATTAATTTACAAGTTGAAACAATTAAACAACCAAAATTAGTTATTGCAGTTTTAAAAAGTAGTAATGAAAAGTACGACATTGTAAAACTTGGGCTAAATTATAAAATAGGTATTTTCAATGGAACCAACACTAACAAAATACTATAAAATAATCACATCAAAGTTATTTTAATTAACTTTATTGGATTATATTAATGTTTTTTTTTTACGCGAGACAGATTCATCCATAGTAAAAAGGTATAGCAAAAATATTTAAAATAAATCAAACTCTAGAACAATAATTCCTCCATTTTAATCAAGCATAACTATTCAAGGGCAACCATAACAATAATGAATCAAAGAAAACAGTAATTGAAAATGTAAACAAAATTATATGATCAATCAACTAAGAAATAAATCATGGGGACAGTCAATATACATCATTCTCCCGCCTTTTGAGTCTTATCAATCAGAGAGTGAGTATCAATCAAAGATTTAAAACAAAATGTTAGAACGCGAGACTGATTCATCCATAGTAAAATGAGATGGCAAAAAATGCTTCTATTTTAATCTAACAAAACTATACAAGGGCAACTGTAACAATAATGAATCAAAGAAAACATCCATTGAAAATGTAAACACATGAATCGTTATTGATTTAAAATAATCATCTGGAAATAGTCCAATTGCAACATTTGTGTTAAGGGTTCAATCATAGATAAAACATACTCCCTTAGTAGATTTCTCATCCTTATGGAACAGCTGAAGAAAATTTTATTGTTAGTTCATGTACGGTTTATGTAGAGGTCGTGTTTTGTTTACAATTTGTTTCCCGTTGTTACAGCCATTTAAAACCTCGTTTAACCAAATAATACGATCAAATCATAAACAATAATTTGTCCCCTAGTTATATAACCAAACAGTAAAGCACAAATCAAGAAATTAACCCTAAAATAATAGAAACAAAGTTTCATCGACACTAGCGCCTTTGTGTCACGTACATGAACTAGACACGAAAAACGTGCTTCAAAATTTACAATGGGATGAGAAGTCTACAATATTTCCCACTTCGCACAACGATGCAAACATTAATAGGAGGGAAAATTGCATTGCTATGATCAATAATATTTTGAATAGAACAGTGAAACCTGATTACTATAACAAAACATCAATACTGTATTGACCGCCTACATTACTGTTAATCTCGTTGTTCAAACGTTGTAATAACAGGAAACAAACGTTTAAAGATACGAATTAAATTCAAAAATTCAATCTGAAACGTGGCACTCCATATAGTGGATATAAACGAGAAACTGAAACTGGATGTGAAAAGGGGTGTAAAATTAACAGTTACACTAAAGTGGTCACGTACTCTGATAACTGCTGATAAGGGCGGTCATTTTGGAGGGAACAGCTTCCATCCGTTGTAACACGATTGTCGACATACACCGTCCATACTTTTATGGTTTGACTGAAGCCCGGTATAATAACCCGCATATTAAAAATCATAGAAATAGCTACCCGAGGGTAAAAGTTTTTAATTTTCCAGTATTTAAGTTAAATATAATATGTATAGGTAGTTCATTTTTTGTAATGTGGATGCTACCTTAACATCAAATAATGTATATTTCAAAAACTATTAAACGCATCAGTGAGTGAACGTAAAGGGTGGAGAAATGCTAAAAGCAGCATTCTGATGATTTACTCAACTAAAACCATCTCATCTGGGATTTCCCTCAATCAATGTAAATTGTAATATTATTGAAATGAGTCGGAAAGTATTTTAGCATTTGTATACAGGGTGTCACGAAAACCCCCGTAGCGGACTATGCAGAACTAGATTCTACGTACAAAATAAGGCAAACCCAAAGAATACATTTTCCCAAAATCGCTTCTACCATTTCGTATTTTTCACATAAACTGTTTTAGCTTTTAATTTATCCAACAGATCTTTATGTAACTTTGTATGTAAGTTAATATAGATTCGAATTTGGCAGAAAAAATTATCTTGACCCTATAAAATATTTCAAAATGGTGGTCATTTAAATTTTTATTTAAATTACTAAATAATGGCTGATTTCATGAAAATTTTTAAATGTCCGCCTTTTGGAAATTTTGTATTAGATCAAGGTATTTTTTTTATTCTTGATTTTCATCTTTTTTCTATAAAGAATCCGGTTTAGCCCGGTAAGAATTTTGTGACATCCTGTATACCATTAATTATAGCTTTTATTTGTACATCAATTTTAAATTTCGTCAAATTAATTTCAGAGTAGTTTTTTTTATCTTTAACTTGTATAAACTATCTGATTTTTACTTCATTACCGATAATCTTTTTTAAACATGGAAGCTTTGCATAACTTTTCTAAGCTAAACACAGTCTTTTTCTGGAGGAAATTAAGAAAATCAAACTATTTTTGAAAAACAGACTCAAGAAATAAACAGTCATAAGCTTGAAAATACATAAAGAATACAAAAATGCGTTTGATATATGCTGTTTTGCACAAGTACAATCATAAAAATCCCATCAATTTAGACAAGGGTCCAGGTGTCAAAACAAATGTTGTAATTTATGACATCTTGAAGGTGTTTCCCGGGAATAATACCCACGACTTATGGTAAGTTAAAATAGTAACTTGCCCTACTCGAAACTTGGGAATATCTCAAAACCGTGCACGTTCTGTTCCATGGTTTCAAGATTAATTCGATTAATTATAAATCTATTTGCATTTTAGCATATCGCTAGAGTATCCCGATGAGTGATCAGTTCCGAAAGTTATAAACTTGATTAACAACTTCATCAACTAAGTTCTAAGAGGTGAGTTAAACTTAAGGTTAAACTTAAGTATTGATCATGAATCGGTTCTGATACATCAAACCAACTTTGTTCAACGTCGCAATATGGTCCACAAACTATAACAAAATTAATAATGATTATTTTACATGAAAAAAGTATGAATATAATACCATTTCACATATGCGCATAGGATGTTGAAAGTGAAAATGTAATCTACAAAGGGAAATGTGATTACATTTAAGAGGGTATTTCCAGTTGGGTAGACTAAGAAGGGGACTGGAAAATCTTACGAGAAAAATTTATTTTAAAGGAAATAAGGCAAACAAATGCATGAATTTGGAGAGGAAGACGTGTGTTCCCTTGATAAGGTTCTGTGTTAAAAGTCCCTGACAAAAAGTATTGGTTTGCAAAGTAAACTAATTGTGTTTACTTTATAATTTGCTACTTTAAACCGTTAAAAGTATAGTATACAATGCCATTTTTTGTTACTTAAACGTAATAGATACATTTTAACCTGTATGGAAGTAACTTTCCAATACCAACCAAGTAATCGTTAAATTATAATACCACCGCCACAGCAAACCTGCAGACTAGCGAATTTAAATTTTTCTGATTGAAATTTTACTAAAATAATTAAATAACACTGGATTTAACGAGAATTTAGGTTATAATTGGGCATCTCAATGTTTAAAGGGTAAAGATTTAAAAAATCCAATTTTGGAACATTTCAAAACCCCTTTGTACCATGTACTGGTTTATGTAATCATTCAATTATATCCCGCCCTTCAGCTTCAAGCCAAGTTGCATAAAAATCGGACCTAAATTACTCAAGTTATCGCTTTTATGGACGCACACATATATACAATTTTGAACTAATAGAGTTTTTAGCCTCTTGGGACATCAAAATGAAAAGGTTAATCCATCCCGGGCCAAGGTCATACCGTGCCACCTATTGTAATAGCTACTTCCCCATAGGGTTTTCGTTCAAATAAGGATTCAGTGTCAAATTTGAGAAGAAACGAAAACATTAAAGCCCCGATATTAATATTACAGATTGGGATTTCAGAGCTTCTGTTCCAGAATGTACAATGTACAGTAGTTTCCACGGGGAGATGAATTTATTCATGGTTTGGTCCAGGTGATGTTCAATAATTACCTTGATCTCAGCTAATTGTCAATTAGGCTGATGTCAGGTCCATGTTGACCAAGAACACTCAGGAGATTAATAGCAAATATGTAATGAGCTGACTGCATAGATATGTTACTTATAGAACATCAATCAATCAATCAATGTAGGTATTAAAACAGTTACTGTAACAGATGCCATGGCGTTTTTATCTAAAATATAATAGAGACTGTTTCAATAGTTAAGATCAAGGAAACGGATTAGTTTTAAAATGTACGCTTTTCTTGTCACTAAATGCAAAGTTGTCAAAGGTTGGTAAGGGATTTATGTAAGATAAACATTAGGAGTAGTATCATCCATTGCTGTGTTGTAAAATATATTATCATTACATATTTATTCTATTACTGTATCATAGTAAACATGGAATTAGATTTCAAAACAGCAAAGTAATTCTTCTGCAATTCTGAAAATCTCTTTCCTAAACTACATTTAATATTTTAACTTTTGTACATTGAAAATTATTAATTATTGGAGTGTATAATTCTATTTCGCAAAACTACGATACGAGCGATACCGATATAGTTGAATGGGTGATGCTGATGGAAGTAAAATTATGAAATCTTTCAGTGAAATGAGTTATTTTTAAGAAATTATGGTTATGACAGACACTGTTTTAAGAAACTTATTATATAACCGTTGTGTATGCTGAATATGCTTAGGAACAAACTTATAATTACACTTACTTCAAATGTGGGTATTCTTTTTGGATTTTACTGACTTCAATGGTAATATAAACCATTTAGCGAGCATGCAGAAGTACCTTTGCAAAACTATAAAATCGAATAAGTTGCTTCCACATCCATAAGTCAAGAGTTACGGACGAAGTTTTAATTTTGGTGGCAGTGAAGTAGTTTGCTGCTTGGGCGAAAGATTAAGTTACAGAACTTTACTTTACAACATTAGCGTTGACGTTTTTTCTTCAATCTTTTTACCTAAAATATCTGTAATGTGAAATGTATGTATATAAAAAAATAAGTGTTGTGCATAAATATGTTTATGAAATATATACAAAATGGCGTATACCTAGTAAATGAAGTGGTTTTGGTACAATTCCATTCTTTATTAATTTTAACTCATAAAACCATTTCGCAGAGTTTGAAACATTAATGATTCTGACTGTATTTTCTGTTGGAACCCAACTTTTTACCACAACCTGTCGTGAAAAAGTAGCACCATGGTATGAAAGTATTTTATTAGTTTCGATTGTCTTTAATCACAATCGGGTGAATTTTGCGCAAGTTATCGTTCTAACGAAATATACAGTATACAGTATTTGAATTTGAGCTAATGGTGTTTTTGGCCTCTTGGGACATCAAATCGAATAAGTAAATCGGTCCCGGGTCTGGGTCTCACCATGAGACAGCTTATTCACATTTTGGATATTCACTGAAATGTGTCAGATTATGCTACGAAATAAAATTATCCAATCTTTTTGTCACAGAAATTGATTGATGGACAATTTTGCTCTTAGTCTATTAGGACTAAAACGTGAAAGATGATATGATTCGCTAATTGAAAACGTAACGGAGGATTGATAACAGTTTTGACAAGAGAATATCGTTTTCTTGATTGATGTATCCAATTATCAGAAGGTTCTGAATGTTTATTTCTGGTCATTTGAAATGCAGTATTGCGTTTAATTTCTACATCGAAGACATGTTGGCTTTTTACTTTCTGTAATAACTAATTTAAAAAATCCATAACGGATTAATTTCAGTATTTAATCCATCCAGTTAACCATTTAATAAATATCAAACTAAATAACACAAGAAAATATTTATTCATGCATTAAGTACGTAAGCATTTCTGGATTCCCTTAAATGCCAACTTTTATGATTATGGTCGATACAAAAAATATCATGTGTTAACAAAATTAACACTTGGATAAAGATAAACTGAAAAAAATGAGTTTCTAGCTCCGACTCAGATGTCAAGTTCAGGCAGATATGAAGGGTGATTTTTGCCCATTCTCCCAAGCTGCTTGTGATGGGTTGGAGATCGTATATTGTCGTACCCAGGTTGACTAAAGCTACAAAAGATAAAAATTCCCTTCGTAAAAACTTGTATTACTGGAGAATAAAATTCTATAAATCAAAAGTTGATTTGTTATGAAAACCCTACAGTAATTAATTAGTAAATAATTTTAATTCTAACAATTTCCCTATTGCATATACAATGTATTTGTTAAATCGTGGGTTTTCAAATCTACATAATATTATTTTTTTCTTCGATACGTGTACATTTTTTTATTTTGGTATTATACACGGTGATTGGTACTCAGTGTAAGAAAAAAAATCGTGTAAGTAATCATGTAAATGAAGTGTGATGATACATACAAGAGGTCTCAAGTCTAAAAATTGACGACAAAATTAAATTAAACAACATGCCTCGTCTAGTGTAACATTGAAAGTGGATTTTAATTTAAAAGTGAGATAGAAGTACAAGTGTAAGCGGGCAAGCGGTATAGTTGTTAACAGATGTTATGTTTAGTAACAAACTCACCATGAATTGGTTACTGTGATCAACCAAGAACTGTTACAGTAACAATAATATTAGACTTGTAGTACAGGAAGTTCTCTACTAACATAAAGTTTTCTCGAGGGTCTTTTGAAATAGGTTTAGGGGGGCTTTGATCTTTCGTAGGCTACCATTTACATCCTACTGAAGTGGGAAATAGTATTCCAGGGTTTAGATGTCACAATTTTCTTAATATTTCCACCATTAGACCTAAACATCAAGCTGAAATTATTTACGCATAATCTATAACAATTTCATCGGCTTCCACGTCTACAAAGAATATTAATGATTCCAGAGATAAAACGAATAGTTTGAGGCTAGTGTTCGTTTATCAGCTTTCGGTTTCGTTTATCTACAAAAAAAGGTAACTTAACTGATTACTAAAGGTGATACCAGTTGTACAATAAATGCGCCAAAAATTTGCCGATTCGAGAGCTATTTTTTAATGATAGGGGGTTTTCGAAAAAAAAACATACAACACCAAGAACTAAGAATAAGAATATATACATAATCGGAACAGAAATTATGAAGTTACTGGTTTCCTCCGAAGTGTTTCACTATAATCTATTAGAATGCCGGATTTGAGTTCCATCACGTTTTATATGATTCAGTGAAAAGTCATTTTGCCAATATAACTATGTAACTTCTATGATTTTGAATGTTTCCACATTTTGAGGGGCGATATATAACCAATTTACGCTGTGATATATCAAAGCCTAAAATTCAAAGTTAATTTCCTACCTTGTAGATCTCCGCTAGCAGTAAATTGCTTTAAAGTCAAGACCCATGGGAAATTATTTGGCCTTTCTACCACCGTAACAACAATGGCGGAAGAATTCACATTGACAGTTTAATGTATCTCTACGGGATACAATGTCTTCTTTGGGCTTTTGTGGTTTTGGTATTAGTTACTTTTCAACTAATTAAATAGTGTGATGGCTAGAAAGTGTGTTGAAAGATAAAACCAAGAACCTAAATGTACATTAACATTAAAAGATGATGAACCTTCCAACCAACCTGTTTCTCTAATATCACAGATCTATACCTACTGAAAATGAAAATTAAAAGTCCTTTAATTTACAAAGGTTGGATGCCCTGCATTGTTTACAATTGTGTGATTTAGATTTTTTGCAACATTTGTTTTAATTATAATTTTTATTATATAAAAAAGTAGGAATTATATTATTATTAAAAGGGGTTTATATTGGACATGTGAACAAAAACTAAACTGGGAATTAAAAATACAAACCATTGTAATACCTAAGTATATTTCATCACTACGACGATTCTTTTTGATCCAAGCTCAATTTTTATACGAAAATCAGTGACGGTTGAAAAGACCATCTTTGCCCTGTGATAAACTATATTTTTTGCTATACTACAACATTACTTCCAACTAAGATAGAAAACTAAAATACATTTCATCTAAAAATAATCTCTCATAGTATATTTCGTACCTAGGGCCGAAAACGAGGTTTTGCCGGCTCGAGAGAGTTTTTAAGTTCGAGACGAAGTCGAGAACTTAAATCGATCGAGAGCTGCAAAACCATTTTCGGTCCGTGGTATGAACACTATTTTTCACCACACTACTACTATTCACAATAATAATAATGAAAACTGATAGTCAACGCAACTTTAAGGTTATGCAAAGAAGTAATTTTAGGAATCAGCAAAAATAATAATAAACAGTTGCTAGGTAACGGTGAAAATAAAACAATTCTATTTCAATGCTAGCTATGGATACTGTTTGTGTAATTAATATGCATTTTTTTGCGGCCCCGGGATGTAAAAACCCGGTGGGGCACACGGGAGGGACTAAGGCTAACAACATATCTTGTAGTGTCAGCGTTCGCCGCTAGAACCGCTAAGTTGAAAAAATTTTTTTTTTTTTTTATTTTTAGTTATAAAATTAACTTTTTAATTATAAAATATTGTTTTAAAATTATAAAACAAATTTTAATTTTTAAAATAAAACTGTCATAATATAACCTAACCAACCAGACTTGCTGATAATATAAAAACTGTATAAGATAAAAATCTTATGAATGATTACTTATAATTTTTAATTAATTATAAAATTAATTTTAAAATTTAGTATTATAAAATTAAACTGTCATAACCTAACCTAACCAACCAAACTTGCTGATATGAAAAATTTGTTGACAAAAAGTTAGTGCTACTAGTGGGATTTCAACCCGGGACCTCCTGAACCACCAAACACCAAATCGAAACGCTACTAACTATGCCACGAACGCCGCTGAAAACACACGTTACGGTAATCGTGTTGCCTCAAGAGTAGACATTAGCCACTAGAGATATGACGTCACTACACCTTTTTAGACCCTCCCGTGTGCCAATTCCGTAAAAACCTGCTCGGTCCCCAAATTACGATGACAGCTGGCATGGCCAGCAAAACGTAACTTTCAGCCACCAATTAACGTAAGTAATACAGCCAAAAACATCATAGTGTGGTGAAAAAACTATTTTCAACTTGTTTTCAATATTTTGCTAATGCAAACAAGCAGCTGTACAAGTAAGTGCTTCAATCATTTCGAATATTCTGATTGTGTTAGCGTATATTATACCATAGACAAAAAGAGTTAAATAACATTCTTTTTGTCTATGATTATACTATCAATGTGTCACACTATTGACAAGAATGTAACAATAAGCTACAACCGATTCCATTGATCGATACATGCGATAACTTACAATCAAAGTTTACTACAGCTAAATTTTACTCCCTAGGGACTTAAAAAACTTTAGAGCTACTTTAGCCCCGCAATGCATGTATTTAAAACAGCCGTTTTCATCTATGAAACGAAAATACTCTCAAAACGACTTCTAACTGGTTTAAATGTAAATAAGCATCTGTTAAGTAAATGAATCAATCATTGCATCTATTACGATTGTGTCACTGTATAATATACCATCGATATGTCGAACTATTAACAAGAATACCACAATAAGCTAAAACCTTACAAATCCATTGATGAATAATTTCGATCCATTCGATTTCTATTCTATAGTCAAAATTTACAACTGTTTACAACAGCTGATTTTTACTCCCTAGGGACTAAAAAGGCTTTTTATTCCCTATACAGTAAATATGCTACTTTAGACCGGCCACGCATGCATTTAAACCGGTTTTTTTCTTCATTTACCCTATAGAGAGTAAAAATCGTTTTTAGAACCTAGGGAGTAATAATCAGAGGTTGTCAACTCAGTTGTAAACTTTGATTGTTAACAATTGCATGTATCGAAGTGTATGTTTTGTTTGCTCGACTGTTGTTAATTGTTGCCTTATTGTAAATAGTTCGACATATCGATGGTATATTGTACACTAACACAATTGTAATTGACGAAACGATTGAACGGCTTACAAAACAGCTGCTTGTTTCCATTAGCAAATTAAATTGAAAACAAGCTAGAAGTTTCAAACCTTGGCTTCGCCAGGATTTTAAAAACTTGAGCTCGTGTCAAAAACAGTCACTTTAGGCCCTAGTGATGTAATATACTATTCTGCTGATATAGGCCTAACAATTTTATAATATCAAAGGTGTTATACGTTAGACCCATGTTATGAATTCTATATTTTTTAAATGTTGTCTTTCTAAAACGTTTTTATTAGGTCGCTTTCTTGTCCGCTACAAATTTTGCAACCGATTTTATACTAACTTCCCGATGAGCTAGGGACTTGAAACTTGAAACATATCTCACAAACGGAAGACAATGCAATATTATACAATTTAATTTTCATATTTCCCTTGGGCTACGCCCCATGGGCTTGTTTTTATTAAATCAATTTCTTGCAAATTTTGATACTTCCCGATGAGCTAGAGACTTGAAATTTGAAACATAGCTCACAAATGGATGACATTGCAATATTATATCATTTAATTTTCATATTTCCTTTCGGGCTACGCCCCATGGGCTTGTTTGTATTAGCTCGCTTTCCTACAAATTTTGATATCAATTTTAAACGATGTTCCCGATAACCTAGAGACTTGAAATTTGAAACATAGCTCACAAATGCATGACAATGCAATATTATATCATTTAATTTTCATATTCCCTTGGGCTACGCCCCATGGGCTTCCAAATTTGTCATGTTTACATTTTGAAAGAATGTAAATAAATATTTCAATTAATTTGAGTCAGCTGTAAATACTTAAATTTGACAGTTCAAAGAGCAGAGGTTAAGAGGTACAGGTTATGCTCCCAAGAGATTCTTTATACAAACATTTCAAAATATAGATAAACAATCTGATTGCAGATATAAAGATGTTTGTTAAATAATGTAAATTGTTATTTATTTAATGTTTTATAAAGTAAACAATAAATTAAATAGATTGATATATTTATAGTTAGTAGGTAGGCAATACATTCAATCTAATACATAATTATATGAAAAGAAACTCAAATAAACCTTAGATTTCCCACATGCCTTTGTCTTAATCTGATATAGATGCTTAAAATAGATTTAACATCCTCACGCATTAAAAAACTAAAAAATAGAAAATAATTTATAAATAAAAAACTTTTTTAAACAAAACGTTTTTAAACGCCCTAAAAAGTAGAAAATAATTTACAAATAATTTATAAATATGTTGAGAGAGTATAAATACTTGTACGATTTAAAACGAAAAACGTGGGGTGCATGCAATTGATAGTTTACCTTCACCTACTGAACTAATGTATTATTATCAATTAATTGCATCCACCCAACGTTTTTCGTTTTAAATCGTACAAGTATTTATACTCTCTCAACATATTTATAAATTATTTGTAAATTATTTTCTACTTTTTAGGGCGTTTAAAAACGTTTTGTTTAAAAAAGTTTTTTATTTATAAATTATTGTTAAGTAAAGCAGTAGCTTAACAGTTTTGTTAAATCTTGATGTAAGCCTGTAACCACCGTGAGCCAGGCTCTGATTGGCTGTCCATTGTTTGATCCCATGTATAATCAAAGTGCCTGGAAGTGGTATTTTTATTTAATCATTTTTATTTTTATGTAAAAGTATAATTTGGCCCCTCAGGCGATTTAAACTATCTTTTGTTTTTAGGTTCAACTACCAGTGAGGAATGAATAAATAAATGGAAATGAATACAAAAAAGACTGTATTACTTAAGAACGCCATCCAAAACCTGCATAATATTTAATTTCTGTGTGATTACGGTGTTATGAATTATTCTGATAGAAATAATAACAATAGAATCATACAAAGAATTCATACAATTAGAAGTTTAACGAATCTGTAGATGATTCTAAAATATTAACAGTGGAATTTAAACATTATCTCTGTGACCTTCTTTCCAAACCAGATTATATCAAATCTAACTTTTCGCGATGGCAAAGTTATAAATAATATACCCAGTGTGGCACTACGTACGCTTTGACATTTAGAGCAATGTAGAAACTTGCTGGAGCAAATTAGGTTAGTCCAACACAATATTCCTCTCTGCCATATTCGATGTAGAATATCTTAATTTAGATATTTTTATACAATTTTAAGCTCGCCTTTCCAAAGTCGATGCTACATCTGTTTCTTGTAAATAAATCCAACTTTAATAATAGCCCAACAAGACATAAAAATAAAAATTCACAAACTAGCATCTTTTTGACATTTTAAAAAACCCCGGGAAAATTTACTTAGGATGTAGTGTGGCTACGTGGTTATTTTAAACCAAGCAAGCTTTTAAAAAGCGAACTAGAAGAAGAAGAAGAAGAAGAAGAAGAGATCTATACTTGCAATATCTAAACTCAATGTAACATCTGGTTCACATAATGAGAAATCTACTTGCATTATCCAAATCCAATGGTATAATTGGTTCACATAAATGGAATTTCTATTTGCAGTATCCAAAATCAATGGTACGTCTGGTTCACTTGAATGGAAAGTCTACTTGCAGTATCCAAAGTCAATAGTACGTCTGGCTCACTTGAATGGAATGTCTATTTGCAGTATCCAAAGTCAATGGTACGTCTGGCTCACTTGAATGGAATGTCTATTTGCAGTATCCAAAGTCAATGATACGTCTGGTTCACTTGAATGGAAATTCTATTTGCAGCATTCAAAGTCAATGGTGCGTCTGGTTCACTTGAATGGAAAGTCTATTTGCAGCATTCAAAGCCAATGGTATGTCTAGTTCACGTGAACTAAGACCTGGGCCGGAGCTGGAGGAGGTTTATAATTCAGTTTATCTCGCAAACAAACTTCATATTCCTCAGCCATCCTTATCATACTTGCTACACTAACTGCATCCCGACGCCTTATGTACAATTTATAGTTAGGGTGCATGTTCAGGAACACTCTTTGCTTCAAGCTCAGGTTTGGTTCAGAATGATCGTCAGCATCGGGCCATTGTCAATTAGAGAATGTAAAAAATGACATTAGTGTTAATGTTTACAATAGCATTAAGTACTGAAGAGCAGATTATTTTTTATGTCGAGTCTGTGAAAACTAATTGGGTCTTCATTTTTATTTTATTTTTGTAACTATCTAATTGGATCGATTATGCATACTATAGGAGGTTTTAGTAAATTCGTATTAAGATCGAACGGGAAAATATGTCTCGCATTGTACTAGAGCTTTTTCAATCAGGAAGTTAAGAATCGTTTGAAATTTGTTAATTCCAATCCTTAAACTTCAAATGCTCTTCCCTTCTTTTGTGAATCTCAGATAGCAGTAAATTGTTTAAAAGTCAAGACCCACGGGAAATTAGTTGGCCTTTCTACTACCTTAACAACAACGCCTGGAACACCTTTCTATTCACATTGACAGTTTAATGTGTCTCTACGGAAAACTAAACCTGTTTCCCAGCTCAATTAGGCCCACTGGATTGGCACTTTGTAACGATTTACTCATCACTAAATCTTTTAATTACATAAACATATCTTTCAAATACGATTCTTTTTTTCACTAGCCATGTTTTGACTGATAAAATTTGCTTTGTATGTACTACAATTTAAGGAATTTCATACATAATGCATTCAATTTATTTGTTTGCATACCAAATGAACAGATTATTCAAACTACATACATTCCACATGATGCAAAAAATTAGATGCAGCATTTTGAAATTTTCAATGCATTATTAAAGTCAACAATATTTTTGCTGCCGTGTACCCCGTGTTGTTTCCATATATATATATCTTATACAGTACATGATATATGTGTAGAATGTCGACCCAAGAATAGTTTTGACTAAACTGCCATGCCATAAATTCTACACATAAAAGCCCTGGCTGTATATCATTCCATAATATATTGTTAACATTATGGCTTAAATTAAAGGTTTTTCGTAAAGCCTAGGAAATATGTTGCTTAGCATCTTTTCCATTATTCATTTCAACATCATCATCATCATCATCTATATTAAAACGTCTCAGGGTTTTTTTATTTCACGATTCTGAATCAACCACTTTTGTGTTGAAATAAAGATAATTTTGAGAACTAGGGAATGTCGAAGCCATAATTTTACTTTAGGGTTTAAGTTTTTTTAGAAATTAAGTTTTAATTTTTAAAAAGTTTTGTAGCTGTTTAGCTTTTGCTATTATACCATTTTCTTAACATAACAGCTGCAAACATTCAGCGTTTGCGACACAAATTTAGCATTTAAGTAAAAATGAAATGACATATTTAGGGTTGAATTATTTATACTATGTGTAATTCTTCAATCATTGTTTGTTCTATTTGCATGCTTTTGATTTTTTTTATAATTGCTTGTTTTGAACTTTTATATATAGTTTGTTTTGTCTTATATTCAAAATTGTAGCATGGTAACTTATTAAGGAACTCATGATTATATAAGGAACGCAAGACAGTAGGTAAGTTTGCGAAGACAGTAAGTAACCTATATGTATATCTACACGCAATCTGCCACACTAAAAAACCTAGAAAAGTCGTATCATTGACTGTACACAGAATATTCTGTACATAGTCAATATGGTCGTATTGCAATGTAGGATTTTCTAAGCCTCATCACTAAATTAAATCAGATCGAAAATAATTGTTGATTCTGGTGAAAATGGATGTTAAGATATTTTTACTCTTTGAATTTTGTCTGTTGAGTAGAGTTAAATAAAAAATACTATCAGAAACAGTTGTGTTTATTGTGTTATCAAACTTTCTTAAATGGTACAAACAAAATATCCCAGAAAATATTTTATCTTCTTGATGAAGATAACTCTAGGATATGAATCCTTTGCTTTCAAGAATTCCTAGCGTTGCTCGCTTGCGGGTACACAGTGTTCATCGCATTCCTTCCTCAGCCAGGACATACTTCTGACATGATGTTGCGGCAGTAGAATGCAGATCAAAACTTGTTAAAATAAATAATGCTTGATTATTCTTCACTATAACTTTATACCGTAGCACAATCCCATTTTTTACGTTTGAACATTTATACAATCATTTTGCTCAGTAATTGCCTTGAAGACTTTCGTTAAATGTTATACCTTTTTAATATATACCTAGTCATTCAAATTGGATTATTTTTTTAACCTAACATTCTAGCAATCACAACGTGTTTTTTTTTTATGCCAGACTATGATTTGTATACATTTAAACATGATTATTGTTTGAAATATTTCTACATTAGTAACTTCAAATTAACATTATACAAGTATCTTGAAAACTATCCTTACAAATACAATTGATTAGACAGACGTATATGGAGCCTTTAATTATTATTTATTTATTTACTTATATATTTAAATGCGAATGCAATGTCAACTAAGAAGGTTACCTTAAGTCGTACAGTTTGTTAGCCGTTAAGTCGATAATAGGTTATTTATTTACAACGACGAATCCGTCTTATAATACAGAGCATGGAACCAACTACATT
Source organism: Macrosteles quadrilineatus (assembly GCF_028750875.1). Lineage (NCBI taxonomy): Eukaryota > Metazoa > Arthropoda > Insecta > Hemiptera > Cicadellidae > Macrosteles > Macrosteles quadrilineatus. The sequence goes on along the minus strand of NW_026542602.1, from coordinate 103,539,666 downwards.
ACAAATCCTAATTAGTCCAATTCGTATATACCAAAGGCAAAAATGTGGTTCGGATTCCACTATAAACTGTAGGTCCCTTAGTTGCCATTAGCTGTATGGGCTACTAATTAACAGCTGTGTCTAAGGAATATGTCAACCTTAGTCACTAACAAGACTACAAGATCGCGCCACTCATCCTACACTCATCTCCATTCATACTTGGCTTAAAATACCTACTTTGTATGATCGCCATTTCACTAAAAAGTATTAAAATATTAAAGTAAAGTAAAGTAATAGGTTTTAAAGCACCATATACTATGAGTTTTTATGTGTAATATCTGCATTAAATTACTCTTAAATCAATCTGCAAGAAACGGAAACCCTCAAACACATTTTAATTTATCTTAATGTCTAACTTTTATTTGGTTTATATGTCTTCTGAAACAAAGTGGATATAGGTCTTAAATATTTACAACTAGGTAAATCGAACACTAGCGATTTACTTTCACGACTTCGCCACTTGGATTTAACTTTGCGGAGAGAATTTCTCATCTGTGTTGTTGTTTTAGACTGTTTAGGTGTTATTAACTCAAATAGATCATAGTGAAACCTTCGATAACTTGAATTACCTCTGGAAGCTAACTGAAAAAGTCATACTATAATTATATTTACAATATTATGAATCAGTTAATTTATTAAGGCCTAAATTTCAAGGTCTATAATAACTTAATCAAATTTTAACTAAGGTCATCAACAATTATAATCATATGAAATGTAAGCGAATTCCCCATAGAATATCTTCTTTAGCTTATCAGCTATTACCGTAGGTCTCGTGGTAGGACCTAGGCCTGGGACCGACTTTTTCGTTTAAATGTCCGCAAAAAAATACTATCGGCTTGAACTCACATAATATAATTCATTTTTAAACTAACTTTATTTACCACTGGAGTTTCTTGAGTTTCTTATCTTTAAATTCAGCACAATCAAAAAATGGGAAAGGGGTTTCATTGTGTAAAAATTTATTTTTCCCATGTTTACCCTTGAGACATAATATTTTGCAATATCTTTCTTAATCAGTTTGTTCAGCTTTAATATAGAATAAATCGGACAATTTTCAGGAAATTTTTTAGTAAAAGTTCAATCGTTCATAATATACATTTGCTTGGACTGCAGGTTTGCTGCGGTGGGTCTATTTCAATCTCTCAGATCTTTTACGGTTGGTTGGTGTATGAAAGACAAACTTATCACTAATGGTCAAAGTTAGGTTTAGTAACTTAATCTTCTGCCCAAGCAACAAACTACTTCACTGCCACCAAAATTAAAACTTCGTCCTAACTCTTGTCTCATGATTGTGGAGGCAACGGTTTTCATAGGTTTTTTGTGAATTACAAGTACCGGTAGCGTTTTAACTAAGAAGATTGGTCGAAATTACTTAACTATTCCATAACTAAAGCTCTCTATGCCTGCCTTTTAAAACATTTCCATGGTTTCAAAAGATCAAATAGGTATTAAGGGATATACACCAGTCTCAATACAAACTGAAATTGATTTTTTAAAATCATAACTTTCAAAATATTTGCCAAGTTTAATGAAACCATCGTCTCATTGAGCTTGTTTCATTAACAATAACATTTTAATGTGAAATCTTTTACTACTGTATTGTGTATATTGTAAAGTTCATTTACATAAACAAGAAATTTAAGTCTCATTTACTGAATTGATTGATGTATTATAAGTAACATCTCAATGCAGTAAGCTCATTACATATTTGCTATTGATCTCTTGAGTGTTCTCGGACAACATGGACATGACATCAGCCTAATTGACAATCAGCTGACATCACCGTAATTATTGAACATCCCCGGGGCCAAACAATTGATACTTGACAACTGCATTTTGGCAAACAAACTTCGGTCATCCAATGTGAAATAAATAATAGTAATAATAATAATATATTAGGGGCTTTAAAGGTGTTTTAGGGAGTTTTAATGATTCTCCAATTCAGCAGCTCAGGTCTATTTATATTTCCAGAATTATAAGTTGTTCTTTTAAACTAAACTCTATACACGTCCATCTGTTTGGGTGGTTTTTATTTCACTTCGAAGTTGAAGGTATATGCTACAAATTCTGTCGTGCTAAAATTATAGTTACAGAAAAAAACAGTTAAACAAATGATCTTGTAAGTCACGGTTACGTTAGTATTTTAAATTTAACCATAGCGAATCTTTCAGGTATTGGAAAACGTCCAATGTTTATTACCGTTCAAAAGTGTAATGATTTTCACTCAGAGGCTTTTAACACAAAGCCTGATGTAAAAAAGGCTTAATGCACACAAACATTCCACTCCAAATATAGACATTTGTTTGTCATTCTCAAAAAATAAATTAGGTTTCATAAGATTTTCCTGCAACTTTTTAAGTATAGGTACGCAATTGAATACACTTCCTTTGAATATAACTACATTTCCCTTCGGAAACTATATTTCCTCTTTTATATAAAAGCATAACAAATACACGACTTTTGAATTCATGCATTTTGTAGTTATTAGATCATCTCTTTTTAGAGTTAGCTAATCTTGACAATACTTCTTAGTACAAACATTTGGTTATTTCATTGTCCTTTGAGTTTTGTAGTATTGAAAACGGATTTTTATTTTTGAACCCGTCTCTTACGTTTCAAAGTCCGAGACGCTAACTACTTGGCTAGCAAAACATCCACTTCATAACTAACTTAATTGTATAACTTAATGTTATAATTGTTAAATAATGTGATATAATTTTAAAATATGTCTTGTAACAGTACAATGATTTGCTTTGCCGTAATTTGCTGAGTGCACTAAACTGTTGATCGTCTGTTGGATGCTGCAGATCATTTTCCATTCGAAAAGAAAATATTTTTCCTTTATTTTTTCTTAATTTGGAAATAAATCTGAAGCAGTTTTTGATGAAACAAAATATAAAAACTTATTCAATGTCTTTCATTATTCCCATTAACAATCATACATTTCTGCAAAAAGCATTTACTATTAGGATATTTAAGTTAGGATTTACTCCGATACATATATATATTATATAAACGTGATTCTGAACTAGCTTAATATCGGTTCCTCCGGCAAGTTTAGACAAGTCACGTATGTCGCCGCCATCTTGGACCACGAGGCGTTGTGGCGTTTCACTGCAGATGTTCCTCGATCCACATTTGTTGTGTTTGGTATTTTGTATACAAAGTGGCTCAAAATGTTAACAAAAGACATTAAAACAAACTATACATACTGTTTTTTTTATATTTTCATTCTTTATTTTATTTGTATTTATGCCGTTATTTTTATACATTCCTTTTAAATAGCTTTACGCAAACCATTTCGTAATGTATAACTACTGTACAGTTACTGTTGCTTAATACTTTGTGGCCTATTAGATACAACATGTAACATATCATGTATTTCCTGTAAAATGGTGTAACCGTTGAGAGGAAATAAATAAATCAATATAGCGTGACAATAAAGCAAAATTACCAGTATACTACAAGAATATGCTATAATCAAATAAAAATAAAAATTCGTTAGTGTGTCGATTGTTAGTACATTTTGAATAATGCGAACTAAACCAAATTTTTAGCGGAAATTTTAAAGTTTCTTGTAGGGGAACGGGCCGAGCCTCGTTCTGTTAGTATCCAATAATTGGTAGCCCAATGAAAAATGGCATCTGGGTCTGGAAACGATTATACTAAGAGCTAAACCAGGGACTTAATATTTGAAGGCGAGCACTACATCCACTCTTCTACCCAGACGATAAAATGCTTGCTCGTAAGCTAGTTTTTACACCGTTTGACCTAGCAAATAACAATGCTAACCGATTGCTTATGTTTCGTAAGCACTTTTAAAATAACACTTTTACCTTTTACCTATACATGATTTATTAAAACAAAACGTTGATTTAAAATAGAGTTAGGTAACTAGGGTTCAACTTGAAAAAGTAGCGTTAAAAACAGTAAGTAATGGATAACAAGTTTAATTTGAAACACGTTGGTCTTTTTTGTAATTGTAAGCATGATATTTTATGTGTATGTACTCGAGAATAATTTGCTTCAAATTTATGTTCAATCTGGATAACATATGCAGTAGTTTGCATACGTATGTATTACCTGCTAACAGCAAGATGTACAGTTACTGTTGCCATCAGTGGTAATATGGTCCATTGTATCTGCCATTGCGTGGATGCTTGGAATACATTACGTTCTTGACTCGATAAATTTCAATTCGAAACAGTTTTCATAAAAATCTACTTTTAATATCAAACGTGAGTTTTTTACTATTTCTAATACTTTTAGTGGTGTACGTGTGATGAATTTCTCGGATGTGGTCTTTAATAACCAGTACAACAATAATGTCTCGAAACAGCAACATGTTGGCAATCATCATTTAACTACATACGCCATGTAGTGGCGACTCGCACTGCAATCAATAATAATGTATCATCCAAATATCTGTAAATAGGTTCGTAGCCAGATGCATCAAAGTTGTACAGGGTGGAGGCCTTCTCAAATACAATTGATATGGTGGCACAATAAAAATGGCTTCAAATAAATTATCCTGGCTTCTGGCTACTGAGACAGCTGATCTTGATATATCTTGTGGTATCTTCCGTGCGATCTTGTATCTATATTTGTGGATGTGTACAGAGCTACAGACAACACCGTACTGTGGTCCGATTTTGATTAAATTTAGTATGTAAGTACTAATCCATGGTATCTCCAAGCGTTATTTTTTTATTTTATTTTTAATGGTGAGTTTTCCATAACACCCATAAAATAACGGAAAAATAGGATTTTCTCGAAAATGGCCCGAACGATGTTGATAAATTTACTATGTTGCAGCTCTTTAAATTCTGAACACAATGATAGAACTCCCATTCCTGTAAAAGTTACTGTTCGAAAGTTATTGCAACTTATGTTATTTTCCATATAGAATATCTCCATCGCTTACCCGTGCATGATAATGGTTGTTGACAAGCATATACTATTATATATATACATATGATATATATTGTTGGAGAAGGTATGTGTGAGATTTCTGATCCCGTTTATTTATAACTGTAACCCTGATTGATGTAGGTAAATCAATCTTCTTGTCGTAGATCTAATATTAAAATAGTTGATTTATTGTAAAATATGGTAAAAATTTTAGTCATGTTCACCTAATTACTGTCTAAAAAATAATATATTCTTTGAAAAGTAAAGGGGTAGCCTATTGCATTATTTGTTTTGCCTTCGAATCGAACCCTATAAAACGATGCTGTTTGCGCACGTGTGTACTACGTGTTATTTTAATGGGGAATAAAAATATGACTCGTTTATGGAAATATATTAGTTATAGCTTAATCCAATCATACGAATTGAAGGGACGGGTGGCGTCGTTCTGTAATCCAGCTACTAGGAGGTCACGAATTGTGGATATTTATAGGCATGCACTGTAGATGTGATGCTCCCTGTTTTGGATCAATATGTCGTCCACACTAGTGAGTACTACTACTATCTGCAGCACTATCCTGATAATTAGATTAATTCGTTAATTACAAGGAAAAAATGTGGTTCGGATCCCACTATGAACTGTAGGTCCCTTAGTTACCATTAGCTGTATGGGCTATTATAATAATTAACAGCTGCTGTGTCTGAGGAACATGTCGGCCTTAGTCACTAACAAGACTACAAGATCGCGCCACTCATCCTACACTCATCCTTCACTCATATTTCGGTTAAAATACGCACATAGTGGCGTCCCCATCTTAAATAATTGATTGATTGATTAATTGAATGCACTTAGTCTGCAGGTTTGCTGCGCAGGGAATATTTTGTATTATATCTTTAAACTATTCTCCACTAAACAATCAAAATCCGAACGTATTAATATTATAAAGTCTCGAACTACAAGCTAGTACATAAATTCTGTTGACATGATATTTGAATAATGTTAGTTGCTATCTGTTATCTCCGCTGTCAGTTTTGTTTTGACTGTAAATGAAGCTAACACTGATGACGCCATTCCATCTTGAAACGTCAGGAATTATCATAACGTTGAACGAAAAGATATGCTCTATTATTCTACTCTCTTGAGGCTAGCTCTATTAAATATTAACTTTTCGGAAGATGTTGGGATATATATTTTTGTTAACTGTATTATATCTTCAGGCTATTTATCCTGTTTTCGTAAGTATTTTTTTCCTGGCTGTCTTAGAGGATTTGATTTCATCCAAAGGTAAACAAAGCATGGGGAGAGTCGGTACAGATGTAGAATGAACTAACTATCCTGAGTATAAGTAGTTGGGACGGAACATGAGCCCTTGACATCGCTGTCTACGTTCACAGTCCTGTTGCCACAGACCGAGCCTAAATTTAACATAACCCACCAAATTTGGCCTCACATTTTTCTTTGTTGGACGCTGTATTTAAATACTTACATTAATGAAACTCTTCCGGATTGCATTGCTTTTTTCTACATCATGACTTTATACTTTCTACCCCTTTTTACTCCTACGGAGACAGTATTGTTTACTTCAACATTTTAGAGTTTAAGTTAACCCCCATTCCTGCAAAAATTACGCTTCAAGAGCTATTGAACCTTTTGTGATTTTACCCATAAAATACTACACTTGTTTTCACCACTTGCCTGTGATATAGGTTGTGCAGCTAATGGGAGAAAGTGTGTGTCAGATAGCTGATATCGATTATTTATTCTAGTAAAGGCTTTGAAAGTACTCGTACGTGTTTAACTATTTCTATAGCTATTATAGCCTAGCTCAATTAGTCAAGACGAGATTTGAAAGAACGTCAATACGAACACTTATGTGGCAAAACTAGGACTGGCGGGAGTTGTATTTTATGTTCTGCACATGCAAAGAATTTCCTACCTGGGAAATTTACTGACTACCTGTTATGTTGTATAATCATCTATCTATATAAATAAAATTAGAGTTTTGTCTGTACATTGCTCAGAATTATATATGTTTAGGTTATTTTTACGTTTTATACATTAAGGAAGCAGAAACAAGACTTATCTCTATTACTGTCTGTATGTCTGTCTGTCTGTGTGTAACACTCAAGATGGCATTTTACGCTATCTTCAAATGTTAAAACGCGAGACTGACTCTTCTAAAAGGGATATACTTTTTAAACAATCTCAAAAAACATAGTACAAAAAAAACTTCAATTTTAATCAGACATAACTATTCAAGACCAACTATAACAATCAATCAAAAGAAAAATACAATTGCAAATGTGAACAAAAACATGTAAAGAATTAATATAAATAATCATCTAGACACAGTCAATTTGCAACATTTCAACGAAACTATCTAATGGCACTGGGATATTATATAAATTGTTATCATTTCCATCAACCCTATTTTTAAGAAATATTAATACTTTTGTAAAATAACACTTAAAGCTTATTTTATAGCACTTTTTGCGTTATAATTGTATAGATTTTGTTCTATAAAAATTAGTTATTTGCGATTTAGGGGGAGAAAGTAGGGAGAATAGCGTACAGGGGGAGAAAGTAAAAATCAGATTACATTTTCGTCAATCTTGGTAAAAGCAGGAAAATACAACATTTTCTTTTGTCTTGTATAGCGAGATATAAAGACAGCAAATTCTGATGCAATAATGTTGTATGTGCAGCAGCCTCTTAAAGTCACCTTTTGTATTGGTTACAACATGTAGCCATATATCATTGAAACACGTCAATGCTCTGATGCAAAAAGCGTGTGTAACGTCACTTAGGCCAAGTCAAGATAGATGTTGAACGTTCAATATAAATAGTTTAACACGGAACAGCTTTCACCACAGTTCAGTCTGAGAGATGTGAACTGTGATCAATGTGTTGTCTGCGTATACATGATGCCAAGTGGTCTGTTAGAGTAATGTTTGTTTATGTTGACATCAAAAGACTATAACAAATTATAAACCCAATCTAACTACTCCTTTAATCCACATTGGACACTTAAAACCAGACGAGTGTACCTTTAAGTACTTTTCTTTACTTTGGAACAAGAAAAGTTTATTTCCTTGCGCACTTGCTTTGGTGACCATCATTAATGATCACAATTTATAATACAAAAAATATTTTTGAAAACATGTTTGTTGGTAAAAACACAATATGATGTTTATTAGGTTTCTCTTTGCCATGGAAATAGTTTTTTGTCTACGATTGAGGGTCAAAACAAAATATTGTTTACACGTTTGAGGATTGAGATTCATTCTTCTTTTATTCAATTATTGTTTTAGGTTATAAAATATAAAATTTTAGGTATATATTTATATCGTAAACATAGAGTACAGAAAGCTCCCAGTGAAGAACCAATCATCTGACACTTTCTTAAACAGATAATTTGGGACAAACATTGTGTAACAACTTATTATCCAATGGCAACCACTTTTGAATTATGTCAATACCTAAAACATGGAAAGAATTATTTATAGTGTCAACTTTTTGAAAAGAAGTGATTTCAAATGCTCGTACTGAAACTTTATAAATAAATCATTTATGAACAATATACCTTCAAAATAAGTAAACAATACGGATCACAGTCTCATAGTTCGAGAGTTTCAGTACAAGTCGTTTGAGATGTCCTCGTAGGCCTACAGCATTTAGTGTCAAAAACATAAGTTTTTTTATCGTTTGCAGCTTTAGCCAGCCTGAGCACGACATACAGTCTCCAACCCTTCACGAGCAGCTAGGGGAAATGGGCAAAAATCACCCTTCCCATCTGTCCTTGACAACTATAGAAACTCATTCTTCATACCGTTGCTTGACGTTCAATATTTTTCATCGCATTGACATTAAATATTGCTTACTTGTATGAAAACTTTATCTTTGCAGTGATTGAGGAAACTTGTAATTGGGCCTAATTGCTTTCTCCCGCTACGCAACATATTACAAATAATATAATTTTGTTTCAGTACATATAGAATTCAATATTTAATAGTCGATTGTAATATTTTACAACCCTATATTTAATAGTGTATTTCGTACCTAGGGCAGAAAATGAGGTTTTGACGGCTCGAGATAGTTTTTAAGTTCGAGACGAAGTCGATTTAGTATAAAATACTACACTTGTTTTCACCACTTGCCTGTGATATAGGTTGTGCAGCTAATGGGAGAAAGTGTGTGTCAGATAGCTGATATCGATTATTTATTCTAGTAAAGGCTTTGAAAGTACTCGTACGTGTTTAACTATTTCTATAGCTATTATATCCTAGCTCAATTAGTCAAGACGACATTTGAAAGAACGTCAATACGAACGAACACTTATGTGGCAAAACTAGGACTGGCAGGAGTTGTATTTTATGTTTCCCTACCTGGGAAATGTACTGACTACCTGTTATGTTATATAATCATCTATCTATATAAATAAAATTAGAGTTTTGTCTGTACATTGCTCAGAATTATATATTTTTAGGTTATTTTTACGTTTTATACATTAAGGAAGCAGAAACAAGTCTTATCTCTATTACTGTCTGTCTGTCTGTCTTTCTGTCTGTATGTAACACTCAAGGTGGCATTTTACGCTATCTTCAAATGTTAAAACGCGAGACTGACTCTTCTAAAAGGGATATACTTTTTAAATGATCTCAAAAAACATAGTACAAAAAGAACTTCAATTTTAATCAGACATAACTATTCAAGACCAACTATAACAATCAATCAAAAGAAAAATACAATTGCAAATGTGAACAAAAACATGTGATGAATTAATTAATATAAATAATCAACTAGACACAGTCTATTTGCAACATTACAAAGAAACTATCTAATGGCACTGGGATATTATATAAATTGTTTTCATTTCCATCAACCCTATTTTTAAGAAATATTAATACTTTTGTAAAATAACACTTAAAGCTTATTTTATAGCACTTTTTGCGTTATAATATTGTATAGATTTTGGTCTAAAAAAATTAGTTAATTGCGATTTAGGGGAAGAAAGTAGGGAGAATAGCGTATAGGGGGAGAAAGTAAAAATCAGATTACATTTTCGTCAATCTTAGTAAAAGCAGGAAACATACAACATTTTCTTTTGTCTTGTACGAGGTGTTAGCCCGTCCTACGTACGGGAGTAGTCAGTTAAAACTTTGTAGGCCTATAATTCAGAACATCTAGTTTACACGTATAAGGACAAATTTTATTGCAGCCTACAGTAGAAAGAGTAATTATCAATTGAGAAGTGTATAGGCCTAGTCGATCATAAAGTCAGCTTTTGTATTGGTTACAACATGTAGCCATATATCATTGAAACATGTCAATGCTCTGATGCAAAAAGCGTGTGTAACGTCACTTAGGCCAAGTCAAGATAGATGTTGAACGTTCAATATAAATAGTTTAACACGGAACAGCTTTCACCACAGTTCAGTCTGAGAGATGTGAACTGTGATCAATGTGTTGTCTGCGTATACATGATGCCAAGTGGTCTGTTAGAGTAATGTTTGTTTATGTTGACATCAAAAGACTATAAAAAATTATAAACCCAATCTAACTACTCCTTTAATCCACATTGGACACTTAAAACCAGACGAGTGTACCTTTAAGTACTTTTCTTTACTTTGGAACAAGAAAAGTTTATTTCCTTGCGCACTTGCTTTGGTGACCATCATTAATGATCACAATTTATAATACAAAAAATATTTTTGAAAATATGTTTGTTGGTAAAAACACAATATGATGCTTATTAGGTTTCTATTTGCCATGGAAATAGTTTTTTGTCTACGATTGAGAGTCAAAACAAAATATTGTTTACACGTTTGAGGATCAAGATTCATTCTTCTTTTATCCAAATATTGTTTTAGGTTATAAAATATAAAATGGTAGGTATATATTTATATCGTAAACATAGAGTACAGAAAGCTCCCAGTGAAGAACCAATCATCTGACACTTTCTTAAACAGATAATTTGGGACAAACATTGTGTAACAACTTATTATCCAATGGCAACCACTTTTGAATTATGTCAATGCCAAAGACATGAAAAAAATTATTTATAGTTTCAACTTTTTGAAAAGAAGTGGTTTCAAATGCTCGTACTGAAACTTTATAAATAAATCATTTATGAACAATACACGTTCAAAATAAGTAAACAATACGGATCACAATCTCATATATAGTTCGAGAGTTTTAGTAAAAGTCGTTTGAGATGTCCTCGTAGGCCTACAGCATTTAGTGTCAAAAACATAAGTTTGATAAGAAGGGATATTTTTATCGTTGCAGCTTTAGCCAGCCTGAGCACGACATACAGTCTCCAACCCTTCACGAGCAGCTAGGGGAAATGGGCAAAAATCACCCTTCCTATCTGTCCTTGACAACTATAGAAACTCATTCTTCATACCGTTGCTTGACGTTCAATATTTTTCATCCCATTAACATTAAATATTGCTTACTTGTATGAAAACGTTATCTTTGCAGTGATTGAGGAAACTTGTAATTAGGCCTAATTGCTTTCTCCCGCTACGCAACATATTACAAATAATATAATTTTGTTTCAGTACATATAGAATTCAATATTTAATAGTCGATTGTAATATTTTACAACCCTATATTTAATAGTGTATTTCGTACCTAGGGCCGAAAATAAGGTTTTGACGGCTCGAGATAGTTTTTAAGTTCGAGACGAATTCGAGAACTTAAAACGATCGAGAGCTGCAAAACCATTTCGGTCTGTGGTACGAACACTATTTTTCACCACACTACTACTATTCACAATCTATCTATCTATATATTAATAGGCAAGCATGTTTCTTTAAAACCTTTTTTCTCAGCTCGTGTGCATCGTAGGGAAAATCTATGCATACCGTTAGAAAGCTATTTTCCTGTAGGTGTGCAGAATCCCTTTATAAATTAAAATAGGCTCAAAGATAAGCACAATAAATGAGTTTAAAAATTTGAAAAAATTAACATGGATCATATGGGTTGCTATGCTGGTGACGAAATAACAACGAAATATAAACAGAAAATCAAAACAAATGGAAGAAACTCCAATCGCATGTTTTATTTACAGTGTGGAGTGAAAATAGAGAAGTCTGTAAATTACATATTTTTGGTCGAGTTTCGACCACTGGACGACCTCTCGTAATAATTAATGTACACTGATAGTCAACGCAACTTTAAGGTTATGTGAAGAAGTAATTTCAGGAATCAGCAAACATAATAATTAACAGTTGCTATGCAACGGTGAAAATAAAACAATTCTATAGCAATGCTATGGATCCTGATTGTGTATTTAATATGCAAGCGGGCAGCTGATTTTGCGGTCCTAGGGATGTAAAAACCTGCTTGGTCCCCAAATGACGATGACAGCTGGCATGGCCAGCAAAACGTAACTTTCAGCCTCTAATTAACGTATGTAAAACAGCTAATAACATCATAGTGTGGTGAAAAATATTTTTTTATAACATTAAACGAACCAACAAACCAACAAATTGTTCGTGTCATAATATACCTGTAAACTATATTTTTATCTCAAAAAAATTTCTTTGGCTGTTTTTTTTTTTTTTTATTAAAATATTTAATTTCTTCCAGCATATGTTAGAAATTGAGCCAGGTTAATGTAAATTTTCTTAGTCTGCAGGTCTGCTGTGGCAAGGGTATTTTATTTTAGATTATTAAATAAGTTGGCGGATTCATAATTATAGAAACCAAATGTTTAACAGGAGAAGCCATAATATAGTACATCTCCAGTTAACATTCCAAGTATAATCCAGCGTCTAAAAAACTGAATCGATTATTGATTCGTTTTATAAACTATTTATAATTCTATGTTTTTATCTTACAGATCTTTTACGGTTGAATGATGGAAGAAAATCTGTAACACTAATGGTCAAAGTTAGGTTTAGTAACTTAATCTTCTACCCAAGCAACAAACTACTTCACTGCCACCAAAATTAAAACTTCATCGTAACTCTTGACTTGTGCATCAGGCACCAGTTTTCAAAGTTTTTTAACAATGATCTATTCACTTCTGGATAAATTTTCACATAAAAATACCATACAATAATTTAAAAACGACTGGTTTCAGTTTCTTAAAATTAAAAGTGAGCCTAACAAACGGAGCTGTTTTTAAACAGTCTTTTTAAAATAACATTGACTCAAAGTACGTGATATACTTGATATAGTTGATAAGGGTAAAAACTATTAGTTCTCATTATATCCCTATTATTTGCATTGCGTGCTCGAACTCTTCGAGGTATCTTAAAAAAATTACAAATACTAATGAAACATACTATGAAAACACAAAATCTAACGTAAGTCACTTTCTTCTTGATATTTTAAACAAATACAATTACAATGTTTTACTTGAATTCCCTAAAACATTCTATGAACATAAATGAAATGAAATGAATGAGTGTTCTCAGTCAATACAACACGGACCTGACATCAGCCTAATTGACAATCAGCTGACATCAAGGCAATTATTGAACATCACCTGGACCAAACCATGAATACACCGAGGCTATTGCAATCTAGAAAACCAACTATGTAGCATTCAATTCCTTTATTTGTGGGATATTCTCAAATTCAGTTCACAAAACCAATTCATATTTAAAATTACAGTATAAGTTCGTTACTTCTGAAAAATTAATACGGATCAAATTATTAGGGAAAGGAACAAATTGCATTGCAATTATAAAACGCTGATATTACTAACATTATTTCAAAGTGAAAATACTACTAAATAATGTACAATATCATTCACAAGCGGTAAACTAAATGCTATAGAATGACTTGCTGCAAAAAACAATTCTTATAGATTTTTATTATCACTCAAAATACTTTCAGCCAGAAGCTCATATGGCTTTTAACACAAAGCCTGATCAAGGGAGGGCCTTTTAATGCACACAAATCTTCCTCCCTAAATCTAAGCATTTGTTTCCCGCTCAAAATAAATTTGGATCATAAGATTTTCCAGTCTCCCTAAGTCTTCTCAATGGGAAAGACAGAAACCCCCCCTTAAACGTAATGAGATTTCCCTCTGTACATCACATATTTAACATCACGAACAAGCATAGCAGATTAAAGAGCATTCATTGCGTGTATTTGATTATTTTCATCTAATGATTTGTGTCTTTAGTTTGCACATCAAAAACTCATTCTTAGTATAAAGCCCGTGCGTATTTTATCATATACAGAGTTGTAAAGATCTGATAAAACAACTGGTGCTGTAGATAAATTTTGAAATAAATTATAACATTAAGATATGCGTTATTTTGATGGATTACGATCAAGTCACGACCAATAACAGTTCAATTTTAAGTTAAACTCCTAAAGGATTTGTATGGCTGCTGAGTGTTATGTGCCACTTATGTGAGTAAACGCATTTTCCGCCCCTCCCTCAAAAAGAAAATAATTAATCCGTATAATCTCCTAGGTGTTTCAGATAGCTATATCCCATACACTAAGGAAAGGCAGCAACAAATTTGCAATTTTATAACTGAAGGCATGTGATGGGTCGAGGAATTAGAACCGAATGATGAGCAATACTCCTATAGAGTTTGTCGAACTACTTAAGCACTAGTTGTTAGTACGACGACTATTCGCAGTACTATCCTGATAATTATACCAATTCGTATATACCAAGGCAAAAAATGTGGTTCGGATTCCACTATAAACTGTAGGTCCCTTAGTTGCCATTAGCTGTATGGGCTATTAATTAACAGCTGTGTCTAAGAAATATGTCGGCCTTAGTCACTATCAAGACTACAAGATCGCGCCAATCGCTACACTCATCTCCATTCATACTTGGCTTAAAATACATACTTTGTATGGTCGCCATTTCATTGAAAAGTATTAAAGTATTAAGTATTAATGTTGATAAAGTTGTCAATAAAGTGTATAACCTTTAAAAGTGATCACTAATCTGGATAAACTCCAACATGTCTGCACAAATGCAAAGGGATTCTAAATCGAACCAACTCTCTCTAAATCGGAACTCTTAGTTTTTTAAATGTCAGTGGCGTTGATCGCCGCATAATGTGACTGCGGTTAAATTATAATTTCACAATTCTCTATGATACAACTGGATTGAGGTTCAAATTTTTGTAATTAATGCAAAAGAGAATTGTTGCAGATATTTGTTTTTCAGTTGGATAAAACACTGTGAAACTTGCCAAGATGTGAGGATTATTTAAACTAACGTAATTTGTAAACGCACGTGATATACTTGCTTATGCAACAAGTATACTATTTGTACTCAGTTACTAGGTAAAATTATTGTTATTAAGTAACTTGGGCTGCTACTACATGCTTAGCCTAACTTTGAATAGTATATTAACGCGACTTGAATAATTCAAAAAAAGTAACCTAAACTATGCCTGAAGTTGGCCTTAAGTACAGTAGTTAGTTGTTGATTTCAAGTTGGTTGTTTCGTAATACCACAGAAATGATAGTGAAAAGTGTAATACTGGTAAGTTGACAAGTGTAATACTGTATATTAATATCACTTTGTAATACAAGTTTTGCTGGGCACAAATTAATTGCAATTTATAAATACACAAACATACTACATCCTGCAATTAGATCTCAAAGCCCCCTTTATCACAAATTCAGGCCTTTTGATTTTGTGCATTCCGTTTTGAAATCACAGCTTAAGTCATTATGTTATACTGCAGAATAGGCCTATGATATATTCATGAACTGAGCAATATGATTATAGATTAACGTGAAAGGCTAATGAATCTAATGAATATTGTTGCAAGGACCTTGTTCAATTATGGATACATGGTGTACACGTAGCTTACATATCAATATCTCTTTGTCTATCGCTGTGGTGTTCGGCCGAAAGTATGGTGTAACGGTGTAATCCACATTAATAAATAAATAATCTTAAAGTGACAATTGACAAAGCTGCTTTTTTCTATTAGGTACTACGACTATTCGACATTCGTCGGTATAAAACAGTAAACAGTAGTGCAAGTAGACTTCTTATCCTCTCGTAAAATTTCGAGGCTTTTTTACTTATGTTTGATATGGGCATTTGAGTAACGTTCAGAGTGTGTTGTCAACAAATTTTTCACATTTTAAAGATTAGATTTTTACAATAATTGGCGCTTTACTGCTTGTTTACAAAGTCATAAGTCAGATCTGTTTAAAATTAGATAGTTTTAGAAGACATCGTATTGCCATGCTGAAGTAGTAACTAGTTTTAGAGATGAGGATGAAAGTATTTGATACACCTTTGCTTCTCCGAAATAGTGTTTCCGTCTCACATACCATATTGACCAATAGGATACAGGTGATATATAAATCACGCCTGATAAAAGTGGGCTTAAACCATGGTGGGGGGCTTAAACTACAGTTTCATCTATCTGTACCATTATAAAATTTAGGTGGTGTCTGCTTGTCTGTGCGGCTGCCATGACTAAAATACTAAACCGATACAGCCAAAATTAAACACACCGATAGACCACATGTATCTAGGAATGTCATAGGCCATTCATTTCCCTGAGTTTCTCTCGGGCTACGCCCCTTGGATGTCCAAAGTTTTGAGGTGAGGTTTTCAAAAGTAAATATTAATTGGTATCCATGGGAGCATGAGAACATTCACAACCTTTGTTTACCTTTGTGTTGACATTTCAATGTATAAACAATCAGAACCGTTGAATGCTTATTAGACAATTTCAGACAGCTGATCCAAACAAATAAAATAAAATATTTTACAATATTATTTTTAAAACTATGTCATTGATAATAAAATTAGAGATGATTCTATAACCGTAAGTTATGGCAGTTATGTTATTGATACATTTTAATGTTAAAAGTAAGACAGTTCAATGTAGGCGTAGGTCATACTTTTTTGTATAAATTTGGTGGCTTGTGTTTATAATGTTGCGGGCTTGACGGGTTCTATTCACGTAGTCCGTTGACATGGGTCTATTGTCTATCACTGGTACTGGTGCGTTCGGAGAATCCGTGTTGATAAACAACCCTTTTGAGACGGCGCCTGGCTATTGTTGCGCGGGGCTCCTGGCTTGTAACAATAAATTCGAACTACTTAACAAGTGTTTGGATTAGGCGGTATAGTACATCTTCCCGTTTGCGAAGCACGGGTACAGAAGCTACTAGAATCATAAACTTAAAGAGAAGTGAATGTTCAACCCAATCTTAGTTAAAGTTAAATAATCAGTTAGATTACATCCAGGGCTGCGCCTAGTTATTAAGATATATATTTCATAAAAGTTCGTTATATGTGTATAAATCATAATCAAAGATAAAACCCTATCAATAATACTATAATGTACAACCAAGGCAAAAACAGGTCGATATTTAAAATAAATACAATAATAAAAAATGTATAAACATCTATTATATTTTACTCGTCTTAGAGTTTTTAATCCATAAATTTAGGGATTTAGAAAACTGGGTAAAGCTGAATTTGAAAGCGAGAACAAAGAAAAGTTCGAAGAATACGAGAATTCTAAACTGTAACCAAGTGTACAATCTTCTTATCTCCTTTTGTTTGTTTTCGCATGCCCAGGTTTGGTTAAGACTCTTTATCTTTGCTAAGCATACTTTGTTCTTTGTATTCTTCCATAAATATATACATAAAACAATGGTATGTGAACGACTGTTTCTTTCCAAAATGTAAATTAATATTTGTAAAAGCAGTGTAAAGTCTTTTAAGATTTTGGATTTGAAATCTATTCCAGTAGTGACAGAAATTTAAAATAAAAACTCCATAGGCATGACCATTATCATTCTTGTATAAAAGAACAAGTAGCCTTTACTGTTGTGTAGTATTTTAGCTAATATGTCTACGATATATATACTTATTTATTTACCAGCCGCTATAGTCGTGCTTTGGAACCTGGCGAGGATGTGGAAGAGAAAATGTTGGTTCTTTAAAAATGCTGTATGATATTGTTACACACATGTATGTTTCTGTTGACCCTAGGCTACCTGGCACGATATGAAAGTGGTACTGTAACCTATAAACCTATAAATGTGTGTTTGTATGAGATAAACTCAAAAACTACTCAACCAACTAAATTTGACAAAAATAAAGCTACAGCTCCGAGGATACATATCCCCGCATCGATATTGACCTAGGACTCTTTTAATTTTCACTTCCCGTTTCCTGTTAGTACATAGCTGTTGTGGCTCGAACTGGTGGCCCGGTATTATTTGTAATAATAAATAGACGCACGGGGTAAGATGTAAATATAAAATGTAGATAGATTGAATAGTAAATGTAAATAAACCCCTATTATATAATTTGTCTAAAGAAATGTAAAATTGTAAACATCCTTATATATAATTCTGTAAAACAACATTTTTACCAGAAACTTTTGGACGTCTGGTAAGTCGCAGAATGGGAGGGGTCTTAAATTAAAGGTCTTGACCCCAGAAACTCGGGGAAAATAGCAGAATTCCCATGAATTTACCAGAAAACGAGATATAACGTAAAATATCCACCATAAGAAAAGCATGGGGACTGAAAAACGTCTGCATTCTAATCAACTGTTACTCATTTATTTGCAATGTTTACATTTATTCCGAAAGCCAATGTTGTTAAATAATGTTTCAAATTAAATATATTTGTTTAATTTTTTGTTTTCCGTTTTTATAATGAGTGGAGTAACTAGACAGGGTAGGGGAAGACCTGCAAGACGTTGAAGAGTATCCAGTATTTTTTTTCTTTTCCTTTTTTATAATGATTGAAGTAACATACCACAACCACAAGTAAATAACGAACTAAAAGAACTGTTTTTACATGATTCTAACTTCATAAAAAACATAAGGCAATACAACAGTGCAATGACTTTTGCGTAGAGCTTTCCGCTACACAAAAAGAGTTTCCGGGAAATGGGCCTTGCTGTTTTAAAATTCGGGGACATAGATATATTTCTGACTTACTACCGCGAAATGGGGAGTTTCATATGGAGAGGACAATAAATTGTGTCTAAATTAGGGGCTATGGCCCCTACAGGCCACTAGTAAACAATATCTGTCTTGAATATTATTTTAAATCAAATAATTATTAATTAAACCGTATATGTTGTCAAGATAGACTTCACATTAGTTATAATAGCCCTTTTATTAATTACTACACAAACTTCATCGATGTAAATGTCTCATTACCAACACCATACAGCTAATGTAGGATTCGTCATAGGTTTCGTATGGTAACTCTTAAAATAAGTGACACTTTTAATTCCATAGTTTAAGCATTTAAATTTTACACTCTTACCATTGATTGTAAAAAAACTGTAACACAGCTAATTATGATTGGTTTTAGAAACAAAAGTCAAGCTTGATTTTAAAACAAACCATTGGGTTTAATTGAATCAGTTGGGTAGCTAAACAGAGCCCCCAAATTAATTGCAATGTACTAGAGGATAATTTATAAAATGTAAGTTATTTTAAAATATGGGTGTATAGGCTTAACCAAGTAACCAACATCAGAGCACTTGAACGTAACCTTACGCATGATTGCCGTGCGGTTCCGGCATTAGAATAGACCGCAGTATCCCTCGCAGGTGTGGTCAAGTAGTTCTCCTCCGGGACCCTAAAGTAACAAGACCCAGAAACACGGTAGTAAAAAGTCCAAGTCTAAATTCCACAAAAATTCACTGCCACTTTCTCCAAATAGTTCTTACCAAGTTCCAAAAATTTCACTAAGTAGGGCCTATCAAAAACCTTTTTTTTAATCTATGTTTTAAGAAGGGTATTTGAAAGCTTTTAATTATGTAGTCTAAACAATATTTCTTCAGCTGAACAAGACTTTAAACAGACATTACCACAGTACATGATCAAAAACAATTAATTTTGAGAAAAAATTGCTAGCAGGACAGAAATATGAAAGTGACAAATATCACAAATTGAGACAAAAGCTTTAATTTGCCTGGTCCAGAGTGGCCAAGAGTAAAAGTAAACAACAAAACATTCAAATTAAAACAAATAAAAATACTACAAAATCAGCTTTAAACGTTCTTCAAAAAACTTTCTATGCTAGCGTGACAACACATGTATTTTTGTAAATAACTCCAAAAATAACAGAAAGAATCTGCTCGGAATGGTCTTAAAAGCTGGGGGAAATATTCCAGCAACTTTTCCAGACCATACCAAGCCTTAAATCAAAACTTGAGGCCGGTGGGTCTTCAGGTTACCCATGCCACACCTGACTGAAAACTGAGCAAAAAAAAAACGTGGTGCAATCGGTTGAGATGGTCACCAACTAATGCCAATATTCTGTGTTATGAGATAAATCAATCCGCTGTTTGCTATGATAATGGATTGGTTATGATTAATATTCATCCCAATCAGCTCCGAATTCCCTAACCCCAAAACCAGAGGCAGAAATGACACCCGGCATGGACTTAAACCCATTCAGGATAAGGAGCTCACGTATGAGCCGTTCCCATAGGTTCGCGCCCGGTTTCTTACTCCAAGTGCCAAAATCCATGACCACTCTCGGGAACTCTGCCAGCTTTATAAACAGTATTTATTTATTTAGTCCAACGAAAGATCGCACATTTACAATGTGGATATATGGTAACCATGTGGTATAAACATGCATGTTAACAGAAAAACTTCACATAACAAGATCAACATCGGTAACAGGAAATCTGATCTTGACTAGGGTAGAGAAAGCAACAAATGTGACAATGAGGCACAAAATAACGTATGAAAAACAATAAGAATAAGAACAATAACAATGCATTTTTAGAACATAAGAATGTGTAAAATCCACCAACATAGGTATTTAACCTAAGGTGGTTATTGTTTTTTTCTTTTTTCATGTGTGTATTTTTGTGTTTGTTTGTTGTGTGGAAAAACAATAAAGATTTCTAAAAAAAAAAATAACAATGGTAAGCTAGTGTACAACATTAGAAACACAGGAATCCATGCTCAACAACACAGACTAAAACTGTTTGAACAAAAACCCCACTATTCCGGTTTCAAACTTTTCCAGGCACTGCAAAAACAACTCCAAAACACAAAACATCCAAAAAATCTCAAAATTCAAAACATAAATCAAATATTTCCTGAAAAAAATTGGTTTTTGTGATATGGAAGATTTTCTAAATTTCACAAAACAGAGCTCTTTGGCCTAGAATGTGATTTTTATAAAAGTTATTTTTTATACCCTATTGACCTGTCCAATTCCTGCCTCTGGACTAAGGACGGAAACTACAAGTACAGTATATAAGTAAGTAACTAATAAGCATTCAATACAACAATAACAATATGGTAACTCTATAGCGAAATTGTCAAAAACCGAAATAGTTGTGAAAAATAATAATAAATGGTGATAGCTTTATAACAAAAAAGTAAAGCACAGGTAAGCCTGACACCGAAGGAATTAATATAAACAAAATATTGTTGAAACTACCGTCTATGTCACCAACATAATAAAATAGACACAAAAACAAGCTTCAGGTTTTACATTGGGACGAGAAGTCTATTTGTGTTACTGTGTTAGGTACAAAAGTTGACTCTTCGTCCTTTTGTAAAATCAGTAACTTATTTGTTTTATTTCTAGTTCATGTTTCAGTCACTGATCGCATTATAGTAACGACGAAATGTTGTTTCTCTTATTTTATGGTTCATTTTGTGATTTATGATTTTGTTATATCACCACCAATTGAGATGGGGACGTAAGATGGGTGCGTATATAAACCCAAATATGAGTGAAGTATGAATGCAGAATGAAGTGTGATGATCCGTGTAGCTTTTTGTTACTTACTGTGATCAGCTGTTTCATTAGCCAGGATAATAATTTATTTAAAGCTCAGGCTCAGGAACAGCTTGCTGAGTCCAATTTCAAACCATCAAAAAGCTACGCACTTTTCTCATGATCGAACCGGTTATTAAACATTAGGACGAGCTATTTTTTTTTAATTAAATCGTTCTTTTTGCTTAAACTTGTATTGAATGGCTGAAATAGTAAGAAGAAAATAAATTGTCAAAATACGCCCCTAGTTTGCGGCACCAGACGGAAATAACATTAACATTTCCTTTATCTCATGCGCAAGGACATACACTTAGTATGTTTTATCTATGGTAAAATTGGCAATTGACAAATCTACTGTGGTAGTATGTTTAATCTATCGTCTCTATGCTGTTTTATCCACGGCCGCCTTTAAAGGTGGCCGTGGTTCTATCTAACGAAATCTGTGCTGTGGTGGTAGACTACATGACACCTTGTCAAGCCTGCAAAAAAGCACATAAGAAAGAAGAAACCTGGTCGGTCATCTGATCATGATCATATGGTTTTAGTTAGATTGATTCTACCGTTTTGCTAACATTTTGGAGTCTGCGTATTGTATTTTTGTCTCTCACCCCACAGCACGAAAAGAATCAGCCAAGGTGACATAGTAGATAATTAATATTTTTATTTAACTATCAATTTATGGTTCATCAGAAATATGTTGATTGCTAATGTTTTAAAATCATTACTCTCATTTTAAGGTTATACAAAGAATAGGCTAGTCCAAAAATTAGAATTTACTTGGCTCAGTCTTTATACACTGCGACCTTCAACCAAAAAAAACTTTCTGTTCTAAGGCTATCAAGTAATTTTTAATAACACACTATTCGTACTTTTTACTTCTTGAGGTATTGTTTTTATATTATAAATGTTGGCCTAGGCCTAGCAAGTAAATCCAAGCTAGAACGCTAGAACATGAGCTACCCTAGGGCCACTCGGAAAAAAATTCCATTTGACCTCTTAGTTTGTAAAAATGTCTTTCTTTCAAGCTAGGCTAACTTAACTTATAGGCTTCCTAGTAAAAATTAAGGCGCTGATGCATGTATGAACATTCTGTAACATACAATTTTATTTTCAAATGGTACACTTACCGGCACCGGTACTTAATCCTTCCCGGACGGGTGATGGATATATCCACCAAGTCTTTGGCGATAAAGGACGGGTGGCTGATATATCCGCTTATGGTTTTTGATGTTCCGGACGGGAATTGGATATCCCTTCCGAGTGTCCCTTGTTTTGGCCTTAATGTCTGCCTATTTTTTGCTCATTTGCAAGGTTTTATTAAAACGGATCTGAGAAGCTTGAAAACAATGTTAATTATACTGTTCTATATACCATTTTGTTTGGAAAATCATGAGCTTCAATAGCCTATTATACATAAAACATAAGAAACATTTGTTTCAAAAAATTTTTTTTAAGTAAAAAAAAACAATATTTTGGAAAATTAAAAAAAAAAGTTTGCGCTCAATGAAATTGTATAAATTATAGGCCTATAAATATTTGAAAATAGCCACTTTGTTCTAAATTTTATGAGGATTACAAATATATAATAATAAGTACTAGCTGTGTGCCCGTTCTACGCACGTGGATCTTATAGTAGTCAGTTGAAACCTTCTTATATTAAGATTAAGAACAGCAGTTAGTTTGCATATTTGCAGATATGCTGGCAAAACTATTATATATAAACCAAATACAGTATCTGACAGTTCAAGCCAAAATAAATGCTTCGCAATTAAATGTCACCCGGATCGTTATGGTCCATATGTCCAATGATTAAACTAAAAAATGTTTTATAGATCCATGAAGCGTAACCCTAAAGTAGGCCTATAATTGAAAGTTACTTTCCACATCGGTTAACTTAAACGTATTTAAAGTACTACCACAACCTCACCATTTAACACTTTATTCCGGTTGACATTTTCAGTATCAAAGGTGCTCTTGTCCATTCCGTGAAACACTGAGAAATAAGGACATTAATGCGTTACCAACAGACATACACACAACAATCCAAAAAAGGCCACGAACTATTGATACATAAACAATATAAAGGCGTAAACAATTCATGATGGTTTGCCCAACAAATGTTTTACTCAAATAGGTTATCATTTTCTTTGCATACCGGGTAAGCTAAGATTTGGAATCCAGACAGAAAAAGCAAAACTTATACAGAGTTAAGACATCACTTAAATTGAATACGGACGGCTCTAATAAATAAGGTGCAACACCAACGATAACTAATTTGTAAACTAAAGTGATGTGTTGGTACCTACGTAAAAATGATTCTAGCAGCTACCAACGGTTCTAAGGAAAAGAACCAGTACCTACGTAAGAACCTACCTAAGAACTATAGTACATCCGATCAATTAAATACATTAATATCTAGTCCCGAGGTTATTGATCTCTTGCTTTTGGATTTTCTCGTAAAAAGTTATAGGCCCCTAGCGTAAACTTATCGGTGTCAGTTTGAAAAAAAAAACAACCTTACCCAAACAACTTTTTGTTTTTTAATAGATTACGCATTCTCTAAACAATGATTAGTATAGCCTATCTATTAACATTAGAAGGAAATGTGACGAAAATCACACAATGTTGGGGTTTTGGTCATTTGTAATTATATTTCTTAAGTAGGTAGGCCATGTATTCTATGGAAAAGTACCGGTATCAAGGATCGTTGTCAAAAAGGTTGTTATGAATAAATATGTAGGCTTACGTACCCAAGATATGAGCTATGGGCCTATTGGCTGTATGGTCCAGCGATTGCATCACACGGTGAGTAGAAACAGAAAGTGACACATTGGAAAAGCGAGTTTAGCACTTCCTCTGTTAAACCTCTGTTACAATCACCCACTGCAGTTGTGATTTTTTACTTTACACTTTACACAACCGCCATTGAAGCGCCGTCAATGAGTGGAAACCTTTTTTGTAAGCTATTGGCGACGATCATTTCAGTGTCCAGCCCTATACAACACTGATTCAAGGTCTTCTTTCTGGTTGTCAAAACTCAAGAAACATTTTATACTCAAAGAATTTCTGGTTCCGATTTGGACAATGTCTAGTTATTTAATTTCATTTACGGTTACACTATTAGACTATATTATTGCACTTGCGATTAATTAAATCCGTTACGTAAGAAAAACGTTTTTAATCTCACTTTGTTGGGATTTGCTTTCAAAACGTGATTCGAAATGGTTGCGGTATTTGTAAACAACATTTGTAAACATATCATTGACAGCTAGAAAAAATAATCTTGATCCGAACAGCTGTTCGTTATTTCATAGACAATAATTATGTGATAAAAATTGAACGAAAATTTGAAAAAAATCGCACAAAACTGTATTTTTGAACGTCCATAATTTTATTTACAAAGTAGTGAGGCTATATTTAAATCGCTAAAGACACTCTCGCCAATCCAGTGAATACATTAAAATGACTTGGATCTTGATAGGTACTCTGGTTTTCACGGAGAAGATTGCGTAAAATGCCATCTTGAGTGTTACAGACAAAGGGACAGACAGACAGACAGACAGACAGACAGAAATAGAGATAGATAAGACTCGTTTCTGCTTCTTTAATGTATAAAACGTAAAAATAACCTAAAAGTATATAATTCTGAGCAAAGTACAGACAAAACTCTAATTTTATTTATATAGATAAGGAAGTAGATTTGCAAATAAATAAGTTATGGGCAAAAAACAGATTTCAGTACATAGCGTTTAGCTAAGAATGCATAGCCTAACCATAGCTAGGAATCTGGCTGACAATTTACATCAATATCACTAGGCCTACCTACTTCTTCAGGATCATCAACCAGCCCTTCAAAATCACTTAAATCTTCTTATAATGCACCACGTAAATTACTAGGCTACTTTTGATTTTTAACATTAAAACAATGATAAACGTAATAAAACACATCAGTCATCGGTCTGAGGTTAACCAAGCTGTTTACAAATACGCACGTCAGCTGTCTGCTACAATATTATCGGAACTAAAATGAAAAGCGCTTAGAGACAGACCTCCGGAGAAAGCTCTGAATCTGTCAAATAAAACGATACCTAACTTCATCCAGTTCAATCCGATTTTGTCAGTCATAGAGCCTTCGCCGTAAACAGTGTTTGTGAGTCGATGCATCGACAAATAACATTCGGAGGGTTAAATCGCCTTCTCTTCAGACAGACTGACAAGTGCTTGAGCAGTAACCATATGTTTCGCGGTACCAAGGCGCCACTTTCCTGCTCTCTCCATGGCTGCACTCTCTCCCGCATTCCCTTCTCTCTCCCGCACCCTTCACCTCTCCTACCCTCCCCCCTCGACGTTTCGCGCTCAACACTACGTTATCTTTATTTATTGCCTAACGTTCTCATGGTCATATCTTCAAAGACGGGTGGCGGATATCCGCTGCTTTTCTACTCATCCGGGGACGGGTAGCGGATATATCCGCAATAGTTAAATACAAGTAAAAAATTATTTTGACAGTTTGAAGTGTTCCATTGTGTTTATTTTATGTATACTTGTATAACAAAACACAAATAAGGAAAATTAATTTTTATTTTTTCCTATAATTTTTTCCCGTTCTAATATCACGATTACGCCCGTCCGGGAAGGGTTAAAAGATTACTTAGTTGAAAAAAGACGTACATATTAAAAGTTGATGGGTAAAAAATAATTGCACAACATAGGGTACTGTACCCTATTGAAGCAAAAAAAATGTAGGCCCTATTTCTGAACTTTCTGCACTCTTCTTCTAAACCATTCCTACAATCCTAATAAATGTTAAAATACCTTTAAAACATTTTTTAAGTCGCGGAAACCACCAAAAATTGTGGAAATATATGAAACTACTTTCTTAAGGCGCGGAGCACATTGCACACATAGTAACAAGAAATGAAGTGTTATGGATCTAACTTACTTCGGTTGAATTGAAACTGAAACAATAAATTATCTTATCTAGGCATGTGGGAAAGGCAGGTCGGGGTTTAAGTTTTGTGGGTTCATGGCTGAATTAAGTGTTTTAAAGTTAGGTTGGATTAAGAAGACGGTAAAGTGTACGTTATAGGGGATCGGGTTTTATTGAAGTTACACCTATGTTGTTTTTTTATCTTTTGTAATAGTTAGTTAATGACGAGACAATAAAAAAAATTCAAGCATTTTTTAAATGTTCTCGTCGTTTGATAACTCATTCCAAAAGATAAAAAACGACATGAATGTAACCTCAATAAACAACCCGATCGCCTACAACCTACACTTTAACTTACTTAATCTAACCTACCTTCAAAGGACTTAATGTAGTCACGAATCCTCAATAAGCCCATCCTGACTTGCCCATATGCCTTTTCTCTTATGAAACCGATTCATGAAACCAACAGCAAGTTTGGTTAGGTGTTAGTTTAGAACAGTTTTATTAATCAAAACATAAATAACATAAAAAATCATAATAAATTAATGATCACTTAAATTACGAGTAGGCCTAAGTTAAGTACCGTAGTCACCGGTCCGAATCAATCCGCTCCTTGTTCCTTTGCGTGCGATTTGCTCCGCGCCTTGAAAAGTAGGAACGTATATTTTCTCAATTTGCTTTGTTTTCCGCGCCACAAAAAAATGTTTTGAAGGTATTTTATTGTTTATTGGAATCTTAGGAATGGTTTAGAAGGGTTTAACCCACTGGGGAAGGAATTAATGCGCTACCTGCAGCACCCTCTGGCGGCAATTAATTTTACCGAATTTGTAGACTTTTATTCTAACTGCTATAGAAAGAAAACCTTAGGTAATAAATTAATAATTCTTTCACCATTTTGTTCACAGTAAAATTGTCTACAGAAAAGTGGTAATTGGATAGTCAAAGTTCTAAACTAAAAAATATATATATTATATAAAGATTATAAAAATAAAAATTTTAAAAACAATATTTTGAAAGTAAACTTGATGTAAAAATTCCAAGATTAATCCAGACACCAAATAACACTACTATTATAATGTTCAATCGATTCCCTACGTAGAAAAATCAAAAGTTGTGTACTTTTATAAGTAATAACATTTAAAAAAAAATATTTGTTTACCTTACCGCAGCTGATTTTTGGTGATATGTGGTTTCCATGGCAACACAAAATTGTTTGTTATTCGCTAAAATAAATGAGTAAATACGCAAATCAAGAAGCAAGATATTTATAAACATTATAATAGTAAGAAGAAACAAAAAGGGCGAAAAATAATAATAACTAAATAACTAATGGTGCTGCCTAGCGGTGACACGAGCGGCACTCGTAAGTCGGCCGCCGGGCCTGCAGCGGCCGTACGAGTAACGAGTAACGCTTGTAAGTCGGCACCAATGGGTTAAAAGGAAAGTCCAGAAAGTTTGGATTTACCCATAAAACAATTTATAATGATTTCACACAAAATATATAGGCCTATGTTGTACCCTACCTACTGAACTTTTGTCAGGAATCATTACCTGCAGCTCATTATGTAAAAATTTTAAGCACAGTTTAAGCAAAATGAAACGGAAAAAACTTGTAATACATTTTTTAAGAAAGCCAACCCCTATTATCGTAAATCAGGACACAAATTTTATCAATTTGTATAATACTAGGCTACACAAATTATAATAATAAGAATAAAAGTAAAATGAGAAAATTCAACAACATATAATACATAACACTAACTGTTCTTATTTTTACTTGTTCTTTAGTTCATTGTAGCCTTAATACTTTCTTTAAAATACTTTCTTATTGAATGGTGACCAAACAAAGTACCTAGGTTTCAAGCCAAGTATGAATGGAGATGAGTGTAGGATGAGTGGTGCGATCTTGTAGTCTTTCTTGTAGTGACTTAGGCCGACATTCCTTAGACACAGCTGTTAATTAATAGCCCATACAGCTAATGGCAACTAAGAGACCTATACAGTTTATAATGGAATCTGAACCACATTTTTGCCTTGGTATATACGAATTGGTCTAATTATCAGGATAGTACTGCGGATAGTCGTATTACTCACTCGTGCGGACGTTAATCCACACCAGGGAGTATCGCATCCATAGTGCATGCCTATAAATATCCAAAATTCGTGACCTCCTAGTAGCTGGATTACAGGACGACGCCACCCTTCTATACTATAATATCAGTAACATTTGCGCACAATGATTTCAAAAACGGGTCCTATGATTTCCTCCAAATTGTTAGAAATATCTGAGTTTTAGGCTAAAAACTTGTTTTTAATTTAATTTCAATTAATTTCATTAGGCCACTCAATCGAAACTATTCATGAAATACAGTTAAAAAGGCTTTAGATTTTACAATTAGCATACAAAGATTAGACTTCAATTATGTTTTTAGTATCCTAAGTACCGGTAAATAATAGAAGAAAATATTAAAATAACAAGAAAATATTGAATGGAAACTATGCCAACCCAGCAGATGGCCGTAAGTGCACAGCAGTGTTGTATGTGCACTATGTATCAAACTATCGTATTCATTTCATGTACTTTTTTTTGTCCTAAGGACGCTAGGCACGAGCCTGGGATTTTTTTTCACATTACTTCAGGCTAGACCTAGGGGTTGCGGCATTATCATGTACTGTACATAATATGTATTTAATAAAGCACTTTTCTATTCTATTCTATTCTAATCTAATAGGTAGAAAAAAATATAAGTATGGGCTACCTGTACAAAAAATTTTAGTATACATAATTGAAATTTAGTTTGTTGCAAATTGAATGAGAAGAACAAGAACAAATAATAGTGTCAATAGTCACCTAGCCTAAATGTTTAAAAATCAATTTTTTTCATTTTAGTTTTAAAAACAACCATCTAGTTTAACTTAAATTTTAATCCAAACTTGACGTGTTAATCAGTTCAAATTTGTTGACAAATAGCTACCGGTACCAAAATAATTACAAAACATGTATAGGCTACTTTGTAATGATCCATCTGTTTCCATAAAAATATACCAACAAACCTTCTATATTCTCATATTCATACAACTTAAGAATCTTGGGAGCAGAACTTGTACCTCTTAACCTCTGCTCTTTGAACTGTCAAATTGTATTTACAGTTCAATGCGGCTAAGCCCTAAGGTTAAATATAAAACTGAATTTACCTACATGTTAATCGAGACAAAGACGAATCAAAAATCATTAAAATCGGTCCAGCCGTTCTTGGTGTAACTAACACGACTTGTTTTATATATAGACTTGCAGAGTACCCGTCCTTCGTACGGGGTTGACGTAAAATGCTTATTGCAGTCATACTCGAGCTCTGCGTTTTGGGGGAGGACACAGTTTGATAAAATTTGCTTCTTTAAATTTACGGTATACTATAGTATTACACATCTAGCATAGCCATTATGTACTACCACTTCACCTAAATATTTTTTTTTTTTTTCCTAGGACGCTAGGCACGAGCCTGGGATTGTTTTTCACATTATTTCAGATTGCTATTGATATTGCTAGACCTAGGGGTTGCGGCATTATCACTTAGATAAAATCCATTGGTGACTTGGCGGGGATCGAACCCGGGACCTCAGGGACTGAAGTCCCGCGCTCTAACCACTACACCAGCTCGCTCCCCTCACCTAAATAATAGAGAAAAATAAATTGTTAAAAATTCGCAACTTACCACATAGTTGTGTAAAATATTTTATATAATGTATACAATTAACATATGTTCTTCTTCTCACTTTTAATTTCTGACAACAGCTGTTGTTTCATAACAATGATGGTATTCTTATGGAGAAATACAAAACTTTAAACGGCCCCAGGGCCTCACTCCCTTAGGGATGTTGCGATACCACTGTCTTTCCGATATTTGGTATCGATACCGGCTCAGTATCGGAACTAAAGTATCAATACCTTTAGTATCGTATCCATTCGATACCAGTGACGTCATATTCTGATTCACTGATCTTCGATTAAAGTTCACTCGTTCCAATACAGTGCAGCCAATATAGGATTCGAATTCAAGCTGCTAAAAACTACCTAAATATGTAAAACATTGATAAAATTAACCAAACATAGCCAACCATTGTTTTCAATTTTACCTTCAAGTATAAGTTCAAGTAGGCCTAAGCTTACCTTAAGTTCTAGGCCTATATAATTTATCTTTTCAATAGACAGTGTTATTAAATTACCAACGTAACACATTCGTGTTTACCATCAGCCTAAAAAAAGTTTTTTAGTTAAATAACTTTAAGTGCCATCTTTTTAGTTTATTTGATGTTAAATAGTCCATGTTTTCATTTTATTTGCCTTACACAACGTTGTTAACATTGACTTGTAACAAAAATAACTCTGCAACTAAACCCTTAAGTTGTATCATTGACTAAATATACGTCTGTAGGTATATATATAGTCAATGGTTTTACTTATAGTTATGTAAAGTTCTATGGATAGTGAATCATAATTTACTCAAACCACATATCAGACAAGCTAGATAAAAAAAATATTTAATTGGGTTAAAGTTTGTTTCTTTTTTGGGTCACTGTTGCTCCAGCCTTGGAAAATAACCGCTCAGAAGGCACGAGCGTGGCCATTTTACTCAGATTTGTCAGAAATTACCTTCCGATACTTACGATACGATACTGGCCTCTTGGTATCGATACCAAGTAAATATCGGATCAACCGATACCGATATGATACCAGCAGTATCACAATAAAAGTATCGATACCTACTGGTATCGATAGTATCGCAACATCCCTACACTCCCTAATTATTTCCCTAAAAAGAAAGTTTCCTGCACAACTTCAAGTTAGGCCTACGCTCTTTCCAATGACACCAAAAACATGGCAATCGGTTCAGTAGTTTCGGAGGAGTAATTGTCACAAAAAACCTGCTTGCGTATTAAATAAGTTTTTTTTTCTAAGTATTGATCAACTTTGGATTTCCATAGCGTAAAACTTATTGTAGCTTCTCTGTGTTATGTAGGTAAGTATCATGATTTGGATTTCAAGATGCAAGGGTAGTTTTTTGGGGGGAAGGACGATCTCCGTAGTTGATGTGTATGTTGAAATGAGGCTCCTTACTGCTTAATGGCATTATTTAAGAAGAGAATAGTGCTATTTAATTTGCAGTTCTGTAGTTGATGTGTATGCTTCACTGTATGTTTAAAAGGTTTTTAAAATAACTGAATCTCTTGCCGCATGTGAGATAAGGTAAATGATACAACTTTTGACTACAAGAAAAATATCTGATAGATACTGGTCCTGACTATATGACTGAAGGTTATGGATGGCCTTAGTGCAATGAGTGTGTAAGTGCAGAAATAACTTAGATTATGGTAATTATAAAAATGGTTGTGAAAAACTTTTTCTTTTGAGATCTTCAGTTGGAAGTCTAGAAACCCACAAAAAGCAAAACGCATATCATAAATGGATAGGCTAGCCTATTTTCACGGCCATTTTAAAATCCCAAACCCATTTCTGAACTTTACACTCCAACATTGTATAAGTTAAGGGCCATGAACTTTAGTCATGTGGCGATGATTGTCTGCAGCCAATATGTTTCTTGCATTAAAAAAACATAACACTGACCTTATCTCACATGCGGCGGTAGATTCAATCATTCAAAATAATTGTGTATAAACACAGCAAAGTGTACACAGTACACATCAGCTACAGAACTGCTAGTGGCGGTGTTCTGTTCACAAATTATGCCAGTAAGTGGCAAGGAGCCTGGTTGCCACGTGATCAGAGAAGCTATACACACAAACAGCTCTTGCTTAAAGAACGACCCTCGTTCGTCCAATGTACAAATATTTACCCATCTTTTGTCAAAACTACCAAAAATGGGTGTTCAATAAGGTTTTTTTATTATTTTAGATGAGCTGCAGGAAGCTTGTTCCCTTTGTTACCCGCCAATTCTCCACCACAGCTCGCAGACAAGCTGATGTTGTCCATCCTGGCTACAAGGAGTTAAAAGTAAAACAGGAATTGTTCCAGAAAGAAGATGGAGTTCCTGTTCATCTTAAGAAAGGTAGAGAAATATATTTAGGATTCCGCGAGATACATTTATGATTTTGCTGCGATTGCGGAAAAATGGTTTAATTCCGTCAATGCAGGAGATGTTCCCTAACCCAATCTCACGACAGCAGGAGATGTACTGGGTTTGGTTGCTATCTCGGTAGACGATGATAATGTTTCTGTAACAATGATAATGATATTAATGATTAATATCATTAATATCATTATTGATGAATATTAATGATTTTTCCACGGTCACGGAAGAGGATATAATATTCCCGTGACCTATGAAGATATGTAGGATATTGCTGCGATCATGGAAGATGATGGTGACATTTGGGTGCCAAGCCCAAGTGCAAGGTTAGGTGAAAATATCTGTGATAATGTTTACTAGTGTACATGTTGCTGGAATTCGAGCGATTGCAAAGTATTACAGGAGTTATTTCAAAACGAAGAGCAGTCATATTTACAATGAGTTTAAAAGTCAACTTAAAGATTACTGGTGTGTAACTTAGACCATGTTTATCTTCGTTATCGATAAACCTAAAGCATTCCAGCCGGGTTTTTCCTTCTCAAAATGCTTAGCTGTACAGGCAACACAGGTCATTGATAGAGGGCCAATTCGCCCAATTGAGAACGAAAAGTCTTTTTGGGGTTAAGGCGCATTTGTAACCTATTGAGATATATTGAGATTGTCCAGGGTCAGGTGCTGACTGTGATGAGGCGCCTATTACGCACCACTGTTCTGTAGCTGCGGTCGTTATCACGATTACGCCTCCTGTCTATGTTTCGTTGTCGTCGCGTCGGAGGCGTTTAAAAGAAAAAAAACAACAAATAAACAAATTATAGCTACCTACACAAAACAACGATAAGTGCACAAATTTATGTTACAATCTTGCTAATACGATCGGTCATAGCGACACAAAACAACGATAAATACACAAACTTAAGATACAACCATACTAACACGATCCGTCTTGGGGGTTATGTTTACATAAACTCAAATAGTAAATAAATGTACGCAATGCGTTTCATTGAATTGAAAAATAAATAACAGCAATTAAATTATGCAGCTGATCAAAATGTAAACAATTATGTTTTTCTTGAATGCCTAATATTTAATAGACCCATAATAATAATATTAACACATTAGCTACCAACTATACTCATCCCTCTGTTACAGAGGAGTGTAACGGTCGGTAGGGAACGTGTTAACACATTAGCTACCAACTATATTCATCCCTCAGTTACAGAGTAGTGTGATGGTCGGTAGAGAACGTGTTAAATTACCGGTACGTGATTTAAAATCGAGCTAGGTGCGATTAGTATAAAACTTAGAAAAAGTGCTGCTTTGGTATATTTGTGTTTTATTTTTCAGGTGTAGTGGATTCAATCGTTTACAGGTTCACAATGGGCCTTGGTGTCTTCGGAGTTGGTGCCAGTCTTTTTTCCTTCTACAAACTTGCAACCGGTCAAAAGTAAAAGATCTTCATCAAAAGATCGCCAATTGAAAAATAGGATAAATTATTACTTGTTAAATTTAAGAAAATAAAATTAATGTAGACCTAACGTAAATGGGAGTTTATTTACATTCTTTGAAATCATTAGGCCTAATTTGAGTTAGCATTAGTCCTTTTGTGTTCAATTAGTATATTAATATCTTACAAATTGCCATGAGTGACAAACAATGTAGGCCTATCCTACAAAGCTGCTTCAACTTGACTCTAGAAGAAAATATTTAATTTTTCATATCATGTACAGTGAATTATGTAATGGTCAACTTTTTAGTTTTTACCATGTAAAATGTGTTGGTCCTTGCAATTAGTTTAAGTTAATATTCAAACAGTACTGTTGAGAGTTAGTTATTCTTTTACATGTGGGCTAGTGGGACCTGTGACATTTCACATGAAGAAGATTGAACCATTGGCTATTGGATACTAAAGAATAGTATCAATAGTCAAAGATTGAACTGTCTACTTTAGTCCAGGCAACTTTTTAGCAGAAAAACACATTTATAAGCCAAATTCAGTAGTTGTCGGGGAAGGGTCCTTAAAAAAAACATACTAAAAGTACTGATCACTGGGGGTGGAGCTAAGGGAGCTAGGGGGCTCCAAAGGTGACTGTACTCTTTCTTACCTTACATAAACCTAATCCTAACACGCTTTGTGAAACCAAAGTATGAATCACTACCGTAGCCTTAATGTGTTTTGGCGTGCAAGTCATGTTTTCTGAGTTCAACTACTAGGTCTGAGGGTTATGTTGGGAATACCAATGTTTTCATTGGATCTTCAACTTTGAACTCAAAAGAAACTCAAATTTGATAACGCGCTTTATGTTAATTCCCCTAGAGGTATAACTTTAATGGTGTTTAATTTTTCATGACATTTACTTTCTAAAGATAATTTGTGGAATAGTGTTTCGATAAATGATATGAATGGGTTAGTGGTAAGTGCTTTATTTAAAATATGTTGTATTTCAAATGATTAATAGTGTTTCGATAAATGATATGAATGGGTTAGTGGTAAGTGCTTTATTTAAAATATGTTGTATTTCAAATGATTACTTACATTTTATTATACAATTTAACTCTTAACTAGTCTGAATCTCAATTGTTCAGTAAATATAAATAAAATGTATACAACACGCAGCACAAAGTGATTAGGGGATTAGGTTATGTAAGAAAAGAGTACAGTCAAGGTCAACATTTCGCACCACGGCCTATCTGGCGCACCAGCCAAGGGCGAGCAGTTTGCCTACACCCAATTTGAGACTTTCTCCACAGTCACAGAATGCTGGTTGCTTTGTCCGTTGTCAAGGTGTTCAACCAATCACAATCTGGACCGGTTGGTCAGCTGATCAAGGGCTGCCTCATTTGAATAAAATTAGCTCATTAACCCTCTATCTGGCGCTGGTCGATTTTCGACCACTAAAACGTGAGTTCTCAGTGGCGCTGGTCGATTATAGACCAAGATGACATGGGTCGGGTTTTTCTATTATTAAAATATGAAAACAGTTTTAAAACGCAATAAATCTTATACTATTAGAAAGATGAGATTCTGAGGATTCATTTTCATGCATAAAACATTATTGAGTGAGTATTATGTAGCGAGAAACGGTAGTTTGAAAAACTAGAGAGTTCAAAATAGATTTTGGCGGTGGAAAGTTTTGGTCACCTGACTACAAAAACAGCTGTTTTTGGTGATTGTCCATTAAATTGTATACAATATTAGTACATATTCTGAAACTACAATAAATTCCCTACAATTCCCTGTGAATCTATAAGGTTGATTGTAAAAATTTTATTTGTTTTTAAATATGTCATAAATATTATGTTTTTGTAAAAAAATCTTCAAAATTTTACATTCCGACGTAAATTTCTCCGACATTTTAGAATTCAACTAAATATAACTATATATTTTCAGAAAGATCTTTTTATTACCTATTGTACAGTATCATTTCATTTTTTGTTGATACATTCTATTATTTCCTACGTGACAAAAAGAAATTTGGTAGTTTTTCAAAAAAGAAAATATTTATGAAGAATTTATTTTTTTATAATTTTATTTTTATGAGTATTTAAAAAACATTGATATTTCTACGTAGGGAATCATATTTCACACAAACTTTACATTTAGATAAAATGTGTAAAAGAATTATTTTGTGGTTTTCTTGTGGGTTGCTTTTGAAATTTCTAATTTGCATAATCCAAAAATTTGCAAACCTTTTGCTACTACGCCTAAACGCATTGCTAGGAAAATAATATTTTTATATTATTATATTCTAAATTCATCACTGAAATAGAAAATATATATATGTGTGTACTTATATTCACAAATAAATTTTTTGTGGCAAAATATATGATACCACTACAAAAGCGCCAAAATATACCCGCCACTGGTGAATAAAATGACCGCCAGATCTAGGGTTAACTCATTAACTCTCATTGACATTTCCAACATAGATGAAAACTCATGTCCAATGCACCATCTCTCCTACCTTTATCGGATTTACACGATGCCAGTTGGCGAGACAATTGTCTTTGCCAATTGGCATCACAAGGTTTTGGAATTGTCGTAGGCCAGTCCAGTTGAACGCGGACCTGTTCACACATGGCCGACAATTACCTAGGAAATTGAGGGTTGGCACATATACATCAGCTGATCCAATTGTGGCGACAACTGGATTTTCGAGGGGTGGGGGGCCTCGCTGGGCCCAGCTCATTGTTCTCAGTCTACTCCCGTAGACAACTGAATTTCGGGAAAATTGGCCTGAAGTGTTTACACAAAGCCAGTAATTTCAAGCCAGTCAGTTGTCACACCAACTGGCATCGTGTAAACCCTCATAATCGTGTATCTGACCTCATAACCACAAAGTTAATATTTTTCATAAAAATATAACTAACTTATGATCTCAGCTTCATAAATAAATATAACTTGGAGATAGTGGGGAAGATACTCAAGAAAAGTCGTACAGTTAAGTATTGAACTAAAATTGTATTTAATGTTTTCTTTTCAAAGAGAAATTATCACAATATCAAAGCAAAAACATTTAAAGGTTTTAATTAGTTGTCTTTGGTACATGATTGTACAAACAAAAACGCATACCCCTTAGTTTTGGAAGCTATCTGAAGCTCGAAAACTGATTATAACAGACTAAAGATACAATCCAATTAATTAACCTACGTTATTCAAAAACTAAAACACCTTCAATAAAAACAGTGATAAATTTTTGGGTCAGTCACACTTAAGAACTAACAAAATTGCCTCATTTAATCACAATATATATTTACAACTTTAAAAATTAGATTTAAAGAAAATGCAGCACCTAAATATTACACCGCAACCAGAAGTCTAGTTCAAACTCTATTTCAATATTTGATCAAATGAAATGATTTGATGACACTAAACCAGTTTTATCATTCGATAAAGATATTAAAAATTGAACATTTCAAAACTTAGGAGAAAGGATTCATAAAATTGAATCCTGAAAAAATGTAAATTATAATGTATATTGTAGTCTCTAAAGTAACATTTATATTACAATTTACAAATCTATTAAAAATACCTATTTTCCAAAACAAAATTGTATTTATTTGTGCTGGTATTGCAATTGTTTATGATACATGAGAATATTTAACTGCCATCAGTTATAATGTTGCACGATAACATAGACAATAGACGATAACAAGAATAATAATTTGTTTATAATGCGTTTGGTTAGTAATCCACTCAAAACATGATTTTTTTAACGAATCTTGTAAGCCTGATTGAAGAGAAAGTTGGCAAGCCTTTATAAAGTAATTGTTTATAATTTCAGACAATTTTTTGTGTAAAAATAAAGATAAGCAGCAACACATGTCAATTGACCCAAAAATGTTGTTGAAATTAATCAGCATTGAGCCTATTTTCAAGATGATAAATTCACTATAGAATTTATTTTCTATTCCATTGTGAAATTTTACATTGTAAACTCAATAGCTTCTTCCCCATAGGGGAAATTCACTTATTAAAGGTAAACCACAAATCGGTTCACATGCAACATTATAACAGGGGATTTAGAAGAATAACAAAGACAGGTAAATGTACACTAGATGATACACGGAAAGAAGTCTGTGGGTTTGCCTGCTGCATTTTTCTTTGTCAAGTAAAAATGGTAAGAGACAACTTATCTACTGGGTAAGTTGTTACTTACCCAGTAACTTTGTTTGTTAACAAAGTTTGTATCAACTTAAACTAAAAAAAAAATCATTTTCTTTTTCTTAATTTTTAAAAATAATACTTTAAACTTCACTTTAAAAAATATAGTAGCTTGTAAATAACAAAATTGACTGTAATGCAACTTGAAAGTAATCATAATCATCATTTAGATAAAAGTATCGCGTTACACTTACTATTTTCGAAGTATAATGTCAACCTAATGAGGCACAACAGCTGTACTTCGTGGATGTTTGTAGGAAGACTCACAATCAGACCCCATATCACTCCTGATATCATTGTTCGCAGGATTTTATTACAATAAACATTTAGAGAACTAAACACTCATGAAACACTGAAATTTACAATCAACCACAGGTAGCGGAAAAGTCTTACATACAGTAGAACTCCAATTATCCAATTAATTGAGACTTTGATGATAAAAAATCCGGATGTATGCATTGTTAAAGAAAAATTATTTGAACCAAACAGCATTAACAAGAACAAGTATTTTCACACTAAATCATATAATTTGTGTCAAACGTCACTCAATAGATTCACCACAGATGGACACCGAATGGAAATTAACTTTTTTTGCTGATTTCTTTCTTAACGTTGACGTGATCTGGATTATAAACAAACCGGATGA
Source organism: Macrosteles quadrilineatus (assembly GCF_028750875.1). Taxonomy (NCBI): domain Eukaryota; kingdom Metazoa; phylum Arthropoda; class Insecta; order Hemiptera; family Cicadellidae; genus Macrosteles; species Macrosteles quadrilineatus. The sequence continues at coordinate 103,500,647 of NW_026542602.1, read as the reverse complement.
TTTGAGTTCTACTGTACTTTAATTTGTATAGCAATATTATGATATTTTAAACTAAACACACTTGAACCCACAGACTTCTTACACTGAAGTGTTGATAACACAGATACTATCAATCTCACTAAGAGTCAACTAACTACTGAGTCGACTATTATCAACAATAGGAGAGCGAGCGTGGAGACTTGAGATCACTGTACACCGTCCGAGTCAGAGCGATACATTGTCAGACGATTAAGGTACCAAACTCTAGGTCTTAGATTACATTAGTGGCTAATTTCAACTGTGCTAGTATACATTGGGTTCCTGATAAGAACATTTATAAGAACAATGGTTGAGAAAGAATGATCAAGCCCACTTGAAGGAGAGGTAAATATGGTAAAATTGATTGAAATTTAGGAGTGTTCCTAGCATAACAAAACCTATGATACTTCGATACTTGTCAAATTAACTAAACAATTAAAGAGCAGGTTTTCTACAGTGTTTGTCCACCTATTTCACTGTACAAAATATTTCAACTTATTTGGGTGAGTTCTAATCAGTGTAAATTAGTACAATTTGAAATATATATCAGATAAACTTGTTTTTCAACTAAAGTGGTAATCATTTTTAGCAGACAAACAAGATTTGTTGTAAAAAAATATATAAAATGACCACTGTAAAGAAATGTTTAAAAACTGTATCATAAGTGAACTACAACAATTTATATATTACTTTTAAAGGCAGAAAGTGAGCTTAACACTCCTTTTCAGTGAAGAACATCCTACATGAAACATTGTACCTAGTATAAATACAAATTTAAAGAATCTATAATTATTTAATACATCTTACTATTAAATTTAACCTACACAATCATAAATTTTCTTGTATTTTATGTTAAAAAACACTTACACTTAAGTATCAAAGCTATTAGGTTTAAAAAAAAAACATTTTAATCGCTCTAAAAATCAATCAAATTCAATTAGAATTTTCATAAGTTTTTCTTAAGCAATTAGTTTTTAATATGCTAAACCAATTATGTGCAACTTTTCACTGTATATACTACTTGAGTACAATCTATTGCTGAAATTAGAATACACAGACTTTTATTTTTATTTATTAACAAAAAGAATATTTTAAACCAAATTAAAAATATTACTCCTCCCATAGGTCTATTTAAAGATACTGTATTGACATTAAAACATAACGTAATTTCAATTGTGACACTATCAGTTCTGCATTTCAGGCATAGCTATTTGAGGTTATATAAATGAGTGGTTATAAAGCTCGCCTGGGAATCAAACAAAATACTCTGTTCTGAGGAAAGGGAGTAGCTTTTCGATTGTTCGAAGCTGGACTCAGTTGCCCTTGATCATTGAGCTTCTAATAAAACGATCCTGGCTAAGGAACATCTGGTCATAGTCGGAGATAAAGCTGCACAGACCATCTCACGCCATTCTTCTCTCACCCTTCATTCGTATTCAGGATGAAATACGCACCAAAGTGTGCGTGGCTGTCTCCAAAAATTAGATTGGAATTTAAAATATTAAAATTAAAACAATTATATGTTTCACAATGTTTCTGATCTTATTATCATATTAAATCACTCTGAAAAATGATTTGACTCTAGTATACAGTCAATAGTACTATACACAATAGTTCAGTATACATTTAACATATTGATTAATATAATAATGAACAGGGTACAGTATAATAATAATAATAATAAAAGTATAATAACGTCCAAATAGGTGGGACAAATAAATACAAAACATACATCAAAGGATTTAAACTTAAGCCTGTTCCAAATAAATATCATAATAACACAGGTTGAATCCAAAATCAAATCTAGTCTAACATATAAATTAATGAAAATCAATACAGTCAATCAATTTACAAATCACACTTTAGGACTGGTGTATGAGGTCATATGTACAGTTTTTTACCACAAAAATTTTTGTTTAGGCCACATTGTAAAATCTCTACCCTACTCTTCAGGTTTTGTTTGTCTGGCCGAGACAGGATTCAGTTATAACAGCACTCGCTCTCTCCCCCAAACACAAAATTTCTCTGAAACATAAAAATGCTAAGATTAGCATATTTGAAAAACTAACTGTTAATCTAAATCTACAGCATTCAGCAGATTTTTTAGAAATGTGAACACTTTTCATACTTTTAGAACGGATGCTTTGGCTTAGTTGTGTCAAAAAGTAAGAAAGAGCAACCAGATTTACCATGATGTAAGTTTGTTTCTGTTTCTACACTTTTGTAATATCTTGAAAAGTTCAGTGGATAGAGCAAATAGGAAACATAATAAAAAGTGACTTGCACACTTGGTTAACCTCACTTGCTGTTGAAATTTAATTGAATAACAAAATGCTTAATATGTAGACTAACTTATATTTCTCTTATCTCCCGCCCCAGTGTATGGAAAACAGATTTTTTTCAGTTAACAATAATTTTTTTTGTCCTAGGACGCTAGGCACGAGCCAGGAATTGTTTTTCACATTACTTCAGGCTAGACCTAGGGGTTGCGGCATTATCACATGGATAAAATCCATTGGTGATTTGAACTCGGGACCTCTGGAACCGAAGTCCCGCGCTCTAACCATTAGATCAGCTCGCTCCCCCAACAGATAACAATACGGTCCTTAATGTTTCAATGCAGCACCGTTTTAGTGGCTTTATGTCTTCTCTATCGTAACACTGATGTCACTCAATGTTTATATTCATTAATTTGCTGTCACTGATAGAAAAAAAAAATTATCACCGAGTTGGTGAGTCGGTGGCTCAGTCGGTAGTGTCACGGACTTGAAACCCAAGGCTGCAAACGGACTGCCGCAAACATTTCATCATTTTTTCTTTGCTGGATACGTGCCACGCACAGGTAAATAGTCTATGTGGACGGGCAAATGCAAGGTTAAAACAAAAAGCCGCCAACCTCTTTAACCCTTTTGATACTAGAATATTTTTTTGCAATTGTCCAAAAAATGCTAGATTTATTTACTTATTTCGTTTGAAAAGTGCTAGGCTGGCCACGGGGGCAAAATCTAGTGTGCGAGAAAAAAAAACTGTAAAAATAAAATTTTTCATCTCAAAAGTGCTGGGTTCCTTAGATATCGGGCTTTGATTGTATGAGGAAACGAAAGAAACCATCGCGGTTTCGAAATAACAACCAAGTCGACGGATATGCTTAATTAAACTCACAAGATCGAAAGTCACGCCGGCACGATATATCGTTGCTTAGCGCTTTTCGGATGAAACGTGAAAAATATATCGTTCTATAGCACTTATTGGGGAAAAGACGCACAGAAAGGGTTAAAAAAGTTTTGTTTAAACTAGAGCTTGCCTATTTTATTTATCAGTTGCATTGAGTCCGTCACCGTGCGTGGTATGGCCAACAGCGCATTAATTTATGTAAATGTTTTCGTTATTGTACCCGTGTTCGTGTGTTATGTGTTGACTATTTGTGTATTGACGACGACGTTGTGCTCCAATAATTTAATGAAGCAACAGGCTTGACGATGAAACCGTGGTTTCAAAACTAGTCGCCCAGACTACAAATTTAGGATTGATGATGTAATAAGGTATGTAAACCTATTTTATATTGTAGAGTTTGCCCCGTGGTCGAAAACTCGATCGTGCAAACTTCTCTATTATCACCCCACGCTGTACATAAAACATGTGATTGGAATTTCTTCCATTTGTTTTGATTTTCTGTTTATATTTTGTTATTTTGTCACCATAACATGGCACCACCATAAGGCCCATGTAAAAATTTTTAATTCATTACTTTTGAGCCTATTTTAATTTATAAAGGGATTATGCATATCTACAGGAAAATATATTTCTAACAGTATGCATAGATTTTCCCTGTGATGCACAGGAGTTGAGAAAAAGGTGTTCAATAAGCATGCTTGTCTAATGTATATTAATACATAGAACTATCCCTAAGTTACATCTCCATAAGAAAAGTTGAACTCCTCAAAATTACATAGGCGTCCAGTAAGGTGTTACCTGCATGTGTGTGGTGCTACCAGAGCCTATGTAGGTGAAGGTTGCGACTGAGCACTGAGCGCACGTCCTGGGTGAACCTGAGCGCATCCAGCATCGGCAACAGGTTCAGCAATGCTGTGTCCATCGGGTCACTGAACCACGACTTTATAGGAATAGCGTTGTCTGAAACATGCACAAATACATTCAATAACAGGTTGTGACTGAGACTGAGCACATAAAAAGATAAGTAAACTTAGGAGGCAGTCAGAGAGTGTATAGACAATGGCCAACGTGACGTTCTCCTAGGAAATAGTATGGTATTAGTATCACCTGTAATAGCAGTCGCCAAGTCACATCTTGGGTATAACAGACACTTGCCAACATAAGCGCAGATTCAGTACCTATGTTGCAAAACTCTGAACCCCGACACCACAAGGAAAAGTAATGAATCATTAGCCAATATTTTAATTGATGTTTTAAAATATTTAACAGTACCTAATATCCTTTCTACAGCATTCAAATCACACAGTAAGATTAGCATATGTTAGTTTTAATTTCATTTATTTAAAGTAATTTGTTTCTGATATCTAGGTTAAAAAAAATAGCAAAATAACCATCTATATTTTTAAAATTATTCTCTTCTATTATGGCTCTTCTACATGACAGATTTTCATAATTTTGGTCTTAAATTAAAGGTATGCAAGCACAGATTTTCCATCAAGCATTATCATTCATTTTTCTACTGTATTACTCGACCAAAAAACATAGGCCTAAATTAGAGTTTTGTTTTTATTCTTACTTCAATTAACAATAACTACTATAAACTCCTAGAAATAAAGGATTTAATTTGAAATATTGATTGTTTAAATCAGTTAAGTTCAAGATACTGTATTACTCAACTAAAAAACATAAATTGGAGATAATGAAATGTATACCGTAATTAAATTTACAAGTTCAACAAGGCCAATATATAATTATTTTATTTTATTCACTAGCGCTTTCAGAAACTAGGTTTCCATCTTCAGGTAGTACACTGGTACAAAAAGTAAATATTTACTTAATAATAAATTAATTCTAAACAAAGTTAAAACATATGTTGTAAAGGACATTGGAAAAATATATAAAAATTAATATTAGAAAAATAATCTTTTAAATTTTCGATATATTACAGTGTTGTTTTTGGTGTAATTATTTTCAGTACAGTAATTCCGAGTTTATAATTGAGGCGTCTTCATTGTTTAATTTTGATCTGTTTTTTTCTATAAAATAAGATTCCCACGTATTAAGATGTTGAGGTTTTATAATTTGTTTTAAAAGTTTAAGGTGTCCCAAATTGAAAATATATCCTGTATTAACACTGTAATATATCCAAAATTCAAAAGATTATTTTTCTAATATTAATTTTTACATATTTTTCCAATGTCCTTTACAACATTTGTTTTAACTTTGTTTAGAATTTTATTATTATTAAGTAAATATTTACTTTTTGTACCAGTGTACTAGTGCCTGAAGATGAAAACCTAGTTTCTGAAAGCGCTAGTGAATAAAACTATAGTTCGGCCGCTTAGAAAACGACCTGAGCGCTAATGCTAAACCAATGCTGGAGGAGGTCGCTTTCTAAGCGGCCGAACTATAGGTGGTGTTTGCAGATGCATCCACAAAATTGAGCGGAGTCATCAAGGGTTCATATTATATTGTTTTTGTTATACTGCAGTAAAAACAGTCATCATTGGTGCACGCGTATCGGGTCTAAAGTAGCATTTTTACTCTTCAGGGAGTAAAAATCGTTTTAGCCTCTATGGAGTAAAACTCAGCTGTTGTCAACTCAGTTGTAAATTTCTATTGTAAATGATTGAATCCGTATGGAAATATGTAACGATTCGTGCTTCATAATCATTTTAACCTACAGTCTACTAGTGTCTTCCCATACGTAGCATTTTAGCATTGCAGATACATTAATCCATTCCCACACTCAACACTGCCCACCTTTACTATTTCCTTCACCACCCCCACGTCGTGGACCTGTTTCCCTCTCTTCCCATAGCATTTTGGGATTGCAGATACATTAAATTAATTGCCAAAGACAGTTCCCACACTCTGTACTGCAAGCCTTACTACTTCCTTCACCATTTCCTACGTCATAGACCTGTTTAATTTCCTACGTCATAGACCTGTTTCCTTCCCTTCTCATAGCATTTAAGAGTCTTCCTTAGTGGTAGCCATGTTGGATTTCTTCCCCATAAGAACAATGTTAAACATTACATCATTTGTGGACACGTAACGGCGTTATTTGTTAAGATATAGCTTTAAAATTTATAATTTGTATTTTTAACATAATAGACTAGGGACTGAGGTTTTTGAATTTCGAAAATCCATTTTCATTTCCTTTCAATAATTAGCTTAATTTTAAGCTAATTAATAATCAATTATTCATTATAAAAATTAATAATTGTGAAATAAAAAACGTCAATCTCTAGAGGACCGCAATTCCTTAAATTTAACTCCTTATCCATAATTATATGACAATTTGCTGATGAGATATTTGGACCCAAAGTTAACATTGTTCTTATGGGGAAGAAATCCAACATGGCTTCCACTAAGGAAGACTCTTAAGTATTAGATACATTTATCTAACTGCCCAAACGGTTCCCTTACTCTGCACTGCCAGCCTTTACTACTTCCTTCACCCCTTCCTACGTCGTGGAGTCTGTTTCCTTCCCTTCTCATAGCATTTTAGGATTGAAGATACATTAATCTAACTGCCACAGACGGTTCTCATAATATGTTCATACTTTACTACTTCCTAAGCCACTTCCTTCGTCGTGGACCTGTTTTCATCACTTTCCATAGCATTTTAGTATTTTAGATACGTTAATCTAATTGCCACAAACATTGCCCACACTCCGCACTGCTAGCCTTTACTACTTCTTTCACCATTTTCTATGTCGTGGGCATCCATCCCTTTTCTTAGCATTTCAGCATTGCAGATACATTAATCTAACTGCTAGAAACGGTTTCCAGTTCCCAAACTCCACACTGCTCACCTTACTACTTCCTTCACCTCTTCTTACGTCGCAGACCTGTTTCCCTCTCTTCTCATAGAATTTTAAGTTGTAGATATCTTAATCTAACTGTCATAAACAGTTCCCACACTCCGAAAAACTCACCTTTACTACTTCCTTCATCTATTCCTACGTCACAACTTGTTTACCTTCCTTCCCTTAGCATTTTAGGATTGCAGATACCTTAATCTAATCGTCATAAACAGTTCACACATTTTTGAAAAAATTTGCCTTTACTGCTTCCTTCATCACTTCCCACGTCACGTACCTATTTACCTCCCTTTCCATAGCATTATTGGAATGCAAATACCTTAATCTATTGGTCAAAAACAGATCCCACGCTCAGGACAGCTTTCCTTGACTACTTCCTTCACCACTTTGTACATCGCGGACCTGTTTTCCTCCTGTCCCATAGCATTTTAGGATTGTAGATACCTTAATCTTAGTCATGAACAGTTTCCACATTCCGGACAGCTCGCATTGACAATTTCCTTCATCAGTTCCTACGTCGCGGACCTGTTATCCTCCCTTCCCATAGCATTTTAGGATTGCAAATACCTTAATGTAATGGTCATAAACAGATCCTATAGGACCCCGAACAGCTCACCTTTACTACTTCCTTCACCACTTCCTACGTCGCGGACCTGTTTCCTTTCCTTCCAATAGCATTTTACGATTGCAGATACCTTAATCTAATTGTCATAAACAGTTTCCCACACTCCGGACAGCTCGCCTTGACTACTTCCTTCACCACTTCCTACGTCGCGGACCCGTTTTCCTCCCTTCCCATAGAATTTTAGGAATGCATATACCTTAATCTAATCGTCATAAACAGTTCCCACACTCCGGGCAGCTCGCCTTGACTACTTCCTACACCACTTCCTACGTCACGGACCCGTTTTCCTCCCTTCCCATAGAATTTTAGGAATGCAGATACCTACCTAAATCTAATCGTCTTAAACAGTTTCCACACTCCGGGCAGCTCACCTTTACTACTTCCTTCACCACTTCCTACGTCACGGACCTCAAGCTAGTGTCGTCATTTGATTATAAAAAAATGTATGATCCATACCACCGTTTATGTTCTATTATCTGTGGAATAATGCTATCAGCTATTTATTTATCTACTGCATTCAAAAGTCATCAGCTGATCATATGTCTTTGTTTATGTGTCAAATACTGCTTCCATAAGGATTACATTGAAACTTTGAGACCCAGTGGGGCGGATTCCTGAGAGACTTTTTTAACGCCATATAGATGTTGGCACTCAACGATATGGTCTTTATCACCATGCAAAATTTGAAAACGATTGATTCAGCCGTCTAGGAGGAGTTTGCGTATTACGAAATGCATTAAAGTCGACGTATAAGAGCTTCGCTCGCTCCGCTCAATAAAATTATTATATATTGGCCTTGTTGAACTTGTAAATTTAATTATACATTTCATTATAAATTTGATTATTTATCGGATACGGAAAATTATTTTAGACATATTTTACACAATCAATATTCTAACTACGTTATCGTTATCCTTCTATATGTTTATATCCAAGAACCTTCAGTGAAATACCAGCTTTCATTTGTGTTATTGATTATTGAGATCAGACTATCTAAAAGCAACCTGCTGAAGATGTAGATTTCGACGGGTTTCACTTAGTATCTCTTAAAACTTTTAACGCAAATGTAGTGAATCTTAAAACATAAAACTTTTAATTTGATGAAATCCTTGATTCAAATACGAACAATAGTTTGATAGCACCCAATTTCAATTTTATACCGTAATTGAGTGGTTTAAACCCACAAATCAATGGGTGTCAGTGCTGCCGCAGCACGGTCCTTCCTTGCTGACCTTCCAGGTCTTGTGTGCAACTCTAGTTTGTACAAAACAGTTGTCTTACCAGGATAAGCTCTGTAGGCTCCTGGGGAGTTGTCTAGGATGAAAACATTGGCCAGATCCCCAGAAATGGCTGACAAGTCCTTGGTGTAACTGCCCAGGTCGGGGGTGCAGTGTTGTCTATAGTATCTGTAACAGACAATCGATAGTTAATTATTGGTCAAAGACCCACACGCTCACGTGCAGACAATGCAATAAATAACTGGTTAAAATACATTTTTTCAATAATTTTTCAGCTGGCCAAACGCAAACATTGTTTGTTAAAAATGTTTGGTTCATTTCAATGCTGGTTTCATTGAACATTGCTACAGTTTGATTACACTGGGTTATTTTCTCAAAACAAATGTTTTTATTGGGTGGATCAAACAAATTAGCTGTGTATCAAAATGTATGTATTTCTGTGCAAATTAGGTGTTTTTATTTTGCACCATGGTTCACCATAGTCTCGTTAGGGGGCATGAAATTTTGCATACCAAGTAATTATTCAAACCTTATATTATTTTATGGATCTCTACACCTTGCCCTTAAGAACTTTTTTCCACGGACGCACATTGTCTTGTTCTCTGGAAATTACCTTCGCCTCAGAATTCCTCGGTTGTTGTCCAGTTTATCGGCAACTGCAGCACCGTAAATCTCCATGCTCGCTGTGAACACAACTAGCTCATACCATTGGGATACCTGAAACAGACCATTTAATCACGCATCAGAATTCTGTATAAAAAGTTAGCTAAATAAAACGTTAGCCCTTGTGCTTTATGTTACATACTTCACCCAATCAAACTTGTACATCAAACTTGTTTTTAATTCAAGTGTCAAAATGCCAAGAAGTCATAACCATAGCAAAACTCTCAATATTTTCATTCATTAAAGGCATTTAGCTCCCTTGCTTAAAATGAGCTCTTGTAGTAATAAACTTGTGTTCTTTTGCAACACTCATAATGAATAAATCATTGTTGTTATTGGTTGAAATTCAATATTTATAGTTAACAACACTGAACATATTGAAAACTCGGCCAGCCAGCTCTGTTAACCGGGCCAAATTAGAAACTACGTTTGTCACTCACAATGTCTAGGAAGTAGTCGACGTGCGGCCGCTTGTGGACAAAGAAGCGTACGGGATGCCTCTCTATCGTCACCTTAAGTACAAAGTCTGGTGGAGTCCCTGGCTTTACTGTTTGTCTCACTACACCCTCGTGGTGTGAATGTATCAGAGTCTCGTCTAGATCCAACACTAACACCTTGCGCTTCACCAGACCTACAACACAACAGAGTACGGTATTGAACTTACCCATTATCAAATCCGACAATGACTTGAGTTTGTAACGTACAACAAAGGTATTTACTGTGTATTTACTTATACACGTAATAAGAGCAAAAATTACCTTCAAATGTGTGATTTGAGGATGATTAAGGGATTCTGCACATCTACAGGAAAATACCTTTCTAACAGTATGCATAGATTTTCCCTGTGATGCACACAACCTGAGAAAAAAGGTTTTAAAGAAATATAGTGGTTTAAATTACCTTGTTACTGTCAAAACGATCGTTTGTAGTTTGTCACGACTCACCCCTCAGCCGTATCACGTGTGTTGTTACCGTCGTCTGGTCGACCAATATTAAATGTTTCATGTTTCCGTGTGTTATGTGTTTTGTTGTCTATTTATTATTAAACTTTTGACGATCTCCAATACGAGGAATATGAAGACTATTTGACATTCTTCTGACCTGATGATGTGCTCCATTCGAAGCATGAAACAGCTGTAGTCTTACAAACTACAAAGGATCGTTTTGACAGTAACAGCGTAATTTAAACCACTATAGGTATAGTTAATTCAGACGATCCAGAGGCCATTCCACCATGAAATTTTAAAGAAACATGCTTGCCTATTAATATATACTAGAGTTTACTAGAGAGTTGTTAATTATTAAATATTATATAACAGATCTATCTTCTATAATATTAAAACGAAACAGGGTTTTTTTATTTCACGATTCTGAATCAACCACTTGACGGATTTTCATGATTTTTGTGTTGAATGAAGGTTAATTTTGAGAACTAGGGAATGTCGAAGCCATAATTTTAGTTTAAGGTTTCAGTTTTTTAGAAATTAAGTTTTAATTTTTTAAAAGTCTAGCAGCCGACGCTAGCAATTTAAAGTATTTTCAATACTGGTTTAACTAACAGCTGGTTTATAACTGTCATTAAAATGTTTATGTTACAAGTTGTTTGTTTACAAAAATATTGTTCGTTGGTGTTTGCTTACCTTACATACTATTTCACTTTAAAATGTAGGTAGTTTTCCCTTACCGTAAAGGATCTGCGTTATCAGGAAATGTGTTATTTTGAACTAAATATCTCAAACAGTTGCGTTTAATCAAGTTTTGTCGTAAATGCAATCCATAAAGTATTTAGTTTATGCATTGCAAATTTCAACTCATATTTGGGAAATATTTTTTCAGCAGTTTATCGCTCAACTGTTTAAGATATAAGTGGTTTACGTGTTGATACTTCTTTTTCTGTATGTTTGAATGTGAGTATGTCGGCATACTAAAATTTTGGTTAGTAATGAAAGCGTCAATCGGGTAGTAGGTCTCTATAAAACTGTTAAATAAACTGCAGGGTGCAGCAGAAACCAAAGTCGACTCATACCACACCAACTATCCCCGTAGTACTGATGATTCAGAAACTTGGGTACTGATGATTCAGAAACTTGGGCAGTGACCAAAGAACCGAAAAACCTTAATGATGGGTTAGATAATAAAGTGCAGAGAAAATATACAGACCAGTTCAAGATAACGGCCCGGAGGTCAAAATAAAAAAGAACAGAGAGCTAAGAGAAATGTGTTAACAGCCAAATATAGGGATGCTTTCCAGAAGTAGGTAAAGCTTGGATGGACAGGCTGTGCATAAACTTTTAAAAAGTATATTCCAAGGAGTAACACACAATAGACGGGAAATATCAAGTTATGAAATGCATCCTCAGACTGGGATCTAAATTTTGAAGAGGCAGGTGATAGAAGAGAATCCTCATAAAGGTTTCAGTGGTCACGGAGGTAAGATAAGGTACGGTAAGTACATAAGTAGTACAGTATGCAATTGGAGGTGGCAGCTACACTACTCAAAACCAGTGTGAATCGGTCGCCAATCTCACTTCAAGATTTTTCAAATCGACACAAATGCTGTTTTATGGTAAAATTATCGGATTTAAAATACATATCGCCATATTTTAGGTCTATATTCGAATGGAATAAATAGGTGGTCACGTTACATTTGTTTATAAGGTGATCTTTCCCATTAAAACTGCCAGAATTTGTGTCTATGCGTGTAAACTAGATGTTCTGAATTATTCCATTTTAGTTGACAACTCGATTCCCGTACACGTAGGACGGGCCACCAGCTCGTTATTTAAATATTTAAAACCAGTACTGCTTATTGTTGTAACGTTCTTGAAGATAAACTATTCCTCCCAGATTTTTTACTTATGTGCATTATTACAATGAATGTTAATTTTTATTTTGAGTTGACCATTGTACTGTAGCATAATCAAGTATAATACGGTAATATGATTTTGTTATTTTTCACAGTAGCTTTTATATTGTTACAATAAGGTTTCCCCCGTTACAATACTGTATTTTACTTGCTTTGTTATGTGCCAAAACATACTCTAGAAAGTAGTTGAGGTTATGTTTGCTTAGCATTTGTTTTATTAACATTTTTGAAAGATTTATTGTGAATAAAAGAGATCCTCTTATAAACCGACCTTTTTTGCGTTCCGACCATACCCCTAATCCGCCTTATCGAGGCAGCTTTTGTGAGGTTGTACTGTACTGTTTTTAGGCAATAGAAAAAATACAAAAACTAGCATTGTTGGTTATATTTTTGTTTCACAAATCCAATAGGCCAGTATATATCTACCAGTAATATGCTTCATTAAGACCAGCTAAAAATAAATACCTTTTAAGTCTTGCTAACTTACAAGGTCTAAATTGTCTTGATTGACAAGCAACTACTGAAAAATCGTTTCTTCAAACGCTTTGCTACACTACAGCTTTACCATCTAATTAGATTTGTTTCAGATATCTCATTGTTTTTAGTTGGATTTAATACAAGATCACAAGCTGAATCATTATTTATCAGTTTGGATGAATGATCACAGATTATTAGCTGTTTTTCTAAAAGTGTCTATTGTTTTTCTTCAACCAATTAGGAGATAAGAAATGACTGGACACCACTACTACTCACAGACAACCTACATTAATAGAGACTCATTATCCTCTTGTATTCACCATTTGTAATCACTATTTTCACTTAAAAGTGTGCACATAAACAGTTAAGATGTAAAAAAAAAACCCCCGCCACAGCAAACCTGCAGACTAAGGGAATTTCCATTGGCCTGATTGGATTTACACTAAAAAATCTCCTTAAAAATATCACATTTATTCCCTATTTAAATAGAATTAATTTAATTAGTACTTAGGTTTGCTCCAAATGGGAGGGTAAAAAATATTTTTTTTTTTTTTTTGTAAAATGTTAATAGTTTAGTAAGAAATAAGTGTATTTTCCAAATTTGATCAAAATATGTTCATAAACAAGCAAACTACAACCAGTTTACTTATTCTCCATAAGAATAACATGCAAATTTTTAATTTACAATTTTTTTTAATTTTCTCCATAACCATTAGGTGCATAATGACACTTCAATATACTAAATTATTTGTTTTTTAAGCTCTATAAAATGGTTTGGAAAGAAATTGCTAAATGTTATGATTTTTGGGTCCAAAATGGGACCAATTTTCACACCATAAAACTCTCCATAAACACCCGTTCCCATCGTCTGATCATGCTGGTTCGTGAACTCGTTAGAATAAATGTAGGTTTACACGTTTATACCAAATTTTATCAAAATTGGATTATTTTGTTTGAGTTATTGTGCTAACGGACAGATATATATATATATACATACATACATATTGCCCTAATTTTGATAAAATTGATACCGTAATAAATTCTATCAGACTAATTGGTAGAGTTATATGACTTTTCTATGTTTCCATAGTTTGCAAATCGGTTCTTTCAATGATTGCTCAAGAAATACAGTAGGTACTGTGTTAATTGAGTTGTCTTATTTAGTGAAATACTGTATATCAAATTGTCCAAGATTTCTCACTTTTTTAATTGTAATATGTACCCAACCCCAAAATTCAAATAGTAAATGTTTAATTTCAACCAATTCAGTAAAATTTTATGTTTGTAGCATGTATTTCCTTGAATTTCAATAAATATTAACAGCAATTAAATTATCCAGCAGGTCATAATGGAAAAAAATATGTTCTTCATAAGAATAACATGGGAACTTTAAAAGCTACTGGGGCAGAGCCCAAGGGATTTTTTCAAAAATTTAGGTCAGTTTGCACATCTAAGCGAAACACTCTTTCCAATGAGACTTGAATGGTCGAAATGGGTTAAAGAAATGGTTGAGGAGTTTAACTGACAAATTTTGTGTTGGCGTATAGATTTTATGTTGCCACACATCATAAAACCTATTGCAGTGTTTTCTAACTGTAGCAACATCACTTTTTATTATTTTTATCATATTTACCTACGCCTTATTTCAAACTTAACATAAAATGTTGGAGGAACTACTATTTTAATAAGTATATTTAGGGGATCTATGACAATTTACTGTCCTTTGACTGTTTTTGGGGACCCTACAATATTTGAAGTGAACCCGGCTGCTGTCCTAGAAGACTTAGGCTGTCCCTATGCCATACAATAATTGAATAAATTATCCACAAATAAATTTACTCTTTAGATAGGCCTATATAGATATACATAATTTGCCTCCAGGATTGATCTATTGACATAAAATGAGGTTACTATCCTGTCGTCAATCAGTCCTCTATTGTCTTGGATGACTATAGTTTTGGGGTTAAAATCCCATTTTCCAATCTTCTCTTCAGTCGTCGGACGGCTTATGCAAGAGAATATGTTTGACATTTGACGACTGAAGAGAAGATTTAAAAATGGGGTTTTAACCCCGAAACTATAGTCATCCAAGACAATAGAGGACTGATTGACGACAGGTTAGTAACCTCATTTTATGCCTATATAGAATAGAATGCTGTTGCAACCTAGAGCTTTCGTTTTATTACTCTGCATATGTCTATAGATAGCCTTGTATCTTTCTCAAGTAAATTGTTCTCTTAAGTCATCATGACCTTCTAAGAGGGAGAACGAAAGTATCACTTTTATAACAGATTTAAACTTACTCAGTCTATGCCTGGAAAGTGGAGACAGCGGGTAGATTTCATATTTAACAGGCTGATGCTGTACAATCTGAAACAAAGGAAAACAATCAAATATTGTTTCATTCCTTTTAAAACTAACTTGCAGTAAAGGCTTCCAAAGCTCCTCTTAACTACAATACTGTGATTTTCTTTATATAAGATCGTGTCATATTACAAGTAAACTGTGCTGACGTTTCAGACTTATTACTTATCGATGGCTATCTTCAGAGCCATGATACCTTTTCAGGACACAACTGTTTAACAGTAAAAATTAATTAAACCATGTCTAATATTGTAAAATACTGTAATAGTATCTATTGATAAATAAATAGAACTGAGTGGTTGTATGGTACAAAAGAGGGTATAATGTTTTAAAGGTTGTTATAGATATTTTAATTACAAGAAAAAAGTGCACCTTTTGTCATCACCAAAGATGTATAGCAAAAGGTAGGCTAAATAAAAGTTTATAAATAACATACTAAAATCACGATTTCTTTGTTATTAAATAACTTTACCCTTAATTGTAGTACAAAATAAAAAATCTGTGTTGCAATGGTTATTTCACCAGGTAACAGAATTGTTTGCAAGATCCCAAAATTAGGGAAATATGTAAGATGTAGGTTAAATGCGATATAGGTATATATATATAGGATGTAGGTTAGATGTAGATATAGGTTAAGTTGGTGGGAACTATGTAAAAGATTAAATTAGTATATAGGTGTAGATTAAAAGTAGAGCTATTAATTTAAAAAGGTACAACTTGTATTTCCTCTATTTCATTTGTTAGCTGCTTATTTAGGCCTACATTAGCAGAATTTAAAACAAGTTGGAACTCGTTTTGAGAGGTTATCTTTATATGAAAAGTATTTTTGTTTTCTACCTTAGTTCATTAAATTAATGATGCAATAAGTTATAACAAAAATAGACAAAATAGCAAAAAGTGTCTTTTCAACCCTCACTCATTTTTCGATCTTGGCTTGATCATAAAATTTGAGCTCAGGTTGAAAGGAGTCACTCTACGCCCTTAAACTGGTGAAATATACTTACTATTAAATACAGTCCCCAGTTTTAAATGTTTTGAATTATAAATTTCCCCGTCAAAATTTAAATTGATCAAAAAAGAAAGCCCAGCTCATTAATACCTATTGCAAGTTTCTTACTTTACGGTACAGCTTAAGCCGTAAGAGAACCAACAGAACTTCAATCATTAATAAATGCTCTAGGACTATTATGGTGATTTTTTTTTTAAATTTTGGTCTCATACAATCTTAAACAATCACTGACTTATTGTCCATCAAAATTCCAGATTTCTAAGTTAGCTGGAGACTTTGCTTAAAAAGTTTCTTATAAATTTTTTGTAATAGGAGAAATAAAATTAATTTTCTTAAAAAAAAAATGTCACTAAGATTCTGTATCAAATGCAAGAACGGGCAGGAGATTTGCTTTTTGGTGGTTCGAAGCTATACCCAGCTGTTGATCATTGGGCTTTTAATAAGTGGTCCTGACTAATGAAACAACTGGTCTTAGTCAGGAACGAAGCTACAAAAGACATCATACTCCAATCTACACTCATCCTTCACTCATATTTGGGTTAAAATACACAATTGATATTGATATATCATAAAGAGCGGTCCTAGACATATATTTTGGGGGGGGGGTCCGGGGAAAATTTTGAAAATAACGTGCTAAAGTGAGTGGTTTTTAAGCTATTTTTAGGACCTAGTTTAATGTGTTCAAGCTTCCCAGTTTATTTAAAGGTCAAAGAAATGTTTGAAAATAAACTTGTATAATGTCATGTTTTTGCATTATTGAGACTTGGGGTTTTAAAACGAAGGAATACCGCAACATTAAAACACATTCAAGCATTATTGATTTACGAAAACACCCTTTTAACTGGTGCGGATGTGCATGCTAAACAGAAAATTTCCCAAATCAGACCAAGATTTTGAACCAGAGAACTTATTTTACCAAAGAAGTGTTTAATAACTTACACCCAACACGACTGCATTATACCTGCCCAGTAAGCAACAATTAACCTACACAAAGTACACTACCCAACTAACGTTGCCGTCATCGAAGTATATAACACAACTTCGAAGATGTGTTATATACTTCGGTGGTTGCCGTCCCCCTAACTAACTGCTACCCTGAAGAATTGGTTCTCAGTGTTCTCATTTTTTTTCTACCCCAGTGGCATTTTACAAGGGGTCAACGTGAGAATAAAGTTTTTGTGCAACGTTTTTGTGGTTGTGCCGGGAATTAAATCCGTTCCTTCCGCATCCAAGTCTGAGACACTACCAGTATGTTGTTGTTTCGTGGCTAGCAACATACCAATTGGGTAGTGGTATTCTTAAATACCTATGATATCAGGGCTCTAAATATTAATACTATTTTATATGGAAAGTTTTAAAATTTGCTACGGTAATCATTGAATTACATTACTGTAATTACAAATTCCTAACGCTGAACTCAGATAAATTAATATTCAACTACCTTTCAAGCTTTGACTATTGATAAAACTTCTTTTCTTTGTCCAATTCCCAATTCAAGTTTTCAATCATCTAGGTTAAAATGAATGATAATATTAAATGCTGAAAAATTAAATAAGAAGAATGCGTGCGAATATCGAACGCTAGCATCGGACACTGCTGTTGCCGTATATGGCTGAAAGCGTCCGTCGTCTGCCGATCTTCCCTACTCATAACGTACAAAAAAATCTGACTCGAAAGATCCCAAGTTTTAGGTTAGAGTTTGTAATTAGTCCTTTTGTTCGCCACAAGTGTAAAGATTACAATACAATGAATTTGGTAGAACGATTTGTAATAAAAATTATTTAAGTTCCCCTTGTATAATAGTTTATCTATATAATATAACAAATATTTGGGGGGGGGGTGGTCACGACCCCCCCTCACACCGCTCGCCCTTATATGGCATAGGCATGAGTTGGAGATATAATGAGGCTAGGTTTAACTCATATTGCCTGTCTTTGAGGAGGTAATTTAATACTTTATTATGAAATGGCAGTTACAACAAACACCTGACCATCGCTGTCAAATCAACCTCATGGGCGGCAAATTGTTGTGCAAAGTGAAACCTACTTTAGTTCACTCAAAGGATTTCTGACCGAAATGGAGAGATATAGCTACTGTCAATAATATTTCCAGTGCATTAGTTTTTAATACTCTAACCAGTAAAGCTTGTTTGCCAGTTTAGAAAACACTTTTTTAACTTCCGGAGCTCTTATATAGGTCCACTATTAAGAAAATGCAATTCATTAAGTCCCCTAAACTTCCATCTGAGCAACAACTGTTTTTACTACCAGCCCTGCTACAGATGGCAAACCCCTCATGGATTGCACAACAGAACTAAACATTTTTTTGCTGGGATTTGAAACCCACCATCTTCAGTGCCGTTTTCGGATCAAGGTGATAAAAGCTTATTGTGGCCATTGTGCAGATAATATAACAGTCGGCCACTCAATCAATTCAGTATACAAAATTCCGTAGTGTTGGTACGGTTTACCTCCTAAATTACGGCAAACATCATACACAGTCTTTAACTGTTTTTATTGAGCTCAACTAACATAAGTTAATAAAGTTGTAGGTGAGTTTTTGTTAGTCATGAGAGGTGTTGAGTTAAAGGGTTAAAAATCATAATTGATATGCTCTTAAAATCAGAAAAATTTTACTACTTTTCTGGAAATAAAACAATGTATCCATTACTTTTTACCATAAAGGGTTCAAATCCTAGTGTGTACAAGTTTTACGAGTGCCTGAGTTATACTAACACATCTATAATTTTCTAACATCCTTTGATTGTTTGTCCATATCAGTTCCTTATCAACCCAGGACTAGACAACAACAATTCTCTAGTTTGCCTACAATCTGTGATTATTGTTTTCTTCTCCGAGTTTTTAAACTGAATACTATTCCAGATGGCCCAGATACTTAAGCAACGATGTCTCTAGCTTAGATTCTTTCTTAGGATGGATCAAACACGTGCTTTGCCAATCATACAATCTTTAATACACGTGTCACCTTTAATGTTCTCCAAACTCAGGAGGACCAAAACTAACAGAAAAAAAATTATAAAAATTATAATTTCAGAATAATTGTAGAAGTTTAAAGTGTGAATTTACTGAACAAGTCATGGATTTATTAGAAAACTTGGTTTTTTCAATATTACAAAATGCTGTATTTACCAAATATTCAAGATGAATGGAAAGTTTGGCATTCAAACGTCTGACCTTGTGACACAGCTTGGAGCCAAATGTTGGCATCTCTGCTGGCACTGGCACATGCTTCTTGGCACTCATCGTTGCCTATTATTACACGAAACCATACAAATATTATGCCTGGATCCCATGAAAGTGAAAACTTATTGGGGAGTGACCTTAGTGGATTTTTATTTATGAGATTTCACGTTCCTTTAGAGAGAAAATAGAATCCTTTGAAATTTTATTTTGTACTTAAAATCTACAAATTAAGCTACTTTCTTTACCTCACAACTAGCAACCAGAACTTAAGTTTGAACTGCAAAACTAGAAGAATGTTAAATTATGATATTCCCTGCTCAGAAATCTAAAAAAATAAAACATTGACTACTTACATGTAACTACTACTTAAACACTACACTAACTAAATGAATAAAACTATGAAAATCTTTTTAACGGTATTGGGTTCTTATTTATTTATTTATTTTTTTTTTTTGTATAGCCTAATTAACTGAAACCAGAGGACTAATGCTGCTTCGCAGGGTTGAAATGAATATCATATCCGAGATATAATCAAATTTATGATTTTTGATTGAGTAATACAGTATCTTAAACTTAACTGATTCTAACGATCAATAGCTCAAATTAAAGCCTTTATTTACTGATAATATTAAGTCTAAAACATATAAAAAAAAAAACAATACTGGAGCTATTGATTTTAAACCTACAAAAACCTTATAAAAAATTATTTTTGTTGTTGTTCACCTTGCGTTTAATTGAAACTCGTCCGATTTGAATAACTAATAGCTTAAATTAAAGCCGGTATTTCACTGAAGGTTCTTAGAAATAAATAAATATATAGGATTATATAATTACAACTGGTGAAATCCATCTTAAATTAAAGTAAGAATTCAAAAATGAATCAAATTTATGTTTTTTGGTGGAGTAATACAGTAGATAGATATATTCCAATGCTTGGTGTGAAATCTGTGTGTCCATACCTTCATTTTGAGACCTCAATCATGAAAATCGGTCAGATAGAAGGGCCAAATGAACTCGGCAAAGAAAAACCAAATTTTTTAATATATAGATAGGGTGTTTTTAAAACAATGCCGGTATTTTAAACGATAATTGCTTGGGTACTATTCAAGGTAACTAAACGTTTTATACGTCAAATTGAAGCTAAAATAACTAAGTTTTGTTTCCCGTGTAGCAAAGCCAGGAAGGAAGGAAGGAAATTTTGACCTTGGCATGCGCAAAACAGGTGCGCGGTGGTAGGCCGCTATTGTGACTCATACGCTTGACGACAGTCGAGAGTACGATGTTTTTTCCACAACAGAAGGTACAAATTGTAATCTGTGGTTGGCAGATTTTATATCCATTGCTAAATTAAACTAAATTTAAAACTACTTCATGATAAGAAACTTGAAGCTGGTTTAATGAGTTTTGTGGCACCGTACTGTTTTGGAAAGACATTCACCTGGCCGGCTAAAAACAATCGCGAAGAAATCCAACAATTCTGCATCAGAAGCCTGAAAAAATCGATTGCCTGAAGAAGTCTTCAGTTGAACAAACCTAAATTGGTCTCTTATTGATGTTATCTGTAAAAGATAGTCTTTGTGCCTAAAATATTCAGTTAGACATCAGATAAACCCACCGATCGCCCTAAGTGTACAGACTTTGCCAGTTTTACGCTCATATAAGATTGATGAACATCTGAATTTTATTAAATCATTCTGAATTGTATCAAAGAATGAGAAAAAACTTTGTTTTTTTTCCCTTCAATTTGACGTTTGAATCATTTAATTATCTTAAATAGTCCACGAGCAACCATTTTAAATCCCGGCATTCTTTTGAAAACACCCTGTATAAGATGTTGTTTTTCAAATAGATAATATCAATGCATCATATTATGTATCGGCAACAAGGAAGTAAAACAACATGTGGAACCGCAAGATATTGAATTTAAATAGTTGGTAGCTTGAGATTTAAAATACAGGTACTTGGTGAATCATCTAAACAATTTACAAGTACTAAGTACTGTAGGTACCTTATTAGAGTTTTATGTTTTACAGTCAAATTTAAATTGTTGATATGTGATTTTTAGAAAAAAATCTGATTTTTTAAATGTAGACTTAGGCAAGACACATTTAAAGTACCTACCATCTAAAACCAGCAGACTTGCAGAATTTTTTGTTTCTTGATTGAATTAGTATTTTTTTTTAACAAAACACTTTGTTTTATGCGAACATGTATTTAAAAAACCGAAGGAACACATCACATAAGCCAAGATAACACTTGCTACTTTTATGTCACGGGATTGCTTCTATTAATATAACTGAGCTAATCAACTATTAGTTTTCAAGTTTTCTGAGTGAGAAGGCTTGTACTAAAAGTCTTCAATAATGAAATAAATATAGTGCATGATGCATAACTCAGGAAAAACAGAACACAAGACATACAATGCATCATCAACTTTTTATTAAATATACTGCACCGCTTTGTAACCAACATTATCTTAGTGAAGTATCCAGAATACCCTTTATCTATCAAACCATTCATCACAATATATTTTTTAATTACATAACAGTGGTTTATTAGCCTTAGGAATAAGTTAAATTATATGAAGAATGTAATACGTTTATTTATATTCAGGTCTACCATAGTAAGTATATTAAAATTACATTTTACAAGTTTTTTTTAATCAAAACAGAAGCATATACATTTACCTACATGTTACCAAAACAACTTAGATTATTGTAATATTAGTTTTTGTTAGTCATCTTCAAACACTTGTAAACGTTATGAACAACATTATACCAATCTTAATAAAAGAAAATATGAACTGCATTACAAAAATATATGTAGTTGTAAAATGTATAAAAATCTATTTTAAAAACTAATATAGAAATCTTTTGTTTTGGAAGATCCTTATAACAATATGTAAATCAAAAGCCGGGAAACAGCGATCTTCATTTGAAGATTAAATGTTTCAATTATTTAAAAATAAGAAAAGTTGGAGTTACGTACACTTTTCAAAAAGTCACAAAAAGTAACGTACACTTTTTGCAAGTTCTTTAATGTGTTTTCTCCACGCCACATGGGATTCGATTTATTGGATTTGACTGACTACTATCACGATCACCTTTAACTCCAGGCCGCGGCCTTTGAAGTGGCAACATCACAATTGGGGTTGTAACAGCTGTTTAGTTTTGGATGCAGCTAATGATTAGTGTATATTTTTAAGAATATGAAAGCTTGGTTACTAGGCTATGAAAATATTGACTCCACTTTAAATATACAAAAATTGATTTTCAATTTAAATATCATTTTGATTTGCAATTCTATTTGTTCTATTTTTAATCTTTTAATACATTTATGTTCATAAATTTAAATTTAAATTAATAATCCGCAAATTAATGAGGTGGTGTCACCTGTCTGCCATGTTATCTTATGGGACGTCTGGTGCTAGACAATACCACTTGCAACGTTGCCAATTCTACCAGGCCGCGGCCTGGATTTAAAGGTGGCTGTACCTTACACACATATACACTCATATAAAAATCTTTTCCAGGTGAAGCAAGTTGGACATTTTTTCTTAATTAAAAAGTACAATAAGTAATTGTGGACTTAATACAGTTGGTGAATCTGGTTGGTTTTCATTAATTTAAGACTTGCCCACACACTGTAACGTACATACTACATGTCACTACTATGAACATAACTAAAGGTCTGCTGTTAACATTTTATAGAGGAGGTGAATCTATAGAATTCTGTGATAACGGTTTATTCGCTTCCTCATCACTGCAGCTTACAAAAAATAGTACACCATGTTTACTTTTATCTGGTGTACTTGGTTCTTCCTCTTCTTCTTCTACTTCACTCTCTTCTGGTGTGAGTGAACGACAGAACCTCTTCTTTGGCGGAGAAGTTGTGCAGGTAGACTTCTCTTGAAGTTCTTGTTTCAGCTTGACTACATCGAGAAGTAGATTAGCCAGGACCTGTTCTTCTGTCAGATTCCTAGGAAGAGCACAAGGGTGGACAACATCAGGTTTCAAGTACTTTACCGTTCCAATTAACTCTTCAAGTGAACAATGCAGTGAATACGCAATCCTCACTAATCCGGGCCTTCCTTCTTTTTGTCGACCGAGTTCCAACTGTTTACTAGTAAAACTCTGAGCACAAGGTTTGATAATCTTCGTGTTAATCTGATCACTGCGACATATCTTGCACCACTCCATTTCTTTCACAGAACATAAATGCACTCTGGAGTCTGATTCTTTTTGGCATAGCGCAGGATGAAGTTCAGGAATACAAGCATAGTTCTCATATGACTGAAGGTCTCTCACATGTATCTTGGTTTTCAAAACATCAGCTACATTTATCAATAGATGTTCTAGTCCGTGGTACGAGTTGTACAAAATTCCTACTTTGTGGTCAGGACTTGTTTTAAGCCAATTTTGTGCTATTTCGATCAAATCCTCCTCCGACTGCTTTCGAGATGGAAATGATATCCACCTTGGGTCACAGAATGTGGTATCCAAGTACAGTGTATGCAGTTTCTTCAAAGACCCATCACTGTTGTGCAAAGCTTTAAACTTATAAAGTTCTTCAGGATTTATCCTGAAATCGCCTGTGTAGAGCACTCTTCTTGTTCCCGTTGTTGTTTCTTCTTCAAACAAGAACATGGCCGAGCCTGGACAATGTCCTGCAGGCAACACCCTTACAACCACTCTATGTTGCCCTTCATAATATAAAGGTTTACATTCATTGACTACCAAAGGAATTATTTTATGATCTGGGATTTTACACCTAGGATGTCTTTTTATTAGATGTTTTGTGACTGGAGTGCAATAAAGTTTTTTGTTTTCATTTTCAATCAATACTTTCAAAAAGGCTTCACCAAACAGTCCTTTAAAATGGTCCGTATGAAAATGTGATAAAAAGAAAACTGTTCCATCGTGGTTGTTTGGCTCAAATTGGTCAATCCTTATGTAATGGAGACTGTCTTCCAGCAACTTGCCTTCAAAAGTGGACATTGTTCTTTTCGTCCTATAAACAAAACGATTTCTATGATTTAAATTTTGAAAATGTATTGACTCACTAGTTTTTATTCTATATTAAATTAATTTGGAGCTCTCAAAAAGGATTCTATGGCGTTTTCAGTTATTATTCAGTAATCCCAATCATTCCAAAGTGGAGGCGAGCTTCCCTAGGTAGGATAGATTTTCACAATTGAAATCTAGGTATCTGAGTGAAGTAGGCATACTGGGCACTGGAGGCAAGAGTTTTAATTTAGCTAATATTACTTTAGAGTGCTTTGATTTCAGGGTACTCAGGTTTACTGTGTTAAACCTTTGTTAAACTAACAAAACTACCTCCTCCTTGATCTTAGGTCTTGCTGATTTTAAACAGTTGTGGTGAAGCAATGCACTAATGTAGTCCTAACAATCCTGAAATATTAAACTTAGCCTACTTAGATCGTCACCACGTACCACTGCAGTGGTCTCAGCTTAGCCTTCCATTAGGGGTAGCCTATATGCGTACAGGTTTGGAAATGCTTTATTAGATTAACGAACAGTGTAACTTACATTACATGTGAACATTATGAAATTTTGCTAACACTTATTGGTTTTAACTTTACAAGACTAAATTATTTGAAAGAATTTAGTTATTACATAGGCTAGGTTATTGAGATGATTCTGAAATAATAGTTTTCAACAATAAAAAACAAGTAGACACTTGTTGTCTTGTCTTATGATACGGTAAGTTTACTTGGATTTTTGTTGTCACAGGCTAGTTTAATATGTGCAATCTGGTGTTTGCGGTGATTTAGCAAGTTGCTGGATTTATCAGCGTAAAAAATTTCCACAAGCAAAGATACGCGCACAATAAACAGAAACAACACCAAACATGGGCTAGACAACAGGCTCACTGACTTTAAGTTATTGTAATTAACTTATCTTAAGTTAACTTAATATGGACCAGTTTCTACATTTAAGAAAATGTGCAGTCCCATTCACCTGGCGAGTACAGTAAAATCGTCAATATACAAGATTCAATTACAGTACCTATTTTGATATCACGGGCAATTACTTAAGATTAAACATTAGAAATTACAAAATAAATGTTAACAAAAACCATCTTCATCATTTATTTAAGAAACTATCAATTTTCTGTCATATCATGGGGACGTCCCGCAAGGAGTCAGAAGGAAATCTTAAATAGAAGCATAGGTTGATATGCACATCAAATTAAAGACCTTTACTAGCAGAATATAATGCCGCAAATTTGAACTCAAACGGATAACTGAATAAAAAATGGCAGCCGTTCAAAGATTTCTTGAATCCGCCATTTTGAATCTTTGAACGAAGCCTGCCATTTTTTACTCAGGCGTTCTTTTGAGCTTGAATTTACGGCATTGTAATCTAATAGTGAAACCTTTAATTTGATGTGCATATCGACCTATGCTTACGTTAACAATTTTCTTCCGATTCTTAAGGTTGTGCCCCCCGAGGAGTAAGAAGCGTCTAATAGCAATGCAAATTAAATGAATTTTGAACCACTGCCATTCTTGACTCGGTTGTCCGTTTCAGTTCAAATTTGCGGCATTATATTCTGCTAGTAAAGACCTTTAATTTGATGTACATGTCAACCTATGCTTCTATTAAGATTTCCTTCTGACTCCTTGCGGGACGTCCCCATGATGTGACAGAAAATTGATATTTCCCTAAAAAAGTAGATTTTTAGGTGTGGTGTTGATGTACCAAACCTTATTGATTTATCTGTTGTCGTTTAGAAAATATTAAACCGGTCCGGGACTTTTGGGACAGCCTGTATATAGGCCTATCATAAAACAGTCTCTTGGCAAACAAATAGGGAAATATCTATTGAGCGGTTTTCTTTATAAATGACTAGCAGAGTACCCGTCCTTCGTACGGGGTTGTCATATAAGTATATAATGCTTATTGCAGTTATAGGTATAGGCCTACTCAAGCTTTCCGTTTACAATGGGGAAGAACAAAATAACAGTTTGATAAAATTTGGTTCTTTAAATTTACGGTTCACTTTAGTATTACACATCGACAATAGCCATAATGTTCTACCACTTCACCTAAACAATAGAGAAAAATAAATCATTTTAAACATTCGCAAAATATCACAAATTATTCATGAAATTAAAAAACATAAACATAACTGTAAACAATCATACTTTGACAGTTCTCATTGCGTATCACAGTTTTTTGTTGCTGCTTAGTTCAAATTAGCTGTTTTCATAAATGGAAAAAAAGAAAATAATAGTGCTGCACCCTGTTGGTAAATCTTATAACCTTTTAATGCTTTTGCATATCATAGAACCACCTTTTTTAGTTGAAACAGCTGACTAAATACTTCAATTTCCTTTAAAAATGAATACTCATAAGGTTAACATGGGGAACTACAGAGCCATTGGGGCGGAGCCAGAAAGGATTTTTGAGATAAGAATATGCCTATATGTTAATCAGGAATGTGAGCTATCATCTTGCCAAATTTCAGCCCAATCCATCCAATATTTAATGCATGATTGAACTTCAAAAAAACAAACAAACAAACACACAAACTTTCACATTTATAATATTAGTAAGATTAATCATCGTACGTCAACAGTTCCACAGAGAAACTGTGATATGTTATCAGATGAAATATCAATATAGGCCTATTCCGTATCGATTTTGATTCAGTTTATTTAATATATCGTTTCTAAATTTTTCCATGTGAACATCAAATTGAGTTATGATCTTTGTTTTTAGCGAATTTCCCATATAAAGGGAATATTTAGCAAATTTCCCATACAGTAGACTCCCTCCCATCCGGACTCCTCGGGACCGAGGCCAGTCCGGATAACGGGTTTTCCAGTTAAACCGACGTCCCCAAAAACTCGTTAAAACGGACCATTTAAATGCATACTGTAGGCCTATACAGTATTTGACTTAAATTTAGGAGCGTATTTACACACGTGATCACTGGTTTCAAATCTTTCCCACGAGAACAGTTGTTTCAGTCTTCCTGCCGATCTAGTCCGGTTATTCAGATGTGCTGATAAAAATTGTCCGGTTCCGCCGAGTGTAGTCCGGTTAAAAGGTGTCCGGATAAGAGGGAGTCTACTGTAGCCTATAGGGAATAAGCTATCACCGTAGATCTCATGGTAAGACCTGGACCCAGGACCGATTTGCTTTTTTCGTTTTGAGGTCCCTAGAGGCCAAAAACACCATCCGTTCAAATTCATATATTTATATAGGCCGACGTAAAGGTGTCTCAAATTTATTAAGGAAAAACGGCTAATTGTATAAGGATGAAATAAAATTGTAATTATTTCCAGCTAAACCAACCCCAAGGAATACCTAACAAAAAAAATATTTTTCAATATACTTTTTTCCGATACAGAGTGTGCCAAAAACTGAGGGTCACTAGTTCTAATCTCTTCTAATTTTCAAATGTAAACATATGTCATGTTATGCATCATTTTAAAGGTATTAAATAGACAAACATTTTGGCAAAAACAGAAATTAATTATCTTTTTAGCGAATTTCCCTATAGGGAAGTAGCTATTACACCAAATGTCTCCTGGTGAGACCTATGCCTGGGACCGATTTACTTTCTCATTTTGATGTCCCCAAAATCCAAAACCACCATTCGTTCAAATTTTTATGAACGTATATATGTTTATATATATGTGTCCGTTTAGACGATAACCTGAGTAATTTTTGTCCAATTTTGATCATATTTGGTGTGAAGGTGTAAGGCGGAATAAACTTGAATGAGTTCGCGAACCAGCATGATCGGACCATGGGAACGGGGTTTAACATGGGTTTTATGGGGTAAAAATGGGGTTTTCTCATTTCCCCCCCCCATATTTTGGAAAATTTTCAAAAAAAATAAGTTCGCGCTCAATGAAATTGTATAAATTATAGGCCATAAATATTTAAAAATAGCCACTTTGTTCTAAATTTTATGAGGATTACAAATATATAATAATATAAGGAAGTAGATTTGCAAATAAATAAGTTATGGGCAAAAAACAGATTTCAGTACATAGCGTTTAGCTAAGAATGCATAGCCTAACCATAGCTAGGAATCTGGCTGATAATTTACATCAATATCACTACCTACTTCTTC
The DNA here is from genome assembly GCF_028750875.1 of Macrosteles quadrilineatus. NCBI lineage: Eukaryota > Metazoa > Arthropoda > Insecta > Hemiptera > Cicadellidae > Macrosteles > Macrosteles quadrilineatus. The sequence goes on along the minus strand of NW_026542602.1, from coordinate 103,472,066 downwards.
AGGATCATCAACCAGCCCTTCAAAATCACTTAAATCTTCTTATAACGCACCACGTATATCACTACTTTTGATTTTTAACACTAAAACAATGATAAACGTAATAAAACACATCAGTCATCGGTCCGAGGGTAACCTAGCTATTTACAAATACGCACGTCAGCTGTCTGCTACAATTACGATCGGCTCGGAGAACATAAAGCGCTTAGAGACAGACCTCTGGAGAAAGCGTAGAATATAATGAAAAGAAAGATACCTAACTCGATCCAGTTCAATCCGATTCAGTCAGTCATCGAGTTTTCGCCGTAAACGATGTTCGTTCGCCGAAAAATCGACGCGTGACACTACACAAAGTGTGTCGCGTGTCGATTTTTCGACGAGTGACGCTCGGAGGGTTAAGTTATACCTAGGCTATCAATGTAAAGCCTGTAAGTTAAGTTATTTTTGGATTGAGTTCAGAACAGGGTTGCCACCTCAGGTTAGGGAGGAATCGGTACGTGGACCCTTCCCGCCGGATTACAGGCATTAGGCCTAGGAGCCAAAATCGACTGTCTTGACAGAATCGGGACGGGTCTGGTTCAGAATGACAATAAGATTGGATAACTTAGGGAGGTAGGCCTAGGCTAAATTAGATACCAGATTGGCAGGTATAAAAATTGGACAATGGATTTAGATTGCCAGGTGACAAGCTTAGCTTGTGCTGTAACTTACAGTCTCAAGTAAGTTATCAATGGACTAAACCAAATAAAACATAGGCCTAGCCTAGAATAAATTGCGCTAAGTTTGGGCCTAACTTACGCCTATCCTAAGTTTTAAGCTTGAATCTGTTGAGTTATTTCATCTTAGACAAGGCCCAATCATCATCAAGTAGGCTATTTGGAATCTCGTAAGCCATATAACCATTGTAGGCTAGGTCTATTGAAACTTACATATTTTCAGGAGTGAGAAGACTGGAATGGCTGAGTACGCTAAAGCTAAAGGAGATAAGTAGGCTACCAAAAGCAAACATCAAAAACTTCAACAACAATACATCAGTATCGTAAATACCTCTAAAAATCTACTTCAATGTCTAAAGTAGTAATTTTACTTAGTCGTGTAAGGTACTTACAGCTCTAACCTTCTTTTTGATTAGAAAACAAATACAAGTCCACACTCGAGAAGCCAGTAGCATAAACGCTCGAAGGCCCATTTGCAATTGTTTCAGCATTGGTAACAATTTTACAGCAAATATATCACCTTTACTTTCTAAAGACACAGAAATTATAAAATACAAACTTAAAAAATGGTACTAAGGCATCCTTGTACCACTGAACATCAACAATAATATTTATTCACACACCGAACTTCTCGCCTGCCATAATCGAATCGACCCAAATCCAAACCAAATAATCAGTGTTGCCACCACGTTGTTGCGATTTTACCCTAAATGCGGGCTAAAATTACCCTAAATTACCCTAAATCTACTTTGAGTTACCCTAAAAATTACCCTAAATGTTAATATTTGCGTTTAATGCTATAAAACATTGTTAAAATCATATAAATCTTACATAAGGTGGTTAATTATACTAAATGAAGTTCCAATATCAATCAATTTACGTAAAATTATACTCGATTCTAAAAAACAACCCGAAAGAAGAACAAAATGTTGATATTGATCAGCTCTATCGTATAACGAAAAATATCGAATCAAGAACTATCATATTTTTTAAAAGTATCGACCCATTACTACTGTTTTTGGACAATCATATCTTTAAAATACAGTACGGTACCACCAAAGCTTTAATCTATAACTTACGTAGTAGTAATTTCTTGTCAAAATTTGTAAAATAATCCAGTTTAAACCAATTTAATCACATAATTAAATATCAAACCCAGTAATTAATAATATTTCATATTTTATTAGGCCTATAACGTGTTATAGAATCGAATACATTCTAAAACAGATAATTTTCCCAACTATTGATAAGATCGATTTGGATAATTTGATGAAAAATTCATCATAGCAATCGATTTAAACCGGTTGAATCGAATATGATGGTTTGGCCATAGTATGTAATGAACGTTTTTGCCAAATTTTGAAGTTTTTTTCATGTTTTTAGTAAAATTTTCATTGTTATCCCAACTTTTAGTTTTACCCTAAAATTACCCTAGATCTACCATTACCCTAAACTTTACCCTAAGACCAGTAAATTACCCTAAAAAAGGGTAATTACCCTAAAAGTGGCAACACTGCAAATAATGAAATAATACAAAATCCGAATCCGATTCCAAAAATCATGCGCAAGAAGGATGCGCAAAAGAAACTTGGAAATTTGGAAGCAAAGGCATGCAGAAGAAATAATCAAGATATCACCATGATATCACTGAGCTTATGGCCACGGCCGCCTTTAACTACAGCCATAGATAAAACATACTCCCTTCTACAGCTCATTGCATAGCAAACAATATGTGACAATAAAAACGCAATATCATAGACTAACCAACACAAGTAGACTTCTCATCCCATTGTAAATTTTAAAGCTAGTTTTTCATGTCTAGTTCATGTACGCCACACTGGGCGCTAGTGTCGACAAAATTTGGTTTCTATTATTTTAGGGTTAATTTCTTGATTTGTGCTTTACTGTTTGGTTAAATAACTAGGGGACAATTTATTGTTCATAACTAGATCGTATTATTTGGTTAAACGAGGTTTTAAAGGGCTGTAATAACGGGAAACAAATTGTAAACAAAACACGACCTATACATAAACCGTACAGAACTAACAATAAAATTGTCTTCAGCTGTTCCATAAAGATGAGAAATCTACTAAGGGAGTCGGTGGGGCACACGGGAGGGACCAAGGCTAACATGTCTTGTAGTGTCAGCGTTCGCCGCTAGAACTGCTAAGTTGAAATACAGTAATTTAAATTAATTTTTTTTTTAGTTATAAAATTAACTTTTTAATTATAAAATATTGTTTTAAAATTATAAAATAAATTTTTAATTTTTAAAATTAAACTGTCATAACATAACCTAACCAACCAGACTTGCTGATAATATAAAAACTATATAAGATAAAAATCTAATTAATAATTACTTATAATTTTTAATTAATTATAAAATTAATTTTAAAATGTAGTATTATAAAATTAAACTGTCATAACCTAACCTAACCAACCAAACTTGCTGATATGAAAAATTTGTTGACAAAAAGTCAGTGTTAACAGCGGGATTCGAACCCGGGACCTCCTGCACACTAATCCGATCCGCTACCAACTATGCCACGAACGCTGCTGAAATCACATCGTTTCGTAACGGTAATCGTGTCGCCTCAAGAGAAGACATTACCCACTAGAGATATGACGTCACTACACCTTTAGCCTTAGTCCCTTCCGTGTGCCCATTCCCTAAGCGAGTATGTTTTATCTATGGCAATATCGCTCGCTCTTCATACACAACACGTTAATGTCAAACGACACCACGGCCACCTTTAACTACGACGACACAGTGTTGGGCGATCAAAATCGTATTGTGGGCGAGGGGCCTTGAGGTAGTTAAAGGCGGCCGTGCTTCAGACCAGCCGTTTACAAACAGGTCCCCGATTATTTGATTTCCCAGATTGCACACAGCCATATCGTCTCCTCAAGACCTCAAGAGACTGAGAGGCCAGCTCCTGGTTGGGGAGGGGAAACCCTCGGTTCGGTAGACTACATATGAATGAATGACTTGTACTTGCACAATCCACACTAAATAACAATTTTCGGTGGTTTCCGCATCTTAAAAATTGTTTTAAAGGTCTATGCATACTTACCATATTTTATCGTTAATTAGGATCGTAGGATCGATTTAGGAAGTTACAGAAATACCCCACCTTAAACTCCAAGGCCTTCAAAGTGGAAACGAACAACACTACTTGCGAAGTTACCAATTCTACCAGGCCGCGACATGGAGTAAAAGGTGGTCGTGATTTTAGACATCCAGGAGCCGTCCCGTCCGTGTAGTTAGTTGCACGTATAGTTTTGATGTATTTTGTTTATACAGTTTTAAATTATTTACTCCTTGAGTTAAATGGTTAAATATACCTAGATATTAAGTGGGAGTTTTGTTGATATAATTTGACCTATGGGTGTGATCGATCCCGAGGTTTTAAACAGCCCCACTTCCTCGCGGTTCTTAGATGAACCCATAGTGGACATGGTTTTCTTCTCCGACGTTGGAAAATATTAATGCAGTAATGATTTGTTCACAATCCATTTTCAACTTAACTTTACATTACTTTCCAAATAACTAATAAAAATCCAGTAAAAATTGGAGCAGGGTAAAATCGTGGATAAAACAAAACATTAACTCCCTTGTGTTGGTTTGTCTAAGGTAAAAGCGACAGATAAAGACCCGGCCGATTTATTCCCAGACGGACAAGGATCAGTCGGCAAGGACTAAGGAGAACTTAAAAGTATCAAGTACAGTAATGCAGTTTTTATAGTGCTTTTATTCATCATAATACCAATTCCCACCCAATATACATTCCCTATGTAAATATCAATGAGTTAAACAATCATTAATTTCGGACGCTATTTACACATTTTTTTTAACAGAGGACCAGGCTTACAAGACGTTACCATGGGATTGCATCACAGCTGAAACAGCTTATTCAACACCCACTCACAGGTCCTCATTCTCCGTCAAATCCCAGGTCCTTGGTGAACCATTAGATCCTTTTGTCTGTGTGGTAACCTGTTCTTCCCTTTGATCTCCAGTCGATAGGCCAAGGGCTCTCATAGGCAGACCTTGTAGGGCTGGGCACATAAATACTTGGATACTTGGAGTATTTCCCACTGGTATCGAATCAGCGACGAGGTCATAAGGTTTTACTTGTCTTGCTATTTATATACATTATCTATGGTTTCAATTCCTCTTCGGGAATGCATATATGGCCTAAATATATTTAATCAACATTGTAGTAGGCTATTTGACTTAAATATGTTTTTAACAGATTATAAATTGAAATTTTTTATTGAAGGCTCTTTGGATGTACTGAGGCAATTTGATGTAAATTTTGATAGGCTACTATGGGAGTAAGGGCTCTTGCTTGCAAGGGTGGAATGTATTTTGAGATGGATGTGGATTTTTTGATCTTCTTGTATTGTAATTATTATGGATCAGACTATTAGTAACAACACTATTGGGATTCTTCTTAACGAGTAATGCGGATTCCATTATAAAGAGAGACGGAAGTGTGAGAAATGTTCAGTTCTTGGAACAGAGGTTTACAGTGTGTCCATCTGTGGACTTCGTTTTGCCTTACACTACAACCACCCCCAAAATACCAAACCACATGAAATTATGCGATTAAAGCAGCCATAGTAAAGCTTAAGGAGAATCTGGGAGTCAACCAGCAGCTTTTATAGTCTAAACAGCAGGTAGGTGACGGATGACAGTCTGGCCCGTATTGCATCGAAATGTGTTCCCCAATTAAGGTCCTCTGTAATGTGTAGGCTCAGCAGGTATTTGGGTTTACTACAGTTCTCAAGTGGCACCCCGTTCAAGGTCAATACTGGAGGTGGCTCAGGCTTCTTCCTGTTATATAATTCCATACATTTGCTTTTACTAGAATTCAGAATTAGATGATGTTTGCTAATATCACGTTGAAGGCTGTATCCTCCTCCTCGCCACATTTCCTACATAAGAGGCTTTCAACATTCCTATCTTGTATAGATGTCCACGGAATACCCAATGAATGACCGCTGATGATGTCAACCACCTTCCGCGCAGGATCTTGTACCTATTTGGCACTCGTACAACCCAACCACGATCACCCGCCAGGTTTTTATTTTTATTTTTGAATATTTCAAATTTATTTCCTTAAAAAATACTTTTATTTTGTTGTTGTAAATAATTAATATTTATATTTAAAAAAATACTCAGTTTATCCAGCTATGCTGGTCAACAACGCAGCTTTGGTAATAAGGTGACCGATTTTGTGTGAGATTTCATTTTAATGCTTACAATATAGTGCATGGATCAGTGATTGGCAATTGAAAAATAATTATCAAGTAAATATTAGCATCAGCCGTTTATAAGCCCTAGTTAAACTGCAAGCATAATTTTAACGCATTTATTTGTAAAATTAGAAATAAGTTTTCATTCTGAATATCAGGCTAGTTAGCTTTAAAATCAACGGTGTATATCTTTTCACGTCTTTTGTTGGCTTAATTAGAGGTCCTCTTTGACCTCTTTGTGTCGTCCAAATGAGAAGAAGAAGAAGAAACAATTGAATTGACCAAATTTCTTTTATAAATAAGTTTTACGTTGTATTTGTTTGTAAATAATCCTGATTAATTAATTTAAAATAAATATTTTAAGTTGTTTATGAAATAATTTTATGCTAGGGACATTTATTCTTCAAAATGTGTAAAAATACATTTTACAGTATAGGTTTCTTATATTCAGACGCTTTCCGATTGCAATGTGTCCGGCGTTTTCTAATTTGAGGTTAATCATTATTATTACGCAGCGTCTAGCATCATAGGCCAATTCTGGTTTTTGTAAAGTTATTATGGTTTTCCTCGTTCGTTCAATCGGATTCTCATGGGATGATGATAACTAGTGATGTATTAAAACCCAGGAAAATACCTCCTCAAAATATTGTAAATAGATTGATTAAAAGAGAAACTTATGGTTCTGTAAGACCAGGTACACATTTCCATGTTGCAAGATATTTTCACCAAAATGTATTTCCGAATTTTACCATAATTAACGTTGAAAAACCACCTTGTTTTTTAAGAAAATTTAGTCCAAATGGCCACTATTTTATTGCATTCTCATCTGATCAAACATCTCTGGAAGTGTACGAATACCAAGGTTCATCAGCTGCTGCTGATCTGGTTGAGAACTGCAGAGGAGAATATATTGGTCACAAAAATGACCCTGAAAGTGACCACATCCGCAATCAGGTATTTGAGAGATTTTTTCGACCTAAATGGACTGTTAACGTAGTTCAAAGTGGTGAACAGTTAAATAGAGAATGCAGTTTATTTACTGATGACGGAAGATATGTTATTGTTGGATCTGCTGCTTACATTCCAGAAGATTTGAGACCACATTTTTACGAAATTTACACCAATAATGAAGCTGTTACTCCCAATCCACGATCACCTTTGGAAGACTATTCACTACACATCGTGGACTTACAACACGGGAGATTATGTGATTCTAGACAATTCAAGGTGGATAAAATATTTCTCTCACATAATCAAGGGCTCTATTTATACAAGGACACCCTAGCAGTACTGTCAGTTCAACATCAAACCATTCATGTCTTCCATATAATCGATGGTATGTTTGTTGACATAAGAAAGATTGGTAGATTCTGCTTTGAAGACGACAGTTTCCTGCTTTCAAGTATTGTTCAATCTCATTCTGGAAATAATACTTACAGACCATATAGAGAAAACACAATAAACTCGTTGAAACATAGACTGTTAGTATTCCTTTACAAAAGAGCTCTGAAGTTGTCAGAAGTAACAAAGAACCCCTTGGAGATCCGAAAGTTTTGTCAACATTTTGACCAAGTGAGTACATATAGCTCTGGCTAAGTATCTGGCATACCTAATATATACAGCACTTAGGCAGCTAGGTCATCCAAAGTACCCTGTATCACAGTTCTTTAGAGTGATGAATTATTTACAGGATTATTTGCTACTGAACTATACTTAGTGTCTGTTGCTGTATTGTTGATATGTACTGTAGGTACCGTACAGGGTATCCAAAATAATGCTGGGATTTTGAAGGGCCGTTGCTTGGGGACTATTAAAAAATGGTTAAACAATTTAAACGTCAAATTGAAGGGAAACAAAAACATTTTTTTTCCACTCTTTTATAAAATTTGTAAAAATGTAACTTAATAGGCTACAGTAGGGATTTTCATTAATCTCATGTGAGCATAAAACTAACTTAGTAGGCCTAGCCTATGTATGCTTAGGGCGATCGGCGAGTTTAGTCTGATGTCTTAACTGAATTTTGGATGCTCAAATTCCAATTTTTTACGAATCTTTTAGTGTCAATTTAGATATGTTTAACAGAAGACTTCGTCGGGCAATTGTCAGGATTGTCAGATTTCCTCGACTTTGTCATAGTTTTTTTTTTTGGTCGGCCAGATGCACGTTCTTTTAAGGCAGCGACTAATTGCTCAGTGTGGGTTTAGATTTAATTTACAATTGATTTCAACTCTGCAAACCATAGATCACACTTCCGGTACCGGTATGCCTTCTTTTGCACCTTAAACATCGTACATCGTCAGGCATGTGAGTGAATCATAGAGAATAGGCCTATAGTCTTAAATCACGTCTTCATTCTTAAAAGACCATGAAATACAAAGTTTTTACCGGTAGCGAATTTCCCATATAGGGAATAAGCTATTACCGTAGTACTCATGGTAAGACCTGGACGCCGGACCGATTTTTTTTTTCGTTTCGAGGTCCCTAGAGGCCAAAAACACCATCCGTTCAAATTCATATATATATAGCCTATATTTGTATATAGCCTATGTATATATATATGTGTCCGTTAGCACGATAACTCGAGCAAAAATGATCCGATTTTGATTAAATTTGGTACAAACGTGTAAACCTACGTTTATTCGAACGAGTTTGCGATCCAGCATGATCGGACCATGGGAACGGGGGTTTAGGGGGGGTTTTATGGGGTAAAAATAGGTTTTTCGCATTTTTGACCCAAAAAACATAAAATTTACCAATTTCTTTCCAAACCATTTTGTAGAGCTTAAAAAAACAAAAAAATTAGTATATTGAAGCGTTATTATGCGCCTAATGGTTACGGATAAAATTCCAAAAAATTGTAAATTTAAAATTCTCCCATGTTATTCTTATGGAGAAAAAGTAAACTGTTGTAGTTTGCTTGTTTATGAACATATTTTGATCAAATTTGGAAAATGTTTTTATTTCTTACTAACTATTAACATAAAAAAAACCAGTTTTACCTCCCTGATGCAGCAAACCTAAGTAGGCCTACTTGTTAAACTAACTCTATTTAAATCGGGAATAAATGTTATATTTTTAAGTAGACATTTCAGTGTAAATCAAATCAGTCAAATGGAAATTCGCTTAGTCTGCAGGTTTGCTGTGGCGGGGGTATTTCAATTTTAAAGTGAACTGCTTTTTGGAAACAATGGAATCAATATTTTGAATGTAATTTATGATCTTTTTAGAATGTATATATTATCCAATCTTAAGATTTACGTCCTAGGCCTATTTATTCTTTGCAAAATCCTTTTAAAACTTACTCGTTTAGGCCTTTATGGGTTATATATAGGTTGCAAAAAGTAAACTGGAAGCAATTTTTTGTAGGTGCACAATAACTTACCATGCTGTAAAAACTGGTAGCTTCTTAGAGAAAAAATGTCAAGAATACAAAAAGTTTTAAAATCACATTTCCAATCTATAACAATCATAAAATAAGTTAAAGTTAGTTCCATAAGAAATATTAAAGTTGATGGTCATATTGGAAAATTGTGGTCATATTTTTAAAACTTGAAACCATCCCAAAAAGCATATTAAAAATAAAGAGGTTGTCCTATGAAGTTAACTTCTGCCCTTCTCAATATGAAATACCCCCGCCACAGTAAACCTGCAGACTAAGCGAATTTCAACTTGTCTGATTACATTTTTACTAAAATATTTCCATAAATAAGACATTTTTATTCCCTATTTAAATAACATTAGATTTAACGAGTGCTTAGGTTTGCTGCTACGGGGAAGGTAAAAAGTGTTTTTTGACCATACGTCAATACTATAGGATGAAATAAATAAATTTGCCAAAATTTATCAATATATGCCCATAAACAAGTAAACTACAACAATTTTAATTTTTTTCCATAAGAATAACATGGGAATTTTAAATTACACTATTTTTTAATTTTCTCCGTGACCGTTAGGCATACAACAGCGCTTTAATTTACTAAATTATTTCTCTTTTTAAGCTCTACAAAACGGTTTAAATAGAAATTGCAAAATGTTTTGTTTTAAAATGTTTTAAAACCCCCCATGTTGCGGCGCGTGATGGTACACCAATGTTATGGAAAATAATAAAAGAAACTAACACTTTAAAAACGAACTATGAATTTATTGATGTGATGATATAAGTGGACTGTATAAATGATTGACTAAAATGCTATAACGAAAAACTAATGTGAATGTACTATTGAATGCGAATTAATACTAATGAAATACGTGGAGGGATCTGCCTCACACGTCCTATACGAAAACTATGCCAAACGAACTTGACAATGTGGTGCTAGTTGAGACACTGACTATGACTGAATAAAAGACACCTTCCTCACCCTCGATTGGGGTTGCAACTTTCTAAAAGTGGTGAGGAAGGGCCCGTCCTTTCGCAGAAGGACGATGGTTTATTACTCTGTTACCGGCGCTAAAAGCCGACAACTGCCCTAAGAGAATGCATGTTTGCTACTTCACAACACTAAGTTAAAACTACATATGAAATATAGTATTTATAATAATTAGCTAATAATATAACGTAATGAAGCACAAATCATAAATATATACAATAACTCTCCTCAACATTCTCCCCCCTTGAAAGTGTAAATCTTTCAACTATTTCTATATTGCAAAATCTAATTGAATTTAAATTGATACAATAATAATTACAAGACTGCTGCATTTACAAACAAATGATTTAAACCATGTTGAAATGATAGAATAAACACAATGACACAAATCGACACTAGTGAAGTACGTATAAAATATTGCAAAATACCTTATATGCTAAATACGAATATGATTTCTACAATGAAAACAAGTTAAATGATAAATGATAAAGCTTTGAATATACACATGGAAAATCAGATAATGATAATGATTTGTCGATAACTTAATAAATGACACTAACAATGACACACTAAACTGTACAAACCAAGATAATAAGACTATAAAGTTAAATTGTTAAGTGCAAAAATATTTAGAATCACGCTTCTATGGTTTTTTAGTATCCAACACAATGCTACAAATCCTATTTACAACGATTGAATACATTTTATTGACTGAACAACATAACAAACACGAATATTTAAGTACATTTAAACAAGAAAACAACAACATGATGATGTAATCAATATGAAAAACAGTGATAATGAATGAATATGCCACTAATCTTGCAAAACGACAGAAAAATTACTAAAATGATAACATTTTTATATACGACATGACAACTATGCTAATTCAAACAATCAATAACACAAAGAATTATACGCAACTCATAGCCATTTGAATACATACAAGTTAGATAAATGATTAGGTGAACGAGAAAATGAAACACAATACAACAATTAATTATGTGCAAAATCGATTAATTAACCCTAACAACGATAAATTATAATAATAATAACGATTGAACTGATTGGTTATTCAAAATGCAATAACAAAACTACTAATAAAACGATGAAAAATGACAATGCAAAAGACTACAACTATTAAAAATATAACCAAAATATAACTAAAGCTTTATATTTGAAACGTTGATGTATCCAAAATTCCTAAATTACAATTATCATGTAGATTTCTATGTTACACTTTCACTTTGACTTGGAGATTTTTAATATTTACACTATCACTTTTATGACTCATTCACTGACACTTGACACAGATGGTTGACAAGGGTCGTTCCCAGCTGGTGCAGTGTGTGACGTCACTCCACGGGTAGGACGCATAGACGGTTGACAGTGGTTGTTTTGACGGTTGCAACTCGTACTCGGCCGTCGTCTCCCGGGTGGACCTCTGTGATGCGTCTGGTGACCCACTTCATCGGCGGTAGGTTGTCCTCTCGTATGAGCGCAAGTTGACCAGAAGTGATGTTGGTGGTCACTGATGTCCATTTTGACTCGATTAACCATCTTTGAAGCTGTTTCTGGAAGGCTACGTAATCCTTTGAACCATTTACTCGGAGGTGTACTTCCCATTTTTGATTCTGTGTCCAGACGATGAAGCGATCTATGAGTTTCAGTAGTTTGTCCATCTGAAACCTTTCCTGAAGCTACCCATCCTAAGCTAGTCTTTTGAAAGATGGGCGCTCCCTTCTGGGGCCGCATTTGTCCGATTCCCAGAAGGTTCATAAATAACTCGGCGCCAACTAGTATATCAATGGGTCCGGGGCAATTAAACTGTGGATCTGCTAATGTAAGTGAAGATGGGATATTCCAGGATTTTCTTTCAACAAAAGAATGGGGTAGGTCTTGAGTTATTGTAGGTAACACGAGACAGGTTAGTGTTGATTTGTACGAATTCCATCTTGATTGAATGGTACATTTGGTGACGTGAGTTGCAGATGAAAGTTTTTCACCTACACCCTTTATCTGAGTTGAGAATTTCTGTTTGGACAAGTGTAATTTCCTAACCATATCTTCTGTGATGAAGTTGGATTGGGAAGCAGAATCCAGTAGTACCCTACATTGATGCTTGTTTCCAATTGCATCTTCTATATCTACTACGGCTGTTGGGAGTAGTATGTGATTATTCGTAACGTGTGACGTCAGTGTTGCTGGGGGTGGAGCAGATCTTGATTGTGTCTCGGATGATGTACAAGGGTTGACATTGAAGTGTAAAAGTGTATTGTGTTTTTTGCTGCATGTTTTGCAACTACTTGATTTGCAGTCTTTGATCAGGTGGTCCTTTGAAAAACAATTTATGCACAAACCTAGTTTTTTGACCGTTTGAAGCCTGTCTGATACAGTGAGTTTTAGAAATTTACCACACTGATACAAATTGTGATTGCTATCACACAGAGTACAAGTTGGTGTACTACTGCTGCTTACTAGAGACTGCGTAAATTTCAGAGGATGTTGTGGTTTCGGAAATGGCAATGTTGGGGGTTTGGAGCTATATGTGTTCGGTCTATTGGTTTCAAGTGATTCCAAAACATTACAACGGGTTTCTAGGAATTTCGAAAGTTCGTTGAACGTTGGGATTTCAGTCGTGACTTGCTGATTTTCCCAGAGCTTGACTGTGTTGTAGTCAAGTTTTCTAGTTGTTATGTGTACTAACAAACAGTCCCAATGCTCTGTGGGTTGACCTAAAGAAGCTAGGGCCCTAATGTGTTGATTTAAAGAGTCTAGAAGGTGACGAAGAGCTACACCAGATTCTTTATCTATTCTCTTCAGGTCAAAAATTGAAGAGACATGGTTGTTTACAATGAGTCGTTTGTTTTCGAATCTACTTTTCAATAGATTCCAAGCTGTCTCATAATTTGATGAGGATACCTCAAGCGAATCTATAACCTTAAGGGCTTGGCCTTGAAGGGAAGATTTTAAATAATGAAACTTTTGCACTTGTGAGAGAGTGTTGTTGTCATCAATTAGAGTTCTAAACAGTTCCTGATAATGAAGCCAATCTTCATATCTTCCTTCAAACGTGGGCATTTTTATTGTAGGTAGTTTAACTTGGGATGCTACAGAGGATTGGTGACTATTTGGTGGCAATGATTCACTATTTTCTGTTGGTTTGGGAAGTAAAGCTTTTGATTTAGCTAAAAGTTCGAAATATTGATTTTCAAATGACTCTCTCTCCAAATCATAGTCAGTATCGGAGTCTGCCATTTCTATATCTGACTGTACTGAATCAAACTCCGATAGCAAATCCCTAACTATGGACATCCTATCTTCCATCTGAGATAACTCCTGGGCTTGGTCTATGTCTACTCTATCAAGGAAAGATTTGAATCTGGTTAATTTTGACTTGATCATAGCTCTTTTACAGACAAGCTTCCTCATTTCTTCGGCCATTTTAGCTTGCTTGAACAAAGGAAAAGGAATGAGGACTTACTTTTGTGAAGATGATGGTGGTAATCCAAAACACAAAGTAGAATAAAACACTTGTCACTACGATTGTTCACTGCGAATGTTCACGATGACTGTTCACTCGCACGATATCGCGAATCCGGCTCGATAGGACCATGTTGCGGCGCGTGATGGTACACCAATGTTATGGAAAATAATAAAAGAAACTAACACTTTAAAAACGAACTATGAATTTATTGATGTGATGATATAAGTGGACTGTATAAATGATTGACTAAAATGCTATAACGAAAAACTAATGTGAATGTACTATTGAATGCGAATTAATACTAATGAAATACGTGGAGGGATCTGCCTCACACGTCCTATACGAAAACTATGCCAAACGAACTTGACAATGTGGTGCTAGTTGAGACACTGACTATGACTGAATAAAAGACACCTTCCTCACCCTCGATTGGGGTTGCAACTTTCTAAAAGTGGTGAGGAAGGGCCCGTCCTTTCGCAGAAGGACGATGGTTTATTACTCTGTTACCGGCGCTAAAAGCCGACAACTGCCCTAAGAGAATGCATGTTTGCTACTTCACAACACTAAGTTAAAACTACATATGAAATATAGTATTTATAATAATTAGCTAATAATATAACGTAATGAAGCACAAATCATAAATATATACAATAACTCTCCTCAACACCCCATAAACCCCCGTTCCTATGGTCGAGTTATCGCCCTAATGGACACATATATATATAAATATATATATATATGAATTTGAACGGATGGTGTTTTTGGCCTCTAGGGACCTCAAAATGAAAAATTATAAATCGGTCCTGGGTCCAGGTCTTACTACGGTAATAGCTTATTCCCTATATGGGAAATTCGCTAAAAGTTAGCTAAATTGGTTCACTTGAGCCGAGAAACTCTGTATTATGCCACACAGTTTTATCAAACATATTGTGAATGATTACACTAAGAGATTGTGGGACAAAGTAAATAGCCCTCACATGATGTCCCCAAACCCAAACTGACTTTTAAATCATTCCTGAGCTAAAGACAAACTGAAAAAGCTATTTGCATATTTCTGGAAACATGTAGGTACTGGTGCACCAGTGACTTAGGCCTGCTCACCAGTACCGCCCTGGGGCAAGAGTTTTGGGCTCCCAGAGGTTCATCACCGGTTTACGGACACATTGGATTGTAGTTCCTTTAATATTATAAACTATTTACTTTTTATTAATAATAAAATTGAACAAACTTACCTTTACAGAATAAATTAAACGGTTGACAATAGAAAAGACCAGTATTTTTACCATTTTGACAGAAAAAAAGTTTAAATGCGTAGATACCTGAAATAAAGGGGCAAAAGAAGAGTTGTTTGGCAATTTGGGATTCAATAACTTAGTGATATTTTTAAACACATTTTATGTATTGTGTTTGTAAATTGTAAATATTCAAACAATCACATTTATAAACATTTAACTCAATTGCAGCTCAAAAGTCTCAGAATTTGGAAGATGCAGTTGTTAGATGAATCACATCTCCTTTTGAAGTATGCCTGTGAAGATGTCGTCACCTTGAAAGCTACAGAACCTAATTCTCAGCCTTCATTCTTTGTAGTATATAACATGAATTCGGCTCAGGTATTTTACATACTTAATTAGTGCTTTCTCAATTGTTTTGTTTTCTTTTGCAGGGTAATTTTATTAATATTTAGGGTCTTAGTTATGTTACAATCTCAAGATACCTAACTTAGCCCATAGACTATGTAACTAAGGCTAACACAGAAAAATATGTTTAACTCGTTTAGTCACATTCACATTCAATATGACCCATTCAATACCCATTGGTTTAATTGTTGAAATCCTATTTATCGTGGTGAATCATATTTTCCTAGAGTTATATAGGCCTAGCTTATGTAAGTCTTTTACAGAGTTGTATAGCCTGTTAAACATACAGGCAACGCCTGATCGCGACCTAGCATGGCTTAGTGCATGGGCAATGTTTTTTTTCTACTTTGATAAACGTTCAGATTGGGGCCTTAGGTCGATAATCCGTCTAAAAGACAAGAGGAAATGTGGTGTAATATAAACTGGCAATTTGAGTGGAAATTTATTTTCGTATGAGAACTCGACCAACATATCCCCAAGTAGGTAGGAAATAAGTTTGAGAGGTTGTTCGTCATTGTGTCGTCTGCTGAAAAAGGTGGCCAATGTGCCAGGTGTATTAAAACAACCAGCTTTCAAAAATTGATGTAAATTGTATAAATATGCAAAAGAAAAGCAAAAACACCTCTAGTGATGGAAGTGGCTGGCGGAGGAACCATTGAACAGTTAACTTAGTTGAAGCATTGACAATAGAATACATGGTTGCAAGATGTAATGGTGCCGCAGCACTCCTAGTACTTAAATTTTCACTCACTAGCTCTATTCTCCTTTAATTTTGTTTTGTTGGATACAAACATCGCATAAAGCAGGGAGCAATTATTGAACAACTGATCATAAAACTAAGCTAAACGAAGCTCACTATTGACTTAATGTCTTCCTCTTTATTTCATGAATATTTTAGGTTAAGCAAAAGTTAAGCCTAAACTTGATAAGGGAAATAATAAGTAGGTATGTGCCGTCATTTAATGACAGTAAGGTACCGTTATAGGTTACGGTAAGTCACATGGATCGCTTATCTTGTAAGCCATTCTAAAACCATTGTAAATTTTACCAAAAATAATATTTACCTCAATAAAAAAAAATATTTAAATAGCTTGTAAAATAAGTGTGTGCAACAAGAGAATTTTTATTCTATTAGGTACCTTATAAGATTAAAAAATTAATAATTCAATAGTCCCTTTTGATAAGCTCATTAGTTCCTTTATTAGCTTGACTTATTTATTAATTTATTTAATATTTACTTATTTTTTACTTTATTCTTTTACTGCACCCATTAAATGTTATGTTTCCAGGTTCTGGCTGTATACGAAAATACTTCTGAAGAACTCCTGAAACTTTTTGAACAGTTTTGTGATCACTTTAGAAATGCCAAGTTACATTCTGAATCACAGTTCACTTGCTCCCCATCTAATAATCTTTATGCAAGGTAAGATATTTTAGAAAAATAAACTCGTTCTGTTTATAAACAAAAAATAAATAAAACACAATGAAGACTCTTTAAAGTTCATTATTAATTAACATTGACTAAAAGGAAATAGAGATAAGGTATTTACTTAGTTTACAAATCGACAGGCTAGCCCAGCAGAGGTTCAAACAGACGATCGTGAGTGCGAGGTTTGGTGGTCCGACAGAGGCTACCAAGCGTATGTTGGCACAACTGCCTATCAGTGCTCAGAGTTACTCGTCCTCTCCTTACCTCGACCTCTCGCTGTTCAGCTACGATGACAAGTGGGTCTCAGTCATGGAACGGCCTAAGGCTTGTGGCGAACATCCTATAAGGTATTGCATTCCTCTCAACCTGTCCCTTAACCTGCCTGCTCTACTGGCCTTGTGTAAACATGGCCTAAATGACCGATCCAGTAATACACATATTCAAGCTCATAATCAACGGATTTACTTAGATGTAAAGTTTAAGATGTTGGCTATTCTGCTAACTCGCCTGTATCATTTTTTGTTGGGTTGGCATTCTGCTACTAGGTAATTGAATTCTTGTTTTCTTTGTTTGCGGACTTGGCTGTTTCCAGTCAGCTGAGTCATATTATAAACACATAAATCACAAATAAACTTACAACAAACAATACTTATTTCTAAAAAGTAGACAGGATTTTATAAAAAATGTATAGGCCTATATATAATGAAACATTCTGTACATGATATTTATGTATATTTTATTATGATATTGACTCATACAAGTTTCTATAGTTTATGAAAATAATTAAAAAATAAATAAATATGTCATAAATTTTGGTAAGGTTTTATTACTGCACAAATACAGGGAGCAGCAGAAATATCTGACGGTTTTCAAGCGAGTACAGTCCGGCAGCCAAGTGGAGGAGGGTGGTGGGGAGCGGCTCATTCTCAAGGCCAAAGATGACATTTCAGTCGCCATAGAGCAGTGGACCGGTATACATCGCGCGTTTGTCGTTGAGGCGTATTTTAAAAATGGCAATTCTGTTGTTGATACGCAACGTAAGTTTCGTAGGCATTTTAATGTGGCTCGTGGGGAACCTATCACATCCCGAAACACCATCAAATGTGGGTGGATACCTTTAGATCCACAGGATCAACTGCAAAACGTAGGCCTACAGGCCGTCCAAGGTCAGTGAGGACGCCGGAGAACGTGGAGCGAGTGCGACAAACAGTGCTAACGAGCCCGCATCGCCCGGCGCGTGGACAAGCTGCTGCTCATGGCATGTCTGAGCGCTCTATTCGACGAATTTTGCTGAAGTTTTTGGACGATTGCTATTTTATATGGGTGAAAGTGAAGGTCTGAGTGCAAAATTTGATGTCCCCAGAGGCCAAAAACACCATTCGTTTAAATTTTTATATATGTACTAGCTGGCCCGACAGACATCGTCCTGTCCTAATGTGGTTTTATGTCAAATGCTAATTAATTTTCAAGATGAGCTCGTTCGCATGGCTCAATCACGTCCTGGTTGAAGTTCGTTCGCTACGCTCACTCACCTTTAGGTAGGAGCTCGTTCGCTGCGCTCACTTGCCTTCAGGTTAGCTCGTTCGCTATGCTAACTCGCCTCCAGGTTGAAGTTTGTTCGCTACGCTCACTCACCTTTTGGTTGCAAATTAGCTGTTGTCATAAATAAAAAAAAATAAAAAAGTGCTGCACCCTGTTGGTAAACCTATTAACTTTTTAATGCTATTGAACATCACTGAATCAAATTGTTTAGTTGAACCAGCTGTTAAGATTCTTTAATTCCATTTAAATATGAGTACTCATAAGGTTAACATGGGAAACTCCAGAGCCACTGGGGCGGAGCCCTTTTGGCGGATCTGCACCAAACTTCCACACAAACCATCCTTGAATAATGCTTAAAAATGCCTGAAAGTTTCATTACAATCTGTCGAGTGGTTTTGGAGTCCATAAAGGACAAACAAACAAACAAACATACATTGGATTTGATGTATACAGAAGATATATACCTATATAATACTGTATAGACATATATATATATACAGTGGGATAGAGAGAGAGAGAGAGAGAGAGTTATATATGTGTCCGTGAACGCGATAACTCGCGTAATTTTTGTCCGATTTTGATGACATTTGGTTCAAAGGTGTTAGGCGGGATAAACTTGAATGAGTTCGCAAACCAGCATGATTGGACCATGGGAATGGGGTTTTACTGGGGGTTTTATGGGGTAAAAATGGGGTTTTCTAATTTTGGACCCTCATAACAAAACATTTCCCAATTTATCTCTAGAACTTTTTAAAGAGATTAAAAACAAACAAATAATTCAGTATATCAAAGTGTTTTTGTACAGTTATTGGTAACGGAGAAAATTCAAAAAAAAATTTAATTTTTAATTCCTATGTTATTCTTATGGAGAATGTTGTAGTTTGCTTGTTTATGGATATATTTTGATCATACTTGGCAAATTTCTTTATTTCATACTAAACTATTAATATTTTACTAAAAACCACACTTAATTAGTTCCCTTGTAGCAGCATAGTGTTATTTAAATAGATTTAATTGAAAATCAACCAGCTGTTACCCACAGCTTCAACTCGTTTAACTTCATAAGTATTATAAGAAACTATTGATTGGTTAAGTTAAGCTGAAATAAACATAACAGAATACAGCATTACAAACAAATAATCACAACAGATTTTAACGAGGTAATAAATTGAAAGAATAACATACAAATGAGAACAGCTGAGGTTTTTTTAACATTAAGTATATGGAAAGTTCCCTTTGGAAAGCAATTATGACCGTAAAGGGTAATTTATGAAAAAATGATAATTTTGCACAATGTTTCTCGTCATGACAAACATTTTAAGTATATGGTTTATGGGGGTGTGACTTGTAGTTTTCTCAAAAGTTCATGGGTACTTTTGGCTTTATATATAATCAGAAATCAGAAATCAGAAACGTTTTTATTGTCCTTCAACATTTACAACAAATGCAATAGACAAAAGTCAAGAAAATTCAGCAAAGTTATAGATTCAGGCAAATAGAAATTTGCTTAGTCGGCAGGTTTGCTGCGGGGGGGGGGGGTATTTTATATATTAGTGTTTTTCAATTTATTGTTAAATCTTCATAATACCTTCAAGGGGGACAATTTTCACTTATGGTAATTCTCTTGTGAACAATATGCTTGCAAAAAATCCAAATGTTAGATTGTGAAAGCTAGCTGATTTTTGATGGTTTGGAACCTAAGCCAGCGGCCAGCCACTCTTGATCATTGCTCTTTAACCGTTCATCAGTGACACCACAGAGTTTTCCTCCGGGGGGCTTTTGCTTTTATGGAAAAATATGTGAAATTGCAAGCCGGCAGCTCTAGGAGTTGTGTATCTTTCTAGGAACCAATTGATCATTATTTTGATCTCACATCTCCCCCACAAAATGACTATAATCAATCAGTTGAAGCCCGAAGAGTCGCGTAGCATGGAGCCCAGCTCCGTGAGTCACCCATGGTGTTGTGGTTTTTATTTGCTATATCTATATTTTTATAAAATTCTCGTGTCACAGTGTTTGTCTGCAAACTCCTCCGGAACGACTTCACCGATCGTTATGAAATTTGGTGTGTAAATTCTGTAGGTATGCGAATCGGACGTAAACTATTTCCCGTTTCGAAATTCTTAAAAGGGCTCCGCCCCAGTGGCTCTGGAGTTTCCCATGTTAACCTTATGAGAAATGGAATTAATGAATCTTAACAGCTGTTTCAATTAAGCAAGTTGGTTCTGTTCTATGATGTTCAATAGCATTAAAGTTACAAGGATTACCAACAGGGTGCAGCACTATTATTTCTTTTACATTTATGACAACAGCTAATTTGCAACCAAAAGGTGAGTGAGCGTAGCGAACGAACTTCAACCTGGAGGCGAGTTAGCGTAGCGAACGAGCTAACCCGAAGGCAAGTGAGCACAGCGAACGAGCTCCAACCCAAAGGTGAGTGAGCGTAGCGAACGAGCTCCAACCCAAAGGTGAGTGAGCGTAGCGAACGAACTTCAACCCAAAGGTGAGTGAGCGTAGCGAACGAACTTCAACCTGGAGGCGAGTTAGCGTAGCGAACGAGCTAACCTGAAGGCAAGTGAGCGCAGCGAACGAGCTCCAACCTAAAGGTGAGTGAGCGTAGCGAACGAGCTGAAACCCAAAGGTGAGTGAGCGTAGCGAACGAACTTCAACCAGGACGTGATTGAGCGATGCGAACGAGATCATCTTGAAAATTAAACGTAACGGTACTTTCTTTCCATCGGTCTGTCTTAGGGGAAACCTATAACTTAGGCGATACGAAGTTCGCCGGGTCAGCTAGTATTTTTATAAATATGTAAATTAAGAGTTTTGTTGATTCCATGTACAATTTTATTGATTCTAAGGGGTTTTAAGACGTTTTTGTATTATTATATGTATACAGTAGACCCCCTCTTAACCGACCCTAATGGGACCAGACCTAGGTCGGATAACTCAAAAGGTCGGTTAAAACGGGCAATCCCTAAAATCATAAAATAATTAATTGCTGTTTGGAATTGTATAAGCAATATTTTGAAGTCGTACTTGCACTATTTATAAAATAAACTACATTTATTTAATTTTTTTATAAAGATAGAAATATCACAAATAAACACAAAACACGGTTATGTCAAATACTTTCAGTGGAATAAATTATAGCTGTAGGCAAGGGTCAATTATAATTCTTATTTTTTAATAACTTTACTACGGTAATATTAATTGATGCTTCTCAAATCTATTGTAATACAATAAAGAAAATTTTGACAAAATTAAAGATACAAGCAACCATTTTGTTACGAGACAAGGATGTTTATTTATAGCCTCTCACTGGAAGCTTGAGTCACAAAAACTATCTTGACCTTGAAGTCGTTAACCCCCCCTGCCCTCCTTACAAGCTGCGTTGTTTGTTTACTCTAGCGATAAGATAATCTGTTATAAAAATCTTAACACACTTTACGATTTTATAAATTTACCGAACAGATAAAAAATCAGATGTGCTTGCGCTACAAACAATGATGACAAACTGGCTATATGGAATATTTTTTGGGATAGGCGTAAATACAAAATATTTTATCTTATCTTAGTCACATCCTGTGGAGATAAGCGTATAGTTCCCATCACCGAGCGTGGGAGCGGAAATGCCAATATTCATAGAAAAAGGCGGTTCGACCGAACTGCTCTCAAAGCAAGGGCGGTTAAAACAAACTGTAATATTTTACAATCAAGGGCGGATAATCGGATTATCGGTTAATGCGAGGTCGGTTAAGAGGTCTACTGTACAAAAGTAGTTGGGCTAATATTTCAACACCAGGAAAAAACTCCGCGTGTCAATGATGGTGTGGTTTTTTTATTGATACAATTTTATTGATTATACATGGTTTTAATACGTTTTTATATTAATATAGTATAAAAACAATTGTCTAATGTTTCAACACCCGGGATCACCGAACCCGAAACCGAGAACAATGTGTGTCACCGTCTCACTGATCATGTTTTAAAATTAAAGACACCAATGAAGTGTTAAATAATAAATAATGATTCTGGTTTAATAAACTGTTGATCTAAGTCAGTTATAACGTTACTTATACCTTCTCATTTCTTTTTACTCACATTCTTAAATTATATACACCTTAAAATGCGTACCCAGATAGCAGTTCTATTTTAAAAGCATAGATATCAAAGCTTAAATAACAAAAAACTAACGGTTAACAATTTTACAGGTTTTACTCCCGAGATTCAGGACTTCTGAAGTTCCGTATTTACGCAGGAGTCCTCGGCAAGAGTGCTCCTCCCTCAGCCAGACGTCTTGTTGCATTCACGTTTCATCCGACTGACCCATTCGCCATCAGTGTTCAGCGGACCAATGCAGACTATGTTGTCAATTTCCATATCAGACATGTCTGACAGTTAGTTTGGATATGATCATGAAATCTAGGATATATAAGATTGAGTGGATATCTAAAATCGTTTCACTTCACATTTTGTGTAATTTATTGACTTAAATGCTCAACTTTTTTGCATGTATTTATTTTACCCTCAAAGATATTTTGAGAGTTTTTATTTTATTTATTAGTTTGAATGATTGTATGATGGAGTTACTCCTGTAAAATCATTTTAGTTACAAATCTGGTGTATTATCAGTAATATTTTCAAATAGTAATGTAATATAATGTAATATAGTAAAAGTAATATCACAATGTGCTGTTGAAAAGTTTGTTAAATGTTTCTAAGGTTGCTATATATTTTTTACATGTGATTTATCATTAGGAATTAGGATTGTTTAAAATATTTTGTTGGATAAAAAATGTTTTTCTAAGTGAGTTTTTGAAATTACATTATACTTTAATATGCTCTTGGCTGTGTCGTAAAGTAGTAAAAATATTGTGTAAGTTTTTTAACTACTTTTTTGGAATACCCATTATACAGTGTATTGTGTTAATTTTTGGGTTTGGTTTAAAACATTGGGAAAACTTTACCTCATGTACAGTGTTAACATACTTAAAATTATCAGTAGTGTTACTTTTTTATATTCAGTTTTTTTCCAAATTGTTTTTTATTGCTGTTTTATGGAACAATTAATTTTTGTTGGTATCTATAATTATTGTAGGCTACTTATTAGTATTTTTCAAATCAATGTTTATATTACAAAATTTTTATAATTTATATCTTAAATTAATTGTTATTTATTGACAAATTGTTATTTGTGTTTTATTATTTGTTTATTGATTGTATAGTTTATAATCTTGCTATGAAATATTAATTATTGACCCCAAGGGTACATCAAACGATTATCATAAAATTTAATTAATGCTAAGACACATGTATTTTTGAATAAACTTTTATTTGAAATGTAATTGTAAAAATAATGTCTATAATAATCTTGGTTTCATGTTATCAACTATAGTATAATTTTGTGATACCCCATCATTGATAAACAGAAATAAAACCCACTTATTGTAATACATTGACAAATCTTAATAATCAAATAGCAGATTTTTTCTATTCAGACATAAGATTTACAAAAATTAAAGAGATATATCTTACCCTTTGCTTGAAGCTTGTGCCTTATCTTAAAAGTATTATTTTGAATATCCCTTTTGTGTAAAATAAATGTATATACTTTTATAGATTACAAATATTCACGTTCCTTATTATTAGTCTTATTTTGCATTAAAACCCTTTTGACCATGTTATTCGATTCAGAATAACAAACTGGATCCACCTGTTAGTGATCATTGGTCTTTAAAATGGTCCTGACTAATAAAACAGCCGATCATCAACAGCTGTACAGATCATCTTACACCATTCTACACTCATATTTGGGATAAAATATGCACCTAGGTTGCATCCCCATCTCGATTAATAATGATAATCCAGTAATAATAAAAACGGCAATTCTACTAAAAAATCACACACTGTCATTTTTTTTATGTTGATACCAGTCATTGGCTCATGAATATTACAAACCCACAAACCTCTACTCCCCTAGCTCCAATGTATACTTAGTTAAGTAAAAACAAATACTATGTGGTAATACCTACCTATATGGCGGCCAACGTGGGTCTCTCAGTTCTCTCATTCAGTGCCAATTCTACCTCCTGTTCCTGTTGTACTCTCCATTCGTTGTCCAAGACGTGCCATAGACGCTGGCAATGGACGCTCAGACTTCCAAGCATTGATTTCAATGGGCCCGTTGCCCAAAAAGCTCCTAACACTTGAGACGCTGTCGGGACACTGCTTCCGGAGCAAACAGGGTCGCTGATGGTGGCCAGCGTCTATTGCAGTGTTGTATCCCGTGCTCTCAAGTTTCGATGTCTTGCAAGAATAGTGCACAGTCTTATTTTCTCTTACGAAGATGAAAAGTTGATTGAAGCAGTGTATGCTCATCCTGCACTAAACGACTTACAC
The DNA here is from genome assembly GCF_028750875.1 of Macrosteles quadrilineatus. Classification (NCBI taxonomy): domain Eukaryota; kingdom Metazoa; phylum Arthropoda; class Insecta; order Hemiptera; family Cicadellidae; genus Macrosteles; species Macrosteles quadrilineatus. The sequence goes on along the minus strand of NW_026542602.1, from coordinate 103,447,224 downwards.
AGAGACTGTGAGTACACAATCGAGGTTCACTTACAATGTCCAGAATTTTCTCATATTTTTCTTCGATCAACAGAATTTTCAACAGTTTGTTCTTAACACTAATAATAAGAGCACTAATACACTACAGTCACGTAGCAGCCAACTGTCAATATTAATAGACACGTTCTTGGTTGGATGTGATGGGATCTAAAGCGATCGATACCCGGCGATCCCCGCTCTGTGACGATCTCTTCAGACGCGTCTGTTGCGTCCGTCGCTGAGAAATGGACGCTCATATAAGTGATTGCTAAGCTTTGATTTCGTTGAGCCCGTTGCCTAAGAAAGAAGTGCCTCTGACGCTTGAGACGCTGAGTCTGCTCTGGGAACAGACGAGATCACTGGTGGCCGCGACTATTGCGTCTAGACATTTAAGTCCATGATTACGTTGTCCATGTTGATTACATTGAAGACGTGTCTGTTACGTCCATCAATGAGAAATGGACGCTTAGTGGCTGCTAAGCATTGATTTTAATGCACAATAGGCCAATTGTCCAAGAAGCCCCTGGACGCTTGAGACGCTAAGCGTCTTACGCGGGGCCCTGCTCCGAGAGCAGACGGGAATGGGAGCTGATGGCCAGAGTCTATTGTAGTGTTGTGCCGCGGCCTGTAGTTAAAGGTGGCCGTGCCTGAGCTGAGTGTCTGGTTGCCAGTGTTGCCAATTGCGGGGAAAATCCTCGTTTTTCGAGGATTTCCAGACCCTGCGAGGATTTATGCGAGGATTCAGATTTTGCGAGTATTTTCGAGGATTTTCAGGTAAAGCACCTAGGATTTTTCTGATAATCGAGTATTCTCAGTGCCTAGGTCTCTTTAAAAATATATTGAAAATCCCTCTGAATCTAAGCATTGAATGAACAGCGTCCGCAACTGAAAAAAGTCAATCATCAATGATACAATGAATCAACCAATCAAATCTAAGAACAAGTAGATGAAGAAGAAGACAATGAAATGAGGGTGAACTTAAAACTAACTAACTGCCGAACTGGAAACTGGACTGGACTGACTGAAGTGAGGTGAAGTAATGCTATGCTCAGCTCCAGCTGTCGCTGTCAGCTCAGCTGAGCTGTGTGCTATAAGCCTGTAATTATGAAGTGAATGTGAATTCGAATTGAACTACTGAGGATATGACTGGGGCCGATATGTGTTTAACAATAAACTACCACACCTTTTTAGCATTTTCACCTGTACAGAAACTTGTCGTTTGTTGGTTGCCTTCAGTTCAAATTTCCTTTCACGTAGGCCTACGTAGTAGAACCCGGTAGAACCTAACAAATTATGATTTATTACTCAGCTGTTCATGATGATTGGACTTTAAATCAATTATCCTGGCTGATGAAATATTAGTCAGTAACAAAGTTACACAGATCATCTCACACCATTCTACACTCATCTTTCACTCAAATTTGGGTAAAAATACGTACCTAAAATGGCGACCCCATTTCAATAATTTAGAATTTGTTAATTTTCAAAGTTAATAACAAATATTATTATTATTATAAGTATTATATAATGTATAATGTATTTTTTCAGGTACCGTATAAACACAGGGGTTTTTCTTATTTGCATAGTATTAAGACACGACCCGGCCACGGCCACGTATAAGGCGTGATTACGAGCTTACCTAAATTAGAATACCCTAAAAAAAAATAGTTTATGATTTATTAAAGAATTTCGACGTCGACATCAGCACACCCACAAATTAACCAAGATAAACTACTTATTCAGATTTGACAAAAATGTCAGGGCACAGGGATGGAAAACATACTTTTACCATTGATTATAATGCATGCGTTAAATCATAGATAGGCCTAAATATATTCCATTGTGTTGATTGGTCTATGGCTATTGGCTAGACCAATACTCACACATACTATTTACCAGAGCCCCTAATTTTTTAGCGAATTTCCCATATAGGGAATAAGCTATTACCGTAGTACTCATGGTAAGACCTGGACCCGGGACCGATTTTTTTTTTCGTTTTGAGGTCCCTAGAGGCCAAAAACACCATCCGTTCAAATTCATATATATATATATTTATATATATATATATATATGTGTCCGTTAGCGCGATAACTCGAGCAAAAATGATCCGATTTTGATGAAATTTGGTACAAACGTGTAAACCTACGTTTATTCGAACGAGTTCGCGAACCAGCATGATCGGACCATGGGAACAGGGGTTTATGGGGGCTTTTATGGGGTAAAAATGGGTTTTTCCTATTTTTTACCCAAAAAACATAAAATTTTGAAATTTCTTTCCAAACTATTTTGTAGAGCTTAAAAAAACAAATAATTTAGTATATTGAAGCGTTATAATGCGCCTAATGGTTACGGAGAAAATTCCAAAAAATTGTTAATTTAAAATTCCCATGTTATTCTTATGGAGAATAAGTAAACCGTTGTAGTGTGCTTGTTTATTAACATATTTTGCCCAAATTTGGAAAATGTTTTTATTTCTTACTAACTATTAACATTTTACATAAAAAAACACTTTTACCCTCCCTGTTGCAGCAAACCTAAGTATGTGTTAAACTGATTCTATTTAAATAGGGAATAAATGTGATATTTTTAAGGAGACATTTTAGTCTAAATCCAATCAGGCAAATGGAAATTCGCTTAGTCTGCAGGTTTGCTGCGGCGGGGGTATTTTTTAAAGTACGATAGGTTAATCTGGTTAATGCATCTTTGTTTGGTAATTTGCACCTCTAGTAAAAAAAGAATAGGTGGAAACGTATATTATCATGTAAATATGGGGAAATTTCAAATTATTTTAATCTTTAGATGCTATCGAGGATTTTGGGAGTAATTTTAGAATCCTTGCGAGGAAAATCGAGGATTTCCGTCGTTCCATGCGGGGAAAACCAAAGAGGTCGGTTGGCAACACTGCTGGTTGCCTGTCTGCTGCCTGCTGCTGTGAGTGACTAGCGTCTAGCGGCACGACCTTCCACAGTGGTGCACAACTAAGTCGGGTGGTGGGGTTATGAAGGGGAGGTAGGGGAGGTGACGACACAGCCGACGCGACGGCTTGCTTGGGGGGAACGTACAAAGTACAAGCGTCCAGCCGTCCAAGCTACGTACAAGTTCAACTCCAGCTCAGCTCGACACTCTGACAGACGACACAAATTAAGATGTTATTGTTTTTGCCTGTACGAATAATTAAAATATGACATGGTAAGTAGAAAAAATATTACTACTTAGTTTATTATTACAATATGAGTGGGCAGAACAAGAAAAAAATACGAAGTTACAAACCTAAGAACAGTTTCCATTCTGTCTAGGCTTCCATATTTTCCAATATTTTTGCTTGCTTTTATATTGAATTGGAAGTTAAATATGACAATTAAATAATTTGCCTATCTAAAACAGGTGGCGCTATCCACAAATTAATAGGTAACTTACCATCAATTTGAACTCAAACTTAGCTATTTTAAACAAAACCCTTCTGGGAGAAATGTCATAAAATGCTCAGGCCTTTAGTCCAAGTATTTAATGTTTGCCAATATAGAAGACACAAGTTATTCAAGCCTAAAACACTTTAATGGGTAGGAAACTAATAACATTACTATAATTGTACCTTCCTTCCCTTTGCAGTCTTAGTCACCATCATGACTTGGACTGGACTCGTCCATTTAGGCCCTATTCTTAATATTAAGACTTAAGCATATTTTTAAAATGTAAAATAAGGTGCTTTCGACCTCTTATGTAAATAAACAATTATAAATGTCTGGAGACGATCTCGTTTGGATTTGGTGAGCGCTTCGATCTTGCTTCAGATTTGAAGGTGAGCACTAAAACCACTCCGCTACCCAGACAATGTTTTGTACTTAAAGAAATAAAATACAACATGTTAACAAACGTAAACTAATCTTTTATACATACTAATAATAACTTAATGTAGGTCCTACACAATTTAATTAATTGTGTGAGTATTATTGTTAGCCTAATTGGGAGTAACTTATGATGTGGCCTAGCCTAATAATAAATTTGTAATGATATTTTACACCTTATTAAGTTAGGCCTTTATATTTATACCTTACATGTTTGGTAGTGACAAACATTAACAACAGTAGCCGGATCCTTTTTATATTAGGCCACAGAAAAGTAGGCCTAACTTATTAAGTTAGGCTATTTTGAAAGTGTGAATGTTAATTTATCATTTGTCTTTCCAATGTCACATTTATGTTCTTAGACATATGTGCCTAAAGGACAAAACTGATTGTGGCATTGATTAATAAATTATATGGTTTCATAAAATTGTGCCTTTAATCATTGCAGAGAGGTGTGTTAAGTTAATACTTGACTATCTTTAATAATATTTTGTTTTGTTTTTAGATGGAGAAATCAATTGCAAAGTGTGGGTTCTGCGGCAAAGAATTTAGCAAAACAGCCTACCGCAACCGCCATGTAAAAGCAGTTCATCAACAAAAGGATGAAGAAAAGCCCAAGACGAAGTACACTTGTGTGCTTTGTGATAAAAAGTACAACCAAAAGTGTAGCTTGCAGAGACACATCAATTTAGTTCATCTACAACAGTCTGACCAGTATTTTAACTGTGACAAATGCAGCTACAAGACTGTCCACAAGTTTCATTTAAAGAGGCATACACTAAAGGTTCATAAAATAGCCAAAGAAGAAGTTTCGAAAAGGAGTTTTCCCCGACACAAGTGTTCTTTGTGTAGTGCAGTGTATAAAGATGTGCATCGCCTTCGATACCATGAGAGGAAAATTCACAATCATGGCGAACCTCCGAAACTTGTGTTGAAAAGACAATGTCCCATGTGTACTTTCCATTCAACAGGTCCAAAAGCTACTAAAGATATAAAAAACCACTTTTTGGTCACACACAATATACATGTTCAAGTTGAAAAACTAAATTTCCCCACTGTAGATAGTTTTTTTGCATGGAAAAAGGAAACTGAACGAAAAACTATTAGTTTTTTTGTTAAAAAACTCTCAACCTCAAAACTTATGATTTTTCGCTGCCACCGATGTGGTACATACAGAAAAAGACACTCGACTAATAACAGGCAACGCCATTTAAAAATTATGGGAACATGCAAAGTCGGAGCTTTCTGTCCAGCTAAAATGAAAGTTAAAATACTGGAAGACCAAACAGTAGAAGTACACTACACTTCAAAACATGTTGGACATAAGCCAGAATTAAAGCATATTCATCTGACCAGGGAAGAACGAGAACTAATTGCAACTCAGATTGCAACAAAAATTCCACACGACGAAATTTTAAAAGGGGTCAGGGGCAGTCTATCAAATAACACACTGAATCGAATACATTTGATGAACAAAAAGGATATATTGAATATAGAGCAGAGTTTCAATCTCAACAGTGAATCTATGAAACACCCCTTTGATCCAGTTAGTGTGGATGCTTGGGTTGAAGAACTCAAGACCTCTAAAGATGTCACTTTGTTAACATACAAGCCTCAAGGGGTATCCAATAATGAATTGCCCCAACTTAATGAGAATGATTTTTTCCTCGTGTTTATGACGAATGCACAAAGTGAAATACTTAAAAAATATGGAAACGACGTTATTTGTGTTGATGGCACTCATGGGCTAAACAACTACAATTTTCAATTGTATACTCTATTAGTCCTGGATGAGTGCCGAGAAGGGTTCCCCTGTTCCTTCATGTTTACAAATAGAGGGGATGAAAATGTTCTAACAATTTTTTTTGAACAGATAAAAAAACATGTTGGCAACATCACACCGAAAGCTTTTATGTCCGATATGGAAGAAGGGTTTTTTTCTGCATGGCATAAAACAATGGGTCCCCCAAGTATGCGTCTTTTCTGCACCTGGCATGTCCAGAAAGCTTGGCGGACAAACTTAAATGGAAAAGTAACCAATAAAGAAAAAAGAGAAGAAGTAAAAAAAATGTTATTTACATTGCTGTATGAGCTGGACGAAGATACGTTTAACGTACTGTTGCCTAAAGTTATCAAAAGGTTGGCTGATGATGAGGAAACCAAACCATTTGGAGAATATTTCTCTAAGCAGTATGTAGGCCAAGAGAAAAGTCAAGTGAAATGTTGGGCATACTGCCATAGAATCAACTCAGGTATAAACACGAATATGTCAATTGAAAATTTTAATAAGGTCTTAAAATATTGTTATCTGAAAGGCAAAAAAGTCAAACGTCTTGACAAGACCCTTTTTGCTATCCTCAATCTGATCAAAGACAAGCTATTTGATTTAATTATCAAGATTGAAAAAGGAAAGCTTGTTCGGAAACTGCAATGCCTAAGGAACCGGCACAAGTCAAGTCTAAGCCTCGACAGTGAAATGATTACAAAATTATCAGATGGCATTTGGCAAGTTTTGTCATCAAAAAATGAAGAATTTTACACGATAAAAAAAATACAAAATTGTACAAACTGTCAGTTGGTATGTACACACTGCAAGTCGTGTTTTCATCAGTACAACTGTTCCTGTATTGACAATAGCATAAGGAACAATATGTGCAAACACATCCATTTATTATGCAGATCCATGTGTGGCGTTGAAGATGAAGTAAGTGTAGGCCTAACAGAAAATCAGGAAGATTTAATCATTGATGTGGATTGTGAAAGTGCTAACAAAATGGAATTTACATTACTGGATGAACTCAGTGAAAATATGCCTGTTGCATGTTCTAGTTCATCATTGGATGAAAAAAAGAAGGCTCTATTAGAAGAATTAAAGGCTATGGTAGAAGAGTCTATTGAAACAGAAGAAGAGTTGAATTTAGTGAAAAGTCATTTTAAAAAACTAATGCCTACACTGAAAGCAGCGAAGTTGGCTTCTGCAAGACCATTGCAGGTACAGTAGCGTTTCACTGTTTCAATTACTTTATAAGGAATGGTGGTCCTTGCGTATTATAACCAATAATTTTATGGGCAGTACTTTTAATATATACATAACTGACATATTCTGAATATTACTTAACCCTCCAAATGTCTCTAGTTTTGGTCTTAATGTTCACCCATTTATTGCACAATCGCAGGGTTTTATTAAAAAATGTATCTTAGAAACTTAAAAACAATGTAAAGTATACTGTTTTATATATCATTTTGTTTGGAAAATTATGGGCTTCAATGTAACATATAAAACATTACAAAAGAAATGTTCAACAATTTTTGTGGGGTTAACATTTCTCAAAAATAATAAAATAAATGAAAAAAATTTATGTTTGCGCTCAATAAATTGTTATAATTTATAAGTCTACAAATTTTTTAAAATAGCCACTTTGTTCAGAATTTTATGAGGATTCCAAATATATAATAATAAAATAACTTATAATAATAATATAATAGCGCAGAGCTGTCGCCGTAAACAGTGTTTGTGAGTCGCAAAAGCGACACATAACACTACAAGGGTTAACATATTTATCATAACCTTACCTAAGCTAACCTAACCACTGTTGCTATTAGGTAGTTTGGCTTCTACCTAATACCTAAGTACCGGAATGGAATTTTGTTTCACTCAAATACAGGGTAGGCCTACGGTATAAAAAACGTACGTAGCACCCACCGCATGATTGTGCTACGCAACACAACTTCTCCATGTCGCCTTAGTTGAAAGAATGCGCGAAACTGCCACTCAGTTGTAATAAATTAATTCACTACTATTTAAATCCGACTCAATAGCAAACGCACGTAACTCAAACGACCACTGCTCTATGACTGCATATAGCCGAATGGCATTGTGTTGACCACCCTCAGACAACGTTTCGCTGCAGAAAATTTATCTGTTTTTTGCCTCACCCTGTACAATTTTCCTTAATTAATAGTACCATGACTGCAGCTACCCTGTAGATTTAGTTTGAATGTAGGTCTTATTAATAATTTTTATACTTATTTTACTTATTTTTTTACAGAAAAGTGACAACCCTGGTTTTCCTGCAAACTCCAAAATCGAAAAACAGAGGAGGTTTTTAAGTACAAGGAAGAAGAGGGGACTCAATGTAAAAGGCCCAAGTAAATTAACCAATGAGGAGCGACAGAAGATCGCTTTGGACTTGCTTAAAGATGATCAAGTTTAGTAGTGTTTTATAATAGGCTAGTAAGACTATGTACATATAAATGTTTATATTTTTATTTACAAGTTTTACATATTATACAGCTCCATCCCTTTTTACTTCTTAGTTTTTTAACAAAAGACTTCTTTTAATCTTTTATAGATGCAAATGTGTGACTAGATTACTTATTGACAAAGCGTCAAAGACCGATTCACAAGTGTTCAAATTTCATATAGGCAATGCTCAGTAGATACTCATTCTTTCACATCATCGAGAGTATGTAAATAATAAAACTAAATTAACTCGCTTTTTTATTTATTTACTTATTAAGTGCAAACTTATTATCCATTTAACTGCTTGACTTAAAAACTTGTTATCCATATTGTCGATGTTGATGGCAATAAATGGATTTGATTTGTTTGAAAAGAAGATTGCTTTGGACTTGCTTAAAGATGATTAAGTTTAGTTGTGTATTATAATAGGCTAGTAAGACTATGTACATATAAATGTTTATATTTTTATTTACAAGTTTTACATATTTTACAACTCTATTCCTTTTTACTAGGCCTATAGACTTCCCAGAAACAAAACAACCCTGGGCCTATTCGCGCCGCGCAGGTTTGTAGGGTTCGTCACACCCACTTGCGCGAACGACGTGATTTTTTTGTTTCTGCGCAGGTTGTTTTGTTCTTGGGATGTCTATACCTAGTTTTTTTTTTTTTTTTTTTTTTTATAAAAGACTTCTTTTAATCTTTTATTGATGCTAATGTGTGACTAGATTACTCGTTGACAAATCGATTTTAAAAGTCAAAGACCAATTCACAAGTGTTCAAATTTCATATAGGCAATGCTCAGTAGATATCCATTCTATCACATCTTTCAGTGTATGTAATCTAAAACTAAATTGACATCTTTTTTATTTATTTACTTATTAGTGCAAATTTGTGATCCATTTAACTGCTTGACTTAAAAACTTGTTATCCATATTGTCAATGTTGATGGCAATAAATGGATTTGATTTGTTTCAAAAGAAAATTGCTTTGGACTTGCTTAAAGATGATTAAGTTTATGTGTATATTATAATAGGCTAGTAAGACTATGTACATATAAATGTTTTTTCATTTACAAGTTTTACATTTTTCACAACTCCATCCTTCTATCCACCATGTAATCTTAGGTCTCATGGAAACCCTCAACAATTTTAAAGATATGTGGTTATGTAAAATGTAAATGCAAAGCATTATTAAACACGAGTTTTTGTATTATTATTTACTGTAATAAATATTGTTACCATTGAAATATTTTTACTTAAATAACAAAAACAAATGTTAAAAGTCTACGACCGGTGTGGTACAAATCAATGTGTTCTGTTCTTCACTGAACACTGTGCAGTAAGTTCTAACCATAGACTAACCAACACAAGAACACAAGGGAGTAGTTTGATGATGGTTCTATTCCAACACTATGTGGGGAATACTCAGGATAAAACAAAATATTGTAAAATGATCTACAGTAGTGCAAAGTGGTAGAAGTAGGCCTATTGATTTCCATCCTCAGAAGTCAGAGTACCAGAAGAATTGGTCTTATAAAATTTAGGGAAAAAAGACATACAGGTACAGTAGGCCTATATTTTTGGTAGGTTGGGCAATGACTAGACGTATAGACACTTTTTATTTAATCTTAGTCACATGCTAATTCGAATGATTGAAGATAGAATATTTCAATACAGGGTTGTTGCCATAAGAAATAATTTCTTCTTAGTTAAAAGTATGCCTAAGTTAAGACAGGTAGGTACCAAAATAAAAATATCTAACATTTTAGCAAAATTGGCCAACAGTTACCCAAAATCAAAATGTGATCAAGTCAAACCTTGGAAATCAATAATAAGTTTGATTTCTTTTAAAGCCACACTCAATTCACAGATTTCAATTTTTGATAGAAAATAAGGCCTAAACTTACTACAGTATTATTTATTTATCTAGGTCTGAGTTGAGATAGTTAAACAAAGTGATAAGTTAAAGCAGTGTCAGTGTAGCCTAGGCTAATGACTACCTGACAGATATTACTATAGCCCACGTCTATTATTTTCCTTTAATTTTATATTTTATAACTCAAATCATTCAATTTAATATAATTAGGATGTATTGTTTTAGTTAGAATTATAACATTTTTCTGGTGTTATTAACACTTCTCATACCTATTAATTAAATAGACAAAAGAAGTATTACTCAAAGTGAATAATAACCCTTTTTTATTGAAGTACATCTATAAAGTAATAGTAAATTTAATAACGTTTTAGAGTGATATCGTATTGTTTTGGGGACACGTCTCTTTCCTTTCCTCCTCTCAGTTAGTTTGTCAGTTGTCAGTTCTCTCCCTCCGCGGCTCATCTCCCCCTTATCCCCACCACAATCCAACTTAGCTGTGCACCACTGTGGAAGGTTGTGCCGCTAGACGCTAGTCTGAGACTGCTCACTGCTAAGTGCTCCTTAGTCCTTCCTGCTGACCTGACTCGACTGTGCTAGTCTAGTGCTGTCGGGGTCGGGTCTCGGGTCGGTAGAAAAGAAAAGAAACTAGAATAGATTTAGTAGAGAGAGAAACGAACGAAACTAACTGCTGGGAACTCCACAACAATGACAAACACAAATTTTGAGGTGAATAATTTGTATTTATTATAATCTAGAAGCCCTTTTATTTTCTTAGACTTTTATTCTTTAACAAAATAATTATTTGAAATTAATTTTGAGTATCAAACATTCCGATTCCATTCTTTGTTAAAACCATTGTCATTTCCATTTGGCTAACCTCAAAGTGTGGTCTCTATGAATGATACTTGCTTATTTAAATAAAACGAGCTATCGATTAATACCAAAGTATCGGGTGTACACATCAATAAGTATGTCAGAGTGGGACAAAGTTACTTCAGTTAAAATGGCCCAAAATTCTCACAATATCCAATTTGGTAGCAAATTTCCTTCCAGGCCTAGGCTTAAGTTAGTCTATTACCAAAACAAGGGTTTGTTCTAGGCTAAGTTTGTCAAGTATTTTGCTTACCTAATGTAGGCCTATTCAGTGTTAAGTTAACTTAAGTAAAATCATGTAATGCTGTGGGTAAAAACATTCTAAACAAGTTCAAACTTAAAGCACAGAAATTAACCCTACATAAGCTAATACAAAAATAAATGTTGTCGATACTAGCGTCCAATGTCACCAATATTAACTAAACTTAAGTTAGACAAGATAAACGAGCTTCAAATTTTACAATGCGATGAGAAGTCTACTTGTGTTGGTTAGTCCAAGGCCCCACTAGAAAAACATGCCATGCTGCAGGATCCATGACGTCACACTAGTGGATAGATTCATTGATAGATTCACTGCTATATTCCATATGTTTTAGGTAAATAAGCCGGCTGTTTGTCAGATTTTAATGGTAAGATTTTACTTAGTACAACTATCCACCACTGTGACGTAGTGTTGAGCTGCCCGCACTGCAGCATGGCCTGTTTTTCTAGTGGGGCCTCGGTTCGTCTAAGGTAGGCTGGGATAAAATAAAGTGAAGTTTTTTTTTATGTTTCACTTTAGGATCTATCAGAATTATAAGTTAGGCCGATTGATTTAGGCCTATACATTATCTTAAAGGGGATTTAGGGAAATAAAAATAGCTTGAATGAAATTAGGATCTTTAATTTACAGTATTAACTTAGGCCCTATCCGTGTGGTACATGCAAAAGGCATTGTCAAGGTTAATAAACAACAAAGACCTATTTACACAAATTTTACGTCATATCTCTAAATTATAGCCTAGAGATGTAAAATAGGCCTACCTGCATTTTTAATTAATTATTTATGATTATTCAGCTACACACTAAGGCTTAATAAGCCATGCATGTTGTATATTTATATTTTTATCAAATATCAAGAAACTCAACGTAAAATGATTATTGTCGTGTAGCCGATTGGAAGGTGTGTATTGTGTAGCCTATATATTTTACTTTAGTTTAGAAAATTAGAACATACCTACTATGCAAATTACATGCACAACAATTACTGGTACTAAATAAATATTGATATACTATTGGTCCAAATTCATACTTAAAGACTTTGAAAATGGTGTCTGTAGGTATATGTTTATGTAGTATATTTAATTTAAGTTATAGGGGGAAGGGTTTGTTGAATAAGCTTATTTTTAACAAAACATATTTTTAGTTGTAGGCCTACTATTGATAGGTATACCCATATTTGAAACTTAAGGTCTATGTATCAATTTGAGTCTTGATTATGAGAAACATTCTATCAAATCTTTGGTCAGTAATTTTGTCAACACATTATTATAGTCAAAGAGGTAACAATTTATTATTAAAGAATAATTATTTCTTATGTGATCGTTGGTATTTACCCAGCCCATAACATCATCTAAGATTATAAGAACGTTCTTATAATTTTATAATTCCCCACCTACGGTTTTAAAGTTTTGTCACAGTTTATTGGCTGAACAGATCTATGATATATTCAATGCATCACTGGCAAATAGTATTTACCCTAAAGCATTTAAATCGGCCTATGTCATTCCTATCCACAAATCAGGAGCTATTAATTATGTTACCAACTCTATAGTAGTATGCCTTACTCAAATCCTGCCTGCCGTGGCCAAAGTTTTTGAAGACATCTTTCTTAACCATATCAAGCTCAAACTGGTTAGCATAATTTGTCCTCAGCAGCATGGTTTCATGGCAGAAAGGTCTACTGTTACCAACTTAACACTTCTTCAGTCAACAATTCAAGAAGCCTTTGTCACGAACAGTCAGTTGGATGCTGTATATTTGGATTTCTCCAAGGCGTTCGACGCGGTGGATCACACTCTCCTCCTGCGGAAGCTGCTTGTCCAGGGGTTTGGAAACGGAGAAATAAAGTGGTTGGCCAGCTAGGCCTACCTCCAAACCAGAAAGATGTACGAGAACTTTGTGTCCGCAAACTCGCCTGAGTTGATCTTTTGCTCTGGGGTTCCACAAGGATCATTGCTCAACCATTATCTCTTTTCACTCTCTATAAATGACCTGCCTGGGGCTCTTCAGAGGAATTCTCTACTTTTTACTGATGATGTGAAAATCTTCTCTATCATATTTTCAGAAGACGACTGCATACACATTCAGGAAGATTTCCACATGGCTGACCACAGCGCCAGACCAACAGGATGAAAATTAACATCAAGAAGTGTGCTCCATTGTTGTCATACTCCAATAATGTTTGAATATACAGTGTGTGGTGAACCCTTAACCCGAATTCAGCAGGTAAAGGACCTACGTGTCATTTTGGCACCTTCACTAAACCCCGATGTGAGTAACATAACTCACATCTGCAGCAGAGCAAATAGAATGCTTGGCTTTGTCATCCGCTATTCTAGACACTTAAGCGATATGATGGCTCTGAAGACTGTGCATTGGTGGGCCAGATTCAAAAGATGCCTAATTGAAGAACTGGAGGGCATTCATAGAAGGCTCATTCAAATGATTGGGGCTAGGACCGGAATTCCTTACCGGCACGTCCCAATTGAAGACATTTCCCTTCTGTGGTTCATTTCACATCTTTGGCTCCAGTCTCTTGTGAGTCGTAGGTTTTTGCTGACATTGTGCTGCTACACAATATCCTCAATGTAAGGTTGACTGTCCAATGAACAGCAAAAAGGGCCACAAAAACCTAGGATGATCCTGTGCCTGGTATTATTCAGGTCACCATCATCCTAGACTTACTTGTTGCAGACATCCACATACTGTATATATTAATGTTGATTTGCCTCATATTTCTTAGACTATTTATCTTGTTATAGTTGTTGCTGTGGTTGTTATCTATTTATATATTTATTGTCGTTGTTATATATATTTATTGTCATTGATACATTTGTACTTATATTTATTGCTGGGTGATTATTGTAAAAAAGTGTATTTGAATTATGTTACAGTCACTTGAGAGAAATAATTTATTTATGTCTAGTTTATAAAATTGGAGATTGCCAATAAATATTCCACTTCTTCTATTATTCTTTTCTATTTAAAGGCCATTGGTTTTCAAATTTGAATAAATTATATCTTTAACAGATGGAGGTTGATGAAAAGTCGGCCAAAGGAGAGGGCTTCCGGCCGTACTACATCACAAAGATTGAAGAGCTTCAGTTAATTGTTGCAGAGAAAAGTCAAAACTTAAGACGTCTCCAAGCCCAACGGAACGAACTCAACGCTAAAGGTACAACTGATACAAACCTCACATTGCATTCAGTGGTCCATTAGGCCTAAGCCTAAAGAGATGTCTAATTATTTTAATTAATTTGTTCAGCCATATATTTTTTTACCGCTGTCATTTAGTTAGGTACTAAAATTAAAAATTTGCTTAACATATTTTCAGCTCCCTAGCAATATTTAGGCCTACTATAACGGATATTTGCAGCATTATGAACTATTTGTTGGTAATCGTATTGATGATTATTGAGATTGAAAAAAATTGTTTTCAGTAGGCCTGGTTAGTTGTTAAATCTACCTAAAAGCTATTTGGTGAAGTAGGCTAATGTTTATTCATTTTTTAAGACAGTTAAGGCATTTCACTCATGCTTAAAAAAGTAGCTTAGGCTAAATAAAAAAAACATTTTTAAAATTGGTCTCTACTGAGGACCGTTCATCACGTTTTAAAAGACGACATATGTCCATTAAAATATAAAAAAATGTCTCTTCTTAACAATTTTCTCATTTACCAGTTTGTTTTCTTTTTTAACTTTCAACTGACTAACCTAGCCTACCGGTATCGAAAAAAAAAAAATTGAAGACAGAATCTTTTTGAGGAAAACTAATCCTTTCTTGAAATAACCTAAGTTGGCGACACAGGCATATTTTTTTCTCTCTTGCAAGAAGCTAACTACAGCATTTCAATAGGTATTTATTTATTTATTCCCTAATCATCACACAAGTCCTCAATTAGCTGGATAGCTCAGTGGTTATAGTGCTCGCATAGTATTCAAAAGGTCGCCGGTTCAACCCTGAGAAGAGTATAAAGCTTTTTGATGGTTCAAAACTGGACCCAGCTGTCCTTGATCATTGGATTTTTATAAATAGTCCTGGCTAACAAAAAAGTTGGTCTTAATCAGGAACACATATACATAAGGCATCTCAATCATCTTTATTCTACGCTCATCCTTCACTCATATTTGGGTTCAAATACGCACCTAGGTGGTGTCCCCATCTTAATTGATAATTATAATCCCAATATATTGTATTGTACGTTAATATTTCCTTTGCTTACAAATGTTGATGTCACAACATTATTTAATATCCTACCTATATCGTGTATGCAATGTAAATGTTTTTAATGAGAAAAATATATAATAACTTTGTAGTTGTGTTTACTGAAAGTTATTGTTTTACAGTGAGAATGTTGCGTGAGGAGCTACAGCTGCTACAAGAGCAAGGCTCGTACGTAGGGGAAGTTGTAAAGCCGATGGACAAGAAGAAGGTTCTCGTCAAAGTTCATCCTGAAGGAAAATTTGTCGTAGATTTAGACAAGAACATTGATATCAACGACGTGACACCTAACTCACGTGTCGCACTGCGCAACGAGAGCTACACTCTCCATAAGATTTTGCCCAATAAGGTACAGCAAGACACAGTCTATTAAATTGTAGGCTCAATATTTTCTTAGTACTAGTAGTATATGACTCGTTAGTTTTTGTATCAGGTGCCTATTAACACATTCATTGACTATAATTGGATACTGAAGTAGACATCCCATCTTTATTGACCAGCCGTCGCCAATTTTGTATTGAAAAAGAAGGTAGTTATGTGAGCCAGTCACAGAATGCTCTAGGGTGTAAAATTTCATTTTCTACCTTATTTTAGGCTTCTGATCAAGTTTTTTGGTCATAACTATCTCCATAGCCCATAATAAGTCTTTCCATTAGTTTGACTTGGTAAAAAAAGTTTCCATATTCAACAGAAATTATTAATTTATTTAGATCAGCACAATCAGTCAAGGTGATTTTGATTAAAGATCTGGCGAAAAATTTATCATGGGGATGGAATGTCTAGTTGTATCAATAGTCAAAGGTACTAGTTTCTGTAGACGAATGGCATCATTCCTATAGTGGCTATAGTCTCGCTTCTGGTACCTTCGAAATTCTCTTAACTTGCTAAAAAGTTATGTTATGAGAATTTCAGTTAGGACTTAAGGTGGACCTATATTACATGGTGGCCATCTTTATATTCTTGATGTTGATCTATCTTGATTTTGGCTCATTCTTGCTTATAGTTGATACTGGTCGATGTTGCACACGTCAGGGATCCCTTGAAAAATGCTGTATTGTTTCTAAAACGATTGACATATTTTAACATGTCAATGTAGTGTCACCGTTGTTTCCAACACACAGTAACAATCAATCACACTATGAAATTTGGTCTTGTAGATAGGCCTTCTCCATAGATCCGACGAAAGTGCTGTGGATTTTGATGTCTCATGATTTCTCAGGTGGATCCTTTGGTTTCCCTTATGATGGTGGAGAAGGTCCCTGACTCTACATATGAGATGGTGGGAGGTCTGGACAAGCAGATCAAGGAGATCAAAGAAGTAATAGAACTGCCTGTCAAACACCCAGAACTTTTTGACGCTCTTGGTATCGCACAACCCAAGGGTGTACTGCTATACGGCCCACCTGGCACTGGTAGGCACACTCGTATATGTCTTAGACTACTTACATATCTCAGTTTGAAATTCATTGTTGGTGATGGTGAGTTAATATTGTTCAAAGGTTTTTGCGGACATTTTCCATCACAATGGTAAATAAACGGTCACAGCATTCTGACACATACTTTCTCCCATAAGCTTGTCATCAAAAGTTGTAAGTGATATCAGCAAATTTATATCATCTGCATACATTGTGGTATTATCAAAAGGTGTGATGCTAGACAAACACTTAACATAACACAGAAAAAGTAATGGACCCAGAATAGAGCCTTGAGGGACTCCGATTTTAATAGGTATCTTTGATATTTGAATTATGGTGTATTGATTGATTAAAATGATTAAGATGTTTAACTTCAACAGTTTTCTGTTTTTTTTTTGTTTTTTTTTATCTGAGTCAAATTATGGTAAAGCCCTATTTTCTATCCCCAGTTTTTGAAGGACTACGAGTAGGCTTAAATGGGATACGCTGTCAAATGCTTTACTAAGATCCATAAAAATGCCAATTGTTTTATTACCCTTATCCAAAGAATTTAAAGCTGACTCAATAAAATCAATCCTGGCTGTTTGTATTGATTTCCCAGCCTTAAAACCATGCTGCTCTTTGTCTAACAGTTTGTTACCCTCTAAAAATTCTGTTAACTGAATAGCCATAACTCGTTCATAAATTTTGGAAAATACAGGAAGTAATGACAGTGGGCGATCGTTTGCAACTTCTTTACAGCCATCTGCCTTTAATGGAGTCTTGGCCGTTAGAAATCTTTAACTTGTCCAGAAAAATACCTGATATAAAAGATGAATTTGTTACATGACACAACAGTTGCACGACTGCCTTTAACTCCACTCCAGGCCGCGACCTTCGAAGTGGCAACGTCGCAAGTAGCGTTGAAACGGCTGTTTTGTTTGGAAGCAGCTAATGGTATTTGTGTATTTGCGAAAGCTTAGTTACTGGACTATGAAAATATTGAGTTTTGACTCCACTTAAAATGTACAGATATAGATTTTCAATTGATATTGTTTTGGTTTTCAATTCTGTATGTTTTATTTTCAATATTTTAATAAATTTATGTTTATAAATGTATATATATAATTCTGTAAGACCAAATTTTTACCAGAAAATTGTGGACGTCCGGTAAGTTGCAGAAAAATTGGGAGGGGTCTTAAATTAAAGGTCTTGACCCCAGGGACTCAGGAAGAATAGCAGAATTCCCATAAAGTTATCAGAAAACGAGATAAAACGTAAAATATCCACCATAAGAAATGCATGGGGACTGAAAAACGTCTGCATTCTATCAGCTGTTACTTATTTATTTGCAATGTTTACATTTATCCCAAAAGTCAATGTTGGTAAATAATGTTTCAAAATGAATTGTGTTTATTTTTTTTGTTTTCCGTTTTTATGATGAGTGAAGTAACTAGACAGGGTAGGGGAAGACCTGCAAGACATGGAAGAAAGTCCAGGAATTAAACAGACTTAACCCTTTTACCGCCACGGACATAAGCAACATTGTGCGCGAAGACCGCCGAGCGCTACGTCAGCTGACTGTCTGAAGGTCGCCAACCCATCAGCTGGCGACACGACTGAGAATCGCTGCGGCGAAATCCACTAATTTGCCGACATCTATTGAAACGATCATAACTCCGCGTAAATAATAGCTAGACCTTTAATTTTTTGTTTGTTTTGTTTGTCTTTAACTGTTCTACATGTACATATATAGTTTGGAAAGCTTATACCACTTTTTAGTTTTATAAATATGAAAAAGTTTTAAAAAAATTGTAAATTTACTATAAAATTTCAATTTAAAAATTTTAAAACGTGTATATATATAACTTTTTTATGCATAAACTATACATTTTCGGAAACATAATTATCTTATGAGACCACAACAACATTTCTAAGAAGAAATATTCATAAATAAAGATATACTATTAAAAAATAACAAAAGTTGTATTTTTCACAAAAAGGCATTTTTGGGATATTTGCTAGGTACAATTATTGCTCTGTAACAATTTAGCCATTGCAGTTTTTCTACGTGAAATTATTACATCTAGAAATATTTTCCAGTTAAAAACAAGCTTCCTCATAGCACTATAAAATTAAATTCTAATTCTAAATAGTTTTGAAAATTATTTTGCTGAAACTCACCAAAATATTCCTGGAGTTGAAGTTTCTATGTTTCTATGTCCAGGGAGTTAAATGACACACACACAAATTAAAGGAACACACAACCAGTTTTTAAAGAGTAAAATTAACAAATTTGAGTAATATTTACATATTTACATACACAAAGGCGTTTATGTCTATTGTTGACACTTGTGACGGGGCAGACAATCCAAATGGCAACCGGCCTTGCAGTTGACACATACGGTTCTGCTGCGTCTTCTCTTGCCTTCCGGGTTATTTTTGCCACTACATACACAGCATATTTTTTCCTTGTGTCCTTCGAGTTTTTCCACCCCAAACCCTTTCTTGTTTCTGGGACCATCACCGCCGCCATCACCACCATGAACATTTGCCGCGTTTTTGGCTGTCAGCCATTCATCTGCCAGGGCCTCGATTATGGAGATTTGAAATTGTAGTCGGGAAACAGGCTTGTCAGTGTTTTGTTTGTATAACACGTAGGCATTAAGTACCATTCGGCCGAATATATTAAAAATAACCTTCTTCCAATGTTTCATACATCTCCTCTCATCCAAATATGTATACAACATTTGATCCGTCCCGTCTATTCCCCCCATTCCATTATTATATTGGTAGACGATGTCCGGTTTATTTTTGATCACAACCCTGCCAGATCTTCGTATTGCATACCTTACGTTCCTTGCCACAGATTTTGTTGACAGTAGAATAAATTGAGATTTGTTAGTAGCTTTCTCCCGGAATGCCATCTGCAAAACCGCTCCCTTCCTCACATAAACCTTTTTACCAACTGGGTACTTTCCTTTGAGTTGGCGAGGAATACCCTTGCGATCCAACCTTTGTGTTCCGGTTAGGTATGTAGATTTGCTGTACAAGTATCTGGCAAGTTTTTTTGTATCAAAAAAATTGTCTAAAAACAAGTGATATCCCTTGTTCAGAAGATTTCCCATCTCGAGTAGTTTTACCACGACTGTCGCCCCTAATCCATATTTATCTATCCTTGCACGGTCGGTTTCGTACCTAGCACCCTTGTAGCAGTAAAACTGTGAGCAATATTTGGTTAGAGCATCGCACAGGACCCAAAGTTTTATGCCCCACCGATGGTGCTTCTTTTTGGGGATATACTGTGTCATGGCAATCCGTTTTTTTGTTCCCACCAAGGATTCATCCACTGACAATTTTTCATAAGGGATATAGTAAAGGCGAAAAAGACGGTTGCAATGGTCAATTAGCGGTTGAAAACGCCCACATGGGTCGTAGTTCGGCTCATTCTGATTTGGGAGGGTGTTTGGGTCAACCAGATGAAAAAACTTCAATAAAATTTCGAATCTATTTCGACTGAATAACTTGCTAAACCAGGAGTTAGATTGGGAAGAACTGGTAAACCAGTAACTCTCGACAGTAGGTTTTTTGATGATTCCCATGTTTAGGATTACGGAAATGAAACCTTTCATTTCTTCCACGCTTG
Source organism: Macrosteles quadrilineatus (assembly GCF_028750875.1). Lineage (NCBI taxonomy): Eukaryota > Metazoa > Arthropoda > Insecta > Hemiptera > Cicadellidae > Macrosteles > Macrosteles quadrilineatus. The sequence continues at coordinate 103,426,848 of NW_026542602.1, read as the reverse complement.
TGTTTACCCAAGATCGCAGTCGGCTTCTGGGGCTTATATTGCCCTCACGATAACTCAAATACCCTTGTGCATATTTGTTTGTTTCTACTGCAAATGTGTTCAACAACACATTGGTAAAAAATAAATAGAAGTAAGCTATTGGGCTGGAGTTTCGGGGGGGACAATGTCTGGGTCCGGCCATTTCCGTAAAAGGAAACATTTCAGGATAGCCAGGATCTTGACCGTCTTCTATTTCCTCCCACTCACTACTTTCACAATCAGAAGTTTGTGCCGGTACTCTGGGTCCTGTAGGTCCATTTTGATTACGCCCACGTACACGTACACGACCACGTCCACGTCCAATGCTAGAACCTTGTCCTCTTCCTCGAACGATCGAACGATTTTCAATGCGTTGCATATTCTCTGGAATGCCTGGGTCGTCCTCATCTGAACTGCTATGTGTTGCAACATCTGGAGGCCTATCTAATGCCATGGTTTGATTTTCCTCAGATCGTTGAGACACTAAACCACCTGAAGGTCCAGGTAAATTTATATTAAAACCAATAGGCCTACGCCCACGATCCATGTTCAGAGATAGCAGGGATTCTAAACGAGTTTGTTGCGGATCCGGATTATACGTCGGATCTTTGTCTGTATCATCCACAATGTCGTCAGAGTCGGAAGACGATATATCGTCAAGAAGGGAATCACGGTCTTCATTGTCACTAAGTACCTCGTATCCACTCGCAACTATCTGGTTCACAAGTGTATTTTCACTTAAGGGCGAAGCGGGGCACCTTTACTCATTTCTAACACTAGCACAATATAAAAATTACTATAAAACTTTGTTATAACTAACAAAAGGCGAAATCACAACATCACTGACCACATACAACAGTAAACAGTAAGACAATGACAGAAATCCCGCCAACAGACAGATTGCCGCCAACGTCAGGTGGCGTAGACAGCGTGGCGCCAAGACGTTTGGCGCGAGACCACGGCCTACTTGATCGAAACGACTTTACACGTTAGTATATTGTAAAAACTACCTTTAACAATAAAAACAAAAAGAACAGCCATTTATAATGATTCCATGCCTTTAACAAGACATGAAATTAATGGAAATCGGTCTATAAATAACCGCGCAGTAATAAAAATACGAAAATACGATCTAATCGGCCCGTGGCGTTTCTCGCACTGAACTGCAGCGACGATCATATCGGCCCACGGCGGTCTTCGCGTCAAATTTGCGAGCCGATGAGATCGGTCGGTGGCGGTTTACACGACTTCAGGTAAGTCCGATCTAATCGGCCCGTGGCGGTAAAAGGGTTAAGAAATGCAAAAGAGAACGTCATGTAGGGCCTAACTGTGAAAGAAATCCAGAAGCTGTTTTACAACCTGTCTTTAGAAGAACGCTGGAAAATCAGTTGAGTGTTGTTTCTCACAATCCTTGCATGCATTGTGGCGCATTTCACTTCGCAGAGGAGGCCTCAAATGGACATTTCAAAGCATGTTGCCACAATGGACATGCCACAACCACAAGTAAATGACGAACTAAAAGAATTGTTTTTACATGATTCGAACTTCATAAAAAACATAAGGCAATACAACAGTGCAATGGCTTTTGCGTCGCTTTTCGCTACACAAAAAGAGATTCCGGGAAATGGGCATTACTGTCTTAAAATTCAGGGACAAATTCATAGATATATTTCTGACTTCATAATAATTAGGTAATAATAATTTTTACGCCACACTACATTATTTAGACGAACTTCCCACGCAAGGATTCAGTCCAGAAAACAGCTGTTTGCCGCCAGCTTATTCAAATGGGGTTTCATTGCGTGATACTGTTCTGCAATGAGTTTTACCGGACACCAATCAGCTGATTACACTGTATTTGCGTAGGTAGCAATAATTGGTTATAAGCAAAAACATAACCTCTCTTAGAGGTTATGACTAGTGATTTTTAGTCCTTTAGTTGGTGGAAATATATAAGGATTTGTACAGATTTATTAGTATGGCGTAGGGATGGACGGGATTGAATTTATAGTTCGGGACGGGACGAGACGGGATTTGTATTTCCTTCCCGATTTTCGGGACGGGATTTTTTTCTGTGCATAAAAAGAAAGTACTGTATTGCAGTTATCAAAAAAGACATACAAAATCAATTTTTACCATTTGTGGCACTGATCTATAAAAACCAAAAAATGAGGTTGGTCGTGACTCGCGGGTCACGGGGTGGTCGTCTGTATGACTCCACGGTCACGGCGCGATCGTCGGTATGACTCCGCGGTCACGGGGTTATCGTCGGTATGACTCCACGGTCACGGTGCGATCGTCGTCATGACTCGCGGTCACGGGCGCGATCGTCGGTATGACTCGCGGTCACGGCGCGATCGTCAGTATGACTCCGCGGTCACGGGGTTATCATCGGTATGACTCCACGGTCACGGTGCGATCGTCGTCATGACTCGCGGTCACGGCGCGATCGTCAGTATGACTCCGCGGTCACGGGGTTATCATCGGTATGACTCCACGGTCACGGTGCGATCGTCGTCATGACTCGCGGTCACGGGCGCGATCGTCGGTATGACTCGCGGTCACGGCGCGATCGTCAACATGACTCGTGGTCACGGCTCGATCGTGAGCATGACTCCGCCATCACGGCATGATCGTCAGTATGACTTCGTGGTCACGGCGCGATCGTCGGTAGGACTCCGCGGTCACGGCGCGATCGTCGGTAGGACTCCGCGGTCACGGCGCGATCGTCGGTATGACTCGCGGTCACGGCGCGATCGTCGGTATGACTCGTGGTCACAGCGTGATCGTCGGTAGGACTTCGCGGTCACGGCGCGATCGTCGTTATGACTCCGCGGTCACGGCGTGACTGTCGGTATGACTCCGCGGTCACAGCCCGATCGTCGTTATGACTCGCGGTCACGGTGCGATCGTCGGTCCAATAATCGCGGCCACGGCGCGATCGTCGTTATGACTCCGCGGTCACGGCGTAATCGTCGAAATGACTTCGTCTCCTGCGTTCGCGGACCTATCGCTAGCAATAACGGCGTTATCGGCACTCGCGAAGCGGAAAAATTGCCGACGATCGGACCAAATCCCGTCCCGAAAAATTCCCGAGTCAAATGTAATCCTGTCCCGATAATCGGGAATATTTTTTTCCCGAAAAATTCCCGAAATTTCGGGACCCGTCCATCCCTAGTATGGCGTACACTATCGTACGTAACTCGTCCAAAATGTGTGTACCGGACTCGTATGGTAATCCATACAAGTCCGGTAATCCATACCGGAACGACCATACTCGTCCGGTAAACATTTATTTTTAGGACTAGTAACGTAATATACTATAACCTTTACATTTGGTTCTCAAAATGGAAACTATAACAGAATTCGTAAGATTACAAAACAAATCTTCAATTTTAAACTAAAAAAGATATGCAATGTTTGGCTGTATCGATCGACGTATGATTTCAGCTCTGATTCGTCGTTCTCCGGGTTTAGGCCAAACCGTGTGCACGTTTCCATTTGTTAATATGTTGTGTTATTGATTTAATCATTATTTTACAATTATATTTCATTGACACATCAAAAGCAACTAATAATAAAGTGTGAATCAATGAGCTGATGTCACCTGTCTGCCATTTTAATCTTATGGGATGTCCAACACTAAACAACCCTACTTGCAACGTTGCCAATTCTACCAGGCCGCGGCCTGGAGTTAAAGGTAGCCGTGACGGTAGTAACAGATAGGTTCTGGCATGTTTTATGATTGTTATAGGAATATCATCATAACCGGTTGAAAACTTATTATTGAAGGACATGATTAATTTTTCCAGCTGATGAGGCTATACTAGTAGGAACAAAAAGTTTATCAGTAGGCCTATAATTAGGCAAAGAAATGTTGGAAGAAGCTGCAACTTGATTTAACTTAGGAATTACATTTGTCTCAACTAGATTAATATAATGATCATTAAACATATTGCCAATTACACTAGGATCTTTTATTTATGATCCATCAGAGTTCAGTGCTATATTTGTTTAAATGTGCTTATTTTGAATATTAATTTTTTCTCCAATCATTTTCCAAGTAGTTTTACTAACATTTGAAGATTCTCTAATTTGTTTTTCATAATGTTGAACTTTACTGTCAAAAAAGTCCACTATATGCTGGGCTGAGGCTGTACAATGTGCTGCCTGCAAACCATATATTGTTAAATGAAAATTATTTTAAAGATAAAATAGGTGAACTCTTAATTGACAGAGCCTTTTATTTAATTGCAGATTTTCACAATGTCCCTTTAGTTTAGAATAGTTTTTATCATTTCAATTTTGTTAATTTTATATTATCATCTTGATTACTATTTTATTTTTTATATCCTGATAATTTTAACTCTGACAATGCACCTATTCTGTATGTAACACATGTAAAGAATGTTATGTTATGTGCAAATAAAATATGTCTAAATGTCAAACATCTTTTTAAATGACACTCCTACTTAAATTAAGATCATGAGACGACCTGCTTAGTTCAGTAAAATTTTGTTAGTTCCGATTGCAACTCCTACAAATTATAAGTTATAACATTTGTTCTTAGTGTTAAAGTGTTTCCTACTTTTTTCTTTTGGAAAACATACATTAAAATAATAAAAAATATCTAGAAATACGCCAAATTTAATTTCAACTGGGTTACAATACACATTATTTAACCAATTTTGTACAGACAACATGTTTGAAAATGTTGGTATATTTTGTTCTGTAAAACTTCTTTTATGCAATGTTATATACTCATTATCATTTCTAAAAGAATTTGGTAAATTTACTTCAGTAATTTGGGCATCATGATCAGATAAACTAGAAATTTAACCTTCAGTTTTAGTTAAATTTGTAGGAATATTTGAGATAAAATTATGTATACAAGTGGCAGTTGTAGAATTTACTCTAGTTGAAAATTTTACAAGATACTTCATACCATCTATTACTTATTTAATACGCAAGCAGATTTTTTGTGACAATTACTCCTCCGAAACTACTGAACCGATTGTCATGTTTTTGGTGTCATTTTAAAGAGCGTAACATGAAGTTGTGCAGGAAACTTTCTGTTTAGGGAAATAATGAGAGAGTGAGGCAATGGAGCCCTTTAAAGTTTCGTATTTCTCCATAAGATTAACATTGGAAACAAAAATTGTTATGAAACTCCAGCTGTTGTCAGAAATCAAAAGTGAGAAGAAGAGCATATGTTAATTGCAAACATGCAATAAGTTTGCTAATTTAACAGTTTGCTGCAAACTTGCTGACTTGGTTGAAATTCGTTTTAAAATAACGCCTGTAATACTCAGCAATTGCTCGATTTCGAGCAACAGGGACACTAGTAACTCTTTAATACATTATTAAGTTCTAAGTGCTCCCTTGAATCCACCAAAACATTGATAATTATCTCCCCACCAATTATATACATCTTTTTATCAAAATGTTAATTAATGCAATTGGGCGTTTCACAAATTCAAATGGATCTGAAGAGGGTGAGCGATACACAGCAACTACAATAATAATTAATGTTAACAAAGACAGTCATCATACACTACATACAGGAGGAGGTAATGAGGTAATTGTAAAAAAACTTTAAAAAGTTGGAACAGAGCAGACGTGAGCACCCTACAACAAAAACTTTGTTGTCAATACACATCCCACAACTTGGTTTTGTAAAAAATAATTATGTATGAAATGAGTTTATGTTCTTAATTATTTTGCTCATGTAGCTTAAGTGCTATTATTTCAAGTCAGTCATTAAGTTTACTATACACAAACGTCATGTTGCCGGTGGGTCATGAACAAAGTTGAGGCAACAGCCCAGGCAATCTTGACATATAATAATCTTACCTAGAACGCCGCCATCACCACTGCAGTGGCTTCGGTGTACCACAAGTTGAGAAGCTTTTTCCCACAACATGACAAGAACTACTCACTGTATGCTCAGCTTAGTTCAGTATTTCAGAAGTTTTAGTTTAATATTTATATATTCTACATTGATTCGATACTTGCCAATTATTTTCTTTTCTCTGATCTGTTTTACTGAAGACACTAGTTGTATTGGCTAAGCCGTTTGCATGTATAAATAAAATAAAGTTGTAGATCAGTTTGTGATGTAGACCTATTGCAGGTAAGACGCTGCTGGCTCGAGCCGTAGCTCACCACACAGAATGTACCTTCATCCGAGTCTCTGGTTCAGAGTTGGTACAGAAGTTCATTGGAGAAGGTTCACGGATGGTGCGAGAGCTGTTCGTCATGGCAAGGTATGAATGTTAACCGAGCCTATCACAAGCAACTCAATAACTTTGATATCGACTAATTTCACTTTTTATTGTAGTAATGTAGGTTTTTGATTAGTCACGTGGAAACAATGTGGAATTATTCTTATAATTTGGTACTAAAATTGGTTTGATTTAATTTGAAAAAAAATTTTAATGTCAAAGAATCTTACAAATTGTATTATACTTTTATACCTGCTGCGACGTCGTTGACCAGAATTTCTGGATACACTGTGTCAAGGATAAACTAAAATAATATTTAATATTTACAATAATATATTACTGTAACTGTGTATATAACTGTACAATTAATTACACTACTAAAACTGTTGTATTATTATTATATATATATATATATATATCATTGTAATCTAGTGATAAAGATGTAGCCTAATGGATTGGTACATTGCTTTGTACATAGGATAATGTACGTTTTATAATGTTGGTAGTCCTGCTGTCGGTTGCTGAATGTTGATGTACTGTTGTAGAGAATGTCTGTCAATAGAATTTTACCAACATTTAAATTCCCTAACATAAAAATAAAACATAACCTAACCTAACCTTAAAGTCAACCTGTTCTATAAAAGCACTGAATTAATTAATTAATTTCTATAGATCTTGACAAATTATATGCTGGAAAATGTGTTATATTTTTATTAAATATTTACAATTAAGATATCATGTTTAGTAATAATGAAGGCCAACTTTTTGACTCCTTAAAACACTGATTAGGTACAACATTTTGCTTACAAGCTTATATTATGTGATGGCTCATCTGTGGTTATTATTCGTTCAGAGAGCACGCACCGTCCATCATTTTCATGGATGAGATAGATTCTATCGGCTCATCTCGTATTGAGTCAGGCAGTGGAGGTGACTCTGAGGTGCAGAGAACCATGTTGGAACTGTTGAATCAGCTGGACGGATTCGAGGCCACCAAGAACATCAAGGTACTGCAGTCTGGGGTGTTAAGGGTTAACACATTTGCAAGCCAGTTGTTTGCAAGTGCCTTGAAGTATTTTCCAGATCTATGTTTAACATGTCTTTTTACACCTGAATTATTATGATGTATTTATTTACTACAGAATGTCATTCATAAAATTACAGGACATTTGTCAAAGCTATACGTTAATAACTTAACTATACTCTGTTCACAAACTGTAGGCAGTTTTTGGGGAAGAAGTCTCTCCTCTTGATCCTACCTTTAAAACAATAGCTTAACAGCTGAGATTTTTATCACGTCAATCAGCTACAACATATGTAAGGCAAAAGAAGTGGTGGAGGGACTTTTCCTCAAATCAAAACCGCTTAAACTTTATGAATTTTCTTGATTTTCTGAAATTCCACACAACATTTTGATGAATTCAATGCTCCCAATTTTCACTCTGATATTCATTACAAGAGAAAGAAGTCTTACCCCATACGAGGTTTTACATTTGTGTGGATTGCTAACATTGTTTGGCTGGCACCAAGTTACATAATGTTGGGACGCTGAGGTGACACCTTACTGTGTTAATCTATGGCTCATTTCATTTCTCTGTATGTCTAATGTTGTACACAAGGTCTGTGTGACTCCCAGAAAGTGGACATACATCCATTCAAAATTGTTTGAAAACTCGCCTACTTATCAGAAAATGCTGAAAGAAACTTAACATTTCTGGAAGATGGTTTTCATGGACTTCTGGGATGCACTTTTCCAATAATTCTTGATCTTGCAAAACATGTCACTTATCTCTGATTAGCCCAGCCTAGCATCCATTTTAGGCCTGTCCACACCTGGAAGGAATCCATCAGTCCATTTTTCCTACTTTTTCACTAATAAGAAAACTGCTTCTAGATATTATATTCTTTTTTAATGTTCAGTTCCTCTTAAATCGTTCTTCTCTTTGAATTTTTCAGGTTATAATGGCAACCAACCGCATTGACATTCTGGACCCGGCACTGCTCCGGCCAGGCCGTATTGACCGCAAGATTGAGTTCCCCCCACCAAATGAGGAGGCTCGACTGGACATTCTGCGCATTCACTCTCGCAAGATGAACCTGACTCGAGGCATCAATCTGCGCAAGATTGCAGAGCTCATGCCTGGTGCTTCTGGCGCTGAAGTTAAGGTCAGTTTTTTTTGTTTTTTTTTTATATTAGTAGGTATAAACGGGAATGTTGCTGGAAGTCAACAGTCCCGGAAGATCAAATAATTTATACCTGTGCCGCTAGGTCAAAAACTACAATGTTTGCAGTGTCTGTAGATCAAAAGTCCCAGTAAGTCAAATAGTACAGTCCGAGCTAAAAACGTGGTCTATGTTAAAGCAATTGACTTATTGGGAATTTGACCTAATGCAACAGCAGTTTTAATATAACAAAATACGGTAAAATACAAGTTCAGTTTCGCTGAGTCAACAGTGCCGGAAGATCAAAAGCAATAAAAGTGAACGTCGATTCAGTGTAAAGTAGACCTCCTGCAACGCTTACTACACCAACAAAACTCGCTTTTAGTTACTTCGTGTTTTGTCATAATTAGAATAGAGCTAAAATTATCATATTTGGTACATCGCTTATCTATTCATGCTTCTTGCCAACTGTTTGGTCAACACTGTAAATAGGTATAGTTGATGTAATAAAAAGCCTTTCGTCAAAATTAGTGGCATGAAATACACGCAAGGACGATCTGAAAATTTCTGGTTATTATATACGATTGTAAAAGGAGATCCATTTAATTTTAGAACTATTTTATGAGTTATAATGTAGTCTACACATAAACTGTGTAAATGTATTACGCCTCGGAAGGGTTGAAACCTGTCCAACTATCATATATATTATTAAAACGTAAATGGGGGTTTTTCACATTCTGAATCAACCAGTCTACGGATTTTCATTATTTTTGTGATGAAAGAAAGATAATTTTGAGAACTAGGGAATGTCAAAGCCATAATTATAATTAAGGGTCCCAGTTTTTTAGAAATTAAGTTTTAATTTTTAAAAAGTCTAGCAGCCGACGCTAACCTTCTAAGCTAGCTTTTAGTACAATATAATTTGCTTAACATAACAGCTGTAAACATTCAGCATTTGTGACACAAATTCAGCATTTGGAAACAAATGTAAAGACACATATTATTTAGAGTTGACTTATTTATACTATGTGTAATGATGACCATTGATACATTTAATTCTTAGGTATGAGTATGGAGGATTAATTAAATATGCATAGTAAAATAGTAGGATGTTCAAATTATTTTTTAAAGGGATCTTTGTAATCATCGATTTGTTTTAGTCCCATATAATTTGTTTTAACTAACAGCTGGTTGAATGTAATATTGTTCTATATAACTATTAGGTTTTTGGCGAATTTCCCATATAGGGAATAAGCTATTACCGTAGTACTTATAGAAACACCTGGACCCGGGACCGATTTAATTTTTCGTTTTGAGGCCCCTAGAGGCCAAAAACACCATCCGTTCAAATTCATATATACAGGGTGATCAGAGGAGGCCACCATTGGGAAATCGGAAACGGTAAGAATTAGAGAAAACTTTAAATGGGGGACATTCCTTTATTTTTTGTGGCAGTTAAAAATATGATTTTAGTTTTTTTATCATGTTTTCGGATAGAATATGCAGTTTAAAAACGTTTTTAGCCTTGACATTTTTTCGATAAACCCACTCGTTTAGGAGTACAGCATATGGAAAAATGACTTCCGGTGTACATTTTACATCATGTAGCTCCTAAACGAGTAAGTTTAGAGCAAAATTGCAAACTGTAAATTAGTCTTAGAATTGCATCTACATTCCTTAAAGACTATAACATAAAAAGTTTTCCACTTTTCAAGTTTGCCGCCATTTTTTAAATAGTATAATTCATATTTTTAATGAATTTTATGGTCTTTTTGGAATGTGGATGCAATTGTTAGACTTTTTTACTCTTCGCATTTTTGCTATAAACTTACTTGTTTATAAGCTACATGATGTAAAATGTACTAAAAAGTATTAGAAGTATTAAAAGTATTACACCGGAAGTCATTTTTCCATAGGCTGTAACTCCTAAACGAGTGGGTTTATCGAAAAAATGTCAAAGGTAAAAAAGTTTTTAAATTACCTATTCTATCCGAAAACATGATAAAATATAGGGTTTTCCATAAGAAATTTCATATTTGGCCAAATGGCGGATGAATTTCAAAAAACTAGATACAGTAGTACCACCCTATGCGACATATTCTAACCAGAAAATTGTAATCGTATGATTCTATAAGCATTGGTAGGATTGCATACTACACAAACATTATTTCAAGGGTAATAACAGTTACAATTTCCGCTGACTTTAAAAGAGTCAACTAAAATATTATACTAATGGACACACAACTAAATGGAACAACTAATGGAAATACTCACGATGTACATATAACAGTTCGATATAAGCATTGAGTGTACACGTCAGTAGATACGTGTATACCCAATGATATAAGCAACGGTTCTTGCAATTTATTGCTTATTGTTTTTTAGAGTTGTTTTCCGGACTTACTCACACTCGTATAAGGTTGTCCACGTTTGTCATTGATAATGTAGCCATGTTACACCCATTATCACGAATATGTTTACAAGTTTTCCGTCTGTTTTTGAATAACAATACATTTTTTCACATACTTAAGAACCACCTGATTTCGTGCATTACATGTTCGTCTCAATTTTATTTGCTTTAGTAGGCATTCTTTTGGTTGATGAGGACTTCAATCGGTCCTTTCGATGATTGCTCATGAAATATAGTACTTTGTCCCTTAATTTTTATTGTTTGGTAAAATGGATTAAATTATCCAGCAAACCCAAATTGAAATAGTAAATATAGTATTTCAAACAAATCAGTAACATGTTAATAATGTAGCCTACATTATATCCTTGAATTGCATAACAGCAACTAATTGAGCTGATCCTAATATAAATAAATCAATATGTTCTTCATAGGCATAACATGGGTTCTTTAAGAGCCACTGGGGCTGAGCCCAAGGGATTTAAAAAATGTAAGGTTGGTTTGCAAATGTATTTGACACGCTCTTTCTAATGAGACATGAATGGTCAAAATCGCCTAAGAAATTCGGAGGAGTTCAACGGAAAAATTTCGTGTTGGCGTTATACAGTATGGTTGAAAAAGTCCTGGATTGGCTATATTTTTTTAAAAATATAGATAAAGTAGTGAGACTTGGTATATCAATAATAGCCATAAATATCTACTGTCTTAAGCTATTGTCACTTTTTTATCCCTTAAGGGGGATGGACCACAAATACTAAGACAACATTCTTATATAATTTTAATACTATTTTACCTGTTTTTGAAATGCCAACCATACAAATACCATACAGCTAAAAATAAGTGAAATAGAAAAGGTTTTGGTTAAATCCATTTAAATTGTTATTGGACACTAGTAAGTACTAGTGCACTTGCTGCTACCTCCCCCTACGGTTTCATGTATTCCTCTCAATCAGTTCAAACCTAGGAGGATTAAACATTAATGTTAATTAATGTTAAATCCAAAACAACCTGAAACACCCAACAACCTGTGTTCAAACCTGAAACACCCAGATCGAAACTCGCCTGTCGTTATTTTAACATCACCTTTTTTTTACTATATTTTTCAAAAAAGAAAGATTATATTGATTTATTTTGGATTTAAAAAATGTGAACGTTTTATTTTATTAAAGATTTATGGTGATACGTAAATATTGTGGTGTAGTAAAGTATATTATATTGTAGTTAAGTGTTAAATTTTGAAGTTTTAGGGTGAATCGAGATGAATCTTTTTTTATAACATGGGTCCCTACCTTAACATACATACCAAGTTTCATAAACATCGGTTGAAAAAGTGTAAAGATAAATATTTGTATGTAAAAAATACAAATTGGCGGATATCTAATTTAACGAAACGATTTTGGAAAAAATGTTATCGTTCATTTTCTGTTTATTTTGACCCAAGGAATTACTAGGTAAAGTATCTCCCCGCTTATTTTTAACACCCTGTTTATGATGTATTCTTATTAATATAAGTGAAAAATGTAAGCTGGTAATACAGAAAGATGTTTTATAAATAATATGAATGTACTGGTGATCTGTATTTCATCTTCTTCATGTCCTTAGAACTGTAAATTAAAAGTCCACTCAGCAGTCGCATCGTACGATGTAGTTCTTTCCATGCGTTGCGAAATGCTAAATTTGCCGTCCTCTTCAACCCAAGTTATCTATTGAACCACTGATTGTAAGAAATTCAAAAAAATATATTTTACGCATCACACTTTTGGCTACAACTTTGCCACAGACAAAACCTCTCTAACCCAAAAACAAAAAAAAATCTCGCATGCTAACTTTTTCATGTTAGAAATCACGATTTAAAACTATTTCACCATACATATCAATTTTTATTAATTAGATCGGTAAATAGTTTAAAGTTCCAACAAAATAGTCATCGAGTAGGACTAACCAAGAAGCTCTGTGCCAATTTTCAAAATTTTAGCACAACTTTAAGTACACCAAAACACGAAATTATTGAAGTCATGCGTCGAGAGGACTATCGTTGTTTTTAACAGATTATACTTTTGACCTTCCGGCACTGTTGACTCAGCGAAACTGAACTTATATTTTATCTTATTTCGTTATATTAAAACTGCTGTTGCATTAGGTCAAATTCTCAATAAGTCAATTGCTTTAACATAGACCATGTTTTTAGCTCGGACTGTACTATTTGACTTACTGGGATTTTTGATCTACAGACACTGCAAACATTGTAGTTTTTGACCTAGCGGCACAGGTATAAATTATTTGACCTTCCGGGACTGTTGACTTTCTGCAACGCGTCCGGTATAAACAATAACTCATTGTTTAAATTTACTTGTTGTCAATCGTAACCGATCTCGTTTTAACTGATCTCTTGTGTCAGGTGAGGTTTTTTATGCAAGTTATAAGTGTTCCAGTAAAAAGGAGTTTCAATAAATTAGTAGGCCTACTACTAATAGGTAAAGTTACTACTCTACAGATAAGTTCATAGATTTTGTAGAGTATTTTCAACCTGATTTAAATTTAGTAATTATTAGGGATTTTAGTTCCTATCAAAAATTTTTTAATTGAAAAGCTTTGACACCCTTTTATTCAATTATAAAATATAGCTACTTGCGTTGTTTGAATCAGAGTACTTTGTAAATCATTTGAAAAGAATTTACAAATTTCGTTCAGTACCAGAAGTCGAAATAAATGCAAAAAGTAGGCCTGACTAAATCGACCTTAAACCAACCAGTTAATATTTTTTATTTAATAGGAGTACACTTGACATGAGCCAACACTGCAATTAATTTGTATTTTTATGTTTTTTTTTTTTAATTATGGAATAAATTTGTATTTAAAGTTTGTATTAAATAATAGAAATACAATAATTTATTCAATGTGTCACAGGGAGTTTGTACTGAGGCGGGGATGTACGCTCTACGTGAGCGTCGTGTTCATGTCACTCAGGAGGACTTTGAGATGGCTGTCGCCAAGGTTATGCAGAAGGACTCAGAGAAGAACATGTCCATCAAGAAGCTCTGGAAATGAACGCTTTATCTATTCATATAATTCATTTTCCTTAATTCACTTAATGTTTTTGTTTGTTAATAGATTTAGATCAATTAAATTTATTTTGTACATGTATGATGTGAATTATTTAATGTCCCTGCCTTAGTTATTGTTTTAATTTTTAATACAGGATGAGTGGAGATTTTGATTTGATTTTTTTTTACTTTTTACTAAGAAGGGGCATCAAAACAACACCACTGATATAGCTCTCATTTGGGGATAATTCAATTAAATGCTGCCTCAATTGATTCTAGCAACACCTTGATTTATTATTATCGACTGATCTATTCCATTAAATTTAAATATGTGAAAGGATCAGCACTCTTAAAATTAAATTAGGTAACAGTGGTTCAGATTGTTAAAAATTTTAATGTACTAGTGTAAAAGTATTATTTTCTTTACTTTACTTAAATACTTTCTTATTAAATGGCGACCATACAAAGTAGGTATTTTAAGCCAAGTATGAATGGAGATGAGTGTAGGATGAGTGGCACGTTATGCATACAGTGAAAAAGGTGGTAATAATTAAATCCTTGCAACAATCAAAAACAAATATTTATTTTTTGTTATCACACTTTGGTAAGAAATGTTGTACAAAATGCTTATAAAAATCCACATTTCGTCTTGCTGTTCGTTCTTAACATATTGGCAAATCTCAAAGAATTGCACAAAAGAGCACATGCTAAATAACCATAAACTTTGTCTAGCAAGTTTGAGCTTGAAAATACTATAAATCAATACAGTTAAATTATATTGTTTTGGTTTTTAGTGAAAATAAGTTGTAGACTAGGCTAGATGCTCATTTGGCTACATGAGGCAGCATTGTTGAGGGTCCAGTCCTGGAGGTAAACTAGGTAGGTTTGTCTCATCTAGAGGACTGTCGCTATCTCCCTGTATGAGCTCCATGGGTGGCTGCCCTAAGCCCTGCATCTGTACATAAAATTTGAGTTATCTAAACAAACAAATTGTAATTGGGCACTAGAGCTGTTTGATATGTAATTACATAGCGGGTCGAAAATACCAATAACCATTGTCAATTTGCTCATGTCAAGCAAGCTCTTGTAAGTGAAGTGATGAAGGATTTGTCTGGTAGACAACAAGTCACCAAGCTGACAAGTTTGTGAGTTTTTCTAATTGATCCTGGCTAGTGAAACAGCTGATCTTCATATCAGCAAGTTGAAATGGTGCTGGAGTATATGGTTTGGTCACCAAACTTAGCCTATAATGGAAAACCAGTTTAAAAAGACTATGCCGAAGCCTTCAAACAGCTTTCAGGAAAAAAAGTTCTGACAGCTAATTTGCTCTCCTCTTGGATGTGTTACAGATTTAGTCCCAACCGAAATTTCATTAAAATAATTGTTCAATTTCGTCAAGAGACAGGAGCAGTTTCAGATATTATTACCTACAAACAATCATCGGCAAGAAGACTATTTAATGGACTAAACTACGAACATTTTGTTCTCACCTTGAAACGCCTCTTGTCCAATGAAGACCCAACAAACATTTCATTGTCCGATACCCAACAATACTCAATCGATTCACACAAAGAAATTTCTCTACCCACAAAACAGACACACCACCATCATCCCAGTGCAGCTCCACAACACATAGAGTTGCCCCCGGACATCAGCAGTACAGCGAGGTGGTTCGCGGAATACAGTCATAGTGGTGAAAGTGATCAAGAAAGTGCAATCCAAAAGCAGAGTAAATGGTCGGATTTTTACCCCTGGAATTTCAGCCCGAATTTTTACCCCCCAGAATTTTACCCCCTGGTATGTCCGTTTATTGTGGTTAAGACAATCTACTTAATAATAAAAGGTTTACTATTAAATTAAAACTAAAAGAATAAAATTAATCATTATCACTTATTTTTATATCTAGCCATATGGTAAAATTCCGGGCCGTATATTTTGAGCTGACCTCATGAAGGGGGTACAAGTCCGGGGGTAAAATTAAAGCCCGCACACACTCTAGGTTTTTATAATTTAGTGTGTTCTGAATCAACTGTGAAAATATATGTTTAATTTTAATTGCACCTTTAATCCATCAAACTGATGTTGTGCAACTAAAAATTTTGCAGCCTTGGTTTGTGACGTCAGTTTTGCCCAGGGGGATAGAAATCCGCTACCCAAATATACTATGCAAGTTTTGAATAATTAAAGAAAAATGTCTTGGACAGTTTTATTATTAACTCTTATATTAAAATTCTATGTTTATCTGAACATTGGCTTTCATATGATGGAGTTAATCAAAGCTTTCCAGAAAATTTCTATTGAGCTAGTAGTGCCTTGTGTAGGTCTGAGCATATCAGAGGAGGTACCACTATATTTGTACATAATAAATTTCAATCTAGGATTTGTGATGTTAATATGTTTTGTAAAGAATTAACTTTTGAAGCTTCTGCAGTCTTTAAAGATGATTTTTAAACACCATTGTAATTTCTGTATACCACTCCCCTAATGGAAATACCCAAGCATTTTTAATCATCATTGAACAACTATTACACTATTTTTCTAAATGGTGCAGTTATAATATTGTCTTGGATGGTGATTTTAATGACGAATTCAATATCCAAAATAAAACTAAGACTGTGATGCAATTTATAAATCTTTTTAACAATATAACTTTTACTATTCAAATGACAAACCAACATGAGCAAACAAGTGTCAGGACAATTATGTTTTTGTCTGTAAAAAACATGCCATTATGTCCTTTGTAAATACTTTTTATTTTCATACTCTTATAATGCTCAGAGTATGGAAAATAAAAAGTATGCAAAGGACATAATGGCCAGTTTTTTTACAGACAAACAAATTTTACAGATAGGCTGATTAAAGGGGTGGTAGGAAGGGCTGATTTTAAAATTAAATAATGAGAATTTAGAAACTAAATTTCAATCAATATTTAACATCATAAATAATAATAATCTAAATTATTTTATTTAAAGTACCGGCACTTGTAAAATACCTCCGCCGCAGCAAACCTGCAAATTAAACGAATTTGCAGATTAAGCGAATTTCCATTTGCCTGATTTGATAATTTCAATAGCGTTAAGTTTAACAAGTAGCCTACCTAGGTTTGCTGCTACATGGAGGGTAATAAAGTGAGTTTTTTTAGTAAAACATTAATAGTTTAGTATAAAAGAAATAGATTTGCCAAGTTTGATCATAATCCTACTAATATTATAAATGAGAAAGTTTGGATGTATGGATGGATGTATGGATGTACGTTTGTGACAAGTGAACGCGAAAAATACTGGTCGGATTGCGCTGAAATTTGGCATGATGATAGATCACATTCCCGATTAACATATAGGCATATTCTTATTTCAAAAATCCTTTCGGGCTCCGCCCCAGTGGCTCTGGAGTTTCCCATGTTAACCTTATGAGAAATGGAATTATTGAATCTTAACAGCTGTTTCAATTAAACAAGTTGGTTCTGTTCTATGATGTTCAATAGCATTAAAGTTACAAGGATTACCAACAGGGTGCAGCACTATTATTTCTTTTACATTTATGACAACAGCTAATTTGCAACCAAAAGGTGAGTGAGCGTAGCGAACGAACTTCAACCTGGAGGCGAGTTAGCGTAGCGAACGAGCTAACCTGAAGGCAAGTGAGCGCAGCGAACGAGCTCCAACCTAAAGGTGAGTGAGCGTAGCGAACAAACTTCAACCAGGACGTGATTGAGCCATGCGAACGAGATAATCTTGAAAATTAAGAAGTTAAACGGGGCAAAGCCCGCGGGTTACAGCTAGTATATACATAAACAAGCAAACTACAACAGTTTACTTATTCTCCATAAGAATAACGTGGGAATTTTAAATTACATTTTTTTTCATTTCATCCGTAACCAATAACCATACAAAAACACGGCATTCTCTAAATATCGGCAGTACATTTTAGCGATTTTCCCATATAGGGAATAAGCTATTTTTATATTATGCATCCAATACTGTTGCCTGTTCCTTCTAAAGTCAAATGGTTGTATTAGTTAATGCGGCATGTTTGGCATCACACTTTCTAGTACAACTTCAACACTGAGCTCTTTATTTCCTTCCCACCACCTGTTAGGAACGTGGTAGTAAAACTTGTGATTGAATTATTGAGATGCAAGACCCACCTAACCTCACTCCCCAGAACGTGTGATGACATACATAAAACCGACCTCAGAGTGGGCATTGCTTTAATTAAATCAGTCATATTTTGCCATTGTGTACTGTAGGGCCAAGACTACATGACAGGCCAATTCGATCCCAACTGATGTAACACAATTGACTTCATTTTTCACTCTCATTCGCCTTGGACTTGGAGACAGCTATAAAAGTCTTGCACGGCCACTTGAGTGGCTCGTGACCACGACTGCTCAGTCGCTACTTCTAGCAGCGACAGGGGCGGCTAGAGGTATCGACAAGTGTGGCGAGGTCGCGCGTCCGACCATATGATTTGTATACAGACTTGTATGTAGTTTCTCAGTGTGAATGATGTAGTTGTCAAGTGAAGAAGATGAACTATTACTTCTACTTTTACTCAAGCATTGTAAACGTAGGTTAAACAAAAGTATTGGAGTCCATCCGTTACTAAAAGAAAGACCTTCGAAAGGAGTTTCGCACTATCTCAGAGAGGATGACAAGAAGTTTATTTTTATTTTTTCAGATGTCAAAAAGTTCTTTTCATGAACTTTTAGAAAAAGAAAAAATAAATGGTGACTTGTCCGAATTCTACAAGAATGTGAACAATTTTATTTCAGCTAAGGAGAAGCTAGCACTGACCTTAAAGTAAATATAATAGTTTTGACATTAATATACCCATTATTATAATAATATAATATAATAAATATAATCCAATTTTGACGCAAAAATCGTGACTGAGATGAGGCCCACGACTGTGGCTGCGTGTAATATGAGAACATGGCCCGCTGATGGCAGACAGTTGATCGGGCTTGCCACCAGTGGCGAGGGTGCGCGACTCGAGTGGCCAATCCCGGCTGAAGTCCCCGCGCCTTGCCACCGCGATCACGTCACTTAAAATGCTCCATATGATAACATGACCCGCTAAAAGTGGCCTTTCGGCAGTGGGGGTGGTGAGGCACTTGAGTGCCACGCATATTGAGGCACTAAGTGAAGTCCTATAATTTACAGTTGCCAACAGCTTTCCAGTTGAATAAACCCAACTTTCCTTCCAAAGATACTTAGAATAATACCTTGATTTAAAAGCGGAAAATATTATATAAAAGCAGAAAAAGTTTAAATGAACGTTTTTAAGAAGCAGGCTGGCGATTGATGTGTTATTTTAATTGCTCCACTATCTAGCTAAAATCTCCTTTGATCATTTACTTTTAAATCTTAGAAACAAGAAAGTTTCATCTTAATCTACAAATACATTCAACTAATTAATTATTTGGAAAGGTACATTTTTGGGAAATTTTAAATTATATAACAATTTAGATATTGTTACAGATAAAAAATCAAACAAATACGAAATACCAAATAATTTGCATTCCAATTCAACTACAAAAAAAGAAATTTTTTGAAAACCAGTTTATTACAATACCAAATTTACAAATCCACGTAATCATACATTAATTTAACAAATTGCTTATAATTTTGAATTGCCAGCATCCATGGTAACGTTTCCTACATGGTGAACAGTACCTGTTGCAGAAGTCCCATGATTCTCTGAAACCTCTGTTTCTTCACTTCCGCACTGTCTTCCTCAGATTCTGCCTCAAACTCCTCCACCACTTTCTTCATCAGTTCCAGCTGCTTTGTGTAGTTATCAAACTGTGCCTGTGTCAACGACTCCTTATTGGCTTCTAGCCAGGCAGGATACTGCAAAAGAGTTACGGTACTAGTTAAATGAATAACTACCGTAGTAAGCCTCGATGAGTAGCTGCAAGACATCCAAACATCGCATAGTAACACAAGACGTAAAACATGTTTAAGAATTAGAGAGTAGGTAAGGAACCAATGAGTTTAAGAGTAGACAACACATCTATATAAACCAGCTGTAGCAAATTTTAATTCAAATCCTACATAGTTTCTAACACAGTGTGCTAGGCTACTTGAAAATAATATACAGTATGAGTATATCTATACTATAACAACATTTGCACTTGATGATTTCAAAATAGCTTTAATGATTTCCTCTAAGTTGTTAGAAATATCTTAGTTTCAGTTCAGGCTAAAAATAAATATCCATGCTAGCCTCTATTCTGAGAAAATTTGTTGTTAAAAACTTTAAATGAAATTTAATTTCATTGTGGTGTGAACAGCCTCCGGATTGTGAATAATAACTAGTGATAGTGGTTTAAATACCTTATTCTTGCAATCCAAATGTTGTCTTCACATATAGTTTCGACCTGCTAGGAGGTCATAATCAGGTGTGTACAAGGATGATATTACTTCATATGAAGGTCGTCAGTAACAGTTTTTTACACTTTCACAAGCACACGACGAATAAACACATAGCGCGCACACATATATGGCCGATAAACTTCCGCATTTTCAACACAGGCCTGCTTGTCGAGTTCAATGTCATATTTTATCGGCCATATATGTGTGCGCGCTATGTGTTTATTCGTCGTGTTTGTGTAAGTGTAAAAAACTGTTACTGACGACCTTCATATGAAGTAATATCATCCTTGTACACACCTGATGATGACCTCCTAGCAGGTCGAAACTAGTTGTGAATACAACATTTGGGTTTCAAGAATAAGCTATTTAAACCACTATCACCAGAAATTTTAATATTTTTTACATTTTTGTCTTATAGATAGCTAGGTAGCCAGTAGACAGTTTTACAAAGATATAAATAATAAAGTGCGACATATGCTAATAATAAATCATCCACGGTACGGTATCAAATTACGTAATGCAGTACAAAAGAAAGGGACCAATGAATACCATAATTAACATTGGTTATTTAATACACTTGGAGTATTTTACTAATCAATGGGATAATTACGACTGTTAAAAAACCTAAAGCATTTTACAGCAAAAGATTATACACAAACGTTGAACTAAAAGTCTTAAGGAAAAGCCAAGGACGTTTTGTAGTTTTCGACTATGCGCCTCTGGAATGGGCGTGTTGTTTGACGATCCCACGGATTTACACAATTTACATTTCCTCATACTGTAATAAATTACTGGATTATAATTAAGTTAAACACAATCTCTTACCCTGTCAACAAAGTCTTTGATGGAAGGATAGAGGACATCTTTAGATAGGAACTGTTGCATGATGTTCTGCAGGAAGGGTGGAATGTCCTCTACACTACCATCCTGGCCCAGCGCTTCACTGTTCAACCCCATGTCTTGAAACAGGCTCGCCATCTGCTCTGGGTCACCAAACTGGTTCTATAAAACAACAGTAGCAATCATTAGGAGAAATCATAACAATACTAAAGCAATGAACTAATCGTAACACTGGAACACTTTGGAAACAAGAATATTGAGTAACCTGCAAGAAATGTATCAACTAATTTTGTTTGATAAAATCCCTATTTAAAAAAAAAGAATCTAAATTCCAAGTATAAAAAATATATACTTTCCCTGAACCCTTGGCTAAAATCAGCAAAGCAAGATATTATATTACAACACTTTGAACCTTCTTGCACAACAATGTCATGTACCATCCACTTACTTTTTACTATTTGATCCCTCCCATTATCACACAATGTTTAGTGAGTTTATTGTTAACAGCTAACTGTTAAATTTAGATAAGTGTCAGATTATTGTGACTGTAATTTTATTATTGGTCGTAATTGAAATTATTGTACAGTACATCCAAAAGAAATGTAACATTGTTTTCTCTTTCTACCACCAACACAAAATCCTCAAATCATCTTGTGAACCACCCCTTGTTACCGATTAGGAGTATAAGTCAAAAACAGGTTAAGATTTTGTTATTCAGGAATCAAAAGTTAAATTTTTTCTACTAGCCTAAATCTTGAGACAAGCCAATACTATATAAAAAAAAAACTTCTATATTACAGAATTATGAAATATGTCTCTTTTACATCTAGGATCAAAATGCTGCTAGATATGATCACTAAAAACTATAATGTTTATTTTTAGTTGCAACAATAATTTTAAATTCATACCGTTCGGACTAAGTACATTAGCCGTTCCTTAGTCATATTGTTCCCCATGTTAAAATCTAACAATGACTAAAGCACACGCTCCATATCAAAACCCATTAGATTTAAAGTAGGTTATTTAGGATAATGCCTGTAGATAATTTAAGATATCAAAATTATGAGATCATTTCAGATTGTGTGTCGGACATTATTGTTTTCATTGACCAGTCTTAATCAGTTATTGGAAAAATAATGTTATCAATACATGCATTGCTCAACTAAATCAATTACAGTGTTGGGAATTCAATCATTGTTAATTAGGTGGGTGACTTTAGAAACATAAACAGATGAATATTCCTGTTAATTATATATTATATATTAGAAATTAACTATACTCAGTTCACAAAATTTAGGTGGTTTTAGGGGAAAAATCTATACCCTCCACTTGATCCTTCCTTTAAAACAATAGCTCAACAACTGGGGTTTGCCGAAACGTCAATCAGGTGCAAAACGAACATTGCGCAAAAAAATGTCAACCGCCTACATTTTGTGAACGGACCATAATAAAGTGTTTACCTAGATAGTTGCTCTCAAAATGTTCTTTTCATGAACTTTTAGAAAAAATAAATGGTGACTTATCCGTATCCTACAAGAATGTGAACAACTTTATTTCAGCTAAGGAGAAGCTGACCTGAAAGTAAATATAATAGTTTTAAGCAATGAACTAATCGTAACACTGGAACACTTTGAGGCTAATTGGAGGTTTACCCAAACTTACTATTGATAATGTAGCTTAGGAATAAAACTGAAAACATCCTCATGAAAACAAGTATAAACTAAGAATAATTAAAACAGGAAGATTATTTGTTTGACATGCAATAATGTTTCTGTCGTGTACATGCTATATTCTATACATGCACTGTTCTATATTTACACATGTATATACACACACATATAAAAAATGTATGTACCTAGCCTGCTATGGAAGATGAGGAATGGGGATTATCTTATATTAAGGTTTGGTGGGTTCCTAGAGTGGGTGAACCATTGGTAGCTTAGTTTATATAGTTAACTTAATATTTTAAAAATGTGACCAAAATCATGTTACATTAAAAAAAAAAATTGAATTAAAATTGTTTGTTTTAATAAATACGATCTAATCAAGATTTCAAAATTTTTTACATCTAAAAGATTGAATTAGAGGTAGGCTATCTAACAGATGCTAGAAAAATATTTCCAGAATAAATTTTGTGAAAAAAGGATTAAAGGATTTAAACAATTTATAAAGAGAAGTCTTATCAACTTGGTAAAAATTAAATTGTAAAAACAAACAGATGTGTCAGAAGGTTTAGTTATATAGGCTTAGTAGGTCTAATTTGTTTACTAATTTTATTTATGCTAACAGACTAAAGGTTATAAAGAAGATTTTGATGAATTACATTGAGCAAAGACTGCTCCAGACTATACAGTAAACTAATGATATTCTCCGAGCAAAGCTCGGTCCCTATGTATTTTTAATAAACCATTCAATTGATTGAGAATGGGTTTTTTCCAATGTAGTTCCACTCATTTGCTGGTAAGAATAGAATATTTTATCACTAGGGCTTAAAGTGACTATTCTCGGCCCGAGCTCAAGTATTACGATTGAGGCAAAGCCCAGGTCGGAAAATGAGCGAGGGTTGAAAAGACACGTTTTGCCCGTGTGATGAACTATATTTTTTGTCATATTGCATCATTAACTGCCAAACTAAGCTAGAAAACTAAAATACTTTCATGTAAAGATAACCTCTCAAACGACTTCCAGCTTGTTTTCAATTCTGCTAATGTAAATAAGCAGCTGTTTAGTAAGTGATTCAATCATTTTGTCTGTTACGATTGTGTTATTGTGCATTATACCATCGATAAATCGAACTAATGACAAAAATGCAACAATAAGCTTACCTAATAAATCAATCGATAAATATTTTGATCCATGCGATTGCTAAAATTGAAATTTACAACTGTTTACAATAGCTGGTTTTTACTCTATAGGGAGTAAAAATGCTATTTTAGACCAGCAGTGCATGGATAAAAAACGGCTGCTTTTGCTGCAGTATGACAAAAAATATATTTGTCAAACTCCGTACTCCCAAAACATTGATATTTATTTAGAAATAATATATATTAAACCCCATGACATAAATAATGATGGGTTCATAATTAGTTTTGAAGTTTGCAAGATGTGTGATAATTACATCACAAAAAATTGTATTTATGAATTGTATAAATAGTAGGTGAGATGTCTCAGTTTCAGTTTTATTTTCTCATACATACTCGATACGCCGTTTCTTATGTAGACTAAATCCTAACTATCCATTTAAACAAACCTTCTTGTAGTAATAACTTCAACCTGTTGCTTGTTTTGTATAATCCTAATGTTGGCCTAAATAAAATGTACACCTTCAACATTACCGTACCAGACATTAGTTCACAAACAGTTCACCACTACTCACCCTTGATAATTCACTGTTGTCTTGAAGGCTTTTCAGAGTTTCTGATACTATGTCTGCAAAGTTGCTGGATGAGTCACCTTCAATCGCTTTAACTGCCGCCTCGGCGATTTTTGAAAAATCTTGGAAAAAGTCGTTCTCAGTTGGACCACCTGGTGACATAATACAAATGTGTTAACTAATTTCCCCTAATGTATTGCAATGATGTGTAATATAGAAAAACCAATCATAGGCCAATGTCTGTTCTTAAATTTACATAGGCTATATCATGATAAATTTGCTGGTGGATGGATAATTTTTGATACAGATGTAAGAGGAACCTCTGATTGGTTTTTCTTATGTGTCTACATTATTAAACTCTGTTCAAAAAATTACATGGTTGTAGGGAAGGGAAAGCAATTCCATCCCCTCCACCATCTACAAACATATGAAACAGCAGCTGGTTAGCTGTTAATAAGCTCAAACCATCAATCAGCTGTAACATGCATTAAAAAGGGGGGGGGGATCCACAAAACTGTCTCAAACCGACTAAATTTTGTGAACGGACTATACGGTAGTCATTTAGGCCTATTCATATTGCATCAAAGTCCTACAGAGGCGACGTAATACTAACAATATTACGATTGTGTTTGAGGGATTATTGAAGACATATTCCAACACAATTAGTAAAAAAGTGTTTTCTTGACGTTTGGGAGTTTGGAATATGATCCCGTTTTTTTAATAATAATGATGGAAAACAATTTTCACAATAATCCCTTAATCTCCATAAATCCACTTTCGCCAAAAATAAACTTAAAAAAAAGAAAAGAATAATATTATAGACAAATTAATCAAATTCATTAAAAGAAAGAATTGTAAATAAAAAGATAAATTTATCCCCAACAATCTTACAAGATCATAGATATTAAGACCTAAATATATCAGACCATTCCAAACCTG
Organism: Macrosteles quadrilineatus; assembly: GCF_028750875.1. Lineage (NCBI taxonomy): Eukaryota > Metazoa > Arthropoda > Insecta > Hemiptera > Cicadellidae > Macrosteles > Macrosteles quadrilineatus. Next base: position 103,401,460 of record NW_026542602.1, on the reverse strand, counting down.
CAATATATAAAAAAAACTGTTTTTTTAAGTATAGGTACCCAGGAGTCTAATCTCATAAATTCTTTATACAATTATAAAATACTACCAGAGTACCTTCCATCTTTCATACAGGGTTGGCGTATAAGTATAAAATGCTTATTTCAGTTATACTTGTGCTCTGCGTTTGCAATGGAGGAGGACACGGTTTGAGAAATTTGATCAGCTCGTGTCGGTCATATAAATCGGTCCAGTAGTTTTTGTGTGATGGAACTTCAGAATTATACATAAACATCCATACACTTTCACATTCATAATATTATTATACTAGTTGCTGTAGGCCTACCTACCCGTGATTGAATTATTAAGTCTAATTTGAGGTTAATTTAGGATATGCTTGTTTCGTATAGCCTACTATAGTTATGAATTAAAGATCTGTCAATGAATACGAGTCCATTTCCTTTCTCCTACATGCAATATGTTTGTATTTTTTTTAGAACAAAAATAAAGGACAAATTGTGGACACTGGTTCAAACAACAGGGTGTCTACTACATTCTGGATAAAAAATTCATGGACAATTCCCGTACATTTAAGGACACTTTGCCGTAACCTTTGTCGGTGTCATTAGGCCTACCGAATAATTTTCCTGATTTGTCAAACTGTATTAATCTTGTTATTCACTGTAGTTGTACCAGAGAGAAAAGTAAATAATAATAGATAAGAGTTAAAAATTACAAAATAGAAATTTATTGAAAGTAAACAAACATAGGCCTACCTATACTTTAGGTAAAGCTTTTATAGTGTAACAGAGAAACGCAATCATTGTCTCCTGCGATAGCGACAAATATCTCCATCCATCACGTAAACTTCATAACATAGCTTATCCGATCCAGGCGGATTAATTTGGCATGATTCGCCCTGGCACAACGTTAGGATCTCGACTACTTTTGAAAAAAAAAATCTTTAATGCATATTGTTACTCAATTCTTAGTACAAAATCAAGGTATGGTAAGCGGCTATTAATAAGCAATAAGCACAGAGTAAGATTATTGTATTTTCATTTGTAAAGTTAATATCGACACATAGCTATCATTAGTTGTTTATCTTAGGCTCAATTACATTTTCTTAATATATTATACAGCTCTTTCAAGAATCAAAATACCCAGGCCTAGACCTAATTATTTAGGAGGGCCTATATAAACTGAGTAACAAACAATGAGGTTATAATAGCAGCAAAGTTACTATCATCATTCTAGTTCATAAGATTTTGATTGCTTAAAGCATACAACTCAATAAATAAATATATGGGAAACAAAAAACATTGAAACCTGAATAGCCAACAATATAAGACAAAGATACAGAAAATGCAATGACATAATTTGAAACCAAGCAGGCCTACATAGTGATAAAACAATGCAAACAACAATGCTTGTGGTTTTGTCAATTGAAAGATAAAATGTCCATAAAAAAGGGTTAACTTACATAATAAGACTGTAGATTATTTACATGTTTAATATGAAACCATAAACAGTTTTATGGCACTAGGCACTGGTCGCCAAATTGAATCTTCAAGCCGAAAGTACAAGTAAGAAGTTAAATTTAACAGCCATTATAAAGCTATTATTTTCAAGATAAAATAGGTTTGGGATGTAATAATAATTACCCTAGTAATAAAAAAAGAAGTTGTAAAGGAATAAAAGTGATACAACTTTTATGAGCTAGCTGCTGAGTCAACAGTTCTTGGAAGTACTTGACTTGACACTTGATTGTCGTGATAAAATATTAATGGGTTTGAGATTGTTAATGGGATTTTTATTGCATAATTACTCTAGTAATAAATTATAAAAATGTAAACAAACATCTGATAAACCTTTTATGTGCTCCTAACCAACTAGCGATCAATAAAATTATGGCCCATCAAAAATTTAAGGACATTGTCTGGCATTTAAGGACAATTCCCGTACATTTCATGGCCAGTAAAAATTTAAGTACAATTCCCGGTTTTCCCGGATTTGCCGGTTGGTAGACACCCTGAAACAACCTCTATTTTGCAACTATGAAAAGACTTTCTGGTCTGACCGAACATGGTATCTCAGTGGTAGCAGCTTGGGTTGATAGGCCAGACACTGCTGGTTCAAGACCATCAGCTTGAACTATGTTATTACTTTTTTTCACCACTGGCCTGTCAATATGACTTATAATATAACAATACTTAACTGACTTTACGTCACAGCACAGACCTAAAGTAGTCTGTAATGGACAGTTGAGGTTTTTATTTTTAAAAGTGTAACAAAAAAATAATATCTTGGAACAACTGACGCTTACCTTCTCCAAACATCTCCTTCATGCTCGGGTCGGCCTGCATTGCTTCTTTCAACATGTTGGCCCACATACTTTCCGTTTCTGCTTCCTGGGACACCGCAGTTTCTTCTGGCTTTACTGCGGGCGTAGATGTTTCCAGAGATACTTTAGAAAAGTCATCAAGGGCACCTAAAAACAGGCAAGTAGTCCTTTACACATGATAAGCTTACCGTACAGATAAATTTAGTCTTGAGATATTCTACAGACAAGTTCTGCAGTTCACAATTAAGTTTTATTATTGATAATAGTCATCATAATTAACAAAACTGTGTAATGAATCCATTGTGGTTGCATAAAACTATAGCTGAAATGTGATGTCATAAGTTGTGTGGACATATTCACAGTTTTAAATTAAAAACAAGACTCAAACTACCAACACAGACTAAATGTTTTATAGGTCACTGTTTAAATTATTACAACATGGAATACAACACTGGAGGAAGGTAAGTCACCTATTATGTGTCACCAGCAATGACTGACAACATTCTCTTTGGTGGGTATGGGAGTGTTGCTGAAGGTCGAAATCCCAAAAGGTCTAATTAGACCATCCATATATAACGGTAAAACGTAGAGGTATTTTCCGTTTCATAAAAAATCCAAAAATATGCATGTTGAAGATGCTAATGAAAAGTCATTTCGTGATTGGTTTCGATAACTTGGTAATGGAAACATAACCATTCGCAAAATAGTTAGTAATCAGGCTTCGATTAGGCCCTTTTTTCATAGAATATGTAAAATCAATCGCACCTTTAGGAGGAATGTTTTACACCAGGCTAATAATATCTTTTTAATGTTGATCAGAAACAAATCTAGGGTTAAGTTTGGTCAATAGGATTCCTTTATTTTACACTAATTTTTCTAACCTTTTACAAAAGGAGTATAAACTTAGAAATAATAACTGGGTCAGGGTGCTAATTTAGCGGTTTGACCAACAGCTAAGCTTATCTCAACACACCTTCATTTGCCTTCTCATACTTGACGAAGACAATTTCTAATATTTCAATCTGGGAAGTCTTTGCATCACTAACCAAAAGACCAAAGCTACCTTAGTAAGCCAATTTTTTATTCACAAACATGTTTGCTGCCTTTAGCAGAGTTAAACCTCTGGAGTTATTGCAATTTTATTTAAAATAACATCAAGCAACAAAAGCAAACAACAAATTGTTTTTTGAACAAAATATATGTTGTACTAGGATATATATCCTGACACATAGATAATTGGATTATAAAGTATGTTTGAATATTAGAATAATTTGATTTACATTTGAGCTTTTTAGGGACTTATGTCCCTACAAGCCACTAGTTCTTGTTTATTAGTTAATAGATAGTTCAGATGTAACTCGCTTGAATAAAGTATATTTTATTTGTTAATGATTTGACGTAAATTAAATATTTCAGTACTGTATGTTTTTTGGAAGTCTAAATAATATCTTGATAAAAAACTTGTTAACAGACTCTACTGCATCGCTATCAATAAAACCCCACACTTGCGCATGAGAAATAATTGATAGTATGACTGAGTTGAAACACAACACAACTGCTTGGCACTGAGTAGGAATTGATTGCCATTTATGAGATTTTGCCACAGTAATTCAATAGCTAACTTCTATAGGCTACTTTCTATTTTGCTTTGAAATTTTTTCCCATGATAATAAAGGAGTTAAAATATCATATATATTCATTCACAACTTCAATACGCTGCCCCTGTACCATCAACGATCGAAAGACCCAAGTTGCACCATTTACAAAAAAACCATAACTGTAGATTTTATTTAGATTTACAGGGAGATTCCAGCGTACAAAAAATTATCTCATCGATGGATCATATGCGTTTTGCGTTGTTTGGTTGGAACACTGGTGTGCACACAAAGTAAGGCTTTCTGTACAATATGTGCAAGGATCGAAGCCCACTTTGTCAGGTGACTGTATGAAAAAGGTTATTGCATCTTTTGTGATTTTCCCTAATATCATATATTTAAATACACTTGTCTTGTGACTGTTGTCATCACGATGGTTTTAGAAAGCATAATTTATTTTAAAAGCTAAATCAGCTACTGTACATTACTTACTATCCAGCAAGGAATCTATGTCTTCTTCTGGCTGTTGAACCTCTGCGGCTATTGCTTGATTTTCACTGTCATTACTCTCTGCCATGATACAAGGTTAAAGATCTTAGTGCCTGTAAATATATGGCTTGTTTTATATATATATATAGATATTTCTTACTTAATTAACGTTGCTGCTGTAGGACTTCTTGTGAACTCAGTGATTTGAGTAGGCTTTTCAAACGTTAAGGGATTTTTTCAGCCATATGTCACTTATGATGCTAACGCTGATGATGTTACAACAATATGCACATCATTTTAATAGCCACTTCCCTATAGGGAAATTTGCTAAAACACTATAATAGGTAACTTACATAAGTTATATACAATTAAGCAACAATGGCAGGTGTATTAATTACAAATACAAGAGGCACGTAAAAAACTCTTGCCAGGAGTACAAAGATTAAACACTGGCGTAGCGTTAACTTGACTCTCGCTTTTTGTCAAGAGCACAAATTCCTGTCAGCAGCGTATTGAAAAGCCGAATAGCAGGCAATGGGTAGGAGAGTTTAGTGAGACTGTGTCGGCAGCGGGGCAGGTCAAGATCAAATGCTCTATACCACCCGTAATCATGCAGCATTCTTCTTGTCATGAAGGATGACTCATTTTCTTTCAGGTGGGCTAGGATGTTAAGCACATAGGCCTATTGGCTATGTATGGTCCGGATACCAAGCTCCTTGAAAATTGGCCGACAATGGTCAGTTGTACGATGGGCTGCACTTTACTTTAGGTCCTACACTCATTCGAATGAAAATATCAATTATTTGATTGTTTCATTCGATATATCGTTTGGTTAGGTTAACTTACCTAACTAACCAAACGATATATCGAATGAAACAATCGATTAGGTAATCGATATATCGATCGATATTTTCAATCGAATTAGTGTAGGACCTAAAGTAAAGTGCAGCCCAACGGTGTTATTATTTGTACAACTAGGCCATATACAATATGAAAATAAAAATTTTGCTTAGTGGCACCTGAATCTAACACACAGATGTGCTAGGTTTATATTATTTTAGCATTAGGCCTAAGTTAGGCTAGTACTCTTTAAAGGATAGGCCTGATATTGCTTAGTTTAGTCCTACAACAATTTCATAGCCCTCAGGCCTATTTGTTTTAATGACCTATTTGTTTTTTTCTACTAATCTTGAAAAAAATAACACTTAAGACTAGGCCTAATAACAGAAGGTACTAACTTAAATTACTCACTTTTGGTAAAAGTTAGATATTAAATTTCTCTAATTTATCATCCCTTTTATCATAGAGGAAGCGACTTTTTTTAAATTGTAATATTGGTTAATTAATTGCACAACTTTGTATTTGTTATTCACAATTAAAACCGTGAGTCATCCACAGAAATTCCTAAGCCTAACCTAACTTACAATTTTAAGAAAGAAGAGTTGACTGACAAATCCAGCATAACATATGATGAAAGACAGTTGACGTAAAAAAAAAACAACAGCCTTACCATTGACTATATAACACCACTAACACTAGTGCTATTAGCCATTGCTTTTACTTTTACTTGGAACATGTACTTTGGAAGTATGGACTATTGATTATACATCTCTCAAGGGTATTAGATTAAATTATTCACGGTTTAAATTAGAAATAAACTTAAATAATTATGATTATATTTTTTCCGTTTTTGTTTTAAAATGTCCTTAAAAAAATAATATTAGCAAAGTTGAACGTTGTGCTGTTTTTGTAAAGGAATACAATATTTTTTGCTCTGCGGTAAGGGTATTCACGTCATTCTACCACTTAAGGCACTTCCCACTATATTTAAATTTATTATTCTGGCTTAATTAATCTTAACGGATCCATGGTGGAACCATGCAATTGATCACGGTAAAGGTGGCCGTGAATGGATCCCCCTTATTTCATTCGTGGGGTCCCAGTTTATCGACATCCCAAAAGATCGACACTGAAATAGTCCCACTATGTCGACAACTCAAAATGTCGACAGTGTCGGTAATATGGGATGTCTGTAAAGTGGGATGTCGGTTATGTGGGATGTCTGTTATGTGGGACGGTTGTGTAAATTTTCCCACTTTATCGACACGCAAAATGTCGACAAGCAAAACAGATCGACAAAGAGCGGGAGATTCAAATTGAAGGTGAACAGCTCTTGCTGAACAGATCGGTTGAGTATAATGAGAGTCGTTCTTTTTTTAACTCCGAACGACTTCTATTCACGGCGCTTGTAGCTTGCAGTCTCCTTCAAATTTGTCAATGCTATCTCAACTATCTTGTGTATATAATATGTGTTCTGCCGTTTGAAGGCTTAAAATAATTTGACATTTATTTGTCGCACTTGTATTATGATTTATTAACTGTTTTTTTTTCGTGTAAGAAGGTAGTTAAAACTTGCTACCTAGGCCAAACTTTGCTAGAGGATGATTATGGTATCCATCAAAGTTTTTTCAATCATACATTTATTTGAAATATATGTTTATATAATGACATTGTAGGGGTGTACATAGTTTTTTCATTTAACTTGCTAGCTTAATGTTAAAACAGATTAATCCAAATAACAAATTTACGTTGTTCATTGTTACACTTTGAAATATTAAATGAGTTGTAGTACATTTGTATCAGCAACTTACACCGGAAATGAGGAAATTAAACAACTGCGTTAATTTGCCTAAACAAACTGCAGATGCTTTGATTCTTTTGTTAACCTTTCCATTGCCAATATGGCGATCCATAAAAAGCAATGACAACATAACATTTTGCAATAATTTCTTTCCAAACTATTTTGTAGAGCTTAATAACAAATTATTTAGTATATTGAAGCATTATTATGCGCCTAATGGTTACGGAGAAAACTCAAACTGTTTTCAATTTAAAATCCCAATGATATTCTTATGGAGAATAAGTAAACTGTTTTAGTTAGCTTGTTTATAAGGTATATATATAAGGTATATTACGTTATCTTTTGATCAAAATTTGAAAATGCATTTATTTCATACTAAACTACCTACATGTAATAATATTTAAAAAAAAACCTTTAAAACCCTCCCTGTTACAACATACCTAAGTACTTGTTAAACTAATGCTATATTGAAATAGGGAATAATATTGTGATATTTTAAGGAGATAGTGAAAATCCAATCAAGCAAATGGAAATTCGTTTAGTCTGCAGGTTTGCTGCGGGGGGTATTTAAAATAAATCATAGAGTTGTTACAGTGTTTACAAACACACATCAGAACCACCTGTAAACTGTAATGGCTGCTTAAGAAACTTAAACACCTTATCTAAAAATGCAGTAGGTATAAAAAAATAGTATATGCCTACTGTATTAGGTTACTAGCCAGGTAAGCGGTAAGGTGTTTTATAGAAGGCGTAGCCGAGTACGGGATTTTCGTGCGACACAATTTATTTAGGACAGAACATAAATTAGATTTTTTTTCTGAAAATAAAATAGGCCGCTGAAATTAGCTGTTAATTTCAACAGCTGACTAAGTACACTGTAATAGTATATTACGTTACTAGTCCTGAAAATAAGTGTGTTTACCGGACGAGTGTGGTCGTTCTCGTGCGAGACGAAGTCGAGTACGGGATTACCATACGAGTCCGGTACACACATTTTGGAAGAGTTACGTACGTTAGTTTACGCCATACTAATAAATCTGTACAAATCCTTATATATTCCCACCAACTAAAGGACTAAAAATCACTCCTCATTACGTTTTTGTTTATAACCATTCATTGCCACCTAAATACAGTATAATCAGCTGATTGGTGTCCGGTAACACTCATTACAGTATAGTAGTACAGTACGCAATGAAACCCCAATTGAATAAGCTGGCGGCAAACAGCTGTTTTCTTGACTAAATCCTTGCGTGGGAAGTTCGTCAAAATAATGTAGTGTGGCGTAAAAGTACATTACGTTACTTTTCCGTGTTTAGGCATGGCAAAGGGTAACTTCCCATTCCCATCCTATGGATGGAATAGGAAAAGTACCTGTTTCTGTGTAGTAAGATGTAAAGAATTTTATTACACACAAGGATAGGTGTTAAAATTAAGTTTTTAATCTTAGATCCATAACAGGCCTAGATATGTAAACTTGCAACTCTAACCACGTTCTCCTCCCGTTGTGAAGCTCGGTTACTATATAGACATACCACGAACAAAACAACCTGCTTATAGCAGCTCGTATTTTCTTAAAAATGTCAGATTATTTCTTTGTTAAATAAAATGAAATAAACAAAGATTACCAAATTTGATTAAGTAAAATCCAAGAACAAGAACACTAAAAAAGTTTTGTTATTATCCTTAAGAACTTGGGAACTACTTATATACATCCTCAACCGGTAGGCATGCAACAATAAACTAAATTATTTCTTTTTTAGCGAATTTCCCATATAGGGAATAAGCTATTACCGTAGTACTCATCGTAAGACCTGGACCCGGGACCGATTTACTTTTTTGTTTTGAGGTCCCTAGAGACCAAAAACACCATCCGTTCAAATTTATATATATATATAGATCGCGCTATTGGACACACATATAAATATAAATATTTATATTTATATTTATATATGTGTCCAATAGCGCGATAACTCGAGCAAAAATCATCCGATTTTGATGAAATTTGGTACAAACGTGTAAACCCACGTTTATTCGAACGAGTTTGCGAACCAGCATGGACTATGGGAACAGGGGTTTATGGGGTAAAAATAGGTTTTTCCTATTGTTGACCCTAAAAACTTAAAATTTAGCAATTTCTTTCCAAACCATTATGTAGAGCTTAAAAAAACAAATAATTTAGTATATTGAAGCGTTATTATGTGCCTAATGGTTACAGAGAAAACTCCAAAAATCTGTAAATTTTAAATTCCTATGTTATTCTTATGGAGAACTAGCAAAGTACCCGTCCTTCGTACGGGGTTGGCATATAAAATACTTATTAGTATAAAATGCTTATTGCAGTTATGGGTGAGGACATGGTTTAAGAAAGTTTGGTTCTTTTGTTCTACCACTGCCCCTGAACCATAGAAAAAAGTAAAGGTCTCATTGTGTACCACAGCTTTTTGTGGCTAGTTGGTTCAAATTAGCTGTTGTCATAAATGCAAAAAAATAATAGTGCTGCACCCTGTAATTATGTAACTGAAAGAATTCTATTATAATGAAATGACTATAATATAATGTGGTTGTGACTGAGTCCTACCTGTTGTGTACGACTGACATTTTGTGAGGCATATCCTCGACTTTGGAAGTAGCCTCGACCTGGGAGGTGAAATACCTAGCCCCCAGAGGGGAGGTAAATGCTCCGTGTTGGTATCGGCATTTTCAAGTTGGCCACAGACATGGACGACTGGGCATTGGGTCCCAGTGACATTCCTTTATCCAGGATGGAGGGGTGTTTAGCTCTAGGAGAGATGGAAGTGCATCATAATCTCTAACCTACCTGTGTCTGTGGTTCTTTGGGCTTCGGCCTGCTTGTTGTGTGCGACCAGCATTCAGTGGGCAAATCCTCGACTTTGGAAGTAACCTTTCCTGGAGGTGAAAACGGGCAAGTACCCGTAGCTCACGGGGACACTCAAGGGCAACGTAACTTTCCGCAGTGTGAGGGCATCGGTTTGTAGGCACTTATGCAAACCAATCCCTGTCTCTGAGCACGGACGGTATGGTTATCTTGAGTGTGGGGGGTTCTTCCCGGAACCTCAATTGAGTCAAGGGTGTCGCCACCTCTGGTGGATAGGTTCATCCGGGTGGGTCCCACTTCTATACCTGCCTCCTTTTGGGAAACCCTGATGGCCTGGCAGTGATGTTGGGTCTGACGGGCAAACGAAGTAGATCGGGTCCTGGGTCCGAGCCCGCCAGGGGTATCTGGGGATCTATCGCTCTGGTTATCTCTGGTTTCCCAGCAATGGGTAAGGCCTCGATCGGGCAGTAGTGTAAATGGGAGGTTGGGGTTCCCCCCGTCAGCGTGCTGACGGTCCCCTTCCTCCTGGCTATCGATGGCGGGTTCTGCCTGTCAGGGATTAGATAGGTCCCGAGTGTTGCTTGCACTAAATGCGTCGGGGCGCTCTACCATGGACCTCTAGGTCCTGACCTAGTGGAACCCAGGTGGAGTGACGCTTAAACAAGCAGCCGGAATCCCTGGTTAGGATTGAGGGGCAACCCTCCTTCCGAAGGGTCTGCTTCGGCAGCCGGCGAGCCTGATGACCTTAAGTCATCCGCCCATGATGTGCTAAAGGTTGATGCGTAAGCTTCGGCCTACATCATGGGGCCCGGGTATGTCCTAACGGATAGGTACCGGGTATGCAGTCAGGGGGCTTTGGCTCTCATGACATAAATAATAAATAATAAATAATAATAAATAATGAAATGACATTAGCGTATGGTTTGACAGCTCCATTTAAGTAATGTTAAATAATGTTTACATTCAGGATAGTGACATAATTATTTTAAATATGATCCTTACCCTCTCTGTTCTAATATTCATGCAGTATTTAAATGAATGTTTGAACCAGCTGTATGGAATTGTGAAATCAAAATTAATTTGACAGTTAGTATTGCTTGTTTACATTTTTAAACTTTGTAGGTTTGTTCTTTGTTGTCATGGATACCATCAATCAAAATTTACTTTGAAATCTCTCACCTCCGATTTTTGAAAGCCCACGGGGCATAGCCCTAGGACAATATTGAAGCGGGAATAGTTCTATATGTATCCTCGGAACTGTAGCTTCATGTGTGTGCAATTTGAGCCCAATAGGTTCAGTAGTTTTTGAGATTAGCTCATACAAACACACACACACACACACGCACACAGACACCACCTCTTCTTTATAATAGTATATAGATAAGTAAACTGTTGTAGTTTGCTTGTTTATGAGCATATTTTGATCAAATTTGGAAAATGCATTCATTTCATACTAAACAATTACATTTTACAACAAATACCTTTTTACCCTCCCTGTTGCAGCAAACTTAAGTACTCGTTAAACTAATTTTATTTAAATAGGGAATAAATGAGATATTTTAAAGGAGACATTTTAGTGTAAATCCAGTTAGGCAAATGGAAATTCGCTTAGTCTGCAGGTTTACTGCGGCGGGAGTATTTTACTCTAAAGTCATAAGTCATTTATTTATCTAGATTTACATAAGTTATGCATTGGTTACGTCAATTACAGAAATACATAAAATATATACAAAATTCCTTATCCTGCATGCCATACATAAGCTATTTGAAATTGGTTCAAAAACAATTGGTAATTTGGTGAAATTGGTAAAACATTTTAAATTTTGTTTGGAAATTCACTCATTATGCCCATGTAAAAGTCTTTACCTTATTCTTATTACCCTCATAAACTCATTTTCGTGTATTCCAATTGTGTTGGTTCGCGGACTCATTCGTTGTAGGTTTACACGACACGTTTTTACAAATTTCATCAGGATCGTATTATTTTTGCCATGAGGCCATGAGAGATTTTTTTGCATACGCGTATTACCTATATGGAACATTCACCAAAATGTTTTTTCGTCACTCCGTAACGAAAGTAACTATTTTCGATAACGGCTGACATCAATGAAAGTAATCATTTCGCAAGCTCAAATTTAGGGCGAGGGAAAATCGATCAGCTGATTTTCCCTCGCTCTAAATTTACTTTCCCTCGCTCTCAATTAGTTCTCCATTTATTCACTACGCGCGCTAGTGTTTTGTTACGGTATTTAATGATTTGAATCAGCTGTATGTATTGTTAAAAGATGTTTTATTCTTTTATTTTCATGTTTAAACAAAATTTATTGAGAAATATACGTAGGTTTTCTTTTAGAAGATTTTATTTTATTTTGATGTTCAATCAAATTAATTGAGAAATAGAATAGTTGTAATATTACTGAGGTCTGCTAATCTGTGTTTGTGTATTTTTGCGTCGTGATGAAAAGTATCGTTCATAACTCGTACCGAAAGTTATTATCCGGCACTTGCTCCATTATTTCCGACCTCGGCTTCGCCTCGTACGTGAAAATAGCTCTCACATACTCGGCTTCGCCTCGCAGGTGAAATTGGGGTTCCCTGTGTTCGGCTTCGCCTCACACAAAAACTTGAGCGCGCGACGGAAAATGCTACTTTCGGTCCTAGTAATGAAATATACTATTACCTACTACCGTTTTAAATACGACAGTTTTTTAAAGTAGCCATTTCAGTTTAGTTCTTAGAATTGAAAAGTTTCACTTAACAGCTGTTTACTTTCATAACAGCATAGTTTCATTTCACAACAGCATAGTTTTTCTCATAACAACACAGGCAACGGACCAATGAGGTTCAAGGATTGAGAGAAAAGAAGTAAAATTGTAATGCTTCGAACGTCAACTAATCAGCTGATCAGTTGACAATTTTAATTGTTGATCCAACTTTTTCCTGTTAATACCAGCGAACACAGAATAAAAAGTTGCATCCACATTCCATAAAGACCATAAAATGCACAGTTTTCCACTTTTCAAGTTTGTCGCCATTTTGGAAAATGGCCGCAATTTTTGAAATATTAGAATTAATATTTTTAACTAATTTTATGGTCTTTTTGGAATGTGGATGCAATTTTAAGACTTATTTGACTTATTTACTCTTCGCATTCTCGCTAAAGAGGCATAAGGCATAAGCCTACTTGTTTAGGAGCTATATGATGTAAAATGTACACCGGATGTCTTTTTCCATAGGCTGTAACTCTTAAACGAGTGGGTTTATCGAAAAAATATCAATAATAAAAAAGTTTTTAAATTGCATGTTCTATCCGAAAACATGATAAAATATAGGGTGTTCCATAAGAAATTTCAAAGTTGCCCGCCATTTTCAAAATATTAACTCATATTTTGAACTGCCACAAAAAATAAAGGAATGTCCCCCATTTAAAGTTTTCACTAATTCACCGTTTCCGATATCCCAATGGTGGCCTACTTGAGTTGATCACCCTGTATATGTGTATCCGTTAGCGCGATAACTCGAGCAAAAATGATCCCATTTTGATGAAATTTGGTAAAAACGTGTAAACCTACGTTTATTCTAACGAGTTCGCGAACCAGCATAATCGGACCATGGGAACAGGGGTTTACGGGGGTTTTATGGGTAAAAAATGGGGGTTTTCAGTTTTTTCCCCTAAAACAAAAAGTTTGCAATTTATTTTTAAACCGTTTTGTAGAGCTTAAAAAAGAAGGTATTTATAAATTAAAATAGGTTCAAAAATAAGCACAAAATGGATTTAAAATCTAAATAATTAATACGCTACATGAAACTTTGTCGGTTGAACTTCTCCGCCATTTCTTAACCGATTTTATCCATTGACGTCTCATTGGAAAGAGCGTGTCACGTAGATTTGCAAACTGGCCTTACATTTTTGAAAAAGTCTCTTGGGCTCTGCCCAAATGGCTGTTAAGGATCCCATGTTATCCTTTTGAAGAACATAATTGTTTACATTTTGATCAGCTGTATAATTTAATTGCTGTTATTTAGTTTTCAATTCAATGAAACGCATTGGGTACATTTACTGATTTTGTTGAAATTAAATATTTACTATTTAAATTTACATTCGTACATATTACAATGTAAAAAACCGAGAAAGCCTGGACAATTTGATTTATTTTACGAAATAAGAAAAATGAAATGACATACTACTGCATTTCTTGAGAAATCATTGAAAGAACCGATTTGTTAACCATGGAAACATAGCAAAATCATAGAACGCCACCAAGTAGAAGAAACAGAGATAAAAAAGTACTATCGTTATCAACCTATATAATGAGGAACACCTACAGCACCAATATGAAGATTTCCACAAACAATGAACAAGATTGTTAGACGAAGTGCTACTATTTTGTAGGAAACATGGACTAAACTTTATGATGATTGGCAAAGGAAACCCCTCTAAGTCTGAATTAAACTGGTACGGCAAGGACATTTATCATTAAATACAGTATATCTTACTAATATTATAAACTAGGTGAAACCCGTCGAAATCGACGGTTACTTACTTTCAAGGCTTACGCTAATTTATCTAACTGCGAAAAATTGAGTGAAATTATACATATTTCGAGCATTTAGCATTGTTTAAAGATTAGTAAGTGTAAAAACAATAATGATATTAATTGCGTTAGATATGGTCGATCATTTAATGAATAAATTATTTCCCATACATTACGTCATCGGAGTTGTTATTAAGCTATCTGGTATCTCTTCCTTTGGGAGAACGTTTAAATAGTATTAAAATCGTATTGGTGAATCTTTTCTTTTCAAACACTTCCGTGATTTCAGTATAATGCAGATTAATCTACGATTTTATTTGAAAAAATATCTGTTTGTTGGGAAGACACTTTCTGAACTCCAAATGGAGGTATATCCGTTACAGTGTTAAGTTTGATTTTTCCTTTGTCACGTCGCGTCAGTTCATATCGTACTTCTGTGCCAATGAATAACCCTCTAGCACAGTTTTGAGAAATTGGTTGTGAGGTAACTGTTAAAGCTGGAATTCCTTGACATGGGGGATGTCATAGTTAGTTGTCTCAGCCTTATCAGTTACATAAAGTTGTCAATATAATCTCTCTACGGATTGTTAGGAGCCTCCTCATTTATATGGTCGTGCAGCTTCATTGGCAACAAATAATGCGAATGACACAGTAATGTGGCATTTCCAAAAAGCAAAAATAATGATAATTGGCTGTTACGTAAATATTTACGTTTACATGCATTGTTAATCAACGTATCTTATAAAGGATGGTGTGATCTAGTTTAAAAGGAATATGACCTTTCTGTCATGACAGTAGCTGCTTGAATAGTATTTACTCAATGGGCTATTTTACAGCCAAAATCGACGTGTTATTTTCAATAATGTTACCAACCCAGTGGGCCACGGTCCGTAATATAGGCCACTGAAAATAATTTGTCAAGACAGGTACCATTTTAGGCAAGGTTTCTGTGTTTGGATGTTATTAGAAACGGTAAGAGTACAATAAAATTCTTCTGCAGATGAATTTTCTGTTGGAGAATTATAAGCCGAATTATAAATGTCACAATGCGAGTATGAGCATTTTGTAACTATATTAGGCCTATATGGGTAAGTTACATCGAATTTTTAGGCTGCTGCTCAGGGCACCTTAAGAATATATTTTAGAGATAAATTAAATGGTTTTTGTTGCTGAGTAGCGCTAGTAAACATGCATAACCCTTTTCGTTAGTAAATGAATACATCGAAGTAACCTCTCTGAAAAGTCTGCAATATATTGCAGTTTTAGCTTAATGACTTTCTAAATCATGCACATATCTATCTATATATATAATTCTGTAAGACCAAATTTTTACCAGAAAATTGTGGACGTCTGGTAAGTCGCAGAAAAGTGGGAAAGGTCTTAAATTAAAGGTCTTGACCCCAGGGACTCGGGAAAAATAGCAGAATTTCCATAAAGTTACCAGAAAACGAGATATAACGTAAAATTTTCTCCATAAGAATAGCATTAGAAGCCATTTTCTGCTAATTTTTGTTTACTTCATACAGCTGATCGTGATTTATCATCAAGCCAGTACGCAATGTTAACATTTGGATTATACTTATTTGCCAGTAAGTTCAGCAATGTACTATATCAAACCAGGGATAACGTTACCTATAATAATTAAGACTTTTTAGTTACGTTATATAGAATATGGAAATATATTATTTTACTGTGAAACTTTTCAAACTTGTGTTTAACAAGAAATAACCACATTGAATAAATAATTAACGAGCTACCTTAATAAACCAGTATTTATTCACAACCAATTATATGTTTGCTGCCTTTATAGTGTGGCCTTGCTTTAGCAGAGTTAAATCTATGTAGTGATTCGAATGATTTATTGAAAATAACATCAACAAAGACAAACAACAAACTGTTTTTTACACAAAAGATATGGCATATATACAGGGATATCTATTCTGACACATAGATAATATATTTCTTTGTTTGTTTAAATATTAGAATAATTTGTTTTATATTATTGAGGATTTTAGGGACTTATGTCTCTACGAGCCACTAGTTTCTACATAAATATTGTAAAATGTTTTATCCAGTTGCTGTAAACTACTATTATTTTAACAAAATATGGACACGGCTCAAAAGTGATAAAATGATTCTCAACAGATTTCATAATGAAACGTTATATTGCAAAACATGACATGATACAGAATAAAATCAATTTTAAAATCAGAAAATAATATTGAAAATACTTCTTTTGGACAGTTCAGTAACTCCCAGTAAACGTGTGTTGTTTAAAATACAATCAATTTAAAAATTAACAGCTGTTTCATTAAAAAGTATTATTCACATGGCCAAAATGTAAACAAATCTGTGGAGGGATCTTAAAAGGTTTCTGGGTACTTTCCTGTTAAAGGGAACATTCATTATTATCGATGATTTATTTTCGATATATCGATATTTTTGTTTTACTTCACGATTGGTACTTCTGTTGTTGTTGATTGTATCTTCAAACGCATTTAAATTACAAATTAAGAACCAACCTTGTTTTAGGTAAAAATAATAGCCTATATATTGGATTAGGACATGAAACTTTTCTAAACTAACCTAACATAACTAACCAAACTTGCTGTATAGGCTAAGTTACCGTTTCAAAATTCCATGTGATAACAGAAAAGGCATATGGGGAATAGGCTATCAAACGGAATTTTGAAATGTTACAGCAAGTTTGGTTGGTTAGGTTAGTTTAGAACAGTTTCATTTCAATATAATATTTTTTTTTATTGTTTGTTGATACTGAACAGTATTTATTTACTGAATCCTATATCGTACTTGTCAGCTGTTATGTTTCAATTTGTTACTATCAATATATCGGATGGAAAACAAAAATATCGATATATCGAAAATAAATCATCGATAATAATGAATGTTCCCTTTAACAGGAAAGTACCGGTTTCTGGGGCAGAGCCCTAAGCTAATTTACTTCGTTTTTCTTTTGATAACTCATCTACAGACAAAGACCTTTCTTAGGACACCTCTACCTAGTTTCTACGCCCAGCCGTTCTCTCAAATTAGTGGAGACAAAGTTTCCAATTAAATATTTAGATTCCCCCATGTTAATCTTATGGGAGAAAACCCAACTTTGATGGAAGATCCAGCCCGAACTAATAAAGATTTCAAAAAAATAAAAACACTTTGTAAAACTACAGATAAGGGCCATTCTTTTGACACTTTAATCATACAAATCGGTCCAAAAATGAGGGAGGAGTTCTGTTCACAAAAATCGGGAAGCACTTTTCATACGAACTGCGCCTCGCAGTTAAAACGCACCCTCGAAAGGGGGGGGGGGGTCAACGTCCTAAGGTTGTTTAGGCTTAAATTAATATTTCGGTTGGAAATCAATAATTAATTACGTTATTAATATATGTCTCTGTTTGAAGTAAAGTAAAATATCAAATAATTTTTGATTTGTTATTTATACATATTTGAAATGATTATTACAGTACAAGTATTATTTTAATAACGTGCGAAAGTTCCGCATTGACGTATACCTAGACAATTTGAATCATAATAGTACAGTACTAGGTAGACCGCAACTGTAGCCGTTGGGAGGCTCACATCGTTGGACGAGCCTTTATGATATCAATGGCATTTCCGGCATTTCCGCTCGGGCATTGTATACTGCTGGAGAGATAGACAGCAATTGAGATAAGACTTGTTTGATTTGTTTCGGCTTCTTTAATGTATGAAATGTAAAAATACACAAATTTTCAATTACCTCCACCTATTGAACTAATGTATTATTATCAATTGCATGCACCCAATGTTTTTCGTTTTAAATCTTAAGTATTTATACTCTCCACATATTTATAATTTATTTTCTAGTTTTTAATGTGTTTGGATGTTAAATCTATTAAGCATCTATATCAGATTAAGACAGAGGCATGTGATGGGAAATCTAAGGTTTATTTGAGTTTCTTTTCATATAATTATGTATTAGATTGAATGTATGGCCTACCTACTAACTATAAATATATCAATCTACTAGCAGAGTACCCGTCCTTCTTATGGGGTTGGCATATAAGTATAAAATGCTTATTGTAGTTATACCATAGATAAAAGGAGTATTAGACTATAATCAAGAGTTATACTCAAGCTTTGCGTATGCAATGGGGAGGACACAGTTTGATAAAATTTGCTTCTTTAAATTTACAGTTTACATAAACATAGCCATTATGTTCTACCACTTCACCTAAACAATAGAGAAAAAAAATTATAAAAATCCACAAAATATCACAAATTATTCATGAAATTAGAAACGCAAAGATAACACAATCACTTTGACATTTCTCATTACTATCACAGTTTTTTTTGCTGCTTAGTTCAAATGAGCTGTTCTCATAAATGCAAAATAAACGGTATCAGCAATTTGACACATACTTTCTCCCATTAGCTTGTCAACAACCTTTATCATAGGTAAGCGATGATAGTGGTAGGCCTATTTAATAGGTAAAATCTCAAAAGTTTCCATTATCCCATTACCCATTATCCATGATATTATATGGATTAGCCACTTTGCCGTTAATTAATGAATTAAAAACCATCACAGATACAAACCAAGTATGGCATGCGGATGACTCATCATGTCAAGAAAAACTTTATAATGTGATGAAATGGTGAGAGAAATTACAAGAAATTGGGCCTAAATATGGTTACTACCCACAAGCTCACAAAACCCGTTAGATTGTTGGATCTGAACCATCAACATTAGACCTATCCAACATATCAGGATTAAAGATTGTTACTGGGAGTAGTTATTTAGGAGGATTTATTGGATGTGACAAAACTGAAAAAGATGTCTTTATTAAAAAGAAGGTAGAAAAGTGGAATAGTCATTTGGTAAGTCTGGCGAATGTAGCTGAAAAATACCCACAATCTGAACACACTGTTGCCACAAAATCAATACAAGCTAAATGGATTTTTTTTTCAAAGAGTTGTTGAAAGTGAAGACATTAATTTTCATACAGTAAAAAACTC
The DNA here is from genome assembly GCF_028750875.1 of Macrosteles quadrilineatus. Taxonomy (NCBI): domain Eukaryota; kingdom Metazoa; phylum Arthropoda; class Insecta; order Hemiptera; family Cicadellidae; genus Macrosteles; species Macrosteles quadrilineatus. The sequence goes on along the minus strand of NW_026542602.1, from coordinate 103,382,028 downwards.
AATAGAACAAAACCTATTTCCTGCTTTATTTGGCTCTCACCTAAACCAAGATGAACAAAAAATATTACATCTGCAAGTAAAAAATGGAGGAATTGGTTTAGTGTATCCTACCGCTCAGGGAAAAGCATTGTTCCGAGCTTCAAAGAGATGTTGTAAATTCATCATAGACTCCCTAAAAACTAAGAGGAAAATAAGAATGCAAGAACATGAAGAACATTTGATTATCACAAAAAAGGACTTGAAAGAGGAGAGAAGATTAGGAGAAGAAAACATTTTGAAATCGACTATTCCAAATTTTCCTCTAAAACAACAAAAAATTATCTTGCGAGGAGCAAATACTAAAGCGAAACACAGTGGATGGCTGTCATGCATTCCTCTGAAAAAACTTAACTTAGATCTTTCTCCACTGGAGTTCAGAGATGCTCTTGCATTAAGATATGGGAAAACTCCTATACACCTCCACTCTTCATGTGATGGCTGTGGCAAAAACTTCAATATGGAACATCCCCTTAAATGTTGTACAGGTGGTTTTATAATAAGAAGACATAATGAGGTAAGGGATAACCTTGGAAGCTTGATGGAGCTAGCATGGGGAAACTGTGTTCGAGAACCAATGATCTCTGAGCAAGGGTCATTTGATACTGCAGCACTCAAAGCAGACTTGGCTTGTAGGGGTGTATGGGAGGTTCAGACGGAAGCATTATTCGATGTACGTGTCGTTGACACTGATGCTCCATCGTACTTGAACCTCCCATACAAAAAAGTGTTGGAGAATGCAGAAAGAGAGAAGAGCAAATAATATTTAACAATAACAGAAACCAGAAATGCATCTTCTACCCCACTAGTCACGTCTGTGGACGTAATGCTGGGCAAAGAGTTTCAGACCTTGCTCAGAGCAATGGCAGAACGCCTCACAGAAAAATGGAAGAAACCTTTTTGTGCGACGTTAAGGGCCAGCAGCATGTGTCTAAGGAGGACAAGGAAGAAGTGGAGGACCCTTAGAGAGTTTGAAGATGGGGCTGGAGTACCAGTTATTTATTAATTTAAATAGCAAATGTTTTATTATTTTTCCATATCAAAATTGTGAATTAATTATATTATTTAGTATTAAAAAAATACAGATGACTTAAATTAATTGATATATTTACATTCTTTCAAAATGTAAACATGGAAAATTTGGAAGGCCATGGGGCGTAGCCCAAGGGAAATGTGAAATTAAATGATATAATATTGCATTGTCATCCATTTGGGGAGCTATGTTTCAAATTTAAAGTCTCCTAGCTCATCGGGAACTTTGTTTAAAATTAATATCAAAATTTGTAGGAAAGCGACTACCGAGCTAATAAAAACAAGCCCATGCCCATGGGGCGTAGCACAAGGGAAATATGAAAATTAAATAATATTGCATTGTCATCCATTTGTGAGCTATGTTTCAAGTTTCAAGTCTCTATAGCTCATTGGCAACTTAGTATAAAATTGATTGCAAAATTTGTACCAGACAAGAAAGCGAGCTAATAAAAAGGTTTTAATATATAATTCTGAGCAATTTACAGACAAAACTCTAATTTTATTTATGAACATTTATTGTTTGTTTGTTTACTCTATTACTGAATTATTAATTATAATTATAATTATGAATCTTTGATTCTCAATTCAATTCTCATTACTGTATAGATGTTTGCATTACCACAAAGTTATTGGTTTTTGTTCTGTCACACTGTTCAATGCAAACACAAGGTTGCCTGCATATTCCAACCATGGTAAGTGTGTGTAACTTATTCAGTTATAGGCTAGTTTGACTAGCCAGAAAACCGGGCTGACACTAACAATGACAGGTTTTTTTCTTTCCTGACCCTATTTTCACAAGGTCAGTTTGTGTGATGTATTTTCCAGGGTGGCTATTTCAGTGACATCCATATCCATGACATGGAATCAGACACAAGAACAAACACTGAAAATCTTCAAAAATATTGTTCAAAATGGTTCTTTGTGCTGGAAATATATAAACACCTTACCTACCCTATGTTAAAAAAATCTAAAATCTAAAATGATGTATTTTATTATAATAAACCTTTCAATTGGAAGTCAACTATACTTTTTATACTAAATAAATTGTTGTTAATTTAATTCCCTCATCAGTAGATTGAAATATATATAAAAATAGTCACACAATGTCCACAAAATGTCAATATCAAGCAGCTGATTCGAATCCTACCTGGTGTTTTCTAGTTATGTTTAATTGTTTTACTCCTATTATGGATACTTTAATAAAAAGTGTTCCAATAGTTACATGAATAACGAAACCCGGTTCTTATAAAAAAAAGTTGACCCATAAATTGAACTAGGTATATGTTGCTTGAAATCGAGTAATCGCAAAGAAGTACATAAAGGAGTTATTTAAAAACAAATAACTTGTTTAAGAACAAATATAATTTATAAATTCCGATGAGTCTAAAAGAGTTAACTCAAAGATTACGTAACTAATGATAATACTCACAATGTAACTTACCAGTTCAACATAATCAACACTTCTTGTAAATATTTTATCATGTTTCAAAAGCTGATCTGGCTTTAGCATGGTGGAAGGAAAAAAACCTAGGTGTGCTATTCCCGTCATATTCTGATGTCACTTGGATTGCAAACAAAAGATCACCTGATTATAACTGTCAAATTAGTATATGTATTTGTTTTGATTTGGTCGTTATTGTTTTTATAATGTATGTTTTTATAAAAAAACATTACCAATCAAATCAAAACAATTACATACTAATTTGACAGTTACAATCAGGTGATCTTTTGTTTGCAATCCAAGTGACATCAGAATATGACGGGAATAGCACACCTATGTTTTTTCCTTCCACCACAGGCTTTTAGTGTGTTGTAGAAATGTTTCCCACTTATAGCCACAATAGGTTGTCCATATTGGTCTTTGTCAATGATAATGTAGTTTGCGTGGTATCACCCATTGTCGCCAGTACGTTTACAAATTTCAGTCTTTATTTTAATAGCACCAAATAACCATTAACTACCTGATTTTCTGCATAACCTCTCTGTCACAATTTTACAATTAACATATGTTCTTCTTCTCACTTTAAATTTCTGACAACAGCTGGAGTTTCATAACAATATTTTGTTTCCCATGTTAATCTTATTGAGAAATACGAAACTTTAAAGGGCCCCAGGTCCTCACTCTCTAATTATTTCCCTAAAAAGAAAGTTTCTTGCACAACTTCACGTTATGCTCTTTCCAATGACACCAAAAACATGTCAATCGGTTCAGTAATTTCGGAGAAGTAATTGTCACAAAAACCTGCTTGCGTACCTATTTAATAAGTATAGATACAAAATTAGGTACATCAATCTCCTTAAAACCAAATCACAAATCCTTCAATCACTCAAAAGTCACAATAAATCATTAATAAAAACACAAACATAAGCTGTTATAAACTTTAGAATATTGCTATGCCTTTTTAATAGTGTGTCATCAAAATATATAAAAAATACCCCCGCCGCAGCAAACCTGCAGACTAAGCGAATTTCCATTGACCTGATTGGATTTACACTAAAATGCCTCCATAAAAATAGCATATTTATTTCCTATTTAAATAGAATTAGTTTAACAAGTACCTTAGGTTTGCTGCAACAGGGAGGGTAAAAAAGATTTTTTTATAAAATGATAATAGTTTAGTAAGAAATAAAAGTATTTTCCAAAATCGATCAAAATATGTTCATAAACAAGCAAACTGCAACAGTCGACTTATTCTCCATAAGAATAACATGGGAATTTTAAAATTACAATTTTTTTGAATTTTCTCCGTAACAATTAGGCGCATAATAACGCTTCAATATACTAAATTATTTGTTTTTTTAAGCTCTACAAAATGGTAAAAAGAAATTGTGAAATTTTGTGTTTTTAGGGGCAAAAATGGGAAAAACCTATTTTTACCCCATAAAACCCCCCATAAACCCCCGTTCCCATAGTCCGATCATGCTGGTTCGCGAACTCATTCAAGTTTATCCCGCCTTACACCTTCAAACCAAATTTTATCAAAATCGGACAAAAAGTACTCAAGTTATCGTGCGGATGGACACATATATATATATATATATATCTCTATATATAGATATATAAAAATTTGAACGAATGGTGTTTTTGGCCTCTGGGGACATCAAAATGAAAAAGTAAATCGGTCCCGGGCTTAGGTCTTACCATGAGACCTACGGTAATAGCTACTTCCCTATAGGGAAATTCGCTAAAACAACATTTCATTTCATATAATTTTATTCATTTCAGTACATCAATACAGGAATAGCGATCTATACTATATAAAGTTGGAAATGATTAATTTACCAAGTATCGAAATATAAGAAGGTTTCTACTGACTTATACAATCTCCGCCCATAGAACAGGCACCCTGCTAGTTAAATATCAAGATATCTCTTTTTACCCAAGACAAGGTCAGTTAGTGAAAGTAATCATTTTAACAAAGATAATAATAGTTATTTGTGCAACTAGTGAGCAAAGTGATAAATTGACTCACTCAAGAGAAATACTTACTCACGAGCCGTAGGCGAGTGAGGAATGTTTTCTCGAGTGAGGCAATTGCACTTTGCACTCGAGCTGCACATTATATTTTTCCTACAGTTGCCATAAAACAAATAAATTGGTAAAGAAACGTAACATATTTTTACACAGAAGTGAACTTTTAATATGACATTTAATGATACAACAGTAAAACAGCTGACCAGCTGATTTACAGCCAGTGCTGCCAACGTATTTCGCGCACATACGACCTTGTCTGCATGTTACGCGCTCACTATTTTGTGCCTTCACGTTGCAAATCTGGAGTGAGACAAAGTAATTAGAGTGAGACAATGTTAACATTGTCTCACTGATGAGCGAATTGGCCACTTTGCTTTCTCAAATCAGTGAGAGAACATGTACATTGTTAGGTAACTGTAGGAAAACAGTATTTTTTTACCAGGCAGAAGTACAAACAAATATTAAAAATGTAAGAAAACATCTTCATAAAAACAATAAAATTATCTCAATTTAATAATCTAAATGAGAAAAAAATTTAAATACTGATGTTCAAAATAAATGTTAAACTAATCAACATAATGGATCTAAACTGATTTGTCTCCACTTCTTCAGCCTCCTCTCCCCCAACCTCCATGCCTCCATCGCCATTCACGCTGTCATCAGGCCTGGATATAACAGAACAAAAATTAATATTAAAAACAGTATTCTGAACAGAACAAGAATCTTTATGCATACTTCTATCATTATTTAATGTACTCAGTGGCGTACTGAGGGGGGGGGGTTTGCACCAGGCCCCACACCAACATAGGCCTCCAAATCAGGGCCGTATTCCCCTAACGGTGGACACTGCGATTGCCAAGGGCTTCGGCCTGGGAAGGGGACTCACTTGGGACGTCAAAAGAATGCTTTTTCTCTTGGAAAATTTTCCCACAATCTGTTAGAATTAGGGGGTACAATAATCCAAGTTTGTCTTGTATTCTCATGATAGCCGAAAGCATCTGCAAAGATTGCGTGATCGAAATTTACGACTACCAGTGGGTAGTCGTAAAATATAGCCTACATTTCCTAAAAAACAAAAGCAAATTTTTGGGCACATCTCCAGTTAAAATGCTGGTTAAATACTAGTAATTCAGGAGGGTTATGCGACATAGGCTTGGGGACACGGCCCTGGATTTATAAGTATTAAATTTAAGTAAATGGCAAAACTTACCATTAGTTAGTTCTCTTCAATCTTAGTCTTTACTTCGCCCCATCCTCCATCTCCTCTTCCTCTGACACCTCTCCCCTGTATTCTCCAATGTCGGAGGATATTAATTACAACGCCCCCATTTTACTGGTAGGCTTCAGTTCTGTACAGAAATATTGCAAAAAATAGTGTTATACAAATACTTTGAGTCCAACAAATAATACAAGTCTGTACACTCCTTTCTATATTTGTGATATTCAAATAGGTACAGCTAATAGGAAAATGTTTGAGCAAATCTGGGTCAAGTTAGTACAAATATTATAATTTGTAACAATAATTTGGTTTAGACAAAATAAATTGGTTTAACACGTTCGCTACCACAATTATATAAAATTTACGTTCGCATAGACCAGCGACGCAATTGTGCGTCGACTCGTTTCTCACAATAGACCACCGACGCATATTTGCGTCAGCTGATCATATTGAAATAGACTAACGACACACACTTGCGTCGGTGTTCAATGTTATTAATCAGCGTATTTCTTAGCAACGGTCTATTTTAAAGCCCTGATTTTATCGTATCAGTCTAGAGGGATATCTGCCGCGAATGTGCGTCGCTTGGTCTGTGGATATGACGATTGGTTACGTCACACAACAGTTGGCAACATTGTTGTTTACATTGTGCATTCCGCGACATCTCAGAACAGATGTAAACGTTATAACCTTTGCAGTTTTGGCGAGTGTTTGGAGTTTCTTTATTTGTTTGAGTAAAAGCTTGAAACAAACAAATTTACAAGACGCTTAAACGTGCGTCGCCTGGTCTATTGAAACGAAAATGTAGGTAATCTTTTTATCTGGATTTTATTAAATAGACTGATCGACGCATATATGCGGCGTTTTAAAATTTGCTCAAAACGATAAATAAAAACAATATTTATTGCTTACTAATTCACTTAAGGTCAATATGAAGTCAATTAGTCCATTTAAACGATATTTCTCTTTTGGTCTGTTGGCAATGTTATTCCTATATCACTTGGTCTGTAAGCAACGTCATGATCATTCCTTTTGGTCTGTAGGAGTGACCGGACCGACGCATATGAGCGTCGCTCGGTAGCGAACGTGTTCAACATTAATTCTTTGTTATTTCCCAATTTGCAAAAATGCAAGCTCTAGCCTAATTAAGACATTTCCAAACAACATGTTTCGAGATGTAATCCAAATGCATTTCAAGTAGGGGCCTAGTTTTGAATGTTTATAAAAAAACTATAAATTTGCATAAAGATTAATTATCCTTATGTTCCACCAAAAACTATTAATAATAGTTTATTTGTGTAGGTAACTAGTGGGCGAAGTGGCACTTTGCTACACATGAGAGAAATGTTTACAAACGAGCCGTAGGCGAGTGTGGAAAGTTTGTCGAGTGCAGCAATGGCAGTTTGCACTTGTGTTACACATTATATTTTCCCTACAGTTACCATAAAACATATAAATAATTAGTTGTTCAAACTCTGTTCAACACAAAATGCAAATGATTCAGTTTGGATCAGTGTCTATGGTTGTCGATAATATGGAACCCACCCAAATATGGACAGTAGGCCTAGGACATAAAAATGTTCTTTCCATTTATGATAATCCAACCTAACATAACCGCCACAAAGCGCTGTATAGCCTATCTGTAGCCTCCGGATAACACTTACCAAAGTACCGATTTGAACTTTGAATAACTTAGTTAACAAACATAGCCTAGAATCTATCACAAAGGGGAAAGAATGTTGACTCACCTCACTTAAGTTATGGTTAGACCAAGGAACATTATCACGGCAGTATGGTAATTGCCTCCAGGGTCCACAACTCTGGTCTCTCTTTCTCTCTCATCTGCTGTGATGTCGATGGCAATGTCGTCCAGAAAGGTTAGTCCTCTTAACTTATTGGTTCAAGACAATATTTAAAATAGAGACCAATTTGGGTTCAGGTCAAATTACAGCCTTTGCTCCAGGATCATCTATAAAATTAACATTGATGTCATCAGCAATGAATGATATAATCCAAGTCTAGTCTTACACCAAATACAAACAGCTCTAGAATATTTTACAGCACTTAAGTTTACGTCCTACACTCATTCCAATGAATATATTTCTTTAATACTTTCTTTCTTATTACTTGGCGACCATACAAAGTAGGTATTTTAAGCCAAGTACGAATGGAAATGAGTGTAGGATCAGGATGAGTGGCGCGATCTTGTAGTCTTGTTAGTGACTAAGGCCGACATTCCTTAGACACAGCTGTTAATTAGGCTAATAGCCCATACAGCTAATGGCAACTAAGGGACCTACAGTTTTAGTGGAATCCGAACCACATTATTGCCTTGGTCTATTTACGAATTGGTCTAATTATCTGGATAGTACTGCGGATAGTCGTAGTACTCACTCAAGCGGACGTTAATCCACACCAGGGAGTATCGTATCCACAGTGCATGCCTATAAATATCCACAATTCGTGACCTCCTAGTAGCTGGATTACAGGACGACGCCACCCGTCCCAGTCATATTGATTATTTCATTCGATAAACTTAGGCCTATATCAATTTTGGGTAATGTTAGGGTGAAACCTAACCTAACTAACGGAATGAAATATTCAAAATATTAAATAGTCTAACTTATGTATTATCTTTCATTTGAGTGAATAAAGGACATAAACTAAAGTGCAGCCGAATTATTTTTACATAAACAAATTCTTAAAGTTGACACTGGGTCAATGGGAATAAGAGACAATCCTAATAGGCTAGCCTAGGGATAAGTTATGCCTATTCAAACATTTGCTACAATATTGCTTGATGATTCAGAATTAGCCTACGAATAAGCTGTATCTTAAGTTCTTGTTGGTGTCTTACTACTTTACCTTCTTGTTGGTGACTTACCTAAAGTGTCTGTTATCATGTTGATTAGCCTACATAACCTACCTATACAAATTATTTCACATTTTTTCCCTTAAAAACTATTGTTTGTAACACACGAGTCACCAATTTTCCTGTAAGCAAGGAAAGAAATAAAAAAGATAAATATTTACAATATAAAAGTTAGGTTAATAATAACTTAATGCTTAGTCAAAATGGCCAGCTTATCATTATTCATTGTCCGTCGGAATTCGGAATTAAATATTGCGACTCGTGAGTTGAGGAACTGAACGATGAATTAGAACAACTCTTTTTCAAGAGTAGCTCCGAAGAACGGGAGCTTGTCGATATACTGGGACTATTTCAGTGTCGACATAGTGAAACTATTTCATTGTCGACAATATGGGATGTCAACAATTTGTGGTGTCGATCATTTGCGACGTCGGTTATTTGGGATGTCGGTTAAGTGGGAATATTCTAGTGTCGACAAACTGGGAATAATTCAGTTTCGATCAATTTCTACGGTTGTCGATATTATGGAACCCACCCATTTCATTGAATGAATCAAAATAAAGTTGTAATCTTCGTTGCTGTTGTATGTCCTCGCTCTCAGTCTTCGTCTAATCGTCTGTCGTCATAGCGTCACACGTGCGTCAATCTTGTTTTCGTGTTCATTCCCAGCTGATAGTTACCAGGGTTACCGCGCCGCCAGCAGACGCCAAACGGGAAACGCCGCGTTTCAATCAGTTAACTTAACTTCACATAATTTAATTAAAACTTTATTTTGCTTTGCTGCTTGTCTTTCGCAATGTAAGTGGACTCAATTACAAATTATATTAACTGCAATACTGTGGTAATAAATCCAGTCCAGATCAATATTTTAATTAAGTTTACAATTAGGCAGCTTTATCATCAAAATTTGGTTATGTAATGAATTATCTAGCCTTCACAAAGTATGATAAATTCATGTTTTACTCTCTGATGGTCTATGAGCGTTTGTATCTTATTAAGTAATTCATTTACTATAATACACACAAAAAACTATCGCTACTAATATAAAAGAAGAACTTGTAGGCTATTTTTTTTAATTTAACCTTTGGTTGATCAAATAATCCTACAATTTATAAAATCTTCAATGATAAAAAGCAACAACACCCTGTCTAAATGTAAAATCTCAAAATCTGATTTACGATTTGGAGACCGCTCTCATTGGTTTTTTTCACTGTGTAAGTTAAGTTAAATCCTCTTTCCAACCTGAAGGCGAGGTTTAAATATGCCATGCAATATAATCCTTAAACACATTTTTTACAGAAGCAAGTCAAGATGAGTCAGAATGTTTTGGTGGTTGGAAGTGGAGGCCGAGAGCATGCTCTGTGCTGGAAACTCTCTCAATCTACTAAGGTAAAGCTGAAAGTGTAAATCAAATCTCTCTAAAAATAACCACAGAGAAATAAGGTAGCCTACAACTTGCTTATAGGACGACTGAGCGCTTTCGGAAATATACTTTTGATGAGCAAGGAAGAGCCGGAGCGACTAACACTGTGTGGAAATCTGTGAGCTCTATATGAAAGCGGGGGATGGTAGAGGGGTGTTGGACTTTCTCTTAAGACACCACTTAAGTGTACCATTGAATGTTTCCTCTGTAACTTAATTATCTCTGTGAAATAACCATTTGTTTTACATCTGAGATTTTTAGGGACTTATGTCCCTACATGCCACTAGTAATTGATGTTTCATGACCATAAAGTAAACTGTATTATACAGTACCGTACAGCATTCTGAAGTGCTATATTAAAATGGATTATAAATGAACCTGTAAACTATTTTGTTTTAGATTTCTAAAAAGTAGTTAGCCTAAGTCTTCTCACATAGGTAACCAAATACTGTGTTGTGTTTAGATAAACAAGGTGTTTGCTGCTCCTGGAAATGTTGGCATCAGAAAGTTAAAAAAGGCTGTGATTGTGAATCTTGATATCAAAAACTTTAACGTGAGTATGAGTCATCAATATATCCCTTTTCTTCTCATCTGTCTGAACCATTATAACAACATTAAGTATAACTCTAATTTACTTTTCAAAAACATTTTTAGATGATCAGAGAAAGAAAACAACTTAGCTACAGTTAAATACTCGTATCTCTTCTTGTTTTATAAAAAAATAGTAATTTGGTACAAAAATCAGCCCTCCTGAAGAACATTGTATTCAGAGAAGACTTAATTAATTTGTTTACACAATCTAGATGTCTAAGGGCTTGATCACTGGTCCATGTTGTTTTCTACTTTGAACGTTGAAGGAAGAACAAATTATACTATCGTTATTGATAGCTAAAGGACTTTTCTCATTTGTGTTCTTAGGCTGTAGCTGTGTGGTGTAAGCAGGAAAGTGTGACTCTAGTAGTGGTAGGGCCAGAAGATCCGTTGGCCAATGGTATTGCTGACGCTCTGTCTGCGGCTGGGATAAATTGTTTCGGCCCAACAGCTGCTGCAGCGAGAATAGAGGCAGACAAGGACTGGGCAAAGAAGTTTATGGATCGACACAGCATTCCTACAGCTCGATGGCAGGGCTTCACCTCGGCAGACGACGCAGTTAATTTTATTAATAGGTACGGTTAGCTTTAATTTGATATGTTTATGTAAGCCTAGCAAGTTGTGTACTTTTAAAGTGCATCATAAATATTTGGTTTTACAATACCTTTATCAGTTCCAAAAGTAACCTTCGTCAACAAGTTAGGCTACATGTTTCGGCGAGCTGCCAATGTCAAACACTTCATTACAGGAATATGTAGATCCGCTTGAATAGCTTCGTTCTCAAAACACATTACACGACAAACAACATTTATACATGACACGTACGAGATAAAAATAAATACTTTTAGTTTGATAGGCCTATCACGAATATACAACATTGCCGGTCGACTCAGGGGAACAGACCACAACAATGAATTTTAATGCATCAGAAAGTTAAAAAAGGCTGTGATTGCGAATCTTGATATCAAAAACTTAACCCCATGGGCTTTGAAGGTAGGGCCTAGGTGTAAATGACATCAGTAATACGGTTTTACAGAACGTGTTGTTAGTTGGTACCATCCTTGTTTGGTAAACAGATGTATTTCTTACAATACAATCTCACCAGATGTTCAGAATTGTAAGATTGAATAAGATAGTTAAAATAGTATAGTGTTAATACTTGGTACATCTATTTCCAATATTTTTAAGCTGGGTTTTCCTAGACGCGGAGTCGGCCAGCGGAGAGCGGACAACGGAGAGCGGAATTGAAATTAACATGGCATTCCGCTCCGCTGCTAGGAAAACAGTAACATTAAATTACCTAAGACAAGCTGAGTCCGCTCTCCGTTGTCCGCTCTCCGCTGGCCGACTCCGCGTCTAGGAAAACCCAGCTTTACATCTACTCGAACATTTTTGTCTAGATTAAATAAAATGGTTGAAACTGAATAATCTGAAGTGTGTTAGTGGTTTGTCTGAAACATTGAAAGTGTGATCATCCATTTCAATCAATTACATTCTTTGCCTATTTGGGAAAACAGCAGTAAGTTTGGTCATAGACTAAGCAACACAAGTAGACTCCTCATCTCATTGTAAATATTGAAGCTTGTTTTTCGTGTCTAGTTCATGTACGTCCACGCCGATCGCTGGGGTAGACAACATTTTGTTTCTATTATTTTAGGGTTATTTTCATGATTTGTGCTTTACTATTTGGTTATATAACTATGAGACCAGTTATTGTTTATGATTAAATCGTTTTATTTGGTTAAATGAGTTTTTAAATTACTGAAATAACAAGAAACAAATTGTAAACAAAACATAACCTCTACAGTTGGACGTACAGAACTAACAATAAAATTGGCTTCAGCTGTTCCATAAGGATGAAAAATCTGCTAAGGGAGTATGATTTATCTATGGTTTGGTGTCAAACTTTACACTATTGTTAGTGGTAAAGGAATGATACTTCGTACTTTTTAGGTAACTGTTTGATTACCAAAAAAAGTAGGTTCCGTAAAAGATTAGGTTACCTCTGGTAGTCATTGTTACCGTTATCAATTACCATTGATATTTGATTGATTGTTCTTATCGCAGGGCAAATTTCCCGGCTTTAGTAGTGAAGGCTGCAGGGTTGGCAGCAGGCAAGGGTGTTGTAGTGGCGGCCGACACTGAGGAGGCGACTGCGGCAGTCAGGGAATGTCTGGTGGACAAGAAGTTTGGAAAGGCTGGGGAAATTGTAATTGTTGAAGAACTGCTTGATGGACCTGAAGTTTCGGTACGTCATCACTCTGTTGAAGTTCAAAGAGGACAATTAATTAATTACGAAGGTTTACTAAGGCATGCATTAGCAAAGTGAATTGACAATAAGAAATGGCCAACTGAGGTGATTTATTTGTTTGAACATCTTATTCCTATAAAGTATTCCAACTGTGTATTGATTGTGTATTACGTTACTAGTCCTGAAAATAAGCGTTTGCCAGACGAGAAGAGAGATAATATTTTTGTTTATAACCACTCATTGTCACCCAAATAAAGTATAATCAGCTGATTGGTGTCCGCTAAAACTCATTACAGTACAGTAGTACTGTAGGTAATGAAACCCAATTTGATTAAGCTGGCGGCAAACAGCTGCTTTCTGGACTAAATCCTCGCGTTCGTCAAAATAGTGTAATGTGGCGTAAAAACATTTAAAAGTTAGTTATAGGCCTATATAACGAATTGACTGGAAATACACATAGTTCCAAGTTAATGACACCCTGATTAATGTGTCTCTCATAGTTTGAAATCGACTGTTGGCCTAGGTATTATACACTTATTTGCTTTTTTTCTTGATGACATGAGCTTTCTAAGATGTCACAGTTTACCAGATATTTTGCTGTTTATCAGGCTCCTTCTACTTCTATCCTGTATTTAATTTAATTTGCTAAGTTGATGCAGCAGTCCACGTCAATGAAGGTCTTACAACACACAAAAACACTAAAATTCCAGACTGATACTGATACACCAAACAGCACCAGTGACGTTACGTGTGAAAAGATAAAACATCACGCTTCCTTAGACCTGCCGAATGTTCTGGCGCTGTGATCCAACCAACACGGGCGAAGCAGCTCAACTGGAGCAATGTCATGAATAAAATCTCTATTTCTCCCTTCGTTTACCTGTCTGACTGTTTTAAATCTGCTTCCTTCTAACAATAGGAAGTAAATTAAATTGGCTTCAATTCAGCAGGAGTGATTTTTAAGGATAACTAGCGAACCTGCCGCACGTAATCGTGCGCTATCTAGACATAGGAGAAGAAGGATTTGTATTACATATATGGCAACGCCCCCGTTCCTTTTTTCAGACCTAGTGAAAACATTTGCCATGGTTTTAAATGAAAGCAAACTTATAAACATGCTCTATTGAAGGCATTATCAGCAGTTTTAAACTAAATCAATCTGTTTAGTTTAGACTCAATAGTCATTATGTTTTATTTTAACGCCCCATAATTTTTTTATTCTTTGTGTCGTGTCAGGTCCTGGGCTTCTCAGACGGCCGCACTGTGAAAGCCATGTTGCCAGCGCAGGATCACAAGCGAGCACTGGACGGAGACCTCGGCCCCAACACTGGAGGCATGGGCGCGTACTGTCCTTGTCCTCTGCTGTCCAACCAACAGCTGTCTTGGGTAGAGGAGCATGTTCTGCAGAGAACTGTTGACGGACTCAGACAAGAAGGATGTCCTTTTGTGGGTGAGAAACTCTTATAAGGAACAGTGAATGATAGTTTTAAGTCTTAAGTAGTGATGGCATCTTGTCCTTCAATATGAGAGTTGCGGGTTCAGTCATTGGCATACAGACAAAATTACAACAACTTTGAAGTTTGGACCCATTCCTATTCCATTGGAAATTCTCTTAGCAAAGTGGCAATTGTTGTACAGAACTCTTTAAATAATAAATAGTGAATGATCACAATGTCTCAGGACATGTAGGCTATTCCTTACTGTTCTATGAATCAATTTTCCTTTTTATCATTTGACTATTAGTGAACAATGTTGACTGATAGTATTTAGGTATAATAGCCATAAATGGAGGGGGTAGACCCTCAGTAGCAGGTTAAAATAAACTGGTGCTCCCGATTTTTTCTATTTTTAGTGACCAAATACTGGTTAATTGTAAAAAAAATTGTAGTTTTTTTTTTTTCTTTGTATCAAACTGTAAAAAGAAGTTTTTAAAGTGTTCATGGGCTCTCACGTATGTATGAAAAACAGATCAAATTACCTGCATATTTTAGTTAAATTACTTCAAGGAACTTGTTATCAGCTCTGATAAGGGTCAGTTGAACTTTGGTCTAGATTATCTGTGTCCATGATGCCCAATATTTCAGTTATCTGTTTGGCCTGTTTTGAAAACTTTTATCCCTGTTTGTATGTCCATAGTTTGCAAATCGGCTCTTTCAATGATTGCTCAAGAAATGCAGCAGAGTGTTAATTCAGTTTTCTTTTTAGTATATCAAATTTGCCCATGCTTTCTCGCTTTTTTCCATTATAATATTTATGCCAACCCTATTTCAAATAGTAAATATTTCATTTTAACCATGTCAGTAAATGTTTGTAGCACTTGTTTTGTTTCTTTAAATTGCAACTAAAATATTAACAACAATTAAATTATCCAGCTGATCATATGTTCTTCATAAGGATAACATGGTAACTTTAAAAGCCACTGGGGCAGAGCCCAAGGGACTTTTTCAAAAATGTAAGGTTAGTTTGCAAATCTACACACAGACGAACATTTTGGTATAGGCTACAATATGTGGAGTTAAATCTTAAAACAAAAAAGCCTTATTGTTTACAAAGTCTTGTGTAGAAATTGTTGAGTCAGGAGTTTTGCAATGTACAGAATTGGCAAGGTGACCAAGGATTGGCGGGTGACAACTATTTTCTGCTTTCCACCAGGGGCGGCTCCAGGAAAAATTTTTTGGGTAGGCCTGACAAGGATCAAGAAAGAGTTTGATCGGGAGACGAGAGGTTTGAAGGCCTTTTCTAGCAAAAAGGGGGGAATTTTAAAATTGAAAAGCAAAATAATTAGTTTGAATGCTTTCCCTTTATTTACATATAATTAAATTTCTTTATTTATTAATAACTTTGAAATATCTCCCAAAATTTTGGGTTGGCAGGGGCCTACTTGGCCTGCCCCCTGGAGCCGCCCCTGCTTTCCATCTCTTTAGCCCTATAACTGTCCTCTGAAAATCCTGTAAAAAGATTCAGATTGGCCGTCTGCCTCGTTGGTTCATATTTTCAAGCCTCTACTGTAGCTAGTTGCTGACTGTGTCTGTATTTGATGATAAAGGTGTGTTGTATGCTGGTTTGATGCTTACCAAGGATGGACCCAAAGTGTTGGAGTTCAATTGTCGCTTTGGTGACCCAGAAACCGAGGCAATCCTCCCTCTGCTTCAGTCAGATCTGTTTGACATTATGATGGTGAGTAGAAGAGGTAGAAATGGCTAGTACTATAAAATATTGTACAGTAAAACTTTAACCATAACTTTAACTATCAGAATGGCTGACTAAAAACCATAAAATTATAGGAATAAAGATACACAAAATAAAATGTTATTGAAGCCGGCAGAAACCATGATCATGGCAAAGTCCTAAACATCTCCTACAGTCATGTAGACAGTGATCATCTCTCACAGTCACAGAAACATCATCATTGCACATGAAAATCTTATCATCGCAGAGGCGTCTTGCGAACATGGTTATATCATAATTTTAAAAGAATAAAGCTCAACTGCTATACTGATGGTTCTAAGATCAAAAATGGGGGCACTGGAGCAGGTGTGCATTGGATGAATGGAGGCACTGGTATTTGTCTTCCAATGGGGGTGTACCCAACTGTCTTTCAAGCGGAGGTCACTGCCATTCTAGTTTGTGCTCAAGAACATCTTAACAAAGATATCAGAGACAAAACAATCAATATCTTTACTGATAGTCAAGCGACCTTAAAAGCATTAAACTCTTACGAATTCAACTCCAGGCTCGTGTGGGATTGTCTTGCTTCTGTGTCTGAGTTGGGTAGGAGAAATGACCTTACGCTTTGCTGGGTACCAGGACACTCAGGCATTAAAGGAAATGAAGCTGCAGACAGATTGGCAAATACTGCCTCTGCGACATCATTGTTAGGCCCACAACCCTTCTGTGGCATCTCACGAAACAGTGTATGTTCTGCGATTGCGTCATGGGCCAAGGAAAAGCATCGCAAACGCTGGGTCGATGTTCCCCTTCTTAGGGTCAGCAAGCTTACTCTGTTTAGGCCTTCCAAAAAGGTTGCCTGTGACCTCTTGAGACTAGACAGACGAAGAATTAAATTAATTGTTGAACTGATAACTGGTCATGGAAGATTCAGGAAACATCTACAACGGATGGGCTTATATGATGGTGAACCGATCTGTAGGTACTGTGATAGGTCAGAAGAGACAGCTGATCACTTACTCTTTGATTGTA
This sequence comes from Macrosteles quadrilineatus, assembly GCF_028750875.1. NCBI lineage: Eukaryota > Metazoa > Arthropoda > Insecta > Hemiptera > Cicadellidae > Macrosteles > Macrosteles quadrilineatus. The sequence goes on along the minus strand of NW_026542602.1, from coordinate 103,364,929 downwards.
ACGAGCTCTCTGACGCTAGATCGATAACTCTTGGAAATATGGCTAGAGGTAGATATCTTCCTGAGGATGAACTAATTGGGAAGCTACAGGCATTCATTGGGCGCCTCAACTTGTAGGTCAACAAGAAAGCAATTAAGTATCTGGGGTGCGCAATAATTCGATTTCGGATGAAGTGCTTTAAGGTCTCGACCTGCCCCTGTTAGATAAGATAAGATAAGCTCAACTCAAACTTGTTTTTTATACTTGGCGCTTAATCACTCAAGCTTTTGGCAGCTTCTCGACATGGCTCATCATACATCAGAGTAAAGTATTTTTATAAAATACCCCCAATTTTAATACAAATCCAACTATCCAAATGTAGGACGGTCCCGATTGATTAAGAGAGCTGGAGTTCTGTATACTTCTACCCAGGCTCAAGAAGTATATTACCTCTACAACACACTGTGTCCAGCCAGCTACGCCAGTTTGATGACTCCATTCTATTCTTCTATACTGGCCTATCACGTTTTTTCTACTAGCAGCAAAACACTAATACTAAATACATTCTTGTCAATTGTAGATAATGATAAACATTTGGTTATCATCATTTTGTATCAACCTACTGTATTTACATCACATAGAGGTCATTGATATAAGAAGTTACATAATTGAGATATTCAATAAACTGGTAGAGTTTAACTAACTGGTTAATAGATATTGAGCTAAGTATTATTCTAAATTCTAAACACCAGAATACCCTTTCTTCTACATCATTGAGTTGTTAATGTTTGAAAATAAAACTTTTATAATTCCAAGTCTCATCATATGTTTGATATTAGAGAGGTACACAGTAGCCCCAGGAAATTAACTAAGAATTACTTTTGCATTGGAGAAAACACTTTTGCAGGGGTAAACAAGTTGGAGTACACTTGCATTGCACCCTAGAGAAAAAGGTTTCCACCTCAACCAATGAAGCTCCAAGATTTAATCTGATGACATCTTGGAAGGTCACAACTAAACTGGTTGTGCAAGTTCAGAGATTCTTGCACAATGAGGCCAGAAAAGCTGTGCATACTAGATAACCAAGGACTTACTTTTATTTTATTTAGTTTTTTTTACACAATTGGAATTTGTTATTCTTTTTACAAAGAAGTGATCCAAACACTGGGCTTGTTTCTACCGAACATTGGCCTTTTGGTAGATAGCATCATTGATAGATTGAACTAGTAACATTCAGATTTCAGCTCGTCTTCCCTCTGTTTAAGTCTTGCTGCAGTGAGACGTTAGTCAGCCAGGAGGTTTGCTGGGCCTCTGGGTGTTCCACAGTAGCTGTCATCATGGCTTCCAGAGGATACCCGGTCACCTCCAGCAAGGGTGACATTATAAAAGGTAGGATGTAACTGATTCAGTAATTTTGTGTGTATATTTTTGTATACTATCACATAAGTGGATTAAAAACAATGCGTGTAATTTTTCTATTTACGTCCAACAACAGTGGTTTATTTTTATTTTTATAGGTTAACGGGCTAAAAATGGTCATATTACTTTTCAACCTCTTGATAGAAATGGAGTCAAAATGATAGTAATTTACAAAAAATCGGGACGATCAAACCAAATATACGTTCATGTTCATATTTTTTTTTTCATGGTGTTGATCAAATCAATGATTCTCACTCCCTAATCATAATCATCTGTAATAATTTACGAGTATCTTTAGTATTCATTGTTTGTGTTTGGTATTTATGAGGATAGATGGGTTTTAAAACAATCCATAATTTAATTGTGTCATTGGCTAGAAAAGATTCAAGAAGAGATACATTTTGGATTCCATGGTGGATTAGATATCCATTAATTTCAGTTGCAGTTTATATAACATTTTAAGTAGAGACTGTGAGCTAACATCTATAGATTCCACTATAATCAAATTTTAAGGAAATGAACATTTGTGCAGTGTACAGAATGTACATTTTTAAAACCATTCAACACTTGTATGAGGACGAGAAAATAGAAGTTCAATAACAACACAAGGTGGAAAAATATAACTGTAAGAAGCTACCACTGTCTAGAATTTTCAAAATGAAGCCATCCTATATTGGCAATCTATTTTTGAGAAACCTACCCATTTAACTTTAAAAAAGGAGCAAAATGAAACTAAATTCTTGAACAAACTAAAATTTTATTTAATCAATCTGGCTCCCTACAGTATTGATGAATAAGAATATAAAAAAAAAAATCTATACTGTCAGACTCTACAAATTATGTAAACTTTTATGTATTTCCAGGTTTTTAAATGTTGTATAATTACTGTAAAATGTGTTGACATTATTCATATGCATTACTACAAAGAATAAAGACAATTTGATTTGAAATTACAAGTGATCAATTCATTTGATTTTTATATTCAGTATTTCATGGAAATAACAGAGGTAACATTAGCATTCCGTTTGTCAGGAGTTGAGAGACTGTATGACAGCTCAGACCTGGTGGTGTTCCACTGTGGCACGGCGGAGGTGGCGGGGGAGCTGGTGACTGCGGGGGGGCGAGTGTTGGCTGTGGTGGCGAGGTCCCCCCATCTGGTGACAGCTGCAGCACGTGCCACCGCAGTTTGCAGCACCATCACTTTCCCTGGTGGACAGTACAGGAGAGACATTGCACACAAGGGCATTCCTAGGTGTGGATATAATACAGGATCTAGTGCTAATGGTGCCTGTAGGAAATTTCTTCAGGGAGTAAACCAATATCTTGAACCAGGGACAAGGGAAATTAAATGGTCCTACCCACAAACAACCCTAAAATAAAACACTTAAAATTTTAATACATACTTTTTTAAGCTTCCTAAAACCTGGAATTCTTTTGCAAATTGTTTACTTATTTGTTATTTTACCTTACAATCTTAATTTTTAAATTAATCAAAACAGTGTACCTATATAATTGGTACTAGGTACTAAATGGAATCAGAACATTTTTAATAACAAACTATTTCTAAGGTGAAAACTATAAAATTTTATTAAAAAGACTGTAATTTTAATGTATACCAGAATGAAATGCAGTCACAATTTTCTGTAATATTCCTCTTGTAATCATCAGTCTAATGTAAAATCCTTTAACATATCCATTAATCTTAGATTGCAAAAGTAATTTTTACATTTTGTAAAATTTGTTTACCAAACTGAAAGATGGATAGATTTTACTAAGCTATTTGATAACCTTGATAATAAAACCTCGCTTCCATAGATCTGTCCCATAGCCTGTCACATCACTATCTATCAGGTGAATCATGTAATAGTATTTAGTACTATTTTTCACATTTTCAAGTGTTGTTTGCCTTCAGGTGGATCCTGCAGAGAGGCAAAACAACGTACAAGTCTAGTGGTGTAGATATAGACGCAGGAGAATCACTTGTAGATGCTATAAAGCCAGCAGTGGCTGCCTCCACACGTCCGGGCGTGATGGGTCACATTGGCGGCTTTGGCTCTCTCTTTGACCTCAAGAAAACCAACTACAAAGATCCTATACTGGTGTCAGGCACCGACGGAGTCGGGACTAAACTTAAGGTATGATTGTTTTATGTAATCAGGAGCATGACGAGGTGCACGAGTGGAATTGATTCAAATCATTTAAGGAGTGATCGTAATTCGTAATAAATGATAGGATGACTTAATATTTTAGATTAATTAAAAATACATGGTACAAGAGGAGTTCTGAAGGATACAGCATATTTTGTGAATACATTTGAGTAGGCTTTATGAAATTACCTGTTATGAGTCATTGGTTCAGTAGAAAGTATTATAATGCAACAAGTACCATTCTGTTGTGTGAAAACTATTGAGGAGTTCTTAGCCCTTCAAACTAATGTACCTTCTATCTTTTCCCTTAGGTCAACCTGTCAACCAAATATGTCTGCTTTTTACCTCAGCTGTTACATCTATAGGTCTTTATTTTACCCACTGATAAAGAAATGTTGCCATACTTTTCAAATCCGATCTTACTTAGTAGAAGAAAGTTATACAAAGCTATACTTATCGGTCCAATTCCTCTTACAAATGACTAATACCTCAGTTGACAGTAATGTTCCTGTTACCTCAGATTGCCCAGGAGATGGGTATCTACTCCACTCTAGGACAGGACCTGGTGGCGATGTGTGTCAATGACGTACTGTGTCAGGGAGCTGAGCCTCTCTACTTCCTTGACTACTTCGCCTGTGGTCGTCTGCAGGTCTCCACTGCTACGGACATCGTTGTTGGCATCGCAAAGGCCTGCTCTATGGCTGGGTGCGCTTTGGTTGGTAAGGAAATTGCTTAAGTGTAAATGATTTTGGTTTATAGCTAAAGGAAGGACAGTGTTCAAGGCAACCTGAATTGGTTGGTAATTTGTGCAGTCTTTTTCTGTTTTTTTTTTTGTGGCTTTTTCATTTTACGACCTGAACGCCTAAGTGCAGTTAAGTGCTTATTCAAAATACTTCTCATCGTTATTTTATATTGTTTCACTTCAAAATCTCTAGGAATACAATTTTACTAAGATTGTTTGCTAGAAAATCAAAAGTATTGAATGAAGAAAGATCAGAAATAATTTTCAAGCATTAAAAAGACGTCATAATGAAGAAGAAGAGAGGAAATGTGGTAATTAATATTTATAATCTAAAAAAAAATGAAAATGTTCATCAAAACACTCCTAACAGCTATAGGTCGACAGGACAGATAGCAACCTGCGCAAGGATTTATTGCACATGTAAGAGGAAGTCGCTTTCCAAGCGGCCGACCTATATTACTTAACTGACTATTTTGAACACTTCCTAATCATAAGTCACACACCAAAACAACCAGTAGTAAACTCTTGCTTGGATAAAACTATATTTCTTTTCTACTTTTCACACTAGAATTAAAAATAACTTCCATTCTAAACTGAAAATAATAGTCATTGTAATATTATGATATATCTTTTCTTTAAACCCTTTCAACATACGAGGGTTAGTGTCTAAAACAGCCTTTTTCAAATTTTCTAAACATATTTTATAAAAAAAAAAAACTTGAACTCCAAGTGCTACACTTGAGATAGTCTAATTGTAAACAATCTTTGCAGGAGGAGAGACAGCAGAGATGGCAGGACTTTACAAAGATGGAGATTTTGACTTGGCAGGGTTTGCAGTTGGAGCAGTAGAGCGGAGTAATGTGCTGCCGCGTCTAGACCAGATCAAACCTGGTGACAAAGTGAATATAGCTCTTTCATTTTAGTTTTGAATCCAATTTCAATATTTATTAATGATTTATATATATAGATATTATTATTATTCAACATTTAAACACACTTGCCCCTAAGCTACATAGGAAAAATTATTGTATTTTTGGACTTAAATTCAGTTTCTTGACTTTAATTATCAGCATTACCATGATGTTTAATTTATGTCCTTAGTAAAAGTTTCAATCCTAATTTTGCAGAATACTCGAATTTTGCTAATAAGTAGATGTTTGATTGGAAAGTTGAAGTGTTGGTGTTGTTTCAGGTACTTGGACTTGGGTCGAGTGGAGTTCACAGTAATGGCTTCAGTCTTGTGCGTAAAGTTATGAGTATGCAAGGTCTTGGTGTCAAAGACAAAGCTCCGTTCAGTGACAAAACTCTTGGTGAGAAATACAGGAAGAATATAATATTTTAGCTAATTTTAGGAGGCATATTGGATAAATTTAATTGTATATTGAATATTAACGTTAAATCTGATCTATATTGATTCATTAAACGTTTTGTTTTAACTTAACTTTCTATAAGATAGAGTATTTTTATTTGACTGCTTTAATTTTGCAAAATTGTTAAGATTAATGGCAAAAGATAATACATTTGCCTATTTTTAATTAGGGGTTCTGCGGGCTAGAAAATTTTACTTGGGGTTAGGTAAAAAATGTAGACCCACGGGTCTTGGGCCAAAATCGGGATTGCTTTGGAAAGTATTGCTTTTTCTTAAAATTGGTTATACAAAATTGGTTTATACTATAATTGGTTTAAATAATACTGTACGTCATGATCTCTCCCAATATCACAGGGGAATCAAGAACATATTCTGCATGTAGCAAAGTCTTCAACATATCCTCTGTGTCGCTGCAAAACTACGACATCTTCTATGGTCATGGCACAATCGAGAACAACTTCCGCGGTCATAGTGACTGACATCATCATCTTGTCCCACATGGAAAATCCATGAACATCACACACAATTGTGGAAACAGTCAATTTTTGATTTCACAAGTTCGCAGAAGCTTTCTACAAAAGCAAAAAAAAAAAGCTTGGCTCGACCTCACTTGAGCTTGACCCAAAAAGTATTCCTGGCCTAAGCCCACCCTCGAGCCAACTGTCAACATCAACCCAACCTGACCTGTAAATATCAGGGACCCACAGTCCCCTACTTATAATTTGTTTCTTGGCCCTCCAAATGTGTGGTATGACAAAATAATGACTAAACAAAATTACCTCCTCAGATAATCCTTGACAATTAAAGTAGAGTGAAGTAAAACTTGCTATTCTGGGTTTTAAGTTTAAGCCATAAACGTTTTATTTGATGAAACATTATTTGATGTACAGGTGAGGAGCTGCTGACTCCCACGAAGCTCTACGTCAAGTCCGTGTTGCCTGTGATACATCATGTGAAGGCTCTTGCACACATCACTGGTGGAGGTCTGATAGACAACCTACCACGAGTGTTGCCTCCACAACTGGGTGTGACACTGGACGCTAACTGCTGGACCATACCTCCCGTCTTCTCATGGCTGGCCACCTCAGGTATACACCCCAAAGTCGCCGGAACTGTGTAATACGAGGGCTATCCAGAAAAATGTCTGTGTTAATTGAAAATGCCGCGAACTGTGAAGTGCGTGCAAAAAAATGAATGGACTCTTTGGTTACAGTTTAGTAGCCATGCTTTTCGGTTATAATCTCGTGCAACAAACTTGGCAAAATTTGTGGAAAACCCATAGAGAGTTCTGTTATTGTGAACTTTCGAGTTTTACGGACATCGGCATCGACTTTTTCGACAAGTTCGGCAGTCACAATGCTGGGTGTTCCACTTTGTTCTTCGTCGTGAACGTTAGTTGGGCCATTTTTATGACCCACTGACGAACTCAACCTTCAGTAATAATGTTTTCCCAATAAACTTCACAAAGTTGCCAATAGATTTCTATCGATTTAAAGTTTTTTGCAGTCAAAAACCTTATAACTGTATACACTTCACAGTTTGCGGCATTTTCAATTAACACAGACATTTTAAACTGTCACAGTAACTCAATGGAGTACAGGAGGAACCTCTTACTAGCACGGCTAGATGCCGACTGAGCTGCATAACGAACTAACACCAAGATGGTCACGCTAGCCACGACCCTAGCAGATACAGACAAAAACGTAATCTACTTTCTGGATAGCCCTCGTATTACATGTTATTCATTCATCATTAATGTTAATTTCTATTTAATTTTGTGTGTTTTCTCCTATAATGTTTGTTAATGCCCCTAATAATGTGCTAAGTTATTTAAAATGTTTCTCCTTGTTAATATGTATTATTTCATCAAATTTTGTTCAATGTTATATAATATCCCATCACCCCACAGAAATGTCATCCTATTTTATGTTACAATATAAAATGTCAATGTCAATTCCTACTTATAACAAATAATATATCCTTGTAAGAAAAGTGCAAAATAATAAAGTGTTATTTTTCAAAATTAGTCAAAAGAAAACAAGTTACTGTGGCAAGTGTTATTTATGGGAATTTGACAGATGTACCTTTCAACAATGGACATGTGACTTCCAGAGCTTCAACCATTGCCTCTACCCAGAGCCTGCCAGCTCTTTACAGTGTTAACGTCACTTTATAGGACAATGTGCCTAAATTAAATTCATTCCAAAGTGTGGTCTCTGTTTTAAATTGCTTAGTACCAAAAATATTAGGGACAATTGCCTAGAAAAGTGCCAAATTTAAACCAAACCCTATTTTATTTTATTGCTTGTAGTACAATGTCTCAGAGAACAAGATAAGAATGCGAACAAAATTCTAAAACTCACTTGGCTATCATACAAAATGAAATTATCTCAAAACTTACCATCCAAAACAAAACTATAGAATCTCACAAGCTGAAATCCAAAATTTAAATCAAAATCTGCAAAATGTGAACAAGAAGTTGAAACCCTCAAACATAGCAAAAGCTTCTAAAACTTCTAAGGCCCATTTAAAATTATATGCAACGTAAATCTTCTGTTGATTTTGATACATAATTTGATGGGAATAAGTGATTTTATCATATGATTTGTCAATTTAAAATTTACCCTTTGATTTGCAAAAAAAAAAAAAAACAATATTTACCTTGCCTATTTGCAAATTAGGTTATTTAATGCCTCAACCACATTGAATAGTATCTAGTATAAAAATTGTTAAAGTCAACAAAATGTAAAAGTAAAATGATTACTGTTTGTTCGTACCAGTAATCTCAAAGATTTATTGGCCGAATGTTTTGCTGCAGGAGTGATCAGTGAGCAGGAGATGCTGCGGACATTCAACTGCGGCCTGGGTCTGGTACTGGTTGTTGCTGCGGAGACAGTAGACGCTGTCTCGGCCAAGCTGCCTGAAGCAACAGTCATCGGCTCTGTATGCAGCAGAGTTTCTACTGGTAAAGCTTTTATGCTATATGATATTGTTCCTTATTTAGTGTATTTCTTTCTATGTTACATGTATTTTGTAATGTTTAATGCGAGGAATCTCTTTATCCTGATCTTGGTATCATCTTTGACCAATAGATGGAACTAGATATTAAAATTTTTGTCAGTTTTGTTGGAATAAAAATTGACGTATTTGAGTTGAGCCTCTATCAGAGTGAGCTGATTTAAACTGCTGGTTTCTGTCAAGTACGCCAACTTTTTAACAAAACCAAACTGTAAGGATATGCTGATTTTAATTGTTGGTTTCTGTCAAGTACGCCAACTTTTTAACAAAACCAAACTGTAAGGATATGTTTGAGTTAAACTGTTGGTTTCTGTCAAGTACGCCAACATTTTAACAAAGCCAAACTGTAAGGATATGCTGATTAAACTGTTGGTTTCTGTCAAGTATGTCAACTTTTTAACCAAGCCAATCTGTAAGTATATGTTATTGTAATTTTTAAATGTAAAGCAGCTTTTATATCACATCAACTATCACAGTGACACACTCTTAAGGGAGAAAGTAGAACTGTAGACCTTTACAAACTTGTAAGTGGCTAATTCAACTATGATCTTTTTCAATAAAAATTGGCTTCAGGTGGTCTATATTTAGGGAAGACTTATTTATAATTAAGAAGTTAACGACCATACAACTTAGACCAGCACTTAAAAGTATACAGTAGAGAGTTGATTATGTAATACAATTGGGGTGTTCGGATACCTGTTTTTTCCGCATAATTGGTCATTGTCAGTAAAAATGACTAAAATGAGATACTGTACATTATTTCAACATTGATTGATTACATTTAAATACATTTTTTCATGTTTACATGTATTTTTAGCGAATTTGCCATATAGGGAATAAGCTATTACCGTAGTACTCATGGTAAGACCTGGACCCGGGGCCGATTTTTTTTTTTTTCGTTTTGAGGTCCCTAGAGGCCAAAAACACCATCCGTTCAAATTCATATATATATAAGTTTGGTTGGTTATTATTGGTTATTGTTTTTAGTTAATTCTTTCTAAAGGGGAAAGATGTGTTATAATGTTATATTCACATATTATCATATGTTAAATGTATCATATGTTAGTTGGAGGTAAACAATATCAGTCATGTTTATGTTTCAGTCTTGAGTTGAATTGTAAATAAACTTCTGAACTTTAAATGTTAAAGCTTCTAATTTTATTTATATTTTCTAACTATATATTTATATATATATATATACTAGCAGAGTACCCGTCCTTCGTACGGGGTTGGAATATAAGTATAAAATGCTTATTGCAGTTATACTCAAGCTTTGCAATTGCAATGGGTGGAGGACACAGTTTGATAAAATTTGCTTTATTTAAATTTACAGTATTCTATAGTATTACACATCTACCATAGCCATAATGTTCTACCATTTTACCTAAACAATAGAGAAAAATAAATGATCAATTCGCAAAATATCACAAATTATTCATGAAATGAAAAACATATACATAACTGTAAACAATCCTACTTTGACAGTTCTCATTGCGAATCACAGTTTTTTGTTGCTGCTTAGTTCAAATTAGCTGTTTTCATAAATGCAAAAAAATATAGTGCTGCACCCTGTTGGTAAATCTTATAACTTTTTAAATGCTTTTCCATATCATAGAACCAACTTTTTTTAGTTGAAACAGCTGACTAAATTCTTTAATTCCCTTTAAATATGAATACTCATAAGGTTAACATGGGGAATTACAGAGCCACTGGGGCGGAGCCCGAAAGGATTTTTGAGATAAGAATATGCCTATATGTTAATCGGGAATGTAAGCTATCATCATGCCAAATTTCAGCCCAATCCGTCCAGTGGTTTATGCATGATTGAACTTCAAACAAACAAACAAACACACAAACTTTCACATTTATAATATTAGTAAGATATGTGTCCGTTAGCGCGATAACTCGAGCAAAAATGATCCGATTTTGATGAAATTTGGTACAAACGTGTAAACCTACGTTTATTCGAACGAGTTCGCAAACCAGCATGATCGGACCATGGGAACGGGGGTTTATGGGGGCTTTTATGGGGTAAAAATTACATAAAAAAACACGTTTACCCTCCCTGTTGCAGCAAACCTAAGTATGTGTTAAACTGATTCTATTTAAATAGGGAATGAATGTGATATTTTTAATTTTTAAGGAGACATTTTAGTGTAAATCCAATCAGGCAAATGGAAATTCGCTTAGTCTGTAGGTTTGCTGCGGCGGGGGTATTTCTAGTTTTGATTGTCTCCTGTGTTTGTAGCAATATTTTTGGATTTGATATTTCATCAGCATTTGAATAGAATAAATACAATCACAATTTCTTGTCAAGACCAACATTCATAATAAGAATAATACCAAGAATAATAGACAGTACACACTCTACTGTACTAATGTATATTATATTGTTGGAGGGTTTTATACTTATGCATTCTGTGTATCAAGAACATGTTCAGAGCTCTTATTTACAGTTAAATGGAATTCCAGGTGATCCAGCCGTTGTTGTGGAGAATGTAGCAGCTGCCTTTGAATCCACTATGAAGCCTTTTGTTGCTCCTTTGGTCAGTCGATTGTCCTCACGCAAACGTGTTGGAGTCCTTATCTCTGGCAGTGGCACTAATTTGCAGGTATTTTCCTTTATTTCTCACTAAGCATAAAATACTGTATAAATTAGGCATAAATTATACCTTATTTTGTAGTTATAAAATAAGTTTTTAACTCGATTAATTTATTTGGAAACTCAAATGATTGTATGGTTGTGGTTCATTAGAATAAAAGCATAGCAGCTAGTTTACCATGGAAATTAGACCATCAAGGTCCACAGTAGGGATGAGCATCGATAGGTCAACCATCGATCTACCGATAACAGCGTTGTGAAGACATCGATGATAATTGATGTTTTTTTTTAGTTTTTCGTCTGCTCCCTTTACTGCCTCACCTGATTAACCTATTAGCATACTCATTACTCTACAAGCATTGATTAAACACACTCCTTTATGTTGGTTAGTCTGTACTACTAGCTAGAATTTCTAAATTGGCAGTTTCTCTGTCACATTTGCAAGACGAAATACCGGTATTAATTTATTATGCTGGAGAGCAGGAGTGCTGCCACTGAAATTTATTACAAATATTAATTGATTTTTAGGTAGCATTTATAACAAGGACCTCACAAAAATGTAGTTATCTCACTCACTCTACACCTGTCTAAGTCTAGTCCAGTTCGCAATATTTTTGGATTCAATATTTCATCAGCCTTTGAATAGAATAAATACAGTTTTACAATTTCTTGTTAAGACCAACATTTACATTTTCATCAAAACTAATATCAGGCCTACAATTCAGTTATAGAAAACATTGATATTTCAATACTTGGCCAAAAACATTGATGTTCGACAAAAATATGGATGTAACAAAAACATCGGTAACCTACCATCGATAGAAAAACATCAATGTTTTGAAAACATTGACTATTGATGCTCATCCCTAGTCCACAATTGGCCCTGAAAGTCTGAACATTCCAATTAACAAGCAACGTTTCCTCAAAAACAAAATCATTCACTATTTCAATGGAAATGGATGCACACCTGTTGCCGGCCTCAAGCAAGTATTTACAACCTTCAACAAACTCCCTAATCCACTTTCTCCACCCTAGTGTACATTTCCTACCTCTAAACACTTTAACATCCATCAACAGGGATTGACCCCCTTTCTACAAGGAACATAATTAATTACAGAGTGTCATTCAAACTTGGGTGGGAGAAGCATAAATTGTATTTCACAACATTTTTAACACTATGATGAGACTAGTCATTCAATAGATGTGGGAACAGGCTAGAATAGTAGTGGATGAAGTAAGGAACTTGAGCTGGTATTATATTATAAGGTCAACATTAACAATTTTATTTTTTGCAAATGAACACTTTATCCAACAAAACTTGTTTTTACTTTTGAAGTTATAGTAAATATGTGTAAAACAGCATAGCCTTTTTGGGTAAAAAAAACAAGCATACAGACTGAAGTGAAAGGTAAAACTCACACCACAGTTAAACATAGATATTTTATTGGCCAAGATCCCAAAAGTAAATCATCAAGCTAAAAACAATACATTAAAACAAACATCAATTATGATAACAATTAATTATAAAACTACCAAACAGCACATCTTCTCTTTTCTCTTTTTTAAAATTTATTTATAAAAGTCTGAATTGCTGTATCTAAGAGGTGGTTTTACACTTCTTTTAGGTCTGCCATTTTCATTGCTATTGTAATTATGTCCAGTATCAGTTTCAGTTCCTTGGTCTTCTTGGTATTGGTATTCAAATCTATTTTCATCATTTTCGTTTGGCTTATGCACAGCTATAACGTGTCTCCTGTTCCTTTTGAGAAAGTTTATCATCATTTACTTCAATTACTTTCATATCTCTAATTAGTTCATCTTTTAATTCCCCAAGTTTACATCGCTCTGCCAGTTTGTGTAAACTATTTTTAAAAGAATCAACAGGTTCTCCCTCAGACTGACGTCTTTTTAGAAATTTAGCTCTCTCATATACAATATTGATTTTGAAACCTAAGACTCAAATCTACCCTTGACAGCGTCATAACTCTGTAATTCTTCATCTTTTATTCCGAAAGATGTTAGAAGGTCTTCTCCTTCATGTCCTAGACAGTATAAAAGCATATTACCTAGATTTTCCTCACTCTTACTGTCTAATCCTGAAGCTAATCTAAACCTTTCAAATTTTCTTATCCGTCTAGGCCTTTCAGAAATTGAAAGGTTCTAGTGTGACAAGCTGGTATTGAACTGTACTACTCACTACTTCAGCCATTCTTATGTTCCTATGTTTCCCTTCTTCCACAAAAGTTTATTTAACCTGACACCATGAAGTGAAAGGTAAAACTCACACCACTGTTAAACATAGATACTTTATTAGCCAAGATCCCAAAAGTAAATCATCAAGCTTAAAACAACAATACATTAAACAATACACAGACTATACTCTAGTTTTAGTACCCATTCAGTTTTTTCACACAGTTTTGTTTTACAGTCGCTGATAGACGCCACCTCAGGTCTAGGCAGTGTGGCTATGGGGGCAGAGATTGTACTGGTGATATCCAACAAGGAAGGAGTACAAGGGCTGGAGAGAGCTGTCAGAGCTGGCATTCCCACTCAGGTAACAAATAAATAAAAATTTTTACAAATTATTGACTATATTAATCAATTAAATCATTCTTTATTCATTATGGACAAAGAACATGTTGTTCAGTTAGCTTGAACATTTTAGTTATCCTCTTTGTTTTACTTAAATATCTTTTCTCAGCCAACATTTGTTTGTACTCATATTAAATATTCCCTATTCCCTAATATATTGTTAACATTATGTTGAATCTAAATGTAAATAAAACTGTTGTGTAAAATACGAGAAAATAGGTCCTAATAGATGTTGGACGAAATTGAATATTAATAAAAGGCTACTAAATTTTTGATTTTTGAAATTAGTATCTCATTAAATGCAAAGCAATAATAAAGTTATACAGACACAGACCTTTAGTGAAGCTGTAGCAACGTTTGGTTTGGAGTACCCAACCTGACCTGTAGTACTGGGCAATTGTGGCATTGACGAGTCCATGTCCATATTGAAATTGAAATACTATTGCACTATTTTACAAATAATAATTTTCCGTGTAATAAACAAAAAGTTTTCTTCTTAAAAAACAAATGAAATAGGTGTCACTTCTACTTAGCCTACTGTACAGACTGATTAAAATATTAAAAATTTAAATTCAATGTTGCGGAATGATGAAAAAACGGTGCAGGCAAATAGACGATAGATGTGTTACTCAGCGGTGGACGACAGCATACTGTGTCGTTTGGAAATTTAAAAATAAAGAATTATCTGAATTTAAACCATAAAACTTAAATATATCCAACAAAAACAGTGTCTTTCTCTTGTAACCATTAACACTCGAAGTGTCAATTGCCATAATCACGGCGGCGTTGCAGGCTTTCTGTTTTGTCCTATAAAATCCCAGATGAATTTTGTACTATTGAAAGATCCCAGTAACAATGCATAACAATGTATTCAGCAGGTTCTGGGCTTCATGACAACCAATAAAGATGGCCGTTTTGCAAACTATTTCTTTTGCTCTGTGTTTGTTTTTCTGCTTGTTTGTTTTCGTCTATGGTTGTCATGGCTACATCGTTTCGGTGTTAATATCTTTGTTTTTATAAATAGGTGTGAGAAAGGATAGGATAAGCAGGCTTACCTTAAAAAATGTAGGCATCCCACTTCATTCACTACAGAACACAGAAGAAAACACAAACAAACAAAATAAACATTGGATATTTCGAGGCCACTGGCCCCTTTCTCAACATGGAGAGTCACATTAGATATTAAGAGTCTTTCACTGGTAAGGAAGCAGTGTTGCCAACACACTATGAATTTACAAATGAATATTTACAGGTTATGAGTCATCGAATTTATTTACACTTAGTCTAAGCCTGCTTTTTAGGTATGGAAGGGGAAAGAAAAATGTTAGGCCTATCTGAGATTGAGGTTTGGGGGCTCCCTGGATTTGGTGAACCATTGATAAGAGAGTTCCCATCTCCTTAGTTGTGATGGGTTACAGGTGGGAGGGAAAGATCTTATTATTTTTGAATTGAAACAACTGTTTAAATCTTGCATATTGTGGCTGGTAGCATGAATAGGCACTGGTTTTTCTGGATGATTGTTTTTTTATATCTGTCCTATGATTGTTAATTCTTGTTCTAAAACTGGTGGTGGTAAGTCCAATGTATTGAGATGGGCAACGGTTGCATTGAAGTTGATATACAACATTTTTCGTGGAGCATGTATTGTGTCCTTTAATTTTGAAGGTTTCTCCTGTTGATGTGCTTGTAAATGTTGTGCTGGGCCTATTAATGTGGCAGGTTTTGCATCTTGCCATGTCACATGGGAATGAGCCTTCTATGGGTTTATCTTGGCCTTTGTTAGGTTTTGACTGTTTAGGGTGAACTAACAACTTTTTTAAATTGGCTGGTTGTCGGAATGTAGTTGTGGGAGGTTTTTCCAAGAAGTCTTTGGTGTGTGGGGATGCTCTGAGGATTTTGAAACCGTCTTTTAAAATTGTGTTTAAGGATTGGAGGCCGTGGTGGTAGGTCGTGATAAGCTGCAGGTTTTGTTGGGAGTTTCTTTTTTGAGTAGGCCTAACGTTGGTGGTTTCTGATTGAGCCAGACGGATCTGGTTTTCAACTAGATTGGCCGGATAACCTCTTTTAGTAAGTCATTTTTCAAATAAACACTATATAACTATATGTTTTCTTTTCCTCATTTAGTTTAGAATAAAATGTATGGAATATTGAATAGCCTATATATAATAAATGAGCCTGGATATTGAATATCAGTCCTTGTACTCCACTCTCACATCCCTTATTATACATACACCCCTCTATCACACCCCTTTGCCCTAGCTATATTTAATTATTCTTCTTACAACCTTTCAAGCTATAAAACAAGATTGTTTTATAATCGAGTCCCGAAATAACTGTTGTTCTTGTAATCACAGTCACAAGATTGTTTTTTTTGTCCTTGTTTTTACCAATTAATTTCCTCATGTTTCTGCCCACTCTCATAGATAATCAAACTTTCTTTGATTTTTAATACAATTTATCTTTCTCCTATTTCCCTCTTTCTTCTAATTCGTCCAACATGGCTTACCAGGGCTATTGCATGTTCAAACTTTAAAAAATCTACTCATGCAAAAATTGTTTGAAAAATCCTGAAATCAATAAAAGATTTAGAAAGCCTTTTCCCATCCCTTCTCTCTGTGACACAAATCAAGACTTAAACCAACTTCTTAAACAAGTTAAACCTTAGAAACAAAACCTATGAAGAGAACATGCAAACTGCCTTGGAACTTTTCCCAGAAGACTTGGATTTGGAAATTGTTAGTGATACTGAGCACAAACTATGACTGCTGTTCATCAAAGCAAAATCTCACAATGAAGTTTTACTCTAACAGTAATTTTTCAAAATTTACTAATTTTGTTATTAAATAACGCAAAAAACATACAAGATATTGAACAATAGTAAATTACAAAATTGCTGGCAATTTAATAAGCTTTCATTTTGTGTATTACCATAATTTTGCTTGGACGCATAGTTTCCGAGATTTCAGCAAAAACCGAAATATGGTACCTTCAAGCACCCTCATCCCACACAGAAAAGGGCCAGAGACTTTTGGTATGTTTACCTACTGACTTTACTTAACAAAGTTTAAAGTCAGAAATTGTGTTCCAAACATTTCCCTCTAAACCCTTTTTTGAGCATTCGTTGCCTGAACTAACGGTGCTATCTAACAACAAGTCAATGTTAGATAGTAACTAGACCAAGACTTGAACCATTCTGTTGAGAAAAAAGTTAAAGAATGGCAAAGTCGTAGAATCACTAATAATAATGAAAATAATTTAAAGAAACATTAATATACCGAACTACTTTTTAAATCTACTCCAGTATCAAAACTCATTTTAATTCTAACGTAGGGTCTGTAGAGACCATATTCTTAGAGCGGTTTTGTATTCAGGTTATCAAGCACACAGACTTTGCCAGTCGGGCGGAGTTTGACGCAGCTCTGCATGCCAGTCTACAGCGAGCGGAAGTGGAGATTGTATGCTTGGCAGGGTTCATGCGAGTGTTGACCGGAGCCTTCGTACAGGCTTGGCGAGGCAGGTTACTAAATATTCATCCGTCACTGCTGCCTGCATTCAAAGGCACACATGCTCACCGCCAGGCACTAGCTGCGGGGGTCAGAGTCTCTGGGTGTACTGTGCATTTTGTTGAGGTTAGTGGTGTACCCTATTTCTAGATGTATAAGATTAAATTTGTGAGATTCATACTTAATATATCAGTAAAGGTAAATTCACAGTTGACTACAAGGCTGTAAAACATCCCCATTTATGAACAAAAGGGTTGCACTGTTGGGATTGGTCTAATGGAAGGTGTTAGTCTTGTTGCCAACCTCTTATCAAAAATTACCTAATTTTCCCTGAACTAAGCCGCGACTTAAAGATATATATGTTTGAGATTAAATGTGTGTTATATATTCTTTGAGGGATAATTAAGGACATTTTCCATCGCGATAAGTAAATACCCTTGCTGCAGCAAACCTACAGAGTAATTTGATTTTCATTAATTGATTGTGACTAATGTCACTGCACATTTTTTATGTTTACTCTATAACGTCCACAAAATAACTGAAGTTAACTGGCAGTACGCAGACCAAGACTGGTGATCCCATACATGGTCTGACACGGTCGGTTGTGTCGGCCAAGTCCGTCTGGAATCCTTAACCGACCGCGGACATGTCCGACTGTCTGCGGACCCAGTCTGTTTTACCGACACACGGTCGGAGTCGGATGAGTCGGCAGACATCTCGGACCATGTATAACCATGTATAACTCGGACCATGGTGGGCTTAAGTATAACATGAGAATTTGGAATTAACAGATTTTTAAACATGTTCTCTGTAACTTTTATGTTTTATGCTTCAGTGTACCGTTACTAAATTATTATTTTTCTAAAGTTAAATGAAATGGTTTAAAAAATTGAAAATTTTATGTTTTGAGGGTCAAAACAGGAAAACCCTATTTTCACCCCATAAAAACTGTTAAAAAACCCCGTTCCCATAGTCCGATCAAGCTCATTCAAATAAATGTGTGTTTATCCTGTTTGTACCAAATTTCATTGAAATCATATGAATTTTACGTAAGTTATCGTGCTAATGGACTCCTGTGGATGATTGGCTGAATGGCTGATTGTCAGATTTTAATGGTAAGATTTTAGTACAACTATCCACCACTGTGACGTAGTGTTGCGCTGCAGCATGTCCTGTTTTTCTAGTTGGGCCTTGTTCTACATAAGCATAATAAACCATTTTCAAGTGATTCATCTATGTTAATACCCAGAAATTTATGGGACGTAGCCAATTTAAGGGATTTAATCACCATTGATCCTGACGGAAAATTGTATTGTTTGTGTTTTTTCAAGATTAAGTTTTAATCCATTGTTCAAGAACCAACCCTCCATGTCATGAATCACATTTTCAAGAGAAGATAGCATTTTAGAAGTGTTATTATTTATTATCAAGGCTGTAGTATCATCTGCAAAAATAATTGGTTCCTGATCAATAGCTTAAGGGAGGTCATTAATGTAAATTAGAAAGAATAGAGGACCTAAGATTGAACCTTGGGGCACACCTGCCGATAGGTTTTTCCATGGTGAATAGTACTTTATCTTATCCAGTGTGATTACAGTTCTGTGTTTTCTATTAGAAAGCTAAGAACACAATAGAGAGTGACAACTTCCCCTAATCCCATAATCACTCAGCTTGAGCTGAAGGACTGAGTGATCAACACAGTCAAAAGCCTTGGACAGGTCACAGAAAATACCAACTGTAGCCTGAGACCCGTCCAAAGCCTGGGTAACCTCATTTATAAACTGTGGGAGTGCAGAACCCGTGCTTGAATTTTTCCTGAATCCAAATTGTTATTAAATAGACGATTGCTTTCAAAATAACTAACCAATCTTAAATTTATTACTTTCTCAAATATTTTAGAAAAATTACTCAAGACAGATTTTTGTTAGATGAGAAAGAACCCAATACATAAAAAGATTATACATAACCCTAGCCAACGCTGGAAAATCACCAAAGAAAAACCACACTCAGAGAACTAGTATTCCAAACAAGATAAACTGAAAGAAAACAACTAGGTACTTTCTCATCTGAGGAAATCAGATTCCAAATTCCGAAACATTGTACAAAAACTTCTTGTCCACTAAATGAACTAACCCCCTTACCAATTAAAAACCCTTGCCCTCGTTATCATTGAAATGGAGCCTTAAACTTGAAATGTTGACAGGAGGACATAGACTCTGGAGCTATCATCGCCCAGAGAGCAGTGAACATAGAGGCTGGTGACACAGAGGATACTCTGAGTGAGAGAGTCAAGCTGGCTGAACATGAGATATTCCCTGAGGCTCTGAGACTGCTAGCTACTGGACGCATCACCCTAGACCTCCATACCAACAAGATAATCTGGAATTGATCATTACAATACAACTGTACTAGGGTCTGTCTCTGTTAGAATAGTATTTCCCATCACTGGGGCCTGGAGTGACTCAAGCTTAGTGACCAAGAAAATGATCAAGGGTCGAAAAGACTAATTAGGTACCCAAACTATATTTTTTTTTCTGCACCATTCTTTTAGCTTAGCTACAAAATGAATATTTTGATTATTGGGGAAAACCATACGGCAAATAGCTATTTTCCAGACTATTAACCTAATGTACTATTAGCAGACTCTCTTAACTACATCTGATTTTTTTACACTTGTGCTAAATAGGACAACTACCTCAGATTGGCAACACACACATTAAAAACAGCTTTTTGCTGCAGTATGACAAAAAAGTTTTCTCGGCTTGGGGAGACTTGTCATTATGTCCAATTGGTGTAACTGGTAGGCCTATTATTCTAAAATGTGAGTGGTAGTCTTAAGTTGTGTAATCTCTATTGAAGTATGCTCTCTGATTTGTTAATAAGCACTGACTACTCATTTGTTTTTGTGTAAATTATAATACACTAAAATATTCTGAATACTCTAAAATATTCGGTAACTCAATGTCATTTAGGTAATGCAATACTAACTAAAAATAGTTAACTACACTTACCAGTTGTTAACGGTTACTTAATGTTTTTAGTAAAAAGCATTTAGCTTGGATTAAATAAATATATAGGATGGAGAGGACACAGCTAACTCACCTGATGAAAGGTTGCAGACGAGTCAAAGAACACATAAAACACACACATAATAATACTTGATATTTCGCCTCTTTCAGAGGCTTCTTCAAAAGTAGGCCTAGATGGCAGCTGCAAGAACAATCGTTTAAATTGTTACAAAGTTTGTTACTGTTGCAACTGTATATATGTTTGTAACTGTTGTTCTTGCAACTGCCATCTAGGCCTACTTCCTAGAAGCCTCTGAAAGAGGCGAAATATCAAGTATTATTATGTGTGTGTTTTATGTGTTCTTTGACTCGTCTTTCATCAGGTGAGTTAGCTGTGTCCTCTCCATCCTATATATTTCTTCTCCTTAATAGTCTTCCATTGCATGTCCCAGCAGCTCAAGGACACAACAAACTGGCCTCTTGTTAATTTCATACTTAAGATTCACCAGTGTTGGGGGTTTGCCAGTGCAGACTGAGATTTAAGAAAACCCCCAAAGGAAAAATCAAACATATATAACCGATGCCTGAAATAACCTTTCCCAGTTCCATGGTTCACACCACAGCCAATGAATTAAGTCAACCCAACTGAGAATTGTATTTCAGCTGGGAACGATATAATGGCGTCCAAGTTGAAAGTGAACTCAAAAAAGTGGCTGCAATGTGTGATGTGATCATGCAGTGATCCACGGCTACTAAAATGGCATCACATACAACAATATGTAACACCTCCTCCTCGTAACAATTACTTTTGTCTGTTTACTAACCATTTAAAAAAACATCCAGTTGCTGTTGGCATTGCTGTTGGTCACGTTGCAAATGAGGAGCTTAACCATGTCAGGAGGACTTGTGATATTTATTTGCTCAATGATATATGTTACTTCTTTTCTTTTGACTATTGTATCGAATGCATTCCCTTCTTCTTTTTCCTCTTTGTCACATTCCAGTGAGATAAGTTTATCAATGCTGAGATATAGCATCACCCAAGGGCGGTCCAAGCCTAACATTTTTCAGGTGCACAGGGTTAGAGGTTAATGGTTTGGGGGCATGGAATATATGCTGCAAACTTACCATGGGGTCAGAGGCTACTCCCACTAAGAAAATTTAAAATTTTAGTGAGATACACATGTCTCGGCTATTTTTTCATGAACATTTCATGTTGAAGCTAAGTTTGTTCCTCTATTTTCTCATATTTTGGTCTTGATTATAAGTATTTTGATACTATTTCCAGTTGTAGTAAAGTAAAATAATAAAAGCAAGTAAGAATGTAAACAATTATATTATTTTTAATTTAACTATCTTGAGTGGATAAAAACACATGAAAAATCAGACTATTATTTACAGGATCAATTGCCTGAATAATTTACAAAATCTCATTTCATTCACAGCACCATAAAGTCCAATGAAACCTAATTACTATATACCTCGATTCACGGAGTAACAAGTCATGGAGAACACTTATTCTACTCTCGTAACAAGGTTTCTAAATATGTGTAACACCTTATACTCATTAATACAACTTATCAAACCATTATATTTTTAGAATAATTTTAAATTTCAAAAAATATTCTTCAAACTATTTATTTAGATTTTTGGGAGGGCAAGCAAACACTGGAATCGATCCATGCCTTCTATGAGTCTGAAAAATGATTGAACATTTAATTCTGACCCTAGTGAAGCCAATGTATTTACTTCAGTCATCTTGTGTTGTAGTTAGACGACTGGTGACTGCAACAAGTGTATACAATGAGATTGGATTGACAATTTGCAAAACGGTACAAGTTAAAGTTTCCTTTAAATTTACAATAACTTATCTGAGGAAACTATGTATTTGCAAAGAAGCTTATTATTCTATACGATATGTTAGGGGGTCATGACCCCTCCTGGGACCGCCTTTGGTGGTATCATCCCTTTCATTGTCTAAAGTAATGCTTTTGATTGCATGAGTAGAACTATTGAAAAAAATCAAATTTAAGTTCTGAGTTATTATATATAAGCTGTGCAACTAAGTTATATGTGTTTTACAATGATGTATGATTTTTTCTTGTATTGTTCTTGTTAAGCCAATCATTCCTAAGGAATTTGTATACTCTATGAAACCTTATCTGTACAAGGGTAATTCTTGCATTTGTAAATTGAAACTATACACTTGATACAAACAGTCTCTGATTTTGTATAGTTTTATATTTGTTATAAAATATTGTTTACTAATGTGTTGTTTGTTTCTTATTGCTATGTCCCTTGTCTATGGTTATAAAGTAGGCCTATTTAACTTGGTTTCTTCACCTGTTGGTAGTAAAAAAATTAAGAACACATTTTTTTTAAAATTATATTATTCTAAAAAAGTAAACACTTCTAGTCTTAACCAATGAATACAAACCCTTTAAGAAGCTAAATACTTATAGAGAATAGTCAGACTGGAATTTTGCCGCCAAAATGAGCTTTGTGCAGCTGCGCTACTCTATCCTTCTCTCTCTCTCTAAGCTGATTCTTTGTCTCACTCTCTCTCATTTAGTCAGCTGACTTGGCCGCGCACTCCCGATAGTCTACCCAGCGGCTACCGCGGGAATTATCCAACATTCAAATATTTCCAGACTGAATTTTTAACAAAGGCATAGCGCTTCTTAAAAGGTTTGTATTCATTGTCTTAACTCAGTTACTGAAAAAATGTTAAATTTTTTCTGTCACCTCTACTTTTTATTAGAACGTTTGTCTTTTCCTTTTCCCTATATTAACTATGAATCATTAAAATAATATATTTTACCACTAGGGCTTACAGCAATTTTTTTCAACACAAGATCACAGAGTAAAACCAAATCTATCTATCTATATTATTAAATACGCTACATGAAACTTTGTAAACAATAAGGCCTTTTTGTTTTTGGATTTAACCCCACATACCTGGCCATTTTCCGTTATTTTATGGGGAAATCACCATTACAAATAAAAATTTCAAAAAAATGACAGAAACGCCTGGACAAAAAACCATGGATTAGTACGGTACCTACATACCAAATTTCATCAAAATCAGACTGCTGGGGTGGTCTGTAACTCACACACACAGACATCACTTGGAAAACTTCAGGGGTTTCCAAAACGCACATAACACTCAAACTCAAAAATTTTGACAAAAACAGTACTTTCTCCATATGGGATAGAAAGTAAAAATAGCGGATCAAAAAATACAGGATGTTTTTAGAAGAATGCCGGGATTGTAAAAGGTATTTGCTTGGATACTATTCAACATCAAATTGAAGCTAAATAACTTCAAAGTGTGTAATCCGTGGTTCACAGAGATTATATCGATTGTGAACGAGCTATGACATAGTCGAATAAATCCGACAATTCTGCATCAGAAGCCCCAAAAAATCGATTGCCCGACAAAGTCAACACTTCACGATGTTATCTGTAAAAAATAGTCTTTCTTTGTGCCTAAAAAGATTCATTTAAGACATCAGATAAACCCGCCAATCACCCTAAGCGTACAAACTTAGCCAGTTTTACCCTCATATAAGATTGATGAAAATTTGAATTTTATTAAATTATTCCGAACTGTATCAAAGTATGAGAAAAAACTTTGTTCTTTTCCCTTCAATTTGACGCTTAAATCCTTTAATTATTTATGTTGGTTTACCTTATGATTGCCAGGTTCTTGATGAATGTAGAAGTTTAAGCTCATGATCCTTGCAATCATAAAGTAAACCAATATAATTAATCATTTTGTTCTTGAAACTGGGAATACCACATAAATCCTTTAATTATCTTGAATAGTCCCCGAGCAACAATCGTTTAAAATCCTGGCATTCTTTTATTAACACCTTGTATTTGGACCCATTTTATGTGTAATACTACACTAATCTTAGGCTGTTTCCCAAAATGAACTTTTTACTTTCTCCCCCTATACCATAGTATATGGACTATGGAGAAAGTTTTGTTTTCGTCAACATTTTCGAGTTTGAGTTTTGAGTGGATATATGTGTTTTGGGTCCCCCTGGACCCAAAAAAGTGGTTTTCAAAGTGATGTCTGTGTGGTATGTAATCCAATAGTGAAATGTAATGAGAGTAAGAATGAATGAAAAGAACTTTTATTACCTTTAGAAAGGTTTTTAATAACTTGAACAATACTACATTGAATTATAATGGACTTGTTTACAAACACAACAAAACAATAATAAAGAATTGGAGACACATGTTTTTTTTACTACATTCTTCCTCCCTAATGTTAATGAACGTAGTCATTTAAATAATTAGGAGGTCTTCTGCTTCTGAAACTTCTTCTCGGATACGTGTTATGGTTCTCTCCTCTAGAAGCTTCTTGTCTAAGTTGTAAATTCTCGGCAGTAGTATTCATTTCATCTTCTTGGTTCTGTGTTGATGATGGACTAGGAAAGTATTCAGGTTCAGGTTGAGAAGTGGGTAATGGAATATTTTCATCACTCTCAAAATCGGTTTGCTCTATGTCGGTTTGGTACTCACCAACCAGAGCAAGATGACGTGTAGACACGGTAGTTTCTCTTCCGTCAGGCAACTTAACATGAGCATACTCGGCATTCCCGTGAAGAAGTTGGACCTCTTCAACAAGTGGCTCATACTTGGACGTACGATTGAATCTCTTCAAGTAGACAGGGCCGGAATTTAGAAGCCACGAAGGAGCTGAAACACCATTGTTCCCAGATCTACGTGGATGTAAGAACATACGCTCGTGAGGAGTTTGATTTGTGGCTGTGCAAAGTAATGATCTCACTGAGCTGAGGGCATCCTCTAAAACTGTCTCCCATTGGTTTATTTCTAAGTTAAGTGATTTCAACGCCAGTTCAATTGTTTTCCATAGAATGCCATTATATCTTTCAACTTGCCCATTACCTGCTGGATTGTACGCAGTGGTTCTACTAGTTGAGATTCCAAGTGAGTTCAAGTAGCTTTTTAAGTCTTGGCTCAGAAATGATGTTCCTCTGTCCGAATGTATGTAACTAGGTACCCCAAAAGTAGAAAATAATGTTTTTAGTTTCGACTTAACTGTTGACGATGACATGTCTGAACAAGGGAAAGCGAAAGGGAACCGTGAAAACTCGTCTACTATTACTAATAAGTAACGGTTTCGACTTGATGAAGGCAGCGGGCCTTTGAAATCGATATTCAGCCGTTCAAATGCAGAAGTGGCTTTAATCAAAATCCCTTTGTGTTTGAAGAATCTAGGCTTCACAGCAGCACACACATTGCAGGAGTTTGTTATTCGTCTGATTTCATCAATCGAGTAGGGCAAGTTTTTACTTCGAACCCAGTGGTACAAACGTGTCACACCTGGATGACATAGATTCGCATGTAAATCAATCAACAGTTTTTCTTGATTTTGGATTGAAGAACATACTCTAGTCAGGGCATCTGCAGCCATATTATCTTTACCGGGTCTATATACAATATCATAATGAAAGCACGACAATTCCAGTTTCCACCTCATTATCTTTTCATTTTTCACTTTGCCATGACGATTGTTATCGAACATAAAAGAAACCGACCTCTGGTCAGTAATCAGCTTGAAATGTTTACCAACCAAATAGTGACGCCATTTCCGCAGTGCTTCCACAATAGCTTGTGCTTCTTTTTCGACACTTGAATGTCTTTGTTCTGCTGGAGAAAGTATCCTTGAGAAGAATGCGACTGGACGGTTCGATTGAGTCAAAGTAGCAGCAATGGTACTCTCAGATGCATCAGTTTCTACAATGAACTGTGCTTCAGGGTCAATGCAGCTTACTACAGATCCGATGATTTCACTTTTTATAGTTTCGAAAGACTGGAGCCCTGCTTTGGACAAAGGGAATGTAGTACGCGCAAGTGGAATCACTTTGGTAGCATAATCTGGTATAAGTGATGCATAATGTGAAAACATACCAAGGGTCCTCCTCAGTGATGCGGTGTCTCTGGGTGGAGGTAAATTTTTCAAAGGATCTAGGCGACTGGGGTCAGGCTTGATAGTTTTGTTTGATATATGATAGCCCAACAAGTTGATCGATCGCAGTGAAAATGAAGACTTCTCATTATTAATAGTTAGGTTGTATTTGGATGCAGCTTCAATAAACTTTTTTAAGTTTATATCGTGTTGTTCTTGTGTTTTTCCACAGATTGTGACATCATCAAGATAGGCGTAAGTGTCTTGTAACTGTTCTGTTCGGATGACTTGGTCAATTACACGTTGGAATGCTGCCACCCCATTAGTGACCCCAAACGGGATACGCTTAAACTGGTAGAGTTGACCACAGGCCTCAAAAGCTGTGTAGTGCTTTTCTTCATTTCTTATCTTTACTTGGTGGTACGCACTTTTCAAGTCGATAGTACTGAAAAACTCATAATTTGCAACTTTGTTAATGATATCATCGATTCTAGGTAGTGGGTAAGCATCCAGTAATGTAAAACGATTTATAGTCCTGGAGTAGTCAATGACCATTCTTTTTCTATGATTTTCAGTACTAACTACTAATGCTTGAGCCCTCCATGGAGACATACTAGGCTCTATAACATCGTCTTTAAGCAATTTACTTACTTCGTTTTCAATAAACTTTAAATCATCGGTGCTATGGCGATGATACTTGATTACGATTGGCTTACATTCCGGTTTTAAATTAGAAAACAAAGATACCGGTTCTACAGTTGAGGCTGCCACGCTACATACGGTTAGTTGTGACTTGTTGCCACCAAAGACTACTTTAATACTTGCATGGTTTTTCAAAATATCATGTCCAACAATTATATCTGCACAAAGATCTGGTAACAATGAAAGATTAACTTGCTTGTAAAAGTGACCAAGAATGACAAGATTTACTTTGCATTGACCTGTTATGTCGGATGTGATTGATGTAGTAGCCATTGAGACAGTACCTCTACCTGGTTTTATAGGAATACCTAAATTAATAGCAGTAGATTTGTTTATAAAACTTAGACAAAGCAAAGACAGATTTACCATTAACTAGGGCTTGTACTGTACTCTTTGTTAACCCACCGGGCGAAGCTGCTAGGTCAATAGAGTTCATTACTTCTTTAGATTTATCCAATTGCTTGGTTTGTAGTTTACCTGCCCTGCAGACCTTAGCAAAATGCCCCTGTTTACCACAGTTATGACAAATTGTATTTTTAGCTGGACATTTGACCCTAGGATGTCTTAGATTACCACAAAAGAAACATTTTTCAGTCACAGCAGCTAGAGAACACTTTTCTAAACTGCTTGAAGTTGCATCAACATTCTGATTGCTCGCTTGAGTTTCTTGGGACGAAGTTGCATTTACTATAGATTGGAAAGATTGAAAAGCTAATGATTGCTCATGTGCAAGTTCTAGGGATCTGGCTTGACTATATGCCTGATCTAGTGTCAACGAAACATTTTCTAGTAAGCGCTGGCGAATTGCAGAAGATTTTATTCCAGCAATAAATGTGTCACGGATATAATCATCCCTATTCTTTTCTGCTATGACAGCTTTAAACTGACAGTCTTTACTTAGTAATTTTAGAGCCTGGAGATATTGGTATAAGTGTTATAAGACGTGTTATAAGGTCAATAGTCTCCTCAGGTTGCTGCTGACGTGCAGATAGTTTATGTCTGGAATATACTTCATTTACGGGTTTTACATAGATACTTCTTAGCACAGATATAGCATCGTTATACGTACCGCTTTCACTTATGTACTCGTTGATTTCTGGAGTAATAAAGTTTATAAGTATTTTGAGTTTATCGGAGTCGGATGGTTGTGGTGTGATGCTGGTAACAAAATTCTGAAATGTTTTGTGCCAATGTGTCCATTCCTTACTTGCAGATGATGAGCTTGGATCTACACTAAACTTGTCTGGCTTTAGGATCGTATCCATTTCACAATATCAAGTTATTAAAATTGTAATGAGAGTAAGAATGAATGAAAAGAACTTTTATTACCTTTAGAAAGGTTTTTAATAACTTGAACAATACTACATTGAATTATAATGGACTTGTTTACAAACACAACAAAACAATAATAAAGAATTGGAGACACATGTTTTTTTTACTACAGATGTGTACCGAGCTACAGACTACACCTGTGGTCCGATTTTGATGACATTTGGTATGTAGGTACTAATTCATGGTTTCTCCAGGCATTTTTTGAAATTTTGATTTTTAATGGTGATTTTCCCATAAAATAACGGAAAAATTGAATTTTCTCACGGCCGAACGATTTTGATAAAAATTTAGTATGTTGTAGCCCTTTAAATTCTGAAGAAAATGGTAGAACTCCTATTCATGTTAAAAATTACGGTTTAAAAGTTATTAAATAACTTCTTGATCAGCATTGTACGTGTTATTAAATTTAGGGAAAGTAAATAAAAGAAACGTCTTATAACACTTAAAACATATATTTACGCTTATACTGTTACTCACAAGACGGTAAATATACAAAAAAGGTGGTAAGTGGTGATCGATTTCGATTGGACACTCCAATCATCATCAGACCCAATAGGCGAATGACAAGAATCTTGAATGGCGTCCCTACTTATACCCTATTGGCTACCGGAAGCACCGGCCAATACATTTTTATAAGTACAACTGGAATCAAAATGTATTTGTTCATTAATCAACTTATTTCTATCTTTACATTTTTCCTTATAAATATACAATTCTTCCCAAGCATTCATTACATATCCTTTCTTACAATTCTTTAAAATATCTAGACTATCCTCCATTTTTCCTAGTGAGTGCCCATTTTGTAACAGGTGTAAAAGTTATTGTAAATTATGTAATTTTCGGTTCCCATAAAAAACCATAAAATAAAAAAAATAAAATTTTGGGAAAAAGCTTGTTATGGTCCTTGTAGTTTTAAACAAAATAGTGCAATCTCTCATAGCTGTAACCATTACGGTTTAGAAGTTATTGCAATTTCGTGATTTTTGCTTTTACCTAAAATATCTTGGTTACTGTTAATACTGTTCAATGAAATGGCGACCATACAAAGTAGGTATTTTAAGCCAAGTATGAATGGAGATGAGTGTAGGATGAGTGGCGCGATCTTGTAGTCTTGGTAGTGACTAAGGCCGCCATTCCTTAGACACAGCTGTTTTATTAATAGCCCATACAGCTAATGGCAACTGGACCTACAGTTTATAGTGGAATCCGAACCACATTTTCACCTTGGTGTATACAAAATTGGTCTAATTATCAGGATAGTACTGCGGATAGTCGTAGTACTCACTCGTGCAGCTGTAATCCACACCAGAGAGTATCGCATCCACTGTGCATGCCTATAAATATCCACAATTCGTGACCTCCTAGTAGCTGGATTAAAGGACGCCACCCTCCCATAGCTTACCCATGATAAAGGTTGTTGTCAAGCTAATGGGAGAAAGTATGTATCAGATTGCTGATACCGTTTATTTCATAATTTTGCCTTTACAAGCTTTCTACTGTTATTAACGAACAGCTCTTACGGAGACACTATGTAATTTGGTTAGTTTGTTTGAAGATACATAGTAAGATGCAACGGGTAACTTAGTCAAGCAATGTGAAATATTTGCTTTCCAATAAATAACTAAACTAGTTATATATATATAAATTCAAATTTATTTAAAAAATTGAAATCTTACTACACATTGTAGTCTGCTGTAGAACAAAGAATAATATTACATTAAATTTTGCAAGTTTGTTTAAACCTAATTATGATAATTGTTATATAGGTAGTTTCTTATAATATTAATAGAAAATTTTATGGCTGTTAAAGATATTAGATATAGCACTTGATTTTCTAACTTGAATTTCTTCCAAAATTTCTCAACTTGTTGAGGAATTGTTCCTCTTGATCCAATGAGTAGTCCATATACTTCGAATTTTGATATTTTATATTTCTCTGAATAATATGGGATAGTTTTCTTATAAATATTAACTTTTTCTTCGTGGACTTCCTGTGGCTGATTTTCATTTGTCTCAAGACGAACTGTTGGGTCTATAATGAGACCGAAATCTTTCTCCTTGTCTATAACAATGATGTCACTCCGCCTCACAGAGCCCTCTTCTTCTATAGCCGTGACCTCTTCATAGACCTCGTAACTTTTCTTTCTGAATTGATCAGCTATGATTTTTCTGATGGTATGGTGGCGGGTATTTCGTAGAAGACTACTAAATGGGCACTTTCCAAGGACGTGGGCAAGAGTTTCAAGAGTAAATTTCTCAGATACAGGACAATGCCTGCACTGGTTCCCGTCCCTGGATCTCCCATGAAGACTTCTAAGAGGAATAACGTCTCCGACCATTTTCAAGTATTGTTTGAACTCAGCTTCTGTGAGGCCACAACCTCTAGCCAAATTGTTATTGATCTTGTTACATTCTTTGAAAAGAACCACCCCATTCCCTTTGTATGGAAGTTTACACCAATTTTGATACTCTAAGTCTCGTAAGGTTTCTCGCAGTATCTTGGGTTTTGATTCGATAAATTCAATACTTAAATTCAATTTTTCCAGACAAAACCTAATTTCTTCGTCAAATTGACGAATATTAATTAAGTAGGGGTTTCCCGTTTGTTTTAATACGCGACATATGTTTATATGTTGGATTGATGATTCCCACATTGATTTACATAACCCAATCCCTTTGTTTTTAGTACTTGTATAAAACATAGAATTTGGCATATCATTTGGAAGATCTAAGATTTCCTTTGTTGTTGATCTTATCACTTTATCAACATCGTCAAAGAATTTCATTGTAATTTTCTTAATTGGTGCGGTTTGAAAAGGATATATTAAAGATGGCCAAATATTATGATTCAATACATACATTTTTTGTTCAGACCTTAAAAAAGGAGAACATGTAAATTTTTCAATTTTGTTTATCAATGAACTAATTGTTTTTTCAGAGTCAAATACTATGCTTTCAGAAAAATTTACTCCTAAGTATTTAATTTTTTCATTAAATGTTATAGATTTTATTTCTTTTGAACATATTTGGAAGTTTTCCTCTTGTAATCTACCTTTTTCAATGTTAATAATTTTAGTTTTTGATATATTTATAGTTAATCCAATTTCTCTGAAGAAGTCACAAATCGAATCGAATAATACAAGAGCACTTTCTCTATTCTTACCAATTAAAATGGTATCGTCAGCGAATCCTAGAATACTTAGAGAAGGCATGTCCTTGCATAGCTTATACCCTAGCTCCTCACTTACGGCATGTTGTGACATTTCAGAGAGGATATGGTCAATACATAGGTTATACAAAGTGGGTGACAATGGAGATCCCTGCATTACACCCCTCTGTATTTTGATGTCTTTTGTTTTCCCTCTATGAGTTTCAACTTTTGTAACATTGCCTATTTGGAGTTTAATTATTATTTCAATCAGTTTCCTAGGAATAGGCAGCTCCTGCAAGACTGAGGATAAGTGGTTATGGCCGATATTGTCGTACGCTTTCTCAATATCCAGAAACATAATACAGCAGTCGGTTTTCTTTGATTTTGCTGATCTCAATACCTCATTTAGAATACTTGTATTAAGATGGGAACCCGGGGTATTAGAAAAACCTCCTTGAAACTGGTTAAATTTTATATATTCTTTTAGTCTTTTGTCCAATATTTTTTCTAATATCCTCCTTAAAACAGAACATATTGTGATTGGTCTCCAGTTATTAATCTCTTTTTTGTCTCCACCTTTATCAATTAAAATAGTTCGTGCTCTTTGAAATGATGAAGGTATCTGGTTTGTAAGATGTATTGTGTTATAAATTGAACAGAGGATCTTTGCTACTTTCTTAAGTTTTACAATTCTCATTAATATATTGTCAGGTCCCGGAGAAGTGTCAATTTTTATTGCATTTATTGCTCTCACGACTTCTTCTACAGTAATTTTTTGATTATAATGCGAATCTAAGTCTTTCACTATTGTGTCTTCCACATTGTTATATGACATTTTCATATTTTCATTTGGATTAGAGAAACGTTCGGTAAAACCTTCGTGTAATGTTTTTAGATCAATTTCACATCCTTTATTACCATCTCCAATTATCCTTCTCACAGCTTTCCTACGCCTATTATAGTATTCAAATTGGATCAGATCATATTCATACTTTTCTTTTCTCTTTTTCCTTTCGTTTTTAGTTTTCCTTTCTGGGTTGGATGATTTCTTGTAATTACTATTTTGAGGATAGTCTTGTTTCTTTTTCCTTAATTTATAAAACCTGTAAGAAGGATGTTTAGGCCCAGGAAGATTGTGTAAAGCGTGAGATAAAAACTTGGAAAACTTATCAAAATTTTCAGAGAATAACTCAAAGTGTGTTTGTTCATTGAAGACTGTTAACCAAGAATCGAGATCCTTGTTTATGCGATCACTTTCGCTATTTACTTTGCTTGACATATTGCTTGTTTTATCATCCAATTTGTCTGGAGACTGTGTTTTTGAGCTTTCTGGACAATACTTGTTTAGAATTAGATCACGATGTTTATTGTGGTGGCTCTTTGAAATATGGAGAGATAATCCTTTTTTGCTTTTAAAGAGTTTTCCGCATTCGCCACAAGTTTGATCATTTGATTGATCGACTTTACTGTTACATTCCTCACTTTTTTGAAATTTATGATCTTCAGCTGAGGTTTGCTTTATGCCTTCCAACGATTTATTTCTAATCTTAGTTGTTTGACATTTATTATTAGGGACCTTTAAACTCTGTTTTTTTAGACATTCAATTTCATTATAGATATTACCTACAAGAAAATCCTGTTTATACATCTTGTCCGATATGGTTAAGTTATTGTTTATTATTCTGTTACAAACAATTTTTGCAAAATGTAGGCAGTACACACCACACTCAACTCTTCCACGTTGTTGAAGACAATCTACTTCTAACATATTAATCTCATCAGTTCCCAAGCTGCATTTACTTAGTCTTTCGGTCATATTCTTGGCAATCTGACTGTTGGATGGAGATTTTGAGTCAAAATGATATGTTGTGTTTTTATATACGTCACAGATCAACAGAGACCAATGACAAGCATTCTCCTTTTCCTCATTAGTTTTATTATTTATTATTAAGAAAATAAATTCACTTTTTGACAAATTATTAAAAAGATACCCTGTGTTTGTACAAATGAAAATTGTAAAATAAATGTAATGGCTGAATACTTCGGTTACTACATTATAACATAGTATATAACACTTTCCAATAAATTTCTTATCAGTAAGAGGCAGTGGCAAGAGTCCAAAACAAATTGGCCTCGTAATATATATATAACTATTATATATATATTTATATATAATATATATAATTTATAGATTGAAATAATAAACAGTACCTAAAATGATAAACACTAATAATATTTTAACAAAAAAAAACAATGATGGCTTATTCAGCCAATGTTTTTCAAAATGGATAATGTATGGCTGACATCCTAGACTCTAGCTTATTCTTTCAAATCAGTTGTTTGCACTGTAGTGTAGTGCTTGCACAAAAAATATGTTAATGTTGATGTAGTTCAAACAGGTTTTGAAAGGGTAATAAAAGTCTGGTTTATGGCAATAGTTGTATATTACAGAGTAGTACATTTGTACAAAGATTGTGCTGAAGTTGCTAGTGTGAAGGCGTGAAGTAAGAAGTGCTGCTCACAACTAAACAGTGACTCATTAGTTGACTACTTACATAACAATATTGTACAAAACAACAGAAATAAACAAAAACCAAAATCATATTTAAATTGACAACCACATTGAATCGTCTTTATTTACATAACAAAGTTGTAGCACAGTGTAGATGTAACAATAATGAAACAATATTGCTTTTGAATATTTGAAACACAACATTCACGATTATCGCAGAGCAGTGAAATAATGAATATAAGTTAACTATTGTAATACTCAATATTTCAGGGTTTCCACTCAAATGAAAGCAGTACGACGATGCCCCTGCATCTATTCTGCATTCTGTTCTGTTGCGATTATAGAAAAAGTAAAGATTCTAACCATAAGAAAACAAAGCAGTTGAAAACAAACTAAGAAAATTATTAAATAATACACAGAACAAAATGGCGGAAGATCACCGTTATCGTTGACGAGATTCTCGATTCTGGAATCAGTTTTAACCCAAAATTACAAAGTATCAAGAATCAATAGTTCCTTGATTCTACCGGTATAACCCCCCCTTCTGGTTCATTGTTATAGAGTTTTCAAAGTTGAGAGGATACCCTGTGTTTGTACAAATGAAAATTGTAAAATAAATGTAATGGCTGAATACTTCGGTTACTACATTATAACATAGTATATAACACTTTCCAATAAATTTCTTATCAGTAAGAGGCAGTGGCAAGAGTCCAAAACAAATTGGCCTCGTAACCTGAAGAAACATTGTCTAGCAAAATTGAGCCAATACAGAAGTTCAAATTTAATTTATCAGAAAACCTTTGTCCGATAGGTAACAAAATTACTTTAATTAACAACAATGCACCACTTCTGAGCTAACGTAAAATATATATTCTGAACTGATCCTAAACAAATGTATTCAGTAAAACCAAATGAATGTGGAATCGTATTGTATTCAACACAAAATAAATATTGTAAAAGGGATATTTTGTTTACAAAATAAATAAAAAAACAATAGTTTTTCTTACGTTTAATTTTTTACTTTTTTGATTTAAAAGTACATATTTCTTGTTCGTAAAACTGAACCAAGTCACATATTAGTAACAAAACGGTTATAACAAGTGCAAGTTTTAAATTCTTCATACATATATTAGATTCTGTTAAATACTCTGTTCATGAATGTGTGAAATCATTTCCATCCGGTGTGTTAAAAGTTTGGCAAAATTGCTAACCTGACAAGATGTACAGTAGCATCTCAGTTGTAAAGCAGTTGATTTAGGAAATGTGACATTATTGTAACTGACATAGATATACAAACTAGGACCGCAAAACTTAAAAACATTCTGTATTCATAAATTAATTATTGCATTTTATTACTGGTAAACTATTTATCCATTCCAATTTTCTAAATTAAATTGTATATTCGTTAAACAAACTTAGTGTATATTTTTTACCTTCGGCCGTTTTTTAAACTAGCCGTTTCAGGTCAGTTCTTAGAATTGAAAAGATTCACTTAACAGCATTGTTTACTTACATAGCAGCATCGTTTTACTTAACAACATGAATGGAAGTAAAATACTGAGTCGTTGTTATGACCAATGAGGTTCAAGGATTGAGAGAAAAGAAGTAAAATTGTAATGCTTTGAACTTTAACTAATCAGCTGTTTACAAGTTTAATTGTTTGATCGGTGCAATTAGTGGTTGGTACAATGAGTCGTTGCATCACTGTCAGTGCCAATGAGAGGTTATAAACGAAAACGTGACCTCACTTATAAGTTACGAGTATTGATTGTTAGTAATTAAAAACGGTCGTAGGTAAAATAAGAACGCAACTCGCATAAATAGTCTTAACGACACTCACAGAAGTTTTAAGGGCAATCGCCACGGCTCATACCTTAAATTTCTACTTGTGTCATTAACACTATCTTTACGTGGTCGTTGCATAAACTACTACTGTATAACAAACTTTCTAGTTCTGAGTATCAAAACCATGATTAAAGTAATAGAATTTTTGTAGGGGTGAAAAAAATTAAAAGGTACGGTAAGTTAAGAACGCTTAGAGACAAATTCTTCATCTAATCTTTATTATTTTATTAGGCTCTATATTTTTATTTTGTAAGAAATTAAAAAAACTATTTTTTAATTTTGTTAAGATACAGATACAAACCTTATGCACCCCTCATTTAATTTTGTATAACCACAGAGAAGTAAGAAACAGAGGAAACATTCAACGGTACACTTAAGTGGTCTACCACCAGTCGATGTCTAGAGCAAATTCTATTCATTGTTCCTTACCGCTCCCATTTCCCCCCTCGCCATCAGGTACTACAGCACTCGCGCAGTAGGAAGACCCTGTGCGCTAAACTGCTGTACACATATGCTTTGTGACCATTGCTGATCGGGCTCTTCCTTGCTCAATACTAGTACATTTCCGCCCCAACATACCAGAGCTATAGGCGCACGATTGTCCCATAAGCTTGTATCCTCTGTATCTTACTTCTCTATGGTATGACACAATTATTATATTTTAGTTAAATATAAGCTTTACAAATTATGTTTTTCTCTTTGCAACTCAGCATAATAATCAATTTTTACAAATAATTTATAAAAATGAAATGGTAACTTTGTTGTATGTAGGCATACTATAGTAACTACCATAAGGGTGCTATTTTTTGGAAATTTAATATGGAAAATATCAACTCAATAAATTTTTTTTTAGGGGAAAGGTTTGTGTAAATTGAGACATAGTACAATAATAACTGTCATAAATAGTAGTTTTCATCACTAGGAGCGAAAGTGGCTCTTTTTCCGCCGAGCTTGAAAATACAATGAAGTACCAAAAAGACACTTTTGCTGCGTGTGATGAACAACTATTTTCATCATAGTGTGTAACCTTCTAATGGTTACAAAATTAGACTCACATAATTTGAGGTTAAACAAAGTCGTCATAAATGTTTAAATTTATGTTTTTTGCAAACATACTTTAAATATTGTGTGATTAACAGTGTTTTCATAATGCACTGATATACAGTAATTTGAGGTTAGCGAAACAAAAAAATTACCATATGTTTTTTTTCTGTTTTCTATTTGAAGTTACCCGAAAACTATGAATTTGCGGACGATTAAGATAACTAAAAACGGCTGCTTTCCGGACAGTATGATGAAAAAATGTGCAACCAGTAGGCTGTTAAGTGTATTAAAAAAGGCTAAAACTAACTTATTATGATGTGCAGTTCTGTTAAGTATGTACCTAAGTAATTAAAGAATTCAGGCAAATAAGTAAAACTATCCTGTTTTTGTAACCTTTGTAAAATTTTTAACAATAAATAATTAAAATAAAATAAAACGTTTAGTGACTGTTACTAGAATGGAAGTAAAATACTGAGTCGTTGTTATTTTAAATACCGACAGTTGCTTTTTGCTACAATTTGTTGACAAAATCATTCAACAGAACTTTTTTCTTAAAAACAAAGTTGATTTTAATTTTTACTTAAATGTTAAGTTATTTTAATTTGTTTACATAAAAAACTAATTAAATACATCTTTAACTAACTGCATAGATAACAAGATATAACAAAACAATATTTATTTACAAGTGAAATGTATATTTTTTATACAATATTTTTCACTATTTACAGGACAATGAAAAAAGCATATATACTTCCTTTGAAAAGAAAACAATGTTCATCATATACATATATAACAGGTTAGGGTTTAAAGGTCTTTGCTGAGTCTGAAAAATACTCCAAGGAAACTAAAGAAAACTCAAAATTATTTGCTTTAGCAAAATATCACTTAAAATACAGTTCCCCTATTTATCGTAGGTACTCTCTCCACAAGGCTGAAATAACTATTTAGCCTTTCTTTTTCTGTTTCCCTTCAGATTACTGATTATCAACAACTTCTCCGATGACTAAATCAATATCTCTGTCATCTTTTTTGGTAGTTTGGTTACTATTATCTTTGGTTTTAGAACTAACCCTCTCATTTTCACATCGTTCTTGTTCACTTGT
Source organism: Macrosteles quadrilineatus (assembly GCF_028750875.1). Classification (NCBI taxonomy): domain Eukaryota; kingdom Metazoa; phylum Arthropoda; class Insecta; order Hemiptera; family Cicadellidae; genus Macrosteles; species Macrosteles quadrilineatus. Next base: position 103,326,917 of record NW_026542602.1, on the reverse strand, counting down.
TTTCTCAAAAATCACAGGCCCACTGACATCCACTTGGCATCCGTCCATTGTCTTTTGCTTAATTGCTTCGGATACATTTTCTTGTTCATTGCCTAAATTCATCTCCTCTGTATTATGTTCATTCATCTCAACTTGTTTATCTCCACTTTCCTGTTCTCTTATTTCATCCTGTTCACCTACCAGATCTTTTTTACTTTCCTTCACTTTTTCATCAACACCATACTCTTCACGTATCTCTTCTTGTTCAACTACATTCTTCGGAATTGTCTCTTTCTGTTCATCCTCTTCATTTGTCTTTTCCTGTTTAACAACCATATCACTTTCACTTATCTCTTCCTGTACAACTTCATCTTTTGGAATAGTATCTATCTGTTCATCCTGTTCATTTGTATTTTCCTGTTTAACAACCATATCACTTTCACTTATCTCTTCCTTTACAACTTCATCCTTTGGAATTGTCTCTTTCTGTTCATCATGTTCATTTGTATTTTCCTGTTTAACAACCATATCACTTTCACTTATCTCTTCCTTTACAACTTCATCCTTTGGAATAGTATCTTTCTGTTCATCCTCTTCATTTGTCTTTTCCTGTTTAACAACCATATCACTTTCACTTATCTCTTCCTGTACAACTTCATCCTTTGGAATAGTATCTTTCTGTTCATCCTCTTCATTTGTCTTTTCCTGTTTAATAACCATATCACTTTCACTTATCTCTTCCTTTACAACTTCATCCTTTGGAATTGTCTCTTTCTGTTCATCATGTTCATTTGTCTTTTCCTGTTCAACGACCATATCACTTTCACTTATCTCTTCCTGTACAACTTCATTCTTTGGAATTGTCTCTTTCTGTTCATTCTGTTCACTTAATTCTTGTTGTTGGTCATCTTCCTGACAGGTGACATTCTCCTGGCTGCTAGAATCAGCTGACAACGCAGTGTTTTCCTCTGAGGTACTCGGTCCTTCCCCTCCTCCTCCTCCACCCACCATGATATCGAACATAGGAAACCTCATGGGATACCTCCTCGGGTGTAATCCCTCGGAAAACCCACTCTCTGGCGAGTTGAATGAGTTGGGGGTCTCGTAGGGGAAGTTACTGTCTCCGCTGAGGTCTTCAGAGCAATGAACGCTGTCGGGCAGCCGGAAACTGTAGCTTTCAAACCTGATGGACAAGTTCACAAATATTGAATTAGTTAAGCTGTTTACCATACCTTTCATTTATGGATGTAGGTAATACAATTTAATGTTTGTTTTTTTTTTTTACTAAAAGAGGGTGGCAGCCTCTTTCAACCTTGCATCTCCACATAGACAAATTTTCTCAAAAAATTCATTTTGAATTTTCTTGACCCAGTATTAAAAATTGTACTGTACAAAAGAGCTACCTATACAAAAGGGTAGGCCTATTGTATTATTCATTACAGGATGCCTTGGAGACAAATTTTGAATCAGATTAAAATGTGCAATATGCGCACAGGTCTCCTTGCTATTTACTCAATACAATAATGTGTTTCTCTGAAAAACCTCCTTATTTCACCCACCCTACATAACCGAGATTTACGTATGAGGTATGTTTGAAAGCTTATAATTTAGCGCAGGAACGTATGGTAATCAAAAAGATAATTATTTTTAGGATTTTGCCCCCTCTAACCTTTGATTTACTTTAAGAATGAACTTCCAAAAATGCATGTGCTGCTGACCAACTTTCAGCAAATAATATTAAATAATTTAAAATGTGAATTGTAATTTAACAGCTGGTTATCTTCAGTTGAATTTTCAGCCACAGTTAGTTTGTAAACAAGAGACAAAACTGTCATGAAAATTAATATTCAATAGGCAACGGTCTTTGTACCCTGATTGAGGTAGGTAAATAACTCTCATGGTATATCTACAATTTACATATGTATTGTAAAATAGTAGTAGTATTGTATTGGTGATATAATGATTATCTTGAGCATGCACCATTTATATGATGATGATTTCTAATTGTTAATTTTTCTGCCTCAAAGTAATCAAAGGTAAAAGGGTATTGCAATTGTTTATGCCTCGGAGATAAGTTTTAAACGGAAATTAAAATTAAAAAGAAAATAAGCTTTAAGCTTAGTTCATTGTCATCTATTTTTCATAATCTTTTTTGTAGCTAGGTAATCTTATTCTTTCAAAGGTTTTATTTTTGGCTCTGAAAGAATATAAATCACAAAGAAAAGGTGTGATGGATTTAATTTTCCTAGCTTTTAAAATGATTGAATCAGGCTAACTCAATAACAGTAGGGAATAAGAAACCTTATGATTTTTTCCCTTAAAATTTTCTTTTTATATTCTTAAACAGTTGAAGCTTATTAAATGCATTGACAATTTTTAATCTGCTCTTAGTCTTGGAACTAGAGTTAACTTTAATTGTAAAACACCTTTATTTTAGAAAAAAAAATCATTGCCAATATTAGGCCTACTTGTCATAAAGTTGAGCAAAAGAATCTAAAATATTTTAAATACTAACAACTGATGTTTGTTAGAATGTTTGTTAGAATTCACTAGTATAAAGATTTTTTACCTAAAAGCAACAAATAAGTTATTTTTACCTCTCAGTGTTGTTACCAAGGGGGCGAGGGGTGTCAAACGAAGGGTCCTCTTTAATATACATTTGGATTGGTCGCTGGAACCCCTTCACTGGATGTACCGGGGCTCCCATCACCTCACACTTGCTGAAACCCACCTCCGTCAACAGGTACTGGCTGAAGTGGTGGGGAAACAACTCCATGGCGTGGTAATTCTTCCATGTTTCCGGCTGAAACACATTTTACTTGTTTAAAGTAGGATGTCATTAACAAATTTGGTACCTATAAATTACCCCCCTGTTCAGCCAAAAAAAGGCACATTCTGGGCTAGAACTAAATTAATCAGTCTACATTACAATGTTGGTATTACATACGTTATACATGAGATCATTTGTAGCATTACTAGGATTTCTTTACTAGGCATAAACAGAAACCATGATGAACGTCTAATAAATAATATAATATTCTAATAAACCCCGGACCCCCTGCCTAGCTGGCGGTCCCGCTTTGGAGCCCAAAATATATGGCCACATTAGTTGTGAGTGAAGAGAAGGGTAGGCTAGCCCTAGTAGTCCTAACCTTCAAGCTCAAGGCAGCACTGGCTGGTCATTCCAAGTGATAATTTTAAAATACCTTATTGCATATTCATGTTTTTAACTTAGGATATATGTGTAGTTCTATTTTCTGCTTTTTAATAAATTTATTTGTACAAATGCTGTTTCTGTATTTTAATTATTCTTAAGGTTCTTAGGTTAAGTATCATGTAAGTGAGGAAAAAGAAAAGGTAAGCATAATTAAAACACACAATAATAAGTGATGATGAGTAGTCTATATTTAATGCAGCAGCCAACCTACAAGTAGGCCTAGGCCATATTTTAAATAATACTATTAGATAACTATAGAAAAAATTTTGTTCAATTTTAAATGTAAGAAGCCATTAAAAACTAACCTCTTAAGGCCTATGCCTACTTTATGTGCAACTACTCGACTCAATACTAGATTTTTTACTCAACAACTCAAATTTAAAAATCACTAGCTCGCCCACCCCTACTGTTTACTGTGTGCTAAGTGAAAAATCTACAATACATTTCCTTGGACTATCTATTTCTAAGCTAAGGGCAACGTATTACTTACTGTGAGGTTGCGTTTGCGTTTATACGAGCTCCAGGTCTGCGCCTCCAGTATGAGTACGCCTCCAGGGCGTAGCTGGGCGAACATGCGCTTGAATGCTCGCTTGAGCCCCGCGTCACCCCAGTTGAGTTGGATCCACTTGGTGATGCTCAGACACAGGATCACATCAAACTGAGGCTGTTCTAGCGATACCAGTACGTCAGACTCCAGCACATAGTTACCCTGCAATGTTCAAACATTTTATAATTATTAGTGCACCTGTTGCTCGAATTCAAGCGATTGCAAAGTATTACAAGCGTTATTTAAAAACGAAAAACAGTCATAATTTCCAATGAGTTAAAAGAGTCAACACAAAGACAACCAATCACTCCACTCCAGTTATCGAAACTTAAAACAAAACAACTTAAAACTCACTCTGAAAATGAGCGCTCTTGTGTGTATCATAATAATGTATTTACTATGAACAGCTATTTTAGTATGCAATCCTTAAGGGTGTTTGGTCGCAAATTTTCATGTCTGATTTTTTGTTATTGTTTAATTGTACTAAAAATTAGAGATACAAATATATAAGAAAAAAATTTTTATTTTGAATATTAAGCGAGATATGGAGCTTGAAAGTAGTAAATTTTTAATCTTTGGTACCAGTTCACAGGGAGAATGGGTAATGCGATTCTCACCAAAATTTGCATTCAGGTGTGGAAAAATAAGATAATAATCACTAGCTGTTTAAAATTAAAAATTTTTAAAACAATTTTATTTTTTATTTTTTATAAATTTAAAAAAAAATAAAAAAAATTTTAAAAAAATTAAAAAATAGCTGTTTGTTTTTGGGAAAAATGTATCTGTATGTTGGAATAAAAAAAAAATGTGATATGTTAACTCGTTTGGGCTGTGAATTCGTACCTTTGATGCCTTGCGCTGTCGGAGCACTACTCATTGAGAGTTTGTACACTAACACCGGGGCTTTAGAATACTTTAACATCACGTAATTATTAACATCCTTTAACATTGAAAGAATACGTTTATCGTTGTATTCTAGAGCCCCGGTGTTAGTGTACACACTCTCAACGAGTAGTGCTCCGACAGCGCAAGGCATCAAAGGTACGAATTCACAGCCCAAACGAGTTAACATTTCACATTTTTTTTTATTTCAACATACAGATACATTTTTCCCAAAAACAAAAAGCTATTTTTAAATTTTTAAAAAAATTTTTATTTTTTAAAAAATTTATAAAAAATAAAAAATAATTTTTTTTTTAAATTTTTTAATTTTAAATAGCTAGTGATTATTATCTTATTTTTCCACACCTGAATGCAAATTTTGGTGAGGATCACATTACCCATTCTCCCTGTGAACTGGTACCAAAGTTTAAAAATTTACTACTTTCAAGCTCCATATCTCGCTTAGTATTCAAAATAAATAATTTTTTCTTATATATTTGTATCTCTAATTTTTAGTACAATTGAAAAATAACAAAAAATAAGACATCAAATTTTTGACCAAACACCCTTAAATATATTGCATGAAGGAGATTTCTACGAAACACTACTCATCTATTAATAATGGACAGATTTTTACAAACGATGTGTCAAAATCAAAATTAAATATTTTTTGTGTATACGCCCCATTTCACAAATTCCTGTAATAAAAGTCCTCAGGCTTTGCCCCACAGACCATCAAAATCCCAATGTATTTCTTATGAAAAAAATTTACTAACCCAGCCGTTTAATAAATCTCACTTCAATGGAATTTGTCAAGTGTCAAGATATTTTGCGTCATGTGTACACATTGTTAGTTGAATATAAACAAACAACACATGGTTTTAGTATAAAGCAAGTATTGGGTGAGATACAAATAAATATCAGAATATCAGAATTCAATTATATTTTTCCGTGGTTAAATAAAATGCCACGAGCAGCAAGAGTAATGGGATGGGAGAAGTGATTCTGATACCAAGAACTAAAATGTGTCCATCAGAAATTAATTTTCCGTTCAAAATGCAACTAGAACAGTACCCAGTGTCTTTGGCTTTTGCAATGACCATAATTAAAGCACAAGGCCAATCGTTAAATAAAGTAGCTTTATGTTGCTCTAAGCCGATCTAAGTATTTCAAAGGAGTCAAAATCTTCATTACTAACAAATAAGGAGCATAAAGGTACTGCCCAATGGAGATTTCAACATGATGAATGTAATAGTTGATGACATTCTGTAATACATTCAATAAAAAAAGATATTTTCCTATGTTTGTGATAAAACCTGGTTATTATAAATCGAGTTTGACTTATAAAATGTTTTTTTTAAGGTTTGTTTAGTTTGGGCAGGTGCTTCCTTCCAAGTTGGATTTTCTCCCATAAGGTTTACATGGGGTATAAAAGGTTTTGAAATCGAATCTGTTTTGTTTTGATTTTATGATTGAAGTGGAATTGCTTCTTTAGGTTGGTTACATAAAACACCAAAGATCAAATTAAAACTGTTAACAGGGTATCAAAAATATAGTATACGGCGAGTTATTATGATCCAGACAAACTTCTGTAACAGTTCTTTACTGTTACAAAATAAAATAATAAAACAAATTAAGTTGTTACTTTCCATTTTCATCCCGAATTCAATTGCTTGATTTCAAGCAACAGGTTAACTTGTTAATACAAATTATTCCTCTGTTTAAGTAAACAAAATCTTTTCTTCATAAGAAATACATTGGGATTGTGATGGCCAGTGGGGCGAAGCCCGAGGACTTTTATTATAGGCTGGGTGGTAACAATAATCACCATGACTTTTAAGGAGCTTAGTGAAATAAAAGTAGCCTAACAATCATACACAAATTTCAAAGTTAGCCGAAATCATATTTTAAACCCATCTGACCAATACCTTTTCCACAAAGGGTTATTCAACTACTGTTACTTTTCTTATAACATTTTTTTATCTCAGTCATGCAATCAGTAAATTTCAAAAATTGTTCAGGTTTCTGAATTGTGCCACAAATTTATAGTGAGTAAGCATAGCAAAAATATTCTGTAAACAGTACAGTGAGCTATGACAAATTAATTAAAATTTTCTGCTCATCTTTAAATATTAATGATGGGAGGGTGCCTGATATGCCATACACATATGCCAAATGAATTTTAAACAAAATAGAGAAACGATCATGATGACTACAAATTGTATGTGAATACATTGTATTCAAAGGTAAAGTAAGGAACAGAATCTATTTTGTTTTAAATACTCACGTGAACAAAGGTAATATTGTGAGGAAAGCCTTTCTCTTCATTCACACCGGGTATTTCAATCGGACCATACACAATCGGCATTGAAACAGGGAAGAACTTATCCTCCCTGCCGCAGTTAACGTAATGCCTGATGTTGGACCGTGCGGCCTTAATGAGTGAGCGGTCGATGTCCATGCCGACCACGCGGTTAGGACGCAAGTCTCGCGCCACTGCCAATGTCAGGTGGCCCGTGTTGCAACCAATGTCCAGAACATCTTTTCCTTCAAACAGGTGTTTGTGCTTCTCAAACAATCTGAGCCTCGTGTCCGGCCCATGATGAGGATTCCGATAGCCGTAATACCTGCAAACACAGACGTTATCAATGCTACTGTCAACTGTCTTAGGATACTACAAGTACATTAATGCTCATAAATGATACATATAATTGAATTGACATACTAAGTTTGATTGGGATTTTCAAAGGGCAAGGTTTATCTAGTTTATCATTAAATGTGCTGAACCATCTATAGGATTTAATTACGCAAGGCGATTCTTTGTGTCAAAACTGTGGGTGACGGGGAAGTCGTAGAACGATGGGAGGGCTCAAATTAAAGGTCTCCATTCCATAACGGCGGGAAAAATAGTGAAATTCCCAAAATGTTACCGCAAAATAAGATATAACGTAAAATGTGTCCCTTATAATGGCATTAGAAGCCATTCACAGGTGGTTTTTGTTTACTTCAATACAGCTGATCGTGATTTATTATCAAGCAGAGTACGCAATATTAACATTTTGATTAGATACTATATAAAATCAGGGACAGCATTACTTATAATCAGACTTTTTTGTTATGTCTTAGGAATGTTGAAATCATTCGTATTTTAATGTAAGCATATGATAAGCATATGATAAGTAGTAGAACCATGGCAGATGGCTCAAATCAAAGAAATTGAACTTAGAATGGCTGAAAAAAATGAAGTTAGGCTACAAATATTTTAACAGAAAATTGGATAACAAGTCAAATATTTGTATAACTGTGTATAGCTGTTCAAATATTTGATAAAGAGAAAATTTGATTATGAGTTTCTTTAAATAGGCTACTATTTATTACAATAATTAGTTTTACATTTCAGCTTTTCAGGGACTTATGTCCCTACCAGCCACTAGTAGCTTTAATTTAGCTAATGAATTTAAATACTTAAGGAGGAGCAATAGGGTACTTTCCTGTTAAGGGGAACATTCGTTATTATAGATTTTTTTCGATAGCCTATACAGATATTTTATTTTTTGATCCGATATACAGATATTAACGAATGAAAAATTAAGTTTAAATCAACTTATAGTGAAATTAAACTGTTCTAAACTAACGTAACCTGGCTAACCAAACTTGCTGTGACATTTCAAAATTCCGTTTGATATTCCCCATATGCCTTTTCTGTTATTAAACGGAATTTTGAAATGGTACAGCATGTTTGGTTAGTTATGTTAAGTGAGTTTAGAAAAGATTCATTTCTTAATCCATATCCATACTTTTGCCTAAACAAGACTAGTTCTCAATTTGTAATTTAACTGGGTTTGAAGATATTAAAACGGAAGGAATATGGATCGTAAAGGAATACAAAACTATCAATATATTGAAAAGAAATCACTGATAATGAATGTCCCCTTTAACAGAAAAGTACAAACAATAGTTAGTAGTAATAGAGAAGAAAAAGAAACCATTTATAGAATTGGGGCCGCAGAAAGATGCTACTGGGACCTGAACAAGCTGCTCAACAGCAAAATATTAAGTAAGAAAACTAAAATAAGGATTTACTAGTGTACATGTTGCTCAAAATTTCGAGCTTTGGGCATTAAAAGAATTCAGAAAGAAAGCTCTTAACTTTTGAAAACAAGGTAGGCATACTAAGAAGACTGATTTGGACCTATTTATGAAGCAGGGGTGTGGAGGATAAGAAAAAATAGAGAACTCAGACAGATTTATCATAAGCCATACATAACTGTGATAGTAAAAAGTAAACGTCTGCGGTGGCTGGGTCATGTATTAAGAAGGGATAACTCCAGCCTGATAAAACGGACTTATAATGGTAAACCCAATGGTAGAAGACTTTTAAGAAGACAAGACTGCGGTGGAGAGACCAAAGGCTGAAGTATGTAAGAAGATTGGGAGCAAGAGAGGAAGTGACAGAAGATTGAGAAGAACGGAGGTGGATTGTTGGAGAGGCTAAAAATCATCTTGGGTTTGGCCAAAGGAGTATGTAAGTTAGGTTTATCTTGGACTAGCACACATTTTTTTAACATTTTTTAACATATTGTATTATCCAAAATTAACTGAGTCCAACCGCTCAAACAATGTGAAGCCAAAAGTTTTACCAAGTAGGATTTTGAACATTTAGACCCATCAGGTAGTAAGAAATTATAAACAAGGGTATATCACTGTTGCAGTAACCTGTTTATTTTATTAAGTTTTTACCTGCAATAGTTGCCAAACTGGAACTTAGCATCCTTTTCCTTGAATTTAGGCATCTCCTTGGCCTGTGACTTGTCTAGCTGAGGTGTGCGTTGAGGTGGCCTAAAGCGGTGACGGTCATTCCAAGCCCCTGGTTGTGGAATGACAGGACTCACTATCTTGTCCAAGTCGGCTTTCCTTTCCTTCAGCTCAATCTTGCGCAGGTTGGCTCTATTGTTGTGTTCACACTTGTGGCGCTTTGCAGGCGGTGGCCCTTGAGGCGTTTCTTTTGTGTCTTTAGTTTCATCCTCAGTTTTAACATCTTTATTCGCTTCACCCTTGAGTTCAGCACTCTCTTCTTTGGCGGGAGGAGTTTCCGTTTCATCTAGCCTGTAAAACGTATGAACAACTTTTTGGTACAATTTTGTGAACATAAATATTTTGTTAGATCAAACACTTGACATGAAATGAGGTTTTAGTTTTAATCTTGTTGATGTTTTAGCATTTTATACATAACTTAATATCATCCAAGTTTACCTTTATAATGGAGGAGTCTTTGTCTATAGGAAACAAATTACAAATATTCACACACACAAAATAGAAGAAGTTCAATTTCAAACGCGTTTCCTATTATTGAGAAGACTCAGTCACTACAGGAAAGGCTAAAATTGCTTAATTATTTGTCAGGAGTGTTGCACAACGTCTAAGTGCCACGACGTCTAAAACATCATTTTTAAGTTGTTGCACGATGTCCACTAAAAAATATTTGACTGTTGCACGACGTCTAAGTGCGACGACATTCAAAAGTACAGTAACTGCAAAAAATATAGTCTTTCTACAAGCTTTGGATGTCATAAGATTGGACATTGTGAAACAGTGCACTATATATAGGCCTGCTCTAAAAAAGTATCATTTGCACCACATCCAAGTGCCACGGCATCCAATAATATAAGTCAGTGTCACGATGTCCAAAATATAATTTTTGAGGTGTTTAACGACGTCCAATATAGAATATTTGACTGTCCAAAGCTGCTGGTGCCAGTTGCACGAGGTCCAAAATATGTTTGAGCTGTTTCACGACGTCCAAAGTGCCTGCATACTGTGAACACTGTTTACCGCCCTCAGTGCATACAGTTTGCATTGCAATTATTGAAGGCAACTAGGCCCAGTCTAACAACTGTTTCAAGTTGTCAACCGCTTTATCTTCGTTTAATGTTTAAAATTATTCAATTATTTAAATTATTAATCAATATACACTATACAAATTATTCAATTGTTTAATTTTTTAGACTATTTCTCTCTTTTCAAAACATAAGGAATAGCTATATACGGGTTTACAGGACATGTTTGAACACTATGTTTGAAGTGATGTATCTATTAGTGGACATCTGTTAGTGGCCTTGTTTACAGACGTAGTTGTCACCGAGGAGAGATCGAACTATTGAAAACGCAATTTACAAATGATCCTTTAACCCTGACCTTTAACATAGTTTTATCATTGGTTTTATATATGCCCTTATACACGAAGAAACGTAGAATTCAATGGTGTCTGTCAGGATGGTCACACAAATAGAAGATTTGGATTTTTCAAAGCTGAAGGAAAAGAATACTTGTCCATTGTCTAGCCTCAAATGATTGGTTTGATTGATGGCATATCTATGTGCTTGTGTTTACAATGGGAGAGGACACAGTTTAAGAAAGTTTGGTCATAAGGTTAACATAGGAAACTCCAGAGCCACTGAGGCAGCAACCAAAAGGGTTTTTGAGATAAGAATGTGTCTGTTAATCCGGAATGTGAGCTATAATGACACCAAATTTATATTTAGATATCCATATCTTTTGTGTTAAAAAACAGTCTCTTTGCTGCTTTAGTTGATGTTATTTTCAATAAATAATATGAATCCTTCTAGAGGTTTAACTCTACTTAGTGCTAAAGGCAGCAGACATATACAGTAGACTCCCCTCTTATCCGGACTCCTCGGGACCAAGGCCAGTCTGGATAACGGGTTTTCCGGTTAAACCGACGTCCCCAAAAACTCTTTAAAATATCTTTAAAATGTGATATTCGACTTAAATTTAGAAGAGCAATGTATTTAGACACGTGATCACTGGTCTCAAATCTTTCCCATGAAAACAGTCGTTTTAGTACCGCCCACTTCCTGCCGATCTAGTCCCTTTAAACCAATGTGCTGATAAAAATTGTCCTGTTAAAGAGATGTCATTTCTACCAAGTGTAGTCCGGTTAAACCGATGTCCGGATAAGAGGGAGAAACTCTATCCGTCACGGGATATCAAACTTTACTTTGAGCCCTCTCACGTAGTTCTACGACTTCCCAGTAGCCCACAATTTTTCCGCAAAGAATCACCTTACGTAATTAAATACAGTATATGGGTTTTGATATTTAACAATGCTTGATGACTTCATTACTAAGCACGCAATATACACTCATTCATGTATTGCGGGTCTGCAGTTTATTCACCGTATGCAGGAGCTCTGGACATCGTGCTACAGCGCTGAACTATATTGGACGTCGTGCATCTGGCACCAGTGGCTTTGGAGGTCGTGGCATTTGGACGTTGTGCAACTGGCAGCGGCTTTAAATGTGGTACAAATGATACTTTTTTACGATTCTAGAGTGCACTGTTTCACAACGTCCAAAGCTTGTAGAAAGACTATATTTTTTGCAGTTACTGTACTTTTGGATGGCGTGGCACTTGAACGTCATGCAATACATCTTACTTGTCTTTACTAAGTATTTAACTTAACTTAAGTACAAACAAATTTAGATTTTCTGCTGTTAAGGAAGCCCAGCAAAGTAATGAATCTAACATCCAGGATGAGTTTGTATCCTTAAGTGGTTTCATGGGGTCAAGTCCAACATGACAAACATAAAATTTGTTTAGTTTTTTCTTCCTATCTATAACTAAACCAAACCTATTCTGGCCTAGAGCCATAAGAATAACTTACTCTATATCATCTAAATTATTATAGGTAGGCCTACCCGTAAAAGACATACAGTACAGTGCTGAAATTGCGAAGCTCTAAGAACTTTAGCTTTTAGGATGTCTAGTAGCCACCCCCAAAGCAGAACAACGAGCGACGCTGCGACATTGTCGCGGACACGAAACGCGGGCCTGCGGACACATTTACGGAGTCATAACGACGATCGCGCCGTGGCCGCGATTATTGGACCGACGATCGCACCGTGACCGCGAGTCATAACGACGATCGGGCTGTGACCGCGGAGTCATACCGACAGTCACACCGTGACCGCGGAGTCATAACGACGATCGCGCCGTGACCGCGAAGTCCTACCGACGATCACGCTGTGACCACGAGTCATACCGACGATCACGCCGTGACCGCGAGTCATACCGACGATCGCCCCGTGACCGCGGAGTCCTACCGACGATCGCGCCGTTACCGCGGAGTCATAACGACGATCGCGCCGTGACCGCGAAGTCCTACAGACGATCACGCTGTGACCACGAGTCATAACGACGATCACGCCGTGACCGCGAGTCATACCGACGATCGCCCCGTGACCGCGGAGTCCTACCGACGATTGCGCCGTTACCGCGGAGTCATACTGACAATCATGCCATGATGGCGAGTCATACCGACGATCACGACGTGACCGCGGAGTCCTACCGACGATCGCGCCGTGACCGCGAGTCATACCGACGATCGCGTCGTGACCGCAGAGTCCTACCGACGATCGCGCCGTGACCGCAGAGTCCTACCGACGATCGCGCCGTGACCGCGGAGTCATACTGACGATCATGCCGTGATGGCGGAGTCATGCTGACGATCGAGCCGTGACCGCGAGTCATACCGACGATCGCGCCGTGACCGCGAGTCATACCATAGATAAATCATACTCCCTTAGTAGATTTGTCATCCTTATGGAACAGCTGAAGCCAATTTTATTGTTTGTTCTGTACGTCCAACTGTAGAGGTTATGTTGTGTTTACAATTTGTTTCTTGTTATTTCAGTCATTTAAAACCTCATTTAATCATATAAAACGATTTAATCATAAAGAATAACTGGTCCCCTAGTTCTATAACCAAATAGTAAAGCACAAATCATGAAAATAACCCTAAAATAATAGAAACAAAATGTGGTCTACCCCAGCGATCAGTGTGGACGTACATGAACTAGACATGAAAAACAAGCTTCAAAATTTACAATGGGATGAGGAGTCTAGACGATCGCGCCGTGACCGCGAGTCATACCGACGATCGCGCCGTGACCGTGGAGTCATACCGACGATAACCCCGTGACCGCGGAGTCCCGCAGTCATACCGACGATCGCGCCGTGACCGCGAGTCATGACGACGATCGCGCCGTGACCGTGAGTTCTACAGACGATCACCCCGTGACCCGCGAGTCACAAGTTTCTATAGGTACCTGTAAATTGTTACCCATTTTTTGGTTTTTATAGATCAGTGCCACAAATGGTAAACATTGATTTCGTGTGTCTTTTTTGGTAACTGCAATACAGTACTTTTTTTTATGCACAGAAAAAAATCCTGTCCCATCCCGTCCCGAAAATCGGGAAGGAAATAAAAATCCCGTCCCGTCCCGAACTAAAATTTCAATCCCGTCCATCCCTAGTGTATTTATATAAAGAAACTATAGTACATTTAAAGTTTTACTTCTAAAGACTTTGTTAACACTTGTTAAGGTATGTGTATATATTAGGGGTCTGCGGTGCACCGAAAAAGTCGGTACGGTACGGTACAAGCTTAATTACCGTCATCGGTTCGGTACAGCATTTTACACGGTACAAATTCGGTTCGGTACAGCCTATTATAATAATAAATTACTTTCAGTTTACTATTGTAGTCAACGGCAGTTGGTTCCGAGCACATAAAAGTCTTATCAGATGTTTGTTTACGATCTTCATAATTTATTACTAGCGTGATGATGCAATAAAAAACCCATTAGCAGTCCCAAATCCATTAATATTTTATCACGACAATAATTGTTGTATTGAAGTACTTCCAAGAACTGTTGAGTTTTATCACTTTTATTTCTTTACGACTTTCCCCAATTCTGTTTTATCATAAAAATAATAGTTTTATGATGACTGTTAAATGTTATCTCTAACTTAATCAGTATTTTCGTGAATATTGAATTTGCCGCTGGCCATTGCCTACTGCCATAAAACTGTTTATGGCTACATATTAAACTTGTAACTAATCTACAATCTTATTTTATAAATTAAAATATTTGTTATGGATATTTTATCTTTCTATTGACGACCATGGATATATACAAACTTTTGTCGTGATTTTAATTTCAACATCAAAATACAATATTGCACAATCGTGATATTTTAGGCCATTGACCTTTATTATGCATCCGGTATTGCTGATAAATTATAAATTGATATTCCCGTAGTTAAAAAGAATTATTTTATAAACCTATAAAACAAAATCATAAAATCTTACATAAAGATAGGAAATTGTAAAAAGGGTATAAAGATAACAACGTCGTTATTCTTTCTCTTTGTTCTTCTATTTCTTGGGTTTCCCTTCATCACGCATTCAACAAGTTGCCATGGTTACTAATCACCCATGTCGTTATCAGCTTTTGTGACATAGCGCACAGCAGGGGGTAAAACTTGAAGAAAATCAGTAAATTTTTACCTATTATTTAATTACCAATGAATGTACTACTTTATTGGTATTTGGCATTGTTAATAATCTGTCTAAATGGCAGATTTTTGTCAAATTTTACACCAAATTTATTGAAATTTCAAGGTGAGTATTAATAAAACAATTATTACCAAATATTTGTATTCGTTTAAAAGATTGATTTGTGGTATTGGGTTCCCCACTGAGTGCAGCCGAGCGGCACTAATGAGGGTCGGACCTTCTTGGGGGTGAACAATAGACGGCTTATCAGACCCTCCCCTCCCCCGTGGTCTGGAGAAAGCATGTAAACAAACTATTGCACAAGCGTGACTTGACATTGAGCTGCTTCAACTATAATTAATTTTGTCAAATGAACTGTGATGTTTCAAAATCAAAAACAATAATTTGGGACCATACTGCTTAACAATAATGGACTGCAATTATTGTTGAACATACAATCCATTTTTAACAAACTAAGATTATACGATTCAAATACAATTATAAAAATTATCTTGGTATTTTACTTGGGGTAATGAAGTTATGTAGGCTAGTGTAATTCTCGGTTCATCAAGGTTCTACTGAATTATGTTTGGCAGTGAATAAGTGTAGAATGCAATTTATAAAATCAGGGATACACACCTTTTACACAGTTATAAAGTCTAATTGCCCAACATGAATTCTTACTCTGTGATAATCCAAATTTTAGTTTTAGAAAAAAACTTTGCAAGAATTTTATCCATCTTATAACTTAACTAGTTTTGAAGCTGATAAAAAAAAATGGTCTTTGCCATTACTTCATCATAACCTCCAGTTTTTCATTGTCATCTGCTTTGAACAGCTGGCAAAACTACATTGTCTTCTACTGAATGCTTTTATATGTTTTTAAAATAAAATAAAAAACAACTAGACATTGTGTCGGTTGGAAATAATTTACCAGTTTTGTGAAATTATCTTGTCAATAAATGTTTCAAACATGTTTATTCATAAAAACTCTTATCCTATTTTTAAACTACTTTATCATGGCTATTCAAAGTATCTCAGAGTAAAATAGGTAAAGCCTTTATCTCAACTGTGATTTTTCTTGACACAATCCTCGTAGTAGTAAAAGGTTTTGTTTTAATAATATGTGGTACTTGTTGTAATTGTTGTTAGAAAACCATGAATGTAGGATACTATCCATTTTCATAGTAATGTCTATGTATTAAAGTTAAAAATAATGGTTTAGATACAGTTCTGAGAAGAAAACCGCAAAAATACGGGTAGCCGCGTACCGTACCGATTTTGTACCGAGAACCGAGGTATAAAATACTGTACCGTACCGAACCGTACCGACCTTAAATTTTCTGTACCGCAGACCCCTAGTATATATATATACGTATTTAAAAAAAAGTAAATTTAAATAACCTGATTATGCCTACCCCTTAATAGTTTTTTAGTTTTTTGTTTTAAAAGTAGGCTATACAAGTTATTGAAATTTACTTATTTTATTTAACTATATTACTAGTAGCCCTAAAGAGTGAATATATATATATATATATATATATATATATATATATATATATACCGGTATATAAGTCATTATTTAGCTTTTTAGTTTTAGCGCTTGCGGACACATTTTGAGGTTTTCACAGGCCGTTGCAGACACGTAGGAACCATTCTGCTTTGGGGGTAGCCACTTTGATTGTTGTTATAGCTTAGTAGACAAAATTTATGCATACAATGACTATTGCTTACTTGGCCCCTTCGATTGAGTCCTCCTTCCCCGAACCTGGGCCAGACGATGCCCGGTTATTTCTATGCCGTTTCTTCTTGTTCTTCTGCTTCTTGGCATTTTTCTTGACGGGAGATATTAACATGGCCTCATAAGTAGCGTCATCGTCCCCAGCTATGAGGTTCAAAGGATCTGTGATATCAGGAGGAATTATCACTTCAATCTCTCCTTTTCTGTGCTTTGGTGTAGGCAAAGGCGACGATTTTGGCGTCACAGCATTCATTGCTCTGAAATGGATAATAACGTTTGGTCAAGAAAAGGATGGTAAAAAAAAACCATTTAAAATACAGCTGCAGTAACAGGAGAAATGTTTTACTACCTTACTCACTTACTGCTGTGGCCACTGGTACCTTAAATGGTACTTGGCCTCCACACTGTCTCTCAGTTTTCTTAAATGTCCATTTATTCTTGGTTCCACCATGTCAGTTTCGGTCTACCAAGGGGTGATCTTCTTTCTGGGTTGTTCTCCAGTACTTTCTACTACCAGTACCTATACACTATTGTTTTACTACCATACCATACAAAAACTATGATACCAAACAAAAGCTTACAAAAAGCAGAGGAATCAATCCATGGCCATTTTTAAATGGAGATGATAAAGCCAAAGCCTTAATAATTTATATTTATACTGTACTACGAAAAACCTAAATTTTCAATGCTAATGACAAAACTGGAAGAAGTTAGGGTTTATAAGTTATAAGGACGAACAAGTCAATAGGCATATTTTTTAAAAAGTTATCTCAAGTTCTAAATTATACTACTAAATATTAGCTTCCATTTTTATATTAAATAGATAACAAACCTGTTTATATCTTCGTCCTGAAGACTATTGAGGTTCAGTGGATCAGTAATGTTCCCACCCAGTAGAAATTTGGTGGGTGGAATGATGAAGTCTTTGTTGCGCTTCTTGTAGGGAGGAAAGAACTTCCCATTAGCGGCAATCTTCTTTCGGAATTTGTGGTCATGTTTGAATTTCTTGTTCTGGAAATTGGAGGATCGCCGATGGGCTTTTTCCGTATCCTTGCTACGCCGCCGGGACTGTTTGTCAAGTCCAGTATCAACTGTTTGCACGTCAGTAGACATTTCTCAATCTATAAACAAATCTTAATAGACAAATCGGGTTTTTATTATTACACAATCATTTTTAGTTAATATGCATGCAAACTAATAATTCAGAGATGTATAAAAAACATGTGGTAGGCCTAAGACTACACTGTACCGGTAACCATAATTGTGTGAAGGTGTCCAAATCCAAGAGATAAAAATCAATGCTGACAATGAATCCATATCAAATTTTAGGTAGCCTTTTCTTTTTGTTACATCCTAGGTGTTTACTTATGTTATTCTTAGGTTGTCGGTTACTCATCACTAAAATAAATTAATCACAATTTACTAAAAAATGTCGAGGTGTATTTCAAGTTTACATCAAAACTCATCTTCAGCCTCTAGTAACAACATATCAAGTAAATAAACTATGATTTATAATGTTTGTTTATAAATTAATTAACATATGTTTGAATTATTTTAAAATTAAGTTAGTAGGAAAACATTTTTATATTGTATATATTATGTAGATGTCACAGTTAATTTATTATTGTTTTTCCAATTTTAATTTTGTTCTCAACCTCTTCTCGAATTAAAGGTATATAAACATAGGGCTGATTGTAGCACTAGGTTGGGATATGCTTCTTTTATCAACCGCCATCAGCCCTATGTTTATACCTTTAATTCGAGAAGAGGTTGAGAACAAAATTAAAATTGGAAAAACAATAATAAATTAATTGTGACATCTACATAATATATACATATAAAAATTTTTTCCTACTAACTTAATTTTAAAATAATTCAAACATATGTTAATTAATTTATAAACAAACATTATAAATCATAGTTTATTTACTTGATATGTTGTTACTAGAGGCTGAAGATGAGTTTTGATGTAAACTTGAAATATACCTCGACATTTTTTAGTAAATTGTGATTAATTTATTTTAGTGATGAGTAACCGACAACCTAAGAATAACATTAATAATGCCATCACGAAGGAAAAAACATACCGGAATGAATGTATTACTTATATCTTAATTGACTGTTGCACAATTTACCGCCCTAAGACCAAAATAAGTTACAGTCAGCGCAAGAAACTAAAGACCTAAAATTAAGCTTAAGAATTAAGAGCTACTTGAAAGGCTTATCTTAATGAATTACCTGGTTTGGTTATACTGTACCTATAGAGTTTCAGTCTGATCTTGAAACCTTAAATAAGACTAGGCCTATATCAAGGCTAGTTCACCAAATAGCCTACAATGTCAAGTTTAATAGCTTATTTAAATGCCTAATTGAAAGATTTGTAAAGTTCAAGGGACTTATTCTTAAAGCTTAGGTGTAGGCCTACTCGCCGAAATCAATGTAAGCTTACCATTTAACATAGGTAGGCTAACTTAACATTTTTTTTAAACATCTTAGCAGAATAAAATCTAAATCAGTGGATGTTAACGTACTAACTTAGTTTATCCCCATTATCTAGATTCATTAGGCCTATTTTAAATTGGTAACTTTTAAAAACATCTGTGTGTCAGTTACACTATCGAGGTTGTGCTAGCAAAGCTTTTCATTTAAAAGAGCAAACTGTTAGGTAGTTAGTTTTGTGATGTTACCTACAGTCCAGGGAGCCGAAACCCCACCGGACTAAGGCTGTTCTAGGACCATCCTCTTTAGCCTCCAAAACTGTGAGTTAGGCCTTTAACTGAATAATTTAATTTTGAGTACAGTCCGTTTCAGATTTAAGTTAAGTAATGTACATTGTGTGTAGTAATGCCTAATTCTTAAGAAAAATTTGTTTCTTAAAAAAAATAGCTTAGGCTGTTATTTTTTTCTTAAATTCTTACTTAGGGCCTAGCCTATTTGAGAAATTAAAAGGGAAATACCTACAGCAAACCTACAGATTTAACCCTCCGAGTGTTATGTGTCGATTTTTCGACACACAAACACTGTTTACGGCGAAGGCTCTATGACTGACAAAATCGGATTGAACTGGATCTAGTTAGGTATTGTTTTATTTGGCAGATTCTAAGCTTTCTCCCGAGGTCTGTCTCTAAGCGCTTTTTTTTCTCGAGCCGATCATAATTGTAGCAGACAGCTGACGTGCGTATTTGTAAACAGCTTGGTTAACCTCGCACCGATGACTGATGTGTTTTATTACATTTATCATTGTTTTAGTGTTAAAAATCAAAAGTAGTGATAAGTATACGTGGTGCATTATAAGAAGATTTAAGTGATTTTAAAGGGCTGGTTGATGATCCTGAAGAAGTAGGTAGTGATATTGATGTAAATTATCAGCCAGATTCCTAGCTATGGTTAGGCTATGCATTCTTAGCTAAACGCTGTACTGAAATCTGTTTTTTGCCCATAACTTATTTATTTGCAAATCTACTTCCTTATATTATTAAATATTTGTAATCCTCATAAAATTTAGAACAAAGTGGCTATTTTCAAATATTTATAGGCCTATAATTTATACAATTTCATTGAGCGCAAACTTTTTTTTTTTTTTAATATTTTCTAATATATTTTTTTACCTAAAAATTTTTTTTTAAACAAATGTTCTATATGTTTTATGTATAATATTGAAGCCCATGATTTTCCAAACAAAATGGTATACTTATAGAACAGTATAGGCCTAATTAACATTGTTTTTAAGCTTCTCAGATCCGTTTTAATAAAACCTTGCAAATGCGCAAAAAATAGGCAAACATTAAGGCCAAAACTAGGGACACTCGGAGGGTTAAGTAATGTATGAATCTTCACTAAAATAGCTCCTTAAAAATGTCATATTTATTCTATAGTACCTATTTGTTAATGAGTAAGTTAAGTAAATACGCTTGCTGATAGGGAAGGGAACAAGTGATTTAAGATCAAAATGTTAATAACATAGCCTAACTTAAGTTAAGAAAAACTAGTAGGTAAGTAACTTAAATAGGATAAAATAAATAAATTAGCAAAATTGTATTTAATTAATTAAATACCAATTAAATACACAGATTCCATAACACAGGCTATAAGGTAAAAAATCAAATATTTAATCGGATTTTTTATTGTTACTGGACTAAAATCGTGAAAAATTATTAACCTAAACATTCATAATACACAATAATTGACTGCCAATTTAAAGTTATTAATTTCTTACCTCCTCTAAGAAATTTAAAAATAAATCGACGAGTTCAACACGAAAACACCCATTCAAACTTGGAGAGGGAATGGAATGACAAAGATCGTATGTTGACTTTTGCGCATGCGCGAAGTCTGCTCTCCATATTGTTAACCATATCGTGAAAATTTCATTTAATAAACAAGTACAATAAGGACATTTATAAAGCGTAATATGTCCATTAAAACTCACCTCTATAAACTCTTTCACTGACGAAATCATATAATAACTAAATATTGTCCCAAAACCGATAAAACTCCTGGTTTTAACTGAAAAACTCTCACTAAACCCCTTACCACGATCTGACTCCCAACGGAGCAACCATGAAATATGGCGAATGTCCGATAGTGCCAACGTTCTGAAACGTTCTCGCCCTCTCCCCTCCAAAAGCACTCATTCCCAAAACTGCCAACCGAAGACTATTTCACGTCTTCGAAAAAAGGTTAATAAGGTGCTTAAAACAAAGCAATTATTTTCTGTACTGCTGTAATATGCGAGTATTTATGTTTCTTGCGTAACATTATCATAGTAAAGCATTACACTGTGGAACTAAGTAATAGTGTTATGATAAAACTATTTATTTCCTCCTTAGCGTTTTGTTGGCGATACTGTTAACTTTAGACTGGAGGTGTCAAGATTATTGATAATCAGAGTTTTTATGTTAAATCCTATCGTTTTTTGTATTTATGTTGATATGTAAAATATATCTTATTCAACTATATCGTTTATTCACTTCACTTTAAAAGAGTAATCAAATATCATCTACACTGGTAAACTGTTATGGCGAGCTTTCAATACAGTTCTCATTTCCGCATCCTACATGGCGAACAAAATACTGTAATTGTGTTTACAAACTACACTTACACTAACTTATTATTTAAATTTAGATTTGGTCAACACGTAGTTATAATAGTTTATCTATTAGGCTGATTAAATTAGATGATAGTTTTTAATCTCTTTTTTAATGTATTTTTTTAATTTATCATTCCCATAGTTTAATTGTGTAATTCATTTTAGCCTAGGGGGGTTTTATGGGGTAAAAATGGGGTTTTCTCATTTTTTACCCTTAAAACACAAAATTTATCAATTTTTCTCCAGACCTTTTTAAAGAGCTTAAAAACTAAATAATTTACTATATCAAAAGTGTTTTTGTACGGTTATTGGTTACGGAGAAAATTAAAAAATTGTTAATTTAAAATTCCCATGCTATTCTTATGGAGAATATTGTAAAATATTGTCGTTGACTTGTTTATGGATATATTTTGATCAAACTTGGCGGATTTATTTACTTCATACTAATCTATTGATATTTTAATAAAAAACACTTAATTAGTTTCCCTGTAGCAGCTAACCTAGGACCTAGGTACTCGTTAAACATAAATGGAAATTTAATTGAGTAATTGAAAATCAATCCAGGCAAATGGAAATTCGCTTAGTCGGCAGGTTTGCTGCAGCGGGGGTATTCCTAAAGTCACCCGACAAAGTGGGCTTCCTTGCACAGATTATAGTACAGTTAGCCTTACTTTGGCGCACAGGCACAGTTTTTACTTCGGCGCACACCAATATTCCAACCAAAACAACACAAAACAGCGAGCTTTTATTATGCACGTAACCCGTGTACGCTTGAAAATTTAAGTTGGCAACACTAAAGATATTACGACTATGATCAGGTGGTGCAGCGTTTCCCATTTCGTAATTCGTTCATTGTGTGGATTTAACCTTACCTAAAAACGTGTTGTAAGTTTGAAAGACTAATTATTTATATGGTTTATAGTAACTGTAGGAAAAATATAATGTGTAACACGAGTGCAAACTACCTTTGCTGTCCCACTAGCTACACAAATAAATAACTATTTCCTACAGTTGCCTGACAAAGTGGGCTTCCTTGCACTGGTTATGGCACGCCAAGTCGCTAATTGCGACACGGGAAACGCTGCACCAGCTGATCCTACACTGAGAGCTGATCGTAAGTTGATTATAGTATCTTCGGGGTGGCCACAGAAAACGTACGTTTTCTGTGGGGTGGCGGAATTGTACCCAGGTTGGTGATTGATACTACGACGACGTATTTTTTCTCGGTCAAAACAGCGTGTACTGGCTGAAATTGTAACCCCCTCTCCCCTCAAAGAACTTTGATACTGTTTATGCACGAGTGGTTCGATTAAATTCACCGGCATTTAAACAACTATACGGGCCAGAATTGTATCCCCCACTTGACTCAGACCTCTTCATGCACTGAAATTGAAATGGACTTGGTAGCAATTCCTATACGATGTGATTTTTATTTCGAACTGAACACGAACTCAATTTAAAATCAAATAAATTAGATCAATATAGGTGGATCTAGGAGGAACGCAACAAACACGTGGGAAGCAACATCCTTAACATAATTCAAACACAAAATTTAAACCCAATTTATGAAAAGATCCAAGAATTAAGACAAAATTAACAATTAAAACCATTGGCATAACGATATTCAATAGTTATTTGTGAGCAATTGACTCACTCGAGAGAAATCCTTACTCACGAGTCGTAGGCGAGTGATGAATGGTTTCTCGAGTGCGGCAATTGTACTTTGAACTCGAGTTGCACATTATACTTTTCCTACAGTTACCATAAAACAAATAAAATTGTGAAGAAACATAACCTATTTAAGTGAACTTTTAATATAACATTTAATGTGAAGTGACAAATACAACAGTACAACAGCTGACCAGCTGATTTACAGCCAGCGCTGCCAACGTATTTCGCGCGCATACGACCTTGTCTGCATGTTACGCGGTCACTATTTCGTGCCTTCACGTTGCAAATCTGGAGTGAGACAAAGTAATTAGAGTGAGACAATGTTAACATTGTCTCACTGATGAGCGAATTGCCCACTTTGCTTTCTCAAATCAGTGAGAGAACATTGGTGATCATTGGTGTTACATTGTTAGGTAACTGTAGGAAAAATTATATAATTTTCCAAGACTAGATAGATTCAGTTAAAATTTAAACATGTGATTGTATTTATTTTCTTTGTTTACATGTTAGATTTAATAACATTGTGAAAGACTGTGACCATGGCCTTAGTGTTGAAATGCATCAGTCATTAAAAATACCCGCGCCGCAGCAAACCTGCAGACTAAGCGAATTTCCATTTGCCTGATTGGATTTACACTAAAGTGTCTCCTTAAAAATATCACATTTATTCCCTATTTAAATAACATTAGTTTAACGAGTACTTAGGTTTGCTGCAACAGGGAGGGTGAAAAGGTGTTTTTTTTTTAAATGTTAATAGTTTAGTATGAAATGAATGCATTTTCCAAATTTGATCAAAATATGATCATAAACAAGCAAACTACAACAGTTTACTTATTCTCCATAAGAATAACATTGGAATTTTAAATTTACAGTTTTTTTATTTTCCCCCCATAATAACGCTTCAATATACTAAATTATTTGGTTTTTTTAAGCTCTACAAAATGGGTTGGAAAGGAAATGCTAAATTTTAAGTTTTTAGGGCAAAAAATGGGAAAAACCAATTTCCCCCCATAAAACCCCCATACACCCGTTCCCATGGTCCGATCATGCTGGTTCGCGAACTCCTTCGAATAAACGTACCAAATTTCATCAAAATCGGATGATTTTTGCTCAAATTATCGCGCTAACGGACACGTATATAAATATATCTATTCTATATATACAGGGTGAGTTTTAAATGAGTCCCCCCCCCTACTTTTTTCTACATTCCTTAAGATATCAACTCCGGACCACGTCAGATCATTGTAGAGTAGTAAGTACTTCATTTTGACTGGGTATAAATTTTTGGCCGCTATCTTGGATCCGCCATATTGGATACAAAGTTTTTTTTTTTAATGTAAAGGTAGGGTTGTGACCCATCGTTTTAAACTACTTTTTTATGCTGAATACGATGCTGCAATTCGTTTTTAAAAATCTTGATCTATTCTAAAGTTATGAGAACTTTATATAACATTATTTTTAGCCCATTTAACATTGTGCATTTAGAAACTAAGAACATAATTGCAAAATAGTGCTAGATAAAGATAATTATACACCACATAATATACATAAATCTTTATCTAGCACTATTTTGCGATTATGTTCTTAGTTTCTAAATGCACAATGTTAAAATGGGCTAAAAATAATGTTATATAAAGTTCTCATAACTTTAGAATAAACCATTCATATCAGTGAGTAAAGTGGTGTATGGATTTCATAACCATTATGTTACTAGAGACCGTTGTATTTAACCACAACGGGCACTGTCGCTAGTATATATATATATGAATTTGAACGGATGGTGTTTTTGGTCTCTAGGGACCTCAACACGAAAAAGTAAATCGGTCCCGGGTCCAGGTCTTACCATGAGTACTACGGTAATAGCTTATTCCCTATAGGGGAAATTCGCTAATAATATAAAAATACCCCCGCCGCAGCAAACCTGCAGACTAAGCGAATTTCAACTTGTCTGATTACATTTTTACTAAAATATTTGCATAAATAAGGCAAATTTATTCCCTATTTAAATAACATTAGATTTAACGAGTGCTTAGGTTTGCTGCTACGGGGAAGGTAAAAAGTGTTTTTTTTACCGTCAATAGTATAGGATGAAATAAATAAATTTACTAAATTTTATCAATATACTGTATATCCATAAACAAAGTAAACTACAGTATAACAATGTTTATTTTCTCCATGAATAACATGGGAATTAAAATTACACTATTTTTGAATTTTTTCCGTGACCGTTAGGCATACAACAGCACTTCAATTATTTTTTTTTTAAGCTCAAAAAACGGTTTAGAAAGAAATTGCATTTTTTTGTTTTTAGGGTCAAAATGGGAAAACCCCATTTTTACCCCATAAACCCCCGTTCCCATATGGTCCGATTATGCTGGATCGCGAACTGGTTCGAATAAACGTAGGTTTACACGTTTGTACACGTTGTTTCATCAAAATCGGATCATTTTTGATAGAGTTATCCCGCTAACGGACACACACACACACACATATGTATATATATTTATATATACACAGGGTTAGTAAAAAGTTTGGAGACCCCCTGTTATTTTTTTAACGGCCCAAACTAGAAAACCCAAACTTGGCACACCATTATGGCATATTAAGAAGTACTTTTTGGGCATAACCTCCACTTGGTGTTCATCCCCAAAATGGGGGATTTTTAGGGAAACTAAAAAATTTCAAATACAAAGACCCATCGAGTGACCCCTCATTTTGAAGGTCCTAGTAAAAGAAAACCATCAACGCAAATTAGAGGTCTCTATCTCAGTTCGGTAAAAAAATAGCAGCCAATAAGTTTCATAAGCAGTTAGCTCATAAGTTCTCAAACCCAAAATGGGGGATTTTGGGGGAAACTCAAAAGTATTAAATGATAAGCCCTATCGAGTGATCCCTCATTTTGAAGGTCATAATAAAAGAAAACTAACAACGCAAACTATAGGTCTCATCTTAACACAGTAAAATATGGCACCCAATTGAATATAAAATTACAAGGTATTTCCGATTTCTTAAGATTTCAATCAGCTTCCATGTTTTACTGGATTGAGATAGAAACCTCTAGTTTGCGTTGTTAGTTTTCTTTTATCACTCGATGGGGCTTATCATTTAAAACTTTTGAGTTTCCCCCAAAATACCCCATTTGGGGTTTGGTAAGCAAGTGGCTATTAGGCTTAAAAAGTACTTCATAGCCTGCCAAAAAGGTGTGCAGAGTTTAGTTTTCCTAGTGTAAGCCGCTACAAAATTTACAGGGGGTCTCCAGACTTGGAAAGCTTTAAGTTAAATTTAACTTCTGAGAATTTCAATTGGCTGCCATTTTTTACTGGATTGGGATAAAGACCTCTAGTTTGCGTTGTTGGGTTTCTTTTACCAGGACCTTCAAAATGAGGGGTCACTCGATGGGTCTTTGTATTTGAAATGTTTGAGTTTCCCCCATTTTGGGGATGTACACCAAGTGATGGTTATGCCCAAAAAGTACTTCATAACATGTCATCAACACATGTCATAAGGTGTGCCGAGTTTAGTTTTTCTAGTATGGGCCGTTAAAAAAATAACAGGGGGTCTCCACACTTTTTACTAACCCTGTATATATGAACTAGCTGTACCCGCGGGCTTTGACTCGTTTTACTTCATAAGTGAGCTCGTTCGCATGGCTCAATCACGTCCTGGTTGAAGTTCGTTCGCTACGCTCACTCACCTTTAGGTTGGAGCTCGTTCACTGCGCTCACTTGCCTTCAGGTTAGCTCGTTCGCTACACTAACTCGCCTCCAGGTTGAAGTTCGTTCGCTACGCTCACTCACCTTTTGGTTGCAAATTAGCTGTGGTCATAAATTTAAAAAAAAATTGTGCTGCATCCTGTTGGTAATCCTTGTAACTTTAATGCTATTGCACATCATAGAACAGAACCAACTTGTTTAATTGAAACAGCTGTTAAGATTCATTAATTCCATTTAAATATGAGTACTCATAAGGTTAACATGGGAAACTCCAGAGCCACTGGGGCGGAGCCCGAGAGTCCGATCAGAATAAAAACAACTTAGTTTTCCTATTTAATGCCTAAAGAATCAGTGTACCAATTTTCAGCCTCCTAGGTAAATGGGAAGTGGGAGAATTAGTGATGAGTGAGTGAGTGAGTCAGTCAGTGAGGGCTTTGCCTTTTATCACAGACTAGCTGTACCCGCGGGCTTTGCCCCGTTTTACTTCATAAGTGAGCTCGTTCGCATGGCTCAATTACGTCCTGGTTGAAGTTCGTTCGCTACGCTCACTCACCTTTAGGTTGGAGCTCGTTCGCTGTGCTCACTTGCCTGTTAGCTCGTTCGCTACGCTAACTCGCCACCAGGTTGAAGTTCGTTCGCTACGCTCACTCACCTTTCGATTGCAAATTAGCTGTTGTCATAAATTTAATAAAATAATAGTGCTGCACCCAGTTGGTAATCCTTGTAACTTTAATGGTATTGAACATCATAGAACAGAACCAACTTGTTTAATTCAAACAGCTGTTAAGATTCATAAATTCCATTTAA
Source organism: Macrosteles quadrilineatus (assembly GCF_028750875.1). Lineage (NCBI taxonomy): Eukaryota > Metazoa > Arthropoda > Insecta > Hemiptera > Cicadellidae > Macrosteles > Macrosteles quadrilineatus. Next base: position 103,298,911 of record NW_026542602.1, on the reverse strand, counting down.
ATATGAGTACTCATAATGTTAACATGGGAAACTCCAGAGCCACTGGGGCGGAGTCCGAGAGTCCGATCAGAATAAAAACAACTTAGTTTTCCTATTTAATGCCTAAAGAATCAGTGTACCAAATTTCAGCCTCCTAGATAAATCGGAAGTGGGAGAATTAGTGATGAGTGAGTGAGTCAGTCAGTCAGTGAGGGCTTTGCCTTTTATATATATAGATAATATAACCCCTACTAGTAGGGGTTTATTATCTGTGCTTTTATATATATAGATTTGAACGGATGGTGTTTTTGGCCTCTTTCAATTATTTTGGACTCTTTCAATCACACATATTATATGGTCTTATTTTGTGGGGCCACTCCCCACATATTAATGACATCCTTTTACTAAAAAAAAATCTGTTCAAAGCATTGCTGCAGAATGCTCAGATACACACTGTAAACCTCTTTTCATTAATTTCAGGATACCAACCATAGTAAATCTTAAATATTCCAAATTCTAATATACCTACAAAGTCAAACTTAGATTAATTCTCCTTCCGAAAAGACGTACACAACCACTATAAGAGGTAGGGATAAAATAGATATATTGCAGCACAGATTGGCAAAAACCAAACATTCACATAAATTAAATTGTATAATGTTTTTTAATAAGCTGACTGAAGAAGCAAAATTTAGTATCTTACAGTATTAAAAAAAAAATAAACTGTATGACTGGATTGTTAAAAATCCCTTTTAAAAAATTGATGATTTTTAAGTTGTGAAATAAAGATTAGATTTTGAAGAGTAAGTTGAAATAAAGCTTTTATTTTCATTTAAGTGGCTATTTAAATTTAGATATATTGTACCATAGATAAAACATACTCCTCAAGGAGTATATGTAGTCCTTGAGGAGTATGTTTTATCTATGATTGTACTGTACACTGAATCACCTTGTAGTCTAGTCATATTGAGAAATTACCTAAAAAAACTCTTATAAGTATAAAACTTGGTACGTATATTGAAATTTATTTCCGGAATAACATACTAAAAGTCCTCGGAAAAAAACTTTGGGTCCAGGGGGACCCAAAACGAATATATCCACTCAAAACTCAAACTCGAAAATTTTGACGAAAACAATACTTTTTCCATATCCTATGGTATAGGGGGAGAAAGTAAAAAAGCGGCGATGAAAATGAAAAGCGTAAAGAAAAAAAAAGAGTCGGAGTCGCTAACTTCACGAACTGGACTGAGGTCACCGTTGTTCTGTTTTCTGTTCCAATGTTCATTTCATTTTCAGTCGATGTTTTTGAATTGAAGTTCAATAGGCCTGGGCCTAGGCTATGTAGTGTAGTGTAGTGACTCGGTCTCGGTAGTGACTAGTGAGTGAATGAATATAATAATCCTATCCCTATCATCAGTGGTGAAAGTGTAAAATTAAGATTAAAAGTACTCTTAGTTATAGGCTATGGTAGTACGGCTACATCAAGTTGGTTTTGTTAACGTCTCTGAACTCGTCTCGCCTTCTTCAACCACATCAGGAGATTTTTAAGTCCTCCGACCTCCAGTCACTAGTCAGATAGATAGTCATTCATTGCATGCAAAAACTGTAGGCCTACTATCCATCACTCAACTCGTCAGATTAGATCACTCCAAAGTAGGCAAATACTAGATTATTTTTACGTTAAGGCTAGCATAGTCTATAAATGTACATAGGCCCTAATTTAGAAACAAATCATTAACACCTTGTCATAGCTGATATTTTCACAGGACGACCATTTGTTGAAATTTAATTTTGGAGGTTAGGTTGGACTATTGATTCTAATAAGAATCAGACTCCTCGCAAATAGCCTAAGATAAGTTACCTAGGCTAGGCTAAGTAGCCCAGTTTTTAACCTTTATGCCTGAGCCTGACAAGTAAGTTATTGCATTAATTTTATCTTAGGTGGTAGCCTAAGCAGCATAAGTTAGCCTACTTAAACTTAGGCCTAAGTGGGAATGTTCCTATCACCTTGCTGTTAAAGTTACCGTACCCTATGTGTCATTTATAATAGGGTTGCCATATGGTAATTTGTAAAAAAAGAGGATATTTTAGCTGGCGGCCCACACTACAGTAAATGGCTGCACTTTACTTTAGGTCCTACACTCATTCGAATGAAAATATCGAATAAAACAATTGAATAATCGATATTTTCATTTGGTTGTTTGTAGGACCTAAAGTAAAGTGCAGCCCAGTAAATAAAAGTGGTAATTATTTGGACGTAGAACCTAAGAGAACCTAAGATTTATTTGGAACCTAACCTAACCTAACCAAACCTAACCGAACCTAACCTAACCAAACCTAACCTAACCTAACCAAGCCTAACCTAACCGATTATTCACCGTTTTTTCGCCCTATCCCCGGTGTTTTTCATCAAAAATTCTTGCATATTCTTAATCTACACAATATCCCGCGTATTTTGAGTACCCACATGACGTATTTTGAGTAAAAAATATTTTTTCCCGTTTTTCCCTTTTTTCGGGAATTTCCGGTATTTTCCGAAAAATAAAAATGCCATTTTCGGATTCAGCGTGAAATTTAGGTCATTATGAAAGAAAAAAATTTCACTTTTGCGAGTAGTCACTACGTCCAAATAATTACCATAAAAGTTAACGGGCTGGCAAAATTGTAGGCCTATAGGTACCTACATAGCACAAATAAATAGTAAGTTACCCTAACTTATTATAGGCTAACAGAAACTGTAGGCCTATGGGTCATACCATACACTTAAAAAAAAGTTATGTCACTGGCCCGAAAGTAAATAAGTTTCTTTCAATTCTTTGAACAACATAACGAAAAAAGAACAGAAATTACAAAGCCAAATAATTGTTCCCACAGACACACAATGTTCTGACCACCGAGTATTCTGAACGGCATTGCCTAGATTCTTCCATCACTTCAGATTCTTCTACTAAACTAAATAGTTAAAAAAGGATACCTAACCAAGATGAATTGCTTATGAAATATTAAATTGAACTTTAATTATATAATGAAACCTCAGCAGCAGTTATAACACTATCTTTGTATCCTAACCTCTCGCTCAATATTTATTACTTACTTACTTGTATACTTGTGTTGATCCCACTAGTAGCTTTCCAGCCGTGGTCGTCAAAGTTGTTTAATTTTCAGGTAGGGCCTATCTTCTCTTAATCCTCCAAAAATTCTTCCAGCTTGTAATAGGCCTTTTCTATTAAATAATTTTTGAGGTTTTTCTTGAATAAATTTTTGTCTTGGCAGCTTCTTATTTCTTCCGGCAATTTATTATATATCTTACTTGCAGTGTGATGTGGTCCAGCTGTCACTAATGATGTTCGGTGACAATTCAGGTGTATATGGTTTTGTTGCCTGGTGTTGTAATTATGTAATTCGTGGTTGCGTTTGAAGACTTCCGGAAATTTCCATATCATCATAGCTGATTCCAATATATAAACGGAGGTAAGGGTGGGAACTTTAAGATTAATAAAAAGTGGTCTGCAATGTTCTAAAAAATGGGTTTTACAAATTATTCTAATAATTCTCTTCTGTAGTAGAAAGACTCTGTTTGCTTCACTGCTGTTGCCCCAAAGTACGATGCCATAACTCAATACACTATGAAAGCAGCCATAATAAACTTTCATCAGGATATGATGATCCACTATGTTTTGTAGTCTGCGCATAAGACAACATACTACCACAAGTCTTGAGGTTATATGATCAATGTGGATATTCCATCTAAGGTTATTGCTTATTTTGATTCCAAGATAGTTTACGTTATCATTTATTTTTAAGTTTTGATTTTTTAATTTTAAGAGAGGGCTATGGTCAGGTGCCTTTGTGTTGAAAAAATTTAAAACTGATGTTTTGTTTTCATTTAGTACTAATTTGTTGTCGTTGCACCATCTGATGAACGCCTATCTGGGACTTGCGTATTGTTTCCTCAGAGTTTTTATTATTAACTATATGGCAAACATCATCCGCAAAAAGCCAAAGAGCTCCCTCTTGTATTGTCTCTTGTAAATCATTGACATATAGCAAATACAGCACAGGTCCCATATTTGAGCCCTGCGGGACTCCAGTGTTGATGTTATTCTGAATTTTTGATCTGTATTGCCTTATGACATTATCAGCACCTAAGTTATTTACGGCTACTAACTGAGATCTATTTCCAAGAAATGACATAATCCAATTTAAAGGTGCATTTACTATACCCAATTTTTGTAGTTTTAATCTTAGGATCGAGTGATTTAGGCAATCAAAAGCCTTAGTCATATCATAAAATAGTCCAAGTACTTCTTCCGAGCAATCTACCTTTTCATGTACATGGTTAATCAGCGAGAACACAGCATCAATTGTTGACTTATTTTTACGGAATCCATATTGATTAGAATTTAAAATGTCTTTTTTTTCCAAGTATGGTATTAATCTATTTAAATATGCCACTTCAAAAATTTTTGAAAAAACTGACTGTATGGCCACTGGCCTATAATTGCTTACCTCCTCTTTACTATTCTTCTTGTGTATAGGAACGATTTTTGAAGTTTTGATTATGTCTGGAAATTTTCCTTCGTCAAAAGACTTATTAATGATCACAGATAATGGTTTTGCGATTACATCAACGCAAGCCAACAGTACCTTGCACGGAACCCCATCCACACCTGAACTAGATTTACGACATACTTTTTGTACAATTTCCACTATTTCTTTTTCATTTGTATGTTTTAGTTCTAATATTTCATGATTGGGTAAATCTACCAAATTGAAGTTTGGAAGGTCCGAGGATATAGGCCCACCTGAATTGGCTCCAACCAATTTGTCTACTTCTTCGTAAAAATAATTATTAAACAGTTATTAATATTTAATGCAACATATAAAACATAACTTTTGACAGTTGATCAAACACAATCCACAAGAAAACAACACAAGCAGAGCAGCCAACCAAAACAAATGGACGCTTAAACTAAACCTTATACCTGTGGGCATGGAGAAAACGAACAAAGGCTTAAGCTCAAGCTTAATTTTAAACTAGCTCAAGTTAAAAGCGTAATTTGGGGAAAGCGGCCCTGAGTTATAAAATAATTATGAATTATGCTCAAAACTGAAAGTATGCTAATCGAATCCTGGCCCTGACATTAGGCCTCCCTATATTAATAATATGTAGGAAACTTTAAAAGTTACGTGACTAAGTACATTTTAAACCTGAAAAATATTATTTTTCAAAAACGACACAAACACTACATCAAACTACTTATTTCTGGCACTAACTTAACTTAGGCTAACAAGAACTTTAGATCAATTTAAGATTACCTAAACACTTAGTGGACATCATTGATTGGTGTTGTATGCCTAAAAATATAATTTTGCCTAGTTGTTAGTGGTGAACTGTTTGCTGTTGCTTCATTGCTGCCAGCTTTTGTGGAAATGGTACCTATTAAACAATGATAATGACACACAAATATGTCAACAGTGAAAAAACTGTCAAAATCTTAAATATCAAAACTTTAGAATCTGAAAACTTGTCGATTCACGATTGTAGAGTCTTGAAACCAAATTTTTCCAAAGTTTTTATGGATTTGAGATTTAGTTTTGTCAAATCACTAGAGTTCAAGTCGTAGCTACAAAATTTTATAGTACGGTATACTAAGTTACTTAATGTAAAAAGGCCTTTTTACAGCTCGTCATTGTTGGGTAGGCCTTTAAGAAAGTTGAGTATTTTTTTTTTTAAACATGGATCAACCTTATTACCTACTATTACCTTATTACCGGTTCTTCATCTTTTACCCCATGGGGAAATGATGGCGTCATTAGTTTAAACCATATAGCAAAGAAGGTACCGGTAGAGTACCTCCTTTTTATTGTTAGAGTGTGTCAATTTATTTAAGATTTTCTATTTACCAATTATATAAAGCTACTAATGAGAAGCCTAGTTTTTCCAGGATTAATGCAAAGTTTTAGCTGTTTAAAAACCAGGTGGAAAGTTTTCTTCAAGATGTGTTGTTGTAACCACCTTGTCAGGAGCCTGTGGATGGGGTATCAAGATGAGTGTGTTCCAAAGCTGCAGCAACACCAGCGATGCGACCCCTCTCTCCTCCCCTCAGAGCTTGTACCTCAAACCTGTAGCTCGATTAAACATATCCGTACAGCTCCCCAACTTGAAAACACCTGGAAAAAGTATCTCCAACTGGGAAGTGATGGAGAAACTGCGACATTATGCCGTGCCAGAAGAGCTCTATCATCTGAAAGTAGCCAAGAGTACGTTAGAAGTAGTGAGGTTCGAAGCAGAGATAGAAGACCGCTCAAAACTTCTGGCCGTCTTGGCCCGACTCAATGGGCGATCTCTGAAACTCTCAGGTTTCCATGAGAGCCTTAAAGTGAGAGCGGCTGAAGCTAAACCTGATTTTCCTAATCGTCATTCGTGGGATTCTTACTTCCGGGATGCAAAAAACATGAATGAAATGAAACCTGGTGAAAGACCTGACACAATTCATATCACTAATCTTCCTTGTAAATGGTTTGCTGCAAAATCTGATGCTTCAAAGCCGAGTGAATATGTTTTGAGAAAAGTATTTGAAGTTTTTGGTGAAGTTCGATGTGTTGATATTCCAATGTTGGATCCTTTCAGAAGCCAAATGAAATCTCACATATCTGGTATTAAGATGTTTTCCAATAACCAGAACTTAATATTTGAGGCTTATGTTCAATTTAAAGAGTATATGTGTTTTGTGAAAGCCATGGATGCTCTCCGCGGAATGAAACTAATGCACAAGGACGAGACCGGAAAGGCTTTTACTGCTAGTATTAAGGTGAGTTTTTTAGGCTAATATAATCATGCATTAGGTAGTAATTTAAAGAGTCTTATGTTTTACAGAGTTCATTATCACAAATAATAGGGTAACCTCTTTGAGAAATGGTACCTATTAAAATTTAACATATTTCAGCAAGAATATTGTTTTAATTTAGTTACCGTAAGCTTTTTTGAATCATTTCATTCATTTTGCCACAAGGGCAACATTTTGGCCTGTAGTGTTTAAAAGAATGGTGGTACTTTTTACTGTAAAGGGAACATTTCTATTATCGATAGTTTTTTCTGATATTTCGATATTTTATTTTTTGATCTGATATATTAATATTAACGGATTGAAAAATATCAGCTGACAACTACATAGGCTAAATAAATATTGTTTAGTATCAACAAACAATTAAAAACAAATTATATTGAAATGAAACTGTTCCAAACTAAGTTACTGTAACCTAACTAGCTTAACCCAACTTGCTGTAACTTGATATTCTCCACATGTCTTTTTCTGTTATCAAAGGGAATTTTGAAATAGTACAGTACAGCAAGTTTGGTTAGTTATATTAGGTTAGTTTAGAACAGTTTCATTTCTTAATCCATTATTTTTGCCTAAACAATATCAGTTGTCAATTTGTAATTTCATGATGGGTAGCCTCTGGACCATACAGCAACAATAATAATGGTTTAATTTACCTCTGTCAATATGGTCCTTGCGTAGTTTGTCACTACTGCAGTTTCGTGCTCGTGGAACACATCTTCAGGTGAAGATCACAAGAGTTAAAACATTTTCTTCATGTAAAGGTCGTCAATTTTTTTAAAAACATCGAAAACATAAATAGGCTAACACACGAATGGTACAAAAAACATTTCAAAAATTGACGACCTTTACATGAAGAAAATGTTTTAACTTTTGTGATCTTCACCTGAAGATGTGCTCCACGAGCACGAAACTGCAGTAGTGACAAACTACGCAAGGACCATATTGACAGAGGTAAATTAAACCATTATTATTGTCAATTTGTAATTTAAAAATGCGTTTGAAGGTGTTAAAAAAGGAGGATTATGGATCGTAAAGGAAAACAAAACTATTAATATATCGAACAAAAAAATGATCCATATTAATGAATGTCTACAGTGTAAAACAGAGTAGTGTGATGGAGCTGGTAGTGAACCTGTTAAGCAAAAATGTTAACTCTATTTTATTTGTTGCTCTGATATGGAGCTCTCTCAATGAGATAGCAAGTTTACAAAATGTCAAAAACATTCTTTCTAGCAATAGGCCTAACACAGTTGAGATAATGGACTGGTTGTAAACACAACATTTTTTAGGTTTGAAAAAACTTATAGAAGATTGAGACTTTCTATTTCTCCTTACCTTCAAAAGGCTTTATGATGACTACTTGAAGTCATGTTGAAAACAAGAACTACACACCCGGAAGCATAGCAAAACGCCTTGTGATTTTTTGCAACAGAAGTGTGCCACAGTCACAGTACTCAATAGTATGCTTAGTTGCTTGAATCTGGTTTAAAATTGTTTCGATATTGTCGCAAACCGTGATATTTGCTTAAAAACTGTATCTTGCACAATTTTGGTTACTCCGTGTGTGCTGGGCCTTATTGTTTACTTTTTGCCCGCTGGAAAGGGGCACAAATTTAATTAAAAGTTGGATCAATTTAATTAAATGCATGAATATATAGGAACTAGTTTATTACTAACCAAAGTGGTTGTAGAGAGCTTGAATAATTGTTTGTTGAATTAAATTGATTCTGTTATTTGCTATTTATTAAAAAACAATTAAAAAAATTGTAATAGGCCTAGTATTATGTCAAGTGTTTAAGGTAATGGGCTTACTGAGCTAATACATGTGCAGGAATAATGACTAATCTAGACGCTATATACAGGTGGACTTTGATAAGACAAAACATCTGAGTGACAGCAGCATTCGTCGTAGGAGAGTCGAGCGAGAGCGGCTCATGGCCAAAGAACAGGAGCGAGAAGACCAAGAGCGGCAGAAGAGAGAAGAAGAAGAACGTAAATTGGCTGCAGAGAGGTGAGTGAAATTACACATTGTCCATTGCTGATGTTCTTTAAGGACATCATCAGTAAACTATAAAACACTACCAAAACAACAATGAGCCCAATACTATACGAATACTGATGTATGTGAGACCTCTCTAGTCTCTCTTGGTATAGTTAAGGACGTGAGTCTGTATAGTAGTCTTGAGTCATGGTAGGGTCCAAACAACCGTTAACAGAGTATTCACACGAAATATTCTCACTAATTACCCACAGAAGTTTTATGGTAACAGTTAACAATAATTGCTAAGGTCTCTGTTGAATGTATTCATTACATGTCTAGTAGTCAAATATTAACAGTGAATGAACTTTTTGAATGATTAAAACTCTATACTAATTTCATTTAATATTTAGAGGTTTGTGCTGGTGACACTAGTTAAAATCATGAAGTAAATATTTTAGTTATAAAATAAAATTGGTATTTTAAATTATGTTAGCAAATCATTAACATAGGCTAATCATGTAGTGTTTGATCTCATTTTCTCTAAAAATTTCAACAACAATTTCAAATACAACATTAAAATTTGATTACTGGACAGTGGACACCCCAATTATTGAGTCCCCTGTCTGGCCGGGCAGGTCAGACGAAGGAGCTCATGAGTAAAAGGTCTTCTAATCTGTCAGGTTCCACGCCTGGTGGAATGGAGTATGATGAAGAGCAGGCCACCCTTCTTAACTGCTTGTCCCTTCAGTTTTTGACATTAGTATATCTTGATTTGAAGTAGCCTATCTAAATCATTATATCTTTAATTATCTTTCTAATTTCTAGTATTTGCCTCTTGTCTGGGAATGATATTAAAAAGGAAAGACTTTAAAAACACAACACAAGGAAAAATATTAAAAATCATTTGAAAAAGTTGAGATGATACCTGTTCCTGACTAAGGTATCTCTTTTATAACATTAACGTAAAACTTGTTAAAATTCTAGCCCAAAAAATATTGAATCATTTCAAAGACCTATTTTGCGTTGTATCAACTTTAGAGATACTTTGAAGAAGAAAATGCCGTGTAACTTCCTTTTATGTAGCCTATATGCTTTGCCAATGCATAATGGCCTAAAACACCTTCTTGATCAACTTATTTGCCAACAGAAAGCGAGCCGAGGAGGAGAGGGCAGCTAAGTTGGAGAGACAGCGGCAACGGGAGGAGCGACGCAAGGCCAAGATGTTGGAGAGACTCAAGCACCGAGAGGCGGACGACATGAACAAAAAGATAGCGACAGAAGAAAGACTCTTGCTCATGGCTCAGCGGAGACTGGAGTCCTTTAGACTGTTGGGAGAGCTGTTCAACCGGCTCAAGGTCTGGTGGTCAAAGAAGAAAACATTAACTAACTCACTACGCAAATAACACTCATCGGTTATGTGTAGTCAAATCAAATTATTAAAATTCAGCCAAAGTTGACTAAAACCATTTATTGTCAGCTTTAGCTATGTCAACAATGATCTACAATTTAGGACGTTCACTAAGTGATACGGAGACTAAATTTTTTTTTACAATTCTAAGGCTAGGTATTTAGGGCAAGGTTATTCACATATTACTTATAGTATTTTTGTGTCAGGGTTTACAATATCCCTGGAAACTGTATCAGGAGGTAGTTCTTTGACTTTTGGCTGCTGATGTAGGAATCCCTTCTATACGAACCTGCAGCCTTTTTTTTATTAACAAATTATTTAGTTCAATGAGTCACATAGACATAGGGAAGAGTGGATAGATATCTTCGAATTTTAAACAATATACCTTTGATACAAGTAAGACTCAATTAGAACTCCACATTTTAATTCATGGTTGGATGAAATCGGCAACCTATCATTCCTATCAATCTATGTAAGGTTAAGAATTTTTATTTCTAATATGACATTATCCTATACTCATTTAAAAACCTTTTTTGTCAAAATTTTAAATCTTTGGCCAATTATTTTTCTTCCTGGAACCCATGAAATAATTCATGTTGTTTCTTTAATATATGAAAATGAAATGAAATAAAATGAAAATCCTTCTTTATTGAGGCGAACTTAGAACCTCATGGTCCTTTCTTACTGTTAACCTCTACCTATACATTAACATGGTATAAATAGTTCGATAGTGTGCAAATGATATCATAATTTACTTAAATGATAAAATAAAGTAAAAGTAAATGATGAAGTAAATAAGATCTTCATTCCAAATAATAAGTATTCTGAACTAGGAAATGTGGCACTGTATCTTGAAGTTTTAGCTGAGGTCCTTGCTTTTCAAAACAACCATTTACAAAAGCATTTTTTAAATTGTTTTCTTATTTTAGGTTGCCAAGGAAAATGAACGATACAATAAAAGAGAGAAGTGGAAAAAACAGTCGGATGGTGTGAAAAAACTAGGATCGGTGAGTGTAATCAAAAATAAAATTTACATCCGCTATGAGATGTGATTTTTAATGTTTGTTATTTTGTATATCATTTTAATTGCCACACATTATTTTGACAGTCACATTTTCAGCAAGTTTTTAGGTTCAGTGATAATATTGCACAAGTGTGTTGAAAGTACCAAAAAAGTGGTCAGGTATTTCCCTAGAAACAACAATACAGTTACCCTCTCTAATCCGGCACTGCACCACTCTAGCACCCCAGTAATCTGGCGTCTTTTGGCTGGGGAGGTCTTCTGCGGTTTGGGCAAAACCATTAACATCTCCCGTGGTCATGTAGACGTTATCATCGCCTCCCGCGGTCAAGGAAATGTCATCGTCGCCATGCCCGATCGCGGCAAAATCATAAACATCTCCCGCGGCCGTTTAGACATTATTGTTGTCTTCCGCTAAATCTGATTATCTCCCACAACTGTGTAAACATCATCATCCATTCCCGCGGTCACGGAGACGTTATCGTCGTCTTGCACGATCGCGGGTTTAATCATGAACAACTCCCGCAGTCATGTAGACGTTATCATTGTCTCCGGCGGTCACGGAAACGTCATTGTCGTCATGCCCGATTGTGGAAAAATCATGAACATCTCTGGTGGTCATGTAGATATTATCATCGCCTCCTGCGGTCACCGGTCACGGAACGTCATCGCCGTCTTGCGAGATCGCAGCAAAATCATGAACATCTCCTGTGGTCATGGAGACGTTATCATCCACTCCTGTGGTCATGGAAACGTCATCGTCGTGATGCCCGATCGCGGCAATAGCGGTTTCCTATTGCACGATCTTTGGAGTCAGTGCGTGCGGTGGATGGTTGTAATTTTTTTTTGTGTCACGGCAGTCATTACCATTATTGTTGGTTGTAACCATCACAGATTAAGACAGGTATTAGCCTTGTTTTCCCCAATGTTTAAAATATTAAAGGTTATCAATATCCAATGTGGTTGGAATAGCTATTTTGTATTAGTAGTGCATTGTAAGTTTTTCCCACTTAAGAAGGAATGAGAGTGTTTAATAGAAACGCCAACAGTGAAGTCAGCTCGTTTAGCAAGCAGAATGAATAAAATGGAAATGAGCTATTTTGCGTACATTTGCAAGTGTGGCAATGTGATCATTTCCATGCAGTTTTAAGAAAAATATATATCTTGTCTATTACAGGAAGAATCAGGGAATGACCTTCAAGAAAAAGAGAAAGCGCTTAGAGATAAACTTGTCAACAAATTTAAGCACGATGATAAAAAGGGTGAGTGCATTTATTATACCTTTTGTTTGGTAACTAAATAAACTATTCGTAAGAGAATGATCCAAACCCTGAACATAAAAAATGGTCATATCTGCATACAGGTGTATTGATAGATCTATATACTTGTAGCAGTTTTTCGACCTAAAGAAACCACACGGGTACGGGGAAGAGTTAATCCAAAGATCTGTTAACTCTTTTGGTAGACAGTGAACATTTAAATATTGATCCTAGAGTTTAATTTAATTAAAATTAGTAGTTAAGTTTTACACCTAGTAAAAAAAAAAAAAAAAATGGTTTGTATTGTCAACTACGTACAACTTACCTTTGAAGCCAATAACAAACCATGTCAAATTTATTAAGTTGAACATGCTAAGAGTTCTGGCTATCCCTGCAAGTACAACCTCTTAAGGGATATGTTATTCATTATTGTACAGTGTCCTTTAAGAACTTTACGGGCATATTAGTTTCTGTGGTTAGAATAACCTTGATTGTTGGCACATTAACTACTATTTAATCAAGGTTACATATTTTATTCAGCCCAGGCAATTCCTTTTTCAAGTACATTTGACTCTGTACGTATACATTTCGGGTTGGATTAAACCCATCATCAAGTCTACAGAAACATGAAACATCCTCTTTGCAGATTCATTACTTTTGGATTACGACATACACATAAATGACGTTTAAACATAAATTTGACCATTTAACCCTTTGCAGTCGTATTTGTTGTTCTATTATCCTTCCCTATGGATCGGAAAGGCCACACTTAGTGGCCATTTGGTTTAATGACACGACATTGTCAGCCCTTAAGGTAGCCCCACAGCTCGGGCAGGCCCTTTAAGCAATTTCTGATCAGCTCGGCTAGCTACCCCATAGTGGCCACCTGTTTCTTTATTTTTCTTGTTTTCGATTCCCTCCGCTTGGGAGGTGCTGCGCTCCCTCGACAACCATCGGAACTATCCACCAAGCTGTTGTTTTTATGAGCTTATAGCAATATATCTCGTTTTCCTTAGTGTGTTGTGCAATAGTCCTTTTAATGCCTTTTAATTTGTAATAAATTTATATTTATGATTTTAAATGTCCTCAAATAGAGACCTAACATCCTATACCATACGAGATTTATTACAAGTTGATGAAGATGACGATCTTTCCATCTCACATTTTATAACTGCACAAACAACTTTATTAAGTGACGCCAGAGACATAACATCGTTAACATTGAGAATGCTCAGGCTGATAATTGTAAATTAACCATTTGCATTATTTTTGATTCAGTTGTAACCGTAAAAGATACTTTGAGTGTTGTTATTAAATATTAGTGTACATAATTAAATCCTAATGATGACCAAGTTTACAGTTATAATATGTTAGGTTAAAGATCAGTGTTTTGGAGTTAAAAGGCTTGCAACACGGCATTTAAATCCAAGCCTCAGAGGTAAAAAAGAGTAGTAAAAATGGCGGCCAAACCAGGAAAGGAGGGGGGCCAATATGAGTGGTCCAGCTGAGTTATAGGCATCTTCGTATATTTTACAACTTGTCAGCATGTTACGGATCTCTTGGCCTTCCGACCGCTAAGGGTTAAAAAACTTATAGCATTTCGGTCGGGGAGCAGACTGGTGATAGACTAAGCGATAGTCAGTACGTAACCTTAATTACTTCAGCAGGCAACAATCGATAATAAAAAAATACAAATATAGTTGTTTACGATTTTGGTTTTTTAAATATAATTATTTTAAAACACTATGTTTTTGATTAAGTGGCCTGGGTCGTTAATTAATTCTCAGTAATTGATCTTTCATTCATATGACAAGTGGTTGAAAAGTCATATGAAGATTACGTTCTATCCATAGGAAACTTCAATGCACTATGATGGTTGAAACTAGATCCAGCTGTTCTCCTCCATCATTAGACTTTGATAAATGAGTACGGCTAAAGAACTGAATGTAGATCTAAGTTATCAAGACTAGAGTTATTTTATTGAGCAATCGTAAAAACCTTTCTTTGAACTATTTCTGCATGACTTTACCTTTATGACTACAAACTCTACAAACGGATCAACACTAGAGCAACATTTCCTCAACTCCCTATCGTTTCCAAACCAAAAGCCTAAGATTAAACTTGTAAAAAAAAACAGTCAGTTCAACATACATTATTTTTCGTCCCATTTACATCATGATTACAGTAAACCTTCGATAGTTCGACACGGGCTGAGCTATTTTGTCAAGTTATATTAAATGGTTACTATTGTGATGTAAAATGATTTGAACATTAATTTGTCATTTATTGCTGACTTGAGACTTAACTAATGAACAGTGAAATTGTTAAGCTTTTTAGTATTTTATAAATTCGGGTGATTTCTATATAAGACTTGTGTTTTTACTTTCCTGTATATTAAACTCCATTTACTCCTTATAGTACGAAATTTCGATGGTTCGACACCCCTTAAGTCCACAAAGTGTCGAACTATCGAGGTTCTACTGTACTATCATTTACCTAGCTGACATCCACTTACATGACTAAAGAAAGACCCTGACATTTGCCCTTTGATTTTTTATACAATAAGTTTGGAATAATGTAAGTGTTCATTACCAAAAGTGTGTTTAAAGCTAAATATGTTTTGTAGATAAATCTCACATGAACAGAGATGAAGGCAGAGGTTCTAGCAGTGGTTGTGATCTTTCTGATGCTCCGGAGGCGTACAATGATCTGGAAATGGACCAAGGTACCTTTTAACTTAAAAATTATTATTCTAGTTTCACAAAATTATGTAATACTAGCAGTCTGCCTGTTATACGGACGAGGGTAGTCAGTTGAAAACTTATTACAAGGGATATCCACGAAGTAACTGCCGTCTGGGTGTGGTGCGATAAGTAGTGGGGGTAGGGCCCTGGTTCTCACATTGGCGTGCGGAGCCATTCAGTACGCTTTTAGTTGTGCTAGAGAGAGCATCGTACAATCACGCGTTCTGTTGTTATAACAAAAAAACATGAGTGCCGCCATAGAAATTTCCGCCAAGTGTAAAGTGTGTGGTGTAATCAGATATCTGTAGTCGAAGAATCACACAGCGGCTGAAATTCATCGTGAATTGTGTGCGGTGTATGGCCCAAACATTATGAGTGAAGGTGTAGTCTGTCAATGGGTTCGGATTTAAAAATATGGAAAAACGAGGTTATTTAAACGTAAATTAATACAGTAGAACCCCGCTAATTTGAATTTCACCGGAAAGTCAATATACTTCGAACTATGGGAAGTTTGAAATATAGAGAGTTTGAATTAAAGAGGTCAGAATGAATAAAATTCGAATTATGGAGGTCCCAGTTTTATGTGTGGGGAGTTTGAATTATAGAGGTCAAAATAATAAAGTTCGAACTATAGAGGTCCAAGTTTATTGTTTAAAAGCTAAACAGAATACAATTTAAACACACATCTCTTGGACAAAATACTGTTTATATATTACCGTACAGGACATATTGAATTACAGTATTAAAAAATTACATATTAAATCAAAGAAAATGAAATAGAACATTGTTTATTCTGTATTAAAAAAGTATGTTATTCGTGACTGTTTTAAGGCTCTTTTGCATTGAATATCAATACTGTTTTCAATGGTTACAATGGCTGAAAAAACATTACCACCAGTGTCACTTGATTGTTCGATAAAATTGTGAATGGTTTCTATCGCACGCCGCGCTTCCTTTATTGTAACGAAGTGAAGCTGGTCGTCTGCTCCCGTCTCGTCGTCTCCACCCAACCCATCGTCTTCTGCTTCTGCCTGGTCCCTGTCGGCCACTATCTCGTCTTCTGTCAACGTTGCACCGACTTCAACGAAATCTTCAAATGTTGTGTCATTTACGTTACAGTGAGTCATTAAAACATTCCATTCGCTCTCGATTAGATCTTCAACAGGATCTGGTGTAACTGTGACGATTTCTGGTTCAGTTTCTCCATTTACAAATCCACACGTTTTAAAACAATTGTTTCTTGAGTTACATTTTCCCATGATTTGTTTGCCATTCTCATCGCTTGTAGGATATTGATTGGAACGATGGCGTTCTCTTCTTCGATATTTGATAAAATATGTCTAACAACTTCTTTCCTGTAGTCTTGAAAATTTTTACTATTCGCTGGTCCAGCGGTTGAAGTTTTGACGTTGTGTTGACAGGAAGGAACTGAACTTTGATTGCGTCAAGCTTTGGGATGTCATTATGGGCACTACAGTTGTCAATGAATAAAAGAATTTTACGTTTTTCCTTCTTCATTTGTTTGTCTAGCTTAAGCAACCATTGCCCAAAAAGGTTACTATTCATCCATGCTTTTAGCTTTGCGTCATATTCAAAAGGAAATTACTTAACACCAGCAAAACATCTCGGTTTTTTGTATTTACCGATCATAAACGGCTTTAACTTTTCTGTTCCTGTCATATTACTCGCAAGCAAAAGTGTTGCTCGAACTTTACTGTTCTTACCGCCATTACATTTTTCGTTTTTGAAAGTTAAAGTTTTATCGGGAAGACATTGGTAGTACAATGCTGTTTTATCAGCATTAAATATGTTTTTAGGATCATAGTCTTTCAACATTGTTTTTAGTTCCTCTTTCCAGTTTTTATATACATTGTCATCAACGATTGCACTCTATCCACACACCTTACGAAAAACAATGTCATTTCTTTGTTTGAATTTCTCCAACCAACCATTACTTGCTCGAAAATTATCATGGCCTAATGATTTGGCAAAACTTTCAGCTTTTTCTTTGAGGATTGGCCCCCATCCTCATTGCTTAAACATTTTTATAAAGCATTCCTCCACTTCAGGAAATTCGGATTTACGCACTCTCTTATTGTTTAAATTACCTGCCTCCATTTGTTGCCCAACTAGTTCCTCTTGTTTAAGGATCGTAGATAATGTGCTGGCGGGGATACCATACTCTTCAGCTGTATCCTTTTTACGTTTTCCACCTCTGTTCACTTCATCGATTATTTTAAGTTTTTCTGCCAAGGTTAAGGACTTGTACTTCTTACCACTCATTCTTGCTTACTGCATTAGCACTAACACTCATCAACTAACAATCAATTAGGTCTAACACCGCAAAATCTGCCTGACTGTTAAAGACGTCTACGTTGCATATAAAACGGTTGGGGACTGATGAGCTAACTGTGGGAAGATCAATAAGAGCGTCAGTTCATGTTTCAACAGGATAATTTTTTTGTCGTGAATTCGAATTGCAGAGGCTTACGGTAACGCAGTTCGAATTGTAGAGGTTGACTTAGAATTATGGAGGTAACACTTCGAATTACGGCAATAAATTCGAACTGTAGAGGCTTGGGTACGTGCAAATTTTAATTATAGAGGCTGCCTAAAGTGTAAAAATCACTTTGAATTATCGTTATATTATTTTTTGAATTTTAGAGGTTTTCTGATGGGAATAGAATAGACAAAAGTTTCTAATTATAGAGGTTTTCGAATTATCGAGGTTCTACTGTATGAGAAAATGTGACAAAAATAAAATAAAACTAGGTTTTTCAAACGTTTGTTATTTTATTTCTAAAGTAGCTTGGCCTTGTTTTAATATGAAGACATTATCACCAATCCAGTGAATACAGTTTTAATCTTGATCGATAAAACTTACCAGTTTCCTAGGAGTAGGCCGTGTGAATCGGCATTTTGGCATCAGAAATTGCTGGAGATAAGACTCGTTTCGGCTTTCTCAGGCTGTATAAATGATTCTACGCTATGTACAGACAAACCTGTAATTTTATTTTTATAGATGGTGTCCATATAAGTGGCCAGTTGTGAAAGCAATGAGAACTTTTAAAAACATTGATAGGTCTTTTAATACAGTCATGATATAGTCAAATATTTTTAAGAATACCAGACTATGTTGAAATTTATATTTTTGCGTTTTTAATGTTCAGGGTTGCCACCATAGTGGGATGATAAAATTCATGCAGAATTCATGGTTTTCATTGGTAGTTTAAAAAAATTCATGGTCGATAAGTTTTGCTGATTTCATAAACTGACGTTAAAGAGGCAGTTTCTTTGTGTGTTACTTTAGAATAACCTTTCATACTTGCTTAATATACAACTTTTTTAGAGTGATTTATTAACATTCAAAACAAAGTTGAAAACAAAACTGGTCAAGCTGAGATATTGGAGAAGAATTGTAAAATATATTAGTCTAGGTCTAATTCAGTCTTTTCACCGGAATAAAACAAAAATCCCACTCACTCAGCCAAAAAAAGTCCTGTTTTATCCCCCTACATAATTGTCATAAAAATGTGCATTCTGATTCAGGCCTATCTTATTCCACAACGTACTAAGATATGATGGTTTTATCCAATTAGCTAAAAAAAAACAGGTATCAGAGTCTGTAATTCGGTTTTATTGTGCACCCCCGTTTCAATTCCGTGCATGGTCTAAAACTTCTGTTTTTGTGATTTAAGTCCCTGTACCCCTTTTCATACACGGGGTTAGGCCTACTAATGATTTTTCGAACCATATTCAGTCCTCGAGAAGTCTCAGCTGACATCAGCATCTTTGGATGACTTCGAATGAACCAAGCAATTGTTTCCTGATCGTGGAACATGTTAAATAATCATCTCGTAACATTATTTTAATAGTGTTCGTTTCTATGAACTGTAAATATGAAATATTTTTTATTTGGAAATTTTAATGGTATTGGTTGAATAATTGTTGATTTTGAAAATTCATGGTCCATTGGAGAAATCCATGCATAATCCATGCCTTTTTTCATGGTCACAAGAATTCATGCATAATTCAAGCTTTTCAAGGTTTTCATGGCTGGTGGCAACCCTGATGTTGTCGAAGAAAACTCCCTAAATAAGAAATTTCATATATAAATAAATATTTATTATATGTTATAGAAGAGTACAACCAAGGATTTCATCGTGGGAGAGGTCGAGGACGGTTCAACAGAGGAAGGTGGCGCAACAACTTTAACTTCAGAGGCAATCAATATCCTCATCCTCAAATGCCTTTCCAGCCGTTCCCTAACCGAGGAGGGTTCTTTCCTAGAGGAGGCTTTCCTCGATGGCCTCGATATCAGCGAGGGAGAGGAGGAGGAGACCATGGCTTCTTTCCCCCTCCTTTCATCGACCCTTTCTACCTGATAAATGATCCGTATTACAAATACTTTCAAAAGGTCGCATTCGGGAACAACCACCCTAGGTCGAAATCTCGTTCTCGATCTCGCTCCAGTTCCAGGACCAGGTCGTATTCGAGGTCCTACTCTAGGTCGTACTCAAGGAGTCGTAGCAGATCTCGTAGTGGCAGCAGGTCGAGACATCGGCGCTCTCGCTCTCGCAGAAGCAGTAGTCGTTCTAGATCCAGATCCAGGGGACGCAGAAGAAGTAGACGCCGGAGTCGAAGTCCTCGACGCAAATCCCATTCTTCCAGACACTCGCACAAAAGTGACAAGAAACAAGAGAAATCGGATGTGGAAGTAAATGTAGAAAGAGATAAATCAGTAGAGAAAGTTCCGTCTGTACATACATGGTCGAGATCTCCTTCCCATTCTAGGTCTCTCTCTTGGGAGAAACGTAAAGATGAACCTTCTTCATCAACTGGTCACAAGCACAAGAAAGAGAAAAAAAGGAAGAAAGAGAAGAAGAAAAAGAAAAAGGATGACAATTAACTTAATAAAGTCGTTATCTAGTCAATCCATTATGTTCATGTCAAAATCATATTGTGGTCCATTGTATCTTATTTTTTTATTTTCTTACAATATTAATACTACATGTGAAATTGTCAATAGGGTTAGTGTCGTACTTTTAAAACTTGATATCTGTGTTATATACAATTGTTTTCTTACAATAGTTTTTAACAGTGATGGATGGGTTGATTGATATATAAATTAAGTGGATAATCTAAATACTGATAGTAATACATTAAAAAAAATATATTTCTCTTTTTACCATTGATGTCTAGGCTATTAGCTACAATAAACCAATGAGCAGTAGTTTTTGGTTGTATTGAGCATTAGACTTCAATTTCTTACAATAGGTACACAGTAGATAACCTCTTGTTCAGATCTCTGGTTTAAGCAGCCACTCTCGTGTAGCTTTGTCCATAGCTACATAAAGACAAAAAATCCTTTTCACCACACTATGATGTTTTTGGCTGTATTACATGCGTTAATTGGTGGCTGAAAGTTACGTTTTGCTGGCCATGCCAGCTGTCATCGAAATTTGGGGACCGAGCAGGTTTTTACAGGCCGGGGCCGCAAAATCAGCTGTCCGCTTGCTTACTTAAAACATGTATGCATTTTAAATACACAATCAAAATCCATAGCATTGCAATAGAATTGTGTTATTGTCGCCGTTGCCTAGCAACTATTTTATTTTTATTTTTGCTGATTCCTCAAATTATTTCTTTACATAACCTTAAAGTTGTAGTTGTGTTGACTATCAGTGTGCATTATTATAGTGGTGAATAGTGGTAATAGGGTATAGTGTGGTGAAAAATAGCGTTCGTACCACGGGCCGAAATGGTTTTGCAGCTCTCGATCGATTTAAGTTCTCGACTTTGTCTCGAACTTAAAAACTATCTCGAGCCGGCAAAACCTCATTTTCGGCCCTAGGTACGAAATATACTATTTCGTCCAGGGTAGGATAAAAGTTATTGCCATATTAATTGATTGTTTAGTGTTAAAAACTTAAGTTGTCTTAATTTGACATACACAAAGTGTGGGTTTTGTATAAGTCGGCCTTAGTCCACTAACAAGACTACAAGATCACGCCATTCATACTTGGCTAAAAATTTCAGTCCCAAGGAATCCAATCGAGAGGGAGTCTTCCATAATTTAATTACAATTTGTGTCAATTCAATGTTTAAACTATAAAATAAATCCCTTTATAACCTGACTATATCTTTTGTACTACAGCAAGTATTTGATTTGTTTTATTGATTAAAGAATATTAACTGAACTAAAAATTGATGTCATCACAATCATCCTAGCTGTCATATAATATATGTAATATAGCGTGTCGCTATGCGTCACGTAGCAAATAAACCACAAATGACTCAACACAAACGGTAAGAAAAAAAAGTGAAAAGAGAATCAACCCATCCTTATTTTTCATTTGCTTTGTTTTAAATAAGTAGCAGGCAAGTTCATTTTCACCAGAGGTAATAATTCTTCACAACCACAGTAGTATGTACTCCGATTATCCAAAATCATTGGGGATTAGGATATGCTGAAATTTTAAGTAGTGGGTCCCAAAAAATTTGGTATTTGACATAAAAACTAAATTACAACAGTTAAATAAATTGTATACAGGACATATTGTGTGCGGTGACAGCGGGGGCTTTCATTTTTACGCTCATGTTGCCATAGGGTCAACACAATATCGCTTCATACGCTCCCTCTGGGATTTTATTAATAATCATATTTTTAACATTTTACTCAAAATTGATTCTGATAATCTGATTTCTACTGTGGTTATGAAATATCTTCTGTACATGTTTTTAAAGCTCAGTTTTGACTTCCATGTCTTTAGTTGTAACTTGTATAAGGGAGTTTAACCTTTGGCCATCTAGTAGCTAAGATAGTTTAAGCTGATAAAAGTTTCAACCAATTTTCATATTTAACAATAATTAATTATTGTGAAAACAAAAAGTTTAAAACACTCTGTTTTTTTTACAATTCAGGTATTGTAGAGACTGATTCTTATTTAGACTCTTGTATTTATAGGGCTCACAAATTACATGTCTGTCCATATTCCTAGAACAACCCATAGACCAGTACAATCTGGTTTACAGATGTTTTTGTTGTGTTCATTTATTGTTTGCTGTCATTTCACTTATTCAATATAGTACAGGAAAAATAGTAAATAAAAATGAAAAAATTAGTTCAGGGATGAAACTTTGGTTTTAACTTCGTTTTACCAATAGAAGTCAAGATCCGATGAGTCCCTAACAGTCCCGATGGGGGAACATGGTTTTTAGGGAGTGGGGAGGGGGAATTTTGATATAATTCATTATTCACGATTTGAAGTCATTTAGGAAGTCGTTTTTTAAGGTTTGTATACACGGTGAATCGATAGGAACCATATTTAGGTCGATAGAACCACCTCCATAAGAGATTTAGCATATTGGTACATGTTTAGTTGTTATTTTTTCTAGGAGGGGTAGGGGGAATTTTAAATAATTTATGATTTTCGACTTATGACTTGTTGGATGACGTTTTCAATGGATTTCTACATGCCAAATAGAATGGAACAACTATTTTGTCGATATAACTACATTATTAACAGATTTGGAGTGCTATCTGAAATAAAATAAATGTTTGTGAACAAAATTAATTATTTAATATTTAAACATAAAAAATAAAACAATTAACTTACTGTAACATCAAGTATTAATTGAATGAGTTTATTTTTACAATACATTTAATTAGTCCTATTATAATAAAATACCCCCTCACAGCAAACCTGCAGACCAAGCAAATTTGTATTTACCTGACAGGATTACTATTTATTTTCTATTTAAATAACATTAATTTTAATGAGTCATTAGGTTTGCTGCTACAAGGGGTTGTTTTTATTGAAATGTTTATAGCTTAGTATAAAATAAACAAAATTGCCAAGTTTGGTTTAAATATATCCACAAACAAGCGAACTACAACAGTTTATTTATTTTATATTAGAATAACATGGGAATTTTAAATTTACATTTTTTTTATTATTATCTCCTTAACCTTAAAGGATAAGAATCCTTAAGGATAAGAAGTCGGTGAAAAATTACTTTAATTTTTACGGAAAGTAAATAAAAGAAACGTAAATAAAAAGAAACTTATTAAAAAAAAATTAAAGTACTTTTTTACAATGTAATGATGGAATGAAAATTTTTACAGTGTATGGTTTGTATATTTTTAAAACTATTCAGCATGTTTATAAAGATAAAAACACTGAAGTATCCAATAAATACAACACAAGGTGGAAAAATCTTACTGTAAAAAGTCATCATCGGCTGAAACTTTTAAAAATGAAACCTTCGTATATCGACAATTTATTCATAAGAAGTTTGCCTGCCTTACTAAAAAAAGATCAAAACAAACCCAATTGTTTAAAGAAATTAAAATCATTCTTAATTAATCCGGCTCCTTATAGTATAGATGAGTTTCTAAATCAAAAATGAATTAGCTATACATTCTAAAATAATTGTAAAATTGTATGGTTAAGTCTTTTAGATTAAGTTGTATAACCAATTTTGTATGCGTCGACACTATTCATGTATGTAAAATGTATAAAGTGGATAAAGGTAATTTGATTTGATTTGATTTGAACCGTTAGGCGTACAACCAGGCATATACTAAACTATTTAATCTTTTAAGCTCTAGAAAGTGGTTTGGAAAGAAATTGTGAAATTCTTTGTTGATGAGGTCAAAATGGGAAAATCCAATTTTCTCCCCATAAAAATCCCCATAAACCCCTGTTCCCATAGTCCAATCATGCTGGTTCACAAACTCGTTTGAATAAATTTAGGTTTACACGTTTATACCAAATTACATCAAAATCGGATAATTTGTGCTCGAGTTATCACGCTATATGGACACATATGTATATGAATTTGAAAGGATGGTGTGTTTGACTTCTAGGGACCTCAAAACAAAAATGTAAATTGGTCCCGGTCTAAGTCTTACCAGGAGACCTAAGGTAATAGCTTATTAACTATATGGGAAATTCGCTAAAAACCTCGTTGTAACTTAGAATGTATTCCTTTGACTTGCTGAAGGATATAAAAACAGTATACACATGTACGAAACATATAAAACATATATACAAACTTTGTAGGGGCTACGCAAAGGTTAATAGATATTTACTTGAACTTTAAATCATAAAACATGGTTTAAACCCTGACTTAATGTCAATGTATTAAAATGTATTATGGGTTTATGGTGACTTTTGTGGGGAGAAAATTGGGTTTTCCCATTTCTGACCCCACCAACAAAGAATTTCACAATTTCTTTCCAAACCACTTTCTAGAGCTTAAAAGATTTAATAATTTAGTATATGCCTTGTTGTACGCCTAACGGTTAAGGAGATAATAAAAAAAAAAATTTAAATTTAAAATACCCATGTTATTCTAATGGAAAATAAATAAACTGTTGTAAATAAATAAACTTGTTTGTGGATATATTTAAACCAAACTTGGCAATTTTGTTTATTTCATACTAAGCTATCAACATTTTAATAAAAACAACCCCCAATACATCCCTGTAGCAGCAAACCTAATTATTAATTAAAAGTAATGTTATTAAAATAGGAAATAAATCTGACAGTTTCAAGGACAAATTTTAGTAGAAATCCTGCCAGATAAACGGACATTCGCCTGGTCTGCAGGTTTGCTGCGGCGGGGGTATTTTTTATAATGGGGAAAATTGAATTTATTGTAAAAATAAACTCATTCAATTAATACTTGATGTTAAGATAATAGTTTTAATTTTTATGTTTTAATATTAAATAATTAATTTTGTGCACAAACATTTTTATTTCAGTCAGATAGCACTCCAAATCTGTTAATAATGTAATTATATCAACAAAATAGTGGTTCCATTCTATTTGGCATGTAGAAATCCATTGAAAACGTCATCCAACAAGTCATAATTCGAAAATCATAAAATATTTAAAATTCCCCCTACCCCTCCTAGAAAAAATAACAACTAAACATGTACCAATATGCTAAATCTCTTATGGAGGTGGTTCTATCGACCTAAATATGGTTCCTATCGATTCACCGTGTATACAAACCTTAAAAACGACTTCCTAAATGACTTCAAATCGTGAATAATGAATTATATCAAAATTCCCCCTCCCCACACC
Organism: Macrosteles quadrilineatus; assembly: GCF_028750875.1. Classification (NCBI taxonomy): domain Eukaryota; kingdom Metazoa; phylum Arthropoda; class Insecta; order Hemiptera; family Cicadellidae; genus Macrosteles; species Macrosteles quadrilineatus. The sequence continues at coordinate 103,273,574 of NW_026542602.1, read as the reverse complement.
CTAAAAACCATGTTCCCCCATCGGGACTGTTAGGGACTCATCGGATCTTGACTTCTATTGGTAAAACGAAGTTAAAACCAAAGTTTCATCCCTGAACTAATTTTTTTGTTTTTTTGGTGAATTTTAATCTATTTTGCCTGTACTAATAATAATTATTGAATGAGTGAAATGACATTAATTATTAATGTTGGACTGTACTAACTTCGGAATAACCAACCACCTGTATTTTTATAAACCGTAAGAAGTGTTATTATAAAAAACAGAATACTAAAGATCCTTAATTAACATAAAGCTTTAATAAATAATAAATATTATGTAGATACCATTCCAGCTTAGAACAAACCTAACTCTTTTCTGTTATTTCATTGTAAAAGACTAAGAGCTTATTTTCCTTTTTGTACTTAGAAAGTAAACATGAACATTTGTTATTAAACAATTTTCTAAGAGATATGTCTTTTTTCATTTCTTTGAAGACCTACTTAGAAAAGTACTCTACTGAATTAACTCTCATTCAAATTATGTATATAAGTAAAATCTCAAGCAACCAGCTATGTTAAAATCTCAATGCAGAATGTTGAAACTTAACTAGGTTATAGTAGTTTACGCAACGACCATGTTAAGATAGTGTTGTTAAGATTATTTACGTGAGTTCTCTTCACTAAATTTTTAATTACTAACAATTACTACTCATCAAAGATAGTTTTCATTAATAACCTCTCATTACCACTGACAATGATGCACATCAAACACTAATTGCACCACTCAACAATTAAATTGGCCTGAACAGTAGATTAGTTGAAGCATTACAATTGCGTATTACTTCTTTTCTCTCAATCCTTGAACCTCATTGGTCCGTTACCGTTTTGTTAAGTTAAGTGAATCTTTTCAATTCTTAGAACAGTATGATGTTTCAAAATAAATAAACTAATGAATGGTCAGGAAAATTAAACAAATTCTTTTGATACTGTGTTACAAGACCAACAGTCAATTTAAGAAACGTTGTTGTTTCCATTTCTTAAATTGTTTGCTGATCTTGAGTCAACTACCTTTATTTTGATACATGTAGTTATGTACAACATTTTAGGTTGGAACCGCAAGCGGATGTGGCAACATGCCTAGTGCAAAAAGGGTTTTTATTACAAACATTTGTATATTTACAATATTTACATGTGGTATTTAAATGATGCAAAATAAATATACAACGATGAAAACTGTAACAGTCATAAAAAATATAAAACTCTGTAAAAAAGCCATAAAAACTTACTGGTAAAACAATACTTTTCTCGGAATATTAAGATATGCTGATGCTATTATTGTTTTAGATGAGAACTAGACTACACCTTTAACACAAGTAAGACTCTATTAGAACTCCACATTTTATTTCATGCTGGGATGAAATCAGCAACCTTTCAATTTCAATCTTAATAAGATTGCAACAATCAATAAGAGATTTGCAATAAAGAATATATTAATAAACTTTGTCATATCAACAATATAAATGCAATTTTAAAACCCACGTTATTTTTAAGAAAAAATGGTTATGCTATAACAAGTTTTTAAAATATAATTCAAGAAGGAAAGAGATCAAAACTAATTCCCCCTATTGGTTTCAAGCAGTATGAGATGACAATTTCAGCTGAAAGAGCCTCAAAAGAGGTGTAATGTTTTATCTTAGTTTGAATCATTTTTTGTGTTATCAACTTATTGGACTGAAATTTGGCGAATTAGTTTTGTTCTCTTTTTTCTTTCTAAAGTGAAATAATTCTTTAGTAAAAATAAAATGTACCCAGACAAGTGGGAAGCATCAGCGAAGTAGTACAGAAACATTTGATAATTCATTTTACCAACATTGAATATTGAAACATGCAACATTTTAAACTATTAATATATGAAATTCAACAGGTTAAGTTTGTTTTGGAAAAACACATACCGTACCATACTATACCAATCTAAAGAAAATTAAACATAGTAATAATTAGTTTTTATTTTTACTGTATAAATGAGATCTAATTATTCATTACTGCTTAAATTATATCCCAAAGTTAACACAGTGAAAACAATATGCATAACTGAAAACCAAATTATGTTTTGAATCTAACTGTCATATCACTTGCTGATTAAATGTTTAAATGATTAAAATATGATTAATGATTTAAATGATGTTACTGATTAAATGTGTATATTATTTGGTGCCAATACCATTGGATGAATTTATCCATGGGCCTAAAAATTGAAAAAAATATGAAAATGAAGGTATATATTGAAATTGGAAATATGATAATATATGAAATATAATCTATGAGGGAATGTATGTAAAAAATTACTTTGACGCAGAAAAATAAAGCTTCAACATAAAAGTCAGTCTAAAGTAAACACAAAAGTTTACCACCTATATCACATACCTATTTCATCATTGTTTGGTTCCAGTTCTATAGTCGGTCTACTTGGTTTCTTTTCTGATTCATCCTCAATATCTTCACTCTCTTCATTATGATCCTCGTCCAAATCTGCCCAATCACTCACAAGGGTCTGTGCTGTTTTGGTCGAACTTTCACTTTCAGTCTGATGGTCGCTACTGATTTGTAGAAGAGGCTGGGAGATCTGACTTAGAGAATCTTTCTGGCTAACCGACTGAGAAATAATCTCTATCTTCTGGCTCTGACTTATCGGCTGAGAAGAAATAATTTCTACCTTCTGGAGCATTGGTTGAGAAATCATATTCTGAGTCTGGGTTTGACTTAGCTGAATGGTCTCGTTTTGAGAGCTAATTTTCTGCATCCAATCCGCATTTACAAGAATTGGTTCTTGCACGATGATCGATTGGTTTGCTTGAGTAACTGTTTGTACATTGGATGTGGCGTCGACTGAAGAGACTATTGTCACTGGTGTTCCAGTGGCAACGTGCCCATTCACTTTCATCCCATCCGCGTAAGTGTGGTCTGAGGGGGATATTATAGAAATGTTGTCACTGTTAACATAAGTTATTCCTGTTGATGGCGCAGAACTGACAAGAGCCGTGGTGTAAACTTGACCTGAATCTGCCATTATTTCTGGAACAATATATTCTTGGAGAGAATAGGTGCCATCAGGGTTCATTACATAAGCTGTAGGAGCGCCTCTTAGGATTAATTCGGTTGAACCTCCATCGATTACGAGAACATCATTGGGCATGTTTCTGTCTGTAATGTTAATGGATGTTGCTATTCCTGTAGCCACATTGTTCATAGCTTCTGATTCAGATGATGGCATCAATGGCACAGAGGGATTTTCCGTCAGGATAGTCATTCCTTGAGGAAGGTAGATTGTCTGATTTTGGCCTGAGACTGAATCAAACACTGGCACTTCTATAACGTCCATAGTTTGATCTCCCTTTTTTTCTTGGGAAGGGTTTTCAACTTCTGGTGAGTCTTCCGCTTTGTCTTCATCGTCATACATTTTTCTAATACTTTCTTCTTGATGGGAGGATCGAATGTGAGCTTTTAAGTTGATGTTCCTGTTAAATATTTTACCACAGTACTCGCATTCATAGTCTTTTTTAGCCGCTTGATCAGTTTGGTGGAGATTGGTCTGCATGTGTCCCATTAAAGCTCCATGACTTTTGAATGCAGCGTTGCAAAGTCGACAAATGAATTCCTTAGTGATCATTCCAGTATGGTTGCTTCGATGTTTAATAAGCAAACTTTCACTGAGAGCGATGTAATTACATTGGTCACACTTGGGAAAATGAATATTTCTTGGAGGAGCAATGTTATGCTTGGTGTAGAGATGATAAAGGTGAAGATTTCGTTTGCTCGCTTTGTGCCCACAATATTCACAAATCCTCGCATCTATTCGCTCGTTGTGTATCTCTTGCAGATGTCTCCTGTAGTTGTAGTACGTTTCAAATTTTAAAGGTCCATCTTCAGTCGCACAAGTTATACATGACCAAGGACCAGTAGTATTTTCCGCTCCGTTCGAGGCCTCTTTTACTTCTTTTTTTAGATTGTTCAAGTCTGATTTCAAGACTAAGTACTGAACTTTCTTCTTACTTTTTCCATCTTTATCTAAAGAGTTGGTGGAAGAGGAGAAACCAACAGGACTACTCCCTTGAATTTTCAACTTGATATTCTTATTTTTCATCAAGTCAGGAAATTTCTTCAATACTGTATTGATGATATTGGCATGATTGTAGGCACCGCCCAAGCTTTGAGGGGTTGCCGGTGTAGAGACAGCTGCTGCTGTGGAGGCGGAGGCTGGCGATGAAATCTTTTGTATGACGGAAGGAGTGGAAGTGGGAGGAGAGGCGGGAGTGGTGGAAGTAGTGGGGGAGGTGTTGGTTGTAAGAGAGGTGGTTGTGGTTTGAGAAGAGGAAATGGGGAGAGAGGTGGGAGTAGTGACAGGTATAGAAATAGAGGCAGAGTGAGAATGATTTACAGGTTGAGGATTGGATGGTGTTGCAACAGTCTTTGTTTCAGAAGATACTGCAAATCTGACTTTCTTGCTTGGGGAGGGAGAAGAAAAGGTTTTTAAGATGGGCTTCGGCGGTGGGGTTGTAGGTTTCAAGCTGCCAGCAGCGATCGAATCCTCTTCATCACCATCATCATCAATTTCATGAATAGACTCAAAGTGGCCATCGTCGTAGTCATCTTCTTCTTCTGTTGATCCTCGAATTACTTCTGACGCTCGAGCTCGCTTGCCAAGCTGAAACAAAATCAACCTTATTTCAAGATAATGAAAAAGATAACTCTTATAAAGAAGGTTTATAGAGAACAAATATTATTATTTTGGCACAGATATGTAGATGACATAAAATGACAATCATGTTAGTCAGACCTTAACCTTTGACTATTAATACAACTGTATCCAATAGTCAATGCCTTAACTGAAATCTGAATGGAGTATGATCAAAATTCGAATTAGTTTTTTTGAGTAAGCGAGGTTTGAGTTATGAAGGTGCTATACCAACAATTTGAGATACCAAGACGTTGGATTCTGACAATGAAGTTACATCACAACCTTCACAACTCGACTTTTATGTACAAAACCTTTATAAATCGAACTCAAGCTATTTGTACATTCTTAGGAACTGTGGAATTAAAATAAAACAATATATCTTGCATACAAATGGTATACTGAATGGTCTTCCCTTGCAAAATCGGTCCTGATATAGGAATGTTTTATCTCCACACTGTTTTAAACACGTTAAAACACATTTGTCCACATCTTTAAACTCATTGTTTTTACATATTTTCTTATTGATTATTCCATCTTCAGCACCATACTTTCCCCGGTTTTTCAAAATCTCCGATAAAGTTTTAGGCGGAGTACCAAATTCCCTGCCGATTTCACCTTTTTTCTTTAACCCATCATCAACTGCCTTAATCACTCTTTTTTGTCTAAGTTTTACACTTACGCTTAACTGGAGACATGAAGCTCAACGCACACAAAATTATCTCAATAACTGGCAGACTTACTAGCCATTGCCTAACAAACAAAGAAAGTTGGATTTTTCATGTCTTGACAAGAATCAAAACACTGCTGCCTAATTGCACTGTACGGCAAAATTTTCTGTTATTGAGGCCCATGGTGCGAACTTTGACTTATAAAGGTATAGACTTTGAGTTATTGAGGTTGTGTATTACTGATCAAAAAACGATTAAATTGTTTTCGTATGAAGAAAAAAACCTAGTTTTGTATGAGAAAAACCAGCTCGCACATGTCTACACTCAAACTTAATGCAAATTACGTACAAACCCCTATTTTCCGCTTGGCTAAAAGCCCTGGCAAGCATTTCAGAACACTGATAGGTTTATTTTTTTAATTTGAATAACCTTTTTCCTCCAACAGGAGGTTTGAAATAGGTGGGTGTTAGGATTACAGGGGTTAGAAATGGTTGGATTCTGGAGTACCAATCGATTTCATGAACAATACCTAGGAACAAGAGGTAAATAATTTTACCGTAGACATTGTGGGCATTCTTTCAACTGAGTCTACTGAGACTACAGGCTTGGGTTCTTCACAAGGAGTTATGATGACCTGAGATTCATACGAGAGGTTCTCAAAAGTTTCGGTAAAATCAGGAATTCCCTCCTCATCGCACAACTCGAACCTTGATGGCTTCGGTTCCACAGGTACAGGGGGTGGCGGCAGCGGCTTCCTACAACATACATCAACTTAATAATAAACTTACAGATGACTAGGCCTACTTGGTAAGGGAGACAACCGACAAAAATTTGAGAACTTGATTGCATTCATAATATGTTACGTTTGACATTAAATAGTTTTTTTTTAGTTAATAGATACTTAAAAATACAGGACAAAATTTAGGTTATTTCTAGTTTAAAATGTCTTAATAAAATTATTTTGTTACCTTACAATATCCTTGTTCGATGTTGGTAGATAAACTACATGTTTCGTGGCGACTGCCACATCCTCAGGTTTATCCTCTTCTCAGATTCCAAATGTGATGTCTTTTACGTGTGTTCTATGTTTTTTATTTTAAGTTTATGACGAATCTGAGAAGAGGATAAACCTGAGGATGTGGCAGTCACCACGAAACATGTAGATTATCTACCAACATCGAACAAGGATACTGTAAGGTAACAAATTAGTTTTATTAATATAAAACAATATCCAGAAGTAGGACGACGAATTCTAAAATGTCTTACTTTTATAGGGGGAAATTGTTGGCAATTGGATAACTGAAATTTTTAGACATCCATAATATAAATCCCAAAGTACCCATGAACTTTTGAGAAAACTACAAGTTACACCCCCATAAACCATATATTTAAAATGTTCGTCATGGCAAGAAACCTTGCACAAAACTAACAATTATTTCATAAATTGCCAATTGCCCTTTTAGGTCGTAATTCTTTTCGAAAAATAACTTTTCATATGCCTAATGTTAAAAATAGGCCTACATCAGCTGTTCTTATTTATATGTTGTTCTTTCAATTTATTACCTTGTTAAAATCATGTGTGATTATTTGTTTGTATTACTGTATTCTGTTTTGTTTATTTCAGCTTAACTTAACCAATCAATAGTTCCTTTAACTGTGTATTATCATTGATACTACACAATTAGTCCGTGTATATTCAATGGTATTATAAGCAAAATGTTAAGCAAAATTAATTTAAATATAACATAATGTAGCCTACCTTTGTAACTACTCAACAAGTAGGGTTAATGATTGAAAAATTGACTTAACAACGTATATCCTTGTGACGCCTTTCAAGGTCACAAGGATCACTTGACAGCAGGTAAATTCACCAGTACACGGAAACAAAGTATTGTCTAACTATCCAGCTTGCAAATTAAACTAATTAGATTTATGTAACTACTAAATAGAATGTTTTATTTGGATGAAAAAATAGTTACTTACCTAGTTACAGATCGGCAAAATTCCTCTGGTATGTTAATAGTTGTCCTCTGTTTCCATATCGGCAATCTAAAAGCATGTAAAGGCGATGAATGAATAGACAGCACTTTGAAATACCGTAGGTATAATTCTTTAGTATGTGTACTTTTTACATTAGGGAAATTGGTTAATTTCTTCAAGTTTAGTTCTCATCCAAACTAACGGTGCTTTTACACTTTACATACAATTACATGAACAATAAGAAAATAAAATTATAAAATTATTTTAAAAAACCAACAATTTGTAGTACCGTAACTGATTATCTTCGAAACCTATGTAAGTAAAAGCCCTCACTCACTGACTCATTCATCACTAATTCTCTACCTTCCTGACTAACTAGAAGGCTGACATTTAGTATAGGTACCGGTACTCATTATTCAGGCTACAAATGGGAAAGATAAACCGTTTTCATAATGATTTTGCCAAAGGGTTGGGCCCTTAAAGGCCCAATGTTATCTTATGGAAATTCAATCTTTGCCATTCATTTGAATCAAACCTGTATAGTGTATAGACTGTACCATATGTTGGAAAAATTTTTTGTAACATCTGTTACAAAATGTTTGTCTTGTTTGTTTTTATTAAGATTTAAATATTGTGGGTTGACCTGTTTTGTAAAAAATATACTTCGTAAGTGTTGTGTTCTTGTTCTTAGCTAGGTACTAAAAATAAGCTAATAGGCCTAACTGTAGGGCTCGTGGTAAGACCTGGGCCCGGGACCGATTTACTTCTGTGTTTTGAGGTCCCCAGAGGCCAAAAACGCTATCTAAATACAAAGGAGTGTTTCAAAATGAATATCGGGGTTTTAACGCTTTAAAACTTTTATTACAATAAATAAAAGCATTAAATAAATTGTGCATTAAACAAATTGTCATTTATTTCCTCGCTATAAATGACACATCGAAAAAAAAGGGGAAATTCGCTAAAAGCAACTCAAAGAGTATAAGCTTTCAAATTTAACAAAGTTGATCCAGTAGAAATGTAGAAACTGTAGAAGTGTGTTAGAAGCTTTGGTTGTACAAAGTTTAAAATTAATCTCTAACTCTGTATTTTTTCACCACTATAAATTCGGAGGATTCTTATCTTTTTAGCAAATAACTTGTAAATGGTGAGAAATCGACCAAAGTGGAAGGTAATACTGTATTCTGAAAGATAATAAAATTTCATACAAATTACTATTATGCATTTCTTGAAAATGCTCAAATGTGAAAACTCCCTTGCCCTTGTCAATGTAAACAATAGACAAAGTAAACTATCGTCTTTACTTTCGGTGTGTCAATGCTCTATAAAAACTTTACTTGCATACACCTACTCTAATCAAGATCCGAAGCCAATCACGCATAACTATCCCACCATAGGAGCTGAAAATGTAGGTATGCACTATGCAGGTAAGCAGAGTTTTCATGTCTGCAAATCTTACAAATGCTTTTTATATTGCAAATTTTCTGTATAGAAATATATCATCAGAGATTAGAGACCTACAGGTATCTCTTCCGGTTTACAAACAAGCTGTAAGCAGTTGGCAGTCGGAGATTGGGCTCGATCAGTCTGAGACACTTACGGTTCAGTATACAATACCTAAGGAGATTAACACTTCACAAATACGCCAAACCATATTTAATGCACATTAACTCGACCACTTGTTGCTTAGTATTAACTGGTCCTGTAGCTGTCTCATAGCTTAGTTTTAAATATATTGATTAATTTTGATTTATTTTTATACTAATTTCAACTTTTGTAATGGAACTCGTCCCATTGCACAGGTCTTGCACGGACTATGCGGGACTATTTTTTCGTATGTCTAATATGGATATAGATTGTAGAATTTTTGAAAAAAAAAAAAACAGATTTTGATTTGATTTTGGTTTGGAGACCTGGGCCCTGTTTCATAAAAATACTAGTCTAGTAATTACTAGTCTAGTAAATACTAGTCCCGTATTTACCTGTCCTACTAATTTGTGTTTCATAAACGTTTTCATACCGCTAGTAAATACTAGTGTATTTTACTAGTCACGTGACCAAAACTACTAGTCACGTGACCAACTTTACAAGGTAAACTTTCAAAACAAATTTCTAACCTCAATCACGGGTTTTCAAACCCTTTATAAAGGGTTTTAATTTTGTTTTCATTTGATACAAAAAGGAAATAGTTGTAGAAACGCAGTGTTTTCTTTTAATTAATAACTATATAAACACATAGGTAAAACAATCACACATTATTTATCAAAACGCTATTATTTATATTCATCAATGAGCCCCCGACACGCCGGCGCGGCGCGGCGTCGCGTCGCTGCAATCAACACGGTGATTGTAGTAGCCGGTTGTAGGCCTAGTTACGGCGCTCAACAGTTGGGTGGAAGTTGATCTGTTGCTGCCGCATTCGCTGTGATTTGTATAGTTTTTGTTTTATTCTGACATATAAAATTAAGCTTGCTATGAGTAAAGAAAAGAAGGCTCAAATTTCGAATGTACTGTAATTAAATCGTCTAAGGACATTTTGTTTATTGGAACGGTTACAAGTACCCTTACCTATGTTTTCAAATATTCGAATACATAAGGATATTTGGGTTAAAAACCATTTGGTGATATTCTAATTTTGAGTCTACAAACCATGAATAATAAGCCTAAACGTTTATTGATGTAACAAATAATTGCAACGCCGTTACAAGCAATGGAGAAGTAGGTTTTCAAGTATAGTAAAACATGGCATAGGCCTAGTCGCTACGGCAGGGCGTAGCTCAGAGGAGGTAGAGTTCTCGCTAGTCATGTGGCGGGTCCCTGGTTCAAATCCATGCCACTAACTATATTTTTTATTCCTTTAATTGAACTTTTACATGTTTTTACATTAAAATAACATAATCAACATCTAATTATTTTATTACTTTGAATAACAAATTCAGAATACCAAAATGGATTAAAAGTAATGTTTTTTATGATAAGCAGTTCAGTTCAACGCCCAAAAATCAAATATATGCCTACAAAATTGTTAGTGCATCACAGGGTTTCAGCACCTCAAAAAATACAATGCAACTCCTCTTTAAAATTGTCTTACTATTATTTCCTATTAAAATATGTTTTTAATAAAACCGAGAGCCTTGGGTGTAAAATAATCTGATTAATGTTGCAATGTTGGATACATTTGTTACATCTTTGTATGCAATACGGTATGCGATGCAGTTTTAATTTGGTTTTTCAAAGCTTAAAAATCTTTTCTCTGTGATAGCTAATAGTTGATATAACCATGAAATTTAACTCAAGTAAAATTAGACTAAAATTTCACAGAAATTGATTACTTAATTATAATTAATTCTAATAGGGCGATTGTACATACATTATAAAATTCTATTTCCCTCATTTTGTACTACGCCACATTTATTGATTGTAATTTATATCAAATAATTATCATTTTAGCACTCACAGATCTATTTTTATCTTAAATTGCAAACGTGAGCCAATTTGCACTTGCAAAAAGAACTCAATAATTCATTTTCTTTTATGATGTGAGTAATGAAATAACTCTCTTTCCAAAAATACTAGTCTACTTCAAATAATACGGGTGTAGAGAGGTTGTTAGGAAATGGCAAGTATTTACCAGTGTAACTTACAAGAGTAAAACTTTATGAAACACGTTGCTGTCTACACTAGTAAAAACCACTAGTAATACTAGTCCCTACACTAGTAACTAGTATTTTACACTAGTAGGTTTTTGAAACGTAGACTTGTAAAATACACTAGTATTACTAGTCCATGGACTAGTAAATACTAGACTAGTAGTTTTATGAAACAGGGCCCAGCAGTAAACTCTCTATTCCTTAGTTGAAAATTCTATCAGTGACAGTGAAATATTCTTGTTTTGCTTAAGTAGTGTTCAATTTTGTGTTTCTCGTGCCAGTTTAGACTCTTTCCCATTCCAGATGATTTGGCAAAAGAACATTTTAAGAAATTACAAATTTTTACAGTTTATGGGCAATATATTTATGCAGCAATTAAAAAAAAAATGAATCTGAGCAAGTAAAAAATTCAGTGCAAGTTTGTCCAACCTCACTAATTGAAATTTTTTGAAAAATCCTTCATACGCTGGTAACAATTTTCTAAAATTTGTTCCTGAATTCATAAAAAAAGAAACAAACGTATCTAAATTCAAGAAAATTCTAAAAGAGCATATAATAAATCTAACATTATGTTCTTTTGATGAGTTTTCCACCTCCCATAAATAGAAATAGGATTTTTATTTTAAGTATTCTGACACTAGGCTATTCACTGTACCACCAATGTACATGATTTACGACGAATAAAGATGTTTGAATATGAATATGAATATGCTCACTACAAATCCCAACAATTAAATCAGTATTTTACAAACCTACCAACAGATATCCAAGCATCTAAATTTGCTGACTTCAAATAATAAGCAAACTTAATGATTTTCGGAGACTTTTACAAGCTATTTGTCAAATATAGGTCTAACCATACCAAATATGATAAAATGAAGCATCTTCCCTCACAATAAAACTCCCCCAGCACTGGTCAAAAGTCAATGAAAGCCGACAAATTCAAGTAAAAAAGATGTGAACTTACTTTTTCCCTGGCAGGATAGATGAAGTAGGGGTAGATGTTTGACTGGACGAGGTGGGAGTGGGGGAGATAGAGGGAGAGTGTGATGGAGACGTTTCAGACACCTCACCACCAGTCGGAGTTGCTTGGTGTTGCTTCGATATGAATCTCTTTATGGTAGGGTGTGCGACGTTGTGTAGTTGTGAACTTGGCACGGACGCTGACTGAAAAAACATTGTAAATGATTTCATTTACACTAGCAACAAATCATATTATTTGTAGGATCCATACGGATGTAGCTCTTTTCAACAGCAAATTTCCTGGCACGTGTCAAGTATGGTTTGTAAAAATAAACTTTAATGCTGGAGGACAATGATTAGCTGTTGTTGACTAAATGTAAATCATCAATTTCATATAGGACAAAGTGTTGAAGAAATCTTATGAAAATTACCTACTAATGTTACATATACAGTACAAGGGAATTGGTTTATAACCTAGTTCCTTTACCATTTTGTTGTTACGGCCTTTATTATGTTGTATTTGAACTTAAATATGAATTAACTATGAAAATATTGATACTGACTAAGATCAGCTATATTTTTGGAATTTTCTCCGTTACCAATAATTGTACAAAAACACTTTGATATACTAAATTATTTGTTTTTTTTTAAGCTTTTTAATAAGGTCTAGAGATAAATTGGAAAAGTTTGTATTTTGAGGGTCAATAATTTATTTTTGTAAAAAAATACAACCGACTTTAAACGCTCTAAAAAGAATGAAATAATTTCAATAAAGTAAACTTTTGTATTAGACAAGCTCACGTATTTTAAGTCGGCGCGGCTCTATGATGATTTTTGATACAAAATTGAAAAAGGGTGTCCATATTGCAGGTGACTATCTATAACTAAAGGTGTTAATCTGCATGTATTTTTCATAGTTATGCGTTAAGTGTTATTTTATTACCATAATCAGAGATCGGCATTATAGTGGTATTAACGAGTATCTTTAAAAAGATTATAACGCACTTAAATGTTTCTAACTTGGAAAAGTAACGTTTTAATACTAAACTAGCTTCTTTTCCCTATCATAATATCAAACTAAATTATTTTCCTATTCATATAGAACATTTGTGTGTGTTATTTTCATAATGCATTTATTCTGAATTAAACATAAAATACAAGAAAATATTTCCTTTAATATATAAACAAAACAGTTCAGTATGTTTTTATTATATTTATGTTATCCAGCTACAATTTATTGATTTTCAAAATACACACACAATATTTAATTTCAATCTTATTTTCAGTTTGAGCCGCGCCGACTTCAAATGCGTGAGCTTGCCTAGTACAAAAGTTTACTTTATTGAAATTATTTCATTCTTTTTAGAGCGTTTAAAGTCGGTTGTATTTTTTTACAAAAATAAATTATTTCATAATTTTAAGTGACTGTATGATTTTTTTATAGGCCTATATTAATTATGTCCTTCGTGAAGAACAAGCAGGATTCAGGGAATCTCGATCGACAACAGACCACATCAACACTTTGAGAATAATCATTGAACAGTTTGTGGAGTATCAAGCTTCATTATATATAGTTTTCGTGGACTTTGAAAAGGCCTTCGATTCTGTCAGTAGGAGGAAGATGTGGGCTGCAATGGAAGCTTTTGGAATTCCTCACAAAATCATAAGGCTCACACAAAAGATGTATGATGGATACATTTGCCAGGTGGAACACGCTGGGAGCCTCTCAGAACCAATCACAGTGGAGTCTGGAGTAAAGCAGGGGTGCCTCTTGTCACCAATATTGTTTATAATGACGCTTGATTGCATGCTTCGGAAGGCAACAAATAGAAACCGAGGCATAAGGTGGGGGTTGCATAGCCGCCTAGAAGAACTGGATTTTGCAGATGACTTATGTCTCCTTGCAGAAAGCTTCCGTGACATTGAAATGAAACTAAATGATCTCCGTGTAGAAGCTTCAGATGTTGGGCTTAAAATAAATGGAAGGAAGACCATGGAAATGCGTATAAATGCACTTAACAATCAAGTCTTGCAGCTACACAACAAAGACATTGAGAGCGTAACTGAGTTTTGTTACCTTGGTAGCATGGTAGGACTGGATGGAGGAACAGACCTAGATATCAAAAGCAGAATTAGGAAGGCCAAGGGAGCGTTTGCCCAACTACGCCCTGTGTGGACATCAAGGCAGATTCTGCGGAAGGCAAAATTAAGACTGTTCAACTCCAATGTCATGTCTGTCTTGCTATATGGCTGTGAGACCTGGAAGATTAACAACACAGAAGTGCAAAGCCTACAAGCATATGTCAATAGGTGCCTGCGGTACATTTTGAAAATCTGGTGGCCTAATGTGATAAGAAACGAAGATCTTTGGATGATAACCAAGCAAGAACCAATCAAAAAGATTATCACCAGAAGAAGGTGGAGATGGATTGGCCATACGTTGAGAAGGCCGCAGAGCTGTATAGCAAGACAGGCACTAGACTGGAATCCGCAGGGAAACAGAAAGCGGGGCAGGCCAAAAACAACATGGAGGAGAACCATAGAAAGAGACCTAGCAAGAAGACAGCTGACGTGGAGACAGGCCAAGGCACTTGCTGAGGATCGAGACGGGTGGCGAGATTTCGTCGAGGCCCTATGTTCCACCTAGGAACTCACGGAAATAAGTCTATATTAATTACTTGAGGTTTTTTGATAAGCAAAACAGTTTGAAACAATCAAAGTTTCCACAGAACAATAATTATTTTAAAACTGCTTGAGTCACCTGTTCAGGTTACATAATCAATGGGTATAAAAATAAACATTTTTAGATAATCCTTAAGAAAGAAAGAGTTGTCCATTACATTAGGCCTAATGAAAAACTAATTATCTTTTCTAGATACATTGAAATGTCAGACATCATCATTTCCTGCAATCGGTGTACTTCTACATTATAAAAAGAAATACAGTAACGTCTCAAGCCTTTTGGAACAATATGAAGGTTATTCCTTAGCTACCAGCACTAAAAAATCTCTCAAAAGTGGAAAATTGGTCGTTAACACGTATAGTACCTTTGGAAAATATTGTATGAAAGATTGGTTCAGCTAAAAGTGGTGTAAGCCATGTAGGGGGGTTTGTTTTCTCAAGATATAGCCTAGTCGAAATTGCAAATCATCTTCCTCTAGGACTTTCCGAAGCAGGCATAATAGTATTGATATGATATAGTACAGTTGTCGCAGCAAGTCTGGGTGCGCGGACCCTTGTGTACTAACCGTCCCCCACGCCAAAGCCATGAAGACAGCAGTGAGGCACTGAACAACCCCAGAGAGCCGTGTGGGCCAGATGTTTTTGGAAAAGAGCAATAAACACTCCCCTCTACACCCCGCACCCTAGCGCGGCCGCGCGCCCAGACTAGCTGCGACTACTGTAACTGGGTAGAGAATATCAATAAACATTCCACATCTGCAAATGCATGTTTAGTAATTAAAATATTTAACACTTTTAAGACAATTGACGATTATGCACTGTCACACTTCTTAGGTCGTGTAAGGAATAATTGCATTTAATTTATATTTAGACCTGTTTTACGAATGCTTTGGTTTTCACAATACACCTTTATTTGTCAATATCATACAGCTATTCACTGAAACATATATGTTTTTGTAAGTCAGAATATTCAATACTAAAAACAGAATTACTGTATACACAAATCAGGTCAAACGTTAAAATACATTTTGTATAGTAACCAAAACAAAATGCATTTTTCTCAATGTAATTCATTTAGGCTCCATGGCAAGAAATAGTTTATTGATCAATATGAAGCAACTGTTTCATGAAGAATTGTCTGTAGCTTCATTTAAATGGTTTCAACTAACAGCTGTAGGAATGTTATTATTATTTATTGCCTTCTCTGCACAAATGTAAACAATCTGCACAAATGTAAACAAAATAAATGTTGAATATTTTTCACCGAAACAAATATTATACTTAAACATAATATATAAGGTACCAAATAGAAACTCTCCTGGTTATTTTGGTGGTGGAACACCACTGATCGGTAAAAGAATCACAGAGAAATTGGTGAACATACATAGAAAAAAAAACATCGCCACAAACAAATTGAGAACCTCCTCCTTTTGTTGGTAGTGGGGAAGTCGGTTAAAAATGAAAAAAAACACAATTTTTTACCCCATAAAACCCTGTTCCTATGGTCTGATCATGCTGGTTTGCGAACTCATTCAAGGTTATCCCGACTTACACCTTTAAACCGAATTTCATCAAAATCGGACAAAAATAACTCAAGTTATCTTGTTCACGGACAGATATCTATATTATTAATACGCTACATGAAACTTTGTGAACAATTAATTTTTTTTTGTTTTAAGATTTAATCCCGCATATTATATACCAAAATGTTCCTCTAGGTGTGTTGATTTGCAAACTGACCTTCCTTTTTTAAAAAAGTCTCTTGGACTCTGCCCCAGTGGGTTTTCAAGTTCTTATGTTATCCTTGTGAAGAACATATTTGTTTACATTATGATCAGCTGCATAATTTAATTGCTGGTTATATTTTAGTTGCAATTTAAGGAAATGTGTGCTACAGACATTTATGACTTGGTTAAAATTAACTATTACTATTTGAATTTGGGTTGGCGTAAATATTACAAAAGAAAAAAGCGAGAAAGTCTGGACAATTTGATATAGGCCTATACTGAAAATAAACCCGAATTAACACTGTGCTGCATTTCTTGATAAATCATTGAAAGAGCCAATTTGCAAACTATGGAAACATAGGAAATTCATAGAACACCACCAAGTAGAAAAAATAGAAATATTTTTTTTATTTATAGGTAATTGTTATTATGGACAACCTAATGCGGCTAAGAGTGGGAAACATTAGTAGAAAATGTGAAAAACAAGATCAGCTTTTGAAAAATGAAAGATATTTACAAGAAATTTTGATTATATCGAAATGTTGTGTACATCGTGAGTATTTCCATAATCTTTGAGTTGACTCTTTTAAGGTCATTGGAAATTATGACTGTTATTCATTTTAAAATAATGCCTTTAATACTTTGCAATTGCTCGAATTCAAGCAACAGGTACACTAGTTTTTTTCTCTTTTTTTAAATTTTGAACTAATTTTTGTGTGTTTATTTTTGGGTCTATTTAATTTATAAAGAGATTCTGCACATCTACAGGAAAATAGCTTTCTAACAGTATGCGTAGATATTCCCTGCGATGCACACGAGCTGAAGAAAAAGGTTTTAAAGAAACACGCTTGCCTATTAATATATAGATAATTGAACATATTCCCATATCTCTCAAGTAAACTAGTACTAACAAATATATGTATGTTTTGGAAACAAGTTTTTATGCTAACATTAGCCTATTTTATATAAATACTAGCAGAGTACCCGTCCTTCGTACGGGGTTGGAATATAAGTATAAAATGCTTATTGCAGTTATACTCAAGCTTTGCGTTTGCAATAAGGGAGGACACTATTTTTTATAAAATTAGCTTTTTTAAATTTACAGTATTCTATAGTATTACACATCTACCATAGCCATAATGTTCTACAGTAGAGTCCCGTTAGTCCGAAATGGTTGGGACCGGGCCCATTTCGGATTACCGAATATTTCGGATTAAACGTTTTTTTTATTAAATTTTTATTTTTTTTGTCTTTGGACGCAGGCACGAGCCCGGGATTGTTTTTCACATTACTTAAGGCTAGACCTAGTGGCTGCAGCATTATCACTTACAGTTATAAAATCCATTTTTGATTTGGCGGACGAAAATGAAAAATGTTACAGTAATAACAAAAATGGTGAAATATTTAATAAAATACTCCACAAAAAAGTCTATCTCACCCGGCCACTACAGAATACGTTGACAAGGTACAGCTAACTGTGTTAAAAGTTAAAAAAAAAACTTTAAAAAAATTCAAAAAATTTTAAGTTTCAAAAAATTTCAAAAAAAAAATTCAAAAAATTTCAAAAAAATTTCGAAAAATTTCAAAAAGTTTCAACAAATTTTTCATTAAATTATTAAATTAAATTATTCATGAAATTAAAAACAAACATAACTGTAAACAATCCTACTTTGACAGTTAGTTCTCATTTAGTAGGCCTATCACAGTTTTTGGTTGCTGCTTGATAGCTGTTACATAAATGCAAAAAAAATATAGTGCTGCACCCTGTTGGTAAATCTTATAACTTTTTAATGCTTTTCCATATCATAGAACCAACTTTTTTAGTTGAAACAGCTGACTAAATTCTTTAATTCCCTTTAAATATGAATACTCATAAGGTTAACATGGGGAATTACAGAGCCGCTGGGGCGGAGCCCGAAAGGATTTTTGAGATAAGAATATGCCTATATGTTAATCGGGAATGTAAGCCATCATCATGCCAAATTTCAGCCCAATCCGTCCAGTGGTTTATGCGTGATTGAACTTCAGACACCCAAACAAACAAACACACAAACTTTCACATTTATAATATTACTAGCTGGCCCGACAGATGTCATCCTGTCCAAATGTGGTTTCATGTCAAATGCTCATTCATTTTCAAGATGAGCTTGTTCGCATCGCCCAATCACGTCCTGGTTGAAGTTCGTTTGCTACGCTTTTCGCCTTTAGGTTGGAGGTCGTTCGCTGCGCTCACTTGCCTTCAAGTTTAGCTCGTTCGCTACGCTAACTCACCTCTAGGTTGAAGTTGGTTCGCTACGCTCACTCACCTTTTGCTTGCAAATTAGCTGTTGTCATAAATTTAAAAAAATAATAGTGCTGCACCCTTATGGTAAACCTATTAACTTTTTAATGCTATTGAACATAACAGAATCAAATTGTTTAGTTGAACCAGCTGTTAAGATTCTTTAAATCCATTTAAATATAAGTACTCATAAGGTTAACATGGGGAAACTCTAGAGCCACTGGGGTGGAGCCCATTGGACGGATCACAAAATTGGTGGTGGATAAACCTATTCCATGATATTGTACACGTATGTACCGTAAGTTTCGTGGCAATCGGTCCAACGGTGTACGAGCTCATAACGTTCAAACATACAAACTTCCTCGTTTATAAATATAGATATAAATATGTCTTGCCAATACTTAGCGCTTACAAAATCACAACCTGATTACAACAAATTCAGCATGGTGTGTTATATCGTAAATCAATCTACATAATTTATAAAATTATTTATTTTTCAGATATTAAATTAAAGCAATAAATAATCATGGTAAATCATGGCTAAAAAGTTTAAATAAAACGAACAAACAAAATCGTGTTGGGCCAGTCGGACTGACAATATACCGCCTGATTTGAATTTGTATACAACAGGGTTTGGAAGGAAGAATAAAGAAACTCTGTGTAGCCTGGTTATTGACGAGCCAACACAGTTCATATAATCGCTGCGAGACTGTGTCAACTTTTCTCTAGCGGAAAAAATGTATAACACTGTTGGCGGCACGCTGTCAGCCTGATTGGCCCAACGCCTTTATTCTCCAAGCTTGGTGTTGGGCTGATTGGGCTGACATGATAGTTAAAGTGTTAAAATAAATGATTTTTTCTATCAACTATCAAGTATTCAAAGGACTTTACCTGCTTTTGCAGTATTTCAATAATGTAATTCATTCCCAGCTGTTTGGCTACCAAACAAAGACGACTCTTCTCTCCAGCTACATACTCAAGTTTACCAGTGTACATGCAGCTGAAACACCAAATAAAACTGAGATTAATCAGAAACTTAAGTAAAAATTATTTTTTAACTCTTCCTGGGCCTTGAACAGATATATCCGTCTTGATAAATTTCTTTTCTGGACTGAGGTCTTAGCTATGGGACGAAAAATCGGTCGGTTGTCCGTGCGAGCGAATCATTCGCACCAAAACATTTCAAAAATGTGGATAAGCATGGGAGCGTCCTAGTTGGGCGACCGACGATGCAAGCGACGGTGCCGTACGACCGACCGACTATTGCGGTTGTAAACCTTGGAAGAGTGAGGCATTAAAATAAGGCTTTCTGGCACAGAGTTTGGCCGCATAGGCCTAATGTTTGTTGTCTTCAATGTTAATTCCTTCTTTAATTTGGCAACGATGTAGTCAAATGTATCCATTGACATCCTAGTGTAGTTTTTAAAAAGTTCAAGATACAATCTCATCAACTTTTTCATTCAAATGATGAATCTCACCAAATTCATACCTGTCCTTAGAATTCTCATTTCTAGCACTCCTGCATCCAAATATTTTTTTTTTTATCCAAGCATGAATTGTAGAAGAACTGTCTAGCAGCACGAGCTTACGTCTTTTCTCAACTGATAACATGGCAACAATGGTCGTCAGTTACTGCGACGACTGCACGGCTCAGTGTGGACACTCAATTCCGTCGTCAGACAAGAATCGCTCGCACAGACGACCGACCGATTTTTCGTCGTTCAGCTAGGGTGGGGCTAAAGACGAATATATCCGTCCAAAGAACATATTGATATAGGCCTACATTGTTTACAATACAAATGAACAATATACTGCATTATAAATGGGTTATTTTTTGTGTGATTGGCAATAATAAATAATTTGAGGGATTTCATACTTGGCATTGAAAATAATAGTAGGGAATGTGATGGATTTGATGAACCTGAAGAACAGTCTTTACATAGTGGAAGTCTTGGTAGGGAAAGGGAATGTGGACACAGGAGGGGGAACTGAATGGTTTAGATTTACTTCAGAATGATAGATAAATTTTTATGAATATAAAAAAATCAAACAAGGGAAGGAATAATAAGGTTTACTGATATGTCCCTCTACCGCCCACAAGAATACTCCAGATTATTGGCAATTTGTTCAAATTTCATGATTATCACTACGGGCGGCAGACAGATATATCTGTCTAGCTTAAGTTTTCTTTAGGCTTAACCCATCAAATCAAATTTAATTTTTTTCATAACTTTAGTAGGCCAACCAAAATTAGTTCAGTGCTAAGGAAAATCTGTCTATGATCCATGAATTATTTCAAGAAAATTAAATATAAAACATAACCTTAAAGTTTTAAAATATTTTGGCAAAAAATAATTAAGCTCCAGCCCTTTATTTAATTTAGGACTAAAAAGGGTTCAAATAAAATTGTTTACAAAATTTTATGAAATTTTGCATTAATATTATTACGGTTTGATAACATAAGTATTTTTTAACACTAATGGAAAAAAAAAACTGTAGTAGACTGAATAGTCACTATTTATCACTATTTATTCGGGAAAGTAACGTAGATCAAAAGATGAGATGCTATATGAAATAACAGGTGTATGAGTGAACTTTTAAACTATCTAGACCTCAACAAAATTAAGAAAATCCATACAATTGTATAACTACCTGTAGTCTACTTTATTTCAAAAATAGCCTACTATTCATATAATTTGACAAGTTCACTTACTCTATTAGTGCTCTAACGTGTGCAGGTTTGATGTTCTTGGGCATGTGCAGGACAACTGCGCCAGAGGCAGGAGGTAATACATCAAAAAAGCCACTACACGCTTTTAAAATCACTTTATGAGCCTGCAAAACAACATGTTTAGTCAATCCTTTATTTTTACATTACCTTACATTAAAATTCAGCAAAGCTGACGTGACAGATGAAATTGTCAGCTAAAAACAAAGCTTAAGACAAAAAAAAAAACAAAAAAAACATAAATTACTAAAATTCAGTCAACACATCGTTAATAAAAAGTTAAATAACATTATAATATGCCTTATCAATTAACAATTTAGATACGTCCAGATAATTTGTTGTACATTTGTTCCCTAAATGCTGTGGAAGATTTTCAAGAGCAGTAAGCCTGTGAATGGGCAGTTGTAAATCATCTTGGTTCCTAGTCAAGCATTGATTGTAATTTTCATTGTAAAAGTAATTTAAATTTTTTTCAATAAACAGTAAAGTTTGTAAAATATACCTCCCCCATAAAAACTTTTGAAAAATAATAACTCCAAACTAGCGTTTTTATGCAATCAAGACATAATAATTTTTAAAAAACAGATTGGTATTTTAATTGGGATTATTATATTTAACCTATTTGATTAGGGTGTTCAAAAATAAAATCATGAATTTAAATTAAGTTCATTGGACG
The DNA here is from genome assembly GCF_028750875.1 of Macrosteles quadrilineatus. NCBI lineage: Eukaryota > Metazoa > Arthropoda > Insecta > Hemiptera > Cicadellidae > Macrosteles > Macrosteles quadrilineatus. The sequence continues at coordinate 103,251,509 of NW_026542602.1, read as the reverse complement.
GAACTTATCCTTACTTAGAAATCTCCTCAAAACAGGATAGCTTTACCAAGTGCACCTAAACAGTGGGAATGCCCGTTTGGGCATTATCTAAGCCAAAATTGAACAGTACAAACATTTAAATCCTTTTCTACTTTTACAGGATTTTTGATATTGTGTAATAACTAAAATCGGGGTTTGGCGGGCCTAGCAGCTTTAACTTAACTCTCTGTGTTAAAACTTACCACCCACATACATTGTAGACATATTTTTAACCGAATTAATAGTTCATTATTAGCACTAAACAACACTTCTAGGTATATTAATAAATTAACAACTCAAATACCGGCGCGCATGGCACAATAAACATAACCTCACGAATCACTACAGTATTCGCTTATTTGACTGATCAGTGATCAAATAATAATAATTGTGATGACGGATCGCAGCACTCAGCGCTCGTTGTGGCAATAGTTAAAACTACCCTACACATTCCTTCCACCCCTATCACGCTTGACAACAAAGTAAAAAAAAATCCTAGCCTGACGCCGCCACTGTCGCTACGCCACTGAGTGTAACTGAACTCTCTTTTGCAAAAATCAGCAATGCTAATTAATGGTAGAATGGCGTGATATGTTTAACCAACACATACGTACTTCCTACAGCATTCCCTGTTACAAATCTAGACCAAATAATACTCAGTCTTGAATGTTAAGCACTCATTGTAAGAATATTAAGGTAGTACCGTTTGAGAAGAAAATGGAAGAGTTAAAAAAAAATTAAAAAAAAGAAAAAACTTCAGTTTTCATATAGCCTACCAAAGTAGGCCTATGCAACATTAATGAACTTGAGATATTAATTTATGTGACAACAATAGGGTGACACAGTTATAGGTCTATAATTTACATGAAACATTTTTGTATTACAAAATTAAATTAACGTTAGTATTATGAGGACCCAGTTCTGGTGAATATCAACTAAAGCCTGATGGAAAATTACATTCACAGACTCTCCAAAGATCAAAAATGTGAAAATCATTCTAGTGTATATTTTTTTACTCACTGAATTCTTGTTCTGCTATGGTACTAAAACCTATTTGTCAATATGGGGTAGAATATATTCACCGTTGATATTTTTGTAATGTTAATTCCATTGTCCAATTACAAGATACCATATTCCAACTTAATTAGCCAAACTAGTTTATTTGTTGGCTTACCTGAATGATAGTGGTATCATTAGGAAACTTCAAAGTGACGTCACACAATTCTGACTTGTTGTATAGTTGGTTCATTTTAGAGACCACATATTCCTCCCACTTAGGGAGGATAAATGTCTTTTTCTCTTTGCTTTCTGTCACCATTTTGTTTTATTTATTAATTTTTTTTAACTTACAATATTGGCCTCAATTCTTCAATCTTTCACAACATAGCAACCAACTGAAAAAAAATAAATGGAACTTTAAAATAAAAGATATTTATTGGGCAACACTTAAGTCTCTAGTTTTTTTTTTCAATTCCTTAAATCAATGAGCTTAGGAATGGTTTTAGATATGCTCCATCCCTAAGTATTTCAGTTGACAATTTTATTTTTAACTTAAAACAATTCCTTAGATCTCTATTTATTAAATTAACTTGTTCATGGTGGTGTTATTTGGCATGCAATGCAGGGGGGAGGGCTCACCCACGCTGGTTCCAGTAATTTCTACCAGATACCTGAGCTTTTAAAATGTATTATATAGGCATTCTGAGGAAGCCACTTCACAGTTAAGGCAAAATTTCTGGCAACAGTGAATTAGTGACAACGAGGTTGAATAACATCATTAAAACTCTCTACCACATGTTCTGTACTGTATTACAATAGATTTGGAAAGCATCAATATATTACTTTAAAGTCCTTGGAGCTCGGGCGTTCTAACTCATTTAACAATTAAAAAACTATAAAAAAATCTCCAATCTCACAGTTTACTAGATATTTAAATTACTATCACTCTGGTGTTTGAAATAGTATAACATTACGTTACTAGTCCTGAAAATAGGTGTTTACCAGACGAGTGTGGTCGTTCCCGTGCGAGACGAAGTCAAGTACGGGATTACCATACGAGTCTGGTAAACACATTTTGGACGAGTGACGTACAAAATTTTACACCATATACTACTAAATCTGTACAAATCCTTATATATTACCACTGACTAAAGGACTAACAATCACTAGTCATAACCTCTAAGAGAGGTTATGTTTTTGTTTAGTAACACTCATTGCCAAATGCAGTATAATCAGCTGTTTGGTGTCCGGTAAAACTCATTACAGTACACTAGTACGCAATGAAACCCCATTTAATTAGGCTGTCGGCAAACAGCTGTTTTCTTGACTAAATCCTTGCATGGGAAGTTCGTCAAAATAGTGTAGTGTGGCGTAAAAAATATTTTGAGATGGTTAATAACTCTTCAGCGGCTGTTTGAAAATTAACATTGCTCTTGTGGTAGACAAATCCAAGTGATGGTCGTTAGCTTGCATGGACAAAATTTTTTGGTTCCCTTGGAGAACAATTCAAAACTAAAAAGAACATAATCCCAAGGTTTATTAGATTTTTAAATTATTGAGCGGAGCGAGCGAAGCTCTTATACGTCGACTCTCATGCATTTCGTAATACGCAAACTCCTCCTAGACGGTTGAACCAATCGTTTTCAAATTTTGCATGGTGATAAAGACCATATCGGTGAGTGCCAACTTCTACAGTATATGGCGTTAAAAAAGTCTCTCAGGAATCTGCCCCACTGGGTCTCAAAGTTTCAATGTAATCCTTATGGAAGCAGTATTTGACACATAAACAAAGACATATGATCAGCTGTTGACTTTTGAATTCAGTAAATATAGATATAGCTGATAGCATTATTCCACCGATATTAGAACAGAAACGGTATGGATCATAAATATAATCAAATGACGACACTAGCTTGAGGTCCGTGACGTAGGAAATGGTGAAAGAAGTAGTAAAAGTGAGCAGTCTGGAGTGTGGAAACTGTTTATGACAATTAGATTAAGGTATCTGCATCCCTAAAATTCTATGGGAAGGGAGGAAAACAGGTCCGCGACGTAGGAAGTGGTGAAGGAATTAGTCAAGGCGAGCTGTCCGGAGTGTGGGAACTGTTTATGACGATTAGATTAAGGTATCTGCAATCCTAAAATGCTATTGGAAGGGAAGGAAAAAGGTCCGCGACGTAGGAAGTGGTGAAGGAAGTAGTAAAGGCAAGCTGTTTGGGGTGTGGGATCTGTTTATGACCATTAGATTAAGGTATCTGCAATCCTATGATGCTATGGGAAGGGAGGGAAACAGGTCCGTGACGTAGGAGGTAGTGAAGGAATAGTATTAAAGGCGAGCAGTCCGGAGTGTGGGAACTTTTTATGACGATTAGATTAAGGTATCTGAAATCCTAAAATGCTATTGGAAGGGAAAGAAACAGGTCCGCGACGTAGGAAGTGGTAAAGGAAGTAATAAGGTGAGCAGTGTGGAATGTGGGAACTGGAAACCGTTTGTAGCAGTTAGATTAATGTATCTGCAATGCTGAAATGCTATGAGAAGGGATGGAAGCATGCCCACGACATAGGAAATGATGAAAGAAGTAGTAAAGGCTAGCAGTGTGAGAGTGTGGGGAATGTTTGTGGCAATTAGATTAACGTATCTAAAATCCTAAAATGATATGGAAAGTGATGAAAACAGATCCACGACGTAGGAAGTGGCTTAGGAAGTAGTACAGTATGAGCATAGTGTGAGAATCGTCTATGGCAGTTAGATTAATGTATCTTCAATCCTAAAATGCTATGAGAAGGGAAGGAAACAGGCCCCTTGACGGAGGAAGTGGTGAAGGAAGTATTAAAGGCTGGCAGTGCAGAGTGGGGGAACCGTTTGGGCAGTTAGATAAATGTATCTGTAATACTTAAATGCTATGAGAAGGGAAGGAAACAGGACGATGAAGAAGGAAATGGTGAAGCAAGTAGTAAGGCTAGCAGTGCAGAGTTTGGGAACTGTCTTTGACAATTACATTAATGTATCTGCAATCCTAAAATGCTATGGGAAGAGAGGGAAACAGGTCCACGACGTAGGGGGTGGTGAAGGAAGCAGTAAAGGTGAGCAGTGTTGAGTGTGGGAATAGATTAATGTATCTGCAATACTAAAATGCTATGGGAAGAGACTATAGACTGTAGGTCAAAATGATTACGAAGCACAAATCGATAAAATATTTTCGATACATGCAATCGTTTACAATCGAAATTTACAACTGAGTTGATAACAGCTGATTTTTACTCGGTTAGGCTAAAAACTATTTTTAATCCCTAAAGAGTAAAAATGCTACTTTAGACCCGCAACACATGCATTAAAACGACTGCTTTTACTGCAGTAGGGCCTATGACAAAAACAATATAATATGAACCCTTGATGACTCCGCTCAATTTTGTGGATGCTCCTGTTAACGCCGCCTAGTAATCACTTTGGTCTTTGAAAAAATATTTTTGGAAGATAAATAGGCCTAACGGCCTAACTCTTCAGCAGCTATTTGAAATCATCTAAGATGGCCGCTAGCCTTTATAAGAACTCTTAAGGTATTAAAATAAGAATTTTTATTGACTCCTTGCCACAACTATAATTTATTCCACTGAAAGTATTTGACCTTACCGTATTTTAGGTTTATTTGTGACTTTTCTAAAAGGAGATAAGTGTAGTTTATTTTGTAAATAATGGACATACCACTTCAGTATAGGTAATGATTATTTAAATTATAATTCCAAATGAATAGGACTTCATTTTTTTTTTAGTTTTTAGGGGTGGCCCGTTTTAACCGACCTTTTGAATTATCTGACCTAAGTCCGGTCTCGATAGGGTCTTAAGAAACTGTAAATCAATTTACATATTTTCCCTTTGATTAGGGTAAACTTACGTTTGTTTGAATGAGTTCGCAAACCAGCATAATTGGACTATGGGAACAGAGGTTTATGGAAGGTTTTATGAGACTGTGACGGGTGGCGTCGTCCTGTAATCTAGCTACAGTAGAGTCCTGCAAACTTGGCCCTCGATAACCCATCAGTCTGGATAACTCGGCCATCACCTGGCTCAGAAAATTAGTGATTTTTTGAGTCCAAGTAAAACATGGACGCAAGCCAGCTCAAGTCAAATCGTTCGCAACTCGTACCAAGGATTTGTTGTACTATCTGACGACTTAATACTGACTTGTAATATAAATATAAATAAAAAAGCAGGTTAAAAAGCTTAACAATTCTATTGTTCTTATTTTTAATCTAGTTCCCGATAACCCGGCATTTCACAAACTCGGCACCCTTCCAGTCCACATTACGCCGAGTTTGCAAGACTCTACTGTACTAGGAGGTCACGAATTGTGGTTATTAGGTAGGTCCCTTAGTTGCCATCAGCTGTATGGGCTGTTAATTAACAGCTGTGTGTAAGAAATTTTGGCCTTAGTCACTAACAAGACTACAAGATCGCGCCACTCATCCTACACTCATCTTCATTCATACTTGGCTTCATACAAAAGTTCGGGGACATATTTTTTTGCGAAAAAATCGATTCATGTTAAAATATTTTTTATGATAGGTAACAAAAAATATATATATTTTTGAGTGAGTGTGAAAATAAGATTACCTATGTTATAAGGAAGATTTTAATATAAGTTACCATGGTTACAGTACTACTAAAACTAAAATAAAAAAAATATTTTAGGTAAAAATAACAGTTTTATCATTGTAGCCCCGCGAGTCAAAGTAGCCCCGGTTGACGGTATCCGTTCTAGATCCGTTACCACTTGCTTACCCTCTTATGTTCCCAACCGGAGACTTTGGTAGGGGCCCCTAATATAATCACACCTAAAACAGAACATATCGTAGAAATAATTTAACAATGCTAGAGTACACTTGTGTGTATCGTACTGGTTGGCGTCAAGAGGGATTTAGCTTGCTACCATAGGTCTGAAAAACTCACTTTACAGTGTGTAGTTGACATCTACGTGCTCATAGAGTGCACCCGCCTACAGTACATAAGAGATGTACCGGTAACCAAAGCAGTACGAGAGCGGATCTATATTTAAATATTGTAGATAACTTTTATAATTTTTTTTCAACTAGGCCTAATATTTTTCATCTTTCTATTATCAGTCATAGAAGTTACTTTAGAATGACTCTTTGATTGAGGTCTTGCTGTTTGTGTTTTTGTTCTTTATTCTTTTATTACCAGTTGCATTTTTGCTCATTTTCGAGCATATTGGCTTATCTAGGAAGTACATTAACTTAAGTCAGTTCATGTTATTCATTGGTCACTGTTTGTTACTTAAACTTGCTCAGAAAAGTTAATGAACTTACATTATGCAAAAAAGGCAACAGTTACAAGTCACTGCCAAAATATGCTTAGTTTTGGAAACACATTAAGAGAGTTAGCCTAAAACGCTAAAATTAAGGATGATAAACATGAAGTTACAGTGTACTGTAATGCTTTAGTTTATACATTCTCTTTTAAAGCAAGACAGGGTTGAGCCTAATTTAATCATTTTAGTTAAGTTATACCAAAATAAACATGAGCCTGGTCTTATCTGCTTGATACTAAACTGAACCATATTAAAATTTGATAGGCCTAGTATGGAATGTACAACCCTCTAATAAGTTATTTGATGTAAACTAAGTTAGCAGTATTTTGATAAGAATGGAAAATAATCAGGTCACAAAGAAGCCATAGCATAAGTTAATGGAGACAAGTATAATGTGCGCAACAAGAATGCTGTGTTAGTGTGTAAACAAACGAAAGTCTATAAATATCAAACAAGTCTATACAATTCAAAATAATTTTAAATCTGCTTTACCTCGGGAACCAGTTAGTATTTCAATCTTTGGCACTAGGCAGCTCCATCTCTTAGAACTAGAAAACATTATTGAACAAAACATCACGTAGTCCTTACTATGGCCGCAAGATTGAAGCACTGGTGTAGAGAGATGTGTTCTGTTCTATCGCAGTACAAATAAAATAAGGAAATTCGCTAAAAACTGGAATAACAAATTGATTCTACAATTTACGAGAGTTAATATCCTAGAGCCACATCCATTATCATATTTTTCGATCACGATATAAATTGTCAACAAAAACTAAAAAGACTTTCTGTTTTGGTTGAGGCCAATCAATAAAACATTTTGATAGATAGAAACCAGAACAAATTCAAGACACGTTACAGTGTTCTCAACCTCAGCTCATGGAATGTTGTGTAAGATATGTCACAAATACTATAACAAATAATCTATCTATATATATTTAATAAAATAAGAGTTTCCCATGTTACATCCCTTTCCCAGTCGTCTTACTTAACCAATTTGTACAATTGAAGTGTAATTTAAATTTTGATTTTTTTTTCCTTTCAGTTCTATTATTGACTTTGGTAATTTATTGAAAAATATTGCTCCCTTGACATAAGGGATGTTCTCTGTTCTCTGAAAATAAGGGAGCAATATTTTTAAATAAATTACCAAAATCAATAAAAGAACTGAAAAATAAAAAATTCAAAATTGTTTTTAGCGAATTTCCTCATGGTAAGACCTAGACTCGGGACCGATTTACTTTTTCGTTTTGAGGTCCCCAGAAGCCAAAAACACCATCCGTTCAAATTCATATATATATATTTATATATGTGTCCGTTAGCGCGATAACTCGAGTAAATATGATCCGATTTTACAAACGTGTAAACCAACGTTTATTCGAACGAGTTCGCGAACCAACATAATCGGACCATGGGAACAGGGGTTTATGGGGGGTTTTATGGAGTAAAAATGGGTTTTTCCCATTTTTACCCTAAAAATAAAAATTGTTGCAATTTATTTCTCAACCATATTGTTGAGCTTAAAAAAGAAATAATTTAGTATATTGAAGCGCTGTTTTATGCCTAACAGTCACGGAGAAAATTCAAAAAAAGTGTAATTTAAAATTCCCATGTTATTCTTATGGAGAAAATGAAAACTGTTGTAGTTTACTTGTTTATGGATATATGTTTATACAATTTTTTCAAATTTATTTATTTCATTCTATCCTATTGACATATGGTCAAAAACACTTTTTACCTTCCCCGTAGCAGCAAACCTAAGCACTGGTTAAATCTAATGTTATTTAAATTGGGAATAAATATGTCTTATTTATGGAAATATTTTAGTAAAAATGTAATCAGACAAGTTAAAATTCGCTTAGTCTGTAGGTTTGCTGCGGCGGGGGTATTTTTTACTATTTGGCCAATCAATAAAATGTCTAGCCAGACTTCAGGATATCGAAATAGTGAGTATATTACGTTTTACGGTTTTATACGTTACAAGTCCTGAAAATAAGTGTTTACCGGACGAGTGTGGTCGTTCCCGTGCGAGACGAAGTCGAGTACGGGATTACCATACGAGTCCGGTACACACATTTTGGACGAGTTACGTACAATAGTTTACGCCATACTAATAAATCTGTACAAATCCTTATATATTTCCACCAACTAAAGGACTAAAAATCGCTAGTCATAACCACTGAGCTATAATAATATCTCAATGGTCATAACCTCTAAGAGAGGTTATGTTTTTATTTATACCCAATCATTGCCACTCAAATACAGTATAATCAGCTGATTGGTGTCCGGTAAAACTCATTGCAGAACAGTATTAATTAACGCAATGACACCTCATTTGAATAAGCTGGCGGCAAACAGCTGTTTTCTGGACTAAATCCTTGCTTGGTAAGTTCGTCAAAATAATTTAGTGTGGCGTAAAAAAGGTATGCTTATAAAGCCCCCCACACACTACCAGACCAGACCTCCAGACCAGACCGTCTGGCTGCAACCAGACCGTCTTGGACGGCTCTACACACTCCCAGACCAGACGGTCTAACATTCGTAATTGAGAGACCGTGGTGAGAACTCCAACAAATGGATGAAGACTGTCACGATGGTCGGCCGTCTGACAGACAGTGCTACACACTCACAGACCAGACAAAAATAGTGGTGGGGGAACCTCAGACCGTCTGTGGTCTGAGGGTTCAACCATCAGACACGCAGACAGTCTGGTCCGAGAAAATCGGTCTGCAGACAGCCCCACATACGTTAAGGCTGGTTTTATGCACCGCGACAGTCGCGAGTCGCGAGTCGCGCCACGTCTTGCGGCTGACAAAAATGTCACGCGACTGCGACACTTTTTTGTCGCGTAAACTCACATCCGGTGGTGGGGGAATTAAAGAAATCAGTCTGTTCTCAATCCAATGTTGTGTGTTGTGTTTTGATGTAGAAGTGATTATTAAGTTGTTTAAATATAGACCCTGTAGTGTTGTACACGTTAGTGACAAAACCCCAGTTATTTAAACAACACATACAATTTACAGTTGGAATTGGGTCAACCCTCTTAAAAATGTCATTACATAATATAATTATGTAATTTATATTACAAATAAAGAGTAAAGAACTCATTTATATACTAATTATTAACATTAATTAATACAAATATATGGAGAATATACCACGTGGAGTATGAAAAATACTACTGTCGCGCCGCGACTGTCGCGGTGCATAAACGTGCCCATTTGATCCAATAGAACTTGAACCGCGCGCGACACATTTTTTGAAGCTGCGATTCTAAAACCTGTCGCGGGTATTTAGAGTCGCTCCGCGGCAGTTTGTCGCTGTCGCGGTGCATAAATGCTCCCATTTAACTCAATAGAACTTGAGTCGCGCCGCGACACGCGACCTGCGACTGTCGCGGTGCATAAAACCGGCCTAAGACAAGTGCCAGACGCCAGACCAGACGGTCTGGTCTGGAGGTCTGGTCTGGTAGTGTGTGGGGGGCTTTAGTATTTAGTTTGAGTAGAACTTTGTAGAGTAGAACGCATGGTTTTATACTCAAATCTGTATTTTTGCATGGTTTGCTTTGTTAATAAGTGACTATAACATTGATGATTGCAATACATGTTTTTTTATGTTAACAAGCAAACAAAGACATTTCATTTCAAATAGACGAGGAGTACGCCATGGCCACCTTTAACTCCAGTGTTTAAACCGCGTACTCGCTCCGAAGTCGCGTATGAGAATGAAATGAACGAATACAATCCCATAAAACTATACGTACAAATAATAGTAATACCAAAATTCTTATATTTTTTCAGTGTTTCCATTCTCGGGATTATTATCCCGAAAACAGGATTTTTAGACCACGATCGGGATAAAACGGGATTTTCAGCTATTGCGTTTTTTTTTTATTATTTAACTTGAGGGGAAAACGAACTACAATTGATTAAACTAGTGTAGCAAAAGATAATAGCAATGTTTAAACAACTATTTAAACATGGTACGTCAAATATAACACTCGGAATTTAATAAAAAAACATGCGGGATAAAACGGGATTTTCCATAATTCAAAATTGGGATTAAACGGGATTTTTCGACCCGGCAAGCGGGATTATTTTTTTGGTCGTGTGGATACACACTAGCATCTCATTTTCCTCACCCGCAAACTGATGAGAACCTTTTCTGCGAAAGAGTGGGGGATTGTGGGAGAGCCCCTAACGTCGATAAGAAAATCTTTAAATTTATTTTATATTTAGTTAGAAAATTAACTTTTTAACTATGAAATTAATTTTAAAATATTTAATTATAAAATTAAACTGTCATAACCTAACCTAACCAACCAAACTTGCTGATAATATAAAAAGATATAAAATGAAAATCGAATTAAGGTTTACTTATAACTAATTTTTAATTATAAAATTAATTTTAAAATATTTAATTATAAAATTAAACTGTTATAACCAAACCTAACCAACCAAACTGGCTGATAATATAAAAAAGATATAAAATAAAAATCTAATGAAGGAGTTTACTTATGATTTATTTTTAATTATAAAATTTGTTATTATAAAAAATAAAATCATAAATGCCTCAAATCCTAACAAAAGATGTACATTTAAGAAGTATTCGCAATCTAAGCAAAACCTTGGACAAAAAGTAAAGTGTCGTCGGTGGGATTTGATCTGGGGACCTCCAGATCACGAGTCCGAGATGCTATCAACTACGCCACGAACCCCGACGGAATCAATTCGTCTTGTTACGGTAATGGTGTTCCCTAAAGAGCAGAGTGACGTCATGCCCCCCACTCCTTCTCTAAAGAGGTTTTCCAGTTTGCGGGTGGGGAAACCAAGACGCTATAGTGGATACACTGCTCAGAATCAGATGCCAGCAAGCAGCTTTTGATTTTGCTTAAGCCCCAAGATAGATCAAATTAATAATTTTCACTAAACAGGGTTTCGACTGTACTTTGGGACATGAGGCAGGGCCAAAAATGAAGGAATTCGCTATATCATGATAAGAGAGCCTTGGTTAAAGGTCATAAGTAGGTTGGAACACCCTTTGATCTTTACCGACTTCTCTGGTCCTGATGGGACAAAATTTACAACACAAAATTTCTGTTGTAAACACTAAAAAACTGTTTCCAACATAAAAGGTTTTTGTTCAAAAAGTAGTGTTATTAGGAAACATTAGTTTTTGTCAACATGTGTTCCTTAACTCCGGTGGGTAAACGTTGTTAAACGCTGGCATTAAACGTGGTTTAATGAAAGCCAACATTATGCATTTGTTTTTAATGTACCGTTTAGATAACTTTTTAACAGAGGGCAGGGGGCAGGGCTTATAAATGACCATGGGATTGCATCGCAGCTGGAACAGCTTATTGTGCGCCCTCATTCACAGGTCCTCATTCTCCGTCAAATCCCAGGTCCTTGGTGAACCATGAGATCCTTTTGACTATGATAAGTTAACGTGTTCTTCCCTTTGATCTCCAGTCGATAGGCCAAGGGATCTCATACGCAGACCTTGACATGGTACCTGAGTGAAAATTTAAAAACGTACGTTTTCATGTCCCTGGCCTTTTACTTTGTAGATACTGGATTTGTAGTTTATTATTATGTGTTTTAATATTTTTTGGGACGGAGGCAACATGTTATATGTCCAAAGACGATTTAGCATGGATCTGAGAGCAGATAGTTTGTATTTCCAAGAATGGTTAGAATTTGATGGTATCATTAGGTCTGATTGAGTTGGTTTTCAGTAAATTTTGAAATCGTGTTATTGTTCATGTTTTTTGAATCGTCTTTTGAACATTCCAATGACAAAGAAAAATTATGAGATAGAATTAAACAAAATTAAATACTTAGCATCAAGGAATGGATATAAGCAAAACATCATCCTACTAATATTATAAATGAGAAAGTTTGGATGTATGGATGTATCCTACTAATATTATAAATGAGAAAGTTTGGATGTATGGATGTATGGATGTATGTTTGTGACAAGTGAGCGCGAAAAATACTGGTCGGATTGGGCTGAAATTTGGCATGATGATAGCTCACATTCCCGATTAACATATAGGCATATTATTATTTCAAAAATCCTTTCGGGCTACGCCCCAGTGGCTCTGGAGTTTCCCATGTTAACCTTATGAGAAATGGAATTATTGAATCTTAACAGCTGTTTCAATTAAACAAGTTGGTTCTGTTCTATGATGTTCAATAGCATTAAAGTTACAAGGATTTGCCAACAGGGTGCAGCACTATTATTTCTTTTACATTTATGACAACAGCTAATTTGCAACCAAAAGGTGAGTGAGCGTAGCGAACGAACTTCAACCTGGAGGCGAGTTAGCGTAGCGAACGAGCTAACCTGAAGGCAAGTGAGCGCAGCGAACGAGCTCCAACCTAAAGGTGAGTGAGCGTAGCGAACAAACTTCAACCAGGACGTGATTGAGCCATGCGAACGAGATAATCTTGAAAATTAAGAAGTTAAACGAGGCAAAGCCCGCGGGTTACAGCTAGTCTACAATATGATTAGAAACACCAAAAGAAAGAAAAATCTAAATCAAGAACACAACAAAGAAAGAAAGAAGAAAGAGAAATTTATTAGTATCCCATTCAATACAACTCTTTAGCAGGACTACAAGAAAAACTTTTCAAAATTCTGAATACAAAATTGGCTTTAAAACAAAAAATAATGCTTTCAGTATGATAACCCTAGTAGCACAAATATATATTAAATACATATGAATAAATATACCGGTATTTAAAATCTATTTTATATATCTCAAGTGTGTATTAATGTCAATTTTATATAATATTTAAAATATATTAAATATTTAAAAAATATGTTTTTGAATCTATTAAATATTAAAAAGATATGTTCCAATAATATATTTTAGTGAATAATATATAAATAAAAAATGTATTTAATATCTCTTCCAAACATCCCATGGGGCCTAAACATAAAAACACAAAATAATAAAGATTTATTATGAAAAACACAATTATCAGTTGAGCAAATTGATTAAATAGTTCATAAAAACAAATTTTGAAAAAATTACTGGATAAAATTTTTTTAGCCCGAATGGGTCTCGAACCTGGGTCCTTCGACTTATGAGCCTCCTACCTTACCTCTGAGCTACTTGTGACTGTTGTTATCATAAGTTTTCAAATGGTGAAAGAGTGGCCCTCAGTTGCAATTGTTGCAATACTTGAAATATTTTTGATACTACAGTATAATGTGATTCTGTTTTGGCATCAAGTAGTTGAGTTGAATAGTGCTGTAGTGAATAGTGAGTAGTCTCCACGAATACAAATACAGTAAACTACAAAAATTAATTTAAATACTATGACAAATATTATGTAATTTATGGCATATGTAAATCAAATAATAATTTTTAGAACGTCATATACAACCGTAATTAGTTTCTTAAAAGGTCGCCAGTTACTAGCACCCTTTTCTAGCCAATCATTCGAGATTTCTATGATCACATTCATTGTCACATATTGCAATTAAAAAAATAAAACCCATCAACACTTTTTTTCGTTTGACCCAAATGTAGTTGTCGAACATGTATACTGCCTCTTAACTATATGCTATTTTTTTCTTTACGTGTATGATAGAGTGACACCATTCAGAGTACATATTATTATTAACTTAATTTTAACGCTTTCACAATAGCAATTATCAAACAAAAAATGCATGTATAAATTGATAGACACTATAAAAAACAAAAAGATGCAAATTATTTATTTGCTAATTATAAAAGATTATAGGCTATATATTCTACAAATATAATATTATTTTATTAATAAAAATATCTGACTTGTTTCAAAATATATTTATAAATAATCTAAATATATAATATAGTTTCAAAAATATTTTATATATATATTTAAAATTTTCTCAACACATAATTTTTTTAAATATTTAATAGGAAAAATATACATATAAAATATGTATATTATAGATTCTATACTTGTTTTATCAATATATATTATGAATCTATTTTATATATTCAAAACTTATATTTAATTTATATTTTGCATTGCTTTTTAGTAATATTTTAAACATATATTTGAATATATCAAACTATTATTAAAGATATATTATATATATATTTTATTCGAGGTTCTATCAAATACAACTTTAAATATATAAAATATTTATAAAATACATATTTGTGCTACTAGGGAACCAGTAACATTACTACAAATAAAGAACATCAAGACATCTATGACAAATCTGGCATATACAAAATTAACTGCACTGATTGTGAACACTTCTACATTGGTCAGACAGGACAGGGCGATCTTTTAAATCTAGATTCAAAGAGCACATTCAAGCTCTTAAGAGTAACAACAGAACATCCATGAAATCAAACTTTTGCTGAACACCTTTTATCGACCAACCACAATTACACAAATTTAAAAAACAACATGAAAATTGTAAAAGTTTTAAACAAAGGAAATCGAATGGATTCAACTGAAGAATATTTCATATACAAGAAGAAAATCTAAAAAATCCAAATCATATTTTAAATAGCCAAATTCCTTCAAGAAACCCAATCTTTGACCAAATTTTAAAATGAAATAATCAGTAACAAAAATGTTTTTCCAAATCCTGTCTAATTCTATAAATCATCTGTATATATAAATTATATTTATTTACAAACAAAAATATAAACAACAGTTAAGTATTTAATGTATTTGAAGTTTGAAAATGGACTTATATCCAAAACATGTCACTTCTTTAAAAAAAAAATAATATTCAGGGTGCTCAGTTGTACTTATTTACTACAATAATTTAATATATACACATATATATATATATATATATATATATATATATATATATTACTAAGTAAATCAAAATACCACAGTACCCTAAAAACATTTTATTTTATATTACTTACATGTTTCGGACATTAATGCCATGATCACAGTATAGTACATAACCTATTAGTTTCTTTTATTTACAAACTATATTAGATATTTCTTGTTAAAGAACAATTAAATTTACGATGGAGACACAAGAAAAGAAGATAAATTTCTTAGACATAACAATTACTAAAGAAAACAATCGACATAATTTCAATATATATATGAAACCTACCCAAACTGACCTAATCAATCCATTTGAGTCAAACCATCCTTGGCAACACAAAATTTCTACATTCAAATCAATGGTATTTAGACTACTTAACATACCAATGTCTAAAGACAACTTTGAAATAGAAAAGAAAACTATAAAAAAAATTGCAGGAACAAATGGATACAAAGAATACCCCCGCCGCAGCAGACATGCAGACTTAGCGAATTTCCATTTGCCTGATTGGATTTAACCTAAAATGTCTCCTTAAAAATATCACATTTATTCCCAATTTAAACAGAATTAGTTTAATGAGTACTTAGGTTTGCTGCAACAGGGGGGGGGGTAAAAAAGTTTTTTTTATGTAAAATATTAAAAGGTACTGTGGTTTAGTAAGAAATTAATGAATTTTCCAAATTTGATCAAAATATGTTCATAAACAAGCAAACAACAACAGTTGACTTATTCTTCATAAGAATAACATGGGAATTTTAAAATTACAATTTTTTGGAATTTTCTCCGTAACAATTAGGCGCATAATAATGCTTCAATATACTAAATTATTTGTTTTTTTAAGCTCTACAAAATGGTTTAAAAAGAAATTGTGAAATTTTGTGTTTTTAGGGTCAAAAATGGGAAAAACCTATTTTTACCCCATAAAACCCCCCATAAACCCCCGTTCCCATAGTCCGATCATGCTGGTTCGCGAACTCATTCAAGTTAATCCCGCCTTACACCTTCAAACCAAATTTGATCAAAATCGGACAAAAATTACTCAAGTTATCGTGCGGATGGACACATATATATATATATATATATGGATATATAAAAATTTGAACGAATGGTGTTTTTGGCCTCTGGGGACATCAAAATGAAAAAGTAAATCGGTCCCGGGCTTAGGTCTTACCATGAGACCTATGGTAATAGCTACTTCCCTATAGGGAAATTCGCTAAAAAATGATTGAAAAATTAATAAAAAATGAAAATACCCCCGCCGCAGCAAACCTGCCAACTAAGCGAATTTCCATTTGGCTGAATTGGTTTTTTAATTGATCTATTTAAATAACATTAGGTTTAACGAGTACCTAGGTTTGCTGCTACAAGGAAACTAATAAAGTAGTGTGTTTTTAGTAAAATATTTATAGCTTACTATAAATAAATAAATTTGCCAAGTTTGATCAAAACATATCCATAAACAAGCAAACTACAACATTTAACAATATTCTCCATAAGAATAACATGGGAATTTTAAATTTACCATTTTTTTAGTTTTCTCCGTAACCAATAACCGTACAAAAACACTTTGATATACTGAATTGTTTGTTTTTTTTAAGCTCTTTAAGGTGGTTTGGAGAAAAATTGGGAAATTTTGTATTTTGAGGGTCAAAAGTGAGAAAAACCAATTTTTACCCCATAAAACCCCCCATAAAACCCTGTTCCCATGGTCCGATCATGCTGGATCGCGAACTCGTTTAAGTTTATCCCGCCTTACACCTTCAAACCAAATTTCATCAAAATCGGATAAAAATTACTCAAGTTATCGTGTTCACGGACACATATATATATATATATATATATACATATATAAAAATTTGAACGAATGGTGTTTTTGGCCTCTGGGGACATCAAAATGAAAAAGTAAATAGGTCCCGGGCCTAAGTCTTACCATGAGACCTACGGTAATAGCTACTTCCCTATAGGGAAATTCGCTAAAACGAAAAGAATGAAAGTAGAAGAACAAGTAAACGTAAAGAAAGAAATTATATGTATTCCATTCAGCTCATCCTTAAACAAAACCTTAAGAAAGACATTACCGAACTCAAAATTTAAACTAAGTTTTAAAACAAGGAATAACGCTTTTAACATAATTCAAAAAAGAACAAATCAGAGACCCAACCCCCCAAATGTATATAAGAAATCGGGAATTTACAAATTATCATGTAACAACTGTGAAAAGTACTATATTGGTCAAACAGGTCGAACATTCAAAGTCAGGTACAAAGAGCATATACAGGCAATAAGATCAAACAATATGACAACACAAAAATCCTCATAGGCCGAACATATACTTCAGACCGACCATACATACTCAGAAATGAATAAAAATATGCACATTCTGGACGTTGAAAATAAAGGTGAAAAAATGAATGCAAAAGAAGACTTTTATATTTATACTCATCATATTAATGACAAAGACAATTTATTTACTAAACTTGACACAAATTCCAAATCAAAACGTAATATTCAATGAAATTATAAATCTTAAAGAAAACACCTCCTTCCCTTAACAAAAAAATTATCCCCTGTTCTTTAACAAGAAATATATCTAATAATGTTTGTAAATAAAAGAAACTACAGTAATAGGTTATGTACTATACTGTGATCATGGCATTAATGTCCGAAACATGTAAGTAATATAAAATAAAATGTTTTTAGGGTACTGTGGTATTTTGATTTACTTAGTAACATTTTAAAGTAGCCCTCATTGATGTATACAATAACAATATATATATATATATATATATCTACTAGCAGAGTACCCGTCCTTCGTACGGGATTGGCATGTAATAGCTATTTACATTACAAGTGTAGTAAGAGCGTTTTTACTTCACGCAGGTGAATGTTTGGGTTGGGGTCATTGTATTTAGGGGTAGCAGACCCCTAAGGTCAAAATTTTCAAAACTGACCATAATTATTGTAGCCCTTCTCATATCAAAACAAGTTGCCGCAAACTGATTTCAAATATCTCAAATAGTCAAAAGGTTAAAGAGGGTGAAAGTTAATTTTTGGCCGCCCTCATGGTCGTTTGGATTTGAAACGTTTTAGGGCGCCATTTTGTTATTAGTGAGCCGATTTTGGTTATCTTTACGTCAATGTTTATGTTTCATCAAGACCTGTAAAATGATACCAAAATTGACTATACCTGTCATTTGGAAATTTTGAGCTACCCCCTACCCTAAGCCCTAAGGGCAAAGTTTTCAAAATTGACCATATTTATTGTAGCCCCTCATATCTAAGAATGTTGCCGCAAACCGATTTCAAATATCTCAAATGGTTGAAAAGTTAAGGAGGGTGCAAGTTAATTTTCAGCCACCCTGTATGAGTGAAAATTTAAAAACGTACGTTTTCAGGAAAAGCACTTTGCAATTTTTTCCCCCTTTTTTCAAAACTTTTATTATTTTTTTTATTTTATTAACATTTTAAGTTTCATAAAATGTCCATGGTAACGCAATATCTTTGGTAGTTTTTTTTTTTAAAAGAGCATCTTTAGTGGAAAAACACAAAATCCTGTCACGACCATAACAGACGTTTAAATGAATATTAAAAATAGTTAATATTATTTTTATAACTATGTTTTGCTATAAACTAATTTACTTTTATGACCATTATACAATAAAAAGGTCACTGAGCTTTTGGTATATTTGGTCTTTCTAGAAAAAAATAAAAAAAACTCAAAAAATTGAAAAAAGCCAATAAAATCTTTTTAAGTATGTATAACTCTGAAAAAACTTACCTGAGACCCGAAAAATCGTTATGTTTGTATAGAGATGTGCTTCTTTTGTGTATAAAACATTGAAATATGACGATATTTTAAATTTTGAAATTGTTATGATAGAAATCATAAACGTGATGGTCAGGGACAAGCGGTACGGTCGTCAATTTTCTAAAATAATCTAAATCTTTCTAAACAATCCTTCAATTATACTGTTAGTTATAATAAAAATATGTGTTTCAATTGAACTAAACTGTTCAATTTATAATTATATTAAAGTTATTGTCAACAAGGAATCAATTGAGGTAATTCTATTTAGTAATAATAAATAGAAAAAACCCGCGATGGTCGTGAAACTTTGGTCGTGAAATTACGTGTTATTTGGCTCTGTTCTGGCGGTAGCCCTGCACCTCATGTTCGAGGATACAAAGTGGACTTCTAGATTAATCTAGCAATTGAAATATCTTATAAACAAAAATTAACACCATGTCTACTTCATCGAATGACTACGTACGGTCATAGACACACCAAAATTACAAAAAAACACAATCTTTCCTTTATTAATCTTGTAATTCATCCTTTCAACTCGAAACGACCGGTACTAAAATCCTGACGTACACCCCGAACTAGTCTCTAAAACCAAATGACTCCATCGACGCCAGGCTTGCCACTGTCGTGCTCCAAAGTAGAAAATGTTTCCCAAATGGTCGTGACGCCAAATCGAGGGACAGACTTATTTTGTCATGGTAGTCTGTTTGCAATGATAATTAAATTATAATATGCTCCTTTTTTGTAAGTTTAATAACCATTGATGACATAAAAATATGGCTTTATATATTTCGGCATGAATAATTAGTCTAAAAACAGCGTGAAAGTTGGAAAATGTACCCTAGGGACACGTCATGGTCGTGAATTTTGAGACTTTAAAAATATGAAAAAAATACCTAGAACCTATTTAAAACCAAATAAATGTGTGTAACATGTTGCCCCCGTCCCAAAAAATATTAAAACACATAATAATAAACTACAAATCCAGTATCTACGCAGTAAAAGGCCAGGGACATGAAAACGTACGTTTTTAAATTTTCACTCGTATACGAGATCCCTGCATTTTTTACGTTTAGTTGAACTCTCCTATGAATATAGATCAAATATTATTCCAAGGAGGTATCCAATGACAAAAACATTCTTCAGTAGTTTATGGGCTATTAATTTTTCTGTACCAATATATAAATGTACAAAACCATTTTTTGTTGTTTATATAGAACTGTTAGATATGTTAAATCCTCCACCCATGAATCTTGATTTACATGGCAAAGGTGGCAATTCTTTTCCTTTTGAGTCCAGTCCATTAAAACTCTTTGAATTAACAACTTTATTTGATTTTTTCATATCACTCATCTTCAGTTTAAACTTCTCAACTTGCTTTTTCTGAAAAAAAGAGAAAAAAACAATACATTGTTCAAAGTAAGAAAGCTACATTTGATGAAAATGAACTTTGATTTGAACATAATATGTTTTGAAAAAATAACTAGGCCTAGATAAATCTAAATTTAAATTATCTCTATCGAAATACATGGTTTTGTTTTGTCTGAAGCTTTGCTCACATTTATATCTCTAAATTAGTGTCAAAACATTGAACAATAATAATATTATTTGAAAATGCTTTATTTAAGCTAAAAATAAAACCTTTTCCTACAATTACCTAACAATGTACATGTTCTCTCACTGATTTGAGAAAGCAAAGTGGCAAATTCGCTCATCAGTGAGACAATGTTAACATTGTCCCACTCTAATTACTTTGTCTCACTCACTCCAGATTTGCAACGTGAAGGCACGAAATAGTGAGCGCGTAACATGCAGACAAGGTCGTATGCGCGCGAAATACGTTGGCAGCACTGGCTGTAAATCAGCTGGTCAGCTGTTATACTGTTGTATCATTAAATGTAATATTAAAAGTTCACTTCTGTGTAAAAATATGTCACGTTTCTTTACCAATTTATTTGTTTTATGGTATCTGTAGGAAAAATATAATGCCCAACTCGAATGCAAAGTGCAATTGCCTCACTCGAGAAACCATTCCTCACTCGCCTACGGCTTGTGAGTAAGTATTTCTCTCGAGTGAGTCAATTGCTCACATTGCTCACTAGTTGCACAAATAACTATAGACCTGGATCAAAGACCTAAATCAAAGTGTAAAAAACAAATAACCATACGTGAGTACACCAATTGTGAGTACAAAAGCCATCTTTGTGTTAAGAAACTTAAGTTAAAGCATAAGTTAAGGACGCTTAAGTTAAAGTAACTCAACAATATAAGCCTGAAAGTTTGGATAAACAAATTAAAATTCTCAGAGAAGTAATTTCTTTGTTAACACGTTAGCTGCGCATGACGCGTAATCTCATCACTGCTAGTGCTTCTTAGTGGCGGGCGATGAGTATACTTGTCAAAGCACCATTATAAACTATTTGTCCACTGTGAGTTTAGCCATTGCTGTGAGACGTTGTTTTATTTGCCGCTCAACGTGTTAACATGGCCCAGAGACTTCTTTTTTTGGTTGTGGGCAAGGATTATTACTTTTTACTTTTAAACTGAACTCAAGGCACCATTCAATTTAGGGCTGTTAACGAACTAATATTACCTGTTCATAGTATTTTTCCTTCCAGGTTATTATTTCATTGCTTGACTTTTCCAGTTCTGCTTTTAGTTCGTTTATTTGATCCATCCTCATTTCAATATCTCCAAGAAGATACTGAAAATTATTTAGGGTTAGGTAAGTCTACATACAATATAAATATACCCTACCGGTGACTTAATAATACAAACACAAAATATGGATATTTTTGGTCAGCTGCACCCTACACATAGCCACGTGTAGTATTACATGTGTAATTAATTAATCATTAATATTAATTTCTTTGTGTGTTTTCTCCTACAATGTTTGTTAATGCCCCTAATAATATGTTATCAGTTATTTAAAATGTTTCTCCTTGTTAATATGTATTATTTTATCTAATTTTTTCAATGTTATATAATATCCCATCACCCCACAGAAATGTCACCCTATTTGATGTTACAATATGAAATTTCAATGTCAATTCCTTATAACAAATAATATATCGTTGTAAGAAAATTGCAATATAATAAAATTTTATTTATAGTATTATTTTCAAAATTAGTGCATTTACTAAAGTTCAAAGTGAGGAATTGTTAAGCTAAACGAACAGCGGGCTTTTAACATTATACCATAAAGATTGTGGTGGAAACAACTAAAATAAACACTAGCTGACCAGAACAGGTTAGATGATTTTTATGCCCCTGGAATTTTACCCCCTGGGCAAATATGACGTCACAAACCACGGGGTAAAATTCCGGCTGCAAACTTTTGAGTTTCGCGACATCAGTTTGATGGATTAAATGCGGAGTTAAACGTATATTTTCACAGTTGTGAATTTAATCAGAAATACATCAAATTATAAAAACCTTGAGTGTACGGGCCGGAATTTAATTTTACCCCCAGACTTTTACCCCCTTCATGAGGTCAGCTCAAAATGTACAGCCCAAATCTTTACGCCCGGAATTTTACCCCCTGGCCAGATTTATAAATGAGTGATAATGGACAATCATTTAAGACAAATTGAGAGACTTATATGCTGATATGGTATTATGTACTGATGAAGAAGATGTCGACAATCCCGATATTTATCATGGATCAGACCACGAAAGTGATGTGAAGTGTTTTTGTAAAACTTGTTTAAACAATCCAGGACGTCATATGGGCAAATGTTTAGAAAAATACCACTAAGAGAAAAAATCAAAGAATATTAAAAGAGAACTTTCAACTTGTTGTTTGTACGAGTGACAATATACCTAAATTTTACACGTTTAGTAAATAAGTAAATTATATCACTTTTCATGTTCAAACAAATATATGTTTATATTCAATATCTTATTTGTTTTTTTTTTTATTAAATAAAACAATAGTGACAATATGCCTACATTTTACTCGTTTAGTAAATATGTAATGGAAAGTAAATAAAAGAAACGTCTTATAACACTTAAAACATACATTTACGCTTATACTGCTACTCACAAGACGGTAAATATACAAAACAAGTAAGTTAAGTAAGTGTAAAGTAAGTGTAAGTGGAGTAAGTGTAAGTGGTGATCGATTTCGATTGGACACTCCAATCATCATCAGACCCAATAGGCGAATGACAAGAATCTTAATGGCGTCCCTACTTATACCCTATTGGCTACCGGAAGCACCGGCCAATACATACAATACAATACAATATTCTTTATTGTTAATTCGTCAAGAATTACAATAGTGTCAATACAATAGTGAATTGTACATGTTCATTTCCATAAAATTCCTTTATTGAGTAGAAGGGTCTTGCGATTAGCCACTTCTTCAACTCCTGGTGTAGCTTGTTGCCAGTCAGGTCTCTCAGGTAGTCAGGTAGATGGTTCCTCAGCTTGCAGCCGGTGTAGGAAGGTTTTTTCTCCCAAAGAGTTGTTCGGTGAACTGGTAGTGCAAATTTGGAGCCATGACGGGTGTTGTAGTGGTGCAGGTCTCGGTTTTTTTGGGAGGTTTATTTCATTCACATACTTTATAGATTCAAGTATGTAGAGAGACACCACTGTGAGGATTCCTAGGTTTGCGAATGCTAGTCTGCAAGTCTGTGGTGGGACAAGGTTGGCGAGGGCTCTTATGGCTTTCTTTTGAAGGACAAGAATTCTCATATTTTTTGTTGAAGTTCCTCCCCACACTGTCAAGCCATATCTAAGATGCGACTCTACCAGTGCGAAGTAAGCTGTTTTGGCCACGGAGAGTCCGCCTATGTAGTTTATTCTTCTGACGACATATATTCCAGTACTGATTTTTTTGCTTAAGTGGTTGATGTGCTCTTTCCATGTTAGTTTGTTATCAAGGATAACACCGAGAAATTTGGTGTGGTTTTCTATTGTTACATCCTCTAATTGAGGGACTATGTATTTTTTCTTACTGAAATTCAGGGTTGTAGTTTTTGATATTTTTGACATTTTTATAAGTATAACTGGAATCAAAATGTATTTGTTCATTAATCAACTTATTTCTATTTTTACATTATATGTTATTATATGTTTTAAGTGTTATAAGACGTTTCTTTTATTTACTTTCCGTAAATTTAATAACACGTACAATGCTGATCAAGAAGTTATTAAATATGTAAGTTATGTCACTTTTAATTTCAAACAAATGTATGTTTATATTCAAAATCTTATTTTTTTTTTATAAATAAAACAAATAAGATATTGAATATGAACATACATTTGTTTGAAAATGAAAAGTGATACAGTATAACTTACGTATGTACTAAACGTGTAAAATTTAGGTATTTGGTCACTCATAAAAACAACAAGTTGAAAATGATTTTTTAATCTTCTTTGATTTTTTTCTCTTAGTGGTATTTTTCTAAACATTCTCCCATATGAAGTCCTGGATTGTTTAAACAAGTTTTACAAAAACACTTAGCATCGCTTTCGTTGTCTGATCCATAATAAATATCGGGATTGTCAACTATCGTCAGTATAAAATTACAATTCTTTTATTTATTATTTTATTTTTGCTACAAAATACTGGGACGGGTGGCGTCGTCCTGTAATCCAGCTACTAGGAGGTCACGAATTGTGGATATTTATAGGCATTCACTGTGGATGCGATACTCCCTGGTGTAGATTAACGTCCGCACGGTTGAGTACTACGACTATCCGCAGTACTGTCCTGGTAATTAGACCAATTCGTATATACCAAAAGCAAAAATGTGGTTTGGATTCCACTATAAACTGTAGGTCCCTTAGTTGCCATTATAGCTGTATGGACTATTAATTAACAGCTGTGTCTAAGGAATATGTCGGCCTTAGCAAGGCCACACTGAAAAAACAGGCCGTAATGCTTGTGAAGCATGACGTCACGATAGAAGACGGCTATGACGCAGTTTGCCGTTTGTGATCAGCTGCTTGTTTTAATCTTTCCTTGGAAAATAAATAAATAACTACCCCTTGTCATGAGTACTCATAAGGTTAACATGGGAAACTCCAGAGCCACTGGGGCGGAGCCCTATTGACGGATCTGCACCAAACTTCACACAAACCATCCTTGAATAATGCTTAATAATGCCTGAAAGTTTCATTACAATCTGTCGAGCGGTTTTGGAGTCCATAAAGGACAAACATACAAATATACAAACATACATTGGATTTCATATATATAGACTAGCTGTTGTACCCGTGCTTTGCAACGGGAAGTGGACACAAAATAGAAACATTTTAATCTTTATCCCTTGCATATAATAGTTACACATCTGCCAACACTTTTAGAAACAAAATTCAACTTTTATGGCCTTAATAGAAACGTTTAAGTTATGACTTTTAAATCTGGTAAGTAGTGGATACCACCATTTTGGTTTTGATTAATTTTAAATCTTGTGTAGGCTGATATGAGAAAAACTGACCAAATCTTCGAGTAAAACTTTGACATACATGATTTACCAGATTTACCTTCATCTCCCTTAATTACCCATCTTTTAATTTATTATTGACATTTTAAATTTCAATTTTGAAGTTGCAAAAATACTAATTACTAGTAGTACGCTTATTCTGCGCGTAAAAGGATGAGTGAACATGAGCACAATAATGAAAGAGTTTACCCACACCTAGCACACATACCGGGGTCACTGGTGTACACAATAGTGTTATTTGTATGGGCAAATCAACCCATGAGTCGGGGCAAATAATGGTGAGTTGGTGACTCAAGTCGGTAGCGTCACGCGAACTTCGGGCCCAAGGCAGCGATGTCGTGAGTTCGGATCCTGGTCACTGCCACTAAATTTTATCAGTACAGTTCACCTTTGTACTGTACCGGCTCACCAATTGCTTTGCTGTAAACGATCCACGCACGGGCGAGGTTAAAAGAGGCTGGACCAACCTCTTAAAAAAAACCAAATCTCAGTCAACAACAATCCTAACTTCTCGTACATTAATTAACCAAAGTCATTGGTAATATACGTAATGTATTTCCTGTTTCCCTCTCTTCTCATAGCATTTTATTATTGCAGATACGTTAATCTAACTGCCACAAAGGGTTCCCACACTCCGGACTCCTCGCCTCGACTACTTCCATCACCGCTTCCTTCGTCGTGGACCTGTTTCCCTCCCTTCCCATAGCATTTTCGATTTGCAGTTACACGAATCTAACTAACACAAAGAGTTCCCACACTCTGGACTGTTCACCTTGACTACTTCCTTTACCACTTCCTGCGTCATGGACCTGTTTCCCTCTCTTCTCATAGCATTTTATTATTGAAGATACATTAATCTAACTGTCACAAAGGGTTCCCACACTCCGGACTCCTCGCCTCGACTACTTCCATCACCGCTTCCTTCGTCGTGGACCTGTTTCCCTCCCTTCCCATAGCATTTCCGATTTGCAGTTACACGAATCTAACTGCCACAAAGGGTTTTTACACTCCAGAATGCTCACCTCGACTACTTCCATTACCACTTCCTACGTCGTGGACCTGTTTCCCTCACTTCCTATAGCATTTTAGTATTGCAGGTATATTAATCTAACTATCACAAAGGGTTTCTACACTCCGGACTGCTCGCCTCGACTACTTCCATTACCACTTCCTACGTCGTGGACCTGTTTTCCTCCCTTCCTATAGCATTTTAGAATTGCAGTTACACTAATCTAACTGTCACAAAGGGTTTCTACATTTCAGAATGCTCGCCTCGACTACTTCCATTACCACTTCCTACGTCGTGGACCTGTTTCCCTCCTTTCCTATATTATTTTAATATTGCAGTTACATTAATCTAACTGTCACAAAGGGTTTCTACACTCCGGACTGCTCGCCTCGACTACTTCCATTACCACTTCCTACGTCGTAAACCTGTTTCCCTCCCTTCCCATAGCATTTTAGAATTGCAGTTACACTAATCTAACTGTCACAAAGGGTTTCTACACTCCAGAATGCTCGCCTCGACTACTTCCATTACAACTTCCTACGTCGTGGACCTGTTTCCCTCCCTTCCTATAGCATTTTAGTATTGCAGGTATATTAATCTAACTGTCACAAAGGGTTTCTACACTCCGGACTGCTCGCCTTGACTACTTCCATCACCGCTTCCTACGTCGTGGACCTGTTTCCTTCCCTTCCTATAGCACTTTAGTATTGCAGGTATATTAATCTAACTGCCACAAAGGGTTTCTACACTCCGGACTGCTCGCCTTGACTACTTCCTTTACCGCTTCCTACGTCGTGGACCTGTTTCCCTCCCTTCCTATAGCATTTCATTATGGCAGATACATTAATCTAACTGGCACAAAGGGTTCCCACACTCCGGAATGCTCGCCTTGAAAACTTCCTTCACTACTTCCTAAGTGTCGTGAACCTGTTTCCCTCCCTTCCCATAGCATTTTTAGAATTGCAGATACATTATTCTAATTGTCACAAAGGCTTCCGACACTCCGGACTGCTCACATTGACTACTTCCTTCACCACTTCCTACGTCGTGGACCTGTTTCCCTCCCTTCCTATAGCATTTTATCATGGCAGATACATTAATCTAACTGCCACAAAGGGTTCCCACACTCCGGAATGCTCGCCTTGACTACTTCCTTCACCACTTCCTACGTCGTGGACCTGTTTTCCTCCCTTCCTATAGCATTTTAGAATTGCAGTTACACTAATTTTAACTGTCACAAAGGGTTTCTACATTTCAGAATGCTCGCCTCGACTACTTCCATTACCACTTCCTACGTCGTGGACCTGTTTCCCTCCTTTCCTATATTATTTTAATATTGCAGTTACATTAATCTAACTGTCACAAAGGGTTTCTACACTCCGGAGTGCTCGCCTCGACTACTTCCATTACCACTTCCTACGTCGTAAACCTGTTTCCCTCCCTTCCCATAGCATTTTAGAATTGCAGTTACACTAATCTAACTGTCACAAAGGGTTTCTACATTCCAGAATGCTCGCCTCGACTACTTCCATTACCACTTCCTACGTCGTGGACCTGTTTCCCTCCCTTCCTATAGCATTTTATCATGGCATTTACTTTAATCTAACTGCCACAAAGGGTTCCCACACTCCGGAATGCTCGCCTTGACTACTTCCTTCACCACTTCCTAAGTGTCGTTAACCTGTTTCCCTCCCTTCCCATAGCATTTTTAGAATTGCAGATACATTATTATAATTGTCACAAAGGCTTCCCACACTCCGGACTGCTCACTTTGACTACTTCCTTCACCACTGCCTACATCGTGGACCTGTTTCTCTCCCTTCCCATAGCATTTTTAGAATTGCAGATACATTATTCTAACTGTCATAAAGGCCCCCCACACTCCGCAGCGCTCGCCTTGACTACTTCCTTCACTATTTCCTTCACTACTTCCTACATCGTAGACCTGTTTCCCTATCTTTCCATAGCATTTAAGTATTACAGATACGTTAATTTAACAGTCATAAAGGGTTTCCGTACTCCTTTCTTTTCATTGCTCACCTTTCCGCTTTCTTTACTACTCTCTACGTCGGGGACCTGTCCCCCCCCCCTTCGCATAGCATTTTAGTATAAAAATATACCAACATTTTTGAATATTTAATATTCAATGCCAACATTAAATTGAATAATGTAAAAAGCTGCTTTGTTCTAAATACATACATACCTATATACTTTTAATTAAAAGGCGAAATTCTAATACTGAACATAAACGGTATATAACTGCCGACTAATATTGTTAAGTTCAATTTATTATCATGAAAGTTGTGAGATTTAATTAGCTTAAATAACATTATTCTGAAAGCTGTGAAATTATAATGATATATATTCATAGACGCCAAACTGTTTACTCCATGAATGAAAGAGCTTAGAGTAAAAGCCGTTCTCTCTGTCTTAAGTAGACAACAAAATTGTTGGTCGCAAAACGTAAACAAATAAAAAGAAGAAGAAGGTAGCTCCTAATGTTATTCTTATGGGACAAATTTAAAAATGTTTTTTAAGTATTTTATAATTACTACTGAGCGGAATCGTCTAGAATTTTAATGGTGTCTTTACACTGGTGTCATAACTATTTGTGCAAAATTTGAACGCTATAAGTGCAACGGTTCTTGAGTTTTAGGTGCGAACACACACACACACACACATACTCCAGCGGACAACTTTTCTCCGACTCCGCTATACACGATACATAGATTCGTTCACTTCGTTCACTCATCTATTAAATTTAAATATCTTTATATTAAACTCTTCTCTATATTAAATCACAAATCCTTTCATCTTCAGTTTTTTTCACTCACAATAAATCAAAACTAAGTCAGCTGTTATAAACTTTATAAATATTGCTGTGCCTTATCAATACAGTCTTTTGAAATATTAAAGAAACTATATCTATAGGTACTATAAAAAAATTCAAACTAATAATTTAGCATTAAAGACAGCAGACAAAACTAATATGATTATCAAAGCATCAAGGACTAAAAAATGTAATAGCAAATACAGTATATGTTTCATTGCCTCTCTGATTCTACTACCTATACAAAAATATCAACAACAACTTAATATACAAACCAGTTCTTTTAATCAGTTCCATCGTCCATTGCCTTTACATTTTCACACTTACCATTAAGAAAACATAGTAACATATATTTCATTGATTTTAGAAACAAAAGAACTCTGTGTACTGCTTAGCGTTATGATATTTTCCTTGGTTTAATTTAATCAGTGGTGTGGCAAAACACAAATAATAAATGTATCAAATAGAGTAAATGTGAACTGAAAGCTATGTTAAGATAAAATAAGAGTAGTTTGTATTACCATCTGATAATTAAATATAGTTACACATATACAACAGATTTTAGAAAACAAAAATCAACGACAATTTAGTTATTGATGATATTCTTTAGTTTAATTTAAGCATAGGTTTAGCAAAACACAATAACTTAATTTACCTAAATACAAATAAAAAACAATGTGATGTGCAAGTTATGTTAAGTTAATCTAACACATGTGAAGCAGTTAGAATTTATTTAAAGTAGCCTCCAAATTCATACAAAACATCTATACATTGTAATTTTCATACTGTTTCCATGAAAACATATCAATAACATTATTTTCACTTATGATTATTAACTTAAGACGCTTTAAAAAAATCCAAAGCAGAGCCAGAGTTGATACAGCAACGGTTATAAAATCTTTTTTTTTCTATAATCATTGACATAGTTTTAGAATAAATAATCCATGATGAAAGGTTAGCTTAAAATAAACCTACCTCATATTTATGGAAAATATTATATTTAATTTCTTTGTATCAGCTGTCTGAAATTGTGAAATATGCAGTTTAGCAGTTCTTCTTGTTTATATTTAAATGTCAAAGCAAATGTAAACAAACATTGTTAGTGTTCTCATCACAGCCATGGAGACCAATCAATATTTACTTTTAAAATGTTCACCTCAGAACTTTTAAAGCCAAAGGGGCAAAGCCTACGGTCAGTATCGAAATGTGAATAGTCCTATAATGGTCCTTGGTATGGTAGCTATATTTTTGTAAAATTTAAGCCCAGTTGGTTAAGTAGTTTTTGCACCTATTAGTAATACACATACAGACAGACACCATTAGATTTTTATATAATAGTATAGATATAGATTACGTCATTGCCGTCTTCTATCGTGACGTCATGCTTGACGAGCATTACGGCCTGTTTTTTTAGTGTGGCCTTGGCCTTAGTCACTAACAAGACTACAAGATCGCGCCACTCATCCTACACTCATCTCCATTCATACTTGGCTTAAAATACCTACTTAGTATGGTCGCCATTTCATTGAAAAGTATTAAAGAATTACAATTTAAATCCCCTGTGCTAACATTGCAGGATTTCAGTGAAAACAATTCTGAACTGCCGGGAGTGAGCCGCCATGATAAATGCTGAGGGGGGCGAAGGCCTTGGACTTGGCCAGTCCTGCTGACCTTTCAATCGCAAAAGGTTAAATAATATTGTAGAGTCTGAAAGCCTAATTTAAATCACACAAAAATGGTTTCTTAGTTGTTTCCAAATGAGCAACTTTAATCTTAAGCACAAGCATTCAACGGAGTACAGCTTAGTCACAATGCCCATTTTACAAGTATATGGAGGTCACTTTGGATTGAACTTTCAGCTTTAGGAGGTTCCCATTTCCACCACCTTTTTGGGTCTGAATTAGGAACTCAACGCAAAAGTTCTGCCTACCACTACTATGTCCCAAGTATTCTCCCCCTAAAACTACATGTTTGAGGCAATGTCTAAAATTATTGAGTCCATAATTGCTGTCTTATAGTTTTTCCTAGAGGCGTTTACCTTGAGCCTCTTCTCTGTTAGGGAAAGTCTATTCTTGCAACTCTCCGCTCTATCTCGCTCAGGCTGCTCGTGCTGGTAGCGAGCCAATGTTGTCTCCAGGTGAGCGTGTTTACGCTCCATCTCAACACATCGCTCCTCCATCAACACTAGTGCGTTGCCTTGCTCTAAGATACGCTTCTGCTGCATCTTTACTTTCTGCACCAACTCCATCTTCGATGGATCTGAACCCTGGACAATGGAAATATCATTTGAGCTCAATATATATATACTATATATTTAATAATATAAAAACCGATGTGATTCAATAAACTAATGAAAGTCAATTAGAATATTAAGAAGAAATAAAAATTACAACAAACACTTTGTATGGGTACCTCTGAGGAAAATACATATTGTACTGGAAAAGTGTTTGTGAATCAAAGTTTTTTATAAATATTAGGAATATTATTTATGGACAACTGTATAACATACATAGGATTTTTATATAGGATTCTTGGAAAAAACAGAATGGGGGTACAGGAGTTCTGTCCCCATGTGTTTCAACCCCAATGCACCACTGCCGTATAACGTTTCCATAACAGATAACTAAAACAACTTACAAACACTGTATTTAATTTGCATAAATATGCAATGGTTTATCTAATATCTACCAAAGACGACGAGTTATATAGCATCAGTGGCAGTTCTAGGACCTCAACAAGGG
This sequence comes from Macrosteles quadrilineatus, assembly GCF_028750875.1. Classification (NCBI taxonomy): domain Eukaryota; kingdom Metazoa; phylum Arthropoda; class Insecta; order Hemiptera; family Cicadellidae; genus Macrosteles; species Macrosteles quadrilineatus. Next base: position 103,219,520 of record NW_026542602.1, on the reverse strand, counting down.
GTAAAGGGGGGGGGGGGGTATATGGGTCCTCTTCCAAAATTTTTGTATTTTTAAAGAATTTCAGTGACTTTTTAAAGTCATTTTTAAAGTCTAGAACTGTGTCCTAAAGTCTCTGTTACGTTTTTATGACAAAATGTATAGTTAAATAATTTATATTTTTATGGTCCAATGGGGGGAGGGCTTTAGCCCGGCCCTATAGCTCCTTGGAACTGCCACTGTGTAGCATAGATCTACAACAATCACAAATCACTTTTAAAGTGAACTTAAGAAAGCTACTTTGCTTCTCATACTCAAACAAGATTGACCCTTTTTTAAACTAGAGCCGTTTCAGTTTAGTTCCTAAAATTAAAAAGCTTTACTTAACAGCATTGTTTTACTTAACAACACGAGTAACAGACAAAGGAGGTTCAAGGATTGCGAGAAAAGAAATAAAATTAAAATTCTAACGCTTCAAACTTCAACAAATCACCTGTTAAGGCCAATTAAATGAGGGTTATAAAATAAACAAAAACATTAACATAACCTTTCTTAGAAGTTATGAGTAATGATTGTTAATTATTAAAAAGCTGTTATAGGTAAAGTAGGGTAAACTAGGTAAACTACTATTTCACTATGAAATAATTCACTGTGGGGACGTATACATTATGCCTACCTCAAGTTTACGCCAGCGATGGGTGTTGAGGGGATTTTGTAGCTCCTCCTCAAGAGCTCTTGCTTTCACCCTCTCCTTGTTAAGCTCTTTCTCCACGTGGTGAATCTCCGTGCGGAGATCTGCCATGTTGTTGAGCGAGCGAGTCAATACGTCCTTTTCCAAACTGTTCACAACCAGATATTCAAGACTCAATAATGTTCAGTCGTCAGTCGACTATTCAAAAATATATAGATATAAAGATAATTTTTTTCATTCTATTTTTCTATTCTATTTCATTCTAAAAATCCATTTTCAGGACTATTTTTCTAAAACCCGCTGTAAACCTTTTTTGAAAAAACACATTTCATTTTAACATTGTTATATCTTAATATATTTGAAATAGCAAAGTATGTTCATGCAAATCCTTTCTTTTATGAAAAAATATCAAATACCAGGGTTATTCCAAAAGTAAGGTCCGATTTGCTATAACCATTTAAAGTGGGCGCCAAGGATGAAACACGCATGCGCACCGACTCCTGGCATGCCTTGGGCGTCAAGCGCCGCCATTAGCGTTGTTATTGTTGCTGTGTGCTGGTTTTTGTCTGCAAGAAACGTTTCAGCGGCAGAAAGTCATCAGCAGATTACTGAAGTTGACGGTTCTAACATAATGAGTGACAGTAAAGTGTGCAAGTGGTTGCAAGCTTTTAATGAAGGACTGGAAAATGTTCATAATGAATCAAGATCTGGACGACCATCAGTGATTTCAGAAGATTTGGTCAATGTGGTTGACCAAAAAATTTGTGAAGATCAACTATTTAATATTTCAGATCTCGAAATGGATTTCCCAAATTTTAGTAGAACGAATGTGATTTCTAATTGTTCAGCTACATAAAGGAGTTTTTTAGTTGCAACACAGAGGTAAAAAACTGGTTATCTTTGCAGGCGGCTGATTTATACGACTTAGGCATTCCAAAGCTTGTTGAACAATGTAACAAATGTTTAAATAAGCATTGAAATTATGTAGAAATATATACAAATATGCAAGGAATGTAAATAAAACAATTGTTTTTGAAAAAAATTAAGTTTTAATCTTTTATTATAATTGGACTTTATTTTTGGATTAACCCTCATAAATCATAACTATCAAACAAGAAATAATAACTAAAATGTTCAATTTCCTGAACATTTGCACACAAAATTTGAAATTGTACATCTTTGCATGGGATTAAATCTACAACAATTTGCCTAGTTCATACAAATCGTTATCAAAATCAAACTTTACATCTAAGCTAAAACAGACTTTTAGCCAAAGAGTGTATTACAAAATTCATATATTTTTAAAAATAAATTTTAATGGCTTTACACTTGTTAGAAGATAATTTAGTTTGAGGAATTTATGTACTGTATATATTATATAAAATTACCATGTACCAGCTTGGGAATTACTTCTGTAATTATTGAGTTCAGGCGTTATGTACAAATAAGCTTTGTCTATTGTCTATTGCCTAAAGGGAGAAGTGTATATCAATCTAAGTGACTGCCTTAGAATTTTATTTAACAACTTTTAATATTTTATAGTTAATTTTTAAGTTAATCTACCATAAATATAAGATGAATAATAACTTAATTTAGGAATGAGCAATTGAAATACATATTAAACTTCCAGCTACATAGGTCTTTCAGACTAATGTATTTTGTGTTGTTTCTTTAATTTTTATTTATCTGTTTATCTATGCACTGGAATTCTGTGCGTATGTAAGGGAACATCCCAACCCAACACTGGTTACAATCCCTTTGTTCCAACATCGACCTTTTGTTGCATAACTAATTGACAAATAGCATCTGGGTCCAGAATCTTTCTCACTTAGTAGGCTACCAAACCTATATGTACCTCATACTAATCAAAAGCCATGGATGAATAAAAAAATAACTTATGTCTTGATTTGGATTATTGCATTTTTGGATGAAGTAGTCATTGTCAATATTTCAAATATTAGGCCTATCTGTTTTTTTTTTAATCCGTACAAAAGTTAGTTAAATTAGCTTGAGGACTAAATGTTAGGGCTAACTTTCTTCTGCGTCATGGCAGATAAGTCATAAGTTTGATCCTAGTGGTGCTTCACATTTTAAAACTCCGATTAGTCCCTTAATTTACTGAACCATTACAACCTAGTGGCTGGTTTTTAAAAGTAAGATACAAATACAAAACCATTAAGAAAAGCAAATTCAAACTTAATATCTAATATTTTTTAAACTAATTTGTTTATGGGAAAGTTTAAACCTGAGTCGTTGAATCTCCAGCTTGAGGACCCTGATATCCTCGAGCCGCTGGGAGTACTGCTTCTGTCCAGCATCCAAGCTGCTCTGCAATGTTTTTGTCTTCTCTCTCAACACTGCCAGTTCATCATTTCGCCGCACAAGTTGTGCATTAATTGCTTCTCTCGCACCCCTTAGCTGTGGTAACGACATTTCATTTATTTTCATTCGGATATTTCATTTGTTTACTATGGTTGTGTTGTGAGTGTGGAAGAGAAAATAAACTATTTTATTGTGAGTACACAACTAAATTTAAAACTAATTATAAATTGTAAAATTCATTAGCAAGAGCCTGGTGCCCACGGTACATAAATTAAATATGAATGAATGTCATTGTGATTGTTTCTAGTTGTTAAATCAATCTATATTTTGGATTTTGTGCCAAGCCCTTTTCCTCACTATCTATCCTTGATCATTAGACTTTAAATTAGTTATTCTGGCAAAAGATCCAGCTGATCTCAGTCAGTAACAAAGCTCTTATCTCATTCTACAAGTATCATCCTTCACTCGCCTTAAAATACACAACCTGGTATTTTGGAGTCGTATAAATATCATTATCTCAATCTAGTACTACATTTTTTTTTAGTGACCTGATCAATTTCTTTGAGGTCCCTGTGGTGCTGAGCGTACGCCTCTCTCCCACTGTGTTGCAGACTGTTCACTTCCATCTCTAAGTTGCTAACAACCTGTTTTATCTCTCTCAACTCTGCCTCCACCTTCTGTGTCTCTATCCTCATCGCCTCCTTCTCAGCGTGGGCCTTACGCAGCGCTAAAACATCCAGAAACTTACCTGGTGATTCCCGTGGTTTATCTGATCAGCGATTAACTAAAGCATCTACCAAAGTCCTAAAGCTATGGGTATTACCCAAGAAACTAAAACCGGCTTGAAATCAGTCACTACAGTTGGTAAATTACACTATATGAACAAAGCTCTGATGCATACAGCAGCCAAACTTTTTTCTAAACTTACAACAACTCCGGAGCATGTTTATTTTAAAATTCGGTAAAGCTGAATTAAATTAAATATGAACTATGAATAGATTAACTATTAATAGACAACAATTTGTTAAGATCAAAAGAAATAAAAAAGTCATATTGTTTGTGGCGAATCTTTTTTAACTCAGATTCATCATGGTGTACCTCAGGGTTAAATACTTGGCCCATTACTTTTTTTCTGTTACTTAATAGTTCATCAAAGAATATTTGTCTTTATGTTGATGATGCTACTTAAAAGATCAGTAATAAGTTACTAGATCACTAAGAAAACGGTGTGATTCAAAATCTGTCACCTATAAACCACTTTTTAAATAATCACAACCTATATAATTAAATACTAGCAAAACTAATTAAAGTACCTAGGTAGTCAAACCTCCACTGATCCTGTAATATATTTTTAAATAATCAAGTTTTGAAAAAAGTCAGCTCAACGATGTTACTTAGAATTAATTTTAGATGAACACTTAACATGGAATCTTTATGTTGATCATGTAGTGCATAATTTTCTTAAGGGATATTTGCCTTATATAGATGGATGTCTAATTTCTGTTATATCAATATAGCCTAACTAAAAACTCTTTATTTTGCTTTTATCGACTTTTCAATAAATTTTGGTAGCTATCTATGGCGGTACATCAAAAACAAAATTTGGATAGAATTCTCCTTCTCCAAAAAAGAGCTATCCGCATCATGTAGAATCTAAATTTTTATTATTTTGATGATTCTATCTGTCACCATTTCACTAATCTGGGCATAATGACTGTCTCTATGTTTTTCCTACAGCTCTACATGTAAAACAGCTAGGCCCTGTACTTAAATAATTTTGTTCCCAGACTAGGTGACACATTTATTTTACCACAAACAGGAATACAATTTCCATTGACTTACCCAGGCTGAATTTTTTTTTACAAAAAAACATCCTGCGCAGATGCAAAATTTTAAAAGCTTTCTGTGGAATTGAGTGGCATGAATAACTTCAAGGAATTAAAAAAAGTTAAAAGTTAAACTGATTGAAAAGCATCTATTTAACGTTACTAAACTGTAGTTTGTTTGCTTTCTATCTTTCTTTCTTTCTTTTTATTGCAATTAATCATAGTGATTTTTTTAATATGTACTATTTTTTTGAGTAATGACACAATTCGATGTAAACAATGTGTACTTAATCAATACAGATGTTTTCAATTCAATTCTATATTACATTTTTCATGGTAAAATAGGAATTTCAATAATTTTTATTAAGGTAAAATTAATACTTATAGTTATTGCACGAATTTCCCGTAATATAATTTGTAAATAATTTGTATAGGCCTAATTTCATTTCTAGAAAAAGTTTGGGTCTTCAATATTGCTACAAGAAAGTCTAGCATTAGGAGAAAGAGGTTACTATTTGATATGTGAAGTTCAAGGCCTACCTCGAGCCCTAATGAGACATTGTGTTACAAACCTGATTGGTCTAAACTGACACATAAAAACTTAAAACTTGACTCGTTATCCAACATGTTTCAAATGGCACTGTCATTCATGACTAACCAATTTTCATTGGGCAACTAACAGTGCAAAATTATAGCTTACCATTGTTTTTATTATAAGAAAAACATGTTGGTTACAAAAATACAAACACAGTCAAAATAAAATTAAAATAAAATAATACAAAAATCACTCTAGGCCTACTAAGTTCATATCACGTCATGCAATCATTCACAAACTAAAGAAATAAATATAAGAAAATTGAAAACAAATATGTGTTTTGTTTATTTTTAAAGATGTGTAATCTTTTTTTGATTGGTTGACCACATTTGTCTAACGAATAGTTGTAGCAAACCTCCTTCTGTTACCCTTGCAAGATGCTCGGCACTCAAAAGGTTATAACTTAATGTTTAAACAAACTTGTTTCAGGGTACATACCTAACTGTTCTCGTATTAACTGCATCTCTTTGCCAGCAATGTCTTCCTTAAGCTGTTCTAACTGGAGAGTCATCACCTTAGACTTGTGTTTGAACTCCAAGATATCCTCCTAAAATGACAATTTAAATCAAAATCCAAATATAAAAATTCCAACAAATTGGCCTTACGTGGTGCTCGGCCCATTGCGAACATTTCAGAGCCCTGGTTATTACCAAAATGTAATAGCTCAACAATACCAACTAAAAAAATGTCAATGTAAAATGTTAGTATTCATAATTTCCCCCAATCGCCATATTGTTGCTCATTGGGTAGGTTTTCTTTTCTAAAACAGTCATAAAACTAAGAATGGTAAATACAATTTTTTAAATGGGTCCGTCATTTAGAATTACCCTGTTCATTTACATAATTGTCTTTGGTGTATAGTGTTTTATGTTTGTTTTATATATGCATTTCCATGAATCTGGTTGGATTTAGACTGTGTAAGCCTAGCTAGGGTGTCCTAGCAAGAACAATAGATAGAATTAAAGTACCTATAGGTATTTACTTATCAAGTAAAAATGTCTATAGCCCTAGTCCAAAACTTTGAATCCAATTTATAATTTTATAAAATACAATAGAACAAACTATACAAACTTTTTTCCCATATACAATTCATATAAAATTTGCAGCATTTAACAATTTTTTTATTAGTCCAGGCAACGAAGACAGTGTAGAGAAAAAAATCATGTATAAGCCAAATTTGGTACAGTTCTAGGAGAAGGGTCCCTAAACACTAAAAGTATGTAATTATTAAATTTTATTCACTGAAAAAGGGTTAATTTAAATCAAGCCTTTCTTTATTGTACTTGGTATGGTAATATATGCCAAGTAAAATAAATTAGTTACTAGGTCTTAGTTTTGTACTTTCATTTTTGTGTCATATATAAATCTAGATACAAAAACTCACAGTCAAATTTTAACTCAGGCATTTAACCGCACAATATATTTTAACCAAACAGGTTGATTTTAAAACATGAGAGCCCAAAAAGTCAACAAAATTTATAATTAGAAATAACTCAAGCTTACTATTTCAGTCATTTTTGCAAACTAAAAATGGTAGTAGTGTTATTAATTGTTTGCCATTACATTTCTATTCACAACTCGAGCACTCAATCTAATTTCACAAATGTGAACACGCCATACATCCGGTTGAGGATCACCACACACCAAAGCATTTGCATGTCGGATATTGGCTTGTTTTATTTTACCTTTACAATCAACTTTTTATTGAAGCTTATTAAAAAATATAACTAAGTGAATTCAGAAATGATTAAAGTTAATTTGAGAATCATAGGATGTCAATATGCTTAAAAACGAAATAAAAAATAAGTATTAACCCATAGCAAACAATAAAACTCAATACAGTGTTCTGACTCTCATGAGTTGTTTAAAAACTCAACAACAGAGGATTTTTTAAATTTTTTAGCAAGACAAATGAACCTCAATATATACTAACAACAACCAGGAAGAATCATTAATTGGTAACCATAAGACTGAATAACAATTGACAGCAGTGACCTGAGCTTCATTGAGGTTCTTGGTGCAAGTGTTGAGTTCAAAGCGCAAGTTCTCACATTCGCTCGCCTTGTTAGCCAGTTTGCCCTCCGACTGAGTCAGTTTCTTCTTGTAGTCATTGACAGCTACTTGCTGCAGCTTAGTGTCATCAATGGCAGCTTCCAGTTTCTTAGTCAACACCACAGCATCAGCCACATGTCTGCAACAATACAACATTGATTATAGAATTTTAGTGATGGTGTTTAGCAAAGTGTATTTAAAAAAAATGGAGTAGGTACAGGTAAAAGGTTACAAAAAATAACACTGAGTTTTGTCCTAATATATGACTTCTTCAGAGGGTAGTTTAAAGAGAAAAATCGGCTGGTAAACTAACTCCAACCTTGTAATGACTCAAAATTCAATGACCACAATGTTTACTAAATATTGAAAATATAACACCACAATGTTTACTAAATATTGAAAATATAACACTGAACAATTTTTTGTAACCCTATTTTAATCATTTAACTTATGTACCATTAAACCTCATGCTTTAAAACCTCTGTCCTCAAATTATTATTGTTTAAGATAAGATTAGAATACAAACCATATTTAAGGGTTTATTTCAACCTATAATATATATATATATATATATAAAACTAATAATCTATTTGGCTTTGTATATGGTCTCGCTAGCCTTAGGATTCGCATCCCATATTTTGCTGAGTGTTGAATAGGCTTTCCTCTGGTATCAATAAAATTTAGGATATAAGTGCTATAAAATATCCACTTCTCATAACACAGTTATATCATCAAACTAAATTTTCTCTTCAAGTGTTTGGTACTATGGTAGTTGATAAAAATATAGTTCAAATTACATGGTATTAGTTTTTTATCATTGGCATTGTAACGTGGTGTGTGCATAAAACAGCATTTATCAGTGCATACTTTAGAACAATTCAACTATATTATTTTGTTCTTAAAATGGTTCCAGCTTTATAACATGGCGATGGGATTTACTATGAAGCTTATAAATAACCAAAGGTTTGACCTAGTTTACCTGTCCTTCTCCTTCTCCAGAGCAGCAATGTGCTGTGATTGTCTACTCAACTCCAAACGAGTGTTGTCAATGTCATGCTCCAAGTACAGCTTTGCTTGATTTATCAATTTTATTACTTGTTCTTTTTCACTGACAAGAGCTGCAACATGATGCAGAATATAATAATTGGAGTGAAATAATAATCACTCAAAGTTAATAGTTTTTTCATAGTACATGCAATAATTTTGATGTCAACTTCTTACATTCAATCATTTGTTTTGTCAGTGAAATCAATTAGACATTAAGGAAAGCTACAATTGCATTATGATACTTGTATGTTTTTTAGAACAAATTGAATGATATTGATCAACTAGAGAACACAATCAGAGAAAAACAAACTATATTGTTTTGACGCTCCTTTAAAATGCGAGTTCATGTTAATTTACACTATGTTTCTAGTATAGATTAAAAATAGAGAAAAATCTGCAAGAAATTGTGTTGAATTTTAGAGTTATAGAGGGACTAGTTCAAACATTGTCTGTCAACAGCATTTTATTACATGACACTAGTTAGGAATCATCCTATATGGTAGTGTTTCCAATCTTGAGAAACAACAGGAGTTGGTGATGTGTTGGTCTTGTTTGTTGGGGATGGGTAAATCTTATATTGCAGAAATAGCTAAATCCCTTCCACTAAAAGCTTCCCTTATTTAACACAGACTTACCATTGACTTTAAGTAAGTTTCTGTTGACTATGTCCCTCTCTCTAATCGTGCTCTCTAGTAGCATCTTATCATCCTTCCCCTTATTCTGTTCTTCTCTGATCGTCCTTTGTAGAGTCTGCAGACTCATCACTAACTTTGCTTTTTGTTCTTCCAGCTCACTCTTCTGTCCTTCTATTTTACTTATCTTCTTTTTAAACATTTCCTGGATTGTTGATGTTTTGGCCACCTCTGACAACAACTTGGCTATTTCATCTTCATTCGCCTGTAAAAAACCTGGTTATTACAAAGAAGCTTCATTTAAACCCAATCTACTGTAACACAGAAGACAACTTTTTGACCTCATATGAGAAAATAATATCTTCAAGATGTTTCTAAAAGATCTATGAATAAACCCCCAAACCTTTTCTAGGAGAACATGCGGTGCTGACTACAATATGATTTGAGAGCATAAATGTAATGGGTGAGGCACACCCTAAGAAAACTTGAAAGAGTGTTGGAGTGAATCCGCAAGGTACAAGAAAAAGAGGCAGACCCAAGCAAACTTGAAAAAGATCCATTGAAAAAGGAGGTGCAGAAAACAGACAAAACTGAGGAAGTTCCGGCACTGCTCATCCTTCACTTATCATTGCCTTAACCCCTTAACCGCCGTCTAAGTAGGCCATTGCCACTTATTTTTGCCGTTTTTGATGATTTTTACTTGTGATTTAATAAACTGTACCAGTTGTTTTTCTAAAGAAAATAGTTATCAACTAGCTGTGTACCCGTTCTACGCACGGGGATCTTATAATATTCAGTTGAAACCTTCTTATATAAAGAACAGCAGTTGGTTTGCATATTTTAAGATATGCTGGCCAAACTATTATACATAGCTTCATTTTATGTTGTTTTTTGTTGTTCCGGATCGGTATGACAATCAATAAAAGGTTAAATTACCTCTGTGTCTGCCGGTCGATCCTATAACGGTAGGCTTACTTTTATTTTTACTATCTGATCTCGTTTGCATGGCTCAATCACGTCCTGGTTGAAGTTCGTTCGCTACGCTCACTCACCTGTATGTTGGAGCTCGTTCGCTGCGCTCACTTTCCTTCAGGTTAGCTCGTTCGCTACGCTCACTTGCCTTCAGGTTAGCTCGTTCGCTACGCTCACTCGCCTCCAGGTTGCAAATTAGCTGTTGTCATAAATGTAAAAGAAATAATAGTGCTAGTGCTGCACCCTGTTGGTAATCCTTGTAACTTTAATGCTATTGAACATCACAGAACAGAACCAACTTGTTTAATTGAAACAGCTGTTAAGATTCAATAATTTCATTTCTCATAAGGTTAACATGGGCTTCCAGAAATTCCACGTCAAAAATCGACAAAAACTTGATTTTCAAGGGTTTACTGTTAAATATCTAACTGTCTCATATTCGATGAAATACGTCTAAAACCATCTCATATATGTATAGTATTTGGAAAATAAGTTTCAGGCGGGACAGTGCTATAGTTATTGAGGAGTAGTTGTAATAAAGTGCGTATTTTAGCGTTACCAAGAGAATGACAGATAGACAGACAGACAGACAGACAGACAGACAGACAGAAATTGAGATAAGGTTTGATTCGGTTTCTCTGACCTATGAAATGTAAAAATAACCAAAAAGTTCATTATTCTAAGCAATGTACAGACAAAACTCTAATTTTATTTATATAGATATTGTTTGTAGACATCTTCAAAAACATTAAGCTTTAACAATACCCTACTAAAATTTGTGATTGTGGGGGGGGGGTGGGGTTTGGGGGTTTCTTGAGTTAGGCCTATAATAAAAATTAGGCCTACAATAAAGTCTACAACTCTAATAAATCGTCATCCTCAAGCATGTCACCAGCCATTACTAAATTACTAATATTTACTACTCATTCAACACTACCAAGTAAATAACCACCAAAAAACACAATTATAATGACACGCATAATGTACGTAAGCATTACGTAAGCTTCCGCAAGCACCAGTTTTACTGAAACTACGAACGGAACTGATCGGGACCATTACTGACCTATAATACCACTAAAATCCACCAGATTGCGGCACTAGTCAAGCAGCACTGTCAACAACTTGTTTACGTACGTATATCAGAGATAAGGCGGGAAGTGAGCTGTTAAAAATAAAACACAACAGCTGATTACGTCAACACGAGATAACTCGTACGTGGCGGTTGCTCTGAAAACTAGTATCGCCCGGCATATCTCGTGCGTGGCGGTTAAGGGGTTAAAATAGACTACTTGGCGTCTTGGCACTTATTGGTATCATCAATCCTACCTTGACCTGGTTGTTGAGCACTGTGATGGTCTGTCGCAGCTCCTCCACCAGGCCGACCTCCCTCTGGTAATCTTCTTGTGACTTGACAAGTCGCTGGTTCATCACTTCAATGGTCTGGCCGTTCTTGTCATTCAACACCTGCAGACACAGGTTGAACACCATTGACACTAAGATACTGAAGTAGATATCCCGTATGGCCCAGCTGTAGTAACATTTTTATTCAAATAGAACATTACTAAAGAGTCTCTCATAGTGTGTGCACTGTCAAAACTATATATTCTTCCATATTTTTTTCATTTTGAAAGCTATGGATATGAAATAGAAGATACTATAGTTTAATATAAGTTGTCCATTGAGTTTATCTTGGTTGAAAGGTTTGTGTATTCGACTGAAATCTATAATTGGCACCAGCTTTAGTTGGTGGCTCAAGTCATTATGTTCAATTCTAAATTTATTAAATCCTCTAAATGTTTAAAAATAACGATTGATTTTGATGTGTCCTGATGATTTTAGTTTTGAAATAAATCAACTTTGTTTCTTCCTGCCCGAATGAATCTCAGTTAATGAGAAAGAAACTGTTAAACTCAAAAGGTACCTAGTAAGAATCAAACCATTTATGGGCAAACATTTGGCCTATTATTTTATGGGATGCCTGTATTATGATAATTTATAATCAGGCAAAATAAAAATAACAGGACTTGTATGTGGGGCCTGTGTACTCTGCTAGTCTTTACAAAGTGGAATTAATATAATGTAGTTGTTGTACTTGTTACCTTTATAAGGTATTATCCAATACACGATGCCAACGAGTCTATAACAAACAAAGCATATCATCGTTCAATTAAAATTAATATGTTTGTGTATTGAAACGTTACCCTCAGCTCTTTATTGGCATTCTGATGGTGTATCATTTTCATTTGAAGTTCCTGGATCTGTTCATTCAGTGTCACAATCTGACTGTCTTTGACTGTAAGTTCCTTCTTGACTCGAAGCAACTCGTCCTCAAACCGCTCTTTGAACCTTGACTCTTTTGACATCTCGTTAGTCTGGTTCTGTAAAAGACACATTTGAATTTTTATTAAAGTATAATTAAAAATCAAGAATGCAATCTTCATACGTATGGTGATTTTTTTAAACCTCTATAACTCTAAAGTAAACTTAATATATACCTTGTACTGGGGGAGGAAGTAAACATTGATAACTTAAGTTTACCTTACTGTTGCCAAGTTCTTGAAGAGAGTGGATATGAAGCTTAACATTTTTCCACAGTTTGTATATTTACATAATTGTTTACACTATATTACACTATTTATTTACATTTATCTGGGTTTGAATTATGAATATGTTCATGGTAGATCTCTTGCAGTTTAGCTATGGATTTAGAATGTACATGTTTGAGGATTGTTAATAAATCAGTAAATGAAATATGGTGATTTTGGTTACTTGGTGTTTGGCAACTAATGAATCAGGATCGGTATTCTAGGCTGGTATTATGTTCTTTGAATATTTGTATATAAGGATTTGTGATAGTGTAATTGATGTACTCTTTGTGGAAAGGCAATACACATGTTATTTTGTATACACCCCTTTCGTGATCAATTGGTTTGTTAGTGTTTTGTTGAAGATCTTTCCAATTTTTTCTGTGATTCAGTTGCTATAGCTAATTAGCATGTTCTAATTGCACTCAGACCTTCACTTTTACCCGACAATTGCTATTTTATATGGGTGAAAGTGAAGGTCTGAGTGCAAAATTCGTCGAATAGAGCGATCAGACATGCCAAGAGCAGCAGCTTGTCTACGCGCCGGGCGATGCGGGCTCGTTAGCACAGCTTGTTGCACTCGCTCCACGTTCTCCGGGGTCCTCACTGACCTTGGACGGCCTGTAGCCTACGTTTTGCAGTTGATCCTGTGGATCTAAAGGTATCCACCCACAATTTGATGGTGTTTCGGGATGGGATAGGTTCCCCACGAGCCACATTAAACTGCCTACAAAACTTACGCTGCGTATCAACAACAGAATCGCCACTTTTAAAATACGCCTCAACGACAAACGCGCGATTTGTTCCGGTCCACTGCTCCATGGCGACTGAAACTGAAATGGGGTCACTTGGCCTTGAGAATGAGCCGCTCCCCACTACCCCCGTCCACTCGGCTGCCGGACTGTACTCGCATGAAAACCGTCAGATATTTGTGCCGCTCCCTGTATTTGGGCTGGCCTGTCATTACCATTCTGGGAGGAAGGGTCATCAACATATCTGATGTAGAATTTTATATGAACTGTGTTCCTGATGATGCCACACAAGTGGAGAAACGGACATGGAGCTTCATATCCACACTCTTCAAGAACCTGGCAACCATAAGGTAAGCTACATTCTTGGTACTACTGGGAATACACCACACAAATTTAAATATTGATATACTGCAGCATGGTGTTCATCCTTTGGTGTATGCAGTGATAGCATCTATCATAAATAAATTTTAACAGGTAGGGCCTATTGGAAATAAATTATACATTTTAGTGGTAAATGAATCTGTCTGGCAGAGCACAGCAACTTTTTTTAGGAGTGTAGGGAGCGGACTCAGGTTGACTGGTTTTCCAGTGAGGATAAAAATGGCTCAACCAATCGAAGAACATTATTTGGATGAGACCATCTCAACTGATACTGATATCAATTGGTAAAAAAATGGTGGATTTAATGATATAGTGATCATACTCTCACTAACCACACTTTTTTTAGGAGTTGGACTCAAGTTGAATGGTTTTCCAGGGGTGATAAAAATGGCTCAACCAATCAAAGAACATTATTTGAATGAGACCATCCCAACTGTTACTGATATCATCTGGTAAAAAAGAGGGTGGATCAATGAAATAGTGATACTCTACTACCAGGTAACAATAAAATAATAAATTAAAAACTAATCATCGAAAACTCATAACTCCGTCCTTGAAACCACTTATGGACAGGTTCTGTATGGTTAGTCTTTGTGAACATTAAAAATATTGTTTTTTATTATTGTTCTCTATTAAATTGACATAGAAATTCTACCTCCAGCTCCTGCTGTAGTTCTGATATCCTTAAATCAGCTGAGGAGTTCTTCCTCTCCAGCTCATCTTGGTACGTCATAGCAGCATTCAGTCTCTCTCGCAAGTTGGAAATTTCAGCCATCATTCGTTCACGTTCTTTTGCTTGCGCTTCCTTGGTTTTTGCCATTGAACTAAACCTGGAAACATTAGATGGATCATTGTTTAAATGTTAACTATTGAAATAATCAACAGGATATGTTCTTGTATGACTATCATAAAATCTTTACGTTTGTCTGTCATGGTTTTTCTGTAAAAAACCATATTCAATTAATATCTACCGGTATCTTTAAATTTTGTCAACGCTATTAAAAAAGAATGTTAACAATATTGTTAAAACATTTGTCTGATACTTGAGACAGTATAGTTGTGTTATGAAAAGAAATGTTTAGAAACTAAATTTATATGGTCTTATTCAACTTAATAATCAGCTACATTTTACATAAGGGAATTGCACAAAACTGTAAACATTACATACATAAACAAAACAGTCTTAAATAAAACAGCTGTAGAAATATTTGACAGCACTGTACAATAGAAATCATATTACATAACATTCACCCCATCTTTTTTTTAATGTAATCCCTTAGATAGGTGGGAGGTCTTCGGACTCTAGTGGAACTACGCAGGTTTGTTTCTTCATTATCAATCACAGAAGTAGGGGTCACGGTCTCATGTAGAGGGCATGCTTCGATTTCAGATTGAATAGAGTTCCCAATTTCAGGTTGAAGCAGGTTAGATTCACGTCTCAGGTCTTGAAGAACAGGATCTAGTTCTTGACTGGGATTTTCCGAAGTCACAAGCTCATCCTCTTGTTGGATAGCTTCAGGGGGAACAGCGAGATGTCGCACCGATACCAGAGCCTCTCTACCATCTCTATACTTGATGCAAGCATAGTCTGGATTAGCCTCTATCAGCTGAGCTTGTTCCACTAAAGGTTCATATTTGTTATTTCTTACATGCCTTCTCACTAATACTGGTCCTGGATTCATGAGCCATTGAGGTTGAGAGGTGCCATAAAATGATCGTCTCTGGTGTTTGAAAAGACGTTCATGTGGGGTCTCATTCGTAGCTGTACTCAGTAACGAGCGTATACAATGCAAAGCTTCTGGCAAAACATACTCCCACTGTTCTGTCTTCAGTCCCTTGTTTCTCTGAACAAGAGATACAGTCTTCCAAATCGTTTCATTATATCGCTCAGCTTGAGAATTACGTCGAGGGTTATAAGGTGAAGATCAGCTAGTGGCGATTCCTTTTGAGTGTAAGAAATCACTCAGTTCTTTTGACATGAAAGCAGAACCTTGGTCGGAGTGGACAAAAGCAGGCATACCAAAGATGGTGAAGATTGATGTAAGTGCTTTGATGACAGAAGATGCTGATGTGTCCGAGCAAGGAATAGCAAACGGATATCTTGAAAACTCATCAACAACCGTCAGTATGTATTTATTCCTTGTCACAGATGGTATTGGTCCCTTAAAATCAATGTTAAGTCTCTCGAAAGGAGCCATTGCATGGATGAGTGTTGATGGGGTTTTTTGGTAGAACCGAGGTTTCACTTCCGCACAAACAGAGCATGAAGCGGTCATTCGCCTGACATCTTCGATAGAGTAAGGGAGATTTTTACTTTTTAAGAAATGAAACATCCTTACTATTCCAGGATGTCCAATGTCACAATGAATTCTACGGAGTTTTTCGAAATCTCTAAAAGAGATGGAAGATGAAACTCGTGAAAATGGATCTGCTACTACGTTTTCCTTGGCAGAACGGTACACTATGATGTAAGAGAAAGGTGCTAGTTCCAATCGCCACTTTAAAATCTTGTTGTTCTAAAACCTTTCCCGCGTGTTTCTGATTGAACACATAGGACACAGATTTCTGGTCTGTAATTAATTCAAACCGTCTTCCAATCAGGAAATGCCTCCATTTCTGTATTGAATCGAATATTGTGAGGGCCTCTTTTTCCATAGCAGGTAGATGTTGTTCACTCTTAGTTAGGATTTTTGAAAAGAAACATATTGGCCTTCCAGCTTGTGAAAGGGTAGCGGCTATAGCTGATTCAGATGCATCTGTTTCTACAGTAAATGGAATATCCTCTTCAACTGCAGACATACTGGATCTTGCTATTTCTTCTTTTAATGTCTTAAAAGCCAATACTTCTTTACTGCCTACTGGGAATGATTTGACTGTAGTAAGACAATGAACCTTCTCAGAGAATTTAGGAATCCACTTTGCGTAATAGGACAACATGCCACGAGCTCTTTTAAGGCTTGCATTATCAGTTGGAACGGGGAAATTCAAGAGTGATTGCAAGCGGTCAGGATCAGGACGCATGGACATGTTTTCTACAATATACCCCAGAACTGGAATGCTGGTCAACGAAAACTTAGATTTTTCTTTGTTCAGGGTAAGATTATACTTTTTAGTTGCTTCCATGAATCTCTGTAGGTTTTGATCGTGTTCTGCTTGGCTAGGACCACAAATAGTTACATCATCCAGATAAGCAAACGTGTCTAGTAGATTTTCAGTTTCTATAATCTGGTCAAAAGTTCTTTGAAAACACGCCACACCATTAGTTACGCCGAAAGGAATTCGAGTGTATTGGTAAAGTCTCCCATTAGCTTCAAATGCAGTGAATGGTTTATCTTCATTCCGAATAGGTATTTGGTGATATGCCTCCTTCAGATTGATTGTACTGAACACTTTATATGCACCAAACTTCACACAAACCATCCTTGAATAATGCTTAATAATGCCTGAAAGTTTCATTACAATCTGTCGAGCGGTTTTGGAGCCCATAAAGGACAAACATACAAATATACAAACATAGAAACATACAAACATACATTGGATTTTATATATATAGACTATCATCTTCAGAGTAGCAGCGGGACTTGATGGCTACAGGCTTGACGTCATTAGTTAGATTATCAAACAGTGGTGGTGGTGATACTTTAGCCCTAAGTAGATTGCAAACATTGAAGGGTGGGCGTTTACCACCGAAATTCAGCTCCACAGCAGAATGTTGCCGAAGGATGTCATGTCCAATTACAACATCGGCACATAAATCAGTTAAGACAAGCAGCTTTGTCTGTGGGTATTCGTGGCCATCGCACACCATGTCAACAATACATTGGCCAAGAGTTGATGAAACATGGCTTGTTGATGCCATCGATATTTCATGCTTTGTTGGGTATTTAGAAATATTGAATCTTTTCACAGTAGCTTCGGATATAAAACTGTCGGAACTCCCAGTATCAATGAGTGCATCTACTGGTTTGCCATTTAACATCAGTGACACTGTAGCTTTTGAAAGACATTTTTGTGAGGCAGCAACAAGAGAGGAAGACATTGAGTTTATTTCTGTCTTTTCACTTTGAGTTGTTTTACCCTTAAATGTTTTACTTTGGTTGCGAGAATTGCAAACTGTTGCCCAATGGCCTTTCTTGTCACAAATATTACAAACTGAGCCTTTGGCAGGACAGTTGGCTCGAGAGTGTCGTGACCGTCCACAAAAGAAACATTTTTCTCTTCTTAACGAGGATAATTGGTGTGAAGACGAATCAGAAGCTGCCTGAGAAATATTTGTATCAGTAACATCAACATTTTTAGGAGTTGAGTGAGATATAGAGTTACAAGGGCTTGAAATATATAAAACCGCCTGATTTTCAGCCGATTCCAAGGTAATGGTTTGATTATAAGCTTCTTCAAGAGTCAAAGATAGATTTTCAAGAAGTCTTTGTCGAATGGACTGTGATATTAATCCTCAAATGAAAGCGTCTCTTATGTACTCGTTACGATTTTCATTAGTAGTGACAGATTTAAAGTTGCATGCTTTACTAAGTTCTTTGAGTTTTCGAAGATACTGATCAATATTTTCTCCAGGTTCTAGCCAGTTGATGACGTGAATATACCTCATTAGTAGGCTTTATAAAAAGTTTGTCAAGAATAGATATAGCTTCAGTATAAGAATCAACCTCTGAGATTATTTCATATATGTTGTAGTCCACAAAATTAGTTAGAAGTTTTAGTAGATCATCTTCTGCAGCACATATATTTCTTCCATGAAATTCTTGATAGT
The DNA here is from genome assembly GCF_028750875.1 of Macrosteles quadrilineatus. Lineage (NCBI taxonomy): Eukaryota > Metazoa > Arthropoda > Insecta > Hemiptera > Cicadellidae > Macrosteles > Macrosteles quadrilineatus. The sequence continues at coordinate 103,200,921 of NW_026542602.1, read as the reverse complement.
GGTTTCCACTGACGATCAGAATGGGGGTCATTAGGGTCCAAAGATAGGCGCTCCGGCTTGAAGAATTTATCAGTTTACATTTCTTGGAATAAACTTGAATAGAAAAGATAGAATACAACTTGTATAGAAGAACTTGTGATAATATAGTTAAAAGATTAAGTTGAATAAATTGTTATGAAAAGAAATGTTTGGAAACCAAATTTATATGGTTTTATTCAACTTAATAATCAGCTACATTTTACATGACAGAATTGCACAAAACTGTAAACATTACATACATAAACAAAACAGTCTTAAATAAAACAGCTGTAGAATTATTTGACAGTACAATAGAAATCATATTACATAACAAGTTGATACCATAAAAATAGTTTTTACTTACTCTCCATCATGGTCAGACATTCTAGATTTGCTCTCCAGTTCAGAATGTAACCGATTGATTTGCTGTCGCAGGTTTTCAATGGTCTCTTGCGCAACTTGCTCGCGGGTGTGAGCTGTATCTACCATTCTCAGTGCTCGCTTCACTTCCTTTTGAACGAAGAGAGATATTTATTCTCTAATTTACGAGCTCATAAAGTACCCTAGTTCATATGATAAATATAAAACAAATAATCTGAGATAGCCTAAACAGACTAAAAAGTAGCATCTATTAGGGAATGAAGAAAGAAGGTGGGAAACTTTATAAACCATAATAAAAATAATGATTAAGTGACTAGGAGTCAAAGTTATGATTGGTTTTGTCTATAGTAAAGTTATGTGTTCTGACTTTGATGTACAACTGATTTGTCTCTTGAGCAGAAAACCTGATGGGCAGACTAAATAAGATTCCTGTTTTTGATGTCTGGCATTTTTTACTCTCAGATTTTATAAACAACTATATTGGTTTGCTATTACCATTGACTTGGATACTGAAGTAGACTTCCCATCTATATGGACCAGCTGTCGCCAATTTTTTATTAAAAAAGAACGTAGTTGAGTGAGCTAGTCACAGAATGCACTATTGTTTAAAATTATATTTTCTACCTTATTTTTGTTTGACATAGTTTATGGGTCGTAACAGTTGCTATAGCTCACAATAAGTTGTTCCTTGACTTGGTAAAAAAGGTTTGTGTATTCAACAGAAATCAGTATTATACCCATCAGCACAATCTGTCAGTGGCTCACATCAACTTTGGCAACTTCGATGAACAACTGGCGACAACTGGGATGGAATGTCTGGTTGTATCAATAGTTAAAGCTATTACCAATGGTACTACTTTTTTGTGTGTTTTCAATGCCATTGGCATTTTTACGTTTCTTCTAAAAGAGCAGGCCAAACACCAATCTTGCTACTAACAATTGCTTGAAATCTAACCATTGTCCTGCAGATTAGAAGGCAAGCACTGTACTAGGCTATGCAGGTAGTTAGCTGACAGTTAAATAGTACCTGAGTAAGGTTGTCAATGGTCTTCTGCTCGGACTTGCTGTGCTCGTGGGCCACAGTCAGCTTCATGTTGTTATTAGAGAGGGCTTGGAGTTGCTCTTTGATGACGTCGGCCATCCGCTTGCTGTTATTGTGAGACTTGACCAGGAGATCCCACACTCTCTGTATCTCAACAACATATCTCGTAGTGAGAGGGGAATGCTCCAGGTCAGCACACATCTATAAACAAATACCGTTCTTAAAAACTGAAGAAGTCTATACTATACACAACATTTCAGTACTTTCTAGGCACTATCAAAGAGCATAATACATTGCCTCAAAACCAAAATTAGATGAACAAGATGACATGCGCACAAAAATACTTATTTCACCACTGCTTTTAATTTGTGCAGTCATTTTAGCAATAAATTATCGTTGGATTAATTTACGAGGCATGTTTTTTAACTAAGTACCGTTTTTAAATTTCTCCGTTCCAGCGCTGCGATTGGCATTTTTGACATCAGCGCTGTGTATGTGCATCTATTGGCAAGCCAGCACCAGAAATTTGGCAACAATCGGCCGTATTTACATCCGGTTTTGAGCATCCAAAATGGTGCCGCCAATTGAGACTGCAGCCGACTGTGAAGTGAGCACACTGTAATTAGATTTTTAAGTGCTAAAGGTGTGAAAGCCATTGAAATTCATCAACAGATTAGTGACGTGTATGGCGAGAACATTATGAGTGACGGAACGGTACGCAAGTGGGTAAAGGCATTTAAAGACGGCCCCACCAACGTTCATTGAGTATGGGAACAGAAATGACAGATGGCCGCCCAGTGCGTTGCTCATCATGAACGATAAAATGATTAGGAGTTTTATAATATCATGGAAATTGTACATATGTAGGCCTATAGGCTATTTTAACGTATATTTTTAACGTCTCCTACAAATTAAACACCACGAGCAATGCTCAGTCCCCTGGTAGATGTATTCTATTTAAATAGCATTAGGTTTAACGAGTACCTGGGTTTGCTGCTACAGGGACATTATAAAGTGGTTTTTTAGTAAAATATTAATAGCAAGTATAAAATAAATAAATTTGCAAAGTTTTATCAAAATATGTCCATAAACAAGCAAATTACAACATATTACAATATTCTCCATAAGAATAACATTGGAATTTTAAATTAACATTTTTTAATGTTTTCTCCGTAACCAATAACTGTACAAAAAAACTTTTACATACTACATTGTTTTTTTTTAAGCTCAAAGGATTAAAACGAGAGAGGAGTCTCAGTCTGCCCTCTAAAAAGATTTCTATAAAACAGTAGGGTAAAAGGTTTATAGAAACAGGAATCAGAAATGACAGTTAGCTAGAGCGAGCACACTATCATCGGCAGGGGGGCCCACAGAATGATTTGATAGCGCAAACTGCGCTACACAATTAAATTTTGGGGGGGGATTTGAGATTTAATGATGTTTTTTTAGATTTGGGGGGGGGAATTAAAATAATTTATAAATAAAAAACTTTTTAAAACAAAACGTTTTTAAACGCACTAAAAAGTGGAAAATAATTTATAAATATGTGGAGAGTATAAATACTTGTAAGATTTAAAACGAAAAACGTGGGGTGCATGCAATAAATAATGTACAATTACCTTCACCTATTGAACTAATGTATTATTATCAATTGCATGCACCCCACGTTTTTTTGTTTTAAATCTTACAAGTATTTATCCTCTCCACATATTTATAAATTATTTTCCACTTTTTAGTGCATTTAAAAACGTTTTGTTTTGTTTTAAAAAGTTGTTTATTTATAAACTATTTTATACTTTTTAGTTTTTAATGTGTGTGGATATTAAATCTATTCCATGCATCTATATCAGATTAGGACAGAGGCATGTGGGAAATCTAAGGTTTATTTGAGTTTCTTTTCATATAATTATGTATTAGATTGAATGTATGGCCTGATTACTAACTATAAATATATCAATCTATTTAATTTATTGTTTACTATATAGAATACTAAATAAATAACAAATTACATTATTAACAAACACCTTTATATCTGCAATCAGATTGTTTTATCTTTATTTTGAAATGTTTGTTTGTATAAAAAATCTCTTGGGAGCATAACTACCTCTTACCCTCTTAACCTCTGCTCTTCGAACTGTCAAATTTAAGTATTAACAGCTGACATAAATTAATTGATATATTTACATTCTTTCAAAATGTAAACATGAAAAATTTGGAAGCCAGTGGGGCGTAGCCCAAGGGAAATATGAAAATTAAATGATATAATATTGCATTGTTAGCCATTTGTGAGCTATGTTTCAAGTTTTATGTCTCTAGCTCATCGGGAAGTATCAACATTTTCAAGAAAGCGAGTTAATAAAAACAAGCCCGTGGGGCGTAGCCCAAGGAAAATATGAAAATTAAATGATATAATATTGCATTGTCTTCTATTTGTGAGCTATGTTTCAAGTTTCAAGTCTCTAGGTCATTGGGAAGTTAGTATAAAATTGATTGCAAAATTTGTACCGGCCAAGAAAGCGAGCTAATAAAAACGTTTTAAAATACAACTTTTTGTCAACAAATAATTATTTTTATAATGTATGGACATTAAAGACAAGCAGTGCTCACAATGAAGCATAAATATAAAATATGTTTTATATTTATGCTTAAGTTGTGTTATGACACAACTCGTCAGGTTAAGCATGGCCGGCGAGATGCGCTAGCACTGTACTGGCGGCAACCGAGAGTGAGCTCGCTAGTGCTACTAACTGCTCGCTAGTGTAGTAGCTTTGTTTACATCCCGATTCCCGCCGCCCGTGTTGACGTGTATGTTGTACACCAACCGGCAAACGGGTTGTACTTGTATGAAATATTTTATCAACTAATAAGTTAACACTTTTAGTAAGTTTCGTGATATTATTACTGATGTCCTATTAGAGTATGTAGCCATACTACGATTTTTTTTGGTTTTAGTAATAATTTAAATTTAAAGGTGTGTTGATGGTGTGGTGATGTTATTGTGAAGTGGGTGTTCGTGGTTCAAATGGGGTTCAAATTATGCTTTTGTACATTCATTTATATCATACGGAATTAGTGTGTACGGAGGGACCTCAAAATCAAACCTTAATCAAATACTTCTGTTACAAAAGAAAGCTATTAGATTAATGCTAAGTTTAAATTGGATTGAAAGTGTATAGTATCATTTTTATAATTTGGAAATCCTGACAGTGTTTGGAATTTATATATATACGAGACAATAAAATATACTAAGCAGCACCATTTACCAAAAATACAGTTAGAACTAAGTAGGCCTACCAGTAATAGATATAATTAATACCAGAAATGCACAATATGTTATACAAAACAGACATAATTTAGAATTTTATAAAAAAAAACACAGTGTATAGAGGCCTTAGATATATAAATTTTTTACCAAAAGATATAAAAAATGAATGTAATAGTAGGAAATTTTACTTTAAACTAAAAAATTACCTAGTAGAAAAAGCAATTTACTCCTTTGAGGAATTTTACAATTTAAAATATTGTGAATAGACAATAAGTACTCACTGACTCTATTCTTTGTACTTGTACATTCATGAATAAAGGAGATTTTGATTTGATTTGATTTGATAACCAAACCAACTTCTAATCGGGTGCCTCAAATTATAAAAACCCATCTATTTTATGTCTAAAATTTCTAAAATTTCCAGGGGAGCACTACCGTAACCCACTCCTACAGACCCCCCAGACTGATCCCATGGCCGTGGAGCGGGTGGTTAAATTTTGGGGGGGACTCGCGCACCGTTGGGTTTTTTCGTCTTTGGGGGGGATGGGCACCTCTGATCATCGGCCAATGTTATTAAGTTTATGATTCAAACAAATATTTAGGGTGGAAACTATAAAATGTTATAATTTAAATTATACATGGAATTCACCCTGGAGTTGACTGAGTTGTCAATTTAATTGACATATATGTATAAATTTCTTAAAATTCCCTGTGTGTTAGGGCATGTCAGACTCCATAGAGTGAATGTATTTAGGCTAAGATAGTTGCAAACTTACAGATTTACAAACGGATTCCAATGAATGGATTTCCTTCTCAATTTCTGTAATACGATATTCATCTTTGGTCTGTGGCTCCCTGACTGACTAAAACATAAAGACAGTATTGTAATTGAGATGAACATACCTACCTAATTATTGTGGTGTAACCTATATTAAAATATTAGCACATTAACTTAGGTACCTAGGTACTTAATGTTATTTTTCTTATTTATATGTCTCGAGTGTTAAGTGATGCCTAAACTTCAGTTACCTAAGTTAGTTTGTGCGGAGGTAGATTTTGAGTAAAAAAAATTGACTGTAAACTTGACCCGGGAAGTTATTTTCTTTCTTGTCTGAATGACTAACTTATTATATCAATATAACAATATTCAGTAGTCATCCCTGTTTGGTTTTCATGAAAATTATCACAATAGATTGTCAATCAATTCATAAAAAAATTATTTTTCTATTGTAACTTATTTTTATCCAAACGCTAAAATTAGGCTAGGCCTAGGTGATTTTTGTTGGCAAAACTTTGGGCTGCACTTTACTTTAGGTCCTACACTCAGAATTCGAATGAAAATATCAATCGATATATCGATTAATCGATTGTTTCATTCGATATATATCATTTGGTTGGTTAGGTAAGGTTAACCTAACCTAACTAACCAAACGATATTTCGAATGAAACAATCGACAATCGAATAATCGATATTTTCATTCGAATGAGTGTAGGACCCAAAGTAGGCTTAAAGTGCAGCCAAACTTTGATATCTGACTCCAATACAATATCAGAGTGAAAATTTAAAAACGTACGTTTTCAGGAAAAGCACTTTGCAAATTTTTTCTCCCTTTTATCAAAACTTTTATTATTTTTTTTATTTCATTAACATTTTAAGTTTCATAAAATGTCCATGGTAACGCAATATCTTTGGTAGTTTTTTTTAAAAAGAGCATCTTTAGTGGAAAAACACAAAATCCTGTCACGACCATAACAGACGTTTAAATGGATATTAAAAATAGTTAATATTATTTTTATAACTATGTTTTGCTATAAACTAATTTACTTTTATGACCATTATACAATAAAAAGGTCACTGAGCTTTTGGTATATTTGGTCTTTCCAGAAAAAAATAAAAAAACTCAAAAAATTGAAATAAAGCCAATAAAATCTTTTTAAGTTTGTGTAACTCCGAAAAAACTTACCTGAGACCCAAAAAATCGTTATGTTCGTATAGAGGTGTGCTTCTTTTGTGTATAAAACATTGAAATATGACGATATTTTAATTTTTGAAATTTTTATGATAGAAATCGTTAACGTGATGGTCAGGGACAAGCGGGACGGTCGTGAATTTTCTGAAATAATCTCAATCTTTCTAAACAGTCCTTCAATTATACTGTTAGTTATAATAAAAATATGTGTTTCAATTGAACTAAACTGTTCAATTTACAATTATATTAAAGTTATTGTCACGACCAAACACACTATAATCCATAAGGCTGGATTGGTCGTGAAAAAACCAGCGATGGTCGTGAAACTTTGGTCGTGAAATTACGTGTTATTTGGCTCTGTTCTGGTGGTAGCCCTGCACCTCATGTTCGAGGATACAAAGTGGACTTCTAGGTTAATCTAGCAATTGAAATATCTTATAAACAAAAATTAACACCATGTCTACTTCTTCAATGACTACGTACGGTCATGGACACACCAAAATTACAAAAAACACAATCTTTCCTTTATTAATCTTGTAATTCCTCCTTTCAACTCGAAACGACCGGCACTACAATCCTGACGTACACCCCGAACTAGTCTCTAAAACCAACTGACTCCATCGACGCCAGGCTTGCCACTGTCGTGCTCCAAAGTTGAAAATTTTTCCCAAATGGTCGTGACGCCAAATCGAGGGACAGACTTATTTTGTCATGGTAGTCAGTTTGCAATGACAATAAAATTATAATATGCTACTTTTTTGTAAGTTTAATAACCATTGATGACATTAAAATATGGCTTTATATATTTCGGCATGAATAATTAGTCTAAAAACAGCGTGAAAGTTGGAAAATGTACCCTAGGGACATAAGACATAAGACATTTATTCATCATTTTTTACATATGAAATGCATAGATAGGTCAAAATGTTGGTTAATACATCTCGTATTCAGTCTTTGAGTAAATAAATGTATAAATATATAAATAACAAGGAATTCAGTTAATACAGTCAATATAATACAAGAGTTAAAATTGAAATTGAGCGACGAGCAAATAAATACAAAAGTTACAAACCATGGCAAGAGATTAAAAATTTGACAGTAATAAATTAAAAAATCGTGCAACGTATATCTAAATCACAGTTACATCCTATTTCAAATATTTTTTATTAACTTATCAGACATGCTAAAAAAATCTTCGATACGGTAGAGCGGGTTGTTTACTAAAAATAAAAACAGCCTTTTCTTAAAATTCTTAAAGTCTAAATCTGTCACAGCCAGAGGTAATTTATTTAATAGCCTGATACCCATCACAACATGTCCAGATCTTGTTTTTTCCAACCGTACCTGAGGCAGATCAATCTTTTTGCAGTTTCTGGTACTAATACTGTGCACTTCATTTCTCATTTTGTATTTAAAGCTATTCTTAAAAGTAAACAATAATAATTGATAAATGTATAAGTTAATGATGGTCAATATTTTTAATTCAATAAAAAGGGGTTTACAGTGTGCTTCACTATCCTCTTTACACATTATTCTGATGATTTTTTTCTGAGATAGAAGAACCTCGTGGATTTTAGGAGAGCTACCATAATAAATTAAACCATATGAAGCAATTGACTGAAATATTGCAAAATAAGCAGATTTTACATAATCAAAAGGAACATAGTGCACTAATCTAGAGAACAAGAAAACAATTCTTGAAAGCCTATTTGTTAGTTGATCAATCTGCAAATAGGCTTTCAAGAATTGTTTTCTTTTTGGAAAATTCACACGTCATGGTCGTGAATTTCGAGACTTTAAAAATACGAAAAAAATACCTAGAACCTATTTAAAACCAAATAAATGTGTGTAACATGTTGCCCCCGTCCCAAAAAATATTAAAACACATAATAATAAACTACAAATCCAGTATCTACGAAGTATAAGGCCAGGGACATGAAAACGTACGTTTTTAAATTTTCACTCATCAATTGATCTAGCTTAAAATCAATATCAAATGTTTGGGTTTTGATTAACTAAAGTTAGTTTGGTAATTACGTAATTAATTTGTTACCTTAAGTTTGGTTAAATGCTATCCATCGAATCGATACTTTTATTGTTTGATAATCCGATGGAGTCGTCGGCTAGGCCTATCAAAGTTTCACAATATTTTATATTAACTTAATTAGGTCTAAGTTAACCCAGACTCAATGAGAAATAAACTAGTTGCCTAACTTCACAAACTACTTAGGCCTAACAGTTAAAAGTTAAGTAGGCCTAAGTTATATCCAAAATAGAAGTGAATAAAACTACATAATAACTTAATAAGTTATCTAGGCTACAAAAAAGGCTAAGTTTGTTAATGGCTTAGCCTATTTCTAATGTGATACAACTTATGCGTCCACATAGCCTGGTTTTTAAATTGTCCACATAGCCTGGTTTTTAAATTGTTCATAGTTCAAACACTTATCATTTAAACTTGTTAGTGTTAGAATTTATTACACTTTACCATTACAAATATAGTAATCAATAGTGGAATATTGCAAATAATACAATTAGTTATTGGATAGGCTAGTCAATTTAAAATAAAATTTCTAAAACTTACAACTATACTGGAACTTGCAATACTTGTGAAGTTAGTGTTGGGATACGAAATAATAGTACATGCTTTGTGATCAAAAACAGACGAGTTTTCACTTAATTGGAAATTTTTCACACTCATTTTGAGTAGCAATGTAGGGGAGCCTCCAAAAACGTAGTTCTGGTCTTAGTTGTGCAATCTACATAAAAAATAAAGGTGCAGGAAAACCATGCAAATATATCATACTGCCATCATTCTCAGTGTTGTCTTCTGAGCATACACAATCTTCTTCATGTTTATTAAATTTTAAACTTTCACGTTTCTAATTACTGTAAACTTGTTAATTTTTAAATTAATTGTATTCAAACTACTGTAACTGTACAAGCAACTAGTAATCAAACATAATCACAGCCGCAATCTATAACCTAAGTTAACTGAATTTAAACGATCAAACAAACTGTTCCTTTTCCATCCTACACAACAATAATAAACAAACAATAAACATAGATCGATGAAGGAAACGGAAGTTTAAGACCATTGATATGAATATTAAGACCAAGCAAAGATAACTGAATGGTAATAGGAAGTAAGATATTTTATCGCTCCGATTTTATTATTTGCATTATACAGTTTGGTCGATGCCAAGATGTACACTGTACAGGTAGTTGAAGGCGGCCATGGTACGATTCGGCCGCACAATATTTTTATTTCAGCTGTGGTTTTTTAATACGGAGAAAATGAGGGTTAAAAATTAAAACTTATAAAATTAAGAAAAAATTATGAAATTAACCAGGGGTGGCTCCAGCCATGGCCACCTTTAACCAAAGGCGGCCGTGCTCCAGCACCACCAGCACGGATTCTCGGAGGGGCCATTACTTGGAATCTTGGGCTGTGGGCTGTTTACCCCCTAAACAACGGGGATCTGGAGGGTATTCCATACTTTTGTAAATTAGACCTACAAAATCGTGTTTTAGGCTATTTAGAGACATATAACAAATATTTTTCTATTGTAGAAAAAAATGTTTAGTTGTAAAAAAAGTAAGTTTTAAGGTAAAGGGAGGGTCGAAACCCCTGAAAAATAAATTAATTATGAACATTTCTAGCACAATTTACAGTTTTTGTAAATATACTTTATATTTTGGAAGAATCACCTCCAATAGCCGATGGCCAAGTGTCTTGTCCATTTATTACCATTGAGCCACTGCCACCTTTATAGAGCACATGAATATTTTATGTGCTATGTTCATTGCTGAAAGGAATAAAATCGCGATTGCGGGAAATGCAAAACTATGTTGCCGTGATCGCTACAGTTGCACGGAATGTTCCCTTGAATCCCGCGGGCCGTGACCTCTTTTATAAAGTGGTTTCAAGTTTTGGCCTTAGACACATCACATATACACCTAATGTACTAAGAAAAGTAAATACATAATGAAAGTAACAACCACCGCGCGCGCAATTCGTCCGATGCCACCGCGCGTATAGTTTGTCGTCGTCAAAACGTGGGCGCTTATAGGCCCTGTCCTGTTGGTATTGAAATCCTGGTACCGTACTCACATTTTGACGTTGATTGTTGGCACAAATACTTGTTCTAAAAACCGATGGTGCCGAGATTTTCCTTTAGGTATCAACACAAATCTAATTATAATAATATTAAATTATTATGAACATACGTCTTTTTGAAATTTTCTCCTGCTCCAGGGGGGGGGGCTCCCTGGAACCGCCCCTGAAATTAACCTTAAAATAATAGAAACAATAACTCGTCGACACTATCGATCAGTGTCATCGGACATGAATTATAGACACGATAAACGAGATTCCAAAATGTACAATATGGGATGAGAAGTCTGCTTGTGTTGGTTTAGTCTATGCTAAAACATGCATGCGGGTATCGGTTTGGCAGTGCTGGGAGTAGGGGTGAATAGCAAGACACAAAATATGTTTTCACAAAAGTACCACACCAACCTCCACGCCTATACCATAGATAAAACATATGTTTTATCTATGCCTATGCCCGACCGGATCTGGTCACGTGCACAGAAACTTTGGCCGAACCGCATAATTTTTATTTCAGCTGTGGTTTTTTAATACGTAAAAAATTAGAGCATTCTATTGGCTAAGGGAACACCATTGGTCAAACTGTACCTATGGAGTATTAAATACTCCGTACTTAATAAATGTTATTAAGCATAGTACGTGTGTAGTAAGTTATGATTAGTACAATGTAGACCGTCCATAATCTGGCACTGCACCACTCCGGCACTCCATGTAATCCGGCGTCTTTTGACGGGTGTGGTGGGGAATTGAACTTGAGACACGTTTGTGTAAGAGTTTAATTCACATTGTCTAGTGTGACTGTATTTAGGAGCTTAACGGTAACGGAAACATCATAATCGTCTTCCAACGTCGCGGCGAATTCATTAAAAATTTTCGCCCTGTTTGTAGACATATTCATCATCCTCAACGATTGAGGCAAAATTCTTACAATCTCCCGTGACCGTGTAGACATCATCGTCATCATCACCGACTCCCGCGGTCACGGTAACGTCATCGTCGTCTTGCATGATCGCGGCAAAATCATGAATACCTCCCACGGTTGTGTAGGCGTTGTCGTCGTATTCCACGATCGTGGTAAATTATGATCATCTCAAGCGGTGGTTTGGGCAATATCAACGTCTTCCGTGGTCATCGTCGTCATGTGTCATCGGTGCAATAGTGATTTTCGCAGGTGGGGGCAGGTGTGTAGTGTAGGGGATTGGTATCGGAATCAAATTTTGACGATAGATTGCGATTCTCGATACGGATCTCCAAATAGGTGGTCTTGAGAAGTGACAAATCCCTACTCATAATAATTGTTTTGGTACAATAAAACACTTGTTTTGTCCATTTTAAGTTGATCGATGACATTCAAGTGAGCCGGAATCTTCACTAATCTGGCGCAGTATCATCCTATATCTGCCGGATTACTACGAGTCTACTTTTCATACATCAATTTACATGTAAACCATTGACTTTGAATGATACAAGATACAAAAGTATACTCATACCATAGATAAAACATACTCCCCCAAGTGTTGGTTAGTCTATGCTCATACTATTGTAAAATGTGAAGCTTGCGTGCGTTTCATGTTGGTGATGTTTTAGCGTTTATGAGGCTAAATCTCAAACTTTGGTTGTGTCTTACTTTTGGCTATTTTTCTATATAGCACCATCAATACCTTATAATAATAAAGCTATATATTTTTCTTTGGTGAAAAACAACAAACAAATACAGAAGTAGTAAACAACATCAACAAAACAGTCTCGGCGTTGTTGTAGTGGAAATTACTTTAAGAAACAAAACAAATGAAATTCTTGACACACGATTACAATTTGAATACCTACTGTGTACAAAACTATTATTGCCCTATCGATCACAAAAATGTGTTCGCACTCATATAAACAGTTATGATTAAGTCCACATATAATTGTCTACGCAGTGTATATACTCAATGCTCCCGTAATTTTTCTTAATTTTGCATCTTCAACCTGGGCTATTTCTCTGCCTTTGTGTGGCTACTCTGGTTGAATACTGTCCTAAACGAACTGTCATTTTAATTTGTCATTTTTGTATCATTCAAGACAAGCAGAACAGATTAGAACTAGCAGAAGCTAAAAGCTGGTGCAGAAGCTGTAGCTAGTACTTTGTTGTAGGTTCAGTTCAGATATCAGCGAGAGTGTTCGATTGCCTACTGAGATTGAGAGTTGCTCTAATGAAGCTGATTTTTGTGATTTGTTTTTGTTTAGCTTAAAATTTTCGTTACCGGTACTTTCTTTTATTGCAAATCTTGTGTTTCGGCTGATTTTTGTTTAGGTTTGCTTCCATGCCAGTTCAAATGCTCGTTTCTTTGTGAAATTGATGAACATGGATTCACAACCCCTTAATCAGGACAAAGAATTAGAAGATATTAATGTGTCTATAATAACGTCAGATTCCGAGACCTTATACTTGGAAGATGATAACAACTCCTATGTTAGTGATTTACAGGGAGAAGAAAGAATTGTTTCACCAAAAACAGAACTCGATAGGACAAATTTTACAGTTGATCCTGCATTATACTTCAGAAACAATGATGAACTTATAGATGTTTTAAAAGCTGAGCAAATTAGGTGGTTTTATAAAAATTTATCAAATAAACAGTGGGTAGAGTTCAACGGTTATGATTCCTTAAGGATTGAACATAGATACAAAAATCTAACTGACAAGGAGTGGGCATACTACAATACAACTTATAGATCAAGAAAACCACAAGATAAAAATACAAACTGTAGCCCTACATATGAACCTTTAAAAAGCCCTCAAAGTATTAACCAAACAGTGAGACCTAGTGATGAAACCACTCCTGAGGAGTGCATTTCACCATGCGGTGAAATAAATGAAAAGGTGGTGGTAAGAGATGGTCTCTTTGAAGTTGACATTCTGAAACGAAACTGCACTTCCATCTTCTGGCCAGGTGAGTAGAATTTGATATAGGCTAGCCTACAATAGCTCTATGGGGTTTAATTTAAGGTTTAGGCTAACTGAAATAACTTTCACGAGGGTGTATACAGCTCCCGGATATCCGTAATCACTTGGGAACATCACTGGTTTTATAGTAGAATCAGTCTGGATGAGCCAAAAACCCCCCCAAAACTGTATGATGTTGGCTAGCCCCAATTTTTTATAACAGATTTAAGTTATTGGTTGTAAATTTATAAAGATTTATTCATTGTAAGGGTTGCACTTTACTTGACGTCCTACACTCATTCGAATGAAAATATCGATCGATTAATCGATTGCTTCATTCCATATATCGTTTGGTTAGTTAGATAAGGTTAACCTAACCTAACTAACCAAACGATATATCGAATGAAACAATCGAATGAAACAATCGAATGAAAATATCGAATCGAAAAAACAATCGAATGAGTGTAGGATGTCAAGTAAAGTGCAGCCATTGTAAGCTATGCAGATTTTAAGTTAGGCCTGTGCATTTTTTTAGGCTCTACCACGAATATTATAAAAGTAACCAGTATGGATCATAAACATAAACAAATAGGCTAACGTAACTGGCCTGAATCCTAAGCTAATGACATTAACATGCATATGTTCCATTTAAGCAATGTTAAATAATATTGAAACTTTCTGGCCAGTAACATCATTTGTTTATGTTTATGATCCATGCGGGGTCTGTTTTATACTAAGTATTCATGGGCCCTACCAAGACATTGTCTGAACTACAAGATTTTTTTATTCATTAGGTAGGCCTAAAGCGCGCACGCTTGTTTTTTTTACGCTGGAGCGTGCGCAGGGGTCTAGTGGACCCCCAAATAAAAATGTCTATAAAAAGGATTTTTATATTTAGCTCCTTAAACTTTAGACGTAATATCTATAGACAAGTTTTTATTACAAACAAATGTTATTTTTAATTTTACAAAAGTATAATATTTGTATTTAACTATGGAAACAGTAAATAGGTATTTCATGAGTTAATACATTTCCCGGTTTGTAGAAAATAGGCCTACTGTAAAAAAAATTGAAAAATTAAAAAAAATTCTTTGATAGGCTAATGTAACTTACTTTTAAACACAATTCACAAAAATTTTAAATTTTCCCCTGGAATATTGGTTTTAGCGAATTTCCCAGATAGGGAATCAGCTATTACCGTAGTAGGCCTACTCATGGTAAGACCTGGACGCGGGACCGATTTTTTTTTCGTTTTGAGGTCTCTAGAGGCCAAAAACACCATCCGTTCAAATTCATATATATATATATGTGTGTCCGTTAATATGATAACTCGAGCAGAATAATCCGATTTTGATGAAATTTAGTATAAACGTGTAAACCTACATTTATTCGAACGAGTCTGCGAACCAGCATGATCAGACTATGGGAACGGGGGTTTACGGGGGGTTTTATGGGGTAAAAGTAGGTTTTTCCCATTTTTCCCCCCCAAAAAAAAAAAACAGTTTTACCCTCCCTGATGCAGCAAACCTAAGTAGGCCTACTTGTTAAACAAATTCTATTTAAATAGGAAATAAATATTATAATAATTTTTAAGTACAGTAGACCCCCTCTTATCCGACCTCGTATTAACCGATAATCGGATTATCCGCCTTCGATCGTAAAATAATAGTTTGTTTTAACCGACCTTGATTTGAGAGCAGTTCGGTTTAACTGCCGCTTTCTAGGAATCTTGGCATTTCCGCTCCCACGCTGGGCGATGAGAACTGAACCATACGCTTATCTCCACAGGATATGACTAAGAATAAGTTATTTTGTATTGATCACAAAAAATATAGGATATTTTCAGTTTGTTATCTTTGCGGAAAATGTATAACATCGTAAAGTGCGTTACGATTTTGAGAACTGATTATCTAATCGCTGGGGTAAACAAACAATGCAACTTGTAGGGAGGGCAGGGAAGGGGGGTTAACAACTCCAAGGTCAAGATAGTTTTTGTGCCTCGAGCTTCCAGTGAGAGGCTATAAATAAACATCCTGTCTTGTAACAAAATGGTTGCTTGTATCTTTAATTTCGACAAAAGGTTCTGTACTGTAATACGATGGACTTGGAAAGCATCAATTAATACATTACAGTTCTAATGTTATTAAAATTGACTCTTGCCTTGTACTATACGAGTAATATATTCCACTGAAAGTTGGCCTATTTTACTTAACCGTGTTTTGTGTTTATTTGTGACTTTTCTATCAATACGTAAAAGGAGATAAGAGTAGTTTATTTTATAAATAATGCAAGTATGACTTCATATGTTATGATTTTAGGGATTGCCCGTTTTAACCGACCTTTTGAGTCATCCGACGGATGACTCATCCGACCTAGGTCCGGTCCCATTAGGGTCGGTTAAGAGGGGGTCTACTGTACCGGTAAACGTTTTCAAAGTGTAAATCTAATCAGGCAAATGGAAATTTGCTTAGTCTGCAGGTTTGCTGCGGCGGGGGTATTTAAGGTTTTACACTTAAATTTGGTCTTGGCTTTTTTTTTGTCCAAGGCAGACGGTTATCAATGCAGACGTGCCTTTGCACTGGGAGGCTATATCAGTGGACTCTATGGTTGGACATTTCCATCCAATTGGTTTAGAGA
Source organism: Macrosteles quadrilineatus (assembly GCF_028750875.1). Classification (NCBI taxonomy): domain Eukaryota; kingdom Metazoa; phylum Arthropoda; class Insecta; order Hemiptera; family Cicadellidae; genus Macrosteles; species Macrosteles quadrilineatus. The sequence continues at coordinate 103,184,565 of NW_026542602.1, read as the reverse complement.
TAATAAGTTTGTTGGCAAACTTTCAATACTATCGAAATTATAATGATAAAGTTAAAAAGCTATTATTACTAATTATGAATAAATCTGAGACACTACTACGGGCGTGGGGGTCTAGGCTACACTGGACCCCCTAATGAACACTGCTGTATTGGTAACACAAGCACGCGCGTATGCCAGACCCAGGGGGGTGATAGCTAACAGGTCAATGACTTGGTCAAGACTAACAACCCTGCGGCCAGATGATAGCATATGCTATTTTAGGAAGCTACTGTTATGCTCATCGGGGTTGCCACCATACATGTAAAATTATTTCAAAATTAACATACGTGGGGGTATGTCATAATCATACCCTGCGCATTATTTAAAGGGTAAAGTTACATCAATGTTTGGTGTCTTAAAACTTAAATCTATTGTAAGGGTACAGTTTCTTAACTGGGCGATGCTAATTTCGATTGAAACTATCGAATTGAAAATATCGATTAATACCGGTAATCAATATTTTTAACTATGCTAGGCCTATATCAATTATAAAATCAAACAGTCATAACCTAACTAACCAAACTTGCTGATAATGAAAAAATCGAATGAAGGTTTCCTAATCTAATCGATAACTTAGTTTCAATCAATATTTGCATAGCCCATTTAAGAAACTGTACCTCTTTGGAACAAACAAAATACCTACAGCCTACTTAAAAATAATTATTGTCAATCATTCCGTACGTCTACACTGGGAAAAGGTGTAATTTTTATATGTCTACTTACAGTTTTTTTTCACGCTGAATCCAAAAATTCCATAAGTTTTTGTTGGAGAGATTCCTAAGTCGCTGTAAAACGAAGCTTAAAATTACGAATCTAAGGTTCATTGAGCAGTACTGATGGTTATATGGCGTGGTAATATACTCGACTTAATGCGGAATGAAATAAATTTGTTTTGAAACTAAATAATCAGCTCTTATTTAGGCATGTGGGGAAGGTAGGTCGGGTTTTATGTGGAATCGTGACTGTATTAAGTGTTTTGAAGTTAGTTTAGATTAGGAAGGTAAAGTTTAGGTTATAATGAACCGACTCATTAATTTATACTACCTCCAGACTACGCGGCTATTTTTATTGCTTTGTGACAATGGACTGTACAGTTTAAATTAGTAAGTTATAGTTTACAATAGTTTTGACTCCATCTATCCAGCCAACTGCTGGTCAAAGATGAAGGAAAGAAGTAGGTATGAAGTAAATGTTGGACCCAATATATTATCGGTTGAATAGCAGGGGGTGGAAATAACAGTGAATTGTATATGGGTAAAATCACAAATATTACAATAACTTTTGAACAGTAAGTATTTTTTACAGCTTTGGGATTGTACAGCACCATTTAGAGTTATGGATCATTACTTGCTAGATTTTAATTAAAATCTTTCAAGCTGTTCATAGAGAAATCTACATAAAAAAAAAAAATTAAACTTAAGATACCATGGATTAGTCAAATTGACTTAACACAGTCAATGTCAGTACCCACATACCAAATTTAATCTAAATCCAATAACAGTTCTACTCGCCTGTAGCTCTCTATACATCCACACACACATACGCATAACTTCAAAAACTACTTTATGAGTTCAAGGGGACCACGAATATTTACACCCAAAACCCGAACTTAAAAATGTTGACAAAAACAATAGTCTACTTTATCCATACATATGAATAGGGGGACAAGAAAAAAAAAATGATAGGTAAAAGTACTAAATCAAATCATAAAAAATATCGGTACTTTGGTATTATCCGAAGGCCACCCTTATACAGCGTGCTGAGGTGGTTATGTTAGGTTGGGTTATCATAGTTGGAAAGAACATACTTTAATTTACTTACTGTCCAAATTTGACGTGATTAAAATTAGCAGCCTTTGAGTTCTGCCTTCCAGATGGCAGCGATGTCGGCGACGATTGAGTTGAATGTGTCGCCGCTTCTAGCTGCCACACCAGATACACATGCGGTGACAGGTAATGCACGCGCTCCGGTCAACGACCTCACCTTGGAGTACTTTTAGGGGATTTGGCGAGGGAAAGAATGACTCATCTGGCATTGTTTGATTCATAATGAAACAAGGCAAGTCCTACAAACATATATGATAACCCAACCTAACATAACTGCCGCAGCGCACTGTAGGCTATAAGGGTGGCCGCCGGATAATACTAAAGTACCAAATTATCTACAATGTGTAGCTATAATTTTTTTAAATGCTAGGTGAAGAAACTGTCATCACCCGTGGAACATGGTTCTATGAAAATACCTGGCAGCCAGTGGAGTTGGACATTAGTGAAGACCTGGAACACATTCATTTATCTCTATTCATTGGAAAAAGAAACTCTGAATATATCCAAGATGCTAAAGCTCCTAAAAAAGGTAAAACTAATTTAAAACTTTAACTAGGGTAATTTAATTTTTTTTAATTAAGTAATAGCTATTTACGTTACAAGTTTAGTAAAAGTGTTTTTACATCATGCAGGTGAATATTGTGCAACGAGCGGAAGCGAGTTGCATAATTCACCTAAGTGATGTAAACTTGCTCTTGTGTAACGTGTAACGTACAAGATTTTACCTGACCCAACAATATACAGGAGGTTACGTACAAAATTTTTCATTATCCATTTCACTCATCTTCTAACAGTAACGTTCTTTTACAAACAAAAGCTAGGTTAGGAAATACTTTAAAGCATAACAATAACATTCAAGCGCACAGCTGATTTCTAGTGTAGAACGTCATTGGCTCCATAGAGGTATATTTTATTAAGGTGAGCAATCAATGTTATTTGAATAGGTTTCATTACTTCACCAAGTGAGTTTTTGAAACTTTACTTCACCGAGTGAAGTAAAGAATTGGTTTACATCACGCTTGGGATTGGGAAGTTTAACATGGCGGGTTGGGTAAATTAGTTTTAAGCCTATGTAAAATCTTCAAGTAATTATGTCTCTAAGGTTTTGTGAAGTTTAAAATACCTGTTACTGCCTTGTGATTCTGCTGCTCCTCTGTTGGACTTTGCGTTTCGATGTGAATACTTTTAAAATGTGAATGTTTTTAAAGTATATCCATAAACAAGCAAAATACAATTGTTTACTTATCTTCAATAAAGACCCATTTACACAAGGCCAGTAGAGCAGGCAGGTTACTTGTCTCGTTACCTGCCTGCTCTACTGATCTCGTTTAAACGTGGCTTAAGAATAACATGGGCATTTTAAAAAGTACAGCCTTTTTGGATAATTCTCTGTAATATTTAAGCATAGCAGGCAGGTTACTTGTCTCGTTACCTGCCTGCTCTACTGATCTCGTTTAAACGTGGCTTAAGAATAACATGGGCATTTTAAAAAGTACAGCCTTTTTGGATAATTCTCTGTAATATTTAAGCATACAACAATGCTTCAATATTCACTACTATATCACTTCCTCTCGTCAATGAACACAACCCAATTATTAGGACACAAGTGGAACCTTGATAAGAAGACCCTTTGATAACAAGTCGCCCTTGATAACCAGTGTCATTTTCAAATCCCCTTAAGATTGTTGTACCTCTAATCACATGTTATTACAAACCTCTTTAAGAAGACAACCTTGATAACAAGTCTTATTTTACAATCCCCATGAGAGTCTTGTTACCAAGGTTCTACTGCATAATGTATTCGATTTTTTTCCAAGAGCTGCAGACAAGCGTAAAAGCAAATTCTCACAGTTTTCTTAAATTCATACCACCTTCCATTGAATACTATTACTAAACTTATCTTACCCAGGGACGTTAACTATCTGCCGCATCTAGGCAGCGAAGTTAGCCGCTAACTCCCCCCCACCCTCGTCATCGCGCTCCCCGACCTCACTAAGATTACCCCAATACATGCCCTGCAAGCTGTTTTTGTAGAAAACTAATTAGCAATTGCATGCTGCATCAACAAATCTAAAAACATTTTGAACCTTTTTTACATACATTTTTGTTTTGCCGTTTTTTTGCAAAACGCAAAGAGAACAAAACAAAACAATTTGAAAATCTGAAAATAACATTGCAGATACTTCTTTTTGACTAATTCAAACCGTTTTGATAAAAATAAAATTTAAATATTAACAGCTGTTTCATTAAAAAGTAGTGAAAAATTATCCATATGGCCTTAATATAAACAAATCTGGGGAGGGAACTTTAAAGGTCACTGGAGCAGAGCCCCGAGGGAATTTAATTTGTTTTTCTCTTTTGATGCCTCATCTACAGACCAAGACCTTTCTTTAGTCACCTCTACCAAGCTTCTATGCCCAGCCGTTCCCTCAAATTAGTGGAGACAAAGTTTCCAATTAAATCCCCCATGTTAACCTCATGGGAGGAAAGCCAACTTTGATGGAAAATCCTGCCAAAACTAATAAAGATTTCAAAAATCCTTTTTTTAAATTGTATAAAGTTTCAAAGCTTTTAGAGCATATTGGGTTAGTAATATAAAACCAAATGTCTAAAACACACGGGGGGGGGGGGGGGGGGACACCCCGTATATACAAACTTTAACCAATGGTGTTTTTGGCCTATGGGATCAAAAAATAAAGTAAATAGGTCCTGAGACCTACGGTAAAATTGTCATTTTAACTTATCAGATTTAATTGAGTACATTGAAAAAATAAAAAAGTCGCAAAAGAAATATTATTTTGGTAAAACTAAAAGGCTGGTGCACAAACAACTGAAGTCTTCCTGTTTTATGTAACAATTAATTTAGATTTGTACCTAGGAATCCGGTGCCAACCAAAGAAGAAACATATACAACCTATAGGAGAAAAATAATGTTTATCAATGAAAATTAAACATTTATATACTCAGCGATAAGAAAGATATAGTTTGGTCAACTCATCACTCCTGTGTATTGGACCTTGTTGTTAAGTGGAAGCTTTTACATACCGTGTTTACTCTGCCAGCCAAATTTGGCATTTAGCCAACTTCTAACTTGCTCATAAAACAGCATGTAAAACAGCATTCATTATCAGTCAAGGCTTCTTGAACAAATATTCTAGCAGCCAATATTTTCTTTTACTTAATGTCTTACGTATGCTCAAAACTACACCACAGTGTGGTTTGTAAAATTAGACATTATAGAAGTATTCGTTGAACAACTCAAAAATTTTTTTGGTATAACCGAAGCCTTCTTTTCCGATTACAGCAGCACAAACATCTAGATATTATGTTTTTTCTGTTGTAAATTTTCTGAAGGTATTGTTGAGATACCTTATGTTGTTATGTATCACAGTACAATACAGTAAACCGTAGGCAAGGCCGGATATAGGACGGGCAATCAAGTCAATTGGCCTTTTGATCTCAAGTAATTTTCTCTTATTGCTCAAACCACTTTGGTGATTTGGCTTGGACATTGTAATTAGTTTCATTGATTATAATCATAGACTAGCATCGGATCCAACAAATATGTTCTCTTTATATTTTCCTCTTACCTTGTGCATTTTCACTTTCTCTCCTATAGGTACATAGTTTATGGAGAAAGTATTGCTTTTGTCAACATTTTCAAGTTTGAGTTTTGAGTGGATGTATTAGTTTTGGGTCCTCATGAACCTTAAAAAGTGGTTTTCGAAGTGATGTCTGTATGTATGTTGATGTGTACAGAGCCACAGACCACACCTGTTGTCTGATTTTGATGAAGTTTGGTTGGTACACCATGGTATTTTCAAGTGTTTTTTATAAATTTTTTGAAATTTAGATTTTTAATGGTGATTTTCCTATAAAAACCCATAAAATAATGGAAAAATCAGATTTTCTCAGAAATGGCCTGAACGATTTTGATAAAAATTTAGTATATTTTATAGGGAAAAAATCAAAAAAGTGGCAATAACATTTGAACCGTAATTTTCATAGGAATGGGAGTTCTACCATTTCGTTTCCAATTTAAAGGGCTACAACATAAATAAAACTTATAAACATATATAAAACTTAATTATGTTGTATTCCTTTGAATTTTAAACAAAATGGTACAAATCACATTTCCGTAAAAATTACAGTTCAAAAATTAATTGCAACTTATGTTATTTTCACATTAAAAACCCACAAAATAACAAAAAAATCGGATTTTAGGAAAAACGCTGGTTTTGATTAAAATTGTGTTATGGTCCTTATAATTCTAAACAAAATAGTGCAACCCCCCATTTCTGTAACAATTACGGTTCAAAGTTATTGCAACTTTGTGATTTTTCCCTATAAAATATCATAGTTACTCCCACCGCTTACCCACTGCTTATAAAGGTTGTTGTCAGATTGCTGATACCGTATATTTTTATCTTCGCCTGTGGCATTTCACAAGAGAGGTCATGAGAGAATAAATGTTAAATGGATGTGCCGGGAATCGAACCCGTCCCTCCCGCAGCAAAGTCAGAGCACGTTAACCACTTGGCTAGCGCAACACACCCAATTAATGTATTATTATTATGTTTTATTATTTATGAGTTTTAGAATGGTGAGACATTAGAGCTATTTACAGTGGGGTCGTGTTTTAGATAACCTACATAAGTAAATGTTCAAAGATGAGTTATGTGGGGTACACATTGAGGATTAAGTGTATAATTGGATTGTTGGTAACAAACAATAATTATTCTTGGTTTATGAATAACTTGACACTACACTATCTTACACATGATTGGTTTTATACAAAATTTAACTTTTTTCTTGATTTTACTATGAAATCACTTAAGTGTTTGAGTTTGAAGAACAGATAACGTTTTGAGATTTTGATTATGAACTAACTAGTTATCTACAAGAGTAGTTAAGATCTAATTTCACATATTTACTTGAGATTTTTCAAACTTTTAACTATGGTATACAATATTCTTTGCTGACTTACATTTACTATGCATAACATTTTTCCATCACTGTTTCTACAACTTAATGACTCTATAGTGCCTTCGGGTTGATTTCATTAAACGCAGCCAGAAATCTTTCAATTCGAAGACTACTACTTGGGAATAAATAGAGTGATTGCAAGAAAAAAACTTCATTCAATTTAGTTCTTAAATCATGTTTTGGGTAACTGATTGGTTGATGAGATAATAAAAAAAAGAAGATTTTTCTGGTTTCCAATTCAGCTATTACACTACAGCGATATCAATTGACTCAGCAAACAGCTAATATGTACTGTATTTAAAACAATGTATATTAAACTTTGAGTTTTTTCCAGTGGTACAAACTACTGATAGGGTCTTAAAAGATACCTACTAATCAACAACTATTTTCAATAAAATCAGGGACGTAACTTCTATTAACCCGATGTTGAATAGTTAATGCAATTTAAAGTCTAATACAAATTTGATCTAATTTGTATTCTAACGATAATTTGTAACTTTTTAGGTTTGTTAATGTAGGCTACCAATCAAATAATACTAAATATGCTTCCTAATTTTCCATCTCTGAGTCTAATTCCAGTTCTTATTAGACAGAAATAATGTTTATTTATTGATAGTCAATGATGAGGTTGAATCATTATCTAAAATTAGGCTGATGTCACAGTGCACTCTAGTCTATTAAATTGGACCCTTATCTGGGTTCATGTGTTTGTTAAGTCACTGCCTCAACGATAAGAAAGTAGACACAAAGACTTATCAAACGGAAACATTTGGTGTTTGAATAACCATTGATCTATATTTTCAGAGTCAGTCACTTTCAATGAGGATAGTAGGTCATGGTAAAGTCAACTTCATATGAATGAAAAAAAATCTTCCCAACTCTTTTCTTTAAAGAAATTAGTTTAATTATTAACAGTGATTAATATAATATGGTTTTGTAGTGTACGTATACACCAAATTTGTACACAATTCCAATTACACAATTGTAACACAATGGGTACTTATATTGTTAAAACAAACTGCAAACAGCTTATGATAATTAATTAGTATTTTAGTTTTAACTCAAGCGTGATTAAAGTTTGTGAACATATCCATCAAATGAACAAACTTATTTAACAGATACAGACATTTGGTTTCTTGCAGACTATCTATAATCTATTATATTATTAAAGTGATACAATCAAATTTTATGTAAACGGTTAAGGCCATTTACCAAATAAAAATATAGGCATATGTCACATCAAAATGAAGCTTAGAGTGTGTAGATTTGTCGAAAAGTATTGATATGGATGAATTTCCGAAGGGCTCTGCCCCACAGGCTGATTTCCAAAGGGCTACGCCTGGCATGCTTCCAAAGTTGAATTTAATTTAGATAATGGAACAGCTGGTCAGTACAATGACTGATGTTTGTTTATTTACTCGAAAAAGTGTAATGCTTTATGTAGATTTAGGAGGGTTATGTTTGGTTTTAAAGAAAGGTTGTATACGTTTTGTAAAGTGTTGCTCAAAGTTTCATTTTGTAATTTATATAGTAAGCTACATGTAAAGAGGCTTGACTAAATTTGAAGAATTATGGTAAAACATGTCATTCGTGAAGCATCAATATTAAGCAATTGATGCTGGTAGTATTGATGCACACTAAGGTATGTTGTCATATACTTTTCAATCTATTAACATAAAAAGTAGAAGTTTGAAAGTAAGTAGGTTTACACTTTTAAATCAGTTTATATTTTCAAACTAAATCATAGACTTGCCGTATTAAAGCACACATCAGAATTACTTTAATAGCTCTCTAGGTCACATTTTCTTCCCGTTGCAAAGCACGGGTATAGCAGCTTGTAATACCTATTATCTAACTACAACAAAATATTTTATATTTTCCAGAAACACAGACCGGTATAAGGATTTAAATCGAATGATGCAATATTCACATGGGGAATGGGAATACAATGGCCATTAATTAGGATGGGAGATGGGAATTATTAGGTTTTTAATAGGGGTTGTAGTAATTGAATAAGATCGTAACAATGTCTAAGTATGATTATAAATAAATAAAAAAAGAAATATTTTTTCCTTTTTTTTTACCTGACAAAGTGGGTTTCCTTGTTCTGATTATAGCACGCAAAGTAGCTAATTGCTGCATTTACTTTGTACTTTTGCTGCACTGATTTTACTTTGCCGCAATCCAATATTCCAACCAAACAACACAAAATAGTGTGCTTTTATTAGGCATGTAATATGTGTACGCTTGAAAACAAGTTGGTTGGCAACACTTAAAAATACTACGACTACGATCAGCTGGTGCAGCGTTTCCCAACCTTTGACTACTGATACTACGATTTAGCCTGTTGTTTCGTGTTGACATTTTAATTTGTTCAACACTTGGATTTAACCTAACCTAAAATGTGTTGTTAGGTGTTTGGAAGACTAATTATTTATATGCTTTATAGTAACTGTAGGAAAAATATAATGTGTAAACGCGAGTTACACAAATAATCAATCTTCGTTATTTATAATGTAGCCTGCATGGTAGGCTACCACCATTGTCACCAATGTTTACAACTTTCAGGACCGATTGACTTTTTCATTTTGATGTCCCCACAGGCCAAAAACACCATTCGTTCAAATTGTTATATGTATATGTATACAACCATGAACGCGATAACTTGAGTAATTTTGTCCGATTTTGATGAAATTTGGTTTAAAGGTATATGGCGGGATAAACTTGAATGAGTTTGACCCTTAAAACACAAAATTTCCCAATTTCTCTCTAGAATTTTTTAAAGAGCTTAAAAAACAAATAATTTACTATATCAAAGTGTTTTTGTACGGTTATTGGTAACAGAGAAAATTCAAAAAAATTGTAAATTTAAAATTCCCATGTTATTCTTATAGAGAATATTGTAAAATGTTGTAGTTTTACTTGTTTATTGATATATTTGGATCAAACTTGGCAAGTTTATTTTCTTTTATACCAAGCTAATTATATTTAAAAAAAAACTCTCTTTATAAGTTTCCTTGTAGCAGCAAACCTAGGTACTCATTAAACCTAATGTTTTTTTAAAATAGATTTAACTAAAAATTAATTCAGACAAATGGTAATTCACTTAGTCGGCAGGTTTTCTACGGCGGAGTATTTTATGTTTCCATAGTTTGCAAATCGGTTCTTTCAAGGATTGCTCAAGAAATACAGTACAGTGTCGATTCATTTTTCTTATTTGGTGAACTATATCTAATTGTCCTGGCTTTCTCACCTTTTCCCACTGTAATATGTACGGAAACCTAAAATTCAAATAGTAAATATTTAATTTCAACCAAATCAGTAAATGTTTATACTTGCGTTTCCTTGAATTGAAACTTAAATATTAACAGCAATTAGCATATTATCCAGCTGATCATAATGTAAACAAATATGTTCTTCATGAGGATAACATGGGAACTTGCCCAAGGGACTTTTTACAAAAGTTTAAAAGGGACAGTTTGCAAATCTACGTGACACTCTTTCGAATAAGTCGTGAATGGTCAAAATCGATTCAGAAATGGTGGAGGAGTAAACCATTGCATGAATACAATCTGATCTATTTATTTGTAATGGTTAAGTATTTAAACTCACAGTTAAAAAGACATTGATTAGAGTATACAGCCTATTGTCAATCCAAGAATTGTAGTTGAATTATATATTGTTTGTCTAGTGATTCACACAGCAGTACTGTCGGATAACCACATAGACTGGTACGCTCCCAACGAGGTCTACTTGTACAGTCAAGCCACGCCTTCCAAGATCGTGCGCAACCTAACGTCTCGGCTTGGCGGATACTTCCAAAAAAGTGAGTTTTTGTGTTTTAATTATTTTTGAAAAGATTCAACAGTATTAAGAGCTAGTGTACAGAAAAAAAACATTTGTGTTTTTACTAATAACAGTCATAATTTTCTATGAGTTTTTTAGACTCAACCAAAAGGTTTTGTAACTATTGAAAATACTCAAGCTGTTAATAACTTAAGTATTATTCATTCATCTCACCAAGTGAGTGTGTATCTGGATTCCTTACTTTTAGACCAGGCCTGTCTTCTTTTACTCTTCTCATATGCATAAGATCTCTTATTTATTGTGTCCTCCTGTTTTCAATTCTTCTTCTTTGAACTCGAGACATTTTCTGTTCATCCAACAAAACTGATTAACTGGTTACATTGGTCTATAACCTCCTGAATATTATAAACATCAATATTTACTCCAAATAACCTACTGAGTTTGTTTTAATAAATAGATGTTTTTTGTTTTAAAATTTGTTCTATGTAATTCTTATGAGAAAAAAACTACCTTTGATAGTACCTCACGCCCTTAAGGGTAAGAATTTTTGAATTCTAAAACCTTATTGCAAAACTACAAATTAAGAACAATTTTGTTGACAACTCAAACGTTGAAATTGTTCCACAAATAAAGGAGGAGAAGTGTTCACAAAAATCGACTTCACGTATTATAATACTGTAGATAATAAAAAAGGAAACTCCCTTAGTAAATTTCTCATCCTTATAGAACAGCTGAAGACAATTTTATTGTTAGTTCTGTGCGGTGTACTGTAGAAGTCGTGTTTGGTTTATAATTTGTTTCTTGTTATTTCAGTAATTTAAATGTTGCAAATCTTTTTCAAACTATCAAGTACAATAATGTCATTTGATAGTGACTCCTTGATATTTGAATAAAGTTGTTAACGATTGAATGTTTATTTAGTACTGAAAGTTTGCGGGAAAACAATGTCACCGAAACAAAATAATTATATTGCTCCTAGTTGATCTTTGTAATCAATTAAAATGTTGATTGAAATTTAATTAAAATGGGGTGGACATAAATATTCAAGGCTGAGTTATCTCTTTGATTATCAATTGATGGAGGAACAGCAAACAGATAATTCAATTAACCTAAATGAACCAACCATTCAAACAAATGTCAATCAATATGTATGTCCTTTCATCAGTAAACATTTGGTTTTTGTGGTTAAATAAATAAAATTTTCCCTTCTTTACACAATAGTTGTTCAATAAATTTATAGGTTTTGAAATAAACCTAAATAATAACATATCTTTGTGTTTATAAATTAATAATTATTGAATATTTCAAAATTATTAGTAGCTTAAAAAAACTAATAATATATTACGGTAATTGAAGTGTTGTCATGCGCTTGACCGTTTAAAGAGAAAATTCTAAAAAATCTGTTAATTTAAAATTGTCATGTTATTCTTATGGAGAATAAGTAAACTGCTGCAGTTTGCTTGTTTATCACACTTTTATAAACACTTTTTTATCAAATTTGGAATTTATTAACTACTATACTATGAACATTGAACTATAAAAATACTTTATTACCGTACCTTCTCTTTAGCAGTAAACCTAAGTCATTTAACTAATGTTTTTTAAATAGGGAATAAAAATGATATTTTAGTAAAAATTCAATTAGGCAAATGGAAATCCGCTAAGTCTGCAGGTTTGCTGCGGTGGGGGTATTTCTACTTTATATGAATCCAACCAGTGAGGTTTGTTGCTTACCTTGGATACTCCAAGCGTAAGGACTAGTCCTCTGTTGTGATCACTGACATGCGATGGATGACCTCTGACATCAAATCCAAGAGTCAATATTGGATACCGCAGTGTCCAGGCTTCTCCTCTTGTTGGGAGTCTGGAGGTGATGTATAGTCCAAAGCTGCGGAACAGGTTCACAAACAAGGCTTCATCAACTGAAGGTCTCTCTAAAAGAACATTGAAGTCACCGCATACTATCAGTTTGGTTGACTAAGATCTAGTAATATGGCTTAGGCATGGGTCCATTTGGCTTAAAGAAAGCATCAAAGTCACCATCAGGGGATTGATACACAGTCACAATAAGCGTGCTTTTAAATGTCAACATTTTCCACTGCCGTCACTTCAAAAAATGTTCAATTCAGAAATTATTTAAGTTTATCTTTAGTATGTGAATGATTTGGCAGCAAATATGGCAAGCCCGCCATTTTTAAAAAAGCCTGACTCACCATGTTGTAGGCAGTGCTCAGCAACACAAGGAAAGGCACACTGTTTGCTTCTCACTGCCACTTTCACACTTACAGGTTCTCACATTTGTTAAAATGTGTCTGTAGCTTAGGCCTGCGATCACTGATTAAAGAAGGGGTCAGGTCTAGGTTGTTAGAGTCCTGTAGATAGTTCTGCCTAAAAAAGGCTTCTGATTGTAGTTTCTGTTGCGGCAATATGGGTGGAAGTGTCTAACTAAGACACCCTTAGGCAAGAAATTCGGATCTAAAATGAATTTGTCTGGATCACTTGGAATCCCTACTTTAAATTATCGGTAGTTGGCGAATCTAGTTTTGATATCAGCACACTCAACGTCCTGCACACCTTTAGACTTGAGGAAGGATAGGACCTCTTCACACGTTGTACTTTGTGATACATGAGAAACTAAGAAACAAGATCTAGTCGAAGCTGATTTAAGTTTATCCTTCGCTTCGTTTGTTCCAATAATGATGTTGGATTTCGCTGGTTAGTGGTATCTTTTAACGGGACAGAGTTCTTTTTTGATGAAAGAACACTTTGTAGAGCTGAAGAGTATAATTTTATAAGTCCCGATATAGCTAACAAAGGTATCAACCACAATCGTAGCTGAGTTACTTGGTCTGTTATTACAATGATTTGCTGGTAACGTTTCTATTCTGCTCCAAGTTCCGTTTGTTCCGCTGTTTGGTCAATTTCAAACCTGGTCCTAATTTGATTGATGATGGCAATGTTTTTGCCTCCAAGATGGCAGGAACATTGTTTCCATGAAGTCCTTCAGTGTCGGATTCACCAACATTGACATTTACTTTAGCATCTTTGTCTCCTCCGGGTCTGTCCTGGTCAGCATTTCGTTTGTAGCTTACATAGTCACCAGTATGTTATAAAAATTCAGTCATTTTTTTTTAAATAGTGATAACAGTTGTTCATATTACTCAAGTACTACCCAATTTCTGTCGGTTAAAGAAATGTCACTTCTCCCGAGTGTAGTTTGGTTAAGCTGATGTCTGGATATAAGGTCAGATTTTTTTTTTTTTAGGTGTCCGGGTAAGAGAGAGTCCTTACTACACTTTGCCAACTTTTTACACTCTGATTACTTTCCATACCCCCTCCTCAAGTGTGTTTCACTGTCTCAATTCTCAAACAAATAGAAATTAAATCATGAATTAATTTTTACAACTAATGATATTATAATAATGGTGTTTTGTAGAGTCTGGGTATCGACTGCTGAGAGGTTACAAAGATGCGGCCACAGACAAGGATAAACCCAAGGACATCTCACACCTGGTGTTTGTGGTGCATGGTATTGGCCAGAAGATGGACATTGGTGGACGAATATTGCACAACACGTCGTTGTAAGTAACTGTTTGAGTATTTGATTTTAATAAATCCTTTTTTTGAATTTAATAATTCCTTAATTTAATTTTATTAAATTTTAATGAAATCCTCGTCGAGGATTTTCAACAGTACAATTGTAAACTACAAAGTTTTTTGCAATACATTAGAACCTCTTTCTTCCAAAACACTTTTAACCAATGTATGGATTGATCAAACAGACATACATTAAGTACATTTTGTAACCTTAACATGTACTTTAGTTACATTATTGCCTTATTCTCGTCACTTGTTGAAAAAGCATATATTAGACCAAAATTACTCCTCCCCTTTTTATTTTGGTTAAGAGAGGTTGCACTGTATTCCAATGTTTGAGATTTTATTTGCTGTATTTTTATCTAATAAATACTAACATGATTTTTTCATGAAATGTACTCGTATTACTTGTATGAGATGCTTGAAAGTTAGACAAACATTACGATTCCAATAACATTTTGTGCTGTTTTGATTAGTCGATGGTTCTATATTAACTACACTTAGATTGTCTGTTTATGTTACAGGATACGACAGAATGTAACCTCTTTGCATGAGAAGCTGTACCCAAACTCTAACCAACGAGCAGAGTTCTTCCCAGTGGAATGGCGAACCAATCTCACATTAGATGGAGGTAGGTACAACTCAATGTGTGTTATTTAGTTTGTAGCTCTAGGTAGTTATTTGGCATGTGTTTTCAGCCTACAAATCACATCATTGGGTCCAACAATGAAAAGCTATCACAGTTTTGGAAAATTTAATTTGATGTGCAATGACAGCTTCCCTTGCATTTTGATTTCTACTTGTCTATTTCTGGTATGAAATGGGCTGACTAGCCAAGTGGTGAGGTGTGGTGCTGAGTAAACAAAATAAGAGGTTCGGCTCTGAGAAAAGCTTAATGATAGTTAGAAACTGGATCCAGATGTCCTTGATCATTGGTTCTTGGTAAATGGCTTTGTCCATAGAAACAGCGAATATTAGTCATAAACAAAGCTACACAGATCATTGCACTCCTTTCTAACTCAAACTTCACATTCAACCTAAAATACACAGCATTGCATTGTTGTCTGAGTGTAATCATGTAACCTACTGTCTAGAAATGCAAAGATGAACGAGATATTTCCCATATATCAATATGATGTGTATTGCAGGGCTAGTGGAGGCTATCACCCCACTTCATCTCACACAGCTGCGCAACCTCCTCAACACTTCAGCTATGGACATCATGTACTACACAAGCCCTATCTATTGTGCAGAGATACAAAAAGGTAAGATCGGTTTCTTTAGGTTTCCTTATGCTTTTTTGGACGACAATGCTTTTTTGTTGCTTCATTCTGGGTGACAACAACCTTTTAGGATGATATAATATAAATATAAATGTAGGTTTTTTAAAAACAACATAAATCTACTGTCATACATCAGGAGGAGGAAATTAAAACTACAGTATTTAAACTTCCATAACATAAACAAACTGAATTCATTATTGTATTCAACTTGTTTTATAGGCTTAAGGTTACACCTTTGTATCACAGTCTTAGCCATAATCCTGCACCTATTGACAATACTAAAAATTCATCACACCATGTATGCCGAGCTGTTTATCCTCTTAGATTCCAAGAACGTCCAAGAGTGTTAAAAGAGACACTTTTAAACAAAAATTGGGTAAAACGGTTACAGAAAAGATAGGAGTTCTCCAAGAAGAGGGGAAGCTACAAATAAAGTCAGGAGTGTTAGGAGAGTTGAAAACGGCCATGCATTTATGTACAAAATGGACAACTAAGTCATTAAGCTGAATGGAAGTTTAGTAGACTGATTCGTCAATTGAAATATTTTATTGTACTGAGTTTTGCCTCTGTGTGGCTGATCAAGTTTGTCCACTCTCAAAACCGATGTGAGTTTTCAATGTTTTTATGTCCAAACTCAAATCTTTTGTGAAATAATGTGTTAAAGCTGTTGAACTAACAAAACGATGGAAATCTGAAACACATGTGTTCCACTATAACCCTTGCTTTTTCTAAAATATGCATAAGCTGTACACTATATCATTAAAAATCAGGCTGCTATTTTCAACTGATTGTAACTAACATTGACCGTGATGTAGGTTTGATCACAGAGCTCAACCGTCTTTACACCATGTTTGTGGAGAGGAATCCTTCACTCAATGTCAAAGTGTCCGTGGTTGCTCACTCCTTGGGTTGTGTCATTGTTTATGACATCATCACCGGTTGGTTGCCTATGGTAAGTTCAATCTTTGTCTGCAGATGCACTATTGTAAGGAGGTAGTATTAATGAACCTAACAAAACTAAAATATGCTTGTTGCTCAATATTAAGTTCATGTATAAAACCTAGTTGCTGGGAATTTGGGCGTTTATAGTGCTTGCCTAGTTGTTTGAAGGTTGCCAGTTCAATTCTGAGAAATGTTTTTTAACAGTTTGATACTGGCTAGTTATGTCAATTCTCGTCACCTTAAACTACGCTCAATGGTGTGTTGACTTTTAGTAGTTGAAGTACCTAGTAACAAATATTCACTTAGTCCTATTTTTTTTTTTTTTTTTTTTTGTTAATTGGTATGCACTGTTTCAGAGTCCACCAAACATAGTATATGACAAAGTACCTGAAGGAATAGTTCCTGGAAAATCGAGATTAAAGTTTCACGTAAGTCTACATTTTTCATATATGGTAACTGTATATTCCTGTCACAAATTTTACAGGAACTGTAAACTAATGTCAAAATGAGAGAAGATAATTAATTTGGCTTCATATTTTGTTTGGATGGTTTAATGATGAGCATCTTTGATGCATAAGAGAACCCCCAAATTACCACTTAGACTTTCTATCAAATTTTAATTTTACCTAAAGGAAATGTTCAAGGGACATAACTAGCTGTATTCAATCATGAGTCAATAATTCATAACACTTTTAGTTCCTTCAGGATTTTAATATTTTTAAAATGTTGGATGGGAATCTTGGGATGTTATTTTGATTCTTTGGAGACACCAGAGTAGTTGGCTCAATTGCAGAAACTCACGATGTCACTACTGTTGCTGACAATATATCATTATATCACCACGATCAGTAGAGATAATGACAATGCTACCATTATCAAGTAAGATTATCACAATATTAAAGCAATGATGCAGTCTTGATTGTTTGGATCAAAGCACATCTAACCACATGCATGGGCTTCATGCACTTGCTATTTGGTGCCTCAGAGTAAGGCAACACTAGTCACGAAATAAACAGGCCGTAATGATCCTCTGGTATGACGTCATCATAGGCTACGGCAATGACGTAATGTTATTTTTTTAGTTATATTTTTGTTTTCCAAGAAAATATTAAAACAAGCAGCTGACCACGAACGGCAAAAATTACGTCTTTGCCGGATGTGATGCCAGATGAGCATTACGGCCTGTTATTTAGTGTGGCCTTGCTCAGAGCCTGCCAATCTTGAATTGCTTAGTGAACTGCAGCAACCTGTTTATAGTTCTGCCTCCTGATGTTTGATGGGTTGATTGGAAGGATTGTAGCTCTATGCACCACTGTCAAACTGACCTATGTGATCATGATTATTATGTACAAGGATAGGGATCAGCTAGCTTACCTGGTAGATAGAGTCCAGATTAGCTTTGGTAAACCCACACAAAACAGTAAAACTTTATATTTCGCCCCTGTTAGGGACTTCATCAGAAGGGAGAAGAAAGAAGTCAGTTAAAGTTAAAATTTTGTCGTTGAAATTTGAAGTTTAACTGCCAGTCTTATTTCTTCTCCCTTCTGGTGAAGTCCCTAACAGGGGCGAAATATAACGTTTCACTGTTTTGTGCTATGTATTTTGTATGTGTTACCAAAGCTAATCTGGTCTGGACTCTTATCTACCAGGTAAGCTAGCGGATCCCTATCCTTGTACATAATAATCTTAATCAGCCAATTGGCCTTTCCTTGATTTCTGATCATGAATCATATCTATGATGTTGTTTTGATGGTTCATCCACAACACCACATCTGATCACAGAAGCAAATAGTGCTATCTTAATTTTATCCATGTTAGACATGCTTTTAATATTTGTAGCTAAAACTGGTTCTTTGTGGTTAAATAAAGAGAAAAGTTTACTTATATGTTATTAGTTATTTTAGTATTAAGGTGGACAGCCTGTTCCATTATGGTAACTGATTATTGATGTTCAGGTGGACAACCTGTTTATGCTAGGATCACCTCTGGCTGTATTCCTAGCACTGAGGTATCCACAAGGTCAACACGGCTACCACCTGTTCCCTCCCACCCTGTGTAACAGACTCTACAATGTGTTCCATATCTCTGATGCTGTGGCCTACAGGTGGTTACCCTTTTTAATTGTCCATCAACATTTGTTGCATTTGTTAATTTTTATAAATTTTTATCTTAATATCTGTTATCACTATTTTTGGTTGTTGGTTCATATAATTTATTCTTTGTTAAATTATCATATTTATTTATGAGATGTATTTATTGTTAAATCACATTCCATACTGTTGGTAATCCACAGAGCTGACACCTAAAAAATTAACATATTAGACATGTCATTTGTAATGTCTAGCCTGACTGTAGCCATGCTATATATATGACAATTGTCAATGCATTTTTTGTAATGTCCAATGACAAATAAATAATTCTTCTAATTCTAATTACAACGTATTCTTACTTATTAACCAATACACTACACCAACACTATACTAAACTACTAGAATTGTCAATGGTGGAAAGAAAATCATAAGAACATAATATTTGCTAAATATTTCACACTTTTATTCTACTTGAACATGTTGGATGTGTATATGACAGGCTAGAGCCGCTGGTGGTCAAAGACTACTCTAGAATTGCACCGCTGCGGATCTGGCCGTGTAACTCTCCACACCGGATACCATATAGCGATATGCCACTGGAGCTTATCGACCCTCACGAGATAGGCATGACCAAGGAGAGGGAAGGCAATGGTAGCATGCCAGCAACAACCAACACCACACCCAAGGAGGACAGCTCCCCAGCAGAGACACCTATCAGAGGTTAGCCTAATGCTGACAACCGATATGCCCAACACATATTTTCTTGAATTCTTAGTAGTAATGCTATTGGCCGTTAAGACTGTCTTTATTACATAAATTCTTGTTCACTGATATTCTCTACTAAGTCTGCGAGACATGGCATTGAGGGATTGAAATTGAAAAGGAATATGGCAAATTTAGCTAAAATATTCGCTTTACCTTGGTCAATCAGTTCAAAAGTTTTAACTGATGTTAAGGCTGTTTCAGCACTACTATACCATCATCTGATACATGTAGATTTTAGTTAAAGCAACAATTTTCTGTTAATAAGATAGAAACATTTTAACTTAATTTTTTGTTGTGGTGTTTCCGGACCAATTGATTGACAATTAAATAAAAAGTTTAAAACACCTTATTGTCGCCTTGTGCATAATCCAGCAGGACAAACCTTGTACCACAAAGTAACAATCAGGTATTTTAACCTTTTTATTTAATTTTCAAACATTTTAACCTCCCCAGGTATTTGTAGAACATTTATTTTAAGTTTTACAGCAATTGGATTAATGCACAATGAATAAAGGGCATATAGGTGGACAGACATTTTTAGCGGAAAATGACAAATTTTTAGGAGTGGTTTTACTATTATTCATGGTTTTATGATATCAGCCAATGTCACAGAGAATTGATTCAAGCCAAACATTTGACTGACATTTGATTGACTGCAAAACTTCGGCTAGGTTAACTGGTCTTTTCATAATTTATCCAGGCAAAAATCCAAAGTTTGTGTTTCTATAAACCAAAAGATGCAATTGTATTTTACTCAGTTGACATACAAAACTTTCTCATGCAAAATTTGTATTCTCTTAAGGACCTTGACATGAGAATATGTGACTTAATGGTCTTTTTATTGTCTCTTAACTAGCAATCATTCAAGTTGCCAATATGCCAATTAACTATCCCAATTTTAGACATTTAAAATATTGATTCTCACAATTCAGTGGACTAAATTTGGTTGATCTTGTTTGATATAAAAATTCACTAAAAGTCTTTATAATATTATAAACTCTGAACATTACAGTTATTCACTGAGTTTTGTTGTTCTATATACAAGATCGCGGCTGGAGTATCTGGAACCTGGTGAGGGGAGGAGCCAACAGAAGTGCTGATGGGGCCGCGTCACCTCAGCCGATGGACTCTCCTACACGAGGTAACTTAACTGAATGTCTTCAAATGTGAAAAATATTTTTGTACAAACTGTTAGGAAACATTTTAGACCATAACCATGAAACATTTCTTGTGCTACTCTATAATAGAAATACTTGACGCATTTGAAATTTTAATTAATTTTGTATCAACTCTTAAACATTAAAAAACCTATTATGTTTATCTTATGATAATAGTAGTTTATGCAATGATTGTGTAGATATAGTGTTAACGACAAGAGTAGAAGATTTGAGGTATAAACCTTGGGGAGTGCCTTAAAAACTTCTACGAGTGTCGTTAACACTATTTACGCAAGTTGCGTACACTACTTTTTACCTATGACACTGTTTTAATTAGGTACCAAAAATCACTGCTTATAACTTATAACTGACAGTGATGCAACAAAACATTGTACCAAACATTAATTGCACCACTCAACAATTAAATTGGCCTGAACAGCTGATTAGTTGAAGTTAGAATTATACAAATTTTACTTCTTCTCTCTCAATCTTTGAACCTCATTGGTCAGTTACCTGTCGAACTGTCCATCCTCATTGAAAATTAACTGGAAACAAAGAATTAAGCTTACAAGGGTGTAAATTCTTAATTTTGCATACAGTAAAATATCACTTAGCTATTTTGTCCTCCAATAAACGAATGTTACGTCAGATCAATATGGCATAACCCTTTTTATTTATCTATTTTATTTGTCACCTTTAGTTTTCAAGTAACTTTGGTTTTGATTTTTAGTCAGCCACAGCACTCCAAAATACCTATAGGCTATTTATACATTTTAATTTTTCAGCTGATTCAAAAGTAACTCCCGCTGAAGCATTTTGTTTAAGGCTTCTTATGAAATTGAACTCTTTCCCCCAGACTGCTGGTTGTAAGTACAGATAGATTGTGGTTGTGAGAAGTGTGATTTGTGGTCTGAAGCTTGGGAGTCATAATTGCATTGTAGCAGTTGGAACATTCCACAGTACCTGAACAAAAGTCAATCGATGATTTTTTTTTTGTAATGTAACGGGGAATTTAAATTCATTCCTTAAATCTATTTGTTGGTGTTCAGCTTTTGCCATCTGTTGCTAGTTGCTTGTATTAGTTCCTAATCAGTTCCTGGAAAATTATGAGAAAGTTTCAAAAAAGATAAGTTAGATGGTTAACTTGAATTGTGGTTTAGTAAAATCACTTGGTAATGTAAAGAAAAATCCTTTTAAAATTAGCAAATTGGACAAAAAATTTTCATTATTTTAAAACATGATTTTATCTTCTGCTGAATCCCTGTCTTACAATCCATGCATATCTTAATAATCATACGTACTAATGACATAAAAAAGTGACTCATTCAATATTTAGCTGGGAAGCTGACTGTATCATATTCCTTGCCCAGTAATAAGTAGGTCACTTACTTTACCTTACAAATATCAGTAGTTTTGATGGTGAACTAGCCTGATCATTATTGTTGGACTTAATTATGTTTGTTCCTTTGTCACTAAAAAACTTCCAAAAACATCGCATTTCCATAACACTCATCTTTCATTCATATTTGGGTTTTAATTTGCCTAGTTGCTTCCTCATCCTGACTGATACTATGGTTTGTCCCTAACCATTTTTAAGACACTGTAAGTAAAACTCCCTTAGTAAAATAAATTCTAAACTGTAAAATTCCAAATTTGCTGCACTGAATAGCTTATATTTTAGTCTTTTGAGAATTTACTAATTTGTGTTTATTGATTTTTATCCACTGTTATCAATTGACCATGTTTGAGTTGCACTATTTTGTGGGGTTAGATTTTTTTACAACTTCTTCCTAATCTACACAATATATGCTATTTACATAAAGTACTGTACTTGCAACATTGCAGACATTTTCTTCCACAATTAGCAAAATAAGCTAGTAAGCTATTGTATTCGCGACGTTTCAGGATCTAGAATCTGATCTCCTCAGACGGGAAAGTACCTAAAACATGAAAAGATTAGCTCAAAACTCCCAAAGCTAGAAAGTGTGAAAACTTGCCTTTTACAAATTGTGATGGAAAATAACTGCAATAGTTTCTCAAATAATATAATCTTACCATGTGAAAAAGTGAACTTCAAACAAAAGAAAGGTTTTTTACTTACTTACAAATTGTCCATGTTCTATGGATGTATATCTGTTTGTAGGTCTGGAGCATCGGCTAGACTATGTTATAAAGGTGTCTGGCTCGCTGGGCGTGAGTGCACGTACGTACATCAACATGTTGAGCTCTCACACCGCTTACTGGGGCAGCGAGGACGTTGCGTTCTTTGTGCTCACACGACTCTTCCCAGAACTGGACGAAACTGTAGATACGACAGCCGAGCTTTGCACAGAGAGTGAGGAGTCGTAGCGGACTGTACATGCCGCTTTGCTAAGCAGTCATCGATGTATGTGTTCCACTTATCATTGTGAAGTGTTAACTTTGTAAGCAAAGTGTCTTTGAGTGAAATTATTTACGAGTTGTTTGCTTTTGAAAAGAAAAGTATTTGTTGAGTTTATTTAACGTTGAATAATGAATAATAATTATTTGGAATTTGGAATTGCATTATCTGGAAAGTTAAAAATAATGGAATAATAATTTGTTAATTTACATTCAAGGGGACAATGCTATTTTGGCGGTATCAGTTTATTGACCAAGTTGGACAAATATCTGTCCAGAGTCTATTGTGTTGTGATAGATAAAACAGTTTTCATTCTTTTGTAGTCGAATTTGATATATTATTTTAAATTAACATCATATGTCATATTCTCATAATGAGAAAACATGTTTTTAATGGAAAATATTTTATATATAAATCTGAGCTTGTAGGATTTTAAATGAGTTAGTCACAGAGAAGTATTGACTGCAGAGGCTCTATGGTGTTCTATGGTGCACACTTTGGTGTCTACAATGAACTAAGGTGTCTACTCTTGTAGTTGAAAGAAATCCCTCAAAATCTGTTCCTTCTCTTTTTAATATCATGTGTGCGTTTGATCACAGAGCAGCTAATGGCCTATTACAAATCAGTAGTGGAACCTTGATAAGAAGACCCTAGATAACAAGTGTTAATTTTCAAATTCCCTTAAAATTATTTTACCCCTAATCACATGTTATTACAAACCTCGTTAAGAAGTCAACCTTGTTAACAAGTCTTATTTTACAATCCCCATGAGAGTCTTGTTATCAAGGTGCAACTGTTCTATCTAAAGTCGTCCTATCAACGTAATTTATCGCTATGTTAGAGAATTTAAAAATCTCACAAGCACAAGCATTATAACAAAATAGTGATTTGAAATAATATTTTTAAATAAAATCAGCTATTAGCCTATGTAACTGAATTCAACCACTTTTATTTCAATATAAAATTTCAATAATCTCGAAGCAAATATTTGTGTTTTGCATAGCAAATGCTTACTTTTTAAAACCAATCATAAGTGTACAGAGTTTAAAAAACTGTTCATAAAGGATTTTGTTTTGATAATTTTTTAAAAGAAATTTAACGACATGCATCGCTACCTTAAACTAAAAACAAATAGAATGAATATAGACTGTCAAAGGAAGGTTCCGGCGCCCTCCGCTTGGAGTGCCGTGTAGTTATGGCGCACACCATGCGACCAGCAAACGCTGCAGCGGTGTGTGCCGTAACTACACGGCAAACCTAGCGGTGGACGCCAGAACTTATGCTAACCGCAGCACAGCTCACGGTCTATATTTGGTCTATTTGTCTATGCTTAAACCCTCCTTAAAGTAAGAGGAATAAAATATTAGCTGCTTTTTTTCACCCATTATGTGTTTTTTTAATTACTGTCAGTTACAAATCAATTTCACGAAATCTCTCTCAGTCATCAAAGAGTATTACATTTTTATTAGCTTTTATTTTTTTATTAGCTCTAAAAATATTAAACCTCCATGAAATCTTTCTTTGATAGTAAATGCAGATTTTAAAACTCTTCTCAGAATGTAAATGACCTGATAATGTTTTGATATTTACACATTTTTGTACAAAACGATCTATTTTTGTAAAAATTGTGTTAGGAGATTATGTTTGAAAGTACTTTTAAAAAATGTTATGGTTTGGAGAAGATAAATATATTTTACAAATCCTTTAGAAAACATGTGTCAAGTTGTTATCCTTCGATTTAAAAAAATTGACCTGCTGTATTTTGTGTATTTTGGTTAAGTTTCAGGGTACAGTAGAGTCCCACAAACTCGGCACTCGATAACCCGGCAGTCTGGATAACTCGGCCATCACCTGGCTCAGAAATTTAGTAATATTTTGAGTCCGAGTTAAACATGGACTCAAGCCAGCTCAAGTAAAATCATTCACAACTCGTACCAAGGATATTTTGTACTATATCTGATGACTTAATACTGACTTGTAATATACAAAAAGGAGGTTAAAGAGCTTAAAAATTATATTGTCCTTATTTTTAAGCCTAGTTCCTGATATCCTGGCATTTCACAAACTCGGCACCCTTCCAGTCCACATTACGCTGAGTTTGCGGGATTCTACTATAGCATATTTTTTATTTTTTGTTGTATTACTATTTCACTTGTTATTCTTTATTCATTATTCATTACAAGCATTAACTTGTAAACGTTAAAAACTGTGTTGGGTTGTCATACAGTTAGGTACAGTGTTCCATATTATTTTTTTAACTCTTATTGTTTAGGTTAAGGTTTAGGTAAGTAGACCCTCTATTATAGGCCTATAGTCATTTCATGAAAGAAAACATGTAAAAAAATGTGATTTAAAACAACTGTTAGTTGTATACTAAACAAAGAAATAATACAATATCTGTATGTTCCATATGGGGCAAGACTAACAGGTTGTAACTTATTTGTTAACGTTGCTATGAACAAAGTAATTAATGTATGAGTCATGTGAAAGTTGTCCGAACTGAGACCGTAACAAGAGAGAGTGTACTGTTATGATCGACTGGCAGTTCTCGACATAGACCTAGCTCACTTCTGTCCCAACTACTTCATTCATATCAATAGCCCTCACTACAACTTCATATCACATTTCGACCAATAACAGTATTGTTACATTATCACCTAAGTATCATGAGTTGTTTACAAAAGGAGCTCGGAAGGTCTCCTGGGTTAAAAAATACCGCTGGTACTGATTTTTATTTAAAATGTTAATGTATTGATTAATTTGCAGACTTTTACCTTATAAAAGAACATCTATAGTTTTTTTATTTTTGTACTTACTACTAGTATTGCTTTGATAAGCTATTAGCTCACAATAATTGCTTTCTCAGCATGATGCAAGTTATATTACAATCATACTGACGCACATACAAGACGATATAATACAAATACGAGATATTAAAGTGTGATCGATTTTGATTGGAGTGTCCTATTGAAATCTATCATAATTCAACACTAAGTCAGTAAGTTTATCACACTAGAACCCCAAATATAAGGCCTTGGTTTGACTGGTTCTCCATTTATCCGGACACTTCTTGGAAGCCAACATCAAAATATATTTCTCACCCCTTACTGACGCTTAACTAAACTACACACACTACTTTCCTCGACTCAAACGCCCTCATGGCTTATCTCCTTGTTTACATTTTCCTGTGAACACTACTCAATTGTGCTAGTAGGCCTAACCTCTAAACAGCTGGTTGAGTATATGTAGCGGTAGTGCAGTTATTAAGTTCATTACCTATTTTGTTTCCCCAAAAAATAAATAAAACAATTTACAAGAAAGATCAGAAGAAAAATACAGACTATTTTTAAACGATATAATCTACAATGTGAAAGAAAATTGTTAAAACATTTGATTTATGTTATCTGGATTCATTGTATTTTTTATGTTAGTTACTTAAACCACTTTTCTTATGAATAGCTTAAGTTTTGTATAGGTTTTACATACACGTTTTTTTAATAATCCCAAATAGATACATAAACATTACTTTTGCCTACACTTATTGATTATCTATTATTATTATCAGGTATAAATTATCACTTTTATAATTGGTTGGTTTATCATGCCAAATCATTACCACGGGCTCAGTCTCCTGGTGGTCGGATGTAAGGAGTTGTATTGTAACTGTCTTGTGTATATTAGAGTGCATGTATTGATTTATCTTTCTGCCATGATAGGTTTTTTAAAATTTGTCGAACATCAACCCGGTCATAGTATTATTTTAGGATACAAATTTTAATGAGACACTTTCTTATACTCATGTTAGTATTTTAGGCAGTAATTAAAAATATTGGTAATTTGTTAAATTGTCAAATCACTAACAAGCATGATAGAGTTGGATAATTATTAACGTTCATACCAGATACCTAACCTATTGTGGAATAAATAAAGTGAATCTGCTCTGACTGGGGAATTTTCAAGGTTGGTCTGGCCTAATGTAATGTATTATTGGTTAAGGTTTTTAAAATTTAGTAAATGTGTGAAAATGTGTATGACAATATTTTGCATTTATACTAAAATACTTTTTGTTCTTCCATTTTACAGTACCTAAGTACTGTCAAAATGTATCATAGATTTGACTGCTCTATTGCCTATGTCCATTCAGTAGTTGGTATAATTTAATGTGGTATGCATCTATGATGCTTCTTTCTATTAGAGTTTTACTGACTTATTTAATCAGTCTAGTTCAAATGGGCGTTTTTCTCAGTTGTTTTCCTAATCAATGATCACAAGAACTAACAAACACAATAAATCACTCTTATCCTGTGCTAAAAATCTTATGCAAGACTTTGATTGGTTTTAATGACTTTCCCTACAGGGAATTAGCTATCACCGTAAGTGGCACGGTAAGACCTAGGCCCAGGACCGATTTACTTTTTCATTTTGATGACCCCAGAGGCCAAAAACACCATTTGTTCAAAATTATTTGTATAATATTATGTGTGTGTCCGTGAACAACTTAAGTAATTTTTTCCGATTTTGATGAAATTTGGTTTAAAGGTGTAAGGCAGGATAAAGTTGAACGAGTTTGCAAACCAGCTTGAACGGACCATGGGCACAGGGTTTTACATGGGGTTTTATGGGGTAAAAATTGGTTTTTCTAATTTTTGACCCTCAAAACATAAAGTTTCATGATTTCTCTTTAGACTTTTTTAAAGAGCTTAAAAAAGAAATAATTTAGTATACAAGTGTTTTCGTACAATAATTGGTAAGGGAGTAAATTCAAAAAAATTTCAATTTAAAATTCCCATTTTAGCGAATTTCCCATATAGGGAATAAGCTATTACCGTAGTACTCATGGTAAGACCTGGACCCGGGACCGATTTTTTTTTTTCGTTTTGAGGTCCCTAGAGGCCAAAAACACCATCGGTTCAAATTCATATATATATATATATATATATATATATATATATATACAGGGTGATCAACTCAAGGAGGCCACCATTGGGATATCGGAAACGGTAAGAATTAGAGAAAACTTTAAATGGGGGAAATTCCTTTATTTTTTGTGGCAGTTGAAAATATGATTTTAGTTTTTCAAAATTCAGCCGCCATTTTCCAAAATGGCGGCCAACTTTGAAATTTCTTATGGAACACCCTAAGACTATAAACACACATTAAGACCATAAAATACACAGTTTTCCACTTTTCATGTTTGCCGCCATTTTGGAAAATGGCCGCCATTTTTAAATAATAGAATTAATATTTTTAACGAATTTTATGTACTTTTTGGATTGTGGATGCAATTTTAAGACTTATTTGACTTATTTACTCTTCGCATTTTCGCTATAAACATACTTTTTTTGGAGCTACATGATGTAAAATGTACACCGGAAGTCATTTTTCCATAGGCTGTAACTCCTAAACGAGTGGGTTTATCGAAAAAATGTCAAGAATAAAAAAGTTTTTAAATTTCATGTTCTATCCGAAAACATGATAAAATATAGGGTGTTCCATAAGAAATTTCAAAGTTGGCCGCCATTTTGGAAAATGGCGGCTGAATTTCAAAAAAATAAAATCATAATTTTAACTGCCACAAAAAATAAAGGAATGTCCCCCATTTAAAGTTTTCTCTATTTCTTACCGTTTCCGATATCCCAATGGTGGCCTCCTTGAGTTGATCACCCTGTATTTATATATATATTTATATATATATTTATATATATATATATATATGTGTCCGTTAGCGCGATAACTCGAGCAAAAATGATCCGATTTTAATGAAATTTGGTACAAACCTGTAAACCTACGTTTATTCGAACGAGTTCGCGAACCAGCATGATTGGACCATGGGAACGGGGGTTTATGGGGGCTTTTATGGGGTAAAAATGGGTTTTTCCCATTTTTGACCCAAAAAACATAAAATTTTGCAATTTCTTTCCAAACAATTTTGTAGAGCTTAAAAAAACAAATAATTTAGTATATTGAAGCGTTATAATGCGCCTAATGGTTACGGAGAAAATTCCAAAAAATTGTAAATTTAAAATTCTCATGTTATTCTTATGGAGAATAAGTAAACTGTTGTAGTTTGCTTGTTTATTAACATGTTCTGCCCAAATTTGGAAAATGTTTTTATTTCTTACTAACTATTAACATTTTACATAAAAAAACACTTTCACCCTCCCTGTTGCAGCAAACCTAACTATGTGTTAAACTGATTCTATTTAAATAGGGAATAAATGTGATATTTTTAAGGAGATATTTTATTGTAAATCCAATCAGGCAAATGGAAATTCGCTTAGTCTGCAGGTTTGCTGCGGCGGGGGTATTATTCTTAAGGAGAATATTGTAAAATGTTGTAGTTTGCTTGGTTATGGATATATTTTGATCATACTTGGCAAATTTATTTATTTATTACAAAGCTATTATTAATACTTTACTAAAAAACACTCTTTATTAATTTCCTTGTAGCAGCAAACCTAGGTACTCGTTAAACCTAATGTTAATGGAATAGATTTAATTGAAAATAAATTCAGGTAAATGGAAATTCGCTTAGTTGGCAGGTTTGCTGCGGCGTGGGTATTTATTTTTAAAACAATGTTTGCCAGATCAAATAAAATAATATAATAAAGATGGAAAAGGTGAAGTGAAAATAAAACATTACAAAAATGTCACCAATAATTGTTGTTCTAAAGGTGAAATGGTTTTTAAATTCCTATTTGAATTGTAAAATAATATTTTAAAATGTACTATTTTTAAGTTGTCATATTATTAAGTCTAAGGGCATTAATTTGATAGAAGTATGGAAACCATATGACTGTAACCATATAAAATGTTTAATATTCTAAACTGTAAAACAATTCAATATCACACTAGCTGTTACTTTGAATTAACTACTCTTTGTTTTAAATATTTATCCCTTTTCTACTCAGAAGATGAGACTCAACATATTATCTATAAAATATTCTATTTTCTTTTTATATTTTCTTACGGTGGTAAGTTCTTCACAATGTGACTTCGTAACATTAAATTTCACTTTAGAAATAGGTTAAAAATGTCAACTAGTTCACTACTTGCATTATTTCCTTAACCATCCATTCTTGGTGATTCTAATCGTAATGGTTCTTAAAACAGCCTGATCTCAAATTTTAGTTCTCATTTTGGCTCTGTAAAAAACAGATGCTAACACAAAGCTGTATTATGAGCCATAAACAACAACGATATGTTTTACATATGAAGGTTGTCTGTAAATTAAGGTCTACATCAAGCTCCTATTGCAATAAAGACAATTTTTTCTGAGAACAAAAACGACCAATGTGGATGGAAAAAATGTGCTTAAGGTGGTGTGAAAACATTTACACGATTTTTTCCTTGGTATAGGCCAACTGTAGCTGTTCATCATTCTCATTTGTAGCAGTGACCAAACTTAGCTGACTTTTGTATGCGGATCTTGATGTGACTGAACAAGAGAGATTATGGAACCTACAGGGGATTAGCAAGGGCAAGGGTTAGCCCTGGAAGTTGTGAGTTTCCTCAATTCAACCACTGTCTCGATGCAAACTGATAGAACACTCACTGCCTATCCTTATCAACTATGTGGCTTCTGTGCGATCTTCAAGCCACTAAAGCCCATTCTCTACATTGAACCATGTTTCTGTATACACATCTGTCAACTGGTAACAGTAATCATCAGATATTGAAATTTTTGAATATTTTGATTGGGCGAATCATCCGGTTGGGAACCATCCAGAATAGTAATGGGTGAAGTAAGGAACACAGCAGGAGCTTACATACCTTAATTTATGGACAACCATCGTATAATTGTAATGTCTTCATTTGATTTATTATATGAATTGATATGTTCGATAACATTTTCTTTTTTAGAAATGAACTTATGTAGTGTTTAACACTACCTATCCTAACACATTAAAACCTGACCAAACTACAAGAAACATTGTGATCTTTTCAACTTGTGTATCTTGTATAATATCACAGTCCTTTATCATGGACCAACTAAACATTTATGTAGAAAAGTGTCAAGTCTTTAGTTATGTCATAAATCTTGTGGTTGCTACCCCATGTTTTAGGTTTTTGATTGTATATAATGTATCAAACATGTTACATAGTGAGATTGTTTGTGGGTCCAGTCGTCCAAATCTGTGATATTTGCCAAATGTTAACTTGTACCTACCATTCCATGTTTTTATCATGTATTTTATACCACTGTACACTGTTCGATGCAATTGTATGTTGAAAATAAAATGCTTTATACTACAACAAAGGGTTTTATTATCCTATGTAAACTTTTGATTTGAAAAGTGCTTGTTAAGCTATGGTAAAACTTTTTACTAAATTTGCTTATTGAGAGGATCCTACAAATAACTTCTTATCTTTTCACTCAGGCACTGGTCATTTTACATTATCAGCAAATTTTATGTAGTAAGACAATTTCAAATCAAATAAAAAATCAACTATTTTTGTGTTCCTCATAGCAGCAAATCTAATTAAATTACTCGGTGAACTAATTAATTATTTTTATGTATACCAAGCATTTGGTCTGAGTGTATTTTTTTCTTTTTATCATGAACATTTTTAAATACCTAATGAACACTCAATAAAAGCAACTGCAAACTGGTTTAGTCTAGCTGACATAAGTATTGCATCATATTGATATTACTGTATAATATAGTTTTAACTTTAAATCAATTAAAAAAAGATAAAAATTTAAATAAAATTGCCAATTGGTGTATAATATGCTTATTGCAGTTAGTTATACTCGTGCCCTCGTGCTTTGCACTTGCATTGGGAAAGGATACGGTTTCATTCTTTTAACTTACTTTATGCCATTTAGCACATCTACCATAGCCATAATTAATAAATGTTCAACCACTGCACCTAAACAATAGAAAAAAGCAAAGTTCTCATAGTGAATCACAGATTTATGTTGCTGCTTGGTATTCAATTCAATTCAATTGAATATTTCTTTATTCTTTGAAGCACAAAGTACATGAATAGTGTCATTCTCTTAAATGTTTTTATATTAAAATGTTATATTCTATGGATACAAAGTTCTTAAAATCTAACATAAGTTTATACAAATTACAAATTAACGCTCCTTCTAAAATTTTAAAGTTCATCAAGGGAATACAATACCTTGTTGATGAGAAACGTTTTAAGACCCCTCTTAAATCCGACCATGCTTTTTGCCGATTTAATTTCATTTGGAATTTTGTTGTAAAATTTGGAGCCGGTATAACTTGGTTTTTTACTGTAAAGTTCTAATCTGTGGCGGTTTAGAGCAATGTTGGTTTTGTTTCTGGTATTGTAGTGGTGGTGTTCACCAGTTAACGCCAATTGAGAAAATCTGTTTTTAACATATAGAACTGTTTCATAGATGTACAATCCATATACTGTCATTATTTTTAATGATCTAAAATGCTCTTTTGAAGTTCTCGAGTCAAGGTCCAAAATAATTCTTATAGCTCGTTTTTGTAATTTTAGGATTGTTTCTAAGTTATTGATAGATGTAGCGCCATACAGAGATATTCCAAAAGAAATAACAGAATGTATGTACGAAAAGTATATTGATTTTAATGTTACTTGATCAAGTAGATTTTTTAATCTAGTTAATGCAAATAGACCAGATACAGTTTTTTTTATTACTTTGTTTGCGTGAGAATTCCAAGTTAAATTTTTGTCAATTTCAAATCCTAAGAATCTAATATTTTCTAGTTCTTCAGTAGGTTTCTGATTAATTTCTAGTGAAGGATTAACTGAAAGTCTTGTCTGACGGGTCTCAAAATTTATGAATTTTGTTTTATCTGGATTCAAAAGTAACTGATTGTTTTGGAAAAAATTTGAAAGTATATCTAGATTAGCATTAGCTGACTTTTCAATTTCCTCTTCAGAATTAGCGGTAACTGTAAGATTTACATCGTCTGCATAAAGGTAAAGTTTGCTAGATTTAGTCAGCCCTGGTAGGTTTGTAGCATAGCAAATAAATAGAAGGGGACCCAAGATGGATCCCTGTGGTACACCATGTTTAATAGTTCTAATTTTTGACTTGTGAGTAATTTTCATTTGATTATTGAATTGGATAGTTTCTACAAATTGTTTTCTATTACAAATGTATGATTCTAGCCATTGAAGAGATTTATTTTTTACTCCGATGCTAGACAATTTATTTAAAAGTAGATTGTGGTTTATAGAGTCAAATGCCTTGGTTAAATCCATGAAAATACCAAGAGCCTTTTGTTTTGCATCTAAACAATCAATAACTGACTCTAAAAACTCTGTAGCAGCTGTCACAACTGATCTACCACTTCAAAATCCATGTTGACAGTCCTCAAAAAGGTGACTACTTTCCAGGAAGCTATATAAACGGTTGGGTTGTACATGGCTTTCTCAAATATTTTGGACATGGCCGGAAGCAGAGCAATTGGACGGTAGTTTGATAATTCATACCTATCTCATTTTTTGAATAATGGAATTAATTTCGAATTTTTTAGTTTATTAGGAAAAATGCCTGATACAAAGGAAGAATTTACTAAATTAGCTATAGGTTTTCTGAGGGGTAATTTTGCTTTTTTGATGAGCACCACAGGGACCTCATCATAGCCGGTGCTAAATGAGTTTTTAAGATGACTTATTATTTCGTCTATCTCTTTCTCATCAACAGGTATACAATGAAAACCCGGAATTATATAATCTGACTCAACTACTTTTACACTGTCCTTTACATCCCTAACAAGTGAATCCAAATTAGGAACAATGTTTGTGTCAACCAAATCAGTAAAATAATTGTTAAATGAACTACTTATAACATAAGGGTCTGAACAACATTGATTGTTACTATGAACACTGGTAATGTGGTTATCTGCTTTTGCCTTACTGACTTCAGAGTCAATAATTTGCCAGCTGGTTTTATTCATGTTACTTGAGTTGTTTATTTTATTTTGATAATATAGTTTTTTTGCAGCTGTAACCTTATTTCTAAACATTTTATTCTTCTGTCTTAGTTGTTTGTACATGGTTTTGCTTTTTAACATTCTAGCATTGTTAGCAAACTCAATAATTGATTGTTTTTCTATCTTTAGCTCTTCAGTAAACCACCTGCTTCTATGTCTATATTTTCTACATAATTTCTTAGGAAAACACAACTCAAAATAATACATAAAAGTTTGGTGAAATACATCATAATTTGACTCAACTGGAGCAAAAAATACGCCAAGTTTCAAGGCTAAGAACTTCAATAAAGTAATCTATATTTGCAATGCTAAAGTTCCTAGAGTATTCAAGATATACAGCATTATCAGGAATATCATTTTTACTATTTATTACAAAGAGTTGACCCATGGTGGAAGGAAAAAACACCATGGAAGGTTTTTTCCTTCCACCATGGAGTTGACCATCATGGTCTGACAGCTGAGTATTGAAACCAATTACATCCGAAATAGGCATTATTTATATTATAATCTGGCTGAAATATTTAGGCGGTTTAAGGGGAAGAACTCTTATCCCCTCCACTGGAACTGACCAAGACAGCTGTTTGCTGTTATGTATAAGACGTAAACAAACCATTTCTATTTTTCATTTTTACCTAATTCATACAGGCCTTATACATGGTTGGAATTAGACGTTTTTTGATTGGAAAAGGCTGATTTTCAAATTATATCCTGGGGGGCCTAGGGGGTATTCCATACTAAAATTTCTAAATTTAGGCACTGAAATCTGTGTTTGTAGCTATTATATGTGACGCGAAAAATGTTATCAAATTCGTCTTGATTTAAAAGTTTGTTTAGTATAGCATACACAGTTAAGAAAACCATAAAAAAACTAACTAAATTACTGTAACACTTAAAAAATATAGCTCTTTTTATAACAAAATATAGGTTAAATATACAGATAAATAACCTGAACTTGAATTTAACAAACAAATAAATGGACGCAATGACGCCTATCACAAACGTCCAGTACGCAAAAGGAGTCCGTGACGTACTAGGTTTCTGACGGAGCATTTTTCTCCCAGTGACTAGATCACTGAGTAACTAAAGACTTATAGAGATCCATCACCATTAAAAAAAGTTGTTATTTATTCTTTTTACCTGCTCGACAGAAAAGTGGATATATATCCACTTTTCTATTTTCAATCGAGCTATAATCACCTATAAACACCACTATACAACCAATAACGATCTCAAAGGTTCATTTCTGCTCATGGATTGGAAAAGTGAGCCCGTGGACTTACGTATTTATAAGTGAGCGAATCAGTGTTACGTTTTCAAAAGATCGCTTTGAAAGCGATCCCGCAGATTTGTTACAGCGAGTCTGTGGACTCGCGGTGACATTTTTTCGGCGTTGTAAACTGCTCAATTTGAGCAATATTAAAAAAATAAAATTAAAAGATCAAAAGGTTACAGCTTAAATTTAAAAGCTATCAAAGCTAAATTAGAATAATATTTTCATTAGCAGTATTAAAAATAATTTAATTAAAATAGTAACTAAACAAAATAATTAATTTCTAATATAACATTATTAATAGTCATTAAAGTCGTTGATGTTGGTATATTATAACAACATTTACATTATTATTCTACAATCAATATTAACCCTTTGATTGCCACGGTTTTCAATATTGTTAGAATTCGATTCCGTCTGTGCTCTCCATATCAATGTCATCGGTACTGTCGCTGTCAGTTGTGTCGTTCTGGAGATCAACTACGATACGCTGGAAGTTGTCATCACGGATGCCTATTTCCTTTAAAAAGTCCTCTTTCTGAATATTCTCACTGTGTCGCACGCAGTTTTTCCAATCTTCAACGGTAACACGTTTAATAGACTCTTCCAGTAAATTTCTCACATCTTTAATCTTAAAAGTTTTGTTTTGCTCTGCCACCTCCCCTTTCACCTGTGACCAAATCAATTCTATAGGGTTGTACTGACAATGGTACGGGGGAAGTCTCACCACTTCATGCCCCATCCACAGAGCAATGTCATCGATTTCGAATCTTTTATATTCCTTTCTGTGACTTCTGACGATGTTTAATAATTCTCTGACAGTGTGTCTCGGGTTGTGAGGTATCCCTTTGCTGGTTAGCCATTCTGTAATGTCCTTTTTTTTAGTCTTTGAAGAGGGAATTTTTTCTTTCAGTTTTGAGTGATAGCTGGCATTGTCCATAACAACAATACACCCCTCATCTAAGAGTTTCAACATATCTACAAACCATTCTGTGAAAACTTCGTGGTTCATTTCCTTGTGGTAGTCACCTGTACATTTGGACTGAAACACCAGCTCAGCTCCTTCAATGAAACCGTGCTTTGCTGATCCGGCGTGAACAATGATTAATCTCGAACCTTTACTGATTGGGACACGCAAACCACCTTCGTTTGACGAATGTTGCCAAATGTATTTCTTTGAATGATTTTGGTTAATCCAGGTTTCATCCAGGTAAACTATAGGCCGCTGTAGTGGATCTTCTCTTAAGTCATGCATTTTTCGGAGGAATTCTAATCTTGCTGTTACTATGTCGTCTCTTTCCATTAAAAAACGCCTACCATCATTACACTTCTTAAATGTGAACCCACATTTTTTTAAAACCTTCCGCATAGAGTCTCGCCCCCCTCTAAACCCGATTTTATCTCTTAAAACATTCTTCAGTTTATCACAGGTCACATATTCTCCTCGATCATAGAACTCTAATACAGTACGTCGCACGACATCTCTGTCAAAGCCGTCAAGGCCTGTAATCCACTTTTTATGAGGCTTCTTTTTTGTAGATGATAGAAATTGGTTCCTACAATTATTATGTATAGGATTTTTGTTTCCTTCTGCGGTAATTCTTTGAATACTTCGAAGTGACAATGAGCATGCATCTGCAGTAGCTTGTTGTGTGTTTGAGGATAATTCCAATACTGTAACATTTGGATGGGTCTTAACTATATCCTTTAGGTTTTGATAAACACTAAACACTATTTTTTTAGTCTGTACTGAAATATCTGGAGCTTTAGTTGCCATTTCAAATCACACTGTATTACTTAAGTATACAGAAACCAAACCACATAGTAAACAAAAACATCAACAAATGATTACTCATTTGTTTTGACATTTGCTAACAAAGCGTTATCAGCTGGAGAGGCTATTAGACAAATAAGTGGAGAGGGGGATATATGTAAAATTCCCCTTAAACCGCCTAAATATTTCAGCCAGATTATAGTAAAAATATTATCTATGGTGCTTTTTGGTGTTTCAGTAGTTCTTGTGGGAAAATTAACAACTGACTGGAAACCATTGGCAAGAACAACATTGTTAAGTTTATTTCTATTACCATCCTCAAAATTCATCATGTTGATATTTATATCCCCCATTAATACTATGTGTTGGTATTTTTGAGAAAGTATTCCCAACAAAATATTTATTTTATCAATAAATTCTACTTCAGTTTTTTTAATAGGATTTCTATATAGGCCAACTAACAAAAATGTAGATTTTTTGGGTGGTAGTATCTTTTGAAATTCTACTAAACAACATTCAAATGTTGTTTCAGATAATAGATGATTTATTTCTTCTAAAATGATTTCTTTTGATTTAATAAAAGTTTTTGATAAAATGATTACCCCCCCACCACAGCTGTTACTGCGAGCAAAATGTGCACTTATATAGGTTGTACCCTTTAATATTAATTCTCTCTATGGATGTTTGAGTCAGTTTGTTCTCACTCAACACGACTACATTTGGATCTATTTCAGCTAATGTTATCGCTAATGAGTCAACATTTGATTTGAAACCCCTTATATTTTGGTGAAAAATACTGAATTCATTTATCTTAGTTTTATCAATATCATGTGATGGTTTATTGTGATGGTTGTCTAACTTATTACTAAAAAATTACTATTAATACTAGAATTTAACAGGTTGTTGATAGTAACAAGACTACTACTTTCTACACTGACACGGTATTTTAACCGAATGTTGATAGCTATGTCCACACTAGTGCGCTTTATGGTGTGCGCCAAGCGCATGCCTCTTAACGCATGCCTTGACGCAAGTAACATTAACCCAAAGTAAAACCTTGTCAAAAAATGAAATAGAAGATATAGTAAAACTTACAAAAATTGCAAATAGTCAAAATTATTTCAAATTTGATTCATCATACTACATACAAAAAGAAGGACTTGCCATGGGATCTCCACTTTCAGGACTGTTGGCAGACATAAAAATATGTGCATAACAGGGAATCAAAAAAAAATTATGAATGAAGTCAATCCGTTCTATAATAAAATAAAATATTGGTTCAGGTATGTCGATGACATTATGTCTATTTGAAGGTACGGAAGAAGAATCAAGAAGACTTTTAAACTGTATCAACTCCTTATCAAACACGATTCAATTCTCACAAGAGATACAAGAGAACAAAATAAATTTCCTAGACGTGACGATTTCAAAGGAAAATAGATCTCATAACTTTGAAATTTATAGAAAACCAACTACAAGTGAGTGCATAATACCAGCAGACTCAAACTACCCGTGGGAACAAAATATGTCTACATTCCACGCATTAACAAATAGGTTGATCAATATCCCAATGAACAAATCTAGTTTCACAAAAGAAAAGAATCTAATTAAATACTTGGCATTTAAAAATGGATACAACCCTAGAATGATAGAAAACATGATTAAGAAAAAACAAATAAAAAAGAAGAACAAAATTGTAACAGAAAAACAAAAGAATGGTTTTATTTGTGTTCCATATAATAGTAAATTCAATAGAGCAATCAGGAAAACATTCAAAAATTCTAAATGAAATGTAAGTTACCGAATCAAAAACAATGCATTAGAAGTAATTAATAAAAGAGCCAAAAAAGATAACAACCAAGCTGTAACATCAAAATATGAGAACTCTGGTATCTACAAAATAAAATGTTCAGATTGTGAAAAGTATTACATTGGACAGACAGGAAGGTCATTTAACTGTAGATATAAAGAACATGTACAAGCGTTTAAATCAAAGGATGTAACTAGTATGAAAAGTAATGTAGCAGAGCACATGCTTAATGAGAATCATAAATTCCCTAAAATTGAAACAGATATGTCAGTTTTGGACTACGGATAAAAAGGAAATAAATTAGATACAAAAGAAGAATATCATATATACTGCAGCTACAAGAAAGATCCAACAAATATAA
The DNA here is from genome assembly GCF_028750875.1 of Macrosteles quadrilineatus. Lineage (NCBI taxonomy): Eukaryota > Metazoa > Arthropoda > Insecta > Hemiptera > Cicadellidae > Macrosteles > Macrosteles quadrilineatus. The sequence goes on along the minus strand of NW_026542602.1, from coordinate 103,145,532 downwards.
TCAATACGATGCAAGTAAAGAAACAAAATCCTATGAAAAAAATTTAAAATTAAAGAATATTTAACACAAACGTCAAGAGAAAGATAAAACAAACCCGTAATCAATTATAAATAAATAAATAAAAAGGATAATCTTTGGTCATGAAATTTTGTCATATATATATATGACAAAATTTCATGACCAAAGATTATCCTACCATAAATTTTAAGAAAAAGAAAATCATATGTCAAGATCATCACATGATGTTTATTTATTTGTCAATTTGTTGTATTTAAAGTGAGGTTAAATATGTTACTCTTGTAAATGGCCTAAAGGTATGTAGAGTTAAAAAAAATAAAAATTAATTTCAGGGTACTGAGTTAGTATGCTTTCTTTAATATATATATTTGTATATATATATATATAAATATATATATATAATATATGTGTCCGTTAGCACGATAACTTGAGCAAAAATGATCCGATTTTGATGAAATTTGGTACAAACGTGTAAACCTACATTCATTCAAACGAGTTTGCGAACCAGCATGATCGGACTATGGGAACGGGGGTTTATGTTTTATGTGGTAAAAATAGGTTTTTCTCATTTTGACCCTAAAAACACAAAATTTCACAACTTCTTTCCAAACCATTTTGTAGAGCTTAAAAAAACAAATAATTTAGTATATTGAAGCGTTATTGTGTGCCTAATTGAAGAAAATTCCAAAAAATTGTAAATTTAAAATTCCCATGTTATTCTTATAGAGAATAAGTCAACTGTTTTAGTTTGCTTGTTTATGGTCATATTTTGATTGAATTTGGAAAATGTATTCATTTCTTACTAAACTATTAAAATAAAATAAAAAAAACACCTTTTTATCCTCCCTGTTGCAGCAAACCTAAGTACCTACTCGTTAAACTAATTCTATTTAAATAGGGAATAAATGTGATATTTTTAAGGAGGCATTTTAGTGTAAATCCTATCGCAGGCTAATGGAAATTCGCTTAGTCTGCAGGTTTGCTGCGGTGGGGGTATTTATTAATATAGCATCTTGAATGAAAAATACACAAAATCCTGTCACAACCATAACAGACGTAAAAATGAATAAATAGTTAATTTTATTTTAATAAATATATGTTTTGCTGTAAATACATTTAGTTTTTGGACCATTTTACAATCAAAAGCTCATTAAGCCTTTGGTAAATTTGGTCTCTCTAAACAAAATTAAACCCCAAAAAATTAAAAAGTTACAAAATTTCTATAAGTTTATATAACTCCAAACAAACATTCCTGAAATATGAAATACCTTTTTCTGTTTTTATAGAGGCGTCCTTCGTGTCTATAAAACATTGGAATATGATGATTTATCAATTTTTGAATTTTTATTATCTAAATAAAATAATTACCGTTATGGCCAGGAACAAATGTTACGGTCTGGGATTAGCAATTAACGAGAATCACTATATTGTTTATTTAGGTTTAAACCTACTTAATTCTTATAATATTCCACAAGACTTGATAAACCATAATTTATTTTTAAAACGTTATAGTTATATATAACCATATATAACTCTATAAAATATAAGCGTTACCTTATATAAGGTAAAACAAAATACCTGTCAATGTAAACATAGTTCAATATCTATTTTTGACATCATTCAATTAATTAATTGTACCTTATGTTATAAAACAGATTTGTGTTGCAATTTAACTAAACACTGTGCAATTTACAATGATGTTTAAATTTATTTCCACGACCATAACACAATATATACAATCGATAAAGCTATTATGGTCGTGAAAAAAAAAAAAAAAAACACATGATGGCCGTGATACCCTGGTCGTGAAATAACGTATTATTTGGCTCTGTTCTAACGGCAGCCCTACACCTCATGTTTGAAGAGGCAAAGTGGATTTCTAGGTTAACGTAGCAATTAAAATATCATATCAACAAAAATTAACACCATGTCTACTTCATCAAATGACAATGTACGCTATAGGCCAGGGACATTAAAACGTACATTTCAACATTTTCACTCACACCTATGAATGTGTCAATAAAAGGAGCTGCTTGCAAAAGCCGGAGAGAAATTACTCTGTCACAATGCTGAATCAGATTACAACACCTACATTGTAACCTGCCAAATGTAGGACCCCCCATGGCAAAGTTTCTTCAAAATCTGACCATTCCTTAATTCTTCACAATTATTTATTCACCCTAAGTCAGCACCAAGCAGATCTCTATAACAGATTTTTTTCGGTGGCACCATACATACTGTAACGCATACTCCTCACCACTCCCTCGTGTTAGGCAGTCTATGGTGGCACCAAGTAAGTGCTAAAAGTGGGCGTTACCCGACATGTAGACGTACCTGTCTTACAAAAATACAAAATCTGGCGTCAGCGTTTTCAATATGATTAGAAGAGTGTATTATCGTGGTCATTGAGTAAGCATACACGGTACCAATGAATTGTAGAATCTACCCGAATCCAAATCTAAATCTATCTTGAGTTAATGGTCAATACTTTATGATATAAGTCAAAACAATGGATTAAATATACTTCCTTGTAAACATATTTTAATATTAGGTATATAACAACTTTTACTGATCAAAGTTAATGTCAAAACAGTTTAAAACACACATTTTTGAAGAGATTCTTTTCAAAATAAGTTTCAAGGATGTTAAATAATCCAGTAAGTTATACCATAGATAAAAACACACTCCTCAGGACAATATACCCTACACAATTATTTTTTATACCTTACACAAAAAGAAAATTAAGTATTATTGTGTTTTAAACGTCACATAAAATATCAACTAAGTTAGTCATTGCTACATAAACTACAATAATTGAGATCCCAAATATCATACATTGATATATCCCAAGGGAAGAATATAATCAATGCTACATTCAGCATACTCCCGTAAATTTCCCGTAAAAACTTCCCCTTTGGACTTCAAAATATGATTTCCAAACACGAACAGCTGTCGTAACAATAAATTATGTTTATTGTTAGTCCGCCATGCTGAAAAGAGAAACGACTGGTTGAAAACACTAGGTTAGATTTGTAAATTGTATTTAGTTCGTGTGGTTTCGTTTCGTTTTAGTAATTATGTATGCTCACAAAGATGCAAACCGTCGTGTACTAGCCATTCAGGCAAAGAAAAAACGTCATAAAGCTGGAAAGAGAAAACCTCAAAAGAATGAAGAACATAGTTCTACCACACCTAAAGAGAAGTCCTACACAAGCAAATCCTGCCCGAGTAATTCTTCATCTAATGAAACGATCGAAGACGAAGAAGATGAGCCTTACACATCAGACGAAGAAGAGCAAGAGGATTCAAGTGATTATTGTAAAGGAGGCTATCATCCTGTCAAGATTGGTGATCTCTTTCAAGGAAGGTATCATGTCACAAGGAAGTTAGGTTGGGGCCATTTTTCAACAGTTTGGCTTTGTTGGGACTTAATAGATAAAAGGTTTGTTGCCTTGAAAGTAGTAAAAAGTGCAAGCCATTTCACAGAAACAGCCCTAGATGAAATAAAACTGTTGAAAGTTGTGCGGGACAGTGATGTCAATGATGAGAAGAGGAACAAAGTTGTTCAGTTACTCAATGATTTTAGGATTACTGGTGTAAATGGTTCTCATGTATGTATGGTATTTGAAGTGCTTGGACACAATTTATTAAAGTTAATCATCAAAAGTAGTTATCGAGGCATTCCCATAAGAAATGTTAAATGTATTATTAGGCAAGTGCTTGAAGGACTAGACTACTTACATACTAAGTGCAAAATTATTCATACCGATATAAAGCCTGAAAATGTTTTGCTATGTGTGAGTGAAAACTACATTAGAAAGCTGGCCTGCGAAGCAACAGAGTTACACTCAATGGGAATCAAGCTTCCCACTTCATTGATTAGTACTGCGCCAAAAGAATTTCAAGAACCCCAGCTGAATGCGAAGATGTCCAGAAACAAGAAAAAGAAGCTTAAAAAGAAAGCTAAGCGGCACTCTGAACTGTTGAAAAAACAGATGCAGCAGTTAGAAGAGTTACAGAAAGTTCCACCTCCAAAAGAAGAAGAGGAACACTCTGAAAAAAATATGAGTGTTTCTATTGAGGATGGCATAGTCACTGAACAAGTAGGAGAAGTGGATAATGAAAACATGTTACCTGAGGTATCACCTGTAGAAATTGTGAAAGAAGCTATTGATACGGTGTATCAGAATGGGTGTACTAACATAGAAGCTTCCATTGAAAATGTGGTTCTTACATGTGACAACGAAAATGAAGATGAAGAAGAAGCAATGAATACTCAAGAAAGTCCAGCCACATGTAAATCTGATGATGAGAAACCATCTGAACGAGGCGCAGGAGAGGAAATGGTAACAGAGAGGATAAGCACTGGAGAAGGCAGTCCTGTATCATCCCCACCCACTTCCGAGAAAAAGTACAGAGGATCAGAAATTGACCCGTCTCGCTGGGAATGCGAAATGGATGTAAAAATTGCAGATTTGGGGAATGCCTGTTGGGTAGATAGACATTTTACTGAAGATATTCAGACAAGACAATATCGATCTCTTGAGGTGTTAATTGGTGCTGGTTACAACACATCAGCTGATATTTGGAGCACAGCTTGTATGGCCTTTGAGTTAGCTACGGGTGATTACTTATTTGAACCACATTCCGGTGAAGAATATTCCAGGGATGAAGATCATCTGGCACATATTATAGAGCTTTTAGGTGAAATACCCAGAAGAATTATCAAATCTGGCAAGCAGTCCCAACAGTTTTTCAATTCAAAAGGTGAACTGAAACATATAACAGGTCTTAAACCTTGGGATCTTTATGATGTACTAACCGAGAAGTATCACTGGGATCCAGAAGAAGCCAAGGCATTTGCTGCATTTTTACGTCCTATGCTTGATTTTGATCCAAATAGACGAGCAACAGCTGCTCAATGTCTCGATCATGAATGGCTTAAGTACTAAACCACCCTTCATGTTATATAAACAAAATTTTAGTGAAATGTGTATTAATTAACATTTTGAACTTATTGTGATAACTCATATTTATATCCATAATATACTGCATTATAGACAAAGACTTACTTCATAATGTCTGTATTTTGTGAGGCCAGAGAAAATACTTAATTTTTTATCATAACATTTTTCAAAATGGTCCGTATTTATGTTTCTTATTTGTACAGCTTTTTCTAAATGAGAACATTTTTTATGCTTGGTGCATTGTATTTATAGCCTAGGCCTATAATATTGCAACTTATCTAGGCTACATAATAATTAAAAATTGTTAAAATATAGGCCTACCAGATGAAATTTTCATTTGTACAGTAATATTTTTAAGAATTTGGACTATTTACGGTAGCCTAATAATTTTTCTGATAAATTCAAATTTTTTGCTTACTTTGTGCAAATCAACCAGTATGGACTTGTGGAAGATATTTTAGTTAACTTAGTGTTACATGTGAATTGATATTTCAAAGAAACGAATCGTTGCAAGACAAGTTTGCCAATAGCCTACCATCTTCAGATACAATTAATAGTGGAGTAAATTTATAAGGTAAGGAAGTACCGTAAAATTAATTTCTTTGCATGTTTATTTTGTTGAGTTTTTTTTGTTAGAGGCAATTCAGTTTTTGAATCAAATTCTTTTATGGGGATCATAATGAAGTTGTTTCTTACTAAATCCTTATTTGTAGGCCTATATGAGTGTAAAAGACATGGTTCAAACCAGTGTTCACAAGATCAAAAGAACGCTAAGATAGCCACAACCCTATTTTTTTGACAATATTTTGATATTGTCAATAGGCCTAAGTTTTTCAGTAAACACCTCAGTAAAACGAATTTTGCATATTTACTAGGTATAAGAAATTTTGGCAACCGATCAAAGAGTGGACTGTCGTAAACATTTGACGTTACTATCATTTGGTGACAACACATAGTGGAAGCCATCTAATTTACCGGTAGGCTACTACGAAAAGTTAAAAAAACTAGGCTTTACTGGGGGCCATCCAAGGTGGATCAAGTATACCAACTCAGGAAAAAACTAATTTTGTTTTTTACGTAAAAAAATGATTGATTTAGCCTATATCAAATTTCTTTTAAATTTCATTCAGCTCTGATTTATATAAGTTAGCATAGGCTAATAAGCTAGAATTTCTCAAGAGTAGTCAAAAACATAATCCCCCAGATAACCTGGATAAAGAACTTGTAAACAAATGTCACGTGAACACCTATTTCTCATCTGATTATACAGTGTGATTGAAAAGTCTCGGAGCGGTGTAATATATTTTTTACCCTTATAGATAGGTTAAAAAGTAATAAAACTTGGTAGCCTATACCTAAAATAACCATAATGCTACTCTTTCCTATTAATTACATTTTTACCTCTTATGGATGGCCCACGAGGAGTAAGACAAAATTTTCAAATAGCAGCATAGGTCAAGTTTGGTATCAAATTAAAGGTCTCATTTAATAAAACACAATATATAATAGGTTACGTACCTTGGTCCATCTTCAGTCTTATTTTAGTCTATGGATGACTAGTTTCGGGTACAAAGACCCATTATCAAATAAGTTACTTTTAAAACATCGTGTAGAAGCTGGTCAAAAATCCGACGGAAGTCTTCATCATTAAATACAGATAACACATAAAGTTTATTATTTAAAAAAACACAAATTACGAAACATAACTTATAAGACGATAGGCTGGCCACATTTAACACGGGACAAACCGACGCAGGTTACACGGCGGACACGACACGTCACGACGTTGTGTCCGCCGTGTAAGCAGGAGCTTCTACACCAGCTTCAGGAGGAGACCAGCTTCTACACGATGTTTTAAAAGGATTTGATAATGGGTCTTTGTACCCGAAACTAGTCATCCATAGACTAAAATAAGACTGAAGACGGACCAAAGTAGCCTACGTAACCTATTATAGATTCGAATATCAGTCTTGGTGGCAAAGATGTTTAAAATAAAACACAATACCGTAAACCCGAACTCAGACGGACAACCAAGTCAAAAATGGCAGCCGTTCAAATATTTCTTTAATCTGCCATTTTGAATTTTTGAACGGCTGCCATTTTTTACCCAGCTTTTCCTTTGAGAGATGAGTGTAAGATGAGTGGCGTGATCTTGTAGCCTTGTTAGTGACTAGGCCGACATGTTCCTTAGACACAGCTGTTAATATATATCATAGCCCATACAGCCAATGGCAACTAAGGGACCTACAGTTTATAGTGGAATCCGTACCACATTTTTGCCTTGAAATTAACGAACTGGTCTAATTATCAGGATAGTTTACTGCGGATAGTCTTAGTAGGTACTCACTAAGTGCGGACATTAATCCACAACATGGAGTTTCGCATCGACAGTGCATGCATGTCTTAATACTTTACTGACCAAGACCAGCTGTTTCATTAGCCAGGACCAACATTAATTCAAAAGCCCAATTATCAAGGACAGCTGGGTCCAGTTTTGAACCATCAAAAAACTACACACTTTAGTCAGGTTCGAACCGGCGAGTAGGCTAACCTTTTGATTAGAGCACTATATATAGGTGATCACTGAGCCACCCAGTTATTAAATTGGTCATCTACCATGTAACACTCCTCGAAATAAACTGTTAACAGTTTAATCCTGCCTATATGGATTAAGAAATGAAACTATTCTAAACTAACCTAACATAACTAACCAGACTTGCTGTAGGCTAAGTTACCGTTTCAAGATTCAATTTGAAAACATAAAAGGCATGTAGGAAATGGAAAATGTTATCAAACGGAATTTTTAAAATTTTACAGCAAGTTTGTTTGGTTAGGTTAGTTTAGAACAGTTTCATTCCAATATACTTTTTTAATGTTTGTTGATACTGAACAATATTTATTCATCACAGTTGTCAGCTTATGTTTCAATTTGTCAATATCGATATAATATGGTATCATCAACAATTAAAATATCAACATATCGAAAAGAAATCATTGATATACCGGTAATAATGAATGTCCCCTTTAACAGGAAAGTACCTTATCTTCTCTCCTTTATGGCCTGCAGTTAATTTTTTGGTCAGCGCCATTTTGTCAGGTGTTAAAGTTATTTATTTATCCTAGCTTTTTGTTCTTTTGTATCGGCCAGATTTTGGCACCTTGTACCATAGACAAAAAGAATTAAAGACCTATAGACCGTCAGCTGTGCTGCAGTTATCATAGGTTCTGGCGCACACCGTTTGGAGCGCCATGTAGTTACGGCGTACACACGCCACGTAAACTACAGCGGTGTGCGCCAGAACCTATGGTAACCATGGTAACCGCAGCACGGCTGACATTTAACGGTCTATATTTAATTCTTTTTGTCTATGCTTGTACTAAGTCCTTATAATTTCCCTAGCATTCTATTCTCAAACAAAGAATAAGGGTTTTTTTAGATTCCTCAGTTACCTACCAAATTCTGAAATTAGACATTAACTTACTACTACTACCACTACTACTGGGATAGTTTTATTGTAGGCTACATAGTATAAATTGGTTGCTACCATAAATACTTGAACAGAAACGGCATGGATCTTAAACATAAACAAATGACGTTTTTGGCCTGATACCTAAACTAATCCCCTGCCATTCATTAACTCTATTTATTTATTTATTTAGACACGGCAATACACGAACATAAAGAAGTTTTACAAAATCTAATGGCTGTAGAAACAATGTCAAAACTAAATGACTACTCTAGGGTCATGGGTTTTCAGGGTGATTATTGTGGTATTAAATTTGCCTTTACTAATGAATATTTATTGTAATTTATGTTCAAAATTAAATGTACTTGAATGTCAAACACATTAGAACTTACTAGCCGACCATTTATTTTTATTAGTTTAATTGAAAATACTTGTGACTAAACTAAAGGAATGTGCAAAATGTTTAAAAAATGAAAACATTTAATTGAAATTAAAAAAATAATTTGATTGCTCGATGTTGTAACAGTAACAATCACAATCAATAGTGTAGTACAAACACAATTCTGAATAATATAGTACTTCTTCAAATAAATGGCAAATGGCTACCTAAACACAATGTTTTGTAACTTTAATTTTTACGTAAACATATGGCATTAATTAGCATATGGGTTTGTTAACTTTCAGGCCAAAAACGTCATTTGTTTATGTTTATGATATATACTGGGTCTGTTCAAGTATTCGTGGTGGAAATTGTCATACTAAGTTAACTAATATTTTGTTATGCCGTCAGACAGGAACATTAATAAAAGGAACTATTAGGTCTAACACATATAAACCACTTATAGGCCAAGTTAACCTCAAATAAGTTAGGCCTAAGTTAACATATCCATCGTCCATAGCACAAACTAATTTTCATACATATCAGATTTACGACAACCTATCATATAGGCCTATGCTAGTGTGTAGGATGCTCAATATTAAGTTTACACATTTCCTGACAACACAAATCCTACGGTAGGAAAAAAATAAGTGACATTAGCCTACTTTTAGTAAAATTAAAAAAAATATGTGAGTTAAAATACGTGTGCTGAGTTTTAGATGCATTTCTGTACGGTACTAAAAAAAGAAAAAGATTTAAAGTTTTTACATTACTTTTCGTGCATCAATTGGACCTCGCCGACAAGTTTTGTAAACTTGGCGAGGCCTAGCTGTTGTATTATCATAAATAAATATAGGTACTGTACCTAACTTATTTGAAGTTTTAATTTTTTACTGTAATTTTGACAATCAATATTTTTGTAAACAACTTGTAGTTTCACCAAATTACTCTGAAACAAACTTAAAATGATAGTGTTGGCTGCTATACTGTTTAAAAATTTGTCCCATAATCTAACTCTATTTATTTACCTAAAAGTACAACAGTAAAATAATGGAAACTATTAACACGTCAAAAAATGTGTACATTTTGTGTTATTTGGAAGTTAAGAACATTCAACATACGGGTACCCGGTAGTCCATTAACAGTGTTGATCACATGACATGTGATTGAAAACACTAGATTAAGATATTTATCTCATTCATTTAGTTATTCTGCACCAGTAAGTTAAGTTGCCATTTTACAATAAATTATACTTGACACTTCTAAATTCTAACCTAACAGCCTTAAAATATTTTTGTAGATTTTAGGTGTAAGATTCTCTTAGAGTCTACAATAAGTTACCTCTATGTAATAAGGAAGCATTTGGGTTTTACTTCCTATAGGCTTAGTTTCTATTAAATTTGTAATTACTTTTAAAACAGTTCTTCTGCATGTTTAGGTAAACAAAAACGTTTATTTACGGATGAGTGTTAATCCTGTATTAAAAACATACCAAAATATCTTATGATTATGATATGTGTTTTGAAGGCTAAATACTACAACCTATGTTTTGCTAACTCATTTAAATAACTTGGCTCTGTTGAATTGCAATGGTAGAAGAACTTTTAGAATAATAGGCTATTTCACCTTTATTGTCATAAGACCAAATTTATCCCAGCTATCAAAGATTTACAATTGCCTGTTATCACTTGACCTTGATTTACAGTCAGCCTAGACCTGGTTTCAAGGTCAATCATTCCACTATTTTGCAGATAAGATTTCCATTTTACTATTAAAATGTATTACTTCCTATAAAGATTCATTTTTTTAACTAAGGTAGTTGTATTAATTATTAGATACTATAAGAAACGGTTAGGCCAATGCTTATAAATTAATAAAATAAATAAATGAAGAAATGAATGCTGTGCAGGATTGGTTATTTTTAACACTGTGTTGACAGCTTAGCAGTCTTTGGAATTAGATATGACATTTAACTGTTCAGTATATTTGTTTGTAGGCTACAATTTACTTATAATATTTATGAGAATGTTAATTGAATTTATTATGGCTTACTCAACCCATGATGCTTAAATTAAGGGAAGTGGGGCCTATTTATTTTATTTCCATGTAGGTCAATTTATTTTAACTTTTTAACGTTCTTAAAACTAATCCTGAACTCCTAAACTTGCTAGTAAATAAAACAAAGTAAGGGTGGGGTAATACAATTTGATGAAAGTCTCCAAATGGTGAATTGTCTCTTGTGTCTTTAATTTATAGGCCTAGTTTCATTTTAGTATTTTCTTTGATGTTTCAAAATAAATTAACCGATGCTCCAATCACATCACTACTTAATAGAATCAACCGCATGATAAGTCTTGCCAGCTGATTTAACTGTCGATTGAGTTGAGTTGAAGCCAAACACATGCAAATAGCAGGAACATAATGGAAGGCGGAACTCGAACGCAATGACAGTGTTCTGCCCACTTTTGAGACCAATCGGGCTCATCAAGGTCATAGTTATGGTCATAGTCTTTCTACTTCAAACTGACTACTTTTGTTTGTTGTTCTTTACATTGGCTAATAGGCCTATTAAACACATTTGTTCTCATAGTAGGCCTATAAGTTAGGCTACATATATTTTTAAATTCAAGTTTGAAGTAGGTCTAAGCGTATAGGACTATGAAACTTGTTTGAAAAAAATAACCAGTAGGTATTTTTCCTAATGTTTCTAAGGAACGGTCTATAAACCCTGTCCTGTTTCACCATTTTATGTCAATCTGTTGTTATAAATCATCTTTATTTATTAGCCTGATTATTTTTTTATTGTTGAGCCAATGTTTTCAAACTTTTTCAGGGCACAAGAACAACATTTATTTTTTTTCTGTTTGGCCAACAGAATTTATAAATTTTTGGTCCTGCTTATAGTTTGCCATTTAAATAGGGAACAAGTTGAAAAATAGCTGATATATGTATTTTCTAACAAATGTAAATAAAAAACCTATCTATTCTATATCTATACTATATTTCATAACCACCAATGGCGTAAAAAGACTGTTCTCGACCTGAGTTCAAGTTTTATGATCAAGGCAAAACAGAGGTAAAACTCTATACAGCTATATTTGTAGGTAGCTCAGAGATTTTTTGCAACGGATGCAAACAGCAACATTCCCCATATATTAAATAAATCAAATATTGTATTTTTTAAACTAAGCACATTCATATTTTCAATATTGCTAGCATATACATTTCATTTAGGTATTTTAGTGACTAGATGATTTTGTTTGCATACCACACACCCTCTTCTATTCTTTAAACACCCATGGCATTAAAATGATTTTTTTCAAAGTCATTACACTATAGGATGAACTATGAGGGTGCTTGTAAAATGGCACACTGCTAAATAATGAAAATGAAATATAGCAATGACCTTCATATGTTACCGTACATAAAACACATTTTGCTTAGGTATTCATGGGCAAGGTATAAAGAATAATCATTTTGGATTAGCAATTGTTGAAAAACCTGCACTCAAGGAACATAACATGTGTTTGGATTTCTGTTATCACAATCTAATAGTGTTTGTATGTCTTTGCAGGAGTCATGGGCATACTGAACATAGGGGTGTTGGGAGCCGGAGTGGTTGGTCTAACATCTACATTGCAACTGCTGGACAAGTTCCCAAATTGTAATATAACAATCATCGCAGATAAATTCAATCAAGACACAACCAGTGATGGAGCTGCTGGTATATTTAGACCTGGCACAAGCTTTTCCGGACCTTCTCCAGAAATTACTCGGTAAGAAGGTACTTACTGTTTGTACGGTATTATCATTACATTATCAATATTGTATTGAGGATGAGATTGGGTGCATTTCCATTTCCAACCAAAATATTAGTGAAGAATGAGTGTAGAGGGTAGTGGATTTCATTTGTAGGTTTGTTGTAGCTAGTTTTTGGCCTATGAGGACATAAAAACATAAAAGTAAATTGTTTTCAGCCCGGGTCTAATTCTTACTATAAGGAAAAATACTGTAGGAAATTCGCTTAAACTAAGGACAGGCCCGCGGCTTGATGAAACCCACTATGATTCCGAGAGATAATTGCGCCCCCTCCCCCTCCCCCCTCAATGCAACAATTTTTTTCTCTTCCTTGCTTCCCCAAACTTCCTGACCTAAAATATTTAGCGCCCCTGGGTCCATTTGCTGGGTCCCTGACTAAGGATGGAAAGTAGCACAGTCTGTCAATCATGTTGTGTGTCGTTGCAGACAGTGGCTGGTAGACTCTTATGATTGGTACAGTGAGTTGCTGAATGACAACTGTGGTGTAAGTCCTGTTTCTGGCTACATATTCTCTTCCACCAGTCTACAACTTGTCAAAGTAAGTTATCTATCTGAAATAAATAGTTATTTTTAGTTTCTTCTTCCGTGGCCTTTTTTTTATGAAAACCCATTGCTTTTAATATGTTAGGAAAATGATCCACAGCCCACAGATATTTGTAGATTTTCCGGTTGTGTTTTACAAAGCCTGAAACTAATAATATCACTTCATAATACCATATTCTGTATTGTAATACCACTTCAGATTACAAGCCAACAGTCCTTAAGACATTTTTGTATCAGCCTTCTTACAAGGATTTATTTTAATAAGTCACTTTTAATCAACTTGCTTTTCAAACATAACAAACTTAAATATGATAAAAAAAAACAATAGTATTTCACCAAAATCTAATTATAACTACATAAAAGATTTTTGAAAAACAAATAACGTGTAAAATAATGTTTATGTATATTTTACTTTGAGCTTTTCTAAATAAAATTTTTAGCCTATTTATTGATATAAGTAGTTCTTTTTATAAATTAGTTTTTTTATCGCTAAAGTTTATTTTTCTTTTAAACAAGAAATAGTTTCTGTGTTAAAGTTTGACCTTTATTATATACATTATATGCATTATGTAAAATATTGACCATGTTACTAAATGGCTGATTTCAAAGCAAAACTCCTGTAAAACTCGTGTTTTTATAATCTCTTGCAGACTGTTATTTATAAAATTGGAGTCCCGGAGACGGCTGGCTTCAGTTGTTGGCGTTTCGCCATCTCTGCTGTCTTTGTGGTTATTTATCCAACGTTTGACCTTGTCAACTGCAGGCATATGGCATTTTCCCACATTATATCCCAAAGTATATTTGAAACATTCATTGTTGATTTTAAATTTCCAGATTTGTGGAATTTCATCGGTGTTGTTCACACAGCGTTTGTTGTCATGTGTTAAATGCCTGGGTCTTGGATTAAGTATCACTTAGTGCAGAAAACTTATGATAAACTGTGTGTAATACAGAATAGGCCCCAGAGTCACAAAGGCCCTTTAAAGCTATTGTAGTGGAAGACAGCAAGCACCATCATTGATGATTGAAACGTATATGTAATCATTATCACCATCATAGAATATATAAACATATTACGATATTCTTGATTATAATCTCTAATAGATTTCATCCTTATTGTCACGGATCAGCTGAAAACAGTTCTAAACTTAGTTCCATCCCGTTCATATTGAGGGAGTTGTGTTGTTATCTAGCAACTGCTTATTTTATTGTTCCAGTAACAGTAAAGCACAAATCGTGTAATCTACCCTAAAATAAAAAATGTACGGTAAAACATTTAGTTGACACCTACATGAAACACACATAAAAACAGGCTACAGATTTTGTTATAGGATGGGCACTCTACTTGAACCATTGACAGTCTATGATATCAAATTAAATTTTAATCTTGTTTAAGTGAATTTTGTAATTTTTAATCATTTCTTTTTACAATGGCCAATTTTAATACATATTTTATCCATCAAATTCTACTTCTCGTGCAAAAGAATAGAATTTCACATGGCGACTATTATTCATCATATAAAAGTCTAATTTAGGTGTTTATTTTAATTACCCAATGAAGTGGACAGAGCATGTAGATTTCTTAAAGAAAGAGATTTGTAAATACATCTATGCTTTTAATCAATTGAATGATATTTTAGACGAGGATGACGTAAAGCGAGCTTATTTAGTTTATTTGCAATCCTTGATTTCATTTGCTGGGGGGCATGTTATCACATCACCCTGGAACCCTTGAATGTAATCCAAAGATCAATTTTAAAAGTTGGCTTTAGAAAAAATAAATGGTACTCCACTGACACTGTATTCCGTGAAAAAGGAATATTGCAGGCCAGACATCTTTTCGTTCAGTTACTTCTTAATCACACATTGGAAAACTTGAATATGATTCTTACAGCAGTCACTCACACATCAACACTACTGTACACAAGATATTCACACAATGTTGGAATATCTGTGCCTCAGCTGACTAAATCAGTTCTGAATAGAAACTGTTTTTATGTTGTTCAGATTATCTATCAAAATTTAATTCAAAAATATAATATTCGACACATGTTTAGTTTACCCTCAATATAGAAATTAAAAACAAAAAGTCAAATGCTTGTCTTACTGCCCGCAATTACCAAAGAAGATGCCGAGACTTTGATCAGACCTAACCATACTTGACTCTGCCTAAATAATCCTTGATCCTTCCACCCCCCTCGCCCTCAAAATGTCTTCTGACTTTGGTTATCGTCGCCGACATTCTCTCATCCAGAGTAAAAAAGATTTGGTTCAAATAATTAAGGGTTAAAAAATCTTTCCCACATTCAGTTTTGTGCCCTTTTGCTTTTAATTTAGACCGATTACAACCAGCCTACGCACAGGCACCTGCCCATGTAGGCCTATCCTCTATAAGCATAGCAGATTTTACCTATTAATTTTGTTATAGTTATTATTTCATTCTCTGTTTTATTGACTGGGACGGGTGGCGTCGTCCTGTAATCCAGCTACTTGGAGGTCACGGATTGTGGATATTTATAGGCATGCACTGTGGATGGGATACTCCCTGGTGTGGATTAACGTCCGCACTAGTGAGTACTACTACTATCCGCAGTACTATCCTGATAATTAGACCAATTCGTATATACCAAGGAAAAAATGTGGTTCGGATTCCACTATAAACTGTAGGTCCCTTAGTTGCCATTAGCTAATTGGGCTATTAATTAACAGCTGTGTCTAAGGAATGTCGGCATTAGTCACTAACAAGACTACAAGATCGCGCCACTCATCCTACACTCATCTCCATTCATACTTGGCTTAAAATACCTACATAGTATGGTCGCCATTTCATAAGAAAGTATAAAGTATAAGTATAAAGTATTTCTCATTATGTTTTGATATTTAATTTAATTTCATTTGATTTATTACCCCTGAGCGTCTACCATAAAGGTAATTAATCAAATTTGTGTAACTAAATCAAATTGAAATTGCTTAGGGAATGTAAAAGTAAATAAATAGTAAATGTTTTAATCGTCAATGAATTATTATAAATGTAGTACTGTAGCTGTCTATCAACTAAGAGCAGTTGCTTTACAGAAATGTGGACGGTGGGAAGTAAGGTATTGAAATAGCACAACCTAGAGAAAACGGGCCAATAATATCTCCGTGACACGTGACTAGCTGTTAGTAAACATGCTCCAGTGAAACTGAGCTTTAAATAACTTCCGGACCCAATAACAATTGCCTCTAACGCATCTCAACTGTTCACTAGTATTGAAATAAATCGCAAAATCAATTTTAAAATGTAATCACCATAAAGGTTTAGTTGCTGCAGGAGTTATTTCTTTAGAATTCATCAAAATTAACAGATGAGGCTTTTGAGACATTTACAAAAATTTGTTTGATTTCACCATAGTTATTTTTACTGGTAAATGGATAATTGGAAATATTAAAAACATTGACCTTCATGTAACCTCTTTGGATGCAGTTTTCTGGAAAATACTCCACAAAAATACACTCATATCTAGACAAACATTTGTTCAAAACCGTCCTACTATATGTTATATTGCTGTTGCAACCAGCCAATAAAGAACAAGATTATATTTTTTAGCGAATTTCCTTATATAGAAGTAACTGTAGGTGGCACTGTAAGATCTGAGACCGATATACTTTTTCATTTTTATGTCACCAGAGGCAAAAACACTATTCGTTAAAATTTTTATCTATGTAGATTTATATATAACATAGATATAGATAAATGTGTCTGTGAACGTGATAACTTGAGTAATTTTTATTGGGTTTTGATGAAATTTGCTGTAGGGTGGGATAAACTTAAATGAGTTCGCAAACCAGCAAGATCGGGTCATGAAACAAGGTATTGTGGGGTTTTGAAATTTCAAAAATTAGTTTTTTTCAATTTTTCCCCTTAAAACATGGACATGCCTAATTGTCATTGAAACCATTATGTAAAGCTTAAAGACAAATAATTTTGTATATTGAAGTGTTGTTCAGTTAAAGGCAATGGGAAAAATAAAAAATAAACTACATTTTAATTCCTGTGTTATTCTTGTATAGAAAAAGAAAACTGTAGTAGTTTACTTGTTTATGGATATATTGATAGAATTAAATATATATTTATATTTCTTCCTATACTAATAGTGCTTGGTCAAAAACCACATTTTACCTTCCCGGTTGGGTAACAGCAAACCTAGGCACTCGTTAAATCGAATGTTATTTAAATGGGGAATAGATATGTCTTGTTAATGGCATTTTAGTAAAATCCAATCTGATGAATTTAAATCTGTTTAGTCTGGAGGTTTGCTGTGGCGGGAGTATTATCAATCTTGTACCTATTGCACTGTACCTGTACACATTGCACCTGAGTCAGTAAATTTAAAAGAATGACATCCATGTAGAAAGACATAACTGACTGGTCCATCACCCAGGATGTAGCCAGCCGAGATCATCACTGACCATGTGATTAATAGTTTGTAATTATCCACATCTACATGATGTCACACTTATACAATAATTACATCTACGTGCAAGTTTCAGATTGGCCAACTTATTATTATGAAAAAATATTTTGCCTCAAGTTCTAATAATTATGGTTTAAGGACCTCAATGTTGTTTGTAAGAACCTCCTCAATCTGCAGTGTATGTTGTGCTGAGGTAATTGTTTGTTCCTTATTTAAAAGGCAATTGTTTATATTATTATCTGTATTCATGCAAAGCCCTTTTAGGAACGTTTTAGTTTTACCACTACGCACACATATATCCACTTCCACTGCTGGACAAAAATAGGTGGGATACCACAAGTACACACAGTGTACACAAGTGTTATTCAGCTACTTGAAGACAGCTTATAAAATAAAAATAAATATAGATTAAAATTTGTTGCTAAGACAACATCAGCTGTCGTCACTACGGATTTATGGTAACAGTTTCTGTACAGGTGGTCCTGAGTTGTTGGTGCCAACTGATGCATGGAATCATTACTTCATCATTATGATATTGTTTACAGAACCATCTGCTAGAAGGACTAGTTCCAGTGTACAGACCTGCTCGTAGTGATGAGTTGAGCCTGTGTCCGGGAGGGTGGAAGTACGGGTCATACTTTGAGACTTTGCTAATTGAATGCCGCGCTTTCCTACCTTGGGCTTTGCACAGGTTAGTGATCATTGGTACTTTATAAAGCTGCTTGCCAATGATTAACTCGTCGTAACTAGTCTGAACATTATGCTTTACATGATAACACATTCACTACCGGCTGTCACATGATCTGAGATACACAGGATTGAATGTATTTTAAAGCAGCTTTGTTTGAAGCAGAATATGGACTTGAATCTTGATTTGAATCCTGAATAATTAATCTAATTTCTATGGTAACTAATTATAATTTAACTTTCTTGTATAGCTGTAGATAACTATTATAAGGGTGCATTTTTTTATCGAGTATTTGGAATAGAAATATTTCATCAATCCTGGAAACTAAAGTCCAAATGTCACCAATTAAAGCCAGGTTTACACAATGCCAGTTGGCAAGACAATTGTCAAAAGACAACTGACTAGCTTGAAATTAATGGCTTCGTGTAAACACTTCAGGCCAATTGGCTATGCCAATTAGCCCGCCAGATGCCCCGAAATTCAGTTGTCTCCGAGAAGAGGCTGAGGACAACGAGCTGGGCCCAGTGAGGCCCCCACCCCTCGAAAACCCAGTTGTCGTGACAATTGGTGCTGTCTAAACGGTGTAGAGGCCAATAGCACTGTCTTGTCTTTTGGCAGTAGTACCCTGGTTCACTGTAAAATGCCTGGGCAAGTGTTGGCCACGTGTGAACAGGTTCTCGTTCAACTTGCCAGGCCTACGATGATTCCGCTACCACGTGATAACAATTGGCTAAGACTTGTTGTCAAGATAATTGTCTTGCCTACTGGCATCGTGTAAACCCGGCTTAATTGTCTTTAGTATTTAACTGAGATGCGATGGCTCTTACAATCAACCTGAAGGAGTTCATCAAGTTCCTAAAAATAATATAGTCTTAAAATCAGAATTTTTGTTTAACCCTTTGAGCCCCAAGTGCCGATATATCGGCATGTCAATATTGTGCTGAAAATGACACAGTGCCGATAAATCGGCACCCCAAGGTCATGAGCAGAAAGACAATATGCCGATATATCGGCCATCTACTATTTTATATAGTACAGCGCTATTTTAACGTATTTTGTGTATCAGAAAACGTCATTGCGTAGCCAAAGCATAAATAAAATATATTACAAATAATATTTTGTCAATTTTTATTTTATATAGTATTTGTTATTGTTTCTAAAACGATATCGGCAGGCTGTGTCGTCTGTATCGCTCAGCTGTCTCATGAGTCAGCAACTCTGTTGTTTGTTGTTGTTTGTTATTTGAGTAACTGCCGGTGTTTGTTATTGTTTTGTTACGTGGATACCGTAATTTTTACTACAGATTTGTGTTGTTTGAAGTTAATTTCAAAAGTTTTATTATTCTTTTAGTGAGTTTATCAAAACATCATAATGGTAATCAACTATGAACTTACGTCTGTAACTGCATAATTATTTGGGTGCATGCTATAGCCCTTGCATGGACATGGAAACCTATTTTCATAACTAACTAACTAACTTAGGCCTAGTTCCTTTCTATAAGTTCTTTATCTTTTATTTCTTCCATGTTGACTGTTTTTATTTGTCTCAAATATGAGTAAAAAAAGAACTAGGGCAGAATCTCCTGTTAGTGAAAACACTCTGTTGTGTAACATTCAAGAAGCAGGTTTGAATGTATATTCTGCCGACAAGAACAGTGATGACTCTGACTTCCGTGACAATATTGCAAGTTCTGATGCTGATTCATCCTCCTCAGAACTAGTTGACGACACGGATGAAGACCCGACATATAGCCCGGAAAATAGTGGTAGGCCTAGACTAGGTTTTTTGCAAAGACCGATCAGATCACCTCATATGTTTTCCTCTGATGAAGAAGACATTGATGATGTCCTTCCTCTGGCAGATTTGCCTCAAGAAGTAATTGATTTTAATTTAGGCCAACCATCAACTAGCAGTGACACTAGGTTTGGCCTAGATAGGCCTATGCCTACAGAAGAAGCTAGACCTACTGATGCTATAGCAGATTTGCCAACAGATACCGGTACTCAGACTGCTAGGGATTGTGCTAGGCCTAGGCCTAGAGGCAGGGGTTCACACAGAGGGAGAGGAAGAAGTCAGACTCAAGCAAATCGTAGTAGGCGAAGACCTGTTGAACCTGAGTCCAGTGACTGGGATGAACTCGAGGAGGATAATGATCCGGGTTACCAGCACAACTTCACTTTCAATGAAGTCCCAGGTCCTAAGCATTGCCCACCCAGAAACTCCTCGCCAATTACCTATTTCTCTCTGTTTTTTACTACTGAATTGATAGCAAAATTTGTAGTAGAGACAAACAGATACGCTACAAATTTCTTGCGATCTGCTGAACATGGCTTGTCACCTCAGAGTACATTGAGATCTTGGGTAAATTTAACCTCTGAGGAGTTCAAAGGCTTCCTTGCTGTTATTATAAACATGGGCATAATCCGGAAGCCTTCAATCAGAAGCTATTGGAGCCAGCCATCGTCCCTGTCCACTCCTTGGTTTGCAAAAATGTTTTCTCGAACACGGTTTGAACTTATCTTAAAATTTTTTCATTTGATTGATGGCAGCAAACTTGTGAAACATGGCAAACCGGGCTATGACCCATGCGGAAGATTTCAACCACTCATCGACCATCTGAACCGGTTAGCCAAGTTTTACTATGTACCCTACCAGAAACTATCTGTCGATGAGTCGTTAGTGGGGACAAAAAAGCGGATTGGCTTGACCCAATACCTCCCAAAAAAAAAACATCACAGGTGGGGAGTGAAGCTGTGGGTACTTTGTGACGCGCTAACCCATTACTGCATGGCACTTTTTTGCTACAAAGGTGCCAAATACAGAGAAAATGATGAAGAAACCACTGAGCATGGCCTGGCATTCTCTGTAGTCAACAAACTAATGAACATCGCCAACTGTTTGAACAAAGGCTTTCATCTATTTTTGGATAATTTTTTCACTACTCTTCGCCTGGCTAGATACTTATATTCTAAATTAACTTGGCTTACAGGAACTGTTAGAGTTGACAGAGTAGGTGTGCGCACTGTGCTACGGGGGAAATATGCTGTTGGACAAAAAAAATACATTCGAAAAGGACCCGCCTTGTACATGGCCTACCGCGAGAAACCGACCAACAAATCTCAGTTTATTCTGTTATCAACCGATAGCAAGGCAGAAAATGTAAGATATACAAAAATGAGAAGTAGGAAAGTAATTGTAAAGACTAAGCCTAGAATAGTCCATCAGTACAACAATGGCATGGGGGGCATAGATGGTACTGATCAAATGTTGTACACTTACCTTGATGAGCGACGTTCGATGAAACCTTGGAAGAAAGTGATTTTTAACATATTTGGCCGCATGATGCTAAATGCATATGTTTTGTACAAACTTAACACCGAAAAACCAATGAGCCGTGCCTCTTTTATCACAGCTGTGGTGGATGAACTAGCAAATTCTTGGTTCGAAAAGAAATACGGAGTTGCCGGTAGAGGTGGGGGTGACGCAACAGTTGGAAAAGGGTTTGGGTTGGAAAAAGTTCCTGATAACAAGGAAAAGAACTGTTCTGTATGCATTGGAAAAAAAAACCCAGATGGAAAAAGGAGAAGAGCGCGCACTATGTGTTGCTTTTGTAAAGCAGGACTGCATGCGGAGTGCTACAATCGCCACAAATGCAACTAAACGTTAACATTTGGATTTGTAAATACTGTAAATAGCCTTTTTTAATAATTTTATAAACTAGTGTTAGTTGAATACTATTTTCTTCTTTTCTGAGGTCTTTCTCTGATACAGCACATAACAATTTTTAAGACATTATGTGAGTTATCGGTGTTATTTCCATTTACAAACTAAAACTTTTGGTGTTACGGAACATGGTGAAAAAAACTTTTTGGTGAGTAAAACAAAATATTTGTATCAGATATATTGTTAAGATTCTTAGTCTTAGGTCTGTTCCATTAGTTTCTTTCAATTTGATATGCATCTCCTACATTGATACTTGTATACTATAATAAAACATGTTTGTTGCGGTAACTAGGCCGATAACGGATGTTGAAGTATTTATCATAATATACCATAAGTTGGTCATTTATAAATATTTTTGCACCAAATCTTTAGGTATTATTTAGAAATGTATAGTGACTAATAAAAATGCAATAGGATGTGCCTCCTCACTTATTCACTTATTTTTTATACATCTCAAAATAAAAAATTAAAAAAAGTTTTTATTTTTTTATTTTATTTTTTTATTTTTGTCAACTAACATTTTTATTTTTTATTTTTATTTTTATGCCAAATTGTTGCCATAGCAGTAAGCTAAAAAATAATGCCAAAATAATTTTTCTATCTCAATATTAAATAAAGTTATAAACAAATTAATACAATGCTGTAAAAACCGCCTATTTTGGCCTGTCATTCCCAGTACTGACCATGCAGTATAGGCATGTCACCTCCAAAAAAATCGCAAAAATTTTTTTGGGGCCCAAAGGGTTAAATACCTATTAAAACAAAATGAAATGTTTTTTTTACTTACTTTCACCTAAAAACATAAACAAAAATGAACTGTCGCATATATATGCGGTGTTTGGACTAATTCAAGAAAAACATAATAATTTTCAATATTGTCTTCACTATAGCCGGGTTTGCAAAAATGAAACATTACAAAAGGTTATCACATATTTAAAAAAATCAAGAATATATTATTTATAAACAAGATTGCAGAGTATTACAATAGTATATTTCGTACCTAGTGCCGAAAACAGGGTTTTGCTGGCTCGAGATAGTTTTTAAGTTCGAGACAAAGTCGAGAACTTAAATCGATCGAGAGCTGCAAAACCATTTTCGGTCCGTGGTACGAACACTATTTTTCACCACACTACTACTATTCACAATAATAATAATGAAAACTGATAGTCAACGCAACTTTAAAGTTATGTGAAGAAGTAACTTAAGGAATCAGCAAAACAGTTGCTAGGCTACGGTGAAAATAAAACAGTTCTATTTCAATGCTATGGATACTGTTTGTGTAATTAATATGCAAGCGGACAGCAGATTTTGCGGCCCCGGGATGTAAAAACCTGCTCGGTCCCCAAATTACGATGACAGCTGGCATCGCCAGCAAAACGTAACTTTCAGCCACCAATTAACGTATGTAATACAGCCAAAAACATCATAGTGTGGTGAAAAGTAAATTATCATTGTTTAACAGGTTTTCGTTCGTGGTCTGCGTGTACTGTTAACCAAGTGACAGCCAATCTATGTGTAAGATTAAATTCTATACCTCGGTCCGTGGCAATGAGTGCAGCATCGCATATATGCGACGCTCAGTAGCAAACGTGTAAATGGTTCAAGAAAACTTTGACACATTCATGATAAAACAATCTGACCACAATTATAATACAAGATTTAAAAACTCTCTCAAACCTGCACAACATATGCTAAACTTGTTCCATTTGTCACACCAGTACATGGGGTCAAAAATGTATAACTGCTGCTGAGAATAAAACAAATTCAAAACCCATTTAAAATCGTGGCTATTAAAGAAGCAAAGAAGGCATTCTATTCTTTAGAAGATTTTTTGGAAAATCAGTATATGTTTGTATTTTATTATCATTATTTATTTTTGTTTATTTTTTATTATTTTACTATTATTTATTATTATTTATTATTATTTTATATATTATTTTATTGCTATTTTTTAGCAAGTGTATACTGATGTTGCAGGGCTCAGAGTCGTGGTGTGTCTGTTGTGAGACAACATGTAGACAGTCTGGACCAGTTACAGAGCCAATATGATGTCGTGTTGAACTGCTCTGGTCTTGGATCCAAACTGTTGCTTGGAGACCATAAGCTTGTACCCATCAGAGGCCAAGTTATCAAGGTAAATGTGACCAGCTCTTGCCTTGGTTGGAATCTTAATCTTTTATCATTATCTCAAATTATATTACCTATGCACTAATACAGGGTGTGGCAAATAAAACGGATCTAATTTAAATTACGACTAACTCAAAGATTAACGGTGATGCAATATATTTCATTGGTTATGACAAACTTGTATTGATTGCCATTAACGAAAACTTACATATGAGCAACAAACCTTCAAATGGTGTTCCTCAATGATTAAGCACTCTTCCAGTCTTGCACAAAAACTGTCAAACACCTCACTTAACATTTCAGGAGTCAGGATGGCACCTCTTGAGTCATGGCCTCTTTTAGTTCATTCAATGTGTGAGGCTTGTTTGTGTACACTCGTGACTTTAATAAGCCCCACAAAATAAATCACACGAGAGGTCGTCCAGTGGTCGAAACTCGACCAAAAATATGTAATGTACTCACTTAACTATTTTCACCCCACACTGTAAATAAAACATGTGATTGGAGTTTCCTCCATTTGTTTTGATTTTCTGTTTATATTTCGTTGTTATTTCGTAACCAGCATAGCAACGCATAAGATCCATGTTAATTTTTTACAACTTTTAAACTTATTTTTTGTGCTTATCTTTGAGCCTATTTAAATTTATAAAGGGATTCTGCACACCTACAGGAAAATAGCTTTCCAACGGTATGCGTAGATTTTCCCTACGATGCACACGAGCTGAGAAAAAAGGTTTTAAAGAAACATGCTTGCCTATTAATATATAGATAGATACTCTTAGATCAGGCCACCCAACATCCCTGAAATGTGAGATTACTCAGCTCCAAAACTTGCGTTGCAAAAATCCCACCACAACATTGGCGGTGCAAACAGTTGCGCTATCCTGTTGAATCTCATCCTTCTTAGGATTATGCGTTTTCTCCATACTTCTGGGATGAGGAATTTTTGCAACATAAACAAACATATAGCGTATTGATTCACCGTACCTGTTAACCACCCTCTTCAGTAATATAGCCCGATCACGCAAGTTTTTGTGACACCACAACACACAGTGAATATATTTATTAGTCATGCATATATTTAATTTCTTTGGCATTGTTCCTCTTAAGAGACATAACATATACTTTTTATACAATAAAATTGCATATTGTGAAATCATTTAGACAAAAATAGGTTTTAAACCTTTAAAATTGTTTATTACCTAACATACAAAACAGGTAATTAACAAAGTTAGTAAACAACCTGTAACACTTTTCTCATTTTTACAGGTTCGCGCTCCATGGGTCAAACACTTCTACTACGCTGACTATGACACGTACATCATCCCGGGGAGTGGAGGTGTAGTAACATTGGGAGGATCCCGTCACTACGACAGTCACCACACTGAGGCGTGTGGCCACGACGCGGCAGCCATACGGGAGCGCTGCCTGGCCTTGGTGCCCAGTCTGGCCACCGCGACCACCCTTGGCACCTGGACTGGCCTGCGACCGCACCGGGACACAGTGCGGGTCCAGGCAGAGAGGGTGGGCAACTTGACGGTACGTACGAGTACAGAAACTTACTTGGATTAACAAAATGACAATAACAATAATTTGTAACCCTTTCATGCATGTTATAAGATGGAACTGGCATTCCAGTATACAGTATTCTATCGTTGACTCGACAGGTATGGGGCCTGAAGGGAGTTGGGTATACTGAAAATGTTAGGTTTTTTCTAATACATTTGATCAAGATAAAATAAGGCTATTATTTTCGAATTTATTCTCTATTACCAAGCATTTGGAATGGTACAAAACACAATGAAGTTAACAAAAATTACCTAGGAAGTAGTAACTTAAGCCCCAGA
The DNA here is from genome assembly GCF_028750875.1 of Macrosteles quadrilineatus. Classification (NCBI taxonomy): domain Eukaryota; kingdom Metazoa; phylum Arthropoda; class Insecta; order Hemiptera; family Cicadellidae; genus Macrosteles; species Macrosteles quadrilineatus. The sequence goes on along the minus strand of NW_026542602.1, from coordinate 103,119,497 downwards.
CAGAGGGAAGGGATTAATGTCACTGCAGACTAGTTTAGTTTCCGCCTGCGGTGCATCAAACTACTTATTATGTCAGAATATTGAAAGACAACTGAATACCGAGTCTACTCTTGACAAAGAGAATTAAGAAACCAACTTTGCTCCTGCTTATTCATAGAATAAATGGTTTTGTGCATAAGAGTTTGACATTACAATTCTAAACTTTCCAGGGTACTAATTTCTAATCCATTAAAAACCAACCTATTCTAAAATCATCCTCAGCTTTAATTAGGTACTGTTGATTTTTAATATTTTTTCTAACAAAACACATGATATTGGCTAAATAATTTTGATTTTTAAAATATTACTAATGGTTTTATAATCACTGAAACTTTTTTTCTTCTGATTCTATTCTCATTCTAATTTCGTAGTCTGATGAAATGAACATTCACAGGAATTGTATAGCCTTTCTAAGTTATTATATAATAATTGCAATAAGGCTATAGCTAAGTATCGAAGGCTATACTGAAGTCAAATAATGTTATGATAGTACATTGGCTACGATGCATAGCAAATCATATGTCATCAGTTACATGAAGTATTTCTGCTTCACTGCTATAAGATTGACGAACACCTGATTGAAAGCTGGATATGATATTTTGTGCAAAGAAGTGAGAAACATGGGAGTGATTTACTTTTTCTAATGCTTTAGAAAGAGCGGGAAGAATGTTAATTGGTCTGTCTTGTGGAAGATGCTTAATCCCTTGTGGGATGAGATTTTAATTTTATTCGAGGAACAAGCGCAGACGTCCACTTCTCTTGGAAAATAGCTGATCTCAGTGAAGTATTAATTATGAAAGTTAATGTTGGGATTAAAGCAAAAAAGATACGTTTAACTAAAGAAATTGGGATTCTGTCAGAACCAGTGGCGTCAGACGTTAACAGCCTTATAGCTTTCAAAACATCTATTTGCAATATTGGCTTGAAGATGAATTGAGTGATGGAATTTTGCAAGTGACGTTATTTTAACAGTTAAATGGTTCTGAACTATTGTACCGTTTGCCTGTGATGAAACTGATGAAAAAATAATTATTCAAATTGTTCAACAGAATTGAGATGGGAACAATGTTAACCTACTTTCCAAATCCAAAACGTTTTAGATTATGCCAGCAAACAGCAGAGGATCCTTCAGAAAACAATCTATAAAAATAAGGAATCGAGCATTACGTAAATGTTGTTTTACTTTATTTCTAAGCTGGCGATTGTGGGCCATGAGCCCCTGATCCCTAGTTCTTTTGGCTCTATGGTGGACTGAGTCCCGCCGAGCCATTAAACCAATGATCTCCTCACTAATCCAAGGAACAGAGGAGCGACTTAAACATCACTCACTAACAACCTTGTGCGAACTTAGTTTATTATTATTATTATTATGAAGACCGTGATACGTATGCGGCTTATTGTTTCTGTCTATAGCTTGTGATCTTTATTAGCTTTATGTGTTTGGTTTATCTTGTAAATAAACTAGTGAAAGGTGGCAACACTTCATCGGTGGTAACAGCCAAGGCAGCAAACAGTTGTTTCCACACTTGGCACAGTCCCCATTAGACGAAATATGGCTTGTTTTCTCTGGGCCGCGTTAAGGGTCAGTGGAGCCCTGGGCAAACTCAAAATCAGCGGCCCCCTTTTTTCTTAGAGCGGGCGGGCAGTAGTTGTATGGCACCCACCAGGCGCCCCTCAACCACCGGCGCCCCTGGGCGTGTGCCCATTCTGCCCGTTTATAAAAGCGGGCCTGTGTTTTCTTGGTGTAGTATGGCCTAGCCTCTAATTTAGCCAGCTGCAATCCCTTCATTCTAAAAACACAATCCTCGCTTGAGCCTTTCCTTAAAACTGACATAATATGGTTAGTCTATTCTCTTTTGGATAGATTATTCCTTGGCTTTAAATTATCACAATATGATTTTTTTATCGATGGACGTTTATTCATTAAAAATGTATTTAAATAGTACACTATTAAGTCCAAACTAAACCTGATAAATGTTTTCTCAATATTGGTTTTTTCTAAAAACATTGACTTTTACACACCTGCCGAGCAGAGACTGTAGAAATATGGTTGTTAAGAACTGGCGGTCGGGTGAACTAAGTACTACTGTATATGAATGTGTCATACTAACTCTTACCAGAGTATACTTATAGAAAGGACACACTCTACACCAACTTACTGTTCAGGTGATCCACAACTACGGTCACGGAGGCTATGGTGTCACAGCAGCGCCTGGTACTGCCAAGTATGCTGTGCACTTGCTGCAACACACTCTCATGGGAAACTGCAAACTCTGAATCCCTGTGTCAGCTGCCAGTGTACCAATCGGTCGGGTAGTTGTATGTTAGTCAGAACTTGCCTTTTCATAATGTTCATGGTTCAACACTAACCTAGCTGTTTTGTCAATTTGAAATTTTGATTTTTTTAAATTCTGGTGAAAACAGTAAAGAAAGGTTTCTTGTAGGTTACAATTTTGCTACTACCTGTTCAACCCACGGTAGTGAGATGGAAGCTTTTGAGTATATTATTATATTTATAAACATTTATTTGGGTTGGATGTAACTAACATACCGTGTTTTGGTTGTTCGATTATACTCTGGTATAACCAACAAACGTTACACTAACATTGCTGGCATTACAGTGGGTCGTAACAGGATTAACTATTTTGATACCTCCAATTAAAAAATATCATTCTTAAAAAATTAATTGTTTAATGTTGCGATAAAAAATAAAGTGGGCAAGAATACACTAATCTATGCAACTACCATGAGTTTTTTGGTGTACAACTATGATGAAATGTCTTATAATTTATATTTAGTTACAATTTTATTCTTTTACTTTGTTGCAAGCTTAATAAAAACAGTTTTGTTCATAAGTTTGGTCAATTTCAGGTCTGTAAACATCATTCTATATTGCTGTTTTATTTTACAATAATTGGTCAAATAAACTTGGATTTTTTAATTTTATTTTTAATATAGTCTAGTTTGTAAAACAGAATGGTGTTGTTTAATTGTTGTTTTTTTTTCTTTAAGCACTGTTTTAAATTCATTAACATTTTTTTGCCCTTTTTGCTTAGTCTACAGTTACACATGGAAGTAAGTTGTGTGATTATTTAACTGTTATTATAACATCTGCATGCGATGGTTGTGCATCTTGATTTTATGTCATATTAACTCCTCTTTATAATAAAAAATATACTTTTGCCGCCTTGGAATCAAAAACTATCTTTACCTCAAATTCTGTCTGTCTTTCCCTTTGTTGATGCCCACAGGTCTGTTTGAGTCCTTTTCTTGTTACAACAAATTTACAGATTGATGTAAACAATGTATCCCATTTGGAATAAAATAGTGGGAGTGTTTTCTTAGCTTCCGTCAACCAGAATGTAACTTCAGTTTACACAAAGATTAATTAATTGTGTGAGATTTTGTTTATATAGGCCTATAAAATTAATTAGATACTAATTAAACTCACCGTTCAATTTATTGTTAGTTTCAACCATTGATTCAGTACACTAGAGGTCTCCAAACTTGTTCACATAAGGGCCAGATTTTAATATCTTGGAGGCCAGCCGGGCCACGATGACTGTGGGGTTTCCTTAACCCCCAAGGGGGAAGTTGGGCCCTCTTACACAACATGTTCTCAGCAACTATTTTCATATTTTACCAAACAGATCAAAATCTCCAAAAGAATATCAAGTCATTAAAAATATACAAGAAGTGTGCTCCAAAGTTTGCAAAATTATACTTGCAAAATCAACATTTTGAGCACTTTGACAAAGAAAAAGTTTAATCTCTTGCAATCTGAAAAGGGGGTTTAAGTGCAAAACTTCCTTTTCGGGTTGGTTTAATTTTGACTTGTTATTTTCCTATTGGTTTATAAACAAATCTGAAAGCTTAGTAAAATAATTCTAAAAATATATAACAGATTATTCTTAAAAGTTATTATCTGTAGTGAGATATCCGTCATCACTAATATAAAATGTGCAAAACAACCACTACAAAAAAATAATTGATTTTACCAAATGAAATTGCTACCACAACAACTAGCATCAAGCATTTTAATTTTTCAAACAATAAGCAATAAAATATTGTTAAAGATAGAGACAGTTTATATTGGCCACCTGGCACAGGGAGAATGGGTGTCATCTTGGTTCAGCTACGGCTACGATCATATCACTATGCCAATGCATACAAAAGCCTCCAAACTATGGCCGTAGTTTGGAGACCCCTGCTGTACACTAAGGCAATGCTTTAACCAAAATATTTTTTAAGTTTGAAATCTATTGCTCATTATGTTGTATTGCATTATGTTGTATTTTAAAGAAAGCCTTGTTGTAGATTATAATTCTATACCCGGGACTTTGGAGTACTTCTTGTATATTTTTAATGACTTGATATTCTTTTGAAGTTTTCTTATCTGTATAGTAATATTTAAAATAGTTGCTGAGAACATGTTTTTGTTGAATATGTTGTGTGAGTTGGTAATTTATTTAGAAGCTCAGACAATCTTTTTTGTCACCTATTTTTTCTACTTGGTTTTTTAACAAAGTAATACAGTTCCTCATCAATAGATGCAAATAAATCATCAGTGAAATCTGTAGATAGAGTTTTACAGTTGTTATTTATAAATTTTGATTTGGTTGAACACCATTTTTTTTTTAGACAAATAGTTGTGATGTTGATAGCTGAATATTTTTTGTTGTACAGTTAATTGTTCTGTGGTGTTAAGAAAAAATGTATGTATTAGCAATGAATACAAACCCTTTAAGAAGCAAAATGCTTACGGAGAATAGTCAGACTGGAATTTTGCCAGAATGAGCTTTGCACGGATGCTACTCGCTCAGTCTCGCTCAGCAATAGACTTGGCCGCGCGCTCGCGAAAGTCTACCTAGCGGCCGCCGCGGGAACTATCCAAAATTAAAATATTCCCAGACTGAACTTTTTACAAAGGCATTGAGCTTCTTATAAGTTTTGCATTCATTGGTATTAGTCTATGTTAAATTAAACTAAGTTAACTTTCCTTCCCAGTTGTCAAGAATAGAAGTCTTGCTAGTAATCAATGTATCTCTTTTCAAGCATACATAGGTGAGAACATAAGCCAGCGAATACTGCTAGTGTTAATGACCTTTTCCAATGGGCTAACATTTGTAATAAATTACCCATTATTTAAGCAATGAAAACATGGAAAATGATATCAAGTATTCCTAAAAGATGCAAGAAAACTGCTAAACATATATTTTCTCAAATTATTCGTGTATCAATAAGTCTTGGAGGAGCACCTACACTCCCATAAGAGCTAACAAGACATTTCCCCTTGTTAAAGGTATTCAGCGAAAGAATTTATGTAACTATGTTATCTTTTTTTAAACAATTTTCAAAACTAATTTAGAAATTCATTAGACCAGTATAAATCGAATAATGTTTTGTAATAATTTTTATTCTGCATGCATTTCAATATATTGAGATATGAATAATAAATTATTTAAACCACAATTTTCCATTCTTTTCACTTGTCTAAAGTTCATCCAAAAATTTAATTAACCCAGATAAAAAATGAGGTTGAGCACCCTTAATATTTAGGCTGTTGTTTTCATACATTGCAAATATGGTGGATAATAGTATTTGTACCAAGAAGATTGGTTAGGTTAGTTAATCAGTGGAAAAGTTAGGTTTTAGTTACTCAAGTTATTTGGGCATTCTCAGTGAAAACAACTTCTCGTAAAATTCATCAATGAGATAAACTGATCCCGGTGGATTTATTCCACCAGGCCTAGTACAGTATTAAGAGTAACATCTTAAACACTATTATTAATACAAATTAAACATGCTAACCATATAGTCGGACATTAATTGTTTGAACAGGCGAATCTACATAATCCATTAAGTTACTTGGATGCGCAGTCTGTTATACATCGTTCACAATGTTTAGACGGTTTTAGGGTAAGAAATCTATCCCCTCCACTTGACCCTTACCTTTAAAATAATAGCTCAATGGCTGATTACTGATTTATATGTAACTAAGCAATATACATTAAATACAAAATACCCCCGCCGCAGCAAACCTGCAGACTAAGCTAATTTACATTTGACTGATCGGATTTACTCAAAAATATCTCCTTAAAAAAATCAAATTTATTCCCTATTTAGATAGCATGGTTTTAACGTGTACTTAGGTTTGCTGCAACAGGGAGGGTAAAAAAGTGATTTTTTGTGTAAAATGTTAATAGTTTAGTATGCAATAAATACATTTTCTAAAATTGATCAAAATATATTCATAAATAAGCAAATTACAACCGTTTACTTATTCTCCATAAGAATAACATGGGAATTTTTAATTTACAAATTTTTCTGTAACTATTAGGCACATAATAACGCTTCAGCAAATTGAATTGTTTGGTTTTTTAAGCTCTACAAAATAGTTTGGAAATAAATTGCGAAATCTTATGTTTTTAGGGTCAAAAAGGGGAAAACCCAATTTTTGTCCCATAAACCCCCGTTGCCATAATATCCGATCATGCTGATTCGCGAACTCGTTTATACCAAATTTAATCAAAATCAGATCATTTTTGCTTGAGTTATCGTGCTAACGGACACACACATATATATACATACATGAATTTGAACAGTGTTTTTGGCCTCTAGGGACTTCAAAACGAAAAAGTAAATCGGTCCCGGGTCCAGGTCTTACCATGAATACTAAAGTAATAGCTTATTCCCTATATGGAAAATTCGCTAAAAAGTAGTGTGGGAGTTCCCCTCAAACCCCCTAAATATTGTGATCTATGCTGAAAACTTGAATCAGGCGATACTGCCTTAATTATACCGTAAATGTCTGTAAACTCAGCTGTACAAAATTGTAAACAAAATCTGAACTTCTATACAATTTGTTGATATTTTACTGTTTTGTCATATTTTCTTTTACCTAAATTAGTTTGTGTATTCATTTTAATTTTTGTTTTACTCTTTTTTTATGAAATTTTTAAAAATATTTCAACAAAACACGGTTTTTAATAGTTTGAAAAACTTGAAGTATGTAAATAAATGTATTAGTATGTATTTTCCAATGTGTCGTATCCTACTATAAGTATACCAGAGTTATTAATTTTTTTCATAAACTTTGTTTTGCTACATGGGGAACTTGCTTTTTACAGTTAGTTATGTTAGGGTTTATCTGTCCAGTTTTTGTTTATATACTTAAAAAAGTGTAGTTGACCCCAGTGTGCCCATGACTGTAGCTCGTTTACTTAAGCACCTTGTAGCTTGATATTGTTAGTAACACCAAATGTTTGTGTATGCCCTACCAGCGTAGAGTAGAGGGACCACTGTAAATAGTCGACTAGTTTATCGTACATTTGGTTCTTCCACAGCAATACTGTCACCTGGCCACCCACTGATTTGTATATTGTTAGGCTGATTAAATAATAAACAGTTTGAAAGTTATTGGCTCTCAATTTGGCTTACCTATGATTTGATTACTGTGATGGCTGTATCTGGTGATGGAGCAGTTCTTAAAATACCCCCGCCGCAGCAAACCTGCAGACTACGCGAATTTCCATTTGTCTGGTTGGATTTCCACTGAAATATTTCTTTAAAATTGTCCCATTTGTTTCCTATATAAATAACATTAATTTGCATGAGTACTTAATAATAATTTATTAATAAGGTATGTTTTTTAATTGAAATGTTTGTAGCTTAGTATGAAATAAAGAAATTTGCAAAATTCAATCAAAACCTATCCATAAAAATCAAACTACAAGAGTTTTCTTTTTCTCCATAAGAATAACATGGGAGGTTAAAAATAATTTTGTTATAAAGGGAATAAATATGACTTCTTTATGGTTAGATTTTAGTAAAAATCCAATCAGACAAACATGCTTAGACAGGTATTAGGTTTGCTGTGGCAGGGGTATTAAAGTTATTCTTTGGGGTTGGTTTAGTGGGAGAAATATTTATCTCATTACTGCAGGACCAACGAGCTTCATCCTGTGTATGGATCGCAGAAAAATATGTGAAATGGTTATCATAAAAGGTGTGTTATTTTATTTTCACATATGTGAATCACACATCCACAAGCGATGCAAACCTAAAAATCTCTGGCATATAAGTTTGAGACGCTAACCTCTAATCTTAGCAACAAACACTTTCTTAAGCTCAAAATTAGAAGAATAATTTCCAGTTTATTTCAACTGTCAGGGGTTTTAATCCCTTCCTCACAAAAGATTATGTAAAACTTTTAAGAATAATAAAAGAGGTTATTGAAGAAGACAGGGTCACATATTTTTGAATTTCCTTAACAAATTTAAATTACATTTTTTGTTTTGTTTATTGATAGAAAACAAGCATCTGTATTTTAAATTACAATTCCTATGTGTTACAAGTTAGTTCACTTGTACTATTGTCAGTAACTCAAGATAATAACATTTATTTTGCTATTCAAGTCAGATTCTCAGATGAATGATAATGGGACTTGCCAAACCTGCCAAAACACCTGTCAATGAGTTGAACCTTGCTGCTAACACTCTCCGCTTATTCTCGGTGGAAAGTCCATTCTCAACTGCTCAAGCCAACTTTCTGCTTCTTGAATAGCTCTCTTTACCTCTTCCTCTTCCTTCCTCATTGTGTAATGCAGAACTCCGATGTTGATAAATGGATCATAATCGTGACGGCACTGCCAGAAACCAAACACACCGTTGTTAAAATAAACCGGAAGAACGAAATCGTCAGACGAGTCACTGTCACCATCAATAACAAACGACCTTGTTATATTATACTCAGTCTCCTTCATCCGATATTTCCCGATGATTCTGGCGTCCTCTTCGTACATGTGGTAGTCTTCCGCTACCTTGCTTTCATCCAACACTGTCTTTATGCACTTCAACCCTGGTGTAGTGCCTAACATTGGAGGTATGTAAAGGTACGTCATTGTACCTACCAGTTGGTCCAACAACCCTGTAGGCTCACCGGATCCCCAAAGTGTTCTGACTTGTAAAATCTGTTCATCATCACAGATACTTTCGGCGTTACCTAAAAATAATACTAGTACACACAATAAAAACATTTTGAAGAGATGTATATAGTGACTGATCATGTGTCTGTGGCTCCATAAACTAATGCTCTCATATTGTGTTTGAACAGATGTTTAGATAGCAGCTGCTTATGATGTACTGTCGGATGATTAAATAAAATTGTTAGTGGTGCTACTTTTCTTATTTCTTGGTTGGATGGTTCAGATTTGGTTTTATTTTGTTTTACCATTCCAATGGGATTGCTTACTCATTTAAATATAATAATGGGTACATACAAAAAATGCTATCCACGGGTATTTATACTCCTGTGCTTTTTCTAAACCGTTGAAGTGAATTTTCTGTTTCACGCATAGCTTTCTTCACCACATCTATAACATTCAGATTCATTGTTGCTTGATATAACTCAATTCCGTAACAATATGATCTAGCATTATGAATATTACAATGACTAAAAAATTTACCTTAAATACCAGTTTTATTTTTTTTACTGGTTTTTAAAAAAGGTAATTTACCTAATTAGTGACTTACACTTTTTGGGTTAGGTAAACATTCTTAAAACGTACAAATAAATGATGATGTATATGTCTATGTTGCAATAAAATTGTATAAAGATTTAACGTGTGTATAAACTTTTAAAGAGATGATTTTTGAAACTCAAGAAACACATTTTTTACATTATTAGAATGTTTGAAAGATTTTTGTAAATGAGCTAAAAGTGCATTTATTTGTTTTTTATTTTCATAGCAATACGCAGAGTAAAGCAAAGAAAATGTTAATGTACTCTGTGTTTTTCTAAATACTTAGTTAACTATAACTATAACTATAATAAATAGTTAGTTTTCAGCAGAGCTCCAACCTCGACCGTCTTAGTTGTTTTCCTCTTCAGTAATTCTAAAACTATTTGGGAGACCAATAAAAATGTTCAAACCATTACCATAACAGTCACGAGTGACATATAAAATTGAACTCCAAATTATTGTTGGAGTCAATTTCAATCCATAAAATAAATAATATTCCAAGAAATAGACGAAAATTCTAGCATGTACCTAATATGATATGATACGTTTACGTTTTTATTGAATCTTTTACTAAACCATCCCAGCAATGTGAAAACCAAAATCATTAAAAATCAAATTGACACAACTTAATCACCATCATCAGTTCTGTTTTTTAATTGGGTTCAATTAAAACCAACCAAGTGTGTGAAGTCAAAGTGTAGCTAAACGTATTTCATGCAATCTAGGTAACCAGTACCCATCCAACATATAAAATAACTTCTAAAATGAGCATGTTATCTGAAGTGTATAACTTGCTGGTGTTGAACTTTTTTGAAAGTGCAGCTTTGTTGGTGGTCACTTTATGGAGTGTGTCACTGTACTGTTTAAAAAGTCAAAAACTTCAAGATGTGTTTTGTGACCCAAATTCAACCCCCAATGGCTCCTGTTTTTACAAGTTGTAATGTCGAGATGTGTAAGAAGAATTCTTTATCACCTTTTAGTTTCAAGTTGGCATTTTAAAATTGCAAATCGTGATAACGTGACACTAAATAATTACATGATTATGTATGGAGTGGACCCAGTGAGTAGAAAGAAAATAAGTTCACTTTTAGTTTTAATATTGAGTCAAACTGTTTCAAAACATACTGTGGTGATGTAAGTAAATTGACATCTTTAATATTTTATAATTACTTAATAACTTTGGCTTTATCAACATTAAGTAATAAAAAAAACATTCCTATTAACAAGTGTAGGTTAAACAATAGATTCCTGAATTTTAAACTTTCTAGTTCTTGTTTATCCTTTTTAAATTAAAGCCTTATTTATTAGAATGACCAAGTTTGTCTTCCTAAGTTCTATGCATGTCAATGAGTTTGAAACTTTGCTTAAGAGTGTAATTCAAAATAGGAATATCAACAATAAACTTAAGCTGTATACTACCATAGACAAATAGAACAAATATAGACTGTCAAAGGAAGGTTCCGGCGCCCACCGCTAGGAGTACCGTGTAGTTACGGCGCACACCGCTGCAGGAGTGCAGGAGCCGTATTTGACCAGCAGACGCTGCAGCGGTGTGCGCCGTAACTACACGGCAAACCTAGCGGTGGACGCCAGAACTTATGCTAACCGCAACACAGCTGACGGTCTATATTTATTCTGTTTGTCTATGATACTACACAGTTTGTAAACTTCTACCTGTACCACTCTGCTACCCCTGACGTTTTAGATGCAGTACGAATAGATATTGTGGCTGAGATTGTGTATTGCTTCAGCTTTAATTTTACTGTTATATCAGTGTTGTATTTACTTTGTTGGGTATTTTGTATAGGGATTGTATGTTATTTATGATTATGGCTTAAAAAAAAAAAAAAAAAAAAAAAAAAAAAAAAAAAAAAAAACCTCCACAGCAAACCTGCGTTTTAACCACATTCCCATTATCACTCATATACTGATCAATACAAAGGGTTTTATCTGTAGCATCCCTTTTTCAGCCATCATACTACCGAGTTTTACGACTGATGTGTCATTTTTAAGCTTATTATTCAGCGAAGTGACGAATTATTTTGTAGATCCAGTGATGCTGACCAACTTTCTTTAAAATGTGAATTGTAATTTAACAGCTGATCCTTCAGTTGAATGTTTAACCAATGTCAGAATGTAAGTAAGAGTCAAAATGAGTTATTTGTGCAACTAGTCAGCAAAGGGAGCAATAATTGACTCACTCGAGAGAAATACTTACTCGCGAGCCGTAGGTGAGTGAGGAATGGTTTCTCGAGTGAGGCAATTGTACTTTGCACTCGAGTTGCACATTATATTTTTCCTACAGTTACCATAAAACAAATAAATTGGTAAAAAAACGTGACATATTTTTACACAGGAGTGAACTTGTAATATGACATTTAATGATACAACAGTACAACAGCTGATCAGCTGATTTACAGCCAGTGCTGCCAACATATTTTGCGCGCATACGACCTTGTCTGCATGTTATTTTTTATTATTTTACTATTATTTATTATTATTTATTATTATTTTATATATTATTTTATTGCTATTTTTTAGCAAGTGTATACTGATGTTGCAGGGCTCAGAGTCGTGGTGTGTCTGTTGTGAGACAACATGTAGACAGTCTGGACCAGTTACAGAGCCAATATGATGTCGTGTTGAACTGCTCTGGTCTTGGATCCAAACTGTTGCTTGGAGACCATAAGCTTGTACCCATCAGAGGCCAAGTTATCAAGGTAAATGTGACCAGCTCTTGCCTTGGTTGGAATCTTAATCTTTTATCATTATCTCAAATTATATTACCTATGCACTAATACAGGGTGTGGCAAATAAAACGGATCTAATTTAAATTACGACTAACTCAAAGATTAACGGTGATGCAATATATTTCATTGGTTATGACAAACTTGTATTGATTGCCATTAACGAAAACTTACATATGAGCAACAAACCTTCAAATGGTGTTCCTCAATGATTAAGCACTCTTCCAGTCTTGCACAAAAACTGTCAAACACCTCACTTAACATTTCAGGAGTCAGGATGGCACCTCTTGAGTCATGGCCTCTTTTAGTTCATTCAATGTGTGAGGCTTGTTTGTGTACACTCGTGACTTTAATAAGCCCCACAAAATAAATCACACGAGAGGTCGTCCAGTGGTCGAAACTCGACCAAAAATATGTAATGTACTCACTTAACTATTTTCACCCCACACTGTAAATAAAACATGTGATTGGAGTTTCCTCCATTTGTTTTGATTTTCTGTTTATATTTCGTTGTTATTTCGTAACCAGCATAGCAACGCATAAGATCCATGTTAATTTTTTACAACTTTTAAACTTATTTTTTGTGCTTATCTTTGAGCCTATTTAAATTTATAAAGGGATTCTGCACACCTACAGGAAAATAGCTTTCCAACGGTATGCGTAGATTTTCCCTACGATGCACACGAGCTGAGAAAAAAGGTTTTAAAGAAACATGCTTGCCTATTAATATATAGATAGATACTCTTAGATCAGGCCACCCAACATCCCTGAAATGTGAGATTACTCAGCTCCAAAACTTGCGTTGCAAAAATCCCACCACAACATTGGCGGTGCAAACAGTTGCGCTATCCTGTTGAATCTCATCCTTCTTAGGATTATGCGTTTTCTCCATACTTCTGGGATGAGGAATTTTTGCAACATAAACAAACATATAGCGTATTGATTCACCGTACCTGTTAACCACCCTCTTCAGTAATATAGCCCGATCACGCAAGTTTTTGTGACACCACAACACACAGTGAATATATTTATTAGTCATGCATATATTTAATTTCTTTGGCATTGTTCCTCTTAAGAGACATAACATATACTTTTTATACAATAAAATTGCATATTGTGAAATCATTTAGACAAAAATAGGTTTTAAACCTTTAAAATTGTTTATTACCTAACATACAAAACAGGTAATTAACAAAGTTAGTAAACAACCTGTAACACTTTTCTCATTTTTACAGGTTCGCGCTCCATGGGTCAAACACTTCTACTACGCTGACTATGACACGTACATCATCCCGGGGAGTGGAGGTGTAGTAACATTGGGAGGATCCCGTCACTACGACAGTCACCACACTGAGGCGTGTGGCCACGACGCGGCAGCCATACGGGAGCGCTGCCTGGCCTTGGTGCCCAGTCTGGCCACCGCGACCACCCTTGGCACCTGGACTGGCCTGCGACCGCACCGGGACACAGTGCGGGTCCAGGCAGAGAGGGTGGGCAACTTGACGGTACGTACGAGTACAGAAACTTACTTGGATTAACAAAATGACAATAACAATAATTTGTAACCCTTTCATGCATGTTATAAGATGGAACTGGCATTCCAGTATACAGTATTCTATCGTTGACTCGACAGGTATGGGGCCTGAAGGGAGTTGGGTATACTGAAAATGTTAGGTTTTTTCTAATACATTTGATCAAGATAAAATAAGGCTATTATTTTCGAATTTATTCTCTATTACCAAGCATTTGGAATGGTACAAAACACAATGAAGTTAACAAAAATTACCTAGGAAGTAGTAACTTAAGCCCCAGACAGAGGGAAGGGATTAATGTCACTGCAGACTAGTTTAGTTTCCGCCTGCGGTGCATCAAACTACTTATTATGTCAGAATATTGAAAGACAACTGAATACCGAGTCTACTCTTGACAAAGAGAATTAAGAAACCAACTTTGCTCCTGCTTATTCATAGAATAAATGGTTTTGTGCATAAGAGTTTGACATTACAATTCTAAACTTTCCAGGGTACTAATTTCTAATCCATTAAAAACCAACCTATTCTAAAATCATCCTCAGCTTTAATTAGGTACTGTTGATTTTTAATATTTTTTCTAACAAAACACATGATATTGGCTAAATAATTTTGATTTTTAAAATATTACTAATGGTTTTATAATCACTGAAACTTTTTTTCTTCTGATTCTATTCTCATTCTAATTTCGTAGTCTGATGAAATGAACATTCACAGGAATTGTATAGCCTTTCTAAGTTATTATATAATAATTGCAATAAGGCTATAGCTAAGTATCGAAGGCTATACTGAAGTCAAATAATGTTATGATAGTACATTGGCTACGATGCATAGCAAATCATATGTCATCAGTTACATGAAGTATTTCTGCTTCACTGCTATAAGATTGACGAACACCTGATTGAAAGCTGGATATGATATTTTGTGCAAAGAAGTGAGAAACATGGGAGTGATTTACTTTTTCTAATGCTTTAGAAAGAGCGGGAAGAATGTTAATTGGTCTGTCTTGTGGAAGATGCTTAATCCCTTGTGGGATGAGATTTTAATTTTATTCGAGGAACAAGCGCAGACGTCCACTTCTCTTGGAAAATAGCTGATCTCAGTGAAGTATTAATTATGAAAGTTAATGTTGGGATTAAAGCAAAAAAGATACGTTTAACTAAAGAAATTGGGATTCTGTCAGAACCAGTGGCGTCAGACGTTAACAGCCTTATAGCTTTCAAAACATCTATTTGCAATATTGGCTTGAAGATGAATTGAGTGATGGAATTTTGCAAGTGACGTTATTTTAACAGTTAAATGGTTCTGAACTATTGTACCGTTTGCCTGTGATGAAACTGATGAAAAAATAATTATTCAAATTGTTCAACAGAATTGAGATGGAAACAATGTTAACCTACTTTCCAAATCCAAAACGTTTTAGATTATGCCAGCAAACAGCAGAGGATCCTTCAGAAAACAATCTATAAAAATAAGGAATCGAGCATTACGTAAATGTTGTTTTACTTTATTTCTAAGCTGGCGATTGTGGGCCATGAGCCCCTGATCCCTAGTTCTTTTGGCTCTATGGTGGACTGAGTCCCGCCGAGCCATTAAACCAATGATCTCCTCACTAATCCAAGGAACAGAGGAGCGACTTAAACATCACTCACTAACAACCTTGTGCGAACTTAGTTTATTATTATTATTATTATGAAGACCGTGATACGTATGCGGCTTATTGTTTCTGTCTATAGCTTGTGATCTTTATTAGCTTTATGTGTTTGGTTTATCTTGTAAATAAACTAGTGAAAGGTGGCAACACTTCATCGGTGGTAACAGCCAAGGCAGCAAACAGTTGTTTCCACACTTGGCACAGTCCCCATTAGACGAAATATGGCTTGTTTTCTCTGGGCCGCGTTAAGGGTCAGTGGAGCCCTGGGCAAACTCAAAATCAGCGGCCCCCTTTTTTCTTAGAGCGGGCGGGCAGTAGTTGTATGGCACCCACCAGGCGCCCCTCAACCACCGGCGCCCCTGGGCGTGTGCCCATTCTGCCCGTTTATAAAAGCGGGCCTGTGTTTTCTTGGTGTAGTATGGCCTAGCCTCTAATTTAGCCAGCTGCAATCCCTTCATTCTAAAAACACAATCCTCGCTTGAGCCTTTCCTTAAAACTGACATAATATGGTTAGTCTATTCTCTTTTGGATAGATTATTCCTTGGCTTTAAATTATCACAATATGATTTTTTTATCGATGGACGTTTATTCATTAAAAATGTATTTAAATAGTACACTATTAAGTCCAAACTAAACCTGATAAATGTTTTCTCAATATTGGTTTTTTCTAAAAACATTGACTTTTACACACCTGCCGAGCAGAGACTGTAGAAATATGGTTGTTAAGAACTGGCGGTCGGGTGAACTAAGTACTACTGTATATGAATGTGTCATACTAACTCTTACCAGAGTATACTTATAGAAAGGACACACTCTACACCAACTTACTGTTCAGGTGATCCACAACTACGGTCACGGAGGCTATGGTGTCACAGCAGCGCCTGGTACTGCCAAGTATGCTGTGCACTTGCTGCAACACACTCTCATGGGAAACTGCAAACTCTGAATCCCTGTGTCAGCTGCCAGTGTACCAATCGGTCGGGTAGTTGTATGTTAGTCAGAACTTGCCTTTTCATAATGTTCATGGTTCAACACTAACCTAGCTGTTTTGTCAATTTGAAATTTTGATTTTTTTAAATTCTGGTGAAAACAGTAAAGAAAGGTTTCTTGTAGGTTACAATTTTGCTACTACCTGTTCAACCCACGGTAGTGAGATGGAAGCTTTTGAGTATATTATTATATTTATAAACATTTATTTGGGTTGGATGTAACTAACATACCGTGTTTTGGTTGTTCGATTATACTCTGGTATAACCAACAAACGTTACACTAACATTGCTGGCATTACAGTGGGTCGTAACAGGATTAACTATTTTGATACCTCCAATTAAAAAATATCATTCTTAAAAAATTAATTGTTTAATGTTGCGATAAAAAATAAAGTGGGCAAGAATACACTAATCTATGCAACTACCATGAGTTTTTTGGTGTACAACTATGATGAAATGTCTTATAATTTATATTTAGTTACAATTTTATTCTTTTACTTTGTTGCAAGCTTAATAAAAACAGTTTTGTTCATAAGTTTGGTCAATTTCAGGTCTGTAAACATCATTCTATATTGCTGTTTTATTTTACAATAATTGGTCAAATAAACTTGGATTTTTTAATTTTATTTTTAATATAGTCTAGTTTGTAAAACAGAATGGTGTTGTTTAATTGTTGTTTTTTTTTCTTTAAGCACTGTTTTAAATTCATTAACATTTTTTTGCCCTTTTTGCTTAGTCTACAGTTACACATGGAAGTAAGTTGTGTGATTATTTAACTGTTATTATAACATCTGCATGCGATGGTTGTGCATCTTGATTTTATGTCATATTAACTCCTCTTTATAATAAAAAATATACTTTTGCCGCCTTGGAATCAAAAACTATCTTTACCTCAAATTCTGTCTGTCTTTCCCTTTGTTGATGCCCACAGGTCTGTTTCAGTCCTTTTCTTGTTACAACAAATTTACAGATTGATGTAAACAATGTATCCCATTTGGAATAAAATAGTGGGAGTGTTTTCTTAGCTTCCGTCAACCAGAATGTAACTTCAGTTTACACAAAGATTAATTAATTGTGTGAGATTTTGTTTATATAGGCCTATAAAATTAATTAGATACTAATTAAACTCACCGTTCAATTTATTGTTAGTTTCAACCATTGATTCAGTACACTAGAGGTCTCCAAACTTGTTCACATAAGGGCCAGATTTTAATATCTTGGAGGCCAGCCGGGCCACGATGACTGTGGGGTTTCCTTAACCCCCAAGGGGGAAGTTGGGCCCTCTTACACAACATGTTCTCAGCAACTATTTTCATATTTTACCAAACAGATCAAAATCTCCAAAAGAATATCAAGTCATTAAAAATATACAAGAAGTGTGCTCCAAAGTTTGCAAAATTATACTTGCAAAATCAACATTTTGAGCACTTTGACAAAGAAAAAGTTTAATCTCTTGCAATCTGAAAAGGGGGTTTAAGTGCAAAACTTCCTTTTCGGGTTGGTTTAATTTTGACTTGTTATTTTCCTATTGGTTTATAAACAAATCTGAAAGCTTAGTAAAATAATTCTAAAAATATATAACAGATTATTCTTAAAAGTTATTATCTGTAGTGAGATATCCGTCATCACTAATATAAAATGTGCAAAACAACCACTACAAAAAAATAATTGATTTTACCAAATGAAATTGCTACCACAACAACTAGCATCAAGCATTTTAATTTTTCAAACAATAAGCAATAAAATATTGTTAAAGATAGAGACAGTTTATATTGGCCACCTGGCACAGGGAGAATGGGTGTCATCTTGGTTCAGCTACGGCTACGATCATATCACTATGCCAATGCATACAAAAGCCTCCAAACTATGGCCGTAGTTTGGAGACCCCTGCTGTACACTAAGGCAATGCTTTAACCAAAATATTTTTTAAGTTTGAAATCTATTGCTCATTATGTTGTATTGCATTATGTTGTATTTTAAAGAAAGCCTTGTTGTAGATTATAATTCTATACCCGGGACTTTGGAGTACTTCTTGTATATTTTTAATGACTTGATATTCTTTTGAAGTTTTCTTATCTGTATAGTAATATTTAAAATAGTTGCTGAGAACATGTTTTTGTTGAATATGTTGTGTGAGTTGGTAATTTATTTAGAAGCTCAGACAATCTTTTTTGTCACCTATTTTTTCTACTTGGTTTTTTAACAAAGTAATACAGTTCCTCATCAATAGATGCAAATAAATCATCAGTGAAATCTGTAGATAGAGTTTTACAGTTGTTATTTATAAATTTTGATTTGGTTGAACACCATTTTTTTTTTAGACAAATAGTTGTGATGTTGATAGCTGAATATTTTTTGTTGTACAGTTAATTGTTCTGTGGTGTTAAGAAAAAATGTATGTATTAGCAATGAATACAAACCCTTTAAGAAGCAAAATGCTTACGGAGAATAGTCAGACTGGAATTTTGCCAGAATGAGCTTTGCACGGATGCTACTCGCTCAGTCTCGCTCAGCAATAGACTTGGCCGCGCGCTCGCGAAAGTCTACCTAGCGGCCGCCGCGGGAACTATCCAAAATTAAAATATTCCCAGACTGAACTTTTTACAAAGGCATTGAGCTTCTTATAAGTTTTGCATTCATTGGTATTAGTCTATGTTAAATTAAACTAAGTTAACTTTCCTTCCCAGTTGTCAAGAATAGAAGTCTTGCTAGTAATCAATGTATCTCTTTTCAAGCATACATAGGTGAGAACATAAGCCAGCGAATACTGCTAGTGTTAATGACCTTTTCCAATGGGCTAACATTTGTAATAAATTACCCATTATTTAAGCAATGAAAACATGGAAAATGATATCAAGTATTCCTAAAAGATGCAAGAAAACTGCTAAACATATATTTTCTCAAATTATTCGTGTATCAATAAGTCTTGGAGGAGCACCTACACTCCCATAAGAGCTAACAAGACATTTCCCCTTGTTAAAGGTATTCAGCGAAAGAATTTATGTAACTATGTTATCTTTTTTTAAACAATTTTCAAAACTAATTTAGAAATTCATTAGACCAGTATAAATCGAATAATGTTTTGTAATAATTTTTATTCTGCATGCATTTCAATATATTGAGATATGAATAATAAATTATTTAAACCACAATTTTCCATTCTTTTCACTTGTCTAAAGTTCATCCAAAAATTTAATTAACCCAGATAAAAAATGAGGTTGAGCACCCTTAATATTTAGGCTGTTGTTTTCATACATTGCAAATATGGTGGATAATAGTATTTGTACCAAGAAGATTGGTTAGGTTAGTTAATCAGTGGAAAAGTTAGGTTTTAGTTACTCAAGTTATTTGGGCATTCTCAGTGAAAACAACTTCTCGTAAAATTCATCAATGAGATAAACTGATCCCGGTGGATTTATTCCACCAGGCCTAGTACAGTATTAAGAGTAACATCTTAAACACTATTATTAATACAAATTAAACATGCTAACCATATAGTCGGACATTAATTGTTTGAACAGGCGAATCTACATAATCCATTAAGTTACTTGGATGCGCAGTCTGTTATACATCGTTCACAATGTTTAGACGGTTTTAGGGTAAGAAATCTATCCCCTCCACTTGACCCTTACCTTTAAAATAATAGCTCAATGGCTGATTACTGATTTATATGTAACTAAGCAATATACATTAAATACAAAATACCCCCGCCGCAGCAAACCTGCAGACTAAGCTAATTTACATTTGACTGATCGGATTTACTCAAAAATATCTCCTTAAAAAAATCAAATTTATTCCCTATTTAGATAGCATGGTTTTAACGTGTACTTAGGTTTGCTGCAACAGGGAGGGTAAAAAAGTGATTTTTTGTGTAAAATGTTAATAGTTTAGTATGCAATAAATACATTTTCTAAAATTGATCAAAATATATTCATAAATAAGCAAATTACAACCGTTTACTTATTCTCCATAAGAATAACATGGGAATTTTTAATTTACAAATTTTTCTGTAACTATTAGGCACATAATAACGCTTCAGCAAATTGAATTGTTTGGTTTTTTAAGCTCTACAAAATAGTTTGGAAATAAATTGCGAAATCTTATGTTTTTAGGGTCAAAAAGGGGAAAACCCAATTTTTGTCCCATAAACCCCCGTTGCCATAATATCCGATCATGCTGATTCGCGAACTCGTTTATACCAAATTTAATCAAAATCAGATCATTTTTGCTTGAGTTATCGTGCTAACGGACACACACATATATATACATACATGAATTTGAACAGTGTTTTTGGCCTCTAGGGACTTCAAAACGAAAAAGTAAATCGGTCCCGGGTCCAGGTCTTACCATGAATACTAAAGTAATAGCTTATTCCCTATATGGAAAATTCGCTAAAAAGTAGTGTGGGAGTTCCCCTCAAACCCCCTAAATATTGTGATCTATGCTGAAAACTTGAATCAGGCGATACTGCCTTAATTATACCGTAAATGTCTGTAAACTCAGCTGTACAAAATTGTAAACAAAATCTGAACTTCTATACAATTTGTTGATATTTTACTGTTTTGTCATATTTTCTTTTACCTAAATTAGTTTGTGTATTCATTTTAATTTTTGTTTTACTCTTTTTTTATGAAATTTTTAAAAATATTTCAACAAAACACGGTTTTTAATAGTTTGAAAAACTTGAAGTATGTAAATAAATGTATTAGTATGTATTTTCCAATGTGTCGTATCCTACTATAAGTATACCAGAGTTATTAATTTTTTTCATAAACTTTGTTTTGCTACATGGGGAACTTGCTTTTTACAGTTAGTTATGTTAGGGTTTATCTGTCCAGTTTTTGTTTATATACTTAAAAAAGTGTAGTTGACCCCAGTGTGCCCATGACTGTAGCTCGTTTACTTAAGCACCTTGTAGCTTGATATTGTTAGTAACACCAAATGTTTGTGTATGCCCTACCAGCGTAGAGTAGAGGGACCACTGTAAATAGTCGACTAGTTTATCGTACATTTGGTTCTTCCACAGCAATACTGTCACCTGGCCACCCACTGATTTGTATATTGTTAGGCTGATTAAATAATAAACAGTTTGAAAGTTATTGGCTCTCAATTTGGCTTACCTATGATTTGATTACTGTGATGGCTGTATCTGGTGATGGAGCAGTTCTTAAAATACCCCCGCCGCAGCAAACCTGCAGACTACGCGAATTTCCATTTGTCTGGTTGGATTTCCACTGAAATATTTCTTTAAAATTGTCCCATTTGTTTCCTATATAAATAACATTAATTTGCATGAGTACTTAATAATAATTTATTAATAAGGTATGTTTTTTAATTGAAATGTTTGTAGCTTAGTATGAAATAAAGAAATTTGCAAAATTCAATCAAAACCTATCCATAAAAATCAAACTACAAGAGTTTTCTTTTTCTCCATAAGAATAACATGGGAGGTTAAAAATAATTTTGTTATAAAGGGAATAAATATGACTTCTTTATGGTTAGATTTTAGTAAAAATCCAATCAGACAAACATGCTTAGACAGGTATTAGGTTTGCTGTGGCAGGGGTATTAAAGTTATTCTTTGGGGTTGGTTTAGTGGGAGAAATATTTATCTCATTACTGCAGGACCAACGAGCTTCATCCTGTGTATGGATCGCAGAAAAATATGTGAAATGGTTATCATAAAAGGTGTGTTATTTTATTTTCACATATGTGAATCACACATCCACAAGCGATGCAAACCTAAAAATCTCTGGCATATAAGTTTGAGACGCTAACCTCTAATCTTAGCAACAAACACTTTCTTAAGCTCAAAATTAGAAGAATAATTTCCAGTTTATTTCAACTGTCAGGGGTTTTAATCCCTTCCTCACAAAAGATTATGTAAAACTTTTAAGAATAATAAAAGAGGTTATTGAAGAAGACAGGGTCACATATTTTTGAATTTCCTTAACAAATTTAAATTACATTTTTTGTTTTGTTTATTGATAGAAAACAAGCATCTGTATTTTAAATTACAATTCCTATGTGTTACAAGTTAGTTCACTTGTACTATTGTCAGTAACTCAAGATAATAACATTTATTTTGCTATTCAAGTCAGATTCTCAGATGAATGATAATGGGACTTGCCAAACCTGCCAAAACACCTGTCAATGAGTTGAACCTTGCTGCTAACACTCTCCGCTTATTCTCGGTGGAAAGTCCATTCTCAACTGCTCAAGCCAACTTTCTGCTTCTTGAATAGCTCTCTTTACCTCTTCCTCTTCCTTCCTCATTGTGTAATGCAGAACTCCGATGTTGATAAATGGATCATAATCGTGACGGCACTGCCAGAAACCAAACACACCGTTGTTAAAATAAACCGGAAGAACGAAATCGTCAGACGAGTCACTGTCACCATCAATAACAAACGACCTTGTTATATTATACTCGGTCTCCTTCATCCGATATTTCCCGATGATTCTGGCGTCCTCTTCGTACATGTGGTAGTCTTCCGCTACCTTGCTTTCATCCAACACTGTCTTTATGCACTTCAACCCTGGTGTAGTGCCTAACATTGGAGGTATGTAAAGGTACGTCATTGTACCTACCAGTTGGTCCAACAACCCTGTAGGCTCACCGGATCCCCAAAGTGTTCTGACTTGTAAAATCTGTTCATCATCACAGATACTTTCGGCGTTACCTAAAAATAATACTAGTACACACAATAAAAACATTTTGAAGAGATGTATATAGTGACTGATCATGTGTCTGTGGCTCCATAAACTAATGCTCTCATATTGTGTTTGAACAGATGTTTAGATAGCAGCTGCTTATGATGTACTGTCGGATGATTAAATAAAATTGTTAGTGGTGCTACTTTTCTTATTTCTTGGTTGGATGGTTCAGATTTGGTTTTATTTTGTTTTACCATTCCAATGGGATTGCTTACTCATTTAAATATAATAATGGGTACATACAAAAAATGCTATCCACGGGTATTTATACTCCTGTGCTTTTTCTAAACCGTTGAAGTGAATTTTCTGTTTCACGCATAGCTTTCTTCACCACATCTATAACATTCAGATTCATTGTTGCTTGATATAACTCAATTCCGTAACAATATGATCTAGCATTATGAATATTACAATGACTAAAAAATTTACCTTAAATACCAGTTTTATTTTTTTTACTGGTTTTTAAAAAAGGTAATTTACCTAATTAGTGACTTACACTTTTTGGGTTAGGTAAACATTCTTAAAACGTACAAATAAATGATGATGTATATGTCTATGTTGCAATAAAATTGTATAAAGATTTAACGTGTGTATAAACTTTTAAAGAGATGATTTTTGAAACTCAAGAAACACATTTTTTACATTATTAGAATGTTTGAAAGATTTTTGTAAATGAGCTAAAAGTGCATTTATTTGTTTTTTATTTTCATAGCAATACGCAGAGTAAAGCAAAGAAAATGTTAATGTACTCTGTGTTTTTCTAAATACTTAGTTAACTATAACTATAACTATAATAAATAGTTAGTTTTCAGCAGAGCTCCAACCTCGACCGTCTTAGTTGTTTTCCTCTTCAGTAATTCTAAAACTATTTGGGAGACCAATAAAAATGTTCAAACCATTACCATAACAGTCACGAGTGACATATAAAATTGAACTCCAAATTATTGTTGGAGTCAATTTCAATCCATAAAATAAATAATATTCCAAGAAATAGACGAAAATTCTAGCATGTACCTAATATGATATGATACGTTTACGTTTTTATTGAATCTTTTACTAAACCATCCCAGCAATGTGAAAACCAAAATCATTAAAAATCAAATTGACACAACTTAATCACCATCATCAGTTCTGTTTTTTAATTGGGTTCAATTAAAACCAACCAAGTGTGTGAAGTCAAAGTGTAGCTAAACGTATTTCATGCAATCTAGGTAACCAGTACCCATCCAACATATAAAATAACTTCTAAAATGAGCATGTTATCTGAAGTGTATAACTTGCTGGTGTTGAACTTTTTTGAAAGTGCAGCTTTGTTGGTGGTCACTTTATGGAGTGTGTCACTGTACTGTTTAAAAAGTCAAAAACTTCAAGATGTGTTTTGTGACCCAAATTCAACCCCCAATGGCTCCTGTTTTTACAAGTTGTAATGTCGAGATGTGTAAGAAGAATTCTTTATCACCTTTTAGTTTCAAGTTGGCATTTTAAAATTGCAAATCGTGATAACGTGACACTAAATAATTACATGATTATGTATGGAGTGGACCCAGTGAGTAGAAAGAAAATAAGTTCACTTTTAGTTTTAATATTGAGTCAAACTGTTTCAAAACATACTGTGGTGATGTAAGTAAATTGACATCTTTAATATTTTATAATTACTTAATAACTTTGGCTTTATCAACATTAAGTAATAAAAAAAACATTCCTATTAACAAGTGTAGGTTAAACAATAGATTCCTGAATTTTAAACTTTCTAGTTCTTGTTTATCCTTTTTAAATTAAAGCCTTATTTATTAGAATGACCAAGTTTGTCTTCCTAAGTTCTATGCATGTCAATGAGTTTGAAACTTTGCTTAAGAGTGTAATTCAAAATAGGAATATCAACAATAAACTTAAGCTGTATACTACCATAGACAAATAGAACAAATATAGACTGTCAAAGGAAGGTTCCGGCGCCCACCGCTAGGAGTACCGTGTAGTTACGGCGCACACCGCTGCAGGAGTGCAGGAGCCGTATTTGACCAGCAGACGCTGCAGCGGTGTGCGCCGTAACTACACGGCAAACCTAGCGGTGGACGCCAGAACTTATGCTAACCGCAACACAGCTGACGGTCTATATTTATTCTGTTTGTCTATGATACTACACAGTTTGTAAACTTCTACCTGTACCACTCTGCTACCCCTGACGTTTTAGATGCAGTACGAATAGATATTGTGGCTGAGATTGTGTATTGCTTCAGCTTTAATTTTACTGTTATATCAGTGTTGTATTTACTTTGTTGGGTATTTTGTATAGGGATTGTATGTTATTTATGATTATGGCTTAAAAAAAAAAAAAAAAAAAAAAAAAAAAAACCTCCACAGCAAACCTGCGTTTTAACCACATTCCCATTATCACTCATATACTGATCAATACAAAGGGTTTTATCTGTAGCATCCCTTTTTCAGCCATCATACTACCGAGTTTTACGACTGATGTGTCATTTTTAAGCTTATTATTCAGCGAAGTGACGAATTATTTTGTAGATCCAGTGATGCTGACCAACTTTCTTTAAAATGTGAATTGTAATTTAACAGCTGATCCTTCAGTTGAATGTTTAACCAATGTCAGAATGTAAGTAAGAGTCAAAATGAGTTATTTGTGCAACTAGTCAGCAAAGGGAGCAATAATTGACTCACTCGAGAGAAATACTTACTCGCGAGCCGTAGGTGAGTGAGGAATGGTTTCTCGAGTGAGGCAATTGTACTTTGCACTCGAGTTGCACATTATATTTTTCCTACAGTTACCATAAAACAAATAAATTGGTAAAAAAACGTGACATATTTTTACACAGGAGTGAACTTGTAATATGACATTTAATGATACAACAGTACAACAGCTGATCAGCTGATTTACAGCCAGTGCTGCCAACATATTTTGCGCGCATACGACCTTGTCTGCATGTTACGCGCTCACTATTTCGTGCCTTCACGTTGCAAATCTGGAGTGAGTGAGACAAAGTAATTAGAGTGAGACAATGTTAACATTGTCTCACTGATGAGCGAATTGGCCACTTTGCTTTCTCAAATCAGTGAGAGGAAACATGTACATTATTGTTAGGTAACTGTAGGAAAAATATTTTTTTTGGATAATTGAAACATGATTGAAATCAACACAGAATGATCACCTGTTAAATTAAAATTTCCATTTAATTAAACCTTTATAAAGGAAGTTGGTCAGCATCACCGAATCTTTGAAAGCGAACTCTAGAAATAAATCAGATGCAAGGGAGATGAAGCCCCTAAAGAAATTACATTTTTTCTTTTTGGTTACCATATGTTTCTCCGTTAAGTTATGAACTTTAAAATTACACCTCAATCATAAAAATATGTTAAATAGATTGGCTGGAAATATATATACTTGTATGTATGTATGTATGTATGTATGTATGAATTTGACCGTATGGTGTTTTAACTCTGGAGACATAAAACAAAAAATTAAATTGGTCACGGGCCTAGGTCTTGCCATAAGACCTACAAACATTGCTTTTTATATATTTTAAATCTAAGAAATAGCTAATTACTTATATGGAAAATTGGCTAATACCATTGAAAAAAAGAATTAAATATAGACTGTCAGCCGTGCTGCGGTTACCATAGGTTCCGGCGCACACCGCTGTAGTTTACGTAGCGCGTACGCCGTAACTACATGGCGCTCCAAGCGGTGTGCGCCAGTACCTATGGCAACCGCAGCACAGCTGACGGCCTATATTTAATTCTTTTTTGTCTATGCTAATACCCTAGGTCACTATTTAGTTTGTGGGGAATTCGCTTAAATGTAGCAGTTTCAATAATATACACACTTAATGCTTTGAAATTTTTGTGATTGGAGAAACTACATAAATTTAATGACCATATCCACATGTTTACAATGGTTTCTTTTTCTAATAAAAAAATGTCTTAAGTTATACGATCTTTAAGCTTACCCGACCATGCCACAGTTCGATAGGTCTATTAATAATTGGGATTCTACATTAATATTAATTAAGGTAAGACGTACAGAAGTAATTAACCCTGGAGCGAAGCAATGCAGCATCTATTTATATCAGAAATAAAACCTAAACCAAACCAGTTACCATAGATCAAACTGTACAATTTTAGCCTATACTTATGAATGAATAATTTTAGGATTGCAATATTATATTACACAATTTACAAAACAAAACTTTATTTTATTCAAGAAATTAGAAATACTTACATTTATAAAGCTTTTAAATGTACATGAACAAAAAGTTGATTTTTTCAACAATTAAACTAAGATTTACTTACGGAAACATTCTACAAAATATATAAAAGTGTGTAAAACAGACAGAGTAAAAATATTATACTGTCACTATACTTAATATCTCTTAGTAAATTGATTAATACAAAGGTAAATTATGTATAAATAGCACAGCTATAATAATCTAAAATCACTAGACTACACTCATTAACAATCATATACGCTAATCTTATCTTTAGGCTACATAATAGTGTTCTTAACTAGTTGCATTTCTAATATAGAAATTTACCAGTTTTTGTTGGATTTGTTAAAAAGTGGTTACTTTATGAAAGTGTAAACATTTTTTAATTACACTTAAAATGCTCATATATGATTGGAGATAGTTATAAAACACAATTTTAGTAGTTTAATACATAAGTTGAAACCAGATCTTATATCTTGAGTCTTTGATCGTCTCAACCTAATCACTATCCCTATAACTTTCAGGATTCATCACAATAAAGCAGATTAGAAACACTCTATTTACATAACTATAACAGTCAAGCGGTAATTCTGCAACTGAGCTATGGAAAAGGCGCTCAGGAACATATAAAAATGGATATCTGTTCTCTTGCTACTGAGTAGATATCAGCTTGAGCACTCTGAGAATGATGTTCTTAAAACTACAATACTAGATGGAAAATGTGGTGGAAAATTTGTTCAAGTGTTCCGCAACACAAACTTGATCAGCAAAGTAATTGCCTATACACTTGTGGACACAATCCTTAAGATAGATTGGAACCTTATACTTTTCAGGCTTGTGGCGTTATGTGTGAGAATCACGCCTCCTGAGCATTCGCGATTTGCTGAGTTTTCTGGATTTCTGGAAGCCTGGATACCATCCGAGCTACAAACTTCTTGAGCAGAGGTTCTCGTAGTTTTCCGATCTGTATGACCTCCGTGTGGTTGGCCTCCTCCAGACTGTCGTAGTCCATGATACACATGTTGGTGATGAGACTGAAGGCGAAGATGTACATGCCACAGTGATGAGCAGTCAACACCTCAGCCACCGTGCTCATACCTGTTAAACAATTAGTTATCCAGTAATGTGGGATTGTAAGACATTATATCG
Organism: Macrosteles quadrilineatus; assembly: GCF_028750875.1. Classification (NCBI taxonomy): domain Eukaryota; kingdom Metazoa; phylum Arthropoda; class Insecta; order Hemiptera; family Cicadellidae; genus Macrosteles; species Macrosteles quadrilineatus. Next base: position 103,090,930 of record NW_026542602.1, on the reverse strand, counting down.
TTCAACGGAGTACTGCGTACATTCTATCATTGATTGGTTACTAAACTTTTGACTGTTGTGACCAGTATTGTAATAAACGAATGTATTGAGCACCAAAAATGTTTTTTGCTGTCACTTCTGTTTCTGGTGTAGGTATATTTTTTACTATGTGTATTCAAGTCTTTGGCACTTTTAAATTTTTTATAAAAAAATTGTCCAAACCCTGGTCTTGTTACTATCAAACGTCAACCTTTTGAGCCCAGTGACAAAATCACTTACGGTGTACATACAAGAGTAATACATAACTATTATATTGTTTGTGTTATACTTGTTCAATATTGGTACAGTGAAATAAAATCACATTTATAAATAATCTCATTACTGAAGCGCTGACGGATAATAGAGTGCCGGTTAAAAGGGTGAAAGTTAATCAAGGTTCTACTGTGTCCCTTTAATTTACAAATAGCTAATATAATGACAATAAATGTTTTTTTTAAATACTCACCAACGGCATCCACACCACACGTACGTAACATACGCAGCTCTGCGATTGTCTCAAAGTTAGGACCTCCTAGTTGAGCGTAAACTCCTTCCTTTGTTATCTTCTCCATGTTAAGCTCTTTAGCCACCTCCTTAGCCACAGATAACAACTTGGCATTATACGCTCGGTTCATGGCTGGAAAACGAGGCCCAAACCTGAAAAAGTGGTCATCAAATAAAAATCTCCCCTTTAAAGTGATTGTTCCAAATCAAAATCAGTGTTGATTAGCTAATTCCCCCACAAACAAGATATTTTGATTTAATCTTTGATTCAATTATTAAGTAGGCTTATTGGCTGTTGGTTCAGGTGTCAAAAAATGGCTACAGTCGAACCTCTATAAGACGAATTTCAAGGGGTAGGGGAAAGATATCTACTATCGAGGTATTTTTTAATAAAGGAGGTTCGTTTATCGAGGTTTAATTCTGCCATTATTCGTCTTATAGAAATTTCTTATGGCTCTGAGATAATGACTGAGGAAGGAGAGGGTAGGGGTTTCATGTTGAGACAAGCTTCTGTTTGTTTTTAAAACTACCTACGTACTATGGAGGTTAAGACCATGAGAAATTTGTTTTATAGAGTTTCTCATTTGTCATAGAGGTTTTGTGCTAAGAATATTCGTTAAGTATAGAGGTTAATCAGTCGTAGCCCATGTCACAAACAAATTCGTCTTATATGGAGGTTTTCAACCTAATAACTAAGTTGTATAGAGGTGTTTTTAGCATTGACCTTTATGAAAGTTTCAAGAAGATTTTAACAAATTTGTCATTGAATTCGTTTTACCGAGGTTTGTACTAACGAGGTTTAACTGTACTAAAATTATAAAAAGGACAGAACCTTACATCTTTTCAATGCTATAGTTTTTCAGTTTAAAATGTTTCTAGTTCTCCTTATTTTATCAATCAAGTGAGCAGGTTATTAGAAGAAATTACAAGTAAATGTTGTATTTTGTTAAACGATCATCTATAAGACTAAATGATTTATAACTACACTGAACTAAACATGGCACAGTGTAGGAACTAATCTGTGCAGTGTCTCTGAGGGGGTCAATTTGAAAATCACAGTCTTAGTGAAATTATGCCTACTATTAAAAATTATCATTGAAAGATTGTATCCTGCCATTTTAAAGTATATTTGAATACAGAGTATTAAAATTAATGTATCTCTACCTTGTATGGTTGGCTTAATGAAATGTTAATAAAAAGCCACTGGTTGCTCCACGAGAGCTAGATGCATTTTTTGACTTTGAATATACATATAAGTAGTAAGTACATTAGACTCTTCATCCATATGGACAATATAACCAATTTTTGTATTCAAAAAGGGCATAGTTGAATGAGGCACTCGCACTACAATTAAAAATTCTATTTACTCCGTTAATTTGTATATCAGTGATAGTTGATATATGATATAAAAATCGCTATGTTATAATAAATTGCCCACTTAGAGTTGCATAGTTGTACCGCCGAGGCGATTTTTTGTTGCCGAGGCTATCAAATTTGAGGCCATCCTAATCACTATCAACTCCTGGGAAAATCCCCCCAACCCGACTCGTACGATTCCTGGGACTTCGTAAGGTGGCGTAATTTCCTAAGTTACTATCCGAGTTTCGCCGAAAGGAAATTTGCTTCACAATTTAACTATATTTATTTTGATTCTTAAACTCGCTACAACTTTAATATATGTATTCATTTATTATATATATGTATTCATATATTTAATATATGTATTCTTTATTCATATTTGTTGTACAAAGGTGGTACAATGAATAGCGTCAATAACAAGAAACACAATTACAATGATATTAGTAAATATTAACAAGTAAAATAATAAGTCATTAGTTAGTTAAGAATGAAATACAAAATTAAAATAACTTAATGCTACCTATGCCAGGGAGGTGGAGAACTCTTCCATAGAATAAATAGCTAAATTTAATATATAATCTTTGAGTAATTTTGTAAACTTATTAAAATCTGTTTCTTTTTTATATTTTTTGGGATAAATTTTAAAAATCTTTGGCCTGCATTGGACGGCTTTTTTCATAAAACTTGAGCCTATGAGGTTCAACAACCCCACTTTTTTCCCTAAGATTAATAGTTGTGACTTGTCATCGGTTTTTCACTCAAATCTTGTTTTCTAGCAATAAGAATAACTTCATATATATATTGTCCATAAACCGTAAAAATTTTTAGATGTGTAAAGTGTTGTTTGGCTGAATCATCCCCCTTTAGCTTGAGCATTATCCTGATAGCTTTTTTTGCTGTTTTAAAATAGAGTCCATATTTCTTTGTTTTGTTGAACCGTATAATGCTATGCCAAATTGGATATGGGAATGTACATGAGCAAAATATATATTCTTTAAAGTGTTTATATGGCAATAAAAAGACATTTTTGATAGAGCATAAACTCCAGAATTAATCTTTAGCAGGATCTTTTTAACAATTATATGGGAGTGAAATGTCTAGTTCTGTTTATTGATAAAGACATCTCTCTAACCAGTATCATTTTCAATTGACTCCTTTAAGTTTTTGATCTCCAAAAAAAAAGAATCCCCCAAATCACACAAATAAAAAAAGTATTTTCTAGTTATTTTAATTATCAAGTCTATTTTAGAATTTGTATGTCTATGTTAGCTTTTCCTACCTCTCATCATTGATGCCCTGCAGAGGATTGTTGCCGGCAAACCCCATGAAGTTGACGTGATCCTTCATGATCATGATGTCCCCAGCTTCGTACTCTGGGTTGAGACCTCCGGCCGCGTTGGTCACCACCAGGTGAGTTACGCCCACAAGCTTCATCACTCGAACTGGCATCGAGCACTACACATTACACAATTGTTTAGCTTAGAGCAAGCAGGGCAAAATCTCACCATTTTAATAATTACTAAATGGTAGAAATGAAATGTTTTAAATTACAACTTGATGCCACTAGAGTAGACGGCTGTTTCAATTCCATAAAAAAATATGGAGCAAGAAGAGGTTTTTGCTGCACATCCATCATTCGTTGTTCTTTTTGTGACATGGCTTGAGCCTTGTATGAGTGAGTCACGTGGTAGGGGACTTGTTAAACTGATTGTTCATTTTGAATGTGGCTGAATTAAGTTAAAACTACCTCGATATTCATTATACAGATTGTAAACCAAAATACTAATAGCATATAGTTTGTCTATGCTAATAGTAACAATCTAAAAGATACTATAGCTTAAAAATGATAACTTCGCCTATCTTTTTTACTTGGTTAAAAAGTTGGCATGATCGATATAAATCAGTAATTTACATCAGCACCTTGGCTGATTCAACAAAAAAAATTGTTTTCAAAACTGGACAGCCTTTTAAACACGGGACTGGAATGTGCACCAAATGCATTTTTTACCTTTTTTAAAGGAAAGGTTTTAGATGTTCCAGCCCCCGTTCTTGTTTACTATCTAAAATCAAACTTTGTTGTTCTGATGGAAAATATTACAAATTGGTAGAGCCCATTATGGACCATGTGGTCATAGGAATTGATCCTGCTCAAAATCAACCTTGGATTTGAGGGTGAACACTATAATAATTATTCGGCTACCCAGTCAACTTTACCCTTTACAAGAACAATAACTTAACACTCATCATCCTTGTGGATGTATCAGCTGCAGTTATCTATCTGGTGCACTTAAATCGCACACTGCTACTGATTCCATATAATTCTGTGCAGTACAACTATTATCAGACAATGCTACCACCAATGAAACTTCCTAACAACACAGTACAAGATTTAATTAGCAAATCTTACAATCTACCTGAATGGATTTCAAAATATAATGTAATCATTTACCTTGGACAGAGGGTAACCCTCATAGTAGTGGAAGCGGCCCTGCATGCACATGATGGGTATACCATTGAGTTTGCCGAACACTAGCCTCCCAGCATGCCCCGGCACGGTGCTCTGAGGGAAATGCGGGATGGTCTCATACGGGAACGCCACTTTGTCACTCAACATGTCCGCCAGAGGTCCTGAAACACCGAGGAGATCTACTAACAATATTTGGTGTCCTTCCTTGATGATGGTAGGATTGGCCTTACGCAAAGTGATATCTTTGACTATTATAGGAAAGAAATGAATATCCCATGTTAAAGCTGTAGCCCCTTTATTTCATAGTTAAAATTGGACATAGTTAAATCAACCAAAGTATTACTTGGAGCTTGGAAATAACTAGATAAGTAGACAGTGTGTCCTATTCACTTGTTAAAGCTGTTACCAGTTCTAGTAGGATATTAAGCCACCAACAGAATGAAATACCAGTCTACCAACTAAATGGTGCAGGAATATTTTTTACTTGCAAGAGTGGAGAATTAGAAGTTGCAAGAACAAAATAAAAATGACAGCATGACATTCTAGATAAATGAATGGTTTATTATCACAAAGTATATTTTTATGATTGTAAAAGGTACAAAAAATTATCTGACAATTATATTTTAAAGGAAAAACTTTTTTTAAAGGCTAGTTTTTATAAGTCAGGTTGGAGCCACATCTGATCAACAAGAGTGTTTGGGATATTTCACCATCGATTTTGAGAATCACTCACAACCAGTGTTGCCACCGCGTTGCTGCGATTTTACCCTAAAGGCGGGCTAAAATTACCCTAAATTACCCTAAATCTACTTTGAGTTACCCTAAAAATTACCCTAAATGTTAATATTTGCGTTTAATGCTATAAAACATTGTTAAAATCATATAAATCCTACATAAGGTGGTTAATTATACTAAATGAAGTTCCAATATCAATCAATTTACGTAAAATTATACTCAATTCTAAAAAACCACCCGGGGCCCATTTCATAATAAACTACAAGTTACAACTTGTAACTTGTAATTTCCATTAGATTTGCATTGGGCGATCAGCTGATTTACTAATAATATTAGTTTGTACTTTATTATGAAATCGGGCCCCGAAAGAAGAACAAAAAAATGTTGATATTGATCAGCTCTATCGACTATCGTATAACGAAAAATATCGAATCAAGAACTATCGTATTTTTTACTGTATCGACCCATAACTACTGTTTTTGGACAATCATATCTTTAAAATACAGTACGGTACCACCAAAGCTTTACTGTAGTAATTTCTTGACACAATTTGTAAAATAATCCAGTTTAATTCAATTCAGCCACATAATTAAATATCAAACCCAGTAATGAATAATATTTCATGTTTTATTAGGCCTATAACGTGTTATAGAATCGAATAGAATGAATTTCAATTTTTTATAATTAGGATAACCTAAATTAGGATAACTTATTATAAAAAAATCATCATAGCAATCGATTTAAACCGATTTGAATCGAATATGATGGTTTGGCCATAGTATTTTATGAACGTTTTTTGCCAAATTTTGAAGTTTTTTTCATTTTTTTAGTAAAATTTCCATTGTTATGCTAACTTTTAGTTTTACCCTAAAATTACCCTAAATCTACCATTACCCTAAACTTTACCCTAAGACCAGTAAATTACCCTAAAAAATGGTAATTACCCTAAAAGTGGCAACACTGCTCACAACTTCGCCTGAAAATGAATCAAATGATATTCAGTTATACCCACATGAAAAAAAATCCTCTTACCCATTCCAGAGCCACAAATGATTCCAATGGTAGGCCTGACTGACTCAGGAACTCTGTCTAGCAAATACTTTGCTATGCTCTCCACCAGCTCATATGTGTATCTGGAACATTCAAACGTATATTATAGGTGTGTGTTGCTAGTGGTCTCAGATTTTGGTGCAAAATGATCATCAGCCCTCAGGTTCGATTCCTGGCACATCCACAACAAAAGTAGCCTATGAATTTTAAACGCTTTACCCAAAGTCGTGTAAGTACTTCCTCAGTGCATTAATATTAATTAATGTTAAATTAGCATTAATGTTGCTTGTACCTAACATTAATGTTAACCCTCCTATAATTAAGTACCATCTCCCTACGCGAACAGATTTAGCATTGAATTTGTATTCCGCAAGTAGAAATCCTACCTATTTATGTGAACCCAAAAGCCCATGGGGGACAATCGAAAGCAAAAGCCCGTTGTTAATTCTCAAAAGTATTGGATTGATATGCTTGTTCTCAATATTACAAGCAGACAACTTATTTGCACACCTAGTACATTATATATTCAACAAGTAAGTACAATCTTACTCGATGCCTAATTATTTCTATTTGTCTGTATTTAAACTAATCAGCTGGAAGTCGACCTGACCGTTATTTATTATTGTTTTGGCACGATTGTTTACATTTTGTTAAATTGTTTGTTATTGTCTTATGTGTCAATTCATTTGAACGATCCTTACTTTTACAGGTTACAATTTACAATGTTAAAGATACAACGTTCGTCAACAAAATCAAATCAGCTAAGTTGTTCACTTGACAATAACGGAAACGTCAAAGATGAAGTGAAAAAGCAACCAAAGGTGAAACATAGAGGAAAGAGAGGATCTAAGAAACCCAAAACATACCCGAAAGGTGTTGTATATATCTGCCACGTTCCACATGGATTCTACGAAGAACAAATCAAAGCCTACTTCAGCCAGTTTGGGAAAGTGACTGGTGTAAATGTCCCTAGAAGCAAAACTGGGAGAGCCAAGGGATATGCATTTATTGAGTACTATCATCCAGAGATTGCTCGCATTGCAGCTGACACAATGAATAACTATTTGATGATGAATCGGTTACTGAAAGCCAAGTGTATCCCACACAATGAGCAGAGACCTCGACTGTTCCAAAGGGCTAAAGAAGCTCATGATAACCAACAAACACTCGCAAAAAGAACAGAACTCGCCGTCAAGCATAACCGAAAAGTGAAGAATCGTCATTTGAAAATGTCTGTGGAAGTAAGTGTAACTAAGAAATTGTTGCAGAAGAAGAAATCGATGACTAAACGAATGGTAAATTTAGGATTGTGTCCATATTTCGAGGTCGAAGAAGCAAACCACCAATCGGTACTTAGAAAGCAAAAGAAAACTAAGACAATAAAGAAAGAATAGGCCTAAGTTATTGAAGTTCGTTTCATAATAGCTGCAGGAAGCTCTTTCGCTATGACGCGACGTTTTATAAAACATAGGCCATCCTAAGCTTAGTTTTTTTAGGTTCAACTTCGGCTGCAGTTTCATAAATCGAGAATAAAATGTAGGTATCAATAAACTAGCTAAGTGATATTAGCCTATCTAGACAATGTTTTTTACAATCTTTTAAAGGCTTTGTTAGTCGTTTTAAAAGCTGAACCTTTTGTAGTAAATTTAGAATTCCGTAAAATATAAATATTTCTGAAGTACCAGTTTTGTAGTCCTACTATTTTTTAAATACCCGATTGGATGAGCCTCTGTGGTTATGGTTCCTAATCAGGCCTGATGTAAAAAAAACTCAAAATCTAGAATTAGTTTACATTTTTTTACATTAACTAAGCCTACAAAAAGTTTTATTAAAACAACAAATCAAAGTAAGTTAGGCAAATAAAAAAAATCTAGGCCTAAGTTAAATGGCAAAACAATTAGCAGAAAAAGTCTTAGCTATCGGTTCTGCTATTAATATTGTAAATATTGTCCTATTTCTTAGGCCATGCCCCTTTCCTTAGATGCAAAATGTACTGCCTACTCTTCAACTTTCACGTTGGTATATATTTCTTCCTAGGTTCATTGGTATACAGCAGTTAGCCTCGATTGTGCCTGAGTAATTTACTATCTCAATTTATGCTAATTGCTCACAAGTACTTCAGTTAATATGGGTCAGACGAGTTACCATAAACAGTGATGTTAACACACACATAAGTTAGCCCAGTTTGTTTCTAGACTATAAGTTTGATGTAAGTTATTCCTGTCAACTAACGGTAGTAGAGAGGCTACGAAAACTGCAATGCCCATTTTATGGCAAGCCAGCCATTATTAATATGCAATATAATTAGTATTTGACAGATGCGATAGGATTTTTAGTATTATAATTTGTCTGCATAATGACTGCAAATGTTTGAATAATTGAAATACAGACATTCGCGTGGTTTTTAATAGTTTGCACATTACTGGTAATATTTGAGCAACATCGCTTTTATCAAGGTAAATGTCAAGACGTATCGATCTAAATTTTCAAACCCAAAGCAATAATTACTCTTCATTGGCGTTTACAAAAGGTAGGTCGTTCATGTAGACCATTCTCAAGAGTTTGTATTTTTAACAGGATATAAACAAATAGTTCATCAAACTCATTGCCATTGCGAGTTTTACCATGGCAGATCTAAGGAAACTACAGTAGTTTGACAACTTTTCGGCGTCTGTTATCTAATGCCGTCATCAGGTACGCGGCTGTATTCGACATAGTTGAGGCTGATGATAGCCAAGTGACCTTGAGTCTATGAGCGTCCGAGAGCAGGCAATTGCTATTGACCATTGACAGGACGAACAATAGGTCAAAGGGCAAAACGCAGCTATTTCCTCACTTTATAATGTGAGTAGTCAATTATACGTGTAGCCAATTATATTCAATTGGGTAATATATATATCGGAGTTTCAGTTTTGAACAGTTTTAAATTTTTGTATTTTTGATGTAAACAAATCTAGTATTTAATGGACTTGTAAAACTTACAATGCCAAATCCTACTTGACGTATTTGGATTTTACTAACTCAGACTGGCACATTGCACTATACAGTCGCTAGGTGACGATAAGTTCGTCAACATTTGAGATGTTCAAGAAACTGAGAGCAAAATTCACATTTCAACGCAGGGAAAATCAAGTGTTTATAGTGACTACTATTATTATGTTCACACGTGTATGCCTTTTGATTATATAACAACTTTTGTACTCAACGTATCCCGGGCGCTAAAGGTAGAATGTGTTACATAATCTTCATTTATCATCGGGCTTGACCAGTAGCACAATGACCTCAATTATATAATTGAGAATCACCCATTTAATTTTGTAATTTTAATCTTTATTTTACCAATCTGTAACTGTAATCAAAGACTAACCATGTCAAACGTTCTTTGTAAACAATTTTGAACGAAATTTACTTAAAATTTAAGGTAAAAATGAGTAATTACTTCGCAAGTAAAAGTTGTATGTAAACTGAGTGGTGTGTTTTGAGTCAGTGGTAAAACAAATCGAAGTGATAAGAAAACAACTGTTCGCTGTAATGATAACAATCAATGACACAGTTATGGGCTTGTGAGGAGATAGGAAAGGTTTCACCACTTTTGTGGTACGGTATTTCTCGTAAACAGTTTAAAATGGTATAGTTTCTCTAAAACTAATTTAAAACCCTATTTTGCTTAAGATTTAGCATTTTATTTCCATATTTTTACCACTGATAATGTTAAATTAATTGATAATTTTATGATTGTTTTGCTGAACACGTACGGTAACACCGATCCGTACCACAGTTTATATTTACTTTTTAAACAAATAATTTGTTGGTTTGGAGTTTCAAAAATTATATTAACTACCACATTTATCTGTGTTGGTATATTTCACACGTTATCTTTTATGGGATTCCTAATAAAAAAACCGCACTTTAAAGGACTTAGCCTTAGATAACTGATGTGCAGTATGAATTTAAAAGTAATAGAAATGTTACTTAACACACACTTTGTTACTTAGCTTAATAGGTACGAAAGTAACACCAACCATTGGATACAATGCCCATTTGAACTATATTGTTATCATTTACGTAAACAATGAATGTGTAACCTGACTCACGGGTTCTCGTGGTTGGATGCAGAGGCTAGATCAGCTGCTATGGTCGTCCCCGAAGGAGTCCTCAGAGGTCGCAGCTTCACCGGAGCCATCGTGTCCTCGGTCGTCCCCTTCATTTTGCGACTACACTGACCAAATGTTGTTGAGTGGTACACCGCCGTTGCCATGGTTACTTATAGTTCTCCCCTCTCCCGCGCCAGGCGACCAATCAGGATCCACTACAACAATTGGATCAGATTTTGTCATTGTTGCGTAACCACTTATTGTTGTTATATAATTGGGTTTATATTAAACTCAATTTTACGGAGATTCGGGTTGGATGTGATTTTTAATTGTGTGGGGAAAAATCACCTGTTTTCTAAAAATAAGTGTTTTTGCACGGATTTAAAAAACCAACATACACAACGGAATCGGGGGGCTAATTTAGGTTAATAAATATTACATCCGATGCATTACTTTATGCAATGAAGATTAAGATATAACGAAAATTAAGTAATAGATTAAATAAACATAATATATTGTTATATAAACAGTTTTAAAACTTTTATTTGCTACAATGCTAAACAATTTATAAGCCGTGGCTTGTTCTATGGTTTATAATCTCAGATTTAAAAAAATGATAAAACCTATCCTAAAATGAGATACCAAAACGGTACTTTCCTGTTAAAGGAAACATTCATTATTATCGATGATTTTCAATCGATATATCGATATTAACGAATTGAAACCTATCTATCAGCTGACAACTACGATAAATAAATATAGTTCAGTATAAAAAAAAATATTGAAATGAAACTGTTCCAAATCAACCTAACAAAACCAACCAAACTCTTAACATTAAAAAATTCCGTTTAATCTTCCCCATATACCTTTTCTGTAATCAAACGGAATTTTTAAAATGGTACGGTACAGCAAGTTTGGTTGGTTATGTTAGGTTAGCTTAGAACAGTTTTAATCGATATAATAGACTAGATTTTAGCCTAAACAAGATCAGTTGTCAATTTGTATTGGGTTGTAAAGGGAAACAAAAATATCGATGTATGGATTAAAAATCATCGATAATAATGAATGTTCCCTTTAACAGGAAAGTACCTACCTAAATCGATACCAAGTCACTTAAACGTCTCCAAAACATAAATAAAAGGATTCCTATTTTAAACAGGATGAAAAGTCTATATTCACACTATTTAAAATTGATGTTTGAATAAACTTTACAAATAAAATATCAATTTGTATCCAACGTCAATCCCATGACTATAACAAATAAATTTATCAAAAATATACTGAAATAGACATAAAAAGATGAATAAAGTAATGTATGTCCTTGAAAGTAATATCCATATCAACAATACAACATACAGTGGGTCAATGCCAATGTTATCATCGTCAGCATAGTTCATCATCATTTGTCCAATAGTGATAAGAGTAAATTTGTTTATCGTAAACGTTATCATCAGCTGAGTAAAATTTAACTTTGTTATCAACTTTATTACGTAACTACTTTTTATTACTGACTGAGTTTAGGGCTTAATTAAAATTTAAAATCAAAAGCATGTGTCAAATGTATTTGTTTTAAGATTATGTACATTGAGGATAAAAAAAAAACAGATCAGCCCATATAGCCATTGTCTGCTACGCCAACCCCGTACGAAGGACGGGTACTCTGCTAGTATTTTATACGTTTGTTTTTATTTCCCCAATTGCGTGTCTTTTATGCGGTTTTTGAGAATAAGTATTTTTTAAAGTTAAATTGTACAGTATAATATTTTCGAGACCGTTTCAAGTTTAATATCGTACTCATGAATAGACCTGATACCAACAAAGTACTAACCAACACTTGTAATCCCATTGTAAATTTTGAAGCTCGTTTTTCGCGTCTCAGTTAATGTCGGTGACACTGAGACGCACTGAGATTATTTGACATGACCAATGCAAATTTTGTATCTGTTATTTTGGTTCAATAAATGAGTTATGAGTTACTGATCGCTAGTGTCGGCGAAATTTTGTTTCTACAGTTACAGTATTTAGGGTTAATTCCATGGTTTGTGCTTAACTGTTTGGTTATATAAATAGGGGAAGAGATATTGTTTATGATTAGATAGTTTTATCTGGCTAAACAAGGGTTTAAATGACTGAAATAACAAGAAACAAATTGTAAACAAAACACCACCCCTGCAGTGCACCTGAAGGAACCAATAAAATCGTCTTCAGCTGATACATAAGGATGAGAAATCTACCAACATAGTATGTTATCATTTACTATTGGATACAGAAGTTGTTGTATTAATAGTCAAAGATGTTAACCATAGTACTTTTAAGATTTATCAGACGGTTAAATTGTTGTATTGGACCATGATGTAAAATAATGAATCGTAGGCCTATAGATAGTCTGTGTGGTTAGTTAACTATTTTTTTTTAAGAAGAAAAAAACAATGCGAAAAATTAAAGGGATTTGTTTGATTTTATTTGAAACTCTTTAAATTAGAACTGAATTGAATACTTAACACAACTTTTCAAACCAAGTTCATAAAAAAAACTATGTTATGTGCAATAAAAATGCATCAACAGTCATTTTCACGATAAAATACAACAACTAATATAAGACTAGTTCTTAATCAACCATATGTCCAATTTATTTTCCTATCAAGTTTATTCACTTGGTTCCGATATTATTATTTTATAAAAAACCAACCGAAGGAAGATACACAACTATTAAATAAACAGATAATACATCTAGGTACTTACAAAAAGTTTCTTTGACGTTTGCTGGGACTGAAGTTGTCGGTGTTCCCCTGAAGAATGTGCAACGGTCTGCAGAAGATACAAACAACTAAATCTTATCAAACAAGCATGAAGAACTTAATAAAATAAAGGAAAGATAAAACTCGTTTGTTCATAGAGTGCTCTCTCTGACGGAAACTTACCAAACTCCTGTTCATTTAATGGACACGCTTTATATAATACTGCTATCTGGTACTTTGGGAAAATATTTTCTTAAAAACATATGTTTTCAAGCCTTATCTTCAGCTGTTACTTTGAGGTTATCTTAGTTGTTTATGTACGGTATCAAGACTTGGGTGGAGTAGAATACGTCATAGGTGACGTCAGTAGGCCCACTGTAGAAACTTCTGGGTCTTGGAAAGAATCCTTGTTGGTTTACAATGCAATTCCATGTTTTGCAAACGTAAGTTCTGTTCAAAAGATTAAGTATTTAAAACAAAACTACAATAATATCGCTTGCTTAGTGAATTTACTACAAGTTCGATTTAACTGGGAAGGAGCTAGTGACAACATATTCGATCATCACGTGCTGGGAAGTATTAATTAATAATAAATTGTATAGATACTTCCCAGCATGTGATAATGATGATGATGTCTATTTCGTTCAGTATTTTGAACTTTCGGTCAGTGGTCTACGTCCAAGGAGGCTGGATTTAAAACTTGTTCCAAGACAGGTCTGTATTTTTTCTGCTCGCGAATATTTAACTTTTTGCATTCCAAGAGTAGTTCAAATCCCAGTTTGTCTACTAACTCTACCTTGTATTATTTACTGATACTGATAGCCTACAGTATACTGTGATCATGTTTCTAACTAAACAGTGAACAGAATGAACACCACGTTTAGAAACCACAAAAACCCCGATCAAGCGAAAAACAAAACACTCCCTACTGAGTCCACGAAATCAGTCTGTAAGTTTTAGTGTTATGAGAGTTTAAAAGGTTTGATTTAAATCTATATTTTAACCAGTAAAAATTACAAGTGCTCAATAATGGTTTATAATACTTTTCATTCGAATATACTGTATTTAAATTTATGTATTAGCAAACTTTTCGTAAAGCCCCAGTTAATATGCTCCTAGCACAAAAAGCCTTACACCTTTAGTATCACATAAAAGCACAACCAAAATAATATTATTTAAATTGGTAACTTATTTACCATCGGACAAACCTTCAATTCGATTCTATGCATGATGTCTAACAATGCTAGATAATAAATTAATATACACAGTGTGATGAGTGAAGCCCATGTTACAGTATTTATATAGGCACATATCATAGTCAATCTGATGTATGCATTTAATATAAAATATATGTGTTCCAAACGATTGTCAAATTTTAATTTCATGTTGAACTATTTATTCTACACGAGAGGTCGAAACTCGACCAAAAATATCTAATGTACTGTACTCACTTATCTATTTTCACCCCACACTGTAAATAAAACATGTGATTGGAGTTTCTTCCATTTGTTTTGATTTTCTGTTTATATTTCGTTGTTATTTCGTCACCATGGCAACGCATAAGATCCATGTTAATTTTTTCAAATTTTTAAACTCATTTTTCGTGCTTATCTTTGAGCCTATTTAAATTTATAAAGGGATTCTGCACACCTAGAGGAAAATAGCTTTCTAAAGGTATGCGTAGATTTTACCTACGATGCACACGAGCTGAGAAAAAAGGTTTTAAAGAAACATGCTTGCCTATTAATATATTAGGCCAGTCAAATAAGAAATTTTCGAGGAATTAATTCCCAGCAAGCTGGAAATCGTTTTAATACCTTCATTTGGTCCCAAATAAGTGTAATCTGAGTTTGCACCGTCATATGAGGTGAGCTTACATTATGGCAGCTTAAAATAAATTAAATTTTAGCACTTTTTTCATTTTTTTTCCGATTAGCTCAAAAACATTGTATCGGACACAAACCACACCCTTTTAATATCAAAGAAGATTAAATTCTGCGTAAAATGAGTATATAAATATCCTAATTCGGTTAAGTAGTATAGCCAAAATGTTAAGTTTTAAATTATAATTTTTTCGTTTCATTGAATTTTACATTTTGCGACTTTCCAGAACCCCATACTATCTTTGAAAGTAACACACTCGTGACTATTTCCTTCTTCATACAAAGTAAGAGTGGGGAAAACAGCTGATCAAGTATTCCCAGCTGTTTGCAATTGTATAGTACAACAATATCATTGCTAAGGGGTTGTCATCAGTTACTTTGGAAATGATGTTGTGTATACGACGTTGTTTAAAAATAATTGAGGGCATTTACCGATATTTGTATTCGTTCAAACAAGTGTTATGACGTGGTTATCGTTTATCTTTATGATTTCATAATATCATGATATTAAGTGTGTTTAACATGTTCAGACATGAACGATCCTAAGTATTTTATCTGGGACCGTTACATATTGACGCCTCGACTTCTGTTAAAGAACAAGGAATAATAATAAGCAAGTAATCTTTGGCAAACGTAATTTTCATAAAAACGTTGACTGCAACCATGCTGAAAGATCAATTTCTCTCTTAACTACAACAACAAAGGTCGTCTTATATCCATGCTGAGTGTGAAATTGGGGTTTGAAGTCACACAAGCTCTGAAAATACTGATATTCTCATAGCGAACACTGCCATTCAAATGGCTTAGAACTTTGCGAAAGCCATAATAATTGGATATGACACTGATCTATTGGTCCTATTAACCACCAAAGCACCAAATTCCTCAAACCTTTACCTCAGGAAATCTGGAAAGAGGACCTCTTAGAACATGTTCTACTCTCCCAGGCATTTCAACTTCTCTTCTCCTGTCAAAGAGAACCTTCTGTTCCTATATGCAATCAGTGGGTGAAATACCATCTGCATTCTATCGCCAAGGGAACTTGAAGATTATTAAACTCTTTGAGAAGAACACGTTGCAGGGGGCTGTAAAGGTTTTCCACCATACAGATGGAGATGCTCATCCTGAGATCCTAATTTTAGCAGGTCAACTGTTTGTTCATCTAAAGCCAATAATACTTCACTGGACCAAATCCGTTATGAAATGTTCTCAAAATCCATTTCAAAGTTAACTTTCAATATATAGATTCTCTACCACTAACAAATGCAGCCGCCGCCCAACACTTTCTACGAGTCTACCACCAAATACAAAGCTGGTATGATAGACCAGTGGATCCACTCAACTGGGGTTGGAGGATGACGGAACATGGTTTACTCCAACCATAAACACAAAGAATCCAGTTCCAACTTAAATCCTCAATACAGTGTCATGCAGATGTGCAAAAGGGTGTACAGGAAAGTGCAGCTGCCGTAAAGTAGATATGAAATGCTCAATAATTTGCCTTAGCTGCCATGGTGAGTCATGCTCAAATTCAGCTGTTTGAAGATGAGGGTGTATCCCAAATACCGAACACCGTAGAATGAGAACCAGGTGAGGACAGTCTCTGACAATCCACCGCAGCTTGAGATATATCCTCACATTTACGGAGGAAGTGCAGCCAAGAGGACAGTTCACGGAACCCGATTTTAAGGTTTATGCAGAATTAAGTCTTTTAAAATGAGTGAAATTTTCAATTGAAATACCTTTTTAACGTGTTATATTATACCTTTGACTATTAATACATTATACTCTACAACTTTCATTCTATAGATTGTTTTCTTATGGGGGTCAGTGGTATGATGGGGTGTCGACTTTCCAGGGCTAAATGTGATAGATAACAAATCACTACGTCATAGCACTTGCTTGAACGAATACGAATATTGGTAAATGCCCTCAATTATTTTTAAACGACGTCGTATACACAACATCATTTCCAAAGTAACTGATGACGACCACTTAGCAATGATATTGTTGTACTATACAATTGCAAACAGCTGGGAATACTTGATCAGCTGTTTTCCCCACTCTTACTTCGTATGAAGAAGGAAATAGTCACGAGTGTGTTTCTTTCAAAGATAGTATGGGGTTATGGAAAGTCGCAAAATGTAAAATTCAATGAAACGAAAATTTATAATTTAAATCTTAACATTTTGGCTATACTACTTAACCGAATTAGGATATTTATATACTCATTTTACGCAGAATTTAATCTTCTTTTATATTAAAAGGGTGTGGTTTGCGTCCGATACACTGTTTTTGAGCTACTCGGAAAAAACTGAAAAAAGTGCTAAAATTTAATTTATTTTAGGCTGCCATAATGTAAGCTCACCTCATAGGACGGTGCAAACTCAGATTACACTTATTTGGGACCAAATGAAGATATTAAAACGATTTCCAGCTTGCTGGGAATTAATTCCCCAAAATGTATTATTTTTATCTAATTTTACTGGCCTATATAGATAGATACTATCTTCAGAATCATGTAAACTTCTTCTGAGAATCTACGGTTCACTAGTATTAAATCAGTTGGTTGCGTAATTTAATGTTGATCGGCAAATAAAGGTTGAGAAATATTTAGGATATCAAAAGTCAATAAGAATTATTTTTACACTTGTTTTCATTACATCATTTTTAAACAATCGTTATATAATGTTTGTTACATAGGTCTTTCTCGAACGGATCGCAATCCGCTGTAAATTCATAATCAATTGTTTGTTTTAAACGTTCGGAAAAGTACTTAAATGGTTTTTAATTTGTGAATGACAAGTCAAATTGGACCACTTGGACTAATATATTACCCAGATTGAGTGTCGATAGTCGATGTATCGATCGTATCACACGTGTGCGTTGTAGTAGTAGGCAGCGGGGAGTCATTGACACCTACAGTAGAGCAAGGTACAGGCATTCAGGGCTTCTCTTCTGCCTGGAATTACCAGATAACTAAAAATAAAATAATCGGGAATAGTAATCTGTACATGTATGTACAGGTCACATTAACTCGATGGTTTGACACAAATTTCACAAACGAAAACCTGTGTCTATAGCGGGTTATTTATTATGTAATCTCATAAGAGTCATAAGTCATAAGTTCTTTGTATTCCAAAATAACAAATAATAGTATTGGAAAAGTCATTACAATAAACAATAGTGAAAACGAAGTGAAAAAGTTCTTGATCAAGGTAATGTTAATCTGTTGTACTGTATTGTGATTGTGGTGTTAATCTGCTACAAAGATTATGTCTAATTGATGATACCATAATGATACTTATCACTAATCATTAATACCTAAAAAACCTTAAACATCATTTTGCAACTTTACCAACATAGCAAAACGTAAACTTAGTATGCCTACCTTAATTATATAAGCTGAAAACTTTGTAAAAGATCGTTTTCATAAAATCCACATGAAAAAAATATTGTGGAGTACATATTATTTACCTTGTTGTAGTGATTTGTTAAAATAGAATAGGGATGTTCAACTCATGGCGGTGCATACAGCAGCGTGTCGAATAAAATGGGAAACAGACACGATGAGTTACGTTACATAAGATACAAATCCTTTAATACTTATAATAGAATTCAAATATTCTATCACCTTAGACTATAGAAATTATTTAGAATATATTTGTAAAAATTAGTTTTATTTTTACAAACTCAACAATTTACCAAGTTTCTAAATTTTTTACAACTCTATGGTTGTCTGGTAATTTCCTGTCTGTTTCTACAAATACTTTAAATTTCTCAAATCTAAATTATTGACAGCTCTTGCATAGCATCTAGTTTTGCCTAATGCTGGACATTCGCAAAATGCGACTGGTTTTTGGAACTCGCAGTGGAGTGTGACGCATGGTTTAGCCTTGCGTGGACAACAAAAAGTTTGTTTCCTAGACAGACCACATTCTAAAGATAGTTTACAAAATAGTAGCGTTATACATAGCTAAGACTCCTAATATTAGATGTAGGACTAACTGCTAATAATTTGCTTCTGCTTTGTTTAAAAATCGGGGTTTTTTTTATTAACAAACCATGAAAAATAACGACTCAAGTGATTATTTTTGTTATCAAAATTGTATTACACACATTTCAGACTTTTTCCAGTGAATTTTTGTTCGATAGGGTAATTGGAGAATTTGTCTTACAAAGTTTAAAAAAAGGTTAGTATAAAAAGGTTACATTGCACCCTACCTTAGGGCAAGCTTAGGGGTGTCACATACGAGTATTGTATATCCATCAACGGCTTAGCAAATAAATGTAACTAGAGGTCGTCCAGTGGTCGAAAACTCGACCAAAAATATCTAGTGAACAGATTTCTCTAATTTTCATCACACGCTGTAAATAAAACATATGATTGGAATTTCTTACATTTATTTTGATTTTCTGTTTATATTTCGTGGTATTTCGTCACCAGCATGGCAACCCTTAAAGCCCATGTTAATTTTTTTTATTTCAAATTCATTTTTTTGTGCTTATTTTCGAGCCTATTTTAATTTTTAAAGGGATTCTGCACATCTACAGGAAAATATCTATCTAACAGTATGCGTAGATTTTCTCTGCGATGCACACGATCTGAGAAAAAAGGTTTTAAAGAAACATGCTTGCCTATTAATATATAGATAGATTAGTTCGAATTGCTAAACAGCTGATTACAATAAACATGGTTTATCTATCCTTGATACTCTCAATGGATTAGAAGTGTAGCCGCTGTGAAGGACTTCTAGGTGAAGAATAGGTATACTAATTTAGTATCCAAGCGATGTTTTTGCACGATGATGAAAAGCGGTTTTGCTCATTAATAATGGTTTTATTCACGTTTTTTATTCAAGTGGCAAAGAAATGTAGTAGGCCTACTTACTCCAAGGTCGTTAGTTTGCTGTTTACTTCCCCATTGCAATGTCTTATCTTAAATTACATTAACGACTAAACAACTTAAGTATTATGAAATATTAAATCTCTTCGCGATCTCGTTTGTTCAACAGGCTCTTGAAGTGCAACGCGGTTTCGCATGATAAGATAAGCCAACTATAACATGCAGTTATCACATGGCCTATTTCCTCATTATTCGTTTTACACTGCTACAGCATCTTAAAATTAAGTAATCAGGGACCAAAGGCGAAAACTGAATTTATCGGGAATTGTAAATCCGGCTTTAAAGCCTATGCCAGGTCTGCTCGATTACAAAAACGCATCGAGAGTAACGCACGGAGATTCTCCTGGTTGAAATAAAAAACAAATCTTTCAAGTCTAAGTTATACTTTTAAAAGCATGTACATAATAATTATGCATCGGCGGGGACTTCAAAGTTAGTATAAGCTAAAAACTTGTGAACTAGTTTACGTCTGCTAGAGACAACCTACAGTAGTATTCGTGAAAGGAAAATACAACTACAAAGTACGATTAGACTAGGTCGCTCTATCTCTACCGGTTTGTTTGCAGGCTGCTTGCCAAAACATATGCAAAATCAGACTCTAACCGGTTCCAGACCGGCGAGGGGTGCAAAGGAAATCGGCAAAGTCTCATACATTGTATCGTCTTCAGACTCGGAGTAGATTAGGTAACTGGTTCTGTCCTTCTGTCTGGCTTGCGGTTTGGCTCTCAGCTGTAGACTCCTCCCACAATTCTTACATTACCAATCTGTCCACACAGTGTCTAACATATCTCATCCTTCTCAGATGATTGTATTAAATTCTTTACTATAAATACAATTGTGTGCATTTCACTATTTTTTAATTAACTTGACACTCATTGAACTTGTTTAGGTACACTTGGAATCTTTGAGGATAACAGAAAGTATTTAATGAAAAACATTCCTATTTTTAGAAAATGTTAGTATACACAATTCATTGATGATTTCAATTCCAGTGTGGTCTAAATAAATACACTCCTCAGTATTTTTGGGTCTAGAGAACCTATTACTACATAATCCCCAATTTTATCAAACACACTTTTTAGCGAATTTCCCGTGTAGGGAATAAACTATTTCCGTAGGTCTCATGGTAAGACCTGGACCCGGGACCGATTAACTTTTCCGTTTTGAGATCCCCAGAGGCCTTAAACACTATCCGGTCAAATTCATATACTGTAAACGATAATTCAAGCAAAAATGATCCGATTTTGATAAAATTTAGTATAAAGGTGTAAACCTCATATTCAAACGAGTTGGCAAACCAGCAGAATCAGACTATGGGAACGGGGGTTTATGGGGTAAAATGGGGTTTTCCCATTTTTCATCGTAAAACGTAAAATTTTGCTCATAAAAACACATAATTTTGTGGATTGAAGCGTTGTTGTATGCCTTATGGTTACAAAGAAAATTCCAAAAAGGAGTAAATTTTAAATTACCATGTTATTCTTAAGCAGAATAAATAAATTGTTATAGCTTCCTTGTCTATGGAAATATTTTAATGAAATTTGGAAAATTGGTTTACTTCATACTAAGCTATCAATATTTCAATAAAACTACACCTTATTTTTCCTGTAGCAACAAACTTAGTACTCATTATAATTAATGATATTTAAATAGGAAGTACGTCTGACAATTTTAAGGGAATAATTTTATGATGGGTTAGCCTCTGGATCGAAAATTGCAATATAAAATGGTTTAGGTTACCTTTTGCGTCGAACGATCCTTGTGTAGTAAGTGATAATTTATGTAGTAAGGAATAATTTTGTGGAATTTCAGTCATATGGAAATTTGCTTAGTCTGCAGGTTTGCTGTGGTGGGGGTATTATTATTTTTAAAGGTATAAAGTTGTTAAAAACTGATAAACTTAAATTACAAACACAATTACTATTGTTGAGAGATCTAAATTGGTCTATTACTGTAATTTATTGATAAAAATGTATATGATTATGATGCTACCTAATAATTCCATAATAAATTAAACTGATAAGTAGGTCAGCTGGTCAGACATTACAGATAAATAAACAATCCTGTGGGAATTTCCATCAGGTTTAAATTATTGTACAGTACCATACACATTCATGCTTACTTCAAGCTTCTTCCCACGCTCAGCTGCTTACTGCTTAAATAGAAGCATCTTCTGCCAGAGTCAATCCCAATCTACAAGTTACCTTTAAAAAACTCTTGTTCAGTCATAAATAGTATGGGTGTGTGAAAGGAAAAATATACAAAATCTCAACAAAAATGGTGATTAATTAAACAAGATAACCAATTAATTAGTTTAATATTACTTTTAACTTTGGAAAGGCAAGATTACTTAAATTTAGAACTGAAAAGGCCTAATACAACATCATTTACAATACATATCACACTATATAACGTTATTCATTCTTACCATGAATAGCAAAATACAATGGTTTGTAAATATAAATACCCCCGCCGCAGCAAACCTGCCGACTAAGCGAATTTCCATTTGACTGAATTGATTTTCAATTAAATCTATTTCAATAACATTAGGTTTAAAAAGTACCTAGGTTTGCTGCTACAAGGAAACTAATGAAGTATGTTTGTTAGTAAAATATTAATAGCAGTATGAAATAAATAAATTTTCCAAGTTTGATCAAAATACATCCATGAACAAGTAGACTACATTTTATAATTTTCTCCATAAGAATAACATGGGAATTTTAAATCTAAATTTTTTTGAATTTTCTCCGTTACCAATTATTGTACAAAAACACTTTAATATACTAAATTATTTTTTTAAGCTCTTTAAAAAGGTCTTAAGAGAAATTGGGAAATTTTGTGTTTTGAGGGTCAAAAATTAGAAAAACCATTTTTTATCCCATAAAACCGTAAAACCCCGTTGCCATGCTTGTTAATCATGCTTGTTCAAGTTTCTCGCCTTACACCTTTAAACCGAATTTAATCAAAATCAGACAAAAATTACTCAAGTTATCGCGTTCACGGACATATATATATATATACATATATAAAAATTTGAATGAATGGTGTTTTTGGCCTCTGGGAACATCAAAATGAAAAAGTAAATCGGTCCTGGCCCTATGTCTTACAGTACCACCTATGGTAATAACTACTTCTCTATAGGGAAATTCGCTAAAAATGTAAGGAAACTAGGCTACAATTTTTTTTCGTTTTGTGGTGAAATAAGCAGGTTATGTAAATAGTGAGAGAAATCCTGTAGTCTTTACATAAACAATGATACAGTTACAAGATCCAAGATTATGACCATATCCCACACACTACCACTATGCAGGATAGAGTTAAAACTTGTTCTTCTATTAGTCAATGGAAATGTAAACTACTTTCCTTGCAGGTTCTGTAGAGTAGAGCATTCATTATTCAGTTACTCAATAGTAACGAAATAGTTCATACAATATATAAATTCAAATTTATTTTAAAAATTGACATCCTACTACACATTGTAGTCTGCTGTAGTACAAATAATAATATGACATACACATTTTACAAGTTTGTTCAAACCTAAATTATGATTATTGTTATATAGGTGGTTTCTTATAATTTTAATATAACATTTTATAGCTGTCAAAGATATTACAGTTAGATATAGCACTTGAGTTTCTTCCAAAATTGCTGGACTTGTTTTAGGAATCGTTCCTCTTGAACCATGAGTACCTAATCCATAAACTTCAAATTTTGATATTTTATATTTTTCTGAAATATAGGGGATGGTTTTCTTATATATTTTTACCTTTTCTTCATTAACTTCCTTTGGCTCACTTTCATTTGTCTGGAATGTTTGGGGGTCAATAATGAGACCACCTTAATCTCTTCCCTTGACTATAACAATAATGTCACTCCCCCAGAGCCCTCTTCTTCTATAGCTGTGCTCTCTTCATAGACCTCGTAACCTTTCTTTCTGAATTGATCAGCTACAGTAGACTCCCTCTTATCCGTACTCCTTGTTAAAACGTACCGTTTAAATGCATACTGTATATAGTATTTAACTTAAATTTAGGAGAGCTTTGTATTTAGACACGTGATTACTGGTCTCAAATCTTTCCCACGAGAACGGTCGTTTCAGTACCGCCCACTTCCTGCCGATCTACTCCGGTTAAACCAATGTGCTGATAAAAATTGTCCGGTTAAAGAGATGTCATTTCTGCCGAGTGTAGTCCGGTTAAACCGATGTCCGGTTAAACCAATGTCCGGTTAAAAGGTGTCCGGATAAGAGGGAGTCTACTGTATGATTTTTCTGATCGTATGGTGGCGGGTATTCTGAATAAGACTACAATTTTTGGAAAATTCACACATTTCTACAAAATCTGATCGATTAATGTATTTTTATGACCAGTTCCTATTAGGATGGAGTTAAAAAAGTAAAATACTAGACAGTTTTCAAAAAGTACAATTTAATTCAGCCTATTAAGGAACACAAGTTATAGTTATGCAACTGGAAAATACCACTGAGCTTTGAGGAATTGATATACTGTAGTTCAACCGTGAAAACAAATTTATCAAAGTTTAGTTATCTGTTTTGTTTTAGCTCAATGCTGACGCAAATTTTAATCCAGAATTCTTATTTAGGAAGCAGGAGGCATGATAGTCAGTGATAACATTGTTATTTTGAATTTATTTTCATGGGTAGTAATAATAAACTCAAAAGAAAACATTTTGAAGGGTTTATTTTGAGCTCCAGTGGTATATATACCCGTAAATGTGGTAATACTAAGAAAAACAACAAAACCATTCTGAATCTTCACTTTTGTTTAACAAATATTTTAATTTTTTATACCAGTGTAGAAAAATTTGGAAAAAGTTATTTTTTATTTTCCTCCAAGAAGTTCAAGGAAAATTTTTTATCAATGTGCTAAATAAAATCTTTCCACAGGGACAGCTTCCTCAGAAGAATTGGAATGTTTCAAACTGTTTTTGATTTGTGATCAAGGTTTGAGAAGATTATATTGAGGCAGTTAAAATGTCAAGTAATTGCTTGGAAGGGTGGCTTAAAGTTTTAATCAACTTTAATAAGTGTACAACATCATAGTCTGAAAAAAAAACACTCAGAAATATAGTTAGATTTAGTTGAAAATATGAAATTAGAACAGAAGAGAAGGAATATAACCCTCCCCCCCCACGAAGATTAATTCCCTTGTAAGCAAGTGAATTTAATGGAAGTATACTAAGGAAAATATTAGGAACAAACTCCTGCTGGAAAGTTGCTAGTGTATTATAACTGTTAATTTACACTAAAAACATACACTCAATACTTTTAATGCATTTTTTACACTTTTATGAATTAAGTGAAGCCAAATAATGACATTAAGTTAAAAATATAATTGGTTATCTGGTTCTAGGAGTTACTACAAATGTTCGTAGTGTTTGTATTGGAGGTACACAGTTTATGTAAGTACATTTTTAAACTTGGGTAAATGGGTTTATTATACTGACTAGTTAAAATATTGAGGTTAATTAATGTAATTTGGACAAGAACTGTAATATAATGATAACAAAAATACTCAAAGACAAAAGAACAGTTGAAGAAAGGTGACTTCCAGTAACAAAATATCCAAATGTGTTGCTTCAAAGCAATTACATTTAGTTGAATCTTTTACAGCTAAGAAAATATAAAATTTATCAAACATGTTTCAAAACCCCGCAAAGATTGATCCAAATAAATGTAATTCTAACTCAATAATAAATTAACATGGCTTTTAAAGACCATCAGTTCAGAATAATATTTTGCAATGCAAATAAAGAAGCTGGGCAAACACTTGAGATCTTACTCAGATTATTTTTCTTCATGTTTGTCACCTGTTCACCAGTTCACTAGTTTCCCAGTTCACAAGTTCATGAGCTCACCAATTCACTAGTTAACCAGTTTACTAGTTCCCTATAGTTCAATTACTTCACCAGTTCACTATTGTTCACCAGTTCACCAGTTCACCAGTTCAGCCCCTGTTCCTCCTATGCTGTATAACAGTCTCATGTATCCAGTTATGGTAGAAGGACACTCTAGTGTAGACGCCAGGGACGTCTGCTCTGCCACAGCCGACCCCGAAGCTGACAATGCCTACCTGGTACCAGCGACCTCGCTCTTCACACACCAAGGGTCCGCCTCCGTCACCCTGCACATGAGAGTATCATACAAGTGTGTCTGTGGAAATCGCTGAAGTTTGAGGATTTTGCTACACACAGCTTACTCAGAAGTGCAAAGTCTTTAGAGTCAAAAGGTATGCAAGCGTCTTCAGTATAGTATTGTGAAATTTCACCTCACCTCTACTAAGCCTCATCAACATGAAAGATTGTTATTTTGTTTATTTGGTTGGCTAGAAATAATGAAGACAAACTGTATATAATCCGATAATGTTGATTTTTAAAATCCTTGCTTATGTGATTGTGCTTTCTAATATAACCAACTTATTTTTAAATCTCTGTCCAGTTTAGTCCTAACAAATTTTACAATTTTATTCAATAACTACATAAAAAGCTGGGACTTTTAAGCTCAGGTTGGTTTTAAGGTGGTTTTTTTGCCTATCCACAATCAACATTGCTTCGCACCTAAGTACGGGATTTATCCAGCAAAGCAAGGAGTTTAGGAGTGAGCCGTTATAGTAAAAGTGTGAACGTAACCGACAACATGTAGTGATCATTAACCAGGACCCAAACCATGGTCTTGTAGTCCGCTGCACATGTGACTGAGACAAAGGACACACCAGAAAATATTTTTAATAAATTAAGAAAGTTCCTTAGAGGAGTTTCAGGTGTAGTTTATTAACTTACATCACAAGCATCCTTGCCCTCTGCCCCAGCACAGATAGCCGTTGGGGAGAGTGAAAATCTGGCTCCAAAACTGGTCCTTAGAGCTGCCTCACACTCACTGTTCTGCCACAGAGGGACTGAGATCTCTTTCAGAACTACGGAATGGCTCGAGTCTACAGCAAGAAACACAATATAGAAAACATCATTCTTCTATACTTAATATCAGCTCAAACTCAGTAAGTCAATGGGACACCGAGAAAATGGAATCATGGATTTTGATTGGCCAGAGAAAAAATTAACAGTGAAACCTTTTTAACAAAGTGATTAATCTACACATAGAAATGTGCCTTATTACGAGTGAGCTATACACATTTTTACCCCTTGGTAGCTTACTCAGTATTCTCCCAGGATTTTGAATTGTAGAAAAAGGAGGATAGCAGCTAGCTTACCTTGAAAGAAAGTGTAGGTAGGCCCATAGGACATGTAGAAAATACAAACTGTGTACACAATATTTCGTCCCCTGAGGGACTTTGTCAAGTGTAGAATAAGAGTTTACAAATTACAAAATGATAATTTGTAATTTTGTAATTTGTAAACTATTTCTCAACACTTCACAAAGTCCCTCAGGGGACGAAATATTGTGTGCACAGTGTATTTTATACATGTTCTATGCCCTACCTACACTTTCGAGGTAAGCTAGCTAATCCTCCTTTTTCTACAATTCAAAATCCTGGCTTAGAGCCTTTCCTTGAACAAAACTATCAGTATTCTCCCAGCACTTTTACCTAATTACTTTTTCCCCAGGTTGTCTTAGGATAATGTGCTGGGGGAAAGAGCTCAGTATCAGGGCCCGGTACTGAGTACGTTCCCCCACTCTTTTGGGGAAAACGTGCGCTTATTAGGGAAGACACTCGGGCAGCAGGGAATCAGTTGGGCCTCCGGGCCAAACATCACTGCATGGGCGTGTTGAGCCCACACTGGCTGGACGGGCGTGTTGAGCCCCAAGCACTCCTTTACCTTTCCCTCCGGTACAGGATGGGTGTGATGAAGCAACAGTATTTTTTTCCTTCTCTCCGGTACAAGATGGGCGTTTTGAGCATGCACTGACTGGACGGGCGTGTTGAGCCCTCGGCACTCCATCTTTACCTTTCCCTCCGATACCAGGATGGGCGTACTGAGCCTCCAGTACTTTTTCCCTTCTCTCCAATACAGGACGGGCGTGTTGAGCCCCCAGTACCAAGTAGTATTCAATAAACAAGAAAGTTTGTATTTCAATCACTGAGTTGTCATTTAACTCAGGACAAACCAAGTTGTTGAGTTAAAAAATAGGAGTGTGAATGAACTTTTCTCCATCAAAATGAAACTTCCTTACACATTATGCAAAGTAAACTTTTGTATACTGTATAATCGTTACCGGTACATTTAATCTGGAAGAAACATCTTGATATGATGCATTTATGTCAATATTCACACATGAAACCATCACAGGAGATTAGATTGAAGTATAAGCTTCGGATGATGTGGAGGGACCCTGGGTCCACCACACCCTCACATAATTCCAGGAGAATATAATTTCAAATCCTGAGGCTGCAAACCAATTGAAACTGCCTTAAGATAAGTGGAAATTGTTCTTTGGCTAAAGGTTTGTTAACAATTGTGCTTTCACTGTTCTTCTATGGGTTTTATAATTTCTTATCTCTTCCTTCTGTGTTATCCACACCAGTATTATTTATTGTTTTTATTACTTCACTAGCTGCCATGTTTATTTAAGTATGTATATGTGTATATGGATGTCCATATTTTATTCATCGTTTTACCAGAACATGAAATAGCCTAAATCCATGAAATTTTCTAAACCTACAAAATACATATTTTGAAAACTCACTAGCCTACATCTTTACCAACTCCACATAAAAGTTGGAAATGACTCTAAGCCACTGTGAGAGACTACCACCAACTACTACTATACTGTCCAATAAAGACTATCAGAAATGTGAACAAGAACAATCCTCACCTTCTGAGTGTTTCCCCCACCCTGTGACATAGCAGGTCTTGTTCTTGGGTAAAATCAATTGGTCAGAAGGAACACACACTATGTCTATGTTGGTCCTTCTTCTGGAGGCTTTCTCCATACGGACCAAGGCAAGGTCGTGGACTAGGGTCTTGTTGTCGAAGTTGGGATGAACGACAATCTGAAATTTAGATATCGAGTGATTGAAATGAAAAAGTAACACTTACAAAATTTGGTTTGACAATAAGGTGAGGACTAGGTGGAGGCAAATACTGGAGATCGGAATGGGGAATTACAAACCGTTTGTCATGCAGCGATGAGTGGAGTTTCAGGCGCATGTGGTGACTCTTCTTCGAAATACCAAGTCTTTATGGTATAAGCGAAGCTGGCCCTAAATGGCTTAGTGTCATTGGATTATGATTTCTCACAGGAAATGTTACATATGCTTACGGAGGCTTTTAAAAATAACTAGAGGTCGTCTAGTGGTCAAAAACGTCACCGTAAATATGTAGTGTACAGACTATAATTAAAACATGTGACATCATCTTCGTCTCCTCTGATCGCAGTGAAATAGTGAAGATCTTATGAGTTTGTGGAGACATCCTAGACAATCCTGAACATCTTCCACGAACGTGGATGAATAGTGACAACTCCTACTTTAACGTCGAAATACCGGTAGTGTAGATCTTTTGCGGTCGCAAAGATTTCATCAACATCGGATCATGACAAAACAGATTATGGGAGAAATAAATTTATCAAGAGAAAAAAAAAGTGAGGCCCCCTCCTAGGCCGATGCCCCCGGCAACCGCCGTTAAGAAAATACGGCCCTGAATAGCATTGATATTCTTTTTCCCAGCAGTCACTACACCACAAGTTTAAATGATTCTGCAAAATTGTTAAGCTACAAACCTGTGCAACGTTCCTCTCTTCATGCTCTGTGGGTTCATCTGTTGTTGTGACGTCATGTTCTCCCAGTCGCACCTTCAACTGCTGGAATGATCCTAGGCTGAAACATCGATAACAACTTTATCAAAGTATTCATGATGTTATCACCTTACTGGGTTGACTAGTTTGTAGACGTTACTTATTGAAAGCTTGCCAAAGCTAAATGTTTGTCAAAATCATACTGAAATATAACTAATGACGAAAGCCAAAACAAGGCATCATGCAGTTTGTTTTAAAAGAGATGACATATTCCTACAATACTTGAGAGTACCATTTACTAGAGGTTTTACACATAGGCCTTCTTAATTCTTAACAATTTTTAGATGTGATGTAAGATAGAAAATGTTTGATTAAAGATGGATTCAAACTCTTATTTGGAACATAAGAGAGAACAAGATTATTTTGAAGTCTGAGGATTTAGTTAAATTGTTTTATAATGAATATTTTAAAATTACTGGTGTTGATTAAACATAATTATTGTGATTGTCTAGTCAATGGTATAGACAGATAAAAGCGACCAGCTTTTGCTGTTTTATAAAGTGATTGCTAATTATAGAGGACTGTACATTCAATAGCAGAAACTGTAGACTTTTAAAATATTTTTTATAACAGATGAGTTACTCACAACTTGTCTACACAGTGAGCTGCTGTCAGGACCCAGGACTCATCTATCAGAGAGGCTCCACACACATACACTGCATTCTCTCTCTCCAGTAAGGCTGCCTGTAACATGAAGCCTTGTTGTTACAATAAACACTCACAACTTGTCTACACAGTGAGCTGCTGTCTGCTGTCAGGACCCAGGACTCATCTATCAGAGAGGCTCCACACACATACACTGTATTCTCTCTCTCCAGTATGGCTGCTTGCTGCCTGTAACATGAAGCCTTGCTGTTACAATAAACACTCACAACTTGTCTACACAGTGAGCTGCTGTCAGGACCCAGGACTCATCTATCAGAGAGGCTCCACACACATACACTGCATTCTCTCTCTCCAGTAAGGCTGCCTGTAACATGAAGCCTTGCTGTTACAATAAACACTCACAACTTGTCTACACAGTGAGCTGCTGTCAGGACCCAGGACTCATCTATCAGAGAGGCTCCACACACATACACTGCATTCTCTCTCTCCAGTAAGGCTGCCTGTAACATGAAGCCTTGCTGTTACAATAAACACTCACAACTTGTCTACACAGTGAGCTGCTGTCAGGACCCAGGACTCATCTATCAGAGAGGCTCCACACACATACACTGCATTCTCTCTCTCCAGTAAGGCTGCCTGTAACATGAAGCCTTGTTGTTACAATAAACACTCACAACTTGTCTACACAGTGAGCTGCTGTCTGCTGTCAGGACCCAGGACTCATCTATCAGAGAGGCTCCACACACATACACTGTATTCTCTCTCTCCAGTATGGCTGCTTGCTGCCTGTAACATGAAGCCTTGCTGTTACAATAAACACTCACAACTTGTCTACACAGTGAGCTGCTGTCAGGACCCAGGACTCATCTATCAGAGAGGCTCCACACACATACACTGCATTCTCTCTCTCCAGTAAGGCTGCCTGTAACATGAAGCCTTGCTGTTACAATAAACACTCACAACTTGTCTACACAGTGAGCTGCTGTCAGGACCCAGGACTCATCTATCAGAGAGGCTCCACACACATACACTGCATTCTCTCTCTCCAGTAAGGCTGCCTGTAACATGAAGCCTTGCTGTTACAATAAACACTCACAACTTGTCTACACAGTGAGCTGCTGTCAGGACCCAGGACTCATCTATCAGAGAGGCTCCACACACATACACTGCATTCTCTCTCTCCAGTAAGGCTGCCTGTAACATGAAGCCTTGTTGTTACAATAAACACTCACAACTTGTCTACACAGTGAGCTGCTGTCAGGACCCAGGACTCATCTATCAGAGAGGCTCCACACACATACATTGCATTCTCTCTCTCCAGTAAGGCTGCCTGTAACATGAAGCCTTGTTGTTACAATAAACACTCACAACTTGTCTACACAGTGAGCTGCTGTCTGCTGTCAGGACCCAGGACTCATCTATCAGAGAGGCTCCACACACATACATTGCATTCTCTCTCTCCAGTAAGGCTGCCTGTAACATGAAGCCTTGTTGTTACAATAAACACTCACAACTTGTCTACACAGTGAGCTGCTGTCTGCTGTCAGGACCCAGGACTCATCTATCAGAGAGGCTCCACACACATACACTGCATTCTCTCTCTCCAGTAAGGCTGCCTGTAACATGAAGCCTTGTTGTTACAATAAACACTCACAACTTGTCTACACAGTGAGCTGCTGTCTGCTGTCAGGACCCAGGACTCATCTATCAGAGAGGCTCCACACACATACACTGTATTCTCTCTCTCCAGTATGGCTGCTTGCTGCCTGTAACATGAAGCCTTGTTGTTACAATAAACACTCACGACTTGTCTACACAGTGAGCTGCTGTCAGGACCCAGGACTCATCTATCAGAGAGGCTCCACACACATACATTGCATTCTCTCTCTCCAGTAAGGCTGCCTGTAACATGAAGCTTTGCCTTGTAAAAGTTCCAGCTAGTACCCCTATTGTACAACCCAATAACTGAGAAACCAAAACTAATCACATACCTTATAGCTCACGATCAATCTACAAATCATATATTCAATGATTACCATTTGATGGATCTTTTAATACTTTTAAGGGGTTTCCACAGATGATCTGAGCTTAGGTTGTATTCACACCTTTTTGAATTCTTACAGGTCAAGAGGTAGGAACAGTGCTGCAGTTCAACATACTATAGGTTCTCCTTCAGGTTAGAACCACTATTGATGCAAGAGTTTAAGGAGAAAAACGGAACTTTGATAACACTGCAAGAAGCAAGATTTTCAGAATAAAAACAATAGGTAAAACCATAAACCATTTGTGCAAATCCCTGATTAGCTGGTACTCCTATGAATATGTTAATCTAACCTCACTTGATCAAATTTACTCTTTAAAAACCTCCTTTACAAGAGCATATGGGAGTAAACTGGTAACACTAGGTGACTCACATGCCAGGGCCACTCGCCGGGGCCGGCCACTCCCTGGATGCCAGAGTCTGCTCCCTTGCGACCACACGAGGAGTGAGAGGAGGTGCCGAGTCTGGGAGGTCGAGGGAAGCAGCACACGCTGGACTCCGTCAGTCCACAGTATGTTGTTGGCACTCCACCCCTGGGACAATTGGCCAATTGGACAATTTGACGATTTATTTCTGGTTTGGACATGCACTCTCTTACACCAGCCCTGACTAAGTCAAAGTGTACATACATCACTTGGGAAAGTTACCTTACAAATCACAAACTAAGAAAAATCTTTTTGTTTGCTAAAAATAAACATGTTTGCTTAGAACAATTTGACACAGAGAAGTGGGGTGAACATATGTGCAAGTAGTAATGTAGTAATGTGTCTTGTGGGGTTTTTAGTAAAATGTGGTTTTCATTGTTGGCAGCCTCTGGAACGTATCCAGCAATCCAGCAATGTAAGGGGTGAGCCAGTACAGAACAAGGGTGAATTGTACTAGTAAAAAGTAGTGGTAGGTACCAGGATCCGGACCCACAACATCTCCAATTGACGGATAAAACGGTCCGTAAATGGTCCGATAACATGGTACGGACAGATAAAATGTTATCCGTCCGTATGGGTCTTCATGTATGTGTCGTCGTGTATGTGTCATCGTGTGTATGTGAACTAAATGTCTACCTGACGAAGCTACAATAAGTGGATTTTGATGTTCCTGTACTACGACAGTTTGACAATGGTGTTCTGACGAAACATGTAACCACAAAGTACAAACTACAATTTTGGAACGGCAGACGAGGAATAACCTTCACCTTATATTAGTCTATAGCAGTTTCGAGGCTACAACAATGGATTTCAAAAATATAATTTACATTTTGAATTATCAATGTGTAGCTAACTATTGTAAAAGGTCCTACAAAACAGGCAGGATTTTGCATTCCACAGAGACCCATTGGTTATAGGAGATGTTTGAACCCATTCCTTCAAGACAAAATATCCAAGCTCTGACCACTAGATCAACTGCAAGCTATTACTTTAGCTGCACCTCATTTGTTGAATGTTAATTGGCTATATTGAATTTACTTTAATGTAAGCTGAACCACAGCAAAATATATTTCTTTCAATAAAGGTTCGGATGTAAGTGGATATTCAAAATATCAATGTAGTTTCTTACCCAAGGACGCAGTTCCAGTACTCTTTGCACTGACAGGTCTGAACTGTTTCTACTGCAAGTGTAGAGGAAAGGCCCACTAGCAGTAGCACAGAAGTCAATATGTTCCTGGAAAAACCAATTGAGTTAACCGCTATATGTAAAAATAAATAATCAGTGGCAAAATAATAGAAATAGACTTTGAAAATAAACCTTAACTTGAATAGCTTTTAAAACAAAGGTTACAATGGCTTTTACTGTATTTGAATCTTAGCTTTCTTCCTCCCAGAAGAAAAAATAGCATTATTGTTATTCTCAGTTCACTGGTTAAATTACAGCCTGCAGTAGCTCGACGCAACCTCAACACTAGCCTGTGTAGCAGTGCTTGCATTCATAACTAGAAGGCGTTCAAGAACTCCACTAATTGCTGCTACAAATTTTCAACCGGCCCATTTTCTACTTACAACCATACTGCACACTGAAAACATCATTGTATTGTAGGTAAAAAAACATGGTTTTGGGTTATAACTCTCACCATAATATTGTACTATACTAAATATCTCAAAATGTCTGAAAATAGGATGGTAAACTGATATAATTAGTAAAATCCTACTTTATAAACTGATAAAAAGATATAATACTCATATCGAAGTTTATGAGAAAACTGATACAGTTTAATGATCTAATAATGACACGTTTTATAAGAACAGAATATAATATACTCAAACTCAATTATTTAAAACTTTAAAGACACCTTAACTTAATTTCAAATCTAAAAAAATCATGGTTGCCCCCTTGACATGAATTCATTAAATAAAAAATATTTGTCATCACACTACAATGATTTTAGACTTTTACAAACGTTAATTGGATGCGGGCAGTGGACAATTTAGAATTGCTGCCCATGCCAGCTGTAATCGTAATTTGGGGACCGAGCAGGATTTGCGGCCCTAGGGCCGAAAATCAGCCGTTCGCAACATTAATGAATATTAAAAATACACATGCATTGTAAAAGACTCGTTTTATTGTCACCACTCCTTAGCAACTATTTATTATTACTAGTGTCCCTGTTGCTCGAATTCGAGCAATTGTTAGACGTTATTTTAAAGCGAATAACATCCATAATTTCTGATGACTTTAAAAGATTCGACTCAAAGATCATGGAAATACTCAAGATCTACATAACAGATCGATATAATCAACATTTCTTGTAAATATCTTATCATTTTTCCAAAGCTGATCTTGTTTTTTAGTGTTTTCTACCAATAGCCCATTCATAGCCGCATTAGGTTGTCCATAATATAACGATTGTAAATTCTAAAAAAAAAATTCTATTTGTTTTCCTTTGGTGGTGTTCTATGAATTTTCTATGTTTCCATAATATGCAAATCGGCTCTTTCAATGATTACTACGAAATGCAGCACAGTGTTAATTCAGTTTTCTTTTTAGTACTGTATATCAATTTATCCAGGCTCTCTCGCTTTTTTCCATTGTAATATTTACGCCAACCCAAATGAAAAAGTAAACTATTTCATTTAAACCAAGTCAGGAGATGTTTGTAGCAAACTGTTAAATTAGCAATCTTGTTGACTGTTTACAATTAACATATGTTCTTCTTCTCACTTTTAATTACTGACAACAGCTGGAGTTTCATAACCATTTTTGTTTCCCATGTTAATCTTATGGAGAAATACGAAAATTAAAAGGACCCTAGGGCCTCACTCTCTAATTATTTGCCTAAAAAGAAAGTTTCCTGCACAACTTCACGCTACGCTCTTCCCAATGACACCAAAAACATGTCAATCGGTTTAGTAGTTTCGGAGGAGTAATTGTCACAAAAATCCTGCTTGCGTATTAAATAAGCAAATAAATAAGTAAATAGATTTTTACTGATTTCTCTAGAAAATTCTTCACATAACCTTAAACTTGTAGTTGTGTAGAATGGTAGTGTGCATTATTGTTACATTCTCTACATTTTGTATAGTGTGGTGAAAAATAGCGTTCGTACAACTTGCTGTAAGGGTTTTGCGGCTCTCGGTCGTTTTAAGTTCTCGACTTCGCCTCGAACTTGCCCAATTGTCAATAGTTCGACATATCGTATCAATAGTAGGCCTATACACCCAAGCATGTACACTAACACAATTATAGACGAAACAATGAAATCACTTACTAAACAGCTGCTTGCTGGAAAAAGTGTTTTGTCAACCCTCGCTCATTTGAGATCGGGTGTGTTTTTTTGCTTGTGTTTTTCAACACAAAACTTAAGCTCGGTCCTAGTGATGAAATATACTAATTCCATACAGTAACGTAAATGATGATGAAACAAACAATTAATGACATTATTATTATTGTCCCATGGACAATATGCTAAACGTAGTACTGTACGTTGGTGTTTATGTTACATAATGAACAATGCATTAAATGCCGTACAGTAGTTTATTTAAAAATTCCTTTAAAATGTGCCACTATTTACTTTATATTAAGTTTTTTGCACAAAAATACATTGGTAATTTTGTAATTGGTTACAAACCACTATACTCAATTAGCATAATGCGATCAATATGACATATCACCACTGTCACTGCTATTAAGACAATATTGGCTTCTAGGTGAGTATTATAAGCTGAATATGAATGAAAGCTGAGTGTAAAATTGAGCGAGAGGTTTTTGATTGTTTTTTTATTTGAAATTGATATCTTGGTTGCTTTTTTATTGACTATATATCAGACGCTTCTTTAGTCAGGACCATTTGAGCCCATCGAGGTATCAGGACCTTTGGAAATACTAATTAAATAATAATTTAATCTGAAATGGTGACCATGCGAAGGTGTAGGTATTTCAAGCCAAGTATGAATGGAGATGAGTGGCGCGATTTTGTTGTCTGGTTACTGTCTAGGCTGACTGTTAATTAATAGCTCTTACAGCCCATAGCAATTAAGGAACCTACAGCTTATAGTGGAATCCGAACCACATTTTTGCCTTGTAATTATTTACGAATTGGTCTAATTATCAGGGCAGTACCCACTAGTGCGGACGTTAATCCACACCAGGGAGTATCGCATCCACAGATTATGCATATTTATCCAAAATTCTTGACCTCCAAGTAGCTGGATTACAGGACGACGCCACGGCAAATAATCGGAAAACGTGCTGAATTGCGGGTTCTTGCCACACTACATGATTAGATAAAATTAAAACATTAAGACAATTAAATCGTCCAAGAAAACAAGGTTTTACCAGTCAGGGGTAGTATAACAAACCATTAACGCATACTGAAGCCATAATAGTATTTTCATAAAGAGATTCATAAAAGACAAAGCTTAGTAACAGCTGAGAATGAGCAGCTCACCGTACTTCCTGATTATTTGCATAATTTACTTTTACTTTCCCATAGTATGCTGGTACCCTTCTGTTCCCACCATTTCCCCACACAGAGGCACAATTAGCAATCTGTGTGCAGGAAGATAAAGGGAACTACTTTAGTGATCGCTAGACGGGAAATGTCTTCCGGCAAGTGGATACTTGAGTAAATGAAATATTATATTGGCAGCTAAGAAAGTTGACTTCCGCTTGAGTATGGACTAGTTTATGGCCCTACCGATGTTCTTAAGCGCATAGTAACAGTTGCCAATATTTTGTCATATAAAATATGTGTGGCCAGCAAGATGCATGAATCGATTTACTAAAATTTAATGCATATCGTTGGTCCTGTCATTTTAAAGCAAAATATATCTCTCTATGAAGCAAAACTAGATCTATTTTTCCAACTTAAGCCAACCAACCTAGTACTGCTTATAAACGCCGATCGTTCAAGTCAAGACTTAATTGTTTCATAACCCACCGACATTGGAGAAAAATCGGTTTCACTAAGGTCACTCTTTATGGGTAAACGGTGAGGCACCTACTGCTCTTGTTGGATTTCTGTCGATGACCTAAATACGTTTATATGATAGTACTGGTGATTCTATACATCTTTCGACATGGACGTACAACAATCAATCCGGTGGCTTGTTTGATCTCTTGTTAGTTTACAGCAAATTATATCTAAATTATTTCGAAATTCGACACAAAAAACCTTCATGATTCTCAAGGCTTAGTTGAAGTACTTGCAATTTCAATATCCTAAAATTCAAAGCCAAATCCACACTTATCTAAAAACAATTTTCGACTGTACGTATAGTTAGTACAGGTTTAAATTTGGTACCGTAATTGTGGGTACTTTAATCAATACAATAGCTTTTGGTTTCCAAAGGTATGGTACCAACCAAACTAAGAAACGACCGTGGAAAAATATTCAAACCCATTTATATCTAAAATTCTAACCCATACTGAGCCCCAAGATTACGAAAAACTACGTATTTTAAGTTTCTACATTCTAAATTAGTTGGGATTTCTCACGGTGTGGTATTTAAACCACATAATTACGACTCGACGTCTAAAATGTTGACTCTTGAACTAGATTTGGGCAATCTGTGCGGATCGTGACTCCATTCACCTTGTGAGTCACAGCTGTTAGTCCGAGACGTACCTCCCAGCTGATCATGTGAGATGCAACATTTCTTGAGGCCTGACTTAATACTTCGTTGAATAAATAAAACCAGCTGAGACGAATATGATAATATAACATTTTATTTGTGCATTTTAGACAATTTTTTTTATTTTCCTACATTTTAAATTTGCATTTTCAGGATATATAGAGGAAGCGATTTGTTTGAACAAGCATAACTAGTTTATAGCTCAGCGATAAAGGACACAGATTATTTGCAATCAGTTAATTTTAGAACTAATAATACAAATTTGATTTAGGTCTATATCAATCAATAGTCAACAATGAGTAATGAACAATCGGAGCAATTAATTGCAATCAAAACAGCATATCAATGTATTTTAATTATCTCGTTGTATCCATGGAAACCAATATTGATGCTAGAAATGCCATAGGCCTAAAGAAACTTTAAAGTCCTGGGACAACGGTCAAAGTCTTTTCTAGGTGTCTTTTTGTTTTTTATCTGGGCACGAACCTGGGATTGTTTTTCACATTACTTCAGGCTAGACCTAGGGGTTGTGGCATTATCACTTAGATAAAATCCATTGGTGACTTGGCGGGGATCGAACATGGGTATACACGTACTTACTATGCTCAATAATTAGTCTATTTGATGTAGACCTACCACAAGTACAGTTATAGGCGATTTCTATTACGACTCCTTTAAGACATTATTCTATATTGAGAGTTCAAAATAAAGGAAATTAATTAAACACTCTCCAATAAATAAAACAATAAACCAACATTGTGGATATTGGAATAAATAACACCAGTTTTAATTTCACCAAATCTGCAATAGACATGACACACGTTATTTATGTTTATTCCAGACTTTCGACCCTTTAAAGTTGTTACCAATGTTAACAATTCAATTGACTCCGAAAGAAAGTTTAAGTACAAACATAACGAAACCTAAAGATTAGCACTAGTTCATGACGGGCTTATCCCAACTCCGCGCGGTGGTCAGAAATCTGTCAAAACCGACTGTCCAACTCCGCGCAGTGGTCACTTCGGGTCCCTCGCGGCACATGCCCAACTCCGCGCAGTGGTCAATTTTGGCTCTCACAGCCCTGACGACTGAGAGTTTGTGCTCGAAGTTTGAAATTGTGATATGTTCATCATTTATAAGGAAGGGAAAGTGAAAAGGTATACCCAAAACAGGAGACGAAGCTTAAAAACCACTAATATGAGAAGTTTTAAAAAGCTCGTAAGAAAGAGTGACTGTAAGTTTATGTTCCAAAGTCTACAATACTCAATCATTCATATTAGCACTGGGTTTATAAGCTTGCTGATAAACTTGAGTACCAAATTCAAAAATTTTAGTCTTGTAAACAACCACAGATTGCTTCAACAAATTGGCTGTAATCTCTGTTTCATAAAACAGTTAGCTATACACCTCAAATTGGGAAAAAATTGGCTGAAATACTTCTTTTAGCTTTTTATGAATTGCAATACAAAATTAAATCAAAGCAGTATAGGAATATTAATAAAACTTCAAACTTCATCATTGACTTTATATTTGATTACTCTATGTACAAAATGATCATAATTCTAGGGCAAGTTAGCCAAAATTGGTAATTTTTAACAAAACATTAATAGTTATAGAATCATTATATATAATACATATTTTCATAATTTAATCATCGTTTACATAAACATAGTGTATATTATTTACAAAACAAACAACCTAAAAAACAATTCATTTTAATACCAGGACTAAAAATAACGTACAAATTATTGGCCTAGTAAAATTGTATAAGAAAAATATTTTTTTGCAAACCTACAAAAGTTACACATATTTTAAACCATCAAACATTTAAATTAATATAGTCAAAAATAATTAGAAGCTTTAAAATGTGAAGCAATATTAACCTTAATAAAACATTTTACAATCGTTAATACTTTACAGTACCAGTAAGTAACATGGTAACATCTTATTCAGTTTCCAGAAAAAAACTAAATTAAATTAGGGCAAACCTCAAAAACAAATTTATACTTTAAATTTGATTACAAAAAGAATAAAAACATTACCACCTTAAATAAAACCAGAAAAGTTTTACATTATTTAAAAATTAAAAAAAGAACTTTACTCAACTTTGTTTTGTAAGATGATATGCATAGTTAGACTCATAAAAGGCTCACTTCTTTTTCACTTTTTTTCCCAAATGCTGAATTTGTGTCACAAACCCACAAACGCTGAATGTTTACACCTGTTATGTTAAGCAAAGTACACCAAAAGCTAGTTTAGAATGTTAGCGTCTGCTGCTAGACTAAAAAAAAAAAATTCAAACTTAATTTCTAAAAAACTGGAATCCTAAACTAAAATTATGGCTTCGAAATTCCCTAGTTCTTAAAATTATCTTTCTTTCAACACAAAAATCATGAAAATCAGAAAAGTGGTTGATTCAGAATCGTGAAATAAAAAAACCCTGTCACGTTTTAATATTATAGATGACATTAAAATTAAATACACCCGCCACAGCAAACCTGCGGACTAAGCGAATTTCCATTTGATTGATTTGATTTTCACTTGAAATCAACCTCACTTGAAACAATAAAATTCCAAATTTCTCTTAGTACTAGATTTTAAGCTGTTCGAGAAGTATGATTGGTTAAGTTAGGTTAGGTTAGATGACACTGTTCTAACCTAACCCAACCAAACTTCTCGAACAGCTTAAAATTAGTTTTTTTGTAACTGAACTGAAATTAATAGTTACAGTATCTCATTGTTGCGACAAAGTCAACAATGATTCATTACCGCGGGCTGGCAACGATACAGCGTTTTGGAGTTATGGGCACGTAACAGATTTTGACTGTTTAATCAAAATATGTATAGTATATCCATATAAAGCAAACTGTAACATATTACCACATATTACTTATTCTCCATGTAAATATAATTGGAATTTTAATTTTTTTTTAATTTTCTTCATAACCATTCATCCTCAATGGCTTTACGTTTTACGCTGTTCCGAATAACTTCTCTGTGTAAGTTGACTGGCGGTGGGTGCGAGTGGTTACCTGTTGTGCCTAAAACCACACTCTCACTGTCGTCGCTATTCAATGTCGCCGTACACTTTTTATCGATACACCTCCACTTAATCCCAACATTTAACGTTTTCCGAAGCAACCTAAATTTAAAACCCTCATACACAACCAACGGATTCCCTCTCTGACCTATTATCTTTTCCATGATGTTGCCTTCACGAAACTGACCCTAAGACTGGCGTTCATGCACTATGACTAAGGGAAGTGCGTATTCCAAACAACACTCTTTAACTCCCCGGTACTTCGCATACCATCCCCGAACATCCGCATAACCACCCTTTGCAGGAAATGGTAAGGAATTTACCGTTGTTCTCAGAATGGAAGTGTAAGGTTCAATGCCCACTGACTTTCTATGATTGTTTCTTTTGTTAAATCTTATTGGAAGAGATTATTGAGTTTTTTTATTCATCAAACAGTCATGAAAAAGTCTTGATAAAATTTTTCGTTTTTGTTTCCCAAAGGCCGAAAACACCATCCGTTCAAATTCATATATATATATATATATATATATATATATATACTTTTTATGTGTATATATGTATGTCTGTTAGCACGATAACTCGAGCAAAATAATCCGATTTTGATTAAATTTGGTATGAACGTGTAAACCATTTATTCGAACGAGTTCACAAACCAGAACGATTGAACCGTGGGAACGGGGGCTTATGTATATATTATGCAAGTATAAAGATTTGCAATTTATTATGAAACCACTTTGTAAAGCTTAAAAAAATAATTTAGTATATCGAAGCGAAAAAGCGCCATAATAGTTACAGAAAAAATGCCAAAGAATTCTTATTTTTTAATTCTCATGTTATTCTTATGGAGAATAAGTAACCTGTTGTAATTTCCTGTAAAAGGAACATATTTTGATTAAATTTGAAAATGCATTTATTTTACACTTAACTATTGACATTTCACACTTTTTACCCTGTCTCAAACACTTTTTGACGGGTCTGTAATTGACGGGTAACGTTAATATTACAAGTGGCCACCGCGCGGAGTTGGGCTTGGCCCTAAAAGTGACCACTGCGCGGAGTTGGGCTGAACCCTTCGGGGGCTATAAAACTTTTCCACGGATTAAATTTGACCACTGCGCGGAGTTGGGCAATCCCCTTCATGACATGTTTCAAAAATTTATCCATGATAACTAGTAAGTCTTTTACTTTGAGTTTATAAATTCTGTTGTCATATAAAAGGAACAGGAGTAGTATTCTGTGGCAAGAATGTTTTTGTCTAGTTTCAACTTTTACAAAGCATAACTTTGAAAAATCAAACGACAGGACAAACTCTAGAAACAGAAAATAATATATCTTAAATAATAGACATGTAAATTCGGTTTCAACTTTGACAATATGGACACCCAAAATCAGTTTTATGTTTGCTATGGAAAAATAAAACTAGGTCTCAAGGCATAACATCTGCAACAACTAGGCAACAAGTCTCGGGTCACAATGATGACTTAGCCAATACAAATTGTACAATATTTTGTGAATTCTGGCTTAATTAATGATTTGATTTGACTTACCGCTGCATTCCGGAAGGTGTACGGTTAAACACCGGAAGCACGCCACAACAATACTAGAGATCAGCTGACGGGACGCGCTGCTGGCGGATCACAGAACGTCACTTTCATCTGAGTTGCGTCATCAGAAAGTGTTCCGTGAGCAGCAAAGGTCACCCCCACCACCCCCTCCTCCAACCTGGAGGATCATCCTTGGTAGAGGACTGCACCAACGGGGGCAAGGAGGGGGCTGTTTGGGGGATATTTTCGAACTCTGGGGAATCATTTATGGAATAGGGACAATAGGGTTGCCATTTTTTGGCTGATTGAAACTGGGACACTTATAGAGTTGCCCCCAACTCTATGAGTGTCCTCTTCTTCGGAGGAAGAATTATTAGATATTAAAACATCGGATTTATACAAAAGAGCTTACACGAGGCCTGTAGGCAGGCAGGTCATCTGCCACAATGTATTTCAAGTTACCTGAGGTCCTAGTAGTCAAGTAGTCAGTAACACATCTGCACCTCAATCATTCAACCGTCACTCATCATTTCACTCATCTTAACCTAAAAAAGACTATATTGTATGATTGAAAAGCTAAGGGTTTTAAAGAATTATAGGTATGTAACTGATGTATTAAAATATTTTGACCATAAAAAACTCTTTTTGGTCTTCGTAATAAATTTTTTATTGATAAATATTATTTTTACTTATGAATAAGTTTTATTTCAATTTTTCATAGAGTTATGCTATCAGTACTACTGACATTAATAGTAACCATGATTTCCAATTTTTCCCAATTCATTTGTATTTCACATTTGTTGTTCATTGAAATTCAGAGGAATGACACAAATTATGCCACGTTGTAGGACAGTGAATAATTATCATCTATTACTATTATATAAAAACCTAATGGTGTCTGTCTGTATGTGTATTACTAATAGGTGCAAAAACTACTGAAGCAACTGGGCTTAAATTTTACAAAAATATAGTTACCATACCAAGGATCATTATAGGACTATTCACAATTCGACACTGACCGTGGGCTTTGCCCCTTTGGCTTTAAAAGTTCTGTGGTGAGGATTTTAAAAGTAAATATTGATTGGTCTCCATGGCTGCCATGAGAACAAATACAATGTTTGCAATTTGCTATGCCACCCAAATGTAAACAAGCTGAACTGTCAAACCACATTAATTCACAATA
Organism: Macrosteles quadrilineatus; assembly: GCF_028750875.1. Lineage (NCBI taxonomy): Eukaryota > Metazoa > Arthropoda > Insecta > Hemiptera > Cicadellidae > Macrosteles > Macrosteles quadrilineatus. The sequence goes on along the minus strand of NW_026542602.1, from coordinate 103,046,928 downwards.
ACCACAGCTGACTTATAAATAGGCATATAATATTGTCTACAATCATGTGACATGTTTATTTATTCTTATATTTGATGGTTCATTGATTATTGAGTTTATGAACTAAGTCAGATTGTATATCTGTTGCTGTATCTAACCCTAATTAATTATTTAAAATTTCGCTAATGTGTATAAGGTATTGAAAGATTTTGGTGTACAAAATAGTGAAATTATAAAGTTTATATTTACTACTTCAATCATTTTAACATTTTTCTTCAATTAACATGTGTTTAGAGTAGGGCACATACCTTAAAAATTGAAACTTTTTCTCAAGGAGATAATTAATTGTATATCTCCACCATTTTGAAAGAAATATTGTTCACACCATTTCCTTTTCACAAATGTTTAAATCATAATTTCATATTACTACCCATAGATTGGTAAGTTATGATGTTTTCTAATCCAGAGGTAGCTACTACCTATCTATATTATAACTTTTGACACCTCCTGTAGATTTCACAGTCTATTCTTATAATGAATCACTTTTTATTTTCAGCCAAGTTCCTCTTAACTTAACCTACCCTCGACATAAACATTGTTTGAATGACGTTAAATTTCCTAATTCTAAGCTGATATACAAATATTTCAATTTAAAGACAACAATAAAAACTTAAGTTGTATATGCACTTGCCTTTGGTGCATGAATAGTAGGAGCTATAAATAGTAGGGCGAAGTATATTTCTGTTTGTTTAAGTAGTAAGAGTGTTGATGATTTTGTTTGTTCACATAGTATATAATGAGATATTTTTATAATCAATGCTTAGTGAGCAATGCTTTTTAGAAACAAGATCACGTCTTGTTTCATTTAATTCAAACTGTAATATTAACCAGATGTTGTAAATTATTGTTTGTCTTATCAGTAAAAGCTTTGAGTTTTTTATTTCTTTTATTGTTTGAAAATTTTTTTTATGTAATTAGTAAGTTAAAAGTTTTTGATAGGTACATTTATTGAAATTTAATCTTATTTTACTCTTTTTTCATGTCAGATTTCATAAAGCACCATATACATCAACCCCGGACGAAGGACGGGTCCTCTGCTAGTATCGTAATAATTTGATTTCAAGACTAGAATATATAATAGGTTACGTACCTTGTTCCGTCTTCAGTCTTAACTTAGTCTATGGATGACTAGTTTCAGGTACAAAGACCCATTATCAAATCCTTATTTAAAACATCATATTGAATATGGTCAAACATCCGAAAAGTCTTCATCCATGTATACATGTTTTCAAGACTAGTACAACGACAGCGTACCATGTGGCCTGAGACCGGACCTTTGGTTCAAAGGTATTCATTTTAATTTAAAGTCAAAAGTACATTTTGTTTAATATGTGCTTTGGACAGACCCCAAAGCATTTTTACATGGTAAATATGTGACAGATCGTTCTCCATTCCCAAAAAAAAGACTTTTGAAATTCTATCGACGTGTTTCAACTAACCTCATCCTTGACCTATCATCCTGCACAAAATTATCTGCCGGCCAAGGCCATGCTCTCCATCCTCTCCATTCTCCTAACAAAAGTAAATGCACACGAGATGAGAGCTAATAACCAACTTAAAACTTTGGTTATTTAATGTTTTTTCTTTAATATTTTAAAGTTACATAAATTAAAAATATGTAATTTAGTTTGCTACGGTTAGAGGCTTTTGGTTTCAATCGAAACTGAAGTTGTAGCCTATATACTGTATACTATAATAACCGAAACCATGTTTGAATTATTACTTAGAATCTAATTAATAATTATTTATCAGAACTTAAATTTTTCTTAACAGATTTATGGCAATATAATCTCTTATAGAAAAATATTTAATTTGTAAAATGGCCATTTAGTTTTTTAGGGAAGGATATAAATTTTGTATAATTAATCTAAAATCTGTCTGTTAGTAGCAACTCAGCTTAGGTAAATCTTTATTCAACACGCAAAACGGAGGGCTTCAGTTGAAGTAGTTCTACTCCTTGAGTTTATAATTCATTTTTAAAATGCCTAAGCCATACTTTAGATGTCAACAAAAAGCAATTTCCAAAAACAGAGCTACGAAGCTGGGGATATTCGACACATACCGAAGTTCAGTGTAGTAATTTGTATTAATTTATCGATGTCATATTGTAGATTAAATTTAGTTGCTAGAATAAGCTGTGAACTGTATTTCTATTTCAGTATTATACTCATTTTCGTACGGTAGAAAATTTATTTCAATTTAATTTTCATATTTAAAAAAGAGATTTACTATTTTGCTGAGGATAACTGCATGTTGTGAAACGAAATTCTAGCGGAAAACTATATTTATCGGAAACGTGCGTCTTAACGTCTGTCTTTTCACGTGAATTACGTCGCGACGACTTGCGTGAGCGTATCCCGTGTCCTGTGGCTCGTGTTCACCGCGATCTCCCGCCAAAGTGCACGTGAACTTCCCGCGTTTACTGGAGTCAGGTGACAACAGAGATTACGTAATCGATCGCGCCCCTCCTTCACTCCCCTTACAAAAATAACCACGTGACTCTTGGCGGAAGTTTCTTATAATTCTCTCATTAAGTCAGTAGCCTAGTAAAACGATTAATTAATTAGGAAATGGATTTGTAACTTCTACGATCGTGTTTATGGCTTTTCTATATTATTTGGATCATGGTACAAAATATCTATCTAACATTACTATGGTGTTAATATATTATAATTTTGCATACTTTGTTACTATCGAGTTTCCCACTAGTAAGTTATTATTTTATTTGGACAGTACATGTTTTTACTTTGCTAATTGAATGTCTTAAACATGCTCTGTAACTATGCACTATGTGTTGGGGGTAAATACACACATGTATCTAATACATGTAACAATCTGAAGTTGGTTTAGGATTCTGGAGGGAGACCCAAAAAACTAAGCCAAAATATGCAGTAAAGTTGGATGTACGTTGAAGTCCAACGCTACTCCAACCCGCTACGTAATGTACTAGGTTGTATGTACAATTTGCCTGTAGGAAAATTCGCTAAAAGATAAGTCTTTACTCGAAATTTTTTTCGGTTAGCATATTGTTGAGAAAGATAAAAATAATTGTTAGCTCAACGAAGCGAGCGAAGCTCTTTGGGATTGGACCTTATGCAAACTATGTAATCAATTAACTCAATAATGGATGAACGTATTAAAGTCAAACTTACCGGGGTCATTTCGACAAACAGTGGACATGTTATTGAACAAACTAATTTCAATTTGATAATGCCTGTACAATTTTAAACTAAAATAACATTTTTTTACATTGGCCTTATGGGTTGCTATGATCAGAACGTAAATGTAAATAAAGAAAGTCTTATAAAATTTGATTATTACAAACCATATAGGCTACAGTAAAATAAATTACAAAATACAGTACAAAAGAAAAGGGCCGTCCTACGAAAAACACAACAATACAATACAACAATACAATTGAGCATCGATTAATACACGGGTTCGCATATCTTACTACTGTAGGCCTATTACTGAATTATTAATTTTGATTGTCCTTATTGCTATTAGTTTTGTAGCAAATATTGCTTTAAATACAGTAAAAGAAAGTCTTCATTATTGAACATATAGAACCCGCATTTCTAAAGCAGGAGTTCAGTTATTTCAAATTGATGACAATAGCCTTAGAGTGATTGCATAGGCCTGTACAGAAGTCCAGTTACAACTATAATAAGTTCTTATAGTCTGCAGGTTTGCTGCGGCGGGGTATTTATATTTTTATTCGGTAACAGTACAAAGTGGCAGGTGTACAAAACTCAAGGTATGAAGGATTGTGAATTTGGAATCCTTTTAACTACGACATGTGAATATTAGTCCTATATAATGCCAACTAAAAATGCCAAACAGACTATTGGAAGGCTAATGAAGACTAATAATGTTTCGAGATTTTACAAATGATAATGACCAAAGCCTTAGAGAAAATGTGTAAAACATGTCAATAATCGATCTTTTAGTAGATGTAGCAAATGTTCTCACAGCTCAGAAGGTCCATCAGTGTGCAGTAAATATCAGTATTCAACGTCAATGTAGGCATCTCATCTCAAGGCATTATTTATTTATTATCGTTCCTAGCTCTATCATACGTCCATCGCGGGAAACGGACTTTCGGCCTGCGCTGCCCCTGACTCGGCCTGGGCTGCCCCTATTATGTGGTGTAAAGGGTAGGTTTCTCGGGAGTAGGTACCTGACCTGAGCTTGCGCTTTACCCACTAAATCCCAGGAATCTCCCGGAAATACCTGTGGGGTGGTGGACAGGGTCGTCGACAAAGGAAACAGGGCAAATAGCATTGGAGCCAACCTTCTAGGAAATACATTACTATTGTATTAGAATACTGCTGTAATCTTTGGCATTAAAGACTCAGGAAGTGATGGTGTCTACGGGTGGTGGATATCCGCCCCAAATAAACCTATTTTTGTTTCAAAATTTTAGATTCAAAAATACGCAAATTCTTACTACATATAATAAATCTTTTATGCTTCTTTTAATACTGTATATGATAGTGGTTTTTAGTACTGTATTATGACAAATTTAAATGTAAAATACTTGCAGTTATTTGAACTTGAATTCATTATTTCTTAGGCCGCGAACGCTAAATATGTAACATATGTTCGTGTACAGTAGTTAAACAATAAAAAATAGTGCATTTCATCACTAGAGGGTACCTATTTAACAGTACTGTATTACGAAACATTTATATGTAAAATACTTGTAGTAATTTGAACTTGAATTCTTTATTTCGTTGGCCGCGAACACTAAATATAAAAGTAACAGCATTTCATCACTAGAAGGTGTCTATTTAACTTTACTGTATTACGAAACCTTTAAATGCAAAATACTTGTAGTAATTTTAACTTGAATTCTTTATTTCGTTGGCTGCGTACGCTAAATTTTGGACGTAAAAGTTTAATTTTGATACTTACTTGTTCTGTGTTATTTCACCTAATAACAACAGTTCATTTAATTCCATCGAACATAATTTTTGTTGGAAATGCACAATGTTGAATTGTGTGTTCCAATTATTAAATTGCAAATTACATTAATTAATTGTTGAATGAAATGCATAGGGGCATTTAATTCCATCCAACTGAATTTTCTGATTTTGTATACAACAAACTGTAAATTTCTTTTATTGATTGTAAATATCTACATCACTAGAAGCCTTTTTGTAGTAATTGATCATTTAAACACTGCAGTTACAAGTTTAATTTTAATATTTTGTTGTACCAATACACCAGACTGTTAATTAATATATAGGATTATATTTTAAACACATTTTTATAACATACTTGTCTCTTGTTACATTGGTTTAGTTTTTAATTTCGTATTTTATACTTACTTAGTGTTTATTTGGTTTTTACATAACAAATTGTTATTTACTTTCACTTTGTATTTGCTTGTAAATAGGACACTACCAGAAGTTTTTTTAGGTAAACATTATTTTAAACACTGCAGTTTTTTGTTTACCTTACACCAGACTGTAATTTAATTCAAGTAGGCCTATCATTATTTTTATACTTCGTCTCTTGTTTAAATTATCTGAATGAATGTACTACGAATGTACATTCAGCTGTTAAACTACAATTCACACTTTTAACTGAAACAAGAGGTTCTACCCGTGAATTCACGGAACAGAAACCACCATTAAATTAATTTAATCAACTTTGACTTTATATTTCATTTAAAGGGCCCAAGTTCGAGAAATTTTCATGTGAAAGGATGTTATAGGCAGTGGAACCTTCATACCTTACGTCCTAAGGTTGGCCGAGGTTGTACCTGAACACGCAGCTCTCTTTCACGACATAATAATACTTTTCAATGAAATTGCGATCTGTTAAAGATCGGTGACAACCTCTTGGAACGAACAACATACATGGTTTGTTTATCTCATAGTCATCATGGTTCGAACACCTTTAGTTACTCCTTTAGTTGTAACAAACAGCTATAAATAGCTTCACTGTCCATTCACCGCGACTCTTTTAAGAACGTAAAAGTAAATAATGAAATAAGTAAAAAAATGTAAACAAACAAACTATATTGTCGATTGTGCATTGGCCAGCTGTTGTTCACTAAATTAATCAAATAATAACTTCCAAAACATGCAAGGCGTAGCCTTTTGAAAATCAGCCTGTGGGGTAGAGCCCTTAGGAAGTTCGTCCATATCAATACTTTTCGGCAAAATCTACACACTCTAAGCTTCATTTTGATATGCCATATGCCTATATTTTTATTTGGTAAATGGCCTTAACCGTTTACATAAAATTTGATTGTATCACTGTAATAATATAATATACTGTTGTATGGATAATATTTTTGTACTATTGAGTGGATGGATTCTTATGTAAACAAGCCTTGAAATCATATTAAGTGAGACTAATTCGTCAACGTTTGTGATTTATGAAAGCTATAGTGACAATAGGCGGATGGTGGCCCCACCTTCTGCAGTAGCCTATCTATAAAAGCTATAATGTATATACAAAACTATAATATCTATAACTAATATTATGATGGTCAATTTATACATATCCACTGTTTTTGTATCTTGAACTGAGGTGACACTTATGTCGTCAAATCGTCGTTAAAATTGGTTAAAAACTGTTTAAATATACAACTTTTAGCACGGTGTTTGTAACTAAACTAGCCCAAACTTAGATTTAAATCCATCTAATACCTGCTCTTGCTCTGGAGTGCTCTGGGGCTCAGGTCCTTCTTGGAAGTACCGTACCTAATCCTATTCATAGTTTTTGGCCAGCTTGCTGTGTCAAACACCCCATATCACCCCTTCCCTACTTCCCTCTTACCCACAAAATCTTTTCAAATTACCTATAGGGAATCTTTTGGAGACAGCACCCACGTTCCCTATTGTTTGTTGCGGAGGGTAAGTTTCTCATAATCACCCCAGGCCGAAAGTCCTACACTCAGCTGTTTTACTGTTTTTCTTATTGTCTCGTCTTGTTACCACAGTATTATATTTATCACTCCAAATATCAATTATATGTATTGTTATATTTCCCAGGTTAGTCTGACTTGCCTTTATGCACATATTTCTTAGACTTAAATTTTTGTACTATTTATTCAATTATGTCCTTATTATTATTTATGTCTTGTTACTCCTAGGCATAGGGTTTTTTTACTGTCTTAGTTTTTGCATGTATCCTTATTGTATTGTTCATTATTTTGGCATTGTTACTTAGTTTTAGTACATTCAGTCATGATGAGTAACTCATAATATTGTAATTCAATATTGTAAATTGATGAAACCCGTTGGCAATAAATAAAGAAATAAATAAAGTAAATTCCGGACCAAGTTAGGCAAATTTACAATTGATAATTTCTTGGATCTTGGAGTAACTCTCTACTACAGGACTTTACACAAATCGAGCAAAGCTAATAGCTCGTGTAATTACATATCATGAGGTTTGTATTGATCATTTTTTTATCTTGTAATCCATAATAATTTAAATAAAAAATTGTATTTGTAAAGAAGGTAAGAAGGACCTGAGGCGGCATACCTAGTATCAAATCTATACTTGAGGTGGATGCAGTTTTTAGCGAATTTCAACAATAGGGAATATACTATTACCATAGTACTCATGGTAAGACCTGGACCCGGGACCGATTTACTTTTTCCTTTTGAGGTCCCTAGAGACCAAAAACACCATCCGTTCAAATTCATATCTAATATATAAAATTCTCGTGTCACAGTGTTTGTCTGCAAACTCCTCCGGAACGACTTCACCGATCGTTATGAAATTTGGTGTGTAAATTCTGTAGGTATGCGAATCGGACGTAAACTATTTCCCGTTTCGAAATTCTTAAAAGGGCTCCGCCCCAGTGGCTCTGGAGTTTCCCATGTTAACCTTATGAGAAATGGAATTAATGAATCTTAACAGCTGTTTCAATTAAACAAGTTGGTTCTGTTCTATGATGTTCAATAGCATTAAAGTTACAAGGATTACCAACAGGGTGCAGCACTATTATTTCTTTTACATTTATGACAACAGCTAATTTGCAACCAAAAGGTGAGTGAGCGTAGCGAACGAGCTAACCTGAAGGCAAGTGAGCGCAGCGAACGAGCTCCAACCTAAAGGTGAGTGAGCGTAGCGAACGAGCTTTAACCCAAAGGTGAGTGAGCGTAGCGAACGAACTTCAACCAGGACGTGATTGAGCGATGCGAACGAGATCATCTTGAAAATTAAACGTAACGGTACTTTCTTTCCATCGGTCTGTCTTAGGGGAAACCTATAACTTTCCCCGAAGTTCGCCGGGCGATACGAAGTTCGCCGGGTCAGCTAGTATATATATATATCTATATTTATATATGTGTCCGTTAGCGCGATAACTCGAGCAAAAATCATCCGATTTTTATGAAATTTAGTATAAAGGTATAAACCTACGTTTATTCGAACGAGTTAGCGAACCAGCATGATCGGACTATGGAAACAGGGGTCTATGGGGGTTTTATGGGGTAAAAACTAGGTTTTCCCATTTTTGACCCTAAAAACTCAAAATTTAGCAATTTCTTTCCAAACCATTTTGTAGAGCTTAAAAAAACAAATAATTTAGTATATTGAAGCGTTATTATGCGCCTAATGGTTACGGAGAAAATTCCAAAAAATATTTGAAGCTTTTATATGAATCTTCACTGTTAATCCTGAAAATTGGGTTTCCATACATAAAACTGTGAACAGTATAAATATGTACTAACCATAAGACCGTCTTTGTACTGTCTTCATTGATAACTTTTTGTTTTTATAACAAAATGTGATCGCTCTGCGTCACACTAGGGAGGGTCGGGTTGCACTTGACATTAACGGTGAACAACGTCATTTAAACGTCTGTTAAGGGGAGTTGGCTTATGTTGGTGATTGAGTAACAATCAAACACAAACTTTTTATATAAACGTGACCGAGGATGTTTGTTTTATTGTGTCATATTATCATAACAGATTCCTTTATACAACGTTGATATTGGTAATACTCGTTATAAAACATTTTATAAGCGTAAGATTCTACATCGATGTGAAATGTTATTAGTCCATTTAATAATAAAGTGATGTAAGTTCATTTTACAATCTTCTACTGTACTCTACTTAAATACATCCACTGTCGGTGGGTCAATTAAATTACATCAATTTTCATTATAAAACTAGAGAAAAATATGTGTAATTAATTATACTACTTTTAAACCTTGCCAAATCGTGTAATAAACCACTCCTGTAACCGATAGTTCCAGCTCCATATTGAATTGGTGGTTTCAAACTACATGTGAACTATTTAAATGGTTAAATTAGTGCTGTTTATACATACATTATTATGTAATATGAGGTCACGAATTGTGGATATTTATGAAGATGCACTGTGGATGCGATACTCCCTGGTGTTTTAAAGACCGCACTAGTGATGACTACTATATTATGTGCTCGTTGGGCCTCGACTATCCGCAGTACTATCCAGATAATTAAACCAATTTGTTAATACCAAGACAAGAATGTGGTTCGGATTCCACTATGAACTGTAGGTCCCTTAGTTGCCATTAGCTGTTTGGGCTATTAATTAACAGCTGTGTCTAAGGAATAGTCACTAAGGCCTTAGTCACTACCAAGACTACAAGATCGCGCCACTCATCCTACACTCATCCTTCACTCGTATTACGGTTAAAATACGCACGTAGTGGCGTCTCCAAGTTAAATAATTGATAATTTATGTAATGTATTTGTTTTGGCAAAGAGGTGAGGTGAAATGGCGTAATGACTACGTACATTGCAGTTGTCAATCCAATGTTTATCACAAAATGGGTTTCGAGCATAATTTAAAAATCCATTTTCAATTGAAGACTATTAATGATATCATAATTTTACATGGCCAGTCTGAAAAAATTAAAAAAGCTTGAAGCCGAACCTGATGTGTGTAAATTCACCCGCCTAGGTAGTCAGGAAGGCTTAAACACATGAATATTTTAGAAACTAAGTAAAATTCTCATTGATTGAATAATTTTCTCTAACAAAGAACCAAGATAACTAAAGCTGGATGGATAAGTGAATATAGATCTTACCAACTAAGAAAAAAGAAGTTCGTGGTTCAATTCCGAGAAAAGACATAAAGCTTTTTCATGGTTCGAAACTGGTTCTAGTCTTTTATCATCGCGGTTTTAATAATTGGATATGTTTACAACTGATACATTATTTCCTGAATCAAACACTCATCTTAAAATATTTACCCTGCGTTGGCCTAGAATTTTCTAATCTAGTCGACATTAGGAAACATCTCCAAAAAATATATGCTAATGCTCATTTACTTTGTAACGAGTTATTTTTCCTAGGGGGGTAATTATTTGCTATTTGGTCGCGCACCGATTGTTGAGGTAAGCAAGCGGCGGCGGCGAACCTGGCTAGCGCCCTTTGACCCGGCTTATCAGTGCCGATAAGCCTGGGATATCCTAGTTTCTCAGGATAGCCTAGGACAGACATTCGAGTCGTGGATCCCGGACAGTGAGGATCGTGTGGTGTCTTGTGGACGACTAGGAGACGACGGGTGTACGGTGTACGTAGAGAGGAGTGTACGTGACGGTTGGTGTCCTGTGCCTGTGGAGACGGCTGGCGTACGTTGGTGGGACATCGGAGTGTGGTGATACCGGTGAACAGTGTCGGCATTCAAGTTGGGTAGTGAGACAGTGACCCACTTGGGGTGAGTGGACGACGTTTTATTGTATTTTGGTTTAAGAGAGTTAGAGAGTTAGAGTTGTAACCGTGCTGGTCAAAGCCTGACGGTAGTTAGGATTTATTTACAGGTGTCAGGAATAAAAAGTGTATTCCTGGCGGTTCTGGGCAGGTGCCAGAGCGCAAATAATATAATTTAATTGACTGTAGTAGTTATTATTTTGCGTTGTACCAGGAGTTAGTTATATTACTAATAACTCTGAGGCCCGACAAACCTAGGCTGCACGATTTAGCGTGCGTAGTTGGAAACACGTGGCCAGTAGGCTAGTAGCATTGACTTTATATCTCTAGCTAATATTATTAGCCTATTAACAGAAGCCCAGCTAAGTAACACAAAGTTGGTAGTAGCAGTAGCAGTAGTAGGGTTGTTATTGTTTATTCATTTGATTATTTTAATTTAACCTGAACAGCTTGTTTGGTAATCCAACACGTTATCTTGGTAGCTTGGATAGCGGAGTACCGGCTATCAGATAATATATTTATCTAGTGTTTGGAACGTATTTAATATTTATTTATCTGCTACTAAGTAGCTCAATATTTTAATAGTGCAATTGCCATTTAATTTTGCTTGTTTGGCTTGGTATTTATTGAGACCAGCTACTAGTGGTGTAGTCACTCTACCTATAGTGTACTTGTATATTATTATGTGGTACGATTATTGAGTGAACTGTTTGATTCTTGGCTTGGGCATTAGAGTTGTGTATTGGATTATAGTGGCCTAGTAGACCCCGCCTGGTGATAACACGCGTTGTGGTTTTTATTGGCAAGTCGTCGTGTAACTCACCGCGTTTTAGGCACTCTGGGCTTAACTATTGGATAGTTAGGACGAAGCCCGAGTTGCGTAGTCAGCAACGACCCCCTAGGAGTGTGGAGAATCGGCGTAGGCCTGGTAGTGATTATTGCACGTTTGTTTTGGTGACTTGTTTTTGACTTGTTCACAGTGCCCGTGTATGAGCCAGTCCTATACCGGTTAGACCCGGCTTTTGGCCTAGTGGTTTCCCTGACCTTATCGCAGACCCTGGAACTTTACCCAGCCATTGTAGGCTGAGCTATCCCCGGCGAACGGTTGCGACTGCGCTTAATTGTAATATTTTTCCAGTGCAGAAGGTAGCGTCGCAAGATGGCGCCTGCGAACAGGGACTGAGGTTGGCAGTGGTGCTGAGTTGCTGACGTATTAACGGCGCCCGAACAAAATAATTTTATTTGTGCAGATTTGCTGCGGACTTGTGCAGATTGGCTGCGGACCTGAGCTGTTGAGCAGAGTTTTAGGCAGACCTGCTGTGATTTTATAGTCGGTTGGGTAGGCCTAACCTGTTTTCTGTTACAGCGTGGTGTGTTGTGAACCCTAATTTATTTAGTGGTTGTATACATAGATATTAGTTAGTAATTTTAATTTTGCTAATTAATTGAGCCTTATCATTGAATATTATTTGAGTGAGAACCCTTATTGTGTATTTGTGGTTTGACTTTCACACCTATAATTGGTTTGATTGATTATAACGGTGTTAAAAATATTTTAATTGGTTTCGCTCTTATTTTTGCGGATTTGTCGTGGGATTTGAATTTTAAATATGGTTGTGACTACGAATACGACGTCTGTGCTGGGCGGTACGCCTATTACGTCTGCTATTGCTACGACTAGTTCTGGGGTTAGCTCCGAACTGTCGGTGATGACGACATCGTCATTGTGGCCGGCGTCTTCGCCCGTTTGGCCGACAATTTCCTCGGTAGTGGCTACGACGGTGACAACTTCGTTGACCTATTCCGCGCCAGCGACTATGTCCTTGGGGTCGCAGCCCCGGGACAGTCGCGTGGGTTGGATCTATGACCTCTCGAAAGGTGAGCTCATGAGAACGATGGACCAGTATGGTTTGGTGACCACTGGTACTTCTGCGGAATTACGGCAGCGATTCTCGTCGTTTTGGAAGCAGCGGAATGCCCGTCGGTACAGCGATGATAGGCTGTGTACGGCTGGGGCTGCTGCACCGACATATGTACCGCCGGCTACTACAACTGTGGAGCTTCCTGACCCCCCGAGAACCGTACCTCAGGTACTGGGTAATGCGGAATCGAATCAAGCAGAGATAGTGGGACTTAGCAGGGAGTTAGAGGTGGTTAAAGAGATCCTTGGGTTGTCTTTGGAGACTGATACCCGGACTCTTAGAGAACATCTGGCATCGGTGGTGCGACAGGCGAGAGGCTCGCCGAGTAATGGGGTCGGCTATGGGTTCGAAAGACCCGCCAACCCTACGTCCCCTGTTGTGGCTGCTCCAATGCCTACCTTTGGGTTACCTAGTAGACCCGAGGGATGGCAGCGGCCCAATGATATTTCTGAGAGACCAGCCCGGCCTTCTAGCTTGGAGCTGCCACGAGGCTCGGATATGCTCTCAAATGAGGCCAGCAGGGTGGAGCCAAAGGATTGCTCCAAAGTATGCAACACGGTACGGAAGTGGGGTTTAAGGTTTGATGGCCGACGAGACCCTGTGTCGTTCCTGGAGCGCCTTGAAGAGCTGATGGTCTCGTACTCTATAACATCAGAGGACCTGCTCAGAGCGCTGCCGGAGCTGTTGCAAGGCTCAGCGCTTCTATGGTACAGGAATTGCAAGGAGCTCCTGTATTCATTTGAAGCTTTTCGGCATCAATTTGAGATCCAGTTCCTTCCACCTGGTTATCAGAGGAATTTGGATGAGGAGATCCGGAAAAGGACACAGGGTGAAGGCGAGCACTTCCGGGACTACGTGGTTGCTATAAGTACCTTGCTTAGGCGTAGCGGTACGTTGTCCGAGCATGGTAGATTGGACTTGATCTACAACAACATGCGACCAGAGTACAAACTCATGGTGCGACGGCGGGACTTCCGCAATCTGGCCGAGATGGTTGAGTTAGCCGAAGACTACGAGGCCTATCTGCGAGAGAAGGCGGCCTTTAGACCTCCTCCTTCTCCGGACGTAGCGCTGGTTTTGGAAACCGCCTACACACCCAAAAAGAAGGTGGAGAAGCGCGCCGAAACTGCCGCCGTCGAGAAGCGGAGTTTCGAGAGACCATCTCCGGAAGCTGAGTCGCTTGGGCGGGTGGCTTCGAAGTCGGATCGGGTCCACGGTCAACGGCCCGTGACAGCAGCTAGAGCGCCTGAGGGTCCAAAGGGGACGGTGAAATGTTTGAGGTGCCAGGAGATTGGTCACTTTGCCCGAGAATGTGGTAAACCAAGGACCGTCTCCTGTTATGGGTGTGGCAAACCTGGTTTGACGGTGAGTCAGTGTGGATGTCGGGCGGGAAACGGCAGGCCAGCTCAGACATCAGGAGGTCAACTGGGCAAGGCCACCGAAAACGAACGACCTCAGAAGAGTGGTCCGAGTGGCTCGGAAAACTAAACAGCCTGGTTGGTGGGGTAGACGAGAACCGGCTGGTTTCGGAGACAAGGCCCTTTGTTGAAGTTGTGCTGATGGGCAGCGTTTTTAAGGCGTTATTGGACACTGGGTCCGTAGTTAACCTGGTTGGGCGAGAAGTCGCCTATCATCTTCAACGCCAGGGGGTAGAACCTTTTAGGAAACCCTCTCCTCTGAGGATGGCAGATGGGTCGCGGTCTAGGGCCGAGTATTCGTTTCGATTGGCAGGGGAGGCTGCGGGAAGACGGTGGGTTGGAGACGCCTTGTACGTTCCCACTCTTACCACGGATATGATTTTGGGTATGGATGTCATACGACATCTCGGACTTGTGACGGTCGTGACGGAGGTGATAAGAATGGGCGTGGGTGAGGACTGGTCTGGTCAAGTGGGCTGCCTAGATACGGTCGAAATTAGTGACCAAGACCCCAGAGGCCCTGACGATGGAGATCCCCGTCTTATTCCTGAAGCCGAAGTATCTGACACTTCGTTGGCTGGTAGTGGCGTGGATTATGATCCCGCTTGTGATGACGTCAAGGGCGAAGGAGTGATAAAGCCGTTGACGGAAACCCAAAGCTAGTCGTTGGCGATCTTCTTGAAGGGAGAGCTGTCAAAATTTGACGATGTGCCCGGGAAGACCCATCTCTTGGAGCACGTTATTAGGCTGAAGGAGGGAGTGGTTCCGGTGAAGCAGAGGCATTACCCGAGAAATCCAGCTATGCAAGCTGTGGTTAATGGGGAGGTGGAGGTTATGTTGAAGGATGGGATTATAGAACCTTCTTCGTCTCCATGGAGCTCACCGATCGTGCTGGTAAAAAAGGCCTCGGGCAAATTTAGGATGTGCCTTGACTTGCGAAAGGTTAATGAGGCCAGCGTGCCGGACGCTTACCCCCTGCCGAGGATAAACGCCATTTTAGAAAAGCTTCGGCGGGCCCGGTACATAAGTACTCTCGATTTGTACCGTGGCTATTGGCAGGTGCCTCTCAATGAACGGAGTCGCCCGGTTACCGCCTTCACGGTGCCCGGGATTGGCTTATTTCAGTTTAAAGTGATGCCTTTTGGTTTGCATTCGGCGGGGGCCACGTTTCAGCGTTTGCTGGACAAGGTGATCGGCCCGGACCTAGAACCGTCGGCATTTGCGTATCTGGATGACTTGGTCTTGGTTTCTGAAACTTTTGAGAAACATCTGGAATTGTTGAGGACCGTCTTCGCCAGATTGAGAGGGGCGGGATTGCGCCTGAATCCTGACAAGTGTCATTTTTCAAGACCCGGTTAAAATACCTGGGTCACGTAGTCAGTGATGCTGGAATCGCGACCGATCCAGAGAAGGTCAGGGCAATCAATGACTTTCCTACACCGCGAAGCGTGAGGAATCTTCGAAGTTTTCTTGGGCTGGCCAGCTGGTACAGGAGATTTGTTGACGGATTTGCGTCGTTGGTCAGGCCTTTGACCAAGTTGCTAAAGAAGGGGGAGAAATGGCAATGGGGCTCAGATCAGGAGATTGCTTTCGAAGCAATGAAGAACCGCCTGAGCTCAACACCAGTTTTGGCATGCCCGGATTTCTCGAAGACGTTCGTGCTGCAGGTAGATGCCTCAAACGATGGCCTTGGTGCGGCTTTGACGCAAGACCAGGCCGGTAAAGAGGCCGTAGTGGCATACGCGAGCCGTCTGTTGACAGACCAAGAGCGGAAATATACGACTACCGAGAAGGAGTGTTTGGCTCTGGTCTGGGCGGTGCGGAAGTTCCGACCATATCTGGAGGGTTATCGCTTCGTGGCCATAACGGACCATGTGGCATTAAGATGGTTGATGAAGCTGCAAGAACCGTCCGGTCGGCTTGCTCGTTGGGTTATGGAGTTGCAACAGCATGATTTCGAGATCCGGTACCGTAAGGGTACGTTGAATCGGGTTGCAGATGCTCTCTCCCGTCAGCCCGTGGGTGGGGAAGATGACGATACCCCGGCTGACGTAGCTGTGATGGGAGGAGACCCACGAGAGGCCGAATTAGAGACCGAGGGTCTACAGCCAGAAGATGGCATATGGTACCAGCGCACTAAAGAGTGTGTGTTGTCCAATCCCAGACGTGTCCCGAGTTATTGTATTAGGGATGGGGAGTTATACAGGCGTCTTGGGAAAGATAAGAATGATGAAGGCGGAGTGGTATGGAGGACTTGTGTACCACCATCTAAGGTTAAGGATGTGTTGGTAGAGAACCATGACTCTCCTATGGCGGGCCACCTGGGAGTTAAGAAAACAATTGCCCGGGTTGGGGAAAACTATTTCTGGCCGGGTTGGCGTCGTGCCGTGAAAGAATACGTTAGGTCCTGTGCCACGTGCCAGGAGTTTAAGGTATTGCAGCAGAAACCGGCGGGACAAATGTATTTTCGAAACCCTCAAGGGCCTTGGCATTCGGTGTCGGTCGACTTGATGGGTCCATTCCCCAGATCCAAAGGTGGGCATCGTTTTCTTGCAGTTTTCCAGGACCTGTTTAGCAAGTGGGTTGAAATAAGACCCCTGCGGTCAGCTACGGCCAAGGCTGTAGCTAGTGCATTCAAGGACGGGCTATTGCTGCGTTTTGGCGCCCCTGTGATTCTTATGAGTGACAATGGAACCCAGTTCGTCTCTAAGGTGTTCCGAGACCTGACGAAAGAGTGGGGAATCGAGTTCCGACAGACTGCCCCTTACAGCCCGCAGTCCAATCCGGTTGAGCGGCCAAACCGGGTTATCAAAACTATGATAGCCCAGTTTGTTCAGGATAATCATCGTACTTGGGATGCACTCATTGCCGAGTTCCAGTACGCGATGAACACCGCCGTTCACGACTCCACTGGGTTTTCACCTGCCAAACTGTGTTTTGGAAGGGATCTCAGGCTACCTAGGGCAATCGGGTCGTCTCTGACCACAGGACCGGAGCCTGGAGATGACCGTGAGAGAACCGTGGACGAGGTATATAGTGACCGGGAGCGGGCGTTTAAGAGGTTGTACGATAGTTGTCGACAGAATTTGAGGAGGGCTTTCCAGCGCCAGTCTAAATATTATAATCTTAGACGACGTGAGGTGCAATACCATCGAGGTGATCAAGTCATGAGAAGACTACATGTCTTGTCCTCAGCGGCTGAAGCTATAGTGGGCAAACTGGCCCCTAAGTTTCAGGGTCCTTGCACCGTAGTGAAGCGAGTGGCCCCTAATATGTATGAGGTAAAGGACGAGGGTAGGAGAGAGACCCACGTCGTCCATGTTAAGGACCTTAAGACCTACCATGAAAGAACCGAATCCTAGTTATTCTTGGTTGGTGGTGGGTAGTCAAATAGCGATGTGTGCATGGTTTGTGCGTACTATGATTTTGATGTTTTGTTTCATCAAGTAGTTTTGTTTTGTTTGCTTTGAGACCTGTGGTGTAGGATTTACCATTGGGTTAGGAGCCGGAGTATTGTGTTTTGACCGGAGTTCGAAGATTTTTTTTCTTTTGGCCGTTTTCTTTTTTTTCATCCCGATGTAAGTGGGGGGTGTAACGAGTTATTTTTCCTAGGGGGGTAATTATTTGCTATTTGGTCGCGCACCGATTGTTGAGGTAAGCAAGCGGCGGCGGCGAACCTGGCTAGCGCCCTTTGACCCGGCTTATCAGTGCCGATAAGCCTGGGATATCCTAGTTTCTCAGGATAGCCTAGGACAGACATTCGAGTCATGGATCCCGGACAGTGAGGATCGTGTGGTGTCTTGTGGACGACTAGGAGACGACGGGTGTACGGTGTACGTAGAGAGGAGTGTACGTGACGGTTGGTGTCCTGTGCCTGTGGAGACGGCTGGCGTACGTTGGTGGGACATCGGAGTGTGGTGATACCGGTGAACAGTGTCGGCATTCAAGCTGGGTAGTGAGACAGTGACCCACTTGGGGTGAGTGGACGACGTTTTATTGTATTTTGGTTTAAGAGAGTTAGAGAGTTAGAGTTGTAACCGTGCTGGTCAAAGCCTGACGGTAGTTAGGATTTATTTACAGGTGTCAGGAATAAAAAGTGTATTCCTGGCGGTTCTGGGCAGGTGCCAGAGCGCAAATAATATAATTTAATTGACTGTAGTAGTTATTATTTTGCGTTGTACCAGGAGTTAGTTATATTACTAATAACTCTGAGGCCCGACAAACCTAGGCTGCACGATTTAGCGTGCGTAGTTGGAAACACGTGGCCAGTAGGCTAGTAGCATTGACTTTATATCTCTAGCTAATATTATTAGCCTATTAACAGAAGCCCAGCTAAGTAACACAAAGTTGGTAGTAGCAGTAGCAGTAGTAGGGTTGTTATTGTTTATTCATTTGATTATTTTAATTTAACCTGAACAGCTTGTTTGGTAATCCAACACGTTATCTTGGTAGCTTGGATAGCGGAGTACCGGCTATCAGATAATATATTTATCTAGTGTTTGGAACGTATTTAATATTTATTTATCTGCTACTAAGTAGCTCAATATTTTAATAGTGCAATTGCCATTTAATTTTGCTTGTTTGGCTTGGTATTTATTGAGACCAGCTACTAGTGGTGTAGTCACTCTACCTATAGTGTACTTGTATATTATTATGTGGTACGATTATTGAGTGAACTGTTTGATTCTTGGCTTGGGCATTAGAGTTGTGTATTGGATTATAGTGGCCTAGTAGACCCCGCCTGGTGATAACACGCGTTGTGGTTTTTATTGGCAAGTCGTCGTGTAACTCACCGCGTTTTAGGCACTCTGGGCTTAACTATTGGATAGTTAGGACGAAGCCCGAGTTGCGTAGTCAGCAACGACCCCCTAGGAGTGTGGAGAATCGGCGTAGGCCTGGTAGTGATTATTGCACGTTTGTTTTGGTGACTTGTTTTTGACTTGTTCACAGTGCCCGTGTATGAGCCAGTCCTATACCGGTTAGACCCGGCTTTTGGCCTAGTGGTTTCCCTGACCTTATCGCAGACCCTGGAACTTTACCCAGCCATTGTAGGCTGAGCTATCCCCGGCAAACGGTTGCGACTGCGCTTAATTGTAATATTTTTCCAGTGCAGAAGGTAGCGTCGCAACTTTCAGTAATACATTTATAAAAACATGTAACCCACTCATAAGATATTCAACCATTGTTGTAATAAGATATCAGATGTCGCATTGTTGTCAAATACTGTCGGTTGGCTAAACCCATAAGGATCTATTACAATTGTCCATTCCAAGTGTATATTGGCGACCTCACAAACCTACAATAAGTTCACGCATGTTTGACACAAAGACACTCTTACCGCGTTCTAGCAAGCGACAAGGACCCGATGAAGAATATTTACCAGAGACCACGTGACGGAAAGGTGTCAACCCCCCTTAACAACCCCCACAGCAACTCCCCGGTCTTTAGTTCGTCCCAACAATAATTGGCAGTTGTCAAAGGGTGCACGCGTCGACATAATGTATTGTTGTAAGTAACAATACACTGTCATACGACACCTCTCACGTGGACTTGATTTTAGCGTATATTTTGCGACGCTGTGTTTTGACGTGTCCAGTAAATATAGAAGTGTTATTTCATCCTTATACAGGGTATAAAAAAGTTGGGGACATAATTTACGCACTGATTCCTTTGGTCAAAATAAAGAGAAAATCACGAGTAACAATTTTTTCCAAAATATTTTCGTTAACCAGATATTTGCCATTTTGTATTTTTACATTATTTTTTTATTTCTTTTATTATTTTAACTGATTTTTCCAAAGCTTGCTATGTATGTTAAGGTAGTAGAGACACATGTTATAAAAAATTCATCTTGATTCAATCTTAAATTTAAAAATGTAGGCCATTTTAAGTTTTCCAACTTAAATTACTCATAAATGGCTGATGTTATAAAAAAATGTCAAGAACACTTTTATTTACCATTTCTAATTTTCTATTAAAAAATACCAAGTTCAAAAAGATCGAATAAGAAATAGCTGAAATGTTAAAATATTAAAAGGGCAAACCTGACTAGCTTTTGCCTTATTCTATTCCATTTTAACACTAAAAATAGTAATATTTCATCACAAAACCTTCTATCCATCGTGGCTGTGAATGTTAAATTGAATATTGAATAATAAGGATAGCAGTCGTATTCAAGGGCCTTTGATAGGTGATAAGTCTTTGATAGGTAAACACTAATTTGTAAAACGATTCGTTGCATTAAATGCAAAACATATACATGTTCAAGGGCCTTAGTATGTTTTTGAGATAGGTTTTAGAACTCGGAAGATCAGATTAATATTTCAACTGCCTTATAAATATGTCCAATATTGTTTTTAATGCGTTACGATAGTTCGTATGTAAGTTGGAAGTCAATCACTAAAAGTCAACTATACCAAAAACAAGTTATGTTCCTTCTAATATCCAATAAATGACTTGCTACTCACTCTATTCGTCTAACAATTACACTTGTGTTCTGATACAAATTGTAGTGAGATCGAATCAATTCAAATATAAAACCTTCTTCATTTCGACACAGCTTTATAATCATTTTGCATATCACCATGTTTTATCACACAGATTTTGTGAGCTCTAAATCTTTTGTCATTGAGAACGAACTTGATTAATGACGGAAACAACATGTTGAATAAACAGTTCATGAGATTGAGTGATAAATCAATATAATATATAACATAGTTATAACTCACATAACTATGTATGTGGTACCTTTTTGATCTATACATAGAGTAAAATAACTACAGAAATTAATTAAACAAACTTAACCAAAAGTAAAGTTATAATAATCGATATTATAAGGCCTTACCTTAGCAATCCTATTTTATTGATCCGAAATTAATTTCGGACCCGAAGGTACATAATCAGTTGGAGTCTAGTAGACCAAATTCTTTTTGTAGAATCCGCCCGTTGAGTTTCGTAGAAAGTTTCACAAAGACAGTACAAGTCTTAGAAGACACGAAAAAAGTATATCAATTAGGGTTAAAAATCATGGTTTTCATAGCGTTAAATAACCTCACTTTGGTTTGAGAACACGTTGCCAACTTTAGAGTAAAGTTATATATAAACACACACAATCATATAAAATGTGGATTACATAGTAAATCAGCATCAATAAAACAATTTAAAGAGTGATTCAATCAGTAACACATGACGTGCCGTTATGAGGACTGTTACAGCGTTCATTGTGATCGACTAGTTATTTGATGACCTCGTCTCGTGGCGTTACATATTTAAAGTTCAGAATTACACAATTTAAATTAATACTACATTAGTGGTCATATAATCATCGGTTTCATAAGTTTAATTTGATATCACACACCTGTGATTTATATCATTGTTGGTTCTGGTGAGTGTTATATCAGGCCGATCAGTTGTTTGATTTGAGGAGAACTAATAACAAATAGAACTATTAATTAATATAGGCCTACACAACAAACTGATTCTTCAAGTATGGAGAACCGAAAAAATGTCAAAAGAATGGGCTAAAGTAGTTATAGTTCTGATGCACAAAAAAGGGGACAAGCTAGAACTATAGAGGTATATCCCTTATAAACACAACATATAAAATAGTATCTAAACTTGTCTTAAACAGACTTAAATGTTATGCAAAAGAAATAAAAGGAGACCACCAAGTAGCTTTTATGAAAGGGAGATCAACAACGGACCAAATATTTATTCTAAAACAGCCTCAAAGTACTGGGAATATAACAAAGATATATTCATAATGCTCATAGATTTTAGTAAAGCTTATGATTTAATAAACAGACAAGAATTGTGGAAGATTATGAAAAAGCATGGTTTACCAAACAAAATAATTCAAATGTCAAAAATGTCTTTAAATGAATCTAGAGGAAAAGTAAAAATTTTAAAAGAATATACAGATACATTCGAGATAAATACTGGAGTGACGCAAGGTGATGGTCTATCGCCACTACTATTCAACATAGCGCTGGAGTTAGTCAAGGGGGAGCAAGGATTCCTGATAAAATAAACCTTCTAGCGTTTGCAGACGATGTGTCCATTGTAGCCGAAAGTAAAAATGACCTTCTAGCGATAACAGAAATACTAATAAAAAAGCAAGAAAAGTGGGCTTACAAATAATTGAGAGTAAAACAAACTACATGAAAATAAGTAGGCAAGATGAAGAAGAAGACCACTTAGAAGTATTAGACTACAAGTTCTACAAAGCAAACACGTTTATATGTGAGTTATATGTGAGTAACAATCACAAACAATAACAGAGATGTTGAAATTAAAAACAGACTCATAGCAGCAGAAAAATCATATTGGAGCTTAGTAAAATTATTCAAAAGTAAACTTCTATCAAAACCACCAAAATAAGAACGTATAAAACCTGTAGTGTTATAAAGTTAAGAGACTTGGTCTTTCACAAAAAATCCCAAAAAAAGACTTATTAATTTTGAAAATAAAGTACTGAGAAGGATTTTTAAACCAATAAAAAACGGAGACTCGTGGGGAATAAGAAAAAAAGGGCGTTGAGGGAATTGTATAGGAAACAAGATATTTTGGGAGTGGTTAAGAGTAGAAGGTCGAGATGGCTGGGCCACATTCAACCAACGGTCAATGCAGAGGTGAGAGGGAGATGATGAAACAAATGATAAGAGGTACACAGGAGGGCAGGAGACCACTGGGACGGCCAAGGATGAGATGGATTGACGAAGTTACAAAGGACCTAAGGAGTATGGAAGCAGACCTGGAGCTGGCAGAGGACAGAGGATCCTGGAGGCACATGGTTGGCGAGGCCAAAGACCACCTTGGTTTTCAATGGCCACAGGAGTAAGTAAGTAAGTAAGAAATAACAAATAATCTTGTTTATTAGATCTCTTAGAGATTTTTTTTATTATTTGAACACTGATCGGTGTCGTTTTAAGGTATTCATTTGGTCCACAGACCTTACGTATGCGTTCCTGGATATTAAAGAACGAGTATAACTGCAATAAGAATTTTATACCTAAACGCCAACCCCGTACGAAGGATGGGTACTTTGCTAGTACAACAATCAATCTGGCTAACAAACTATTTTCTAGTTACATAGTTTTAAATCTAATTAAAATGGAAACCTAAAGGCACAATAATTTCGGGAATAAAAGAATGGTAGCTACAAAGTTATTTTCGAGTTATGCTATCTAAAATGTTCTCTTGACGCCTCATGACTGACAACTTGAGCTTAGTCTTGAATATCGTTAATTAGAGAAACAACGACAGTTAAAGTTAATGCACTTATTTACAGCCCATAACTTTCTTAACCGAAATATTAATTATTTAATTTTTATGTAACCAAATTGTTGTTAAATCCTAAATTTTCCCTGTGTTTTTCGTCAAATTAAAACTGATTGTAATTATTGGTAATTTACAAATGTTCGATGTAATTTTTAGGATTTTTACAAAAGATTGCTTTGAATGTATTGAATTTTTAAACTTTGTTACCTGTAAATTCCTTGTAAATAACTGCTATAGAAATGAAAGTTGAAACAAATTAAATAGTAATGGAAATATCAATGTAATTTACAATACTTACTTTAAAATTAAAAGTAGTTACTACATTGTGAATAAACTATTTAATATACAATTTTCATCTGATCATATAGAATTTTACTATTGCAACAAACATGTATACATTCGAGGTTATCGTAAACCGTATAAACAAATACATTATACATACAAAAATTTAAAACACAACTTATTTTGAAAAAAAAAAAAAAATATTCTTGAGGAAGAAACTGTAGGCTATTAATTGTAAGGTATTGTAAGTGTTCTTGGATACCTGGTGAAATCAGAAAGGCAATCAAAGACAAACAACCAGTAAGGGTGGGGCACGCGGTGGTGAACGTGAGACTTTGGACGTTTGGCTAAGAATCACGTGCGATTGTCGGAGGGTGTGGGGTGGGGAGAGTCTGCGCGCGAGGGGTAGCAAGGAGATATAAGGACCGCGACACGAGAGCGTCGCCAGTGCGACTGTGAAGCTACCAGGATATATATCAGTTCACATTGTGTAGTGCCAGTGCTAGTGACGTGATGGGTGACCGTGTCATGTCTCACCCGATACTCCTAGTGTCTCTACCAACACCTGAGGACCGCTCCAGGAGTGTGTCTCCAAACTCTTCGTCATCCTCCAGGGAACTCCGGGGCATCAAACTGTTCAGAGCGATCGGCCGACGACTCTCCAGGAGGCGACAGAACTTCGAGTACGACTCTACGGACTCTGAACGTTCCAGTTCATCTGAGGGCAACAGTGACTCCGGCTCAGGGAATAACTCTCCTGATTGTATCTCCAAGGAGAACAGCGACTCTGCAATCTGCAAGATGTTGAATACGCTGAACCTCACCCCTTCTGACCGCAGGAGCAGTGACTCCAACAGTGACATCTCTTCAACGTCGTCGAGGAAGAAGTCTTCAGCGTCTACAACTCCCAAGAAGATCCTTCGTCAACCTGTCTCCTACACCTATGTACGAGGACTCTCTGGACTCCCCACCATCAGGGTGCCAAGGAACAATTGTTGTGCTCAGAACTGCGGTCGCTGCCACACCCCTGGATGTAACCGATAAACTTTTATCTCCTCGAGGTACTTTCCTAGAAACCTTAGAGTAATACACGATACGCTTTTAATAGTAGCACTGTTAGCAACATTTTCTATATCAAACTATGTATCGAGTTTGTGCTTTCCTAGATGATAGGCTGTGTTATTATCGAGTATACGAATTAGTGGAATTATTGGCTGCACCAAACTTTAAAGTAAAGATTAAGATGTAGTGCCTTTCCGGTTCTCTAAGTAAATTTTACTGATAAAACTAGTAAAAATGTTTTATCAGATGTGAATAGTTAGTTATCGTACATATAACTTATTTGTACTTTAACATATGCGTTTTAAATACACGCATTTACTTTTCAATTAATAACCAATATAAAACTGTCCAGCTTACTCTAAAAAAGAAGTCTGTGCCTTGTAAACATAAAACTCAATTTGCTAATTAACGATTCTGAATTTCTACTAACTGTGCAATAATTTGAAATATCTGTCGAATATTGCAATAAATCGTTATAATTTGTCATTTATGTCAGAAGAACTTGAATTTTTGACAGTTCCAGAGAAATCTTCTTAGAACTTGCAAAAACTCAATAAATACAGTTTGTAATTGAAATTGAGATCGATGTGTATTGTGAAATGTTAAGTTTGTAATTGTGCACTTTCTACGGAAATATTTTATATTGATTGTATACTGTATATAATATATTGTATTTACTATATTCTTGTAGTTTGCCAATAAAGAGGTTGTATCTACAATTATATTTAACTCTTATCATTCCAAACCTTTCTATAATCTATACATGACTCAGTGAGCATATTATTTAGTAAAAATAATAAAAGTCAACTACAGATTGTACTTTTCTAAATTTTCAATTAATTCTGTTGAATATCATAAAAATAATAATGAACAAACATTTTTAATAAGCAGAAATTTATAAAAATATTTGTAAATGAAAGAAACATGACATTATGGTGTTTTTGTTTTCCAAATTAAGAATTACTAACATCACAAGAAAATACAAGCTTATTGTATACTGCAAACAAGTTTTCAAGCTCACTTAAAATAGCATTGCAAGGTAAAAAGTCATATGAAAAAAAAACAAATAGTTATAAGTGTATGTGAAGCTGAGCTAAAGCTGAAGACATCAACTGAAGACGAAGAATGAAGTGTAAGTAATGGGTGTTACGAAGACATTACAGTAATGAGAAAGACAGATTGGAACTAGTAACGATACAAGTTTACTTTGTTTGAAATCAGAGGAAATAGTAATGGTGTGTAAAAGTGGTGATCAAAATGGCCCAGTTGTTTTATAGTAAACTCAACTTACAAAACATAACATCCAAATAATATGTTCAAATGGATTCTAACACAACAAATATACTTTTGATGAAATATCAAACAAACATTTAAAAAATCCAAACATATCAAATTTCAAATTGACTTTTTGATGTACCTGTTTTCGAATGTAAAACTTGATACACAATGTAATAAAATCAAATTAAATTGCGTTGTATTTAAAATTATTGATCCCATGACAAAACATAGACAATAAAGAGATACAGCTGTTGAATATAGGATTAGGCAGGGATGTCATCTTCTAGACTATCTGAATATTGTAAAACAAAATGTGATCATTCTTGATTGTGTGAAGCTGGTGCATTAGTCCGATGAACACTAAAAAGGCTAAAACTGATCACAGGGCATTGCAGGAATATAAATAAGCCAACTATAAAGACTACTACTAAGAATTGAATTCAGTCGTCACATTTCATTGGGAATGTCTATTAGTACTAGTGTTGAATTTACACATTGGAAAACTTTGTACAAAACACATTGGTGCAAAAATGCTGACACAAGAGCTATGCTTAGCAGTAATTAGTCTACAAGGGATAGACCAAACGAAATATACATACTAGAGGAATGTATTGCATTGGAATAAAATCCGAATTAACTTATTCAACCTCGAGTCTTGTTTGAAAATCACTGTTAAAATATGAATTGTGAAAATGATCTAAATACCTGCCTATATAAAATGAGCTGAGTAACTCACTGGTGCTCACCTAGTAATCAAAAGGTCGCCGGGTTGATCCTGAGAAAAGTGTGTAGCTTTTAGATGGTCCAAAACTGGGCCAAGCTGTTCTTGATCTATTATTGGGCTTTTAAGAAATGGTTCTGACTAATGAAACAGCTGGTCTTAAACAGTAACAAAGCTACACAAACACAAGGCATTACACTCCATTATACAGTCATCCTTACTCAAGGCGTTGATCCTTACCATAAAAATAATCGCTGAAGCAAGATAACATTTGGAGATTCTTTGCTTACTTATACCTTAATCGGATGAAAGCCTTTAGGGATGCTTTGAGGATAAGGTGAATACAGTTTAGATCACAATCTGTCCGTCACAATACCTTACAAATAATTTTTATGTTTACAATTTATATTTTTTTGTTTTTTACCACCTAAGCCATTTAAAACGATTTACTGTATTTATATTACGTGTAACATGTGGCGATTAGATATCATATCATGTGTAGACGACATCAGCAAATTATAACTTAGCCAGGAGAATAAAAAAATGCCCTTAGGTTTTGCAATATAATGAAAAGCTCGTAAAAAAAATGAAAATAAAAAATAGTTTTTTCAGGCAAAGTTAGGGCCACATGGGCCTTTCTTACACTTAACCTGACATTCATAAATATATAGAAATAATAATACAATGGCTCTTGCAGCACCAAATATCCAATGCTTATTCAATTCACATTCAACTATTTTCTCAGACTCTCCTCAAAAGCTATTTAAAGAAACCAGCAAGCAGCAGCTTAAATTAAATATTCTTTTAAACTTTAAATCTTGGTTCGGCACTCGAAGAAGACATTTTGTCTGTCCATCTCGTTTCAACTTAAATCATTTCGATATTCATTTCAAAAATATCATTCATACCATCTTTACAAACGACTGAGCTGACGGCATTTGGAACCAATGTAGAGATATCGTAAGTTTGAACAAGTAGAGTCTCAAAATGCTACTATCACCAGTCATAATTTTGATTGCTCAAGATATTCCTGACCATAACATTCATAATTTGAAATATCTAAGGGTCCGAAACAAGAACTTTTTAACTGTAACCATTCAGCGGTTATAGCAGACTTGATTGGCCATTTGTGCTCAGTATGAAATGCAATTAATGATTTCAAATATAGTAGTCCGTTTGAGGAACAACAATGATTGGTATTACTCTATTACTATTCTAGACGCCACATATTTTTAGTTAAGACTTATGAAAGAGGCATTCAGGTTTGTCATTATAAATTAGTTTCATTACCAATTAACAATAGTTCAGAGTTCATATATTTCGAACTTAATTCAGTTTAAGCTAAAAACTTGTCATTCTCTAGAGTTTAGCCATAGTCTAACTATAACAAGCAGCCTTCCAGATTCACTTCCAATAGTAACTGACCATAATCACCCTACAAAACAGCCAGTTCATTGGTAGCCAGTTGGTATGACTGGTGTTCCTTAGCATATACTATACTATTATATAAAAATCTAGCGGTGTCTGTCTGTATGTTTGTTACTAATAGACGCATAAACTACTGAACTGACTGGGCTTAAACTATACAAAAATATAGCTACCATACCAAGGACCTTTATAGGACTATTCACACTTCGATACTGACCGTGGGCTTTGCCCCTTTTGGCTTTATAAGTTTTGAGGTGAGGATTTTAAAAGTAAATATTGATTGGTCTCCATGGCTGCCATGAGAACACATACAATGTTTGCAATTTGCTATGCCACCCAAATGTAAACAATCTTAACTGTCAAACCACATTAATTCACAATTCCACAGCTGGGTTATAAATAGGCATATACTATTCTCTACAATCATGTGACATGTTTATTTATTCTTATATTTGATGGTTCATTGATTATTGATTTTATTAAATAAGTGAGATTGTATATCTGTTGTTGTATCTATCCCTAATTAATTATTAAACATTTCGCTAATGTGAATAATTGTATTGAAAGATTTTGGTGTAAAAATAGTGAAATTATAAAGTTCACATTTACTTGAATCATTTTAAAATTTTTGAACAATTAACATGTGTTTAGAGTAGGGTACACACCTTAAAAATTGAAACTTTTTCTCAAGGAGATAATTAATTGTATATTTTTGCCATTTTGAGAGAAATATTGCTTACACCATTTGCCTTTTCACAAATGTTTAAATCATAATTTCATATTACTACCCATAGATTAGTTATGATGTTTTCTAATCCAGAGGTAGCTACTACCTATCTATATTATAACTTTTGACACTTTCTGTAGATTTCACATTCTATTCAATGAATAACTTTTTATGAGCATTTCATGGTCATGATATGTATATTTTCAACCAAGTTCCTCTTAACTTAACCTACCCTCGACATAAACATTGTTTGAATGACGTTAAATTTCCTAATTCTAAGCTGATATACAAATATTTCAATTTAAAAACAACAATAAAAAAACTAAGTTATTATGCACTTGCCTTTGGTGCATGAATAGTAGGAGCTATAATTAGTAGGGCTAAGTATACTTCTGTTTGTTTTAGTAGTAAGAGCGTTAGTGTTTTTGTTTGTTCACATAGTATATAATGATATATTTTTATAATCAATGCTAAGGGAGCAATGCTTTTTAGAAGCAAGATCTCATGTTTCTTTTCATTCAAACCATAATATTAACTAGATGTTGTAAATTATTGTTTTCCTACAGTTACCTAACAATGTACATGTTCTCTCACTGATTTGATTTACTAATAATATTAGTTTGTACTTTATTATGAAAAAGGCCCCAGATTTGATTGTTTAAAGATATTAGAACAGGTCTCTGCTAGCGAAATAATTTCATAATTTAACCAGGCTTTTAGCTGTTAACTCCTAAATACCAATTAAAGCTTAACATTTTAGTTGAAAAAGACGAACATAGCTAGAAACAGAAATAATTATGTTATTGACTGTTTCTGTTATTATTGTTCAACTCTGTATCATAAAGTATTAAACTAAAAGTAATTGTAATTTTAGAATATTAAATATATTTAAATTTATTTAATTTATTTATGTTAATGTCTGTATTTCATAGATTATCGGCAATAAAGATTATTGATTCTTGGTAGAAATACAGTAAATCATGCAGACCGATGTGTTTTCCAATAATTCAAAATTAAAGATTTACATTATGTAAGAAACACTGGTGAACATGCGTTCAATAAATGAAACACCTCCAGATACCTTTACGTCCTTTCTTTATCCCGCAATTTCCCTTGGCAATGAAGTCGTTTTAGTGTGACTACGAGTTGATAAAAAAATATAGAGCATAGAACACAATATCTAGAAAGAATTATCCACTGAATAAACATGAGATCGGTAGTAAATTTAGGTATGCTAATAATAGGCAATGTTGGTAACCCTGTGTCTATTTATGCCTCCTACGTACGGTTGGTACACGTGTGATCACATGTACGTGTCAACCTGCCGACCATATGGTTGTCTGGGAGGTGTAGAGGGGGATGATTATTCATCCCCAATAATTATTTACAAAGTCTATTAGTGCCAGACTGATATATCATTTGTAAACTTTCCATTACTAGTCACGTGGAACGAAAGTGATTACAATTTTTTAATTGTTCATTTCAAAGTTGAAGGTTTGAAATTAAATTACTAGACAATTCTTATTGCATTTTATGTTTCTGTCGTCAAAATATTTTTGGTCAAATACAAAAAATCATGTTATGATTTTAAAAAGTTAAAACAGAATAAACCGACACAGAATAAAGCTTGTAAAACACATTGCTCGTATAACAGCAAAAGAGTTGCCGGTTCAATTCAGGAACTAATCATAAACCTTTAATGGTTTGTTTGCTGGACCTAGTGGTCCCAGATGATTAGGATGTTAAGGTGTAGTCCGGACTAAATAAGCCCACACTCATCTCCACACATAATATTTGAGTTGAAATACGCCCAGTCGAACTCCTTTTAAATTGACAATGTTATGTATGACATAATGTTTTCATAAACTAGGGTATTTATTTTTTGCTAGGTAACTCATTTTAAGCTACACAGTGTATGGTAATTTATTTTCCTACAGTTACCTGTCAAAGCAGTCTTTCTTGCACTGAATATAGCACGCAAAGTAGCTAATTGCTGCATTTACTTACTTTTATAGCAATCATTTTTTTGCCGCACTACAGTATTCCAACCAAACGACTCAAAAATGTGTGCTGTTATTAGGCATGTAATAAATAGAACTAGAGGTCGTCCATTGGTCGAAAACTCGGCCAAAAATATGGAATGTACTGTCTTCTCTATTTTAACCCCACACTGTAAATAAAACATGTGATTGGAATTTATTAAATTTCTTTTGATTTTCTGTTTCTTGATGTTATTTAGTCACCAGCATAGCAATTCATAAGGCCCATGTTAATTTTTTGAGGTTTTTATTTATACTTTTTAGATTATCTCTGCGATGCACACGAGCTGAGAAAAACATTTCAAGAAACATTCTTGCCTATTAAGATATAGGATGCTTGAAAATAAGTTGGCAACACTTAATAGTTATTTGTGTAACTAGTGGTGAAAGTGGCACTTTGCTGCACACGAGAGCAATGTTTACGCATGAGCCGCAGGCGAGTGCGGAATGATCTCGAGTGCAGCAAAGGCCTTTTTCACTCGTGTTACACATTATATTTTTCCTACAGTCACTATAAAGCATAATAAATAATTAGTCTTTCAAACACTATACAACACGTTTTTAGGTTCAGCTGGCGACACAAATGGTGCCCTAGAGAAAGTAGTACCCGCGGTCCGTATCACTCCGCTATTTTTCCTCGGCAAGAAATGTGCTCCGCGTTTTGAGAATATAGTTCCGTATGTTTTTCTAATTTGAAGTGGTTTCCGCGCCTAAAAATGCTTTAAAGGTATTTTCTTGTTTATTAAGATCGTAGGAATGTTTTAAAAACGTTTAAAAGAAAAGTCCAGAAAGTTCAGAAATACCGAAACTATAAACACGAAATGACAGGTTAAATCGTAGTTATAATAGTCAATCAGCTGCTCATAGTATTTTTATCTTTAAGTGTTGCCAACCTATTCCCAAGCGTACACGGATTACGTGCATAATAAAACCACGCTGTTTTGTGTTGTTTCGTTGGAATCCTGATGTGCGGCAAAGTATAAACCGTACGGCAAAGTATAAACCGTACGGAAAAGTATAAATATGCAGCAATTAGCAGCTTTCTGTACTATAAACAGTACAAGGAAGCCAACTTTGTCGGGTGACTGTAGGAAAAGATAATATCACTACGGCTACAATCAGCTGGTGCAGCGTTTCACAGCCTTTTGAATTTTGATACTACGACATCAAATGTTTTTTCGTGTTAACATTCTATTTTCGTTCAACGCTTGGATTTAACCTAAACTAAACCGTATTTTTAGTGTTTGAAATACTAATTATTTATATGCTTTATAGTTACTGAAAGGAAATTATAATGTGAAAATATAACAAACAATTTAGGGCCTATAAATGTAAAAATGTAATAAATGTATAAATGTATACTTGATGCTATATTCGTTGAATGGAATATTTATTCTTGTAACTAGTGTGCGAAGGTTCACTTTGCTGCACATGAGGGAAATGTCTACGCACGAGCCAGGCGAGTGTGGAATGTTACTAAGTGCTACAAAGACACTTTGCACTTGCGTTACACATTATATTATTCATACAGTTACTATAAAGCATGGAAATTATTAGTCTTTCAAATACTAAACAACACGTTATAGGTTTGGTTAAATCCAAGTATTGAACGAAATGGGCAATGCTGCACCAGCTGATCGTAGTCGTAGTGTCTTTAAGTGTTGCCAACTTATTTTCAAGCGTACACGTATTGCGTGCCTAATAAAAATACACTTTTGTGTTGTTTGGTTGGAATACTTGAGTGCCATAATCAGTACATGAAAGGCCATGTTAAGACAAAATATCATCTTAAATACTAAAACCCCTGCCACATCAATGATGCAATATAAGTACAGCTGTTGTTTTGCCTAGTGTCTCTATGAAGGCGTGGTCTCCTCCCCTGTTGTAGTATAAAAGAAATTTAGTAGATTTAATAATAAATCATTAAATGACGTTTTATTGACAGTGTATTATTTACGTATACGACAAATATGCATGTTAATCACTTTCACTACGTTTACGTCCGTTACATTTACTCAAACTTTACATGCTTTGGGTTGAATAGCTGTTTTGTATTTTTACGTAAAAACAAACAACTAAGCCTATTTACAAAATATATAATTTTATGTTAGAATAATAACAGAATTTTGTATTAGCGAATTTTCCATATAGGGAATAAGCTATTACCGTAGTACTCATGGTAAGACCTGGACGCGGGACCGATTTTTTTCGTTTTGAGGTCCCTAGAGGCCAAAAACACCATCCGTTCAAATTCATATATATATATATTTATATATATATGTATATATATAGATATATATATGTGTGTGTGTGTCCGTCAGCACGATAACTCGAGCAAAAATAATTTTGATGAAAAATGATTTTGATGAAATTTGGTACAAACGTGTAAACGTACGTTTATTCGAACGAGTTCGCGATCCAGCAT
This sequence comes from Macrosteles quadrilineatus, assembly GCF_028750875.1. Classification (NCBI taxonomy): domain Eukaryota; kingdom Metazoa; phylum Arthropoda; class Insecta; order Hemiptera; family Cicadellidae; genus Macrosteles; species Macrosteles quadrilineatus. Next base: position 103,013,635 of record NW_026542602.1, on the reverse strand, counting down.
GATCGGACCATGGGAACGGGGGTTTACGGGGGGTTTTATGGGGTAAAAATAGGGTTTTCCCATTTTTGACCCAAAAAACATAAAATTTAGCAATTTCTTTTCAAACCATTTTGTAGAGCTTAAAAAAAATAATAATTTAGTATATTGAAGCGTTACTATGCGCCTAATTGTTACGGAGAAAATAAAAAAAAAAATGCAAATTTAAAATTCCCATGTTATTCTTATGGAGAATAAGTAAACTGTTGTAGTTTGCTTTGTGAACATATTTCGATCAAATTTGGAAAATGTTTTTATTTCTTACGAAACTATTCACATTTACAAAAACAAAAAAAAAACAGTTTTACCCTCCCTGATGCAGCAAACCTAAGTACTTGTTAAACTAATTCTATTTAAATCAAGAATAAATGTTATATTTTTAACTAGACATTTCAGTGTAAATCCAATCAATCAAATGGAAATTCGCTTAGTCTGCAGGTTTGCTGCGGCGGGGGTATTTTAATTTACAATTAAAATGTTTTAAGATTAATTTTTGTTAAAGTAAGTTTAGTTTTGTTGTGGACCCTTTCAATTACGATTATAAATACCCCCGCCGCAGCAAACCTGCAGGCTAAGCGAATTTCCAATTGCCTGATTGGATTTACACTAAATTGTCTCCTTAAAAATATCGCATTTATTCCCTATTTAAATAGAATCAGTTTAACACATACTTAGGCTTGCTGCAACAGGGGGGTAAAAGTGTTTTTTTTAATGTAAAATGTCAATAGTTAGTAAGAAATAAAAACATTTTCCAAATTTGATCAAAATATGTTCACAAACAAGCAAACTACAACAGTTTACTTATTCTCCATAAGAATAACATGGGAATTTTAAATTTACAATTTTTTGGAATTTTCTCCGTAACCATTAGGCGCATAATAACGCTTCAATATACTAAATTATTTGTTTTTTTAAGCTCTACAAAATAGTTTAGAAAGAATTTGCTAAATTCTATGTTTTTTTGGGTCAAAAATGGGAAAAACCCATTTTTACCCCATAAAAGCCCCCATAAACCCCCGTTCCCATGGTCCGATCATGCTGGTTCGCGAACTCGTTCGAATAAACGTAGGTTTACACGTTTGTACCAAATTTCATCGAAATCGGATCATTTTTGCTCGAGTTATCGCGCTAACGGACACACACACACACACACACACACACACACACACATATATATATATATATATATATAAATATATACGAGCTGGTGGCCCGTCCTACGTACGGGAATCTAGTTGTCAACTAAAACGGAATACAGTAATTCAATTCAGAACATCTAGTTTACACGCATAGACACAAATTCTGGCAGTTTTAATGGGGAAGATCACCTTATAAACAAATGTAACGTGACCACCTATTTATTCCATTCGAATATAGACATAAAATATGGCGATATGCATTTTAAATCCGATAATTTTACCAAAAAACAGCATTTGTGTCGATTTGAAAAATCTTGAAGTGAGATTGGCGACCGATTCACACTGGTTTTGAATAGAGTAGTTACATGCTACCTCCAATTGCATACTGTACTACTTATGTACTTACCGTACCTTATCTTACCTCCGTGACCACTGAAACTTTTATGAGGATTCTCTTCTATCACCTGCCTCTTCAAAATTTAGATACTTCCACAGATTGCATTTACGACAAAACTTGATTAAACGCAAGTGTTTGAGATGTATAGTTCAAAATAACACATTTCCTGATAACGCAGATCCTTCACGGTAGGGGAAAACTACCTACATTTTAAAGTGAAATAGTATGTAGGCAAACACCAACGAACAATATTTTTGTAAACAAACAACTCGTAACATAAACATTTCAATGACAGTTATAAACCAGCTGTTAGTTAAACCAGCATTGAAAATACTTTAAACTGCTAGCGTCGGCTGCTAGACTTTCTAAAAATTAAAACTTAATTTCTAAAAAACTGAAACCCTAAACTAAAATTATGGCTTCGACATTCCCTAGTTCTCAAAATTATCTTTCTTTCAACACAAAGATCATGAAAATCCGTCAAGTGGTTGATTCAGAATCGTGAAATAAAAAAAACCCTGTTTCGTTTTAATATTATAGATAGAAGATATATATATATATATGAATTTGAACGGATGGTATTTTTGGCCTCTAGGGACCTCAAAACGAAAAAAAAAAATTGGTCCCGTTTCCAGGTCTTACCATGAGTACTACGGTAATAGCTTATTCCCTATATGGGAAATTCGCTAAAAAAGAAAAATCGCTTAAAACATACTGTAATTCATATAAGTATTGCTTTTGTATGGTAACAAATATTACGTCAATTTGTGAATTTTGTAGTTTTACATTACAGGAGAGGTAGCTATTATAAAAGCTGATTCAACTTAAATAAACAATAAAAATCCCTACACCATAGACATGGGCCAAGAAATTGTGGACTGAATAGTAAAACGTCTTATATTACTAAAATGTTGTTACGATAAATTGATACAAATTCATACAAAGTTTTGTCTCAAAAAGTGTTTACTTATCTATTTCATGCTAGTGTAGGAAAATAAACTTGAACTGTTACAATACCTAAACTATTCATATACACAAGCGTATGAGTTTCAGACTTAAAATTGTTAAGTTTAAAATTAGACCTCTTCATAGATCTAAGCTCGCCCCCAGTCCCTGTAAGCACGTGGTAGACTGTGGTTTCCATGACGACGGTAGTATGACGTCACACGTATAAACAAAACGTCACAGTTGCACGTGCCGTTGTAGGGGTTGACGACCCTTAGCGACCTACTGGCCTAGAATGACGTCACCGCTGGCTATCGTGCCGAGAAGTGACGTCATGATACTCATTGACTGAATGTATAACAAGTATGGTTAATAAACAAGAAGAGCAGGTGTAATTACGAGTATTAATTTCTTATTTTATTCTTTAGGGCACAGAATATTTTTAAGATTGTAAAAATTGCTTTACATGTAGTAACTGTTATTGTGGGAATATGTAGGGCTTAGTGTAAACAATGTACTAGATTAATTCATTTACAGTGTAACAAAAGTTGTAAACAGTAAAACAAAAGCTTAATTGTAGCGGAAACGTACGTTCTTCAATTGAATTATTACAACTTACACCTCCCCAAGAACACTTTTATAATGAATTGCCTATATTGTTTTTCGTTATTTCATTGGAAATCGTACACGAAAAATATATAAATAATCACTATTGTGTGTAGAAAGATACTCAGTATTAATGAAGACAAACACACAAATTACATATCACACATGAACAAATTAGAGAATAAAAGATCTACTGTTGAAAAATGGCACTCAATAAACGGGTATTAAGATATATTAAATCATAGACAAAATTTAATTCTTTTTGTCTATGATTAAACGTAATCCCTTATAAATACGTTTACAAAGATGATACGTACACTGCAAGCAATAGAGATCAGATATGAAGGGTGTATTTCGTAAACAACCCGTTTTAATAATAGACAAATGATATAATAGTCCGCAGATGAAAAGGTTAAAATGTTAAGTGTAAGATTCATTGTATTTATTATATTGTAATTATGTATGACGCATATTAACATAGTAAAAAAGAAATAAGATAACATTTTCGGAAATTACAACATCATTATAAATGCTTTTTACTCGTTTCCCATATTGCATACTCGTTACGCTATTACAAGCTTTGTTGAATGACATTTGTAGGGTTTTAAAAAATAGGAGGATTCATTATGTAGATAAATAAATTAAATCAAACGAAATAAGTCAAATGAAAAATATACGCAACAAATAAACATCCATTAAGCTTTTTAAAAACATAATGTATATTTTTGCTAAAAGTGTAATATTTAAATCGTGAAATATATACCTTAAATTATGACAAAAATCGAATCAGAACACGAATAATTTCTTTAAGTGCCAACTTCGACGAGAAAGTAATAAGATGTCTATCCGTAAAAGCTAATAATAAAATTTTAAAAAGTTTTCGCATGTTAATAATGCTGATCATTTTGAAATACTGTGATTGTGGGTGTAATCCCCAAAATATGTCTACATCCACATATACAAAGGCTTGAAAAACTATGTGTATAAGTATACAGTTAAATAAACAAAACTATCCGCCTGATACAGTAAAAACACAAACAGTGTAAACAAAAACTGTAATTTTGCCCAAACAAAGGTCTTTAGGGTAAAGTGGTTTGTTTACCTCTGAACATCCGGGACCATCGAAACACGCGGTGGCCGTATGTGTTGTGTTGTCGGTCTCCTGCTCATAGGGAATATGAATAATGATTAGTTTTTTTCGGGGGAAGAAAGAGGTTTGTTTTTACGTATGCCATTGTTATAAATACAATACATGAGCGTCAATACTAATAAAATACCCTGCGGTAGCAAAACTGCAGACCTAACGAATTACCATTTGCCCACTAAAATATCTTCTTTAAAATATCATAATATTCCCTATTTAAATAGCATTAGCTTAACGATACTCATAATTACCCTTTACTTTTTTATTAAAAAAGGTAAGTGAGTTCTTATCACGTATTGTAATTAAAACTATATAGTGGATTTCAATATCCATTTTTAAATTGCTATTGTAACTAACACGTCATATTCTGTTGTAGTATTAATTATTACAATAGTTAACAGCTATAAGTTGGTAATACTTATAATAATAGTTGATATATTTGTAAATCTCGAATAAGGGCATCTTACATTTTTTACGAATCGCCTAATATTTCCTGTTACAAATCCTACAGTATAACCACAAGTGTACATCACCAAGCCTAAATTAAGTAAAGTAACACAAATAAAACAAATTAATGCCTACGTTTAATGTGATTAAACAATTGGTATGACCCATTTCCCCAGAAATCTTAACCTAACAAACAACTTCGTAAATTCAGTTCCACAAAATAACTGTTTAATTGACAAGGAACTTAACATTAGAAGCATTGTTAAAAGGTTCGACCTAAATAAACTGACGCATCGGCCAATCAGGAAATCGTTGGAATTCGAACCAGAGCTGCCAACTTGGAATTTGGGACACAAATAGCGCGGGAATATAAAGGTTAGCGTGTCATCCACGTGTTCGCCGCGTATTGGAGAGGTTAGTTACACCAGTGACGTAGGAGCCGCTTCGACCAATCAGAGTGCAGTATTCGTGTTCTCAGCCAATAGGAACGCTTGCCGCGCACCCTTTGCCTGACCCGCTCATTCTGCAGGACGCGGAAGTATGAATGGTTGCCTGAGGTTATCCACGTGCTAAAGGAAAATCTGGCTATAAATAACCTGTGTTGTTTATGTTATGACTACGCCGATTAGGCCTATGTAGTGGTATTTCGCAGCAAGAAGAGATTTTATTTGCAACATCAAAAACTTAGAAAATAAAAAATGTGTTAATAGTTTGATTTTAAACAAAACCTTAAGTTAATTACAAATTATATCTCAGAAATGCGTTGGCCTAATTCAAAAAGATTTAAGAAACTCTTAAAAAAATAATATTATTTAGGAATTCGAGGACAAATTTCTCAATAAGGTATAACAAAAAAAAAAATGTTTATGCTTGTTAACTTGGTTTTATAATACGCATGATCCTTTTTTTGTTAAAGCATTTTTGGACAATCCTGTTGGTGTCATTTTTTCATGTTAGCTATAATTTATTTTCAGCAAGATGAATCTGAATCTGACTTATATATATTTATAAATATTTTATTGTAACTTGCCCTCATGTATTATCGATTGTAAAAATGGTGTTAACCGTATGATAAATAAATAAATAAATAAATAAACACTAAAAATGTTATAATCACAAAGGTAAATATTTAACTTTGATATTATCAACTATCATTATAATGTTTGCTGAATAAAGCTATGATACATTAATTTAATAGAGATAATATTTTTTTAGAGACAACGTTTTCAAGAACACAGCGAAAATGTAACCACAATGCCATGCGAAATGTCATGCGATTGTACTAGACAAAATAGTTTTTTGAGAGTCAATCAGTGCAATTATCAAGCTACTATTAATTCACCTTTTGAAACAGGTAAAAGAATCTTTAACTCTCTTCCTCAAAATATTAAGTTGTTAGATGATAAGAAATTTAAAACATGTTTAAAAAGTTTATTGTTAGATATTTGTATATATGATGTGAATGAGTTTGTAGAATATTTGTCTCAACCCAATCTATATTTCAATTTATAGGTCTAGTCAATAGAATGTTAAATAGAGAAGTCTTGGATGTATACTAGGCCTAATGTTAATTATTATTATACTGTATTCTTCCCGGACGATGCCATGCATGTAACATGTTTTAAAGGCAATAAAAGTTTGTCATTTGTCATTTGTAGGCAAAACATTATGTGGTAATACTCTTTTGCTTGTTTTTATCATATTTACTCATACAAATCTAAAATAAATATCTTCTTTAAAATTATGGTTCAGCTACAATAAAATATTATAATTATTGCTACTAAATAGGCTTTATCTAGATTAATCGATTATAATAATAATTGACACGCTAGTTAAACATAGTTATTTGTCATACAAGTTATAAAAACAGAATTGTTGGGGTTTAAGACAATAATAGGCTGTGGTAGCTCTAGGGAGAGAAAACTTTGCTGCAGAATAAATTGTTCTTTCAATTTTTTTACAAAATAATATCAAATTTTAGATACTTTCATTATGATACTGCGTTTTCTTACACCTTACAAAACAGTTAGACATTAACACATTCTTAATGATAACATTTCTTAAATATAATATCGAGGAATTGTTTGTAATCTATTATTCTTTCACAACATACTGGCCAATATAACTAACTTTATTGGAATAGTAACATCTCCTAACCAGGATATTTAGTAGTTTTAAAAGTCATTTATTATTTACTAAGTTTGTTATAAAAATCCTTAAAATGGTAACGTAATCCAATATGAGAAGTGGCCAAAAGTGTCGTTTGAAAACGAAAATATAAGTAAAAAGCTAAGTGCTATGAGTATATTATACCCCAAGTCATCCTCACATGTTTTTTTTTATCTGCCATGCGGTAAACCAGTCGAGAAATAATTTACAACAATGCAACTATAGAAACAGTTTTCAATACGTACAAGGCATAATGTTGAACAACAAGCTCAATTCAGTTATTTGGCATACTTAACCATTATTCTTGAGTTGTCATTTATACAAAAATGTTTTACTGTTGTTAATTCATTGAATTTACCAAATATTAATTTTCCTTTTTGTAAGAGAAAAATGTGTTTCTCACATTTTTTATTGCATTAAAATCCAAAACTGTGTGGTTTTGCACCGAATTTAAACATTTTCACTCCTTTTTACGAAACCTATTGTACATAAAAGATAAATGCAATGACCAATCTTTCGAGAATTTCGATTATAAAGTTTATTTTCTATATTTTTTCTAATTTATATAAAGATTAAAAAATTACATAATATTATTATATATAACAAATTTGAACCATTGAATAAGATAAAATTACCAACAACCCTACACGCAGGAACATGAAGTCTAACAATAGAACTACCGGGTTGATCCCTGCCACGGTATTATGAATGCAGGAACCGCGTCTTCTGATTGGTGGAGGACCTATGACGTCACCTGCAGGTCTGTGAATGACCGGGCGAGTTCGAACACGTGTCTGTGGCTATGTAGGCCAAATCGTGACGTCAGAGAAGTTACGACGTAGAAATCCTATGTAAATACGCGTTACGTGACCGTTATTGGGATAATCTTTATTTGGCAAATCTTTCAAATTGGCTTAAGTTCACTTTGGTCAAATTCAATATTAGTAAAGGGGTAATATTAAGTGATGTACCTAATAATTATTCAATTTTTGTTATAAAAATATTATAGCTGACAAAGTTAAAAAAAATTGTTTTATTAAAAAGCTATACATAATGTCGGCAAAACCTTTAAACCCGAAAATATATCATCAATCACGATTAAATTAGAAAAAAAAGAGAACCACTATTTTGCTAAAGAGCTCTCCCAAATGTCGGACAACCAAAACATGCACATGTCCAATCGTGATACATAACTTGTTTTTGTTAATGAAAGGTTGAATCATTAACACATAACACAACAACAAGTCTATCAGATACCGTTAAGTATAGGCTTTTTATTATTACTAGAGATCGTCCAGTGGCCGAAAACTCGACTGAAAATATGTAATGTGCAGGCATGTATATTTTTCACCCACACTATAAATAAAACATGTGATTGGAATTCCTTCTATTTGTCTTGATTTTCAATTTAGATCTCGTATCCAGCATGGCAACTCATAAGGCACGAGTTAATTTTGTTTTAATTTTAAATGAATTTTTGTGCTTATTTTGAGCCTATTTCAATTTATAAAGGGGTTCTGCACATCTACAGGAAACTATATTTTTACAATATGCGTAGTGTTTCCCTGCGATGCACACGAGCTGAGAAACATTTTTTTTAAAGAAATTTTATTGTCTATTAAATAGATATTAATATAGATTATTAAGATAGATTCTCCCCTCTACATAGTATAAGGAGAAAGTATTGTTTACGTAAAAGATTTCGAGTTCCAGTTTTGGTTGAACTTATCCTTTATGCCCCCCCCTGAACCCCCCAAAAAGGGTTTCGAAAATATATCTGTACGTTTGTGTGTTGGTTGTACTAAGCTAAAGACAACGCCCGTGCTCCGATTTTAGTGATATGTGGTGGGGTACTAACTCTGGTATGTCAGGAGTTTTTTAATTTTGATTTTTAATGGTAGTTTTCTTATTTAAACTCATCAAATAACGGAAACATCTGGTTTATACAAAGAAATGCTCCAACAACTTCGACTAAATTAAAATTAGCACGTTAAAGTTCTCTTAACTTTGAAAAAAACACACCACCCCGAACACTTTAACATTTACGGTTTAAATTAACGTTTGTGATTTCTCTCATAAAACTCATTTTTACTTCCACAACCATTAGTTATTGGGAAAAAGTTTGTGCCAGCTTGATTACACCGTTTATTTTCAAATAATTAGACCAAAAGTCAACAAAATATACAATATGTTCTTAGACTATTTGTGAAAAATCTAGCATTTTAGTCAGTGAAGTGCACTGAGAATGCTTTCAGGATCGCATAATTTTGTAAAACTAAAAGCAGTACGTTTCATTCATTAGGTGCAAGATAGATATTTGTTTAAAATAAATATGAATAAAAATATAATATTGAAAGATAAAATTGATTTTTTATCAGTCTTAAAAATTACAATATTATGGCTCCATTAACATTATTTTCTTTTTTGCTTTGGATTTTAAAAGCCACCACATTGCTTTTCTGCGAATCCAATGCACAACTACTGTAGTTATGGAGAAAATATACAGAGAGTAACCTACATTTTAACGTCATATTCTTTTATTGTTGTTGGTTTTATTTCCTCCTTCATTTGGAGTTACTTCGCAGCAAAATATAGATAATATATTTCCTCATCTTGTAATCTTTGTCCAAGGGGATATTTCCGATCTGCTTACTTATATTTTCTTATTTTAATTTGAAATATGACCCTAGTCTATACTATAATAATGTAAGATAATTTTGTTTAGATAGCACAACTGAAAGACTTATTTTCATCAAGATACGCCAGTGAAGCAAACATATAAATTTAGTCAGAGATGGTCTTAAGATCTCTGTCAATACCAAATACAGAACGATTGAACAAAAGTAAAATGTATACATGTTATTTCCGAGTTAAAACAATACAATTAGTTTATGTTGTGTACAAAAATCAGATTACCACTACTATATCTAGTGTGCCATTGACATTTTTAAACACGATTCAGATATGAAATATTATTCTGTTAAAAACTACCTTTAAAACATATTCTTAACAATAACACTAATTAGTAAAAGTGAAATGTTTTATGATATTAAAAATAAGAATAAAGATGTTGGAAAAAACCTAGAATAAGGACATTTTTCACCAATCAGATATGAAATATTTGACTAAAAACGTCATTATAAACATAAACAAAATTATAATTCCACATATGCCCAATTCACAAGCTTACATTTTCGTTTCACAGAACACAATTCAACCCCAACCTCATTGTTGGTGTAAGCTTTGGAAATATTTGTTCTTATCTCATTCAAAGATCTCCATTCATATTATTTCGTTCTTTTATTGTGTAAAAACAGAAATTTATAACATATTATTCCATTCATGCCCAACTCAAAAGTATAGTCTTTCATTTCATAGAGTACAATACTTCAACCATATTGACAGTGAAAATCATGTATGGAATAATTGTTCTTCCACCCTTAAAATATGTCCATTAATTAGATATTATCGTTTTAAAAACTACATTTAAAAAATCCATAAACGCCCAATTAACATTTTTACTTCTCTGTTTCCCAGGACGCAATACTTCAACCATATTTTCAGTGATAACCACCCTGGAATTAATTGTTCTTCTCTCATTCAAAGACGTCATTCAGAAGGCCGTGGTGCGTGCCTCACGCGTGTGACGTCACGCATTGCGAGCCACGTGTCTGTGCCACTTTCACCCCCCTAACCCCCCACAAATACTGTGGATGGGGGAGAGGACCCCCCTCAAGGTCGTCGGGTTTCTTTCCACATTCAAAACAACGCTCGGCGCTGACAGGTGCAATAGGGCGGAAACCGGAGGGTTGTTTACGCAGATTTTTGGGAATTTGGAACTTGACAAATCGTCAAACGTGTAGATGATAGGTCTGTAAAATTACGAGATTTCAGTAACTCTAATGTTTTTCTATAAACATTTTTTTTAAATATCCTTGTACAACAATTATCATTATGGTATTATTACTTAAAGATGCGAAGTAATATGCTATGTATTTTCCCCAGTAAGACTCCAAAAATTATAAAAGTGTAAGGAGACTAATGTTAACAATAGTTTTAGCCAAAATTCTATAGTTGCAGTCATGATAAATGAAATCGGGTGAAATCTGTCTAGATGAAAATATAGTCATTGTATATTGTCTTATTGCCCGTAGTTTGTGTTTAAATTGAACATTATTCTTAAGGGACTATAAATCCAATATGGTGGAGGTACCACAGACTCTTAAGTTCTTCGGCTAAAGTAAAGCTATAAGCTTTTGCTCAAGGTAACTACTAAAGGTAAACATGTAAGAAATCTTAAAGTCTTTCATCAGATATGAGTGTCCGAAGAAAACATTACCAAAGAAAACTGAATAATACATTTCATACTAATTTTATACTTTTAAGCCTGTAAGGATTTAGCCTGTAATTCCTTCAGCTAGGATTATACTACTAAGTACTTCGTTATAAAGGAAATTGTAGTTGTACAAAAACAAATTAAAATGCAATAGACTTTTAATAATTGGTATACACGACTAACAAAAATATGTCAACAACTGCTGAACAAATTCTTAATCATCTTTCAGATTTGTAACAAATTTTTCCTGACACACAAATCTACATACCTTGAAAATACTAAATAATATTTTAATTAATTATATTTTTTAACCGACTTCCCCACTACCAACAAAAGGAGGAGGTTTTTTGTTTGTGGCTATGTTTTTTTTTCTATGTATGTTCACCAATTTCTCTGTGATTCTTTTACCGATCAGTGTGGTTCCACCACCAAAATAACCAGGAGAGTTTCTATTTGGTACCTTATATGTTATGTTTAAGTATAATATTTGTTTCTATTTATTTTATGATATTTAAATATTTAATGATGCTGAAAATACTAAATAATATTTGAATTAATTATATTTTTTACAACATTTAAGCACAGGTTTTAAAGTATTACATAATTGCGGATACATTCCTGTTACATAATTTAATCAGATATGAATTTTGGTAATTGATTCTATTTGATTACATAAGAACATTCATAGTCCCCAGTGACTAGTCATTGTTGTGATTTCCGCCAGATGAATGTAGCGAGGGAAGGCCTCCCATTGGCTGGGGCCCTGTGACGTCACCAGTGCAGCATGAATGACCGGAAGTTCATACACGTGTTCTCAGCGACGCCCTGAAAATAGGAACAATCTTGCTTTGTTTGCAAACAGGGTTAAGGGTGTGGTTAACATGTGTAGTCTTACTCGAATTCGAGCACAAACAGACATTGTCATTTGTATCCTTCTAATATATTGGTTAACTAGTAAATTCCTTAATTTAACCCCTCAAGCTCAATCTTGTTTGTAATCAGGTGTTTCAATGAACATGTTGAACGCATACTCTATGTCTAACCTTGTGTATATATTTAAAGATTGGTTTAAAGGTTTCCAAACTTTTTCGTAGAGCTGATACTATACTGTAAAAAAACGGTAAGCGAATTTAATCATTACTATGAAATGTATTTAATTAATTATGCAGGAAATAGGAATAATTATATAAAAAGTTACCATATTCTTCAAAAAGTTTTGAAAACAAAATGAGGTGAATTATTTATACTGTTATTCATATGGAGAGTAGGAAAATATATGATATCTTCGCTTTATGAGTATGCTGTGATATAAATTAGATAGTTTTTCCCTACCAAGCTTTTGCAAACAATTGAAAATTACTGGCTATATGGACAGAAAAAAAGCAATCAAGTAAAACTATGTACATACTACAAATTCTTTGCGCTTATTAGTTTGAATAAATTGTCACCCTGCAACTAAAAATAAACTTATCAGAAAATATTAATACAACTACACACAGACTCTCAACTTTTGTTTAGCTAAGTTGGAAATTAACATAAATATTTCCAAAAATCAAATGACAAATATTGCAAAAAATATTTTCTACGGTACTGATACTTCTAAAAAAGAGGTGTTATTTTATTTTCTTTATTTTTAAAGTTATTAGAAACATCTAAAAACATCCGAACAATATATTTACACAAAGCATACTATATAGATTTTTTACTATACATTTTACTGATAATTTTAATTAAAAACTTTAGTCTATTGGTAATCTATATTGCAATTGATGCTGAAAATATTGGTTTAAATCAGAAGAATGAATTCACAATCTGTAATGAAAGCAATGGTAGGTGCAATGTAGAATGGTGGTGCTGCCTCATAAACTAATGAGACAGGAAGAGCTTTGAAATTAAATAAGTTCATTATTTTGTCTGGCCGAGATTGAAAGCCAAACTCTCATCGGATACCTAGGTAAATAACATGATTAATTAGAATTGGAAATTCAATTTCAGAGAAGAGTCTGTTCTCTTCAGGGTCAATAATCTTTGGGTTTGGATTGAAAAGAACATTTCTCTTATAAGTGTTTGAATGTCTGTAAAAGAAACTCAATTTCTTTGTCAGATTTATAAGTTTGATGTATGATTTAGGCTTGTAACTGTTGACCTTTAAGATGTTTTGTACTTAGTTTCTTTACGCTGGTTCCGTTACTAAGAATAATATTTTAAGCAGTCAGTTTTGTGTCTGGGTTTCTCTTATAAGTGTTTGAATGTCTGTAAAAGAAACTCAATTTCTTTGTCAGATTTATAAGTTTGATGTATGATTTAGGCTTGTAACTGTTGACCTTTAAGATGTTTTGTACTTAGTTTCTTTACGCTGGTTCCGTTACTAAGAATAATATTTTAAGCAGTCAGTTTTGTGTCTGGGTTTCTCTTATAAGTGTTTGAATGTCTGTAAAAGAAACTCAATTTCTTTGTCAGATTTATAAGTTTGATAAATGATTTAGGCTTGTAACTGTTGACCTTTGAGATGTTTTGTACTTAGTTTCTTTACGCTGGTTCCGTTACTTAGAACAATATTGTAAGCAGTCAGTGTTGTGTCTGGGGTAGGTGTAAGTTTCAAAAGTTCAGCTTTTTCAGCTGATCACTTGAAGCTTGTTTTATTGCATAAAAAGTTTTTTTATTTCATTGATCTGTATATTTGTATATTTTAGAATTTCAAACTGGTGAACAGAGGGTTAAACCATAGATAAAACATAGGTTAGTCTATGGTTAAACTTGTTAGTTCCTTGGAATGTTTAGTTAAATAAGGGATTGGTTGGTGGTTGTAGTCGTCGAATATCTTCATAAATCTTTCACGTTATTTTTCTTCAATCTCGCCAAAAACACAAATGCGTCATATCAATTGGATTATAAATTAGACTAGCCTAGTGTTCATGTCACACAAACGTTGCTCATCTCATATTTAAACTCACAATAATGTTGTACTTGTGTTCTAAATTAAACGCACTGGCTGATAAATTGAATACATCACATGTTGGGACAAATTCTATATCAACTCGTGGTTAAACATTTTTATTACTGATCTTATTAATTCTATTGATACTACATGGGTCAATACTGCATCCATATGGCGGAAGATATAATTAAAGGAAATCTGTACACGAAACACCCTAGGAATCTCTACTTATTAGTAGTATTACAAGGATCTATTTGTATCTACAAACAGCAACAGCCCACTGTACTAATAACCGATTTTACAGAAATAATCTGATCACTCTAAACTTAATTAGAAAACCTTAGAAATCCTGAAGATACACAAGTAACACGCCCATACTACGAATACACAAGGGCAAAATCGCTCGGAATTTCAAATACAATATAGCTGGGCATAATTTTGTACATTTATGATGGATATAATTATACCCTTGGAACGAAATCTACTATCTTCACATACTATCTTAGAGGCTAAGGTACACGCCTAGGTACCGTACTCCAACCTAGACATTTTTACATGTTACATGTGTGTTTAAAAAGAGAGTGTGCTTTGCTATGTAGCTTTGTAATTGACCATAACCAAGGTGATATTTACCCGGGATCTTTAAATTTAAGCAAATTAATCAATGACAGGCATACCTGGGTGTTGAACTGGTTTAAACCGACGAATTTCCGAAGAGAAGAAATGGTTAGGTAATTTGAGGATATATATTTTTTGATTAACATAAACAATAATTTCCCAAAGTTGTTACTGAAAATAATTACTGAAAACGTCAACCTATAAATTTGATGTTTTTTAAATTGATAAATGGTTTAGGCCTTCTAATCTACTGGTTAAAATATTCCAAATAAAAGTTGTAAATCCTTTTTCAGACTTCTCAGCTTCAACATCAGCTTTAAACTCTGTAACGTCTTTACAATGTTAATTAAAGAAGCCACAACAGTTGTAGAGGGTGAACGAGGTCTAGAGAGAGAAGGTAAGTGTTGGACAGAGAGGGAGAGAGGGAGAAGTGGTGGATGGGGTGGCGAAAACAATAAAAGTTTAAATGGAAATGTCAGCGACCAAACGGTAATTACCCTGAGACGTCACAGATGTGATTCTTGTCCACGTGATCGGCAACGACAGTGCCTGATATAGTCACGTGACTCTTTGATCTTTGCAGCGGCGAGCGATCAAAATAGCGTCTTACGCAACGTCCACCCCTCCCCTCCACCAAGGGCTGCGGTGTAGCGGGGATATATAGGTGAAGTTTTTATTGGACTTTATATTTGTATTTGTGTTTCCACTTTATTAGCATTTTTCAACGTTTAGGGGACGGTCCAAACCCAGGCTTATTCATCGTCAACCTTTAGTTTGATAGCATGGTTAATTAGAAACGTTCACGCTTGGAATTGAACCAGAGAATTATATAATTGATATAATTAATTGATTTACATTATGATTGAAAGAAAAACACTGAGTTCAACGTTTAATATATGTATCAGTTACTTGTTAAGCTATGAAAATATTTAGAAGCTATTCGGTTTGAATACTAACTTCGTTTATGATGTTTAAATTAGCCGATTTAGGATTTATTAGTTTAGTTTAGTAAATTAGTTATTTATTTTTGATTTTTGTTTGTATACCAAAGATATTCAGAAGTCGGAAAGACACGGGTTTTTGTTATTTTTACATTATTCGCCCTATGCTTTGTATAGTAACCTAGTTAGGGGTGGTTAAGTGTTAATAAGTTTAAACAGAAATGGTTTAACCGTTGTATTGTAATTAATATGTTCGTAAAATGATACAAATTAATTTTGTTACATAAATTTATTTGTAAGTGCGAGATTAAATGGAAAGATCTTACTATAATAATGTAGTCAACATTGTGCATAGGCATATTCCTATATTGACTGGAACTTGGTCTGTAGAAAGTTTGACATAGTAAATGGTAGAACTTACTACATATATGTTGTAAATATCAAAGAAACCTTTAATAAACAAATTAAATTTTCAATTTCAACCAGTGAGATGAAAGCAAGCGTTCTTTTCATTTCTTAAATGCAAAGGCAGTCATTTGTCAGAACTGTGAACATCTGCAATGAAAGCATCCTTTGTACAGATACAAAGCTATGACTGCATGATTAAATACTGGCCCCTTAGGCTCATCCGGCCAAATTTGAGATGTGTGTCATGAGCTTCAAGGAGAATCGAGAAAATAGTGACAAGTAAACCATAGAATCATTATCAGCGATCTAAATATAAGTATTCAATAAGCAGGTGGTCTTTACTGCAACCATCCTTCTGGCTAGTGACATGTTTTAACAATCTTTATGTGATTTCTTAGAGTTACGCATAAAGTATTTTTTGTTTTAAATAGCCCAAACTAAAGTTTACCAATTTCATGAAACAGCTTGTCATAAGTCGATTCGTGTTATACTAAATTGTACAATCTCCGCTAAACAAACTCAGGGATGATGGTAGCCTACAAATGCAGCCTAGGCAATGTAAACAGAGTACCCATATTGCGTCATAGACATTGCAGGGGCGAGTTGACTGTCCAGCGGCTGCTACACGCGCTTCACACATCAAACAAGGCTAAAGAGTCAGCGAGTGAACAGGTAAATGACACTTCAATGTCCAGGGGGACCCAAAACGGATATTATCCATTCAAAACTCAAACTCGAAAATTTTGACGAAAACAATACTTTCTCCATATGGTATACGGGGAGAAAGTAAAAACATTTCAATCAGCTGTTTTAGTTTAAACAAACTGTCAAAACAATGTTTGCTATTATAAATGAGCGATTATCGACTGTAAAATAAATTAATGTTTTATCGATTTTTTTGCATATTACAGGTTAAAATTCCCATCATAATAGATTGAAATTCCACTGAAACTTAAAATATAAAAGCCAAAAATAGTTGTAAATAAAACGTGAATTTCCTTGATATTGCTTTTAAAATGGAAACAAAATACACCGAGCCAGGAGCTAATATTTTTTGTTAGAAATGTACTTTGCAATAATATTAATTTCTATGCGGTAAAATATTATGTATTTTTTATAATATTTACAACTAGTCAGGATATTACGGTATGCAACACAATTATTTTGTAATGAATAAATCATATACAAGCTAACTTGTATTAAATATTACTTGGCCGAACGTTACACGTGTAACTCTCTAGTCTCTAGATACAGTACATTTATATTGCTTTTACAAGTGTATTACTGTTTATGTAATGTTGTTGTCTTGTTACCGGGAAATCTGTTTGAAACACGCTTGGGTAGGCAATAGTTATTTGTGCAACTAGTGAGAAAAGTGAGCAATTGACTCACTCGAGAGAAATCCTTACTCACAAGCCGTAGGCGAGTGAGGAATGGTTTCTCGAGTGAGGCAATTGTACTTTGAACTCGAGTTGCACATTATACTTTTCCTACAGTTACCATAAAACAAATAAATTTGTGAAGAAACATAACCTATTTTTACACAGAAGTGAACTTTTAATATAACATTTAATGTGAAGTGACAAATACAACAGTACAACAGCTGACCAGCTGATTTACAGCCAGTGCTGCCAACGTATTTCGCGCGCATACGACGTTGCCTGGATGTTACGCGCTCTCTATTTCGTGCCTTCACGTTGCAAATCTGGAGTGAGACAAAGTAATTAGAGTGAGACAATGTTAACATTGTCTCACTGATGAGCGAACTGGCCACTTTGCTTTCTCAAATC
Source organism: Macrosteles quadrilineatus (assembly GCF_028750875.1). NCBI lineage: Eukaryota > Metazoa > Arthropoda > Insecta > Hemiptera > Cicadellidae > Macrosteles > Macrosteles quadrilineatus. The sequence goes on along the minus strand of NW_026542602.1, from coordinate 102,995,721 downwards.
AGTGAGAGAACATGTACATTGTTAGGTAACTGTAGGAAAATGTAATGCTCAGCCAATTAACATGAAGTTTACATCATTTCGTATAGTAGGTTGTATTTTAACTGTGGTTTAACTTGATGTGATTAGCGATTAGGTAGAGCAAATCAATTTTCACCTTCATAAGGAAAAAACACAAATAAAATCAAAAATAATATATATTGTACTGTAGTTATAAATTGAAACTTAAGACATAAAAACCATCTAAAGTTACCGATATATTATGGTACTGTACAGTCGCCCTACATAATCTGAATATATTTTAAGTGGAACCCTTTTATTCAACATCTCAAACAAGTTTGTTAGAAAACTTTCCTACATTTATTACAACTAGAATTAACTACGCAGTTCAGAGTTAACAAGTGACAAACTAGATTTAAACTTGATTAAATTGACACAAGTCTCAACGACAAATAGTTTAACAACAGAAGCCAATATCTAAGTGGCCTTGACTTTGAACGCTTTACAACACAATCAGGCTTGCCATAGCCAAGGTCGCAGTTAGAAAGTAGTTTACAATAACTTTAACTCCGAACAGTTGGCTGCAGTGTTCTATGAAATATAGCCCAAACAGCTGCCAAATATATAAATTGAGGCCATTGTTGTTTTCGCACTACGTCTTACATAGAATCAATGTTGTTTCCTTTTCCTTCGATTTTATTTAAGGTTATCATTTATGTAAGTTCGCAAACAGGGATTTTCAATATATTTTGACTAATGGTTTTAACGTGTATTCACTTATACAATTAAAAAGTACAACTTAGTAAAACGAAACTTGACTTTAATCATGTAAAAACTAACTGACAACAAAAAGTAAACAACCTTGTTATTTGTATGTAACATATGGTAATAAATAATGTGAACTCTATGGAAACCCGGCGTAATCTTGAAAAGACTAGGGCGAAACGTGTGGAAAGTTGAAGGTAACGATAGAAGAATCTTTAAAAAACACGCTGACCAACTAAAGCATAAAAACCTTCTTGAAGACAAGGACAGCAGTTCAATTTCGGCGAGAAGGTGAAGTGTTCGTGCTTTTGGTCTGTATAGAGTTCAACTTGATAATTTCTGGCCAACCGTAGTATGCATCTACGACCAAAAGAAAAACACTATTAAGGAAAGGTCCAGCTAAGTCCAAGTGTATACGGGTCCAAGGGTCAGTGCATCTCGGCCAATTACTGAGGAACTTTCTCTGTGGTTCTCTTGCAGCATACAATACAAGTTCTTGCCACGTTTTCGATGTCACTGTCCATCGATGGCCACCAAAAACGATCTCAGGCCAACGCCTTCATCTTTACCATTCCTAAATGAGTGTCGTGCAGGTACATAAGTAATTTCTGCTTGAACTTTTCTGGGATAATTGCTCTAACCCCCCACATTAGGCAGCCCTCAAGTATGGATATTTCGTTCTTCCTTGACTCATAGGGTTTTAACTCCAGATTGTTTGTCTTGTTTGGCCATCCACTTAATACAAACTCTTTGACCCGATTAAGAGTGACATCATTCGACGTTTCTTCACTGATTTCTTTAGCCGTAACTGGTAGACAATCTATGTTACCTGAGAATATTAATCCAACTACGGTGCTATAACTCTCATCGGCTTGGTCAAACTCGACATCTTCCTCGAAAGGCAAACGACTTAAACAGTCAACTTTCCCAAATAGTTTAGTAGAAACGTATTCTATGTCAAAACGAAAATTTGTTAAAAACAAAGCCCACCTTTGTATTCTGCAAGACGTGGTTACTGGCACTCCTTTGCTGGATCCGAATATAGACAATAGAGGTCTGTGGTCTGTTTGGATCAGAAAATGTGTGCCCCAAAGGTAGATGCGGAACTTTTTAATAGCATAAATCAAAGCTAAAGCTTCTCGTTCAATTTGCGAATAATTTTGCTCTGCCTTGTTCAGTGTTTTAGAAGCATACGCGATCGGCTTCTCTTCTCCGTTAGGATATCGATGAAAAATTGCGCAACCAATCCCCACTGATGAAGCATCGGCTGCAACTACTATAGGTAATTCACTATTAAATGGCACTAGAATAGGAGTGGAAACTAAAGCATCTTTAATACGGTTAGTTGACTGAGAGCATTGTTCTGTCCATGTCCATTGAACATTTTTCTGCCTTAGTTTGTTTAATGGTGCACAGATCTCAGAAAAGTTTGGGATGAACTTTGAGTAAAAGTTTGCCATTCCTATAAATGATTCCAACTGTTTAATGTTTTGGGGTTCAGGCATATCTACTATGGGCTTTATCTTGTCTTGATTCGTCGAAATTCCATCTTTGGAAATACATAGACCCAAATAGTTGACTTTTTCCTTCATGAAGTGACACTTAGCTCTGTTTAAACAAAAACCATTGTCCTCAATGCGTTTCAAAACCTCTTTTAACGTGTTTAGATGTTCAGTGTCATTTATTCCTGTTATAATGACATCATCCAGTAGGAAAGCGACTCCATCTAATCCAGAAAGCATAGAATGCATCTTCTTTTGAAAAATTGCCGTAGCAGGAGCTACGCCAAAACACAGTCGATTGTATCGCATAAGACCAAAAATAGTATTAATGACAAGGAGTTTTTTAGATTCTGTGTCCATGGGAATAGAAAGGTAAGCATCAGAGAGGTCAAGGGTAGTACATTTCTGTCCAGAACCTATCTTGGTCAATAAATCGTCTTGAGTTGGTAATGGAAACTGCTGCACCTTTAATGCTTGGTTGAGTCCCGTTGAAAAATCTGCGCATATTCTAATAGCTCCATTCGGTTTTCTTACAATCACGCATGGCGCAGCCCATTCTGAATGGTCTATTTCTTCAAGGATACCATTTCTTTTTAACCGGTCAAGTTCTTCCTTAACCTTGTCCCTTAAAGCTAAAGGAACAGGCCTTGCCTTTTTAAACACTGGTGTAGCACCCTCTTTTAGGTACAAATGAGCAGTTGTCTTTGAACATTTATTTTCATTGGGTTGAAAGACGTCAGAAAACTCATCCACAAGTTTGGCAAGTTGTTGATCCGTATTTTCTACTTGTAAGGTTTGTTTATACGGTTCTGAACATATCCTTTGCAAATCGGAAAGTGATATTTTGTGGAGAAATAAAGGTGTAATCCAATCTCTTCCCAAAATATTTTGTTTGACACCCGAAGCGACAAAAGCTCTGAGTTTGGTTTTAACGTTTGCAAAAACAACTTCTACATCCATCTCACCAAGAAGTTTAACACAATGACCTGTAAATGAAGTAAAATTCTGTTTACTTAACAAAAGGTCGGGTTTTCCAATCTGTTTCCAAGTATGATCTGAGATAATTGAAGCGCAGCTACCTGTACCAAACTGCATCCTTACGATCTGGTTATTGAGTAAGATATTAAGAATACGTATCGGGTAAAAGGTTGCCTGCTTTCCGATTGAAAGAACGTCCTGTATTCCTCCCAAAGAGTTCGTATCATTATAGCTAGTTACATCATTATCAACAACGTTACTACCGTATTCCTTTGACTTTGGACCATTCTCAACAATGTTGCTTTTAAGGTGTCGTTTCTCCACCTGTCCCGTTTTACATATTCTAGTTATGTGATTCCTACTCCCGCATTTGTAACATCTTGGATTTTTAATGTTACAATTCCTTTTCAGATGTTTACCACCACATATAAAGCGTGGTCCTAGAGATAAAACATTACAATCTTCCCTCTGAGAAAAACTATTTAATGAAGCATCTTTTACTGAGAAAAGAGAATTAGCTACGTTAATGACTTCTGAGAACGTTTCATAATCCTTCTCCATGAGTTTGGATCTTATATTGTTATCACATATCCCCATTACAAAAGCGGTAACAAGTGCTTGTTGGAAAAATTGAATGGGAAATTGACAATCATTTACTTTATTCCTCAAAACATTGGCAAACTCCGTCAGACTCTCGCAGCCCTGACGCAGTGAAAAAAACTTGACTCTTTCTGCAATGGCGATTTTTTTAGTTTTAAAATTGTCCAACAATAGTTTAAAAAGTTCTTCATATTTAAAGTCATTTAAATCATTAGGTCTACAAAGGTTAACCAGTGTGCTTAACACATTTGTACCCAAAGCGTTTATGAATAGCAAGCGTTTGGTTTCATCATCGTTAATTCCATTGAGTTTAAGACCTGTAGTAAACTTAATGTGCCACACATCAATCTCTACTGTGTCCGGGTCGAACAAGTCACATTTAAAATTACAAATACTTTTTTCATTACGAACTTGATCGGTACCTGGATCGTCTTGATGTCGTCTATGTCTACCTGATGTCGGCATTGTGTGAGTTCTAATTCCTCGTCGCCAATAACGTGTATTCACTTATACAATTAAAAAGTACAACTTAGTAAAACGAAACTTGACTTTAATCATGTAAAAACTAACTGACAACAAAAAGTAAACAACCTTGTTATTTGTATGTAACATATGGTAATAAATAATGTGAACTCTATACAGACCAAAAGCACGAACACTTCAGGTTTAACGCAGCGGTATCTATATGCAAGGTACAAGTAAAAAATGTAACGTAATATTAAATTTAGTACCAAAAAAGCTTAGTTTTCTATTATACGTATTCATGTTTTCCATCTCGCTAAGGACATTTGTGGTCTTGATATACAGCGCAGGACATCAGGAACTATACCAAGGTTCTTTTAGCTAGTTGTAGAACAAAAGTAGCATTTGAAAATCACTATATTATTTGATTCTCTGAATTAGCTGTTATTTTATTCCGTTAAAACAATTACTTGCCAAAAGGTTGTTGCTACTGAACCTTTTTATTGTCAGGATGAAAGCATTGTATCACGGGGGTTTGTTTATTAACCAACTGTTTCTCTAGACCAAGGTGTTATAATTGTTGGAAAATTGTAATTTGCCATTTAGTTATTTTGGCACAGTGTTTTTATAGTTTTGTGAAACTTATCCTTCGTCTCCTTAGTCAAATAAGTTCCTTGACCTCGATCTTTCAAGATACAAAATTTCTTATACTTTGAACACGATCTTGAAACTGGAAAACAATTTCTGAACCTGGAGTGAAATATTTTATACTTTTAAGAAAAAAAAAACTTAACATATCCCTAAATCTAACTCATACACTATTCGCAAACTAATTAAACATCTATCTAAATAAAATTTTATTTATTAAGTAAAAATTACATTGAATCTATACTCTACTGACATCTACATGCCAACAATGGTCCATGACCAATATGGACAATGCAAAGTCAAGGGGATTTTAACGCCAGAAATTCCGCTAAGGCAATACTGGTAGTGGTAATTTTAAAATGCCTAGCAGGGATATGACTCTTTGACGTTCACTCTACTTATGCAAACACTTATTAACTATTCATAAACATCTTTTTGTAAGATGAGCTTTTGTAGTTTGGGTACATTATATTGTTTATATTAAAAAATAATTCGTACTGCTGAAAAGTAAATGTACGCTTGTGATCTAGAAGAAATAAATAAAAAATAAATTGAAGGGTCAACTTTTTTTACTACATGTAACGGACCTCGACTTAAGCAATTTTATTTTAACCATACGTATTTGTCACTCCTAGAAATGTTAATATAATTTAGAAGCACTAAGAACTCATAGAGTGTTCCATAGCTCTTTAGAATTAAAAATATAAATATGGAAACAATATTATTTTTATGCGTTTTTTGAAGGAAACATTTATTATTTTTTTAAGCTGTACTTTTTCCTCATACTCCTGAATCGCTCGGTCAGCATGTCTAGATATTACACTCCGATACATCACCAGTTGCGTAAGTCATTACATAGACAAGTGATGCCACACTACAATAGCCTGAGGCCTGGACTCGACAGACATTCAGCACTGCGTCCATTGTAGGGTTGGGTAATTATTCTATATGAATACCAAGGCTGGTCCCAACGCCTGTGTTCTAGAATCAATCTATTTCCGTATAAAAACCTAAAGTTGTACTTGATTCTTGAAATATTGGAATTACATTTGTGTGATGAGTTGGTGAACTCAAATGAATTCAACAAATTTGAATTATATCATTAAAGGCTTACTCACACCCCATTTCTGACGTGTCACATCAGTCATGCCACAGTAAAAAAATATTGATTTTATTTTGCACTATCAACACTCATCTGGTGCAGTTCCGACGAAGGTCCGCCAGTCGCTCTTTTGGCGTCCGTCAGTCAAATTCAGATTTCTTCCAACCGATATTTTGGCATTATCCGGACGCCTACCCGTGGGGTGATAAATGTGTTTGACATTAAAAACAGGGTTCTGTTATTTAAATAATTGTGTTTGTATTTTAAGTACTGTTTGTAACAATTATCGAGATATACGATAAAAGATATACAGGGTGGCTGAAAAATAACTTACACCCCCCCCCCCTTAACTTTTCAACCATTTGAGATATTTGAAATATGTTTGAGGGCAACCTTCTTAGATATGAGGGGCTACAATAATTATGGTTAATTTTGAATTATTTTTTTAGTGGTAGTGGGGGTAGGGGGTAGCTTACGATTTTCAAATAACAAGTATAGTCGAGTTTGGTATCAATTTACGGGTCTTGACGAAACATAAAAATTGACATAAAGAAGACCAAAATCGTCCCACTAATACCAAAATGGCCCCTCTAAAACGTTTCAAATCCAAATAACTATGAGGGTGGCTGAAAATTAGCTTGCACCCCCTTTAAAATTTTAACTATTTGAGATATTTGAAATCGGTTTGCGGCAACTTGTTTGGATATGAAGGGCTACAATAATTATGGTCAATTTCGAAAATTTTGCCCTTAGGGGTAGCGGGGGTAGGGGGTAGCTCAAAATTTTCAAACAGCAAGTATAGTCGAGTATGGTATCATTTTACAGGTATTGAGGAAACATGACAATTAACATAAAGAAAATTAAATCGGACTATTAATAAGAAAATGACAGCTAAAAATGATTAACACAATGGTTGTTAAAAGAAAATTTGCAAGAGAGTGTGTTTAATATAATATCATACTATCAATCATTTTGGAAATGCCTCTTTAACAGTTTTGTTTTTGAATCGAGGAAACTCTGAGTGCAGTCAACACAATACTGTACCACCAAAAGTCGACGTATTAACTCAATACATATCTTAGTTTAGATACTAAGATCCGGGACTTTGTAGACGTACAAATAACTATACACGTTAACTCTTAACAGTTAGAAAGTAAATGAATTGGTGATATCAAGATAGCTAATATATGGGCTTAAACTATTTTCTTTCTACCCACGATGAAATAATTGTAGAATGACACGATCCTTTCAATTATGCAAAGCTCGGCCCTCATGAAGGGAAGGGCTCTGTGTGGTCCTTGAGGTTTATATATAAAACACTTCTCCTAGCTTCACCTGCTACCCACATTGAACACGATGAAGCTGGTGAGTACTGTTATTTCAGTTTTTACAAATTAATGTATGTCACCACATTATGTGTATTAGTTTAAAAATATTTCAATGAAAATAACAGCTTAAAACGGTTTTCAGTTTTGAACATATTTAGTTACATTAAAATTAATAGGATAAGTACTTTTGCACACCATTGTTGATGGTTTCGACTAATAAATATGTGAATCAGAGCTTTTCAATTTCAGGATTAACTTAGAAATTGAAAACCTGCAAAAGTTTGAATAGTTATGTTTTTCTTTATTTAAGGTCTGCTCAAACGCTCCAGTACATTAATTTGAAATTTAAAACTATTTTAAGGCAAACTAATGTTTAACTTGGACAAACAATTTTACCCAAAAACATTTAATAAGTAGACGGACTTATACTGTCCAGGTAACAGAATGTTAACACGTTTACCTACAGGGTAGTAGGCATTACATTACTTGTTATGGTGTTATCATGTTGGAGGAATTTGAGACAGTCTAGTAAACCTACTTTGATTGGAAAGGGTTCGCTGTAGTACTGATCTGCGCGGATTGTGATTTTAGTTGCTTTGGAAAGGAGGGCTTAACCCAAAAAATAACCCTATTAAAATTGCCTTGATTGTAATTTTTTAAGTCAATATACAAAATTATTCTTCTACCTTTCAAATCAGCTACAAAAGTACTACGATCTAGGACAAATGGTTTGGTTGAGGTTTGATATTGATACCATGGGTCAATCAAACTTAATTCATATTTTACCAATAAGATAAAAACTGTCGTATTTTGACATGTGTTTAAACTTGGACATTTGTTCAGTACCTCCGTTTTACACAGAATTTGTGGGTCAGGTTTGTCTGATATTTGGCTGGTAGATGGGTTCGTAACTTCAAAAAGTCCTACTTTATTAAACATCACAGGTAAAACTAATGAGTGAGTTTATTGGTTAGGGGTTATTAACCTTATGTGCACTTAATTAGATTATAATTTGTCGGTTTCTAGTTTCAGACGAGGCAATGTTGGTGAATTTGATATCGAAACAATTTGGACAATCATTGAGTAGTAGGGTTTCCATTTGCTAGTTACGGTGTTTGTAGTATGTTACAATTTAATGAATATAGAATTACACTAATCATTTGTAGTTAACTACAGGAGTTAACACTACTTTTAGGAAATCAGAGAAACATATTAGTTAAAAAAGATTAGCTAAAATACGCTGAAAATTATATAAATGCCAAAAATGTTAGTAATTACAAGTGTACACAATCTCTTTCTCAGTGTACCAAAATGTTTCAGCTGCAATTAATTATTAAGAGGATACGTCATTCGAATTGAAAATATTTTTGTTCCAACCATAGAAGTTGGATCCCTTATGTTATGTGGGAAGGTTTAAATGATTTTTCACACACTAAAAGTCACTACCTTCTCTTAGTAGTACCATGCTTTAGTGATCTCAATGCCCCTCAGGGCCGTCAGCTTAAAACCCCTCTTTAATTAAGATACTAGTCTGTATCTGTTCGAGAACTATACAGTATATCAGGTAATTAAAACGATATTAAAAAAAATTGATCTCTTACAATAAGTTAAAAAACATGCATTTTCACCACACTATGATGTTTTTATCTGTTTTACATACGTTAATTGGGGTCTGACAGTTAAGTTTTCCTGGCCATGCCCGCTGTCATCGTCATTTGGGGACCGAGCAGGTTTTTACATCCCTAGGGTCAAAAAATCAGCTGCCCGCTTACTTTCTTAAAACACGAATGCATATTAAATACACAATCAGTATCCATGGCATTGCAATAGAATTTTTTTATTATCACCGCTGCCTAGCAACTATTTATTATTATTTTTGCTGATTCCTCAAATTATTTCTTCACATAACCTTAAAGTTGTAGTTGTGGTGACTATCAGTGTGCATTATTATTGTGGTGAATAGTGGTAATAGTGTATACTGTAATGTGGTGAAAAATAGCGTTCGTACCACGAGCCGAAATGGTTTTGCAAACAAACAAACTAATAACAACTAATAACAACTAATATAGATTAAGTATTACTACAAATCCAGGTTGATAGTAACTCGTAAAAGCTTAACATAAAGGACGAACTCAATATTGTATATTACCACCAATACTTAATATTTAATCTTATCAAAACAAACAAAAAATTAGTAAATTAAATGAGTCATTCGATACAAACTCATAGATTTGTTTGGTTTATGTTGTTTCGTTTATTTTAGGAGATTAAATAGCAAGACGTTTGTACAAATAAATTCTCTGTATATTGTCTAATTAATTTACTTCAAGTAGAATGTTTAAAGTACTTTATGTTATGATTTTTTTGTTTAGTTTTATATCATGTTAGTATTGCAAATTTGACCTAATACTGTAGTTCAAGGAGCTAGTGGATTTCAAATTAAAAACCAAAAGAGAAAAGAAATTCAGCAAATACATAACGTTGATAATATCATAGACAAATTCTATTTGTCTACGATAATATGCTCCAATGTGGCTGTGTTTGAAATATTTCAAACATGGCTTTGACATACTAAACATAGAATACATAATTTTTCAGTTTTCAATTGTGTTATATCAAATTTTATAAAACTATCCCCTAAAACCAGAGATTTCCAAGACACTGTAGTTATTTCTTTACAGTAGAAGGATAACATCAACCTTGACAAAGTATTGTTGACTCGTGACTCTCTTGAGACTTATTCTTATGTTAAGCTAACGAATAGAATATTAAACAGTAACAAAGGCTAAGAGATACGTCGATGTAGGAAGAGAAAGAGTGTGACAAAACAAGGAGACGTCAAGGTCTAGACGAATAACGATGGACAAGGGAGCCGAGTAAACGAGAAAGGCCTCAAAGAGTAGGGATTAATTATTTACTTGAAAACTTTCCCCGGAAAATGCGACTTTCTTCTAAAGTATGGTTGATTGTTTTTTAGGTAAACGCAACCGATGAACACGTTTCGTTTCAAAACTGTAGGACAATTTTCCTATGTGGCTGCTTATCTTTATAAGCTAAATCGTGTTTAATGATGGAAACTCAATTGTATAAATAGCCAGTTCAATTTGTAACTGTTATGTTTGTGGGGCTTTTATTATACATAACATTATAAAAAACAAAAAACAAATGTTAAATATAATTTGAAAGTACACATGCATAAGACATGTAATTTATTTTTCTAAAATATTTTTCTTTGTGTTTTGATAGTTTGGTTGTCTCTACCTCATTGTGATTTGTTGTATTTGAATGTAAGGTCGTCAACATTTAAGTATTTTTAAAAAAGATCCAAATGTTTGAGGACTGAATCTGAATTGACTTTTAACAATTTGCTCTTTAGATTTATAGTTAACTACAGTTTTCTATTAGTCAGAACGTATTAATAAAACCCAACGTGAGCTAAGAAAACTCGTAAATATCTGAGTTTAGCATCATAACACGTTCTTGAAATTGTCCCTATTTGACGTTTTTGTTGCTACGTATGGACTATTTTAAAGTTTCAAGTAATAATTCAAAGACAAAACAACAATGACAATCTTAGAATGGCGTATCGCTCAATCTTGCAACCTTTTACCTCAAGTTATGGATTACACTTAAGAGGGTGTAATCGCAGTATCCTTAAAAAAGTGCCTTGTTGATGAAATTGTATGATGGTTAGTACGGTTTAGTTTTGATTGGCTTATCAATGACTGGACGTCATAATTTTATGTGAAATAGTATGAAAGTTTTTTACCTAGGCATACGCAATAATACAAATCTAATAGAGTACTATTTACCATCAAATATTCAATTTATAATACTTATCTAATAATTAATCACAATACTTATTCAGTTGCTCTGCGATATTTGGAATGTTTCCATCAGTTCTAATGATAGAGATGATGAGGAGAAGCTGCTTGTGATGTGTTACTCATCAGCTATAATTGTGTCGATGCTTATACACGGGCTATGTTATACAACTCGAACTATATTAATGTCATATAACATGTATTACTGTATAGCTAAAATTACGGATACAGCTATTGTAGTCCATGGAACTAGTGATTTAATAGATACTGGTAGTTATGTCCTAAAGTTGAGTGGTTCTGATTTACCCAACAAATTCTACAACTGGATTGCCTTGCTTTGAACTAGGAGCACACAAACACTTTTACTATAATGATAAACTGTTTCATAATTTAAAATATTATTATTGCAGGAAAAAAATAATCTAAAACAGCGTGGTTAAGGCATGGTTTTTTCCAAAAACTAACCATAATTGATGTGCATTCTGACTTAAATCGATACATTATCGTACATCGGAGAATATCATATAGAGAACTAATATTAGTGAAAGGTTTATAAATGTAAACACTATCTAAAGTCATGGTTGGCATTGTTATGTATAATTTAATATGTACTAAATTGTGGTTTTGTAAAGGATTGCCATGGAGTTCTCTCTACTACATGCCTGATATTGTATTTTAATCATTTTTCTTCATAAGAGTGGTGGTCAGTTATGAAAACAAATTCTGTACTATTTCATTGTATTGTTTCCAAACAATAATTAACAATCACGTATTTCTCTTACTCAAATATTATTTGAATAAGTAGTTGAAAGTGTATAATCCATTTTAAAATTTAGAAATCATTATAGCTTAATGTCATAAAAAACAATTCACTAACTATTTCTTTGTATACTTTCTTATTCCACCCTGTTTTAAAATTCAATATAGATTTTTAGCAAAATCTACTGTTGGTTCTTTAAAAGTCGTAGTTAATTAGGTACAGTTTCAACATCATTTTTATGAAACATTTTGTAATTATTTTGGTTTTTTATTTGATTACAGATTATCCTGGCTGCCCTCCTCGCCATGGCGGCCGCCTACCCTCCTGTACCACTAGTGCCCAAGTACTACCCGGCACCCCTTCACTACCCAGCGCCACTGATAAAGGCGCCACTACCCCTCGCGCACTACTACCCCGGCTACTACCCCTACTTCAGGGCACCTTACCCCTTCTTGCACTGATACGGACCATATCTGACCTGGATTTTACAAGGCTCCAAATTACTTTCGTTTATATTTTTTTAATTTTTGTATTAATAAATAGTTTTTAGTTGGCATCGTTGTGTTATCACTTGTATAGCAATAGAACCAATATCTAATACACGAGAGGAAAAGATGGTAAAAGTGTAAAATAATGCTTTTTTTATGAAAAAAGTTACACAATATGTTCATTACTTTTTAAAGATAAAAATTTTATTGTTTTGGTAACCAAGAGGTTACATTGCTCGCTTTTCTGGCGGATGCCGGTTCGAATCCGAGATTGGTCTGAACCAAGATACTACTTGGTATTGCAAAATCAATCATACAATCCAACAAAAGGTCAATCAAGATGTTAGTTATACTAGTTGATGGCCGTTTTCTTACACAAAACTGAAAAATTACAATAATAAAAACAAAGAAATATTTAAATACCACAGTGAGGTAAATTATAAAAATAATTTACCACGATTTTTGCTATGAGAATAACATTATTTCAGGTACTGTGATTACTTTTATCATACGTCGTTTGAAAAGAGTGAAAGGTTTACGTGCACAAGGTTGTATGAAAATTGAAAATCCTTTATAAGAATAACTAATACGTATCCATATTATGATTTTTGAAAGCATATTAACAAATCCGGTTCTGAAAACGGGCATAACAAGTTTATAAAAGATTAACACTTTAACGTTAAAACCAGTAATGATGTCATTAAATGTTAAATAGCTAAAAAAGATCTTATGTGCATGTTTATTGTTTTTAACCAAGGGGGTATAAAAAAGCCAATAAATGATGAAAAGAATGTTTTAAGATACTGTCTAATTATGGTGTGTTGTAACAAATAATCTTCTTTCTCGTATCGGATTTATCAAGAAACATTTTTCATTGGAAAGAAAAGAAAAGAAATATAAACAATAATTATGATGTTCTTAAAAATTATCGTAGTTTACATAAAGAAATACACTCATCCATCTATTAAAAAAAGTGAAATAGCCTTAAAATTATTACAATTTACTTTTTGAACGTGAAATAAACCAACGTTAATAAACGTAATAAAAGGAATTTGAGGAAGTGTTTTTGTTGTTCATTGACGTTCGTATTGAAGGAAGACACTCTTTCATGTGACCTTTAAGGAGACAATATTCTAATTAAACCTTGGTGATCACACAAACCCCTAGTCAGTGGGCGTTTGCTCAAAGGAACGTCGTTTTACTCCTTTTTAGACGAAATAATTGCAATTTTTCGGAACTATGACGTGGTTACAGCCCCATATGACGTCATGTCCATGACCTTATGTAGATAAAAATGTCGCATTTATTTTTACTCAGTTATTTAGTGACAGCGTTTACAGGGTTGCGTCATAGGTCCGGTGTTAAGGAACAGGACTCAATGTAATCAGTTTTGACATTTCCAAAGCAAATTCGTAAAAACGGCTGTAGTTAATGGAGAAATTATGTACAGTGTACACGTGAGGACCTTTGGGACAATACATAGCACAGTTTGTTCCCGTTTTTGAGAGTAATTTATTTTCATTCATTACATAAATGTTGTACTAAAACAATTCGATTCTAGACAAAAGTCCAATGAAGTAGCACAGTGGAACCTCGATGGCAAGGATCTTTCAAATCCCCTAGATATAATGTTACTCCTAATAACATGTTATTGTAAACCTTGATAAGAAGTCAGCCTTGATAACAAGTATTATTTAGTAATCATAATAACAGTCTTGTTATTGAGGTTCCTTGTTATTTTTTACTATTTTGGAAGGGCACAGGCCAATCCTTGGGCTAGTTAATATAGCATCGAACTTTCCTGATATATAGCTTAATTAATTAATAGCTCAATGAGAAATTGTATCTGGTCTGGAAACTATCTCGCTTGGAGTCGATCCAAAAGCCTTCCGGTTTAAAGGAGATATCTACTAACACACGGTTACCCAGGAAATCATTTTTGTAATTTGTTAAACACAAGAAATCCCCGTAAAACAAAATTCCTTTCTCATAAAACGTACGGAGCTTACATGTAAATTGTCTTCCGCCCGTTAAGGATTACAAATTTGAAGAGGCAATCTATGGTTGTTGATAGACGCAAGCCACTAGTCACAGCATATCCACTTCCAGCCCTATGTATATGCAATTAGCATGGCACGTCTAAACATAGCAGCCCAAAAGTACTATTGTGGGGTCCCCCTCAATGTTGCCTATGTGTGAGGTAAGGCGCCTCTGCACTTGACACGCAAACCTGTCAGAGTCATACCTGTTAGTCGGTGGGGGGGGGGGGGGGGAGGTAGGGGTGACTGCATCATATTTGCGTACATGATCATAACCGTAACATCTGTTCTGCAATACGTAATACGCCTATGCAACGTTGCCTTATAGCATTCTAATAGTGTATGCATTTGGGTTAACTGGTTTAAAAGCTACGTAGTTGAAAGATCATCCCGTCTGACAATCAAAGGGCCGTTGGTTGACGGTTCGGATCTGGATCTAGCTTAACATATATCAGTACAGTATTAGTTCTATATTTTACACGTAGATTTAAATATTTTCGTAGAAATATTTAGTGGCCTAGGCTATCATTGATTTGTTATGTAAGTTAAATCGTATGTTTAAGAGTATACTAATTGTAAAAACTGAACATATGTGTTATTTATTTAAACTAACTATTTAGGTTTGAGTGAGATTGATTTTTCACTTAATTTATCTAATTTTGACCGCTGAATTTATTTGTTTATTTTAAAAATTAAAATGGAATTTCCAAACAGGCATAGCCTTGGAGGCCTTATATTTTCTCTTTTTGTATGTAGCACAAATAATATACTCAAAATTTGTATATTAAAAAATTATAAGCTAATCATCAGTGTATGTCTTAGACTTTCCAGAACTGACTGCATAAATTGTACAAGT
Organism: Macrosteles quadrilineatus; assembly: GCF_028750875.1. Taxonomy (NCBI): domain Eukaryota; kingdom Metazoa; phylum Arthropoda; class Insecta; order Hemiptera; family Cicadellidae; genus Macrosteles; species Macrosteles quadrilineatus. The sequence goes on along the minus strand of NW_026542602.1, from coordinate 102,980,372 downwards.
ATGTAACCAGAGAAAATAAATTCATTATTTCATTATTATATTGGTTGGACGCCAACACGTGGTATGTTCGAACGAGTGATATGCCGGCTTTGTTACTGACTATGATCAACTGGCTCATTAGCCAGGACCGTTTATTAAAAGCCCAAACACCAAGGAAATCAGGTTTTATATAATAAAAAGCTTCTGACTTTTCTTGAGATCAAACTGGTAACCATCTGCTTTCTAGGCGAGCGCAATGTCCCCTCAGCTACAAGGCTATATAAATATTCCTCATGTTCCTTGTCCAAGGGAGTTTTCAATTAATATTCATAGCTAAGGCTGTACAGAATATCCACTTCCATTTTACGGTCACCTAGGTGTGAGTTATACTATAATTACGATGGTAAAAACTATTTTAAAAACACTGAAATGAACAGTAGGCTTCCATCTTAAAACACGCTTGAAAATGAAAATTTGCATGGGTTTTCATTGCAAATTTTCATTGCATTTAGCAATGAAAATGAAAATGAAAAACTCCTATTAAAATCTTACTGCTTGGTCTTCTGGTTGGAATAAAACGGCTGAACCATTTGGCCAACAAAGATCTTATTGTAACTCTCGCTGAATTTCATAATATTAAATAAGCTTGAACGTTTTAAGTAAAATATAACGGTTTTAGCTACACTAAATTTTACTTGTAGTAGATTCATTTAGGTTTGCTGAATCTACATATTCTGGAGCTAAGCGGCAAAAAAGTAAAACTAATTTGTCGCATAAGCTCAGTTTAATGCAACGGATGCAAACTATTGAGGAAACTGTACGTTCATTTGAGTGTGAAATACAGTTAAGTATTTCCATTTAATTATGCACTAGTATCCTAGAAGAGTCTTAAATTGGCCATTATTTAATTATTATCCTACTAATATTATAAATGTTACAGTTTGTGTGTTTGTTTGAAGTTCAATCACGCACTACTGGTTGGATTGGACTGAGATTTGGTATAATGAAAGCTCAAATTCCCGATTAACATATAGACATATTCTTATCTCAAATATCCTTTCAGGCTCCATCCCAGTGGCTCTGTAGTTCCCCATGTTAACCTTATGAGTATTCATATTTAAAAGGAATTAAAGGATTTTGTCAACTTTTTCAACTACACTAGTTGGTTCTATGATATTAAATAGCATTAAAATGTTATAAGGTTTACCAACATGGTGCAGCACTATTAAACTTTTTTGCATTTATGACAACAGCTAATTTGAACCAACTAGCAACAAAAAGCTGTGAAATACAATGAGTACTTAATAATACAATAATACAAGTTTACTTTTTTCTGTTGTTTAGGTTCAGTGTTAGAAAATTATGGCTATGGTAGGTGTGCTATACTATAGCATACCGTAAATTAAAAGAGCCACATTTTCTTAAACCGTGCCCTCTTCCATTGCAAACGCAAAGCCAAGTACAACTGCAATAAGCATTTCATACTTATACGCCAACCCCGTACGAAGAACGGGTACTCTGCTTAGTTATTTATAATTTTCTCAAAACTATTTATTAGGTGTTCTACCTGTATTTTAACATTAAAAAAATTAACTGATTTGTGATGCCCTAAACTAATATGTCATCTTGAATTTATCTTCGTTTGAATAACTCTTTAAGCCCCTTGCAGATCCTGTCTTCCTGTTTTTGGATATGAAAAATCCCAATTTGAATATTAATTATTATTATTTAAGCCAAATAAAATATTTTCAAGAATTTTCCACTTTGATTAACCATTCTCCGGAACGTTCTAGGGATTTGTAAGGATGCTGTGAAGGAGCAAGTTACACAGGAAGTCACTAAGTGTTGCTTAGTGCTTTAATAACCTGTTGGACAAGGTACGTCGTGACTCTAAGTACAACACACACACACATACACACACACACACACAACACTAACACGTACTAATGTCAAGGTTAATTCAAACAAACTCTGTAGCCCAGTTTTCACCACAATGCGCTCAAGAATGGACTTACACGTAAGTACTCTGAATAAGTTAACTATTTTTTGTCATGTATAATTCAATTGCATTTAGCAAGTAGCTTAAACATTATTAGAACAATCAAAGTAATAGAAAAAAATTATAATATCTTTATTTAAATTTTGCTTTCTTTTCAACTAAAACAATAGTGTATTTTTATTACGTAAAGTTCATCATGAAACATATTTCTCCCTACAAACCCCATACATAGTTTATTCAGCCATCCATAAAAAAAACTTGTTAATAAAGAAATAGTAAACGCAGTTTAGAATGTGGCTCTATTTCACTGCTCGACACGAGCTTTCAGGATTCTTTATCAACTTCAACCATCTCAATTGTTGAATAAAAATAAAACGACAAAAATATAACATTGCAATGCCAAAAACGCGAGTATCATGTGCAAATTTTCCGCAAGGAGATTCCAATGTCCTTTGTAAGATTAGTCTGTCGTCAAGGAGTTGGTGACGTCATTGTCCAGGAAGGATTTCTTTATTTGGACAACATTCTTTCTACAATTTTGTGTGAATGTTTTGGGTAATTTTATCTTCTTATATATTAAAACGTGAGTTTTTTTCAAGGTACTGAATAACCCAATTGACAGATTTATGGCTTGAATCGATCTCGCTTGGAATCTCAAATTTTAATGCTAGCATTGTATCCACCTAGCCACCCAGAAAACTGAATAACTTGGACATTCAACTAAATGTAAAATAAAAAATAATAAAAAGGATTATTTAATAAACATTAACATTTAGAAATACAAAATAGATCACGAAATGGATATAATCAAAGATTGCAGCTTATACAATTCTTAGATTGCACTCCAATGCTTATACGTAGTTTAAAACGAATAATTGTCGGTTCTATATTAGTTCAATAAGTAGTAGAATAAAATTGCATGTTATAAGTTTTACATATGAAAGCCCTGATTCAATAATCTAGTGCAGCTCAAAGCATGGAAGTTAAAAGCTTTTTGATCGCTACTGCAATATATTATAAGGTAACGTCTCCAATATATCACTAGAAATTCAAATGATATGATCCGTGTTAATACTGGCAGTCTGCGTGTTACAGCATGGCATTTTACTTCCATGGTGGATGTTTGGTATAGGCCTATAATGTAAAAATTACTATTGCCACACTATCATGCAAACATATATATATATACATATATATTATAAACGACTAACTATACAAAAAAGCTGATGGGAGGTACCTACACCATGAAATCACCATGAGATTTTATAATGTTTGTTAACTTTGTGTATCGTTTACAAGTAAAACCATTGGAAACAATTTAGGTTTTATGACATTTACTATGTTTTTGAATTTTTTCACTATGGATCATAGGAGTAACAAAGATATTTCACAGTTGCGAAGATGGTTATTACGGATTTAATATTTTGTGTAATTTACCATAACGTACACAAACCAATGAAGGGAACTATACAAATACGGAAAAAGCTTTTTCATCACTCCTCACCGAAAGTAACTATTTTCGATAACAGCTGACATCAATGAAAGTAGCCGTTTCCCAAGCTCTAATTTAGGGCGAGGGAAAATCGATCAGCTGATTTTCCCTCGCTCTAAATCTACTTTCCCTCGCTCTCAATTAGTTTTCCATTTATTCACTACGCGCGCTAGTGTTTTGTTAAGGTTTAACTTAATGATTTAAATCAGCTGTATGTATTGTTCAAAATCGTTTTATTCTTTTATTTTGATGTTCGAAGTATTGAGAAATGTACGAAGGTTTCCTTTAGAATATTTTATTTTATTTTTATGTTTTAAAAATCAAACAAAAACAAACATAGGTTTACTTTTAGAAGATTTTATTTTATTTTTATGTTTAAACCAATTGTTTGATGGATAATTATTGTAATATTACTTTGGTCTGCTATTCTGTGTTTGTGTATTTTTGCGTTGTGATGAAAAGTATCGTTCATAACTCGTACCGAAAGTTATTATCCGGTACTTGCTCCATTATTCCCGTCCTCGGCTTCGCCTCGTACGTGAAAATAGCTCTCACGTACTCGGCTTCGCCTCGCACGTGAGATTGGGATTCCCTGGGTTCGGCTTCGCCTCACACAAAAATTAGAGCGCGCGCCGGAAAATGCCACTTTCGGTCCTAGTAATGAAATATACTATTCATTTCATAGGGACTTTAATGAAAATAAAAACGCTATTCTGTAATAATGAAACAATTTAACAGTCTAAATAATCAGTTTTTATAGACTTTTAAATTGAGTTTTTATTTTTGCAGCATGAGAAAAGTATACAGAAAATACTATTAGGCCTACACTTTCAGTTTTGATCGATGTTAAATGTAGAGCGATTTCCCGCAAACCCCTTAACATCGCATTCTTTTAACCTGACGTGGACTTTCTTCTGTGTACATAAATGGTTGCTTGTAAAGGGTTTTGTCCATTTTTAGCAGAGCTTCATATTAGGAATCTGTAGGAGTTTAATTTAACACTTATACAATATGTATGGAGACGTTGGAACAAACAGGTGCCAAATAAATCAATGACATAAGCTGATTTACTCAATGTTTAATGGGGTCGATGTAGTGTTTTTGTTAGAGTATAAAAGTATAAAAAGTATAGATTCTATAAGTATAAAAGAGGATGTTTGTATATTTGTTTGGCAGTGATAAACTCAAATACCGCTGAACCGATTGCCACGAAACTTGGTACATACGTGTAGAATGTCATGGAATAGGTTTATACACCATTAATTTCGTGATCCGTCCAATCGGCTCCGCCCCAGTGGCTCTGGAGTTTCCCATGTTAACCTTATGAGAAATGGAATTAATGAATCTTAACAGCTGTTTCAATTAAACAAGTTGGTTCTGTTCTATGATGTTCAATAGCATTAAAGTTACAAGGATTACCAACAGGGTGCAGCACTATTATTTCTTTTACATTAATGACAACAGCTAATTTGCAACCAAAAGGTGAGTGAGCGTAGCGAACGAACTTCAACCTGGAGGCGAGTTAGCGTAGCGAACGAGCTAAACTGAAGGCAAGTGAGCGTAGCGAACGAGCTAACCTGAAGGCAAGTGAGCGCAGCGAACGAGCTCCAACCTAAAGGTGAGTGAGCGTAGCGAACGAACTTCAACCAGGACGTGATTGAGCCATGCGAACGAGATCATCTTGAAAATTAATAAGTTAAACGGGGCAAAGCCCGCGGGTTACAGCTAGTTATCACATAAAAAAGAAAAAATAACGTAGTTGTGTGAGCCAGTCACAGAATGCGCTCGTGTCTAAAATTATATTTTATCCCTTATATTTTGTTGCTGATCAGGTTTTTTTTTTTTTTTTAAGGGAGAGGAGGGAAAATGCTTTTACGCACACAGGTAGCCAGCCTGTAGTGTGAGACTCCTGAATCTATCGCAGACTACTCACTAAAAAACCCCCTCTACTCTGTTGGACACAGACCTGGAATTGATTGTCACATTACTTCAAGTCAGGCCAACATGTTACCTAAGCCCTCAGGGCTCTCACCGTTTATTGCATTTGGATACTTCATGACCTACACCGCATCCCGGTCAAGGTCGAGCTTCTTGGCGCGGAGAATACCCTGGATGTAATGTGACACACAGGTCCAATATTGTCCTCACCCTCCGTCATCATCGGTATGACCGTGTCCACCGACAGCAGTCCTACTAACTGTTTAGCCTCCAGGCGGGGCCTTTCCCAACGCTGGCAGTGGAAAAAGGTATGTTCCACGTCATCGGGAATGCCTGGGCAGTATATGCAATCGGGTGACACGGCTTTGCCCATCCTGAACAGGTACGACCGGAAAAAGCCGTGACCCGTCAGAAATTGGGTGAGGTAGAAGTCCACCTCTCCGCACCGCCGATTAACCCAAGGTTGGACTTGCTTTATCAGTCGCCTGGTCCAGCGTCCCCGAGTCTCCTGTTCCCAGCTCTCCTGCCACAGCTGGTAGGTGCGGGTGCGTTCCTCTGTTCGTGCCTGGTCCTCCCCACGGCGCTGATAAATTGCTTTTCTCTCCGCCGCCAAAAGTTTGACGGGGATGACTCCAGCAACCACCAGGACGGCAGGTTCGGACACTGTTCGGTAGGCGGATGCAACTCTTAGTGCTGCCTGACGCTGCACTCGGGTGAGCCGCATCCTATATACCTCCTTATTTAGCGCGTCTGCCTACACCTCAGCACCGTACAAGAGTACGGACTGGACAGAAGACATTAAAAGCCTTCTACGGCTGGACCGAGGCCCTCCGACATTGGCCATCACCCGGCTAAGAGAGGAGACCACCCTAGCGGCCTTGTCCGCCGTACGGAAAATCTGATCCCGCCAGCTAAGCTTGCTGTCCACCATAATCCCAAGGTACTTGGCAGAACGAACAGTCTGGACTTCGACGGCCCCTACCCTCAACGGCACGATGGTGTCAATCCGTTTTTTCGTTAATATCACGATCTCAGTTTTGCTCAAAGCAAGCGAGAGACCGTGGTCTGTCATCCATGCGTTTATAGTACGCATAACTCGGTTCAGCTTTAGCTGAGCCAGCTCAACGCTACGTGCAGCTATCAAAACTGCAACGTCGTCCGCATACCCAACCAAAACAGTTTCCTCAGGCATTTCAGACCTCAGGAGGCTGTCATACGCGACATTCCAGAGGTCCGGGCCGAGTATGGAACCTTGGGCAGCACCGGAAGTGACACATCGTCCGTGGGCCCTCTGTAGTGTCATACAAGAGTAGGCGGAACCGGAGATAATCCTCTATGATACGCATGAGGTATGCCGGGACGTGGAAGGTGTTCTTAAGAGCATCCAGCATATCACACCACCTCGCCGAATTAAATGCGTTTCGCACATCGAGAGTGACGAGCAGCACAACCCTTCGAGAGTAGTGGTTAAAATCCTCAGCTCTCATCACGGCTTGCTTCACCTCTTCAACAGCGTCAACCGTAGATCGCCCCATCCTGAATCCATACTGGCGAGGGGACAGGTCCCCCGCAGCGACCACGGCTGAATTCAGTCGGGAACGTATCAACTTCTCGAGGACTTTTCCAGCCGTATCCAACATTCACAGAGGTCTGTAAGAGGATGGCAGGTCTGGGACTCCCTTCCCCTTCCCAACAAGCACAAGCCTAGCTGTTTTCCAGCACGAGGGGAAAACTCCTTCGACTAGGCAGGCGTTGTACATGCGCAAAAGGATCAAGGGGTTAGTAGTCAAAACCTTTTTGAGAACTTCGCCGGGTACCCCATCTGGTCCAGGAGCCTTATTGTTCTTCAGGGATAAGACGGCCGCCTCCAACTCTCCAAGACTGAAAAGTGGTACGTCATCCACCCTTCCGAAATCCCGCAGTGGGCGCAGCGTGTGAGCCGGGAAAAGGGACTCGACTATCCTCTCCATAGTGGCCCCATCCATGACGGAAGGTGGAGAGCGGGTGCCACGTTTCTTACTTACCAGTTTGTAACCCAAGCCCCACGGATTGGAATCGATATCGTCCCTTAATGTCTCCCAGCAACTGCGTTTACTCCGGTTGATGGCTCGACGAAGAGACCTCCTAGCCACTCTGTAAGCATCCGACTTACGACGTCTGTCTACAGATTCTCTGGCCCTGGTAGCAAGTCTTCTGGCTCTCAATGCTGACCGACGCAATTCCGCAATCTCGGCAGTCCACCAGTACACAGGTCGCTTATTGCACCGGGATCTCCTGTGAGGCATAGACTCATCGCAAGCGGAGACGATTAGTCCCATCATGGATGTAACCAACACCTCTGCGTGAGCCACGCTAGTTGCGGGGGGAACCACCGGTGTTCCTCGTAAGATGGCTTCATTGAATTTTGCCACGTCCAATTTTTTAATATTCCATCGAACGGGCACTTGACGAAACGCGGCTACTTGTCTCTGATGACCATCCAGGACATCAAAAATAATGTACTGGTGGTCACTGCCCGTGTAATGCACGCTCTCTTCCAGGCGGTCTATCTTCTCACGAAATTCACGGATGGCCTCGTTGGGAGTGAGGTAGACACTAAAGTAAGTGACATCCCGGCACCGAACCCAAACGAAGCCTCGGCCCTTCGCGTGACCCCGTACTTGTACTTTCGCTGCATTACGCGCCCAGAATGCAGCAGTACCAAGACTATCAGGGAACCAAAAAGATGGGTCCCTATCACGGTACTGGTACTGTTCGCTGACTAAGAGCGCGTCGACATCGTGTTCTAGGGCAAGCTGACATAGAAGTGCGTCAGCCGACCTGGATCGCTCAAGATTGCACTGAAGGATTCTTATCTTCGTGAAAGGACTTTCGCTTGCTGTAGTGCAGATTTGAATACACTACTGTTGCTGATCAGGTTGATGGGTCATAACGGTTACTGTAACTCATCATAAGTCATTCCCTAAGTTTGACTTGGTAAAAAGGTTTGTGTAGTTGACAGAATTTAGTAATTTAGATTAGTGCAGTCTGTTGTTGGCTCACATCAACTACGACAATTTTGATAAAGGTCTGGCTACCCATTTAACATGGGGATGAATGTCTAAGAATGGCATGTCTTATTAATAGTCAAAGATATAACTATCGGCTGATTCGTTTTTAACTTCAAGTTCGTTCAAAAAACTTCATGGTATAGTATGTTAGATAGCAATGTTCAGTTAGTTTATTTTTCAGATGAGATTAATCGTCGCAGAATCTCTACTGTGTATCGCCTCAGCGAGTGGAGCTAGTCTTGAAGTATATCCTCACAACGAAGGAAACCTTCCCTATCCTGGGTACGACTCAAGGACACTAGAACTTCCTGGGTATCCAGGACCAGAGCACAACTTTGCCTACACGGAGGTCATGACTCCTTTCTACCACTACTACTTCTATGCTCCTGCTTTTAAAACATCTCCAACCGAAGATTTTAGCCAACGTAACTTTCACAACTTTTGGAGGACTCCGGAGAGTGGAATCTTTATGCAAGATAGAAACTCACTTCCCCCTAAAAACATTAATGATGGTTATTACCCAACGATTAACGATGCTAGCAACCAAAATGAAATACTAACTCCTGATCAAAAATTTAGATACCATTTTTTACAAAATCCATACTCTACAGAATTCACACAGGCACCATACAATCCCTCTCAAACTCCTTCCTTTTCCACGACATTTCTGCCAACAGTGCTTGCATCAGGTACTCCAAACATAATCAGGAATGAGGATCAAGGAAATGTCCATCATGACCAATCTCAAATATACGCTTCTTCATACAATGATCACATACCTCATACTTTTGAGCCTAACCCATCGTATAAACCAGATCGAAACCCGTCTCTTTTTTCCGCTTCTCCTAACATCATCAGAGGTGAAGTACCTTCAGTCAACAAACTTTTCAAGCCCGTTTCAAATTCAAACAAACATAGCTATACTAATCCGGTTTCTTCCACCCCAACATATAGATTTTCATCGTCCATCACTCCTTTGAATGGTGTTAACCGTTACAACTATTTTACAACAGTTTCGCCAACTATGTCACCTATCCCTTCCTCAACACCATCATTTCAATCGAGTTTATTCCCAGACTATGGTGTAGAGGAAACTATTAGCCCTATTTTCACAAGTCAAACTACACTTGAAGGTTCTACTTCTCCGCCCTTAATTTCTCAAAGTGCTTCTGCTCGAGGACTTTTGGCGAATGCCCTTGAAACTCAGCGAGTTTTATTTGAAGCACCCGGACACCCAGCTCCACCTTAAAAAGAGAATTTGTACATGAGTAGATGTAATAAATGATTTTAATGATGATCTATTATGTTAGAACTCCTAAAAACTACATGACATCGAATAAAATTAGAACAAACCTAAAAGTATTCTAACATGAAGAACACTAGTACTTATATTGATAGTTAAATCCAGTAAAATAGTTTATGAACACACAGAACTAGGTCCTATAAAGTTACATAGAAAGTTTTACCTGTAAACAGTAGTAAGAAAACTTGCCTCGTATCAAGTGACTAAACATGTGTGATGGGGTATTCCCAACCACAATATTTTAACAAAAAACAAACCACTTTTACACACACCCTTTTACGCATAAATTACCACATAAGACAAAGAATATAGCAAAATACGTTAAGTTTGTTAATTGTTATGGTAATAAATGATGTTTTCGAAAGCTGTTTATTATTTGAACCTAAAAACATTAAGTCAAATATATTTGTATTGAATTATAAGCTCCATAGATACGTAGTTGCCTTGAAAAATCTAGTAATAGAAATGCTGAGTTATATATGACTTAGGTTACTGTATGACTGTTATTACCCGGCAAAGTATGGCAGAGAAAAACGTATATAATGTATACAAATCTATCGAACTAACTCATACTAAGCAAACAACAAACATATAATTTTTAGTATATGGACAGTTTCATAAATTTTGTGTAAGATTAACAATTTTTATTCAAATTCTTTCGACTGCAGGTTACAAATAATTTCTGCAAATTCTAAAAGACAATTCAAACTTCAGAATATAATGAAATACTACACATTGTACAGAAATACTAAATCAAAGATTGTAGTATTGGTTTGAATACAGGAAATGCGACAATAGTAATGACTAAGTTGCACAGTTTCACTCATACAGCTGATCATCAGCTGACCATGGTCACCCTCATCAGTTGATCACGTGATTTCATCTCCAGCTGATATAAGTACAGTACACAATACAGCAGTTCCTTGGGACTGTTAAAGTGTATACTTGGCTGAGTAGTTTTATGTGAATCAAGACAATAATTAATGACATTTTGGAATTTACTAAGGGGTGATTAAGGTATAGCCTATAGTCATATTTTTAACATAAAAATATGATATACATACCGTACACTTGTATCTACAGTGTGATGGAAAGGTCCCGGAATGGTGTGATACATTTTTACCATTATAGATAAAGTAATAAATATAAGTATATCAGTAATAACCATAAATGGCTTGAAAGACTCTTATTACTTTTTTCCTCTTAAGGGGGACGGCTTACGAGGAGTAAGACAAAATTCCTAAATAGCAGCATAGGTCAAGTTTGGTATCAAATTAAAGGTATTATTTATTCAAACACATTGCCAAAAACCGGAACTCAAACGGGTAATCGAGTCAAAAATGGCAGCCGTTCAAATATTTCTTGAATCTACCATTTTGAATCTTTGAACTGCTGCCATTTTTACCCAGCTCTTATTTTGAGCTCAAATTTATGGCATTATATTCTACTAACAAAGAACTTTAATGTAATGTTTATATCGACCCATGCTTAAATTTTTTTCCGACTTTCAGCGGGTGGACACAATATGATAAGTACTGCAAATTCAAGGAACCTTTGAACAACTGTAATTTTTACCCCATTTGAGTTTGGGTTTGTTTCATTGTGTTTTACTAATAGAGACAAACTTTGTACCAACTAGACCTATGCTGCTATTAGAGAATTTTGTCTGACTCCTCTTGGGCCGTCCTCTTAAGGGATAATAAACTAATGTTCTTTGATAGATTTAAAGAGTATACCTTTATTGCTTCATAATTGATTTACCAAGTTTCATTCCTTTATCCATAATAGTATGAAATATATTACACCGTTCGGGACTTTCCAATCACACTGTATTGTTGACATATAAAAATTATCACAGTTAGCCACAGAATAGTTGAAGAAGAAAAAAACATATGTGGGCACGAAACGGACTTTGACCGAAAAGAGAGTAAACCCCTTGTCTGAACTCTCTAAGATTAGATCGTGATAGTTTATATGCTTTCAGTAACTAATTAGTCTAAAAGCTGTGTAGATATTAAGGTTATCTCCCGCTATCTCCGCGTCCCGCCACCTCCGTGTCCCGCCACCTCCGAATTTCAGTGTGACCCCTATAATCCTCGGTTACTACCTGCGTGAAGACTTTCCGTCCAAACCTAACCTAACCAAACCTAACCTAACCTAACCTAACTTAACCTAACATAACCTAACCTAACTTAACCTAACCTAACCTAACCTAACCTAACCTAACCTAACCTGACCTAACCTGACCTAACCCAGAGGCTAAATTTTCATTAAATCTTCCATCCACGGGGCTTCGCAGCCGTGGATGCAATGACAGCTACCAACGCAGGCAGTGACGGGATTATAAGGGTCACTCAAGAATTCGGAGGTGGTGGGACAGATTTGGGTTCGGAGGTGGCGGAAAGCGGAGATAGCGGGAGCACACGGATATTAAAACCGAAGTAGATGTATACTTGAGATAACAAAGTATCTAGCTAATAAGATTTTAAAATAGCTTATACCACTTGTCTGTAAAATGACCGTAAAATTATCCTACTAATACTATAAATGAGAAAGTTTGGATGTATGTATGTTTGTGACAAGTAAACGCGAAAAATACTGGTCGGATCAGGCTGACATTTTGCAAAATGATAGCTTACATTCCCGATTAACTTATAGACGCATTCTTATCTCAAAAGTTCTTTCAGGCTCCGCCCCAGTGGCTCTGGAGTTTCCCATGTTAACCTTATCATAGTAATCATATTATTAAAAAGTTATAAGGTTTACCAACAGGGTGCAGTACTATTATTTTTTTGCATTTTGTATCCTCTTCCCGTTGCAAAGCACGGGTACAATAGCTAGTCATATAATAAATCATAATAGTAACTAGTGTATCCGTTGGAAGAATAAATGGAATAAATTCTGTCAAATGAAACTCTTCTCAATTTTGTAACGTAAAATTAACAGAAAATGAACAAAATAGATACCATACACTAAATAAGCAAGAAACAGATTTGTTTTGCGAAGCATGTTTATAGCGCATGATAAATATATCTCTTTGTTTGTGGCTTGTTGTATAAAATCTAAAGAAGACAATCGTTTAAAATACAGCGGTCACGGACTATTATTTTGGCCTGTTATAAGCCTAAGAGGTGGTTGATTATGTATTTAGTTCTATGGACTGGAGGTGCAAGTCGCATTACTGTATGCGTCGTAGATATTGACACCAAACTGAGACAGGCGGACAACAGCTGATCATTATCACAATGTCGCCAGCACCTGCTTCTCATTGTCGGCGATGTCAACTTTCACACCAGTTTAACTCGTGTTTAATTGTTGTCAAACTTTTACTTCCTCTTACTCCTATTCACCTGTCAATTAGTTTTACACCAATTACTCAAGGAATCAAAGACAACGACAATATAACAAATAACCACTTTGTATAAAAACTAAATCCTTACATATAAGAAATGATACATATGACAATACATGATGCTATAAAGTGTCACAACTGTTTCAGTTAGCCAAAACAAAGTAAATATATGAGTTTACCTAAATACTCGCAAATATTGAAATGAACAAAACAACATGTTCATCAATATGTTTTTTGTAATGCGGATAGGTCCAAAGTTTTTTTTGAACTTTTTGATGTTAAACAGTTTTCTAGTGTTTACGAAAGCAATTTTTCGCCTCCACAAAAAGCTACAAACAATATATTTTTTTGCAAACTCATTGGGACATTAATAAGCTCCATCTAAAGTACATAGATATTAAGCGTATTCAATTTCACACCATCAACTACTTATAATGTTTGTGATATTTCGTATGTCTTTGTTGTCATACTAACCGAGTAAAAAGAAAATAATAACAATTAAACTTTAATATCTATGGCATGTTTGGTAATACTACGACGTATATTGTTTGATATATTTCATTGTTGCCATAGTAACCAATAAACATAATGACTAGGTTATCTAGGTCACTATAACGTTAACTACGACACTTAATCAATGACTGTCATTTGGATTAATTTCAGTTTCAATTTTCAGCCCTGTCACTTGACACTTCCCGGTTTATTAAATTTGAAAGTAATTTTTTAAAGTTGAAGTTTCTATTGACACAGATACAGTTAGTAATCTTTATCGGGGAAAAATTAATTCCTTGAATATTTTTGATAGATAAATAATGAGGAGGACGATTATATTAATACTAGGAGAGGATTGACTGTTATATTTATGGGATCTTAAAATATTGTTGTTGGTATTTTACACTCAAGACAACTCGTTAAAATTGAAATCGTTTCTATAACCATTTTATTATAATAAATTACTGATTAAAATACACATGTAAAATTCCGTTCAAACTATAACCTGTATGGCACAAACTAATTCTACTGAATCCTTCTCAGTTTTGTGGAGTCTAAAATTATTATGTTTTATGAATCTTAGAATAATTAATTTTCAAACGTTAATATCCAATAATAATTGTTGTCGATACCAGGAAAAACCATAAATTCCTATAAAACACATGACATATAATGTTTTGTGAAGGGTAAATAATCTTGCATACGTGCCTGAAATACACATTTAAGAATGGCAATGGACATGGTTTGGAAGCAATGAATTCAAAATGTAATACGCTAGAATATCTATAAATATGACCACCTTAATCATTGTCGTGTTGATTGAATAAAATCACAGATTATATGTGATAAAATGTAACTAATTATGTTTATTACAGGTTCAGTACATGTTCAAACTCTATATAGGATTAAATAAACGCACACCTAAAAGTGTAATATTGAGAATTACAACCCGAAAAGTTTTAATTTAAACTATAATTATTTTAAACGAACCATCAATTCATTATTGCTATTAACATGGTGTTAAATCTTTCAACTGTTATGTTGAAGAATACTAGTATACAAAACATATACACTCTTACCTTTCGCAAATTTACTTTGAATAAAATCTTGGAGGAAATGTCTCAATTTTTACATTTTATACCATTTATAAAATATATTTTACCACGAAACCAATGTACCTAATTACTTACAAGTAGAACAAAGAAAATGCAACTGATTTAAAGGGCTACTTAGAGAGATTTGGAGAATTATAAAGACCGTACTGACCCGACGATGACTCCTATGTGAGTCGAAACCGGTTGCAATTTAGCATCACACTGATCTCATAAATGCAGGTATTTACACAAATTCTTTAGAATTATAAAGAGCATATCCAATAAATACAGTACTTGTGCAATAAACTGATGGATCGCGAAATAACCTACTTTTAAAGTTAAAATACTTCCACCCAGGAAACCAGTAAACTAATCGAATTTCCAATTTCCTTGTTGAATTTACTACATTATTGCCTTACAATTCTTAGAAGTGAATACTTCTAAGAATTGTAAGGCAATAATGTAGTAAATTCAACAAGGAAATTGGAAATTCGATTAGTTTACTGGTTTCCTGGGTGGAAGTATAGAACCAGTGGAAGTATAGAATAGAGAATTCTATTCGTGAAGCATTAAATTTTATGAGTAATTAGGTTTGCTGCTACAGGGAAGGTAAAACGTGTTTTTCTTGGAGTGTTAATAGCTTGGTGTAAAATAAATAAATTTGCCAAATTCTATCGAAATAAATCCATAACCAAGCAAACTACAAAGGCTTTTTAATTCTTTATAAAAATATCATTGTAATTTTACATTTACAGTGTTTTGTAATTTCTCCATTAACTATTAGACCTAGACGTACAATAACACTGTAATAAATTTATGTTTGTTAAAGCTCGTTAAAATAGTTTAGAAAGTAATTGCAAAATGTGTTTAGCAGGTAAAAAAATTCGGAAAAAATACTGCATAACCCCCATAAAAACGTTGAATTAATTAATTGAACGAATGGTGCTTATAGATTTTGGGGACATCTACAAAAAACAAAGCGGTCCCGATATAGGTCTCACCAAGAGACTAACCATAAGGTAATAGCGTATTACCTGTATGGGGTATTCTCTAAAAACATAAAACGGTAGTAATTTGAAAACATTTCGTAGAAATTCTCGATAGAGTTTTATTTACAAAGAAAATTGTTTATTGCAATTTCAATTGATGCGGTCTGCTTTATTATGACCCGAGTGTACACACAACAATGAAGAAAATAATTAAAGACATTGTTGTGTGGTTCGTCAACCTTTCCATTGTTTTGACGCGGAGCTAAACAATGGCTTCGTGACCAGCGAAACAAACTCTGATTAGTTCAACTTTTTAACAATGAGCATGCCAAACATATAAAATTCTTCTTGGAGTTTGTTGGTATATTATTGAAGGGAATATTATTTTATTTATAATTCAAATACATTATTCTTCTATAAAATTGCATTTTTAGTTTAAGTGTATTAAGTTTACAATAATTGTAACGTTCATAGAATCCAATCAAACTTTGTTTTCCTCGTTTTATTGTTTACATTTTTTATTTTGCCTTTAAAATTTACCATGTTTGTTTGGTTTCTTAATTATTAAAAAAATTTGACTATATTTAATAAGCTTTTACATCAACGATGTGATTATGATATGTTTATTCGGACATGTTATTCGAGGGATTGTGACCTAACCATCCGTGTTAGGTGGTATTTTAGCCTACGTTACGCATATATAAAAACATAACAATTTATTATTTATTTTGTTCAAAAACACTGATCCAAATAGTTCAAAGGTATTATTTGACCAAATTAAGTGAGGAAAATTGAATGAAACTTAAATGCTCATGTCTGAATAACCAGTGTTATCTTTGTAACTTTACACAATCAACTGAATAGAAAATTCGTATGTTCGTTCACACACACACTCACACGCCCGTGCAATATACACTTATAGTTTTAAAAGGTAAAACAGAGATCGACTTACTTCCTATATAAAATATAAAGTTAAATAGCGGAATATTGTGCACTCCAGTAAGCATTTTGACACCGCCCGCACTGCTCAGATGTAAGCGGGTGACGCATTCAAGTTTGAAGGCGTATACCCTAGCTTTTATGATTGTTGCAAGACTTCTAACTATTAAATTTCATTGAATAAATTAAATTATTAAATTGAAATTAAACTTTTCATAGCCATATTGTTGATTTTTTCCTTTCAACGTTATTTTGACATTGATAGAATTGATGATTTCGTCATACGGTGTATCGATGGATATAAATTTAAATGCTACTGTTGTATTTTTATATGGTTTTCTATAGCGGAATAATGACTGGCCTAACATAGCATCGAAGGGAAGAGAATTTCATAAATATTTATACAGCTTTGCAACTCTCACTTTATTTAGTTGATCTAGACTGTGTCGACGCAAAATACAAACAATCTTGGTAACATTAACCTTATACAAAAGTAAAAATCATCTATACAGGGTTATTCTAAATGATGGACCCATTTTTAATGCTTTATAATTTTCATACTATTAAACTTACCGCTATAAAATACACATCAAACGAAAAAGCAACTCAAAGAGTTTATGCCTTCCAAAGACACATCATTTAACAAAATCGATCCAACAGAACTGTAGATTTAATTTTACAAAGTTAAAAAGTATCCTCCAACTTTTTTTACCACTAGAAATTTGGAGGTTAACTGACGTTTTTGCAAATAACTTTTAAATGGTGAGGAAATCGACCAAAGTGGAGGGTAATATTCCGAAAGAGAATACAATTTCCTACAATCTACTATTACGCATATCTTGAAAATACTCAATAAATGTAGCCTAAATTTGGCTTAAAATAAAAAAGTGCGAAATTTAATGTTTGCTATGTTTATTGTCTACATTGAAGACGGGGATTTTCAATTTTTTTCTCATTTTGAGGCAATTTTTGGTACCTTTCTTGAGTATTTTCAAAAAATGCCATATAGTAGATTGTAGGAAATTTTATTCTCTTTCGGAATAATACCTTCCACTTTGGTCGATTTCCTCACCATTTAAAAGTTATTTGCAAAAACGTCGAGTAACCTCCAAATTTCTAGTGGTAAAAAAGTTGGAGATTACTTTTTAACTTTGTACAATTAAATCTACAGTTCTGTTGGATCGATTTTGTTAAATGATGTGTCTTTGGAAGGCGTAAACTCTTTGAGTTACTTTTTCGTTTGATGTGTATTTTATAGCGGCAAGTTTAACAGTATAAAAATTATAACGCATTAAAAATGGGTCCATCATTTAGAATAACCCTGTATATCTAATTCCGTAAGCCCAAAACTTTACAATGAAATTGTGAGCGAACGGGAGGCCGTAGAAAGCTGGGAGAGGTCTCATTTTAAAGGTCTGAGCATGACATTTTTGGGAAAATTATTCATTTTTCTTAATTATGCACCAAAAGGTTGTTACGGAATAAAACAATTCACATTTAAATAGCATGGGAATCTAATTTTATGTCTTTTTATTTAGTGCAAACACAGCTGTGATTATATAAATTGAAAAAATATAACCACACCTGAATGTGCATTATTTTGTTATTGTAAAATTGTTAGTGAAGTAGTAAACAGCACAAAGTGAAAATTAGATAAAATCTTTTGAACAAAAAATTTGATACTTTTAACTTAAGAAAGCTATATATCTTTACAATGGTTTGCACAGTAATAATGTATAATGTCGGAAGACTACCACTCAGAGGTATTTTCCTCGAAATGAGAACTACAGGGGCCAGATTTGGCACGGTATTAATGGAAGAAGAATAAATGAGCATCGGATGAACATGAAGTTATTCCTGTGTATAGATTACCGAAGTTATTCCTGTGTATAGATTACCACTTTTAAAAGAGATTGCATAACACAGCGTAGCGCCAATGAACGATGGATGCATTCATTGTGGTGCATTGCGCAATTTGATTTGGTGAAATTGTGGCGCAAGGCCGAACCTTCACAAAAGTTGGCATTTATTTGAAAATCCCAGTGTTTATCCATGGTCAACTTTATGTTGCTTTTATATGTGTAAAGAGGGTAGATGATGTTAATAGTACTAGAACCAAATAAAGGCCAAGGAATAGACCAAAATGGATACTATACAACAAATGTTGTTTCAGAGAGATTTTGTTATAGAATTAGCATTTTACAATTTGGATGATGACATTATCTCTATATGTGTTTTTCTAAGTGAATTTGTCTATCTTTAAAGAAATCTATATACATGTAATTAATAGTCATGAAGATTGTTATTGGAAAATGTTCCTTAGTTGTATTATGATTTGAAAGTTTATATCATAAACACACCACATGTCCTTTGGAATTTGTATTTTAAATAGAGCAGACATCAAAACGCATATGCAGGTATGTAATAACTATTATAGATATCATAATAAAAAAAAAACTAAATGATAATTCAAGATAGGGTAACCCATGAGACTAATAATTTGTACAAAATAATTACTAGAATATAGGGGCTATTGCCCCTACAAGCCACTAGTATACTTTATTTGCTGTTCAAAACTAAAGTTTCTTCTATAAATGCACGTAATAAGGCTGACGATAAGAGCATAGAATCTTATAATTTAAATAATGGGTTATTTGGTGGGTAGGTTTATTCGCTGGTGCGATGAAATCAATTTACGAAGGTTCAGTTCCGATCATTCAGAAATACTGTAAGTTAATTTGACCGATATAGCCACGCAGCATCTTTCAAGCAACAAACTAAAGTATATGGATATCTCTTTCGTAATCCATTGTTTCGGGAAACAATTAAAATAAATTTATATATGAGAATAACATGTATTCATGTGATAAAATGAATGTAAATACAGAAAGCATTACATTTGAAATTACGACATTGGTAAATTAAGTGCAGAACAGTAAACCAATTAATTGTTGGTTAGTCAACAAAGGAGTAAAGAGTTAAAAGTAATATATGCTTAAATTGAAATGCAATTAGAGAGTTATTTAGCTAAAAAGTATCGTTGCCTCTTCAAAACGTAAAAAAATACAAACTACACCAAATGAAGATGAGTATTTGTTTTGTTATTTTAAATTATTGCCAAGCAAATATTTTACCACTCAAATTATCATAAAAATTGATCATCAGGCCACACATCTCATCACTCATGTCCATAGGGTCTACAAAATTTTACTTTTTGCTCGTGACTCTTTCTCAACATATCTTTTAAATTGGAAGATCTGTAGCACACATGATGTGTATTTATTATGAAATCACTTCAACTAATTTCGCACATTATTATACGAGGGTGTTGGTTTATTTTAGTCGTTGGATTTGCAGGTCCACATAGATCTCGGGGTGGTATAATTGAAGTGTATCTAGCAAAGATGTGAGCCGGTAGAGTTCAGTAATAAACTGAACTGCTAAATGTTGGCAACACATGCATAATAACCAACGGGATCGCTGCCCGGGACTCGGTACTCCATCGTGCATGAGGATTTATTTATTTAGCAGATTGTAACTTTACAATAACTAGCTGGACTTAAACCTGAACAATGTGCACCAAAGTTTTACGGCCTAAAAATCTAACAATAGTATTACATGTTTGGGTAGCCGAGTGGTTTACAGTGTTCTCATTCAAAATAAGAGTTAAGAGCCGACCCCCACCGAGATTGAATCGGAAATGTCCTTTGCCATCGGTGTATCAATTGAGTAATAATGTTCCCTATTAAAATTCTGGGTTGGATGACAAGGCTAAGGTATGGATCGTTCTCTTGGTAAAACCTAAAAAGAATTATTTGTATCAATTTTACATACAATTTTGAGCACCTAGATTTCGGTTGAGGTTTCTTTCCGACGAGGTAATTAAGTAAGAATTAATGTACTAGGAAACCGAAGGAATCATTCCCTGCTTTTAGAAGGTTCAGATTCTGCCAGCCATGTTGCAGGTCTAGGACCCCTGGGACAGAGAAGATCACAAAGAGGTCCTGCCAGGACCAATGGCAGCGTGTCCTTGATCTTGACTCCTATATAAGACGCATCCTCCAGATAGTTCTGTTTTGATCCTGTCTACACACACCTACCATCAAGATGCTCTCTGTTGTAAGTACTCTATGTACTGACTATTATTAGACTATTAATCAGTAAATATTTGCTATTTTGGACACATTTCCATTTAATTTTGACTTTATTTTAAAGTTGTATTAACAAAAATAAATCTAGTATTTTTTTTAAGACCAACCAATGATCATAAAAACGTTTGGATACTAGTCGAATTTGATATCAGACAACAACTAAATTGTGAAAAATATATTATCATGGCGAAACAGTTTTTAATCCAAAAATAAATTGCCCAATGACGTATTTGGAGGTTAATAACTTTTTAAGGCGCGCCACAATCAATGACCAATGTTTAATACTGGGAAAAGTCATTAGTTATCAAATGGTTTTGAATTGTAAATTAGCAAAAAAACAGAATAATGAGACAAGGTGATGAGGTATTTCATAAAAAAATAAAATGCTTTTAAAATTTATTTGTAGGCATGAAACCCGCTTACTCACTGGATTGGCCACTGGTACATTAAAAGGGACTTGGCCTCACTCACGCACTGCCTCCGGGTCTCACTTTGTTGAGCTTAATTTTCACTTCTTCCCAATGTTGTAATATATTTTTTAACTTGATCCCTCTGTCTTAGCTTAGGAATAAAACGGCTGGGTAAAATTGTAGCGTTTTATTGGAGAAATTGTTTTCCCGTGGTTCAAGATAAAACGCCCACATTTAAGTAGAATAAAAACGTAATAAAAGATTTAAGTAGAATTTAACCTAATCGAACTGTTTTGTTGGTTTTGTTTTACATTCAAAACGAGCGTTGGCTTGGAATTAGTTATATTGTAATTTTGGTTTTGTGCTTGTTTGATACATTGTTGAGGTAAATGCGTGTGGTTTAATACGCAAAATATATATCTAAAAACAATGTTGATTTTATTCGAAATAAACAAACAAAAATGGAAATAATTAATAACAAATGGATCTATTTTTATACTGTCGTAGAAAAATATCAAAATTATCGAATAAAGATTTGAAATCACATAAATATAATTTGTTCATATCAGTAAAATATTTTAAAACTACATAGGTACTATTAAAATATCTTTTTAGAAATACGGTACGTTGATATTGTAGGAATTCATGCAAGTCATTAATTACATAATACTAATTTGATAGCTAACTAATGCAATATTTTAAACGTTTTAAAACTAGGCTATGTAGGCTAATTTGTAACCTCAATAGTAAAAAATTGCAAAATATTTTTTACAACCAAATTTACTGATTTACGTTCAAATCAATACTAATTTATATCTGCTTGTATGGTAAATTGTAAAGATAAAGAATCTGAGCACGATAAGATACGTATAATCGCCTGTTTATAGAGCTTA
Source organism: Macrosteles quadrilineatus (assembly GCF_028750875.1). Lineage (NCBI taxonomy): Eukaryota > Metazoa > Arthropoda > Insecta > Hemiptera > Cicadellidae > Macrosteles > Macrosteles quadrilineatus. Next base: position 102,958,291 of record NW_026542602.1, on the reverse strand, counting down.
CATCAAATCTCAAGGATTCTGGTTCGATCCTATTTGCTATCAATTAATAAAGCTACTTGAAAAAAGGCTTACATTAGGTAGTAACAAGATCAACCCTGTAAAACCCTTACACTAATACCATACACTCGCAAAATAAAGTAAAAAAATAAAATAAAACAAAACCATAAATATACTTGATTACATCATAGAAATAATCTAAAACTATCCAATAACTGACGAATGAGTAATAAAGATGTAAAATATAAACAGAATTATATTGAATCTCTCTCCTAATTTAATCACTGAAGGCTGCAGCGGTATATTGACATAATGTCTCTTGCTCGGGCGATGCACCTTCAAAACAAGTCCTTGACTCGGAGTGCAACAGTCGAATGTAATATAATGGATTTCACCTTCGGGTCTAACGTAATACTTGTCTGAGATACTCTGCCAATAGGACACTGACTTGCCGACGTCATTCATTGCTGTTTTAAAATTATAGAATTATAGGCTACACAAACGAATTTATGTTATAAATAAATAATTGACCCATTTTGCTATAGAAGTCATTACTATTTGACGAAATAAAACTTGTTTTAAATGCCTACAGTTGCAGTTATTATATTCTGGAATGTTGCACTATTTTTTTAATGGTTCACATTTAAAAAACATTGCTACAGTTCGTGTATTTTATAATACTCCCTATTAAGCAATGTGATGAAATAGTTTATTATAGTCTAACGCACCTATAGCTAAATATACTATAGGCTGATACAGTGTTACAATTTTAGCTTTATCTTTGCGATTCCTGCATGGAAATGTCTATTCTAACGTGCATGATTTAAGGTTATTGTGATTTAAAGATTAATGAAAACTTTGTTAAGGATCAAATGCAATTTGGTATGTGTTAAATTGTGATATTTATTAGAATCTCATGATCATAGCATACTTATTGATTAGTTATCACCCTAAACATATTAGAAAATGTTTCTTACTTTTTCAATAGATTAGTTTAGACCTATTTTTACCTAAAAGTTACCACGAAAAATTGTTTAGCGTATTTAAAGTGAGAACAAGGAAAAAATACAAGCTGTAAACTAGCAAGATTTTGACTTATATCCAATATTTAAATACTAGCACTGTATTACTACTGTACTTTACCATTCAATTCGTCATTCAATTTTACAGTATAAAATTTGTAAGGACTCGGATTCTAAGTGTCTGTACACCAATGTCATTTTTGCTAATACGCGGCCAATCAAACTCACATAAAAATATAAAACTACAGTAGTTGTTGATGACAAAATTGATTTTAACCGTCTTTTCTCACATTGGACTGATCAGACTACAATGTGAATCATGTTTTCGGGTTTAAGACACAGCACAACCTTAGTCTTTTTTGCCAATTTGTTCCTGGTTTAGGACGACGCATTTCTGTTACTTGCCAGAGGTAGACAAAAGGTTTGAGTAGTCTGAAAATCTCAAAAAAGTACTGTTAAGGATACAGATTGTAAAAATATTAATACCAAATGGTATTGTTGTAGTTTTCAGTACTACTTTTGCAGAGCAAGCTGATCAAGTGTAGAGTGCGGGGCTTTGGCCCCCAGGTCTCGGGTACAGAAACAGCAAATAAAAAAAGTTTATTTGTAATATCCCACGACCTGCAAGACTGCCTGAACTAACGTGTAAAACGGTTCAAACTTAGAGCCCAGCGCCTAATGTGAGTGCAGAGTGTACAGTACAAGTTATGTGATTTTATCTTCTGTTCCCCAGGTTGTTGTGCTCGCCGCCCTCGCTGCCGCCCAGGCCGCCCCCACCTCACTGCTATACCCCGTGGTGCCCGCCGCCCCTCACGCCTATCTGGTCAAGAGCTACGCCCCCGCCGCCCCCGTGGTCCACTACCCTACCTCGTACTCCCACGTGTCACACACCCAGTTCACCAGCCACCCTGTCCCAGCTGTAGTGCCAGCTGCCACCGTGTACCATGCTCCGGGCCCTCTGTTGTACCACGCGCCCGCCGTCGTCGTCTAGGAACCAACTCTACCCTCGTACTGGATGTGCTCAATAAATAAGTTATTTGTCATGTTAGGTGTTTTGATTTTTAACCTTGAATGCTCAACCTAATGGATTGGATGGTGTCTGGAGACATTTACTTCAACGTAGGGTATGTGTGATTGGAGAAAGAATATAGTATAGAAACTACTAGACATAAAAAACCAATGTAGATACATAGTTCTGTGAGCCTTAATTAATGCTTAAGAAGTTGTTCTGTCACTTACTTAATAAATTATGGATTTTACAATTATTTTGTGGGTGGTCCTAGTTTTAAGTGAGCATTCAAAACAAGTCCAATGAAACCTTAAATAAGGACACAATCTGTTTATAAGGCCCCTGGTATCTAAATGGATTTAGTTATTAAATTAATTTAACGTTTGTTCACACTGAATGTGATATACATGATAGGTCCGTCACTGGAACCCCACTCAAATTTTATGACAGGTTTTTGTGAGATTGATTTGACAAAATCTTCAACATACTTGCTTTAGAGAAGGATACAATCATTTTTTATGTATCTCTAAAAAAATGTTTACATAAGCAACAAAACACAATTTTAAGATAATTACAGAGAATTCAATGTTCTGAATGTTCTTTATAAATAATAATAATTTCACAAGGTTACGTCTTGGTTTTCAGACATGATGGTTACATATTTTCGTCAAGGCTTTTATCTCATCCTGAACATTTGTATTCGTATTTCAAATGTGCGTGTCATTGGTAAGTTGGACCTTTCAATAGTATTTCAATTTGTCCAGCCTTAAACAAAAAAACATTCCTTCCGAAATTTAAATACTACAAAAGAAAACCTACACAAATCCCACCATATATTTTTTCTAATGGTAAACGAATAAGAACTGAATCAAAAGAAAATTAAGGTAAACCCCATGTCCATACATAAAAAATAAAAGCCAGTAATCCAGTATTGTTTACTAAAATTAAGTACTTATTCAAAACAAAAGATATTTAGAACATTTCAATTTTAATAGACAATTTAAAAAATCTCTCCACAGAGGTTATATAGCATTTAATAAGTTTTCAAAGCACACAATTCCGGATTCCTCTGTGTAGAGACCACAGACAGAAGTAATTCTGTCAGACGGCGGCACTGCTCTGCTTAGTTAGTCTGTTTCAGATAGTCAGCGGGATGCATGGGTTTCCCAGGTTGTAAATTGCATCTTCATTTTCATTTTTAGAACTTTGCAAATCCTTGAAAACCTAGTTTACTTAACTGCATTAGCCGAAATGTTATAGCTTGTCAAATGTAATTGTTATAACCTATAGGTTTTGTAAGATCTCTAGCTATATTTTAGCCTTGAATACATTAAATAGTTTAATTGTGAGTTGATGGCTCGTCGACTGCGGTATTAACTTTGAAATCAAAGCAACGAGGCTGCGAATGGTGAGTGAGAATGTTGCTATTCACTTTTACGAGACAGCCGCAATCATTAATTACGGTCATCTCAAATGTAAAGTTTTTACTGCACCGGTTTTATGATCTGGTTGTACCGGCTTGGCTTCATACGTTGCTGATACAAACTACAAATCCAGGTAGGTGGAATGAGGCTTAAGAAATACCTTAAAAATACCTGTAACATATATACTAACATATATGAAAAATACCCCCGCTGCAGCAAACCTGTACACTAAGCGAATTTCTATTGGTCTTATTGGATTTTCACTAAAAGATTTCCTAATGTTTTTAAATGGGGAATAGATCTGACTTAGATTTATTTCCTTTTTAAAAACATTCAGTTAAATGATAACTAAAGTTTGCTGCTACAGGAAAGGTACTATTAGCTTAGTATGAAAAATAAATTTGCCTAATTTGATATAAATAGGCTATATACATAACCAATAACCATGCAAAGTATAAACATTTACTTATTCCCCATAATAATAACCTGGACATTTTTAATGCGATATTTTTAAATTTTGTTCCTTAACCACCGAGCTTACAGCAACATTTTCATTCAATAAATTATTTGTTATTATAAGCTCCATTAAATTTTATCTTTAAAAAAATGGGTAGCCCATTTTTACCTTACTTGATAAATATTAGTAAAATTTGATAAATTTTGATTCGAGTTATTGTCCACTATTTTTATAGGGCATATATAATAAAACCATATTTGGCACCTTATTGTGTTTTCTTATGTACTACCTTAACTGGGATAAACTTAAAAAATTAACAGAGTAGCTGTTCTTAGAGTTATTGGAAATATATAACTTAAAGAGCATTCAACGAGACAAAATTGACCTTTCATCTAAGGTGAACAGATTATAATATACGTGGATATAGTGGAACATTCTATGTAAACTTGGCTCAGTGTAAGGAAAATATAATCTGTAGCTATTTGAAATGCTTGTTTAGTCGAGACAATACCACAACGGTGCTGTAACATGGAAATGGTCAAGGATAAAATAATATTCGGAAAAGTAAAGTTAATGAATTTATTCAATATTTACAATTTTCTAAAAATCACTAATGAGTTCAAACATTTGCCATTCACCAGCCGTAGGGTGCTGCGTAAGGGGCAAAAGGAGCAGAGTAGGGGGCTGCTACGTAGGGGGCAGCATAGGGTGAAGCGTAGGGTGCAGCGTAGGGTGCAGCATAGGGTGCAGCATAAGGTGCAGCGTAGGGGGCCGCATATGGAGCAACGTAGGGGGCCGCAGGGACAACGGGTGCCAAACCATTGTAGTTCCTAGCTACCACTTGATGGCTGGAGGCGGTGACTACGCTGGGGGCGGCGTAGGCTACGGGGGCGGCGATTACGGCACTGGGGGCAGCACTAGCTCCCGCCACAGTCAGAGCGAAGACGATGAACTGAAACGTAACAGGGTCATATATAAGAATCGTCATTGTAATCATATACTCGTAGTGTTTGCGTTTCTAAAGAGTCCTTTTTTAAGAAATAATGTTAGTGTAGTTTACTCTCGAAAATCCGACACTTTTAAGACCGGTAGTGTCAGATTACCTTACACAACTGATTACTGAAAATAATAAGCTTAAAATACATGCTAAAAAGTCTACTTATGAAGCCTTATTAGCCTTATACCCTCTATACTTTTGAGCATTAAAATCAATCAGTTGGGGCATTGTTTTACAATAACGCTACAGTAAAAAAACCTTGATTTGGCTTCAAGCAAGAAATTATTACATTCTACAATGCAATGGCGTTCTAAGCCTTTTTATCACACTAATAATTTAAATCACACCTATTCAATGGATGATTAATTTAACAGATTTAAACTTTTTATCGGATTTCACTTCAAGTATCACGGACTCTAAATGAAAACACACATAGGTCAAACAACATAACATATATTGTCAAACAAGATAAAACATATACAAAAAGATGGTTACAGGGGATCGATTTTGTTTGGGCGCCTTAATAAATTTCACATCCAGTAGACAATTAAACCATTATATCCTGAAAAAAGTATACAATAGTATTATATTGCGTAGTATCCCAGTGTGCTTTTCCATCATAGAATGGAGTTGAATAGATTTACTGGAATACTTAAACACATGTTTTGTTACCTATTTTTACACTTTTCCTTATAAACGTTCAATCTTCTTATACGTTAATATCCTTATGTTCTTTCTCACAATTCTTAGCTGAAAAAAGATTTTCCTCAACTTTTCTTAGTGGTTGCTGCGTTCAAAGATCTTTCCGTGTTATGGTTCTTCAATGCAAGAACATAATTCTAAATATTATTTGGAAAAATTCCCTTAATATAAAATTTAACAAATAATTTGATTATGCATTTATCATTGGCTTTTAAGTGGAGAGACATTTCTTTGTAAACTCTATATTTCTTAGTGGTGGATACAAATTTATTTTTCCTAATTGTTAGAGTTAAATTTAAATTTATTTAAAAACTGATAACGATCCACTCTATAGCCCCCTGGATGTCTTAGGGCCTATATGATAATATGGTGTGCATTACTTACACAGACTGCCGAAACGTTGAATGCAAACTTGGGCAAGGAAGCATTTTGTTTCGAATTGAATTAAACAGTAGAAACTATTTTTGCATCGTCAAAAATATGAGTGACCTGCTATAAATCTGTTTTAAAACTAAAAACACAGTGGTTCCTAACCAAGGTCCTAATAATGGTGACTACAGTACTTATCTATGGGGTAATTCAGTAATAAAAAAAAATTAATAATGATATGTTAAATTAACGAGAAATAAAAAGATGAAATGCAAAGATGAAATGTTGCGTATCCGAACTCTTTTGTTTGGATACGCAATAGACATTTTATAAAATTGATAAGCTCCTTTAATATGCTCCTTTATCGACGATAAATGCATCAGATAACTTATGTTGCTTGACCCATACAATATATCCATATAATTTAACTCAATGGGATACTAGAATAGTAGGAGAACGTTTTGTTTTCGTCAAATTTTTTTAAGTTTGAGTTTTGGGTGGAAATATCCCCTGGAACACAAAAAGTGGTTTTAAGTGGTGTTTTTGGATGGGTTTGTGTGTGTGGATTTGTGCTTCAGGCTACACTTATGTCCAATTTTGACTAAACTTTGTTTGTGAGTACCAATCCATAATATATGAAGGTTTCGTTCATTTATTAGAAGTTTTAATTTTGATAGGGATTTCCCATAAAATCCAGTAAAACCAGATTTTCAGAAAAATGGCACACACTTTAAAAAATCGTATTTTTTAGCCTTTTTAATTTGAATTAAAATAGCACAAACCCAAATGCTGTAAAAATCACGTTTCTGAAGTTATTGCAGTTTTTTCAGTTTCCCATTTGCCGTATAAATTTAAATTACCGTTACCAAATAACGTTATTTTTCTTTCATCAAAAATTGTGTAAAGCTTTAAATATTTAATATTTAACATTTACTGACAAAAGAAACTGAGTCTATTTGATTACTGTCCAAACCCGCAGCCTCCAATCCATTTCCTACTCTCGCCCCGCCTTAAATATGTGTTTAAGTTATATTACACTAAGAAGTGATTTTTTTGTGTAAATAGTATCAGGATTAAGCAGCCAGTGATGAACTCTTATCGTGCACAGGCAAAAGCCCATGTGATAATTTTTTGTTATATGAATATGTAATGCTGCTCCATTATTTGTTAAAAAAGATTGATTTGATTTTGTGATTTTAATCATAAAATATCATAGTTACTCCCACTCATTATAATGGTTTTTTACAATATAATGGAAGAAAGTATATGTCAATTTGCTTGGATTTGTAAACGTATAGCTGACTTTTATAATTAAAACAAAATACTTAAAACAGTGTTTGTTAACCAACAAGTGGAGTTGACTTACCAGACTGGAGCTCATGGTGGTGTGTGATGACCAGCAACCGATGTCCAGTAGTCTTTATACAAGCAGGCTTCTTGAGCGTGCCAAGAATCACTGAGGCTTGCCAAACCATGGTTGCCTAACGATACGTTCAGGGTATAGGGACGTCCTCGAGGGCATGGTAGCCTGGAAAGTATGGTAACAGAGAGTATGAGGATCTATAGGGGGTGAACTTTGTATGGTTAATGAGGATTTGGTAAACTTCAGGTTTTAATGAAGATTCAGTAGGTGAGAGGAAATAGTGCATGTTAAACAGAGGAAACAGTTAACTAGAAGGATTGAGAAAATGAACGTGCAAACCAGAGGATAAAGATGATATTCAAAGTTAGAGAGTATGGTAAACTATGCAACCACAAAACATAAGAGAACTTTAAGTCTCACCACCGTACCACCGCTTACAGTTAGTTGTCTTTTATGAACAAGAATCATAATCAAATGTTACTTTAGGTCACAAAGAGTATTCGAGACAAGGGTAGTATAGAGCGCGTATAAACTATATAGTGTAGTGCAATGAGGGTATTATACAAGTTGTGGGAATCAGAGGGTAAGGTAAAATGAGGCCTGGTACGAAAAAAAGGTTTGTTGATAGCCTAGATCGTGGTTAGCGTCTCGGACTTCAATGCAAAAGTTATGAGTTCGATTCTCAGCTATCTACAACACGTATAGATTTGAACCGATCTACCCTCAAAGTCAAAATAATTGAGTACACTGTATACTGCCTCACCTGTAAAAGTTCCTCTAACGTCGGCATCAAGAAAATAAACGGTATCAGCATTCTGACAAATACTTTCTCCCGTAAGTATGTCAAAAACCTTTATCATGTGTAAGAGGTGAGATTAAATATACGGAAATGGGATTTGTACAATTTTGTTCAGAATTTAAAGGACTATATATAACATACTAAATTTTTATCAAAATCGTTCGGGTCATTTTTGGGAAAATCCAATTTTTCCGTTATTTCATGGGGTTTTATGGAAAATAACACAATTTACAATAACTTTTGAACCATAATTTTTACAGAAATGGGATTTGTACCATTTTGTTCAGAATGTAAAGGAATAGAACATACTAAACTTTTATCAAAAACGTTCGGGCCATTTTTGGGAAAATCCTATTTTTCCGTTATTTATGGGGTTTATGAGAAAATACCCATTAAAAATCAAAATTTCTAAAAAAGGAAAAAAAAACTATCAACATTTTAAGGACCATAACATACTATGTTAAATCAAAGCAGGATTTTTTTTCTAAAATCTTATTTTTCGTTATTTTATGGGATTTTATGGGGGAAATAACATAATTTACAATAACTTTTGAACCGTAATTTTTACAAAAATGGTATTTTTACCATTTTGTTCCAAATTTAAAGGGCTAAAACATACTAAATTTTTATCAAAATCGTTTTGGGAAACTTTTTGTGAAAATCCGTTTTTCCGGTTTTTTTGATGATTTTTATGGAAAAATGCCCATAAAAAATCTATTTTCCAAAAAAATGAAAAAAACACCTGGAGATACCATGGATTATAACCTACATACCAAATTTCATCTAAATCGGACCACAGGTATGGTTCATAGCTCTACACATCCAGACACACCCACACACATACACACACACATACATCACTTCGAAAACAACTTTTTGGGTCCAAATAAACTAAGATGGTTCTCAGAGGTAAATCGGTTGTAACAAAACATAAAATGTCGTCAAATTATTAGGAGCCTCACGCGGCAGGCAAATGAAAGTGACACGAGACCACACCGTCTGCCATCTGACGTAGTAAGAAGCAATCTTGATTTAAAAATAAAAGTGTATTATTCCTCAATTTCGCAGAGACTTGCGTTTATTTTTATTCTTACATTGGCCATCGTCACGTTTTGATGTCTTAGGTTTTTATTTTTTGACATTCAACATATTAAATTGTCATATTTAGTGCGTTTAAAAATTCTAACAAGTACGGTTTGTAATCGGGCCGGATAGGCATTTATTAACAGTCTATTTTGTCGGTTGTCATTACGCTTAAAACTAAAGCAGGAAACCCACTACTCCGACACGACACATCTCAACTAGTCTCCGACACCTTCCGATGCCTTCCGCACTTTTTATGGCATTAACCCATTAATCCGACGGGCTCCGTCATACTTATTGTTGGATCTGGATAATTTGGTCAGCAGTATTAGTTTGCTTCTTAAAAACAGCAGAATGACCGACTAATCAACAGGTTGAAGAAATCTGTCTATTATTGATTGTCAACTTAATTAATTGGCCTATAAAATTTAAGTGGAAACCGAAAAGTTATTTAGCCCATCTGAACAGAGCTTCAGTGATGTATACGATACTTGTTCATGGAAAAGTTGACCACAAGAGAAAAGCTTCAGAAAGTTATTTCGGTTCTTGAAACAAAAAAGCTTGATATTATGCCTATGATAATTTTAAAATTTTTGACGTTTAAACCTCATCTAACTGCAGTCACAATTAATTATGTTCTGAAACTGTTAGAAACTGTTAACCGTGAAACTGAAACTGTTAATTATGTGCAACTGTTAGTTGCACGGGTCAAGCACAATGCGGGCGTGCGCGTGCGTACGTTTGCACGTAAGTGTGTCCGTGAGACGTTAGTTACACAATGTTTGATTGGACGTAATAGATTTCACCCACCAGCCCAGAACGGACAATGGCATAAGGACCTATTGTCCTTCACATTAGTGACATTAGGATCGTTGACTTGCATTGATTTCTTTTTGTGTATAGGGCGTGATTAGGTTTACAGATTTAACAAGTAGGTATTAATATATATTTCGCAAGTCCTAAAGCTCTTGGTTCGAATTTGATTGATTAAAAATTAAGTTTGGGGACAGTGGAAGAGTAATTATTAATATTCAATATTGATTGAGTTAATATTAACTCATGAAGGCTAACGACTTTCATTTAATAATAACACAGCAAAGAGATTATTATTTTTATTTTAACTTGTAACCGACGCACTAGGCTATAGAAATAAATTTACCGCATTATTAGGAGGAATGGTACACCATCGCCCAGTATGACTCCGTTACGCATAATATGAGTTTGAGGAGGAGGAAACTGACCGTGTTGCTGGTCTGGTCTATGTGGTGTGTCCAGCTGAACTTCCCATCAAGAACAAAACCAAGCGGTTTTACAGGACCCTGAACATCTGGTTGATTTCTGGAAAGGCTGCAGATGATGTGCTGCGTTTTATCCTCGTTAAGTTGAAAATGGTTAGCCAGAAACCAAGCAGCTGTATCTTCGAGGCTCTCTCTGGAGACGTCCAAAACCTGATCAACGTTGGTATCATATGACAGGAGAGAAGTGTCATCCGCAAATATGAGGGTATTTCCAAGGGGATCAAGATTATTGATCATGATGAGAAAAAGTGTAGGCCCAAGCACCGAACCCTGAGGAACACCAAAATCGACATGTAGAGTGCCGGAGACAGCTCCGCCAACTGCAACGACCTGCGAGCGTCGTTCAAGGTACGTACTCAGGATGGAAAGAGCAGCTCAAATGTCCACCAAATTGTCAAATTCTGTTCACCTAATAATATTTTAATTATTTCTTCTATATTATTATTGCTGGTCTATAGAGTGCAGCTCCAAAGATGTAAATGAACTGTGATTTGTGGCAAATATACCGTTATTAATTTACAATCTGTTACAGCAGTCTTGCAAACAGTTACAAGTCTCATATAACTTAGCATTAGCTTAATGCATTATAGCTAAAACAAATACTATTCATCCAATTAGCAAACAAATCTCATACAGCAACAAGTAGGTGTTTCTTAAATAGCAAAATTTATATTTACAAAATAAAGCCTAAAGATGTAACCGATTCATAAACATTTGTTATGCTTTAATCATCTTCGAGAAAAAGTGCAGAACAATTTTTATAAAAGTCCTAATTACAATTGAATTAAATTCATTCATATTCCCTCCCTTGAAGTAATCAAAATGAGGAATACTGAAACAAGTTTAAAAATAAATCATGAGATGTATTGAGCGGAGCGAAGCTCTTATACTACACTCCTGCCTTTGTTTTACAAATACTTCTCCTGAACGGCTGAAGCGATCTGCGTGAAATTTAGCACAGCCATAGTAACCAAAAACCTTGGGAAGGTAATGATACTGCAAGTAGATGTTACGTTATGAGAGCCAGATGAAACGTAGACTTTGGATCCTGTAAGAAGACATTTCATTTACGTGAACTAGACTGATGATGACTTTGGATACTGCAAATAGACATTCCATTTATGTGAACCAAATATACCATTGAAATTGGATACTGCAAGTATATATCTCATTTACGAGAAACAGATGTAGCATTGACTTAAGAAAAGAATTGGATTAATATTCTAGCTCCGCTCAATTTGCAAGCAGACAACTACATTGTACACCTAGTAAGTGATTAAGAATTTTATAGTTTAAAAAGGTATAACATAAGACATGGCTTATGCTGTTTAAAATGTGTTTTGTATAAAAGGAAATGTATCGAACATCTTTGTGCATATTACATTTAGTATTAGACACAAGTCTTAACAATGGCGCATTCATGTACACTCTGTTTGTATGTGATGAATAATAAGTAATTTGATGTAAATGCAGGTTACTAGTAAACAACATCAATTGCTTCAATTAATCTCCCATCCAGATGCAAAGAAAAATGTACGCAGGAAAACAGGGTCCCTCATCCCACAACTTACGGCTTCTTACTGCCAATTACATGTTATATTCTCCTCAGTCCTCATTACCGATTCAAAACACGACCCACATTCAACTGTTTCATAAGTTAACTGTTACCTGCATAATAAACTGATATAGCTTAAGAGGTAGATTGCCTTGCAAAGTAATACCTTTGCATTTGTATTGTTGGGGGGGGGGGGGGTTAAAATTATTGCAAATTAAAAATTTGAAAATGATAATAATTATTAGAATAATATGTGGTCATGTTTGGAAAGGTAATTAAGTAATGTTCACCGTCATAATCAATGGCACTATCCTATTTCAATAACATATCTATCTCAAGTTCAATAGAAAGATGATCGATTTAGACTGGGTTACAATTAGAGAACCATCATCGCAGCACTCCTCATCAGCTTTTTATCCTCGTTGATGGTACCAAATGCAGAGAGGATCCAAAGGTCTAAATTTGTAGGGGAAATTGAGAAAGATCACCAGAAACGGGTTTGAAATTCATTCGGTTTGAACTTAAATCCTGCAACCATATAGATGAACTTAACAAAACTGCATGGCCAGTGAAGGCCAGTGAAGAACGTATGAGTAGCTATCCACTTCTCTTTGCTCGTCCTTTAGTGGACACGTGCGTGCGTTTGACGGTACGGGACAGCACTTGTGCGCATGCGTAGACATTTCTGCACTATGCAGCCGCAGTGACCGCTGCACTACGCAGGCGTCTGCGTGCTAATGATGACGTCAAGGTCACACGCACCGCGGTCAGAGCTCCCGCCACGAGCTGTTCCTATTTCGTAATCAGACATTCTATTGTAACCGTATCATCATCCTCCGGCCTGTTTAAAGAGGAATTTCATCCAGGCGTGTGAAAATATACAAAAATGTGTTCTCTAAGTAGCATATAGCAAATATTTCGTTCAACCTTTGATCTACTACTATCTCTCAACTACATTGATCTAAAACTCCTTATTTGATTTTGCCAAAGGGTTAAATTTTTATTGGCCTTTTCACTGTCATATAGTTATCATGGAGATGTACTTTTGTTCTCAGCAGCCCCTCTAAGACTGAAACCGTATGCGGATTGAACAAATGAAAGGTGTCAGGTGTTCGTATACCTAACTGCCCAAAAGAGAAGGGCTATACGGTTTTTTTAAGAAGACGTTGATATTCGAACTGGTTTTGACCAAACCTTTAAATAATATGCCAATATGAATGCACGAAATGCTATCTCTAATATTTTGACAGTTCGTAATCAATATTACGAGTTATATATTATTGTTAACAATATTACTGTTATATTATTGTTAACAGAGGTGAGCTGAGCACAAACAAATGTAATTTTTACATAAATCTAAACGATGCTAAAAATATCACAGTGCACTCAATAACTTATTCAAATATCCTTATACTTAACAAAATATATATTTTTTGGGGGCATTCATAAAGGGACATCTCTATTAGATACACTTCCATGCCACAGGGACTTATATTTTTTACTTGTTAGGCGAACCTTATGTTGAATAAGGCTTCCTGCCCACCAAATCACGTACCTTACCCGAACAATATCCATGATAGGCCCATTTTAATGGCCCTAGCAATTGGGAATTTTCGGGATTCGAAGCTGGTCTTACAGGAATAGTTATTTGTGTAACTAGTATGGGGAAAGTTTCTCGAGTGCAGCAAAGGCACTTTTCTTAAGGCACTTTTTAGGTTTAGACATTCCATCCCCATATAAATTTGTAGCTTGTTATTATTTACCAAAATCGTCGTAGTTGATGTGAGCCTCTGACAGATTGCGCTGATCTTAATCACTAATGTCTGTCCAATAAACAATCTTTATTAGTTATTCAAACTAATGGAATTGCCTATTATGAGCTGGATCAACTTTTGGGACCCATCAATATGGCAAGGAAAAATTTGGTAGAAAATAGAGTTTTAGTTACTAGCGCATTCTGTGACTGGCTCTCTTCTCTCTAAGTGTTGCCAACTTATTTTCAAAGGATACACGTATTTCGTGCCTAATAAACGTACACTGTTTTTTGTTGTTTGATTTGAATACTGAATTGCGGCAAAACAATGAGTGCTGCAAAACAACAATGAGTGTGGCAAAACTAAGTAAATGCAACAATTAGCTACTTTGTGTGCTATAATCAGTGCAAGGCGATCCACTTTGACAGGTAACTGTAAAACTCCGCTCCTCGCTAATTTCATAATAAATAACAAAACAATTTAAATATTTCAAATAAGTTGACTGTAGTTTACTCAACAGTAATATTGCAGTTTTGGCGAAGAAAGTGTGATACAACACGTAACGTTTACGTGGTCGATCGTATCTCACACTCGCCATGTGTGTTGGAACTTGGAAAGGCATGGAGGAAGGGTCGTGCGCGCCTCAATTGATCCTACTCTTGGTTTTGTTACGGAACTGGACATTTTAGAGATTCAATTATTAGTTTTGCTTTTTATGGCTAGTTGTTTCACAAAATGTGAATTGTGATATGAAACATATTGTTTTGGCCTTACCCTTTTGTCTCTAGGTGTTTATTCAAATTGTTTAAATCGTAGATATCTTTAAACTAACAATGTTTTCCTGGATCATTTTTCTATGTGTAGCCTAGTGATATTTCGTATATTTGTGTCTGACCCAATATTTTGTGTTTGTCTCACTTCCCAGTGGACACAAGTTATTTTCTACACATAAACTTCAGAGTGTAGTTGATTAATTCGAGCTGAATAGTTTGGTTTCAGATGCTAGTTTGTCATCTCAAGCCAAATGTAAATTCTTTAAGTATAACAAGAAAAGAATATGACGATCCGGTAATGATAAATTAATGAATAAAATGAACAGTATATGCCTCATTTAAACTATTAGATAAAGTAAGTATTCACATCTTTCGGTACTAGTCACGAATACCTTCTGTTCTGATGTTCATGGTACGAGTGGTAATACAGGTTAGTAGGTAGTGTGGTACAGGTTAATAGAAATATATTTTTGTTTGTTTAAAAAGATATTATATTTTATAAGCTAGACGACAATCATCTGATCTATTTATTCTTGGTATCAACAATGTTATTTTTATAAAAATCCGATAATTTATGCAACAGATTAATATAACGATTCTATGATACAGAGAATTGGTAATTAATCCCAAGTGCTTAACGATTGGAAACAAACTAAATTATTCTCAACCTTATAACCTTATTCACCAGTATTCTGTGTGGTTATTGAGGTAGAATATAGTACTATCGTTAATTTTTATATACAGGGTGTTCCGGAACCCTCTACCAACATTTTTGAGATTTTTTCCTGAGTAAGAAACATATCTAAATACCACATTTAACGTCCTTATTTACTCACAACAGCCACCATTTTGTTTTTCACTTATTAATTTTTTTTGAAGGATGGTTAAACGTACGAAATGGACACTTTGCACAAAAATTTATGACAACTAGACAAAACTAACAAAAAATTTAAAATTATGTTTCTTAAATAACTCAAAAACTGTTAATTGTCTGTAATTGTGTAAAGGTTTACACGAATAACTTTTTTAAGGCGATTTTATTACAATTGACACCTTAATTTTAAAGATTGGATGAATATTAACTGAGACATGAGAGTGATACGTGACCGCTGGAGGTCAGTTGCAGCGCATACTGAAAGCGGTCACGTATCACTAAAGTTGCCATATCTCAGTTAATACTCGTATTGTCCAATCTTAAAAAATAATGTGTCATTAGATTTGAAATTGCCTAAAAAAAATTATACTTGTAAAATGTTTGTAAAATCAACGGTTTTTGAGTTATTTAAGAAACAAAATTTTAAATGGCCGCCATTTTGTTTTGTAAATTTGAAAAATCGTCATAATATTTTGGTAGCTTTGTCCAGTTGTCATAAATGTTTGTGCAAAGTTTCTATTTCGTACGTTTAACCATTCTTTAGAAAAAGGTTAACAACTGAAAAAAAAACAAAATGGTGGCTGTGAGAGTAACTAAGGACTTCCGGACATTTTGAATATGATATTTATATATGTTTCTTACCCAGGAGCAATGCCCTAAAAATATTTGTGGAGAGTTCCGGGTCACTCTGTATTTTTAAAGTGTTGTTTCTTTTAGGGCTAATCAAGTTCGAAATTATGAGTCGAACCTTAGATAGCTGAGTCAACCTAGGTAGCTGGACAGACTTTTCCTGCTTTTTGTTTCAGTTGGTTTCAATCAAACACCAACGTGACTGTAAGTCTTCCTTGCGGTCGCTAGAAAATCATACGCGATTAATATTCACATGATGTGAAAGGAGCCATAAGCTCCAATGGTTGACTACAACTCCGATTAATAATCGTACGAGCGAAATCGTATAGTGTGAAAGGAGCGTTAAAGTTCCCTGTTAACAACAATATAAAGATCTGTCTGCAATATAAAATATTCTGTCGAGGTTTTATCTTAGTTTTGATCATGTTTACCTTTCGACGATATTATCAACTGATCAACTCTACAAGTGCCTGAAACTGACCATGGTGTTTTAGCACCGAAAAAGTCCTAATTGGCACATTTTGTTGAGCTGTGACGGGATTACGCTAAGTAATTTAGTCTTACATTATACTGTTGTTGATACATTACCATAATTATAGCTATATGTTAAGACAACTCTTTTTCATTCCTTCCAAGTACTATACCTATATATTGCCTTGAATTTATGCATGTTTTATTTCACTGTAAGTTACAAAATTTAGTTTGCCGTTGACACTTTTAATATCAATACTAATCACGTATTAATACTATTCTATAGTTGGGCTGTGATGATAAAAAAATGTGTAGGATAAATTGATCTAAATTTTTATATGTTCACATTTTAAACGAAATTAAAAACACCAAACACAATTAGAACTACCACGGTTATTTAACACACAAAATTGATTCTACAAGTTAAAACCCCCCGATTCACTAACCAAAAGTGACACTTAGAGAACTAATTAGATTGCGAGAGGGCGACAGAAAGTGGCCCGGGTTAGATAACTTTGGCTACTTTGGATGCTCGACGGTGGTTTGGTACGGAAGTGTTGTTAGGTATATGTACTACACCTTCCCGACAGTGGCACATACAACCTGGGGCAGCCAAGTGGTACAATCATGGTGAGTAGAAAGAGTATAAATATTAACTTTATGTATAGCAAAATATTTTTACCAAGAAACAAAAATTGGTTGGATGGTTTAGCTTGTAATACAGCCAAATTCACTTATTTCAACCGTTTTATTTTGAGAACGTTCAATATTCAACGGATTAAAAAAAAATACGTAGAGTTTAACATTGAGTCTTTTTACGATTAAATAAAGCTCCTTTGCCAATTAAATATGTTCTAGGAAAGTAAAATTTTTTTACACGTTAAAAGATTATTTTTTGTTTACCTTAATCATGAAACTTAGAACTTATTCAATTTACTATAAGCTATTATAACTAACAACCACGAACTGCATTTAGGAAAAATTATAACATAATATGAGATATTTTTTGTCATTTAAAAGTGTAAGTACGCTGCTTATATGATAGACATTGAATCCATAAAAAATACCTCTATTTTTATATTCAAGAGTTTCAATGATATGATTCTGATTAAGAGAGCTCAGATGGCAATGATTTTATGAGAATATTCAAAGGCATCTTTTAAAATGCTACTGAGTAACTCAATACTTGTTCATTTTACAACTATTGCAAGCTTTAACCTTTCACCAATACATTTCTGAAATCACCATTCATATATAGGTTTCATTTAACCCTGACATTAAACTAGTGTTCAAGGAATGTTGTTGATAAAAACCCGTGACAGAGGGAGGCAATTAATGCTCCAATGAAATGAAATTTCACTGCCCACACCTCAATACAGAGGTTAACTTTTGGTTTATTTTGATGTAAATACAAAACAATTTGATGTATTCTACAGATTGATTTGAGTTATGTTTCCCCATAGAGAATGATATGTTTATAGCTGTTTTCCAACTTAACATAGTTTTTAATTGTAGTTTTAAATCTGTATCATTTTCCGTTCATTTTCGAGCTAAAATCTGGCAGGACAATTAAATGAGGTTTTATTGTTGTAATCAATTACTTAAACACATATAAGAATTAGTTTGGTTCTGTATTAACGTTCATCAAAGTTGTTAGTGTGAAATTTGTTTACCATCACCATGCTAAATATGAACTAATGTATCTTTAACTTTATTGTAATGTTGTACTGTATGCAATATAATCTTTTTGACACATCTTAAATTATTTAGTCGTATCTTTGGCTCTAGTTTTAACATAAATAATGTTTCGATTTCAAAACAAGTTTTTATAAGGAATTGTTACGAACCAAGTTTGATTACCGATAAGTTACTTAACCGATAAGTTTACAATTACCGGTTTGGCAAATTTGGAAGTCAAAGAAAAGAACAAAGTAACAGATAATCATTTGCAATTCAGTGGTTTATATTTACAAATTACAATGGTAATGAGAAACAAAAAATAACATTACTAAGATATTCCAATTTTCATTTTCAGAGGACTCTAATCGCCGCCATTTTGATGTCTTGCTGTTCCTGCACTCTGGGGTCGGTGGCTCCGGGGTATGTCCACTCAGCTCCTCCAGCAGTACCACCCTACGTCACTAGAACAGATTTCCTAGTAACTCCTAGGAAGTATCCAGTCATTGCTCCGTTTCCGCCACCACCTCCGGCGTTCCTGCCCCCGGCGTTACCACCCCCAGTATTGCCACCACGAGCTCTGCCACCCCCAGCTCTACCACCTCCAGGACTACCCCCTCCAGCTGTAACACCAGCAGTAGCTCCTAGAGCATTCCCCTCCTTTTACCCAGGGACGTTTCCTCCAGCTCTGCCTGGACCTTTCTTTCCTTCGGCGTTTCCTCCACGGGGTTTCGCTCCCCTTCCTCCCCCAGGATTCTTCCCATCTCCCTTTTACTCCTCTTTCATCCCTTCTCCCTACCCTCCCTTCACGATACCCGGGTCTGCTGTCTTTCCTCCGTTCATATTTAAAAGATAGACACATGTGATGTATAGTTTCTATTATCTAGTACAAATGTATTCCTGATGTAATCTACTGCTATGTATCATAGTGTAAATTACACTAAATAAACGTGTTGTTGTTTTTGTAATGTATTTGGTATTTATAATTACTCCTAATAGTTTGTTTTGGAAATTTACACAGGGTGGCAATTAACTCTTAGGACGACATTGTAACTTAAAAACTAAAAGAGAAGGAACAACCAAATTTGACATATCATTAGTAAGGTACTTTTTGTGTACATGGTGATCAGATGTCACCTGTGGGGTACGGTACGGCCCTTATGGAGTAAGTAGACAATCTTAAAGGTAAGCAAAGGTTTAAATGTACATTAAATTAAAGGTATTGTTGAACTAAAAATAGTGCCACGAACTGGACTAAAAATTTCAAGTCAAAAGTTACAGCCGTCCATAGATGCATTGAAATTGCAATGCTATACGCTACCTATTCAGACGGACATCCGCAGCGGACAAGATGCCCGCTACAAGATGGAAGAAAATCATAAACGTAATCATAGGTCAATATGCACATCAAATCAAATTAAATGTATTTTATTAATAGAATACAATGCCAAAAATTTGTGTCAAAAAGATCAACTGAGTAAAAAATGGCAGCCATTTAAGCGTTCAAAATGTCAAATTCAAGAAATCTTTGAATGACTGTCATACTGTTGTCCATTTGAGGTCTAGTTTGTGACATGGTTTTTTTTTAACAAAACCTGTCATTTGATCTACATATCACCCTATGCTTACTTTTAAGATTTTCATCTTACTCCCTTTATGGCCTTCGCCCAGAGGTGACATTCGATCACCATGTACACAAAATAGTAGCTTACTATTACCAGTAATGATATGCCAAATTTGTTTGTCATAACTCTTTTCGTTGAGAAGTTAAAAATTCGTCCTAAGACTTAATAATTGTCACCATGTAAGTTAATAAATTGGTTTCTGCAGCAATTACAATCCACATTGGCTGACCCTCAATGACGACATTTATATAACACAACATTTAATTTAAAATTGTGTTCATTACATTAAACTGATCATGGCTTACCATTATTGTATATCACGTATCACTGCATACAAAGTGTTACTCGTCATGTGTAACAAGCGCATTGCATTCTATATCAAACAACATATTCGTCTCCTGGTAGCATGAAAGTTTTCCCGATAGAATATTCGAGGACAAAATTGTAAAGATATTGCTTTAAAAAAATCTAATTATACATTATTTCACCAAAGTACATATTCAAAGGCCAATAAAATTAGTCAGGGACATACTATGTATTATTACATATGTTATAATATAATGCACTTTTTTGTTTATTTTCATATCGAATAATAATTATCTCAGCTCACACGAGAAGCTGAACAAGAATGTCAAGTGCATGCGGCGAGGTTGCTGCACTCATTGACTCTACCGCAGCCTGAACAACACTTTGCAGCTCACTTTTAATGATGTTTAACAGACTTTAAACTATTAAAAGGACATTTTAATTCTTAAAATTCATTAAAATGCAAATGACCGAGATTAATTTGTAAATGTCCGTTTAATAGTAAGTTGAAATAATAAAATTCTATGATTAGTGTTGGGTTATTGATAGGTATGGACAACTAGGTGTACATTTGAATGCGTTTTAATCACTGGCAAAATACAAGAAAACTAGCTGAATGTAAGAAAAAAGTTACACACGGCAGACGATATCTTTGATTTGTTTTAACTGCAAATATTACTGGGCATTGGGACGTCAACTCTACTTTCAAAGTTGTTTATAAGGCCTTCGTAAAACATGTAAATGATGATTAATTTATAAAGAGGCTAAGAGGTAGATTTCAAATTAGCTTATTTAATCCTTCTTAACTAACAAAGTAAGTAATACATTTTCTATTACACGTAATAATGTTTAACTAATTCATACTGTACATATAGATAATTAAGGTTTTTTACATAGTACAAATGTTGATAAGTATTACTTGTTAAAAGACCCATTTGAGTTTACTCACTTTAAGTTTGCGTTAATAGCGGGATGGTTTTCACAAGATCCTCCATATCACAAACGTCAACATTAAACTTCAACACAAGTTACACCCAAAAATATGGATGGTAAAAAAACAAAACAAAAAAAAACAAAATAAAACAAGGCATTTCAACTGGATTTAGGATACTGCATATTCCAAATAAACCCTTTGTACCACAATGTATAGTATAAAAAAGATTAAAGCGTTGATTATAATTTGAATCTGGCTTGCACTTTTTATCATATTTGAAAACAAGTTCAATCTCAATCCCAATAATAGCAATACCAACTATTTAAAAGTATTTAAATATTGTTCGGCTTGGCACGTTGTAAAAAACACATGAATTGAGCATGTTACATATACATAAAGTCTTTTCAAGTTGACTATGGATCAAATCAATAGCTGATTGCAAAAATATACTATAATCGACTAGTTGAAAAACATTATTCATCATAAGACTCTTATTTGGAAATTTTACTTCACATACTCTAATAGGTTTTCAAAGTGATATGCATAGTCCAACAAGAACACGTGAAAAACGTGAAAAAATGTAACACTGCTACAATTTATGTCTAAATTCATGTATTCAATCAATGTATTACACACGTATTATTCATCAACTGTGTCGGCCTCGTTGTTTATAAACCAATCAATTTTCTTAGTTTTTTAAGTATTAAAGAAATAAAATATTTGTAAACACTCGTTTTTGCACACGAAGACATTGGTGATACGAGTTTTTCATTCCATATTACCTTACTTAAAATTTTCTAATGTGAATAAGGGTCCAATAATCAAGCAAGTAAAAATAGGAATAGTAAAGTATTCTGATAATAATATGAAACTTAAGTTTATGGTGAAAACTAAACAAATTCAGGTGAAAATTAGCACAAAAATACTATATAATAAAGTTTTATTTTATAGCTTTAACAAATTATTTCACAGCTACAACAGGAGCAGGGGCTACAGGGGCAACAACTGGAGCGGCAGCGTACTTAGCGGGGGCAGCAACGTAGGGGGCCGCTACGTAGGGGGAAGCAACATAGGGAGCTGCAACGTAGGGGGCGGCAGCATAAGGTGCAGCGGCATAAGCGGCAGCTACGTAGGGGGATGCAGCGTAGGGTGAGGCAACGTAGGGAGCAGCAGCATAGGGGGCCGCAACGTAGGGTGCAGCAGCATAGGGGGCAGCAACGTAAGGGGCGGCTAGTCCTCTGTTCACAACGTTGACACTAGCAGCATAGGGTGGTATGTTGTATGGGGCGGCATTGACGTATGCGGCGGGGGCGGCGACCACAGCGGAGGTGGTGGAGATGCCGATACATCCCAAGAGGGCGGCCAAAGTTATCTGCAAGAAAAAATAGTAAATGTTGTGTTTGAATAAAAACATTGCTTATAAGGATTGTCTAGAATATTAAGCTATCGACAATATCAAAGTCAACGGAAATGACTGTTTGTTACTTCACTACCACAAGCTGCTGAGTTACATATACATGTAAGTATATTGTATTTCATACTTTGTTTAACTCCTTTTTTCGACCCCCTAGCAAATAATGATTTGTCAAAATTCACAGTTCATTATATATGTAGTTATTTCATAAGTTATAGTTTTTTAGCATGTAATTCTAAACGACAAGTATATAAAACTATAATGATTTAAAAAGAGATTAAAAAAAAACAACTTCACGCATAATTAGCATAACATGGTTATGCTAAACACTGGTAGTTCTAAGTATAATTGACATAGTGCAAATTTTAAGTTGCTTTTTTAAGTGCAAATTACTCATAATTGGGGCTCCTTCCGATGTTTGGGGACTGTAGTAATACAAATAGTGACAAAATTGTCAAGGCATCCGTTTCCACTCCTCGGAAATATAAACACCAAAAGGCATAATCATATTAAAGGAGAGAAAGAACTACATGCATTATCATGCACTTTTATGTAATAAAGTATATTTTGCCGTTAGTAGATATCTTACGGAAATGCACAGTTTGCTTTCCTCAAGAGATTGGGGGGGGGGGGGGGAGTGAACCATTAACATAATTAGAACTTTAGAGAAGAAGAACTTTCAACATGATATATTTTAACTAAATAATGTTATTTGACCTGTTGTTATAAGCGTTTCCCTTAAGTTTCAATAGTAAAATTCAAACTTACTTAAATAAAAACCTAGGTTACTAACAAAATATTACAATCCAGCATTCAACCATTTTTAAATTTGAGCTAAAGTAGTTTTACTTACGATGATTGTTGATGCCATGTTGCCTGTTTGATTGTACTGAGTACTTTGATGATTCGGTGTACTGTGTATTGGGTTATATAGCCAAGAGGCCAATACAGGTGCCAAGTACAACACGCAATAAGGACTTCTTTGCATGCTCAAGTGACTGGGAAAGTTATTCCCAGAAATGCCTTCATATCTTTACTGGGCAACACTGTTTCCGTTTACAGTAAATTGTGCACATATACATGGCTGGACACAACGTATCACTTAAATTATTGCAGCTTTATTAATTTGGGTTCGATAGACATAGTACACTAGTGGTTAGTGAGGGAAGTCACGTTCAGCCAGCAACAATTTGTGCACATAGTAAATAAACGGTATCAGAATTCTGACACATACTTTCTCCCATAAGCTTGTCAACAACCTTTATCAGTGAGAGTAAGCAGTGAGAGTAAATATAATATTTTATAGTTAAGTCACAAAAGTTTCAATAACTTTTGAACCGTAATTATTACAGCAGTGGGTTGTTGTACTATGTTTTTAGAATTATTTGGACCATAACTTATTAATTTTGATTAAAACCAGCTTTAAAAAAATCTGATTTTTTGTTATTACCTTATTTTTTTACAGAAATAGCAGTTGTACCATTTTGTTCAGAATTTAAAGGGATACAACATACTAAATTTGTATCAAAATTGTTCGGGCCATTTTTGAGAAAATCCTATATTTTCGTTATTTTATGGTTGCTCCCCACGTTCAGGCACACACACAGACATCACTTCGAAAACCACTTTTTTGGGTTTCCATTGAGGGGGACCCAAAAAGGATATGTCTACTCAAAACTCTAACTCGAAAGTTTAGACGAAACAATACTTTCACAATATACTAGGGTATAGGGGGAGAAAGTAATACGTGTTAGTATATTAGAGTTAAATGTTTTGCGAAACGTGCAACATTTTTTATAGTTAAATATAAACCAAACTAATTTGTTTCGAGATAATCTTAACCACATACAGGTATAGCATCCTTATAAAACATGACTCAATAATATTTCAGCTTCACGATTATTTAGGCTGTCATTAAAGTCAAATGCTTGCAAAGTCAATAAGTTTACCTTATTGCAAAATTTGAACCCCCTTAAGAAGAGCCTTTGTTAAGTGCAAAATGTAACAGGTTAATATATAACTGGGTTATCTTAGTTTCGTATTGAACATAAAACGTGTAATTAAGACTGGTTTAGATGGTACAGTATTTTCCAAAGAAATGTCTAAGTTCAGTTACTTGGTAATGCTTTAAATACTATAAAACTCTATTTACTCATCGATCGAAGTTTGGGGGACAAAGGGGACGTTGTAAAAACAATTACTTATTATAATTTTACACATCAAAACAAGATCACAGAAATGGCATGGGAACTAACGGAAATAATTACTAGCCATACACTATGACTAGTATGGCTAGTAATTATTTACGTTAGTTCACATGCCATTTCTGTGATCTTGTTTTGGTGTGTAAAATTATTATCAGCAAAAGTTTTTACAACGTCCCTTTTTCCCCAAAATTTTCATCCTGATTTGAATTTGGTTTTATGGTATTTAAAGCATTACCAAGTTATTGAAATTAGACATTTCTTTGTTAAGTACTGTACCAACCAAACAAAAGATTGATCAAATTTCAAAAAGTTGTAGCAGTTTCTATCCTATTAGGATTTATATTTTATTTTGTTGTATTGGTGACTGTTATTGAAATAAATAACACACATTGAATTTTTTAATCAATTATGTCTTAATACTTGCTAATATGTCAAGGATTGTATCAGATTTACCTAAACAACATTGACGGCCGTCTCATTAAAAATTAGTGGAACGCGGGTTTGTATTTTGTAATTTTGTTGAATCAAAATTGACCCGCAGACCTAGATAAGCTGAGTTTTATGAACCGGGAACAACAGCTCTCCTAGAAACTTCATTGATATAATTTACAGACGACATCATTATACATAAAGTGAATTCCCACGTACCGATAACACCAATTATTTCCAACTAACCGCCTTCTCCAAACTTTGCTGAAACCTTGCAAGTGTAAACAAACGGTTTGGGGGTTGTGTACTGTAGAGTAAGGGGGATGAAATATATTGCGACGGTGGCGCTGCGCCAAGAACTGTGGCCAGTCGCTGAACCACAATCATGCATGCTGTTACGCCTCACATGTAACCCTTGGGACGAATAAAGAGTATACACGTGGCAAGATTGTTTTGAACTTTTTGCGTAATACCCTGATACACTACAATTTTACTTTTTCATTCAACTTTTTATATCAAATGAATATCACATTTTAGTAATAACCCATAAAATGTAGGTATATTTTTTTATATTTAAAATGACATTGTATTGATTTATTTTTGTTAGGGTATATTTTGTTCATTGAATGTATCAGAAAATTATTTGTTTTTATGGAGTGTGATCTTAAACTGCAGGATGTTTGCACCTAAAAAGATTTGTTGTGCTTAATTGAAATAGATATTAAAACTTGGCTCATGCCTCAATATCTTAACCATCGAAACTAATCCCTATTACTAATATGGAAACTAATTATGCATATCATAGGGTGCTTACTTTAATAACTTCTTTCGCTGTTCAATTAAAAATATTTAAATAAATTGACTATGTTCTTCTCGAACTTTGGGCTTTCATTTTGAACTTGAATGAATTTCTAAACAAATGAAAGCGAAAGTTGGGGAATGTTTTTGCCAAAGTAAAAAGTAAAACCAAATTAGCATAAGCATGCCATATAGGGTAAGAGCTAGAGTTATTGGCACCTTTTTTTCAAAGCCTCGTACACCTAAATGCAAATGTCGGTGGAAGAGGGGAGTTAGTTGATGAGATGCCCACATGAGTTCACTGTACTTCAGTGTGTGTTTGGTTATTTCAGAGGCCATGCTAACCTGCACAGAAATTTTTTTCAAATGCTTAGCCGATTTTTATTGATTCTTCACATTTTTTTTAAGAATCTGACAAGGACTTAAATACCTGTTTATTGTTTCCTATTAAAACTGAACGTTAAAAATTACTTTTTCATTATTTCATTAGTATTAGGAAGGACTGATTTGTCTATTCCCGCCACCCATTTACCCATATACTTAAAATTACCTAATATATGAGGGTGCCAACAACTGTGTCTAAAATATATAGTAATTTAGTTATTGGCACTACCTTGTCACTGCCAATAACTGTGGTAACTGACATGCTAATAACTGTGGTAAATACACTAATGCCGATTGGCACTGGTAATTATTGTGGTTATTGGCATGCCAATGACTGTAGTCACTGGTAACAGGTGACACTGCCATTAACAGCATTTACTGTCATGGAAGTCTCTAAGTTATCGTAACATGGTTACACGAATATATGCTATTAAAAAAATTATTTATGCCAATATACTTAATTTATATATATAAAGATACAAAGCTTCACATAACTAATTTTTACCATATTAAAAAAAGGGTAAACCAAAAACCGATCATCATATTATGTTTAAAACCATTAAAATTCCGTCGAAAAGCCCCAATCAGGATCAAATACGTAACAATGAGAAAAAAAATAGGCCTACAAAAGGTAAAATGTGAACCTTGTAATGAAATATTTCACAGGAAATATTTTGGTGGCATTGATTACGACGAACCAATACCAATTAATATCTATAAAGACAGTATTAAGTTCGGTAAAGGTGTTGCCAAAGAACTAAAACTAGGCCTACCATGAACAATTTTAAGGATTTTAATTTTACCTACTGTATAATTTTTATTTTTTCTTCTATATACTTTAATATGATTAGGCATACATCACGTAAGACAACAAAGACCACCTTAGGACGCTTAAAATGTAATATTTGTAGACTTTTTTTATGGGTGCCAATAACTGTGCCAAGATGTGACAATAACTATGGTTTTTGTATTTTTTAACATTTTCATTTTTTAATAAACTTAAGTAATGATATATATATATTCTTTATACATCCCAGTATTCTCAGTACATTCTGCTACATGATTAAAACAAAGTAGATATTAAAAACAGTATTGCAAAGGAGCTCTGGTAGATTTCTCCGAAGCTTACCGTTAAGGTGCCAATAACTGTAGCATTTACCCTACTCCGCCATATTGTGAATTTAAAGTAAATACTAATGTATAAAAATCAAATACAAAACTAAAATCAAAGTCTGGTTTCTCTAATTAAAAAGTCTTAACTGAAATAATAATACCCAGTGAAATAAATCAATCTAAGTGTTTTATTTAATAGTTTAACTTAATTTAGAACCCAACCACTCTAAACCTAGATATTGGTGTCATTTTATACAAAGAATAATTCATTTCCTAGACTGAAGTGTTAGACATTAAACAACTGTAGAAACTTGTAACGCCTTGACTGTTAAAACTGCTGACAAGTATAGTAAAACCTATATTGGTATACATTTGTATTATAAAATGCATGACTAAGACATTAAACATTTTGTGGAACATTAAACGAAAAAATCCTCCATTGCTACATGTTCATTAAGAGCACTAAACAATATCCATATATAAATCCCAAAGTACCCATGATTTTTTTAGAAAACTTTTTTTAAAAGATTTTTTAGAAGTCACACCCCCATAAACCATATACTTAAAATGTTCGTCATGAGGAGAAATCTTGCGCAAGACTATAAATTATTTCATAAATTTCCCTTTATGGTTGTAATTCCTTTCTAAAGGGAACTGTTAATTGACATAGTTGTACACGAGTTACACTACAACTTAAAATGTTTACAGTTTAAAATTATACGAATTAATTTAGAAGAATAATTATTGTACTCAAACAGCCACGATTTTTTAAATTCATTTAGTTCAATTTATTTTAGCCATAAATTTCCTATTTATAGTAGGAAGTTACAACCGTAAGACCAAGCCGTTACGCAACCTTTTACAATAAGCCAATAAATTAACTAAAATGTATGGACTTTATACGATATTTTTATAAAAGACAATGTATTGTAACGTTGTATGATTTTTTCGTACCCATGGCAAAATATGCGATGAATTCAAACAAAAGCGTAGACGAAAATCAATTAAACGTAATACTCTGGTGCTGGCTTTGAGTTTTGTTTCACAAATAGATAAAACTTAGACTAATATTTAACTTTTAAATGACCATTTGCAGCAAACCTAAGTACTGTGCTTTTTAATTTTATATATGTCGAGTAGACTTTAAATATTTTTGCAGACTACTCATATTTTAATCGTATTTTCAACATAATGAAACACGTATTGAAATGTTAAGGCTTGCATATGAAATATCATTTGAGTCTGGTAACTTTCAGCTGCAATATCGGTCAATGAGTTATAATGGGCCTAAGAGCCCGGTTTGGCCGAGGCCCAAGGTCCATGTGTCAACAATTGACCAACTCCGCGTGCTCGGACTGAGTTCTCGGGCTCTGCCCCATCGGCCCCCACCCTCGGGCCCTACTATATAACACATACTGACTGTTCGAGGATCATCAGCTACAACCCTAGCAACTCATCAACCAACTACCATCAACCATGGTGTCCACCAGCTTTTTGGTAAGTTAGAATTTAAAAATCTAAAAGAAGATGTTTATCTTTCAAATATTTTTAAATATTTAACAGTATAGTTTAGCTTTTTTTGGACAGTATTGAAACTAAAATACCTTTATTAAATTTGCTGAAATAAAATGTTTATTTAGTCCTTTAAGTAGATGTCATTGCTACCATTAAATATAAAAAATACACAGCTGAAAAAAAACAAACATAATTGTATTCAAGCTTTATTAAAACAAATACATAATATGCTTAAGTTAATTTGTGTTAAATATATATGAAAAAAATAAAATGTGAGGAAGAAATAAACTAAATTGCTTGTGAAAGATTAACAATTATTTTGTTTCTGCGTAAAAAAAAAACCTGTTTGAGCGTACAATATACTTATTTCGCCTCTAATTAGTGTGAAGCCGTGCTCATAACTAACTAGCATGTACAGTCTTCTCGGATATTTACGAAGTTTAGGAACGAAAAACAAGAAATTGTGTAAAAGCATAAAATGTTGAGACGCAACAGCACTTACACGGTTGACCGATTTAAGGACAGAAGGGGCCAGAAATGTTTGAAAGGGCAGGGATGTCGTCAGAGGCCTCTACCACCTGCCCTGTTCTCACGTCCGTCGCGCTGAAAATACTTCGCTTACCTTGGTGTTCATTTTGGGGTTGAGGTAAATTGGATGTAGGTGTTTGGACAGATACTCACTATGGAGCTTTTTGTCCAACGACGTAAAATCAATGCTGCTAAAAGTTAATCAATCAAATAGTATTTTTCTGTTTTCAAATTCAAATTCTAATGAATATTTTTTAAAGATATTACAACTGCTTGGCCTTGCCAAGTTACAAAACCTGTAGGTGAGATCTAATTGATAGTAAAAGTAACAAACAAATTTTACAAATTGTTTTCTTTTTCCTTAAGTATATAATACACATACTTAAGGAATAATAGTATAGTAAGTAATATAATATAAATAAGTATATAATACTTAAACATATGTTCTAAAACTACTGGTTCTAACGCGGGTTTTGGCAGGCACTTATCTTGAAACGGAGTAATTGGCAGCAGAAATACAAAACTCTAAATTTAATACGAATAAATTGCTTTATAATCTACCATTCTATACATTCGTTGCATTATATTCCGTGTTTTTGTTTTCCTGGTTTGTAAACCAGGGGGTATTTTATTGCAGAGGCAATGCTAACTGGAAAATTTTAAAAGAAAAATTGGCGGAACCATTCGGTACCTTGGAAAGTATGCAAGTTATTGATAAGAGCTAAACCGGTGAAGGTTTTTGTATAAAATGGAGTACTCCTCACCTAAGAAATATATATAGTTTTATTTGGTAGTGACATCCACAGCTTTCAGAATCCAACCACCATTGCCACATAGCTAAACAGAGCAGCCAATGTTTTTTGAAAGGGGAGTGTGATTTGTGTTTGTCAGTTCTCAATTTAAAATTGAACATTTACAATATGAAATGATGACGTTTCCAGGGAATAAGAAAACAGGTTAATCATAAAGTATGTTTACCCCAATGGGTAGGTCTTAATACCCCCCGGTTAATATAATCGTTGTATTAAATTTAAATATGACTCGCACAATATAATGTTTATACCTGTAAAGTAGTTCAAGCAAAAATCCTTGCGGGTAATTGTAAGGGGATAATAATAAAATATAATTCAATTCTAAAGATATGACTAATTATAGAAAGGTTCCACGAAGTTTACTAAAACTACATTTTAACTTAAATTAAATTTGTGTTATTAAAATTTGATAGTTAAAACTTAATTTTATATTGGTTGTGGATTTAGGTTAAAATCTCAAAACTTACCTAAGGGTTATGGGATATTTTACAATTTTACAAGTACAGGATAGAAAACAAATAAAATTACATAATTACAAATAAATATAGATATTTTAAAATAAAGAATTGATGAGCAGTCGAGTACACTGTAAAACAGTAATTACAATCCGCTGCATTGATTTGAAAAAAGAGAGTTATTACATCGTCATTTACAGTAGAAAGTGAATATTTAATGCACTTCGTAGCCACCAATTACTGGGTCTGATTGAACCGAGTGCGTTGACAGCAATTGTCGACCACGCGCAAGGCCACACGCGGCAAACACAATCTGAACGTGCAAACAAATTTATTTATCGACGAGTCGTAGAGTTTATAAAACACTTTTAAAACTTTTAAGCCTTTAAAGGGCTTTCCTAGGGAAAATGTCTATGTATATTCTTTGATGGATTAAGCTTGTTTGAAAGAGTTTTGGTTTCAATTTTGTTGAAAAATGCTTTTAGATGTTTATTGCATTTTATTCATCGTTCTAACTTAGTGACGATTGACCATTAGCAGTAGAGAGGAGGGGAGGAACCACCTGAAAGACATAGGATTGTACTATTATGAAAAACTACATTAATTTATCCATATACCCCACTGGATGTAGAGGGCGGCCTTCCATGCCCCCCCTCCGACTTAAATCACCACCACTGTTCTCACTTAAACATTGTTTTTCTAGAATGGTATGTTTTATTGATTAGTATTGCTTCAAAAACTAGCTTGTTTGTAGTTTTATTAAGGGGATTTTATCTTAGTAACGTTTATTTCAAGGCCTGTGAATTTGTTTGAAAACCAGTTTGCACTTGTGTTATGTTAGCACGGCCATGATGCTAGTACTAGTGTTATACTTATTTTAAATTCTCAAACCCCACAGTTCGCCACCCTCGCTGCCCTCATGGTCGCCCTAGGCGGTGCCCAAGGTGGAGTAGTCCCTGTAGCAGCTCCCTACGCTGTAGCTCCCTTCGCCTCCAGCTACAACGCTCACACCGTCCACCACAACATCGCCACCCCAGTCGCCGCCCCTGTGGTTGCCGCCCCCTACGTTGCGGCCCCCGCTGTTGCCGCCCCCTACGTTGCGGCCCCCGCTGTTGCAGCCCCCTATGTAGCCAGCCCCTACTACGCTCCTGCTGCCTACCCCTACACCTACCCTCTTCTGAAGTAGACATGCGAAATGTTGTTATTACAGATCTCTTTTCCTTCAATAAAGCTCTATAGTCTATGATGTTTATATTCTTATTTTTCAATGTGTGTAAACCTTCTCACTTATTGTGCAGATGCTTGAGTAAATTTTACCGCATTTGGACACTTATAGTGTAACATTTTCGTATTACAGATCAAAAAGACATTATATTGAAATCTCTTAATGAATTGTCTAGCTAGATAATCACAAAAATAAATGCCTAACCTGCGGAAAGATTTCAGGTTAATTAGTTGTCCTACTAAAGTGTTAACAAATGAAGTAAAAATGTATATTTACGTGCGAATTGGATATAACCGAACCCTCATATTTATTGAGTGAAGCTAATGTATATTTGAATTTTTACTCACCTATTATGGGAAGTATTCAAGATAGTCAGTAGGACAAAGTATAGAGTTCGATTTTCATCACCACTGTTACTTACGAACAAATAAAGTCCAAGAAAGCCCAAATTGAAAAATTCCCCGATAACTTAATAACCTGACTTATGAACCTGCTTAAAAAGCACGTAACATGCTATGATGCCGAAACCCTATAGTATGTGACTTTATGGTTAAATGTCTTTCCTAATTAATTGTAGCCAAGGAATGTTACTTATCTTGAATGTAACGTTTATTATCCACTTTTTTACATGTTTGGAGATAAAAACTCGAGAAGGATAAGTTACGAAATCAAAGTCGTCCCTAAAGTAACCAAAACACGTGAACTTGGTCAAAGACGTTACAAGAATGTGCGCATTGTGTGTGTGCGACTACTCTTGACCTAATGCTACCTGTTACTCAACGATAGAAAGCTCGGTCGAGTTATGTGTGACAACGCACTGATGTCGACCTACTGCCATAATGCTTTCAGTCGGTGTTGACTCTGGTCTACTGCTGGATAAGGACTTTGCCGGGAAACTGAACAAGAGAAAATATAGGCGACGTTGGCTAAGCGATCAGAGAAGCTGCCGCCCTAAAAGTATATATAAAGCAAGGTTTGTATATACTATTTGCGATTATCGATTATTTTCTAGGGCTCATAGTTGATTTATGTCACGATAGGTGTTTTAAATGATAACTAACCTACTAACCAATTTGGTTGTGGTTGTTTGTGTTATTCAAATGCACTTACGACCAAATAAGTAAGAAAGAAAATAATTTATTAGAAGAGTTCAAAAGTGTACATTCCTCTAGTCAAACAATAACAAGAATAATAATAATGTGTTGCTAAGAAAGCATCAGCTGACGCTACACCTATAACTAAATAACTAACCTATTCTAACCTCTCTGACCTGAAAGAGGTGGTTATATTAGGGTCTGACTTAGGGGAGGTACAAATGAGGCATTTAGTTCAAAATTCCTCCGTGAACAGCGCTGAAGTAGAGAGCACTTTGGCAATGAAGGTTTACTAATCGCAAAAATAGTTCTGTTCATAAAATAAAATTATAAATGCCTCCAATTCAATTTTACTATTTTTTAATTATAAAATTAAACTATCATAACCTAACCGAACTAACCAAACTTGCTGGTAAAGAAATAATATAACAAAAGTTTAGTAATCGGAAAAATAATTCTGTTTATTAAATAAAACTAGAAATTGCTCAATTAAAATTTTATAATGACTTAATAATAAAATTAAACAGTAATAACCAAACCAAACCAACCAAACTTGCTGATAATAAAAAAATCTTGGACAAGAAGTTAATGCTACCAGCGGGATTCGAACCTGGGACCAACAGTATATCAGCCCGGCACGTTAACCATTAGACCACCGAGGCCGATGGCTGATGAACGTTTTGTTACGGTAATGGCGGTCCCTCAGCTAATAAGAAGCCCTCAGCTGTCATCGTAGCCTCTTCTATACCTCCCCTGAGTAAATACCGTTATATTAATGTTGTCCACGTTATTAAACAGCATTTTGTAGAAAAGAACCAATATACGTATAGTTTTTGTCTTTTTTATTGGGTGACACTTTGTGTACCTAAGAAACACGATTAAGAAGAGGGTTCAAAAAAGAATTGGTTTTGATTATAAAAATTATGAAACTATCAAAGTGATGGATTTATAGGGGCTTATTAGTGTACGCATGGGTTACAAAACGTAATAATAAACAATTTATTTCATAGGATCAATTGTTGTGCACATACAACCAAGCAAAACCAACCAGCATTACAAATAAACTGATGTGTTAAAATATCAAGTTCTGTCATGAAAACAGTCTACGGATTCTCAACTGTTAATGTTGGTCGTACATAAGGGATTCGAAAGTAATAAAAACAGTTTCAGCAGAAAATAATTCAATATTAGACTCACCATTGTTGGATAAGTTAAAATTGATTAACATTTGAAATCACCTAGATGGTAGGGAAAAAGGTATGCACATATCTCGTATCCCCTTAATTAAAAATGTTTTCGTAGTTAATCGTATGACACAAACAGAAAATAACAGTGGGAACATGTCTGAAAACACAGACGTAAAAAAATGAACATGTGATCAGGGAACCTGATAAGATCAGTCAAGTCAACCTTTAATTGATGAAGTTGTATCAATGTAGTTTGATTGGCAGTTAGCCAAGAACGGGCCGAGATTGAGCAAAGCCTTGAGATGTCAAAAGTCATCAAAGAGGCTAATCTGACAAGCTGAGTCAACCGGGAGATTCCTTTCACTCAGCTGATAATTGAAGGTAACAATCTTCGTTACAACAATGAAAACGAAAACTGGTGAATATGTTAGGGAAACATTTGAAACATAGTATTTAATAAATGTTAACTATTAACAAAGTGTGTGCTGCAAACAATCAAAATGGAAACTGGTTAATATGTTAGGGAAACATTGGAAACATAGTATTTAACGAAGTGTGTGCTGCAAAGCTTGGAGTGTGCTTTTCCGAAAGTTTGTTTTTTTATCTTAACGTACACATAGTTTAAAAACTGTAATACATAGAGACTTAAAATTTTGCATTCATTAGTCTGGGTACTTGGTGAGTACATTTTAATTTTTATTTTTAAAATATCGCATACAAATTTGTATTTTTTAAATGGTTGAAAAATAATTTTGATGTTGATATATTTCTTTAAAAAGTGGTTTAACTTAAAGATATGGATGTGATAATTAAGTGTGTAAAAATACAGTAAGATAGGTTTGGTGGTTTTCGTGCTATATGTACTTGAACTTGTAGAGAATCTCAATTTAAAAAGCATTGAACCAGAAAAGGTACAGGCTCCCCTTAAGAAGGTTTAAATACGAATAAATATGTGTGATCGCTTACTAATCAAAAATCTACCTGATCCTGAGAAAAGTCAGTAGCTTTGAATCATTGGGTTTTTCGAAACTTGTTAAGGAACCATCTGATCTTAGTTAGTCACGGCTGTAATATCATCCATTAAACACTCAAATTTCAGTTATTTTCGCCTTGTAATGCGCTTCCTGATGCGCCGAAGTTGTTTAAAATAAAATCTAATCTAATATGCACTAATAAATTGGGGTGTCCGATTTCAATAAACTTAAAAACGCAATTAAATCGTTACTATGATTGCACATCCGTCTGGTGAAAATATATAATAAATAAGTTAGTCATGTTCTAAAATAAACCATATATTAAAAAAGGTACATTAATCTATATAATTGCCTTAGAAAAAATACAATAAATATTTGACTGACAAATCGTTGGAAGTTTGTAAGTTACTATTATAATAATTGCGTTTATTTATAATGCATCGTCGTTTCAATGAATCAATCAATGCATACAGTGCAATAATTGTTTTAATTTCAGTTCAAAATTATGATCATAACTATTAACACTCTCTGTGTGTCAACGTTGGATAAAAGATCAAACAGATTTACCCTCAAAATAGAATTGTTTATGGAGTCTAATTACTCAATTATCTAATTTAATAAGGCTGAAATAACCAGTACAAAAGAACATCAGATTAGACGTTTAATTAGCTTGTTTGTTTTTGAGTATTGTGAATGGGATGCTGGCAAACTTATCACAATAGCCAATCGTATTTAGAAGTTTAGTAATCATTCTATTTAGCACAATAAAGTCAAAATTAACACGTTTCATTATAATTATGAAAAACTCAAACACGTTAGAAATGATTCGTAAATAATCAATGAATTGGAATAGTCAGCTTGCCTTTGAAGAATTTTGATATTGCACTAGTATAATATTAACCAGGAATGTAAATATTTCATAGTTTGCTTGTTTCAAATCCTTAAAGGTTTTTTCACAGCCAAAAGGAGTCGAATCAGCTGTAGTTTGAATAACTAAACTTATTTATTTAATTTTATAAACTATGGAAACTGCCAATTTATTAAAAATAGGTTGATGTCAAATATTTAAGAAGATGATGTTAACCTGTGTTTTATGTAAACAAGAACCTAGCTTAACCATCAAGTGCTCTATTGAAATGTATACTAAGGCATATAAAGTATCCTAAACTAACTGATAATATGATGTTGAGATAATTATATTTATGAAACTACTAGCTGTAACCCGCGGGCTTTGCCCCGTTTAACTTCTTAATTTTCAAGATGATCTCGTTCGCATGGCTCAATCACGTCCTGGTTGAAGTTTGTTCGCTACGCTCACTCACCTTTACGTCGGAGCTCGTTCGCTACGCTCACTCACCTTTAGGTTGGAGCTCGTTCACTGCGCTCACTTGCCTTCAGGTCAGCTCGTTCGCTACGCTAACTCACCTCCAGGTTAAAGTTCGTTCGCTACGCTCACTCACCTTTTGGTTGCAAATTAGCTGTTGACATAATGTAAAAGAAATAATAGTGCTGCACCCTGTTGGTAATCCTTGTATCTTTAATGCTATTGAACATCATAGAACAGAACCAACTTGTTTAATTGAAACAGCTGTTAAGATTCAATAATTCCATTTCTCATAAGGTTAACATGGGAAATTCCAGAGCCACTGGGGCGGAGCCCAAAAGGATTTTTGAAATAAGAATATGCCTATATGTTAATCGGGAATGTGAGCTATCATCATGCCAAATTTCAGCCCAATCCGACCAGTATTTTTCGCGTTCACTTGTAACAAACATACATCCATACATCCATACATCTATACATCCAAACTTTCTCATTTATAATATTAGTAGGATAATTATGCACATTTTTATCATTAAATACAAATGGTTGTAAAAACGTATCTAATCATCAATGCTGCAACGTTAAACGAGGATGCTTTACATATTCTATTAAACGCATCTACAAAAATACATTAAAAGCCCAAAGTTGATGATATAATACCCCCGCCGCAGCAAACCTGCCGACTAAGCGAATTTCCATTTGTCTTAATTGATTTTCAATTAAATATATTTTAATAACATTTAGGTTTAACGAGTACCTAGGTTTGCTGCTACAAGAAACTAATAAAGTGTGTTTTTTTTTGTAAAATATTGATAGCTTAGTACAAAATAAATAAATTTGATCAAAATACCAAATATATCCATAAACAAGCAAACTTCAACATTTGACAATATTCTCCATAAAAATAACATGGGAATTTTAAATTTACATTTTTTTTAAATTTTCTCCGTTACTATTAACCGAACAAAAATACTTTTACATACTAAATTAATTGTTTTTTTAAGCTCTTTAAAAAGGTCTAAAGAGAAATTGGGAAATTTTGTGTTTTGAGGGTCAAAAGTGAGAAAAACCAATTTTTACCCCATAAAACCCCCCGTAAAGCCCCGTTCCCATGGTCCGATCATGCTGGTTCGCGAACTCATTCAAGTTTATCCCGCTTTACACCTTTAAACCAAATTTCATCAAAATGGGACAAAAGTTACTCAAGTTATCGCGTTCACGGACGTATATATATATATATATATATATATATATATATATATATATATATATAAGTCTATATATATATATATATATACATATATAAAAATTTGAACGAATGGTGTTTTTGGCCTCTGGGGACATCAAAATGAAAAAGTAAATCGGATCCGGGTCTAGGTCTTACCGTGCCACCTACGGTAATAGCTACTTCCCTATAGGGAAATTCGCTAATAAAAAGACTATAATGTCTCCCACGGTTAATAAAATCAATCTGTTTATCAACGAAAATGTTTTTAAGAGGTTTTAGGTTTTAAGGCACAGCAAAAAAATTTATAACTGTACACTGACGACACTGACCAACAACGACAATGTCATTGCGCCACGACTTGACTGTCGCTTCTATTTGTTACTGATAGAATATTTAATAAATCATTACTGCAATGTATAACTTTAAGATAGGTACTTGTTTTTTTTTTTAAACGTATAGACTAACTGCAATACTTTGAATAACCAGACTGGAACATTTTTATTTTGAGGAGTGTATATATTTTACCCTGTATGCGCTAACGAAATATAAATTATGTATTATAATTAAGCACAATCAAATTTATTATTTTATATTTTTGGTGAGATATAAGAAGTATATAAGGGTGAGAATCCCCTGAAGTATTGTAAGGGGAATTTCTTCCTTCTTTAACCATCCCCAAACTAACGATGACGGATCATGACATGACCTTGACGTATCAGTTACTAACAAGCTTGGAATATTCCTGCCACGCCCCCTGGGATCATATGTACTTTTAATGTAATTCGGATGTTTATGAAAAGTAATACTAGTAAAAAAATATTCACAGGTCTTAATATTAAATGTTTATGAAATATATCGAAATTCATTGTAGCATATGCATTCAATTTTAATTATAAGAATTAAAATTCAAATCTACGATACATTTTATCATAAACTACTATTTGTGTTTATAGTATTTGTATTGGAATAGCAACAATAGTTGTATATTTACAAAGTATAAATGATAACAATTAATAGACTAACACCTGGTTGGTTTTAGTTAGAATCCTGCAAACCAGCTTCCAATTAGTTTACCTAGGATGAAACGATATGACAAAAGGAAGTTTGATTATTGCATCACATTGTTAAAATGTGAAAGTACTGGATGTGATATGATTTTGAAAGACACAAAAAAGGGTGAAAAGGGTGTATGAAAAAAACACGATTGTAAATAATTAGACATAATTTTTATTTACTTGTGAAACAATTTTGTAAAGCATACATAAAAAAAATAAATGAAAGTAAGATTTCATAGAAATAAATAACATAATAAATTTGCCCTTTTAATGATTTTCTAGGAATTTGGGTAAATGTTTATATCAAACGTCACACTCTGTCCATTAATTTCAGACAAATGTATACAATTTATTTGTTAAGGTTCTAAGAAGAGGAACGTTTGTGGCACGTGATTGGTTAAAATTATTCTTTGTTATATTATTCGGGTTTTATATTTTTTTTTGTCTAATTATAACGATATTCATTTACATTCTTTTTTCAGTTTTATTTCAGTTTATTTTCAAGACTTGGTTAATATCGTCATATAATTTACATTACTACATCGACTATAGCTATTTGACCATTGCCTGTCAATTTAGTTAAGTAAATATATATATGGGGAAAAATATTTTATACGCTTGTTATTTTCCTGTTAATAAGAAAAATGAAATTACAGGCCTATGTTAATAATACATTTTGGTTTACCTTTTAACATGTCGATCAGGAATTGAGGCATTTTTCCTAAATCACCTATTGAGTCTGAAAAAATCACCTATCAATTTTGAGAAGCAAGTAATTTAAAACAAAATACAAAGTAATATTTTAAATCATGTATCCCAGATATCCCACATATATTATGAAACATTTACCCAAGTTTGTTAAAGAAATATTGCTGGCACAAATTATAAGATACAAAATTCTTAGATAAACTATCTTATCGTAAAAATAAAAACCAATTTCATAGTTTTCGAAAATAAGAATAAACCAAATTATTTTACATTCAATGTAACTAATTTTGCTGTCGGAACGCCATCCGATATTGCTTTAACACATTTTCTTCCTGACTTTTTCTAATTCACAAAACATACCAGATGGCTTGATGTGCAAACCAGTGACAATGAAACAAAGACCACCATATTGACATGGGCGACCAATGACCTTGTGAAGAGAAAGGCACAAGGTCAAGGTCATTGATAAAAAGCGGTCGCTGCGCTCTACTCACGTGATAGTTTTTGGCTAGACATTATATGTACAATGTTGGGAAGTAAAGTGGGAGGTACCAGGCAAAGACCAACTATCTTTTGTGACAATGGAACTACATTACAAGCTAAATACACATTACTACTGTGTAAAATACTGAATATCAATTATCAAATATTTGGTCTTCGTGGTAGAGTATCCATTTTAAACATTTTCTTTTTGCGATGGTTTATTTAGATACTAAAACCAATCCAAATATACTATAGTTATATAGTATAGTTTCTGGGGAAAAATTACTGTAAATTAATAGAAAACGATTGTAGAACCACTGTAAGCTTTTAGTAAAAATAAAAATAAAAATAACTTGAATTACTACTTTACTTTTATTGTTAAAAAGCCATAAAAACCACTTCTGGAAGTATAATTTATTGCCTTGCCACCTTGTACAAGGAAACGCCAACAAACATCCCGTATCCATACGTCCTTTGTAGTGTCTCAGAGGGCGTATCTAGCAGAGTCGGGCAGGATACAAGTCCTGCGTCAAGGATATAAGGATATGTGACGTCACCAGGACCAACGGCACCAGAGGAAGTCTCCTGCAAGGTTGAACAAGATCTGGTCTATTTCTAGCTCCCCTCCTTACGTGCAAATACGACAAACGAGTAAGTCGACAGTTTGCAAAAATGATCCGTAACCAATTACTGTTGTAGAGGTCCGATTACAGGTGGTAATGAAATCTGGTTGCCTTGAAAAGTGAAGGGGCTTTTAATAATAGGTTCGGAAGTTTTGCGGTATGCAAACTCAGGTGGAAAGGAGTCATGTGTTTGTTTTAAGGTTTTGTTTCAAGGTAATTTTGTCGGTATTTTTTGTCCATAGAAAGAAGGGGTTATTGTATATTGTGACAAGGACTTAAGGAAGTATCTTTAGTTTAGATTACCATGTTAATTTAGAAGATACATTTCTGACAATCTAATCAATCAATTATGGCTTTTATTTGAGAATGTATTTTTAAATTTTAAGACCAAATAGTCATCAAGTACATGGCATGAATATAGACCAGTAAGATTTTATATTTAAGCTACATAAATATTATATTAGGCTGTATTTGAAACCTAATGTTTATGGACTATATCACTTAAGTAATTTGATATAAAACACTCGATTATATCAAATACAGTTGTAACTATCAATCTGCAATTTTTTCTAATGGAACGACTTGTAGAGAGAGACAATAGGACTTCTTTGGTCTGAAGTTTGGCTTGAAATTTCTCTTGTATTATTTTTACTGTCCTACCGTCATAAATTTATATTCAACTAGCTGTAACCCGCGGGCTTTGCCCCGTTTAACTTCTTAATTTTCAAGATTATCTCGTTCGCATGGCTCAATCACGTCCTGGTTGAAGTTTGTTCGCTACGCTCACTCACCTTTAGGTTGGAGCTCGTTCGCTACGCTCACTCACCTTTAGGTTGCAGCTCGTTCGCTACGCTCACTCACCTTTAGGTTGGAGCTCGTTCGCTGCGCTCACTTGCCTTCAGGTTAGCTCGTTCGCTACGCTAACTCGCCTCCAGGTTGAAGTTCGTTCGCTACGCTCACTCACCTTTTGGTTGCAAATTAGCTGTTGTCATAAATGTAAAAGAAATAATAGTGCTGCACCCTGTTGGTAATCCTTGTAACTTTAATGCTATTGAACATCATAGAACAGAACCAACTTGTTTAATTGAAACAGCTGTTAAGATTCAATAATTCCATTTCTCATAAGGTTAACATGGGAAACTCCAGAGCCACTGGGGCGGAGCCCGAAAGGATTTTTGAAATAAGAATATGCCTATATGTTAATCGGGAATGTGAGCTATCATCATGCCAAATTTCAGCCCAATCCGACCAGTATTTTTCGAGTTTACTTTTCCCATACACACATACACACATACAGCAACCACCTCTTTTTTATAATAGTATAGATAGATAGATGTGTGATTCTTCAATTTCTCTATTATTATATTATGAAGTAGGAAACACAATGTAATACGACAGAACATTATTATAGTTTTAAAGAATAAACTACAAAGGTTCTGGGTTCTTTTTGAAAGTCAGAAGAAAGTGATTACTCTGTTATAGATTTACATGATACACATTGAAGACTTAAACAATTGCCTGCTTAGGGTGGTGAAAATTATACAATAGCTTATACCTTTTTTATAAATAGCAACCCCTACTGAATAAATAACTCGCAGGTTTAACTCTTCGGACTGTCTCCACGGCTTACTTTAGTTTCCAAAAGACTAATGGCCAGTCA
Organism: Macrosteles quadrilineatus; assembly: GCF_028750875.1. NCBI lineage: Eukaryota > Metazoa > Arthropoda > Insecta > Hemiptera > Cicadellidae > Macrosteles > Macrosteles quadrilineatus. The sequence continues at coordinate 102,915,956 of NW_026542602.1, read as the reverse complement.
TTGGTTGGAACCACCAATTGTTGCTAGCTCTAGCCAATCAGCTGAGTCAGCAGTCATGGTGTGAGAGATCGTGATGAGCACGACCCCTTGCTGCCTCACAAAGTTCAAGGACCCTCTCACCACGTGCAGTTCTGTCTGTCCGTCTGTTTACTCCAAGGTTGAACGTACTTCTACTTGACCCTTGAACCGGTTGGACTTGAACCATCCATAGTACTACAAGCTACAGACTCCTCAATGGCGTTTACGGAGTTATTGAATCATGTAGAGGCTATTCCAGGGTTTCCTTGTCTGGAAAATAATACTTGTAAACAGTTAAAAAAAAATTGTGATTTGATTGTGAGTAAATATAAGGGATACAATTGACAATAAAAAAAAATCTGTACGGTATGCGTAGATCATGTGCAGTGAATACTCATCCATTTTAATTATTAATTTACAGTTCCTGTATTTAATTTACGTTTTGTTATATTATAATGCCAATAATAAAATACAAACCAAACATGATAATAATAACAACACTGCATACTAGTAACTGGGAACAGATAATAATAATAACAAAGACTGTAAAATTAAAATTTGAAAAAAATTACTAATTTGACCTATTACACAATTTTACGAAAGTTTATGAATTTAATTTTTACCGTATTCATCTATTGCCCAAATAAATCCTGGTTGTTGGAACAGAACAGTTTAAAAAAAATATATTTATATTGTTCAATATCTATTTTTTATTATGATATTTTTACACTTTTTCTTGTTTAAGAGATTTGTGGGTTCAAACATTTTACAGCAGTAATGTTAGTAAATAAATAGTGGCTAAAGTTGTTAGTTTTAACTTAACTCAAAATTAAAGTAATATGATAGTTTGGCAGACAGAAGAATGAACTTTAAGTTAGGTGCATTATAATTCCAAGTAGACAAATTAATAGTTAACAAATATTGAGGTGCATTGCAAAGACCGTGACTTTTGTGTTTTGCTGAGTACGAAACAAAGTGATAGTTTTTTCAATGTGTTTGCAATCATTAAGACCTTAAATTGTACAGTAAGTTATTAATTTAAAAGTTTAAATACAAGAAATATGTTGAAACAATAGATATTTAAGTGAAGTCTGCAATTATACATAATATGATTTCACTCTTTACAGACAAAAATCAAATACATCTAAATTATTTGTTTGTAAAATAGCTATATTAGAAATTAAAAATTGTAATAAATATAATAAAACTTACCCATTTAATAAAACCATACCAATCAATCAATTATATATAAAGCAAACCAGGCAATTCTTCGTTGGCTAAAAAGACTTTAACGGTGGTATAAACACCAGTGTTGAAAGTCATAGTATAAAACCGGAACTCAAAACACAGTCTCTTAGTGCTATACACATGAAGAAAACCTCATACCGAGTACAGAACTGGCTGAAGAGGCGGGACATATCACAATAAACTACAATACAATAGAAGGCCTTGATATCAGGACTCGAGGTCTGGTGGACTTCACGCCGCTGTACAAGTCTTTGGATCTGCGATCATGTCGATATAACCTGCTAGATCCACATTAATCTCTGCTGGAAATCCGGTGGAATAAAGTAGGGGATGTGGAAATACCCACCCTTACTGATAAGAGTAGTTAGTATCAAAACAAAATAAATATTGTCCGCAATCAACCAAGGATTATTTTTCCTGAAGCTGTAACATCCTTAAAAGCTATTATCAAGCAAACATGTAAAACCATTATTGTTTATTTGGATTGATTATCTTTCATTGTTGGTTTAACTAACTAACTGGGTAACCTAAGAAGAAATATTTCAATCAATAAAAGCGATTGTTTATATTAAGTGTACTGCTTTAAGGTAGTTTCAAAATTTATTAACGATTAAAACTTATATTACTTTGTAATTATGTGTATCCTAAATTTGACATAATATATAAAAGGACAATTAACTCCAATTTAACTAAATAATAATTTGCGAAATAAAGAATGGCATAAGTTAAAATCAAGTCTTTTAAACAACTATTATAACACCACAATACCTTACTGTTTTCCCCCCCAAATCATAACAATAAATTGAAGTGCAAAAAAACAAATTAATAAATACATTATAAATAAATAATAATAATGCTAATAGTTTTTATTATAAATTATTATTAGTTACTTAATAATTCATAGTTAATTAATATATAGTATTATTATAAATTATATTAAACTATAATTTAATTATAAAAAAATAAATTTAGAATAAAATTACATTCAACTATTCAAAAGTTTTAATGGGGTAGTAAGCATTATAAACTAAAACAGGTGAAAAAATACAATAACATATATTTTTACAATGTAGGTCTTCCGTTCCTAAAATAGGTTTGGGAAGTAAACTTTTCACACTGTTATGCCCAGTAAACTTTAAGACTTCTAAAGCAATGAGTTTACGAAACTATTAAGTTCACAGTAAACTAACAAGGTTGAAGCCCACGCTACCAACTCTCTGTCGTATTGTATAGTTCAATCACTAAACAAACGTTTTAAAAGTTATTGGAAACAGTAAAATTTTAACTTGCTTGACATAAAAAACATGAACAAAAATAAGTAAAGTGACTTCTTAATTTAATGCTATCCCATTATTAACGTTGCTGATTTGGCTTATCATGGGTATCGATGCAGAAAAAAAACTGAAAAGTAGGATAAATATTTATAATATTGGTTGATAAGCACATAGATCAGGCTGAATTTTACACAATTAAATTTAGTATACACATGTTTTACTCTAAGTAGCTTAATTTGGATTCTAATATGACAAGGTATATAAATCGTCGATGTGGTTTATTACAGTTAGAAGTTTTGGGAAATACAAGCTTTGTCAGTTATTTAATAATTGTGAGCTCACAAACATTTATTAGACAAACTGAGGAAATAATTTGTAAAACAAACGTATTTTTATATTTTTTTAACATAATTTTAATTTCCAACAAACGATTTTCTTTCATTTGAATGAAACGTATCTTTTGTGGTAAAACGTTAAATAAATAAACACCAAACACTAACATTCATATTTACTTAATTATGAGACTATACATGTACATCAATACAAAATGTTGAGGGTAATTTATTACCCTAAATATTAATTAACATTTGAGGGTGGTGGAGCATGTAACCAAACATTAACAAGAAATAAACATAAGCTTTACAAAAATTAGAAGCATTTAACATTTTCTTGACAATATACAGATATGGTGCTGGCTAATATTAAACTTAGTATTATCCAGTGGTAAAACTCCAAATGTTAATCAAACAGAACCATATTGCACTCTTACTTTCTTGTTATCTTCATTATTACCTTATTTGCATCCCCACCTTAGATAACGATAATTGATATCTAAAATGTAATCAAAACTACCCAGATATTAACTAAAAATGTGTCTATTTAGGTCAAGAACAATAATTTTACACATTATGATCAAAGTGCATTTTACATAATACTAGGAGGGAAGTCGGCATTGCGTCATCCAGGAATAAACCGTATTGAAAAGTGAGACGGTGTGAAATTAGCATTCTAGAAGTGGAGAAGAGAGACGCGCACTAGAATAATACCGAGCACTTACCTTGACATAGTAACAGCTGATCTAGTTAGAGACAGGTGACCACTTGATCAGCTGATTGTTACAGTCATTGTTGACTGTTGACTCAGCTGTTGAATAACACGTGACCCTAATATGATTGAGTGGTTACTATAGGTTAGGTAACGGATTTAAATTCAAATATGAACATATATTTATGTTTTGCATCCATTCAAAATTCAAGTATCGAAAATTCAAGTAAAAAACTAAGTATCTCTAAGTATCTCTAATTAGTTTTCATGATAATGATGTGCGAATTAAGGGAAGAAAACAGCAAACATAACATTTCTAGTTAGATAAGAAGACGAAAATTTTTTATAATTTCGAACATTGGTTTTTGGTTTACAGTGATGTTTAAATACCAAACAACTGATAAATTTTTTAGAACAATTTTACTTTCATAATTGTACCTTAATGTTGGATTTATAAAATAACGCTACTATAAATATGAATACTTTTTGAAGGTTTTATTGTGTCGGAATTAACAAATGAAGTTTATAAGGTGGCATATTTAGTTATAAGTCAGTTTCTCTTCATAAACGAATGTATTCATTGCTATTATAAACAACAGTCAATTTATACAACATTGTATAAATATCTCAACGTTATAATTTAACTGGGTTATACAAAGTAACACAGATATACTAGGTAGTTAACAGAAAATGCATGTGAAGTTCGTTAAACAAATATACCCTAATTTATTTATTTATTCTTTCAACGGTAATACCATTTTTACATTCGAATATACATTAAATAGGATTAAATCACTTTATAAACATAGCATAATTAGGTAATAAATATGAGCAATAATAAGAATAAATTAGAAAGCAGACATGACATGCAAAAGACATAACCAGTATTAAAGAAAACACAAATATATTACATAGGCTAAATCATTTCAAGTGTAAGACATACATAAACATAGCAAATTAGGTATAGGCTACTAAAAAACGTGCAATAAGAATGAAAGTTAAAAGCAGGCATAAGCTGTAAAAGACATGACCAGCAAATAATACGGCGCATAAATAACAACAACAGGTAAAATATGAAGTGCAAAAACATAACAACAAGAATATTTAACAATATGCAACCAAGACATAACAACAAGGAGAAAAAAAGGAAACAACAAGTACAATACCGGTAGGCTAACAAAAGTATAGTAAGATACAACAACAACAAAATAAATAAATAAATAAATAAATAAATAAATAAATAAATAAATATATATATATATATATATATATATATATATGTATGTACAAAACAACAACCATAAATTAATTTAACAAATGCAAACACAACAAGAAACTTAATAAATAAACAAACAGGAAACACCAACTGGCCACAGATGTGGCCCTTTAAAGGCACCACCAAAGAAATAACTGAACTTTACTGAGGCCATTAGGCAGCCACTAGTTTAAAAAGGCACTGGCACATCTTTTAAAAACAGGAGCTGAAGTGCTGAAGAAGTCCACATGAGAAGCCGCTCATGTCCATTAGATCTAATCAGAAAAAGGTTTGTAATAAAGTGTTTATTTTATTCTTTTTGTAACTCGTTTGTATTTTACAAAAATAATAAAACAAAAACTTTAATAAACTACAAATAATTGATTCTAGCTCGTATATAGGTTGGTGTTAGCCGGAAACTATAAAGTTTACTTTTTAAATTTGTTATGAATAGGGTACTGAACATGCTTCCAAAATTCGACACGGTTCTCCCAATAAGCTGTTACTCAAATATTTATTCGAGTATTTATACTGTAAAAAAATGGTACAGTAAAATATTTGTTGTTCAAAGGTTTATTGCGGACATTTTCCATCACGATGGTAAAAAAAACAATACACAACGTTTCAGGATCTGGAATCTGATCCCGTCCTCAGGTGAAAAAACTACTAACACACTACAACTAACAAAACACAAACGCCCAACCTAAGTTGGAATACACTACAGAGGGTAGCAGTCAAAAAGTACAATATTATTTGCGTCCCATTCCAATTCCACCCTTTTCAATTCAACCCATCAACTGTGAACAATAACAACTCTACCCAATTACAACGCATGAAAACCACTTAACCGAGAGGTTCGGCACGAATTTCAAGGGCGTCGCCAAACCTAAGAGGCTGCAATTGTAAGCCCGTTATTTTCATTCCTCTATGGACCCTCAAGGCCGAAGTCAAATGGACGTCAGCAATTGTCGGTGACAATGGTTGATCAGCTGGCATTGTCATATTTAATTGGCACTCTACTCTGAGTCATATTGTGGTCATTGTGCAAAGACAACACGGTCTTCTAACGAGAAAGTTTGCTCAAGAGTGTTTATAGTGGTATTTATATGAGATTCTTGAAAACTTGGTTGAACCAAATTACGTAGTACGTATTTCAGTGGATGGGGCTTTTCATAATAAATACGTCAACATAACAAAGAATACTTCAAGATAGATTGATCTTTATTTAGTTCGTTTGAATGACAAATTCGTTTTCATAATGGTTAATTTGCTGAGAAAAAAATAAATGTGGAAGACTACCTGAACAGTGTTGTTGGGATATAAAGAACAAACAAAATGGGGTTAAATATTTTTTTGATTACCGGTAATTAATTTTAAACTATGGACAAGATCACCCCCATTTTCGTGAAGGATTGAGAGAAAAGGAAAAAAAAAGTTTCTCAATTTAATTGAAATGAGTAAAACATGTTTTTCTTATAAACTACTTTTAGCCAAGATTTCTTGTCACATAAAACATGGTATCTATAAGATGATTTTTTAAAGAGTTGACGTCCTCTCCAGATTTATAGCTGGACACTCTATTAATGACTCTATTCAATAATTACTGTCTTTATTATTTCTGAAACTGGCACCAGCTTTAACAGGGAAATGATGTCTAAAAATCTTCGCCTATTACCATGAGCCACCAATATGAAACCCTCCCCCCCGTGGGAATTTATGACTTATACTTTTTTTTGTTGGTATTACCTACCAGATTAAGAATTCAGTTGTTTGCCTCTTTTAAATTACAGCGTATTCCGGAAAATAAAGAAAAACTGTTAAATTTAAAAACTGTTTTATTTAAATTACAAAAGGGTAGTCTGCGTTAATTACTGGTGCAATATTTTTTATGGACTTCTTTAGTATGTATTCAAAGGCTTTAAATTAAAATAAGAAAAGTTAATAAAATACCCCCGCTGCAGCAAACCTGCAGGCAATGCGGATTTCAAATTGGCCTGTATTGATTTTCAATTAAATCTATTTAAATAACATTAGATTTAACAAGTACCTCTAGGAAAGAGATTTTAAGAGATTCTATTTAAATTAAATAAATTTTATTGAGAAACTTTAGACGTAATTTTTACTGAAATTTAAGGTTCCAGTAAAATTACCGTCTAAAACTTCGTTTTCCTCATATCAAAATCGGATTTGCGACAGTAATTTTCTTGTTTAAATCTCTTTAAAATAATGTGCTGATTGATATGGGTTGCCTTTAAAAAAATTTAAGTTACTCTTAGCAACCCTGTTTGTGGGTGGGGGGTGAATTTCAAAATATCACCAAAAAGAACCTTACATTACTCTAGAAACGTGTATTGAAGCTTGTTTGAATTTATGCATATTTGTGCTGAGACCATTCATTATTTAGCAGGTTAACCCGTTGTTCCTTACTTTTACCATTAGCTAGGATTTTTTCCAATCCCGAGGGATCTTGATTTTGGACCTCTCATTAAAAACGTTTCTCCAAATCCCCTTCTCTCTTTCAATGTTTTTAATAGATACATCTAAATTGGTATCCGTAATAAAGTATATCCTGCTGAATTTCGGAAAACGGCTGAAGACAATTTGTGCTAGTTCACCAGAGGTTTCTGGAATATTAGTAAGAACCTAAAAGTAAGCCATACCGTCAATTACATACATACATTCTTCAATCTTGAGAGGTTCGTCTATACCCTTGTTCTCCAAAGCATGGAGCAGTTTGGCCATTTCTGTTTTGGTTGGGCATCCATCGACAGTGGCTGATGCCCATGGTACTTAAAAATATTTCTTATTGCTCTTATCTCAACTAATCTGTTTGCATGCAGCTTTCTCTAGATTATCTACATTGAGTAAATTGTCCTCCACCGATTCGGGTACAGGTCTTCCAGCTGATAAACAGACCATCTAGGAATTCTGATCACGGTTTTCAACTTCAAGCAGAATAATGCATTGTTCAAAAGCATCAAGTACAGTACTTGCAAAATACTTTGCTCACTTCGTTTCATTTCATTTGCTTGTATGTCACTGTGAGAACAATCTGATGACTTCACCATACTTGCATTTTCAAATTCTAACTAGCTGTGGGCCCGTCCTACGCACAGGAATCAACTAATCAAATCAAATCAAACTAAAAAATCTATACTAAAGGACCCATGCTGCACTGCGGCGTTAAAATAAATATCATATCCGAAAAATAATCAAATTTATTATTTTTGATTGTGTAATACAGTATCTTAAACTTAACTGATTCAAACGATCAATAGCTCAAATTAAAGCCTATAATTGACTGATTATTTTGAGTCTAAAACATAAAAAAAAACGTAAACAATACTGGAGCTATTGATATTCAATCATAGAAAACCCTTATAATTTTTTTTTTATGTTGGATGTCCACCTTGCGTTTGCTTAAAAACCGTCCGATTTGAATAATAATATCTTAAATGCAAGCCGGTATTTCACTGAAGGTTCTTAGACCAAAATATATAGGGTTATATAATTACAAATGGTAAAATACTGTACAATTTAATTTGAAATACGAATTAAAAATTATATCAAACCTATGTTTTTTGGTCGAGTAATAAAGTAGATAAATATACGATGATGCTTGATGTGAAATATATGTGTGCATACTACCAATTTAAGACCTCAATCATGAAGATCGGACGTGTAGAAGAGCCAAAGAAACTCGGAAAAGAAAAAAAACAAATTTAACTCCCTTTAGAAATACATGGGAAGTAAATTTAATTTACGTATAAGCCGAGTGGGACTGTCGATAAATATATACTGATGCTTGATGTGAAATCTGTGCGTGCATACCTTCAATTTGAGACCTCAATAATGAAAATCGGGTGGGTAGAAGCGCCAAACGAACTCGGAAAAGAAAAACCAAATTTAACTCTCATAAGAAATACATGGGAAAAAATGTTGTTTACGTATAAGCCGAGTGGGACTGTAGGCAACTATATGCCGATGCTTGATGTGAAATCTGTGCGTTAATACCTTCAATTTGAGACCTCAATCATGAAAATCGGTCGGGTTGTAGAGCCAAACGAACTCGCTAAAGAAAAACCATTTTTTTAAATATATATATTCATGATATTTTCGTGTTTTCCAGAACATGCTGTAATTCACAAGTGGCAAACACCTAAAACCTTAAAGTACATGTCAATACAAACCAAAAAATGTATATGTCGAAAATTCCCACCGGGGGGGAGGGGGGGGGTAAACGTCAGCCTCCGCTCTTTGAAGTCTTATATTTATTAATAAATAATTTTGATCTCTTATAAAGTTTAACTCCATACGATATAAAGTGTATTGTTAACTTGGAACTTACGTATTATACCGACCATACCGATGAATCAACTTCCATATAAGATTATAATTAGTTTGAATAACAAAATCTTCCTAACCTCACCGAACCCTTAGATTGAGTTAGGTTTGGTTATAATTAATAGGTGTGGTCTGTATAATGTAAGTACCGTTACAATTTATATAATTTATTCAACTAATAAATCCTTCTTTACTATTGCAAAATACCACACATAAAAGGGCAGACTGTCGATGTTTGGTTTGTAAACGTTACATCAGTGCACTCTATCGGCAGTGATCTGTACTCTCAGTGGGTTGTCTGAGTAAACCATCATGTTTGTGTGGCAGATATTGTTGATCCATCTAACACGCAATGGGTGACGTCATTGGTTAATGCGCAATTGTCAGGTGTAAATAATATTGGTTATTTTTAGAAATTTTATTTTAAAACATACTTTTAAAATAAATCAAAAATAATATTGTAATTGTTGTCAGTGTAGGCTACATACCTGGTAGTTGGTCTTGCTAATTACCAATGAGATAATACTTAGATAATAATTTTGACGGAAACAGCGTATACTTTTAGAATTAATTTCTATTTACTTTTAATGTTAGAACATATAAGTTTTTTATTTCCGGAAGTAGGCTAATATAGCCAAACAATAAACTTAAAAAATTACTTTGACTCTGAATACTAAATCGATCATGACTTATGTAGAAGAATATCTTTATCCCTCTCGGTAACCAATAAATAAAAGGTCAATATTGTAAAAAAAATAGATAAACTCCTCTGAGGGTACTCCTAGAGCAAAATACCCGTAGCCCAATATTTAACATCTTAGTTACATTAACAACAAAAAAATCAAACTGTTTTAGAAAAATAAATGAGTTTATCGGGATTTTCCTAAGTTTAATTTAGGAATACGTTTTAATGACACTTTTGCCATACAAAATAGCAAATAGGTTTTGTCCATTTTAGAAAAAGTTATCCTCACCTGAAATTGTGAATGGTGGACATGCAGCCTAATGTGGGCTCGAAACTCCTGATTAAGGTGTTTAAGTGTGATTAAGTGCCATCATCGCAAAAATCAAATACTGAAGTGGTCGTCAGGATATTAAATCATGATTTGCAACGTGTATCTTCTATCACCTGCCAAAATACAAACCTTCTATATCTTATAACAAATACTTATATCGCGTTTCAACACATCAAAAATTATCAGTGAAACATATGCACTGTGATTGTAGGATTTTTAGGGAATTCAATATATTAAGAAAGTAATTTCTTTATTTCCAATATTCCATTAACAAAGGAAAGCTTACAAATAAAAATACTTGCATACGATCACTCTGTCTTTAGGAAGGTTAACACCTATTGCCTTCCGGGTAAAATATTTTCTCCAATAATGGACGCTTCAGTGGGACAAAGTTGTGCCTGTAAACGTGTAAGAGTGGGAAAGGTCTCTTCTAGCTCCCAGAGATGAATCACACAAGTAAGAAGTATCCAGGTGTAGAGAGGCTAGACGTCACAACGAACACTCAGTATTCTACGTGAGTGTTGGGTTCCATGCCCAGCACGTAGGTCCTGCACGTCCAACATACACGTAACAGAGCATCCTTGCATCACGGTTGAATCATAGGGAAGTGACCAGCTGACCAGGCGACCAGACACAATGACGCAAGCGGGCCAAGCACTGGATCACGCAGGACTTTGGGCATTACTTGCGAACTTTGTTTAGCAACTTCCTATTTTGAAATTTGGCACGTTTCGTTGGTAAGAGTTTGAAGCTGGTAAATCAACAGTAGATTTTAGTTACTTAGAAAAAATATATGAAATGTCAAAACATGAGAGTATTAAGGTATAAAACCACCATTGTAACTATATTTAAATGGTTACATTAAGTAGAGTTGGGAAATACCGTTATTTTTCCGCAATAGTCAGGAACGTTCCTTAGCTTTTCGGTTATGAGTGATAATACTATTATTTTGTCACCCATTATTTCCCTTCCAGCACGTTTCAGGTTGGTTGGTCTATGGTTTCAGCCGGTTGTCCCCTCACTATCGTAGGGGGCTATTTTGTTCATTTACTTTCTTTTACAAGCATACTAAGCCCTTATTATTTTACGTTGTCTGTCGTCATTAGAACGAAAATAGAATACTATTAGCCTATTATTAAATGCGAAACTATTAGTAAAGTTTTTACATGAAATGAATATATAGCTATTTTTCCGGTTGTGATTTCCAAATCGACGTTATCTTGTATGCATGCGTGCTATGCTCCATACCAAATAATATTCAGTGCATTATTCATATTTGGAATAATATATAGTTATAGATACAAATGAAATAGACTACTTCCTACTCAACTCCACATTGAGTAGTCATTCTATGTGACAAAGGGTTTTCAGAGTGAATTTATAATTTTAATCTATTTTTAAATCATTCCTTTAGGTAAGACAAAAATAAATACGAAGTACAATCATGCTACTAGAGCTATTGCAAGGAATTGAATGAATGCATGAGAATGGTATGGCAGCTTATGTGGAAGAATCTAAGATTTTTTAGCTCTAGTATGACAGCTTATATGAAAGAATCTAAGCATCTTCGTGTATGATGTATTGTTTTTAACTTGTATTTTATTTTCATGTTTTTTCTTGTCTCAGGATTACTGTTTTTAGATTATGAAAGGTACAACGTTGCCTGGATCACTCCTTTGGTATGGATCACTCATACCTTTGGATTACTCTGGCAGATCCAGGTAACATTATACCTTTTATAATGTATTTTATTGCATGTTGCATGACAAGGTATATTGCACTGTATGTGGTTAGTGATCAATAAAGAATCTAAATGAATCTCAACCTATAAACATTAGCTAAATCACCCTAACTAAAAGCCATCTATGCATTTTGCTGTAAATTCAGTGTACAAGCTATATTTCTTTATAGTATGGTAATAGCCAAATGTAATTAAATAAAAATTATCGATTTTCTTATAGGCTACATATTACCGGAATCATTCGCAAAATAACACTCAGGACAGGGAACCGTGTCGTGTGACTTCCACGAGTATCAGTGGAAGGAGACGCGGGGGGCTCGACTTGCCAAGGTCGCCGAACAACCTCGACCTTCGCCTCCAGTGACTCCTTTCTCCTCCGGACCCGCGGGCAGGGCCTCGCCCCTCTGGATCCGTCTAGTAACTGCCTACTGTTCTGCGACGTACGTCCGGCCGGAGATGACGGGTAGTAGGCCTGTACAGGAAATACCAGACCCTATGCAAAATAATTTGTTGAGTTGTTCGAATTGTATGTAGTAAAAATGTAAAAATGGTGAATATATATCGTGGAAAGATTGATCCCTTAATAATTTCATAGCATTAAACTTATAAAATTAATCTTTTTGGTTTGCCGAGCAGACTTTGACTAGCAGTCCTGTTGGAATTAGCTACTTTAGTTATAATCAGGGTTTAGTTGTATATCTATTTTATTTATTTTTGTGACGCAGCCAAATTTAATGTAGGTTAAGTATAAATAAATATTACTACAGTATTGATTTGATTACTTGACGTAAGAGTTCTTCGACGTTCCCGCAAGAATAGTATAATTTTTAAGTTGTATGACCTTACTAAAGAAACTTACTTGGGACCTACATTCATCGATCTTTAGGCTATTTTCTTAATATTGTTTGACTACAATTAAAATACAACATTTATTGGTAATAAATATACAAACTCTAATTACATAATCACATCGTAAAAACAATTTTAAACAGCTATTGCTTAAAGTAATTATTCATGCCAACTCACAACACCCAATGATGATACAGTATCGATTAAGGGGTAGTTTTAAAAGCACTCCCGTCATGTAGTAAATGAAACCACCAAAATTAGCTTCACTATTCATAAGTATAAAAAAAAACATCAGTAAACAAGTATAACAAACGGCCTTTGAGCAGCATTCCGGGAAAACCAGATCACTACAGGGAGATATTGCTTGTTGTACACCAGGAAAACTTGAATAAAAGTTGGGTGTAATGTGACAAAATCTTTTTGATGTCCAGTTTTAGTCAAAGATTCGAGGTAAAATGTTGTTATAAAATGATTGGTTGAGTATAGAAACTATGCTAAAACAAATTTAGCTCAACTAAAACGGTTTGGCTGATTTATGTGCTTTTGACTTAGTAATTTAATTAACTAACGCACCAATATGATATTTTTTCCGTTTTGATTAATATTTCGTAAATTACAGCAAAACATCAGCGTTAAGTAGTTTTTTATAATATTATCATTATTTAAATCATTCACATGACCATGACTATTTAAGCAAATAAAGATTCAGCCTGGTTCCTCAGAAGAATTTTATAACTTCTTGATCAGCATCGTACGTGTTATTTAATTACCTAAAAGAAAAAAAAATAGTAAAATAACACTTATAATAGTATATTTACACTTATACTGTTTACTTACAAGACGGTAAATACATATAAAAGATGGTAACTGGTGATCGTTTTCGATTGGACACTCCAATCATCATCAGACCCAATAGGCGAATGAAGCCCATTTATTGGTTTATTACATATGGGTGATTGTGTATTTTTTGTACTTTCAGGTCAGAAGAATTAACTAAACGAAAAAGGTTTAAAACCATAATCAATAAATAAAAATACAACAATACAGGTATTCTTTCTATAATACAAAATATTTTGAGTTAAATATTGCATAACACGCCGCTGTTTCGTTGAAAACATGACATTTCAGTTATCGTTCATTGCCCTCACTGATTAACTGAGTGTGAAACGGTGATAGTCATTGGAGTAAAAAGTTAGCATTTTATTCATCCGCCAGTTCTTTTGTTCTCCAGTTTTATTTATAGGATCAGCTTTTCATTATTTATAGAAAACCTAAAATTAAAACAGGTTTTCGTCATACTGCAGCAAAAACAGCAGTTTTAACGCATGCGTTGCGGGTCTAAAGTAGCATTTTCACTCTCTTGGGAGTAAAAATCATTGTGATAATCATATCAATCGAAATTATTTATTGATTTATTAGATAAGGTTTTAGCCTATTGTTGGCGATTGCTCGATATATCAATGGTAAAATGTACTGTAACACAATCGCAATAGACGAAATAATTGGATCACTTAATAAACAGCTGCTTATTTGCATGAACAGAATTGAAAACAAGTGGAAGTCGTTTTGAGAGGTTATCTTTACATAAAAATTATTTCGTTTTCTAGCTTTGTTTGTTAATTTATTGATGATGCAATATGACGAAAAATATAGTTCACCACACGGGCAAAAAGTGACTTTTTGACGTTAGTTACTATTAAACGTCAGTCAATAGTATATTTCATTACTAGGGCCTAAAGTGACTCTTATTTACGATCGAGGTGAAGCTGAGGTCGGAAAATGAGCGAGTAACAATCACAATAGCACGTGGTTTTGAATGCACACGGGGATTATATGAGCGTAGTAAATCAAATGCGTTGTTATGATTGATGTTGAGGTTGACTAGTTTCTTTATCAGTCCAAATTCGATGATTGCGTAGGCAATGTGTATCAAAAGTTTGTTCTAAAGTCAAAGTATATAAAAATTTATAATTTTGATAACGATTATTACTTAAATGTCAACTGTTCACTGTGTTGCATGGATGCAGTAAAATGTGAAGTCAAACCTTAGACAGGCCACTTTTAGTATTTTCTTCTAACTTACAATGTATTTCAAGTATAATCCCATTATTGTAATGAATTCTCTGTGCTACAAACCTATGAAACTAATCTGTTAAGTTTGGCCTAATAAAGGGTGTTTGATGCCTTTGGGCTGTACATGGATGGCGTCAAACTCAAATTTACGAATTAGATAATTTTTATATTTGAAAAATAAATATGACTATTGCTTGATGACACTCTTAATACACACTATTGGTTCAGGGTGTAATTCTAAATCAGTTGCCACACCTCTGACGTACTCAAATTGTACTTGAATAAAACTAAAGAAATATGTGCATAAATTATTCAAATTGTTTTTTTAATGATTTGATAGAAAAGAACTCTATGAGAGTATTTGAGGACATAAAAATGTGCAGAATATACTTTCAAATAAAATAATTTAATTTCATCTATTATATGGAAGTTGCAGAGACAAATATAAACCAAGAAGCCTCCCTCATGCACATTCTTGGGATAAATACATCTTGGGAAAAGTGTTTTGAAAATATTTAATGATATAATGTAAACAAATTTTATATGTACAGTTGTACTCCATTTTCCCGTTGGCAGCCACTAGGAGGGCAGCACCCGCCAACTGGAGTAGGAAGCAGCTAGAGAAGGCCGTGACCTAGGCTAGCCGTGCCAGGTATATAAGCCCCACGAGGACCTTACACTTCACTCACACCACCACACAACCACCATGTACAAGCTTGTAAGTATATACCCACCAATGTGCTTAGACTAGTAGAGGTTGGGAAATTTTTTAATTTTAAATTTTCGCAATAAAATTTATATTTGGATAAATAATTGTTTATTTTATTTGTTCTCATTAACTTTTAGGGGAGTAGAGGCGGGTTATTGTTGGATAGGGTTGAAATAATTGGAATCAATTCGGTTTTGATATAACGGTAAATGGATATGCGTTTAACTGAAGGTGTAGACATCTTTTGTTTTCTTTTTGTATAACAGATTGTAATTAAAATAAAGTTATCCCTTAAGGTTGTTAACAAATTGTAAGACTGGGGTGGATTTGAAATTTTATACAGTTAAAAGAAATAATTCCTAAACAAATTTGCATTTAAAATTAACTTAATTTCAGGTATTTTGAGTTTTTACCCCAAAAATACGGATGTCGAACTTATCTTGGACATTGGTTAGCTAAATGGATGAATCGAAAAAAGATTAAATATCCATTTTAAAATGTGCCATACAATAGAGCCAACAGTCAACTGTTTGTTACATTATATCTACTATTTCGTCACCTTTATTTCATATTTGATCATACCATACCCTAGTCAATGATACTTAAATGAGTTTACTAGTACAATAATTGCATATTTTAACAACGGTTGTTTTTTTGTCATAAGTGTGTCCTTTTAGTTTAAGATTTGATATAGTATTTAATTATTTATTCACTAATATTTTTGTACACTATGCTAAATCGAACAGGCATTAATTAATTTTAACAAAGAATTTTAATTTTTAAAAGCAACTATTTATTAGAAGAATTTTGATTGTATCTGTGCTTCCTCAAAAAATGAGACACTTTGTTAATTTGAAAATTTAAACATTTACAATTATTCTTTACCACGGAAAGATTAAGGGAAAATGGACATTAATGTAACGTAAAGCTATTCCATAGATTGATAAACATCTATTTACTGTAGGAAGTATTACTATTTAATCAAGTCTAAATAAAATGTCCAATGTACACTACAGTATCCCATGTATATAATCACAGAGAATATACCATTACTGTAATTCACTATATTTGATTGTAATGGTGGGAATATTAGTCAAATTTAAAGACATTTTTACTCCCACAATATTAGTACAGCCTACTGCTTCTGTAATAATATGCCTACACTTGCGCACACGGGTGCCTTAAAGGTTCATAAATTGTACTAGTCATAATTCCCTTTCATGATATCCAATATCTGCATTCAGCATATTATAGTTTGAAATTAATTTTAAATTGTGAATAATATAAACCTTTACAATATATCTACCGTAAATATATTTTTTTTATCAATTAGTTTAAACTCTTCCTTTAAAATTGTATCTCTGACATAAAGCCTGGTACCTGACCTGGTATTACAAAAATGATTGACATACTGTAAATCTTTATGTACAAGTTTTACCTTCTTCCGATATTCACAGGATTTTATATATTTACATTGTTCCTAGACTTCAAATAATTTAATAAGGTATAACGTATTAGGGCTTAATATCCTTATAATGCACAACTCTCTAGCTCCCGAATTATATATCAGTAATACAGCATTAAATAAATCATATACCTAGTTACAAGTTTGGACTATGTGACCAGATGCTTCCAAAAGGCCGTCACAAAAATATTAAATTAACTTGGAGTTTTACAGCAAACCAGCCAACTGAAAACCAGAAATGTGCATGCTGGAAAAATGTATTAAATACACGTTTTTGTCGGAGTAGGGACAATAATCTTGTTTAGGATTTTATAGGAAAAAGGGTTGTTCAATCTGGATTAGTTCTAACTTATTTTATTGTTTCAGGCTTTGATCGCCCTCTTCATCGCCTCGGCTTCGGCCTACGCCCCCGTGGCTCCCCTGGCCTACGCTCACGCTCCCATAGCCGTGGCTCACGCCCCCGTCGCCACCTCCTACGCTAACACCTACAAGGTCTCCACCTCCGTCCACGCTCCCGCTGTCTACGCTGCCCATGCTCCCGTCGTCGCCGCCCCCGCATACAAGGCTTACGCCCCTGCCTACGCCCCAGCATACGCTCCCGTCGCCCCCGTAGTCAAGGCCTACGCGGCACCCGCCTACGCTCCTGCCTACGCCCCCGCTGTCGTCGCCCCCGCATACAAGGCTTACGCCCCCGCCGTTGTTGCCCCCGCTCACGCTCCCCTGAGCTACGGTTACGCCGCCCCCGCTTACGGATACGGCAAGGCTTACGGATACGGATACTACCACTAAACCAAAATCCACCTTAGGAAATTATTTTTATACAAAATGAAAGAGTTGGCTAGGTTTATATTTTAATAAATCTGTTCAACGAATATAGTGGTTTTCAGTTTCCTTATTTCTTCTTTAGTTCAGTTATACACTGTTATAACCAATTACTCGTTTAAAACTGTTATAGTGCTTATTTTATAATGTGTGTTAGTCACACACTTTGCTTTTAAAAAACAACTACATTCAGTCAATCTCCTAGCCATTTTATGTGTATTTTTAAGCAAAGAGTATTAGGTGAAAGATAACATTTTGAAATCATGAAGTATTCACATTTTCAAGCATAGAATTGAATGGTTAGTACATACTAATTTGTTGTTAAAAATCTAAGAGTGAATTTTTTTATGATCGCAAAAAATCAACTCATTAGGAATTTTAAAACTCTGGTGTGATTTCTACTATCTGCATAAATATTGAATTCATTTATAATACAAAATGATAAATTACAAGAGTAGTAAGTTGGAATTCATATTAGCTTATTCAATATTATAAATCAGATGGTTAATAGCTGTTCAGATGAACATCACAAAATGGTTACTAGCGTTTTGTATTAAAAAAAACCTTGAAATACGTTTTAAATGGCTACAATTGGATTATAAACAATAATACGTGATGTGTAATAATTAGGCTTCCCACATTTACATAACTAAACCAGGAGAGCAATGGAGGGTTACCAAGTAAAGTCAGCCAAGATATATTTAGATTGCACTAAGCCTAAATTAACATTCGGCAAACTTTCTTATGAAAATTATTGTGGCTATTTTAATCTACTAAATTACGAGTTTACATAGATTATTTGTCATTAAGTTATTTTGTCATGCAAGCAATATAGTTAAGGTGAATTGTATGGTATCTATAAATGTATTTCATGCTGTAAAAGAACCTTATAAGCTTGAATCGGTCATTTTATTATATCATTATGTATAATTCAACACTGAGATGTTGGAATGAGGAGCATGTATATCATGTTCAGAAACTGTTAAGGCAAAGAAAATGCATCATATAATTTTATTTAAAACTGCATAGTGATTCATTGGCATAATAATTAAAACTGCATAATTATTCATACAATATAAGTGCCTCTCACTCCTCATTCCTTATTGATAAAGGTTTTCTAGGTCATTTGAAGCTATTGAACTCTTGTATTGTATGTATTGATGTTCTATATCATTTTGACATTACAATAGTTTTGATGGAACTACTGTTATTGCAATTTGACTGAGTTTCAGCATTGTTTTGGAATTGGTGTTGTATCCTGATTATTACATAGGCAGGTAGAGCTCGACAGATCATCAAGTTTGAGGGGAGCGGGTAGTGTGTGTAAGTGTGAAGTGTAGTGAGGGATATAAATTGGGGAGCCATGTTCCTTAAAGAACTTTTATGGTCTTAACGTAAGGTTTTATTTGATAAACCTTTATATAAAATTCATTTTATTGCCAAAGGGGTTTAGGCTATATGATGGGTTTTTATCCAGTTTGACTCACATCTGAGAGGGTGTTTTACTAGATGTTGTAAGCCTATGTTGTTGAATGTTTAAGTCACGCCCTGAGCTAATGTTAGGTGACATTCTTATCTTATTTGAGAGGTGTTTTTATTTACAAAGTGTATTGTGTCTAATATGCAATGAGAGGGTACGGGAAGGATTTGGTGTTTCTTAAATAGTGGCTTACAATTTTCTGGTATGGCGCCTCGTACATGTTTCTAATGGCTTTCTTCTGAATTTTTTGATTTTTTGATTTTTCTTTTCAAAATCCCAACGCTATTATAAAAAAATCAGGTAGATTGCAGGTTGCAGGATAGGTGTTTAACGGCTACTGTGTTTTCTACAGCCCATAGCATCAGACAGGGGATTAGTTCAAATTAATGCTCAAAAACAAAGTTGAATTATTTGTAACTATGCTGATTTCTGAACTTGATGTTGAGGGACTTTCTTGGTTGGTTCTATTCTTGTTTGAACGTTATATGTATAGTCTGGGCCTGAATTATAGTTACGTTCCTTTTTCACATATTGTTTATTCCTTTTGTATCTTAGAGAGTGTCTAATTGGTTATTGTTTTTTGTTGGGAGAGTAATGATAGTGGTGCCATCAGAAATATGTTGCAAACGTTAACTTAAGTTAGTGGTAAAGGGTCGATGTAACTAAGAAATCACGGGTCCAAACACCAATCCTTGGGGAACACCGGTGTCAGTTTTTAAAAGTTTATATTATACTTTTACTTTCATGGTGCTTGTTTGGTATTTTATTTCGACTAGTTGGTATCTGCCATTTAGGTAGCTTTAAATACATCGTAGTGCTTGTCCATTTATGTTGAATAGTTTTAACAATTGAATTAAAGTTTTGCGGTCCAAAACTATCGTAGTCAAAAGTAGTATCCTAGGTGAAATACCCTCCTAATGACCAATCCCTTCTATCACATGCATATAATTAACTCGCTTCTCCACGAATAACCTGTTAAAAGGGATCAATAGTGTCGTCAGTTTGAAATATACTTTTTCGTGTTTGGTAATGAACCCCTGGTTAACGAATAATGAATAGTTTGAAAATAATAAACCATATTACAAGATTTTGTGCTGTTACAATTTTATCATCTCAAGATCCTTAAAAACTAAATTTTTATGCTAAAAAATATCGTAAATAATTAAAAGACAAATCATCGTGATTAGTCGATTGAATTAACACAGTAGTGTGTGTTTAGATAAAAATAATCCCTCCACTGTATATATGCGTCTTTTTGTGGTATTTATAACAAAGATCAGTAGATATTTGCTTTTATCCACAGTTTTTCCATACGACTTCCCTTAGTTATTTTTTTAACATTCGAATACATTGGTAAAATATAAGTTCTGCTCACAGCTAATTGAATGCAATAACTGTTCTTATATTAACAAGGTAAGTTAACTGTTTTAGAGAACACTTGTAAACTGAGAGTAAATCTTCATTTATGGCACAGTGACCTAATGGAACTGTAGCACTACTAAACGCGCTATATTTACTTTTGCTTGATTTGAGAGTGCTTATCAACTTATATAAATGCAACCATTTGCAAAGTAAATAACAGTGCTATATCGCTGTCACAAAGTAATCAATAATCATCGATAACTATAATATTTCTTCGTATTTCTCAACTTGTAGAGCTCCCACTAGCAGCGTACAATGCATTACTTTGGGGAATTAAGTATGTCTTATCAGAATCACACTACAGAACGCGTGACTCAAGATAATTTAACAGGGCCAGTGCTATTAAAAAGCATGCTATTTCAGTAAGCACCCAAATTACTTAGTTGGGCAAGTTGGCAACAATCGCAACCCACAATCAATAGAGTTATGATTTCATAGTCTGTCTTCCTGTCTGCCCTTTGACCGAAAATAATCATCGAACTATCAACAACCAACTCTCGCCCTCTCACGATTTCACCTTCATACTTCATATCCTGTCAAAATCTCCTGTCTGTGTGTAGAAGAACTAGGAAACAAAAGCTAAGATAACTGAGATTGTGTGTGCATTTTTGATTGTCTAAGAAATAATTTATAAGTGGTCTAAAATAGTTTTGAGAACATTTTTTGACTGTTTGAATATTCATATCTTAAACTTGTTTTAGAAAAATTACGACGATGAATTGAGGTATCTAAGTTGAAACATCACAGTGGAGAAGAAATATATGTCTCTAGTTTAACAATATACTACGCTTTTGGAATGAAAAAGAGTTCATAAAAGTTACGTATAATTGTAAAACCTTAATTTAGCCTTAATTTATAAGATACCATTTTAAGCACGAATTTAGGATGCAACATAATCGATTATGAATTTGTCGTTCGTGATGATATTTTTAGATAAAGATATGCAAACACTCAATTCTTTACTGTAACAATCTATATCAAATAATTTTTAAGGCATGATTAAAAAATCATACATCACCCTAAGGAATAGTGAAAATCAGAAATATTTACGGTAATAAAAAATTAACAAAACCATCCTGTGGTGTTTACACACATACTATTAATTCTATAATATAGAGTATAAGAGCATTGTATAGAAGTTTCAATATTTCCTTTACATAGGATATTGATTTATCTTGGCATTACTGTAGTGAATATGGCAACGTGAAAAACAAACATAAACAAATTCAAGAGAATAGCTTCTATGTAGTTGCTTGTATGTTTTTTTCCAAAAAACCAAATTAGAGGATCAAATATCCTTTGCAGCTATAAAATAATAAAGCCATAGAATTGTGACCATAAAACCAATTTTGAAAATTATCTGCATGTAAATGAATTGACATATAGTGTCCAAACAATAGTGCGAGTTCTAATTAATAGTTAATTTACGACCACAAAAGGTCTGCTTGGGGCTAGAAGGCAGTGTTTGGAAATGGCAGTTTTGATCTTCGATTTAGGATCAAAGAAAGATCAATTTCAAATTTTACGGGTTCAATAACCTAAATCCCTTTGAGGGAGAAACGCTTCTCTGGCGAATGTAAATCGAATATTCGGTAGACTTGAAAACATTTTTAGAAACGATAAAGAATTAAATATTTTACACAATTGCTGTTATGCGTTTTATAAGTGAGGTTATTTGTAAGGAATTTGTACAAAACAAAGAAATGACTCTTAAATAAATTGAAAATGTCAACAAGAACTGTTTGGGTAGCCATCCTTAAAAGAAAATCTTCAGCACTCGATAAATATTGTTAAAACAATATAAACATTTTTGAACGAGAAACTCTACTACTATATGTCTAAATAGAAATTGGATGATATTATTTTACCAGGGCCATGAATTAAAAACTACAAACGTTAGATTACTATAAGTGTCTTACATTTTGAAATAGGATAACCAATAAATCAATTAAGTCTGTTTATAAACGGAAAGCCCAACCGATTCCCTAAAATTTGCCTACTTAGTATATATACGTTTCTCAAAGCACAAAGCTTGATAGTATCGCCATAGTTTAAAGGGGTAGTGGTGTCTACTCTTTTAATCCATGGTATTACCATAGATAATTTTATCTCATAATTCATTTCATTCCTTTACCAACCCTAAAAATTTACCATCAGACCGATCCTGCTAAGAATATTCCAAAATACACCCTCTCATTTTACCATAAAGTTGAAGAAAAACGCTATTCTGGTATTTTGACTATGTTATTCTATTTTTTATAGACAATAGGCTTTTACTAAAAAAAACTATGCCCGTCATAGAGTTTCTAGTGCAAAGCATTATTTAATTATTGCTCAAAGCCATCAGATGTGATGCGGGCAGATTAAAGTAAAGCTCACTAAAGTGGAGACTGTTCAGGCATTGCCTTTATGCAATCAAGCTGTAGTTTTTTATAATATGTTCCAGACAAAAAGCTAAACATTTCCAAATCATTTTGTACGTTATAAGAAAAAAAAAACTACTATGTAGTTTTTGTAACATGTGTTGGAAATAAGACACCTGCTATGTTCTCTAAGAGATACTTATATTTAACCAGAGATGACAAATAAATTACATATAAAATTTATCAAAGTCAACAGTTTGAAATCAATCTCACTAGAAATCTGAATCCACAACCGTTTAGTAATATCACTGAAGTTGAAATGTTTATTCATGTTTTTTTTTTCATTTTTCCCATTCAGCATACAGTAAATCTATGTCAAACTTTTTAAATTACAAGATTCGTTGTTATTTAACCTCTCGGTTTTGCTTATAATTGTAGTATGGCCTCAATATTCACACGCAATCACCAAGCATATACATAACTAAAATAACTCATGTCTAAAACTATTTTAAAACATCGCGGTGTGCTCTTGGATTTGCTTCTTAAGTTACAGATTTTCCAAACCTATAAGGACTTACATACTAAATCTGTAGCCTAGATTTAAAATGTTTGGTAAAACACCACAATTTAGTTACATAAGGCAAAATATCAACAAAAGTTTTTCAAGTGTTTTAAATTATTGTTTTTCAAACAGAGGTTGTCCTACCTTATGTTGGTGCTGTTAAGTGAGTAAAGGTCCCAAAAAATTACTCATTCAAAGGAACAAAACAAACGTGTGCTTGTAAAAATTCATTTATTACATTATTTGGTGTTGTACAGCACACAGCCTTGATTCAATTGTTCCATTTACTAATGCAGATATCCACCGTATCCGTAACCGAGTCCACTACCGTACCCGTAGCCCAGTCCGTGGCCGTATCCGTAATCGTTCAGTCCACCATAGTAGTCCAGGCCGTGACCGTAGGATCCGTAGTAGCTCTTGTAGGGTGAATACGCCACAGGGTATGATTTGTACGGAGCGCTGTAAGCCAAGGGGGAATGGTAGGCCACAGGGGCGTAGCTCTTGATCACTGGGTAGCTAGGGGTGGCTGCTTTGTAGACATGGCTATAGGAGGTAGCCACGGGGGCGACCGCCTTGACCACGGGGTAGGAGTCCAGGTAGGAGTTGTAAGGAGAGGCGTATGAGTACGGGTACACACTGGCGTACCCAGCCTGGGTAGCGGCGACTACGGACAGAAGCAGAGCCTGGAACAGAATGGGTGGTTACATTTAATTCTTTCAGGCCAAAAGAACACATGTACTTTTTTTAGTTTGTGTTACATAACATGTTTGAAGTCTAGGTTTGGAAATAAAATCATTCTGAATAAATTGATTGCCGTGATTCCAGGATTCACTTTTTATTCTTGACCATTTCCCACATAATAAACTGCTTTCTTAAGTATACGCTAAAAATATTATTTGCTGAAACACCCGTCATAACATTAGCACCTAATCATTTATAGTTTAAATCCCTGAGCTTGGAGGGCTTGGTTACAAAGATATAGGTGATTAGGGGGAATTTTATCTCGAGGCTGAAAAATATAATTATAAATAAACTAAAAATTATGCCACGAACCTAAAATAAACATATAAGCCATAACGATGCAGACAATGCATAGAACCATCACCAGATATATGAATACAACGTAACATTAGGCCAGTAATTAAACAATCAAATGCGTGGCTATTACATAACATTGGGCCCAAATAAAAGAGCAGTTTATAGGAGTGAAAGTAAAAATGGAGGTCACACATCAAATTAACAGTAAAAGAAACAAAGACTTTCACGCTTGAAGGAATACCAAGGATTCTTGTGATGAAACAAGCAGGACATTGTTAGTTTTATATTTACCTACTGTCTTGTTTATGCTTATTAGTTTGATTGTTCAATGTCACAAAGATTTATTTTTACTAAATAAATATTCCTTTTAAGTGCTATAATGGAAGTACAACATATTCTACAAGGTCTTATGTTTTCTATTTTATTTAGCAACTATATTCGTTTTGATAAAATTAATTGACTCATAAATGTGATTTACTATATACTTAAAAAAAATTATGCAATTTTTGTAAACTTCTAAAGACCAAGTTAATTAAGCCATTGTACTAATTTAAACACTACATTATGTGTTATTAATCAATTGTTTAACTTGTGCAAATATAAGGATAGTTATGATTAAATTTTAAATCTTGTTTATTTATTGTTGGAAAAGCGGAAACTATTACTTCATTTAGACCAATGAGCATGGATAGATTAATGTCGTACATGGAGAGAGCCAACACTTTTTGATATGGTAATTAAGTAGTGCCCAAACAATACTCTTCGTATTTGAGATGGCTTCGAAGTTTTCTGATTAAATTTTAAGCAGTTTTGTTACAAATCAAACCTAACACAAATAATATAATTTGTAGGCACCAGAAAAAAAAACAGATAACAATAACTCTACAACATTACTCAGAAACAATTACTTAAAAAAACCACCCAACAGAAAAAACAATATATTAGAAAGCTCCTTTACAAGTTTAATTTTTTTTTTTTAATATTCGAAGCAATATTACCATGTTCACTTAAAATTATAAGTTTTATTCTCCCTATAAAAGTGTTTGTGTACAGTTAAAAACAAATAAAAAGGCAAATGCAATAGAAATACAACCCATTAGTTTATAAGTTTAGACAAATTGTTCAAACATTATATATTTGTCATAATGTAGGGATATTTTTAGAACATTCTTTACACAAACAGACAATGTGTTAAATCTGTACGATTGCGTCGCGGCTGGAAGGGAAGTGTAAGTAGAGGCAGGAAGGTTAGTGAGGTAGTTGACTTCCCAGACATGTTTGGTTCTCAACTTCTTATTTCAGGTTAAAAATAACACGTAATCGCATCTTCAACCTTATGTGGTACTTTGACCTCAGGTGCAACTGAGTATTTGAGTGGTTTTAAATGTGTTATCTTGTTTGTTATTTATTATATCTCCTTGTATTTCATTTTTAGATATTTTAATCTCATCCATTTCAATTAACAATCTATGTCAATTAACATAAAATGAGGTTACTAACCTGTCGTCAATCAATCCTCAATTGTCTTGGATAAGCAACAAAGACAACACAACAACTTAATTACCAAGTTACACAAGTTACTTAATTATCCAAGACAATTGAGGATTGATTGACGACAGGTTAGTAACCTCATTTTATGTCAATAGATCAATCCTGGAGGCAAATTATGTATAAAATATGTCAATTAATTAGTAATGTATTTTTAGGGTATATCCACATTTAAGTTAATTGAGAATTATTGTTTGTATGTTGTTTGGTAAAAACAAAGGTACACAGCATAATTAACAAACATAAAGAAAACCGGGAAAATGTTGTTTAAAGGACTGTAACCAAGAGTATCCAAAATTTACCTCTTAATACCTATGTGTCCATTTATTCAAAGTTTACAAGTTTGAGCTTTGAGTATAAATATTATTTTTGGACCCTTCATTACACATAAAGCAGTTTTCGAAATATATATACGAGCACATATTCTCGTATGTGTCCCAACTATTTAATTTAGTAGGCATACGTGGGTACTAATCCATGGTATCTCCAGGTACTTGTAGAAGTTTAGATTTTTAAGGGTTATATTCCTATAAAACCTATAAAGTAACAGAATTATCAGATTTTATCAAAAATTGCTGAAATGATTTGGATTAAAATTTAGTAAGCAGTTCTATGATCATTTTAACTTTACCCATGAAACTTAAAATTAGGTTTAGGTAAATTTAGCTTTGGCTCCACCCTTTATAATTGTTGACAATCTGATGCGAGGGGAGTTTGTCAGTTTGTCGATACAATTTATTTTTCACATGGATTAAGTAAATTAAAACAATGAAATTTAATAGCTTCAATGGCACTCAAAGAATAGTCTCTTTAGTAATTTGCTGTTTTTCAAAATATACTGTATAACAATGTCACAAGCTATTTATCAGTGAGGATAAAAATTTCATTAGGATTAAACACAGAATGTTAAGATTCAATTCATCCTGCTCTTATTACCTTCGTAACGTATGTTTTGAGGCTGTACAATTCAAAAAGCAAAAGAAACATATATGAAAAGTAAGTATTAGACAATAATATAAGACAAGTAATATTCAATATATATTTGAAGTTAAAATAAATATGACAGATAAACTCTAGTGAAAGAGGAAAAAGAGGCATCAATTTGATATTTATGACAATTATGGCTTTAGGAATAAATATTTTTTTTTTATTAATTCAATTATTTTAAGAGATATGAAAGAAATTAAAAACAATTCATGCCAATAATGTTCAAAAACACTATTTGTTGTTTAATTTTACTTAAACAACAAATTTTGGAAAACATAGCTTTTCAATAGTTTAACAAAAATTTATTGGCTACATAAAATTTCATTGAGATACATTTTACCAACTAACTACGAGACATAAAATAAATGATTTATTTTCACTAAAATCTGTTAATATTATATGTAATGCAATACTCACGATAGTCAACATCGTAGTGGATAGTTGGGAAGTAGAGACAGACAGCTATATATACTTACATCTCAGCCTTGCCCCCTCCCTCACAACAGGCAGTTACTTCTCTTGTTAATAGGTAATTACTCAAAATTAATTAATGTTCAAAAACATTCGAGAAATTGGGCAGTTGAAGGAAATATACAAGGCTGAAATACTGTTAAATTATTTGCTATAGGTTTTGTTTTAGTCAATTTGTAAATTTTATTACTAGGATTCTTTCTGAGGATTTTAAAGTTATTTGATAGACAATTTCGTAAAATAACGAAAACATCAATATTTGCTTATTTCATAAAATATTTATTTTTAAAATTATTATTGTAATATTACATGTCATTCATTCATCATTAACATTAATTTCTCTTTTATTTTGTATATTCTCTCTCATAATGTCTGTTAATGCCCCTGATAATGTATTTGTTTCCCCTTGTTAATGTGTTATTTTATCCAATTTTGTTCAATGTTATATAGCATCCCATCACCCCACAGAAACATCATCCTATTTTATGTTACAATATAATATTTATGCAAATTCTCTCCATACCTATCCTGTACTCATCAAAAACCAACAATAATCATTTATTTAGAATAATATATAATTGTAAGAAAATTGCAATATAGTAATAACATCTTAAATATAGTATTATTTTTCAAAATTATCCAAAGAAAATCAAAATTACTGTGGCAAGTGTCATTCATGTAAATTAACCAGCTGTACATCACTTCAACAATGGACATGGACTTCCTGAGCTTCTACCATTGCCTCTCCCCAGATCCTGCCAACTCTTCACAGTGTGAACATCATTCTATTGGAAATTGTGTTTGATTTAAACTAAAATTCATAATCACAAAGTAAAACCTATATTTTAAATTTCTTATCATCCAAAAGTATTGGACAAGTGCATTGAAGAGTACCAATTTATAAGAAGACAGACACTCCAAATTTGGTAACCATCATCCATCTTATTTAACTAAGGACAAATTTAATCTTCATTGGACATTTAATCAGCATAGCCTAATAGGCCAAATTAACTTAACTCATCAAGACATACATATTTTAAATTGAACCTTTATTCAAAATTTAATCTTCAAATTCTATTTTATTTCATTAAATTCAGTGAAACCATTTGGAATCTTTCTTTGGACATTTAACATTATTATATTAATAGCATCATGAACCTAGCTTAACTTAAGTTATTTCAGAACAATAACTAAATTAAATTATTTGCATTTTAAAGAAGCCTAATATTATATCATTCGAACCGGCACGACCACCCCTCCCTGAATTAAGAGCTCATATTCAAATATTAATTAGTACTTTAGAAGAAACCAACCCAATAAGCCTAGAATAATATCATCCACTTTGGAAACCCCACCATTTTGAAAATTTACCATTGTTAACTTATCCTGTAGCTAATTCAACCAATAACTTATCTTATATTTGTATTTCATTAATAAATTATATATTGTAACATACCAAATCTCTTTATTCAATAATTCATATAGGCCTATTATAAGATTAAGATAAAGACTTACCTCATTAGACAGAAATAAAACACAAATTAGGAATTATCTTTATTAGGAAAGAAATGACTTTGGGTTCAATGTGGGCTAACTTATTAGCCAAAGGAATTTTGTAGGCCTAAGTTAATGAAAAGTCTATAGAAGCTTTATGGTGTGTAGCATTATACAAAAAGTAACTAAGAATACAACTGATTTCGTAATAATCTGTGAAAACATCTCATAGTACACGATTGTTTTACAAAATGTGTGATATGGATTTTAATATTCTGATAGTTTTCCCGTTGTAGTTGAACAGTTTCAATAATTAATACGATTTCATAGCATGAAAAGCCTAATTTTTATTAATCACTTTGGATTTAGCACTGAATATGTTATGAATATTATAAATTGGCTACTACGTGAATATTTTTCAAAAACAAAAACTGGAAAGGGTAAGTACTTTATATTGTTTACATCACAAACTCTTTCAATGATAAGCTTTATAAATAAAAAACAATATATTTAACGTATACTTTTGTCATATTAAACACAAAACCACAATGTATTAAAGTAAATTCATAACATAATGCAGTAATATATCATCGTGTCAAAATATGAATAAACAATAATGACAACGAGTAAAGTATCGCGTGATTGATATAATGACTATATTAACAGTTTAATCGATGCATTAAAAATCCAGTAACCTTTGGTAGTAAAATTGACCGATACAATGTTAAAAAAATATTAATCTGATTTATTTTATTATAATAAGTAAAATAAATACCCCCGCCGCAGCAAACCTGCCGACTAAGCGAATTTCCATTTGTCTGAATTGATTTTCAGTTAAATATATTTTAATAACATTAGGTTTAACGAGTACCTAGGTTTGCTGCTACAAGGAAACTAATAAAGTGTGTTTTTGAGTAAAATATTGATAGCTTAGTAGAAAATAAATAAATTTGCCAAGTTTGATCAAAATATATTCATAAACAAGCAAACTACAACATTTGACAATATTCTCCATAAGAATAACATGGGAATTTTAAATTTACAACTTTTTTAATTTTCTCCGTTACTAATAATCGAACAAAAATACTCTTATATACTAAATTATTTGTTTTTTTAAGCTCTTTAAAAAGGTCTAAAGATAAATTGGGAAATTTTGTGTTTTGAGGGTCAAAAGTGAGAAAAACCAATTTTTACCCCATAAAACCCCCCGTAAAGCCCCGTTCCCATGGTCCGATCATGCTGGTTCGCGAACTCATTTAAGTTTATCCCGCTTTACACCTTTAAACCAAATTTCATCAAAATCGGACAAAAATTACTCAAGTTATCGCGTTCACGGACGTATATATATATATATATATATATATATATATAAGTCTATATATATATACATATATAAAAATTTGAACGAATAGTGTTTTTGGCCTCTGGGGACATCAAAATGAAAAAGTAAATCGGTCCCGGGTCTAGGTCTTATCGTGCCACCTACGGTAATAGCTACTTCCCTATAGGGAAATTCGCTAAAAAGACTATGTTTTATGAAAACAATTTAGTATGGTCTATTCAAATTAAACAGGTATCCATGTTTTAATGATTCTTTACAAACAATCAATATAGAATGCAATTCAATTAAGTCGTTTATGAATGAAAACAAAATGTACACTAGTTGTGTTTGGTTTATGTTAACAGACAATAATTAATTGACAAATTCTGTTTTTTTATATCCAACATAGTGCAAAAAACTGCATAAAATAGAACTCAATTATTATTTATTCTCTAAATAATTGTTGTAAAATACCCTAAAATGAAACTTGCAAAGTTAAATCATTCGATATCAAATTATGAAGATTCGACAAAGTTCCTTCGAATCAGATATCTTTAGTGATCTAAACTGATTAAGCTCTGAGAGTCACAACAATACATTCAATCCAGTGTAATTTCTTTTCCTTCTTTGAAATCTATTCCCTTAACAAAGTATGGATGACGTTATTTCGTCGTTATTCGATTTGTTTCTAGGTTTCAATAGCTCTAGAACCTTCTTGTAATTTGAAAACAATTTTTTAGTCATTCACTTAAAAACTTGAGCTATCGACATCATGAGTTATTACAGTTTTTCTTGTCTGGCAAAGATTTAAAATAGTGCAAATATAGAATCCAATTGAATCTTTAGTTGACTTATTATTTATCACTTCTAGTCAAAGCGATCTGTAATATTTATATTCAACTTGTGATTCAAGAAACACAAGAATAAATATACTGAACAGTAAAAATAAGTTAATTCAATTAGTACTTTAGTTTTTCTTATCTATTTGTGTGACTTTAATGTTCATTAGGGGAAACATCTTAAAAACTGTTTAATAAAACATAGAAATTTAATCCTCAATTAAAGTAACGATGATCAATTCTGGATCAAGGAAATTTAGATAGAGGAGTTGTAAAGATTAATAATGAAACCCAAACGATACTTACTTTCCGTGTCCGGAAATCAGACATAGTTTTTCCAAAAACTAGCTACCGATATGGCTTTGTCATTCGTTTGTAAAATATAATCTAATGTGCAAGACTGGTCTAGGCGTGGGCAGATGGCCAGGATCCTGAACAGCACCACACGCACATAAGAAATGAAATGAAATGAAAAATCCTTGATTTTTTCAGGCAAAGTTAGGGCCACATGGCCCTTTCTTACACTTAACCTGACATTAAAAAAATAACAAAAATAATGCGACATTGGGATAACTTAATCTAATTAAACATAAAATATTTAACAATTCAAGTACCTACATATCTAAAAAAAACATACAAATTTAACAAATAGAAAAATACATTCACACACTCTCGCATACACCCATCAGCAAACGCGCAAAGTAACAGTAGCCCTAGGACACGCCAGCCGAGACCATCTTCTCAAAATAGAGATTTTTCAGTGCCGCCACAAACTGGGAACGTTTTTCAAGGGTCTTAATGTGTAGGCGTAGGCCGTTCCACAGACGACAAGCGGTAACAACAAAAGCCCTGCCATAAGCTGTGGTCACATGATGAGGTATACGCAATGTGATCGAAGAATAACGAGACATTCATGAACTACCCTGAGACACAAATTTAAAATCGGATTTGAAATATTTTGGGGAGCCTGTTTTCAAAATTGAAAAAAACCAATGACAACATTTTAATGAATCTTTGATCATTTAATTTCAGGATGTGTGCCTCAAGATGCCATAAGATGTTTTCTTCGTCTGGTAAGAGACCCCATTTCTGCATGTTTGTCTTGCATTTTCGTAACTCGACCCTGATTCGATTTAGGGTCTTCCACACCGTGTAATGCAGGCCTCCAGCAGGAGTCAGTTCCTCCCTGGATGGTATGGGAGGGTTATTCAACGTGGCCTCCCACCTTGCCACCCGATTGCTTGAGATTGATCCATCCAAGACTTGTGTCCGTGATAAAAAGCTCTTTCTGGACCGAAGCCGTCGCTCTGCAGGTTTGTGGCCGTGTAATGGCCACCCAAACGATAACACATTAATATATTTAAAATTTTATTAAAATAATTGAAAAATAATCATTTTAGATTGTAGAAATATCCGACTTCACTAGTTAATTGTGTCTAATAAATGTGCCCTTTGTTAATTTTAAACCGTTAGAAATCCCGTCACTTGAAATGTAAATACAACAATGGAAGATCAGCTGTTCGTGTGCCAGTTCCCGCCAGATCCCAGCTGATAACAGCCTGGTATTGTCAGCAAGGTTGTTAGTCATCCGAGGTATCCCTTGCATGACGAAGGACTCCAAGAATGCAGCATTACATTACCAGAGAGCTAACTCGATAATTTCAGAATCGTGTTTATGCTGGACACTTACTTTGTGAAGATTGTAGGTCTATATTTTTTAAATATCGATATGTAAAGTGTCAAATCGTGTGAAGTTTACATTGTAAAAGGCCATTTCATCTATGCCACTCAACCTAAGTACCTAAGATAATTATTTTAAAGCCAAAATTTACACGCGCATGTACAATTTCACATATCGCAGGGTAATCATGGTGGAATTACAATCATGGTGGTTTTTTTTTTATTTACAGATTACAGCTGGTTGTTCTACAGCTTCTGGAAGTACGGACATTTTTAATATAATTTTCACTTGGTTACTTATACAGGGTGTCCATAAAAAACGTTTCAGAGCTTTGGGAAATGAATCCTCATACAAAAAAGGAAGAAAAAGTTTATGTGAAGGTATGTCCGAAAATTCATATTTACCCAGATATCCGCCATTTTGTTTTTTATACAAAACTATTTTTATCTATGAAGTTTTTTATTCGATTATTATGAAATTTGGTAAGCATGTTAACATTAACAAGACATATTATAGAAAAATAATAAAGTGGGTCCGATTGTAAATTTCAAAATGGCGTCCGTTTGAATTTTTATAACCTAAATAACTCAAAAACGGCTAATTGTACTTAAATATCCAACACTGTGAAACAGTGTTAAGAATACTTTTTTTAGCATTTTCTCTTCCCTATCAAACAGTACCAAGATCAAGATAAAAAAGATCGGACAAAATGTAACTTAAATACAGTATAACGTTTTTGGTGTAAAACAATAGGCAAAGTTAGCCGGGAACACTTAATTTAGCCTGATCTATCATCTAAGAAACTCTCTATTTCAGTGATTTGTCGTCCGATATTCTTGATCTTGGTATCGTTTGATACCAAATCAAAAATTCGAAAAAAAGTACTCTTGTCATTTGTTTATAAAAATAGTCGTTTTTGAGCTATTTAAGTTGTAACAATTCAAACGGCCGCTATTTTAAAATTTAAAATTGGACCAACTTTATTATTTTTTTCTATTGTAGGTCTTCTGTATGTTAACATTCTTACCAAACTTCATAATCATCAAATGAAAAACTTGACAGATAAAAATATTTTTGTATGGAAAACAAAATTGTGGATCTCTGGGTAAATATGCATTTTCAGACATAATAGTTAGTATAACATAGTAGATATAAATTTAATTGTAGCTAAGCTTTTTAATTGTTGTCCCCACCTCACTTAATCTTTCGTTAACTTTAAAATTAACCTCTTACTTTGTGAAAACAAGTGGATTTCAGCTAACCCTTCAAGAGTCCGCATACTTTAAACAAAGCATCAGTAGAATATTGTTGACATTATCACAATCAAGGAGGATATCTAACGGAAATACAACCAATTACAGTTGTGCTTTCCCAAGCCTTGGCCGAGTCCACCACTCTGTTGCAACATGCTGGACTTGGCCCTTGGAACACGGGATGTACTAGGGTACCGAGCTTGGCTGGGAGAAGGACACTAGTTTGTGTGTGTTACTCAGCGAACACACTGTGTTCGCTGGTGTTACTGCATCCAGTTTCTAGAGTACACTACTCTGTACTAAAATAGACAGAATGTAATTTTTGTCTGAGATTAGGCACAGTTACCTAGTTACATAAAAACCTTCTAAATAGCAAAATGGACTATGAAATACTTTAAAAAAGGCTTCTATAGAGGTTTACAAGCTTTGAAATTTGAGGTTAGTTTTTTTACTTTGTTTAGTGCCTTAAATTACCACGTGTTATTTACCAAATCAATAACTAATTTTCTCAGATTAACAGGTAATGGAGTTTAACTCTTTGGCTGCTTCAATTTAAGTACATTGAATATTCATCACACACTTAATACATAAGTTTTATTATAAGTCCTTATTTAATTTTGTATTAGATTCAAAAATGTGTTGGCTAGTCTCAACTCTAATAACCATATTTTATTGCACTATAAATAAATATTGAACACACCTCCCAAGTGTAAAAGATTCAATTTTAATACCACAAAATAATCTTAATAATGAGTAAATGTACAAAACTATAAACCTCTTTTTACCTTACTATCAAAAGTGTGAAATACTGGAAGTTAAATCATTTGAATGGTAAAAAAAATAAAAGTAAGATATTATGTAAAAAACCTCTATAAAATTTCTGTTATAAAAGGTCTCTGTTTTGAATATTGCATATTTATTTTAAAGCTCTTATCTTCTCTTATAATAAACTAGATATTACTAAACATTATTCTTACAAAAGCTAGATGGATATTTTCCCTTGGCCTGTAAAAGTAGTAAATAGGATTGTAGCAGTCATTTAACTTTAAAAGCTAAAAGTTCGAGAAAGATAGCATTTTCTTGACCTGATTTAAAATTATATTTGACGTGAAATAGGGATCTTTTAAGGTATATAACTCGAGAAGTCTGTACTAAGTCTTTTAAAAGCACTCTTCAAAGTCTCGTTTCCTTCTTTTACCAGATTATAACTATGAGAATGTCAATATATTTCTTAGTCCAAGTTTGCCTCATCTGTTTATTTCTAGTGACTATCTGGGAAAAATGCATTTATTGTACCATATTTATTTGTTGCATTGAATTGTTGGTATATTTTACTTGAATATTATTGTTTTGCACGATTGAATTTATAACCACCAAAGCCATAAACCTCTAAGGTATAAAAGGTAGAAAGCAAACTGAACGGGGGTTTGTTGATTCATACGTTTCTATGACATATCAACAAAAAAAATTCAATTTAATAATACTGCATGAGAATGTGTTAAGTTTTGCAAGTAGCGATTTAGTCAATTTATTATTTTCCTCTCTAAAATAAGTAGGCCTACGGTACCGTGTTCAAGGGCCATACCTTCTAGACCATATTTTTAAGCTAATCAATTACCTAAATTATTGTTTTGTTGTTATTTGAAAATTATAAATTTAGAGCATAATTCCCTCCAGTTAAGAATATATCTTTGAGGTAACCCGTCTAAATGCTTTCATTACTTTTTGTAATAATAGTTTGATAGTTAGTTTATTGTTTAGTTGTGGTTTGTTTATTGATTAACTAGCAATACTGTACTACTAATAAGTAGCATAATTAATTATTGTGCTCCACAAGAACTAGTTCCATGTAGTTGGGGTGTTAGATTACTGGAAAATATAACTAAATAAACGGCTTAGTAACTACAATTAATATCCCATTTGGAAAACCAATATTTGATAACGATTCGTCGTAGAGTGCGCGTAACAGTACACTAAACCTTTATAATAAACTTAATGACTTCATTTGCGTTGTGTTGGTTAGTTAAAGGTTCCAGAAATTAAACCAGAAAGTAAGCCATGCACTTTTAAATTTGTATCCTTGTTTTAAATTAACGCAATGGAATGAATCCGTCAAGTGTATAAGATTGTTTCGTGTAGGTAGGATCGAGTCATCTCCACAACGGCCGAAGTGCTAATGTATCAACGATTTTTGCAGTAGGCATTAAATAGTCTACTTAAAATGCTTTACGATACCTAAATATAGTAATCCTTTGTTTCTATTTTGGCAACTAGTTTCAATTCTACTGAACCATCATCGGGCCTCAAGGTTATGTGATTTTCGGTTAGGTGATCACTTAATTTGAAGGTCGTTAACAGAGTTCAATAATTAAAACTTACAAGAGACACAAACGAGACATTTCTTCTTATACTTATAAAGTCTTATAATCTACTTATAGGTAGAGTGTAGACTCCACTTCAGGCCGGACACGTTTGTTTTTGTCAATCTTCCTTCGTGTGTGTTTCGTGTTTTATGTAACCGTATATTTTTATTCTATGTTTTCGTTTCTCGTATATTATATTATATTTATTGAACCCTGTTAAGGACCTTTAAATTAAGTGATCACCTGGCATCTTGAGGTCTGATGATGGTTCAGAAGAGCCGAGTGTAATTGCCAAAACAGCAACAAAAAATTACTATATGGAGGTATCATAAACTATTTTAAGTATATTACAGTAATCCAGTGGCTTAACAACCCTTTGGAAATTAAATAGTGTAGGCTATTTAAGTAAAAAGAGTTTCTTCCGTAAATACCATGACAAATACATTCAATTAGGTTGTCTAGAATCACAATCATCACGTATAAACACACTTGTTCGGACATTATAGTCTGCTTTGCCTAGAGCATAATTTGTCCGAATAGCCAATAGTTGTGAAGGACGTTAGCGTTCATCTCAAGAAAGTTAACCCGATTACACAACATGTTAACGTTTGACGTGTCTCGTGTAGTGTGACTGTGTGAGCGTGTAGAGTGTAGATTGAAACACACGGGTGTTGCTCACGTGTGTGTGAGGATCACGTGAGAGCCTCGGCCTACGCGACATGTGACGTGCTCGCCTACTTCTATCTGCCTCCGCCACGGCTTCTATCAAACTCTACTGTCACTAATGTAATTAAATTGATCTCATGTAAGAAACTTTATGTTTAAATGAAATTTGTTGTCAATTTAAAATGAATATTACACTTAATTGAGTACTACGACTATCCGCAGTATCCTGATAATTAGACCAATTCGTATATACCAAAGCAAAAATGTGATTCGGATTCCACTATAAATTGTAGGTCCCTTAGTTTTCATTAACTGTATGGGCTATTAATTGACAGCTGTGTCTATGGATTGTCGGCCTTAGTCACTAACAAGACTACAAGATCGCAACACTCATCCTAAACTCATCTCCATTCTAACTTGGCTTAACCTACGGTCACCATTTAATAAGAAAGTTTAAAGTATAAGTATAATTTAAGTAGTATTTTGTTTTCAGTGAAAGTTGGCTTATCCATTGACCTATACCGACGCGTGAAGAGATGAAAAAATGGTTGAGCATCATGGCATCTACTCAAAATCTGCACAGACTCTAATCAATGTTACACGATGTTGTGACAAGTAAAACTGTGGTACTGAAGATTAGAAAACTTATGAATTATTTCCAAGCCAAAAAATGTTATTCTACGTTTATTCATGCCCCAAAAGCAAAGAAATGTTAATATTGTAAAAATGTAGGTGAAATCTCGGTCTGGTCAAGCATGGTTTTACTCAGCTGTTGGAATATTTTTTACGCCCAGAAACTTTTGAATCACTCCGCCCAAAAGGTTTGTATATTATTATTTGTAAGTATTGAATGTATTTAACGATGAAAGAACTGTTCATCTTGATCCTCTTAATGTATGAGATTGAACTATATAACCAAAGACTAATTTGCATGTCCACTGTTTAACTAATATTCGCTATCATTGTAGAAACACGGAAACAGTTATATTTTAGGTACACAATTAAATAAATAACACCCTACTTAAGTACAAAATTTAATGTAGTATAAAAATATAAATTCAATTCTCTTGACATTAGCATTTCACTTTTCACTTTCTTCGATCTCCCTCGACGTTGTTTGCTAAATCTTCTCTTTCATCTTTGGTCATCAAGTAGCTTTAGCGGGCAATTTGTAAAGGGGTGGGGGATGTTTGTGAACAAGTAGGAGTATAGCTTTGGAAGTGGTGGGAGTAACAGGAGTAGTGGTGAAGGGATAGCACTGGAAGTGGGGGAAACTTCTTTAGTCTGGAGGGCAACTTATGAAGTGGAAGAGGTAGCTTTAGAAGTGGTGGGGGTAGCCGAAGTAGTGTCCGTGGTAGAAGGGGAGGGGCTTGTAGACCAGAGGGGCGACTACTGGTGCAGGGATGATGGTCTTGACCACAGGCACGCTGTGGTCTACCTTGTGGAAGTACGAGTAGGAGGAGGCCACAGGCTTGTGGACCACCACAGGGTAATGATGGTAGTCCAGGGGGATGAACCCAGCGGAGGCGACGGCCACGAGGGTAGCGAGCAAGACCTGAGGAAAAATCACATATTAGTTGAGAAAAATGCCATTTCATATTGCTGTCAGGGATAGGTTTATTTATGTCTCTTAGAGGGTGGTGTTTTTAATACAACTTTTTTAAATATAGATTTTATTTCTCATTTTGTGAACAAAGTAAGAGTGGATGACAATACGATTATAAAATACTTTAATTATGGTATGTACAAAGATTCAAATTTATGCAATGTTCTGCAAGTTGCTCTGGTTATGATTTGTATTTCAAATAAAACAAGTTAATTTATTAAAATTAAATAAATTCATTTGATCATATTCCAAGTTATTTTAATTTCAAGGGCACAGCACTTGTTTAGTTAGTAAAATCTTTTCTCAACTAGAATAGAATGTAATCCAGTAAGAAGGCAGATAAGTAATTTAAGTATCGTTAAATACTTTTATTAATTGCGGCATGTAAAATAGTACATTTAATGTAAGTGAACGGTGGGACGTATTGCTAGTTTTTTCTTTCTGAAAACGTCGAAAGAGTGTACCAGATTCTAAGTTGATGTACTTTTTTTATCGTAGTATTTGACATATTTTTAGTAAACTGTAAAATATAGAAGTATTAGTTTCCTTTTTAAATTATTCCTTGAATTCCTGATTTATTTACTTATTTTTTAAACCAGTTACTATATAAAATGCATGTATAAATTTCATAAAATAACTTTAAAAAATGCATAAGGAATCTAAAGGTGCAAACCTTACAAATGTAAGGTAATGATGTAATGATGTAGTTCATGATTTTAATTTTTTTCTATCCAAAAATATATTTTTGTTTGAATTCACTTCTAAAGGGGCTTAAAGAATGAATGAGAATAATTGCCGTAAAGATGTTCTCACTGAAAATACAATATTTCGAAGAAGGTAATACATTAAGGTTGTCTACTTCCTGTATCATAAATAAATGGGTGGTTAAACCTCTCAAAAGGTTCATTCCCTTTGTACAATATTGGCCACATGAATGCCTTGAACATGGTACTTGGTTTTGACGAATAGGTAATCTTGGTTTGAGTTTAAACTTCATGTTGAAGACTATCTAAATTTATTCAGCACTTCAATCAACTTCATTCATTTTCACGAAGCTATTAAAACTATCATGAGCTCCAGTTTTTAACAGTTTTTACTGAAACAAATATAATAGTTTTATGATTGCCTACCAAAATATAAAACAGAAGCTAGAATTACTAACTGTTATCTGAGAATCATATTTAATCTATACACTTATATGTTTATTAAAACGTAAATATTTTAAAAGTTAGTACACAACATGTTGGTTAGCACTTGAATTCGTCTGCCCACGTACAAGAGACATAATTGATTATACATGCAGATTAAAATAATCAAAAGTAGTTTTACGATGAATCAATAGTTAAAACACTTTTAAAATGTTTTACCTTATGTTTGACAAGGTGTAGCTGACGGGTTTCAATGTAAAAATTGTCAAGGTATAACGTCGAGTTATTGTTTTAACTTGATAAAACAGGATGCTGTCACTGCCCATCATATAAAAAACTCCTTTGCTAATTTTGAGTAAATACCATTAATAGTCAGTTTTTAAAACTTTCAATAGACAGATTGGTTTTTTAATTTGTGCGTTAAATAATTTTAACATGTATTTTTTTTAAATGCCAATAATTAGTAAGTACAATGGAATAGTCAATAAAATAAACAGTAATTCCAATGATGATTTCAAGAATTAATTTATATTTATTGTGATAAATATAATATTGAAAAAAGGAAAACATAACATTAGTTATACAGTATAACAGTCATTATTAAATTAACGTCCTATAGAGGCAACACACTTTAGTCTGAAATATTACTAAAATATAGTACACTACTTTCAGTGCAAGTCACTGTGCAGTGTGCATACCATTTCGAGCACTTGTCTTTACTACATCTATAGAAAGATTTTAACCGTTTACAAAGAAATACCACTAATTACTATTTTTAATATTATTCTTGAAGAAATTGCGCAAGAAGATGTTTGTATAATACACCATAGTTATTGGCAAATATGAATAAAATGAGTATGGTATGTAGCATTGTTACAGAATTAGGGGTTGATCAACATGCAGGGTATAATTCTAGCCTTACAATGTTAAGAGGTGTTTTATATACATACAAAGCTTTAAGATTATCGATAAAGATTATTAATAAAATAAAAATAAAGACAAAAATATTTAAAAAAATACACAGCTATGCGGTTGTATAGTCCGCCACGTAATCTGAAATATTTAGTTACGATCACTATTTTTGGGGGTTTGAAACCTAGCCAGCTGCCTTTGACAATCGGCTTATTTATTACTGGATTTTTAAATTAATTTAATCTTAAAATTAATCAATCAAAAATTTAAAATTCTAATGTATGCACAACTCATCCTAACTTCAAAGTATTTGCACTATATTGTGTGTAGGAGGGGCCGAATATCAAATTACATTTAACAGAAAAAATAATTAATCAAAATGAAAAATTTTAAATTTTGCAAAACCAGCTGATCTATTTGACAGTACTCACCAGCTTGATCATGATGACAGTGGTGGGTGGAATGGCAGACACTGTGCCAGTAGCCCTATATAGCTGTGGTATCTCCCCATGAATCTATTGTACGGTTGCTTAAGATCCCATTTCCCATGGTAACGCAACGTAGCTCGTGCCTCCTCTCACGACGTTCGTGGGAGTGATAGGTTCGACACTACGTACACACACGTACATGTACGTACACGTACGCACACACATACGACCGGGGCGTGTGGCAAATTACACGTTCTAGGAATTTCGGTAGAGTTCTACAATTTGGCTCCGTTGTGAAATCGGTTTTGTAATCTGAAGTGGCTGGTTAAAAATGGATTAGAAATTATCATAAAGGAATAGAAAAGGATAATAAGATAACAATTGAGCGTAGGCATCACCCAAGTTTTACTTCAAACAAGGGATTTATTTAGCCAGAACAGAATATAATAACAGATTAAAAAAAAAATCAGTTTCATGATAAGATTGTAAGGGGGAAATATCTTATCAGTTGACATTATGGAAACCAACTTAAAATGTCCTATTCCTATTTTTTTACGGCAAACACAATTTTTACAGTAAATTTTACATTGTGATACATGTGACAAGATAAATTTTTTACATGCTGATGAATTTTTTGTGGTTACATAGGATATATGCAATGAAGAATTATACAATGAAAATAACCTGCCATTATAATAACAATGAAGTTTAATAGCTGGATTAAATAACATGTTTGGCCATAAATAGATCTACGAGGATGCACCAACTAGTTTAATAACTAAACTCAATTTATAATATATCTACACAGTACAATAATCTATATTACGTAGCTAAATTTGGTATTACGTTGTCCCTGATTTGGTATATTAG
This sequence comes from Macrosteles quadrilineatus, assembly GCF_028750875.1. Taxonomy (NCBI): domain Eukaryota; kingdom Metazoa; phylum Arthropoda; class Insecta; order Hemiptera; family Cicadellidae; genus Macrosteles; species Macrosteles quadrilineatus. The sequence goes on along the minus strand of NW_026542602.1, from coordinate 102,873,646 downwards.
TAGTATTGTTTGTATAGGTAATAAAAGATTTGAGAAACATTGGGGCCTTCGAGGAATTATCTGATTAGGGATTAACATTTGAAAAGACTCTCATTATATTATGCTTAAAAAGAAAAAAAAAAATCCAATAAAGCGGACAATCATGTTTTGCTGAACAGTATAACTAAATTAACAAAATTTAAGTTCGTTACTGATCTTTTATTTTTGGTCCTTGAGTCAGTCAAATAACAGATTGTGGTTATATGTAACAACGTTTACGAGTGTTTTGTGAACATAAGAACTTAGTACAAATATTTAAAAGAACTAATTATTATTTACGTTTTTTCGGTTGAATAGCCAATGGAAATGTTGATAAATTCATAAGTATATAAAAATTCAAATTGCATATAAAATTCAACACTTTTGTTGGAGAGATCTGTACAGCTGCTCCAAAAAAGGTTCTCAGAATTTTAACATCATCTATTTCTGAATACACTAAGCACTGCTGGTCTATTTTCGAGGACCAGCAGATACACACCATCTTCTCATCCTCCTTAAGAAACATGAAGGTGAATATTTTAAAAGGGAAAACCAGCACAGCTACAACACCAGAAGACAGCCTTGATATGCCACGCTGTCACTTGGGTCGTGCCATAGCAAAGAAAACATATGTTTTCTGTGACCATAGCCACCTCTAATACACACTCTGTGTAGTAGCAAAGGCTATGGTCATACCTGCAAATGCTATCTTTGCTCTGCACAAGTTTTAAATACCCACCAGTGCGAGTGTGTGCAATGGAACTACTTAAAATTTTAATGTTGAATCTCTTGTAAATAGGTCACTATACTCATAGGGGGGACTTACTGAGGAACCAATTTTACAATCTTAGTCCAAAATGTCAATATAAATATTGTAAATATTTGTAAAGCGTAAATCATGTTTTATTGTCAACATGTAAGAGTATTGAAGCAATTTATCCGACATCGTCGGTCAAGGATAAAGGCGAGAGTATTACAAGTAAGTATCAAAAGATCGATTACAGTTACAAACGATTTTAATATCTATTCAGTCACATACATCTATGCATAATCAAATGCAATGATGTAGGTTGGCGAAGATGGCACGGCTCGTCTATTAAGGTTGGATGTCGGGGTTTCAATTAATTCAAGAGGTCCTAGTCCAAATCCAATTAAACGCTAATTTCCTATGTTATACCCGTGATTAGATAGTTGATAAAACACGGTAATTTGAAGGTCTAACAATGTTGTAAAAAAAAATAATGTTGTTAAAAGTCTGTTAGATGAGGGGGACTGCATCCTTATTTGGTATCCCAAAAAAAACAAAAAAAAAACAATAAGAACATTACTTGTCAACATAATCGTAATGCACACCACAAGTAAACTTGCGAAAGAGACAGACAACATAATTTAATGAGAATAATGTAAAACGTTTTATTGAAAATTCCACACTCCATTCCGCACGGGTTCACAATGTCTTTTACATTAGCGTGTTAATGGAGTTCTTAAGAAATGACTATTTCATAGAGCTGAATAAATTTCCTTTAATGTTAAATTTCCTGTAGCAGATGGACTCAAAACACAAAGATATTTATCCATTAAAAGCAATGTAAAGTATTCTATCAGTAATATCGTTCGTAAATATGTATTTTGATAACTGATTTCCTTGCTTTAATAATGCTTGGTACAACTTCAAGAAACATCTTTTATAGCTACGTATAATGAAAATAGCTCGATTTTGATGTAAACATAATTGTAGGTTTAAATACTTCATATTCTGGACTTAAAAACTTAGGTAGACTCAGGTAATTTTAGTGTCAGTTGGAGATCAAGTAGTATAGATGTATTTTATGTTTCAAATAACTGCCCCTAGTTAATCTTTAAACCAGAAAATTATGGTATATTGCTTGTGTTCTTTACTTCTAAATTTGTTGGGAGCAGCCATTTCTAAACATGTTTAAGAAACAATGTCAAAGATCCGAACCGTCACATTTAAAAATACATAACATATACATACAGACTGTTCCAAAAGTCCCGGACCGGTTTAATATTTTCTAAACGACAATAGATAAATCAATTATATTTGGTACATCAACGCCACACATAAAAATATACTTTTTTAAGGAAATATCAATTTTCTGTCAAATCATGGGGACGTCCCGCAAGGAGTCAGAAGGAAATCTTACTGGTTGACATACATCAAATTAAAGGTCTTTACCAGCAGAATATAATGCCGCAAATCTGAACTCAAACGGACAACCAAGTCAAGAATGACAGTGGTTCAAAGATTCATTTAATTTGCATTGCTATTATACGCTTAAACCTCAGGGGGCACAGCCCTAGGAATCGGAAGAAAATTGTTAACGTAAGCATAGGTCGATATACACATAAAATTAAAGGTCTTCACTAGTAGATTACGATGCCGTAAATTCAAGCTCAAAAGAACGCCTGAGTAAAAAATGGCAGTCGTTCAAAGATTCAAAATGGCGGATTCAAGAAATATTTGAACGGCCGCCATTTTGCGCAGAATCAACCTTTAGAAGTGTGGTTTGCGGCATTGTATTCTACTAAAAAAGGCCTTTCATTTGATGTGCATATTGACCTATGCTCCTATTTAAGATTTCCTTCTGACTCCTTGTGGGACGTCCCCATGATATGACAGAAAATTGATAGTTCCTTAAAAAAGTAGATTTTTAGGTGTGGTGTTGATGTGCAAATTCTTATTGATTTATCTGTTGTAGTTTAGAAAATATTAAACCGGTCCGAGACTTTTGGGACAGTCTGTATAATATAGTTTAACTAAATTAGTTTATTGGCAACTCTATTTAAAACAGTCTTATATGTGTTTGAATAATATGGTAAAACAATAATTATTAATGGTTGATTCCATCAGTCATTATTAGTTTTTGTATTTTTGTTTCAATTGACGCAGCCATCAATACATTTATCATACAAAGATCAAAGATTGAACGAAAATTCTAAAAAAGACACACGACCTTGGTTAATACGCTGCAATTCTAGTGTCTAGTAGATTTAATTTATGTAAGCTATGTTCATGTTTCTGGACCTCTAATTCAGAAAATGGTCAAACAGATTACTGAGTTCTAACATTAATATTGCATGGTTACAAGAGCTGGATTTGTCTGTGGTTGAAAAGATTAGGTAGCAACAATGAGCTAGAAACACAACTGGGGGTAGCACTGAATGAAAGAATAATTGCGAGATTTTGTATTAAGGGATAAAATACATTGTACTTAGTACCATTTAACTAGGGGAAAGAGGTTTGTAGGATTGTCTGACATACATAAAACCCTTAGTTATTTGATCTTATTCCCCTAGTTAGTACCGACATCACACATTTTTATAACGGCTCTATTTTCTAGCAGAGTTGCATTGCCAGTACTAACTGCAGTGCTATTTACAGCTCATTAGGTAGCAATGCACACGTCATTTGATTAACCGTTTATAGCAAATATTTCCAAAGCTTCTATTGAAACTCCATTTTAAAACAAAGACTCTTAAAAACTAACCACCTTATAGCTCGTTGCAAAAGTATTATTGTAATGTAAAAAGAGGAAATAACAATAATGGTAAGATCTCCATGGAGTCCTATGGTATGATAATAGATACTATTGAGAAAATAGTTGTGGACATACAAATCAGCTTCTCTCCTCACACTTACGTTACATTCTGTGTAATCTGTTGAGCTCCTCAGATTCTCACAAGTGTGAACTGATGCCTGGACGTGTGAGATTCCGTAGGAAAAGGTGAAATAACAAATCATTATATCAAAGCATTACATGTTTGGTTGTACAATTTCATCATCGAAGGATGATTCACATCAGATTCAATTTATTTCATTTCAGGGTACCATGTATCAACATAAGGGTTATAGTGATAGAATATTTTTTTCCTACAGTCACCCGACAAAGTTGGCTTCCTTGTACTGTTTATAGTACAGAAAGCTGCTAATTGCTGCATATTTATACTTTGCCGTACGGTTTATACTTTGTCGTACGGTTTATACTTTGCCGCACATCAGGATTCCAACGAAACAACACAAAACAGCGTGGTTCTATTATGCACGTAATCCGTGTACGCTTGAAAATAGGTTGGCAACACTTAAAGATAATAATACTATGAGCAGCTGATTGACTATTATAACTACGATTTAACCTGTCATTTCGTGTTTATAGTTTAGGTATTTCTGAACTTTCTGGACTTTTCTTTTAAACGTTTTTAAAACATTCCTACGATCTTAATAAACAAGAAAATACCTTTAAAGCATTTTTTTTAGGCGCGGAAACCACTTTATATTACAAAAACATACGGAACTATATTCTCAAAACGCGGAGCACATTTCTTGCCGAGGAAAAATAGCGGAGTTGTACGGACCGCGGGTACTACTTTCTCTAGGGCACTTATTTGTGTTGCCAGCTGAACCTAAAAACGTGTTGTATAGTGTTTGAAAGACTAATTATTTATATGCTTTATAGTGACTGTAGGAAAAATATAATGTGTAACACGAGTGAAAAAGGCCTTTTCTGCACTCGAGATCATTCCGCACTCGCCTGCGGCTCGTGCGTAAACATTGCTCTCGTGTGCAGCAAAGTGCCACTTTCACCACTAGTTACACAAATAACTATTTTTAGCACTAAAACAATGAATAATAATTTGAACACTGTGCTTGCTCTCAGGTTCTTCACTTGACACTATTTACCATGAATGTACTACAGAATCACGTTTGGTATTGCATAACATTATTTGTTACAATTGGCTAGGCGTGGTGATATAGTATCTAGCTCTCCCTGTTTCCTCAACATCCCCTATAAAGATTATTGTCATACAGGTGTTCATACAGGTGTTTTCATACAAAGGTTTTATTTTGCCGATCTTTCCTTATCGTTTAATGTACTACATTCAACACAAAATACACTTTCAGCTCGATATAGGTATCTTGTTAATAAACAGTAGCTAGCTCTCCTAGTTTTTTCAGCATCCCATATAAAGATTATTTTCATACAGGTATTTTACAACAAAAAAGGTTTCTTTTGCCGATCCTTCCTTATCGTTTTATGTACTGCATGGAAGACAAAATACTTTTTAGCTCAATATAGAACTCTTGTTAATAATTAATTGTTTTACTTAAGGTGACTGTAAATCGTCAGCGTTGATTTACATCATTTGTTGTCTCTTCGTTATAACATCCTTGGGCTGTTAAAGGTAATTGTTAAGTCGATTTGTACATATTTCAAGCATTTGAGAAGGCAACATTTTGTTATTTTCTGGCCTTGGGTTATGACAGAGAAAACTAATACGTTATCTCCTTCGTGCTTAGTTAACTTTCCCTGCATTTTCTGCATGCCAATAAGAAAAGTTGATATTTTCCAAAAACCATACCCGTTGGGGATCCCGAATTGGGTTTAATATGATCAAACCTTGGGCTGGAATATATCTTTGATAACAATAAAACTCAAATATTTGACTCAAAAACAGAAAGTGGAGGTGTGTAGAATAAAAAAATCTATTAGGAACGAATAATATATAATAAATAAGCAAGTTGAGTGGGTAGAGTGGCGGATGTCTTTGGTCGGATGGATGGTGGTCGTGGTAGGTCAGTGCCAGCCGTGGTGGTGGTCGTGGTGGTCGTGGTGGTGGTGGTCGTGGTGAGGGTCCCACCAAGGGTTCCACGCAGGCCACGCAGGTTTCACCCACACAGGGACACTGTGGTCCACCTTCCACACACTAGCGTACGACGTAGCTACAGGGTGGTGGTGGTGGTGATGGTGCTGGAATCAGATATTTATTTCAGAATCGTTTACTCTCTTCTTGATACGATTTGGTGATTATTAAGTTGTAACGTATAATGTAGAATAAAGCCTTGTGACTAAGACTTGATGTTCCCTTAGCAAACCATACAATAAAATCACCATCATGAAAGTTAACTAAGCCAGATTCGTTATGTCAAAAATGTAATAAATTTTTAACTCAATTAATTTACTGATATTGTGCCACTTAAAAAATTTAATTTGTGTAAAATTAAGATGAATGAATGAATGAATGAATTTGTCAGAGAGCCAGATGCTTTCTAGTTCTTAGGTTATTGGTAAGCATCCACACTTAGTATCCTCAATTATAAATCACCAAAGTTTTTAACCCCTCACACGAACTTTAAAATATAATCTTGTCAGAAAAAGTAAATGTATGATAATGATTTGTAAAACTATAAATATAAAATTCTTTGGATTCAATGTGAACGAGGCTTTATTTTATAAATCAATAGCCTTAACCCCTAACCCGATAAATTTTAGAGTTGTTACAACAAATGAATAGTTACCCCGTAGTCCTCCCAGCCCGTCCAAGGTACCACTGAGGCCGACGCGGATGCCACAATTAGGCCGAGTATTATCTAGAACAAAGAAATATATTACAGCTAACAATACTGCAGACTGAAAAAGCATGCTTTCATAGAATCGTTAGTCAATAGTTAAAGGTAGTTAAGTATCTAGATGAGAATTTATGAGAATATATCTTATTTTAATTAGGTCATACAGTATAGAAAAATATTGTGTAAGCACCGTCACTTCTTCCGTAGGATGGATAATATAAATAACAAATGGTATCAGCAATCTAACTCACGCGTTCTCAGCTTGTCTAAACAGTTGTTAAATAATGTGTATCCATTTAAAAATGGAATCCTCAATTAAGAAAAAAAAAGATAAATCCTCTTCACTGAAGCAACCTTTGGACCAAACTGTAATGCTAGTTTTAACACTTTATCCAAATCTGTAACTGAATCCGACCAATTTCACCAAAAGATAAATAAACAACAGAGCCAGCTGAAATCTTCCAAGACTGAAGCAACAGCTGATTTGAATTTGCCAAGCCACATAAACTACTTTAATCGCCGTGATGCAACAATGAATAAACAGCTGATTTCTTCTATGCCAAAAAGCCACTACAATCGACTAGTTGCTGCGTGACGGTGGTCAGCTTCACGGTGCTTGTCAGGACCCAGATTGCCGCCAAGATTGCCGCATTTCCCGCCATTCTCACGCCCTTGTGCCGCCTCGTAGACGCCGTCGCCGTGACGAACTCACGTCAATTTATTGTCAAACTTAGCATCTTGAGTTGAGTCCAAACAAATAATGATTTAGTATCTAATATTACAGCAGCAGAAGAAACGTAAACCCAACACCCATTTATACATTAGTTATATTTATCTCCAGTGTAGGCTACCAGTAAGGTTACTTGAAATGTAGGAAAACCCTAGATTAAAAAACTATTCATATAAATGAGTATTCGTAGTATTATGCTGATTTATTAACATCAGCAATACAAATGAAACAATGTGTAACATTTATCCATGAATATGACAACTGTTCATTCCTTTTGTATGTTCAACAGAATATTACACTAATTAGTGTTAACCTAATAGGCTCAAGGTGGCCTTGTGGATTGAAAGAGATGCCTTGCTGACAATCAGGCAATTTGTTTAACAATAACCGGGTAACCTTAAGTACCTGGGCTGCATACATAGGCTTGAGTCGACGCACAAGCCTCACGGCAAGAATACGCCTATCTGTAGATCTAAACTTGCTCTACCGTTCAGTTCATTATGTTATATTAGACAATCAAACAGTATTAAAAAAAAAATATGAGGGGTTTCAATCGTGTTTTTACAGGTATGCATTGTGAAACCCACTGGGTAGTATTTAGCTCGGCTTAAATACTAAGCAACCCTGATGATTGGTCAAGAAACAGAAATAAAACTCCGGAGCGTTGATTGCGTATGTTACTGTCCTGATACAAACATTACAGTTTTGAAATAATGTAGGTAAATATAAAAAGTGTTACCCCTTTCTGGGTCTTATATCAAGTTAAGATGAGACATAAGTTATAATCAAAGTAGTTTTGAAAAATTAGTTACATACAAGTAGTTATTTTAACTCAAACTGTATTGTGCATTCACATATTTGAATTATGGGTTACTGGATACATTCTCCTTTTATATACTGTACTATCTAGCATTCTCAATGTGTTTGAGAATGGATAATGTGTTTACATTTCTATGATTTGCATGTTTATTTTTTGTTTGTTTTACTTGCAAAATATTGCTCCAATTTGGGGGGGGGGGAGACACTGCCAATTGTACACAATTCAAGAGATTATCATGATCATGTATTGACACTAATTTTACTCTAGAAGAGCTAAACAATAATATTTTATATTGAAAAAATGTATCGCTTCGACATCTAAATTAATTAAACCATGTATAATATGTCGAATTTAACAACAATTTCAAAATCGCATTCCATAATTCTACAGATGGATTCTGACCTGAATAATATAAACAGCTGTTTGGCTACATGATTTAGATTAAATATAACACCATAGTACTGACCGCATCCAACTTTGGTAGGCTGTTAGAAGTATTATTCTCTTTGCTCGGCCTAAGACATTAATGTGAGCTACGTCCAGTTTAAATAGAGGGTATTTAATTTGTTACCTTTTAGCTCTTGGTGTTTTTCCAATTGTTAAAGCCATTTAAACCAAATTCATCATTCTGTAACTAAACAATGGATTGTGGTTTTGTATTGTATCCAAATAGTAATGTAGGTAATAACATTGATAGATACGTTTAATAGAAGACAACATATAGTAACCATTATTGAACTCACACATCACCAACATAACACTATAATACAGTAAAACTTAGCTTCCAATTGTTGTAACAGAATGAGAAGTAAACTTGCACTGTTCAAAAGCAATGACTGTACTTTGTTTTAAAAGACCTCATTAAATTCTGCCCAACTACATAAATAATAATTAGTTAAAAACTTAGAAAGATCCTAAGTCGTACATATACCACTAATCCAATATATAAGTTAGACATATCTATATGTATTAATTTACTTAACAAAATGCTCATGTCATCTTTATTTAAAATTAAACCAATTTAATTTGCTTATTGGTCGCAATTAAAAATTATTTGTTGAAAACAATAAGCTTTTGTACAAATTTTAATAAAGCATATTCAGCTTCAGGGAATAACTCTGATCTCCAACATAGACGTAATTCAGGGATGTCAATCGAAAATGTTGAGATTGTACCAGCACCGTGGTATGGTTCTATTAATATTGTTGTCAGTCAAAAACAAAATATCTTTCATCAGAGAATAAATCAAACATACTTAGTGAGAAATACAAATTAGAAAATGTTCTAAATGTCGTAGCATTAATATTCTCATAACATTAAATGATTTATATACTTAAACGAATCCGATCGGCCTTCCGAATCGGTTTTAGTTTAAAGCATTGTTTTCGTTGACAATTTTTGAATTTTGAGTTTTGAGTGGATATATCCGTTTTGGAAGTGGTCACAAAAAAGTGATTTTTGAAGTGACGTCTGTGTACACATACATGTGTCTGTATGTGTGGATGTGTACAGAGCTACAGACTACGCCTGTTGTCCGATTTTGATCAAATTTTGTATGTAGGTACTAATCCATGATATCTCTATTCTTTTTTGTTTTATTTATTTTAATCTTGATTTTTAATGGAGATTTTTCATAAAAACCCATAAATTAATAGAAAATTTGAATTTTCTCGGAAAGACCCGAACTTTTGATAAAAGCTTAGTATGTTATGGCCCTTTAAATTAAAAAAAAAGGTATCACTAGTATGGCTGTAAAAATTACTTTTCAAAAGGTATAGTAAGTTATGTTATTATCCCACAAAATCCCTTAAAATAAGAGAAAATCCTATTAAAAAAAAACCTGTTTTGATTAAAATAAGTATGTTATAGGCCTAGTCCTTATAATTCTAGACATAATAGTGCACCACCCATTGTTGGAACCTATTCTTATAATGTTAACAACAGGTTTTACTAAAGTAAAAAAACCCATATTATAAAAAAAGTTTGAAAAAATCTGATCTAAGACTGATATTGTTGGACTCACCCACGACTGCATGTCTGGAAGATGACAGTTGACTGACCGCCCCGGGCCGTGGACGGTACTTTTATACATCGTAGACGTCACCAAGGGCGCCGCTCACCACGGGTCATCCCTCACACTGACATCGCCAACAAGTCTAACATGATTGTAACCTTACCTGTCTAGACTGACGTCTATATCCGGGAACAGAACATATACAGTGAGTAACAAGGGTCTATGCATTCAATGAACAAAAGTGTGGTTTTATGAAAAAAAATCATCCTGCAAAAATTAAAAAAAAATGTTATTTCCACAAAAATCTTATTTACTGGTGTTAAGACTTGCTTGCTTGAGCCATTAGACTTCCCATGTAATGTAAACATAAAAAAATACACAATTTGTTGAGATGGTCTAATGACAATATTCTGTGTCTATTGATATATCAATCTATTGATTATTTAACCTAATACACTAGCACCCTCTGGTGAGATGGTCCTGAGATTCATCTATTTTCTTGGCACAAATTTTTAGATTACAAGAGCTATTGATAATCGCAAGTACAGATTTATCGTCTTGGTGGTTTAGCTGAAGAAAGTTAGTTTTGTCTGGTTCATGTTTAGGGCGCTTTGCTGTTTAATAATTCATGATTGTTAATATTTTACTTACAGTAATATATATCTAATTTATCCAAATATATGCAATCGCATGTATTCTGGTTATGTAACCGAAGAGTAAAGAACAAATCGTAGAATATACCCTAAAACTCGACTTCAGCTCGCTGGGGGCGGAGCCCCCAGGCCCCTAGCTGTTAGTCGTCATTATAGAAAAATATAAACCTAAAAACATTAAAATTTGAGTGTGTACAACCTTTCTGAAATAAACAAGGAGAAGTGTATTTTACAAAATCTAAGACATTACAAATTTATATTATATTATTTTTTAAATTCATATGTGAATAGGGATGGGTAGGGACGTAGTACAAGGGATCGATGAATTCAAACCATTATTTTAAAGTTACTAGGCTACTAGCCAAATAAATATTTCGTTTCCACTCATGAGTTGCTTGGCAACAAAATAACCCTAAGACTAAATAAATTGAAGTATATAAACGATTAATTTCAGAAACACATTGCAAAAATTTTCTTATGCGAACTGACCTTTTTTATGAAAATCTTTTTTTCTTGTTGAATCCCCTTAACACATAGGCTCAACTATATAAGTGACTCTAGTCAACACATATTCAGATAAATACCATAAAATTTATTGAACTTTCATTTCGGTAGAATGCGTCTTTAGACCCAATATCAATATCCCTACATGAATTATGAGGATTGTTTTTTTATCATGTAGTGAACTCATTGTTTCGTTTTCATGGAAACAACGAGGTTAAGTTGTTGCTCACGTTTATAAAATTATTATAAATGAACAGCCTATTGAAAAAAAATATTTTTGTTTAAACTAATCTTGTATCACTGTCATTGATTAAACCATTAAACATAGTCTTATATAAACAATGGATTTAGATATCTTTTTAACATTGGCTTAAAGGGACTTTCTACTCTTAATTCTGTCATGAATTGAATCTCTATTCATAAACGTCCACATGTTTTCATCATAAGTAAAACTTCTAGCAAGTTATAAATGTTCACATGCATATTTCTGACATATCTACAAAATGACTTTTTTTTATGTATTCACTTCCAAATCCCCTGTCCTTTCCTGCAGCTCATTATAAGACCCCGAACGAATGTATAATCCCTGCTATTGTTACAGGTGGCTTATTAGCCTTTGTACAGTTGATCTGAGATGAGGACACCCTGTTAAACCCTTCCTCACGACTCCGTTGAGCAATAGTTACTAAACTGACCGCTAGCGCTAGCCTAGTTTGTGTTTCCGGGCCCAACGTCGTGTTTGCGAAGAAAAAAGCGAAATTGTGTAAATCCACGCAATGTAGCCATGTTCGGGTTTGGCAACGATAGTGTCTTCGTCACGAGGAAGGTCAATGTTGAATAGGGAGTGTTAAAATGTAGTTACGAAAATATATAGGGTGTCCAGTAACTCTCTGGACTCATGTATATAGCGTTATTGCATAGGTCAAAACAAACACATTTCACCATATGAACATGGGTCTGCGGTGCCTGCGGACTGTCGGTATTTATGTGTTTTTTTGTACAATAACATTAATAACTCCTAAGCATTTTGGAATACAGCCATGAGATTTTGCAAAACCGTTCATCTTATTAAGACTTATCTTTGTTTAAAATTATACTAAAAAATCATTAATCGTTTAAAAATGGCAGCACTTTAAAATATTTGATGCCAAATTTCACGAAAACCGTTAACTTAACGAACATTAATCCATCCTTATTTGTGTACATCTTATTTGTATATATTATTACATTATTAATTACATTATTATTACATTATTACAATTATTACATAATAATTGTATATCTTATTAGTGTACATCCTTATTTGTTAAGAATGAATAAATAATAACAGAGAAATGCATTCTTTTCCAAATGCATGACCACTTTTCTTCTTTTAAACAATGCTAAACAACGTAAAAGGAGTATTAGCATTGTTTAAATGGAGAAAAGTGTTCATGCATTTGGGAATAAGTAAATTATTGTAGTTTGCTTGTTTATGGATAGCCTATATTTTGATCATACTGGCAAATGTATTTATTTTATACATAGCTAATTATATTTCACTAAAACACGCTTTATTACCTTCCCTGTAGCAGCAACCCTAGGCACTCGTTAAACCTAATGCTATTTAAATAGATTTGTGGAAATAATCAGACAAATGGAAATTCTCTAGTCAGCAAGTTTGCTGCGTCGGGGTATTTGTATATTTAATTACTGTAGTCGTATTTAAAGAAATTCAGTAAGATTGCCAGTGAAATATATGTGGTTACATAAAGAAACAAATACAAAAAAGCAAGTATTTAAAAATTCAAAAAATTAATAAACCTTGTCCAATGGTTAAAAATGTGAAAAATTAAAGAAGGGTAAAGAGAGAGTAAGATATTCAACCCTCCCAGTAAACTACGATTGCTCATTTTATGAATCATGAGGTGGCCAACTATTGTTTACTTTGTTTTTTAATGATATTTGAATAAACCGTATTTATTTTATGTAAAGGACGAACGCCATGTCAAAACATTTTCCATAACAATTGTTAGGCCAGCTGACTACAGTGTAGTCACAGTGCTCAACTTCAAAAATGTAGGCCGCTGGTTCAATTCCATGGGATTACGAGAATGAAGTTATGTTACAAAGAGTATATAGTAATCAGGGTTTTTTACGTTCCCTTAAAAAACTGAATAATATTGCAAATGGCGTGGAATGGGAGTATAAAAAAATTAAAGCTATAACTTGACATCATTTAACATTTTAATTTAATTTAAAAACAATTTATAACTTTAAAAATGTAGTTTATACTCTATTGTAAAATACAAGAATAGAATTCTAAAAGAAATCTTATAAACGTCAATTTAATCCAGTCCAGAAGAAAAGATTTAAGGTTTCTTCAGAAAAGAAAAGTCACTGAAACAGTATTTTTGGAACTACGTTGTTTCTGGTCTATAAATAAAACTAGGTTGTAAAAAATACCCTGTAAATACCCTCAACTGATTCCACCATTCAGTTGGGATCGATCACTTTAAAATACAGTATTTAAAGGCTTTAAACTAACATTATAAATATAGGTTTTATATACTTTCAAATAGATAGTACTAGGCTATATTTAAATAGTGAATCCACAACCATACATCTACTTTGATAAACGAATTCCATAGGTTTTTCTTTCCAAGAAATGTATGAACTTGAATCTGTTGCAAATTGTTACTACCACAGAATCAAGAGTTTCTACTTCTTAGTCTGTGGGTAACTAAAGCATACCTGATAGATTTGATAACCACACAGAAAGCTTTGAATACAATGACGTGGTAGCCTACTACACGGACAACGTAGAAAACGACTATAGTGATTAAGCCGACAGGGATAAAGGGATTCTTTAGCGGATTTTGGGACTGCAACTAACAGCAACGATGGAACAGCTTAGGAGACTATCTTTGATAAATGTATAAATAGGAATTTACGATTCGAGAATGTATGATGAAGCGAAGCTAACAGTCTTTAACCTTCTAAGACTGGGACGGGTGGCGTCGTCCTGTAATCCAGCTACTAGGAGGTCAGGAATTGTGGATATTTATAGGCATACACTGTGGCTGCGATACTCCCTGGTGTGGATTAACGTCCGCACGAGAGAGTAATACGACTATCGCAGTACTATCCTGATAATTAGACCAATTCGTATTTACCAAGGAAAAAATGGGGTTCGGATTCCACTATAAACTGTAGGTCCCTTAGTTGCCATTAGCTGTATGGGCTATTAATTAACAGCTGTGTCTAAGGAATGTCGGCCTTAGTCACTACAAGATCGCGCCACTCATCTCCATTCATACTTGGCTTAAAATACCTACTATGTATGGTCGCCATTTCATTGAACAGTATACACAGAAATATTTCAACTACTCATCATCATACTCAATTCATAAAACCTTTAAGTAGTGCCTACTACAAAGTGATTCAAAAGTATGTCACAGCGCTGATTGCCAGAACGATTCAACAACTACCAATCTGAAGTTGTCAATTTCCTCAATGAATGTGACGGCTAGAATGTCAGTAAGGAGAACAATGCTGAAGGTATGTCAGAACCGCTCTGTGACGCGACCTGTCACTGTTACTGTGATGTAACTTTTCTTGCTAATAACGGTGACCAATGTGGAACGGTTCTTTCAATGTCATCTTGTATGAGGTGTCTAAAGTGATTTATTCATAATAAGTGGTTGCCTCACTTCCCAATTGGTCAACTATATATTTTTGCTCCAGTTTACCCCAGTAGTGTAACAGGATGGTCAAATATTGCAAAGTACCAGATATGAGAGACAACTGTTAAACTATTCATTGTTTCGAATGCTTTAAAAAGGTCATACCTACTTGAAGAGTTAAAAGTAAACCAATCAGAAATTGTATATAATGTTTTGTTATTTAATCGTATAGGCCTATTATAACACATTCTAAACACTTCTCTTACTTTCAATAATTTTTGTTTTAATGTTGGTTGTTTTGTTTTGTTCTTAATGTGAGTTTGAGAATTTATTTAAAAGTCTAGGGGTTTTTTTATAAATTATATGTTGTATTTGTGAGTTATATGTTTGTGTAGGCTTCCTATTTACCCATCCCCACTGACCAACTGTAGACAAGGCTACAAGAACTTCATGATTTGCCGTGTTATCTTCAACATTGTGATAGGAGGAAGAGACTTTGTCAAACTCAATGAAAACTGGGGAAACGCAGCTGGGGGGGGGGGGGGCAAGGGCTTTTAAGAAGGGGAGAACTTCAGGCTGCAGTACACTCAATCAATGATAAAAGGAGTCCAACATCATCGTCAACCAAAGTCGATTCATCATCAATGCTGTCAAGCAACGCTGGATGGACTACAGACTATAGACACCAAAGTGGGAGACATCGCAGAAGACATGGCTGTGGTCAAACATCTGAAGACCAACGACTGTTCGAGGAGGCTTTATCGACGCAACTGCTGAGGAAGTCAGCAAACAGTTGGTCAGTTCTTCCCCTCCTAAACCTTATTTTAATTTTGTTTAGGTACAATTTTAATAGATTTTAATCAGTTTTTGTTATTAATTTGTTTTCTCTCTGAGTGGATGTATCTATGTAGTTGAGACGCTGGGGACATCGTCGGGAGGAAATGGGGGGATGTAATAGGAGGGCCAAATATTGTAAAGAGGAAGAGTTTGGCAATGTTGTGTGAGTAGACTGGTAGTGTTGTTAAACAATAACTTGTTGTGCTGACCTACTGAAGGCTGTTGCTTTAAGTAGGCCAGTGCACTTGATCAAGGGGTCAGTTTTGTGTGGAGTGGTTTGTGTGGTGCACCAGAGGATGGGGTCCTGCTGGGGGAGCTGGAGCCCAAGGCCAACCAAGAATTTAGAGTCTTTTCCAAATTGGGGTTTCAGTTTCTAACTAAATGAATTATACAGTTACAGTCTACTCTACCTTATTGATTGTTAGTTTAGCTTTGTGTTCTTTGTGTTGTTTTGAGTAATTAATAAATTTGGGTTTTGTAAGCGAGTGCTGAGTTTCATTCCTGAGCTACGTAACCCAAAGTAACAGTAGGTAGTCCAAAGAGGAAATACGTACCGTTACAGTAGCATTTATAAAATTTCAATTTACTTCAAACACTTGTAAGGGAAGGCGGTCCAAGTCCATTTAAGTTTTGTGGATGAGCCTGGAATTGAACCCGTCCCCCCCCCCCCCGAACCGAAGTCCGAAACGCTGGTAACTACTTAGTTAGCAACACACCCAATTTGCTTAAAACATGTTTAAAAATATATAGTTATCCATTGTTCTCATACATTTTCTTGATCTTATGGTACATGTATGTTATAAATCGTAATAATTTTATCCAAATTAAAGTATTACTTTTTAATATTGTTGTTAAAATCTAGTAATCTCTAGTTGTAAATGAGCACATCAAAAAGAAGATGACACGGTATTGCTAAATATTTTATGTTTCAGTCGTGAACAGAGCTCAAATTGCATCTTGGTCTATTCTTGACTCTTTTGGGGCACCGCACCTTGTAAACACAAGGCTACACTGGTATCTGAACGGGTTGAGATAGAAAATCCTTTCGAAAGTGAATTCGTAGTTAGCACATTTCCCATTCCTTCGATCCGTATTCTTCTGATGGTGATAAGGTTATAGACATTCAAGTTTACTCTCTCTGATATTTGAATCCAGGTTAAAAAAAACTCGTTGAATAACTGCAATAAATAAATAATTTATTCACAAACAAACATTTGTACAACTAGAGATAAATGTCGTTCAACAACAGAATTCACCACTTAGTGAATGTAAGTCTTGAGGGCAGAAGCGTAGCCGTAGGGGGCAGCGTAGCTGACAGCGGGTGCGTGGTAGGCAGCTGCGTAGCTGGGAGCGTAGCTGACAGTCGGTGCATGGTATGCAGCAGCGTAGCTAGGGGCGTAGCTAACAGCAGGGGCATGGTAGGCTGCGGCGTAACTGGGAGCGTAGCTAACAGCTGGAGCGGCGTATGAGACTACGGGGGCAGCTTTGACTACAGGTGCGGCGTAGCTTACAGCAGGCGCAGCGTAGGAAACGACCGGAGCTGCCTTGACTACAGGGGCGGCGACTACGGGTGCGTGGTAGGCTGCAGTGTAAGCAGGGGCGTAGCTAGAAGAAACTCGGTAGGAGTTAGAATAGGAGGTGGCGGCAGGAGCGTAACTTACAACAGGGGCAGCTTTGACTACCGGGGCAGCATAGGAGACAACTGGCGCGGCTTTGACCACTGGGGCGGCGTAGCTCACTGCGGGTGCAGCGTAGCTTACTGCAGGTGCGGCGTAGCTCACAGCAGGGGCAGCATAGGAGACTACAGGTGCAGCTTTGACTACTGGGGCGGCGTAGCTCACTGCAGGGGCATGGTAGCTTACGGCTGGGGCAGCGTAGCTCACGGCAGGAGCAGCCACTACAGGGGCTGGGGCGTAGGAGAGAGCGCCGTAGGAGCCGACGTATCCGGCGGATACCGCTGACAGCAGCAGAGGGAGGACAGTCTGAAAAATAATTAAGTAAATACAAAAATATACTCAAAACATTTACTACTTAAAACAATTCTAAAGCAACGTTGCATTGCATTAAAAATCAGATGTGGACATGATCCCACAGTTCCTGTGATTACTAGTTGCGACTCTGTGTATTTTAATCAACATATGAGGTAAGGATGAGTGAATAATGGAGTGATATGCTTTGTCTAGCTATTATAAGACCAGCTGTTTCTTCAGACAGGACCATTTACCATTGTATTAAAAGCCTTATGATAAAGGACAGCAGGATCCAGTTTCATCAAAAAACTTTTGAAATTTCTCAAGATCTAACCGACAACCTTGTCACTGGAAGACGCGCATAATAATTATTATAGCAGAGAAATCCACTATCCTCAACAACAGACTTTTCATAGTTATCAGAATTTAAAAGCCTTTTGAATACTGTACGACACACAAATTGATAAAATTGGATATCTACGGTTTTATTTTTACATTTTGGATGATAGACCCCATACTCTGATCATCAAACTTTTTAATGGAAACTTGTTGTGATACTTGATACTTGTTGTGAAACTTGTTGTGATTGTTTTAAAGTGCCTAAAAAATAACGACAAACGGAATCAGGGCCGATATAATAAACAGTCTCATAATGTCTATCAAATATTTTTACGAACAATACGAAACTCTGTTTAAACTAAAGGTTAACACTTTCAGTAGTAATTGAAAAGTAGTTTGGAGCTATCATTTTGTAAGAAATCTTTAGTAGCATCCAAACAGCTTTTAAGTAAATGTTAATGACTTTTTTTAATAAGTTCTGCTTATTATATATCACACGAGTTGTTAGATTATATAATTATGGACTGAAAATGACATATGACATACTTATTGTGTAATGTTTATGATAGAAACACTATTATTCATGTACTGTATCATATTCAATGTAGGGCATACAATAACCCCCCCCTTATAATGTAGCCAATAGTATTTAGAATTTCATAATATTTACATAATGTATCTTTAAGTATATTTTAGTTATCAAAGTAAACATTACTATAACAGCACTTATCAATGATAAATTAAAGATAAATTAAGGGATATTTTTTTAATACAGTGGTTATAACACTAGTTTTCCATTTTTAAAGCTTATTAGGTTAACCAACAAGTATAACCGAAAACTCTTAAAATTATTTAACATCGAATAGAGATAGATTTCCTTGAAAGTTTCCAACTATTATAGACAGCTACCATGAAGACGATGTCAATTTAAAGTTTAAATTAAAAGTTCTAACATCAATGTTATAAAAACTTCCTCAGTACATTGAACTATTGGCTTGACCTGCTCTTTGCTGTGATTGTCATAGAAGTATGCCTATCACATGGCTCTCTAGCTAACATGTTTTGGATACTTAGAACCTAAAACATATTTATATATCTGTATGCCTACGTTAGCTTGATAGTGATAGCACCGTTGTTATATTTACTAAAAATGTTGTAAGATCTTCTGTTACAGTATGATTAATTACTAAACTTGATCCTCCAAACCATGCTAGACAATTTTTTACAACACGACAAAGCCAGGTTAACAATAATACGAAAAATGTCTAAAAATAAATCTGCTATTCTGCTTATGCAAGATGTCTGTTACGCCTTGAACTAGTTTAAAAACTAAAAGTGTCCTCCCAAAAATTTTAGACACGTTTTAATAGATTAAAAAAAGTGATTATATTCACACATTATGATACTTCTAACACACTTCTAACGAAATTAAACCACACAAAAAACTTTCTTTCCTAAACACCTATACAAAGCATTAAAAAATAAAAATAAACTCCAGAGAATCTATAGTAGAGTACTCACCAGTAAGAGCATGGTGACAGATGTCATGTGGTAGATCCAGGAAGGTATATATAGTGTCCACCAGGGACGTACCTTATACAGAGGTGGTCCACGACACAGAGACCTTGCTAGGGTATGTGGAGCACGGCCTAGCGCGGTGGCATCTTCCCAACGCCCTAACTTGGATATCGGCGGAGTTTCGTCAGCTTAAAAAATAGTTGATTGCTGTAATAGTGTGTTAAGGTCTCGAATAGTTACTTCTAGCGGGAAAGAAATTATAAATACTTTTATTTTTTGTTTGGGTGGAGTTTTTGCTAGGTGCTTTTTGTCGGGGGTTTTGAAAGGAACTGTATAAACGCTGGTTTTTTTTATAGCATCGATTCATTATGTCCCAGTGACAAATAAAAATTCGGCTCGAGCTTGAAGGCAGTAACACTAAAGCTGTAATGTGAAGCTGGATATAAATATCATTGGTATCTTAAGTCATTTAAAACCAGCTGCATCTTGCTCTACCCAACATTCACTCTTAGAAAACCTATTAAAAATCATCACTGTTTACATTGCACATTGTTAAATTTACCCTGCCAACGAACCTTCTGCAAGCAAAGATTGGCCACCAACCACCAGGAACTCTTTGGCAAACGACATGCAAAGCTAATGTATTCATATTATCAGAGTAGGTACGCTATTATACAACTGAGGTGACAACTACTAGCGTTGCACAACAGTGTACAGAGTTTATCATAATTGACAGGATTATGACACGGTGATATTTCAATCCCACGTATGTAATGCCAAGTACCTGGTGAAGGCGCAGTTGGAAAAACCTGTCATTACAATTAGCGCGGAGTTGGAGTACTTTGATGGTTAGAGGCTACGTTTTGATCTTGAAAAATGTACGTAGAAGATAGCCTTACTACTCAAACAGACTTGGTTGAATTATGATGATAAGTGGCTCATTTATTTTACGTTGGAATATATATAAAAGGGTATCAAGGATTTATTAACGCAATAACAAGTTCCTTTTTTATTTATTCTTCTTTTTTATCTTGGACATAAGTGATTCTACAATAGTAGCATCCTTCAAGTCATATTTCCAATTGAATTTTTTGTCATTATATATAACTCACGTACCTGTAGGTCGGTGCACTTTTCCAGTGATCGATTAACATAAAATAATTCAGCCACATAAGCTATTTACTTGGCAAAGGGTTGCGCAAACTTTATAATTTGTTTGTAAGCATTATAAAAGTGTGTTTTTTCTCTACATCCCTTTCACTCTTGTTATGTTAGTTGTAAACGGGGTTTTTCAACATTACCCTCTGGTACTGCTTATTATCCTTTATCAATTTATTCTTTCATATATCAATCATTAACAACTTTATTTTATTAAAGACACATTTTATTTCCATAAAAATGCTTCCTCTGCAACCATCTAAGGCTGGTCACATTCGACAAGTTTCCGAGAATGTTTACAGTTATTTTGTAAGGTGTCCTTATTACACTTAATAGTGAAAAGTCTTTTAAACGGAAATTTACTAGTTCTAGAATTAAGTAGGAATGTATACTTAATGTCTACTCTTGAATAAAATCTGTGAGATTTGGTATATCTTATATTTGCTCGAATGAGTTTGTATTGATTGCTATACACGATCTATAGTAAGTAGATTAAAGTACATTAAAGTTCTTCCATTAATGTTTATCTCGAGTTCCTTAAAACACAAATAATTAGTCCATTCCGTTGTACAAACACAATAACCAGAGTGTCTTGGACATTTGTACCTGCCAAGCCATACAGGGTAAATAAATACAAGTATCTTGCGGTAAAAATTGATTTAAAATTAAGACGGGAAAACAACATAAGTCTAAGTTTCTTAACGGGAAAATTAAGAAAAAAAAATATATATTTTTTATAAGTTAAAATTTATTTTAAATGACTCACATATCAAAAGTATATGTTATGCTTACCTACAATTTAAGTTAGAATATGGTTTAATTGCACTTGGAGGAATTTTCAATCAATATTTGGTTTATTATTCTTAGTAGAAAAAATGACATTCAAAGCAATGTCTTAAAAGAAAAATTATCTCCCACCGATATAATTGTTTAAAGAATCCTGGGTTTTATTAATTAGACAACTATACATAAAAAACTTATGAACATTCACTTAACTAAATTCAGATTTAACATTTACACCAACCATACATTAATATATTTTATGACACGTAGAGCAGTAGAGACATGGCTTTACAGAGACGAAAAGCATTCCGCAGTACCTACAAGAATATTGCAGGCATTGCGCTGACTGTAGGCACTCCAATACTAAATGGATAGATTTACGAGGCTATTATAGATTTAAAACAATGTCTAGCATCATTTATCCCAAAAATTAAAATCATTAAGTAAAAGTATGTTAACACTTGATGTTTTCTTATACTTTCATACTATTAAAATTGTACAAGAAAAAATACTGTTGCTCAGGACAGCTTATACAGATTTGATCCAGACAGTTTTAAGGTTTTTGTATTCAAAAGCTTAGATAATTTAATATTTTGTAGTAAATTATTTCGTGTCGTAAAACTATTTTTGTTATTTTTTTAAATTTGGTTTTTGATTTTTTCCAGGAAGTACCCTATGTAAACAGTATCCTTATTAATACTATTTTTGATTATTTATTTTCGATAACTAGATATTATGGTTGTTATCTAATGAAAATAGAAAATCGATTAAATGTTTACTTGAATCAACTTTTCAATGTTCTATTTTTTTTTCAAATAAGAAATTATGGCAAATCTATGAAGTTAAATCAATCCATTTAAAATAAGATTTTTCAAATTTTCTTTGTCTCAAAGCAGTTGGGTTAACCGTGAAACATACATATATATTTGACTGTGACTAACGCATTCTTAATTCAAGCTTTCATTTTATCAAAGTAAAATATGTTTAGTAAATTATTTGGTTAAGATGATAAAAATGCAGAGGCCTTTGTTAGAGCTTATTGATGAACAGTGGAATCACTCGCATTTGGAATCAAATGACAATTTGATGTTGCTATTCTTGGGTTTTCAGTTTTCACTTGACCTATTTTATCCTCCAAAACCTCCAACATTTACAACCAGAAGGTTTGTTTTATAACTAATAAAAACATTCCTTGCATACTCTGCCATATGTTCACAGTTTTAGCAAAATAAAGTTAATCTAATCTATATTTATAAAAGAGGAATAAAATATAATTGTGGTAAACTAAGGTTTCAATTTACATTGCTTCTAAGGATCAAACTAAATAAGTAATTTAAATTATTTTCTTGTATCCCTTGCTATGTATCAAGGATACACTATTTAGTTTCTTTATATTTTTTTATTTTATTCTTATCATTTATCCATTTATCGATTCTAAAACAATTTAGTTTTTTAAGTTTACCTCAGATAACCAACAACGCTTTATACTGATAACTATAGATTTGCAGTGAAAGAAATGCGCTGTCACCAACAGCTCGTTGCACGTCCTACCTTTGCTCCGGAGCTTTCTAGATCACGCACTAGAGCTACAATTCCTCAGGTTAAGTCTTACGTTGGGTACCTCTGCATTTCTAGCTGGAAGCTGTCAACAAATTTAACCCTCTTAGAGAAAACCTGGCTACACTAGGTTTGTAGACGAGTCCTTCCAATTGCCCCTGGCACAATTGGTAGTATATTTCTTGTGTCCCACAATTAATTTTAAGACTCAATTTTCACAGCGACGTACAATTTTGTGTATTTTAAGGTTGAAATGGGTGGACGATGAAAGTTGATTCGTAAGAACATAGCGTTGTTACTATTGAAATGAGCTGGTTTAATAGCTAAGGGAATATAGTAAATGCACAATAACCAATTAAGTGTAGCTGGGTTCATTTTTTCGGGATACAACCGGCGACTTTGTCAATGTTATATATGCACTGTCCTCAGCTAAAACCACGACTGCTACTAAACCGTATTATATTGACATGGTAACGTGCAAACAATCTTGATGACTTATTTGATCTTGGCCATAAAGATAAAAGAAAGAGTAAAGATACTGCTGGTGTT
Source organism: Macrosteles quadrilineatus (assembly GCF_028750875.1). Classification (NCBI taxonomy): domain Eukaryota; kingdom Metazoa; phylum Arthropoda; class Insecta; order Hemiptera; family Cicadellidae; genus Macrosteles; species Macrosteles quadrilineatus. The sequence continues at coordinate 102,850,164 of NW_026542602.1, read as the reverse complement.
CAGCTGAAAAGAAAATAGGCAAAGTAAGGGTAATATCGGGCAGCCATTCTGATAACCTACTATCAGTATGACTACTCAGTATGGGACAACGTACAATGTCAGATTCACGTTACAATCTAAGTGATATAGGCTTATAGGGTTCACAACACAATATAAGTGATAGTGGAATAGGGTTTAGCCCTTCGCAAACACGTAACTATATCTTACCACAGTGCTTACATCCTGCAGAGACTATTACATTCTCAGGGTTTAGAACAGCCTGTGTTAATGAACGCAGGAAATCATACTCCTTTCCTTTACTATCGCAACCCATCGATAAATCTATCACGGAAAGACTATTTAAAACACCAACGCAAAACGTTGCCAGGATTTAATAATCGTGAAGAGCAGTTCCACCGGTTTAGATGTTTGACCTACCTTACATCACACGTCGTTGGATGTTGAAAGTGGCTCTAAAGTCTAGAGGATGATGCATTGTATGTTACTCAAAGTGAATGATGAATTTTGTAGATAGATATAAATTGTGTTAAGAATCAGTTTTATTTTATTGTGTCCTTGTCTTGCGCTCGCAAACAATGACATTCGTCATTTGGACAGAATGTCACCCAACAAGAGAATGCAAAGTATCGATGATTACTGCAAACAAATGGCAAACGAAGCAATAAAATAAACATTTAATTAGTACAATTTTCAAAATATGAATAATAGGGCATACATACAAAGGAGATTAAGATAACTGAAATGTATTTAAGATGTAAAAGCTTAGCTACTTCTATTGAATAATTAAATAATTACATTGAATAATTTAGAGTTTTAATAAAATCATATCATGAATTAGCACCTTGCTAGTGAGTATTTAGCCATCTGAAGTAAAATTAAATTTCTATGGAGCCTCAAGAACCTTCTTATATTTATTTTGAATCTGATGAAAAAAATTGGAAATCTTTTGCCTAGTTAATATTTTGAAAAATTAATAGCTACCTGCAACAGAAGTAACCCTTATTTTTTCCTTAGATTCAGCCCTTGACGTTGCTATCCGTCAAAACGTTTCCGGGCCCCAATTGAAACGAAATAAATATCCACCACAATACATAATACAATATAAATTAATTTCATCATCAGTTGGCCAGCCTGCTACGCCCAAACAGCTGTTCCAGATCACCGCCCACCTGCATCAGCTGATCGTGACTCCCGCGGTTTTTCCCGGCTGCAATCCCCAAATCCATCACAAGTTGGCGGTCCACGCCCTTACTTATGACTGACGTAACTTTGCTCTGTCTCCCGCGTTGTCTTAATGTCAACGGAGATGTAGTGTTGGTTATGGCATTCTGTGAACATGCCTAAGATAGTGTGCGAGTTGTGCAATCTTCGCCGGCGAGAACTGTGAACAAGTAGAACTTTGCGATCGTTTGGAGTAAACGATCAAAACCTTATAAACTACTGTTTAGTTCTCAGGATGGCCTAATTAGTCAATCGAGAAAATCACTAATCAATGGGTAATACCTACCTTGGATACCTTGAAATGTAAACTGATTGAAAAGTGAGGAGAAAGGGATTTATGGTATACAGGGTGGCTGAATAGTTGTTTACATTTTTAACATTTTAAATATATGAGATACATGAAATCGGTAATAATAAAACGGCAACCAAATATAACTTTTAATAACCCACATTAAACAGCATTGTATTGTAGTAATAAAAAATATAATTACAATTTTTATTAACTATCAATTTGTTCAAATCATTGACAGTAAAATCTGTGTGGGTAATAAACATTACGTACACAATCCCCAGCCCCCCATAACTGCTGTTATCAGTAATTTTTATTCCTCCGGGTAATCATTTTCGGACGCCATTTTTATCTTAGTGGATCGATTTATTTTCTTTAAGTCAATTGTTTAGTTTTATCAAGATCTGTAAAATGATATGAAAGTCGACTATACTTCCTATTTGAAACTTTAAGGGACTCTCTACCCCACTACCCCTGAAGGTAAAATTTTTTAAATCCAACCATCATCAGTGTAGCCTCGTAGCTAAGAAGGTTGCCACAAACTGATTTAAAATATCTCAAGTAGTTATAAAAGTTAAGGGGGGTGTAAGTTACTTTTAAGCGACCGTGTATACACTTATAGGCTAATCACGGTTTATTAATTAGTACAATAGTGGTAATTTTCGTGGGAGCTGTATCAATACTAAAAACAACTCTGATTTTCGTATTAACCATTGAGTTTTTATAAAACTAAATGATTTAATTAGTGTTTAACATGTTTACATCTGAAAAATGAGGAGATGATACTGCGTCTAGTAAAATTTATAAGGTAACATACCGTTACCCTGAAGTGCCAAGTTTCAGTCTGGCCCAAGGTTGAGGAGGACAAAGTCCTGAAACAGCCAAAGTAGCCTCATCGGTCATCGCCCACTGAAACTGCGGGATAACCTAACGTATAGTAACTTTAACTCTATTTCATAGTCAAGTAACCTGCGAAAAACCCTCAAACAGTTCTTTTAAAGAATTTTTATTTGAAAATAGCCCTTTTAAAGTATACGATAACATTTAACAATGTATGTAAGCAAATGAATTCAAAGTCCAGATGTGAAATAAGCTATTGTAATACCATGAATCCAACAAACAAATAAAACATTATATTCATATGTGTCGTAATGTCGCACTTTATTGTTTGTGTAGGAACATTCTTTTAGGCAGTGATTTTCATTAAAATATTTTGATTCCTTTCGTAGTTTGAACTCTGCTAAATCAACTTATAATTATTTGTCTATGCGTCTTTAGATCCACAAATCTACGTAAGAGTTTACCGTGCAGTGAAAGTTATTATTATTTTTAAATTCTAGACACACTACAAAGTATAAAAAAATAATCAATTTGTAGGTATCTCTGGTTTTATTACGGTTTACATCGCAGAGTTTACTATCAAATAAGTAGCTCAAATAAGTACGGTACTGGTTTTAAGGTGTAGCACGATCACCTGTACTAATGTGAAAAAATCTGCTATTCATGACTTCTAATGCTTTTTTATGCACTTTCTACGTTATATCTGATTTTCTACTGGCATTTTTAGCATTTCCAATATATTTTCCGCTGTTCAGGAATGGAAACCTTTAATTTGATACACTCCTATGTTTCTATTGCTTCCCAGAAAACCTCAATTTTGACACACAGAATCTTCATACAAAATTAAATCAATGTGGTAACTATTCTAATACCTTTTGTTGCCAGCGTAATCCTTGGTCGTCTAGATAGCGACAGGTTTCAACTTTCAAGGTGTCATTGTCAAGCCAGACGTGCTGTCGCTCCTAAAAGGTCGTCAAAAAGTCTTTAAAACATATACGCCAGACATAAACAAACATATAAGTAAATAATAACCTATGGCCATAAAACTAAAGATTACGTTATCCAGACCACGTTGGCAACAAAAGGTACAGTATATAATCTCTAGAATAGTGGTTGTTAAGTAATCAGAAGGCAATACATCAAAAATGAAATGTAATAAAATAATAAAATATATGCAATTAAATTTTCATAGTTTTTTATAGTGTATCGTAATAGTAATTTCTCGTTGCCATAAACTCTTACATCTAAATAGCCAAGTTATTGGTTTAAAAACTGAGAGCTGAATAAGAACTGATTCTGATCCGCAGTAATGTTGTTTACTTCTCTGTACTTTGTTCAGCGACATCGACGGGTTGTCAGGACGACTGTGTAATTTACAGGGAATCACTACAAGAGCGGATAACCTTGGACGATATTGGGGTCGTATCTGGTACAGAACAAGAGGCTACTCGCCCCCTCAACCTTAACAATGACTCAGACTACACAAGCAAACACCGTGGAGAAAGTATATATGTTCATCTAGCTGTATTTGTTTTCATATTTGTGCCCGCATGTAAATAAATGAAGTATTTAGAGAGACTTTTAAAATAGTAAGTGGTTTAAGAATCACATAATCGAGAGCACTCACTTTCAACCGAATCTGTACACTAATAACACAATTTTAAATTATAATTTTGATGTTATAAGATCCATTATAAAGCAGATGTAGAACAATTATTTAATTCATGAATTAGGATATTACTGGCAAACAACTCTATAAACTACTTAGAAGGGAACAGTGCTATGAGTTGAATATGGGGAGATGTAGTGAGTATACCAGTTTAATCATCAGGGCTTAAAGAATAATTAGGATCATAGCAAAAGAATCTGGCTATTTTGGTAACAAAGTGGGGTAATGGAATTGTCACAGCCTTGGGGGTACCATGGCTGTGGTACCGAACCACGAACTTTTGTGTTGCACAACATGAATTGAATAAACTAAAGGAAGAATGAAGAATTAAACGTATCTTTTCACGGTTGTGAATTTAATCAGAACAAATAAAATTATAAAACCTAGAGTTTACGGGCAAGAATTTTACACCTGGATTTTTACCCCCGGAATTCATCCCCTGACGAGATATAGAATTTGGTGAGAATAATTGACTTTGTACATTGTGGGCGTTTGAAAGAAAGGCCTTTAAATGGTTATCTATTATTTAGCTCTGTTTATATTACATTTTGTAAGCAAATTAAATTTGCAAACAAAATATCAAAACAGTTACATGTACAAATTAGTTGTAGTTGTTCTTCTGTTTCCGTGAAACATATCAATAAAACTATTGTCATATCCTGAATACTGAGAATTCAAACACAAAGCCTAGGTTGATACAGAAAGGTTTGTGGAATCTTACTTAACTCCATAATTAATGACACAATATAGAACAAATACATTAAACCTACTTAATAGTTGTGCTGAATGTGATATTTTACAGTATTATACAACAGCCATTTATTACCAATTACATAGTTTCCATAACATCGAATTTATCACATCAATTGGCGGCCGAATCTTCTCGGTCACGCTCTTCAATTTCTTACCTTCACATTCAGACTAACAATCTTCAGAAACACCCCCCAAATTATAATATTATATAACTCCCATCTGCCGCTTTTGTTTGGATCTGCTGTCTGAAATATGTGAAATAAGTCCAGCCCTACTCGTTTACATTGACATTTCAAAACATAGGCAAACAAACATTGTGTGGTTTCTCATCCTGCCATTGAGACCAATCATATTAATTTTCACAAGTAATCGTATAATATAAAGTGAATAAAAAATAGACTATGCTGGAAAGATAAATATTTGTTCTATTTTTAAAAGTTTGGATTTTATAATTTCAACAATATATACACATATCTAATAACAAGCTTGAAAGGTCAGAAAACAACTTTTTGAAGGTATTTTATCAAATTCACACATTTTGTAAAAAAATTGACGATTTTCAAAAACGTATATATCTCGACAGGAAGTAAATTTCCAGAGAGGTATATCTACGACTTAGCTACTCAGATGATTTTAAGTAGGGGTAATGTACTACATTTTTCTAATACCATTAACTATATACCCTATAGTATATAGTCAATGCTAAAACCCTGGTATGGGTAGAGAAAAAATTCTGGCTTTTATTACTAATCTAATTTATCGTGTCTTGTCTATTTTCAATAGACTACCAAAATAAACGAAGTAAAATTCCGCCCACGAACAAACTTGAGGTTACTACTCCATAGTGACGTCAGCTCTGTTGTGGGAGTAAAGTCCCAGGGGGATAAAATTACGGCGACCCAACAAAGCTACACAAGGCTAAAAAACACATTTATCCAATAGATAGATATCCTCGTGATCGTGAATCTTTCTGTGGTTTTTTAGAAGCTGTTCATTTGAAACATATAAGCAATATATAAATACACAAATGAATATAATTAAATATATTCCTCGGTTCCATAATTTGCAAATTTAAATATATTTATAATATACAGGGTGATTGATATAAGTGTGCCAGCCGTTTTATTCGAAAACCCTAAGAGATATCAAAAAAAGTTAAATGGTAAGTGCCTTGGACTTTTTATTTAAAAAATTGTAGTAAAGTCGAAAAAAATATTTTAGCCGCCATTTTTCCAATATGGCCGCCAACTTTGATTTTTCTTATGGAACACCCTGTATTTTATGATGTATTCTGGTAGAAAATACAATTTTAAGACGATTTTATTGTTGTGATTTTTTTCAAAAACCTAACCGTTTCAAAGATAATAATGGTTTAAGTTGTGAAATTTTGAATGGTTTTCGAATAAAACAGGTGGCATGCTTGCTTAGGCCTGTATCGAAACTCTTTCTCATGCAAAAATTTCAAAACTTTAACCGATATTATCTTTGAAACGGTTAGGTTTATGAAAAAAATCACAAGAATAAAATCGTCTTAAAATCACATTTATTACCAGAATACATCATAAAATACAGGATGTTCCCAAAGAAAAATCAAAGTTGGAAAAATGGCGGCTAAAATAATTTTTTTGACTTGACTACAATTTTTTAAATAAAAAATCCAAGGCACTTACCATTTAACTTTTTTTGATATCTCTTATAGTTTGCGAATATAACGGCTGGCACACTTATATCAATCACCCTGTATATTAGCAAATATATAGCTTTATATTTCAAATATATTTTTTAAAATATATTTTCAGTATAAATTTTATATGTGGGAATTGGCGTTGCTTTTTAAGCTAAAAAGTATGTAATTGGGAATATACTAACCATAGTTCAAATTCGGAATGAATCAAGTTAGCCATTAGCAAACGGTTTTCGGGAATGGAAGGATTGCATTACGATATATTGTAAAACAACGAAATTAGGAAATTTACACATTACAATTACACATTACTTTACACATTATAATTAAGATTAGGTGAATAAAATAGATGTATGTAGTGGTAACTGTATTTATTGCATATAAATATTAGACTATTTACATGCATATTTACAGAGGGTGGAATAAATTACAAAGGTAAATCATCGCTTAGTGGTAAGAGTAGGCAGATCCGTAGTAGGCGGGGGCGGCGTAAGCGGGTGCGGCGTAGGCGGGGCAGCGTAGGCCTTGACGACGGGGGCAGCGTAAGCGGGAGCGTAGGCGGGGGCGGCGTAGGCAGGAGCGTAAGCGGGGGCGGCGTAAGCCTTAACTCCGCTGGAGACCTTGTAGGTGTTGGAGTAAGAGGTGGCGGCGGGTGCGTGGTAGGCGACGGGGGCAGGAGCGTGGTAGACAGCGGGGGCGGCGTAGGCCTTGTAGGCGGGGGCGGCGTATGCTACTGGAGCAGGGGCGTGGTAGACGGCAGGGGCGGCGTATGCCTTGTATGCGGGGGCAGCGTATGCCACGGGGGCGGGAGCGTGGTATACCGCGGGGGCGGCGTAGCTCACGGCAGGAGCGACGTAGGCGGGGCTGGCGACGTATCCAGCGGAGGCGGCAGCCACCAGAAGGGAGAGGATTGCCTGTAAACACAAAAAAATAAGAATTCCTACCAAGCATTACAAATCTAGGAAGTTTCTGGCCATTTCTGGGTTCAAAGAAACAACAAAGGACTTGTTTTGTTTGTGTTACCTTTTTCTGGAGCCAGACTTTGGTTTAACGCTACGTTGGAGGAGATGTATCCTGTATAAAACCTAATCCCTCAGACTTTTCTTTTTTGATAAAAACATTCTGTTTCGGCTTGTTTGTTAGTTAGGATTTGTAATTAGTTTTATGGGGTATTTGGCCAAGAGAAATCGATTGGACTTGGTCACAAGGCTGGGAAAAATCTAGTTGCCGCCCTACAGCCCTTGAAAGGGCCCATGCTATCGTCCAAACCTTTTTTTAGCTGCAGTTAATAAAAAAAAGCTGATACAGGTTATTTTAATTGCAATACAATATGTATTTATAAAGGTGTGTTAAAATGTTTTCTTTGTATCATCTGCATCACATTGGTGTCTATGGGGTCATCCACATTGATAACAGTACATAATAAATATCTTTAATTTAGCTAAATAACTTATCTAATAAATATAATATTTAATTCAATCCGAGCAAAGCTCGGTCTCCTGGTACTAACAACTAAATTCAAGAGGCTACCAAATTTTACGGAGCTTTAAAATAATTTACCCTGCTAACAAAAGATATCTTAACCTTCATTTCTTTTAAAACCACCCAGTGGCTGAAATTGTAGAACAATGAAATCAATTCAAAATAACCTCGGAACATGAATGACACTCTACCGAACGATTCAACTGGTTTTCTATTTTCCTTGTCCTTGGTTTTAATTGAGTGTCTAGACACTCAGACAGGTTGTTTAATTTAAATCACATAAGACTTCATTCCATTCCTACTTATTCCTACTATATCTATTTGTGTTGGCTTTTGATCAGTGTAAAATCGATTTTATTTATATTTCATTGTATGCTATAATTATTCTATCATTGTATTTTTGGATTGTTTGTCAATCTAGTACACAATACAATTGAAATTGTATGAAACATAAAATGTAAAGAACCTTCATGTAATTTCCATTAAGTTGCTTTCTGACTCAGTAGATTTTCAATAAAATGTACTATGTTTTGTTATTCAACGAAACGGGGCATTTTTGTATAATGAACGGAGAATGAAATCATAAGTATTTTAATTTTACGGTTAAAGAGTTTTTTTTTTCAAATATCCGACTAAAAATTTTGCTTAGACAAAATATCTGCTAAACATTTGTCATGAAATAAATTCAAAGAATGTATCATCCCTAAAATATATCCAACAATTTATGTCCTAATTCCAATCCTAACGCAGTAAATAATCACACGTATTACTTTATCATACAGATCAACAGTAGTCCAAGTAACGATAAGTTATTGCGATATCATGATACATTAGGTAATTTAAAGTAGGTTACATTTGGTTAGATGGACACCGACATCCCAGTCTGACAGGCTGGCTACCCGCCAAGGCGGTATTGTGATCACGATCAGCTGATCAGTTACCTCACAGCTCACAGCTGACTGTTCGCGCCGTTTATTGCCCCACCGCCTCCTCCCACATTATGCGAGGGAATATTTCACTCTGTCTAGTATTATCCAACGGTCTTGTTAGTTCTAAACCAGCCGACTGATCTTTGATCTTTTCAGGTTTTTACGATTTGTATGAATTATGATCATCATGGATTATTGTTTGGACAGTAGAAAAGTATTGGACTAAACTTAACCTGTTAAATACCGTGTTTAAGTGTTTACCGTTTTTAACAGTGACCAGGCTATAAAAACGTGTTTAGTTGGATTCAATTTCTCAAAATGGAAGGGTTAAAAGATATTCGTGTTGTGTATAAATAGTAAGATATAAGTTTTGTTATAAACAGTGTTTAAAGAAGATACTATTCGTTGAAATATTCTGCTCTAATACGTAATTGAACTCAATTTATTGCTAAATCTATATTTTTAGAAATTGTTATGACAATATAAAACATTGGTTTATTTGACTAGTAAAAAAATTATATTTTGGATCTATGTTTAGAGGAAGCTTGAAAGTTTGTGTATAGAGTTCATTTTGCTTTAATTGAAAGTACAGTATATTGTAATCAATGCAATGATAAAAATGTCAACGTTAATATACAAAATTGTTATTTCATACATACAGTGAATTAGGTACGAATTCTATTTTTTGGTCAATTTTGTTATAGGTAATGATAAAAAAATTATAAAACTTCACAACTGTATATACCTTTTACAAAATCTTTTTCTACAGGCTTAAATATAGTATTTTCATCGTGCTTTGATACATATCAATATATGATAGTGTTTTAGCCAGATGGTAAGATAATGAACTTGGATTGTCATTTACATTTCTAAACCCACGAAGGACCGCACAAACCAAGAAATAGATACAGTTAGTTAGAATAGTTTTCGACAAACGTTTCAAATTTACTGGTTTCATTTTATTGTATTTACAAAGTTGTACAGGGATTAATTTTTGAATTGTTTTTAACTGTACTTTACGTTGACGAAAACATTGACAAGATAGTTAAAAACTTAAACTAAAATGAACGATTAAAACCTACGAGCAAAAAAGTTTCAGTACTTTTCTTTAAGGTCACTACACCTCAGAGTATATTTTTTAATTTTGGCCCAATTTTATATTGCCCTAGTTTGAAAATTTTCACATGACTCATTCTAGAAACAATTATCACTTGAAAAATGATAAATACGTTTTTTTATCAGTACTGGTTTTCCTGTGCTTAGCACATATTGTTTATGCTATTTCAATAATACGTTACACTTAGATTGTCTTAGTTAATTATCAATGAAAGGCGAGTTTTCCATTTTAAGGTTTATGGTATTATAAATATGGTTTAATAGGTTTGTAAATCCTTACGAAAATGAAGCAATTAGGCTTTTTCAAATTCAAATTATAATATTAACGTTCTCAGATAAAGGGAAAACACAAAATCAAATTATAGGATATCACTATTTTAAGGGAAACAATGTATGTATTGTGGATTTGAACATATGGATGATGATATTATTTTTATTTAACAAAACAAAGCCAAATCAATAGATGTATTACCGTATTCAATTGTTTTTATTTATTTGTTTTGTTATTGGTTAAAGAATATATTGAATTTATTCTGTTTAATCGTATTAGAAAAAAATAATTAGAACTTTATGAGTTTTGGTTAAGATGTAAAATCTTTCCTTACATACGGAATAATGTATTTTTTCCAATTAAAAAATAATGTTATCGAATTTTGTATTGAATTTATGGTTTTTTTATAGTAAGAGTGGAACATTTGAAAATGATAGATTTTTGAGTAAATTTAAATGATTCATAAGTTGTAATTAACTTATACGTTGCTTTTTTATAGTAAATTTGTCCTTGCTTTATTATTAATTTACAATGGAAATCTTTGGGTTTCACTGTATAAAGTTGCCAAATTGAAAGAATAGTTGTATAAAGCATTGGAATATTTGTTGAATCAAAATGAGTTTCATTTTATAATTACTCAAAGTCAAACCAAAGATAAGGTGCGATCATTACATACCAACTGTAAGAACTGCGCATGACGTTTAAGTCCCTACATGACAATGTGCCTGTTTTTTACTAGTTCTTCGGTGATACCAAAGAAAAACAAAAATTGCTGTAGTTATTTTTAATTAAAAGATTGATTGTATTAAACGGTGTTTAATTTTAGTGAAATATATCAGTACGTATTATTACAGCAATCATTTTATATAGATCAGGGAAAAATAACTTGTTTATCCTTCTATGAAACAATAACAACTATTTTAAATTTCATGAGTTTCAATCTTTAAAATGTTATAAGAACAGAAAATATTTGCAAATTCATATTTGAAATAGAATAATTCGCTCACTTATCACAAGTAAAAGTGCAAAGTTCTATTTTAAAAACTTAAAAATCAAACCAATTGAAATGTACTCACAAGCTTGAACATGTTGGTGGTGTAGGTCCGTGAGTCACAGAAGGAGTACAGTGACTGGTGGAGGAGAGACCATGTTATATACCCCACATCGGGTCACGGTCAGGGGACTACGCCCATCCCGCGCCGCCCCCGACACTGCAGGAGACGCTGATTCTTCAGGAGGGTAGAAGTCGTGGGGTCTCAACGTCTCAGGTGGTTTACAGTTTTATCTAGCTCAATATAGTTAATGTGATATGATTAATGTGAAGTTGTATGTGATATTGTAAATTTAATTAATAAGTGCTTGCCCTGTATAGTCAGACTTTATTTAATTTTTGTTTAACGCCACTGGCATGATCTGACATGCAACTTTACAAGCCTTGATCATATTTCTAATGTTAGCCTTTTGTTAATTACCATCCAATAATTTGATAGCCTAATCACAAATGGGATCTGGGTTTCTGAATTGACTCTGTTTAGAATTATCCTGCAACCTGTACATTTAAGGGTGATCACTATAACCACTTGCCAACCAGACAAATATTGGAAGTCTTGAACCCACGTAACATCTAAGCTTTGCCTTTTTTAATACAGACCGTAATAGAATAAAAAAGGTATATAGAAAGATTTTATTTGTCTGGAATGATATGTATACGAGAGGTAAATACAATAGTGATTGCTCATAATGATTTAGTTAAGGTTGTAAGGGTTATATATAAAGTTAAATTTATAAATTTAAAGGGTATGTAACACTCATTCATTTACATAAACCACCTATAACAATATTTAAAGTTGAGTTGCTTAGGCCATGAATAACTAGTTTATCTGTTTTTCCAGAAATACCGACATTAACATTACAACAGATTACCAGAATAATTGCATTTTTAAACCTACATTAAATATTCACAATCACTCTGATACTAGTTATAGGAGGGAGTACTTTTTGCCTTACTGTTTCATTCTATGTTATCATCTCTTAATTACTATGATGGAAGCTGTCTTTACGCTTTGTCCCATGATATTGTAAATTATTTAGACCTACAGTATGAATTTGTATTAATGGTAAAATTTTTACTTTTAAAATAAACAATGTGTAATAAAAAAAGTAAATTTAATTAGTTTGAAATAGTTCTCAAAACATTTTGATGACGCTTTATAAATACACTAGTTGAAAATAACTTAGTTCATAAATACACTCTTCTATTAAACTACAAGTACGCACTATTGTGTTGTATTTTGTAGTACAAAATACAATCGTTCAATAAGTTTATACGATGTCTCGAAAACAATTCAATCTAATCACTGAGATTCGTAAATGTAAACTGGTTGTACCTTACTCTGTATTGTGTACTTTCTACCTCAACCGAATGACAAAATTCTATTTTTTTTACAAATTGGTTTACTTTCGTGAATGTAGGGTATTCAAAGATTCAGAAATAAATTAAATAAGATACAATGTTTTGAGATCATTCACCCACAGCCCCCGGTGTTTTGTGCCAGTTTGGAAGAACATGTTTTTACAAGGAATATCAGCATATTTTATTTACGCGTATGTTTGCGTACCCACATAATGGCTAGGTTTACTTATGATATGAGAAAGTATTTCTTCAGGGAATCGCAACTGAATCAGGGTTGAATGTTTTTTGTTGATTCAATATGTGTATGTAAGTTGGTAAAAATAATACATTAAACCCAAAATCGTACATAATCTATGTGAATTATAATATGATGTATAAACTGAAAAACCATAAGATAATTATAAGATTTTATGTAACGGTTATAATATTCCACAATTAAATTTTAATCAGAATTATGGATATAGCTTTATTTTATTTTTTGTGATGCGTTATTATATCAATATGTCCCTTCAAGCCAAACTCTGTAGTTTTACGTAGAATGAATGGGAAAAAGTTTAACTAAATTGACTATCGATTTTATGTTTAAAACATAATAATAATATAATATGATTAAATCGTGAGTCGAACTAATGTGAATAATTAACGACTTGGTTGTGGTTTTCTTTATGGATTGTCCCCTTATACAGTAGAACATATAACTACTAATAGTTTGTATCAATGTTTTAGAGTATAATGTGCATTTTACAACTACATTTTTATATGTATATTTGTGACTGTGTAAAAATTTAGAAAAATAATATATAAAACCAAAATTGTACGAAATCTATGTGAAATATAAACTGAAATACCATAAGATAACTATAAGATTTTATGTAACGGTTTTAATATTTCCATAATTAAAGTTTTCAATGTAGAAAAAACCATGGAGGATACCGGAAAACAGTGGAGGTATTTTGAAATCAAGTTGTTTTGGGAGGGGTTTATATGCATAAAACTTTGTATCTGTTAGCATTATAGGTTCTAATAATTGTAGTGAAAATTGACTACAAAGGTTTTCCGTTACTTGTTCATTCAATGATCATTTACACCCGTATTGACAAATTATTGTGCAATTTGACTAGACTCGATGTAAACTAATGATAAAATCCTTTCCAATCTGAATTGATATATTTAAAGAGATTTGTAAGGCTCAGGACTGTAGGAGGAGTAATTAATTGTTCTTCATCTGTTACAATAATTAGCAGTGAGAGAAGTAGAGCCACTGATCATTAGTGACCTACTGAGGACGAGGCTGTAGCAAGGACACTGTTGAGGTTACCGATCCTTAAATTGATCCAATTACTTTTTTGTTGCCGGACGCTTGATTTAATTAAATAAGATTAAATTGATAGCGTATACTTTGAAGGTTTCATTCTACGGAGTTGAGACTTATACACTTATATTTGTTGACCTCAATATTGGAAATATATATTATTGTTTTATTTTTGTAAAGGCACAGTATGTTTTTTGCTGGACAGTTTGTTAGTTATCTAACCACATAGTCTAATGACATAAGCATCTGGGGTCTAAATTCAACCCCTTAGGAATCGAACCTACAGCCTAAAGATTCAAAGACAATTTTTATGACCTATCAATACAATTTTAACACGTTACTTTTATTTGGAATTTAATTTTTGTTTTTAGAAAGAGAAAAGATGAGTATAAAGTTGTTTTTTTTCAAAATACATACATTATTGTAGGGAGCTCTTTAGCGCAAATAGTTGTAACTTGGGTAGAAGTTCACTTTTGTATTTAAATGGAATCATTACCAGGTTTCCAATTTTTATTCAAATCATATCAAATTATAAGGTGTGCTTCATTCAATATGTACACAACACACATAGATAGTTCTAATTACAAAAAGTACGACAACACTAAAATATTAATTACAATTATACAAGAGTGAGCCGAAAAGATTTACATCCACATGTGGTACATAAAACTTAAATGAATGGGTTTTTGTATAATTTAAGGGCAAATTTAGATTTAAATGAGGCAGGCAGGTTGTTATAAAATTAAATACTAGAGTGAAAATTTGAAATCAGATAAGTGTTTGGGGTTCGTAAGGTAGCCTTTTTATTAACAGAAATTAACAGACAATTTAGAAGCATTTTCTTTCATAATTATTAGAAAATTACACATATATACATGCTATAAAATGTTTTTAAATATATTTTCAAACGAATCTCTAGATTTAAAAGAATAAATTATTGTAATAGTTAGTTTTTTAATACCCTTTTCCTTTTTGTAAAAAAATCTCCAAAAGATTATCCTGAATTAAGAATAGGACAAACATATCTTTAATGGAAACATGAAGTGGACTACATAGAATAAAAATTCCAAAATTTTCTTCTTATAACTTTTTGATGACGTCTGCAATGTAAGTTTCCCAGGCTGATTTCCTACAATTATTCCTGAAAATTTGTTACGATTAAGAAAGCTGCATGGTAGAGTGGCTATTGTAGTTTTAACAAAATTGTTTGAGGTAGCCATCTTGAAAGTTCATTAAAAGGTACTTGGATTGATTTAATACAAAGCCATTATCTGGAAGTTGTTAGAACTAGACAGCAGGGGTTCTTGTTTCATCAGTTGTGGAAACATTGATTTGTCAGGATGGGTAAGATAGCAGAAGTGTCAACAGCATAATATATAGCCTAATAGCATAAGTATTGAATTTAAGATCATATTCAAGCCATTAACATAAATTAAAAATAGCATGAACCCAAGAATCGACCCTTGAGGAACACCCTCTCTGATGAATCTATGATCAGCCAAGTCCCAGTGACTGCAGGTTAATACAATTTACTTTTTTATACAATTATTTAAACAAGTGTTACCCATAAATTACCTCATGCATTTTATAATTGTGATGCAATAACTGGCATTTAATAGATTGTATACTTAACATGAACAACCTCAAATAATCTTTTGTATTTAATATTACTGTCGTGTGTTGTTGCTATTCAAACACAAACGCAGCTGCACGTGTAAGGAACAACAGACATATACAAGTGTAGATGATACGAATTTCAAATCAGGTGCATGCTTCTGTTGCAATGTGGTTACCTCTTGGGATGGAATGAAAGTGATTACATTACAATATTGAGAATGAGAGCGGAGGCTTATCATTGGTAGGAAACCAATCTTATGTAATGTAAAAAATTTTATTATATCCTTGAAATGAAACAAAATAAAGTAGACAGACATACATTTTATGTGGCTAAAAACGGGCGTATTTTAGATGTTTTTTATCCGTACTCTTTTATAACTAATAGTATAGTACTATATTCCTCTGTACAGAATAATGTTTACATAATCAAATATATATGTATTAATGTATGTATGTATGTATCTGTAATGCTATACCATCCAAACCAGATTACCTGAAAAAATTTTGTATTTGTGCATTTCACCTTATTGTATGAAACTGTTTATTGAATCTGAATGTTATGTGGTTTTCTAAAATTACCTCATTTGTATTTAATTATTTAAATAATAAACATATAATCGTTATTTTGCATTATTACTATGCAAATTGTATATATTTTCTATCAAGTTGTATTTTAAGAAATGCTTTACTAGGGGACCAGTACGCTAACTGAGCATTCCAATACAGAAAAAAAAAACTCGCCTCTTGGGCATAATGGAAATTGCAATAACCTGTTAATTTATAAAGAATACCTTATTAATTAAAAAAATAAATATATTATCACAAGGAAAAATATTTTTTATAAGAGAGCTATTGAATAAATGAAACTGCTAGTTTAAAATATTTCAATTATGTTGACCGTAGACCTATACCATAATGAGTGATTCGCCTTCCTCAATCCGATTACAATAATTTTTTAGGAAATTAACCCTTTAAAAACAACTTTCTTAAAGAGTTGTTTCACTGATTTGCAAACTGATAGTTATAAAAATTCAAATGGAGGTAATTAGATGTTACAATTAAAATTCACATTTACAACAGTTACACGGAAAATAACTCAATAACAATGTATTTTTGAAAGCACCTTCTAAAAATAAATTCAAGGCTATAGGGTCCTAACTACTTAAGGGAATTACTTGTTTTACTTATTATTTGTTCCCCCGCTAAATCATTAGCTTTGAAATGCCACCTCAATCGTACGGTCAACTAGGACGGGTTATTGTAAGTATGAAATACAACTTATGCAATATGCAATTTTAAAGGTAGCCACCATTCTGGTATTGCTCATCCATTGATGAGTTTAGTTTTACTTTTATATCGATCGTATTGTCTAACTTAATAATAATTATTGTTACAGTATTCAATTGAATATTGAGATTTCATTTAGTATAAATGCATTCTATATTCCTAAATATTGCTAAATATACCTACATATACCTAACATAAATAATGACATAGTTAATTCACATTACATATTCTCTAGCATAAGTACTTTTAAAGCCTACGATTAAGAATGAGAACCCTGTAAATTGATGTAAATATAATTATTTGTCATACCTAATATGCTGTTAAGTAGTAGTCAATGGTAGCCTTGCGTCTAGAATAACGGATACTCTTCCCAGATCAGGTCCAAAAAGTTTTAATTTTAACCATTCCTAATCCCAAAACATTTTTCATTCCATAAAATTCTAACATATTTTTATCGAGTATTTACAATTTTAGGTTAGCAATTTGACACTATGCCATCACCAATCCACCGTTCCTTCCCCTACCCATGGTCCTATTCACCTGGTCCTTGTCTAACAAGAAACTCTTTGTTCCCTGATGGACTATTTGCGGATCCGCTACGGTCCCCACCTTATCAATGACATTGCACCTTTACAACACAACAATATATGAAATGATTACAGCATCAGTGTAACCCTGTACATTGAGATACATAGATAAAGAAAGATGGGTGTGGGCAGACGGACAAGAGTGACTTTGTGGCAACAGCAAGCAGATACTAATATTGTATACTACTGTTTTTTTCTACTTCTGCTTTTTTTACTACACATTTTCGCTAGTTTTGTTTACAATTCTACATAATGAAATGTCGTAATTCTTGTCTACGGCCAGTATTCGCATTTCTGTGTATTTTAAGCTAGTACTAGGCAATTATTTAAGATATGAAGAGTAACAACATTTTTAGTTATTTTAACTATTAGATATTAGATATTTTTAACTATTGAGTACTTTTCATGCAGTATTGGTTATTGATCAGTTTAGTCCAAAGAGAAGAACAATGTTGCCGTCGTAAAAGCGACTAAAAAAGGGTATTTTTTAACGTTACATAAATTGATATTGGATGATACCTTGGGTTTTTTTTGTTACTCCTTAGGCTACTCTTAGAAGACAACTAGGGTTCACTTATTTGTTTAGAGATTTTTTTTGTCCTATCATTCTTTTTATCTTGATAGAAGTGTGGATGGATCGTTCTACTTCTTCAGTTTTACAGTCCAACAGATTTACATACACGTTCTCCGTCACATCAATATTCATGCATGATGAAGAAAACAAAATAATTTCAAACATATCATGGAAATCATGAAAATACGAGTGTATTAGGTATAAATTGATATAAAGCAATTAAATTTTCCTTCAGTTACCTAACGATTGGGCTTCCTTGCACCGATTAAAGCACACAAAGTAGCTAATTGCTGCATTTACTTACTTTTCCGGACTAACTTTTTTCGCACTCCAGTATTCCAATCAAACAACACAAACCAGCGTGCTTTTATTAGACACGCAATACGTGTAGGCTTGAAAATAAGTTGGCAACACAATGCCCTACTAATACGATCAGCTGGTGCAGCGTTTACCATTTCGTTCCATCCTTGGATTTAACCTAACCTAAAAGCTTGTTGCATAGTGTTTGAAAGATTAATTATTGATACCTATGCTTTAAAGCAACTAAAGAAAAATATAATGTGTAATGCAAATGTAAAGTTCCACTTCGTACACTTGTTACACAAATAACTATTTAACCATCTAATTTTATAGTGAGTGGAACATGTTATCATATTGGAGTTTTCAGAAACACTAACGTAACCCAAATGCATAGAATTTAACCGTCTTTACATTTACCATATTATTCGTCCCATTTCATCATGTCGTTGACGCTCCCGCCGGCCTGAACGAGATGTGTTTTTACTCAGACCCGGTTACGATATTTGCAACAATACCACTCTCACTCCAGTGCGGCAACTTTCCCACGCTATTTAGGCTTTATGTCTGTTTTATTGTAACCTATCTACATTAATTGGCAATAGTAACGGCAGGAAGATACGTAATACTTTGTAACTCAATGGTAACTCAGAGAGTCTACAGTAACAAATGTACTCCACGTTTGACTTGAAAGCATTTGAAATGCAGAATTCACATGGAGTTTGATATTTGGTTTTATTATGTAATTTTGTATTATTTATATCTTTGGTGGACGTCACGATATTGTCATGTAATGATATCGCAGGGTTGAACATATCTATATTGTTAAGCAATATGAGTTTTAACAATTGTAATTGGATTTTTAATTTTTTAGGTTTACCTGGCTGGTGGTAGAGCCGATATTTTGGGAAGACCACTACGAGATATTTGGCACTTACCGTTAAGTGCCTAATGTACCTTGCCAGAATTCCGGATACACATGTGATGTTTAGTCTCAGCTTGCACACTGAGATTGCAAGTTTTCAGTAAGGACAACACGTCTTACTGGGAATTTGACCTAACGTTACGGTTGATATAAAACCAATTGGAATATTCTAACAAGAGTGCATATGGGTTAGTAAAATTCGTACTGCCAAAGTATCCTAGGACTTCGATCCTAAAACTTCATGATCCGGACTTGCATGATCCTAGGACTTCGATATGAATTTTAAATTTGTTTATTAAGACTTATTAATCTATTAGCCCATTAATTCATCGACCCTGAGCATCATACACATTATACTGCACAAACATAATTTTGTTATCCCAGATACAACCTTCAACCAAGCTACATAGAATAGACTACTGTGACAAATGAATGGGTTACCAACGATTGATCAATAATTGAACTGTTCTAGAATCAGCCACGAGACGTTCTCGAGTTTCTTGTGACACGGACACACCCTGCAATCAGCGACGTTTCGCTGCTCTTGCTGCGGCCTTCCTCAGCACACGATACGATCAAGCCCCAGATCTCAGTCAAGACAGATTTACTGTCTCTCTCACGGCCGTTGCCTCAGAAGACTGTAGTTTGATCACACATCAGCTCGGAGTTCAATTAACATCATTTAACTGGTCGGTGATATGCTTATCTGGACACCGGTTGGTTTAGAGCTTTTCAATGTGATTGGATGGGTAAAGACTTCAATGTGTTTGAACATAATTTGGTATATTCTGTAATCATAGTTAAGTTGGATGGTTATTTGTGCAACTAGTAAGCTAAGTGGCACATTTTAAATATGAAAAATGTCAACACATGATGGTACCAACCAGGTCAATTTTATCAAGTTTAGGCTAATCAAAAGATACTTAACACTTGAACTTCAAATTACTTTTTCTCTATAGTTGTTTTATGTGAAAACTAAAGAATCTTAGTTCCGTCGTAGAACATTTGAGTCTAATACAATGTTGTCCAGAAAACAATCAAATACAGGTTTACCTTTATACTAAATTTTTTCTAAAAATATAGGCCTACTTACTCCTAAAATAACAATGCGAAGGCAGTATTGTCGTAGTTGTAAAAACACATCTATTAACTGGTAAGCGAAAATGTTTCTAGTTGTCTTACAGAGTTAACCCAGTAATGAGCTGGGTAAAATTTAGAGACAACGGATTTGCATTCAAGTGGATATATGCAACAATATTCAACAATATCTTTATTAAATCTGTATCTGCACACCCACACATTTTTGTGTTATATTAACACGACTTAGATAATAAATAACCATAAAACAAATACTGTGACCAAAGCCATAACATATTTTAGGTGACTCTAGGTTGCTCCTTAAGTGAGCAAAGTTGGTTGATATTCAATATTTCTGGTTTTTAGGCCTAGTAACAAAGACTTAAAATTATGAATTAAAATTCCCCTCTAATTGTCTCACATAACATTTCTTAAGTCATAAAAGCTAGTCAATATTATAAACATCATTTACAGTATGCCTTTGAAATTTCATAATAATATTTTAGTTCTAAGTGGGAAGTAAATTATTCAAATCGGTGTTGGTGAGTTGCGGCCCAAACTACTAAAATAACTATTCAAATAAGCCAAAATCACGCGAGACTAAGTGACCTTGCCGCACGAGATAAATGTCCAGTGGCCAGCGGTAATTTGACCGTCTGCCAGTTACAAGGTTTGGAAATTACAGGTTTGAAAACAAAACTGGTGATTTTCGTACCAATAATAACGTTAAAAGCTTTCCGCATCGGTAGTAAGAATTGGAAGATAAATAACACGCCTGAAAAGTTATTATCAACGGCTTTCAGGAATGATTTTGTACTTGAATGAAGGTGATTGCTTACAGCTATATTTCCTTAAGCAGTGGCTACACTTGCCCGATTCGGTCCGGTCCGGTTCGTTTCGGTCCGGCCCGAATTTGAGAGGGGTGGCTACACTTGTACGAATCGTTTCGGTCCGGCCGGAAGAGGTAGCTACACTTGTACGATATTTTGGAGGACACACAGTCTATATTTATGTTTTCTTCCTTTTGAAAAGACTAATAATTTAGGAATTAACGGGGTATGAGGTGCAGTAGTATTATAAAATAATACTAATCAGGTCTTTACATACTTTTACCGAATAGGTGTTTAGATTTCACTAAATTAGATGAATAAAATACCCTAAACTTTATTTTTGTAAATAGTTTTCCAAAATCTTAAACATTGGCAATATTTTGAAGTAAGTCCTTTTGTGGCTCTTGAACTAAACGGGAGTCACAGAACGTTCCATTTCCCAAGGACTAACATAAATTAAATAAATTCGGGGGAAAATAGTAAAATAATAATAATTTATTGAAGTATGAATTTAAAACGTTTATTAATAAATATTAATATTTGGAATATGAATTTGTAGGAAAAAAATCGTAACATCGTTGGAAAACCTCTTAATGAGGAAACGTGTTTTAAATGGCCATTTATTCAAATGTAATAATCATTTTTTTCTTTGAATCAGTACAGTTGAGTGGTAACCTTTGTTGAGCTCCACATCCCTGTGGCGAGGCTTTTTTATTTTGCTGAAACATATTTTATCATTTACACATGAACAAAATTATCGTGTGATTATGCTGTATCATTTAAGGTAAATAATAACCTTCTTCGTGTTTGATAACACAATATCATAGACAATACTGACTTTAATGTAGTCACAAAGTATTTTTAAAAACCAAACTCCACAAAGGTGTTATTTCTAAAGTAATCACAGCCTAGGGAATGAGTATGTAACTAACTACACCTCAATGAGTGTATCACGCTTTTGTCTACAACATTTGCCACTGCCTACTTGATTAATACCAGCCCAACTAGGTCGGAGGGCGGCTGCCTTGTACAGGTAAATGCGTAATTGGTAAGGCAGTGGCAGCTGAGTTTGCAAGCGAAATCACTTGTTATCAGCTGTTTTGGCCAAAGCTTGAATCTACAATGTACGTGATGTGGGTGAATTATCAGCTAGTAGAAGGAAGTACTGTACTTGGAATTAAGTGCTGGATAGATAAAACAGTGCTCAATACGATACTGGACGTGTCTATAACCTGAATGTAACATGATTTCAAGTTTTGACGTTTACAATGAATAGATAGCCAACAAACCCCAGGACAAAATATATTCCTTATACCTATATTTTAATTGTAACGGTTTTAAGTAAGAAACCATTATACAAGAGTATAGAATTCCTGGTGATAGTTAGTATGTGTTATGCACAAAACAGCTGATGGAAATATCAGCTGATGACCCAGAAACCATCCACCACGCCCTCCTCGTCCACGGTGTTTGAGAATCAGAAAACTGGTTGAAAGTACAACCCGTTATTAATTTGAAATGTCAATACATTTTTGTCTCGATTAGGCAAATCGATTATAAAAGCCTTCGTAAAGTGTGGCTGTTTTTTATTGTTTAGTTTCATATCTAGATATGTGTTTCAGAGTTGTACCTGCAGACACATTTTGTGAGTTTTCTTTCAGCTAATGAGCATTACAGTAACGATTTCTCTGTGTTTAGTTAAACTATTTGAAGCGTTTTGAGTTGTAATGAGCCGGTACAGAACACAGACGATTGTCAGTAAACAACTGAATTAGGACACCAGATTTTTTGGATCTCATGACATACATGCCACAGTTCCAGCCCTCTTATCACTTCATGTAGTAACTGGAAAATGTACGTCCATCTTTGAAAAAGTAAACGCTATTAAGACGGCAAAATGTGTAAGCGTTAGTAGTTATATTTTACCTTTTTTTTGGTTAGTTACCTTTTATTTTAACCATTACTCCTCCACGCCTCCATTACATTACGACCTCCTTGGTGAACAACACATTTCTTGTATAAATCCATGTTTTAGTGATGTTTATGATAATTGGAGTTATTATTGCAAACATTTTTCCACCATGATTACTAAAGATCATGATGGGTCTTGCTTGACACCTTGTGAAGACGTGTCCACTGTCAAAAGTTCATCTACCTTCAATTTGTACCAATTGTTGTTTTTTCACGATTTTTGTTTCCTGCATTTTCTACCGTGCATTTCTCTGTGTGGAATTTTCCAGGATTTGTGTATTAATCTTTTACTGTGCTGTGTACTTTCCTACCTGAGAGCACAATAAAATTTCTAATCCCAAAAAATTTATTTTTTCTAATTCTGATGGAAAATGTCCGCAATAACCAATCAGATAACATGTTTGTTGACACTGAGAGAACAATTGTCCAATCTGTAGTTTCTATCTATCATGTTACCGAACACTTTATCTCACTCCAGCTACCGTGTAACCGAAGTCACCGTCGTTACTCCTCCAGCCGCAATACTTCAGGTTAATACGGTTATGAAATAATTACACCTGTGTGTTATACGGCGGCCTTATCCGGCGTGCCAGGGCGTGCCTCGCTCTCTCAGGGCTCTGGGTAGTGCTTACACCGAGGTTTGGGGACTGACACAATGGTAATACGGCTGTAAATCCTCTCTAGTCGTTAAACTAGTTCTGAACTACCTTCTTCTGTGTAGTCGTTTTGTCAGGGTGAAGTTTGTGGTGTAACACAGTTTTGGAGGTCTGGAAGTGTTCACTTGACTGGTGATAAGTGTTTGAATACGACTTACAACAATTATTGGTAATCAATTTTACTTGCAAATATTTTTGTTGATTAATTCATAACTTCACGATAGTCAAATAAACGGGTATTTATTTAGTTTTGAGTTTGAAGCACATGTACAAGAAACAAAATAAAATGAATGAAAACTATGAAAATAATACATTTAAATTAGTAAAGAAACGCTATTTGAACATATATGAGATTAATTGAGAAGATAATATCTATGATGAACGATCTCCAATGCCATGAAAGGTTTCACCTTAATTTTGGTTTATTCAGCTTTGATCCTTACTTAGTCCACCTTCACCTTAAGCTTAAACCTTCATCACAGGGTGATGGCATCATAGTATACTGTTGAAGAACATGACGGAATGATGGACAGGAGTTTTAATGGACATTTTATTTTGTTAAAAGCATTAACAAACTACTGTTGGTCAACCCATTTATAAAACGATGATATCACTGGGTAGTACTGTATACTTACTCGAAATCACTACAGTATTTAGAATTCAATCTTACACTAGGCTAGTTATTTCCTAGCTTCACTTGGGTCATCCTTGTCACATAACAACGGTTAGTTGTGTCAAGGGTAGTTTTGGGTGTGTCTTCAACGCTATATGTCTTATTAACGATTTCAAGCATTAACAACTTGCTGACAAATAGGCCTATATTTACCTAATATACGCTAATACATCTTTGGAAAGATATGTCTATATAGGCATGGAGAACTGTCTCCTTTCTACATAATTCTCACACTAAATCCTACTCCAGGTCAGTAACGTCCCAGACCTTCACTAACCTGTCTCCTGTCTCCTGATCTAAGTAAGTGATTCACTGGTTCAGCCACCAGATGTCGTCCAAGGTGGACCTCTATGTGGGTATAAATCTTGTCGAACAACCGAACAACTTGTGTCCACCGTAGTGATCGTGGGGTCTTTCCGCTACATCAGGTCGGGGCGATTATATGTGTAATCTGTTTCGTCTGTACCGGTTTGAGACGATTGATATTTTCTTATAAACTATAATTGGTTGCGAATATTCGGTTTGTTTCAAGGTTTATTCTGCATTTCTATCATCGTATTCTATGTCAGTTGTCTGTGTTGTCGCAAACATTATAGTAACTATAAAGCTTTGGAACATAAAATCTTAAATACGACTTACACGATTAAAGTTTCGTCTGAATTCGTATAATAGTTGCATTGTGTAGTATAAAGAGACGAGCTAAGCAGTAAAGCAGGAATATATATCACAGGTCCCGATAACGCTCTAGGCTAGCCACATGTACATACACGGGTTACCAATCCAGAACCACTTAGATATATTGTAATCTAGTTTCAATCTCAGTAATCCAACATACAAACATATCAATATTCACTAAGCAATTAACAGTAGGTATAATTCCCTTAAAATGTATTGTTTGTGGTTGTTTAGTGAAAGTAGAAAACAATTAGGTTGTGTATATTTATGTTTATAAGAAGAAATCTATTATTTGATCAACACAAATTCTGAAAACAACTACCTAATAAAACATATATAAAACAACATTTTTTTTAAATAATCAAATCCATAAATTAAATCATTTAAATTTATATGACCTAGGACATTTCCGATGAGGTTTAAAAGGGGGCTGCATAGGGTGGGGGGGGGGTTTAAAGTGGCAAATCTTTAAAAATAAACTACAATAATGACTATATAGGTCGACTATATAGGGTTGTCTTACCATACAGAAGTAGTAAGTGGTAAGAATATTGGCAAATTTAAATAAGAGGGGGTTAGAAATGTTCACCTCCATATCCGAAGGATGCCAGTTGATCCTGGGCAATATTGAATAAAACTTTGCTCGTAATTCGTAAAATATAAAATAATAACCAAATTAGGACTCATACGCATCCTTAGATGTTATAAGAGCAGACATTGAATGACAAAAGGAAAATATTAACACTGGTGTTGTGTTCAACAAAATGATTCAGATATAGAATTTTTTGTCTATTAGGAAGCGTATCAGCTCATTTCCTCTGTACTCAG
This sequence comes from Macrosteles quadrilineatus, assembly GCF_028750875.1. NCBI lineage: Eukaryota > Metazoa > Arthropoda > Insecta > Hemiptera > Cicadellidae > Macrosteles > Macrosteles quadrilineatus. The sequence goes on along the minus strand of NW_026542602.1, from coordinate 102,824,188 downwards.
ACTGATTATCCATCCTAGAAAGATCAGTGGATGTCTGATGTCTCGTGCGTTTCGATGTCCAGCATCCGAAAGCAAGAGCTGAAGAATAGTTTACAACTGTAGCCCTCCTCGTCTGCCTTTGCTGAACCAGTTTACTGCTTCATGAGGATCAGCACCAGCCTCCACAGATGTGTTGGGATCAGCAATCATGATTTATTGCAGATAAATCACAAGTGTAAATTGGTGTTCGATGGACCATGAAATCAGGTCTATTGTCAGGGAACGACGCTGTATGTTACATAAGCGATTTCTTAGGCGATACCGTGAGAACAATGGAATTCGTTATTGATAAATTTTTACTCTTGTTCTTTGATTGAAGTATAACGGGTGTTTAGTGAATTTCCCATATAGATATAGGGCATAATCTCTTACCGTATGAATCATAGTAAGACCTGGTTCCAGTGCTATTTACTTTTTTGTTTTGATGCCCCTGATGCCAAAAATACCATCCGTTCAAATTGTGTGGCCGTCAGCACGACAAGTCGAATGATGATTTATGACCTTTCGTGAATTGATTTGAATTAAATTGTTTTAAAAAATCGATTTTGATTAAATTTAGTACAAACATGTAAACCCACGTTAATCGAATGAGTTCGTGAATTAGCAAGATCGGACTATGGATATGGGGTATTATAGGGTATAAATAGGGGTTTCGCACTTTTGACACTTAAAATATAAAAAATTGCGATTTCTTACCAACCATTGATTTTTAAAGAGCTTTAAGCCCTCATACATGGTTTATTGAATCATGGTTGTGCACTAAACGGTTACGCGGGAGAAATAAAAAAGGTTAATTTTTCTTGTTGTTCTGAAGTAAACTGTTCTAGTATGCTATATATTAACATTATAAAAAAAAAACTTAATTACTTTTCCTCCAACATAAGTCCTAAAAACTTGTTAGGCCAATGTTATTCAAATTGAGAATAAATCTGATATTTTAAATTTGTAGAACTAATCACTAATTATATAAAATCCAACAAGGGGAATGTGCATTCGCTCAATCTGCAGGTTTGCTGCGGTGAATGTACTTATTATAATATGCCAGAATGATTTATTGGACACACGATTAAAGCAACAATTTAAACCATTTTAAATTTACCATTGCACTGATATTTGGATTTATTTTTTGTTGTATAAAGATAAATTAAATTTAATTCTTTTATAACAAAGACGAGATAATCCCTAGTGGTTAAATTTAGGTTATTATTTATGTAACGAAATTATGAAATCGATTGAATGTCCGGTTAACCGCATGAAAACTTTAATTGTTAAAGGTAATAGGCCTAGCTATTGATTAATTTAAATCAATAATGTTAATGCAAAATTTTATCCAAGTGGGGCATCCATTCATGGAAAATTACTTTTTACAGTTAGCAATTAAGCTTATAAACATGATAAAAATACCATTTTTAAAAAGTATGTTGGTAACCATTGAAAATTGAAGTATTGAAAGAATTTACCTCATGCAATAACCAAAACTTCCATTGCCAGAAAAGCAAATCGCTGCAACAACATAGATTTTTCCTTATACTGATCTACATTTACTATCTCTACAGGGTGAGTTTTAATTGTCCCCCCCCCCAACTTTTTTCTACATTTTTTCAAATATCAATCCCAGACCACTTCCAAACATTGTTGGGTAGTAAGTACTTCATTTTGACAAGGTGGCCATTTCCGGCCGCCATCTTGGATCCGCCATATTGGATGCAAAGTTTTTTTTTCAAACGTAAAGGTGGGGTTGTGACCCATTATTTCGAACTAAATTTTTACCCTGATTACAATGCCGCAAACCGTTTAAAAAAATCTTGATTCATTCTAAAGTTATGAGGGCTTTTTAAAACTTTATTTTTAGCCCATTTTAACACTGTGCATTTACAAACTAAGACCATAATCTCAAAATAGTGCTAGATAAAGATAAGTATACACTACCAGTAATTGTCGACCTATTTTCACTTGGTTATGACTGATGTATTTTTTTCGGCCGCCATCTTGGATCCGCCATTTTGAAATGTGATAAATTATTTTAAATATGAAGGGGGTGTTGTGACCCATCATTTCGAACTACTTTTTTAAGCTGAAGACAATGCCGCAATCCATTTTTTGTTATCAGGTTTTATTTATGAAATATTGAAATGTTTTTGTTAAAAATGTCAATATTTCAAAATCAAAAAATGAAAATGAAAAACGGATCATGGAATTAAGTTCAGCTTAAAAAAGTAGTTCGAAATGATGGGTCACAACGCCCCCTTCATATTTAAAATAATTTATCACATTTCAAAATGGCGGATCCAAGATGGCGGCCGAAAAAAATACATCAGTCATAACCAAGTGAAAATAGGTCGACAATTACTGGTAGTGTATACTTATCTTTATCTAGCACTATTTTGAGATTATGGTCTTAGTTTGTAAATGCACAATGTTAAAATGGGCTAAAAATAAAGTTTTAAAAAGCCCTCATAACTTTAGAACGAATCAAGATTTTTTTAAACGGTTTGCGGCATTGTAATCAGGGTAAAAATTTAGTTCGAAATAATGGGTCACAACCCCACATTTACATTTGAAAAAAAAATTTTACATCCAATATGGCGGATCCAAGATGGCGGCCGGAAATGGCCACCTTGTCAAAATGAAGTACTTACTACCCAACAATGTTTGGAAGTGGTCTGGGATTGATATTTGAAAAAATGTAGAAAAAAGTTGGGGGGGGGGACAATTAAAACTCACCCTGTATGTGTGCGTGGCTAGGCCACTGTTATTTGGTGTGTTATATATGATGACAGTGTGAGTTATATTTAGTTTTCTAGGTCACGAGGGTTGGCCACCCTGAAATGCTAATCAGCTGATTTAAACTCTCTAATTCCCCTTTCAAATCTTAGCGTAGTGTTTTGCTCTTATCTCAAAATTGTACAATAGCAAGGCCACACCTCCAAGTGGCGTAACTATGATATTATAGGCGGTCTAGGCCTAGAGTGGCCATTTGACTGTTAGACCAATGTCAAATATTGTCTGACCATGCATAGGTGATGGAATTACTTACACTAGCTAACACCTAAATGGGAAGGTTGTATACATAACTGGGGGTGTCCAGACTTAATCTTGATTGCTCATCTTAAATAATTAAAATGGCTGCCATTTTGATTAGGGAAGCGATATTGAACTCTGGTTTGCGTCATTCAATTTTTAATAAGCCCTTTAAAGCCCTTTAAGCCCTTTAAAATATGAGGGGTCACATGATAGGTGTTTATATTTGAAAATTTGGGGCTGCCCCCAAAATACCCCATTTTGGGGGCTAGGGAAAATTTTTAACTTTGATGAAAAAGTGCCATTTCTTATGTTGAAAATATGTGCCGAGTTTTCTTTTTCTTCTGCAACGCGTTGAAAATTTAACTGGGGGGTTCCAGACGTTTGCCTAACCCTGTATATTTACTAGAAGTATGCGATTTTTTTCTTTGGCAACCTTTTTTGGAAATAAAGCAATTTTTTTATTAGATTTTACTGATAAAGTTTAGTGGCGGGTACCAGAATTTGAACGTTTAGTCGCTAGAAAGAAAAAAAAAACTATAGGAACGGTCTGCTAGTAGCACACCAATATGACTTTGTCATAAAAACTGAAAAGCTTTGTTGGTACAGTTATGTGAGAATAACTTCGCCATTTCTTACCATTTCCCAAGAGGTCTAGCTTCAACGACACCTGGTGTGGTGATAAACTAGTCCCTAGCAAAACAACGGCTACCTAATGGTGCCATTGTTTGCTATAAAAGGAACCTAAACCTAACATTCGAATAAATTTAACACCCTCACTCGATTTTTATATGACAGCATCTACTGTTTACGTGTACAGTAGTTTACGTGTACAAGTCATAAGCTCGTAATATAATAGTATTGAGTGATGCAATTTCACCTCGTGAAGTTCTTTAGTTTTAAAATGTGTGGTAAAATTACCTGGATGTATTAAAAAAGGCCGTGCATTCGTTAGTATTCTGATAACTTTCTTAGGACATGTACTAATCTATATTTTGAGGTAGTTTTACCATTCTTTTGAGGTCAGAAGTCAATAGTTTTAACTGCATCTCAGAGGGTTGAATGATTGCATCACGTAAAACCAATCCAATTACTTAAATCATTTAAATCAAATAATCAATTAATTATGTAAAATGTGTTCCAGGCTCAATTAAAGTGTTGAGCGTAGTAAAATGTTAATAATATTGTTAAAAATAAACATCATTACTGAAAAATACTATTTCAAAACTAGCAATATACGATATCTTCCATAATAAATGGTATAAATCAATGTTTAAATGTAAATTTATATTTATTTTCTAGCACCATAAAAAGTCATGACAATTATTGGGTTAAAATAGGTAGTGGCTTTTCAGTAATATAAACTGTCAAACTTTGGTAAGCTGACAACTACTACTGAAAATCCTATACAAACATTTTTTTAAAAAGCACATGCCTACCTATATCATAGAACATACAGGATTTTTCTTACTTGCCTTGTAGTAATTAAAAATCCATGACATCTGCAACCGAGGTAGGACTACAATTTTTTTTGTCCCATAGTTATTAAATCATCTTGAAACATCTTAACGGAAGAGCTTTTAATACTCGATTGCTACTCCTACATATAAGGAATACCGCTAGCCAAGCTAGTTGGTGTTGCAAAATGGGTCTTCAGTTAGTAAGGAGCAGTAAATACGTCCCTTTAGTTAACTACAGTAGTGTGATGTCAAAAAATGTGAAAAGGGTATTGTTTGCAAGTAACATTTTAATTTTACATACTACTTTTAATAGAACGCAAAATACCTAATTAACAAAATTAAGTTTTTACGTATGTCTTTAGCTCTTTCTCATTTGAGCATCTACCCAGTTAATATTAAATTTAAAATTAATTATTTGCATTAGCATGCATAGTGTATCACTTAATTAATTATTCTAATAGTTTTGAACATATTTGGTGAAAGGGTATGCAAGATAGCAGATGGTTAATTTGTTAGGAGTCTTTCAAACAGATATATCAAAAAGTAGTTCAAATAACAAAGAGATTGATTTGATTAACGATTTACTCGATAGGACTAATTGAATTGTAATTGAATCAAGATTCTGTATTATTTTACTAACTACCAATTTGTACAATCAAGTTTAGTTTTGAATTGAAGGTTGATCATTGAATGAGATTTACCATTCTCATTTATAGGTGTTCGAATTTTAGAATAAAAAATTGGATAATCCAATTAAGTCCCCAACAAAGTGAGCTGACGATGGCAAGAACTGATTTATTTGAACATGTTAACTTTTATTTAGCACAAGCTGAACGGACATTTTGTAAATTATCGAATTTTTTAAGTCACATCAATTATAGTAATATACACAATTAAAAGATAAAATATAAGAATTAATTTTGACCATAGCCCATTTTGTTGTGCCCATCTTGTGCGATTTAAATATAAAAAAAATAAAAATAAACTGGTTCATATACATCAGATGGCTACATCACAATTGAAATGATAATGGTAAAACGTAAGTTCAGAATTTACTTAGAGAAACAATACTGTCCTTATTTTACGTTTTCCTCGAAGTACTTATTTATTTAGTGACACTCATTTAATCCAAAAGACTTTTCTGAAACAAGTGACCTTTTTGTTGATAAATAGGTTATTGACGTTTTTATTTTGTAAACCGGCCATAGTGAGTAACGTAATTTTAAATGTAACTGTTTTCGTTTCTTTCACAAATACGCAAACTAGATTAATTTATTTGGGTTTTTGTAGATAAACAAAAACATTTTAGCTTGGTTAGTCAATAAGTCATTTATTAGGCCGGATCAACATATACATACATTAGCCAAGTCAAATTAATCTTAATTGATCAAACATATTGATTTTTTAGTTTTTAAAATTATCAATAAATGTTATAGATTAACTAACTATATCGTTGTATTTGTATAACCTTTATGAAAAGCCAATCAATAATTCAAAACACACTACTTTTATATTCACTATTAGTTTTGAAAAGGTATTTACAAAATATATTTTTACAAACACAATGTTTATGTTATTTATATTTTTATTCTATACTAGCTGTGTGCCCGTTCTACGCACGGGGATCTTATCGTAGCCAGTTGAAACCTTCTTATATTAAGAACAGCAGTTGATTTGAATATTTTCAGATGTGCTGGCAAAACAATTATAGATAAACCTTCGCAAATACAGTATCTGACAGTTTCAAGCACAAGGCAAAACAAATGCTTCGCAATTAAATGTCACCCGGATCATGTTGGTCCATATGTCAAATCCAATGATTAAACTAAAAAAATGCTTTATAGATCTATGAGGCATAGCCCTAAGGTAGGCCTGAAAGTTACTTTCCACAATGGTTAAAAGTATATAAGGTACTACATTAACCTCACAATTTAACACTTTATTCGGGTTGACATTTTTCATTATCAAGGTGCGCTTGTCCTTTCCGTGAAACACTGAGAAATAAAGGACATTAATGCGTTACCAACAGACATACACACACAAATCCAGAACTTAATTAGGGAATTTGCCACGCTTTAAGCATAACAAAGTACATATAAAATTAGTATTTGAAATCTTTGTTAATGTCATCAAATTTTATCATGACAATTTATATTTGCTTGGACCGAAGATGACCCGTAATGCTGTCGAAATGACGGCTTACTTTATGAAATGAAGTAGGCCTACTATAGACAATTTAGATTAGTGATTTATAATAAAAATTACCAAAATAGGCCACGAACTATATTGATGCATAAACAACGCAAAGCGTTCAAACAATTCATGATGGTTTACTGAGTTTTACTAAAATGCGTTAGCCTATCGTTTTCTTAGCATAAACTAACATTTTGGAATCCAGACAGAAAAAGCAAAACTTATACAGTTAAATTGAATACGCCTGTAATAAATAAGGTGCAACACCAACGATAACTAATTTGTAAATTACAATGATGTTGTAGTACGTAAAAATTATTCTTGCTGCTACCAACGGTTCTAAGGGAAATCAGTACCAAAAACCAACGTTTACAGTTAAGAACTGTAGTACATCCGACCAACTGTATGCGTTAATCAAGCCCCGAGGATATTGATCTCTTGGTTTTGGATTTTCTCGTAAAAGGTTATTGGCAGTCAAAGTTATTTACCATTAATTGCCTTATTTATAAACAACTTTTAATTTAAACTTATCGGTGTCAGTGTGAAAAAAAAAAAACAACCTTATACAAACAACTGTTTTGTTATATAACAGATTACGTATTCTCTAAACAATGATTGGTATAGGCTATCCATTAACATTAGAAGGGAATGTGATAAAAATCACACAACGTTGGATTTTTGGACGTTTGTAATTTTATTTCTTAAGTAGGTAGGCCGTGTATTTTAGGAAAAAGTACCGGCATCAAGGATCGTCGTCAAAAAGGTTGTTATGAATAATTGGCTAGGCGTACGTACCCAAGAGATGGACTATTTGCCTATTGGCTGTATGGTCCAGCGATTGCATCACACGGTGAGTAGGAACTATTGACTATATATATAGTCATTGGTAGGAACAGAAAGTGACACATTGGTAAATCGAGTTTAGCATCATCCGTAAACCTCTGTTACAATCACCTACTGCAGTTGTGATTTTTTTACTTTACACTTTACACAACCGCCATTGAAGCGCCGTCACTCACTGAGTGGAAATCTTGTTTCTAAGCTATTGGCGACGATCATTATTAAATTTAAGTTTCCCACCCGTTATACAACACTGATTCAAGGTCTTCTTTCTTGTTATCAAAACTCAAGAACAATTTCATACACTAAAGAATTTCTGGTTCCTGACCTGGATGATACCTAGTTAATTAATTTCATTTACGGTTACACTATTACACTATATTATTGAACTTGCGATTAATTAAATCCGTTTTGTAAGAAAAACGTTTTTAATCTCACTTCGTTGAGATTCGCTTCCAAAACGTGATCGAAAATGGTTGCGGTATTTGTAAACAACATTTGTAAACATATCAGTGACAGCTAGAAAAAATAATCTTGATCCGAACAGCTGTTCGTTATTTCATAGATGATTATGTGATAAAAATCGCACAAAACTGCATTTTTGAACGTCCGTAATTTTATTTACAAAGTAGTGAGACCATATTTTAATGGCTAAAGACACTCTCACCAATCCAGTAAATACATTAAAATGACTTGGATCGTGATAGGTACTCTCGTTTTCCTGGAGAAGATTGCGTAAAATGCCATCTTGAGTGTTGCAGACAGACAGACAGACAGACAGACAGACAGACAGAAATTTAGATGAGACTTGTTTCGGCTTCTTTAATGTATAAAACATAAAAATAACCTAAAAACTTATGATTCTGAGCAATGTACAGACAAAACTCTAATTTTATTTATATAGATAGGAGAAGATGAAAACATTTGTTGGCGAGTCAAACAAAATACTTTCAAAACAATCAAAACATACAAATAACTTATATTAAGTAAGCATTTATTGTTAATTTTATTGATTTAAAAATCGTATGCGTTTATTACGATAATTTTTATGGATAGCTAATGTTTAGTCTTAGTAGTGCAAATTTATTTATAAATAGAGTGTGTAAAATGTTAAAAACAATTTAAATGGTACGGTAATTTTCTATTGTTTTCCATAACCAAACTGAAAAGACAAACTATTATAAACTATAGCATCTTTTTTAAGGCACATGAACTATATTTGCATAAAAAAGAGGGACAAATAATTTTGGCAGTAGCTCACTCTAAATTGCAAATCTTGGTAAAAAACCTTTCACTATATTGGTTTTACTCATTAATATGAAAACATCTTTAAAGACTTAGTCTTTATTACTACGGTAAAACTAATAACTATAACGGTTTTATTTAGCTGAACTATAAACATCCTACATTAAGTTATTTAAAAAATAGAACAGAAGAAAATCGTTTGATAAAAAAATAAATAACGATTGTTAGTTTAAAGTCACGTAGGTGTGAAAACGGTTTACAATTTATGAAAATTGGTTTTAGTGCGACATTTTATGTAGTTTTAAATAAATTGCAATAAGTTTCATTTTACGGCGTTGGACAGTAAAATGAAAATAAATGGGAATTGATGGGTAAATAATAGGTTATTCTAATAGAAAAGGTTCTCCAATTTTATTGTCTTATGTTTTCTGTTCGAAGTTTCAGACTCTGCAAAAATCAAATCATACTAAATATTATATATTTCTCATAATGTGTTTATGCAGATACATGGCAGTTTTCGCGTGCAAGTATTGAATCAACGTTATTTATGATTTTTTGCAAATGTGCGTAATAACCGAATATAATACACAAACTTTAATATCCAGGAGATTTCCCCCCAATATTCAAATGTGGCTGTAAATTGACATAGAAGGTGTTTTGAAACTTCATATGTTGTAATTTTAGTCATATCTTTTGTTAATATTGACAAAAATACAAACAAAAAACTTTATATATTACATTCCTAACAAAATACAATGTTTTCAAAGTATTTTCCTATCATTTTACTCTCATAAAACGTCAAATTATTCATTGATTTCATTGGTTTATTGACTTTTGAGTATATAAACTGGATGGATAATTTATTAAGGTAATTGAATAGCATGTCCATGGATAAACATTTTACGTGATTAATTTCTGAAAGATTTTTCTGGCAATTTTACTATGAGTAACAAAAGCACACCTTCATTTAAATCAAACCTTTACTTACGCGAAAATATCTCATAAGGAATTGTTGACTTTACAGTATGTATAGAAAGAGTTAGACTGTTCAGAACAGGACAATTCTGTAGAGACTTCTTATATGTATCATAAGATAAAGCTGAATAGAATATTATTAATGTATAATTATTGTAACGTCAAAACTTGAACTTGAATGTCTAATTAGTTATTAGACTTGATTTTGGAATAATAGTAAAATAAACGATGAATAATCGCTATGGTTTCCCTTTCAGTGTCATCCTATTATTCGGAAGATGATCGACAAGCCGGCCAGAGGGGCAGATGGTTGATGTGTGTTGCTAACCTTTCAACAAAAGAAATTTTTTTTACATTATTATATAATTTTTTATGCGTCGGTTACGTTATTCCACGACTATTGATAACCACGAATAATGAAATTACGAACTCGTCAACCGCTCCTTAATGGTTATACAGCTTGCTTGACAATCCAACGGTCGCTTGTTCGATTTTTATTAGAGTCAGTAGCTTTTTATGGATCAAAAATGGATCCAGCTGCCCTTAAGGTGTCTTTTAATCAATGGTCCTGGCTAAAGACAGAACTGGTCTTAGCGAGCAACAAAACTGCACAAGACCTCTTAATCATCACAAACTCATCATTCATTCGTATTTTGGTTTAAATACGACTATGTAGCTAACCAATCGTGTAATAGTTAAGGGTGTTTGGTCGAAAATTTTCATGTCTGATTTTTTTTGTTCAATTGTACTAAAAATTAGAGATACAAATGTATAAGAAATTTTTTTTATATTTTGAATATCAAACGAGATATATGGAGCTTGAAAGTAGTATATTTTTCATCTTTGGTACCAATTCACAGGGAGAATTGGTAATGCGGTTCTCACCAAATTGGAATTCAGGTGTGGAAAAATAAGATAATAATCACTAGCTACTTAAAATTATAAATTTTATTATTTTTTAAAAATTTTGTTTTTTATAAAACTTTATAAAAGTTTAAAAAAAAATTAAAAATTAAAAAATAGCTTTTTTGGAGTAAAATTTATCTGTATGTTGGAATTAAACAAAAAATTTATATGTCAACTCGTTTGGGCTGTGAATTCGTACCTTTGATGCCTTGCGCTGTCGGAGCACTACTCGTTGATAGTGTGTACACTAACACCGAGGCTGTATATGTATATATATATATATATATTTTGCACTATGATGAGTTTTAGGCAACAGAGATGAGCATACAATTTAAATGTAACAATAATAAGGTTGTTAAATTTTCTTCATTTATTTCAAAGCGACTTCTATCACAATAGCTTCAACTTATGGTATTTTAATTTCAATTAAAGGGGCATCAAATACATATGTCACTACAGATTCTTTACACCTTCATATTTTATATTTATGATCCACTTTGTAAAGCTTAACAATGACATTCTTCTGACAATACGGTTGATTAGCACCCTGCTGAATCAAACACGCTGCGTTCTTTACATACTTGTATGCTGTAATGTATCTGATAGTATTGTAGGCGTTCTTTGAATTCCTAGTCAATTATTTCACAGGGAAAACTACAAAATATTAAATAATATAATTCATGATAACAATTGTCCAAAAGGTCAAAGATGCAGCCTATTAGGAAGCTGTAAAATTAAACACTGCAAACAATACCAACATCGTTTGATCATGGTTTCTTTGTGTCTCTCTCTCTGTGTGTGTATGTGTATTTTTCATAAAATTGTATTTATCCCTGGTTATTGTTGTGTTCTTTAGAGGTATCATTATTAAAATTTACACTAATATTTTTAAGATTTTCCGTTAATTCACTACCACATTATCAATAGATATGTAACAATAGAAAATCTAAGGTTAAGGTTATATGCTTTGGTTCTATCTACCCATCCTTACCTAACCCAACCTAAAATAACCTAACCCTAAGCATGGTTTGTAGATCATCATAACATTTAAACCTGAAAAAATTGTGTTACCGTACCGGAAGTGAATAAAGGAAAATATCCAATATTCTTTATAATAATAATTTTTTTCAAAAATCTTTATCCTCATTGGCCCTATTAAGAAAATGGGTAACCCTCTATAGCCGTTACACATCAAATAAAGGAACTGTCGATTTTCTTTATATTTTTAGCTCTTGTATAGTACAGGCTTTTACTGTTTCATCAATCACCATCAAGTTATAGTTGTATAAACTTTCTACTTATCAACATTGTCAACACGGTGTTGTCACCGGTATATCATTACAAGATCAGCAACTTTGTTTTAATCTTCTAATTATATTTAATAGCATTATCATTTTGCAGGTGACAAAAGCTGCAAACGCTTAAACCTCTCTTTTTATATTTTAATATCAAAAGGCTGCTTCCTTTTTTAAAATGTTTCCTTCCACAAAATTCAAATAATTGGATGAACGTCTTCAAAGTAACTCTAAAGAAATTATGATGAATCATGACATTCATCCATAATTCACACATAATCGTGTGTGATCACCTGGACTATAGGATTTTTTTAGGATGATGCTAACAGCTGAACAGCACAGCAAATACACTGAAGGTAGATAAGCAGAGTTAATAGCTGACAAACTACATGAAGAAAGTGGATAATTGGGTGAATGTGGAGACAGAGAATGAGGGAAAGGGAAGGGTATAGGAGGGGATATACAGACACAGGGATAACGCAACTTTGTAAGAGGTGGTTTTGCTGCTTACAGTGTTATAAATATTAGATGTCGTAGTTTAGAATGAGCTGCGTCAAGTGCTACAGATTTTATCAAGTATTTTATCCATACAACATGAAATAACTGTGATCGTGGAACCATTGCCTTTTGGATCCTGAAGTAGATATTATCTAATCTGTATGAACCAGATAGCCAACTTTTACATTTCAAACGAACGTAGTTTAAAGTCCCAGAATGTGCAACTGTCTAAAATCATATTTCTTCTCTTAGTACATGCAACTTTGCTAATTGATTCTTTATTTACCAACACTTAGTCATTTCATTGTGGTGGCTTCGTTTGAAAGTTTGCAATATTGACAGAAAGCAAGCCCTTTCAGCACCCTTTCGATGGCTCAATTTACATATTTTTTGCGTCTATTTTTCACCTAAAACTGGCTAAACATTAAACATTGAAGTAGAATGTATCGGTCTATCCGTAGTCTATTGTAAAACTTAACTTCCTAACCGTACCACTTAGCGAACAGAATAGTTCTACTACAGGTCAATGTTTCTCAAATTCTCCCTCGATACGACACATATTCGGGCGGACAAAAAATATTTTACCCCGGGTAATGGACAGAATTACCTCGCTTCTTTTAATGTTGATGCCTGTTAAACTGACGCAATCAAATGCATATTGAAAGTGATTATCTCGGAATGGTGCCAATCACTTCTTCCAAATAAACATCGTAAAGCTGATCCAAATAAGAAGTTATTCGTAAAAGAAACAGCACAAACTCTCACTGGGTCAGATACGACGGTCGCCTCACAATCGAAAGGTCGGTCGCACAAAAACGTTTATACCAGGCCTACCATCTGGTCGTAGACCGCGTACTTACTGGGAATACGCGTTAAGGAATCTTTGTAAAATATATACAGATTGCTTGGGAAATAAGATGTTCGTCCAATGCTCAGTGAAAATGTGGAAAATCGTAAGAGCTTCAGCTGTAGTACTTTGCTAAGATACTGTCAAAAACAAAAATTGAAATGAATTCAGTATGTATTGGAAATTAAGTGTTCTACTTCTACTTCGGTTTGAAATGTTCAACTTAATAATTCTGCCACGAAAGTTAAAAACATGTCTAAAATCTTAATAGTTTCAAAGAGTATTTCGTAACGTATATTTCGTTACATTACTAACTTTAATTTTCAACAAAAATAAACTTAACTAATTTTGCAATAACATAATGTTTTATTAAACTACGAGAATATATAGTGCACATTATTTTTATTGGACAAGTCAACGCTTACTTTTGGTCGTTGAGTTTCGATGTTTTTTTCAGTCCTTGCTTCATGGTGTGATGTTAACATTTATATTTTTGTGTGTAAAGTACATTAAAAGTGCATTGTTAAAAATACGTTAAAAATAGCATTCTATACAAAATTCAATACCAACAAACCTTTTTGTCAAATTGACACTGAATATATTTTTTCAGACAAAAGTTACTTTTCTAAAATGAAAATATTTGAATTTCCCTGGTTTCAGTAAACACTGTGTATATGAATTACAGTATTAATATTGAGTACTGAGCCAAAGTTTACAAGTCTTTTACAATGCATCCAGCCTACCCTAAACATCAGCGAAAGTTTTGTGGTGCCAAGCGACATATTTAACAACAATTCGTAGAATGTTAACACTTATTACTTTTAACATGATATTGCTTACAAAGAATAGCTTTATCGGTAGGGTATTGACGAACATTTGGTATTATTGTTACAGAGAAAAGAGGAATACAAGTATAAGGAAACTTTTTTCAATAACGAGTTTTATTTTCCAATGAATCCACTTTTCCTTGTATATAGCATTAGGTTTAGATATTAGAAATTTTTTGAAGAAGGTTTACAAGGAGGAACAAATTTAGCTTTAAAAATATCTCACACTTGATTTAAGGATTGGTATTATATTGTTTGATTATCTTATCACATCTATCTGTCTTCCACGAGGATAGAAAATAAATCTACTCTTTACTAGTTGCAGTTATTATATTACAGGCCTAAATTCAACAGAAAAAATAGCATTAACACACCTTAATTGAGCTCAAGCAAACACTACGAGATTCCTAAATAATAAAATTCTAGTGTTTTGGTTTTGTGATTCTCTTGTTTTTATTAGAGCGTAATCATGCAGAGATATCAAACGTAAAATGGTTATTGAGGACGGTGTCAGATGAAATACCTTACAACAAATGTGATTTATTGTAATAGGAAGTTGTTGAAAATCTAAGGTATAATAGACAGGCTATGGTAAAAAGCTCCCTTACTAAATACCTAAGTAAATGTGAATGGCGCACAAAGCACAGTCAAAATAACAGTATGTATAGCTATCATGATCATGGTTACAAAACAACGAATTATAGTTATGTCCATAGATTTCATGATCATAGCTAACAGTTGGCTGCCAAGACTAGTCCGAAAATCGTGAAGTTTGTTAAGATAATAACTTAACACATTTATTCTCTATTTGCAAGGTTTTAATGCATAATTTTCAATTGTTTATCTGGTCAAATATGGCAGCTCAGCGAACGGGATGTGAATGATTCGGTTGAAAAATACAAAGAATTGATAATTTGTTATCGTTATAACCTTAGTCTGTTTTGTTAATATTTATTGTATTAGGTCTCAGCCAGTTTTTTAATTGTTAGCTTATTATTTATTCTTATTGTAATGTTTGTTATCACTGATAATAGCTTATTTGTTTTGGCTTCACTTGGTTAAATTAACATGTAATTTTTCATAAAAACTTAGGCCACTGTCATCTTGTTAATTTGATTTAATAAAAAACTATAGTATACGGAAGGAACCGTTGAAATAAATAAATAGACTAAATAAAGAGATTTTTTCATTTAAAGATAAATGGATTGAACATATTTTCAACCTTATAAACGTGAAGCATAATTTATCCAAGGGGATTCAGTACACCTAACAACATTGAATAAAATACTACTGTTTATGACACGACAAAATAATTTTATACTATTTGCTTATTAATCGTTTCCGTGTTAAGCCATGTTAAATAATATTACTGAAATATCAAAAAACAAACACGAACGACACACTTTGTGGTTTTTACTTCCTAAAACAATACGTGAAAGCTACCAAAACATTCAGAGATAACAGGTATTAATTTTAGATCACACCCAATCTGAAGGCCTTAGCTTATTGATGAATTGATTAGTTAACATAACAACTATGTATAGAGATTGATAACAGAGTGTACGACCTTCACAAGGTCGCAGAGTCATCGCCCCCAGGGATGCCGACCCCCCCCCCCAGCCAGGCTCTCTCTTACCCCTGAGATAAGGGTGTCTTTGACACATTATCCAAAAGCAATATGCTTCACACCTTTACATTTCTTTTTGTATTTTGTTCAATTTCGATGAATAATAATATTTTAATTCAAGGCTGATTCTTTTGTAATTGGTTTGATAGTTTAACAAGTTTTCACCAAACAACTTGTGTTAAAACAATGAATTATGCGTATCAAACGATGAAAAAATAAAATATATTCATTAAACTTTTACAATACAGTGTAAGTATTTTGTAGTCTCCTACTATTAACACTGCATTGTTAAAATTTATGCTGGCCTAAACTATTTCTTATGCTTTAAAGAAATATGTAGCTTCTGTAAAGAAAAGCATGAAACAAAAATAGAATGTTGATTTGGTTTTGGATAACTGTTTTGGACAAGTCAAATATAATTTTAAAACTTTCTTATAACATACCAAATGTATTTAGTATACGTATTATAGATAGGCTTTTTTATTTTTTCCATATAACTTAAAAATTTATTTTTATTTTTGTATGATGTAAGTTGAGAATAACTGTCTTGCCAAAGAGATTTTCTCTTCATAGTATAGTTTTCCTTGGTGACGGAAACAACAAATTAATTTCAAATTTTCATCATGTTAACTTTTAATGTTACTAAGAATAGGGTTTTACATAAAACAGTAGTAACTGATGATACTTGTGATAAAGTTTATACATAATTGTTAATAAACTAACTGATAATACTAATTTAGACAACTATTTGCTTTTAGCGAATTTCCCATATAGGGAATAAGCTATTACCGTAGTACTCATGGTAAGACCTGGACCCGGGACCGATTTATTTTTTCGTTTTGAGGTCCCTAGAGGCCAAAAACAGCATCCGTTCAAATTCATATATATATATATATATATAAATAAAGATTAAACATTAATAAACTTAGTACCCAAGTAAAATAATTTATTAAAATATTTACTGACTATAGTTTCGGCTCTAAGGCCATTTTCAAAGTAAAAAAAATAAAAAAAAAATAAAAAAAAATAATAATATATATTTTTTTTTTTTTTTTTTGAAAATGGCCTTAGAGCCAAAACTATAGTCAGTAAATATTTTAATAAATAATTTTACTTGGGTACTAAGTTTATTAATGTTTAATCTTTATTTATATATAGTAGCCCTATTTTTCTATTTTTCATATATATATATATATATATATATATTTATATATGTGTCCGTTAGCGCGATAACTTGAGCAAAAATGATCCGATTTTGATGGAATTTGGTACAAACGTGTAAACCTACGTTTATTCGAACGAGTTCGCCAACCAGCATGATCGGACCATGGGAACGGGGGTTTATGGGGGCTTTTATGGGGTAAAAATGGGTTTTTCCCATTTTCGACCCAAAAAACTTAAACTTTTGCAATTTCTTTCCAAACTATTTTGTAGAGCTTAAAAAAACAAATAATTTAGTATATTGAAGCGTTATAATACGCCTAATGGTTACGGAGAAAATTTAAAAAAATTGTAAATTTAAAATTCCCATGTTATTCTTATGGAGGATAAGTAAACTGTTGTAGTTTGCTTATTTATTAACATATTTTGCCCAAATTTGGAAAATGTTTTTATTTCTTACTAACTATTAACATTTTACATAAAAAACACTTTAACCCTCCCTGTTGCAGCAAACCTAAGTATGTGTTAAACTGATTTGATTTAAATAGGGAATAAATGTGATATTTTTAAGGAGACATTTTAGTGTAAATCCAATCAGGCAAATGGAAATTCGCTTAGTCTGCAGGTTTGCTGCGGCGGGGGTATTTATTTATTTTTGTTTACTTTGGACAATTGTAATCGCAATCCTCTAACAATGTTAATTAAGATTAGCCTATAAACTTAAATGAAGCAGTTTCTACCAAAACATGTATCCATAACTTACTATGTTAAACGTGGTAAGTTTTAGTAACTATGGTTTGTAAGACGTGTCGAGTTTTATATAGTCTACCACGTTCGACTAGTTAATACACTTCCATAACCTATCAGTTATTGCTTTTTGTAGAGTTACAATATCTAATAAACAAATTGCCATAATTGTTTAACAAGACCCCAATCATCTCTCTACATGTCGCTTTAGGAACAGTGGATTCTGTATTGTTTATAATTACAGGAAAATCGGAGGAAATTTCCATTGTCCTTAAACGATACTACATGGATCTGGAAATAATTCTAATCATGATTTTGTAAATATAACTATTACGGATGATCCTCTTCAATTGCTAGCAAAGGTAAAGTGTAAAATGCAGTACGCTGTTGTAGAAATGTTTGAGACTTTTGTTTCCATTAGGTAATCTCACAAAAAAATTATTCTCGCCAAAAATAATCGAACCAAACCATATATTTCCATATTGTGCAGTAAATAACTTTTCCTGACAAATCTGAGGGCAATACATAGAATACCTAGAATGACTATGCACAATGCTTAGTCAAGATGTTTAAAATTTTATCGTGATTTCACCATTGCTTTGTTGTTAACATTAAAACTTCTTCAGGAGTCATAGCAAATTTTGAAATTCTATTCACGAACATAACTTGAATATTTAGAAGATAAATAATGTGCTTTTAACAACTGTGCATGAGAACGTTGTTTCGTGCCTAGTCAAGCCGCAGTGATACCAAATTCTACCACCCAGTTAGTTCGTAATAGGAGCAGGGAAGCAAGAATGTAGCCTCAAGGTTCAACTACACGCAGAATGCCGTCAACCAACAATAACACTAAAATTGGTAATATTATTGACTATATGGAACACCGTAAACCTACTGTCCACCATAGAAGCATTGCTGACATTGCATGGCCGTAAAGAGCCTTTGCTGAGATAAATTTCATTCTTGGGTAAAGTTAGGGGGGGGGGTCTGAGTGACAACAACAACGTGTAAATATATGATCGAATTTTAAATAAACTACTGCATCTTTCGAATTTTAACTATGGGTCTTTTTCAGAAGGGACATGGCCTCAACGTTTTGTTGGTAAAACAATATTCATTATGCATGATTTGAATAATTTTACCTATGGAAAAATCTCTATAATCCATACCTTTTTAATCACCTTCCTGGTAAGTTTGTCTTTCAAGTAAGCATTTTAGTAGAGTGGAATTCCTATTTTAAGATTGAATACTTTTGAAATACGGATCGTGTAGATACGTGGACTAAAGCGTAACAATCCAAGGATGTTACTGTTATACGTTAAGCGTCATTAACTTCATAATATAAGGTAACTAAAATATTGCAAGTAATATTTTTTCATAGTAATTTGACTTGGAAGGTTTGAAGTAACAGATGTTTTGTCTAATCCTTTGAAATTCCAAAATGAATGTAAATCCAAGTATTCCAGCAAAACGCTCAATTATACTTATGTTAAATCTTTTTAGTTCTACAGTGAAATTTTTTATGTTTCATGCATGCAAACTCTCAGCTATTAATTTTACTTTGCTTTAATTTAGTTCATATCATTAGTAATTGGTTAATTAGGCGTGCTTCGATACTGATGTATATATCTATGATGGAAATCGTATAACCAATTATGGACCTTGAGAAGCACAATAGTTGTACGTAAACGTACTAATTAGTTTAATTTTTCCATCAACAAATGTTCCATTTGGTTTCTAGCAAGATTTTGTACCACTGAGGAACAGTTTTGTTGGTAGCCTAAATGTTTTAAGGAAATAATTTCAAACATAACAGTCGAGTTTGAAGAGTTCAGGTTAAAAATGTTCATCCTAATAGTAGTTGTATATGATTATTTGTTTTAAATTTAGCTAAACAAGCAAAGCTATTAGGGGATGTAGAACTACTCAATAATAAACCAAAATAATATTCAAGTACGTAGACCAAGAATGAAATATATGATTCATAAGTGTATGACGTTCACTTAACTAAAATATCATAAATATTGCAAAAAACTATTTAATATTCAGAGAGCCTTTTTTTTTTGCTAATAGTATGAACAAACTATATGGAAAAATCACCAAAATATATTGAGAAAATTTTTAAAAGTAAAATCTCTTCTGTTTCATTAAGAGGTCTACGTACTTATAATTATATAAAAAGTAGAAATTACCGACATCGGTACCCAAAAAACGTCACAAAATGTGTCAACAGTGAGTGAGTGAATGAAAGTAGTACAGAGGCCTCGGAGTAGAGGTATATAAAAGTCACCCCGTCCAACGTAACTTCAGTTGTTACACACGACAAACCATCCACCATGTACAAGCTTGTAAGTTGCTTAGCTTATCAATATCAGTAAAAAATTCTGGGGTTTTATTGGGTTTTACAGTTTTGTTTAACTGACAGAGACTTAATTTAAGTTTAAAACTTGTATTTGAGTAATTGCTGTATTAACTATTGTTTTTGGTTTAGATTTTTGTACATACATCTAAGCAAAATGCCAATTTATTATCATAAAATAATGTTATAAATTCCTTACTCTAAAAATATATTTTTTTAATTTCAGATGAGAGTATTTAAGATAATATACACTGAATTATAACATTAGGTAAAAACTTTGTCCATATGTCAGAAATAGAAAATAAAATAATATTATTCTTTTTATATAAAAAATAATAAAAATATTTTTTCTTAAATTTATTTTTCTCTAGCTACAACTTCATGGTTAGAGTAACATCAAAGAACTCCATCTTTCATTTAAACTTAAATTTTTGTTTGAGAACTTAAAGTATACACAATCGTCTAATATATTTCCAAACTAATAAATGCGTTTAAAAGAGGTACGATTTAAGTGTATATCACTAAAACCAACAAGACATAGTTTTCTTTTGGAAAGAAAACTAAAAATCTTTTAACCCACAAAATTTTGTGGATATTTATTTATATATAAGATTAATTTATTTAATATTTCAACTGAAAATTGAATATCAACAGTAAATATAAAGGCTAATTATTTTTATATAAAAGAGTTCATAAAGGAATCTATGTTAGTAATAATTTGATAAGTTTTAAACAAAACTTAATATTTTATTAATTTATAATGATTAAATATTCACCCATTTCTTTTATAGATTTTATCTTATCTAGTACACTAGATTAATTTATTATAATAATTATTAATTGAATCACGCCTAGCTCATGACTGTATTCCTCACTTTAATCATAAAAATGCAGTATAATATACAAAGACCTATTCATACATTCATATTTTCATTTAACTGTTAACCTTCTCAAACTGTTAGGATTTAATTCAAATACAATTTAAAGAGCTATATTTTTATAACGAATAATTACATATCATATGCTCATACCAAACACTAAGAGGAAAAAGCAAATTACATTTCCATCAAACATCAACATATTAAAAGTTTTATTAAGTCAAGTTGCACGTGTCTGTTATAATACGTTTACTTAATTTATTTTACCTTTCTCAAACTGTAACTGCGGCTGTTTCATTTACAAGGATTCAAGACTCTTTCAAGGGTTAAATTTACTTGTAAATAAGCTAGTTTTTTTTATGATAAGATATCTTTCAATTTTGGAGCTACAAGTAGCTGTATCAAAACAATTACATTTAAGTGCACAAGATAGTTTCATATGAGTACATACAGCTTTAACCTTAATTTGTATCTTTTGATGACCCAGAGGTCAATATTTCTTTAAATTAAATCTTTTTACAAAATTTAATTTATAACTTAAAGACCAAATTGTAAGGAAAGTAAACATAATATTAATTGGTTCAAGTAGACCGACTCTAACTGCCAAGTAATTGCTCCCATTACTGAAATTGTAGACATAATCAAACTAGTTGCCACCTTTCACTCACCTGTCTCCAATACTAGGCAAATACTGCAGTAAATGGCTGTCAGTGTGTGATTAAAACTATGTGCTACAGTTAATCATATTATGCAATAGTTCATAGGTGGAGTGTCGAAATAGAAATTTCCTAAGACCAGGAGAACACATGCAAGATAATAGCCTACTTTATTTAAATTTAATTATGTCTAAAAATATTTAAATAAATATTAAACATTGGACAATGTATAATAAAACTTTTATGAAAACCGTAAAAAACCTACTGAAGAGGCTAATTATTCCCAAACAACAAGTTTTTTATTTTTTAAAGTCCATATTACAGTGAAAGTAGTCACAGATGCATTTGAAATATACAAACGATATCTCAATGGGTATCTTCTCTCTTTAAGATTGCTGACAGCGTTTTTTTCTTATTTTTGGACTGAAAACTATACGGTATGTGTTTATTTTGAGTTCCATGTAGGCCTACAATGTCCGTAGATAGTGTTTATACCTACAGTTCTACAATATCCCTCTTGAGAAGCCCAGATCATTTGTCTGGTTGTATTTTTATTTTAAAAGATGTTCACACCATCTGCTGGTCTTGCATTTACCTGCATGGGCCTCGAATGTCTGTAAGAAGAATTCAGCAAGCATATCAACATGTTAGCCGGCACAGAATAAGAATTTGGTGGTACATTTTAAGTAACAACGCCATGTAGGAAACCCGATACTGCCTTAGTGGCACCGTCGCACTACCGACTCATAGACTCACAGAGTAAAATCATTACTATTACTAATTGCACATCTGGATTTTCTATAGGTGATCTTCACCGTCCTCATCGCCGCTGTGGCCGTCTCTGCCCAGTACCACGAGAAGTCCTATGAGAAGTCCTACGGCAAGGCTGAGTCCTACCAGAACTTCCATCTGGAGGTCGGACACCAAGTACCTGTCAAAGTCCCCGTCTACTACCACGAGCCCAAGTACGAGGCCAAGTACGAGCCCAAGTACGAGTCAAAGTATGAGCCCAAATACGAGTCAAAGTATGAGCCCAAGTACTACTACTAGAATCCTCTAATGGCCTTCATCACCATTCGACCATCCAAATTATTTATTTCATCTAAGTTCATTGGCTAATTAAATTACTGAAATATATCAATCGTTGTTTGTCTTTTCCTAAGGTGTCCTGGGTTTTATAAACTACAAAGTAATGTATTAGCAAATAGGGTGCATCGCAATCGTATAACATAACGGAAAGCTATGGCTTGGTTTTTTCTCTCTAAATTTTAATCTTATATTGCTCTTATAAGAAAATTGAGTGTTTTAAAATACATTTAAGCGCTTACGAAAGTTTTATTGGTCCAAGTGATATTTTACACTATTATCTGTATTATCTTTAAATCGTTCTTCGTTTTTATTTTAGATAATGATAAGGTGTAACACTCCAGTACGTATAGAAAAGTTATACATTTTAAGTTTATAGTTTAAAGTTACACATTAAAAAAAACTGGACGATTATTATAAATAAAGTTCTTCTTCTTCTTCTTCTTCTTTCCTCCAAGGATTAGGCAGCGCCTGTTCCGATCTCACAATAAATAAAGTTTTTTTTCCGGAAATCAGACCGTAAAGCAACTAAAACTCACAATGGCGTAAGTTTTCCTTCAAAGAAACATCACTGGTTTTGAGTGTAAAAAACACACAATGATAATAATAGAACACTTTCTTTGAATTCAAGAATATATGCGGTTTCACTTATTTAAAGTCCCCGTGTTGTTCTTGGCTAGGTAACCAGCCATAAAACACTGCTTTAAATTGTCCTTTAACTTTGCTCTAAAAACACTTTCTGTCGTCTAGGAAAAAGTGATGAAGTTTCCACTTACAACATAATAAGTTTAATTTAATATTTAATTATTTGTGCATGGTCACATTTAACGCTATAAATTGGTTGGCTGCTTAAAATACCATTGTCCACCATGTAACCCCTAGATAATAGTTCAATTAAAGTATTTCATGTGTGCATCATCCTTTATTTTTCTCTCTAATATAAAGTATTTCTCAAAGAAACCCATTAATTATGTGTCGGCTAATTAATTAATAATAGAAAGTAATATTGAAACACACAAATAAAACCATTGAAGAATATTATCATTACAATTTAGATTTGAACTGCCATACTCAAAGTCCACCATCGCCATCGCACATTGTAACTATAGCGATGTTTTTGTTCTACTTTCAGAGAAAAAAATATGTAAGTTCATAGAACTTACTCTCATGAGATAAAGACATTGTAAATAATAAATGCCTAACTTCATTTATCACAGCTCATCAGTAACAAAAAAAAAATAATAATAACAAAATATACATTGAGACCTGAAGGTACAGACAATAAGAATATGTTATAAGGTTAATCCTAAATTCTCTTGTAAGTTAAACGTGGTTAAACACAAAAGGCCGCGACCATTAAAAGTGCTGTACAATGTAAATATTGCTTTTGATTTTGAAAGTGGTTGTATAATTAATGATATCCTGTATAAAATATAATAAAATTTCTAACCACCCATCAACATAATTAAATGTAGGCCCTACCTTTCTCATATAAGACAACAGATCTTCTTAGAAGAAACTAACTTTTAAAATTAATATTTTGTAAAAGAGCCAAACGCTGTAATTTGAAATGGAATAAATATGAACCTTTTGATAGTAGAAAAAAAAATACTGCTCTGGTTTTTTAATAAAATCTACAATTTAGGCAGGTATATAGCGTAATACTGTTCTACAACGTTAATAATGGCTGACTTTAAACCATAAAAGTAGAATTTGTAAAATCTGACCTAATCATATTAAGATTGTTTTTATTATTGGATCAAATACCTTACTGCAATGGTTAACTGATAATGAACTCTCTGTTAATACTAGCTAGACAAGTGAGATGAACTTATCTATCCATAATCAAAATGAATTTGTTTCTATTGTGTTACTTTCTGGTGGCACTATTTCTACAACTGTTGGTACCAACTTTTTGGCCTGTTTATTACAAACTTCAACTTTTCTGATCATGTAGTGAAATTGGCAACTAATTTATCCTCTTCAACCTATAAAGTTCGTATGTTATCTTTCTACACTAACACTGATTCATTAATAACAGCTTATTATGGTTGATTTTTATGTAGTTTATGGTGTACTCATTTGGAGCTCTGGAAATACTTACACTAAATACGTATACTCACCATTCAAAAGCGTGAAATTAGAATAATCTTTGGACTAAAGAGGCGACAGGCATGTAGAGAAACCATCCCTATATATGACCTATTAACATTTCCCTGTATATACATATTTGAAACCCTTATGTCCTTCGTCAAAAATATACATCGCTTTAAATTTTCTTTTTCCTAGGACGCTAGCACAATCCTGGGGTTGGTTTTCACATTACTTCAGGCTAGACCTAGGGGTTGAGGCATTATCACTTAGATAAAATAATTAGTCTCATAATTAGTGTGTAATTGTATATGGCCACAGGAAACATACTACTATTATGACTCATGCCAATGCTTCTTCAGCCGAGTTGTGGCAATAAAATATTATTTAATATTTGAGTTTTTTACTATGAGTGGTTCATTTTGGTGATGGTTCGTTGCACTGATATTTCTGCTACTAATCATACCAATATTTCTGTTTTGTTGGGGTTTATTTTCCAATTTTTACCTCACTGTTTAAATATAATACCAAAGGAAAAACTATAGTTCATAAATTCAGTGTTTTATTTTAAACGTACTGTATTTACTTAAATAACGACACAAGACTTAAAAAAAACTAATCACAAGTGATGAGTATAACATGAAACTAATGCAAATATTTACACTTTTTAATGCAATCCTGTAACCAGTTGAAGAAGACAAAACATGAAATGTATGTGAAGGTTTATTGTCCTACCGAAATAGCCCATATTCGTTTAATCCTTGTAAAACTCTCTTCACCTAAAAACCGCCGTAAAGGTGATCCAGATCTCAATTCACTCTGCAAATAACCTCATAGCCCCATACTCCATATTCATGCAACTGAATCGTACGACCTTAATACATCTTGTTATTATATTAGTTATTCTTCCTTCTTAATACAACATTTTTGGTAAAGAATTTTACTTTTTAATGTGGATTCACATTAAGTAGAGTTTAACTGGCGTCATCTTTAACTAGTTAAAAAAAGTTTATATTACATTTACGTAAATAAACGATCATTTTAGAATGAAATAATAATTCAATTTTTAATTTAATACTATAGCAATTAAGACTAGTTAAGTAAAGAGGTTGAGGGAACCTAGAATTAGTTTAGCCTCTCAACAGCTTTTCCTTATTTGTTAGTGATGCACGTGTTTTGTGATCAAATTTGCACCCCCAGAAGTAGTTTTATTCAATTACTCTCCTAAACGATGATGCAAATATGTCATTAAAACAACAAAAAACGATTGCTGAAGTGTATTTAATAACAAATAGCTTAGAGTTTGCCTAATATCACGGACAATAGACCACCCCTCAATAAATGGTCTATTCTCCGTGCTAATATAGATTTACAGCGTATAATCCTCAAAGATATAATTTTATACAAAGTTCACGTACAACAAGTTAAATCCAAATATAATCTGTTTCATTGTGATCTACTGTATTTCTATTGGACCAGTAGTGATCTAAGAGAATCGATAGGCGTTCCTACTTATATTAAACTATACTGTATTTAAATCCACCGGAACTTCCGGGAATAAAGTGCCTACAATTGCTACAAAAGTTAATTTAAGTTTACTTAACATTAATGTCAAAATTTAATTTATGTTATCAATTTAAAATTCCTTCTAAGAAGTCATAACATATATTTTTTTTCTGGAAAAGGTGTGTAAAACTATTTCTGAGCTATTTGGATGACGTAGTATTCACTATATAATGGATAACGGTTACCCATTCATTGTCTATGATATAAGTAATTAAGTGAACAATTTATGATTTAACAGTCACAAGGTCCCATAAAATATACTATGTGATGAAGTTCCTAAAAGTGTTATTTAATACACACCAAGTACAAAAGCAGAGCCATAGATTAATATAATATCAGTTTTGTTTAATATAATCTCATATAGATTAATAATTAAAATTTTAATTTTGGGTTAAAATGCTCAATTTTTTAGGAACATACATATTGCTTATGTTTATGTTAGTTTCTGTAGGTTTTGTGGGTACTTTGAACTATATCTTATCTAGGCCTTCGTTCAATACCTCTAGCGTATCTTAAGTTATATAATAAGTATATAATATCTTAATTATAATTTTTTTTTACTACAAATCACAAAATATTAATATTTGTTTGTGGGTTTTCCAACATTCTGGAGGATTTTTCCAACACGTTATCGAAAAAAAAATATAATTATTATTTGTAACCAATGTCTTAAAATTCTCTCAACATTTCAAATACTGCATAAAATACGTAAACTGTATTTAAAACAATATCTGATGTGTATGGACATTAGTTAAAATTAATTGCAAGTCTTATTGATTACTGCAACTTCCGATCATTAGACCTAAAATGTGAATAGGTTCAAGTATGGTTATTTCCTTTCAGGAGTCTAGAGAAGAAAAATCAACAAATTAGAAAAATAGAATTTATTTAAGTTGAACTTATTATTTAAAAATGTTCTGAATGGTGGTGGTGTGGTTCTTCGTGATGGTGTTCGTAATGATGGATGACGGGGATCTTGATGGGTATCTGATGGCCAACATGGAGGTTGTAGTTCTGGTAGGACTTGGCGGGCTCGTGATGCTCATAGTGATGCTCGTGATGGCCGTACTCCTGGGCTGTGATGGCGACAACCATCAGGGCCAAAGTGAGGAAGACAACCAAGTTTCGGATCTATTAATTAAATCAAGGATAATTTACCGTGTTAAACGATTACCAAGAAGTTTATTTACTTATTCTGCTAAGCCGTACATGTTTACTATCTACATAAGAGAAGTACAAACTAATTATTTTAGGAACGAAAATAAAACAGATTTATATCTAAATATGTTTTTTATTTGGTTGAAAATGTTCTAGCATTTTTAACGCATGGATTTATTCATAGTTTTGTAAGATTACCGAGTCTGTCACATAAGAGAACAAACAATAAAACTTTAGCTGCTTGTGTCTCAAAAAGGAATAGGAAATAAAAGTAAAAGATTGTTACAATTTCGGTTTTATATTTATTATAAAAACGTCTTCGGTTAAAAACTATTAAAATTGAATAATTTTTGGAATTTAACATTGAATCGTTTGGAAAATCTGGACAGTCATGCATAATAATCTCTGGTGCTCTGAAGTCTAAGTCGTCTCAAAAACCCATTAATAAATATCAACTAGGTAAAGGGGTTTCCACGTTGTGTTGGATAAAATCTATTTCGTTAGTTTATCAATCACAAAGATTATCTTAAGGCCTTACTAAAAGGATTAAAACAGCTTCCTATGAAATATAAATAAAGTAAACTGAACGAACAGAAACAAAATATCGAATATAAATTGTCTTATCCTAAGCTTCTATCGTATATTATCTTAGTTTTTTTGTGACCAAAGGTAGCGTCTATATTTAAGCGTCTATATATTTATTTAGTGTCTGAGTCTATATATTTAGAGTTCAGGATCTATTTCTGCAAATAACTCAGGATTTTCAGCTATGTGATAATATGTCGACCTTATAGACTGAAAGCCCTAAATTGTAGCTTCTAGTAGTAAATAAAAATTATTGACTTTTGAGGTGATGAAAAATTCTCAAAAATTGGAAAATACCTTTACAAAAGTGATATATTGAAATTGATGATAGTAATATACTAAAGCTCGCACCGTGGTCGAAAACTGGACAAAAAGTGTGTATTGCGCAAACTTCTTTATTTTTACCCTACGCTGTAAATAAAACATGTTATTGGAATTTCTTCATTTGATTTTATTTTCTGTAAATATTTTGTTGTTATTTCGTCACCAACATGGCAACCCATAAGGCCCCTGTAAGTTTTTTATTTAAAATTATTTTTTTGCTTATTATTGAGGTTAAGTCATATTTTAATTTATTTAATTTATTTTTATGAATATTTATGTGGATTCTTCACATCTACAGGCAAATACTTTTCTTACGTTAAACTTATATTTTCCCTGCGATGCCCAGGAGCAGAAAAGGTTTTCAATAAACATGCTTGTCCATTAACATATAGAATTAGCCCCGTGTTAAATCTCCATCAGAAAACATTGATTTCCATTTTTGACCCAATTAACATAAATATTTTCAAAATACAAATAAAACTTACGCATATAGGACCGATAACCTTTCTTTTGCTACAACCCGTGTGTAGTTCGGTCCAGTAGTATGGTCAGGCTAGCTGTCATAAGTATTGCAATTTTTTTTTTAATATATAAGATTTGTATACTAATAAACTTACTCGATTAGTCATTGATTCCAAAAATACAAAACTATTAATAACTTTATATTAAAATTTAAATGATGTACTTACAATGTTAACCATGTTGTACGGTGTATGTGGTAGAGATGGTGTTATGATGATGTACTTGGAGTACACCACTTGTTTTATACCACGAGTCATGGTTGACTTGACAGCAACATGCAATTAAATCATAGACTTTCGAATACGGAGGAACACTTACACCATCATAGTTGTGTACATTGGATACTACAATTGTTCATAGAGAATGAAACTTATATTAATAAGCCAAAGAGGACATATTTTTATAATTGTGTTTCTTTTTTATTTGCTGTGTAAAATGTTAAACGAGTTTTAGTAATACATTTCTTTAGTTTTTTGTGTGTTTTTAATGGAGGGGATGATTATATTAAAACTTTCTATTGAGTGTGTTAATGATTTAACAAAACTATTAAGTATATTTTAAACTGTTTTTAAGGTTAAGAGTTTATTAGGTACAGCAATTTTATCCAACCAAACCAAATATTCTTTAAAGCTTGTGTACATTAATAGGCAATCTAAAAGTATGTATCCGTCCATTTTAGTATGTGCATCAGCTTTTGGAAGTTACTGCTTAGTATTCACTGACTGGTTCTCACCATTAATGATAATGGAATACACTTTAAACCATGATCGTAATGAAATAATTTACCACTTAAATCATATTATTTTACTACACAACTCCACTCAAGTACCATTAAAAAATTATAATGCTAACGCGCTAATGAAAGATTAGATTAATTATTTACAAAAATATTACCTTTTGTATATATTAAGTATAAAATATAATCATAGCATACGGGTGCTAGTAGAAATTATGTCTAAATATGTTATATATGTCTTACAGAATCTCGTTCATAACAAATCATCAGTCATTAGGTTATTTGGTTATTTTATAAACATGATGTATAATACTAGCATACCAACTTAACTATTACCTTATTTCTGTAAGGTTGGATAGACCACTGAAACTTATTGCATGATCATATTTTGCTGCACTTGTTTCTTAATCACATTTTGCGACTCATTCCCAGAGAAGTTATACAATATCTTGTATTCAATTCAATCATTGTATTCAATTGTATTCAATTTGTATTCTTGGGGGTCTTGTATTCACCTATCTACCTAGTAATATAGTTGTTTAAAACTATATATTTGTAGCAAGTGTTCATACTAAGTATACTAGTGAAATGCGTAATGGACTTCAATATAATTGTCTAAAGATTAACTACCAGCCAATGTTATTAGAACAAGAAATGGTATGGACCATAAACATATACAAATGATGTCACTGGTCCACATCTTATACTACCGTAACACAGAGTTTGAATGTTTATGGAAAATTCAATTGATATAACATTACAGACATGTTTACTTTTAGGCTAGTGACGTCATTTTCTTTATGAACTATACAGTTATATGTTCTAATAATCATAATAATAGCTCGCACAAGCTTTTTCGTTGTTTATTCTGGTTACTTCAAATATATTTGATTGGATTTTTTTACCATACATTCACAGCTAGCATTTTTACAGCTTCAAATTCATATGTTATTACTAGAATACGTTAAAAGAGACATGTTTGAATGATTTTCAACTTGTAATTCAACAGAAAGGTCTTTATACTCTGCTACACAGTGTATGTAAACCCAACGATTCCTCAATCTGTACATTGGCCGGGGTAATGATATCGTCTCGTTCACTTTCAGTTCCTGCCTGTTTAATACTTCCAGTCATTAGCTTGCGATCATAACGGGTGTCTCACTTGAGATAACGATGTGTGGAGAAAATCCGTGATGTAAGGGTAGGAAGTGCCTCAGAGCGTGGCCCACAGTATATATTATCCTGCTCTGGAGTCTCAAAATAGTTCAGTGCGAGCAGCTGTATAGGATCCAACATGTGCAAAATTGTGAGTACTTTTCTTCATGAACATTACGTTAATAATTTGCAGAAAAACTTATTTTTTATCATTAAACATATATATATTTTTTATATGTTTGAGTTTTAGCAAACTACAAGTCGTAGCATTTTCCAAATTATGAACAGCATAAGTAAACAATTTTGGATAGGGGAAAATTCAATAGCAAG
Organism: Macrosteles quadrilineatus; assembly: GCF_028750875.1. Taxonomy (NCBI): domain Eukaryota; kingdom Metazoa; phylum Arthropoda; class Insecta; order Hemiptera; family Cicadellidae; genus Macrosteles; species Macrosteles quadrilineatus. The sequence continues at coordinate 102,793,061 of NW_026542602.1, read as the reverse complement.
TAAGTAATTTTCTTGATCTACATTTTCAAATCGCCATAGTTTTAAGGAATTCAATAGACATCGTTTCCTATCATCTTGTCTCAATAATTCTCCTAGCTCTTGGTAAATGAAAGCCAGAGATTTTAACATTCCTATCGTAATACGACAAGCCAGACACTTTAAGCTGCAGAACCATGCGTATTCTCATTGTGTACTGAGTGGTACTTATTGTATAAAGGTTTAATAAATATTAATCCTCTTAATTTGCAAAGAAAAATAGTCCCGAATAATAAACAAATGATCGCGTTTGTATTGATTGGCTTGTGTTGATTATAATATCACATTGCATTATTTCATTACATAAAATACTCTTTCATGACCATTTAGACAAGGTGGCGTGTAAAAATATTACGGTAATTTAAATTTGAATGTATTACTGCGTTGGCGGACTAATACATGTTGAATCTGAATAATGGTAATGTCGGTTTGGGTTGTCTTGATGTAGATTTGTAGATGATCATGGTTTAGTTTTTTTGCCATTTAAAGTAGCTTTAAAGATTGCCTCGGCTCATTATACTTCTGATGACGTCAAAGAGAGTCCCTTTATGGCGTGATGATTTTATGTAGTGATGAGATACACTACATATATTTCCTACAGCTAACAGACAAAGTGGCCTTCCTTGCAATCAGTATAGTACGCCAAGTAGCTAATTGCTTGATTTTCTTTTTTTGCCGCACTCATTTTACTTTTGTCGCCCTATTTTTTTCAATATTCCAACCATAAAATAACATTATCTGGCTTTGTTGCAAAACAGTGTGCTTTCATTAGTCACGTAATATGTGTATGCCTGAAAATAGCTTGGCAACACTTAAATATACTACGACTACGATCAGATGGTGCAGAGTTTCCCATTTCATTCAGACCTTGGATTTGACCTAACCTAAAAAAGTGTTGTATACAGTAGTGTTTGGAAGACAAACTATTTAAATGCCTTACAGTAACTTTAGGGAAAATATAATGTATAACGAGAGTGCAAAGTGCCTTTGCTGCACTCAAGAAACTCTCATGTGCAGTTAAGTTCAACTTTGCATACTAGTTACACTAATAACTATCTACTTAAATAAAATTAGAGTTTTTAAATTGGAGTTAAAATTAAGTAAAATTAAACACAACAAGTCAAACTAATTGTAAATATTCATGGTGTGTATTTGGATGGTTTAGATTAATAAGGGCACATTTTAAGCTATTCGTACAAATGGTCCATGCAGTTTTAGTAGCCACTACTTTGCCTTTATGCTTTTGACGTCATAGTTCAAAAAGATTTTTAGTGTTAAACTAGTGTTTTTGTTTTATATAAATATAACACATTATTTTTTAACCCCTAAAATGTTTTCAAATGTGCTCGGGAGCAAACTTGGCCTTCTCGTTTCATAATACAATGGTACGATTCATAGTCAAAAGTACCACAAATAATTGTCAAGAGCCTTAATACTAATAATGCATAAATACACGAAAAGTGCAAGTAAATAGGTTGAACAAATTAGTAATATACTCAATTGTTGTCAGGTCCTCCTCACTTTGGCCCTGATGGTTGTCGCCATCACAGCCCAGGAGTACGGCCATCACGAGCATCATGAGCATCATCACGAACCTGCAGAGTCTTACCAGAACTACAACCTCCACGTAGGCCATCAGGAGGTCATCAAGATCCCCGTCATCAGTCATAATCATGGACATCACGAAGAACCCCATAATCATGAGCATGGCTCATACTAACTGTGATTTTTAATTTGTCTTTTATTTTGTAAATACAATAGTTTTCCCTTTATCCTTAAACTGTTTTTCTTACTCTGTCAGCGAATCATTTTATAGTTGGTAAATGGTTAGCTATATATAATTACTGTCTATGATTAAAAATTCGATTATTACGTCATATTAAACAGCAAGTTTTAAAAACACCAAGGTGGTTTGGAGTAATAAATGGCTATATAGAGATTGCTAGAATATCAATCGCTAGAATATCAATTGCTATGATATCGGGTTTGTTTTATACATCATGTATCACAGCTAATGTATCCACGCATAAAAAAGGCAAACACTTTAAAGCCAAAACAATCCTGTGGAAAAAGTGTAAAAAAATAGCAAGTAACCTAATAAATATAAATTAAATGTACATAAGCCTTTATGGAAACGTTAAATAATACACTATAAACAGTAATAGATTTTTTAATTTGAATTGAATGATACAGGCTGTGAATTTTTAAGGAACTTTCTAGAGTTTGGATGAAATAAATAACATGAAGGTAAGAGAATTAACAATCAATATGTCTAATACTTGTACTTAGGTTCATAAGCTTCATACTTCGGCTCGTATTTGGGCTCGTATTTAATTTCATACTTGGGTTCCTCATATTTGAATTCATATTTGGGCTCATACTTAGGCTCGTATTTTGGCTCATAAATTTCATACTTGGGCTCTTCATACTTGAATTCATACTTCGGTCCGTACTTGGGTTCGTAGCTCACTTCATACTTGGGTTCTTCGTACTTGTAAGACTTAGGTTCGTATTTAGGCTCGTATTTGGGCTCGTACTTGGGTTCGTATTTGGGCTCGTACTTGGGTTCGTATTTGGGCTCGTACTTCTCATACTTGGGCTCCTCATACTTGGGCTTGTACTCGTATTTCTCTTTGTACACGACTGGCACCTTGATGGGTATACTGTGAGACTCCATGTGGAAGCTCGCGTAGCTCTTGGCGCCTCCATATTCCTTGGGCTCGTACTTAGGCTCGTACTTGGGCTCGTACTTGGGCTCGTACCCATAGGACGCGGCCGAGGCGACGGCCACCAGGGCGGAGAAAACTACCTGGAAAAGTGCAAACTACTTCAGAACCCAAGAAAAGTCATTTCAAAACAGAGCTATAAATTTCAACAAATGTATATTTGACACTTGTATATTAAGTAGTTATCACATTATAAACTTGTTTTTAAATTCTTTTATGTAACCTGTCGGTTATTATATTAAGGGGATTATACAGTAGCTACCTTATAGCATCAATCAGGGTAAGCTATTGAATTCCAGGCTGGGTAAATAACGATTAATACTAGTCAAAATTTCCTGACTTTTATACGGTACGTGAAAATGGTTATTCACATTGAAAAAAAAACACTGAAATACTTATAAACCAATAAATATCTGCCATTATAAACAACTGAAGGTGTAAAGCGTGATTTGTAAAATGATATGGGTTGTGTTGCCATTTTTAGTGTGTTACAATAAAAGTGCCTTGAATTGTTCCAAATAAAAACTATGCATTATTGGACCAAATTGTATTTCAGTGAAATGAGTGGATGCTCAGTGCAAAACTATGAACTCACTAGCTACATAATGTAATGTTACATTAACCATGATTAGTAGACAGAAAGCCTAAACAATAATAAATCGTTAGAAAATCTACCAATAAAGTTATCAAGAAATGAAAAGACTATAATGTTTGTATCTGGTATTCGTTGCCAACTAAATATTTTTAAGTTGAACACAGTCAACTTGAGTTTTATTTTTCAAGACGTGGACAGTTTGTAAAATGAAACTTCAATGTAAACCTCGTCGCAGTGTGTATATAGCCAAAGGCTTTACATCCGGTAAGTAATATCTCAGAACTTTGCTCAAGTATCTAAGTTAGAGGATCAGTGACCGCTGTAACCTTGACAATCAGCTGATCCTTGGCAGCTCTCCAGAGGAACAGCTGATCGAGTAACCGGTTGTGAGCGGAACCGGTACCTTGTAACGTTATATAAGCAGTAACCACCGTGTTGCCTCTCACTAGGTCAACTACTGCACGCTCACTGACAGCAGCAGCACACCACTTGCACTTTCAATGCGTTCAATCAGGTCACTTTTTCTATTTTTGTCTATGCCTATTTAGTTTCGTATTGCCTATTGTTTAAACAACAAATCCCAGAAATGGAAAAAATAGCTATATTTGTATTGAGAGAGCAATACAGTATACGTCAATCTTCGGCGGCAAAGAGCGGCAAAGACACTAACGCCCAAGATTTTTCTACCGCCATAACTTGTCATATCGCACAGATTAAATTTTAGCTGTAATTAAATGTCATTTAAGTTATGTTTTCTTTTTATATAAGTTATTTGCTTAGTGCTTGTTAAAGTATCGGATCCGCGGCCGTGGTTTGTCTAGAAACCACATCAGTGAAATCAGCTGATTTGGCGAGCGGGAATAATCCATACCCGCTCTAGAGCGGAAATGAGCTACTTTGCGTCCTTTTTACAGCTGTGGCAATGTGATGATTTCCGTTATTTTAAATAATTTCTTTATTGCGATAACGATTTTGTGAAATGTATGGTGTTTTAGAGTTTTTTGAAACTTTACAATTCAAAAGACTAACACAAAATACAATTAATTAAATTATGTTTTAAACGTTTAATTACAGTTTTGTCTCTTACTCGTAACATCTGCCAGTGGTCTGGAAATTATTTAGTCATATAATAAAGGCCTCTACGAGATTTACTTGTTAACAATATCACTGTATTTTCATTAGGCAAAAATTTAGTATCTTGAAGCTATAATTATTTTGTAGAATTAATATAATCTCTATTTTCTATTTAACCGTACAACCTAGAGAAAATCCGCAGCAGTTATTATTAGAACTTTGACTGATATTCATTGTAAGTTAAATCAAATCCAGATAGAGAAAATAATACGTAATAAGTACGGTTAATACTAAATCATTAACTTCAAGAATGAAAGCTGACAAAAATTACAATGATACAGTAAGATATTCTCCTGATTATTAAACTAGAAGTATACGGATTAAATTTAAATCACATTTTTTTTAATTCTTGTCATAAAATAAATTTATTAAATTATTTTTCATATAATATAAAATAAAATGTTATTTTCTAAGTATGAAATTTTCTATCATGTCTCATTTTGAGGCATTATTAGAAACAAATTAATTTGCCAAGGTAATTTTACAAACTGTAGACAATTTACAGTTATTTTACAGCGGTCAAATAATATATCGTTGGTAATCTTATTCATTATTAACTGTGCATTCCAGTACACATCTCTTTAAATATACTCTATGTACTCATTGTCCTTGTGGATCAGCCTGATGTTAAGGTATGTTCCTGTTCGGTTTATAAGTAGAATAGCTTTTATTGTATTCATCAATCAACTTATTTGATTCATTTGGTGAACTGGAAACCTAATGTAATTTAACTAAACCATCCTATCGTGGACTAGAAAACAAACTAGAATTTACTCAATAGAATAGAAAAGAAATATAATTTACTGAAACTAAAAACAAACTAATTATTGCTTGGTTGTATGGATACTGGGTTGTTCCTGAAACCACGTAGCTTCAAGTTTATTGAAATAGTAATTACAGACCTTTAACTTTTTTTAAGTAGACCCAGAATAAACGCAAAGAGGTTTCTCGTTATTAGGATTAGCCAGAGATAAATTTTGCAAATGAAATGAAATGTGGAAAATAAATTGAGTACAAAAGCGTCTTTGCTGAGGTGACATTACATAGTCCTTACAGTTAACCCGTTACTATATTATAATGACAAACCATAGCATTGGATAATTAAGTGATCACTCTTAACACTCAGTGAAAATAAGCCAATCTGCAGGAGCTCCGCATAAAATATTCAGTTTAATTACCTAATAAACTGAATAAAGAAGAAAAATTTGACTATTTAACCAATTATATTACATAGATAACATTTATGATAAACACGTCAATTTCTAAATTAACTCCAAAAACCAGTAATCAAAAGGCAGTTGATCTATGATTATCAGTATATTCTTTACAAAAAGGATAAAAGTGAACAATCAAATCTTATTCTACAACAGATACTTACAAGACTGTTCATGATGCAAGAATGATTGTGTTGATCAGAGTGATACCCTTATATACTGACATAAGGTCGTGTACTTTCAGATGGAATCACTTTTTCTACAATTAGCGGTTTGAGGCGAAAGGCGATAGGGTTAGGAACGTTAACGGACAACATGATTAAAATACTTTAAGGCATCGTCATTCTGCGAGTAGAGCAGAGTCTAAACCAGTGACGCACTTACCAGTCTACATGTAGTGGTCGGTGAGAAAACGTGTACCATTCGTTGGTCTTTGAATCGAATAAATTATTACTAATTGTGTTGTAGGTATTTGATAGGATTGAATGAATCAGATATATTGTAACCAGATTGTTTATAAACCAAAGTTATAAAAGTATGGTGACACTTAAAGACAAAATGTGCTTGGATCAAACTTTATTTATCATTTTATAGATGTTACTGGAATATATTGTCATTGTTATGAATTTTGTTACATTTATGTACATCTGTTATATACTACTCATATACTATATAATGAAATGATTGGTTGCTGACTTTGTACATAAACTCAGTGGGTTCTGTGGTTTTTCATCAGATTATAATCCAAATTTCAATTTCCCTTTTGTTGGATGGCATGAAGAATTTCAAACGAGGTAATTTTCTGCTTCACCACAAATAAAATTATATAATTTAGGAGTAAAGGAATAAGAAATACGCAAAATGGGAACAAATTTGATTTATTTACAATTTTTAGAATGAAGAAAAAAGATGACAGATAAATTTGTTAATTAAATTACATATAATTTAATGATAAGGCAAAATGATCTTAATCATGAAGGACCAGTTAAACACAATATGTACACAATGCTCATGAGGTTTGTAGTTGCTCATGTCTATCTTCCGAAGATCGGTACGTTTCTTCAACAATAAATGCTTGTTTTTCACACGCTACACTTTTTGTTTTCTTCTTTGTACTATCATTGGAGGAAGAATTGTTACGAAATATCCCTGTAAACATTCATATTAAATTAATAGTTATTACGAATTTTAAAAGTACAGCAATGCATTAAAAGTGTATTACTCATTGTCGTATAGCTAGATAGTCTTGCATTTAATTTCTTCTTGTTTGCATGCATTGCTGAGTAAATTTGTGATCACAATCGAGTGATCATGCTTTTACTATGTTTAACCTTATTTTGCTACAAGTAAGCCATAAAAACCATAAGGAAGTACTACTATAAATGCTTAACTAATTATCTTGAGTCCATTATCTAGCAACAATTATTGTGTCCTTTCTTGGCCTTTCATTGTTTTCCAAACCTTTTCCACTTAATTTTGACCTATGTTAAAATACCCCCGCCACAGCAAACCTGCAGGCTAAGTGAATTTTCATTTGCCTGATTGGATTTTCACTAAATTATCTCCTTAAAAATTGCATACTTAAGCCCTATTTAAATAACATTAATTTAACGAGTACTTTCTTAGGCTTGCTGCTACAGGGAAGGTGATAAAGTGTTTTATAGTTAAATTTCAATAGTATAGGATAAAATAAATAAATGTTCCTGATATGATGACTACAACAGTTAACTTATTCTCCATAAAAATAATGGAAATTAAAAATTATTTTTTTTCTCCTTAACCATTAACATACCAAGTGCATTCAATATACCAAATTATTTATCTTTGTAAGCTCTACAAATAAGCTAGAGAAGAACTTGTAAAATATTATGATTTTAGGGTAAAAAAGTTGGGAGAAAACCATTTTTACCACAAAAAATCTCCTATACACCCCAGTTTCTATAGCCTGATATTCACGAAATCTTTAGAATAAAAATAGGTTTACAAGTTTATACAAAATTTCATCAAAATCGGATATTTGATGAGTAATTGCGCTAACAGACACATATATTAAAGTATCTATATACTACGAGAATATAAGTTTGAACGGATGGTGTTTTGGCCTCTAGGGACCTAAAACCGAAAAAAATGGTCATGGGTCCAGGTCTTACCATGAGACCCACAGTAATATCTTATTCCCTAAATGAATTCGCTAAAAACAAAGATTTTACCAAATCACCTAATTTCTTACTTCTTGATGGTACAACAGTTTTTAACCGATACTCACATGATATATACTGCATGAGTGATACACTGGCCACCTTGATCATGATATTGGACTTGTGAAACTCCAGCTCCGTAGCTGAAGAATGGCTGCATCTCTTGTACTTCGAGTATTATAACGAATAATCACTCATCGCATGGGTGGATTCACTTTCTCCAAAAGTGATGATTGCGTAAACAGCGATGTAACAGTGGAATGTTAACCTCATGCAGTTAAAACTTATTAATATTAACATTTTTGTGTGTTTTAGTAACAATTACATTCGATTTCATATTTATGTAAAATGGATACGTACTCAAAGTATATTTTGTTTTTTAACATGTCCTTTATCTATATAATACAGGAATTCATAAGCCTACATTTTCAATTTAGAACCATAATAATGCCATTCCTTGGAATAAAAAGCTATAAATCGCGCATTGTTTATTTCGTGGTATTAATAAATTAGATACTTCATAATTTTCATTATTTTTGAATGATTATAGACTTGAATGAGACGTGACGTTAATTAATCGGCATGCATGGTAACATGTAGACTAAATATTAATTTTAAATTTGTTATTACTCAAGTAGGTTCATGATTTAAAAAAGTGAATTTAGAGGTCCAGGCCAAGTATATGCATAAACTATAAGCTAAGTATAAGCTAATGAACGCTCGGGTTTGCTGATACTTGGCCAGGAAAATTAAATATATTTTGTGTATAAATCCTTTGTAAAAATTATTGACATGTTTTATTTTTTGCACTTATAAAAACATTTAGCCTTAATGCGAGAATGCACACTCTTCTCGACTAAAATCAATTCAAATAGATCGTTTACTTGATATTTAGATAGGACTTGCGTAGTAGAAGTTCCTACGGTCAACCATTCTAAAGGAAAATTGATTGTATGCAATTCAATTCTAAAGGAAAATGTCGGCGGTTTCAGACATAATTTTCACTTCAGGGTAAATGGCAATGGCAGCATGTCCTCTGGAAACACATTCGAAATCGTTGTACGGTTAAACTTATCATTGTGGAAACTATTTTCCCATTCTAACACATGTCTCAGCAAGACACTCATAATTAAGATACTACATTTTCAGACCTGACTGAATGCATAGGGTCAGTCAAGTTTGAACACACTTGTGAGAAAAGAAAGCCTCCATCCCAATACCAGTAATGATGAATTCTTTAGGCTAAACAAATCTTTTTAGCTCGTATTAAATAGCTTCACGTCTGTGTTTAGAGTTTAACAAACACAGTAGACCAATGGTAGATGTTTCATCTGACAAGTTTCACATTGCTTGTTTGATAATGGCCTGTCTCCGTACTTCTTTAATGCTGACCAACGCTCAAAGCAGTATTATATAGAAACGGGTGATTAACTAAAAACGAAGGTCCCGACTGAGTTATAAAAAGCTCTAAAATTTATCCAATATTTCAGTGCAAAAAGGCCAACAGAAATGGGAATATTTCTATACTTTTCAATTCATTCAACATATGAAACATCATTTACACCCCTCTTCACTCACACAGAAATTTGAAAACAGTAACTACTTAAATTACATTCCAGATCATAAAAGGGGGAGTATACACTCTCGGATGCTCTCATAAAGTAATAATTCTATTAGTTTGTTTTAATTTCCATAATTTTGAGTTCATCCAAAGAGAACATTATTAACACCTTTCATAGCTCACACAGAAATTTGAAAACGGTAACTGCTTAAATTACATTCCAAATCATAAAAGGGGGAGTATTACACTCTCGACTGCACTCATGAACTAATAATATACTATTAGTTTGTATTTGTACTACTAATAATAATATTATTTACTAATAATATTTGTACTATTAGTTTGTTGTAATTTCTATCATTTTGAGTTCATACAAGAGGTGAAACATTATTAACACCTTTCATAGCTCACACTGAAAGTTGAACCAAGTAACTGTTAAAAGTACATTCCAGGTCATAAAAGGGGCAGTAATACTACGAACTGATGCTCAATATTGTATGCAAAAAAATGCTTATTTCCTAGTTCCCCATTAGCCCACAAACTGTATCGCGTGGAGGGCAGCTTAATAAGGATACAGTGATCTGTTGACTGTTGAGTATTTCTGCAACATCTCGTGATCGTCTGCACTGCATGTTACGTCATCGTGGACCAGTTGTAGTGGCCCGAGGTGACAGTTAATGTGGGGCTCTTATCACTGTTTGATTGGCTGATAGCTATCACTCCATGACATAACACAGCTGTTCACTTCTACCTTTGTGGTAATGTCTCCGTGATAATGAGATAAGAGGAATGTTGTTTCTAACAATAGAAGTTCAGTGAATTTACTAATATGAGTTGTATTTTTTAAAGAATTTGGACCGGGGGGATAAGTATGCTTTTAGTTAAACTAGTGGTCAAAAACTCGACCAAAAATATGTAATGTACAGGCTTTTCTATTTTCACCTCACGCTGTAAATAAAACATGTGATTGTTATTTCTTCCATTTGTTTTGATTTTATGTTTATATTTTGTTGTTATTTCATCACCCATAAGGCCCATGTTAACTTGTTTTTATTTCAAATTCATTTTTGTGCTTATTGTTTGAACCTATTTTAATTTATAAATGGGTTCTGCACATCTACAGGAAAATCTTCCTAAAAGTATGCGTAGATTTTCCCTGCCATGCACACGAGCTGAGAAAAAAGGTTTTAAAGAAACACGCTTGCCTATTTATACAGGGTGTTGAAAATGTCTGGAACCAACATTATATCTCGTGAGTGGTTAAAGAAAAACAACTGATATTTTGTGTACGGATATACTATGGTTTTACCTATCTTTTAGTGCCTTATGAAAATTTTTACCACTTATAGGGAACGTCCTGTGGAGGATGCAGTAAAAGGTTTTAATGGAAGCCTATGGTAAATGATACATCATTTTAAAGGCCATTTTTTTCTTAGTAAGGAGCCACAAGTTTCATCTCAAAAGGACCACCCTAGCAAAAATGGCGACTGTTTGAAATTTAAAAAACCACTTATAGGGAACGGAATTTTTAAATTTCAAACAGTCGCCATTTTCGCTAGGGTGGTCCTTTTGAGATGAAACTTGTGGCTCCTTACTAAGAAAAAAATGGCCTTTAAAATGATGTATCATTTACCATAGGCTTCAATGAAAACGTTTTACTGCATCCTCCACAGAACGTTCCCTATAAGTGGTTAATTAAATTTCAAACAGTCACCATTTTTGCTAGGGTGGTCCTTTTGAGATGAAACTTGTGGCTCCTTACTCAGAAAAAAATGGCCTTTAAAATGATGTATCATTTACCATAGGCTTCCATTTAAACTTTTTACTGCATCCTCCACAGGACGTTCCCTATAAGTGGTAAAAATTTTCATAAGGCACCAAAAGATAGATAAAACCATAGTATATCCGTACACAAAATATCATTTGTTTTTCTTTAACCACTCACCAGATATAATGTTGGTTCCAGACATTTTCAACACCCTGTATATAGATATTCTGACAAAAGAATCAGCTGCTCAAAGTTCAATCGCCAGCTTGATTATTCATTCATCGACGACGACCTTTTTTGTAGGGTTATTGACAATAAATTTATATCTCGCTCTGCCTATTTTATTAAAATTAAGAGCTATTCAGATTTGTTATCAGAAATAGTTTAAGGTGTAATGCAACCCTTAAGCTTAAGTTAACTTACTCATTTGAAATTATGGTTTGTTCTTTGCCGATACGTTTGTTCGGTAAAACAATTAATTTATTGATTGGTAGTTGGCCTTGATCAGTTTTCAGGTTGTTGGCCTTGATCAGATGTTTGGTTGAGTTACGTTTTGTCTAAAAATGTTTTAATTAAAAAATGTAAAGGGATACCAAAAATAAGAGCGATTATTAGTTTTGAGAATCAGCACAAGTAAACTAATGACCACATTCTTTTAGACTTTAACAATAAGAAATAATAGTGTTATTTGTTACAAGATTATGGTCAGCTTCTTTCTAAAAAATATTGAATGTCCGAGAATATTTTTTTACTCAATATTTGTTCACATATCCAATAAAATCCATTGTCCAGTATCAAAGTAAGTTCTCATTGTCCAGGACGTGTTGATAAAATACTATGGGGATGTTTTATAAAACGTATAGACAAATTGTTTATAATGTTTCTTTTTGCCCTTTATCAATCACATATATTTTTATTGATCAGTTTGGAAAGAGATGACGAGAAAAATATTGAGGATTAGGTTTGGTAAAGAAATTTGATAATACATTTTAAACCAATAAATTAATCGATTTGTAAAACTGGTATTTAGTTAGAGTTGTAATAAAAAAAAAAACTGTTTCGTATCATGGAGAGTATTAATCGATTGATGAGCTGTGTGTTGGGATCCAAATCATCAAGTTTTTCTCGGATTGTGTGGGTTTGCATAACAAATTTTGATATAAAATGTTTAAAAAGATAACCACATAGGATTTTTCATTTAAAGGTATTTATGGATACTTGTAAAACCACTTAACATAGTTTTAAATTACAAACCATTTATTTATAGAACTCAAAATGTTAGGGAATATTGCCATCGTAAATGTAATAGAATAAAGAATGGAATGGAACTTACGTTAAGTAGTGCAAGGCACTTTGAAGAAATATTTACTCTAATACAAAAATACTTACCTCAGTTAATTGGTATTTTTTTAACTGAAGCCAATAAACAAAAAATATAAATCACTAATTATTTCTTTGTTTCTTTATCCACTCAACATTATCTAAACGTTTGTGATCTTACACAGAAAAAATAATGTAGCTACAACTAGAACTATTACAAATAAATATTATACTAAAACACGTAGTGTAATGGGTTGGTTATTGTTTTTGTGGCTATTTTTTAATATTACAAAATAAATACTCTCAGCTTTCAAATTTCAGTAGTATTGCCCAAATTGGAGCGTTCAGAGTTCAGCTTGGTCAAATCAAATTTGAGAAGAAAGTGTTGATTATATGTACACAATCCAGGTGATAAATCAGCTCATTCTGGTTTCGTGAGAAGAGGCTAAATCAACAAAAATGTAGTATGATAAACCTAGTATAAAATATTGAATGCGTCCCCGCCTGAAATTATCTACAATGTTAAGTATAGTAACTAACTAAAGCAACCTTGATAAAAGTATTAAAATTGTTATTTTAAACATGAGCAACAATTTTCATTAGGTTATATCCTAAAAACCGTTAGGACACTTAAATGTTATAAGTAAATTAAAAACAACCCTGCCTATTATGGCTTCCTACAATTTAATAGATCCTAATCCAGACCATTGACAACATTTTGTCCCAATCCAAGTCTTTGCCGGCTCTGATAGCTTGGTTTCACTTTCAATATTCGTCCATAATCATTATAGCTCGAGGCATATTAACACATTTGTGGTGTTTAACCTACCAACGGCCTGTTATCAAACAACATAAGCACACTCTCGCAAAACGACGGCCATTGGCTGAATTACAATCGAGGTGATTGCACGAACTGTAGTTGATCAGTGACAGACCCAATATCAGCCAATTATTACATCCTGAATGAGCGAATTGGTTAATCTTACCTTGGCGCATAAGGTTTTTTTAAGCTAACTCAATAACTCAACTTCAACGATAAATTTACTTTGCCACTGCAACTGTCATCTCAACTTTATGAACTGAAACACATAAATTATCATTGTTCGCATTATTTATGGAATATTATGTTTTCAGCTAATTCTGTAATTACATAGCAAGCAGTTACATTTCTGTAATTTACTTTGAGTATAATACTACCTCCCTTACTTTGTATACTTGTGCCATTGCTTATTGAGTTAGTATAAATCGAAAACACAAACCCTTCACCAATGAGCACAAATAATTTATCTACCTTTATCTACCATTTGTGGACACGCTGTATATTTAGCTACACAATCCACTATACTACTACTAAAAATACCAATGACCAAAAAAAAATCAAAATTTATGAAAGTAAATTACAAATACATACAATTAAATTTACATACAATTTTATACATACATACAAATTAATTCTCATGATTTTTTTTTTAGGGGATGTACTATTTATTTTTATCCATAATTGTCTTTACCGTAAAAATTTACCATTGCATTATTTTACTCAGAATTTTTTCCCGCTTACAGTAAATTCATTATTTTTAAATTGGGTCTACATCTAAGAAGAAATTCCAATGAGAACTCACAAATAGAATAACAGATTTCTTTATTTAGTGATCATGTGGTGAAATAAATAACAGATGGCGTGTGAGTCCTGTGGTGTTGTCTAGTAGGAAGGTTTGTACTGGGGTTTGTACTCGGGCTGTCTGTAAGACTGCTCTCCGACCTCAAGCTTGACGTTCTGGTAGCTGGTGGCGCCGCTGGAGTAGTCGCTCTTGTAGGGCTTGTATGCAGGGGCAGGGGCGTATGCAGGAGCAGGGGCGTAGGCTGGGGCTGGTTTGTAGGGGGCGGGGGCAGGTTTGTAGGGGGCGGGGGCGGGTTTGTAAGCAGGTGCGCTGTACACGGGTGCGGGAGCGCTGTATGCGGGGGCAGGCTTGTAGGGTGCGGGGGCAGGTTTGTAGATGGGGGCGGGACCTCCGTGAGCGGGGGCCTTGTAGAAAGCGGAGGCCTTCTCGTTGTGGGGAGACTCGAAGAAGGGGGTGGCGGCGAAGGCGGTGGCAATAGCCAGGGAGAAAACAATCTGGAAAAATACAAAACATTGTAGAATGAATAAATGTCAAGTTATTGTACAAAATTGTACTAGTTATAAATAACAATACTATACAGTTTTTTTTTCAATTTTGTACTTGCAATCGAATGGAGTTATTTATTTAGCATTCATTGATAATTAGAAGATTCCATTTATATTGTTGGAAATAATAAAAAAAAATGTACTTTGCTTAAGAGGAAGAGCATTTCCAGCAAATTTGAGAGGACAGCGAGTAAGAGAATGTGTTGAACAGTTATCCTTGGTATTATTACCCCTGAAAAAATTTAAATTGATTGTACTAGGTATCACCACAAACTAATTCTCGACATATTCTATTTAGACACCATCATTCTTCCATTGGGTAGAATATTTAGATCATGTAATAAGGTATCATCGTAACGTAGTAACATCAAAAATTTCTTTTGACCAATTAATTTTCTTTAAAGTGGTTCGTACTGTTTGCTTTGAAATATTTTAACACATGCAAAACAAATATAAAATTTAGCTCACCCAAGCATTAATTGGAAGCATAGTGTAGTTAACATAGATTTTAATTAGACAAGATCCCAGGTAAATAAAAATAATTATGATTCTTGTCATTTCACTTGTTTGTTAACAAACACGAGGCGCTTAACTAATACATAATTACGAGGTAATATAGCAAAATAAACTGCTATTTTACTGAATTAAATACCTTTTATGGTTTTAAAATCTAGTGGGTATATATAGAGTTTAAACTGATGAACTGTGTTTTTAAATAACAAACTATTTTGTAAAGGGTGAACCAAAAAAACAGGGACAATTTTAAAACGTTATTACTCAGCTGTTATAAGGGCTGGAGAGTTCATTGATGCGACAAAATAAAGTTTATTTAATGCCATTTAGTGTATAGTTACTATGGATCATCAATGGTTACCGCAACATCGTGCCTTTGTCATAGAGACTTTTTTGAAGAATAATTTGACTACTCAACGTTAATTTCGTTTTCACTTCAACATGTGCCGTCATAGTGCAACCCCAAAGCGAAAAACTATTTAAAGTTGGGTAAGTAATTTCCAGAACACGTCTTCTGCACTCAAAGTCAAACCTAGTGGGATACCTCGGACTGTTCGAACGCCAGAAAACATTGAAATGGTTCGCGCGAGTGTCCTGCGTCGAGCGTCCAAAGCCAACCGTTTGCAAAACATTGCATTGAAATTTAAATTTGCATAGGTTTAATTTTAAGTACAAAAGCCGTGTTTAGGACGTTGTTTACCCATCTTTGAGTAGTTTATTCGGTTGGGGGTTGCACCATTACGGCCACAGTTGAAGTGAACACGAAATTGACGTTGAGTAGAAATGAAAGTCAAATTATTCTTCAAAAAAGTCTCTATGACAAATGCACGATGTTGCGGCAACCATTGATGATCCATAAAACAATACACTAAATGGCATCAAATAAACTTTCTTTTGCCGCATCAATGAATTCTCCAGCCTTTATAACAGCTGAGAAATAACATTTTAAAATTGTCCCTGTTTTTTTGGTCCACCCTTTACTAAATGAAATGTTTATATGTATTTTAAAACTCATTCTCCTACATAGGTTTGGCTGTCTATTGGCTGTTGGACTCTGGGGTGTGTTGGTGTGTTGTACCGGCGCGGCGAGAGGCCAATGTCAAAATTATGTAACCGGGTTCAGGTCAAGGTTCAGCTGGTTTACCTTGTATCAAGGTCTGATATCTATGTATACTATTAAACTATGAAAACGCAAACTAAATTTATCAAAATATATTGTAACTGTAAGCCGCTGATATACAGTTAATTGTTAATTAAAATGAAAATGTTTATTTATTCTTGATATAGTCAAGTTTAATAATTAATTTGGTTATTTATTTATTTGATTTCGTAATAAAGATTTATCTTTTCTTAAATTTATGCAATCAAAAAATTAACTGGAGGTTTGGGGTTGTGCGAAACTAATTACAATCAGGTTAAATGATTATTGTAATAAAATTTGCTATTTTTAATATTCCGTATTAATAAGTTGTTTTGGTAATACAAGAAGTTATGGTTCGAATAGTATGCTTTAACTGAAACTTTATCCTTTTAACGTGATCTAATGGTGTCACTTTTCATGATATAAAATACCTAAACATCATTATCACTTTAAGTTTTTAAAAGTTAACTTAACTGAATTTGTTTAACTTGTATGACAGATTGTTCCGCTGTTACTGCGACTTCTTCTCCAGAGAAATAATATTGCTTGTATGTATGCTTTCCCAATATTCTTTTCTATAGATTACATATTTCGTGGTGCTTGATCAATATTTCATTATATTTCCGTATTCTTTTAACATTTTGTTGATTTAATATGCGTAGGCCTATGCATACACCGTAACAACTATCAAATTACAGGGTGATTCCAAATTATTGTTACAATTTTGAAACTCTACAAATGAAAAACTATACAATCTGTCATCACGGGATGAGGAACAATTGAAAGAGAAGATTCTAAAGTTTTGTATGACAACACCATAGTTGCAAAATTAGCCTCTACAGACTTTTTTTAATTTTACTACGATTTTATAGTAATTAATAACACACATTATCTTTCCAAATCTCAAAACTACATACTCTATGTTTAATTGTAAAAAGTTTTCATTATTACTGCTGGGTATCAATTAGTTCTATAATTTACCGTTCATTTATTGTTGTCCTCCATTATTGTAAGCTGTGGGGACCTTCAAAATTCAAAAAGTGTTCTGTAGGGTTTGGGAGGACTTCAATCATCGAATGTATTTGTGCTGCGAAGCCAGAGTTTTATGGATTTTAAATTGTGTAATTAATTTAAACCCGTAGTTAAAATATAAAAATGTCTGTAAAGGCTACTTTTGCTTCTATTTTTTTTTACAAAGTGGTGTCAAACTAAACTTTAGAATCTCCTCTTTCAATTGTTTTTCACCCCGTGATGATAGGTTGTATGGTTTTTAATAGATACAGTTTTAAAAGAGTAACAATAATTTAGACTCACTATTGAAGATAAATTTTGGATACGGATAAATTGTATAAATTTTATGACGACTTTCCTTGAATATTTAATTTTACCTAAACTTGTTTCTTGAAAATTCTTTCGTTGAAAGTGTAATAGCTTAATTTTGTATTCAATATGAGGTGTAGGATTTTATAATAAAACATCGAAGCATTATTATCATCGCATTAATGCATTTTATTCCAATTTATTTTAATATCGGTTCAAATAAAAATGGTACAAGTTTTACTCGAGTATTAAGCTTATTTGGTAAGAAAGGAATGCATATTTACAAGCTTAAAAGTTTCTTAATTGATGAAAAATGGGCCTTCGAATGGATTATAACACAGCGTACAGCGACTCCTAACAAATGTTTACTGATGGATTTATATTGCAAACTTTAAAATTATTTCAACCCCAAAGGTACATAAAATGCATTAAATATTACCCAAAACGAACCAAGACTTGAAATTTATTTTACAGCAAAATTTATATCATATTAAAACTTGATTTTTATATAAATGATAAAAATATGTTTAAATGGTCTGTTACTCACCAGGGACTGCATGTTGGTGTGTAGGGTTGCACTGTTGGTACAATGTAGTCAAGTAGTCACCAGAGCCCATATATACCTCCAGCCATGGTCAAGTGTAGGACCTTGGACCAAGCAAGGATTGAGAATCGATCCTTTCTTAAAAACCTGGCTCAATTATTTTTGGTGTGGAACCGATAAACTAATTTGCAAGTTTTAATATGTGGGTTAAGGTCTGGTTAAATAGATTAATGTTGGAACTATTAGTGTCCGTGTTTTGGTATGATATTGATTCTAAGAATATGTTTAATTATTTTATTTGAGTAGGCCTATACCACTGAGACTTTTTCATAAAATTTTGCATCTTCCTCTAAAGAAGCTTTGAGATTCTCCATCTTTCCGTCCTGGACAATGGGAAGTTAATAACAACTGGGAACATGTAACTGATTACTTAATCCATTTAATTAGAGTAAATTAAGTAAATCGTGTAATTAGAGTCATCTGCCTTAGTACACTTAATTTTATTTAAATAAAATGAATTTTAGTTTTACGAAGATGTTAACAACTTTTTTATGGTAAACTAAAAAATTCACAAAATTACTTTTAAAATAAAAGGTGGTTTAGCTGACTTAAGTTAAAAGTTAATGACAATTAACTCGTTCTTAGTAGATATATTTTCTTGTTATTTCTACAATAAATACAGATTTGTTTTTAGTACATACAAATTTAAGAGTAAATGTGGGGTTTTTAAGAAAGGAAGACCAGTTACATTCTCTTTAGATTTTCCACGAGCTTTTAACACTTTGAGATTTATAACATGATAAAAAGTGTAATTGAAGCAATTAAGTTCATCGCAATGCTGTTTAATGAATTATTGTTCTGACTCTTTAGTGGTTATTGTGACGTGACCCGTTACACTTATGAGACCTCCATTTTATGCATCTTTCAGGAATTATAATAACTGTAAGATTTTCAATGTATTTTGTTTTTGTGTAACTTTTGACGATTTCATAAAATTCGATTCTCTGTACAGTCATATAATATTCTATATCCCTATATTTATTCTCTCAACAGGAGGTTATACCATTACTAGTAGAACGTTACTACGGGATGTACAAGAAATTAAAGGGTTTACTACTTAGTTAAAAGTTTCACAAAATATTCTAAGAATTTTTTTGTGAAAAGCGTTATCAAAATGTTATCAAACAATAAAACAACAATTTTTCGGATGAAAAGTAGTTGACAAAGAATTATAAACAAATATGTACAACGTAAACTTGACTCATTATGCTGTATGTATAAGGTAACGATATTGCACTTCTTGAGGGAATTTTTAAATAAGCATACACTCAATTGGTAACGTAATTTATTCAGTCATTTTCTTAATCTAATCAAAGTCCGTGTTCATGGTGGTGATGGAGAACATTTTCGTCGTGATGTTCAAAGAAATGAATCACGGGTACTTTGATTGGAATCTGATGGCCAACATGAAGAATAAAATTCTGGTAAGACCTGGCTGGCTCATGGTGTTCTTTATGTCCTTCGTGCAGTTCAAAATTCAGTTCTTGGTGTTCAGATTCATGCTCTGCCAGTTCTTGGTGTTCAGATTCATGCTCTCCCAGTTCTTGGTGTTGAAACTCGGACTCGTTGACTTCAAAATGAGGTTGATAAGTCTGTTCATGAAGTTCTACTCTTGGTTCATGATGTTCAAAATGTCCATGTTCAAAATGGGACTCTTTTTCTACGTGATGAGTCTCATGTTCCTCGTGGTGGCCAGCGAACGCAGTCGCTGCCAGCATTATGACAACTAAAACCTAGAATTAACAAAGTATTTATTATTACTGGTACATAGTAAAATTATAATAATAATAACAATATACGACATTACGTTGGCCCAAGTAAAAAAATAGTTAATACTAGCTGTTGTACCCGTGCTTTGCAACGGGAAGAGGACACAAAATAGAAACATTTTAATCTTTATCTCTTGCATATAATAGTTACACATCTGCCAACGCTTTTAGAAACAAAATTCAACTTTTATGGCCTTAATAGAAACGTTAAAGTTATGATTTTTAAATATGGTAAGTAGTGGATAACCACCATTTTGCTTTTGATTAATTTTAAATCTTGTGTAGGCTGATATGAGAAAAAATGACCAAATATTCGAGTAAAACTTTGACATACATGATTTACCAGATTTACCTTCATCTCCCTTAATTACACATCTTTTAATTTATTATTGACATTTTAAATTTCAATTTTGAAGTTGCAAAAATACTAATTATTAAATTTAAATATCTTTATATTAAACTCTTCTTTATATTAAATTACAAATCCTTTCATCTTCAGTTTTTTCACTCACAATAAATCATTAGCAAAACTAAGTCAGCTGTTATAAAATTTAGAAATATTGCTGTGCCTTATCAATACAGTCTTTTGAAATATTAAAGAAACTATATCTATAGGTACTATAAAGAATTTCAAACAAATATAATTTAGCATTAAAGACAGCAGACAAAACTAATATGATTATCAAAGCATCAAGGACTAAAAAATGTAATAGCAAATACAGTATATGTTTCATTGCATCTCTGATTCTACTATACAAAAATATCAACATACAACTTAATATACAAACCAGTTCTTTTAAACAGTTCCATCGTCCATTTCCTTTACATTTTCACATTTACCATTAAGAAAACATAGTAACAGATATTTCATTGATTTTAGAGACAAAAGAACACTGTGTACTGCTTAGTTTTATGATATTTTCCTTGGTTTAATTACATCAGTGGTGTAGCAAAATACAAATAATAATTGTATCATATAAAGTAAATGTGAACTGAAAGCTATGTTAAGATAAAATAAGAGTATTTTGTATTACCATTTGATAATTAAATATAGTTACACATATAAAACAGATTTTAGAAAACTAAAATCAACGACAATTTAGTTATTGATGATATTCTTTAGTTTAATTTAAGCATAGGTTTAGCAAAACACAATAACTTAATTTACCTAAATATACATATAAAAAACACTGTGATGTGCAAGTTATGTTAAGTTATTCTAACACATGTGAAGCAGTTATAATTTATTTAAAGTAGCCTCCAAATTCATACAAAACATCCATACATTGTAATTTTCATACTGTCTCCATGAAAACATACCAATAACATTATTTTCACTTAAGATTACTAACTTAAGACGCTTTAAAAAATCCAAAGCATAGGAGTTGATACAGCAACGGTTAAAATCTTTTTTTTCTATAATCATTGGCATAGTTTTAGAATAAATAATCCATGATAAAAGTTTAGATTAAAATAAACCTACCTCATATTTATGGAAAATATTATATTTAATTTCTTTGTATCAGCTGTCTGAAATTGTGAAATATGCAGTTTAGCAGTTCTTCTTGTTTATATTTAAATGTCAAAGCAAATGTAAACAAACATTGTTAGTGTTCTCATCACAGCCATGGAGACCAATCAATATTTACTTTTAAAATGTTCACCTCAGAACTTTTAAAGCCAAAGGGGCAAAGCCTACTGTCAGTATCGAAATGTGAATAGTCCTATAATGGTCCTTGGTATGGTAGCTATATTTTTGTAAAATTTAAGCCCAGTTGGTTCAGTAGTTTTTGCACCTATTAGTAATACACATACAGACAGATACCATTAGATTTTTATATAATAGTATAGATATAGATAATATAAAATGTAAATGGTAAATAATCAAAACATAGCAAGTTTCCTCAGTAAAATCGCTATTTATGTCTTTTTGAAGCATAATAAAGTACCGAATACAAATTGGTGCCAAATGTTCAAAACTAATGATTAATTAATAGGTTTGTGTTAAACAAATTAGTTATGACAGCGTAGGACTGATCTTTGTTGATTACGTGTACTTATTTTTCGTGTAAATGCGTGTGTAGTATCTTTGGATTCAGAGAATGATTTTAAATCATTATTTAATACGAAAAATAGATACAAAATTATTAGTTTTCTTCTTTGATCGATTATTTAAGCAATGTTACCAATAATAAAATATGGGAAGTAGTTCATTATGAAAAACGTGTCTTAAATCCTAAATAAATTTAAATGTTTATTTCATGTAACGTTGCAAATTTTAAGTAGGTTTAAAATTACTTTACGAAAATAAAGTGTAATGTATAGAACTTGTAATCGTTTGATCAAATTAATAAGCAAATATTCCGTCAATGACAACATTGTTTTTAAACCTATATCATTACTATGTGCCTAGTTTAAACAACACTGTGGTAGCAATAAAATACCAATAAAGTATTTAAATGGGCAATCCTGAGTTTTTAAAGCATAAAACTCGTTTTTACAACGTTTTAGTAAAGAAGACAGCGAACAGTGATTGAGCTGCCTTTTGTATCCTGCTAAAAAGTATCAGTTTGTAAAAATTATCTACTTACTACTTTATTTTGACACATCTAAATTATTTAGGTATAGTCGAATACTTACTGATTTCATGATGGTGAGTGTACAATATGGAGAAGAGTGAACTACTGATCATTGTTGTGGGAGAAGCCATATATACATGTCTCGGCTACGGTTGGCTGGTGTATCTTAGCCACTCGGAATTTCTAAATTAGTTTCAAATTGACACGAATATCATACGGAAGTATGAGCTTTTGTTTGCTATAGTTGTTATAACACATGAAGGTGTGAAATATGTATGTATCAAATAAGAAAATAACTAGCTGTTAACCCTCGGCTTCGCCCAACATAGATTTGTGATTTATTACTACTGCAGTACTGTAGTACAATGAGCCCGTTGAATCCGCAACTTCGCTAAAGGCTGAAATGACCGTTTGCATTAAATTTACGTTATTAAATTATTAGAAGTTTTGGAAGAGACCGTGGCAAAAGGGTGCAACCCATCATTGCGGAAATATAGTACTGTAGTTTGTTTTGTCATGAGCAACATTTTTAACAAAAATCGCATCATCTTTTATGATCTTATCTTGGTCAAAATCTGTTTGGAATTGGCTGAGTGGCCGAGTAGGCAGGTTTGCTATAATTTATCCCTGTATTAAATTTTATCGAAATCTGTAACTTTTTTTCTACAGTTTGGCTAATTGTAATAGCAAAATAACATTAAAACAAAGTTTTATGATAGAAAATGTCCAATGTTTTTTTTACGGATTTTATTCTGTATGTATTTCGGAACTGGAATGAAGTGCGTAAACTGGAACTGCATTGTTTTGAGGCGCAAACATGAGGAAAAAGTCAATTTTCACAGTTTTGACCTAAAACTGATTTTACTCAAAACCCGTTTTAGAAAAAAAAACTTAGATACTTTGTTGTAATAATTGTAATAAAAGGTTGTAGATAATTTGATTCCTCAATACCAATTTTCCATCAGATTTAAGATCCAGGCATTGGTTCATCTTATACAGACCAAAATACTCGTACAAAGGCTTAATGGAAGAATTTCAATGGAAATTGCTTTTTTTTCTCCTTAAGCCCCCTTAAAATTTTGAATGTTGCCTTATTGCACTTTTACACCATACACATCTACCCCCTATCCCAAACTTGACAATTCTTTGTCGTATATTTTGTGAGATATAATAATCATCTGGCAGTCAGAGGTATTTGCCTTTTATAAGTATAGAGAAAACTTAAATTTCAAACTTTTTTTCAAAATCATTACGGTGGTGTTAATATTTATGATTATTAAATAGACTATGAATCTTTTTTCCGTTAATAAGCTTTTTCAATAATAGTTTCGTAAATATAATGCATAAAGCTGAATTTAACAAAGTAGTAAACGTCTAAAATTGTTTTCAAATATCTCATAAGTGTATTCCAATTTTTAGATGTATTGATTAAAGAAAAAAAGTACAAGTATAGTTACTTTAAGGGTAGTCCTCTTTTATTCGCATAATTCTTTTGACTAGTATTATCAAAACAAAAGCAAAGATTATACCTATTCTCTTATAAAAGTATCATCGTTATTTATCAACTAAAGACAATGTTATTGGTAGTACATGTTATTACAATTTATGTAACGTTTTAAGGTTTATTATTTACTATTTTGACCGACCATTGAACACAGTATTGCAAATAAGTAACAAAATATTTATCCAACAAGGAAAAACTGTCTGAATTTCTTAAATATCAAAAACATTATTATTATAACTATTACACGAAACGAATCGAAAAACACCTTCAAATTTTATGAATGGATTAAGTTGAATACCGGTAATTCAAGACGCATTGCATTGTTTCACTTTCACTGTATTTTAATCTCGGTTACCAGAAGGGTCAGACCAACCAATTTATACTAAACAACCAGTAGTGGAGGTACCCACATTATCTATTATTTTGCAAAATATACATTTAATTTAGTACATTGGTTTACTTAATAAACCATATATTCAAAACGAGTGTAAAATTTTTCGCCATTACATGAATTAAATATTTTCAGAGTATTAAACATATTGAATATTTATGCCTATTTTCCATATTTTGCATTGTCTCACACAAACTATACTGAACAAAGTACCTTGGAATTTAGGACACTAGAAGGTATAGCAATTTTCTTATAAGATAGAACATAGTGAAATACACCAATTTTAGGGTATAGTTGAAATTATTAGTTTTAGGTACTTCGACAATCTATTTGACACTAAAATTCTGTAGTAAGAGTAATTAAAATCTTAAACAGTTTACATAACAGTTTAGTTGTTACTGACTATCACCCTCTGATGATTGATTAATTCAACAACACTAATTTTCATTCTTAAACTAGCTACAGCTTGAAAATGGGATTCTGATGTATACTAATCTAAATCTCCTAGCCAAAGTCACTACCAAAACGGTAGCGGTCGAACGACTCCTCGTTTCCAAGTTTACAACTGGCCCGAGCTCGTTTGCCAGTCGTCCAATCAGTCAATGTCGCTAATTTGGTTAAATTATAGTCGTAGTGTGGCGCCATTATGGCCACATGTTAGTGGAAAATTTTACAGTTATCTATCAGTGAGGCTGTGGACGATGTTTGTGTTATATAAACAGTTCTTTAACTTATCAAAATGCAAAACACAGGTGGGACGCGTTATATTAACCATTCAGATGGCAGCGTATATTTTTTGGAATCTTGTAAAGCATGTCCAGTTTGGGTTGTGAGACAGAAAGTACAGGAATTGAACAAAAACACGAACAAAGAATGGGTGTTAGTTTAAATTTATTGATCTGGATCTATTGTATGTACATTGTGCAGTATTATGAGTTAACTACTCTGTTGGATTGGTCGGACTCGTACTGCAAGACTTAAGGTCTAGGATTAATACATTTTTAATTATTAATGCCATTTTGATATGTAACGAAACCACAACCAAGTAAGCTGCCTTAAAATGTATGTCACCTACCAAGTGAAGATGGAACTTTGAGGCAAGATTTCTTTGCCGGTACTTGATATCTCACCCTACAAAACCCTTTCTATAAATTCCTGTAAGGCCTATGTTTTTCAAAATTTAATCCATTAAACATTTAAGACAGCTAAGTAAGTTACAAACTTTCCTAATTGACTAATAATTAGGACAAGAATTTAAATCGAATTAAATTTTACCTATTATGGTTCAACTTTTATTGCATTTTTGACTATGATTAGATCTAGACGCGCCGTGCTTATGTTACAGTAGCTGTCACCTATTATATAATGAAAATGTATGTAGTTGAACTAAGCTACCGACCGAGTTTACTGATTTAAAAAATAATTCTTATACAGTCTACTGGAATATGCCACATTTGTACCAAATTGTACCAAGTTTATGAGACAGAAACAAAATCCTGTACTACAAAAATGGCCAACGTCACAAATTAGGCCGACTGGTGATAGTACTGTATTTAAGAGTCGCACTTATTAATATATTTTCCATACATTGCACTGTATTTTAAGGTTCCACGATTTGTTGTTTAATTTAAATATCAATGGGGTACCTTGTGTAGCTTCCTTTTAACTATGATCAGCTTATCAGTTAGTCAGTAAACAATTGAAATACCAAAGACAACGGACAAATGGTTCGATTTAGAATTATGTTTAAGCTTATGTGCTTTTCTGATAAGTGGCGTCACTCTGATTCGTAGAGTGGGTGTACTGTATAATGACCCATCTTGATCTATTAACCTCCAAGACCACAATTCCACATCAAAGTAGTTCTCGGTATCACCGGCAATTGCGATGTTTTTCCCACGTCGTCGCAAGGACTAGCCTCACAGGAGGTGAAGTGATTCATCTCGTCAGTTTATATGTATTTTGTGAGTTGTCCATAACGAGGTGGCAGTCCTTGTTCCTTTCGCTACTTGCCAATGTCGAGTCAACAAGTAGGTTAGGCGGGTAAAATATCTGTCGCGGATCAAACAATACCAGTACTACAAGTACAATAACTGTACTAACAGTACAATATTTTCTACAATTAGTGTACAACGATGTTTGTACAACGATCGTAAGACAAAAATCTTCCACCCAATAGCTGTAACAGGTAAAGATCTCCTGTCAATATTATACGAATGTGATTGCTGTACTATCATTGTACTACGAGTGAAATATTTTGTACAATCAGTGTAATACCAGTACAATACAAACACTATAATTCAAATAAGGTTCGATGCACAACCCTTGTACTAAGAATACAATCTTTGGTAAGATCGATGGGTAAGATAAGATAATGTAAAATAATCCGCAAAGTAACAGTGCTTTTAGTGCCCTACATTGTACCTAGGTTAGGTGAAAGTACAATTGTTACTTAATTTTTTAAATATCTATGTATAATCTTCGACCACAGGAACAAGATATCTTATAATCACTGTAAAACTATGTTTTTTTATTATTTTTTTGATCAATGCAACCTTATGAAATTGTCTGTAGCACACTATTGGCGTCTAAGGCTTGTAAGTAGGCCTACATAGATTAGATTGGTAGCATACTATTTACCTAGCAACAGGAATCATGAAATAGCTATTTATCCACTCTTTCTATAATTAACTGGGGAAAATACACGCTAAGTGTGAAACTTAGTCCAAAAACTGTGGAAAAAGTAATTATTAATCGATCAAAAGTAGAACACCGTGGTCCAAACATGAACAACGAGTTTAAAATAGGCCCTAATATTACATTACGTCGTTAGTCCCCGGTAGGCCTACATAATTTTCTTAAACAATAAATATCAACATAATATATTGATTGTGTATTTATTAACTATTAAGGTAATCTCGTGTGCTGGCAATACACCATTCTTGACCTAATAAAATTAGTCTAACACACCACTACCACTCCATGTGACCTCATTATAGGAAGTAACGCCATGAATTAATTCACAACATGTAGTCAGTTAGCAGACCTTGTCGTTGTCGTTGCCTTCACATTTGTCGCAAATTACTGCTTCATCGGAAGACAACATTACCGTGATTGTCGCGCATTGGAATATTTCCGCGCCAAAATGACTGCTTGTCAACGAAATCAGCTGTGTTTAGGCGGGTGTCCTCACCTGTTGCAACTATAATTGATACTCCGTGTCGATTATAGTATCAGATTAGGCCAAGGTTTAGGGTAATGCAGTTTTCAGTGGAGTCGTACATGGCAAAAAATGTATCCAGAGCAAAAAAAGTGATCAAATAATATTTAAAGAATTCTGTTAATATAATTTTTTACTTAAATTAATACATAATCAATAGACAAAAGTTTCGGAATGTAAAACTTATGGTACTATTTGGAATAATCTATTGACTCAAATCTGTCTATTGAATTAGTAATACATCTGAGATTTGCAATAGCAAAGATTATTAGCTGGATTTGTACTATAAAAGTATCATTTTAGTATGAGAAAGGATTTTTAAACACTCAGTAAACCAAAAATTCATCATATTGGGCATCTGATGGATTCATTATTCACAAGGATGAATTTATTTAATTTTAACCATCCAAAGTTAAAAAAATTATAAATATAAAGGATTTTGTGACTGAGGATTAAGGCCGGTTTTAAGTATCTTGTGTACTGGTTCCCAACTGTAAATTTCTTGTAAAATATTCTTAGCACAAAACCTCAACAAGACGAATGCGACCTCTATAAGACGATTTCTCATGATCTTAACCTCCATAGTACGTTGTTTTGAAAACAAACGGAAGCTTTTCTCAACATGAAACCCCCACATTCTTCAATCATTGTCTGAGAGCGAGAAGAAGCCACTAGAAGACAAATAAGGACAGTTTATACCTCGATAAAACGAACCTATTTATTAAGAATACCTCGATAGTACGAGTTTTCTCCTACCCATTGAAATTCGTCTTATAGAGGTTCGACTAGCATGGCAGTTGTACATGATTAAAGAGCTTGAAATTGAAACTAAAGGTACGTACGTTTAAAGGTACGTACGGAGGGGTATGGATTGAATGGGAATTAAATGATACGGTTCATAATGTTAACAAACTTTTCCAGGGTTTTTAAATTAGTATCGAAGGCATAAGCGGTAAACTGATTCATTGTGTGATTCTAGAAAAACCACTCCAAAGGTCAAAATTCAATGGTATCTGAGCTAAAACATAGAACAAGTGATGGAAACATAAGTTTAGCTCAAAGCAAAAACCTAGCCGACTTTTGGAGGTAGTCAGGTAATTGACTAGTTTGACTCCTGGGGTCACGTACGTGACCTTGGAGTGGAGGTCAGAGATGTGCCTCTGGACTAGGGAAGGTCTCGAACCTAGTAACTGGGCTGACGTGACTGAATCATTACGATGAGATGAGGAGCTACTAGGAACACATTTTCGGAAATAATGTTCTAAACAAATGAAACTCATCTTGAAACATAGACATTTATCTCATCAATCAAGATCGCCTCTCGATATTTAACTTTGTACTGTTTTGGCTCACTAACGGCGGATAAAAAAGTTTGTTAAAACGGTCTCATTTTCTATTAACATTAAATGTGTGTAGTATTCAACAGTAGGATAAGTGAATTTCCCTGTCAGTTGGCCGAGCACGGACGGTATGGTTATCTTGAGTGTGGGGGGTTCTTCCCGGAACCTCAATTGAGTCAAGGGTGTCGCCACCTCTGGTGGATAGGTTCATCCGGGTGGGTTCCACTTCTATACCTGCCTCCTTTTGGGAAACCCTGATGGCTTGGCAGTGATGTTGGGTCTGACGGGCAAACGAAGTAGATCGGGTGCTGGGTCCGAGCCCGCCAGGGATATCTGGGGATCTATCGCTCTGGTTATCTCTGGTTTCCCAGCAATGGGTAAGGCCTCGATCGGGCAGCGGTGTAAATGGGAGGTTGGGGTTCCCCCCGTCAGCGTGCTGACGGTCCCCTTCCTTCTGGCTATTGATGGCGGGCTTGCCTGTCAGGGATTAGATAGGTCCCGAGTGTTGCTTGCACTAAATGCGTCGGGGCGCTCCATTATGGACCTCTAGGTTCCGACCTAGTGGAACCCAGGTGGAGTGACGCTTAAACAAGCAGCCGGAATCCCTGGTTAGGATTGAGGGGCAACCCTCTTTCCGAAGGGTCTGCTTCGGCAGCCGGCGAGCCTGATGACCTTAAGTCATCCGCCCATGATGTGCTAAAGGTTGATGCATAAGCTTCGGCCTACATCATGGGGCCCGGGTTGAGTCTCACGACAGGTACCGGGTACGTAGTCAGGGGGCTTCGGCTCTCATGACAAAGAATAATAATAATGTCAGTTGGCAGCAAAAAAGAACCATAATTATTATACCTTTTTATTTAAAATACAGTGTGTAAATTAAGTCTTGAAACAAATCTGTATTTTTAAAACAGAAATGGATAGAAATATTCTGTGTGTAGCATTGATTCTTAACAAAGGTTCCTCTATTTTTTACACAAAAAAATTTGTATAACCCCCCTAACAGGGTAGGGGGGTTATTTTTTCAAATAGCAACCCCTATTGAGTGACCCCTCATTTTGAAGGGCGTGTCAAAAGAAACACAATGACGCAAATCTGGGTGAATATCTCAACCCTAGTCAAAATGGCGGGCATTCCAAAATGGGTGCTTTTTCACATTAAATCAAATTTTTAATACCCACCATTTAGGCTAGGGATGTAATACCAACCTCGGGTTTGCATCATTGTATTTCTTTTGACAACCAATAGGGGTTGTTATTAAACAAATATATCACCGCTATCCCCTACCCTGTTAAAGGGGTTAAAAAATATTGTTGATTTAAAAAAAATGCAAAGCCTATGTTAACAATCAATTCCACAAAAAGAATATTTCTAATTATTACGGTTTAAAAAATACAGAATTGTTTCCATATTTGGGAAATTTGTGCTTTTTCATATACAGTAGAACAAATTTTGGAATACCTGCCATTTTTTCTAGGGGTGAGATATCCACTTCGGGGTTTTGTCATTGTGTTTCTTTTGACAAATCCTTCAAAATGAGGGGTTTACTCAATAGGGGTTGTTATTGGGAAAAATAAGTCACCCCCTACCCCCTACCCAATAGGGGGGTTAAAAAATATTTTGATGTAAAAAAATACGGAACCTTTGCTAACAGTCAATGCCACAAACAGGATACTTCTATCTATTTCGGTTTAAATAAACGGTATCAGCATTCTGACACATACCCTACTCAATTCCACGATCCGTTTTTCATTTTCATATCTTGATTTTGAAATATTGGCATTTTTAACAAAAAAACTTCAATATTTCATAAAGAAAGCTTGAAAACAAAAAATAGATTGCGGCATTGAGTTTAGCTTAAAAAAGTAATTCGAAATGATGGGTCACAACACCCCCTTCGTGTTTAAAATAACTTATTAAATTTCAAAATAGCGGACCCAAGGTGGTGGCCAAAAAATGTCATCCGCCATAACCAAGTGAAAATATGTCGACAATGACTGGTGGTGTATACTTATCTTTATCTAGCTCTATTTTGAGATTATGGTCTTAGTTTGTAGATGCATAATGTTAAAATGGGCTAAAAGTAAAGGTTATACAAATCCCTCATAACTTTGTATTGGATCAAGATTTTTAAAAACGGTTTGTGGGATTGTAATCAGGGTAAAAATATAGTTCGAAATAATTGGTCATAGCCACACCTTTACATTTAAAAAAATATTTTGAATTCAATATGGAGAATCCAAGATGTCGGCCGGAAATTACCACCTTGTCAAAATTAAGTACTTACTACCCAACAATGTTTGGAAGTGGTCTGGGATTGATATTTGAACAAATGTAGAAACAAATTGGGGGGGGGCATTTAAAACTCACCGTGTATTGATAGCAAGGTATTATCTTCTACATCAAACGACCTTCCAAACGTCTGCAGTTTTGTATACATCTAAAAATGTTTACTCTTAATACGTTTCAGAGTCATGTTGGTGGCAGAATTCCCGGTGAATGAATGAGTTGATATGAATGGAGTGTAGTATTACACTATGACCTTGTACTTCAAAGGTCACTTCTATTGTTGCACAGTCATTGTTGCACTCAACCTGAATGACTTCCCTGGTAGACTAAAGACCTTATCAAGCCGGATAAGTCATAACAAGTTAGATGGTTTGATAGGTTTGTTAGTTTGTGACCTTTCGCGATAATTGTCCATTGCCTAAAGGTTTGTTTACAATCGCTTAGAGTAAGCAAGATAGAGAAAATTCGACTTTTTTGTGAGAAAGATTAGTAAACATGTTTTGTATATTTCTTGAACTTGTTAAAAGTGTTTTCAAATAGGTAATTAATTCCACTCAAGCTTTAATAATTTCGCTGGATTTTCTTATGAAGTACGGTAATGGATTTTTCCTCACATGTATCATGTCATCATTTGAATTATTATGCGATCTCTTGTTTGTTCATCGTATGGAATTTCTAGGCCATCAATTATTGTTTTTGGCTGATGTCACTTCTCATGTTTGTTCGAAACATTACGAATGGAATCATCAGGAATGCGGAGTAGAATCTATAAATTCTAAATAAATTGCGGATTTACAACCAAAAAGCCATTAATTTCTGTATTATTAATTGAGATGGAGACGCCACCTAGGTGCGTATTTAAGCCAAATATGAGTACGGCAATGAATATGAGTGTACAATTTTGTGAGGTGATCTGTGAAGCTTTGATACTGACTAAGATCAACAGTTTCATCAGTCAGGATCATTTACTTAAATATCAATGATTGAACAGACTGGGTTCAAATTCTAACTTTAAAAAGATACTGATTATTAAGGATCGAACCGGCGACCTTTTGACTGTCGGGCGAGCCCTTCAACCACTCAGCTACCCAGCCATCACACATAAACTTATTTAATCCGTTATGAAGATGCAAGAATTACATTTTTAAGATGAGAGAGACTTAAATAATACAACATTAAGAAACTCGTTCTCGAATGATTCAGTCAAAACTAATCTCTAACGGCCATGTATAAAAACTCTAACCGAACAAACTCAATAAAAATACCACTTCAGTTCATTGCCACCATTGCCATTATTAAACAACTTTGTTACTGTAAACAGCTGAATTTTTTCACATAAGTCAGCTGTTTCCAATCATTGTTGACGTCCCTGTAGTCTGCAAGCACCTGACTGGCCTTGACTGATGACTCGTCTGGGTT
The DNA here is from genome assembly GCF_028750875.1 of Macrosteles quadrilineatus. Classification (NCBI taxonomy): domain Eukaryota; kingdom Metazoa; phylum Arthropoda; class Insecta; order Hemiptera; family Cicadellidae; genus Macrosteles; species Macrosteles quadrilineatus. The sequence continues at coordinate 102,760,256 of NW_026542602.1, read as the reverse complement.
GTCTTCGACGATGGTCTGTGATCAACCATCAACGACAGAACACATTCGGCTCAAGGCTTCCAACATAATTTGGCACAACGATACGATTAAGAAGTACGCAGGGATTTTATTGAAATGCTATGATAACCGTCTCAATATAGTGCAGTTACTCGTTGTGGATGACACAAATCGAAATCTTGGTTTGATTTGTTTGTTTTTACTGTGGAACATTTGGAATTGTTGTGTAGTACAAATGTGGAGGCTAAAAACGCTCCTTAACGTTAAACAATTTTAAATTATCATTCTTAAAGATTTTCGCTGAAAAATATACTATACTTTTTACAATACACGGTTATGAAATACAATTCAAAGCCAACAGAAATCTTAAACTAGCTGTTTACGGATTATTGCTGCCAAACATTTATATTCAAGAACCAGAATTAAATAAAACTTTAGCGATTAGTGTGGAAATTGTACATAACGGTTATAAAGAAGAGTGTGCACCGTGTTTTTGGAGGGTACATGGTATCTACGAACCCGTAGCATAAAATCAAAACAATTATTTTAAACAAGGTTGTTATTTAGTTTACGCAAAGATTGCGTAAAAATAGTGTTAACGACTTGAGTAGAAAATTTAAAAACTTCTTCGCGAGTTGCGTACACTACTTTACCTACGACAGTGTTTTAATTACTAAAAATCACTCCTCATAACTTTGAAGAGATGTTATGTTTTCGTTTATAACCTCTCATTGCCTTTGACAGTTATGCAACGAAACATTGTACCAACTAATTGAACCACTCAATAATTAAATTGTCCTGAACAGCTGATTAGCTGACAAGCTCAAATCATTACAATTTTACTTCTTCTCTCTCAATCCTTTAACCTCATTGACCCGTAAACCCGTGTTGTTATGTAAAACTATGCTGTTATGAAAGTAAACAATGCTATTATGAGAAAAATTTCAATTCTAAGAACTTAACTGAAATGGCTACTTTAAAAAACTGTCGTAGGAAATAGTATATTTCGTACCAAGGGCCGAAAATGAGGTTTTGCCGACTCGAGATAGTTTTTAATAATGCACACTGATAGTCAACCCAACTAAAACTTTTTATGTGAAGAAATAATTTGAGGAATCAGCAAAAATCTATATATTAATAGGCAAGCATGTTTCTTTAAAACCTTTTTTCTCAGCTCGTGTTATTCGTAGGGAAAATCTACGCATACCGTTAGAAAACTATTTTCCTGTAGGTGTGCAGAATCCCTTTATAAATTTAAATAGGCTCAAAGATAAGCACAAAAAATGAGTTTAAAAATTTGAAAATATTAACATGGATCTTATGCGTTGCCATGCTGGTAACGAAAATAACAACGAAATATAAACAGAAAACCAAAACAAATGGAAGAAACTCAAATCACATGTTTTATTTACAGTGTGGGGTGAAAATAGATAAGTGAGTACATTACGTATTTTTGGTCGAGTTTCGACCACTGGACGACCTCTCGTAATATTAAATAGTTGCTAGGTAGTGGTGACAATAAAACAATTCTATTGCAATGCTATGGATACTGATTGTGTATTTAATATGCATTCAAGTTTTAAGAAAAAAAGCGGGCAGCTGATTTTGCTGCCCTAGAGTTGTAAAACCCTGCTCGGTCCCCAAATGACTATGATAGCTGGCATGGCCATCAAAACGTAACTTTCAGCCACCAATTAACGTATGTTAAGCAGCTAAAAACATCATAGTGTGGTGAAATATAATTAAAGCTGTTATAATTTTAGCTATACATTTTTTTATGCCATATAAATATTTTCTGGTAAAATAATTATAGTTCAAATACAACTAATTTTATAGTTGTGGTAAAATATTTGTTTTAATATACTGTTTATTTAGTTTGAGTGTTGTAGCAATAGGTTAATTAATCTAGGACCGAGTGTAACAATTATTAAGGTGGGAATTACGTTGGAGTTTCATGTGTCGGAATTCAAATCAACACGTTGCCTGAAGTGCGGAGCAAATTAGGACAACTAATTAATCAAATAGTCATCTGATATCCTAGATAGTTCAATTAGTTGCGGTTCATTATGTTAAAAGATTTAGTAGATTATATTCCAGTAAAACTGGTTTTATTGAAGGGTTATGAAGTTTTCAGAATTAATTGTCCATTAATTGTTTTGGATTAACTTAAAAATCAACTTCTTATGATTTTATATTGTTACTGCAGTACAAAAATTGTTATGGAAAATGTGCTGAAAATTGAAATATTTAACCTTACGAATATTGCTTTTTATTATTTTAGACAATAATATGGATATTGAAGGAAATTTGTATTAAAGTCACATATATTGCCTGTCTCTTCATTAATAGTTTGAGTGGATTTTCATTTTGTTTACATGAAATGAAATAATAATGTTTTTATCTTTATTAAATTGTACATAGTGCCTTCTGGTACCCTCTCACAAGTAATGTTGAAACAAGGAAAATAATGAAATCATAAACAAAAATAAACCGATTGTAATAGTTTGAAAGCACATGCATAAATATATTTGTTGGGATCTGATCATATTAAGTGCAATAATAGAATCCCAGAATTTAACAGTTTTTATTTGGATCTCGTAAAAGAGTATAACTTATGTGAAAGAGACTTTATGGGTTCAAACAAAATGAGTGTAAATGTAAACAATTGATAGAAAAATCTTATAGTTGTTTTAAATGAGTCTCAAAACGTATTTAAAACGTTTTTTTTTCCTATAGCACATGTAAACAATACCTACAATTTAAAAACAATCCACAAGAAACATGTATTTTTCACATCCTTTTAAATCAACCAACTACACTCCGGACCAAATTAACTCCAGTGGATCAGTCTCTGTGCAGTCGACCTGCCAATCACAGATAATGTTTCACTAAAGAAGTGTCTAATTGCCAGAGCGGCCGCACTGGCTAGCCTCGCGAATGTGGGTCAAAACCGCTCAAACTCCACAAAAACCGCCTCCTATGATAGCCTTGCACTTCCACGCTTGGGGCGATGTCTTCGTGGCCGTCGGACGTCCAGGTCCAAGGCCCAAACGGTGGAATACTACAAAATACTTCCGAGTCCCCCAGGAATGTTGCTGTGTTGGCAAAACATATCAGGTCTTAAGGAACGAATTGTGGATATTTATAGAGATGCACTGTGGATACGATACTCCGTCTGGGTGTGTAGATTTGAAAAATAGCATAAGACTTTCGATTCAAACCATAAAACTCCGAGATGCAAAAGACATTGTTTTGTTGAGGTTTATAATGTTAAATTCAGAATGCCCAGTTGTATTATTTGCATTTTCGCTGATAAAAATCTAGCTGCCTAAAAAATGTAAATTGAAGATCGGAATTTTTATTATTATAACGCAAAATGTGTGAGGAATTTAAAGTTTAAGTAGAACTTGTTTGGTTTTGCAAGATAAAAATCAGTACCTATACCTATTAAATTGTCTTTTAAAACTTAAGGAGAGTCACCGGTCGAGATGGTGTGATAAATACAAAATAAATTTTAAAACGAAATAAAACTAATGTATTTTAAACAAAATTTGTATGACATAGCCTATAGTATGTCCATCCAACCGGGAAACCTGAGAAATAAACTTAAATTTTGATGACCGGGATAAATGTTAGGTATTGTGCCTATATTTGAACTGGTGTGGGAAGTTAAGAGTTTTTAATATTGACAAAAGCAATCTGCAACAAATTGTCATTTGTTATCTTAACATATCTTCTTGTCACGTACATCACGTTCGCAGGAAATAACCAATGTATTTGTGATCGCGTGAGATGATAACGACGTGGCTGTAGTGATGGGAGATGATCTAGGAATCCGCTAGAACGTCCAAAGCCTACGTCCCCAATAAATAAAGACTCTTTATTATATTTTGTACCAATGCTACTTTGATAGAGCAAGGATTGTTATAAAAGATAATGACAAACAGTGCAGATCCTAACCAACGTCGTTTTCAAAGATAAATCGTAAGCAGAGAATTCTAGCAAAATTGTATACATTCTTTTTTTACTTTGATATTGATTACTTTACTAACTGAATGGATTCATTTGTACAAGAAGAAAGTTCACTATAATGTCGTGCGAAATGGCTCAGGTCCTTAGTATAATGTTATTTACTTTTGACATTAACTATGACTCGTGGTCATTACTTTTTTTCGTTCGAGTTACGTATTTTGTTTTTATTTTTATAAATTTTTTTTGTGTAGGTCTCTTTACTAGATGTTTTGGCTTCCATTTTTCCAGTTTCCATTTTTGGCAGATCGTTTAATCACGTATCTTTGACAAATCCGACATAATTTAAAAATTTTAATCCACTGGATGCGAAATTTTTCTGATCAAAGTTGAGTTTTTCAAAGCAATTTCATAACCATGAGTCGGTGTGGAAGATGACCATTGCTACCTGTTGCTATCTGTTAACATGAAAAAAGAAAAAAGCTCAAGTGGGAAATGGAGGACTGATTTTGTGTAATCAAAAGGGGGGGGGGATGCATGCGTGGGGAAGAGGAATACATGTTTACAACATATCAAATGAAAATATGGATAAATTAATACGGGAACAAGTGCACTTTGGTTCTAGTGATGGTAACAGAAATTGCATTGCCGCAATTGATGGCAGTTACAATAGGTAAATATACGCGTTCCGTAATTGACTCTCATTTTCCTTATTGATATTTTTTTTTGATAGGCCAACAGAAATTAATAATTTGTTATCATATACCATTATTTATCGTCTTGTATGCCACACAGAATGGCTTACATACGTCTTAGAAGTGTTTAATATATCTTTAATCAACAATTCATTATAAAATTTACTGTTCTCATAAATTATACATTCTGATCAAGAAAGCTGTGTATCTTCATTTAACTGCAAATTAAGTTTGGCTTATCAAGCTAATCAATACCATAGACTAGTAATACACTCGTAAACAAGAATCATCTTTATGCTATAAATGTATTTGTAAAGACTTTATGTTTTCAATATTTATACGCCGTGACTAATTTCTATTTTAGAACTCGAACAATCGCGCAGTTTACAATGGTAGAGTCATTGGGTCTTGACCTTAACCGCTCGACCGGAACGGAACTGTACAGCAGGACTCACAGCACTATGGTAACAATTGTAAACTTTTCTGTATTAGTTGGTATGGATGTACTAACTGCAATAATTCTGTCAATCCTTGGTTTCAAAAAGGACTTTTCACCACACTATGATGTTTTTAGCTATTTTACATACGTTAATTGGTGGCTGAAAGTTACGTTTTGCTGACCATGCTAATTATCATCGTCATTTGGGGACCGAGCAGGTTTTTACATCCCTAGGGCAAAATCAGCTGCCCGCTTACTTTCTTAAAACATAAATATACATACTAAATACACAATCGGTAACCATAGCATTGCAAAAGAATTGTTTTATTGTCACCGCTGCCCACCGCTGCCTAGCAACTATTTATTATCATTTGTGCCGATTCCTCAAATTATTTCTTCACATAACCTTAAAGTTGTAGTTGTGTTGACTATCAGTGTCCATTATTATTGTCGTGAATAGTGGTAATAGGGTATAGTGTGGTGGAAAATAGCGTTCTACCACGGACTGAGTTGGTTTTGCAGCTCTCGATCATTTTAAGTTCGTGACTTCGTTTCGAGCTTAAAAACTATCTCGAGTCAGAAAAACCTAATTTTCTGCTCTAGGTACAAAATATACTATTACAGCTTTGAAAATACAGGGTGAGTTTCTACTGACCGTGTTAACTTCGCCAGTGGGTTCTACTCACTAAAAGGAACAAAAAAGTTCCTATAAACCCATGTCCGATTTTCGACCGTTTGGCTGTTTTGGGGGATTTTGTGTTTTTCTTATTTTATTAGACTTTGCTCCACAATTTATGTAATAAAAACTTAACCAATTACTTTAGAGAGTTATAGTTAAAATCATTGGAAAGAACATTAAATTTGCTATAAATCAAAGGTTTCATTCAACAATTATACCATTACATAGTCCACGTTATAACCAAAATAAAGTAAAAATGTCATTAAATTAATTAATTACGATCATTTTCATGGACCTCCTTTGATACATAAACCTGCATTTATGCAATGTTGATCGGACATGGGTTTATAGGAACTTTTTTGTTCCTTTTAGTGAGTAGAACCCACTGGCGAAGTTAACACGGTCAGTAGAAACTCACCCTGTATATCAGTAAGTAAATAAAGAAGAAGGAAAATATATGTCATTTATCTAAAGTGCTTCTTTTTGGAAATATTAGCCTAATGCTAGATACTGATCATGCGATGCTTACTCATTAATATTGTAACTATAACAATGACAATTCAACATCCAACTACACTTACTAATTTTGGTCTAAATTTTGTAATAACCAAATATATTCTCTTAAAAAATTTAATCCTGTCAAATTAGTATAGCTTTGAAGTATATTGAGTACAAAATGAAACCTCTAATTCAATAAATTTTAAATAAATATATACACATATTAAAGCTATATACAATAAAAGGTTTATCATTAACACCCCTTTTCTAGCCGTCTTACTGATTTACTTACAGATTTTCACAATAATTGAGATGTTAGCGTTAAGCTTATGATTCAGTACACCTGCGATTGGTAACGAAATATGTATTTGCTTTTATGGCATCACCTCCCTTGCATTTCAATTATTTCTATAGGTTACTTTCAAAGATCCATCATATGTGCTGAACAACCTTCTTTATAACGGTTTAAATATGAAATGTAGTCTAACGGCTAATCCTTTAACCACAGTCAGATTATAAACTAGAGACGAACCAGATTATGAACATAGATAGGCATACTTTTTCGCAATTTCAACCTGATTGAAGTAGGTAAATCACTCCTCAGTCTTTTTTGTGCGGATCTGAAATAAAACAATTCAATTTGTAAATTAATGGGTTGATTCGTCTAAAACTGTGTTTATAAGCATTATCTTTGAAAAGTAAAATTATATTGCATTATTATTTTTACCTTGGAATTCAGTGTTGAATCCTTTTAAAATGCGCAATTTGTGTACCTGTCCCCTCTTCCAGAATAATTTTGTATAGTGACGGTATTTTTGAAATTACAGTTATATCTAATGATATAAATTTTATTATTTATTAAGTACTTCTAAATTAATATATAAGCATAATTATAAATCTTCTGCCGAACATCATAACTAGATAATTTCCTGTCTTTTCCACCTTTATTAATTTAAATTAGTTGAGATTTTTTCATAAACATAAGTATGTGTCCAAAAGTACGATAGCCATAGACATTTCCTCTCAATTTTCCTCAAAGCTCTGTCTCTTTGGACTTTGCGAGTTTTGAAGTATGTATTTTAAAGTAAATTGTAAATACTGATTAGTCTTCATACGAACAAAAACACTGCTTACAATTTGTTTTGTTTACCGTTCTCAGATGCCATTGAATTTACACTTTCAAACAGCTGATTCTAACATATGAAATTAGACATTGAACGTTTATCCTCTGGAGTACCTTTGATTATTTTATTTTAAGTTTATATCTTTTTAAGCGTAGTACGAGTAAATCTAACAGTATTAAAGTATAAAATCCATATGGTACAAACACTGTAATTATCCTTTGAAGAAACTTTATTTTCAATATTGGGAAATATTTCTTTGGAGAAAGATAAATTCATACATTAAAATCAACTTCTTGATACTAACCAATTTCGTGAAAGCTTGGAGTGTATATTTCACTTAACGTAATACAAGTCACAAAAGCCATGTAATTATATTGGATAGTTTTTATCAAATTCTATTTTGGGGGTTCCTTTTATCTTGATATTGCTATTTCTCATTGAAAAAGTTGTCCAAAGAATCTGTGTATTTGTCAATATGAAGGCGCTTGATTTTCTCCAGATGTCACAAGCAATCCTGCAACAAAATCTTGGAAACATTACCTCACGTTTACTTTTTTATCATATTTTCTGCCATGATTCTTTAATTCAAAACCTTCATATTTTACTATTATATATGCTATAGGTGTGTGGATTGTAAGATAATACACCAGTTATGTGTTATGGATTGTCTAGTAATTAATAATTAAGATTTTTGAGAGCAAGAAATTGTATTATTGAACATCCATCATAAATAAAAAATCTATTCTTTCTTTACTGTCAGAAGTAACCAAATTTATGTTTCTAAAAGCTAGTTTTTTTTCTTGTTGCTTCCCTGAAACACCTGACATCCTAGTGTGGTGGCGATAAAGCTTACAATGAATATGTCGAATTTAAACGAACGAGAAGTTTTTTATCATCAAAATATTACGTTACTTATTAAAAACAAATGTATACTAACTTATAGAATGTTTTAACTTTTCCTTACATTATTTTAATTGTATAACAATATCGTTTTCAAAAATATAATTTGTTTAAAACTATAAGTTAACACTTCTATGATGTACTGTTATTCCATCCATATACGCGTTTTAATGGAATCAGAGAAGTTAGCACCGGTGGGTTTCGATTGGGGGCTGATCAGCCTACCTAATAATAATATTAGTAAAAATAACGACAGGTCTTAGGTTTTAGATGGACTTACATCAAATAAACAACTGAAATCTAAATATAAAAATAACCAGCTGTTATTGCATGTACTTCGCAACGGAAAGAGGACGCGAAACAGAATGGTGTGGTTGTTTAGACATAACCTACTACATGACATAATTATACACCCATAATTAGTTTCACATTTAAAACCTTATTTTACCACTTATTTTGATTTTCTCAAATTTAGATAAAGGGTTCAAATCTTAAAGGCTGAATGTTCTGTGTATAAGTGGCGATGACGAGCGTTTAGAAATATTGTGTTTTTATTTTTTGTTGATGTTGATGTTTATATTTGAAAAGATACGCTTAATTAAATGCGTATTTACTTTTAAGCACCTTCTTATATCTAAGGTTAATATTTCAAAATTAATCTAACAACTTGCCATAGTGTAGCAAATCAATGACTTTGTATTGATGTCACATACAATAGAAATAATTTAGCCTTTATTTAGGTGCTTTTACCTGCAGCGCATTGCAAACATAAAAAACCCGATAAACGAAATTATAAAACACGTTTACTAGACTTAATTCGTGAAACATAACTCTATTTCACTAAGTACATACACATACACCCTATCCGAAAAAGTAAATCGGTCCCTGGTCCAGGTCTTACCACGAGACCTGGACGGTAATAGCACAATGTGAGTGGAGCATACACTGTCTTGTATACAACTGGCTTTCCTCTTTGTATAATAAGTGTATCTTTGATGTACGCAGGTCTGTTTGTTTGGGCTTCTCTGTGTACGATGTAACAGTTTCCAAAAATGCAATTCTCAAGCACTTAGCTTTCTAAAGTGATCTATAGTCAATTTCCCTTACCTACTTGCCTGTCTGTATACATCCCATCCTTTCGTGATTTTCCAAAATCTAGAAAAGTTTCTTTTTGAGGCATGCCACTTAGAGGTATTGATATGGATTGTGGTATACTGTATTTCTATGAATTCATACTGTATGTCTATTTGGTTTACTCGCATGTAATGGTATGCTTTTGAGTTAGAAGAAAAAAACAAATTCTAATGCATTTTTCATCCTTCATCACGCCAAAAAATCAAAACCCCCCTTTCGTTTACAGGTTCGTTTAAACTGGATGACTGGGAAACCCTCCTAGTTTCCTACCAAGACTTCCTTCCTGTGAGTGTATTCCTGATAGCCAGGATGCTCTGATGATCGCTCGTCACCTGAAGGTCTAGGTAGAGTGACCGTGAGTCCCGACCACAGAGGCTATATACGACACTACTCACTGCAGAGTGACATAGTACTGGTGATACTTCATACTACCACCTACCACTAAACCCTACCAACACTACCACACCATCACATCATGGCTTACTCAGCACTGGTGAGTAGCACATACATGTTATGCTTTGAATGTATTGACTGTTCAGTTTATGTCAAGTAATTGAACTTTGACAGTGCAATGTACTACTTCTAATCTAGATTGCTAAAATATGTCGTAAATTATTTAGTTCTTATAACTTGCTGTCTGAAAGTAACTAAGAACAAATTCGTCTTCTAATATTAATTAAATAGTTTATCTATTGGCATTGTACGTGTTATTATTTTTTAGCTAGTAAATGATACGTCTAGTAACACTTAAAAACATACAATTTTACTCTTATAGAGTTAACTCACAAGACGGTAAATATAAAAGATGGTAAGTGGATGGATCACCACTTACCAAATTTTAAACGTATTTACCATCTTGTGAGTAACCGTATTTAACAATATGTTATAAGTGTTATTAGACGTCTTTATTACTTTCCGCAAACTTATATTAGTTACTGCTGTGAACATTCATTAACCAAAACTACTACACATATCGTGCGACAGGTTTGTTTTATTCCATCGTAAAACTTTACTGTTAAATAAATGTTCCTTTGGCCTTTTTCTGAATCTACAATTTTTTATGACTTTCTTTATTTGCAAATGTTTTAAAGCAATAACCAACTGTCAAATGTTTTTGAAAAGGGAACTATTGCAAAACTTTATCGTGAGTAAAAGTGTTGGCAATCTTAAAAAAACAATTTAAAATAGGACGACACATGTATGTTGGTAATTTGTTAATTATATAGTGGGCTCTCGATGAAATGATACAGCTTGTACATAACAAGAATGTCGAATTAATAATAATCTATGATTATTACAATTTCAATTCTCCTGAACATTCTCTGTTGCCCATGAATCAAGCCTTTTAGGCTAAGTATAGTAATAAATACTTTTTAAATTTATATACGTTTTATAATATTATTACAGTATAAATTCGTCGCAAACTACCCCCAATTGGCAAACATGTTACTTTTCACAATTTCTAGAAAATATAAATTCTTGCAGATCGTTTATTTTTAAAGCAATATCATTTTTTTCAGTTAACGTCATAAGGCTGTATAGTGTATACTGCCATAATTATAACGAACAAAAAACGTGTTAGACCATAAGTGTGTATTTTATGAGAAGTAAGGATTACTAGTGTACCTGTTGCTCGAATTCGAGCAATTGCTAAGTATTACAGGCGTTATTTTAAAACTAATAACAGTCATAATTTATGATGAATTTAAAAGATTCGACTCAAAGATTATGGAAATACTCAAGATGTACATAACAGATCGATATAATCAAAATTTCTTGTTAATATCTTATCATTTTTCAAAAGCTGATCTTGTAAAAAACATTAATTCTATTTCTTCTCCTTGGTGGTGTTCTATGACTTTCCTATGTTTCCATAGTTTGCAAATCGGCTCTTTCAATGATTACTAAGAAATGCAGCACAGTGTTAATTCGGTTTTCTTTTTAGTATCCTGTATATCATATTATCCAGGCTCTCTCGATTTTTTCCATTGTAATATCTACGCCCTCCCAAATTCAAATAGTAAATATTTCATTTCAACCAAGTCAGTAGTAGCAAACTGTTAAATTAGCAAACGTATTGACTGTTTACAATTAACATATGTTCTTCTTCTCACTTTTAATTTCTGACAACAGCTGGAGTTTCATAATAATGTTTGTTTTTCCATGTTAATCTTATGGAGAAAAACGAAACTTTAAAGAGCCCCAGGGCCTTACTCTCTAATTATTTCCCTAAAAAGAAGGTTTCCTGCACAACTTCACGTTACGCTCTTTCCAATGACGCCAAAAGTATGTCAATCGGTTCAGTAGTTTCGTAGGAGTAATTGTCACAAAAAACTTGCTTGCGTATTAAATAAGTAATAGATGTTGACAAACTCTAGAGAGAATCTTTTATTGTGATATGAATTTATCTGTTTTGGAATACTGCTAATTCGGGAAATTTTCTATGTTGTACTGTCAACAGCTTTACTTCCAAGAAAAAATCCAAGAAGATATACTTGCTCAAAACTTGTAAAATGAGGGTTATCTTTTGGGGGATTGGGGATCACTAATATTTTTTTTAATTTACTTTGTTGCTTAAGGTAATTAAAGAGTTAGACTGTCAATTTAGAAGGTTGATCACGAGTAAAATCAAACTACTTCAAAGGGGTCGATCTAGACCTACGTTGGTAGCTGTCTTTTTACAATGCAACTGAATTACGATTCAAACAAAAGAAGTAAAGCCCATAGTTTTTTTTTATTCTTAAAATTCCTCTTATCCACACAAAAAAAAAATAGGCTAACCCCCAAAAACTTGTATTGATGAAATATGTAGGGCATGCATATTTAAAATTATGTAGGATCGTCTTCTGTTTGTTGGTGGTTTAAGTGCAGTTGAAGCATTTATTCTGCGATTCTGGACGAATTTTCGTGACATGTAAAGGCTTTTAAAATAATCCATTACAATACCTGTCTTATCAAAAGGTCATTCGAGTATAACGTGCAACTGACGAAAGTGAAGGATTGTTGAGTAAAAGCGTAGTGTAGTGTGTCGTAATGACGTAAGAGCCAAAAAAGGAAATTACCGTATCTTAAATTTAATCAACTAGGTGTTATTTATGGTCAAGTTAAGGTTATTAGTCTATTTAGTTACATTTTAACTTCCGTTATTTCTTTTTCAAGGAATGTATTTAAAATTCAGACATGAAACAACATTCAAACAGCTCGTACTTGAGCATAATTAAAAAAGATAAACTATCCGATGAGTCTTAATTTTAGTTCACCTTAATACAGTAACTGACTTTAAATAAAAGTACTGTAATAAAGAGAATAGGCCTATTCTAAAACTTGTTTGTAAAATTATATCAATAAAACAAAGCAGCTAGTTCGCATTGTTGTATATATTATTCGGCTAGCTATCCTTTGCAATTGCATATTAACTATTTAAAGTATTTATTCAAAACTTTCAAATCTTCATAAAGTGTTTATTTTCAAACAAGATCTTGTTTTAATTCAACCCAGATCATCAAGTTATGTTGAAACATTTCGGTGCAATTATAAAATAGAAGAAACAATTTTGCCTTCTTGTCTCATGAAAATATTATATTTCTATGTCATTTCCAGAGGTCTTAGCAATATACTACGTGATTTTGATATAAAACTGAATTTTTAGTTTACATATTTATAAAAAAAACGTTCTTCTCGTTCATATATTTACAGTTACTGATTACCCCTAATAGAAGATTGTCTTACTCTTTGGTCTTAGTCTGGTGTTACAGTTTATTTCATTATTTTATTAGTTTTTTCTTTCATTTATATGAGGCACGAATTCAAACAAAGCCATGTATGATGATAATTTTTTGCTAGACTATTGTGAAATGGCCTGTTTTTTTTACATGTTTATCACCTGCGAAAATTCATAATTGCATTGTTTACTACGGAAAAAGAATGTTTACTATGCGATAGTAATGTTTACTTTTATTGGATTTATTGACGTAAAAAAACAAAGATTTTGTATTTTTTTTTACTATTTTATTTCGCAACAACCAAAACTTTATAATCAATGTATTAACTTTAAATTGATAACCTAAACAATGCTATGAGTTTTGTACTGTTCCTAACTGTAATTATTAATATCCAATGTATTTTTTTACTAATAAAATATTATCTTTGTGGTGTAGCGAAAAGAAACGTTCAAAAATCGAGGGTAATTGGGTCTATACATATTCTGGACCATTTAAAGTACTCGATAAGTCACTTCAAATATTTAAAAAAAATGCAAATGTAATTACTTACTTTCTACTCTTGTTATGAAATATGATATTAAAATTTTACAGTTGGCATAAATGTAAAACCAAAATAATATTTTTTCACAATAAAATAGCTTGTGCTACAACGTTCCAGTATTTGTTCTGAACATTCTATTTTAGTTTAATTTTTTTTCACCCATACATTTTTTTCTTTAAAAAATTATTCAACAGTAGGTGTTGGCACAAATGGTTTACTGTAGATAAAAATTCACCTATTTTTTACGGAATAGATTTAATATAATTGACTAAATGGAGATATTATTATAAAACGAATTGTTTTGTCGAATCCATAATTCCCACCTAACTCACCCGTTTCGTGTTCCAGGTATACTTAAGCGTCTGTGTAGCAGTGGCTACAGCAGTCACCCCCTTCTTCGAGTCCCCCCACAACGAGAAGGCCGCCCCCTTCTACAAGGTCCCCGTGCAGAGGGACTTCTCATCCCCCTTCCCCGTATACACCGGAAAGTCTCAATCCTACAAGCAATCTTCATACAAGTCCGAGCCTTCGTTTTACAGCTCGGAGCCTTCTTACAAGCCGGAGCCAACTTTCTACAAGCCTCAGCCCTCTTTTTACAAACCAGAGCCCTCTTACTACAAGCCTCAACCTTCCTTTTACAAACCCGAGCAATCCTATTACAAGTCAGAGCCTTCTTACTATAAACCGGAGCCTTCCTACTACAAACCTGAGTCGTACAAGAGTGGATATGCCCAGGGCGCTACTTCCTACCAGACTGTAAGATTGGGCGGCGGAGACTACAAACCTCAATACAAACCTTACTACTAGTCTAGCTTCCCTTCTTATATTTATTCGGTTGTACAGTCATTATTTATTAAATCTCTGTTATTTATTACTGAAACTATCTCTTTCTTGTCCACCCTTATTTCTGTATGAAACCATAAATAGTTTTATTTTTAAACGAAAATAATTACAGTATTTGATTATAATATTGTTGGTAATATTTTGTTCAAGGTAAAGTTCAATGTCACTATTACCAAACATAATCGTACCTTTGACAAAAATCAATTAACTCTATGTCGTATTTGGTAGTGGTAAAGTGTTAAATATGCACAACTTTCGAAATATCAACAAAACTTCATTGTGAAAAAATATTTAAATTTTAGTAAATAATATCACACTACACAATAAAATATCGAACATGGTATAGTTGTATCGTTGTATGCAATTTCAACTAAATGTTTAACTTCATTCATGAAATACATGATTTGATGTTACTGTAATAAGCGACTGACAGATTTTTCAAATTTCAAAACCCATATAACTGTTCATTTTATTATTTATTTTCAATTACTTAAGTAGTTTTTGCAATAAATGGATTGAAAAATATATTTACAAAAATTAAACATAAAAATATAAAATATAAAATACCCCCGCCGCAGCAAACCTGCAGACTAAGCGAATTTCCATTTGACTGATTGGATTTACACTGAAATGTCTACTTAAAAATATAACATTTATTCCCTATTTAAATAGAATTAGTTTAACAAGTACTTAGGTTTGCTGCATCAGGGAGGGTAAAACTGTTCTTTTTTTGTAAAATGTTAATAGTTAGTAAGAAATAAAAATATTTTTCAAATTTGATCAAAATATGTTTATAAACAAGCAAACTACAACAGTTTACTTATTCTCCATAAGAATAACATTGGAATTTTAAATTTACAATTTTTTTGAATTTTCTCCGTAACCATTAGGCGCATAATAACGCTTCAATATACTAAATTATTTGTTTTTTTAAGCTCTACAAAATGGTTTGAAAAGAAATTGCTAAATTTTATGTTTTTTGGGTAAAAAATTAGAAAAACCTATTTTTACCCCATAAAACCCCCCGTAAACCCCCGTTCCCATGGTCCGATCATGCTGGATTGCGAACTCGTTCGAATAAACGTAGGTTTACACGTTTGTACCACATTTCATCTAAATCGGATCATTTTTGCTCGAGTTATCGTGCTAACGGACACACACACATATATATATATATATATATATATATATATATATATATATAAATATATAAATATATATATATATATATATATGAATTTGAACGGATGGTGTTTTTGGCCTCTAGGAACCTCAAAATGAAAAAAAAAATCGGTCCCGCGTCCAGGTCTTACCATGAGTACTACGGTAATAGCTTATTCCCTATATGGGAAATTCGCTAAAACTCATTAGTTCTCAGAGACAAGAACAAATAAGTGACCTGGTCATAGAGTGTACAGTTAAACCTCATCACAATCAAACTTTAAGTTGTTGTATGACCTTTGGGCGTTATATCATATTTTCAATTTGAGCATGATATTCTGTGTTTCGTTGAAGGAGTAACACCGTTACAGCATGCTTTGTCTATATAATTTAAACCTAAAAACCCTTGTCAATATCAATAAAACTGATAACAAGTAAAAAAACAACGTAGAAAACACAAATACAAAAAAATTAATGAATTTTGGAATGGTTAGACTTATTTTTTCCAGCCATAATTTTTGTTTAGTTAATTATTGGTTGTTTTTTAGTATGCTCACTACTTTGTTAGTTTATAGTTTTTGATTAGGTAGACAAATTGTTCTAAAAAAGCAAAGTTTTATCAACCAATTTATCGTACAACATACCGTATTTATGTATATTTCTCGGAAACCCCATTTTATTTTGTAGCTATGAGAAACTCACATCTTTTGTCCAACATTCACTTAACTTTAGAACTTTCACATTATAAATTTAAAATGCAAGACTAGTGACCTTATAACTTCAGACCACTGACCGTCCTTGGATGGAGATCCAATAAATAAGATCACTCTGGCCGTGAATCTGTGTGAGGATTGAATAATTCATAGTCGCGTGGGTAATCTTTGGTAATTGTCAGTTGAAAAAATATGTTATCAGTCTATCACAAACGGGGTATTGACAAGTGCTTCGGAGAAAGAACTGTGTGAGAGTATGGAGAGTACTTGACAACTGGGTAAAAAAAGTTGGGACATTCGTTATTTTTAAACGCAGATATGAACGTGGATATTTAACCACCATATCTAATACATTTGCAGTTTTAAGGACTTTAAAAATTAATTGTCATACTAAATTAAAACAGATGTTAGATGTATATTAAAACATGGAGCTACATAAGTCTTTTTCTTTCCGGGGGGAAAGAGATTCAGCTGGAGTCAACAACAATAGCCGTTAAGTTTTCTCGCATAGGCCCCACAGTGGGGCCTTGCTTCTGCTCATCATGCTAAAAAATACTCCTAATAAACCAGTTTTCAATCGCGTAACAATACATTTTTTTTTTATTATTTTGTCACCAGGTAAATTTCACTCCAAAAATACCCCACTATTATTAACATTCACACCAGTTTCAAATGCACGAAATTCAACGATTTCACTTTTTTTATTGGCGAGTAATACCTTGAATCTAAGTAACGGTAACATCTGGTAAAACAAATAAAACTGTTTACTAAGAAATATTAACAGCACAAAATGTACGAACTAGTTAAGAAAAATATAAAGCCTTGTATATTATTTAATTATGAATGATACACAGATATTTATTTATGGAAAATGTCTTGCTATAATACAAAGATAATAACATACTTTTATCTCTGAACATTTACAACACTATTCATAAAGCTGATCTGAGTTAGAAACTCTTAGGAACCATAAGCTAGCATTAATCAACAGATCATTAACCTATATCACAGAATTAATAATTGCAAAGCAAAATGGTAGTAGTTTTGGAATATAATTTACAGAGGCAAATGTTTACCTTGAATCTAAGTAACGGTAACATCTGTTAAAACAAATAAACCTGTTTACTAAGAAATATTAACAGCACTAAATTATGAGCTAGGTAAGAAAAATATAAAACCTTGTATATTATTTAATTATGAATGATGCACAGATATTTATTTATGGAAAATGTCTTGCCATAATACAAAAATAATAACATACTTTTATCTCTGAACATTTACAATACTATTCATAAAGCTGATCTGAGTTAGAAACTCTTAGGAACCATAAGCTAGCATTAATCAACAGATCATTAACCTATATCACAGAATTAATAATTGCAAAGCAAAATGGAAATAGTTTTATAATATAATTTACAATGGCAAATAATTTGTATTTTTTTTTTGCATTAAAATTACGGTGATTGCAAATCTAGTTCATCAAATTCATCATGCTGGCCGAGAAAGTCTACTTTAACCTTCGCTCAATGGTTAAACCTCGGTTTCACATAGTAGTTAAACGTGAGCTCCTATCGGAACTAGTAGGCCTATAGTTACTTTTGACCCTTGTTATGACACAATATATTATTATAGCAGTTTTATCTGTATACGGGTTTTTATAGATTGCGTGAGCAATGAATTTACTACTTGTAAAACTAATATCCTTTTATTTCTTTTTGACATGCTTTGATTGGTAAATTAACCAATCAAAGCATGTCAAAAAGAAATAAAAGAAATAGGCAAATTTATTAGGTAAATTAACCTAATAAAAAGTGTTTTGAATTCCTGCAATATAACCTAGATTGCATTTGAGATTTAAGTACTGTATACAATCTCATGTGTTTTAAGTAAAATTTGGTGCTGTAAAAATAACTACAACATACATAGTTATTTTATTTGCATATAGTTATTTGTTAAAGTTATTCGTTTTTACCTTCCTTTGTCAATTTCCTTACATATACTTTCCTAGGAAGCTTACAGATAAAATACATTTACGAATTTTATCGTTCGCATTAACATGATAACTATCGTAGTAAAACGTAATAAAATAAATACTTACTATGCAAATATTTTATTACTTTAATACTTCCTTCTGAAATGGCTAATCTTGGAAAGATATACAATTCTAATTGATGGAGGCGTATTTTTCTTTAACTATAACGGTAAAAATCACTTTTTGTGGTAAAATTAATATAATACGCGTAACCCCACAATCGCTGAAGTTTGCTAGAGTGTAAAATTTAATAGTTATTTGTGCAACTAGTGAGAAAAGTGAGCAATTGACTCACTCGAGAGAAATCCTTACTCACGAGCCGTAGGCGAGTGAGGAATGGTTTCTCGAGTGAGGCAATTGTACTTTGAACTCGAGTTGCACATTATACTTTTCCTACAGTTACCATAAAACAAATAAATTGGTGAAGAAACATAACCTATTTTTACACAGAAGTGAACTTTTAATTTAACATTTAATGTGAAGTGACAAATACAACAGTACAACAGCTGACCAGCTGATTTGTGAGCTTGATTGAGTGCTGCCAACGTATTTCGCGCGCATACGACGTTGCCTGCATGTTACGTGCTCACTATTTCGTGCCTTCACGTTGCAAATCTGGAGTGAGACAAAGTAATTAGTGTCTCACTGATGAGCGAATTGGCCACTTTGCTTTCTCAAATCAGTGAGAGAACATGTACATTGTTAGGTAACTGTAGGAAAAAATATTTCTAGCTTCCAGACAACTCATATTTTCCAACTCAAAAATATTTTGATTGTAACAATAAATGTATGGAAGCATACTTGTTAACATAATGATACAATGTAAGCATTTTAAACTAAGGAGAACGAGTGATATTACTCAATTGTTTTGACAAAACAATTTTACGTTATTGTTAAAAATATCGATCGAACAAAAATAATTCAAAAATCTAAACAATGGGAGCCTATTAATGTGTTTGTTAAGGTAAACATAATCATTAAAGTAGCCAACTAGTTATGGTTTATATTTCCAGAATCGATTACAACTAATGGCGCCGGCCTGGTATAATCTGCATACTATCTCGCGTATTCTGGAGACGTTCAAAGTTGTTATTAAACATTACTCAACATCAATCCAGCCTTGGGCCACTTCTCGCTTATGAAACGTCTTGTTTTCATCTCAAAGCTCGATTGTTTTTATTCATCATCAATCTTATATTTTTCAATGACTTTGCTCATAAAAATAGTTTTATTTAACGAATGGAATGTCTTGTACTGTTTAGTTTAGTTTTTAAGAGATTGCTATAGAGACAATTAACTGTGTTTTATCCGAAAACAGTGCGCCAAAAATAATGTAAGATGCTACAATGAAAAAATAGGTTAAGATTGTAATTCATTGACCATCAGCAAGCTTAGGGAACACAATTTTAGGGGGTTAAAAACATTTTCGGAAAATAAGATTCAAATTTTTGAATTTTCTATTCACATTTATCATGTAGAGAAGAATAGACTTATTTGTAATCACATATTGTTGCAGTTTAGATTGTCAACGCCTGTGACGACGAACGCAAGAAACGACAACATCTCTAGTATTGTTAATAACATCACAGCAGCTGTCTCCAACTGCAGCGGTGGACGATTTTTCTATACCGCAAACGAGTGGAAAACCATTTATAAAACTTTAAGCAAGTGTAAACGCAATGCACTTTATGTAATGCATATAGACATTTAACTAACTGGCCTAACTAGAGTCGATAGCAATACAAGTTAAGAGCCCTATTTCTCAAGTTGTTTTAAATAGTGTGTAAATACATTTTTTTTTTACTCACTACTGTACTTATTCATCAACAACTGTGGAATATGTGCATAATTCTCTCACCCATATTAAACCTGTTGATAAGCATCGTGCGAGTTATTAAATAATCTGTAAGTACAAAAATACGTCAAATGACACTTGTAATAATATATATATGCACTTATACTGTTTACTCACAAGACGGTAAAGACTAAAAAAACAGCTATACCCGTGCCTTGCAACGGGGTCAGTATGCGTTGGCATTAAAAATTGTCTCAGTTCTACTATTTAAATTAGAAACGAAAAAAATTATCCGTATTACTTAACTTGATAATAGTATGTTTTTGTAGACTGTGGACATTTATTTAGGCTAAATAGAAGACAAAATAAATTATAGATTTTAAGGTATAATCAAATAACATGTTTACTGGATTGTATTGTAAACGAAAAGCTATCACAATATTTCCAAACCACAATAGTTTAGTGTAATTTTCTAACATATTTTAGTTAAATTATAATCAGGCAAATGGAAATTCATATAATCTGCAGGTTTGCTGGGCAGAGGTTTTATACAGTTTTTTTTAGGTTGTTAACTGTTTACACAAAAATATATCTAAAAAATAATTCTCATAAAACTCAGGTTAAGAGCTTAAGAGCCTAGGTTGATACGGAAATGATTATATAATCTTTATTGTTTCCTAAATCGATGAATAATTTCTTTTCAAATGAATTATTCCCCGTAAAATATTAATACAGCATTTCACAAAAACAAGAACATACTCAGTAGATTATATACATAAACAAATGAAGTAATCAAAAGAATCCTTTACTAATGAAATTACATTTATCCTCGGAGCTGTAGTTTTATTGTTGCCCTATTTTTGCACTCTGTTCAGTAGTTTTTGAGTTTATCTCATACAAACACACACAGAGACAGACAGAAACCACCTCTACTTTATAATAATAGTCTAGCTAGATAGTAAGTGGTGATCGATTTCGATTGGACACTCCAATCATCATCAGACCCAATAGGTGGATGATTTGATTCGCCTTTTTGGGATTTAGATTGTCCAATCGAATAATTACATTTATATCAGAAACACATTTACATAATTTACAATTGAAGTACATTTACCGAAACTACTGATCACCATCCCCAGTTACAATTAAATTTTCCCTAGACTACTGATCACCATTATCAGTTACAAGTACATTTACGGAGACTACTGATCACCATCCCCAGTTAAAATTACATTTTCCCTTGACTAATGATTACCATTCCCAGTTACAAGTGCATTTACTGAGACTACTGATCACCATCTCCAGTTACAAGTATGTCTAGCCAGTACTTGATCACCATGCCCAGTTACAAGGATGTTTAGCCAGTACTTGGTCACCATGCCCAGTTACAAGCATGTCTAGCCA
The DNA here is from genome assembly GCF_028750875.1 of Macrosteles quadrilineatus. Classification (NCBI taxonomy): domain Eukaryota; kingdom Metazoa; phylum Arthropoda; class Insecta; order Hemiptera; family Cicadellidae; genus Macrosteles; species Macrosteles quadrilineatus. Next base: position 102,738,610 of record NW_026542602.1, on the reverse strand, counting down.
GTATTTGATCACCATCCCCCATTACAAGTATATCTAGCCAGTATTTGATCACTATCCCCAGGTCCAAGCATGTCTAGCCAGTACTTGATCACCATTCCCAGTTACAAGCATGTCTAGCCAGTACTTGATCACCATCCCCAGTTACAAGCATGTCTAGCCAGTACTTGATCACCATTCCCAGTTACAAGCATGTCTAGCCAGTACTTGATCACCATCCCCAGTTACAAGCATGTCTAGCCAGTACTTGATCACCATCCCCAGTTACAAGTATGTCTAGCCAGCACTCGATCACCATCCCCAGGTGTCTAGCCAGTAGCCACCAAGCAGTTGCCAAACTGAGCCTGAACCCCTCATTACTATCACGACCCACATTTGATGATCTCACTCTGCCCTAGGCCTTCTCTTGTATATAAACAGTTCCTGTAGCCAGGGGTGACACAGTGTTCTGCAAACCAACACGACAACATGAACTCTCTGGTGAGTTTACAGAAAATTGTTTTTATTTATTTTATTTCAATAATTAATTTTTGCCAAGGGCCCTCTTTGAGTTTTGAACATTTTTAGGAAAAAAGTTAAATTTAGAGTTCTCCGGTTTCTGCAATTTTCTTGATTATCATTCATTCAATTGGTCCTTCTAAATGTTACCACTTTTAGTCCTGAATGACAACCAACCCAAAGCTGTTAATTGACGATTCCTGTTTGCCTAGTGTACTTATTCTATAGTAAAGTGAATCATTTTACACTCCTGAGGTATTTTGTTCTCTTGACGTGGCTACACTAATGAAGATAGCATATAGGGCTTATAACTGATTCAAAATGTTGCTATTGATCAGATAAAAAATAACAGCTACCATAATTCACTTTTCAGTTGGGGTTAAAGTACAGTGGAACTATAAAACTAAAGATAATTATGATGTTTTTCATGCAAATTCTTTTTCCCTTTTTATGATTAACAAGATTGTAGAATGTATTTAAAATAAAGGAGATACTAACCGAACTACTAAATGTATTTCTTTGATATAGGGCATATAATTTGTTGTTCTGTCTTTGATATACTAAATCCACCACATTAATACTAGGTTTTGAGTGTTTGGTCTGGATGCCTATTGGATATAAACAATTTTTATGTTTTCCACCAAACCTTCTCGGGCTAAAGCCAAAATAACGTGTTTTTCTATCCTCCCACAAAAACAAATCTTTGGAAGAAGAAATTATTGTATGATACCAACATAAACTCATTCCATTATTAACTTTCTTTGTGGATTGAATGCAACCAGCACTTTTAGATATTTTAATTCTTTTATTTTGGAACTATAGCACATAGTACTCATAAAACATGTTTTGTAGGATAAAATAAAAGTTTTTTTTTTAAATAATAATAAAAAAAAAACATAGAACCAGTTATATAATTTCTAATTTTAAGGTGGTGACTGGATTTTATCCCCGGTGGTCTTCACTATTTGTCTACCACATATTTTTTGTAATTGTCTGGGGTCAGTTTAGATGTAAAACATACAGTTCACCTAAACATTAAAAGACACATTATTTTTAATTTCTAGAGTAAACAAGTCAAGAATAACTGTACAATACTATTAAGCATATTAATAAACCATTATGGCGTAAACAGTTAAAAATAATAAATTTAATGCACGAAACCGTTTAATCCTTAAGTGTCCATGTGCCTACACTAGTTAACCTTAATGCAAAGAAAAAGAGGTAAAGATTCCATCAGCGATAATAATTTGCAAGAATTCCCGTCGTTAGTGTCAATTAACAATTAAATCTAACGACAGATTGTCAACCTTGGTGTCAGACCAGTTCACATCTGGAGTCCCAAGTAAGGTGCTTTATGACATTTGTAAAAAGTAGCCTGGTAAATTAAGACAAAAGGTCAACATTTGTGGGAATGTGCTACAAATGACATTGATCTTAGGGCAAGGCAAAATAATTGTCTACACACAATTCAAAGCTGAGGTTGTATTATTTAGAAGTTTTCACATATATTTTGGGAAGTGGACTATTGTTATAAATGTAAAAGAGATAGATAAAAGCACGATGAATGTTTAGTTTTTTTTTTTTTTTTATTTAGTTCACTAAAGATTTCTTTACAACAATTAACTAAGTAGAATAATCTGTTTCGTAACTGTTTCATCTCTACTTGCAGTACTGCAGATTAACAAGTATATCCCACTATAAACTGTAGGTCCCTTAGTTGCCATTAGCTGTATGGGCTATTAATTAACAGCTATGTCTAAGGAATGTCGGCCTAAGTCACTAACAAGACTACAAGATCGCGCCACTCATCCTACACTCATCTTCATTCATACTTGGCTTAAAATACCTACTATGTATGATCGCAATTTCATTGAACAGTAACAGTAACAGTATTACTAAATGTAGCTCAAAGCCTAGAGTAATTAATTGTTGTTTAGTTAATGACAAGTGATTTTCACTGTAATTCTGGATCTTGATTTTTTCTATTCTCCATTGAAAAAACCAAGAGCGTTTTTTTTTATTTATGGCTGTTTTATTCACACTACTCAATTCAATACAACAAAGCTAAATACTATGGACATTTTTTAAGCTTACTAGCTTCTCTCTTCTCTTAGTGCTAGCCTTCCCAAAAGGGCACCGAAATAACATCTCTTTGAGCTCTATAATTAAAAATATAATTAAATTTCCATTATATGAAAGAAGTTGCAGCCAAGTAAGTACGAGCAGGTATATTACGAGTAGATGGTCCTATGTAACCAAAGTCGTGATGGTTAAATCTTCCTCCTGAATAAATATACTTTTAGCATCCCTTGGTTAAAACAGCTTTTGTGAACAACCGAATCAATATACATTAGTAAATAATTGCATCTCAATGTTAGATTGTTTTATAACTATATGACACTGGCACTCTTGTATTTGTATTGGTGAAGATTGGATACATTTTATATTAACCCTGTTTCTGACTAAGATCAGCTGTTCTTCTGAGGATGTATCTTTAACGAAAGTTAAACATTCAGGTCAGCTATACACTTTATGAAAAAAGTGTAATTTTTACGGGCAGATAGTATCATATTTCTTTTGCCGTGGATAAAATTTGTGAGGAAAAACGTTATTGTTAGCTATGAGCAAACAAACCAAATCAATCGGTTGGAAAATAGTGTAACAATAAGAAAGTGCATTTAATAATGCTATCCAATGTCACTAATCAAGTTTACTTTAATATAATATGTACATCTAAGGACCATTAATGGTCAAAGGTATATGATATGTATCTAGGGGGCCTTGAAGGTGCAAAAAGCCCAGTTATGGCAGTGAGTAGGCAATGTTCAGAGTGAAAGTTGTACCTCAAGAATGGAGAGGTTATTGACACCAGTCTCTACAGTAAATGTTAGTTTAATCTATAAACTCTGAAAATGAACAAATACAAAATATCCCCACCGCAGCAAAGCTGCAGACTAAGTGAATTTCCATTTGCCTGATTTGATTTTCAATTAAATCTGTTTCAATAACATTAGGTATAATGATTACCTAGGTTTGCTGCTACAGGGAGACTAATAAAGTGTGTTTTTTGAAGTCATTGTTCTTATGTGCTTAAGAAAACTATTTAGACTCTATCAAGTTAAATGTGTAAGTTTAGTTAAAACATATTATTTTTCCAATAGTAATTTTGGCCTAATTATTACAAACTACAGTTCCATTAACAGCTCATGTGTTTGAATTCCATCGTAATATTTATTACACACACTAGAATCACTAATAAAAGGTTGGTACATAAAGTTAAACAAGTTCGAATTTCTTCTCGAAGTTCGAGTTGGTGGTTTTCGAATTTATGGTTGGCTTTATTACATATTAGTTTCTACGTGTTAAGTTTTCAATATCCTACAAGTTAAGAGTCGAACTGTTAACGTTCATATAATTTCTTTAAAAAATCATGCTTCCTAAGCTGTGGTAGTTTCATATTTTATTACCTCATGAAAATTACAACCTCATTTTATAAGATTTTAACTTATTGAATAGTCCACTGTACACTATAATATATATAGTGATTTGTACACTAATTGAAATCGTATCTCTATTTCATTATTTCATTTTCAGATGAGAATAAGTTATCAATATTATTGCTCTGTCTATCTATACATATCTTGGGGATCAATTCAACATTTTGAAACTTCAGGGCTAGTGATTATATAATCAATTATTAAATTCTTGAAGAATATTTTAGTTAAAATTATAACTGCTCGAAGTCACCTAATCAAATGCATACATAGTATGTCCTTTATGAAATATGCAGGTTTGTGGACTGCACTCAGAATAGTAACTCCAAAATACAAGGAAATCAATCAAATAACTGAAGATAAAATAATTTCAAAAATAGAAAATTTAGATACGTTGAAGGTTATTAAACTACGTCAGTTCAATTAAGGCGGAGGTAAATAGTTAAATATTCTAAGTTTCACAAGCTAATCCAGATTGTTGATTGTACACATTTTCATTTCCCGCGATTCTCAGAAATATTTTCAATAAAGCTCGATTGTACTTTATTAAAGCACGTTGCTAACCTTCCAGAATAATTGTTTAACCCTTTTGTAAGACAATCCTTCCGTTAACTCTTGGTATTAATTCCCTTGGTTCTGTTTATAAATCAACTAAGTTGGAGGTGTATTTAAAAAGTGCAATAATTGAAATCAAGTTTGATTAAACTAATTTTGCAATCATACTTAACAAATTTAAAAGTTTTGTAATATATTTAATTTAATAACATTTTTGGAATATCTTTTACTTATTGTAACCAAAATTTTACTACGCTAAGCAGACTACACAAGAGTCTTAAGGTATTAAATATACTGTACATTATTTTTATTTATTAAGTGTCAAGCCTCAATCTCCTTAACCTTAAAATATGTTCGAGTAATTTTATTGGTGACTGTACATGTACCACATCATGATGTTAACACACATTTGTGAAAACTTTCACTAAATTAATTGTAAATGAAAAGTGCACAACAAACACAGTTTGTGTTAGAGGCATTAACAAGTTTGGCTACAATATATTTAGACCGCCGAAACACACCATCTATATATACATCTTCATAGCACGTGCAACAACACTGTGAAAATCTGCCTCCACCTGGACAACTAACGTGCGACCGGCGATAGACAACGTGATCATAGAAATAACTATGTAATACTAAACTAAATCGTGATATGGCCATTGTTTTAAAAAGTTAATGAAATGTAGCTACATTTGTTAGTATTCTGCTGTTTTTAAACGTTGTAATTTTGTGTTTAGTGTATGTTTGTGTATGTATGTGTTTAGTGTATGTAGCTACATTTGTTAGTATTCTGCTGTTTTTAAACGTTGTAATTTTGTGTTTAGTGTATGTTTTATGATTCGGAAACTGTTGGTAGTAATTATAAAGTGTTATGCACTAAGCCTCTGTATGTATAGTATGTACCATAAGAATAACTTAAACAACAATAAATGCTTATTTTATTGGTATAGCGTAAATTTTCAAGTAGATTGTTGTAAACATGAACCGGCATCATAGTTGTACCAATAACTTGTTCTGATATATACCTGAACCATGTAACATCTAACTCTAAAGTCCCGTTTACACTTTATTAATATGGACTCCACCCATAATATTTTTCTTTTTGGCTTTTCTTACCAAACAAATTTCAAATGATATTTAGCTGAAAGTTATTTCATAAATTCTTAATGCAAATGGTACATTATTAATTACGATTCCATAAAAGTAGGAAACATTGATGAAATACTTTGTTTGGTGATAACATTTATAACTATCAACTAAAATTAACTTTCAGTGGAATTCATCATTGTGGGACAAACTTAATCTATTTGTTTTTAAATTAATTTTTCAAACTGTTTTCAGGCCTTGATCTTCTCCGTGGTCGTGGTGGCAGTCTCCGCCCAGTACCACACTCCCGAGTACCACTCGGCTCCTGCACCATCCTATGGTCATGCCTCTGGTCACGCCCCTTCATACGATCACGGCTCTGGTCACGCTCCTTCTTACGGAAAGGGAGGTGAAGCTACCAGCTTCCAGAGCTTCCACCTTGAGGTCGGCCAACAGGAGTACAAACAGCCTTCCTACGAGAGCCAGAAGCCTTCCTACCATTCCGAGCCTTCTTACAAACCTTCTTACGAGAGCCACAAGCCTGCTTACCATTCCGAGCCTTCTTACAAACCTTCTTACGAGAGCCAGAAGCCTGCTTACCATTCCGAGCCTTCTTACAAACCTTCTTACGAGAGCCAGAAGCCTTCTTACCATTCCGAGCCTTCTTACAAACCATCCTACGAAAGCCACAAGCCCGCCTACCATTCTGAGCCTTCTTACCATCATGCTCCCGCTCCCGCCTACAAACCTTCCTACAGCAAGCCTGCTTACAAGCCTTCTTACTAAGACTTCGATACCTTTCATTGTTATTTATGTCATCGTTCATCGTTTGTAAATAAAATGTAAAGTAATTATTACATATGCGTTTTATTTACCATCCTGAAAAATAAACTTAAGTTGGAGTATGTATACTAGTGTTGAAAATAATCTTCGTTTACTAGTTAGGTACTAGAAAACTAATTTAGTTAATTTCATTACTGATGTGGTACTTCATTTAGATAAAGGTATACAGGATACAGTATTTAGCTAATTTAGACTTCAAAATAAGCAAAGACTTAGTAAATATAGACCATAGCTTGCAGTTCCGCAGATAGAGCGAAGTGGTGGTAGGAGGACACTCCGAAATAGATTAAGTAATAGCACAGTAATAGCTTGGTGACATGAGCGTATTTGCCCAAATAAGGATATTTTATGAGGCTTGGGGCTTGTGACACTATACTTCTACGGATAAATTCAATGTGAGAGGTGTGCGACAAGGCTATATTCTCGGACCGGTCTTTTTTCTATTTATTATTGAAAACCTACACTCCTGCACGAAATGCTCAAAAATATTATTATTGTAAGGCCTGCCTCTCTTCCCATACCAAGCTCTATTTCCTTACAATCTGGAACAAAAGTCTCATTGAAATAAAAAAAACACTAAAAACAATCAACTTGTAAATTATCATTAGGCTAGAATTCCGTTAAAATGGGTTTAAGTCTCCTTCTGGAATAAGTGTAAGTGTATTTTATAAAAGCTCGTCCCACTACGAGTATATTCTTTTAGGATTTGCCTGAGTTAGTTTCTGTGTTTATACAAAACACAACTCTAATAATCAAACAATGGAATTGTGCAACCTACAGACACACTGATAGTCCGAACGTGCTTCAAACTGATTAACATGGATTGATTTATCTCAATTTAGAATACGTGATTCCAATTTGAGGTATGAGGCAAAATTAAACTTAGTTAAAACACCAAAACATAGCTTTGAGAACAAACTTTTGTGATAATTCCCCCCTTATCAACTATGCAAACAACTTTAAAATGTCAACAGCAATAGCAAACACTCAACATTAACAAGTTCATGCTAGAAGAAGTTCAAACCGTTTGAAATTGCTAACAAAGCATGCCAATAACACAATTCCTCACCTATATACAACACGAGAAGCTGAGATTGAGAGTGACAGGAAACATTGACAACAAACTAACCATTGAACAATCTGCAATTCAAAAATTTAATGACAACATTTTACTTCTGTTGGATGCTTTAGTCCTAAGAAATCAACCTGAGGTGAAACTGCATTCCCAAATATCAGTAAACAATGGGTGACATTATGGTAGTGGCACTTTGTCAGAGGAGAGGTTTTCCAAAGTTCTGAACAATCAGTTGAATCATTACTAAATATAACATAATGTCCATATTTGTCCTCATTGATTCCAGCGAGAACATCCTCATTGATTGAGGAACAGCTTAAGAAACTTACCCAGCTCCCAATGTTTGGGAAACTACTAATACTGTCCCATTATATCATTACGTGCCCCCTATTTAAATTTTAATTTAGAATCTATAATTTTTATAACACGCATAATGTTAAAAACCCCCATCATTCGCCACTATTAAATGCAGAGCAATCTTGGTGGCTATCTTCAGAGCTAGTGATATTTAATATTATTTAATATTTTACAATGATAAATTAATGAGGTACTTTGGTATTATACCGACCACAACGATAAATCGACTTTCAAATATGATTTTAATTAGTTTAAATAACAAAATATTCCTTTAATAACCTAACCTAACCTAAACTAGCCTAACGTAAAACATAGTCCACCCTTAGGTTAATAGCCTATAAACTTTTCTTTAAATTAATAAAACATAATTTTCTACCATTAAACAATCTTAGTGTAATACTTATTACCTAGTTCTGTACTACGGAATATGCTGGAAATATAAAACAAACCTACCATTTTAACAAGCCACCGAAGGAAGTTTTTTACTTTCTCCCACTAATATTTAAACACAACTAACATTGCTAGAGATGTGTTAGCAAACAAAACATAGCCATCGATTAGAGCTGCAGCGGAAGGATACGAATTAGAAATAGACCAACTATTCGCAGCGCCGCACGCCTGTAAACGTGACACCACTAGCAGACCAGCGGTCGGGTTGCGTCGCAGCAGACAAGGCGTCGCTATAACACTTGTATTGTTAGAAGAGCTACTTCTAATGCATTGTTGCAAGTCTAGCTATATCTGGACGCGACTGCCAAATTTAGGCTATTGTTTGAACTGTCATTTGATGGTTTATGCAAGGCATCTGTTACGCGATGTTACCGATTCGTAGTATTGTTCTTAACTGTTACTGTTAGACACAGCTATTTTTACCGCTAAATTTTTTAAGTGTGAATGTAGAAAATTACGTACTTATAAGTTTAGTTAAGGAGCTGACATAGTCCACTTTTTATACTAGCTCAATTAGAGAGTGGGGGAGTTTTAAAGTATGCTAAATACATGTTTAGAGTTAGGTTACATTCTTCTATAACTAAGTATTTTAACATTATAATATGTTTAAAGTACAATAAACACTAGTCAGAAATAAACCTTTGTAAAATGTTCACGAGAAGTGTGGATTAGATCAAAATAAATGTATGAGCTTACGCTGGTTGTAAATGTACTTGTTTTTTTGTTAAATGTCCTATAAATAAACGAAAGTCTATTAATATTGTTGCAAACCAACATTTTAGCGAATTTCCCATATAGGGAATAAGCTATTACCGTAGTACTCACGGTAAGACCTGGACCCGGGACCGATTTTTTTTCGTTTTGAGGTCCCTAGAGGTCAAAAACACCATCCGTTCAAATTCATATATATATATATTTATATATATATATATGTGTGTCCGTTAGCGCGATAACTCGAGCAAAAATGATCCGATTTTGATGAAATTTGGTACAGTCGTGTAAACCTACGTTTATTCGAACGAGTTCGCGAACCAGCATGATCGGACCATGGGAACGGGGGTTTATGGGGGCTTTTATGGGGTAAAAATGGGTTTTTCCCATTTTTGACCCAAAAAACATAAAATTTTGCAATTTCTTTCGAAACTATTTTGTAGAGCTTAAAAAAAACAAATAATTTAGTATATTGAAGCGTTATAATGCGCCTAATGGTTACGGAGAAAATTCCAAAAAATTGTAAATTTAAAATTCCCATGTTATTCTTATGGAGAATAAGTAAACTGTTGTAGTTTGCTTGTTTAAAAACATATTTTGCCCAAATAAAATTTTTTTATTTCTTACTAACTATTAACATTTTACATAAAAAAACACTTTTACCCTCCCTGTTGCAGCAAACCTAAGTATGTTTTAAACTGATTCTATTTAAATAGGGAATAAATGTGATATTTTTAAGGAGACATTTTAGTGTAAATCCATTCAGGGAAATGGAAATTCGCTTAGTCTGCAGGTTTGCTGCGGCGGGGGTATTTTTATTAATCATACCACTCCTTGCGAGTCTAAAATTCACTATAATATACTTCACGGGTTCGTATTACAATTCTTTCATAAAATCCTGTATCCATTGCCTTGGGTGATTTGACATGGTTAGAGTTTAACATATCAAGGGATATTTGTTCATTATTCGCTTTTAAATTTAGGGTTTTCAATAATTAAATTCAATAATTGGCCCAGAAATTGTTCTTGTATTAGTAATACCTGTCTTCGTTCAAAGTGTTTACATCGTTTCGTGATTTTTTCCGAATGTTTCCCTCTGTAATCTAATAAATTCTAAAAGAGGACTGCAGGTCATTTTCATGTTAAAAAAATAATGACGAGAAAATTCCATTACAAATACACGTTCGATTATTAATTTTCTATTAGCATTTTTTAAAAGCTTAACTTGTTCATAATTATGATATTGTTTATAATTATGTATCATGTGTTTTCTCATACGTCTCAGTGTTCTGATACCACGCAGCTTGGTTGCTCGTGACAGCGCTCAACTACGAATAAGAGGTTTCCGGTTCGATCCTAGGAAAAAGATTGACATCCTTCGAAATTTAACTTGGGCTGTTATTTGACTAAGCTTCCAACCGATTCTCCTAACTACAGAATCAGACTGCATTCGTCAGAGATATCAAAATCCTCCCACAAAACGCACATATTGTTTTAGTACGACTTAGATACACCCAAGCTGAATTTCTTTTCAACATTTACCATGAATACCAAAGTAGGTTAAGGTAAGATGTGTAAATAGTCATTATTGCATATCCGTGTTTATTCAGTCAGCACAGTTCAGTAGGGGTGGTAGGGTGCGGGAGCCGGTGCGTGGTATACAGGGGCATGGTAGGGAGCCTTGGGGTACTCCTGGTGGGTGACTACGTGGTAGACGTTCTGGTAGGAGGTGGCAGGAGCGTGGTGAGCGTAGGGTGCGGGGGCTGGAACGTAGGGTGCGGGGGCCGGGGCGTAGTGTGCTGGGGCCGGGGCGTAGTGTACGGGGGCCGGGGCGTAGGCGGCGGCGGCAACAGCCAGGAGGGCAGCGAAGATGATCTGAAAAGAATTTGTGTGATAAAAACCAAAGTTCAAAACATTTGGCTTGAAAATACAATAAGTTGGATAATTTAGTTTATGGTTGTTTACTCGAGTGGGTGTGCGATCTTCGCCATTGAGATTATTTACGTTTTTTTTTTTTTTTCAAATTTTGCCCCATAATACCAGCTTATGCCGACCTTTTAAAACACGGAATGCTTAACTGATAATACAAAAAATGATTGAATCTATATCCAGAATCTATCTCGCTCATTATCGACCCCTAAGCACCCCCTAAGCTATCCTTTACAATGATAACAATTATAATAAATGAACAAAATGAACTGGAGTTTGTGATATTTCTGGTGTATGTTTAATATAGTTTTTCTACAAATATTACTTGAGATCTTCCTTATGGTTTTCTTTTTAAATTAAATTTAATTAACTATTCTTACTTTATGAAATAATTTATGGCGCCAGGAATAGTTTTATTTTTGATCCGACAACGTAGTCAAATCAAACTTAATCCAGATATTAGACATATCGTAGACTAAGAAAAGGAAAACAGACAAAAATATTATTCCTAGGATAAACTCGTTATAGACGCGAAGATCAGACAGCAAGCTGTTTTTTTTTTTATTATTGATTAACAATAGCTATCATCGATGGCATCAGATATAGTTTTCCTAAAACGGGAGGTAAGGTAATTGTGTAATGCACAATAAGATATGGTGGATGGGCCTGGTCCTTGAGTCCAAGCCTTCCCATCTAGGTAATTCTTAAACTATTGTATTTGAAAGAGCACTTACGTTGTATTGTAATGAAACTGTAAGTATACGTAAGTTTCTGAATTATAAAAACTAGTAATATCCACTACAGCTTACTAATAAGGGTTAGCTCTGAACGTTAATCGGACCCTAAAATCAATTGCACTAAATGTTTTTAAAACAAACTATCTCATAATCTAAATTACTTAGTTAAATAGTTAAGAAAGTTAAACGCATTTCATACCGATTCGAGAAAGGAAAGCAGAATAGCATTACCTATTACAGGCTCCACCTTTTACCTTTCAATCAGCAACTATGGCTAAAATCAAACTTGAAGGTGATATAACAGAATCTACTCACGGAGGAGATAATAGCATAAATACTAAGATGATCGTGAGAAGAATCAGCTGATTGGTTTTGAGTTACAGCTGACACTGTTCGCAGGACAGACAAGTCTTTATACGGAGAATACACGTTCTACATCCAAACGCTGCGAGATCTATCCTGGTCGTAGTTCTTTGTCCTGGCCTAGATATTCCCAGTTATGAAATACAACTAACACTGACTCAAGTTCTCCTATAACATTTCTCTTGCTACGACGTGAAACAAAGTACAGTGTTCTATTGAGATTGATGTTAAACTTGTACTATAACTGTTTCTTTCTTTTCAATTTAATTCTAACTACATTAAAATAAATTATAGTGTCCCTTTTGATTTAAAAATGCTAATGGTTTTTAAAATATTAAATTTACATCGAAGACAATATATGAGGTACCGATACTCATAAAATAGAGTTTTGACGTACATTAATTTGCATAACAAAAATTTCTTTCCAAACAAGATTGAGCTCCTTCTATTAATGTATAACAAAACTCACAAATCAAATTATTCTGTCAATATCAAAGAATTTTTTGGTAAAAACTTTTTAAACGCAATATAAATAACATTACAACACTACTGTGCATGCTTCTAGAACGTAGTTGATAGATAGATGTTAAGATGTATAACGCATATGTCAACAAAGTCCAATGGATCGCCACTAGTTACTTAGTTGACCATTGTAGTTAGCTGTTGACAGTTAAACCATCGAGTTGACATACTGTTGTAGTTTGTAGTTAGACCTCCTGATGGCTAAAGTAAACTTGTGTTTTGGCGAGCAAGAGGTAGTTCGTAGTTACCTACTTTGACTTTGTTTGTATTTCTCAACACTAATATACAGTAGGATTTACCCTATATTTGCTGTTTTATTGTTGATGAGGGTAAGAGCAATGATGTAAGTAATATTTTGTTAAATCGTCGTATGGTCCAGTTCAGTGAGGGTTTAGTACGTCCATAGTACGTCCATTCGTCAGTCACACACACGTTCAATCTATTATTACTTATTTAATACGCAAGCAGGTTTTTTGTGACAATTACTCCTCCGAAACTACTGAACCGATTGACATGTTTTTGGTGTTATTGGAAAGAACGTAACGTGAAGTTGTGCAGGAAACTGTCTTTTTATGAAAATAATTAGAGAGTGAGACCCTGGGGCCCTTTAAAGTTTCATATTTCTCCATAAGATTAAGATGGGAAACTAAAAATTGTTATGAAACTCCAGCTGTTAACAGAAATTAAAAGTGAGAAGAAGAACATATGTTAATTGTAAACAGTCAATTAGTTTGCTACAGACATTTATTGACTTGGTTGAAATGAAATATTTACTATTTGAATTTGGGTTGGCGTAAATATTACAACGGAAAAAAGCGAGAGAGCCTAGATAAAATGATATAATCTGTTATGTACATCTTGAGTATTTACATAATCTTTGAGTCGAATCTTTTTAAGACATCAGAAATTATGACTGTTATTCGTTTTAAAATAACACCTGTAATACTTAGCAATTGCTCAAATTCGAGCAACAGGGACACTAGTAGTATTTGAATGTCATGAAAATTTTTGGCAGTGTCTACTCAACACAGAATATGTTCCCTTAGCAAAACCCAACAAGAGTGGTATCGCTGATCACCTCCACAATGAAGGAGATTGCCGGGTTCAATCCTATAAACAGATATAAACCGTAATTGAAAAGTATATCCAGAAGTTATTGAATTAAGTTTTGACTATTGAACCTAAAAACTAAACTCTCTGTCAGTTACAAAAAAATACAATAATCAATTTTTTTCGTTATATATTCCAGCAAGGACTTTATTATCAGTTATTATCAGTTTCTTTAACACTTTCAGTTTCAAAACATTGATTTGTAAAAATAATCGGAAAAAGTCCTGCCAAATAAACCGGTGATATAGTTGATTAAGTATCGTTTTTAATAAATCTCTTTACGATGGTCTGTGTTCAAGTAATTCCGAAAACCCGTATATATGATTCAAGTCAATTCTGTCGAACACACATTCTAGACTGAAGGGCAACCGAGTACGTCGCACAGCTGATTCCAATAATGAATGCACTGATCTCTGTATCTCCCAGCGAGACCTTTCAACCTGAAGGTCAAGGAATGGAACGGACTTCGACCTCACATTCACTGATCTATTGTCATCTGGTCAAAGCCACTTACTTGTATATTCACTACAAAAAGCGTGACTGTTCTATTTTGATCATCATTAAAAAAACACACGAACGCATTAGTTTTAAAACATGTTTTAAAATCCACACTTTTTATTTAAAAAAATTATCGCTTGATATTTTTTATTTTTGCTAATTATTGACTTTTAAGATTATGGTTGCTAGGTGACGATAAACATGCAGATACTGCAATGACGACTGATTGAAAGCTATTCAATATAAATTTATTATTATCACGTGTGCACTTATACCGATGAATACTAAATATACTAAATGAACTGACAGCTCATTCACAGGGGCATTGGTTCTCATCTCCAGTCCGGCCGTTCATCAATTTACTTTCCGTCTAACATCCTAGTGACCTCAATTAGTGTTTTGCATCGACAACCGAAAGTGAGAATCCTTTTTCAGGCCGATACCGAATGGAGACCACGTTTAAAGTTCGAGAGATACCACAGTACTCTTAACTTCACATGGTTGTTGCTAGGTTACGATATTAATTATCATAAATGAAGCTACCATTTAATCTATAATTGAAACCTTGTGATATATTATTTAGCTAAGTAAAATAAAATAAACGAACTAATAAACTATTTTACAATACAAATTGAAAGTTGCTTCACCGCATAATGCTTCATGTATAACGGAAATGTTGTGCCGAGGATCTAGCGGGCATAGAGTGTATATAATACCGTTCATCAAATGTGTATATAATACAGCTAAAAATATTCCTAAATGGTGATTAGTATATTTAGAACAAGAGGATTTAAATTAAGTTTTGCAGGCCAGTCTTGTGTAAATATTGTTCCGATTTCGAGACATAGTTGAACCAAAAAAGGTCGAGCATTTGCATAAGGTATTACCATATTAGAATAGATTATTTTCAATACAACTTTGGAATTGCATTGCGTAATTTTCTGAGAGATGAAATTCTGTATCTGTTAACCATAACTAACAGTTAACCATAAATAACAGTAGTACATTCGGTATTGTATTATGAGATAATGGTTGCTGGGCAGCGAAACAATACAGATCAAACCAACTCACATGGTGATACTGTAAATGTTATTTTACTCGTATCATGTACGTTGAAGGTACTACAAATCTGATAAACCCCTTGAATATGGGTATCCTTTTAAACGTTTGTTTATTAAATAAATGTTGAGCTGATAGAGTAACAGAAGTAGTATTTTTAGCCCATGAACGGAAATAGTGATCGACTTGTTTGCGAACCTGTAAGTTACATACTGTTCAAAAACGTGTGTATGGAACATATCATTGAAGGCAACCCAGACACTCTTTACCTACACTTTTTGTTGTACCTAAATTAGTATAACGTTTGCATGGAATAATTTTCAAAACTCCTAACTTTTAGTTATAAAACCTACAAAAACAAGCTCAATCTTCCCGCTTATTTTTCTCCCTCACTCCTTACACCTGGGTACTCACCAGCTTGCACATGTTGAGGTGTTGAAGTTCCAGAGGTCCTGTGTTGTATCCTGTGTCCCCAGTGGCTTATATCTGGAGAGATGGCGGTCAAGGAACAACCTGTAAATTCCCTTCTCGTGACTGTCCACTCACCGTCACCCTGCCGAGCCCTACTGAATAGGTGAGGCCAGGGCTCTAATGGCCAGAAACTAGTGGAGCATTGTTAACGCAGTTTTGAGCGTTTTTCTTCGTTTTTAAATTGATTTACGATTGAACATATTGATAAAACGTTCGCCATCTTGGTTTTAACATTGGCTTTAAACACCACAGTAGACATCCCATCTGGCACCCTCCAGTAGACATAGTTAAACGAGCCATTGAGTGATATAGCCAACAGTAAAAATAATTAATTTTTCTCCTTCGTTTTTGGTATGTGACAAAAAATATGCAACAAAATGCAATGTTATAAGGCTGAGAAAGCGAATTCTTCCCCAACATTAATTATGAGAACTCGCAATGGACTTTCTATGCGGCACTTTTATAAGGCTCCTGCACTGTCTTTCTGGTACCTCCATCTCTAATATGCCTCACGTATATGGTTTACTTATTAGATAAATTACTGTGAGCTTATTATACAAATCAAATCATTTATTGCCGTGAGAAACATACAAGATATAAGTAAAAGAATCGAGCCTTGAGAGTTCATATTAAATACATAGATGTCCCGGTGATGGAGCTTAGTGAGTTTCTTGATCTGCCCTGGCGTCGAGGAGGACATATCTGGACCTCATGTTTTATTGGCTCTTCTTAATGGCTAACTGGTTGTTTAGCGTCTATAAAATGGCCTATTGGCAGTTCTAGGGATATCCTGGTGGATTTTTCAGTTGCAAGTAGCACTCAAGATCTCAAGAGCTGTTTGAGTAACTTCTCCTCCACAACATGTTCGCTACCATATTGTCGTCCCTCATTTTCTGAGATGTGGGAATGACGTTTCACCTCAGGTTGGTTTCTTCGGTTGAAAAAAAAAAACAATTCCATCTACCCAAAAAATCTTGCCACTAAGATTTTTTATTTTGTATGGTTATTTTATTTATCAATGATTCCTGCCACCTGTCACTAAAATTTTCAGCTTGTTTTCACGTTTTGATATTGGATAATGACTTATAATATTGTCATTCTTGGATTTTATTTATGACTACATGAGGTGCCTTTTAGATTGATCCTGTTTATTGTTTGTGTTATTTAAGTATCACATTGTTAGACATTCTTGAAAATATTGGCTTATTTGAACCCTGTTGTGTATTTCTTATTTTACCTTGTAATTAGCTGAATTCACACGATGTCAATTTTACTGGGTCGATTTTAATTATAACATTGACTAACGCTTTAGCATAGGGATAGATATCTATATCTAGTACGCGTACTATAGTCTTCAGTACGTAGAGTGTATTTGTGTAAAGTTTCACGTAAATAAGTCTAGTAATTTAGTGTGATGGCTTGACCGGCACCTTATTTGTATCATAGTGAAAACATTTGGGATAAAGGCAAACTTTAAGACGAGGTCTGGACCACATGAATGCTTCTTAAGTTAATATACTACTAAATTTCTAATGTTCTTTTTTAAGTTCCTAAATCGTATTAAACAATAAAAGTTTCGATCCATTAAAAAATAATATAAGGAATTTGTTGTCCTAGGACGTTAGTAGACACGAGCCCGGAATTGTTTTTCACATTACTTCAGGGATTGCGGCATTATCACTTAGATAAAATCCATTGGTGATTTGGCAAGATTTGAACCCAGGACCCCTGGAACCGGACTCCCGCGCTATAATTACTAGACCAGCTCGCTCCCCCAATTATATTAGGAATACAACTAATAAATTAGTCAATTAAAATGAGTGTTAAATATGAGTGTGTGAAATAGCCATCCACTTTACAATTTATTAATAATATCAGGAATACAACTAATAATTTTTTTAAGTGTTTGGCCCTCTCACAAACTTATATTTAATGCTTTGAATTACGTTCCAAAGTCTTTGAGAACTAAGGTGAGCATTAACTTTCATATTTTTAACTATTTAAGTTTTATCATCAAACTATAAAATTTAATAACTATCTCTAACTTTTATTTAACTGCCAAGAACCAAACATTTCTATAGTATTGTTATGTTTATGTTATATAACATCTAATTACACCTACTCAACCAACTACCTCACTAATTGCCGATCAAATGCACTATCTAAATACATCGAAGGTATCTATAAACAGGCAGGTGAAGGACGAGGAATCTCCATACAAACTGCATGTATTGTTTGGAAAGGCTTCACCAAGGTGGACCTTCTACGTGGCAACTCAGTGTTCAACTGTCAATGTTATTTGATTTTCCACATTTTGTCTGATCGACCTTTTTCCATTTCTTTCCAATTACACATTATTTGTTAGTATTTGTCAGTTAATTCCTGAACTTGTGTATTATATAGTTTAACTAGCTGCTGTAACTGTACCTGCAACGGGGAGAGGAGGCAAGAGAAAATGTGTATTTTTCTTTAAATATGTCCAATAAAATAGCTGCACATTTTCCAGTGGGTTTAGAAACAAATATGGTCTGTAGATTATCTGTAAAATTTGTTATAATTACATTTGTTGTTTGTATTATACAGTTTGTTATGTTACAGAATAGGTAGATAGTTAAAATGTTTCTTTTGTAAAATCGCCTACTAATTTTTCTTAGTGCTCAGGAAGAAAGAAAACAAGATGAATTCCTCAATATTTAAAATAATATTAGGGCTCTATTCCCCTAGTTCACAGGTTTGAGGATATAAATTAAACAACATTCATACTTCCCACAACATTATTGGAGTATTAAAATCATGTTTAATCTGATAATTACTGCTTTTGCCACAAAGGAATAAACTCAACATTCAGACTTCATTTTAGAATTTGATGTAAAATCATTACTAATGTAATGATTATAATACAGTATTTATAAAGTAACCATAACTTAAACGTTCGAAGTCAAACAGCCACTTTAAATATACAAAATAAACATGCCCTCCTATAAAATAAACTATTTTACATTTTGCCCTAACAAGAATGTTAAATATCAAGTAGTGCATATAAATGCAACCTCATTCAAAACCCAGTGTGGAATTTATTTTGCATTTGCTTTGCTTACGTTGCAGCAAGGAGATACTAAACTAGATTGTAGAACAAAGAAGAGTTCAAATGATGCAACTGCGATCTCCGATCACATATCTACTCCAGATCTCTTGCGTAACTTGCACTGGAAGATATCTCGACCAACTCACACGCAAACGATGTCGACGATATGTAGTTCTCATTGCTGTGTTTTGTCGGATGTAACAGTATCCGATCAACAATTAATTATCATACTTAATTATAGCAGGGTGTCTCAATACATTGGTGTTTGACGGTTGTATGAGAAATAGACACTGTCTTAATTAAGTGCGGTTATTTGGTAGGTCATGCAATGAAACATTTTAAATATTGACAACATTGCATAAATCATTATATGTAAAATTACTACGTCTAAATCAATGTTAATAAGGATTGTTGACATTTTTGAGTGGTCATTATTAATTAATTTCAATTTTGATTGTGCCACTAAAGAATATTATAACACCTCAGTCTGGTAGCGTATGGTTTTTATTACTGTTTATAATTTCCTAGCACGCTAGGGTCTATCCCGGAACAGTTTTACTCAATACTTCAGGCTAACCTTGCGGGTCGCAGCATTATCAAAGCTTAAAATCATTGGTGATTGTTAGGATGTGAACCTAGGACCTCGGGACCTAAATCCCCGCATTCTAACTCTAGTCCAGCTCGCTTCTCTAAAGAAATAAAACCAACATTATATTGACAACAAAATATGTGAGCACTTGACAAAAGTACAGTTCATTATTTACATGATTTTCGAAAACCTATTTCATCGTAACATAAAAGCACCAACCTTACTCTACACCAACAAAAAATTCACAATATTCAATTTTATAAATAAAAAATCGCAATCATACGATAATTTCATATACACATATCCTAAGTGCTTTTTCTTGTTGCTCCATCTGTTCATATAAATATTCTGGGTAGCAAAATGGTTATAGACTTCACCTTCAAATCTGGAGGTCACTTGTTCGATTCCAAGAAAAATCTATCATGGACTTAATTTTATCAACGATATATTTATGTTTGGTTTGCATTTAGTAAATACTAGTTCTTCAACAGGACATTGATGTCCAACATCAAAGTCAAAGTACATATAATTGGTCAAAAGGCCCTTAAGCAGTTCTATTTGCGTTACGTACAACGCCTTGACTTGTTATCAACAGTTATTTGAACGATTATTAAAATAGAAATTTGAGTAAGTTCTCACAAAGTTGAGTAAGCATAGCAAACGAACTTCAACCAGGACGTGATTGAGCGATGCGAACGAGCTCATCTTGAAAGTGGACGATAATTTGACATAAAACCACATTAGGACAGGACGACGTCTGTCGGGCCAGCTAGTACACAATAATTCAACTAAGATAGTAAATAAATAAATTTAAATTATTCATTTTAAAATCTATATAAACTAAAAGGAACACTTATTTTAAATTGTTTGGTTTTCTAATTTGCAGAAAACACTAATTACACATTGGTTATACAATAAATAGTATATCATACCAATTCAAAACCGACTTTATTTAGTTTTGTTTCAAATCTGACAAATCTGGCATGTAGGTTTGTTGCAGTTTTGCAGCGTGGTAATTTCGCTTGTTTACAACTGTTTTGTGATGATTGTTGTGACTGGTAATGTCATTAGTATATTTACCCTAGCTATGACGTAGCCAGGGTCTGATTGCCCACGGTTGGTTAGTCAAGCAGATCCGTCTCAAGGTAGGACCTCAGTCTACCAAGATCATTGAGGATTAATTTATTAAACGGCCATTTGTCAGAAACACTTCCCATTTGGACAAACTTAGTAATAACCTCATTCCAGAATATTTACAAATTTAACTTTGGCAACTACTTTAACTTTGCACATTTGAGTTTTTTTAATTACTTAATTTTAAGCTAATGAAACATTTGAGAGTATTTCATGAAAATGTGTTAATACACTAATTCAATAAAGAAAGTAAGAAGAGGAGGTAACTAACTGTGCTTCTCATTTATCTGAAAATATTAATGAAAGATGGAAAATACTAAGTTTTTTTAATAAAGCTTCTATGGTTTTGATTATGTTTTTAGGAAGTAGGCCTATTTATTTCATGTGGAAATATTTAAAAGTATATTTTGGAAGGAATGGATTTTCTCATTGAATTATATCAAAAAGGGTTTTTATTTGCTTATTTATCATTGTTTACTCTTTGGGGCCAGCAACGACGTTTAATATCACTGTTGTCCCTTGAAGAAACAGGTAAATCAAGCTGCTTCTTCTCGTTAATCATTGATAATCAATCAATTACCGGACAATATACGTGGGAACGGCAGTGAGATCGTGTCTGGACACTACATTGTAGACACGGTAGACAGTGTAGACAGTGCGGTGGTCAGAGAAGTGAAGGCATGATATATGAGGAGCAAGTAGAGCGAGGCTGCAGCCAAGTGACTCTAATAGTCTCACTGTCAGAGCTCTCTACAAACACTGACACTATACAGTTAACAGTGAGCATATCCTAATCAACATAACGTACCCCAATAGTCCATGACCTTTCTGATTCCATCTTTATCCTAAACTCTAATACAAGCTATGTCTGTTTGTCTGTCTGTCTGTATTTAATATACATTTCTAAATCCATAGTGGAAGGATTTTGACTAAATTTTGGCATTGGGGATTTATAGCCCTTAAAACGTTATAGGGAACAGTCACTACCCCAGGACAATTCGCATTTAGTTACTTGAAAATAAAAAAAAATAACATTGGCCGTACGGGTTGCCAAATAACCATGTTGATTGAACAAAATCACAAGGAAGAAGTATACAAAAGACTTGTAACATGTGTTTATAACAAGCCACCCACAGTATACTAATAAATTACAATATACAGTACAACGAGAAAAAACATCAGTTGTTACTATTTAGCAAGGATTACTCGATATAGAAAAAATATTTGCGATCAAGTACTGATTATTTTACTTGACACTCTCCTATCAAAACCTAATCCCCGAAGTAATGGTCGGTAATTGATAGCAAACTATGGTTCAACAGTGAAATAAATATAATATATAATATTATACTGAATATATATTTTATGTACATTTAACATCTAAACAAAAATCTGAAATCAGGTTTTCAATTTGAACAAACTGTCAAAATAATGTTTATGCAAGTATAGGCTATTAAAACTGTTATAAACGAGTGATTTTTATTATAGAATGTAGAATAAATTAATGTGTTGTGGATTGTTAGGTTTAAATTTCCATCATAATAAATATAAATTCCACTGAAAATTAAATATGAAAAGCCCAAAATGAGATGTAAATTAAATGTGGGTTTCATTAATATTGCTTTTACAATCGAAATAAACTATACCGAGCCATGGCTTGGTCCCTCGGTACTTATTAATTGAACTGTAACTAGTCCCTAAATAGTGTGCCGTAAATTAATGCACAATTATTTGAAACTAGAATATTTTAAATTTATTTTCATGATTCATTGTTTAAGTATGTAAAGCTGTTCCTAAAAAATATGTAACAGGTTTGAGGACGAGAGCTTATAACTTAATTACATACAAATTGTACATATCTCAATTACATTACTTTTAGGTTGGATTTTGAGGTGGTATGGTGGTAAAGCGATGGAGCTTCTATCCTTGAGGCTATGAGTTCAAATCCCAAAAATCACCAATAGCTATAATAATACTGCCACCCACTCTAGGCCTAGCCTAGAGTAAGATGGAATATTCTTCCATATTACTGTATATATTACTTACTCCATATATATCTCTTTATCGGACCAAGCCTAGCACCTTAGAATTTAATGGTGGGACATAAAAATGGTGTTCAAACTAAAACCATAGATTAAATGAGTAGACACTCTTCGACTTCTATTTAATCTCTTTAATATTTAGTCTCTTTGCTAAAAACATAACAGAAAACATTATTTATCGGCTATATTGTGATATTAAGAAAGTACTGTAATTGTTATTTAATATTTAATGACTAATAATACTGACACAGTTAGTTACTGGGCTGGAATAGTAAGTGAAATATCAACTGCAACGATTGAACAAGCACTTACTATTTATAACAAAATGTTGCTAAACCATTGTTGTATTTACGATAAACGACGGTTTCTCTGTCGTAAAGTTGTTTAGGCATGAGCCTCAAAGCTTTGTACATCAAAGTTGTTGACGTCTAATATAAATTCTGTCGGTGACCTAGACCTGACAAACCGTCTTTGAACTCTTGACTTTATTGCGTTGTTATTGTGCAATTAAACAGCTGAGTTATTGTTGGACAACAAATACTTTGTCTGTCGGCTAAAAAAGCACCACAGTTAAGGGATGCGTTTTTGATCAAAAAATGCAAAGCATAATTTTAAATATACTAGAAAAGCTACAACATACACTAACAGGTTCTCTGTGACGTTAATATTCTCTTTTCAGTCTGCTTTATCCAAAAGTCAAGGTTATAGTCTGTGCATGTATGATAGACATCATCTGTGAGTAGATTTTTGCTATTATTAATATTGTATTCACTTACATGCGAATTATTCGTAATTTCAAAAACCCCTTGAGTACAATTGAAGAACAGATAGTCTAATCTTTCAGTTTTATTAAAACCAACCACCCTTTCAAAGATCACTGCTTAACATAATTAACAACTACAAAAAACAAATGATTACCTGATAATGTAATCGAGTACCTAGTACTCAAAAACTTCAATATTAAGCTGCATTCTATTAGAACAATTTTGAACGTAGACATTTTAAACTTTTGTGGTCAAAAAGATTACTAAACTAAACTATACGTTAATTTGACTTGCTAATTCACAAACAAATCAAGAGTATAAAGGAATCCGTCTGCAATCACTACCTCAAGAAACGGTTGATCTAACACTAACCAATATAGTTTCTAGACTAAAATATTTGTATGCCTCTAGTGTAATGGTTTAATAACATTATTGTTAGTAGGAAGGACCATGATACATTCCCTAGAGGGTCGTTCTTTGACAAATGGGAGAGATTCGCATGTAAAGCTTTCCTTTTCACTTTGCGTAATTTTATTCTGTGGTTTCCGGGTATTAAAACATGCCCACTAAATAAAGTCCCAATTTAGTTCCAGTTTTAAAGATAAAGAGAAAATGTTAATGTACATAATCCTAATATTGTTGATTTTATTTTATTATAACTTCAATTTTATAGAACACAATTCAAATTAAATGTATATAATGATTTGCAGGTCAATGATCAATTATTCAACACGTTTGTTTAAACATTTAAAAGAGTTAATATACGTCTATATTTATCCATAAAAACAATAGCACATGTAAAGGATTTATTATTTTCTAGTTTGAAACACGTTTAATATTGTAATTATTGCAGTGAAAAGACAACCATTTAATTTTAACGCTGAAACTAAATTGTACTGTACAGGTTGATTACTAAAGTGGCTACGTAAAGCACAACTTTCTAAAAAAACTACTTGTTAAAATGGCATCATAGTCACCAAAGTTATATAGTAGTTAGGCTAATGTCGTTGAAAATAATATTATTAACTTGCTTTCAACCTTAAAAAATCATGGATTTTAATCATTATTGTAAAATACTATATCAAATTCAATATCTACTAAGTTTTATAACGAACATCAATAGTAAAACTCATAAAACCGAAATGTAAAGCCCATGATGAATATCTCTAAAGATGGACAAAATATCATGATTATTTTATCATACTAGTAATACAAAATAGTATGACAACAAATTAAAACAAATTTGTTCACAATCAACTAAACACATTGGATAGGTGCTCTAATTATACAATTTAGGATTACTTTTATTACAAAATTTCTGTTCAATTTATTCTTAGGTAAAATAATAATTCATTACTAATTAATTTATAAATGTATGTGTGAATTGCATTTTCTGCATAGACTTCCTCTACATGCACCCTGCTTAGATGAACCATTGCTGCAATCGGAGGCTAGACTTACAGCAAAAACTGTGACCTCAATAACATAAGCTCACGACCAGTAGGTTCGGATAACATGGATGCAGAAATTATATATTGAAGCTCAGATACAAAGACTGAGTACAGCTTCTTATGTTTAGTTGTATAATGGTTCAAAATTAATTATATTGCAACATTTTGTATAAATATATATTAAAATTTGAAATATTTGTAATAAGTAAATAACAAGTAAATAATTTTACAGTGAACATCACCGCCACAACAAATAAAAAATATAAAAATATGAACTGAAAACAAGATTTCGTTTTAAAGTTATTTTAATACAAAAATATACTTCATCATTTAAAAGATATTCAAAATTAAATATTTCAAAGGATTCATTAAGAATATTTATGACGGTAAAAATTAGAACCCTATAAAGGACATTAATTAGAATATACTAACTAGTGCCTCACATTACAGTTGTCAAGTCATGTTGTAGTTTTAGTTTTTTTTATTATCATTAGTTATGAACTAGTATGAATAAATTGTAATTTTTAAATTAAATTATTATAGATTAGTATTAATTTCAATTGATTTTTTATTTAAATTTATTGCAATTAGAATATATTTTGGAACAAACCCAATTAAGAACCAGCATTTTTATACAGTAAACAGTATATTTTGCCTATTTGAACAAAAAATGTATGTAAGTGAATGTTAAAATTAGTTCTAGAATACTATTGTAATATATTTTGTGTTTAAATAAATTTCAGCTAAATCTATTTTATTTTAGAATGAAAAAAAAACGGAATTAGCTATTTTACACAGTACACTTTATGCTTTTTCTGTTATAAGGAAAGTGTATGGTAATGAATCGTTAGAAACCATAACTGGTATATTTTAAAAACAATTTACATTCAACAACAAAATATGTTTTGCACAACTAAATATCTGCATTTTCCAGTAGTCGGAAGAGCACTGCTAGTGACAGTTATACGAGTGTCAGATACATTATATGAGCAATATCTCTAGTAATATCAGGTAAATGCGCGTTCAATACTTGTAATGTAAATGATATACATTTGCAAATCGTAGTTACCTATTTGACCTTGTACTTTGAAGGTTGCTAGGGATGGCCTTTACACTCCAATGAAGATAGTTTCTCTTCTTATATTGTGTTAAAATCCGACAGAAATTCCACTACATACAAAACCGGTACAAAAGTAGCTTTACTAATTGTACTCGTAGTTAACTTGTATTAATTACCTATGTAATATAATCTTTACATGACTGAATATGTAAACAAAATGGGTTTTCATTGCTATCAGCTTTATAATAAAACTACATAGTCTATCTATATTTTTTACATTGTAATAAGTTTATATGATTTAAAAAGCAAAACATTTTGTCAAAACATTCATCACAGTATTTCCCAACTCCTTTAACAAAGTCTGTAGTTGACTCGTTCACTTTTAAAATGGTAAATACAAATAGATTGATTGTAAAACCAAGGAAATTTGTTTTAGTACCTACTAATTATTTCTATTTTTTGTAATTATTTATATTGTTATGAGCCTGGGATTGTTGTTCTCGAAACGGATTGTTTCAGAGGGTAAGAAATCCCAGCTGCTTATTTTGTCTAAGTATTTAGCCTAACTCTCGCACTATATTGTCTAAAAGCACGAGACATGGGTTCCATAAGGGAACGTACGAATAGTTATTTAAAAGTGTGCTTATAAATCCTTACTAAAATAAGGGTGACTGTGCTTTCGAACAAACTTGATTTTTTTCGGGTATGGAAAGTTCAATAACCTTTGGTTTTCGAGACAAGTAATCTGACTTCACGTATCATAGAAAGTAAAAAAAACTTTGTAGCATATAAAATAAGTATTTTTCAGTTTTTAAGGTATAATAATCTACTTTTATTAACGCCTGAACTTTATTAACAAAATCATAACTAAGTGTTTCACCTATGTAAGTTTTTGGTTGCCATTTTAAAAGTAACCTGTCGTATGACGTGAACCGAAGGTGTAAAAGGAGTGGATTTAGGGTTAGACTGTTTTTATTATGAATCAAAACTATAGCTATACACTCGTATTTTAATTCAAATCCAAATAATCGACGTTCAGAATATATTTGTATAATTTCCCATTAATAAAAGTAGTCACTGCCCCAAAGTAACACAATCATCTTGATCAAATATAACGTTAATATCCGTGGGAATACGTACTAAAAATACTATATCATTTTCCCCCTACGTTCATATTATTATTGATTGCTAATTCTGTTGTACGCAACGGCAAGCAAACCAATGAATAATCAAACAGATTTAGGCTCAAAACCTCAGTTATTTTGTCAATCAGGGCCATACATGCATAAATAACAACCGACCAATAACTAGTTGTTCCCGTTCTAATAATAGATGAGATAACAAATTATTATCCGTTCCAATATTATTGCCTCTTTATATCCAGGGTAATAATATTTTGACATTTAATTTATTTACTATTTAAAACTCGTCATGATGTCATAGGACCTAAAAAAATTCTTAATCTTTTATTCTAATGGCTCTTAATTCCAAACATTAAGACATTTGGTTCATACAACATGTAAACCTTCGTTAATTTGATCAAATAAATATTAATTGGTACTACATAGTTTTAAACATCGATTTAGAGTTAATATCCACGTAAAAAAATATCTTCGTTTTCAAATACAAATAAAAATTGTGTGCTAAGCCATTCTAGTCCAGCTTCGCTAGTCCACCAGTAAGAGCTACAAAAGTGCAATCTTTTACTATGTACAATACCATTAACTATACAGTATATACTGGAAAAAGTAAAACCATGTTGACTGGAACTTATAAGCGGTTTTAGAAAGATTTTAAGGCGAGAGAGCACTAACATATCAAACACCTTCCACACTGATGAAAGGATGGTAATACGTAGGTCGATAGTTCTCGACTTTCAAAGGATCGCCTCCTACAAATCATGGGTAGTAATGTAAGGTATTTTCTCTCTATAATACTTTTTAATATACCCACCAGCGAATCATAAGTGTTAAATGGTTTTCCTTTATAAATTGCCCTGTATTACCATTGTATTACCATTATAATTATTAGAATTATTATCATTACTGTACATTATTACCTTTGTCATTGTATTACCTTGCACCCTATCCATTTATTTTATTATGTAGTTTTATTAACATCACGAATCAATTGATTTTTTGATTAAAATAGTCTAATATCTACGATACTATGTATATAATACTAAGTATTGTACCACAGTAAAAAGTATATCAGAAGTATTGCCATCATTTACGTTAAGTATATTGACATTTCCGAATACAGTCAGTGTATCGTAAATCATGATAATATTAACTCGTCGTAGTTCGGTAAAACAATACTGAACATTATACTGCCTTGATGTAAATGTACTGATTTATGAAACGAAAGGGTAGAGGTCATTCCTACAAAGTTGACCAGTGATAAATTAATTAGGTTTTGACCAGACAACAATGTTGTTGATTATTATTGTTGTAATAAATCCAAAGTAGTTTATATCTAATATCTACCAGGTAACGCCGTGCTCAACAGAGAGAAAGAGAGATATACTACAAAGCTAAAAGGTCAATAAATCCTTCTACTCTACAGGTTTTTTGTTTTAAATTGGCATTTTGATTGGCCAAGTAAGTTTTACATTTATAACTATAGTTCTTCACTTGCAAATGTGCTAAGCTTTTTCCAATAAATTCATCAACGATCCCGTAAAGATTTATTTCATCTCATATTATAAAAAAAATTAAAAATTGCAAATTAAATTCATTATTTTACATGATTTTCTTACAGTAAGTCAAGCCGATGTTATAAAAACAAAATATAAATTTGCTATTCTGATAGAACTACACTTTTCTTTCCTGTATTTAAAATCTCCATTTTACCAGTCATTGTCAATCTTAGTGCCAGTGCATTACTCAACACACCTAGTTGGCTATTGGACGCCAACCTCTACTATAATTATCGCCTTTACTATCTAGCTGCTTATCCGATATATGTGGAGGACTTGTGATATTTCTCAGCGCGAGGTTTACCATTATGTGCTAATATTATGAATTCATTGTAATTCTCCACA
The DNA here is from genome assembly GCF_028750875.1 of Macrosteles quadrilineatus. Taxonomy (NCBI): domain Eukaryota; kingdom Metazoa; phylum Arthropoda; class Insecta; order Hemiptera; family Cicadellidae; genus Macrosteles; species Macrosteles quadrilineatus. Next base: position 102,709,684 of record NW_026542602.1, on the reverse strand, counting down.
GTGAAAGTTTGGCACTGGATCAAACTGTACGTTAATAACTCGCCATCTCTGGCAGAAAATCTTGTTTCACACACTTAAACATTCGTTCTACTTGTTTCTTCAGTATCAAAGAGGTAATCCATACTTTTTCGTGGATTCAATATGAAACATCAACTAGACATGTGTTTCTCGCGTTAAACACGTCAGAAAAACTACAATACATCATCCACAACACGAGGAGACTTTGGATAAAATAGCTTTATGGGCACAGCAAAGTTAACTAATCAAAGTATGTAACTATATCACATAAATGGTGCACTCTAAATCATTTAAAATTTAATTGCTACCAAGTACTGGGAAAAATAAATGGGTTCGTAAGAGGACGAAATAAAAGTTACAAATGCTTTTCAGTTGTCTTTTAATAACTAATTATCTACGTCTTGTATATACATTTTTCTGTTTGGTAACCAAGATTTAGTTCTCGTACGAGTTGCCACTTCTGTAACCGTTGGAAGGACTGGAGTATTCGCCAGTTGGGTAGTTGTTGGAGGGTCTGGAATATCCACTGGGGCTGTTGGTAGGGCCGGAATATCCAGTAGAACTAGTGGAAGGGCTGGAATTTCCAGTAGAACTAGTGGAAGAGCTGGAATATCCACTTTGACCGTTGGATGGGCTGGAATAACCATTAGGGCTGTTGGAAGGGCCAGAATATCCGCTAGGTCCGTTGGATGGGCTGGAATATCCGCTAGGCCCGTTGGATGGGCTAGAATATCCGCTAGGGCCGTTAGAAGGACTGGGATATTGATTTACATGGTAGTTGTTGGAAGGGTTAGAATATCCACTAGGGGCATTTGATGAGCTGGAATATCCAACCGTAGGATAGTTGTTGGATGGACTGGAGTATCCTACTGTAGGCTGGTTGTTGGAAGGGCTTGAATAACCACTAGCGACGTAGTTGTTGTTAACAGAAGGTCTTGAATATCCTGAAGCTCTGTAGCTGTTGGAAGGAGTAAGATATCCACTTACACCGTTGTAGCTACCAAAGTAGTTTGGAGAGAAGTTGTTGGTCGAGTCGTAGTTACTAGAAGCACTTGAATAGCTGGACGAAGTAGTGGAGGAAGGAGTCACGTAGGTAGTCTGAGGGGCGTAGTTTCCACGGGAAGCGTAGTTGGCGTTGCTAGGGTTGTACCCTGAGTATCCATAGTTGACAGCCGGAGCGAAAACTGGAGCATGAACCACGGGGACGTAGGGAGCAGGTACTATGGCACGAGCTGTGTTGGCTACGCGGTAGGTGTTAGCGTAGGAAGTGCTCAAAGGAGCGTGAGCGTAGGTGACTCTAGGTTGAGGGTATACAGTAGGCTGAGCGTAAGTGACGGGCGAAGCGTAGCTGTATGTGGGGGCAGCGTAGGCTACGGGGTGTGGGGCGTAGACAGGAGCGTAGCCGGCCGAACCAGCGGCAACGATGAACGAGAGAACTATCTGTAGAAAGAGAAATATATTTTAAAAATATGTTTAGACATAAGGAGTTAAAATAAGCTACATAAAGAGTGATAACTGCAGGAATGACCAGTGTGTGTTGATTACTGTGTTTGGAAGGGATTCCTAAATTAAGAGAAATATGAATTAAATCGTACATTTATAAGAACTGTTTGAACAAATATAAAACTATTTTTTTACTTGTGGTTGTTGTATTGACAGTTTTTTTTTTGTTTTTTTTTTGTAATTTAAGCTAGATTTTACTTTTAGAGGAAAGCCTGCCATAGACTCCTCTAAATAAAGCATAAATAAGTCATTGTAGTATATCAAGTTAACCGCAAAACTAAAAATTATTAGATACTTATTAAATTATCAGATACTTATGGGAAACTTAAAATCATTTCATTGTAATTTTGTTTTATTATTAAAATTATGACACATATTGACTACGTTTTGGTGTATCGTGCCCACTTTAGAGATTAGTAGTGTCTTGGCATATCTATTTGGAATTTAATTTAGTTTCCAATGGGTCCACTCCTAGTTGAAATCTATTTGTTATTGTTGTGTTTACATTTTTTGTTTTGTTATTTAATTATTACAATTTTGCTTCCATCAAACATATGTTTTACTTTTAGCGAATTTCCCTATAGGGAAGTAGCTATTACCGTAGGTCTCATGGTAAGACTTAGGCCCGGGACCGATTTACTTTTTCATTTTAATGTCCCCAGAGGCCAAAAACACCATTCGTTCAAATTTTTATATATGTATATATATATATATAGATATATATATATATATATATATATAGATTTATATATATATATATGTGTCCGTGAACACGATAACTTGAGTAATTTTTATCCGATTTTGATGAAATTTGGTTTGAAGGTGTAAGGCGGGATAAACTTGAATGAGTTCGCGATCCAGCATGATCGGACCATGGGAACAGGGTTTTATGGGGGGTTTTATGGGGTAAAAATTGGTTTTTCTCACTTTTTACCCTCAAAACACAAAATTTCCCAATATTTCTCTAAACCTTCTTAAAGAGCTTAAAAAAACAAACAATTAAGTATATCAAAGTGTTTTTTTACGGTTATTGGTTACGGAGAAAACTAAAAAAATGGTAAATTTAAAATTCCCATGTTATTCTTATGGAGAATATTGTAAAATGTTGTAGTTTGCTTGTTTATGGATATATTTTGATCAAACTTGGCAAATTTATTTATTTTATAGTAAGCTATCAATATTTTACTAAAAACACACTACTTTATTAGTTTCCTTGTAGCAGCAAACCTAGGTACTCGTTAAACCTAATGTTATTTAAATAGATCAATTGAAAATCAATTCGGCCAAATGGAAATTCGCTTAGACGGCAGGTTTGCTGCGGCGGGGGTATTTTTCTAACATGAGGGGATTCCTCTTACAAAACTTTGAGTTGAAATACAACTAGATAGGACTAAATGTAGATTACATTATACAATTTAAATTTAGCATAATAAATTAGTGATACGTTTTTAGAATTTTTGTAACCAAACCAAATGAATTGGTGTTCTTACAATTATTGTTAAAATTCAAAGACATTCTTCCCGAAAATTGTTTTAACGTCAAATAAAATTTAAAATCTATGTGGCATAACTTTTATTCAAAAGTATTTCAATTTATTTTAGATTCTCAATGATATTTTATATTCTTAGCTGTGGTGGAGTGGTACAGGAACATGCACTTAAGAGCACTTTGTTTATATAAGTGATAACTACCCTTACTTAAAATACATTTTACAAGCTATCAATAGAACTTTAATCGTTCCTGGATACCATATTTAAAGTGAATTTATTTTCTTTCCTATATAGTTAATTCTCAACTACTGTATAGAAAAGTGCTTAACTGAAGATACTTACCAGAGCTCGCATTGTGAGAGAGTGTCTAACGGTACACGGGGTAAGTGTATATATATCCTGGGCTCAGTCAGAGTCAAGTTACAAGTTATAAGATATAGTATCGTCACCCTCGGCCTGCTTGCCTATACCATGACAACTTCCCTTGGGTTAGGTCATACCTGCATACACCTAGTCTAGACCGCTTTAGATACCCTCACAATCTAGGGAACTAGATGGGTCGTTATTTTTGTAAGATTTGCGCAAATAAAGGTCCCCACAAGACAGTCTGCAGGTACTGTGACCTTTTATTGATTATTAAATAAAGGTGTGTTGAGATTAGGTTAGTTCTTGGTCAAATTAGCATCCCAACCCAGTTATTGTTTCTAAGTATATACTCCTTTTGTAAATGTTTAATAAAACTAGTGTAAAGTAAAGGCATCCCCCATTGACCAAACTTAACCATAGATTTGTTTCTGATCTACATTTCAAAAACTACTATAGACTAGTGTAAGTTTATGTGGTGGTATTCCTCCTAAAGGTGCGATTGACTTTACATATTCTATCAAAAATGGCCTAATCAACGCCTGATTACTATTTTGCGACTGGTTAGGGTTCCATTACTTAGTTATCGTAACCAATCACGAAATTACTTTTTATTAGCATCTTCGATATGCATATTTTTGGTTAGTTTTAATAAACGGAAACTACCTCTAGGTTTTACAGTTATATGTGGATGCTCCTTTTACTACCGTACGTGTATAGTCTAGTCAAGATATGAAAAAACACCCCTTAACCTTAAAAAAATTGCTCTAAAAGGTTTTTTGATGGTTTTCATTTCCAAAAAGTATGTTAAATTACATACTAAAAGTCTAATAAAATCGGAGTCTCGGAAATTGGATTTTTCCAATATGGCGTCCAAAAATTTGAAAACATAATAAACCTTACTATTTTCCCTGTAAATTTTCTTCTGAACCTCCAATTTAGACCGAATTTGGTACAAACCTTTGAAACTGTATTATCTATAAACTATTCATGATTTAAGATAAATAATATACAGTAAACGTGTTGTATGAGGTTGAAAATAGGTAAAAATCTGTCTCAAGTTGTTAGTAGTAAATAACTTATTTCAATATTGGTCACTATAGGGAACAAAACATTTTATCTCTAGTCTGTGCTATACCCATGTTGTAAATCCTAAAAAATATATGCAATTTAGCATTTTAATCATTAAATTATTTTACGTGGTGGTGGGATAGTTATAAAAAAACTATGTAATTCTTATGGAAATTCTGAAAATTACCATATCTTGATTGTTAATTCGTACGCTTGGATAATAATTCATCGTGGCCTGTATCGTCTCCACAGCACAGATACAAACACACACATATTTGTCATAAGCGAATTCTGTGTTGGGTCAAGTAATAGAATTTGTTTCAGTACTTATTTTTACGCTCATTCAATTCTTTTATTTTGTAATAGTTCACAAGTAGTTTATAAAAAAAAATTATATGTATCATGTGTACAGGTTTATTTTGGCAATCCTGCTGTTAATCAGATGTTTTTTGACTTCATATGATTCCAATCGTATTGTTGTTCATGTTTACAGTTATTTAGATCAAATTTAGTCTAGTCAAGATATGAAATAAAACCCCTTAACCTTAAAAAAATTGATTTAAAAGATTTTTTGATGGTTTACATTTCCAATAAGTATGTGTAACAATGTACTAAAAGTCTAATAAAATCGGAGTATCGGAAATCGGGTTTTTCAATATGGCCAAAATTTCCAAATTTCACTAAAATATTTCCATAGACAAGCAAGTTTTAACACTTTATTTATTCTCCATAAGAATAACATGGTCATTTTAAATGTACACTTTTTTATTTTCTCCGTGACCGTTAGGCATACAACAACGCTTCTGAATACGAAATTATTTGTTTTTATGATCTCTTCAAAATGGTTTGGAAATGAATTGCAACTTTTTACAGTGAAAAATGGGAAAATCCCATTTTTACCCCGTAAAAAATAGATCTTAAGCATACTCAATTTTTGGGCTTAACCTAGACAAATCTTAAATATACACAAATCATAATACAACAACTTTCTTCAGGGTTATATGTTTTTAGGTCAGTGTCACTAATGTAACCTGGACATTCTAAAATAAAAATATTTTGTCTTATGGTCTGGCAATCTATGGAGGAACGCCCAAAAAATTTAGATTCAGTTCTGAAACTCTAAAAACGCTATAAGAATCATGCTATACTTACTTAGACAAACGATAACTGTAAAAAATCAATTTTCAAAACTACACATTTTGACTGTCTTATCAATAAATATGTACTATAACTAGTGGCCTGTAGGGGCCATAGCCCCTAATTTAGACTACAATAAAAACCATATATAAAAAGACAAATATTCGAAATATGTTTTTAAAATTATCAATTTTATGTTACTTAAAATTAACAGTGTTTCTTTTTTATATCTTGGTTTTCCTTCCGTTGGAGTCGTATATTAGTTGCTCCTGATGTGTCAATGAAATACAATTGTAAAATAAAGATTTAATCAATAACACAACATAACAAATGGAAACGTGCACACGGTTTGTCCATTCATATGAAACTAGAAATAAAATTTATATACATTTATCAATCTCAGCTTCTATGAAAAACTAAAAAAAGGAAACCTTCATGAGATCAAAATTTTTGAATCATTTTCCTACCAAATTAAAAAAGTAAAATAAACCAAAATGATTTCATAAATCTAGTGAATCAACTGCTAAAAAAAGAAAAGAACTATTATTCATTTAAAGAGTTTTTTCAATTAATGTAAAAAAACCATGTTGAGATGCTCTGCTGGAAAAAATAAACAATAAAAACGATTCGATGACCCAAAGTGCCGCACCAGAGATTCTTTTAAGATTTGTTCACTGCAACTACTCTACTAGCTGCAAGAATTCGCAATGCTCCTGCAACAAAGTATGGGTTACCTTGTACTACAGCTTGTGGACTTTACCAGCTTGGAGAACAATGTGACAGTTCGTAAAGTGATCAAAACAGTGAGTGTATAACATGATGAAAATTATGAATTATTATTTGTATGATGCTCTACTACTAACCACAAGAAAGTGTTACTATATTATACTCTTACTAATATTATAAATGTGACAGTTTGTTTGTTTGAAGTTCAATCACGCATTAACTACTGGTCCGATTGGGCTGAAATGTGGCTTTATGATAGCTCAGATTCCCTATTAATACAAGCCTATTCTTATCTCAAAAAATCCTTTCGGGCTAAAAATTTATAGATATTTATTTAAGTAAATAAAATATGTATGTTGAATTTTAGCAAGCTTGTGATCTTTATTTTAAGACCTATTATTGCATTTTTCAAGCAAAAAATAGTCATAAATTAAAATACCCCCGCCGCAGCAAACCTGCACCCTAAGCGAATTTCAATTTGCCTGATTGAATTTACACTAAAATATCACATTAAAAATATCATATTTATTCCCTATTTAAATATCACTACTTTAACTAGTACTTCGGTTTGCTGTGACAGGGAAGGGTAAAAAAGAGTTTTTAGTAAAATGTTAAATAGTTTAGTATAAAACAAATGCATTTTCCAAATTTGATAAAAATATATTCATATGCAGGCTAACTACAACAAGTTTTCTTATTCTCCGTAAAAATAACATAGGAATTTTAAATTTAAATTTTTTTTAAATTTTCTCCGTAACTAGGTATTAGGCCCATGACAACGCTTCATTGTACTAAATTGTTTTTTTTCTGAGCCCTAAAATGGTTTCAAAATAAATTGCTAAATTTTACGATTTTAGGGTCAAAAATGGGGAAAACCAATTTTTACCCCATAAAACCCCCCATAAACCCCTGTTCCCATGGTCCGATCATGCTGGTTCGCGAACTCGTTCAAATAAATGTATGTTTACATGTTTGTACCAAATTTAATCGAATTCGGATCATTTTTGCTTGAGTTATTGTGCTAACGGACACATTTAACCAAAATATTGGACGCCATCTTGAATTTTGGACTTCCGAGACTCCGATTTCATTAGACTTTTTTTCCTGGAAAATACACATAATTCTAAGTCAAAATAACCAATAAAACAATTTAAAGCAATTTTTTTAGGGTTCTCGTACGGATTGACTCGACTAGTAAGGCTATATTATTCTAACCTTTTTTGCTTGGAGCAACAGGCAGTACCTGGTTAAAATCTCCTTCAAACAATATTGTTTTCCGCCCATTGGAACTTGACATAGTACTTACTTAATGAACAAATACCTGAACGAACCTATTTCACCTTTCTTTATTCCCAGGTTGTTTTTTAAGAGTAGCCTTTGAGGTTATTCCATTTCATGCAAAATATTGACTAAACACTACAGTAAATCTCAAATACAAATGTTAGTAAATTTACAAACAAAAAAAATTTAAAATAAATCTTTAACATAATATGTTTTGAAATAAAAAGAAAGCAGATGTTCTCCATTTTATCTTGAATAGTTTTTAGTCAATGTGGTTATTTCATGTTAAACATTCCTTCAACACAACAATAACTTTCAAATTAGGAAAAAAACTGTATTATTCTTTAGCCATTCTAATTTAAATTCCTTTGATTTGAGCCATATCATATGATTCTACTACTTATCATACGCTTTACTTATTTACTTAAAAATACACAAGTTTACAAATTGAACAGTAAAACAATTGATTTCAACTTTATAAGACTTAACTAAATAGTCCTAATTATTTTTAGGTAACGTCATCCCTGATTTTATACAGTATACAGTTCATTGCAGAATTGACTGGCAAATGAGTAATCCAAATGTAATATTTCTTACAGGCTTAATGATAAATCAAGATCAGCTGTATTGAAGTCAACCAAAATCAGCAGTAAATGGCTTCTAATGCTATTCTTATGGAGAACATTTTACGTTATATCATTGACTATTGGATACTGAAGTTGTATTAATAGTCAAAGGTTATATCTAATTTTGTGTTAACATTTTGGTAATTTCACTATTTTTCCCGCCGTCGCGTGATCGAGACCTTAAAGGTCGATTCACACACATCAGTTACGTTACGTTGCAGTCCAGTCACTTCAGGCACGTCACAGTTAACAAAAATATTCTATAATGGATTTTCTATTGCGCTATCTACACTCATCCGTTGCAGTCCCGTCTGTCTCTCTGCCGGCATCCATCAGTCGATTTCAGATTTCTTTTCACCGATATTTTTTTTATTGTTCGGACGCCTGACGGAACTCTTTGAGGTTGGAAAATAATGTTATTGTTATTTAAATGGTTGTGTTTATATTTTGAGTGCTGTTTGTAACAATTAACAAGATGGACAATGATAATATGATAGAATATAGGCTTATAATTTAAAAATTTTGACTATAAATTACTGTAAATATTAGAGACGGAAGACTGACTGAAACCAACAGACGGGCAGTTGACTGAGGAATTGCGGATGCAACTGAGACTGAACTGTAACTGGACTGTAACGGAACTGTGACTGGACTGATATGTGTGAATCGACCATTAATTTGAGCCCTCTCCGTCGTTCTACGACTTCTCAGTCACCCACAATATTGACGCAAAGAATCGGCATACGTAATTAATATAGGCCTATAGATATTGTGAAAACATTAATAAACTCTAATTACACCAATCAAACACTTTTTAAAACTCTATTATACAACATTAGGATTTTTCGCATATGCTGATCAAATACATTGTTTTAAATCATGTTAAAATTTACTAAAAGATGAAAGGGGGCTTACAAAAATCTTATATTCCTTCAATTACTAACTTTCATGCATTTACAAAAACATAAACAGCCAAGTTGTAAGTGCATCAGTCCAGTCCAACTGGACGTTGGTTCATTGACCTATATAACCCGATACCACGGTGTTAGTTCCAGGAAGAGTGTACTGTAGTAGTGAGTGTGGTAGGAGGTATTGTAGTGGAGCTAGACAGTGTTAGTTGTTGTCAGGGCCTCGTTGAGGAGCCAAGGATCTGGAAGGATACGCTCACTGCACTGCCAGAGGTAATGCTCTTTACAGATGCAGGTTCAATTAGTGTAGTGATTGTTTTACATCATTTAATTTTTTTTATTTTAACCTATGTAGTTTAACTAATATATTTTTTATTAATTTAAAAATTTATCTTTAGTATGTTTTTTTTTTAACTAGGCCATGTGATTTGATTGTTTTTTTACTGATTTATGGAATTTCATTTATTATTCTCAAATTTATCTTTTATTAATTTTGTTTTTAGTTGACTAAGTTCTTCCTGGTAATTTATGCCCTGCGTTCTGTCCTTTAAGATCATATGCCTTTTGTCTAAAATACCGACAATGGAATAATGAGATTCATTTGAAAATGTATGCAATATTGGCTCCCAAAATATAATACATGATCCATTAGCTTCTTTCTACAATCAGTAAAATTATTTTCTACATCAATTGCTGTATACTTTGTTATAAGAACATAATTCAGATTTATTGTTTCTGAGGTTAAATCATAAATTGGATAGGTATAACGAACAATGTGACTGTTTTGATTGATGTTATAAAAATTGTATCGACTTTCCTTCGATGGATGGATTTGTCCTGTTCCATTTTTACCTAGACAAATTGATTCTGAGGCGTCATTCTATGAAGACCATTTTACACATATCAGCTGTGATAATAATTTTAAAGTCTGTGTTTTACAAAAAAAAGGAATCAAACACAATGGCAGTGGAGAGACATGTCAAGACTTTGACCTAACCCCAAGACCTAAGCCCTAAGGCAAGACATATTACCTATAATATTTTTTGAAAATCAGCTTCGCATGTTTACACGAAAGGTATTCTAATAGAAAAATTATTATTCAAACTTTGTCTTTCATTTTTGGTTAATATTTATATTACCTTTTTTCACATATATCACAAAATAATGCATTCAAAATAATGGAACACATTACGATTTTGAAATATAGTTTAAGTTAAAATGTATTAATTTTTCAATTTTTTAAATGTCATAAATAGAGCCGGGACGCTATAAGTATGAGTGAAGGAAGGGCGCAGAATGGTGTGAGATGATTTTTGTAGATTTGCTACTGACTAAAGGTACTACAACATTATTATATCATTAGTATGCCACATTACATTATTGGCCATTTCAGTAGCAAGGATCATTTATTAGAACCCCAATTATCAGAAACAGCTGGGTCCAGTTTCGAACCATTTAAAAGCTACTTACTTTTCTCAGGATCAAACTGACAACCTCTTTGATTGCTATGCAACCACTCAGCTACCTAGCCAGTCTTAAAAAAACTGTGTAACAAAGTTATACTTTTTGGTGGTCTTTCAGGTAACGTTTACAGGACTGATAAAAATATAGATTATGTCGATGGAGCTTAATATTCGAATATTCAAGTTGAACATATATTTAATGACAACAGTCAAATACAAGTTTAATTAATAACCTTAATCGGGAAAAATGTTGAAGAGTTTCAGTGTTCAGTGAGAAAGGCAAAACGAATACTAAATTATTGTTAAAATTGCTTATCTAAATATAACTAATTTATGACGCATTGCCAAATACAATACATGTGCACACTCATTTTCCTTGTTTATTGACTGTGGTGATGTGAAGTGTTTACAAACACTGGGTTCGTTGGCCATTTTCACGGACATAACAGTTTGAACCTGTTTAACCTTTTGTTGTGACCTACCATGAGTGTGTTGTTGTGACCTAAGTCTCAAATCTGAAGCTTCCATATCTCAGTGTAACGATAGCTATCGTGAACTACAAACAATTATGTTTGCTTATTAGCATGTTTTATAGCGCCTTTCTTTTATAGCGAGAAATGAGGTAGGATTTGTAAGGAAAACTTTACTATTTGTATGGAAAATAGTTAACTTTAGTTGGGTTGTACATATTTATTGATAGGCGATATTTATGCATGAGTCTATTTCAATTACTTTTGTCAACAACTCAAAAGATATGGAAGAAAACTGGGCGGTTAGAAAATATAGACATTGGTATAAACAGGTACAACATAATAAACCTCATTCAACAATGTTTTGTATTCAAATTAACTGCAATATTAAAACTCGTTTGTAAAATGTCTCCATTCCAAGTCTGAGAGTCTGCAGGGAAAGGCCACACCTTGGATTGCAACAAAGTCACGAAGTTTTGGAGATGAGGGCGATGGAACAAGAACCTTGAGTAGGGAACGTAACGGTTATACTTTTGTTTAGATAAGTCTTTGTTTATGTAAATAAATTATTTAATTTAACCTTATTCTAAGTGCTAAGACTTTCACTTAGCTGTTAACATAACCTATTTACAGTTTTTTTTTTTTTTTTTTTAGAAAATGTTGGTGTTTCGCCACTCATACACTACTGTAAAACACTTTACTGGCTGGAACCTATCCAGCAGATGTAATCCAGTTTTGTTGTAATTATCAAGCTCCGATCCTAAAAGAAAAACACCCAGTTGTTGTTAAACAGTTTAATATGCAAAATTAAATCAAAATTCAAATTAAATAGAGAAAGGATGTTTCATATTTTAGATTAATTAGGTTATCAGCTTCTTATTAAAACATTTTCGATTGTATGGAACAAAGCAAGGGATGAAAGTAAACAAGTTTACAAATAGAAGTTAATACTTTAATACTTTTTTATGAAATGGCGACCATACATAGTAGGTATTTTAAGCCAAGTATGAATGGAGATGAGTAGGATGAGTGGCGCGATCTTGTAGTCTTGTTAGTGACTAAGGTTAATCAGTAAACCGATGAAAATTTATTGGGGGCAAAGAGACTTGAACCCCAACATTTATTTATTTATTTATTTATTTACTACATGTCATTACATCATTTTTTGACAGGACATAAAGTCATATACAGGATATACTAAAACTAAGAAATAACAAAAATGTCTTACTAAATTGTTAATCTATTTAAATAACATTCTATAGAAAAAATTTTTTTTGTTTTTAACCAGGTCTTCAGGGTGGATCTGAACTGTGTTTTACTATCAATATTTTTTATGTGGAGTGGTAACTTATTGTAAACTTGTGGGCCTATATATTGGGGAGATAAATGAAATTTCTCTAATCTATGGGTTTCAGGCTTAATATAACTCTTAAATCTAGTGTGGTGGGAATGAATGGGTTGGTTCATGAATGAGGAGAGATTGTCTTTAACCCAATTTGAAATTTCTAAAATATAGTGATCATAAAATGTTAAAACCGAAAATGTTTGAAAAAGACTTTTACAAGGAGTTCTACGAGGAACTCGCCCAATAATTCTAATTGCTTTTTGTTGAAGTTTGAATATTTTGTTGGAGTGGCATGAGTTTCCCCAAACCAGAATACCATATGTCATTATTGAAGAAAAATAAGCATGATAAACTATAAGCTGAGTCTTCAAGTCAACAGCTTGTCTGATTGCACGAAGAGAGAAAATACAGCGGTTTAATCGTTTAATCAAATTAACAACTTGTGATTTCCAGTTAAGATTTTCATTGACAGTTATACCTAAAAAATTCACATTTTGCTGCAGTGGCATTTTAGACTTTGATGTTGTAATTTTACCTGTTTTATATTGATTATTATTAGAACTAAACTCTATAAGCTGAGTTTTATCATCATTCATAACCAACCCATTCACCTGGAACCAGTCTCTGAGCGCTTGCACCTCCCTGTCGAGTGTGTGTCGCAGGGATTCGATACTGGGTGCCGTACATAGCACCATTGTATCGTCTGCATACTGAAAGAGTTCCATATTGGAGACTTGAGGTAGGTCATTAACATAGATTATGAACATACTAGGGCCCAGTATCGACCCCTGAGGCACACCACATGGTACTTTCCCCCAAGTTGAATAAACAGTTTCATTATTTTTTGTTAATTTAGTTCTCTGAAACCAATTAGAAAGATAAGAAGAAAATAAATTAATTTCTTTGCCTTTAATACCAATTTTTTTTAAATTTACCAATGAGGATGTCGTGATCAACGCAATCGAACGCCCGGGACAGGTCACAGAGAACACCAGCTGCTCTCTGAGATCCATCCAGAGCCCGTGTGATGCAGTTAACCATTCTTGCCATTGATGTTTGACAACTGTGCCCTTTTCGGAAACCAAATTGAGTATTGTTTAAGATGTTGTTACTTTCTAAAAAAGATCTTAATTGAATATCAATAGCTTTTTCAAATATTTTGGAAAAACATGGAAGTAATGCATTGCGGTCATTATATCACATTTCGTCGTGCTGTAGACCGATCCACCGTTGACAACGTAGACAAGAAACAAGAACTTTAAATAAGATTCCTACTTACGGAATATCGTGTGTAAAGCTGGTCTTGAAACATCTACCCACAAACCAATGTTTTGGTTACGCCCTATATCTCCAGCGGTTTCTAATTCTTTATCTAAGCCCACGAACACCAAATTAGTGACACCATCAGCACAGCTTCATACAGTTGTCTCAGTTGTCACCAGTGTGGCAAATCTTAGACAGACCATTGCAGGTTTTCAATAGCGTGACAGATTCGTTGGCCAACTCACCAACACACTTTCCCAACTAACAGTGGCCAGATAGTGTCGTTTACACTGAAAGTGTTTTAAATCTGAGACAAAGCTCCATTCAATCGTTAAAAACATTCGTGACAAATCCTGAGTCAATTGTCAGCCTGATTGCTAATCTTGGACAATTGGGATAGATTTTTTATGTGGGGAAAGTTTCAGCATCGAAGTCAAAACCAACCGCTTCAATTATTTTAAACGCCCTAATCCGCGTCTGTAGAGTACATATTTTTCATTGATTTTTACAAAAATACGAGTAATTAGTTTATCCCTCAAATCATAATTTTCAAGTATCAATAAAAATCATTCTTAAAAATGCGTTTACCGTTTTTACCGTTAACTATAGTGCAATCAATTCTTATTTGGTTTCTCATAACATCAATTGAAAGACTTTTAATTGGGCTATGAATTAATGATGCTATCTAACAAAAAGGTTTACAAGGTCGACGTTAGGAAGTAACAAGACCAGTGTTTGGACCGTTCCCTTTCAAAACGTAAAACATTCCACTGGCGTGAAAACAAACAAAATACAAAAAATTAAATAAAAATATAAAACACGTAATAAAAAACATTTCAAACATTTTCATTATCAGTATATGGAAAAAGTTTGATTTTTTTATTTAATCAGCATTTTTATGCATAAGTAGTGGTGGGAAAATCTCCTAACATCCAGAACTAATTTGATACCTAATAGGTACAAACTAAATCCAAACAAATATTTAAAATTGATTGAAATATGGATTGTGTGATTATAGTTGACAAACAGAATTGAGAAAATTTTATGTTTGCTCGAATTCCGAAGTTAATAGTTAATTTCAAGTTATCAGACTCCACTGCGAGAGTATTGAACTCCAATTAATATCATGTCTACTGCAAAAAGTCAATCCTACTAAAAACAACGTACTTGTAAAGGCTCTAAATCTATTTCCATCGAAATTAGCATATGTATTCAGAATTTAGATGTTTAAACACTTCAATTTCCATTCACACGCTCACACTATAATAGCCATCAAAATTTTGCAAGCTCTTTCAACAAGATTGTATCGGTATTCAAAGGCTTGCAATTTCGAATATACCATAAGCATAAACCACATATTCACATTTAACTGACCTGTCTTGACCCGATTAAATAAACCACCAGTAACTAACAATTAAACGCGCATGCGTTGTACACTTCATAGCGCGGTGTAAACGTGACAATCACATTTCCTCCAATCAGAGGCGGGATCCACGGCGCGTGCGCAGTTTGCAGTTTGCGCAGTGTTTGATATACGTGAGACTCGCGCAGTCCCGCGTGGGAAGCCCTGGACTGATCCAAATGCCAAATCGTGGGGAACGTTTCGGCCCTTGAAGGGGAGAGGGTCTCCAGACCGGAAGCAAATAAAACATGTTCAAGGAACAATTGTTATTCAAGGTTTAGGCAGTAACCGGAGGATGAAGGGTATGGAAATCACAGCCGAGGAATTAAACGTTAATTGAATGCTAACAAGGTTTGCTGTGATCAGTGTGAGGTTGGTGTTTCCTTTAATTTTATGGGAAAACGGATATGTTAACAGTTACATTCTTTGTTTTCCCAAAAACTGAATAACCCATCTATAGTATTTGGAGTTACGAATATCGTTTGTACACTTAAACGTACAAAATGTCTATCTACATCACTAAACATTTATCAGAGTTTCTGTTATTGAATGAACGAAGTGAATTCTCATACATGACAAAATGCATCTCTTTGGGACGCAATAGCCTTAGAAATACTATGTATATCCAACTTGAAGTGTTGCACAAAGATTTTATAGCATAATATCTTGAGAATATCAGTTGTTGAAGAATATTTATTCTGTAATAATTATAAAATCTTAAAAAAACCATTTTAATTTTCCCCCACAAGAATAACATTAAGAGCTACCTTCTTCTTCTATTTTTTTGTTTACATTTTACAAGCAACAATTTTGTCGTATATTTGAGACACAGAGAACGACCAAAGTCTCTTGTTTCTTCTGTCCATGGAGTATACAGGTCTGCTTAAGAAATCTTTGAATCTTTCATTCTACGGTTTCTAAAAAAATAACAATTGGTCTACTAAAAGAAATGGGGAATTTAAAAGATATCCACATATGACATAAGTTTATTGAAATCGATGAAAATATATAGTTAATTTTTAGTTTTTAGTTAAGTTTTTACAAGTTGAAGTCGTTACAGTGTCGTGTCACGTGTCAGTCAGTGAGTCAGTCGACAGTCAGTGTCGTCAGTAGCCATGGTATGGTTGTTTTGTAGGTTATGTTATTGTTATTGTAAGACCAGTGACCACAGACGTTGGTAACTGAGTTGGAGCTATTCATTATGTTAATTTTCAATATTAAAATTACAGCTTAACTAGGTCTATTAGTAAGTTATTGCCTTTTCAAACATTTTTCTTTTTGTCGGATCTTGGTTGTCTGCTGTTATCCGGTAGGTAGGCCTAGGTAAGAGCTCTCTGAGTGATTGATGAAGGTTTAGGGGTTTGTTTTACTTTTAAGTCCATCTAGACCTACTCAGCCTCCCTAAGACTAATAAGCATGGTAAAATTCTCTTTGGGTAGGGTTTATTTCTTTAGTTAACTTACAGTTCCGCAGAGGACCTGCGAATGCAATTTATATCTTAATCGGTTGAAATGGATAAGTTAGTTTAAAACTCTCTTTAGGTACGGTAGGGTAAGTTAACTTAAGTTCCGCAAAGGACCTACGAATGCAATTTATATTTAATCGGTTGAAATGCATAAGTTAGTTTTAAGTTAAAACTCTCTTTGGGTAGGGTAAGTTAACTTTAAGTTCCGCAGAGGACCTGCGAATGCAATTTATATCGTAATCGGTTGAAATGGATAAGTTAGTTTAAAACTCTCTTTGGGTACGGTAGGGTAAGTTAACTTAAGTTCCGCAAAGGACCTACAAATGCAATTTATATTTAATCGGTTGAAATGCACTTATAACTTAGGCCTATCTTATTCGGTTGTAATATTGATAACTTTTGTAGCGATTATTATTTGGTTTAAAAACTTATATCGCTAAGTACCTACTAAAAATTGTTGCTGCACTTAAGTAAGTTAAAATATCTGTCCTACACTCATTCAAATGAATATATCAATTATTTCTTATGTAGGGCCTACCGGTACTTCATTTTATATATCAAGTTTGGTTAGCCTAACCTAATTAACCGAATAAAATAATCAATATACTTAGGCCTATTGATAATTTGCATTCGAATGAGTGTAGGACAGATGCTAAAGTGCAGCCAAAAATGTTCCCAATTTAAACATTGAATCGAGTTATAAACTGTATTGCTGTGTAAGTTTGTATTGCTGTTAAATTAATGTAAACATCTATCTGAGTTAAGTGAATTAGAGTTTTTATTGATGTTTTGTAAATGAAACTAGGCCTAACTTCACTAAGTAAGTAAAAAAACAAAATATATTTTATGAAAGTTAACTTAAAAATACAGAAACAATAACCAAAACTTATTGATATGATTAGTTATGAGACTAGACCTCATAAATCAACTTAGGGTTCCGAAATGTAGTAATTTCTTTCTTTTTTAGACATAAAAATTTACAAAAATGATCAAAAAGAAACAACTTTATTAGGCTATTTTAAGTTAAATGTTTTTGTTATCTTAAGCCTATTTTTGAAGCAAATTTCCCATTATACGGAATAAGCAAAATGCTGTAGTACTCATGGTAAGACCTGAGACATGCACCCGGACCGATTTGCTTTGTCATTCTGAGGTCCCTAGAGGCCAAAAACACCATTCGTTCGAATTAATTTTTATGTGTGTCCGTTAACACGATAACTCAAGGCAAAAATGATCCACTTTGATGAAATATGGTATGCATCTATTCGAACGAGTTCACGAACCAGCATGATCAAACTATGGGAACAGGGGTTATGGGGGTTTTATTGGGTGAAATTGGGGTTTTTCCTTTATTGACTCTGAAACATACAATTTTATTTACAAACAATTTAGTAGGCCTCTAAAGCGTTATTATGGGCATAAAGGTTACAGAGAAAATTTAAAAAACTAAATAAAAAATATTCATTAGGCCTACTCATGGAGAATAAACATACAAAAACACACTTTTTTAGTTTTACCGTACCCTCCCGATTGCAGCAAACCTAAGTAGACTCACTAAACCAATGTTATTTAAATAGGGAATAAGCCTACTGTAACATAATTGTGATATTTTAAGGAGCTATTTAAGAGTAAATCCAATCAGGCAAATGGAAATTCACTTAATCTGCAGGTTTTCTGCGGTGGGGGTTATTTAAATCATAGGCCTATGGGAAATAGTTATTTGGGAAATGTTTTGGCACTAGCTATAGGCGAGTATGGAAAGTATTTTGAGTGCATGAAAGGCAGTTTGCATACACATTACACATTATATATTTCCTACAGTAACTAGGCTATAAAGCATAAATGATTAGTCTTTCAATCATTGTGCCACACGTTTTTAGGTTCACAGAGGATACGCATCCGGTAACCGGACATAGATTAGGCGTCCGGCAGTGACGACACTGGGTTGTGGGGGCCCGGAACGCCATTTCCACAACGATACGATGTACTGCCATCGGTGTTCGTGGTGTAGTGGATAGAGTGCTCGGCTGATATGCAAGAGGTCCCTGGCTCGAATCCCATTGGTAACTTTAACTTTTTGTCAAAGATTTAGCTTAGAATGCAATTTTCTTCTTTTCTGTTCATCTTTAGTTAGAATTTTTGTCATTTATAATTGTATTTTATGAACAGAATTTTACCTTCATTAGATTTTTTCATTCTCAGCAAGTTTGGTTGGTTAGGTTATGTTATGACAGTAACTGCCGGATGCCTAATCCACGTCCGGTTACTGGACGCTTATCTTCTGCGTTTTATGTTATGTTAAATCAAATCCAAAAATTGAATGAAATGGGAAAAACATGCACGCTGCATTAGCTGATCGTAATCGCAATATTTTTAAGTGTTGCCCACTTATTTTCAAGCGTACACGCTGTTTTGTGTTGTTTGGTTGGAATAGGCTACTGGTGTGTGGCAACAAAAAAAGTGTGGCAAGTTAGATGTAGTAATCCTAAGCAGCTTTCTGTGCTATAATCAGAGCAAGGAAGGCAACTTTGTCAGGTGACTGTAGGAAAATTAAATTTGATGCAATATTAATATTGAACCGAATTATAACTTAATCGATTTAGGGTGTATTGATATTTAATCCAATGATAAGTATTGCAGATTCTCTGTGGAACTGTACCCTTCTCTTTGAATCCAATTTAATTTGGCTTTAGCATCGATAGTTGGAGCTTAATTTGGATTTAAACAATGCAGGCACTATCCTAACTGATTAAAAAGTTATAAGTTAAGTTGGGAAAATAGCATAGGTTAGGTATAGGGATCCCTTTATGGAACCTTACAGTAGGTGCAGGCTTTAAGCGTCCGTAATTCACCTAAGTTGATAAAAATTCATGTGACGAGAGTTACAAAAAAATTTACCACAGAATTCCACATTACCTATTTCTTGGTTTTAAACTGGCTTGTATCACCATGAATATATAGGCTACACAGCCTACATGTTTCATATTAAACTTGATCCTGATATTATTATACTGTAAGCTTACTGATGGATGGGGAAAAGAGAAAATGAGTCGTTTGCTGATTATTCCTGCTGGGTCTAAATAAGCGATTCTAAGTAGTACCTATTGTTAATTTTTAATAAGGGTTTGCATTGGATCAATGATGTACCTTTGCCGGATGAAGTTTAGCAAAAGAAATATCTGTTAATAGCCAATTGGTAAGATAACTTGCATAGGTCTAGGCTATTTTGTTTTTGTAGCCTAAATGGTAGGTCCTCGATAAGTTGTATGTAGCCTAATTGTGTTTCTTTAACATAATATGCCTTAGGCCTACTAAGCAACCATTTAATATATTCCATAATTAAATATGACCTTGCCCAGCCTGTGACAGGTCACACACTTCTAGGCATCAGTTTAGGTGAAAGAAATTCCCAACTTCTATTAGCAATTAAGGAATAACATAGATTGGCAATACCTGTACACAGCAATATCATAAGTAGTTGTGGTTGGCATAATTTTATGTAATGGGATAAATAATAGGCTACCATTATTGTAGTGGTGAACCTGTTAGGCCTAAGCCTACCATAGTGATAAAAAGATTAAACTTATTGATAGTAGCCTACCCTCATCTGAACCGTTTAGTCGAACAAATGAAACACCTGAACTTGTCGTCCAAGTTCTGGCGAACCCCAAACCCTGTGTGATCACTTTCCTAGCATTTTGCTTTAGCTTCACGCAAACGCTCGCTGGTAACTTTGAACATGGTTGATATTAGCAGCGGTTTTGCCAAACTCGCTTGCGAATCAGTGCTGTGTTTTGGGTGATCGCAGTTGCTGGCAATTCGTTATTGACAGTGAGAGTTAGCCAGGGGTGTCGTACAAAAAAAAACTTTGGGAGGGGGACACAATTTTAATTTTTCACATTAATTGTAATCACAGATTTCCCAACTATATTTCTCAGATTTCCCGACTGTAGGCCTATTACTCAGATTCCTCAAATAGCCCAATTAATATTAAGTTTTAACAGTACAGTAGACTCCCTCTTTTCCAGACACCTTTTAACCGGACTACACTCGACAGAAATGACATCTCTTTAACCGGACAATTTTTATCAGGACATTGGTTTAACCGGACTAGATCGGCAGGAAGTAGCCGGTACTGAAACGACTGTTCTCGTGGGAAAGATTTGAGAACAGTTATCACATGCTGAATACAATTTGCAAAATGCAATGCTCTCCTAAATTTAAGTTGAATATCACTGTAAACGGTCCGTTTTAATGAGTTTTTGGGGACGTCGGCTTAACCGGAAAACTCGTTATCCGGACTTGCCTCGGTCCCTAGGAGTTCGGATAAGAGGGAGTCTACTGTAAGGAGGATTTGTTACTACCGGTAACAGAAATGTTACTAATGAGAACTTTAACTAAAAGCTTTGAATTACTGTGTACTGTAGATATGTTACATACTGTAGTTATTAAATACGAAATTACCAACACTTTTTTACTTTAAGTTAATTATTAGTTAATTATTTACTTTACATAGGAGGGTAGATATCTGCTCAGTTGAAAATCTACCTTTTAGTCCACATTTTCAAACTCATAACTTCAAATACTCAAAATTCCAAACTTTTACACATTGAATAAGATTTACACTTTTATACAACTTTCAAAGATGATTTGGGCATAGTCAGTTGTGTGTTTTAAGTTATGTGAAAATGTCTGTAAAAGTTGAACTGATGTGGCCAACAGATATGGTAATTAAAAATCTAGGCCTAGAAGTTTTCAAAACATACGATTGTTAATGGGAAACGTGAAACGTCAAATGATAATTAACTTATTTTAAAAGAGAACTCAGACAACTTTAAACTATGAGTCGCCTAGGTTGCTAAATATCGGTGATATTCAGCGTAAATTTACAGGCTTTGCATGTTTCATAACCTTGTCTGATTTCTATATACGAGGCAGTATCAGTTGCAGTAGCTAAATTTTACTTTAGACATTTGCATGAACTTTAAATATTGGGCCTAATCAGGATCTTCTTTGCAATTTTTCTTAGTCCTATAGGTGTTTCCATTTCTTTCACAACACTCTCACACAACTCTTGAACACCCAACTGCAATATTAAACTCACATTACAACTTACTCCCTCTGGCAAAATGACACAAAATAAAATAGGAACAGGAAACATAGCCAACTCAATGGTAGACTAAAGCAAAAGCGCAATTTTCGTAGCTTTGTAGAAAAAGTTTGAGTACTTTCGTATTATACGGAGGCCACCCAAATACGGTGCGCTGCGGTGGTTATCTTAGGTTGGGTTATATCATAATTTTTTTACGACTAATCTGCCATCACTTAATTCATAACAAAACGTGAAAAGTCCTACAAAAAAAAAAAAAACAAATGTATGATAACCCAACCTAACCTAACCACCACAGTGCGCTGTAAAAATAGTGGCCTCTGTATAATACAAAATTACCTACCAAGCTATGAAATGTCACATCAATTGTAAAAATCAATAAAGTGGGACTGCTGGAAAAGGGATGTTACAGGTAAACCCATATTGTTCCCTGTAAGTTTATAGATTATTATAATTATTCCCTGTTATATTATTTATTATTAATATTATTATCATAATAATGATTATTAAGTTTTGGGGCCTATAAATTATTCAAAACAATTGTATGATTTTTTTTACGGAAAGTAAATAAAAGAATTGGGTCTGATTAGAAATCGGTCACCACTTACCATCTTTTTTGTATATTTACTGTCTTGTGAGTAACAGTATAAGCGTAGATATATGTTTTAAGTGTTATAAGACGTTTCTTTTATTTGCTTTCTGTAAATTTAATAACACGTACAATGCTGATCAAGAAGTTATGATTTTTTTGTTTGGTTCCTATGCTATTTGATAGGTGTGGCATTAGTGAATTTCCCATAGGCTATATAGGGAATTCCAATGCTGGTCACGCTGGGTACTTTAGAACAACATGTCGATGACAGCAGTTACGGCAATTGAGGTGGCGTTCCATTGCCGTAGGTTGTGATGGAGCGCGGCCTGGTGCTCTGCCAATCTAGCATTAGCTTCAGGCCAGTTTCTGGAATGCTGCGCTGCTCGTTGGAGTCAAATCCATATTCTCCTGAGTTACGTAATCTTAGTTGTCCAGCAGTAAACTGGGTTCGGCTGGCAGCAGGGGTAGAAATCATTAGCATCGAGTGGTCAAATGTTGAAGAAAGGGGGACGCATTGTCCAAGTGGCACAAAATTAGGGAATTCCAATGTGTCCCCAACAGTTTAATTTTTTATGTAACCCTGAAAAGTGGCCGGACAAATTCAGGACAGGTGCACTGAGGTGGCTTAGTGTGTTTCTGGAAGACGATAGACTGATGGTTGCTTGCAGAGTAGTCTTCAGAGACTCGCCAGTCCCCCATACGGTAGGCTAAGGCTTTCAATGCCAGAGAGATGTCAGGAACTGCCTCTCCATTCCCAGGGGGCAACAAACGGTGAAAACATCATCCGTGTTCCCACTCCACCTTGCAATGAAATTCTCGCAAACAGTGACGCCACCATCGATGTTCAGTATCTCATCCTCCAGAGTGTCAACCATCTGGCAGTACTCTGCAATGGGCTGGTTGGTTGTGAGGTTGCAGTGTAAAAAAATATACTTGATATTCAGAACCTACATATTCATGTATTGTCATCTAATGATAATGTAGAATATTAATCCAAAATATTTAAGTTTTATAAGTATCCCTCTCCTGTTAAACATTTTGTTTAGTCATTCACATAACAAAATTACCAGTAGGTTGCAGTATGATAATTATTTATAATTTTTGCGAATTTCCCCTATAGGGAATAAACTACTACCGTATGCCTCATGGTAAGACCTAGACCTGGGACCGATTTACTTTTTCGTTCTGAGGTCCCCAGAGGCTAACAACACCTGTTCAAATGCATATATATATATATATATGTGTCACTTAGTGCAATAACTCAAGCAAAAATGATCCAATTTTAAGAAAATTTTGTACAAACTCTAAACCTATGTTTATTTGAACGAGTTTGTGACCTAGCATGATCAGACTATGGGAATGGGGGTTTATATGGTAAGGTGTTTTATGGGGTAAAAGTTGGGTTTTCCCATTTTTGACCCTGAAACACAAAATTTCACAATTTCTTACCAGATCATTTTGTACAGCTTACAAGAGAAAATAAATTGAAGCGTTATTTTATGCCTAACGGTTTAACTTACGGAGATATTGTTCAAAGGTTTACAGAGATATTGGTTTTGTGTTACAGAGATAATAAAAAAAATTAAATTTAAAATTTCCATGTTATTCTTACGAAGAATAAATAAAGTGTTGTTTACTTGTTTATTGATATATTTTAATCAGATTTAGCAATTTTGTTTATTTCATACTAAGCTATGAACATTTCAATACAAAAACAAATGTGGTTTCATTTTCTGTATCAGCAAACCTAATTACTCATTAAAATAAAGTGATTTAAATCCTATACTCTAATATGAGCAATGTTTGCTTGTATGTATGTATGAAATTGAAAGTCACATTTTTTTTTACAATAGTCTTATGGGTTGCTAAGTAACCATGTTAGTTGAATTAAATAACAAGAAAAAATTAAACAAAAGTCTTGTAAGTTGTAGCATGTGTTTATAAAGGCATCTACCTACAGTATACTAAAAATTACGAAATACAGTACAAAAGGAAAAACATCACTTGTTACTATTGAGCAAAGATTATACTGAAGATTACTCGATACATTGTAGTAAAGGCTAGCAGTGCGGAGTGTGGGATCTGATATGACAATTAGATTAAGGTATCTGCAATCCTAAAATGCTATGGGAAAGGAGGGGAACAGGTCTATGAGATAGGAAGTGGTGAAGGAAGTAGTAAGGGCGAGCAGTCCGGAGTGTGGGAACTGTTTATGACGATTAGATTGTGGTATCTGCAATCCTAAAAAGCTATGGGAAGGGAGTAAAACAGGTCCGCTACGTAGAAAGTAGAAAAGGCGAGCAGTACGGAATGTGGGATCTGTTTATTATGATTAGATTAAGGTATCTGAAATCCTAAAATTATATGGTAAGGGAGAAAAACAGGTCCGCGATGTAGGAAGTGGTGAAGGAAGTAGTCAAGGCGAGCTATCCGGAGTGTGGGAACTGTTTATGACGAATAGATAAAAGTATCTGCAGTCTTAAAATGCTATAGAAAAGGAAGGAAACAGGTCCGCTACGTAGGAAGTGGTGATGGAAGTAGAAAAGGCAAGCAGTGTAGGAACTGGAAACCGTTTGTAACAGTTAGATTTATGTATCTGCAATACTGAAATCCTATGAGAAGGGATGGAAACATGTCCACAACCACAGAAAACGTACTACTATAACCCAGAATGCCAACCGCATGGTAAAAAGCATTAAGCGGTTTGAGAGAGCTTTGCCTGTCAATCCGTAGGCAGCGCCACCAGCGTTGCTATGCTATTGCATGGCAACGCTGGTGGCGCTGCCTACGGATTGACAGGCAAAGCTCTCTCAAACCGCTTAATGCTTTTTACCATGCGGTTGGCATTCTGGGTTATAGTAGTACGTTTTCTGTGCCACAACATAAGAAATGGTGAAAGAAGTAGTAAATGCTAGCAGTGCGGAGTGTGGGAAATGTTTATTACCATTAGATTAAGGTATTTGCAATCCTAAAATACTATGGTAAGGGAGTAAAACAGGTCCGCGACGTAGGAAGTGGTGAAGGAAGTAGTAAAGGCGAGCAGTCTGGAGTGTGGGAACTGTTTATGACAATTAGGTTAAGGTATCTACAATCCTAAAATACTATGGTAAGGGAGTAAAACAGGTCCGCTACATAGGAAGTAGTAAAGGTGAGCAGTCCGGAGTGTGGGAACTATTTATGACGATTAGAATAAGTATCTGCAATCTTAAAATGCTATGGGATGGGAGGAAAAAAGGTCCGCGACGTAGGAAGTGCTGAAGGAAGTAGTAATGGCGAGCAGTGTGGGAACTGGAAACCGTCTGTAACAGTTAGATTTATGTATCTGCAATACATAAATCCACTATGAGAATGGTACTCATATCCATCGGCTATGAGAATGGATGGAAACATGTCCATGACATAGGAAATGGCGAAAGAAGTAGTAAATACTAGCAGTGCGGAGTGTGGGAAATGTTTGTGGCTATTAGATTAATGTATTTAAAATACTAAAATGCTATGGAATAATATGAAAACAGGTCCACGAAGTAGGAAGTGGTGTAGAAAGTAGTAAAGTTTAGCATCGCTGAGTGTGGGAACCATTGTGTTAGTTAGATTAATGTATCATTCTGTAATACATAAATGCTATGAGAAGGGAAGGAAACAGGCCCATGACGTAGGAAATGGTAAAGGAAGTAGTAAGGCTAGCAGTGCAGAGTGTGGGAACTATGTGGCATTTGCAATAATGTATCTGAAATCCTAAAATGCTATGGGAAAGAAGTAGTAAGAGCGAGCATTGTGGAGTTTGAGATGGATTAATGTATCTGCAATACTAAGACTGCTTTCAGAGTAAACTAATGATTTTCCCCGAGCAAAGCTCGGTCCCCAGGTACTATGAAATAAATCTTACAATTGTAAGGGAATATTTTAGTAAAAATCCAGCTAGGTAAATGGAAATTCGCTTAGTTTGCAGGTTTGCTACAGCATTGGTATTTGAAAATGGTACAGCTCCTGGTGATAGATTGTGAAACCTATATTACTATTACTCAGCATATTAGAACAATTGCTGTTTTTGTAACACATTGAAATATTCTTTGATTATACATTGCAGAAACTGGGAATATTTACCTGTTCCCTTTGTGGATTTGATCAATATCAAACCTGCCTTATGACCTTGGACCAAGGTTGGCTTTGTCATAAACCATCCTGCTTAATCAGCTGATAATAATATGGTTATTGTTGGCAAATTGTTTGTATGTATGATATGGTCTTCGTTCATTCTCATACGTGACTTCGGAGCGTACTCCTAGTTTATAAATAGTTACATGAATGCCCATTCGTATCTATGATCTGCTGAGTGCATTCCTTGTTTAAGTAGCTATCCAACACTCGTTACGTGGTCTAGTCAAGGTTAAACAAAAACGAATGGGAAAGCAATAATTTATTCATGGTTTTCTATTGGTTTATCACCCCATCAATACTCTACGTACAAAACTTAAAGTTTCCTTGAAAATTGTTTAACAAGTGCCTATGAAATTGTTTAGTTTCATAAAAATGTATTTTATCTCTAGACAATAATATTATACATGTACGCTCGTATATCTATCGTACGTAAGCTTGAAAGTCCACACAGTTGTTTAGGATGAATTAATTATATTACACTTTCCTATTAAAAATTATTCAGTGATGGTGGAAACTAAATTATTATTATATCCATGTTTGCCTCCTGGATTGAATAATAATAATAATAATAGGTTAAATACCTTGTATACGTCCTCAATCCAAGTCGTCTTTTAAAATGACTATAGTTTCATAAACCGTTTCATAATGACTATAGTCAGTGTACCGGTCCGCACAATGATGTACAGTAATCACTTTTGTTTAGGCCGGCCAAAAAGTATAATTTTTCAATGTTACGTGTAAATATAAATGTTTCGTGTGTCAGTGTATGTGTACATGTGTACTTCAACTTTGACCAATGCTATAAACAGTAATTAACAAGACAGAAAATTTGACAATGGGGCTGTTGGCCCCGAAACTATAGTCATTTTAAAAGACGACTTGGATTGAGGACGTATACAAGGTATTTAACCTATTATTATTAAATTATTATTAATTCGAATCAGGTTTTGTAATCAACTTTGTCCCACTATAGTTCTAATGCGAACGCTTAAGCTACTTAACATTATGAACTCGATTTTCACACTCTTCTACACTATGGGACGAATGGAAGATGGTAATATATTTAGCTCAAATGAAATTATAAATAAGAAATAATTGTCAGCAACCTTTTGGTCATCAGGCTTTTTCTTTTGCTGAGATGCTGAGCCCACTGGTGTTGGCACAAGCGTTGCTGGTAGTCTGCTGCGTCTTCATCAATAATGGGAAAAAGGAGTTAAGGGACATTGTTTTCGGGTGGAGCCTTAAATAGACAGAAATCATCTGAAGGCCGTCATAGACCCCATCAGGAAGAGAGTATTTGGGATGTAGGGGAGGTCTGCTGATGGGGAGGGAGTGGTAATGTGCGGTAATGTGCGGCCAGGTGTCTTGGCGCCCTAAGACCGCTAGGAT
Source organism: Macrosteles quadrilineatus (assembly GCF_028750875.1). Taxonomy (NCBI): domain Eukaryota; kingdom Metazoa; phylum Arthropoda; class Insecta; order Hemiptera; family Cicadellidae; genus Macrosteles; species Macrosteles quadrilineatus. The sequence continues at coordinate 102,681,904 of NW_026542602.1, read as the reverse complement.
TGTTGAAACGGATACGAATCAGACAGTCACTCGGTAAAGTTTTGAAAAGGTGATCTGGACGGATGTGTAGCGTGATTTTCCTGAAAATTGTGAGCCAATTTTCCCATGGGTTTGGTTTTACCAGCTGTACATGCTGGCGCAGTGTTGCAAGATGTACCCTCTCTCATACCTTTTCTTATTGTTTTCTGCAGATGCTGAAGCCGCTGGTGCTGGTAGGAGCGACGCTGACGGTCTGCTGCGCCATCATCGTCCACGACCCTCCGGAGCAGCTCTACGACTGGTACTACGCTGGTCCCGAGTTCGGGTTCATCCCCGTAGCTAGGGTACGCCCTGTGTACTCCGTCGCAAGAGCCATCCTCCCTGGCAGAGAGCACGAACCTGACACATATGACCTACACGGCCTCTACCATCCATGACGATAACCTTGTATTGTAATTTATTTCTTATCTATTTTGATTTATGTTTTATGAAGTCTTTGAACAATCCTATAGCCATATTACCAGAGTAAGAAGATGAAAAATATTATATTTGATTTTCACTAATGTTGTAAATTGTGACGTTTTATATTTTGTGAGTTTAGAACCTATTTTCGTATTTTTTGTCCCTCTAAATTAACTGGAATTAATGTTTAATACGTCTTTATATTGACTGAAGTTTCTATTCTCGTCAGATGGCAGGCTATATCAAAACTGTATTACTGATGTTGAATACCAGACAAATTGGGATGGAAGTATTTCACTTTTAAATCAGATATCCCACACAGATCACACATAATATATTTAATTTAGTGTTAAAATATTTATCTAACTTTATAGCCTTGTATAAGTGATTTTGCAAAGGAGATCATTAAATTCCTTTGAATTTCTGATCCCATCACATAGCTATTAATTAAGTACTAACTATTTGTTTACATGCAAATAATTTATTGTGGTACTGTATCATAAGGCTTTTTACTGCATTTGTACCATCACGTTGTGAACAGTATAAATATATTGCTGGCTTCTTAAACACTGAAAACAAAAGTGAAATTTGACTCCATTACTTTAAGATATAATTAATTAATATAATGTAAAAATGTATTATTTGTAAATATACTTTTTATTTATAATGGATGTTATTATTCCCCTTCCTTATCGCTTTTTAAATCAGATGCAATGTTTTATAGCGTATCAAACTTAATTCAAATCTACTCCTATATTAATAACGTTTAAGGATTAAAATCTTAAGTCTTTACATTTTAAATATTATAGTATAGCCAAAAATGCTCATAATTAGAAATCAAGGCCCAAATTTGTTAACGAATACTACTCATTTACCAACATGCTAACAGCTGTTCTAGTTTCATAACCTCAGATACAAAACAATAGTCAAAACTGCTTGTGAAGGTTATCAACGACATTAACCTTCTGATAATGATCGATTACTGATAAAATCTGAACGTAACTTGGTTAGTTATTCTCTTTATGGATGTTTACACAACAAACCAGGTGATAGCATCACTCACGCCTGGCCTTGGAGTAGAGCATGTGCAGAAAACTACATGTAACTTGCGCAGAGAGCCACAATTGACATGCGCGGTAACGATCAGCTGAATTAGTGAATTGCCTAGTAAACAATCAGCTGGTCATTGTTATTTATTGACTAGTAATCAGAAATGTAACAAACACTTCTCGATGTTAGATGCGCAATGATTCTTCTGTAGTACAGTACTTTAGATAAATCAGCCTGTACAACCTGTCTTTATGTGGTTTAAACTGCGAGAACTTGGCTTGTGATCAAATATATAAATGTGCAACTCTTGATGGAATAGATGTTTACATAATGTAATACAAGTAGGCCAGTTGATCCATGGATCGAATACATTAAGTGGGACACGACAAAAGCTGTTTTTATAAAAAAAAACAGTATTTTAATTTTTTTGTTTGAAATTTTCGAACGTAGCTTATTTGTTACCTTTATGTAAATGGTTGATTTTCATACATAAATAAATCAAATATTTTGTATGGTAAATGGCAATAAAATACTATATAACCATAAAAAATCCTACGTCCTTGAAAACTGAAAATATACATATTTATTATATGATTTCAAAGAAAATTTAAGTGAGAGAATCAAAGACTATTTCCTATTTTCATATAATTGCCAACATTAATTGCTTCAGTTGATTACAGAAATAGGCCCTTAAAAATATACATAAATAGTAAATTATAATGTAAAGTGTTAATTTTAGAGTTTAATGTTGTTTTGGCATTTATTTTTTGAGGATTTTAGGGATTTTATATCTTCTTACTCCAACACTCTATTTCCTAGTATTGATAACCTAAAATGAGTAAACAATGACCATCTCTGTGGTATTGTCTCGTTATACTCTGCTGTATGTTAACAGTGTACACAAGTCAGGAAAAAGAGATAAATGTACTGATGTGCTTTATTCATTAGGCAGAGCTTAGTTAAATGAATAATTCCATTGATTACTGTAATTGTTTATAGTTCAAAAAATTAACAACACGATTAACGATAATTCTTTTGTATTATCCCTATCCGATACCAAAGTTGGACCATGTGCATTAGAGTTTTAGTGGTTATGAGTGTGTTTATGTTTTTTGGCCTACATAATCATTGCAAAGTCATAACCACTTATTTCTACTCTGCGATAAATGATTATTGTTGACTTGTGACTAAATTTTGGTGGAATTCCTAAAAAAAAAGAATATGAACTTTCGTTAAAACGACATTTTATATATTTCATTGCAGTATTAAATTGCATGTGTTATTATTGCAATGGAACAGTAGACTCTTAAGTTCATTCTTTGCTAAATGTGCACAGACTAGGAAGTAAGACAGTTCATATTGTCACTACAGTTCATATTGTCAGGTGGCAAAACGTTCTTGTAAAACGGTAAAATGATTGTTTGCCTATCTCACGCCCAGACACACTCATACTTTCAAACAAACAAACGACAACATCCCAATACGGTACACATATAGTGTGTAAATTAAGTCTTGTTAACTCCGCTAATAGGGTAGGGGGTAGCGGGTGACATTTTTTAAATAGCAACCCCTATTGAGTGACCCCCATTTTGAAGGGTTTGTCAAAAGAGAAACAATGACACAAATTCGATGTGAATATCTCACCCCTAGCCAAAATGGCGAGTAATCCAAAATGGGTGCTTTTTCAAATAAATCAAATTTTGGAACACCTACCATTTAGGATAGGAGTGAAATATCAACCTCGGGTTTGCGTCATTGTTTTTCTTCATAAAACATAAGTAACCCCCTACCCCCTACCCTGTTAGAGTGGGTTACAAAATATTTTTGTTGTAAAAAGTTACGGAACCTTTTTTAACAATCAACCCCACAAACAGAATATTTGTATCCATTTCGGTTTAAATACCCCCGCCGCAGCAAACCTGACGCCTAAGCGAATTTCCATTTGGCTGAATTGATTTTCAATTGATCTATTTAAATAACATTAGGTTTAACGAGTACCTAGGTTTGCTGCTACAAGGAAACTAATAAAGTGTGTGTTTTAAGTAAAATAATTATTGCTTAGTATAAAATGAATATATTTGCCAAGTTTGATCAAAAGATATCCATAAACAAGCAAACTAAACATTTTACAATATTCTCCATAAGAATAACATGGGAATTTTAAATTTACCATTTTTTTAGTTTTATCCGTAACCAATAACCGTACCAAAACACTTTGATATACTGAATTGTTTGTTTTTTTAAGCTCTTTAAGAAGGTTTAGAGAAAAATTGGGAAATTTTGTGTTTTGAGGGTCAAAAGTGAGAAAACCCAATTTTTACCCCATAAAACCCCCCATAAAACCCTGTTTCCATGGTCCGATCATGCTGGATCGCGAACTCATTCAAGTTTATCCCGCCTTACACCTTCAAACACATATATATATATATATATATATATATATACATATATAAAAATTTGAACGAGTGGTGTTTTTGGCCTCTGGGGACATCAAAATGAAAAAGTAAATTTGTCCCAGGCCTAAGTCTTACCATGAGACCTACGGTAATAGCTACTTCCCTATAGGGAAATTCGCTAAAAATACAGATTTGTTTTAAGACTCAATTTACACACTGTATTTCTTAACACATTCTTCTTTCTTTCAACGTTTACGAGCTTTTCTGGGCTATCTTAACAAACTTTTATCACGCAGTAAAACACCATAGTAATCATTGGGAAACTGTGGACGGGTTGCTGCCAGCGCGGGAAATTATCAGTTTTGGTTCCGGATATCGACAGTCGAATTATGAGCTGTGAATAATCAGCTGATTGAGGATATTACATCCTCGTACGTGTAAATGCAGAACAGGTTATTGTTGCTTCACAACAGCTGATTTGCTAATTGGCAACTGCATGAGTTGCAACGGAACGTTTCAGAATGCATAGAAACTCGAATCAGTTGTAAGTTGCTATGCATTGTGTCATGTGATGCAATCACATTCGGTTTTTAACATGAGCAAGCAGCCATCTATCTATATATATAATACGCTAAGCCGATTTTTGTAAACAGAACTCCTCCCACATTTTTGGACCGATTTTGATGATTAAAGTGTCAAAAAAATGGCCCTGATCTGTAGTTTTGCAAAGTGCTTTTAGATTTTTGATATCTTCAGTAGTTCTGGCAGGATCTTCCATTAAAGTTGGGTTTTCTCCCAAAAGAAATCTAAATATCTAATTGGAAACTTTGTCTCCACTAATTTGAGGGAACGGCTGGGCGTACAAACTTGGTAGAGGTGTCCAAAGAAAGGTCTTGGTCTGTAGATGAGTTATCAAAAGAAAAACGAAGTAAATTCACTTATGCCTCTGCCCCAGAAGCCTTTAAAGATTCCTCCACAGATTTGTTTACATTTTGGCCATGTGGATAATACTTTTTTATGAAACAGCTGTTAATTTTAAAATTGTATTTTAAACAACACACATTTATTGGGAGTTACTAAATTGTCCAAAATAAGTATTTGCAATGTTATTTTCTGATTTTAAAATTTACTTTGTTCTGCATCGTGTTATGTTTTGCAATATAACGTTCAATTACGAAATCATTGGACAATCTTAATATTACACTAACTCTTAAAATGATTTCTTATAGAATTATCTTATTTATCTATTGTACTGGTTGGTGTCTACCTTTTTGACCACTTTTGTCTATTTTGTCATATTATTTAAGACGGATCATCATAGGTTTATGAGATTATTTCCATACATGTTTTCAATTATTGGAAAAAAATTCGATTGTGCAATAAAATACAAAATAATACAAGTGCAGAAGGGCACATTGCCCATATAAGCCGTATTCATTTGCAGAAGAAGTTCATTGTGTTGTGCTCTTATTGTGTCTAATAACATCCAAACACAGAAACCTTGCCTAAAATAGTACCTATATCTTGACAGATGTTTTGCAGTGGCCTATTACGGACCATGGCCCACTTGGTTGGCCTTAAGTGAGATTTGTGAAAATAACACTACACTTTGACTGTAGAACAAATTTCACAAAGACCATTTTAGCAGTTACTGTCATAACAGAAAGGTCGTGTTCCTTTTTAACTAGATATCCTCATCCTTTCTAAGATACGTTGATTAACAACAATTCATGTAAACCTCACTTTTTACGTAACAATTTACAGTATTTGCTTTTTGTAAATGCAGCATTGCGTTGTAATTTGCATTATTTGTGGTCAATGAAGCCGCATGACCATATGAACGAGGCCCCTCATTTCAAGAATTAAAAGCCAGTTTCACTACAAGTATATTCCACTACACCTAACATTCCGAAGATATATTATATTGAACACTTTATGTAATTCAATTGATAAGGCTTAGACAACTGACATCCGCATGTCATGGAAGTTATGCTAAAAAAATATTATTGCTAAATATAGAGGGTTATTCGTTGGCACAGAAGTACGGTATGATGACCGACGTGACGAAGCAAAAATAAAACTTAGGCCTACGGAGCTAGGGTAGGCCTCCCTTTGAAGTAAGACCGTGCCTTCTCAACAAACAGAATACGATTTGAATACCATTTTAAGATTCTTCCAAAAACATTCTTTATATTATATTCATCTAAAAGAAGATAAACCAGTTAACATAGGAACAATAACTTCTATGACGAATGGTACTGTATAAGAAATATGTTATTCATTGAAAGATCAACCCTATTTTGTAACTAACGCAATAGTCATTATTGTTTCTACACTTTTTAATTACTTATTAAACAATGCTCACATTTTTAATAATTTCACTCTTTTTGTCGCAGTTAGAATTGTCGTAAGCCTTTAAGGCAACCGTCGATTTCGACGGGTTTCACCTAGTACTGTTTAGAATATTCGCAAAACCTTAATAAGTCAGTTTCTACAGAACACATCTTAAGTTGTTGGGTAAATTTCGTGTTTATGTATTTCATACTACAGTACATATGAAATTAATCATGCCTGTCTTCTGCAACATACAAGCTATCATGAAATTATTCATATAATATTTAATAAGTTCGTTATGCATAAGGGTATACACTCCATACAGTTTTATTTATCTCTATTCAAGAGTAAAATGACAGGAGAGACCTTTTAAATAGAATACACAACACCATTGAATGAACTAATGCCAATTATTACTCTTAGCTTGAGCACACCATGAGCACACCAATATAAGAAACTATACATGAAGTATTTGGAATTGCATCAGAATCAATTTAAATTAAAAGTAAGTATTTCTTTCGGACTTTTCTGATGCATGTTATTAATCCTGGGTATTAAGAATAAGATCTTTGGGTTTGTGACAAGTAGAAAAACCTGCTTTTTTTTATTTATTAGGTCATTTGATCATTTTCTGATTGGTTAGGTATGCTTTTTAGCTCACTTTGTCATTACCATAAAACTATAAAGCTATGCACGAGTATTTAATCGGCAGAAATTAATGGTACATATCAGACTAAATTTAAAATGACATCATCACAGCATCTAAACTCAAATCTTCATTTGAGTACATCATTGATATGGTCATCCTTACGTATGAGAATGTAACACCAGGATGTGTGCAACATGATAATGTAGTGGAGTTTTTTTCCTTGGACGCTAGGCACTAACCTTGGATCATTTTTCACATTACTTCAGGCTAGACCAAGGGGCTGTGTCCGGTTGCGTTATTATCACTTAGATTAGTGGTTTGGCGGGATTTGAACCCCCACAATCTACCAATACACCACCTCGCTCCTATACGTATATTGATAAGTATGGTCGCCATTTCAAAGTAAAGTGTTAAAGTACTAAGCAAAGGACAAAAATAAAAGTTTGTCCTCACACTTGCTTGTTTTAAACTATAGGATAGGATAGGGTACAGTTATCTGAATAGCTTGGTTTCGAATATCACCAGCTGTTTATACAGGATATTTTATTATTTCCCTATTTACAGACATCGCATCTCCAATCATGTAAGTACCGTGAGAACATAAGTTACTCACCTACAGTGACAGTAGACAGTACTGTTCTCATTGTAGTCTCCCACACTCCACACTTACCCCTAGGTCCTGGAGAATGTCCCCATGTCCTCTACACCTCTACAGCCGTGCCTCTCAGTCACGCTCCGCCATAGAGTACCTTGGACTGGACACTCACTACAGTGACAGTAGACAGTACTGTTCTCATTGTAGTCTCCCACACTCCACACTTACCCCTAGGTCCTGGAGAATGTCCCCATGTCCTCTACACCTCTACAGCCGTGCCTCTCAGTCACGCTCCGCCATAGAGTACCTTGGACTGGACACTCACTACAGTGACAGTAGACAGTACTGTTCTCATTGTAGTCTCCCACACTCCACACTTACCCCTAGGTCCTGGAGAATGTCCCCATGTCCTCTACACCTCTACAGCCGTGCCTCTCAGTCACGCTCCGCCATAGAGTACCTTGGACTGGACACTCACTACAGTGACAGTAGACAGTACTGTTCTCATTGTAGTCTCCCACACTCCACACTTACCCCTAGGTCCTGGAGAATGTCCACATGTCCTCTACACCTCTACAGTCGTGCCTCTCAGTCACGCTCCGCCATAGAGTACCTTGGACTGGACACTCACTACAGTGACAGTAGACAGTACTGTTCTCATTGTAGTCTCCCACACTCCACACTTACCCCTAGGTCCTGGAGAATGTCCCCATGTCCTCTACACCTCTACAGTCGTGCCTCTCAGTCACGCTCCGCCATAGAGTACCTTGGACTGGACACTCACTACAGTAGACAGTAGACAGTACTGTTCTCATTGTAGTCTCCCACACTCCACACTTACCCCTAGGTCCTGGAGAATGTCCCCATGTCCTCTACACCTCTACGGTCGTGCCTCTCAGTCACGCTCCGCCATAGAGTACCTTGGACTGGACACTCACTACAGTAGACAGTAGACAGTACTGTTCTCATTGTAGTCTCCCACACTCCACACTTACCCCTAGGACCTGGAGAATGTCCCCATGTCCTCTACACCTCTACAGTCGTGCCTCTCAGTCACGCTCCGCCATAGAGTACCTTGGACTGGACACTCACTACAGTAGACAGTAGACAGTACTGTTCTCATTGTAGTCTCCCACACTCCACACTTACCCCTAGGTCCTGGAGAATGTCCCCATGTCCTCTACACCTCTACAGTCGTGCCTCTCAGTCACGCTCCGCCATAGAGTACCTTGGACTGGACACTCACTACAGTGACAGTAGACAGTACTGTTCTCATTATAGTCTCCCACACTCCACACTTACCCCTAGGTCCTGGAGAATGTCCCCATGTCCTCTACACCTCTACAGTCGTGCCTCTCAGTCACGCTCCGCCATAGAGTACCTTGGACTGGACACTCACTACAGTGACAGTAGACAGTACTGTTCTCATTATAGTCTCCCACACTCCACACTTACCCCTAGGTCCTGGAGAATGTCCCCATGTCCTCTACACCTCTACGGTCGTGCCTCTCAGTCACGCTCCGCCATAGAGTACCTTGGACTGGACACTCACTACAGTGACAGTAGACAGTACTGTTCTCATTGTAGTCTCCCACACTCCACACTTACCCCTAGGTCCTGGAGAATGTCCCCATGTCCTCTACACCTCTACGGTCGTGCCTCTCAGTCACGCTCCGCCATAGAGTACCTTGGACTGGACACTCACTACAGTGACAGTAGACAGTACTGTTCTCATTATAGTCTCCCACACTCCACACTTACCCCTAGGTCCTGGAGAATGTCCCCATGTCCTCTACACCTCTACGGTCGTGCCTCTCAGTCACGCTCTGTACCTTGGACTGGACACTCACTACAGTCGGTTCTGAGAGGAGGCGTTTTCGATAAGACACGACAATTAAATGCTCCCGGTACGACAGTTCTTCGGGCTATTAAAATGTTTGATGCTACATACAATCAAAACAATCAATCTCATTGAGTACTTGAATACTGTTCTGAAGATCACAAAAGTGTTTCTTCAATTAACAACCAGTCCATGAGCGAAAAACATACAAAGTTAACTATACCGTATATGTAAAAATAACATTTAAGACAACCTCAGTATTTATTAATTAAATACCTAGAAAATATGTTTCATATATTTTTAAGCCAATCTTTGTGTCTTAAGGCCGGGCGCACACTGATGCAGCGTTTCGCCTGAAACAAGTGTTGCGAGGCAAAATGTTTCGCTGGGTACGAGCTCCCCATGTATTTAATGGGACGCCACACACCGAGGCGCATCGCAACCATAGATATACAGGGTGTTGAAAATGTCTGGAACCAGCATTATATCTGGTGAGTGGTTAAAGAAATACAACTGATATTTTGTGTACGGATATACTATGGTTTTACCTATCTTTTGGTGCCTTATGACATTTTTTACCACTTATAGGGAACGTCCTGTGGAGGATGCAGTAAAAAGTTTTAATGGAAGCCTATAGTAAATGATACATCATTTAAAAGGCCATTTTTTTCTGAGTAAGGAGCCACAAGTTTCATCTCAAAAGGACCACCCTAGCGAAAATGGTGACTGTTTGAAGTTTTTGAAAATAATTGAGTTTTAAATTTCAAACAGTCGCCATTTTTGCTAGGGTGGTCCTTTTGAGATGAAACTTGTGGCTCCTTACTCAGAAAAAAATGGCCTTTAAAATGATGTATCATTTACCATAGGCTTCCATTAAAACTTTTTACTGCATCCTCCACAGGACGTTCCCTATAAGTGGGTTTTTAAATTTCAAACAGTCGCCATTTTTGCTAGGGTGGTCCTTTTGAGATGAAACTTGTGGCTCCTTACTCAGAAAAAATTTGCCTTTAAAATGATGTATCATTTACCATAGGCTTCAATTAAAACTTTTTACTGCATCCTCTACGGGACGTTCCCTATAAATGGTAAAAAATGTCATAAGGCACCAAAAGATAGGTAAAACCATAGTATATCCGTACACAAAATATCAGTTGTATTTCTTTAACCACTCACGAGATATAATGTTGGTTCCAGACATTTTCAACACCCTGTATAATAAAACACTGTTGATACACATTTTTTATAGATATATAATAACGTGTTGTTATTATATATCTATGATCGCAACCCTTTGAAACATTTGATCATCTGCTCGACGAATGGATCCCATACAGCACGATGTTTGATGTTTCAAGGAGAAAAACGTTATGCACATGCGCCAAATCCCTTCCAATAGCTAGTAGCTTTCAAAATTCAATTGACCGTTTGTTGTTGAAAAATAACTCTTCTTTGAAAATTGAATTTTGAAGTTTCGTTAAAACGTAACATTTATATTTTGAATTTCCATTGAACAACATTGTTGTTTAATTTTTCTTGCTACAACTTTGGTAGTCATACAGCCCATGCTAAGTAGTAAAATAATTAAGAAATTAGCAAGGTTACTCAGTTCATGAATCATTATTTATATAACCATCACAACATTATCTAATAATAATTTCTTACGGTATTTAAGATCCTTCTATAAAATAGTATAAAGCTGTCTATCAACAGATTGATTGGGTGAACCCAATGTTGTCTTCCTATTTAGTCCAGTATTTTGCAAACACTGACATACAGCAATAGCTATGTTGACTTCCTCGTCACTTTTATGTTAAAACAATACTGTAGTGAACACCAGTAAACATAATATTTATTCTAATATTTCTTTTCTAAATTTTGCTTGAAGCCAAATGCTGAATCATGCTTGAACCTCCCCCCCCCCCCGCACACTGGAGAAGCAAATAAACAAAACTCTTCAAGCAAATCGTTGTGCAAACTTTTGCTTCAGGTATAATACTGGATCAGTGTGCGCCAAGCCTAAGTACACAGAAAATTTCGGTACCGAGGTTCTTGGTTCATTTAGATGAAATACAAAAGTAAAACAACACATTTTTACAGATTTGTCAATAACGGTAATTTTTTAGGAAGTGTACCGGGAAGTTTAGCATCTTTATCATGAAGGGTGGATTTTCCTACATAAATTATCAGGATAAAATACTGATGTGTAGATGAAGCATTACCTTTCGAGTTTTCACAGAGTAGCTAATGAAATATTATTGTATTTCCTCTGAATATATTTAAGTACATCTTACAAATTTAACTCCTTCCAAATTTGGGTCATATTTGATTAGTAAGCCCTACACAAATCTGTGTCAGTAATAACAATTTCAATATTAACACCGCTCATCTACTGAGATCACTTGCCTCAACCCAATGAGCTGAGCTCTCGAGAAACCCAAGTGATTGTTATGCGTCTAGAAACCGTCATTTGACTGCGTATGAAGATTTATATGAGGGAAAGCAACAAGAGAGATCTCAAAGCGATGATGTAGTCACTTGTGTGTTGATTAGTGGCGATTTACTGGTTTGCTGAGGTATCTGTGATTTTGCTGCGTAACAGTTACTGCTTGGTAACAGTTACAGTGCTCCTGGTGACTTGCGAGATTCCTGTTATATATGACTATAATGAGCACAGGGTGAACCGTGGTGGGGTAAAAAAACACAAAACAAAACGTAAACATATAATAAGAGCTTAATTGATTTTATGTAAATAGGATTTTTTTGGGAACTCTCATAATGTACGCAAATTGTTAGATGGTGTTTAATTTTGTGTTATAACTTAGAAATTACGGCCCCAATGGCTAAACAAAATTTATTTTCGAGATTAACCCTGATAAGAACTAGCTACCGTTAATTTCCATGTAACGAAAGGTAACATTACGCAAAACATTATCCTGCTGATTCTAGATTATACGAGATATTATGTGGACAGTTGTAATAATGTAATGTTTGTAATTGTAAAGATCTTGTGTTGAAAATTAACAATAAATTGCACTCATTTGCGGAGATGTGATTTCTAGTACATAACGTGTTAAGTATCTTATTTCGTGCTAAATTAGGTATCTAAGAATAGTTGTAAGATCAGTCGATGCCAGTGAAGTACCTAGTACTAAAGAACCTGACTCCTGATCAACTTGTGAACAATTTTCCAATGTCAGACAATGATAAGCGAAATCCAACTCCGCAATATGATGAATGTATGTCTATTACATGGAATTTCGTATGTTATGGCTCTCAGAAGTACCAAATATCTCATAAGAAAGGCAAAATGTAAAGCCTAGTATTATTACTACCTCTTTCTACAAGAACGTTGTGTTAAACCTTAAAACCACTTAAAAACTAAGTGAGGCCAACAACAAACTGTCATAAAACCAAGCTGACCACTGGTCGTGTCTAGGTGATCCACTAGTTTTGCAATTGACAAAAAGCAATTGCGCAAGTTGCAGCAGACAGTTGCAAAAACTCGGCGCAACTTGAGCCTCGGCCCATGGGAGACCAAGAGCAATCGATTGCGCAATGCGCAACACGACCGACACGTTGCCGTCACGTTAGACGTACGTTATTGTCACGTTTTTGTGGCCTACATCGGAACATGAGTCGATGGACAAGCTCACTCTCAAACTGTGAAACGTCGTTTTTGCTAAATAATTCTAACGTGCCCTTTGTCAGAAAAAGCCTTTCCTGGTTTACATAATCTATTGTTTTGGTAATATAGGTTGTAGCAGCTTGGCCTTACTGTTATGAGGTAGGTGGATAGTCACGTTTTTAGGATTCTGTTGCTATGCGTGATTATGTAAAAATTTTATAAATGTAGTCTGATGTTCAAAATTGTGTTTTATACTGTCCTAACAACTCGGATTGCTAATAGTTTTGAGTTCGGATGACAACAAACTCAGATTAGACCTAGTAATAAAATAGATGTCTACAGATTCGGAATGCAATGGAATCACTTCACCACCAAATGGGATCTTTACGATTCAAATTCTTCTGCTCAACATAACTATTATTTCGGAACACTGTCAATTATTTATTTTACTACTAATTTAAATCACTGGCATTTTTAATACCTACAATCTCGAATATTATTAAAGACTCTCATCATGAATACTGATCTTAGCCAATTCAGTTTTATTATTGCAATGGATTCACATGACTAATATTTCAGGTCTCCACCAACTCAGATTCCTACCGATTCGTATTTTGACAGGGATCAGTACTTACATAAATAAAAAATACCCCCTTAGTCGATTTTCTATCCTTATGGAACAGCTAAAGCAAATTTTATTGTTAGTTCTGTCCGGTGTACTTTAGAGTTGTGTTTTGTTTACAATTTGTTTCTATTATTTTAGGGTTAGTTTCTCATGATTTTTGCCTCACTGTTTGGTTATATAGCTATTGGAAAAGTTATTGTTTATGATTAGATAGTTTTATTTGGCTGAACGATGTTTTAAATTACTGAAATAGCAAGAATCAAATTGTAAACAAAACATTAGGCAGAACTAACAATAAAATTGGCTTCAGCTGTTCCATAAGGATGGAGTATGTTTTATGAGTATGTTATGTCCAAAATGTTAGTTTTATTTAATTACCAGATGTTTAATTATTGATACTATTTATGTCTTCATTCTCCATGTTTCTTTTATTAAAAACAGTTCACTACTTTTTGTTTAGTCCAATATTTATTTTGTTAGTACTCATAAAATACTTATTAACACACGGTCATCTTGACCAACGTGATTTGGACCACTAGCAATTTATATTAAAACCACATAGACTACAATGAAACTTGTAAAAATGTGAAAAAGATAAGAAAGAAAAGAATCGTCGTTTTGTATACATCCCTCACCTTTAAAATGCCTTCATACACATTGATTTGATTAAAATTGCTTACCAAGTGTGAAATTGATTCAACAGTGCTAACTCAAAATAAGGTGTGAAACAACCTTTTGCTTTCACAAAGTATAATTACTACAACTCTATTATCGTGTCCAAGGTTACCTTTTGGTTCTAGTTTTCAGAAAACATTGTTATTACGGGGACATGGACATATGTTGTGCCTATTTATTGCAACACTTCTGATATTATTCCCGCCATCACAAATCCACACCCACACGAATTAATTTTGTAGCCGCGAATTGACCTTTGAAATAATCTGCATTGTAACACATCTGTGTCAAGGTATACATACAAGTAGTTTTTAACCGAATCAATTTTTATGTTTATTTTCCTTTGATTTTATTGACACACTGAGCTAAAATAGGTTAGAACTAACTAATTTCAGTTTGTTGATTTTTCCGTATTCAATTTATTAAATTATGGACCAAAGTAAACTAGGATTGCTTTCACATCAGTGAAGCCAGTTGAGCGGAGCAATCACGTTTCATGAGTTTTAATAAAGCAATAAATAAAAAAATTATAGATATAATACAAAATACAACGATTTTGGCAATTTAACTTATCAGTTTATCTCAAAACCATTAATATCTATAACAAGTTTCATAAGTAAATATGTGGACATTACATACATATAGTTTGTATCGGTATTTTTTCTGTGTTTGCCTGCTAATGTCATCTGGCGGACCTCCTGTACTGGTTGAACCCGACCTTGGACCTAAACTAATCGACATTTTCTCAATCTTGGCCAGATTTTGCAGTTCAGGCAGAAATAATCCTGCATGGATCCATACGATTAGCAGATGTGACTTTTTAAAGACCTGCCTACTTTGAGAGAATCGCACAAATAGTTGTCACCATACCTTATGAGGTTTGTTTTCTTAAATGTTGTACTTTTAACATAATTATGAAAAGCCGTTTTCAAGAAAGTATTCTACATTAAACTTTTTATAGTACTGTAGTTCGTGCGTTATCGGGCGTTTATTGCTCGTCTTCATTTTCTACAAATATCAGGCAGTTTTTGAGTATGCATTCGGAAATGTTCCTTAATATGACACTCTTATGTAAAACGAAAACGCAAAAGATGCTTTATTCTTCTTATATACACCAAATCGTTGCCAACACAACAATCAATACAACAAGTGCGATGCCAATACGATTATATGATCAAAAATGTTTCAAAGAAAATAATAAGAAACCATGTTCATAATAGCCTATGTAGATACAAATATTTATTTGAGAATAAATATTTATTTAAAACTGCAGGATAAATTTAATAAATAAATGTATCAAACCAGAATAAATCTGGGTTTTTATTCCCAATAACATAAGATAAATGTTATTTTTTATAACCTTATTGAGCGACGTAAACAAAATCCGTAAAATACTGTACTTATTCGATCAGTGCTCGTTTTCAAATTGCGACTAAAATGTAAACTTAAGACTTTCAGTGTATTATTTGATCAGTGGTCATCATCCGAATTGTTTTTCCTTTGTACTGTGTTTAGGTCGTGGCTTGATTTTAACATACGATATGATTCTTTGTTTTGTTTACATTTACGTCGATATTTTGAAACCATCATGTCAACCCATAAGGCCAATGTTAAAATTTAAAAACTTTGAGTTATTTTTAAATTGTTTAGGCATTGTCCAAAATTCAAATTGGTTTCGTCTGAACCTTCAAAAATTTTGACAAAAACACCCTTGGTAAGTTTGGCTAAAATATGTTCAGCCGTTATAACAATAAGAATTTATATTAATTACAATCGGTTTGGTGTCAAGATGAGATCAAATCTTTGTAATTAGGATTTTTTGTTAATTTCAAATCAAATCAACTTATATACTCGCTGTTTGCCACTTCACTCGAAATTTAGAGAATTCTATGTTCAAGTAAGTGGTAAAACCATGCAAAAAGATAACTCATAGCTTTGTACACTTTTTTTGTTTGTTTCTCAAATAAGCAACTAATTAACATAACTATTCACCATTTTACATTTAATAGATTTAGGCCTTTCTATTTCATCTTACTCTATATAGGCTACTCTCATCTACGCAAAAATATTTATAGTATTACTATTATTTTCAGAGTTGGTTCTGTGCTGAGAAAATAAGTAACTTGTTTTAAGATTCGAAACTGAATCTAGCTGCCATTTATAATCAAACAGTTGGTTGTCGATAGTAACAAAATAATAAATTTGGCTTAGTTTCTTTATTCAGAGGTCTTAGTAATAAAGCTATAAAACCCGTCAATAATTAATTCTTCTCAAATTCACGCAACTCATTAAACTCATACTTGGTTAAAAAACACAAAGCCTCACATTTAAAGATACTATGAAAATACATGTTATTTGCCTACTTTTATCTACAGCCTTGACAATGCACGTCACAGCTTAGTTCACGAACTTCATCCTCTACTCACGAATATTGATATTCCCTTAACAAAATTAAAGATTCGCTACATTTAGAACTCTTCCAGGTCTCCATACACCGCCCTTGCAGTTTCCTCATTTTGAGAACAGTGGCGATGTTTGGCGGGAAACGGAGAGGAAGAAGAAGTCCGATAACAAAGTCCATTGTTGGTTCAAACCAGTGACATAACGTTGACCGGAAGTGTGGTCTATCAGGAGTGACAGGGAGAGCACTCCTGTCCGTCATTCTGACAAGGTATAGGCTACCTCATTTTACTATCACTAGACCGTGGGAGTTGTAAATACAAAGTAAAATAAGAAAAGAGACAACCATGAAACCGTAGAAAGAGGATTGTGTCAAGGAATCGGTTATCATAAATAGTTTACACATAATCAAACCGAACCGAACAGTAGTACAATTTGTTTATGCTTACATTAACTTAAAGCTTACAGCAAGCTAAAACAATTTGATCTGCAGAGCATCTGCTGAATGTATCAAGCTATACAGCTTACGTCACGCAAGTCTTGGAATGTACGTGTGTGTTTAATGTATTGCTCTGGACTTCAGAGTGTGAGTTTACGTTCATAAAATATTTGGAAAACCTCTTTAACATCAAGCACAATACAACCTAATTTATGTAGGATTTTGTATATATCATTTCAGTTTGTATGGTAAAACTAACATTAATAACAAGTTACAGCAAAATGAACTGCACGTTTCATATAATTTTAACCCTATGCAAACAGCAGTTCCAATTTACTTTAGATTATTTAATGTTATTTTTTATAGCGTTGTTTATATCCACAGCAAATTCGTCTCGACAAGTTCCTCCATATGTAGGATGTGAAACGCAAAACGTACAAGTCCCTTTAGTGGTATTGTAACAGAAACGGCGCTCTTCGTACAGTATTGCAAGATTAGTAAAGATTTGCTGATTCATACAGTTATGCATCTGTAAATTTAGAGAGGTAAATATATATGAAAAATGCATAGTCTCTGGGGTTCAGAACAAAGTAGTAATGTTGTGACTCTACTGAGAAAAGCCTTCATAATAGTTATAACAATACAAATGCCAAAACTATACTGATCTAAATCAATTAAATTATATTTTTAATTGTGTTAGAGTTTATATTTTAAGCTAGGCTTATTGCATTTTTGTCTGTTAAATTGCATGAAAATTAAACAAAAATTTTGTTTCATATGTGTTGCGTGTTTGTTTTAAATTAATAGAATTCTGTAGTTATAAAATAAAATATTAAATTTGAAGTTATTTTAGGTTAAAATTAGACAAATAAATAATACAGTATTGTATTCTCTATTACTTATAAAAAGAGGAACATTTTTGCCTAGGTGTATTAAATAATTATTGCACTACATAGTGCCTTCTTCTATCAAACGTCAAATACATATAAGATCGTTGACACAACGTCTCCTACTCAAATTGAAGGCGCAGAAAAACACATGCTGAAAAAATAATATTTTTAGGGAAATTATAAAGTGGATAACAACGGAAACGGTAACCCCTTCGTGTATTATCAATAAAACATTATAATTAAATCTTTAAATATTTTAGGATCAATAATAGCTAATATTGAAAATACTTTATTATGACTTTTCTTATATAACTGCATTATTTCACTTGACCTTACATTACATTACCTATAATACAAGTAACACGAAATGTAAATTCTTTTTTACCTCGTACAGTTTTCTTAGAAATTATCAGTCAGTTAGTATCTAAATATTATGAAGGTTAGTTTTATGTTTAAAATAATACCTTTTAGTGAATATACTGGAATTGTTGAGTAAATTTCAGCTAAAAGGTATTGAGTAAAATCTTATCTAATATTGCTTTATAGCTGTTATTATTCACTTCAATAATCGACCAAAGACGATCTCAAAAGTAGTTGTTCAATATTTGATAAGTAAATGGTGAATATTTGTTAGGTTTTCATTTCAAACTGATAAGCAAAGGACAACCACAATCAAGAAATGTGTGGAATTCAAACTTTTTTTACCACATTATACAACCATAATGTTTCAATATTTAACTTTTATTTAATCAATCTTTGTCTTATAAAAACATGAAACCAAGTTTGGGTTTGGACTACTTATCCTGTAGACTATATCACATTGGTCAATAATTTGACTGATATACTGATATTCAGCCAATAAGTAAAAAATAATAACTACTTTTTGAGGCACCAAGTAGGATGGATTGGATCACAATCTTGATAAAGCAGTTTTGATTAGAGACACAGACTTCTTTCGTGTAACATCAATACTGATGTTTCCAACAATAATTTTATTGATTGTTACATTAGGGTTTAGAGCTTACACAAGTAACTTGGTAGCAATAGATATATTAAACCATAATTGGTTACTGGTACCATAAACTTACTACTACTTAGAATAACGATTACTTTTCAATAGTTGAGTGACACTTTGTAAACAAAGTAGTGCACAATATACAATGAGTGCCATCATTGAAAGAGTCGTATGCATAACGGTTAGACCAATCAGCAGTGTGCATCATATTACAGATGTAACTCTACACACCTGGGCTCAGCACGGTGCTGCACAAGGCTACGTAACACGTCTAGTCTACAGTTGGGATCTTATTGTTTCGATATCCGGTTGTAATGTGAAATGTGATACCGAGCCGTAAATATATATTGAATGTATTTGCTGTTGCTGTTTACTTTGGCATCGGTTAACCGTTATTTGCAATCCAACAATTGCTTATACGAGTGATGTATGAGATTATTTTTTTGTTGAATAGAACTTTGGTATTGGTGAAGAAAAAGGTTAGCTATCCTATTCTTAAAAGCATATCTGAGTTTCGAGGCATCTAGGAGTTCGACGATTCATATTTATATCGCATCGGAGAAAAGAAGTGTTCAGTGAAATGAACCCACATTATCTCTATTTTACATATTTGTTTATTATTACGCGTTTTATGTTTATTGCTTTACAGATTTTGAAAGTGTGGGGTATTGCTGTCCTATTAGAGGATTTAACAACGGAAAACCACTTTAAACCATGTTAATAGTTGACAAAAGAGATCAATGTTATTTTTTTAACTAAAAAATCTCATTCTTATAATCTATGCAATAATAAAAATGTTACGTCAAAACCAAATGTAAACACTTATAAAAATGTGTATAATCTGACTGAGCTTTAAGACTAATTAATTCGACTTCAAGGTATTCAAGTAGTTTATTGATAAGTAGGTACAGTTTTATCGTTAAACGTTTTGTTAGTTTAACTGGATATTTCAGGTCAATATTGTATTGTTATAAGTATGTGTTTTTTTTCAATTAATTTTAGTTTAACTAATGTGGCATAATTGTATAATATACAGCATAAATATGTATATTACATATATATATGTATATTACAGACTCAACCAGTTCCAATAGTTTTATCATATTATATTTTATGTTATATTTTTCTTTACTTCATATATAGCCCAATATACAACGGATCTATTATACTGATTACCCGTCAGTATATCTTAAAATGTAAATGTATACCTATATAACTGCATCTATATAGCCTACCTTTTAACCAATAACCACAATGCATTTGGTATACTTAAAATTCCGTCTTAATAAGCATCCCGAATATTGTGTATTTTTCCTTCAAACGAAGTAAATAACAAAAGGAATTTTCTTTTTTGTACAGATTACAATCCCCCTTTCCTTGAATTGGGTTGGAATTGGCGGGATTGGTATGTTGGACAGATTGGGCTAGACTATAAAACTACCTATGTATGATCAATTTAATTCTTGTAGAATTGTATAATTATATTTGCCGAGCTGCACATTAATTACCCATTTTATGGACACTTACTGTCCTTCAGCGTCGTGTCCAAGAGGACCGGTTTTTAAGTTATTTAATGAATCGCAAGTATTTTCCTTTGTAAGCCTTGGCAATTATTTGGCACTTGGCAATGGACTTAGGTTCTCCTCTTGACTTTATGAAACGCATAGTTTTATAATAAAATTTCACATTCCTGTGTGTAAAAGTTTTTACTGTATTTTCATTAACTAAAATCTATGTATGTAATGACGCTAATAATCATTTACATATACGTTATTTTATATTTTATATCTGGTTCTTTGAAAGATGTATTATAATCCCGGTTGTTTTGAATATTGAAATAATTACCAGAAATAATAAAATAATTATTTCACAAACAGATTAGTAGGCTTCTTTATTTATTCCAAAGTCTTAACTGAATCTTTTAAACAATTATTAAATTAATTCAATACAAAATATTTAACATGTGGTAAAACAAAACACAGAAGTTTAGAAAAAATATAACAGTCAGATCAAATGGAAAACAATGAAGTGAAAACACATTCAATAAAGTTCACAACATCCTCCCCCCATTTAAAATTGCTAACCAATCATGTGCAATTTTAAATCAGTAAAATCGCTGGGGCACTTTTACTTCTCTTCCACATCTGGTTTTCTTCTTAGCGAAATCAAAGACTTCGTTTTCAACCATACTTTCTTCTTCTTCAAGTGGTTTATTTTCTTTCATACACTCTTTTTCACAAGCTGTGATTTGTAATGGGAAAAGTCTTTGTAGTGGGTTTCTTAATTTGTTTATATAACACACTCTTTTATTCAAACTTAGACACTCAATTTCATCCAAATCGGGTAATTCAACTGTTGATGTTGGTTGTAAGAATAAGGCTGGGGTTAATGGTTGTAAACTGTCATCATCATTCGAAAGATAAGTCAAAGGTCTTGAATTTACAGTTGCTTCACAATCACACAAAATTGTTGAGAGTTCTTCCTGCGTGACTGAAGAATTTCCCAAGTTTCGTCGTAAAATTTCCTTTACGACTCCAATAAGTCGCTCCCACCACAAAAATCTTAAAGCGTCTCGGTCACTTTTTGTTGAACTTTGCAAGAAAGCTTTCTTAATATCTGAAATATTGGGTGTGTAAACTTCATTAGAAGAGCTGGAATTAGTTCTATTAAATTAGGTCCCTTATCCAAACAAGAGTTAAGTGAATTCCCTCTACTATCAACTACAGAAGCATCAAAGACTGGTCGAACCTTAGTAGTCAAACTGGATTCTTTGACCACAGCGTGATGAGGTAAGTAGTGTACAGGTCTATCAGTTACAGAGGACTCAACAACCCTTTCAATAATGTTTGAATTTAACCACTCTGAAAATACCTGATCATACTCATTGAACTTTTCTAACTTAATCAACTTCTTCGTCACTGCATGTAGTCGCTTCTCTGCTCTAATTTTGTTGTCCATAAGCACCGGATGGCCTTCAATCCATGGAAGAGTCACCTCGTACCTATTTTCACTATTTACTACAATAGTTTTGTTAAAACTCTCCATGACATCTGATGCATTCGCCTCATTTGTTTTACTACCCGATGGATCAGAAATGCCCAGAACATCTAAATGCCATTGATCTGAAATGTCCATTTTAGCAAAGCAACTATGCATTTTAGCATTTTAGCAATGCTAATAAGTGACTGGTAACTTTTTCCACATTGTCCTATTACTGTCCATCCTAACACAGTCTGAACAGCAACCAGAGTTTGATCTAGCTGTTCAATTTTACCTGTGAGAAGTTGGCCCAAGATATCAGCTCCTAGTAGTAACTGTATTTCTTCTGCTGCATCTTGAAAACGGGTGATCTAGAACGTTACTATTTAAAATTTTTGTCAATTCTAGAAAAACTTATAGTTAAACGTTAAAACTTACTCTACATACGAGTATATTTGGCAGATACATAACTTAAAATGTTTCTTAGCTTTCCTAAGAACCCCCAAGGAAATATTACTTTCAGCAATTTAAATGGAAACGAAACTGGGCATATTTTATCACAAAAGTTAATTGACAGTGAGCATTGCGTGAGATGGAGTGATACCTCGTAAGGCTTTTGTCACTAACCCGCTATTTGTTTAGTCAGGACCATTTACTACCAGTCCAATAATCCTTTATTAGGCCCAATAACCCTATCATCATCGACAACTGGGACCCATTTGGATACACAAAAAATTACACATCTTTCTCAAGATCACATTAGGCTACTTTTTGGTTACTAGGCGAGCAATACAACCACTTAACATTGAGCCATCCAACCGTACAATCCGGGTAACAAATCTTTAAGAAGGCGTTTTGTGTTGATCCCTTCCTAAAAGAAAATGTTCTCGTACACCTCCTGAAAGTGTTTTCTGAGATGATGAAAATCCAAAAAGTGGTGTCTTTGCCTGACAAGGATGTTCCACAAGGCCAATGCCACGGCGCCCCGACCACGCCCAGAGGACGTATATATACGCAGAGCCTGTACTTGCGACGGTACAGTCTAGACTCACAGACCTGCAACATGTACAAGCTGGTGAGTACACAATCACAACACTAGTGTGTACATCATTAATGAGTAATTAATCTTAGGATTTACTTCAAAAACAATATTAATTATTTTGTTTAAAATACTAATAATTATAGAGCAGTTTGGTTACTCAAAATGTTTTACTTATAGTGAATAAATGTGTGACATGTAATCTATGTATTGGATGTTACCGTATATAGCGTATGGAATCCATTGATATGGTAAAATCTATTGTAAACTGTAATTGAATGCCAAATATTCTCCAGGACCTTGTTTCTTTACTAGTTTCCAAGTTAATTTTAGAAGTTTGTGTGTGGTTAACGATAAAAAAAACTTATACCAAAAATAATCAAACGCATTTTTCAAATTGTTTGTGAAATGCTTTCTACTTGTAACTAATTTTCAAATAATATTGGTGATTTATTCTTGCTAAGTTACTCCTAGAAAAAAATTATTTTTACAAAGTATGATATGCTTTTTTTATTCAACCTCAATATGATGATGTTTGATTATGGTTGAACAAATCTTCTCAACAAAAGATTATTTTGTGCAAAATAATAGTTCGTTAGTTGTATAGTAATAGTCATGCAAGTTATAAATTATCTCTTGAATTATGCATTATCATCATACTTCTCTATAACTGACCTACTATACTCAATAATAAAATAACAACTTAATTCCTACTTTGGTTTTGAATACTAAATGTAGAGGTTATTTTTGGGGGGGATGTTGTTTGCATTAGAGACTCCAACGCACGGTTTCACTGAAGGCGTCCATAGCAACAGGCATTGCTCTATTGCTCGTTTAATAGAGATATTTAATAATACGTATAGTTCTATTAATAGCTTCAATTTCAAAATCACATTTCATTCAATTATAAAATTACATTTAGTGTCTATCAACTAAATGGCATTAATTTATATTTAAATATTATTGTACGAACCCTAAACCGTAGTAATAACTATTAAAATGTGTATCACGATTTTGTTAACACCTCATCCTCAGTAAATATTATCCTTTTAAATCTGATAAGCACATATTCACAATTCCACATTAGTTGAAGTTTATATAAAAACGTTCAAGGTTCACGTCCGAATTGTACAGGAGGAAATAATAAAGCATTTAACTTTATATGCCCACACCTATATTGTCAATCAGGGGCAAGACACAATCACAGCTACATTGAAAATCGTTTAAAACAAATGATTTCAAGCGATTCCACGTTTTCTTAAAGATTCGTTCTTACCACCATATTATCTTTTGTTAGGTGCATAACAAAACTTGAGTGAAGGAAGAGGATGTTCCTAAATACAAAATTACTTAAGTAACCCTGGCTTTCTTTTGCAGGTGGTGTTGTCTGCCCTCCTGGCCGTGGTGGCCGCCAAGCCCTCAGCCGTCTACCCCGCCGCTGCGGCACCCCTGCCTCTCGCTAGGTACGGGTACGCCGCCCCCGCTGTCGCCTACGCTGCTGCTCCAGCTTCTGTGGCCTACGCTGCCCCCGCTCCTGCCCCCGTAGCTTACGCCGCTCCTGCACCTGCGGTTTACGCTGCTCCTGCTGTTGCCGCCCCTGCCCCAGTAGCTTATGCCGCCCCCGCAGTTGCAGTTGCTCCCGCCGTGGCACCGGCTGTCGCCATCTCCAAGACCGTCCACTACGCCGAGACACCCGTGGTGACTGGTTACACTTCCACCGTTGTCAAGCCAGACCTCGGAGCTCTCGCCACCCCCGCTCACACGGTCTCCCAGACCCCCGTCCTCGCCCCCGCCAGGTCCGTGCAGACTGTCGTCCCCCAGGTAACCCAGGTGGAGCCTGAGGTTTCTGTCCAGAAGGTTCCCGTGGATGTCCCAGTCCACACTCCCGTCGTTAGCGAGGTTGAGGTACGCACTCCTGTTGTTCAGGGACCCGCTGTTGTTGCCGCCCCCGCTCCTGCTCCAGTAGCGTACGCCGCAGCTGCCCCCGCCATCCACGCCCCCGCTGCCTTTGCCTACGGTGCCCCCGCTGTGGCCGCTGCCCCAGCTCCTCTGGCCTACGCCGCCCCCGTCGCCTACGCTGCTCGCCACGCCTACGCATACCCAGCTCACGGTTACGCTTACGCCGCACCCGCTCACTAAACCTCACTCTCCACCTAGGTTATCAAATTAGTATAAAATATTGACTTGGTCTTAGTATTTGAATTATCTTTCCTACCTAAGTTATAAATGCTGTTTTGCAAACTGTGATAATACTATTACTAATTATAATATTTTATACAACAAAATGGATTTTTTCCTCTTTATTCCTTATACCTTGATTTCAAACGAATGTCTTTTACATGTGCTATGATATTAATTTAGGTTTTTAGACGTTTATATGATTTGCATTACAATTACAGCTCTGATCTGAGTAATCGTAGAATAAGATATGATTCTTTGATTGTAGGCCTATAGACCATACAAAAAATATCATCCAGGAATTTTTGTATTTTTATGAAATTATTAAAGTAATTTCTGAAAGATAATTAATCAAATATATGCCTAAAATATATTAATTTCAAATATTGCGTATCATCAAATGTTTGCCACATACCAAGGGTTATGATATACAGTACATAAAGATATAGCCTATACAATTTTCTTAGAAGAAATTACGTGTAAAACAAATAATCCTTAATTTGCTGTCATGTAGACCATCACACCTTCAGACAGAAGCAAATAAAGCTTGATACTTAATTCGTTAGGGAAAAGTAGTTCGTTACTAACTTTATATGACAAGCAATAAAACTCTGAGGTTAGACTTCTCAGTGGCTTCGGCTTTACTCTTACATGGTTGAGTTTCATTATTATTACCTATTTTAATATTTACCGTGGTTTGTACTTTATTATCTAGAATTTGAATATTCAGTGCATTTTACTTTAGTCAAACTATTAACTATTAACTTTAACAAGCTTTAACTTGCTTTGATCGCTCCCAATTATAAGTAGTATTCCAAAGCAAATATTAACCAACATACACATACATGAACATAGAATTTATGAATAAAGTCGTTCATTTCTTGCACATCGTATCTTCTTGGCCTTATACCGATAGGCCTACAGTATTGGAATAATCAAGTTACATATGCAAAGGAAGTTCTTGTCCAAAAAGATTGTGTAGGCTAGACAATCGGAAACTGCTTTTTTGAGGAGTCAAATTGGAGCAAAACCAGTTTTTGCGTTGTCATAGAGACTGGTTTAACCAAATGAAATGCTCAAATAATATACGAGTTTTATCTCAGATCTCTTATCTAAATCATCTTATTATGGAGGGTTAAGATTTTTATTGTAACATACTCAATACAATCAGTTTTTTACAGTCTAGAACAGTAATTATCTATTTTACATAATTATGTATCTTCCGTATCTCTTAAAAGTTTTACTGCGTGTACATGTATCAATTAGTATTTTATTTGTTTTTGTGGTAAGATATTACGGGATCAATAAGATATCATCTTATTTGTTGAAAACTCCTTAATTATTTTAACTTAAACATATGTTACTGTCTATTCAACTATAAATAGAAGAGTAAAACGCAAATTTAAAATTCAATTTCCCAAATTTCATCCAAAGTATTATATTAGTTCGTGAATAGAGTTGAATTACTAAAATACAATAAAAAAGGGTTTTCTTAGGGTATACTACTCCCTCAGTATCAAATTGAACAATTTATTGCAGAGTGTGTACAGTACTAGCTGCCTCAATCTTATTCACAAAGGATAACACTTCACGTATTTAACTCCTGGAAAATATAAACGAACTGAATACAAGCTCAAATGTGTCTAAGTGTAGATACATTTTCATATAATTTGGGCAATAGTTAGGTATAGTTCGTGGAATTTCTATTTTATTTTTATGCATCCTTACATAATATAGCATGGCTCGAAAGTATAATAACAAGGTACAAACAGTTAAGTTTAAATATACAATTTAAGCCAGCACTCAGTTCTTACAACTTACTTACGAATTGATAGTTTTAAGGCAATCTTTCTTTTTATCGTCACTAATTAAGTAACCTTTTGAGTTTGTTTGGTTCTCATAAAATATCACCAAGATTGGATAAACCTGTGAGTTAAACCTTCCTTCATCTTGTATTCTACTGTCTTTATAAATTTATGGTTTATTTTCTTCGCTATTTATTCAATAAAAACTATTTATTCAATGACACTTACATTGCTATGGTTTCATAAGTATTGAGTTTCCTTTTTTTTAACTTTATTTAATTTACAATCTGTTCAGGTTGAACAATAAGCAAATGATATAAATAATAATTCAACATTAACTTGAATAATATGAGCTAGTGATTTACCACTGTCAACACTAGCTAACAAAGAGAATTTTGATAACACTGTATCAAAAACTTACACAGACTCGTTTAGCCCTTCACCCCTGGTCTTTTCTTTGGCTATGAACAGTTTGATTCCAATTAAAACCTTTAGTGTCTGCTCTGGACTAAACAATACACTTGGGTGAATTAAATTAAGTACCTAGTTTACTTCAGTGACAATTCTGTTATAATGGAATATCTTGTATTCAACCAATGACACATTAGTGATTTCCGTATAGTTTAATTATTTATGAAAATGTCAAGGTTTCCTGATTTATTGTTACATTGATTGACAGACTGATAGCACTGCACTTTTTAATAATTCAGAAAAAAGCGTGATTGATTTAATTGACTGCTCCACCAATTAAATATAACTGATTGTTTTAAATACTTGTATCTTTGGATTATATGAAACCAGTAGCTTTGCAACTAGGTGCGAGTCTAGAATTATAAAAATTATTATTTGGTTATTACAAAAACAGTTCTTATTAGTATTCACCATGGGATTGTACGTTATAAAACGAATTTAACATTACATTATATCTAATCCCTGATTTTCTTGTCCTTTTTACAATAATTGGAAATATGAAACTCGTCTATGACTTTTGGCAATTGATTTAGTAAATAAAGCATAGAGTTCGTTAAAGGGTATAGCATGCAATTATTTAAGTCAACAGTTACATATTATTATCTAACAACAATTATCTAAGTTACAGATTATGTTTATTATGTAGGTAAGAAGAGTACAGGATCAATTCAAATTTAGTATCTCAACTAAGTGCTTTTGTACGTTCTTAATTATAAGATTTTGAAGATCCTTGTTTTAACTTAGCTCCAAATGTAGTAGTTCCAATGTAAGAATATTATTTAGTACATTCTAATTCAACTCGTTCAAACTATGGATTCGATCAAAAATGTGAAAAAGTTAATATTGAAATTATAACGCAACACAAATTAGTTTACAATTTAACCTTTTTACGTAGCAACTAATTAGGTTATTATCTAAAAATTAAAACACTTTTTGTATGAAGTGATGAATGTAGCGAACAATAACATAGATTTACCACCAAAGGCGTAGCCACGCCTAAAAGTCGCCCGGGAAGTTCACATAAGGTCAAGGATATGTCTACCTCCAAACTTAATCTGTCATGTGACGAAAGCTGAAGCATATTCGGTATCTCTTAATTATTTTGCTAATACTGTATCAGCAAACAAACAGCTCATCTATAATTTCACCTACAACATTGAGCGATGATAGGATATAGAGACAAAACTCAAACAATTAGGTTTTGGTATAGTTTCAAAATTTGAATGGTTAAAGAACATTTTCCAGACGAGAATTGGAATATTGTTCCTAGCAGGTATGGCTACACAATCCTTGAGTTTAAAAAACGAATATGCAAATACTACGGAAAAAAGCATACAACTTTTACGTTCATCTGAACATTTTTGTTCAAGTTGAACTCAAACCAAATCTACATATAAATAAACTAGCTTTTATAACCGTGCTTTGCAACGGGAAGAGGACACGAAACTAAAACATTTTGTTCTTTACATCTGTTGTATAAAATAGTTACACATCCGCCAACACTTTCAGAAAAAAGTTCAACCCTTAATGGTCTTTATAGGAACGTTTGTGGCTTTTTAATCTGGCAAGTAGTGGAAACCGTCATTTTGGTTTTGATTAATGTTAAATCTTGTGTAGGCTAAAATGATAAACAATTTTCGAATAAAATTTTCATATACATAGTTTACCATCATCTCCCTTATTTACATATCTTTTTCTTTATGTTTTACATTTTCAATTTTAAAGTTTAAAAACTACTAATTATTTCATTTAAATGAACAATTATTTCGTCAATCTTCTTCAAAGTAAAACACAAATCCTCCCATCCTAATATACCTCTTTGTACCATCTTAATATACCTCAGAACTTTTAAAGCCAAGGGGCAAAGCCCACGGTCAGTATCAAAGTGTGAATAGTCCTATTACCAATCTTGGTATGGTAGCTATATTTTTTTTTTAAATTTAAGCCCATTCGGTTCAGTAGTTTTTGCACCTATTAGTAATACACATACAGACAGACACCATTAGATTTTTATATAGTAGTATAGATTGTTGATTTCAAAAACGTATTTTTAAATTTTCCTTTGGTTAGGTACAACATTATACACTGACCCATTTTTGTAATTGAAGCACTGTATTCACGATTGCATAGAACAATATATGTGTAACCGAATCTTTATATTTCCTTAGTACATTTCTGACAAGCAATAAACTTGTCAAAGATCCTTAAAATAAATAATGCCATAAACAAAGGGAACAGTAATAACACTTCCGATCAACACTTTCGGTTTGTCTATGCTTAACATAAGCTTTATCTTTTGATAAATAGTTGACATTCTGACATTAATACATTTTACATATTATTTTCACAGGCGTCAACCACAAGTTTCTAAGTGATTCCTATTACAATACGCCGGTTGCGGCACAGCTGTTCCAGTGGTCAAAGCGCTGGACTTCCATCCTAGAATTTACATTTACAGTTTGTTAACAACTTGGTTTGTGGGAGGTAAAAAGGTTATTGTATCCACAGAATGAAGAGACACAATTTAGTACTCCCTATTCTGTGCTTAAACGTAAAATAGCCAATGGAATAGATGAACGCAAAATAAAAACACAGAAATGTGCTCACCTTAATTTGTGACCCATCAGTTAACAACATTAGGCGAGGAGAACTCTCTAATAATTAGAGATCTTCCTCAATGAAAATCCATTGAACTATCAAGTCATACGATGTTTGCCCAAAGGCACTCCGCCCGGCAAGTCACTGACCTTGTCGATGTAGGTAGTATCGGAAGTATTACTGCCTACTAACACCTGGACACTGCAACACAACACTTAGTTCCTACTTATGTAATATTACCACAGTAATCCAAAGGTTAAGGTCTGTATTATAGACACCTTTTTTCTTTTCTAGCCAACACAATTGTATAAGTTACATAAGGTTAACGTTAGACCCTTTTTACTGCCATAATACTTATACAGGGTGTTTTATGTAACCCAAACAGTTATAACTACCGTAAGATACTTTTTAACGATAAAACCAGCTAATATGTTGGCATTCCTACCTTCTTTGTCACCGATCAGCTAATATACATTTACGCAACGATATCTACGAGTTTTAGTATTATTGAGAATTTATTGTAAATAAGACTCTATATGGTGTTTTTACAAGTTCTAATAGAGTATGTATAGAGTTCTATGTTTAGTTTTGTTTTCTACAGATCCGATTTCCTTGAATGTTTGACAATTTTATGAATAGAGTAGTTAATATTTTTGCTACTGGAATCACACATGGAAACCTTATTTTCAACGTGTAATAATTATGTCATGGTCCTAACCTTTATATATTGTAGAAGTAGCTTAATCAGTTTCTTAAGTTGGTTATCAGCTTGAAATTATCAAAACAATCCATTTCATGCTGCCAAAAAAAATTTATTTTTACCAATGAAGGTAATTTTACACATTTCTAATAACTATGTATCTTGAATAAGAATAAATACCATAATCATAGAATAAATAAGCGTAAAAAGTAATTTTCTCAACATTTAACTTACTTATCTCAATTACTTGTATGGCAACGTACAATAAAGCATGTAAACTGTACCTTTAACTAAGTAAGTAAAATTTGAAAAATGCATATAACCATTAAAAATTTTCTTGAAACAATCTATAAAATAATTCTCAAACTTTTAACATGATGAAATTAGAGCCCTGGGGTCACAGCGTATTTTAAGATCGGCAATAAGACAGAAATCGGCTGTAGATTGAGAAGCACTTCCCGAATTTTCTTAGCCAACACAAAGTTTGTTAATGGGTGAAATACATACAAATAGACATCCATCAGACATACATTCAACTTAGTGAATGCAAACGAAACATGAATCGATATGTATATTCAGACTGTTCTAAAGCAAAAATTCTCTTTAAGACGCGGTTTTTGAATAGTCTTCCTTCGAGAGAATTCCGAAAAACAGAAAAAGGTGTTTACGAGTCCAGTTGTGCCGCGGGGCTGCCATCTTCTTTTAGACCGCTGGTTTGGGCGTGTCGAGGCCAACAGCTTCTCACATCAGGGGGCAAAAAAATAAAAACTTGATAAAACAATTCGTTACCCATGATCACGCTGCATAGCAAACAATGCAGATATATCTTTCGGGCTGATGGACTTTGATGCGCTTGCACACCTAAATATAGAAGTAGTTTCTGTTCTTGAATTCCTACTGAATTCAATCTAACTTATTTTTTTTATTTAACATTTCGTGGGTTTGAATGGTATTGACATTTCTACGTTTTGGTAAAACTTCGACCGAACCCCTGGACCAGGTAATATCAATCATAGACCATTTAGCAAATTTCCCATATAGGGAATAAGCTATAACGTATTTCTCATGGTAAGATCTAGACCCGGGACCGATTTTCATTTTCGTCATGAGGTCCCAGAGGTTATTAGCACAGTCCATGGTGTGTGAATGTGTGTGTCCGTTAGCACAATAACTCGAGCAAAAATTATCCGATTTTGACGAAATTTTGTACAAATTAGTAAAACTACGTTTATTCGAATGAGTTTGCGAACCAGCATAATGGATCAGACTATTGGAACGGGGTTTTATGAAGAAAAAATTTGTTTTTATAATTTTTGACCCTAAAAGCACAAAATATAAAATGTCTTTCCAACCCATTTTGTAGAGCTTAAAAAAATAATTTATTTAATATGTTGAAGCGTTGTTGTATTCTTAACGGTTACAGAGATAATTCAAAAGATTATAAATTTAAAATTCCCGTGTATGGAGGATAAATAAACTGTTGTAGTTTGCTTGTTTATGGATATATTTTAATAAAATTTGGCAATTTTATTTAATACATGCTAAGCTATCAACATTTCAATAAACACACACCTGAATACCTTCCCTTGAGCAGCAAACCTAAGTACTCATTAAAATTAATGTTATTTAAATAGCAAATAAATCTAATAATTTTAAGGGAATACTTAAGTAGAAATCCAGCCTGGTAAATAAAAATTCGCTTAGTCTGTAGGTTTGCTGCGTTGGGGGTATTTTATTAATTATTATTATTATATTATTTTTATTTCCCAACGGCTTAATCCATTTCTCAAAATAGATACAAAATTAACGAGATTGCTACATATACAATAATACAAAGAATAACAAGTGATAAATTAGTACTACAGTATATCAATAAACCTACCTTCCTTAATGAACCTACCTTTTGTTGGATAGCAACGTTAATTTACAGCTAAAATTAAATTAAATTGCATGTGGTACCACAGAATCGACCCCTTTTGGCATAGAACTATTAACCTTCAGATTTGAAGGCGAGCACTATAACCTCTTAGCCACATCACATAAACCATCGTAGGAAATAAATAGGTCTACACTCACTTTTCAAAAATCCACATGGACTTCTGCAGTCTCTTTGAACCAAAGTCTGAATTATTGACTCATAATGTGATAAGTATTCCACTATAGGAGTGTCGGTGTATTGTAGAGGCGGATGAACGATATATGAACGTAACCCCACCCCGGATCTTACACCGCATCCTGGACTATATCAAAACTGAAGTTGACAACCTCCTTGTGGTTAGCGGATGTGGATACATTGATATCTAACATAACCAGGCATGAACATGTCACTAGGTAGAGGTAATACAGTAGCAACAAATGTAGTTTGGTTATACATTTTTTATTTGTCGATTTTACATGTATTTTACGTTTTATACAACTGCTCTTAACCATGTTTTGACTCTAAAGCGGCCTACACACTACACGTGCATTGCACGCCGTGCAAGCACGTCGTGCCAAAAACTGACGAAACGTGCAAGTGTGTGGTGAACACCGTGCAAGCACGGCGTGCATTGGCATGGCACGGTGGAAATCAACACGAGTTTGATTTTTGGCGTGCCGTGCCAAAGCACGCCATTCTGACGTGCTAGTGTGTAGGCGGTCACCGTGCCACGTGCTGGTAGTTCAACCACTTTTGACAGGGTTTGACCCTATAATAGTACTTTCTTATTAGTGAATCAACGGCATTTTGTCTTGGCCATTTGCAACACATATTAAATACGCACATAGTGGCGTCCCCATCTTAAATAATTGATCATTGATCATTGGCACGACCATCGAGATTATAACACAATGGATCGCGCGCTGTATGTGATGCGTGAGCCGAGACGCAGTTAGATCTATATATAATATATCATAGAGCATACATCCTCCACCACAGTATTGTGAACCAAGTGCCCTGCCGGCATATATCTGTACGGAAGCGAGGTGCAAGGTCTGGACTAACCTAGGCACTAGGCGGCTTAGTGCTGCTGCCTTGTGTCTATTTTTAATGATTAATCAATTAATCATGTCCTATGTCCTTAAAACATGTGTGTGTTCTGCATTTCATTTGTACGAACAGACGATGTAATTTAGCACGTTGCAGGCTACACTGAAGATCAAGTGTGTGGGCAAAATGTGCCGTGCCAAAGCACGTCGTGCCAATATAAAAAATGGCACGGCGTGCAATGCACGTGTAGTGTGTAGGCCGCTTTACTGGCCATGCGGTAATCTATAAACAGTTAGGTATGCGGTAGGCATACTACCTTGGTGAACTCGTTATCCATATGGCGCATAAATGCAGGAGACTAGTAAATAACAGAATAATCAGTCGAGTTTAGGTTTTAGCATATGTAAACAAATTGAAAATGATAAGTATTTCCGTCTTTGTTGTAGAAACATGTGGCATTATCTTTGGTAGTCTAACAACAATTCATAATGAAATAGCAATATTTCCCGAACATACTTACTTGCCTTTCAATAATTTGGTAGATAACTTAACATAATACATCAATTGTAAAAAACTATCATTTTCTGTAATTTTACCATGTGGAGCTCTTTTGCTCTCTGAAATTTTTTCTCTTATCAATTCGCTATCAATTGTTTACACTAGAAATTAAACTACAGTAGTGAATCGATTCCGCGGTGACATGCTCAAAGTCCTAAAATGTGTTTCTAGTCACTCACTAATTCCATGTAGTTCAGCAACAGATTTATCAATGGCCACAACATACTACGCAACACATTGCTACTACATGAATGAGTTCCTGGATAATAAAGACTGTTCGAGTTTCTTGCATCTTGTAAAAATGTGCATACTGCAATTATATCAAGGTCGTCCAGTAGAGTACGCTAGTTCTGACATATCCTTGAGCATACGTCACGGGAGACAGGTGCAGGACTCGGAAATCTCTTTAACAGCTGTTTAATCAGTTTACTTATCATAGAGAATGCAATGGCGTCCTTTCGGGTCTGCTTTTGCTTAGCTTTGCTAGAAAAATAGTGTTCCCTTTATGGCATCTTGGTAAAATAATGATGTGTTCATTTTGTAATCTTTAATGGGTTTACATTGATTTTTTTACTATTAGCCATGGCTCTATTTAAAATCATAATGTAAACGAACAGACATATAAACGTTTTATGGAGGAGTATATGTATTCAATGGTTAATCCTATTTTAAAACTAAAATGTTGTTTGTTCTCAACACTCAAGATTCAAGATTCAAAAAGTCTTTATTCATCATACAGTACACAATTATTTACATGAATACTGTCAGGTCTATTTTTACTTACTATTTACATTAGCAATAAGAAACAGTTACTATACGTTACAAAATACTATACATTATTTAAATTGAAATTACTAAAATCTACTATATTTTAAGGTGCAAGGTCAAGTAAGAAGGCTTTTTGTTTTTTTTTTCTTTTTTCCATTAATTAAGATTTATATTTTTCGTTTTTTAAAAGACCATTAATCTTAGGTGAGTTGTAAAGTTGCACTACTATTTTTTTATTTTATTTTTTTTTTTGTGATATCTCTTAGTATTGTTTTATATAATTAACAAATATATACGAGCTGTCTGGCCCATCCTTCGCTTGGGAAAATGTTTGTTTGTTAAATGAACTGAACACCGTAATGAAACCATAGACAGTATAGGGTACTAGCTGAGACCTTCAACCATGTAATTGTAGTTCACATATTCCCTTGTACATGTGTCGATTCATTACTCCACTCCTACTCACAACGCAGACCCGGGATTGCTCTCCTTCCATGATCCACCCACGGGGGCAGAGCCCACAGCCGGGGTACCTGGAGGCGGACACCATTCTTGGACAACGGTCACTGTAATGTGTAATCATCATTTTATGACCAATCATGTGGTTTAGTAGTTATTTAACAGCGCCTTTACGAGAGCGCCTTGCTGATTCCAAAGTACTGAAGTGGTGCTTGTTTAAGAGGGAATTTAATGGGGTAGGAGCGCCAGACTGCACAGTATAAATAAACGTCATAAATCAAATATAAGCCACGGATCTGATTTATGACTTTTAAAGTGTTATTAAAAACGTTGTTATGTCTTAGTAAAGACAATGCTCGTTTAGTACACATAATTGTTAGATAAGTAACACGTTAATAATATATCAATTTTAAATTATAAGATGTATCCAAACGATACTATTTATCCGTGGATACTAATATAGTTTACTACACAGTAACACAACGTAGGTGACTTATGATTGGCAATCAACCACATATGCGGTTGTCACTGGACCGCTAATCATAATCAAACCACCGGTTCAACCACATCCATGTGGTCATAACATCTGTGGTCACCACAACTCTACTTACAGGAACTACCAAGCTAATTTGTTTACAGGCACAATTAAAACCAAAATAACATGTGTAAAATAGTGCATTCTGTGACATATGTAGGGTTGACAAATTACAGACAATGAAGTTCATGCATGGGAAAGTCTTGTAATATATTGATTTAAAATTTAATAAATGTTTAATGTAAATATTTAATGCTAAAGTATACATCTTTTTCGGAAAATTTAGTGCGTAATAATACGACTCTAACTAACTATATCGAGTTATAAAATAGGGTATACCATAATGTTAAACAATATTTCATATTCAATTCTGAAAATTCTCTCGGTCTTGATAAAAGACTACCAACAGTTACTATTTTTGTCAATTTATCACGCTAGAGGGGGCCAGGGTTCCCATACCCTGTCAGTAAACCAAGGATGAAATAGTACAGTTTATTTTAGTTACACTGTCTAACATTGTGCAATTTACATCCCCTTTTTAGTGTTTATACCTTTGCCTCCCAAACAATTAAGTTTAACAGGAGCTAGAGCTCTGAATTCAAAACAAATGTCATTTTATTGTAAGTTTACCGATTCTATTCCATTTATAAACCCGACTTTGTACAATTTAGTAAATCAGCTATGGTTTACCGAGATGTATCGAATACAAGGTGGTTAGTCAAACAGAATTGTAAAGTACGTTGCAAACCTCAGCTGGCCAGCTGTACTACAGTATGTCCTTATGAGAAAATGTTCTATACTGCAGTTACTTCACCATATACTAAAATCGATAGAGTTATTACTGTACATCGATGTATACTTCTGCCGTTTGGTCCGCTTCTTTAGCCTGCCTATGAAGTTGCAGGTTTATACCCCGCTGCTTTTCGATTTTTAATCAATCTTTAAACTCAGTAATTTAAACTCATAAGTAAACCCCATAACAGGGCAAAAATCCTATTCTAGCCTTGACCTACAAGCTGATGGAAACTCGGCACCGAAACCCTTGTGCATTTCATTGAATGACGCAACACAAACAAACCAATCTCGACCGATAGTATCCCTCAACTTGACCTATGCACACTCTTCCTCGTAGCCTCCTGGTCACCTGCTAGCCGCCCAGTCCGGATCTGCCGCCCGCCGCGCCGCCCAGCGCCACCACGCCCGCCCCCAAGGCCTCGTCCTGACCTTGCCACACCCTCTAGCTCACGGTACAGTCATTAACACTTATGCGTCATTTTGTTGTTGTTCTCAGTCCCCCCTTTATAATAATAGACTCACCAGCTAAATTTAGTTTTTATTCGTTTTGTCGATAACCCATAGTGGTATTTTTTACAGAAAAGACTTTTTTCATTTTTTTTACCCTCTACGCTTGTAGAGATGTTATTTGTTATTTGTAACGGTTCCTGATGGTCTCGTTACTAACTAACGTTGATCTAGGAATCCCTAACTGTCTTTTACTATATTGCTCTACAGTCGGAATAATTAGAGTTTCCAGAATATTAGCATTTTATCACATATTGTGACTATTTTATGAAATGTTTTGCCAGAGTAATGAATAACTCGACTCTGTATAAAATGTTCAAAGAGTTTCACTTGAATTAGCGTAGAATTAAAATTGACTTAAATGCTCTTTACGCTGGCCTTTCCCAGTTGATGACCTTATTTTAAACAAAACGTAAGATAGCAGTTCCTGTTTTGTATAACCATAACCAATTTAACTCGCTACCTAATTATCTTATTAGGACCGTTACTCTCTTCCATTGCCATTATATATGGGCATACATAACGTTGGAGTAGTCCAAATAATTGCCATATTATACTAACGTATAATCAAACACAATTCTTATATTGGTAGTATCAACATAATTAATTATTAAGACAGATGTATTTTTCTTCTATTGTTGTGTGTGAAGAATGTCATCATCCTCTTCACCGCATGCATAAAAGTTCTCACTCTAAACCTATGACTATTGGATACTGGTTTAAGTGTGATGAAGTTACTTTGGGAACAATAAATTGTATTTTAACTGTCTTCTGACAATATCCTTAAACAACATTTCATCTCCAATTATTTTACACGGGGTAAAGAGCTGTTTGGCCTAAGCTAGCGATCCAACCTACAACAAAACCTAACATAGCCTAATAATTGTATTCCTGGCATTCAATAGCTTTTATACCAGAATAAAATTATGTGTTCAATATTGCGAGATGTTGTGAAATACGGCATTAGAGAGGTTTTTGACCGTTTGGTTGATGCGTTCATTTCGCAACTCTCATTAATTCACAATCACGCGTATTCAAATGCTGAACAAACAGCGAAGGGAATGGCCTACATTGACGGGTCAGTAAACCTAGGTCAATATCTGGATGCGACGATGCGCATTTTGCTTCAACAACGGATTAAAACCCCATATAACTTGGATTAATATCTTTTAGTGCACTTTTGAGAGTGTTTGCCATCACCAGAATTGAAATCTAAACAAAGCTTGTTGAGTTTTTTCAGAGTTTCAAAGAGCTTAAGGGTCAACCACCCTTTGAAAGAAAAATAGTTTAAATGACAAATAATTTTTCAATAAGTTTACTATGACCTTATTTGGACTTTAAGTGGCAAACTTGTCCCTAAAAATATTAGTTCCTAGTAATACATCACATAGTTGTTACTAGTACTTAGTGTACGTGTTATAAGCTGAATAAGAATGCACAGGGTGAGTGTAAAATGGAGATTATTACCGACTAAGATAACCAGCTGCTTTAGCCAGGACCATTGAAGGTCCATGATGGACAGCTGGGCCCAGTGCTACCAACTATTCTCCTTACGGACTATTGATGTGTTAAAACCAAATCTCAAATCTCAAAACCACCAACATGTGTAAAAGTTTTGGTTTTGAGATTCGATTTGCTTATTTATTCAAGTATTTGCCTCGTTTTTATGATATTATGGCAATGTCTGGAATAATTTTATATCAGTGTTTGTTGTTTATAAAGCAATTATGTTTTTGTTCTTAAAGAAATGGATTAGTCATGCTTTTAGGCCCAGATCAGGGTAAGGAGTCCAATTTATTCAGTTTTGATTGCGCAGTAATATATTTGAATTTATATATGCATGATTGCAAGATAATTCTATATTTTGTGTAACCTACACAAGTATAAAGTTTTGCGTTTAGGTTTCAAAATTCGAAATTTTAAATTGTTTTTTTTTTTCATTTGGTTTTGAAATTTGAGTTGTCTGGTTTTGACCATTACTACTAAAGACAGTCAACTGCTCAGCTTAAATAATTATTTAGTAAATTAATCGCTAGAAACCATTTTCCAAAGTAAATCATTCTTTTCAAGGAATCATAAAAGTGTGATAACCTTTTCCCAAAGATATAATCGATTCTGATATTCAACACGAGCGCTATAAATAACATATTTTTGAAGAGCTCTATAAACCACGTATTTGAGTCTGCTGATTCTTAACTATATGCTGATGTCTACTGCAGCATCACTAAAGCCTGATGCTGATAGTAACCAAGAGCCTATTAATATTCAAGGCACGGTTTGATGGCTATCTCGATTTATACAGTTATTGAAAACCCATGTCGCGGTTGTGTTGCATAAATGAACCTGCTTGATTAGTTTGGGTTAATAGTGTCAATCTGAGATTTGTTGTGTTTATATTTCTACGGAGAGTGATGCTGGAAGAAGAAGCTGGACGAATATGAAGCTTGTGGATATTTAGCAGTATTTGATATTGCGAGATTTTTAAAGTAATTTAATGATATCTACGTATACGATTGACATGACATTTCTTATGTCCTGATTTAAATAATTACGTTTGAACAATTCAGTTATAGTATTGCACATGAAATATTCCATAGAATTCGTCTACAAGATAATTATATGCTATATTCATACATATGTTTAGTTAAAATTTTCTGATTTTTACATTTATAAATACGAGCTATCCTAATTTATACTTTTTTCGCTAAACTATGATTTTTTTTAATTCACATTATTTAAAAATAAAGATAAATTTGCTATTTCTATTCTTATAGATTTTCCTTTTATCATGTAAAATGACTTCAATAACTTGGTATTAATATTTATATATTAATACAATCAAATCAACAGTATCCTACCAATATCATAAGTGAGAAAGTTTGGACGTATGGATGGATGTTTGTGACAAGTAAATGCGAAAAATACTGAGCCGACAGGGTTGAAGTTTTTTACACAAAGGTAGATTATGCACCTACTTAGCACAGGCCAATTCACTTCCTCAAACTGCCCTCGGACTCTGCCCCAGTGGCTCAGATTCCCATGTTAACCTTTGGAGTATTTATATTTGAAAGGAATTAAAGAATTTTGTCAGCTGTTTCAACTACACAAGTTGGTTCTATGATATATATTTGTTCTATTTGTCTATTGTCGTAACCTAACCGTTACGTTAGAAAAGTGGACAAATTTACTAGAGAACCACTTACGATCGCTGTTGGACATAGAAGACGGAGCCGTGACGAATCATCCCACTTCAGGGCTCAGTGCACAGTGCAGCCACCCCGCAAAACATAATAACTCTTCTGTTACTTATAAATTATAACAACTCTACTGTTCATAATATGAAACTATAATGACTTCTACTAAATCAATGATTATATTCAATATCATTAACATTTTATAAGGTTTGTCAAAAGGGTGCAGCAATATTATTTTATTTGCATTTATGACAACAGCTAGTTATAACCAAGCAGCAACAAAAATCTGTGACAAACTATGAGAATTTTACTTTTTTCTACTGTTTAGGCGCAGTGGTAGAACATTAATTACGACGGCTATGGTATATGTGCTATACTATGACATACCGTAAGTTAAAATAACTAAACCGTGTCCTTTCCCAATAAAAAAGCACGAGTATAACTGCAATAAGCATTTTATACTTATACGCCAACTCCGTACGAAGGACGGGCACTCTACTAGTATTCGTATATATTTAAAATTGTTACTCTACAGTATATTTTTTCAACGTTAACGTCCGTTTAAAAGTTTATTATTTTAATACAATTATATAAAAAGTAGGTAAAAACCCATTGCAATTGTAACAAAACTAAACATTAGTCTTTTTACATCCAAACACTTAACACGACTGACGCAATCTGTGGGAAAATGTCAACGGGATATGCTAAACATTGATTATTACATCACCACTTGATGTGCTTAACATTGGGGCGATTACATAACATTATTATCACAATTGTTTCTGGATCGGTTGTAATTTTAAAAAGAGTAAATATAAATGCAGGGATAGTAATGTTAACTGATCTCATAATACTAAGAATTCGACCTGAAATAAGTAATTTTTTTAGGAAATATTACCTAACAAGTATTACAGATTACGTTTACCTACTTTCTAATGATTAAAATTTAATACAAATTAATAACTTCCTTAAATACATTAAACGTATCAAAATCTCTAAATAAAACTGTAATTAAATCAACATGCAAATTTAAAAAAATAATTAAGATATTTAATGCTTTAACAAACTAACATTTTCTACACATCAGAACAATCCAACTCTGGAAAATATTGATTTCTCCTTGACAACAAGAATCAATAAAAATCATCCAAAGATAAACAAATAAAAATGTTCACAATATCAAACAGCTGATGACTAATTTATATCACAAGCACACGCCCCCGTGGTGTCAACACCAGCACGACGAACATCAGCAATATGGTGTGGCATACCATCAACCTCTACACTGGTTTGTGAGAGCTGCCGTGAGACCACACCAGGCTTCCATCTCGTAGTACATAAGGAATTTTTAGGCTTGACAAACACAGGTTCATCAGGTGAAAACTCAGTTCTTAGTTGCTCGTCACAATTTACAGGTTCGCCCTTACACCTCCACCTGTAGCAGAACAATCTAGAGCTTGGTGTCGACTCTTCATTCAAATCTTCTTTTGGTGTTAGATTATACCAATATACCATTTCTTGGACACTTCTTCTGGTTCTTGTTGCCATTCTCTTTATCGTTCTATGGTTTCGTTCAACGATTCCATTGCCGGACGGACGGTTCACACACCTAAAACGACGGATAACCCCCCATTCCTCACACAGTTGTTCAATTTGTTCACATCTGAATGTTGCACTATTGTCCATTAATAGTTCTTGGGGTGGACCTCGTTCTGAAAACAGTTCAAGTAAGATTTTTACTACCTGTTCTTTAGTCTCACTTGGGATCCGTCGCCAAATGCAAAACCGACTTGGACCACAATCTATAATTGTAAGAAATTTATATGACCCATAATGAGTCACATCAATCGCAAGCCTGTGCCAATTCTTGTCGCAATCCAAGTGCCCCGGCTTCCATTTGATGGGGGATGGATCAACAGATAAACATTCTTTGCATGATTTGACTACGCAGTCAACGTCCTGTTTACTAAACTCAACGGCCGGGTAACAACGCCTAACTGTGAAAAGAGTTCGATTAACACCAAAGTGATGCAGACCATGGATTCTTTTGACCAACTTTTGTTTATCCTCATCCTCTTCTTCACCCATCATTGCAATACTGGTCTTTTCCTCCTCTCTTGCCAACCACTTTTTAGGAACTCTCGTCAGGCGATCTGCTTTGTTAAATTGCGATTTAACCAGATCCATCCTCACCTTAAGGCCACATTCTGATATGAGGTCTTTTAACAAACCCAACCGTCTTCTTACAAGAGCTTCACCCATCCCATGTGTTTTAATACGTCGGTCTCCTGTTAATATGGATGTTACCCAAGCATAAACGGTGGCCGAATCTGTGACCAAGTATAACTCCTTCAAATTCCATTTCAAAGCTAAGTTCACTCCTTTCAACAAAGCCTCTAACTCAGCTAAGTTAATATGCGCCGAATCATCTTCTTTCCTTAGCCAAGACGCGTCCTCAACTATTTCACCATCAATTTCAATGCAAATACCGATCGCCAAGCTGCTAGCATCACACCACACAGTTCCTTTGTCACTAGATGACACTGCCCATTTTCCAAACACAGGATCCTTTTCTTTTACGCTTTCCATTATATCTCCTAACATTATCTTGATTCGGTTGCCCACCACATCGTCCCATTTCAAATCTGTCAATTGCCTCTTAAGAAAACTGCATGCTGGTCGAAGCCAACCAGCCACCGGGAAATGTCCGATTAACTGCCCACACAAGGAGTACACATCCCTCTTGGTCTCAATTTTATCCAAAGCTTTTATCTTGTTGTCTCTGGTCCACATCAACTTGCCATCTCTTTTTGAGACGTTAAGCCCCAAAACCCTACTTCCATCAAGTGGCTCCACTGGTTTCGCTGACAGCCCATATTTTTCCAACAACTTCTTTACTACATCACCGTCAACAATGTTCTCATTCACCACTATGTCGTCAACATAAGAGTCCGTAGCACTTCGGACTATTGGGTCCATTGACAGCACTTTATTAACAATTTTGCTCATTATTTTCGGTGCGACATTTAGACCAAACCCGAGTCGTGTTAGACAATAATTCTTATCCTTAAATCGGACCACTTGGAATTTCCATAAATGAGGAGCAATATGGATTTGGAGATATGCCTTACGAAGGTCGATAGTGCTCACATGTTCTCCTAGCTTTCTCCACATCCTTAGCTTTTCCCCACAAACCTCACTTTCTGCTGTATGGCTTGAGACATACTGATTTAATTCCCTGTAATCCATTACAGGTCGCACTTTGTCCTTGTTATGTTGCACGACCGCCATTAAAGGAATTAAGCCATCAAACTCCCCGTCATAAGGCTGGAGCCAACCGTCTCTTATCCAATCATGCACTTCAGCGTCAAACGCCTCCCTTGCCTCTTTTGAAATTGAGTATGAAGGTACTTGGTTATTTATCTTAGGTGTTTTACCGCCATCTTTCCAATTCCATTCAACAGTCCATTTTCCATCAACAAATTTCGCATTAAAGTCACAATCATTAATAGCGATCTCATCGTTGCCATTCTCCGAGGTTTCCTTCACGCACAGCTCCTTCTTGGCCTCAGCCATCGCTCCGATACCAACGTCCCTGAACGTAATAGTGCCATCTCCATCAATAGTGACACCTCCCATTGCAGTCACTGCATCCATCCCTAGAAGCATCTGATACCTTGGCAATACACTGGCAACCAAGCAACTCAGTTTGAGCGGAACACCTCTTATCAAAACTTGTAACATACATGTCATGTTACACTCAACTGATTCTCCATTCATCATTATAATCCTTTGACTTACTGGCTTCAGTTCTACTCCATATTTCACTAAACTAGGTGACACAATGCTCCTTGAACAACCTGAGTCCAGCAAGGCACAGCATTTAAAACCCGACACACTTATTGTTAATGTAGGGAGTTGCGCTGAAGAAATTGGGCCACCCGCGCAACATAAGGCAGCCCCATTCACTCGTTTTTTGGAATTTGTGAACATTTTGAGGCATAATGTCCTACCTCCCCACACCGGTAACAGGTTACTTTTGACTCACGATTTAGATGGGGACACGAACGTGCTACGTGGCCTTCCCTCTCACAAACAAAGCATTTTTTAGACCACTGTTTACCAACTTTGAAAACTTTGGCATTAGCCTGTGCAACCGCCCCAAAGTTTGACTCACTGCCCAACAGATTCCTAGCTCTTGTCATTACATCCGACAACTCCATGCTTTGAAGAGAACACGCAGCTTTCAACTGGGTTTGAGTATCTTCTGGCAAGCCATGTACAACTGCGCTCTTAATCCACTCATCAGATACAAAAGGGTCCACCAATTTTGCCAGTCTCTTCAAATCAGAAGCATATACATCTAGTGACTCACCGGGAAGTAGACGCCTAGCTGT
Source organism: Macrosteles quadrilineatus (assembly GCF_028750875.1). Classification (NCBI taxonomy): domain Eukaryota; kingdom Metazoa; phylum Arthropoda; class Insecta; order Hemiptera; family Cicadellidae; genus Macrosteles; species Macrosteles quadrilineatus. The sequence continues at coordinate 102,636,979 of NW_026542602.1, read as the reverse complement.
AAATTCTGCATAAGCCTGAAAACAGTTCGCAGAAAAGGCCTGCAGCAATGCATTGGTGAGAGCCTCATAGTTACTCTTTACATTTTCTGCTAGCCCGTCATACACAGAAAATGCTCCTCCAGCCAAAAATAGGGGGAGAACTGTCTGCAAGTCTTTCACCTTTTGGAGCTTACATACCAATTCTAGTTTCTTTAACCACTCACTAAAATCACCACTTCCATCATACTGCTTAATCAAGTCTGAGAACTTAACACCAGTACCTGACATTATGCCGAAATAGCTTGTAATTAAATCAACATGCAAATTAAAAAAAATAATTAAGATATTTAATGCTTTAACAAACTAACATTTTCTACACATCAGAACAATCCAACTCTGGAAAATATTGATTTCTCCTTGACAACAAGAATCAATAAAAATCATCCAAAGATAAACAAATAAAAATGTTCACAATATCAAACAGCTGATGACTAATTTATATCACAAGCACAAAAACCAACTATTAACATCAATAATCTGAGAGTTCATAAACTCAATAATAAACCAATATAATTTCAATAAACTATTTATTTTGTTTATAAAACACCAAATCAATAAACTAAAAGTTTCAACCTAATTTTCATAATTTTTTTTTAATAAAAATATCTTTACCTCAACCATTATGATTGAAAAGTTAGGTTGTAAGAATGTTCTCTCTGAAAAAATGAGATCTTTCTTCATACCGTAAGAGGAGATTGCACCGGCCGTGCAATAGTGGTTGTCCGGGCTAGAGGTACTGTATCAAGAAACATTTTATCATTTTTAAATAACAATGCTAATATGTTTTAATTACAGCTTAGTTTTCTCTTTTATTTAGTAAAGTTATTATAACATTAAGTCACTCTCACGAGTACATTTTTTTTTAACCAACCTCATTTTTTAAAGAAAGTTTAAGTTAAATTAAAGCTTGCCAGCAGAATTATCACAGTTAATATCGTGGATTTAAATCCAACATGGTGTAGAAAATTGTCTGGCTTCTCGGTAAACTTCATCATTAGGCTGATATTCACAATTGTGGCTAATTTGGTGTTATGGCCAGGGATAATTCAACTTTATCACATATAAAGATTGAATTTTCCTTGTTTGGCAGTTAAAAGGAATTAATTGTGTATAAAATATAACGATACAACCTTAAACCTTATTCACACAATCTTGGTTATGCTACTTTTCGTATGTAATTTAAATTACCTTCAACAAATTAAACTACCCTTATGGAGATTTTTTTTTTTTTTGACACAAATAGATTTACCAATGATTTTCATTTTCCTCCAAACTAACTCAAAACCCTTCTATAAACCAATTCAGACGTAAAAAATACTTTTTATCTACTAATGTATGACCTTGTATGGCCTCATTACATGACCTGATTGTCACCCCTTATCGTCCGGGTTACACAAGTTACGCAGAATTACGTAGGTAAACAGAGCTGTTGTCTAGGCCACGCCGCAGAATACAGGACACAAATACACAGGACATCAGCAGGACAATGGCAAGCTATTATCACCCTGGGTTGGATAACTGATAACACAACCATCCCCCTCCCCTTCTGCTGCAGCAGTAAATAGCCCTGGCTTATCTTGATAACAACCGAGACTGTTGAGGTATGTTTGAGGGAAATAAAAACGGTGATGTTTGAATTCGGCAATCCCGGTTTGTTAGAGATTGAAAAAAATAACTTTACGATATTTTAATTAGTGGTGTTAATATTGTTATTTATTAACTTACGTTCTACAGGGTTCATTATAATATTTTACAATTATTTTCAATAAATATTGATCGGACCTCAGTAAAACGTTGTTTATTATGATATTGCCACAGTTCAAAGATAAATTGTACACATTTTGGTTACAAAATTTATACTATGTAAAACCTGAGTCTAAAATTACTATTGCATTTAAAAGCGTGGTTTTACTAACTTTTTAGTTTAAATTTCTCTACAGCAATATCATTTTAATAAGCCTCCATTGAAAAATTATGTTTGGTATTAGCCATACGAGCTATACCATATCTTCTACGTTTTATAAAATTGGATTATTTTGCAGCATACAGTACTATTTTTTAGTTTTTAATAATAGTTGTATACCTCAATCCTAATCAGAATAAACTCCTAAACTAACTTAGTGCCAATTTTTGCAAAATTGTTCTTTGAAGGTCAATTTCCTCTTATTTTTACATGATATTTTTAATGTGCATTAAAAAAAACACACACACCGCAAATTTATGTACACACAAACATAGTTTCCTTTTCACAGACCTTACTCAAGTTATTATTGTTTGTTTATTTCTTTTTTAAACTTAGGTCTTGAACCAAGTACAAAACAAATAGTGTTGGCGCTATCTTGTGTCCTGTCATTTAATCTTTTTCTCTATCTACAGTATACTGTTTCTTCTCTGTATGAATAAAACCACTAACATGATCAATTCGCACAGCCCTATATTTTTTACAGACCTCCCCCCTCCCATAATAGCAAATTATATTACTGGTTGAATAAGTTTTAAAACAGTTTTAAGAGCATATTACTTGTATTCAACCCCAACCCTCTCGCCCAGTGTGCGCGCGGCCGGAACAACACAGGGTTTGCCACGAGGTCGTGAGCGCAGGCGCGGTATATAAGCCTGCGCACTGATCTACAACTTATTGCGCAGTCGATCCTTCGAGGCACAACACACCAGACAACATGCTCAGACTTGTAAGTAATGTTTTAATATTTTTTTATACATTACTCTTGACTATCCTTTTATTTTGCAATCAATTCATATGAGAAGCAATAATTCAAAATTAATCTATATTTTTTCCTTTGTATGATTGATAATTGTACAAAATGTACAAAATAATAACCTTAAATAATAAGTCTGTAAAAATACGAACATGGCATAAGGCACAAATAGGCCTACTTTTTGTACAATCCTGAATTAGATGATTGAATTAGATGTAAAGCATCTAGTTAATTTTTTATTTTTTAAGCTTCATAGTAACTTTTGAGCGGTCTTTAGCTAAATAAAAATACATACAGTAGCTATGAAAAATGAGTCTTTTTAATATTCCAAACCAATTTTTACAAATTAAGTTCGATTCTAAAAACTAATTAGCTAAGCGATTTAGTTTAAATTATTTTGTTTTATTCAATTACTTTCATCTAACTGTTTGATTTTAGACTATGTTTTTGTATTTTCAATTTTATTATTCCAATAAATTTATTTCCACTTTGTTAGTTCGGTAATATTCATATTTTAAATTTCACGGTGTTTTCAAAAATTTAAATTTGTATCGAAATAAAATGAAGTAAAGTTTTCATTTGCATGTAATGATTGTACTAATTTAATTTGTAAAAATATTTTTCGTTTGGTACACTAAAATAGGTCTACGGAGAATGTAATGTTACATGGAAAATAACCCCTCCCCCCAGGGGAGGGTTTTACTGTTACACCTCTGGTGACAGGGGTGCCAAGACACAATTAATGCTATTTGCAGCGGTCGGACCCCACAAGTATTACGTAGGTTTATGCAGTACAATGGTGGGCTATTTGGGTAATGTTAACTGGACTTGCATTGTGTATACTTGCATAACATTGTCAAGGTCACTTTGGGCGTGGACAACTTCCCATACGGATACAGATATAGGTTCAAGGTTACGTTGAATTGTAGAGTTGCTGTAACCGAGTGGCGACTTCAATCATTTTCGTACATTTATTTATTGTACTACTAAAGGTTTGAATCCAGAAGCCGACAAAAGTATAATAGTTCTTCATAAATAAAATTATCCTCGATTTCATGTTTTATATCTACATATAATTATTTTGTGTTTCCAAATATAGCTCAGGGTGTATTTTTCCACTATCTAGTGTCATTAAAATTTAAATTCCAATTACATTTTCAAAAATTAGTTATATTATCCTAATTTTTTTTATATTTGCATTGTCATGTAAATCAGTGGACAAATTATTAATACTTCATTTATTGATTCAATTTCTACGTTGATAACATAAGACAATACGCGCCACTCGAAGCCTTTATAAAACATGGTTTGGAGAAAAGGTTTCAAATAAATGTTTGAGTTGTATTTAATTCCATTGGCTTTTGTATGCATTTTAAATTAAATAAAACACTAGCTTAGTGTATTATTTATATTAATGAAAGCTTTACTTGATCAAATTGATTTGGTATAAATGTTAAGCGAAATATTTATCCACAGAGGTTTCATCTTTAATTGATGATGTATGTAAGACAATAATTCTTTATTTTTAATAAATAATCCAGCAGTATCAAAATCAGGATTTTGAATCAAATATACAAATGATTACAAATCTTTAATAGTCTACAAAAACACCCCTTACTCTACAGTCTACACCCCATACAAAAGGCAACTAACATCTCCCAAGAGCATCTTAGTAATTCTCCTACTTATACGCATCACGAAGCCTAGTCTTATGTAACTATTTCTTTTAAAAGCACGTTTTCCGGAATACAAAACGTGCGCCTCCCGGGCTGAGCGTTGCAAGTCCTGCGTGGGGTTCCTCCTTACACCACCCTCCTCCACACCCCTCCACCCCACGTGGTCCGCCGCGTGTATCTTACCTCACTAACTTACGTCCAAGTCTTGGCTCCGATGCTGCAGACGGATACCAAGATTATTTTTCAGAGAAAAATCAATTTTTGCAAGCATAGTTAGAATAGTCAATTACTAGTTTTGATCCCAAGTTTTGTAAAATGCAGTTTATTAATATGTTGGAAAAGCCATGCCTCGCCTGTGCATTATATTTCGCCAACTCTGTACTAGGTGTTCCCCAAAGTTAATTAATGTTTGTATTAATGTTTAGTAAATATTTCTATGAAAATTTTGTATTTGTTATTTTTTATTATGGAGTCTTTTTAATGTAAGTGATCAACTGAATATGAAAGGTGTATCCGTCTTAATCTTTAACCATTGTTGTAAAATTGTAATCCTGAATATATATAACGTAAATTGTTAACTGAATTACGGTTTGAATAGTAGAAGAAAATGCATGCTGAATTTCTACAGAAGGGTCGTAAATAAACGATCAATACACTAAATGATTAGGTTCTCTGCGTAGTTTGAATAGAAAAGTTTAGCAAAGTTTAAAAACTTCATGTTCTATGTAAAATTGGCTCTATATTCAGTAATTTTGGCGAATTAAAGTAAGCTTCTCATTAAATCCCCTAGTGTTTTTGTTCGCCCCCTAATGTATCCCTCAAAACGTTATCCTACTTGTAGCTATCCCATCCGTCTGCAATTAATTCAGTATTTGAATTACACTAATCTCTACATTTTGCAGACACCAACTCTTACACAATAAATACATTACTTCTTTTGGAAACAAAACAAAAATCCCCTATATTGTTAATGCATTCTATAATCTCTATTATAGAGGTCACATAAATACTGTATTTTACAAATCACATTCTTATTTCCTTTGCAGATATCAGTTGACTTTATATCTACAATTATCACCCTTCAAGTGTCTCGTTTACTTTCTAATCTCTCCAGAAGGCACCTCTAATCTCTCATCCCTCTGTTACAGATCATCCTGTTCGCCGCCCTCGTGGCCGTCGTCCTCGCCGCCCCCGGCTACTACAACCCCTACGCTCCCTTCGCCAGGTACGTCGTGCCCGCCCCCTACGCCTACCATGCCGCCCCCGCTGTCTACCACTCCGTCGAGCCTGTAGAACAGCACGGCTACTCCATCGTCTACTAGACATCTCTCTCTGCAGCTCCTACCTTTTGTACTATACGGCCCAACTGTTCTTCCATTTATTTATGAATTAAAATTTATTACGTCTGGTTAATTTGTTTATTTTTATATTCCCCTATTTCAAACGGGGACGGTTCCCATTTTAGTCAGATGAGGATGAAACTCAGACAATGGGTATATACAGTGGACGATTGTGCTCTGTGTATTAAACTGTGTATACAGTGCATTAAGGTTATAGATTGAGAAATGGGTTAAATTATTTTTGTATCCAACCGGATCAAATGTCACAAAATTCAAGGTAAATTTTAAATAGCAAACCGAAAAGGTTTAACCATTTTTATACCTATGTGTTACTAACACATAGGTATAAAAAAATTTAAACCTATGCTATAACTAGCACAGTGTTAGGTATAGCATAGACTAACGTTATGTTTTATCTATGGTCATGGTGAGTGTCTAGTGTATCGAGCAATCTCAAGGAGAAAAATCATTTTTACACCTCATGTAAAGTCTATACAAAATCGGAGCGCTATACAACTTTATTTTATCAAAATTGTTTCCATCAAAGGATGAAACATTAAACTAATAAATGTATTAATACGCATATTAATACGCTACGTGCTAACTTTGTTTGCAATAAGGCTTTTATTGTTTTACAAATACCCTCATTTATTATTCATTAAAACACGCGTCTAGGAGTATACTGTAGATGGAAACTGGCTTTAGATTTTCAGTTCAAGCCATTAAACTCGACAAATCAACAAAGATTTGTAAATTAGTTTCTTTAAATTTATTACTTCAAATCGAGAAAAATCCGCGGTTCGATTTTCTTACCAACAACAAAACCAAGTTGTTTCATTGGTTTTGATATATGGGAATAAAAAAACCTATTTTGTTTTCTTCCTAAACACAAGGAAAATGTTGCTGGTTATTAGTGAGGAGAAGGTAACACATTTTCCGGTTCCCAACCAAAATAGATTCTTGCTTCTTGATATTTAACTAAATAGTACTCATTCATTAAAATATAAGATATTTCGATGCTGTAATAACATTTTGGCTTCATAGAAATGGTAATCTACTTTAGTGATTCGTGAGTGTTTTTTGAAATTGCAGTAAATTAAAAGCAGATAATTTCATAAATATGGATGGGGGAACTTTGGTGAGAACTAATTTTACTACCAGGAAATTTTGACCGTTCCCGTTCAGTGACATAACATATTAAACCAAGTAAAAAAATGTTTTTTGCGGAATAAATAATGGTTTAGTTTCTGGGCCCAAAAGTTGCTCAATTGTTATTAATTACTAATAAACTATTTAATGGTGTTACTCAAAATAATTGTGTAATACATTGCAGTAGGACCTGGCGGTATTTTTTTTAGCTGTATGAACTTAAAGTAGGACTTAAATTAAATTAAAACTGTTTAGACAACTCGATCGTCCTTTGGTAAAAATACTGTTACTTTTAATAAAAACAATTTATATGCATGAAATCGTCTTCGATCATTTTCATGCCTAACTTTGGAGCACACCCCTAGTTTATTCTCTGTCTATTTCTGACGGTGTAATTTATAAGAAATATATTGGTTAATATACAGGGCGTCCCACAAAGAGGTTTAAAAGATTGATTTTATAATACTAGCCTATTTATGCACGGACAATTTTGAAGCCTTACACAAAAAGGTGGTTTTAAAAATATTCTGGGAAAAATCAGCTCCCTGACCCTTTTAGAAAGAAAATGGAGTATTAACAATTTTACCATTTTGCTTCCTATAGAACTCACTTTCTTAAGTTACTATCTGATTTGTTTACTACGTTGCAGATTTAACTGTGTGTGACCTTTTTATGGGGTTACTCGAAGGAACAAGTTTATACTCATAGATTCAATAATTATGAGGAACTAAAACGATCAATTGAAGAGGAACCTCTCAGGATACCACAGACAAAGAGTTTGTTTCGACGAGGGTTAGGGAGCTAAAATTTTCCCAGAATATTTTTAAGCCCGACTTTATAAATCGTGCAAAGTTTCAAAATATTCTGTGCATAAATCGGCAGGTAATACAAAATTAAAAGTTTTAAACCTCTTCGTGGGACAACCTGTACTTAAAATCTACTTTAATAGGCTCATACATACTACAATATTATATAAGAAAACCTTAAACCAATGTTCTAGAGTTAATAAGTGATCCGAGTTTCTAAGAAAGGGCCCGGACACTTCGCCAATGATTGCGGGATCAATAATCGAAATTATTATAATGTGACGAAGCTATCTGAGGAACCAGAACATACGCAGAACTATAGCGTAGATAAAGTAATTACTTCATCTATGATTATAGTGTGAGCAGTTCGCTCCGCTCCAGGCTCTAGATAAAAACCTACTTAATTACTAGGTGGTGTTCGCAGAGGCATTAACAAAATTGAGCGGAGTTATCAGGGTATTATTTTACTATATCAATGACCCTCACCATTAGCCTTAATTGTTATTTTACCTACAATTTTAAATAGAGTCAGAATTTGTATAGAGATAACTGCTATTATTGGAGTGATTAAAGTAATCAACACAGAGATTTCATACATGTATTTTGAATTCAACCAAAACAGTTTCGGTTTTTATTATTTTGGTGACTTATAACTGCATTAAAGTTTAACTGTGTGCTATGCTAAGTGTATAAGATGATGGGAACATGGACGATATAGCATTCCCTTATATCTGACACCATGGGCATCAACCTTTCATGTTGTGATTCATTCAAAACCCCATCGCCAATTATTTATATAGATGTAAATTTAAACAGCAAGACAATTCCTCAGTCAGTAACAAACTGTTCCCCAAGAGAAATTTCTACAACAACCCAATCAAAAGGGGGCTATACTATCAGAGTGGTCGGCTATCTTAACTCTACGCTCCTGCAACTTAGAGATGCTACGCTCTACACTTTGATGTAGCTAAATTCTCAAATTAAACACTCGGGCGCTCCCAAATAGTGCTTTCTACACCAACTTCTTTGGTATTATTTCAAACATGAAAACACATTCAGCTGTGACGTTTAGTTAGATCAGCCATACTAATTGGAATTAAAGGATCTGATACAGGACTTCCTCGTGAGTATATTCACTTAAACTGTTCGAATGACCATCAATCGGAGTATGAGTTACTCTTTTCTGAATATATATTTCATACGCCATAACTGGAACTCCTTCCATTTTCAAGTAATTTTATTAATTTTGGTATCGTTGAAAGCATTTCTCGTCAATTTTTTACAAAAACCCTTGGAGAGTCAGCTTCAATAGAAGCACAAGGAAAGGTTTAAAACATATATATGATATTCTCTCATAATACTTAATAGTAGTTTGCATAAATGAATAGGTAAAACCGTTTAATTCATTCATTATATCTTAGTTACTTTCTCAACAATACTTTCTCGTGTAGGTGTAAATCTAATCTTTGTTCAGAATTGTAAGTAGACACAAACGCATTGGACACTATACATCATACATTGACATGGACATTGACATTGGATATTCATACTAATGTTTAGTAAAGTATTCAAAAGTGATTTATATACAATGCGGTTGAAAAGTCCCTTGGTATATCAATAATATCCATAAATGTCTACTTTTTAAGCTATTATAATGTTTATCCCATAAGGCCCACGAGAAGTCAGACAAAATTCTTAAATAGCAGCATAGGTCGAGTTTGGTATAAAATTAAAGGTCTTAGTTGGTAAAACTCATTACCACAAGCCCTGAACCCAAACTCAAACGGGTAACCGAGTCAAAAGTTACTGTTCAAATATACATTGAATTTGCTTACTTCACCCGCTAGAATTTGGAAGAAAATTATAAACTTATGTATAGGTCGATATGCACATCCAATTAAAGGTCTCTATAAGTAGAATACAATGCAATTTTTTTCTTAAAAAAACAACTAAGTAAAAATGGAAGCCATTCAAAGATTTCAAATGGCAGATTCAAGAAATATTTATACTGATGCCATTTTCGACTCGACTGTCCATTTGAGTTCGGGTTTCGGGGTTCGAGGCAGTTCTACTAAGACCTTTACTGTAATTTCAAACTCGACCTATGCTGCTATTTAAAAATGTTGTCTGACTCCTCGAGGGTTGACCCCTTTAGCTCTTAAGGGATAAAAAATGACAATAGCTTAAAAGAGTACAAATTTATGGTCATTATTGATATACAAAATCTCATTACTTTATCTATAACTGTGAAACAAATATATTACACCGTTCCACGACTTTTCAATCACACTGTATAACCACAGAATAATGAGTACACTAAGATAATCTCAATAAAAAATATCATAGTAGCATAGTTAGTGCTAAATCAAACTAAATCAAACATTACATATTTAAACGTTTAAAGTGGCATTTAAAGTGTATATTTCAGTCATGCGCTGTTTTTTTTTTTTTTTTTTTTTTTTTTTTTTAATTAATTGTATGTGTACGGCCTTTTAGATGACAATAACATAATGAGACAATTTACTAAAGCCGGTGTCGTAAAGAGTATACAAGACAGATCCAACTGTTTAAACATGTGATTTTATCACCAGTGAGGCAGGCGCGGTTTGTTCGCGAAACATGGCAAGTCGTGGGTGCAAATCCTGGCAAACCCGCAGTTTCGCAAGTAACCGCTTCCTTACATGATCTTTAGGTTGGGAAACTGGCTGTGTTAAAGGCTCGAACAACTGTGTGATTCTGAATGTTAAATTTCTTATGCTGGATATTCACAGCTAAATAAATTTCGTAAGCAAAATTGTCGCGCCGTAACAAATCAATACAATCGTATGCACATGCTGCATAAGGAATTATTTGGGATCTTTAACTGTTGTAGTATTTGTTATCATCAACTAATTCATCTCGCTGAGTTCCCTTTGTAGCGATGGGTGTGTGCGGACAAATGTCTAATTACGTTACATTGTCGGTAATGCAGTACTGGTTGGTCGATTCTGCTGCAACTTGACAAATTGAGAATGGGAATTTTAGAATAAATATTTAGGTCGCTGTAAATTTCAGTTAACATCTTATAGGTAACGTAATTTTTTGATAATATCAAGAGTGTAGTATATCGTGAACATATTTTGTATGCAGCAAGCAGCTAGAGTTTGATAGGGGTAAAAATTGTAAATACGTAAACCTGTTAACCACAGCGGATTTCAGTTAACGTTAGAGCAGTCAGTCAGTTATAACAGAGCAGGTAAAAATAATTCGCAGTGAATATCAAGCAAAATTGGAATCAGGTTTTAAATTTGATCTGATTAGTTGATTGATTTGGTTTCTGTGATTGTTTCATTAAAAGTCGCCCTTTTAAAGAAATGTTTCACTTAAGCATCACGTTTATAGTTTTGGAGAAGCTGAAAAATTTCCCTTTGTTGGTTTTATGAAAATGATTAAACCCCACTAAAAAGTCGAACCCTTACTATCTTACTGACATGCTCATCGTTTTCACAATCGATCTCACACATCCTACATTTATTGGGTTGAAATACACATGAATATCAACTCATAAGAAATTATAGTTTAATCGTGTTAAGAAGGCTTGTTTACTACAATTATTATTCCTCAAAAGTCCAAGGGTGTTAGTAAAGAAAAGACTGGGCAAATTATTAAATTAAATAACTTGTTCTATTACAATTCCAATAATAATTTCGTGACGAGGACGCATTTAAAACATATTTAAACCAAGATACGAAAGAGAGACGAATGAAATTTATTTTCACCAAAATGGTCAGGTTTTCCTTTAGACAGAGAAGTGTGTGCAGTGTTTAATGACAGATGGGTGAAGCCTCGAACCATTGAACGTGAACTTTTTCTTCAATCCGAACCTGCGTTTAGGCTGTTAGGAGAACACCACTCAGCCGTAAATTTGTATTGAACATGTACGTCCAGTTTCACCAAAACATTATCTCCCGTAAAGCATATTTCTGACCCCTCAGAACTGGTCTGGTGTTCTTCAGACACCCAGCAGCTCAACCCCTGTAATCGTCCTGGAAGTGTTGAAGATTACGTGTAACGACATCCTCGCAGGAAGATCCTGCAGGATCGCTCTTCTTGCAGTTCCGGCAACAGCCTGGGTTTCCAACAATTAGTCCATTAGACGAGCGTGGTCCCTGGTCCGCTATTTGCAAGACAATGAACTAGAAAGCCGGTGACAGAAGAAGGCTTCAATGCCTCAGTGAGCTTGCCGCGGCCACTTTACTTGGCTACTGCCAGCTTGGGGCTTGAATTTGAATTTTGTTGAAGAAAATCGTTTCTCGTCTGAATTTTTGGCTTTGGTAACTTTTCTATAATGGGGTGAAAATTTTATCAGAGAAAAGTGAGATTCAAACAATAAAGTAAACACACGTACCGTATTTTATAAGCGGGGTTGCCTTATCGTTGACACACTCTTTAAGTACGTTTATTAAGCCCGATGGAGATTTCGTCACATATATGGCATCAGGAGCAAAGTTTATATTTACTCTACTTGTTACCACTTAAAACACAATGTATGGTTTTTTTATTACCGATAAATAATACAAAATGTCTTACTGAATAAACAGCAAAAGCATATACTGAAGTTTATTAATAAAGTGAACAAAAAAGTATACATAGGCAAAGGCTTGTATACGGATACGCATGGTGTCATAGCAAATAGTTCATAGTCATTAAATTAAAATATTGCATATTTAATGTTGTACATTGCAATCCAACTTTAATTTCAACGTGTGCCACATTCTTGTGCTCCAAATTAACAAATTTATCCCATTCTAGGACGATAACACAGTTGAAGTTATATACATTTTATTTGTGCAGTTTTATATTCTACTAGCTGTGTACCCGTTCTACGGACGGGGATCTTGTTGTCAGCTGACACCTTCTTATAATCAAAACAGCAGTTGGTTTGCATATTTAGAGTGAACTTTTCCAGATATGCAGGCAAAACTATTGCTGTTTTCCTGGTTATCAAAACTTAAGTACAATTTGATACACACACGCAGAATCTCCAGTTACCGTCTCACTCAAAGTCATTATTTAAAAGACACTTCCATTACAACGGCATTAAACTTTTCAATCTACTTCCTCACTGCCTTCAGCTGGAGCCGGATTTGGTCTGCTTCAAAAGGCAAGTAAAAAAATTACTCCTGGCCAAGAGTTACAGTGCCCGTGAATGTGTCGCTGATGGGTTTAGTTAAGTTTGAGGAGGCTTGTGATTCATTAATCTTGTTAGATTTAAGAACAATGGTTTTATTTCAATTTTTAGACGTAAAGATGTATTTTGTTTGACATGACCAATGCAAATCTGTTTTTGTTACTTTGGTTGAATAAAGGAGTTATTGAGTTATTGAATGATACCTAGCAATTTCATTTTTTATTTGCAGTTACACATTATTGCACTTGCGATCAATTAAATCCGTGATGTAAAGCACACCATTTTTAATATCACTTGGTTTTACTTAGAAACCGTGATCGGAAATGTTTGCAGTATTTGTAAACAACGTTTAATGTAAACATATCAGTGACAGCTAGAAAAAATTATCCTTCCAAACAGAAGAGCGGAATTTCATAAGTAACGTAAGTGGTAAACATTGGGAGAAAACTTAACAAAAATCGCACAAAATTAGGTTTTTCACGTCAGTTATTTTATTTCAAAAGTAGTGAGGCCATATTGTAATGGTTAAATACTCTCGCCAGTCCAGTGAACACAAAAAGACTATTTGAATCCCGACCCGATCGATGCTCTCGTTTTTCAGGGGAAGGCCGCGTAAAATACCTTCTGGGCCGTGACAGACAGACAGACAGAAATTGAGACAAGACCTGTTTCGGCTTCTTTAATGTATAAAACGTAAAAATAGCCAAAAATATATTATTATGAGCAATGTATAGACAAAACACTAATTTCATTTATATAGATAGAATGCTTTGTATATTTTAAGTGTGTGTTTACCCTATTTCCATACTCCAGGAAATGTGTTTTGTATATCTAAATCCATCCTTAGCTATAGACTTTAGAACATATGTTACACTGTTGAGGTGAGGTAGACCTCGGTTCCATACATTACAACATGCGACGTATTGTTGAGGTGCTTATCCCAAGTTTCATGCTGTGTTACACTTACTAAGGTGTATATTTATTGCCGGTTCCACCTTTCCTTTGTCCAAGGTGGCGCGACATGGCATGACTCTGTCTAAGGTTGGTCTCGGATGAAAGTGAATGAGCTTTCACTGAACCCACGAGTCCGACCCCGCGTTCGCCATACCTTACGTAACCACAAGTCATCCCGATATATCGCTAAATGCTCTGAATGCAAATAAACATAATAGGCTGAGGTATTATGTTTTATAAATATTTGTATAAGTTTTCGAGGATGAAAAGAAAAATGTATATAGTTGGTTCTCTTTGAGACATAAAAAGAGGTTTTTCCAATCGTTATATCGTAAAACCTTTTTAAGTATATACTAAACGGACATTGTTAATGGTATTTCCATAACAATATATAAAATTACTTTTACAGCATGTTTACAACGGTATGTCAAAAGATGGATTTATATTTCAAGATTTAGCTCTAATTACTAGTTTGTTTGTATAAGGGCATATTTTTTCGGAAGTTGAAAGAACTCAAGAATAATGCCAAAAATATTAAAATCTGTTAAAAATTGCTGACAATTTTGTTTTGGTTATGTAGATAATACGTTGGAGAAGCGTGTGAAGAAATACACTTTAAAAGTTATACTTGCATTATAAGGGTAATTTTATTCATACCTTTATAGATAATTTTCTTAATAGGTCCATAGAACCCAGTACCTGAAATCATGTCGATTTTTATTGTCGAATATTACATCACTCTTTAAAGTCCATTTGACAATGTGCAATAATTGTAGTAAAGGTGCAATTAATTTTAACATGGCTAATGTAACATCACTAGAAGATATACTATATACCTATGTCTTAATATTTTAGATATAAAAAATAGCATACAGCATAACGTTTGTTTAGATTGACTGTATTTTCTGTAGACTGATACACTTTTTATAAAACGTGTGGTTCAACTTAATGTCTGTCCGTAATTGTTTTTGCGCATTTAATATTGCAAAATATTCTGCCAATCATTATATCACAAAAACATACACTCATGTACACACTTTTTCGTATATTCTTTCTTGATTTCACATATCTATTCCATCATCAGCCCAGCTGACACAGCGTCCAGGATGACAGATGGTGACAAACCTTATGTAAATCTCTGCTAATTGTCACAAACGAAGACCTCAGTTGAGCAACTGACGCTGACGACGCTAGGAGGGACTTCAAGCGAAACGTCTGGTGTCACCACAGCTGTCCCAGAGGCTTGGGTTCGGCTGAACCGCTAAATATAGATTTTATAACATCCTAAAGTTGACAATCACAAATTTAAATTTCCTGAGCTATAAAATCAAACGGTTTCGTTCAAATGTCAAATGTTTCAACAAAACCTACAACTACTGACATTTGTGATAGGAACAGCCTAGTTTTGAGGACTAACAGGTATAAAGTAAAAACAAACTATATACTATCCATTTATTTTTTTAATTTAAAAATAGTGTTATTTTAGACGAGGTCAAAAATTTGAAGGGATTTTAATTACTCTATCTAGACTATATGACATTTAATATATGAAATTAAAATAGGTGACTATTTCATAAATACGTTTGTCGCTAAACATAAATGTAAAAAATTCTGTCATAAAAACTTTCGGCCAGCAATTATTTCTCAAAGCATTATATAAATTTTCAGATCCAATCATCCACAAAATCTCATTTGCTTTCTTTCTGATCTCCTTGTTTACATCTTATATTAAGTATTAGTTACAGCTTGTAGTAGTTTCGTAGTTGCAGAATCGCCGTAAGACTGTTGTACCACATACAATATTTACTCTTTTGTCTGTGGTTGTGCTGTGGGATTGTCTTATGAAACAGAACTAATCAGATCCAGTGTCGCCATTCATCTTGACTTTCTACAAAATCAGGAAACTCTCCTGATCCATTAATATCTGGTTTGCTTAGTTGGGCAGACGTTATACAATTTTACCTTACTAACTGAAAATTTAAAAGGTCGCATGTTCCAAAGCATACCGAGCTGATGGTCTTGCATGTTGCGAGTCGGGATATATTTGGCAAAGGCTGGATAGTACCATTAACGATATATACCTGTAGGTATATATAGTCAATGATAGTACTGGATACATTACTGTAGTTGCTTCATGCAATGTTTGAAAGCAGCAGTGCTGTACCAGCATATGCATACCGAAATAACGAGGACTAACAAATCAAAGAAATGAGTGTTTCATCATCAAGCTTCCTGTTATTCAATTCAATTTACTGTCTTCGCTGACTCTGGTCCGTGACTTCGTATCCTCTTATTGTTACTATACATTGTACAGTATTTCACTATTCCTACTGAGCTGAGAAATCCTTTTTGCCAAGCGTCATGAAAATAAACAATTCGTGAGCAAAGTAATTACATCAACAAAGTTCGTTATCGTGGTAGATAACTAACTTTGTTGATCCCATTCAGTTGAATCCGAATCATATCCAACAGGAAACAGAGATATGTGTCCCTTTGTATCCCGTCGAATTTCAAACATCCCTAAATTTATCACACTTGAATATCCTGATAATCACATTCATCTCAAGTCAACTGAAAGTTAAACTACAATTTATGAGCATTTGCAGAAAAGTTTCCCCAAAAGGGTTCTTTTAGCATCACACTATCACATACCGTTTACCATTTTTCATACTGACAGTGACAGTATATATTTGTACCTTATCGGCTTCCAAAATAGCCCGCTCCATTTTACAAACCCCACAAGTGAAGCCTCGACGAGTCATCTGCATCTCAACCTTGGGTTACGTCATCACTTTCTCTCCTTGCTGTCTTTGTCTACTACGCTACTGTCTTGACGGGCACTGGAGACAACAATATAAAGCCTTGGAAGATAATTTTGGACATTACAGTGAAGACATGACATGTTGGTATAATATTATACTATTAGATTTGTGTAATAAAAGCCTTAGTTTCAAAATAGAATATTGGATGTTTCTTTTGTTTTTAATATGTAAACTTATCATTTGACATTTTTGTGATCCCATAAGTTGTTTCGATAAACATAAACAGAAACTACGGTATCTTTTACAAGCTATTTTCGAAGTTCAATGATTCAGAGTTTTAAAATATCGTTATGTATACTAGAAATAAATAATAAACCTAATTTTAAATTCTAATATTTAACCAATATTTGAATTTGACATCAAGTCAATATTTGTTATCACTCACACTCACATTTTGAAAATATACTCCAAAACTATTTCTAAAATAGAGGCATTGTTTTTTTAAATACACCGGTAAGGACAAAACTCCTTCTGTATGTTTAGAAAACAGCATCGGCTATCCTAGCTCGACTCAACTGCCTCAAGGCCTTGAATGATCAATCTACGTATGTAAGGTTAAGTTCAGTGATTAACAGGGTCGTCAACCATGCATGATTCATGAATTTCTCTATCATTCTCGTTGACTACTGAATCATGCGTAGTTTAGGTGTACTATCGCATTGTTTGCCTTAGAGACGCGGTTCTTCGATAATGTGGGTCGAATGGTTTTATTACTAAGAACTACCTTCAGCTGGGTATCTGGGTGTTTATGGTGCTCGCGGTAACCAGAAGGTATCCAATCGAACTCTGAGAAAAGTCAGTAGCTTTTATGGTTCAAAACTGGGCCGTGCTATCCTTGGTCTTTGATAGCTAATAAGCACTTGGTTTTAGTTAACAGAGCTACATTTCTACACTCTCCTTGTATTGTATTAGCTCTGGACACACATTGAAACGAAGCTGTTTTGATAAAGGCATTAGAAGTTCAGAGTCTGTAGTATGTGTCAAATTTAAATACTCCAAATGATAACAAAGCTTTGAAATGGAGTAAAATCTAGGTTTGCAAGATGATATTCGTTTTGTAAGTACACGTGATGGCTAGAGGATTTACCCAAAACATCCTAATTGAAAGGTTCACTGCAGAAACAAGAGTTGAATTTTGAGCGGATTATAGTCATTAATGTATAAGGTATGTTTACTAATTTCTCTATGATAATGTGAGAACTTGACTCAAATATTTATTATGTTAGTAGTTGTCGTGTGAGTATCATTTTTGTTACCATATTTGATTAATTATTCTTTCAAAATAATTTAACCCAAACCCAAACCATTTCGTCCGTGTAGGTGAACGAAATGAAAAATCGTTATAAATTAAATTAAGAGTACAAAGTGGACTTTTTTAACAACAATGAAATGTTTCAAATAATTTTAGTGCACAGAGTAAATAAAATAATCATTATTAACACTATTATATTTTAAAATGATGATCTAATTGCCTACAATTCCTTTTTGCACGCTGGTTAACCAGGTCAGCCGGACTTGCCAGCTGCCAGCTATAACTGTTACTGTGGTGTTAGGTCACTATAATGGCAGAAAATCGACTCACGGATCTTCTTGCGTCACAGTGCCAAATACTAGGTCCGGTATACGAATGTTGTTATTTGGCTCTTAGGTCGTCTTCAAGTGTGATGCATGTTTTTACCTACTTGGATTATATGGATTTTAATTACGTATTAATTCAAACCTGTACCCACAGGTAAACACAGCAAGGTACGTTTTGACAATAAATGTGAATACATCATGAAAATGCATTTCTGTTGGAGGATGCCTACTGCTACCTTATCGCCGTTTTAGCCTAGTAATGCCCTTAAAAAGGTCGAAATTACTTCCCAAAATGTTTTTTTTTTACACAAATACTATGACTTACAAACGTAATAACTTCATAATATGAAATAAGTATTTTGTATAGATTTCACTGTTGTGTCTATTCATTGTTCATCGCTACTCATGTACTTGGTACAGTATATAATTCATTCAAACTCAAAAACACTGACTAGATTGTAGAGTAATTGGACGATTATTATCAGAATGTCTCCAGATAAATCTTGACATGATTTGAAACATTTGAATGCTCGACGCGGCACGCTGCAGCCAAGATGAATGGAGTAAATGTGTAAATGTATGTCTTTTACTCCATACATCTTGCGCTGCTGATACTACGTTATTGTCGTCTCCATCTAGACTAAGGAACCACAATGGTGCTCTATTATCAGTGGTACTAGGCAACATGTGAGAGCATCTTGGTGATTGAGTAATTATAATGTTGGTCTTCAAATCGTTGCTGGGCTTATCCCGAGTAGAATCGAAGCCAAACAAAAACTAGATCAAATGTAACATTGGTGTCTTACAATGACGTTAAAACACTTGACGTTCAACCAATTCCTGAACCTCGAGTACATGGAGACTCAACTAATGAATTTTTAAATCTCATACGCAATACTTCTAGAGGAACAATGCTTTACTTGTTCTAATAAACAAAGACTGTTCCCAAAACCAGATCCATTCATCACCCGTGGAAGGTTCAAGGCCCAGCTCTGTCTTTAGCTCGGGAACTGGAAGGGGTTTGGCGGGCCGCAAGACGGGAATCCCCCTTACGTAATAGTTGCCTCACATCAGTGGGTCATCGCGGCTATCAGATGTAAACAATGCGGTGACTTACCTGCCAAACGTGCAGTGATATTACTTCATCAAGTAACGGTTAGGACTTACCAGATGAGCAGGATGTTACAATGTTTGTGATTCTATTATGTATGAATTCAGTTGAAATAGATGTTTAGTACAGTAAAAATATGTTTTGACCCCAAAAAAATTAGCACAACAGGGGAATTTGGTACAGATGTTGGGTGTACCTTCCTTTTGAACATACTAAAAGTCCCCTAAAATTGAAGCTGTGCTACGGCCGCCATATTGGAAAATGGCGGCAAATTTCTGTATTTTTCGCTATAGTGACTTTATTATTAGAGATACAGGAAAAAGCTAAATGTACAAAATGTAGGTCATCTAAAAATACACATTTTTTGTATTTACCATCTTTCTCTAAACCCAACGGTTTTTGAGTTATTTGTTATTAAGTATATTTAGTTTTTTTCTATTTATCAAAAATAGGTGAAACACATGGAAATTGACCGTTACGTTAATTTATCCTATTTAGTTAAATAGTGTGATACTATAAAATCTAAAAATGTAAGCTTATTTTATGAATAAAAAAACTCCGCCACAGCAAACCTGCAGACTCAGCAAATTTCCATTTGATTAGATGTTTTATTAAAAAATGTATATAAATAAAATTAGGTTCAATAGGTACTTAGGTTTGCTACTACAGGTAGGTTATAATAGTGTGTTTTTTAAAAGTAAAATATCAATACCTTACTATAAAATAACTAATTTTCCAAGTTTGATCAAAATATATCTATAAACAAGCAAACTGCAACGGTTAACTAATTCATAAGAATAGCATGGGAGTTTTAAATTTACAATAAACAAATATTTGAGTATACAAATTTTGGTCGTGTTTACTAAAAAGATGGCGAATGGTCACGATTAGAATATTAACCAAATGGGTTTTCAAAAGGAGATGGAGCCTGTTATTTAAGTAATATTAATTCGTACCAAGCACCGAAAATATTGTATGCAGTAAGGTAATCTACCATATTTTGTAAAGTACACAATAGTCATATTAATATTTTATCTTCATTTTTTACCCATTTAATAGTTAACATTTTAGTATTTTGATGGCACCACCACACTAACTAACTATACTTGACATCCCATTGTAAATTTGGAAGGGTGTTTTTCGTGTCTAGTTCATGTTGGTGACTAAGTATGGTATAGTATAGTTAGTTTTATTTATCAAAAATCGGTGAAACCCATCGCAATCGACGGTTACTTTCAAGGTTTACGACAATTATTCATCCCACTTAGTTGATATCAGAGTGATAGTAGTAGTGCCATCAAAATATTAAATTGTTATTTTATTAAATGGGTAAAAATGAGTATAAAATATTATTGCGTAGTTTACAAAATATGGTTGATTTCCTCACCGCATACAATATTTCCGATACTTGGTACGAGTTAATATTACAGTACTTAAATTACTTGCTTCATCTCCTTTAGAAAACCCCTTCGGTTAGTATTCAAAACGTGGTGAATAATCGCCATATTTTTAGTAAACACAACCAATATTTGTATATTTAAATTTGTAAATTGTAAATCTTAAGCTACCATGCTATTATTATGAATTAGTTAACTGTTTCAGTTTGTTTGTTTATAGATTTGTTATTTTATGCTAAGTTATTGATATTTTACTAAAAAAAAAAAAAAAAAAAAAAAAAAAAAAAAAAAAAAACTATAATAACCTACCTGTAGCAGCAAACCTAGGTACCTGTTGAATCTAATTTTATTTAAATACAATTAATAAAACATCCAATCTAATGGAAATTTGCTGAGACTGCAGGTTTGCTGTGGCAGAGTTGTTTTACTCATAAAATAAGCTAAAATTTTAAGATTTTATAGTATCACACTATTTAACTAAATGGGATAAATTATCATAATCCTTGAAAGTACAGTAACGGTCAATTTCCATGTGTTTCACCTATTTTTGATAAATAGAAAAAAACTAAATATACTTAATAACAAATAACTCAAAAACCGTTGGGTTTAGAGAAAGATGGTAAATACAAAAAATGTGTATTTTTAGATGACCTACATTTTGTACATTTTTAGCTTTTTCCTGTATCTCTAATAATAAAGTCACTATAGCGAAAAATATAGAAATATGCCGCCATTTTCCAATATGGTGGCCGTAGCACAGCTTCAATTTTAGGGGACTTTTAGTATGTTCAAAAGGAAGGTACACCCAACATCTGTACCAAATTCCCCGGTTGTGCTAATTTTTTTTAGGTTTATGGAATTTTTATCGTATTTTTACTGGACTAGTTATACTTATCCAAGAAATTGGGACAGTTTTACAATTAATCTTCTAGTGATTCCACAACAGCTGTTCATTTATGCTTTTGGAAACCAAGTAAAAATAATTTTTAAAATAATTGTTTAAGTGTATGGAATAAAGTAATGGTTGTACAACATGCGTACTTTGTACGATATAATACAGACAATACTCAAAAAATATTGTATATAGCACACTACCATTAAAATGTCAATAATGGCACTTGCCTCTCACTAAAGAAATGTATAACAAGCTATGACAAAAAAATCAAGAACCATAGGTTTACTCAATTATTTCTGTTTGCTAAAGGGTATAAACTTTCATATAAATGCTTAATGACTAAAGGAAATTCTTTGAAGTGTATTGAAAAGTGTCATCCTACAACACACACAGGATGGCCACATGGAATTTCAAACATCATTCAGCAAGAGTAGTGAAAGGGTGGCCAGCTTGTACGTTAAAATGTTTCACTATTAACTACGTGAGCAATAGTATAACCAGAACTTTAGAATAATCAAAACAACCACGATAAGTTGCTGATATTGACTCATTATAAGGTTGCTTCTGTATCTGTGCAATTACATATTTATAAAAATTAATGGAGGGTTATCACCTACATCATTTGTTAAGACAAATGACAAGGAACGCAGAATACCCTGTTGTTTACTTTAAAAGATTAACGTTCCCAGCTACACCTCCACGTGCACCTCCTGGTCGCGGACCCAGGAGGACGAAGGCCTGACGGGAAGTCCGCCTCCCAACTAGGTGAAGGTCTACACTAAGGCGAAGAAAGGCCTTCTGGAATCCCGAGGTTCGTGGAATGTTGCGAGTGCTAGATGTCCGAACTGTAATGAATAATGTTGTAAACCTATTTTCCGTGTCGAGCTGGTTAAACCTAATTTTGTAAGATTTTGATTAATTTTTGACAGTTTTAGTCCTTTTGGAACTCATCTCAATTTTCTGTGATATCGACCATTCAAATAAACATGCTAGACCAAACTAACGTTAAAATGTCACAACAGTCAAAACACAAACACTTAGGCAAATACGTTGAGAAACGCTTATTGTCATCTCACAGACTCATTCGCCACTTTCTCAATTAAAAGTTTCTCAAGTCTATTATCAGCTGAGCCATGAGCCCTGAGTCACACATGACAGTGACATAAGATGTTGTACAAGCTTGTATCATAACAGCTGACCACAACAATGCCTCCGGATATAGCCCCGGGTACTTCCGCTGTCAAGTCTTCACTTTCACTCAGTTCAACATTGGCAACACTGATTCCGTTTTGCCACTGCATCCGTTGACTTAATGGCTTGGTAAAGCTTTTAGTATGGTGATATGGTTAGTTGATAAATGATGTGTCGTCCTAGCCTTTTGCCGTCGGTCTAGTCAAAAGCGTTAGGTTCAGTAAAACAGCTGAAGCCTAAATGGAAGATTGACGTTCACGCGCAATTTTGAATATTTATAGTTACCTCCACAAGTAGTTCTTAACGCAGAGTAATCATAACGTTAAAAATCTGCAGTTAGGATCTATTTTGGATGAGTAACGATTGGGCAAGTCGTGGCACAGGGATGCCCAGAGGGGGGGGGGGCGCTCAGATTTTTGTTTTTTGGCGGGGATTTGGGGGGGGGGTTATTTTAAATTGCCATTAATAATTTAATAAGATTTTTATTAAGTAGAACTAAATAGTTTTGTTTTGTTAAATACATACACTACTTGGGGGTGACGATGTATTCGCTACCGCGGAGGGATGTCAAGATATTCCGCTGGCAGAAATTTTGTTCTATTTTCTTCCGTCTCGAAGCGGCTACCTGGTCTTGGGTTTGGCCATTTGTGACTATTTCTTAATTTCAAAATTATCCAATATCTTTCGTGGCTGTTTCATCGTCCCCATAATTTTTCTATTGGAATAAGAGCGCTCCTAATAAACATTTTTGTATTGACAAGTTATCTGGATATTATATTACGTATTTCCTTAAGAAAATCCTTTAAA
Organism: Macrosteles quadrilineatus; assembly: GCF_028750875.1. NCBI lineage: Eukaryota > Metazoa > Arthropoda > Insecta > Hemiptera > Cicadellidae > Macrosteles > Macrosteles quadrilineatus. Next base: position 102,613,327 of record NW_026542602.1, on the reverse strand, counting down.
CGTTGGTTTTAGTGTGGGGCAGGTGGCTATTTTTTTATTTGGGGGGGGGGTTAAAGAAAGGGGCAGTATGAAATGGGGGGTTGCGCCCCTGACCTTGGGAAATGGGCTCCTCTGATAATAATATTAATGATGCTATTTAACAAAAGGTCAATGTTAGGTAGTAACAAGACCAGGATTTGGACCCTTCATTTGAAAAAACGTGTAAACATTCCAAAGGCCTAAAAAGTTAGTAATGAAATATAAATAGCACTAAAAGACGATTTTTTTATGAACGCCATTTGACGATTTGACGAAAAACGTATAGTAATTCAGAATGTTAACATCAGGCCACCAATTTACAGTTAACAGTGACAAAAGTACACTTCTACAATGTAGGTATAGAAATTTTCTAAATTTGGGTTTTTTCATATTTCCACCCTTAAGCCATTACATAAAACATTTTGCTTATTGAAACATTGTAGCAAAATTGAAGGTTATGGAGAAAATTGTTAAACTGTACGTTAAATATTGCCATGTTATTCTTATGGGAGAAAGATAGCGGTTGTTATAATTTGCTTGTTTAGGAATATATTATGTTGATCAAAATTGGCAATTTTATTTATTTTATCCCGTAGGCTTACTATTAACATTTTATTAGGAGAATTTTCCCTCCCCCATGGGAGAAAACCTAAGTACTCATTAAATCTAATGTCATCTAAATTTAGAACAGATCTGATACGTTAAGGAAATATTTTAGTAATGATATAATCAGGCAACTGGATATGCAGCTTTGCTGTGAAGTTGGTATTTGTTACAGTACTACTATTTCCATTCAACAAAAATTCATATTTAGGGTGCACTTAGATGTATGAACTGATCATTTAAGTTTAATATTTACAAACATGTTAATTATATAGCTTCATGCTATTTTCAAGCATCAACCTTCCTTAACAAAGTTGATCTGAATACAGTACTAATAGGTGTTAAAGGGGTCGTAAAAATGTTACTTTTAAAAAGCGTTCACGCTGTAATTTCTAGACATATTTAAAGACTAAGAATAAGAATTGTTTCCCTATGGAAAAAAATACAATTTTACCGTAGTCACTTCGAAGAAAAATTTGTTTGATTGTACATCAAAAGTTATTTGTGTAACTAGTGGGCGAAGTGTCAAAAAGACAGTTTGCGCTCGCGTCACACATTATATTTTTCCTACAGTTACTATTAAAGTGTATAAATAATTAGTCTTTCAAACACTGTACAACACGTTTTTAGGTTAGGTAAAACAAAACATTGAACGAAATGGGAAACGCTGTACCAGCTGATCGTAGTCGTGGTATCTTCAAGTGTTGCCAACCAATTTCCAAGCGTACACGGATTACGTGCATAATAACAGCACGCTGTTTTGTGTTGTTTGGTTGGAATACGGGAGTGCGACAAAGTAAAAACTGTGCGGCAAAGTAAGTAGAATTCGCAACTTGCTGTACTATAATCAGTGCAAGGAAGCTCACTTTGTCGGGTGACAGTAGAAAAAATATTGTATGCCAAATTTAGCCAATTGTTTTGATGAAATGAAAGATAGCACAAATCTACAACTTTTTTTATTGTAAGAGGGGGTCATTAAAGTGTACCAGCTGAGTAATATAATAATTACGCCGAATTGACTGTTTTAAACCGAATAAAGAAAATATACGGAGAGAAACCTGCTAGTCATATATATATATATATATATGAATTTGAACGGATGGCGTTTTTGGCCTCTAGGGACCTCAAAACGAAAAAGTAAATCGGTCCCGGGTCCAGGTCTTACCATGAGTACTACGGTAATAGCTTATTCCCTATATGGGAAATTCGCTAAAATGAGTGATTTGTATACTTTCCTGTCGTAGTGGGTAAAAAAAAACTTTAAAATGGCACCTCATTTTATGAAAATTGGTGAAGAATTAAGGAAGTTATGGTGTACCGACAAAAACGTGCTTTAGAAATTATAATATATTTAGATTATTCAACTGTAAACATATCACTTGGGTTGTACTATTAGGTATCAAAATACACTAGGTAAAGTAGCATCCGCCCCAGTGTAAGAGCTGGAAGTAAGTTAAATAGTGTTGCTTGAATATAATAATAATTTACAAGATATTTTATTTCATGAAAATAAACATAAGTAAAAGTGGACGAGACCTATGTAACACTACGATGAAACAAAAAGAAGAAAACAACATCCACCCAATGTAAATATGATTTTATAAAACGATGATAATAACTTGGGTTAGCCTCGGAGAGAGAAATTCGAAGGGGACTCTTTTAGAGACAAGAAAAGAAGATAAGCCAAAAGGCATATAAAGATAAAGGCAAAAAGCCAAGCTGGCGCATAAAGATAAAGGCAAAGAGCCAAGCTGGCGCATCAAGATAAAGGCAAAGAGACAAGTTGGCGCATCAAGATAAGGCAAAAAACCAAGCTTGCGAATAAAAAAAGACAAAGAGTCAGGGTGGGGTTTCTTAAAATGCCTCAAAGAACCTGAGTTCATCACCTGAAAAAAGCTCAAAAAACTCAACGATATAAACGGGAAAAAGTTTACGGAAGAATAGAAAAATTTCGGAAGAAAATATGGTAAAAGAAATGGCACAAAGTAAGAAAAGAACCAGAATACAAAGTCCAAAAGGAAGGCAGGAAGATTAAGCCTAAGGGAAGGTTACAAAGCCAGTCAGAAAGCTTACAGATCAACACATGAAAAAGCTAAAAGCCAGGGCGAAGAACCGGAAATGTTTCATCCTAGAAATATCCGGAAAAATTTATATGTAGGCGGATCACCCGAAATAAGGCTCAGAACCGATAGGAGTACCCCAAGAAACCGAGAGAACCGAGAAAACTCTCCCAAAACTAACCAGGTGATTATGAATGAAGGTTATAAATGTGTAAAGATCTACGAAGGACCTAAATGGGAGATTCTGCTGAGAAGCATTGGACCCAGGGGGTACAAGATCCATACAATTAGGGTTGGTTTAGGTTTTTAGGTATGATTAGTCAATTCTCTTCCTGTACTAAGCAAAACTATACTAATAATCTCAATAAAATCTTCATGCATTTAATAATAAAATTTATAAACAATAAAATATGTCTTATAGCTTTGACTAAATGCTTATAGTTAAATAAAAGAGTTTATACCTGGTACTGTAATGGGATATTAATCCACTGGGCTTAAAACCCGTGTTTCTTGATTTTCCTATATAGTGAATAAGCTATTACCGTAGATCTGACGGTGAGACCTAGATCTATGACATAGACCAGGGACCACTTTAATTTCAATTTTATGCCCTAGACTTTTGTTCCTACTCTCTCAGATCCTGGTGACAAAGTGGTTCAGCGTACATGGTTCCTCAGGGTTGCAACAATATTCCAATATTCCCTCAGATCTTGGTGACCCAGTGGTACAAGGTCCAGGGTTACTCAGGGATGCACCAATGTTCCTAGACACCTTTATATCCTAGTAACCCAGTGGTACAGGGTCCAGGGCTCCTCAGAGTTGCATCAATGTCCATAGACTCCCTTAGATCCTGGTGACCCAGTGGTCCAGGGTCCAGGGTTCCTCAGGGTTGCATAAATGTCCATAGACTCCCTCAGATCCTGGTGACCCAGTATTACAGGGTGCAGGGTTCCTCAGGGTTGCATCAATGTCCATAGACTCCCTTATATCCTGGTGACCCAGTGGTCCAGGGTCCAGGGTTCCTCAGGGTTGCATCAATGTCCATAGACTCCCTTATATCCTGGTGACCCAGTGGTCCAGGGTCCAGGGTTCCTCAGGGTTGCATCAATGTCCATAGACTCCCTTAGATCCTGGTGACTCAATGGCCTAGGGTCCAGGGTTCCTAAGGGTTGCATAAATGTCCATAGACTCCCTCAGATCCTGGTGACCCAGTATTACAGGGTGCAGGGTTCCTAAGGGTTGCATCAATGTCCATAGACTCCCTTAGATCCTGGTGACCCAGTAGTACAGGGTACAGGGTTCCTCAGGGTTGCACCAATGTTCCTAGACTCCCTCAGATCCTGGTGACCCAGTGGTCTAGGGTCCAGGGTTCCTCAGGGTTGCACCAATGTTCCTAGACACCCTCAGATCCTGGTGACCCAGTGGTCCAGGGTCCAGGGTTCCTCAGGGTTGCACCAATGTTCCTAGAGTCCCGCCTGGACTTCCCTCACTTTCTCCACTGTATAAGACGCTGCTGAGCCTAGCGACGCTCAGTCAGTGGAAGTGTCTAGTGTGAGAAAGGAACCCGAAACAGGTTTGTGTTTTTTGTTTACTCTCTTTGTTTATTATTATTTTGTGTAAGTTAATTTATAAAAATGGAAATATTTTTAAGTACATATTTTTAGAACCAAGCAAATAATGTATGCTGTTTATGTTATTTAATTATTTTGCCATACCTTTTAGGAATTAAATGCGATGTTAGAACTTATTAAATTTAAGTAAAATGCGTGTAAAAGGTTGTATAATAATATTTGTAATTTTAATAGATCTTTAATGTAATGTGTTAAATATTATTATCACATTGATTTTTTAAATAATATTAGGCAAACTAATTTATCAAAGGTGTAATAGTTGAGGACTAGTAACTAATCCTTTGATATCCTAATGTATTGGAAAACTAAATCAATTGTAGAAAAAGTTCGTAACTATACGCTCAAATGTTCAATATCTAAAGCTAAAACAATCGATTGGCTATTTTATTAATAGTTGAGAATAACTTAGTTAGGAACTATCAGTATTTATAGTTTCATACTCAATATAGCCATTAGTAAATCAAACAGTTCAGCTTTGTTAGTTTTATTAAAATAAGGAAATTAATCATTAAGAGCTTTTTTGTGAATCAGAGCCCCTTGTTTCACGATATGATAAATCAACCAACCATACGAAGCACCATAAGAAAGCACGAATAAATAAATATTAATCTAATTTTAACCTAGAAACTTCTTTATTACCCCCATAGGCCTAGAAAAGTTTCGTAAGCATTGAAATTACATGTAATGAAATAAATGTTGTGAGTGTTTAGTAACCTAATATTATAAATGTTTTATATAAAAGAATGTATTGTTAAATATGTTACCTCAGGGTTCCCTGGACTGTTTATTAGGCGAAAGTACGATAACTGCAATGAAACATATTGAACATCTGCAGTATAATTAATCAAACTAGTTTTTTTTCACAATCACAGTGTAAAGGTTTTATGTACTATGTTTTCTCTTTATCTACTTATTTATGTAAAATATTTATGACAGGAGGAACAAGCTTTATTCAAACACTAACGTTGTGGTTAATCCAACCAAGAGTACATTAATTATAGGACAATTTGTGTTAAGTTTAAAACTACATCCTTAAAAAAACCTTTAGTGATTATAAAGTATTTATTCTAATCTTTCTTATTACAAAATCTAAGATTTGCGTTTCAGAGGAACCAACCATATTCCTAAATTTTAGAAATTATAATACATTTATAAAGTTATTCATTCGCGAAATGAAGACGGTGATGATTTAATTACTGAAAACACAATGAATAGGTGGATTATAGTTTAATAGTATTCTACCTTCTTTGACACCGTCTAAAATCCAATCTAAAAAATTAACTTGTTAATAAATACACCCTCATCAATAAAATAAATAATAAATAAAATAATAATATAATATAAATAATAATAATAAAATAATAAATAAATAATAAAATAAAATAATAAATACACCAAATGATCATATTATTAGTAGGCCTACTTTGTGATGTTTTGTATAGTTCAAAATAATATAACAGCAATTTTATTATTCTATTACTTCTGATTAACAATATAGAAGCCCAACCACCATACTAAATACATTAACGGTATTATATACTTGTATAGCTACATTTATTGCATCTTCTTTGTCGCACCTCAAGTGATTGTTCATTATATTCATACTGAAATATACTGTAGAACTGGAGTTTTGTTATTTATGTTACTGCATTGTTGTTATTGGGAAGTCAAAATAATATAAGTTATTGCTTTAAGCTCAACTATGGGGCGACTTAGATTTTTTAAGGAATATGAATTCTATTGAGCCCTCTGAAAACATTAAGCCTATGTATATAACGGGTAACGTTTCGTGATTAATATCGATGTCCTGCACGACAGTTTTACGGCTTTATGATATCTAAGTAACTGAACTAGTACACACCGTAGTCAAAATAGTTTGAATTTTAAATCATATTTACTTAACTGATGTGATATATATTGCCTGTTGTAAATTTTTATTAATTAAAATTGTCTTTGAAACAGATCGGTATTTACTCTTATTTTTTACGCTAAGCTTGCGTGGTTATATCTAAACAACATTTTGTTATCCCGTTTCTTAAAGTATTTGTTCGGTTACCATTGAACTCTACATCCAAAACTTTAAAACCACACACTTAGAACACCTAGAATAATACCAAACCATTTTTTTTTTACTTTCAGATCTTTTCTCAACAATGTGTTTTCCTCTGTCACGTCGTAGTGGTAAATTTTTCCTCGTCTTGAATTCCAAACGCAATACACTAATAACAATTTTCCTATTATACGTTCTTCATTGTTATATCATACAAAACATATAATCCATGAACACTAGTCTACCCACTCCAATTCCCCATTTCCCCAAATTGTTTCCCCATTTCCCCGCATACATGAGTTTATCGGGTGAGGAAGTATGGTCGTGTTTACTTGAGATGGGTTGAACGATCGGCGAAAGTGACTCTCTCACTTTCTCGTGGCCTTCAGCCTTCGTCCGGTGACGCGGGTCGACCATGGCCAGCCAGGGAGGGGACAGAGGGGAGGGAAGCGGTGATCTCAGACTACGCAACTGAGCTTTGAACAGGAAACGTTTAGCGAATAGCGGTAATAGCGGAAACATGTCAAAGGAAAGTTATTGAATCATAGACTGTCATGCTGTGTTGCTAGAGCATATACGATTACTGAAATAAGGCTCGGCTACTTTAACGAGGTAGCGGACCAAAAGTAGCTGAATGGAAGGACACGAATGAGACATAATTCTTATGGGGTAACTACACACGGTGAAAGACTGCCTTTCGAAACTGTGCTTTTAGGAGTACGTACGTGCAGTTGTCTAGACGATCAAGCAGACATGAAGTAAACAATTTAACTGCGAACACGTTTCAACGTATTGAATATATTACTGTATTGTTTCTTAAGCTGTTTGTCATCATAATATTTGTACCGTACGGAATGAAGTGACTGTAATTACGTTCTTTAGTATATTTATTTTTACTGGTTCGGTAATTCTACAACAAGTCTACTAATTTATTTCCAATCAAATAATCAAACTAATAATAAAATCTACTAACGACTAAAACAGAATAATGTGTTATCTAAAAACCACCCAATTTTAAAGAAGTGTCAACAAAACAAATTTTTCAGACCAAGCATCTATATTCATTATTGGATGAAATTAACAAACTCTATAAAATAGTATAAATTATTATAGCCTACTCACGTGATTTCTTCATAAATTGCTAATGATAAAAAAGAGTTATTCTATTTAAATTAAAACTTATTCTTAGTATAAAGCAACGAAATTCATAATTGATACGATTTGAACTTCATTCTTTAATTAACCTATAATCAGACACAATCCAATCCAAAACCACAACCATATCCCGATATTTGCCCTATTTAACACCTAGAGACTACGACGGGTGGTTTGACTGAAGCGCTTCAACTGTTGTGTCGACAGATTAATCAGAAATTGTTACTCAATTGTTTTATCTTTTCTCTGCGTTTATGATTTTCAGCCAGCAGAATTTTAATATCATAAAAAAGTTTCAATTTTAATATATTTCGAATAATATATCGGTGTTCGTCAATGAAACGACGTGCTTGGGAAAATACACACTAGACTATATTATTCATGCATGCTAGTAGATTATAATAATTATGATTTACGACCACTGTAATATTTTGGGCTAATAAGCCAGACATTTTTGGTTCAAGTTCGGCTATTGCGGTCCCTACTTGTTAATGTGTCATCCTTAATTTCTTCACGGTTTTTAGGTAGCAGAACAGACCAATGGTCTCTGGAGCAGAGCACTTGAGATTTCGTTTTAAGCATAGAAAGATTATGTTTTCAAACTTTTTGGTTAGAGATCTGTTGGTTCTGATATGATTTCAGTTGCGGAAACTCCAAATGCATTTATTTTATCCTTCCCTGTGATCAATGCTATAGGATCTATACTACAAATTCCCACTGCATTTTTTTAACTGAATTTTTTTGTACATTGATGAATGTATTTCGTTATGTTTCAATTCGGATTAAAATCATTTGTCCATTGTACAAAGATATTCAAAAGAGAATATTAATGTATTTACACGATAATATTACTCAAACGTAATAACCGTGGCAGTATCATTGTAGATGTTAGCCTCCAGATTGCCAAATAATATTCAAATACCTGCTAGAATCTCTAGAATACTACATTTTTGTATTTCGTTGATCTGTTTTAACTATTTTTCATTTGTCTTTTTAAATTGATAACAAGATTCCAGTTTGCCCGCCAAAACAACGTAGTGGTTCTAAAAATTCAAACTATTCACGAAATATGCCTGTAGCTGTACACAACCAAGCATTTAAAATTGTGTCGATTGTATAAAACAGATGGACTGAAAGTTTGAACTAATTCTAACACCAGAGAGGTACAAGGCCTAGACGTCTCGTACGGTACACACACACACACACACACACATCCACAAACTCTTTCTCTGTCCTTGACCACTTCATAGACTCTTTCTTGATCTTGAGTCTTCCCGCAGGGAAAGTGCTGACCCATTGTTAAATGTAGTAGGCAGATAAGTTTCTCCTCGTTTCCCATCTATGATAACGTGGGATTGGTCTTTGTCTCGATGTGGAGGCAGACAATTTGGCACTAGAGGTTTGTAGTCATTGCTAAATTTATATGTTCCTTAGATTACTATAAGATACAGAAAACCTGGTCTCATTTAGTAGGCCTAAGTGCATTTCTTTTAACATTCAATTTGTAAACTGGTTTTGCACATTTAAATTTTGATTAGTGTGAAACTTACAAATTGTCATGGAGACTATGCACGAACTGCAATCTTATGTACAATATCATAATATTGGGTCTGACTTAGGGGAGGTACAAATGAGGCATTTAGTTCAAAATTCCTCCGTGAACAGCGCTGTAGTAGAGAGCACTTTGGCAATAAAGGTTTACTAACCTCAAAAATAGTTCTGTTCATAAAATAAAATTATAAATGCCTCAAATTCAATTTTACTATTTTTTTAATTATAAAATTAAACTATCATAACCTAACCGAACTAACCAAACTTGCTGATAAAGAAATAATATAACAACAGTTTAGTAATCGGAAAAATAATTCTGTTTATTAAATAAAACTAGAAATTGCTCAATTAAAATTTTATAATGACTTAATAATAAAATTAAACTGTAATAACCAAACCAAACCAACCAAACTTGCTGATAATAAAAAAATCTTGGGCAAAAAGTTAATGCTATCAGCGGGATTCGAACCCGGGACCTACAGTATATCAGCCTGGCACGCTAACCATTAGACCACCGAGGCCGATGGTTAACGATCGTTTTGTTACGGTAATGGCGTTCCCTCAGCTAATAAGAAGCCCTCAGCTGTCATCGTAGCCTCTTCTATACCTCCCCTGAGTAAATACCCATAATATTTATCAACATTACGAATTTTTGGAACCGGTGAAATTAAAAGCGCGTGCAAACAAACTGAACTGAAGCACTATTCCACCGACAAAAGCTATACTTTTTTTGACGTTTTATTAGCAAATTGTGGTGGTCATGTTTTTTTTTATTTTTTATATCTGAATATAGACTGAATTGTTCTATTTATATATTTATAATTTCGGTCGAATATAAAATCAGTGTTTCTTCCCAACAAATGTTTGAAACTTAAAAACTACTGTACCTAGAATGTTGCTTAATATTGACGTAATTGAATTAAACTTGACAGGCTTACCAATCATTATTATTTTACTATTATTATTTACTATTATTATTTTTAATTTTTATTTTTATTATTTATTATTATTTATTTTTTGTTATTTTTTATATTTTTTATTATTATTTGTTATTATTTACTAGATAGATTTATAGAAGACTTCCCATTCTCATGTTAAGCTGTAGAAGTTTTATGGTAAAAATATACCTAGTTGAAAGAGCAGTAGAGTGCTCTAATGTCAATTACTGATTTTTTTCGGATACGCCAATTTTTTTTTATCCAAGCTAAACCGAAAGAAACCCTTACTGTAGACTATAAAATCTAGTATGTCACATCAACGATAATAATACGAAAAACTTAGCGAGAAAATATAATTTTGACTGTAGTATACTACACTCTTTGAATGGCTTCAACAAGCCATATGCGAAAACGAAATTGCTTCAGCTGGTCCATGGGTCATGATGTATGAGATGAGTTTATCAGTAGGTACCTACCTAAAGGTCAATAATATTAAGTACAACAAACCATTATGTACCTACTCTAGTTCTCTATCAGCTCAAAGTGTCGTCATAGCTGTCATTACAGGAGTTACCAAGCTGTGGTCCTCTCCTTGCACCGTGGTTTCTCTCTGATGATATGGCACAAGGATGCACTTATCAATAACAGACTCGAACCTTGAACTGCGAGTGTTCGTCCGTGTAATCGATTTCGACGTCCTTGTTGCCGGAAGTCAATTTCTATTTCCACATCCGGTTTGTCTGTCTCCTGCACGACGTCCGGTGAGAAATTGTATTCATTGACTATAGATACTTTACCGTGAGGTAGACATTCCATCTCTGAGTTAAAAGTTGTAGCTAGTTTATAGAATAAATTAACTTAGTTCGATCGAGTTACTTAATGTGCAAAATCACCGAATTCTTGTATCGGACTGTCTGGGCAACTTTCATGTTGCCATCAGGTACAGTACCTCAGTAACCACGTTTATACTTCAGTATGGAATCTAAAAGAGGAATCCGAATTTGAATAGTAGCTTACTAGTTACTGTATGAGAAGCTCATTCGGCTATGGGTTCTCTTTTATTAAAAATTTTAATCAGCATTTGGGATGTGTGCATCAATATCTAACGCCAATGGTTGTATTCAACAATTAAAACGAATATGAATATGAACGTGAATGGAAATGTTTTGTGTTGTTTTTCATCGTAGGCAGTTTATTTTTGAATATTGAACATTTAATTCAACATTAAACGTTTAGGGAATGTTAGACTGCACATACTAGGCTTGTATTTTAATTTGCAAAACTGTGACCTACTAATAAACAAACAATGCCAAAGTAAGCCCGGTGTTATCGTCTTGGGACTGATGAGCTAGACACAGCTGTTCGAAACCATCGAAGTATATAACACAACATACTTCGATGTTCGAAACCCGCCTTCTCACTGTCGTATCACTGCAGTCACCACACCACATGTTTGCGGGGTGGTGGAATTTTATCCCCCTGGAATTTCACCCCCTGAGCAAACCTGACGTCCCAGCTTAGGGGGTAAAATTTCGGCCGCAAACCTTTGAGTTGCACAACATGAGAAATGTGGACTTAAAGGTAAATTTTCACGGTTGTGAATTTAATCAGAACAAATCAAATTACAAACCCTATAGAGTGGACGGGACGGAATTTTGTACCGGGAATTTTATAGAATTTAATGGAAATAATAAATTTTTACATAAATGGCGTTTTTAGAAAATGACGTTTAAACAATTAACTATTATTTACCGCTTTTTATTAGCGAATTTCCCTATAGGGAAGTAGCTATTACCGTAGGTGGCACGGTAAGACCTAGACCCGGGACCGATTTACTTTTTAATTTTGATGTCCCCAGAGGCCAAAAACACCATTCGTTCAAATTTGTATATTGTATATATATAGACTTGTATATATATATAGTATATATATATATTGTGTATATATATTGTATATATATAGACTTATATATATATAGACTTATATAATATATATATATATATATATATATATTACTAAGCAAATCAAAATACCACAGTACCCTAAAAACATTTTATTTTATTTATTGAAACTAATAGGTTATATACTATACTGTGATCATGGCATTAATGTCCGAAACATGTAAGTAATATAAAATAAAATGTTTTTAGGGTACTGTGGTAATTTGATTTGCTTAGTAACATTTAAAGTAGCCCTCATTGATGTATACAATAACAAAATATATATATATATATATATATATACGTCCGTGAACGCGATAACTTGAGTAATTTTTGTCCGATTTTGATGAAATTTGGTTTAAAGGTGTAAAGCGGAATAAACTTGAATGAGTTCGCGAACTAGCACGATCGGACCATGGGAACGGGGCTTTACAGGGGGTTTTATGGGGTAAAAATTGGTTTTTCTTACTTTTGACCCTCAAAACACAAAATTTCCCGATTTCTCTTTAGACCTTTTTAAAGAGCTTAAAAAAAACAAATAATTTAGTATATAAAAGAATTTTTTTTCGATTATTAGTAACGGAGAAAATTAAAAAAAATTGTAAATTTAAAATTCCCATGTTATTCTTATGGAGAATATTGTCAAATGTTGTAATATGCTTGTTTATGGATATATTTTGATGAAACTTGGCAAATTTATTTATTTTGTACTAAGCTATCAATATTTTACTCAAAAACACACTTTATTAGTTTCCCTGTAGCAGCAAACCTAGGTACTCGTTAAACCTAATGTTATTAAAATATATTTAACTGAAAATCAATTCAGACAAATGGAAATTCGCTTAGTCGGCAGGTTTGCTGCGGCGGGGGTATATAATTGTGTCATTAATTTGTAAACAAAACATTGAAGTAATTCAATAAATCAATTATCAATGCATGTACAAACTTTAGTTGTCCTACTGTTTCCGTGAAATGCAGTAAAACAATCGCCATATCCTCAACACTTAGAAAATTCTATGACAAATCCTAGGTTGATACTGCAAAGGTTGTTGTAGAGTTTTACTTAACTCCATAATCAATGAAACAATCTAGAACAAATCAATCAAAACTACCCCATGTGCTTAGATATGGAATTTAATGGTTTGGACCAGCTGTCTGAAATTGCGCTCTGTCAATTTTCATTAGACTCCCAAATCAACGAGGGTAAAATTCCCCCGCGAACAAACTTGAGAGCGCTCAGACTGCATCATAGTGGCATCAGATCTGCTCTGGGGGTAACATTCCGGTGACCCATGTTTGCCCGTGTACTATATAGTAACGGTACTTTACTAACTGCATATCGAGACATAGACAAATTTAGTTTTGATAAATCATCAATGTTGAATAATGAAGTTAACAACCAAAAGTCAAAAAGTATCCAAATGTTTACAATTTACGTTACTTTTAGGTTGTTATTATCTCTATATGGCTTTTGTCTGCTAATTAAACTACAAAAGACAGTAAAAGATTTTATAAAAATGTATTATTTATCTTAAACTCAAATGTCGATGGTTGAGACTTAAAGAACAATGTTACCTTTTGAACTACTACTTCGATATATTTAGTTTTATCATGTCAATCTAATTACAACGGAATTACATTGCCGACACAAATACATTCGCAAATGCAGTTATTTTTGGGCAGCGATTAAACTCCTACCCAAGTCAGTTGAGACAATCATACAGACATATTCACTGCAATCACAACGGGTCACTTTCGATTAATGACATACAATTTCTCCGTTTGACAGAGCAGCACACATCAATTTGCCAACGTCATGTAGGAGGACAAAGCTGTATTTGTGTCATAGGTAGGTGAGACAAAACTCTCACTGTTGCCCAACCTGGCACAACAAAACGTCCATTACAGCTGTGGTTGCCAACAGATTAGCACTTCGCAGCCAAACATCGGCTTGTTGAACAAACAAAATGCACTTCCGCTGCCGGGTGGCGAAATATTGGCAACACTGTGACATCACAGTCATTTGATCCAAGCATTTCCCGCTTCACAATTGAGTGATTTGATTGTGTAAAAACTAAAGTTTGTTGATTGTTTGTATAGATAACCTAAAGGTAAGAAAACGTATAATTTCGATCATCACGTACCATCTTTGATATGTATTTACCGTCTTGTGAGTCAATAGTATAGGTTTAAATCTAACAAGTGTTATTAGACGTATTTTTTATTATTTCAGGTAATATAATAACACGTAACGATGCTGATCAAGAAATTATTTTGTTTGTATGGACAACAACAGAAAACTAGTAAAACCCTAGGTTCAGAAATGGATATTTGTAAATTAGAATTATTCCTCCCACTTTTATGTATAACTGCGATATTGTTTGAACGACTGAAGAAATATAGTTCACCTTAAACTGGTAAATTAATTCTCAATAATTAAAGGAGTGACGAATTAGGCCTACTCATAACGATTAACATACCGTTACGCCTAAAACTGCATGGGACCGGGTTCCGGACCTTTCTAATCGTATGTTTATAAAAAATGTAATACAATGAAATAAAATTAACTTTCATAAAAGTAAAGTTAATACTGTACTACAACACGCTTGGATCATGTCAATACATTCATATAAGATTACGAGTCTTGAACCCTTATACGAATACTACTGTACATAAATTTAAATAATTTGTATTGTGAAATAAATATTATGATTTAACCGAAATGTTTATTACTATTATGGTTTAGTAAGCTTAGAAAAACTCATTAACGACAGTAGCAAACAAAATAGATTATATTGTTTGCACCATAGTTTAAAGAAATATTTAATGCATTGTTTTTGCATATTTATAAGGTTAGTAGGCCCACATTTTCTTTGTATAAATTATTGTGCCGGTTAAGTGGGTCATAGCAACTACTAATAACTCATTTACAACTGACTTTTCCTAACCAAATTATTATATAGATGTATTCTTGAGGTGATCGATAGTTCTGTAAACAGCACACTTTGAAAGCCGCTTTAGGTGTTAATTTAGGAACTTTATACAATTTAGAATTATATAATTTAATAACTAAGAATAATATTAGAAGGCAAAAATAAAACTAAAGTTTGAAATATGATAGCCTACATTCTTGTTCTATAAAAACTTATGTAGTTCGCTCCCAACCTCAAATTTAGACCCAGATGCATAGGCTATTGTTAAATGATTGATATGTAGTTTACAAAGACCGGGTTTGTAATATCCTACGAAAAACGTAAAACACGCTTAAGAAACGTAGACTTCAACTTCAACATACAAGGAAGACAAGTCTATAGAAATCAAAATCTCGACCGCCTACACATTCAACTCTAACGGTCTCAAATTTCGCGCCAAATGAGTTTACACGCGAATTGCGATAAGACTGGGCGGCTAAAGGTGTTATGGGCAGAACAGCTCTCACCAGCCCACGCGGGTTTCTACCAGGAACTGTTGCATAAACTGATCCTCCTACTGTAACAGTTGATGTTTCATCAAAACTTCGTCACTTTCATCACGGCCCAATAAACATGAGATTGGCCAACCTATGTCAAATGATTGATCGAAATTCAAAACTTATCTTTAATGTCAGAATAGTCCTTAATTTTCAAAAGTCTTTAATTGTAAGAGATGAAACAGCGAATAAAAATACTCGCGAAAGATTTCAAATAGTCAACAATAGGCTATTGTAATTTTCTGTTTAATACCGTTTTTTTACACTTGTTTATAACACGAGATTGCAATTTTCCTGGTGTTTGGTGTTTGCCAATTTTCTCTGAGAGAACAAAAAACGTTCTACTCTCATCTCCATGGTTTGGTCGTCTGCGTAAAAACTATTATCCTTTAGGAGCAACCACGAATACTAGAACGTCATTTGTTTATGTTTATGATCCATACCGGTATTTTTCTAGTATTCGTGGGAGCATTCTACAAAATAGTTTCTTTACTCACGTGCACATGACCTGAGTGCATCTAAGTGTCCTGCTTTTAACTGCTTTGTTACTGAACTCTTTGAAGAGCACTTTCATCTCTAGCTTATATTTATGTTTTCTCTGGTTAATTAGTTTTTACACCCAATAATTCACCTACCAATCTTGATACCTATTGAAACTTAACCCTTCAGCAACAACTTCCATTTATATATGTACCAGCCTATATTGGATGAAAAACAAAAAAATACTGTACTTAATTCTGGCAGTCTGTATAAGAGCATGTTTTAAAGTGTTTATTTCTTTATTAAATAGTTTATTAACTCCAATTAGCAATGTATTACAAATTATACTCTGCCATTGTCTGTAAGTGTTTTGTCCTATGCACTTTTTCCTAAATAATGTTCTCAGGTTAGAGTAAAATTATGAATACATGTCCACTTTGTAAGACACTCCCTTACGAATCACTCTCGATCCAATACTCAATATTATTCATGTTGAATTTTAATCAAAATCTGCAAATTGCTTCTAGTATCTTCACCGTGTTCACCTAATATCTGACCTCCTGATATTGTTACAGACATGAGACTCCTGGCACTCACCCCCCTGCTGCTGCTGGCCTCCGCTCTAGCAGACGATGACTCCTGGTCCTGGGGCAAGCAGAGGTCCGAGCCTGGAGACCAACTGACTTCCGCCCCCTCCGCCTCTGGCTCCACCTCCGTCACAGTCATAGAGGACATCCTAGAGTCTGGCCGAGCGGGCAAGTCCCTGGAGGGGTTCGGCCAGATCTACGAGGACCCTGATGTCCAGCAAGCAATCACAGCTGGCAACGAGACACAGGCCAGACACTACATCAAGGAGCGACTGTGCGGTCTTGGGCTGATGGCGGTAAGTTGAAGTTTTTTTTTTCTCTTAAAGATTGGATAACAAGAGTTGTTACAGTTGTGGTGTTTTAAGCTTCAGAGGAGTTTATCACAATTAAGTAACCTAAAGTCTTATATAGCAAATTAATTCTTTAAAAATTATTATAGAAAATTCTTATGTAACCAGTATATCTCAAAAAATTAAGTAAAACCAACATTATACAAACTCTCAAATGTTTATGAATTTGCTATAGATTGAGCCTGTCCTATCGCACCAAACTCCGAGTTGCTACAAGCAAGTGGCTAGCAACACACCCTTATATTAATACTGATTGGGTATTCCATTGGTCTGAAATGTAAAAACATAAAGACAAAAGAAATGTTTATTACATCATGTTACTTCCTCCATGATAACTTAACAGCATCAGTTACTAATGAATTGTGTTTTCATGTTGTATTTTATCCCAGAGTGTTTTTGACAAAAATAGTGGTCCAGTTCTAACCTTACAATGATATTCCAGTGTGAGTTGGATGCTGAAGGCAAATACCTTGCACCTCAAGACCTCATCTACGCCCAGCCAGTCCACATCAAACCTGTGGGTCGACCCATCCCTGCCGTGCCAGTAGGGGGCACTTCTGTAGGGGGCTACGGTCCCCCACGACCAGTGCCTCTTCCCCCTCGCCCAGGGTACGGCCCCCCGCCTCCTCCACTGAGACCTTACCTCAAGAAGCCTATTTATGAGCCAGAGGACAAACCTGTGGTCGTGGTGGGAGGCACAGGTGGTGGAGTACAGACTCATGTACACCATCACTACCATCATGGAGACAAGGTAAACAGCAAATAGGCCTGCTTGATCAAATAACTTACACACTGTGAAAAAAATTACAAATCCAAACTGGGATGTACAAAATTAGTTATTAAAACTGGTCTTAGTATGTAACAGAACCAAACGAAATCCCACTTCATTCTATACTCACATTCTTATCATTCACTCATATTTTGGTTTTAAATACGCCGCGGGTGAATCACGATCTCAATGGTATAATATGGTGCATGGATTGTATTATACTTTTAAAGTTTATTAGGCAGATAGCTGAGTGATTAAAGTGCTAGCAATCAAAAGGTCACCGGATTGATTCTGAGAAAAGTCAATAGCTTTTTTATGGTTTGAAACGGTACCCAGCTGTTCCTGATCATTGTGCCTTAAATAAATGCTCTTGACTGTTGAACCAGCTTATCTTAGTCAGTAACAAAAGCTACACAGATCATCTTGCACCATTCAACACTCATTCTTCACTCATATTTAGGTTAAAATACGCTCCTACTAAGGAAGGTGGCGTCCCCATCTAAAATAATTAATCATTGATAGGGAACTATCCAGGCCAGTTACTTCTTGAAACCAAACAAATTTGGAGGTGACTAAAACTCTTACTGCTTAAGACATAAAATAATGATATTTTGTATTTTGTTCGAAAATCTCCTACCTAAACATGAGTTGTGATATATTCTGAGGTACAAAACATCTTAACCATAAATGATTCCGAAATTAAACTTTATGGAATGTGTATTTTAACCAATAATTCTTTATCTCATATCACTCCGATAACAACTTTATAAATAATATAGATATACATATATATACACAGAATATTCAGGTATCCACTCTTGACTCACTCAACCTTCAAATTCAATATTTGTCTCCAGGTTGGTCTTACCGGTGTGATTGACACAACTCTCGACACAGCTCCCTACGGAAGCTATGGAACTCCTTCCATCTCCGGACCTCCTCCTCCCGGACCTCTCTATGGCAACTCCATCTCTCCCACTGGAGCAGGGGGACTCTACCCTAGTGGATCTTCCTACGGCAAACCTGACTTCTACAAGAAGCAGCTCAACCTCAAAGGCTCTTACTCTTCTGGTAAGTTCACAATGGTTTCTGTAGTGACTCCATATACATAAACTCCTTGGATTAAAAGGCCATTCAATCTCTCTATCAATCTATTTTAAATCTTCTTTTGCCCATTTTCAAAATTTAGCTTTATCCATCATCGTATCATTTTCTTACTTCTTTAGTCCATATTCATGGGGCTATCTCAAAACCTCTTCATGTTTTTGAACTCCAGTGTTGATCAGACTAAGCATTATGTTCTTTCTCTGATTAGTACCTTAATTATAGGTACCTAATTTGAAAAGACACCTTGATTACTTGACAATTACAATGAAAGATGCACTGATAGTCAACCCATTTAAATTATAAGGACAAGTTAAGTTTTGGATTTTAAATTTACAAGTATATTTGCCAAGCACAGTGGCTCTGATAAGGCAGACAATGCTTGAGACTGATCTCAGGTACTGCTGTATCTTATCTTATCTCTGTCGTCACCACTGACTAGTTGATGTGGCTTTGACTTAATGACTCTGTAATCTGTAATGGTGTTTTGCTGTCCTTAGATCACCACACAGTAGTCAGTACAGTACAGTAGTCTATGGTGACAAGTAGTCAAGGGTTATTATAATTTGACAAATAAATACAAATTTTATAAGTTCTGTTAGTTTTTAATAAGTAATAAGTAATAATAGTTTACAAAAAGCTGGTATGGAAAGGTGGTATGGAACAAAAAGCTTGGTAATTATTAATTATAACCAGTCGTAAATTGTATAAATATCTGTTGAACCCTAAAATTGTATGGTTACAGGAAACGGATTGACTGGATCCAGTTCTAGCTACTCACCTCCTTCCAGCTTCAACCCCAGCAGCAGTTACAACCCCTCCCAGACCTTCAACACAGCAAGTTCCCTCTATAGTTCTGGAAGCTCTAACTACAACCCGGGAAGTTCCAACTACAACTCTGGAAGTTCCAACTTCAACTCTGGAAGTTCCAACTACCCTGGAAGTTCCAACTACAATCCTGGCAACAGCTACGTCGCTTCTACCAACAACTACAACCGTTACCCGAACTACGAGAGTCCACGAGTGGACAGTGATTGTTTCTGCGTCCCGTTCGATCAGTGCTTGCCTCACGAGATTGCTCGGAAGGAGGACGGATACTTCATCGACCCAAGGACCAACGGTGGTTCTACCATCGAGGCTTTGGGACCAAACGATGTTGTGATCACAGACGGAAACGGAACCATGACTGTTGTGACAAAACCTAAGAGAGAGGATACGGAGAGCAAGAAGGAAACTGAAGAAAAGAAAGAAGAGGAGAAGAAGGAGGAGAAGAAAGAAAGAAGAAGGAGAGAGGCTTCTGATGACGCTGTGGCAGAAGCAACAGAAACTGAAGAGAGAAAGCACAAACCTGTAAGTAAACATCAGCATGACGTAGCTAGATCTTGAATAGATTTTACTAGTTAAAATCTCAATTTTTATGAAATTTTAACTATGTTTATGATTAGTAATGTGTGTTAAAAAAGTTTACGCCACACTACATTATTTTGACGAACTTCCCACGCAAGGATTTAGTCCAGAAAACAGCTGTTTGCCGCCAGCTTATTCAAATGGGGTTTCATTGCGTACTACTGTGCTGCAATGAGTTTTGCCGGACACCAATCAGCTGATTATACTATATTTAGGTGACAATGAATGGTTATAAACAAAAACATAACCTCTCTTAGAGGTTTTTTAGTCCTTTAGTTGGTGAAAATATATTAGGATTTGTACAGATTTAGTAGTATGGCGTAAACTATCGTACGTAACTCGTCCAAAATGTGTGTACCGGACTCGTATGGTAATCCCGTACTCGACTTCGTCTCGCACGGGAACGACCACACTCGTCCGGTAAACACTTATTTTCAGGACTAGTAACGTAATATACTATTACCAAAAGGTAAACTAGAATAACTAAAAAAGTAGATATCCATATGCCATATCTTAGTTTAATATAACTGTAATTCCATAATAAAAAAGAGAATGGTAGCCTAATTTGGGTAAAAAATTCAACCAACTGTTTAACATTTTTAACCCACTAAAAAATTTTTGGGGAGAAGTGCAGCTTAAACTGAATAATATATTTTATGATAACAGACTATAAGAGATGGTATCATTGTGTTTTTGTTGGATTAAGGGTAATGATAAATGAGATTTTACTTTAGAACAATGTTTAGGTTTTGTAAAATATTTATCATGGATTAAAATCTTTTTACTTGTCTGTATTTTTTGTGGTAAATTTCATTGGTAACACTGTGTTAACTGTGAAAAATTACAATAGTAAAAATTGATTATACGAATGTAATGAAAAACATTTTTACAGACTCATCACTATAAAAAAAAGTTAAAAGTGTTATTTGAATGGTATATTTCATATTTTGTAAATTCTAATACTTATTTTTAACTGGTAGTAGTGCACTGCACTTAACTCACTAGCACAGTAGTTAACAGTAGAAGTGTAGTTGTGCACCTAAAGCATTTACAGCAATTAACGCACATTTTGGCTTGCTTGGCAGCGGGAAGCCGTCGCGGAAGAAGCGTCTTCCAGATATGAGGTGACAGAAAATGACGTGACAGCAGAAAGTTCTGGCGTAAGTTCCCACTGTTTGAATTCAACTCAAGATTCCTTCTTCTGTTTTCATTAACATCATTGGTTAAGGGTTTCATTTAATTCACTTCATCACCTCCCAGCGTAAAATCATTGTGCTCATTTAAACACCGGGTGTATATTTCCCCTCCTCCAGATGGTGCCAAAGTTCACTATATCCCCATGAGTCCTTTTATCAAAATTATTTAATTTTAAATTACGAGAATTTGTTGTAAAGTTCACAGTATTCGGAAGACACGTGGGAACACTGTACAGTACGAACTCACTGCGTCACTCTGGCATGATGTACAAAGTTGGCACTGTTGTATGGTTGGCAAGACTGAGAGAGAGGTTAATGTTTGCAGCGCAAGTTCGGTCTTGGCGGAGGCGGAGGTGGAGATGATGATTCAGATTCCGATGGCTCCGGCCTCAAACTCCGTCCAACTTTCGGTGTTTCCTTTGGTCTTCCCTCTGGAGGAGGAGGAGGTTATCCCATTAACCCATATGGTCCTAACCCCGCCATCAACCCTTACTATGGCTCCGTGGGAGGGAACGGTCTAGATTTAGGACTAGTCAGTGTTAATCCCCTGCTTTCAGTTCAAGTCACTAAAGATGAATACGGTGAAAAGGTCGTTAAACCGTTGGTCAACCTTCACGTAACTCCTAATCATGGTCTTATCCATAAAGTAGGTCATATCATTCATAAGTTCAAAGAGCCTCACTATGGAGGTTACCCTGGTGGTTATCCACCTTATCTTCATCAGCATCATCACCAACACTACCACTCACCCCCACCCCCTCCAATCTACCACCACAAGCCCAGCTACTACCCTTACAAGCCTTCGTACGGTCCCCCTCCCAGGCCTTACTACGAACCTTATGCCCCAAGCTTCAACAGCTTCAGAACCGATAACGGACCTTTTGGTTATGACAATGACTACAAAGCTTCGTCATCTTACGATCCTTCCTATGTTGAGTCCGACTTCAAACCCTCCCTTCACGGACCTTCTCACTACGACAACAGTTACGCACCCAGTTACGACGGCCCTGGTTATGATGGCCCCGGTTACGATGGACCCAATGACTTTCAAGATGATTATTACCGCAGTTCCAACGTTTCTTCCCACGTAAACTTGGGAGCCTCTTCCTCCAAAGAGTCCAAATCCAACCTAGTCCAGTTCCCTAGCGACCGCAGAGCCGGTGATAGACAAAAACGTGAAACTTCACAAAACGAAAGTGAGAAGGTACAGCCGGAAAAGGTAAGATGGATGTCCAATGCCACTAACCATAAACTGACATGACTTTGTACTTTACAGGTAACTCTGAAATCATTTTAGATTAAATTCTATGTTGTTCATACAAACTTGGTTTTAAAATAGTTTACAATATCTGAACCCAACTGATTATGTTAAACTTTACCAAATTTTGAGCACAACTAAAAAGTTGCACAATTTTAACAAATATTTGTTCAGCAGCAAACTCTATAAAACATTTGAATGTAAGAGTGGCTTGAATAACAACTTGCAAAAATACCTTAAATCAACATGACTTATTTACAAAAACAATATCAGATTAAGATAAAGCCCAGTTTTCTTTTTCAATTCAAAGGTAGAACATATGAAAACTGACCCAAAACTGTCCTTTTTCATTTGAACCCATTATGTTTGAATCTGATTTTATTGGACTTGACACCTTTTTGGTTGGTACTAGTATTCAACTTGACACAAACAACCAAAACCAGAATATGAGACTCTAATAAACTTTAAATAATCATGTATTGCTTTGACGAAAACACGGAATATAGAACTTAAAATATTACCAAAATATTATATGAAACATTTGAAACATTGCATTTTACTTCTATCTTATCAACATGTACTTGACTCATTTGTGATAAGTTTGAAGCTTTTTCACAGCAACAGAATTCAAAGTCACAGCTTTGAAAGTTACTCCCACAACAAAATACGGTGACCAATTGTATACTTAAAACTAACTTTCCTTTCACTTAACGTTAACTCTCTACTTTACTTTACTGGTACTTTACTGTCTTGGTGATTCGGAATCTTTTTGGCCATAAACTGTTTTGTACTAACATAGGATAATCTAGATTAAACAATCTCAAATTTTAACTTAGGAAAAAAACTTGTAGTGCAATTTCTTCATTCTCCATATTGTAGACAAGATATATAAGTTGCCATGTACTCTTAATATCATCCTCATCTCATACAATAATCATACATTTCCTTAAGATACATTGCCCTTCAGCGTAATAAAATGATATGGAATGATGAAATTTGTGTTTTAGATGGTATTTTTTTTAATTATAGGCCTACTTTTCTTGGCATGCATTGCTTTTGAGCATGAAAAAGTGAAACAAATGATGAAATCATTATTTTAGATAGTAGAATTCTCAATGCTTTTTTGGAATGCTGTTAAATCAATGCTGCAAATCTTATGAATGGAAAGAGTCTCATGCAGGCCACACAATTAATTAGCATGAAATTGTATTGCACATGAATGAGCCTTGCCAGCGCTTTTGAAAGGTCAATAGAAGTACCAGACCACAAAAAATGAAAATATTTTATTTAATATATTTCTGAGTTACATTTTTGACTAGACTATCTATTTTCATTTTGAGATTATAAATTGTCTCAGATTTTTACCAACATCTTGTATATTTGAACAAAAAGTTTGGACTCATTTCAAAGAAACCAAAACTAAAACCGATTGCTATTTAAAACTTTTAGCACTATATTTGACTAACATACCTCTCACACACAGCGTCAAGCCTACTACCCTGGTGGTGGAGCTGGTAGGTGTGGCCCCCGCCAAGTATGTTGTCGGCGCCCCCTTCCCCCCGCCCAGCAGGTCTATCGCCCTCACAATCCTCAGTGTGGAGTTAGGAACACCCAGGGTGTCCATGGTAGGATCAAGAACCCTGTCTACGTCGATGGTGACAGCGAGTTTGGTGAGTTCGTTCTACACGTTTTTTAACTGACAGACAGAAAGGATAGTAGAAATTGAATATTGGTTGTAAACTGATTCTAAGGTTTTACCGACTTAAGAAGTCTTGATAAATTAAGAAGTAAAAGTAAAAAACACACATCTACATTTAATACAGTGAAAAGGTAAAAAAATAACTTGTAGCCTATGTTAAGCGTACTAAAATTGAAGGGATACAGCATGTAACCCAACCCACACTCAGCTCTTTACTCATATATGGGTTGAAACTCGCTCCAGTACAAGCTATATGTTAATCTTTTGGAAAAACGTCATTAGCATTGCCTAAAAATTCAACAGTATTTTTATATTTACTGTATCACAATGTTGTTGAGTCGGTGGCTCAGTAGGTAGCGCCACAAACTTTTGAACCAAGGCAGCAATGTCATGGTCATGGGTTCGAATTCTGATACCTGCCACTACTTTTTATTAGTACACTTCACCCCCTTGTACTGTACTGGCTCACCATGCATTCCATGCACAGATACGTAGTCTATGTGGATGGGCAAAGTTGTAAGAGACCTACCAACTTCTTAAAAGGAAAACCAAAAATACCTGTAAAATACCAGAAATATTTCTTAAAGCCCCCTTCCTCTTACAGGAGAGTACCCTTGGCAAGTGGCTATCCTGAAGAAGGACCCTCAAGAGAGTGTGTATGTGTGTGGAGGAACCCTCATCGACCACCAGCACGTCTTAACAGCAGCTCACTGTGTCAAATCGTGAGTATAATACAGTACTACAAGTAGGCCTAGTGAAAACTAATGACCCTCGTTGTCTTACAGTGTAAAATTGAAACTAATAAGAATCCTCTTCATTTAAAAAATTATTGTTGATGCTGGTTTTGAGACGTAAGGTATCAGAATATGCGAGTTTAAGAACATCATATTATTTCTATACTATTTTCTTAAACTTTGCATTTAATCATTGACTATTGGATACAGAAGTTAATAGTCAAAGATTTAATACAGCTTGAAATATTACAACCTTCAGTTTGCTGATATTTTTAAGTGCATTATCCTTCATTTTCTGTGTTCTTTACTTTTGAGTTTATTCAACAGTTACAAATTAATATAAGTTGATCAAAGGTTAATATAAGTTGATATAAGTTTGAGTTTTTAACACAACTTCATGTGACTGGTTTTTAATTTTTTTTTTACTACTAGGACTAACTAAAATTCATCAGGCCTCTCATAACCCCTAATCAATTGCCTTAAAATACTTCTTAAAATGTTATTTAAGGTAGTAATATAGAATTGTTTTCATATTTAATGGTCATTTTTACACTGGTGATCCTTTTGTTTCATCTTCCTCTTAATTATCATTCTGAAAATAGTATTTAAAGTTAGTACATGTAGAAGACCGAGAGAGTGAGGGTTACGATTTGATTGGGGAAATATTGTAATAATTAAATATAATAATAATTTTGAAAAAAGGGACTCTTGGGGATATAATTAAATATAACATAATTAAATCCCTCAAATGCAACAGTTACACCAACTTTGACCTCCGTGTGCGGCTGGGAGAGTGGGATGTGAACCATGATGTAGAGTTCTACCCCTACGTAGAGCGAGATGTCTCGGCTCTCCACGTTCACCCTGAGTTCTACGCGGGGACGTTGTTCAATGACATCGCTCTGCTGCGCCTGGACCACCCCGTGGACTTCCAGCAGTCGCCTCACATCAGTCCGGCCTGTCTGCCTGAGCCTCACTCTGAATACGCTGGACATCGCTGCTGGACCACGGGCTGGGGCAAGGACGCCTTCGGTGACTACGGAAAATACCAGAACATCCTCAAGGTAGTAGAGAATGAAAATTGTCAGTCCTAGCTTGGGTTCGCTCGGTGATTTAATCAAGTTATAACGTAATAGATTTTTCTAGACTTTAATCTTCTTTCACTTTCCTGAAGTGGAGGTGCATTTCTAAATCATTTTTAGACTGGCAATGATGTATTTATTTTTTTAGATCATTGTTTGGTCTTTCATATGAAGTGATTTAAATTGGTGGGAGGAATATAATAGTAATATTCAACAAGTGTTTTTTTGTTTTTTTTTTGTTGTTTTTTTTGCTAATGTTTGGAAAAGTAGATTGTGGTTGTGGTAAGACCAAGATCCAGAACCTCTGTATTTGAATTTTGAAGGAATTTACCTTCAGGAATTACTTCAAAATTATGAGCTCTTAAGAGAAGATCATCTGTAACTGCAATTTCTTTGGTCTAACACTATGAAACCCTACCGAACCAACTATTGACCTTCCTGGCAAGGTCAGTTATCCTTGCTAAAATCAAATGCACTTCTGCTTGGTTACAATATGCAATTCTAATAACTCTTTAGCAAATTCAAGTTTTGCAATTTTTCTTACAGCGAGATGTAAGATTTATGAACTCTTGATCAAGAGTATAATAATCTGAATCTGTCACTTCTTTTATTGAACACTATGAAAGGATATTCCAAATTAACTTCATCTTTCATATATTATCCACTGTCCACACCCAAGTCAAGTGCCTCACTATTCCTGTTTGTTTGTTCAGGAGGTGGATGTGCCGGTAGTATCACATCATCAGTGCCAAGCCCAACTACAGCAGACCAGGCTAGGGTATGACTTCAAGCTGCACCCAGGCTTCATCTGTGCTGGCGGAGAGGAGGGCAAAGACGCATGCAAGGTTGGTACCGACAACTGTTATCTATTTCATCTCTTATCTATTTTATATATTCCAAACAAATAAATCAAAAACCCTGTGATACTTCAAAGTTTACAAAATTTAAAAACTGTTGATGTCCTAACACTTTTACATTAATAGAAAATTCAACTCAATAGAACTGGCAACAGATTTATGAATAAAAACAAAAGATTTAAATGCTCATCTACAATCTTGGACAATCAAAGCTTTGATTTGTTCTGACTATTTTTTACGAAAATACAAAATGATTTTCCATTCACGATGATATTTTCAGTCCTGCAATAAGCAAACATTTCTATTACCGTGTCAATGTAGTAATCATGCCATATCAAAACTTTAAAAAAATGCTTCTAAGTCCTGTCTTTTATCTAAAGTTCATTATTCCATCAATGATAATAAATTAAAATTACAATCCGTAAAGATGTTTTTTATTGTGTCCTACTTCTCTTCATGTTTATTTAGTTTTAAGAATATTAATAATGATACATGTTTTCCCAGCTATGCTGGAACACTGAAAATGTATGATTATTGTAACAATTAAGTCGCATTCTGTTCTATTTAATTTGATGTAAAACAGTTAAAAATTAGATTGATGTCTGGACGGTTATTGACGCTGTTTAAATTAGTTGCATGACAATAAAGATAAGATTTCTAATTTCTAAAGGATAGTTTTCAAAATCTTAATCCCTGAAATGTTCTTTTTAATCTTCTGGTTCACTGATCTTCATCTTAAAACCCACTTCCATTCCAACACACCTGATCTAGTTGAATCTCCAAAAATTTAATTTGTTTTCTTCTCTCGCAGGGTGACGGTGGTGGTCCGATGGTGTGTGAACGAGGAGGTACCTGGCAGCTGGTGGGAGTGGTCAGTTGGGGTATAGGCTGTGGACAATACGGAGTGCCAGGAGTCTACATCAAGGTCGCGCACTACCTCGACTGGATACGTCAACTGACTGGACGTTTCTGAGGGTCTGCTCAACCACAGCATAGACATGCTAGGACACTCCGAAGGGTGTGAAAGAAACATATGTGAGGATTGTTGGACATTTTTAGAAGCTAAATAAGCTATTGCAGGTAGAGAGGTTATTTTTTATATGCTCCTTTATACACACTGTCAAAGGTTTATTAAGTGAAAACAAAAGTATATTGATTTTAAAAATTGAGTAAATATCAACATTACCTAGAATAACAAACCATTAGAATCTAATGTAAATAGTTTGGAGGCCCTTAAAGTGCAGTTTATAAATTTACTTAGGATGTCTTTCTTAAAAGTACAGCTATGTAAGATAAAACGATGATTGAAATGATTGATGAAACTAAAAAGTACTAAAACCTCTCTCCTTGCTTTTTTTTATTGGTAACCTTCCCAAAAGGATTGTATTATAAAACTTCTCCCTAAATTCTTCTGCCAGGTTGTGCCTGTTTTGTAAAATAGCATTAATATAGGCTAAAAATACAAACTTTGGGTTTCTTGGCAACGCCATTCGTCCGAAGCTTGTCAAAACAATGTGATACGTGAATGCCCTTTTCAAGAAACCTAGAGAGAAAGTAATGCATATTTCATGCTGTATCGGTACTCGTTAGCTTTAGACCAGAATTTTATTTTTTGTATTATATTTATGAGTAATATTCTAATAGATGTTTTCTATGTGGACTATTATTAATTTATTAATGATGGTAACTATTGTGAATTTATAATGATGGTAACTTTAACTTATTTATAATTCACGTCGTACTTAATGTTGAGAAATAAAGAATTGTTTACAAAACGTTGTCTTTATTATGAAAATGGAACCTTGGACACCTTTGAAATACTTTATAATAAATAGTTAAGATATATTGATTTACAAATCTGGAGTTAAAAGAAACCATACATCACAATTTAGGTTTTGATATTCGATAATCTATAATTTGTTGACACAAAAATATAACATTTAGTAACTGGAGAGGATGGTGGCTACCTAATAAACATACTTACTTACTCTTACTCCCAGGGCCATTTATATCGGAGGTGATATTTGGCCGCACCAACAAATCTTCGCCAAGTTAACCGGTCTTTCGCATCATCTTCCGTTGCCCCAATTCTCTCCAAATCTTCTTGCACTTGCTTCCACCACCTCTGCTTAGGTCTTCCCCGGGGTCGTCTTCCTGTAGTGTTTCCCTTTAAAACTCTTCCCAGTCTACAATCTTCATCTCTTCTTAATATATGACCAGCCCATCTGATTCTTCGGCACTTGATTTCTCCAATTACATCTGTGCTATTATACAGTTGCCTTAATTCCCTATTGTGTCTTATTCTCCATTCTCCTAGCTCGAATATTGGTCCAAAAATCTTCCTTAAAATTTTATTTTCGAATACTATTAGTTTCTTTTCATCTCTTTTATTTAATTTCCAGGTTTCTGATCCATATAGGAGAACTGGGCAAATTATTGTTTTGTACAGCCTGATTTTTGTTTTCCGGGACAAAGATTTTGATGAAAGTAATTTATTGCAAGTATGAAAACATTTATTTGCTGAATTTATTTGGCTTTGGATTTCTAGTTCATCAGTATTTTGGTTGGATATAATTACTCCTAGGTATTTAAAACTGTTGACTTTTTCAAATGTATGGCCATCAATTTCTATTGGTTCTTCAGTATTATCCAGGTATCTTGAAAAGTGCATGTACTTAGTTTTTGAATCGTTTGTTTTTAGGCTATGTTTTTAACCTAATAAACATGGGAGAACTAAAACTAAATGTGGGTTTTAAATGTCCAGAATGCCCCAGATTGGTCGCAGATTTTTGAATCTTAAAAACGGGATCTCCTTGCTTCACATATTCAGTTACTGAAATATAAAATGTCACTAAATATTTACGACGCAGCTAACTAACCCAAATGGTTAAAAGAGGATTCTTAATAATAAGAATTATTGTGAAGATTCCAGAAATAACATCATTGATACATTTCTAATTTAATTATTTAATATAATTAGGTTTTTTTGACGATCAAGTAATAGTTGGGTAAGGATGTTCCAAATGCAAATCAATTGGTAACAATTCAAAATACTTATATATTGACAAATTGACAAGAATTCAAATAGTAACATGGATGTGTACAGAAAGTCTTTGATGTACATTAACACAATTACAATACAATCTTCTTTTATACAATACTGCAAATATTATATTACATCAAATGATCAGTTATGGCTTTTGATATTTAAAAACACCAACATAATCCTCACTCCCTTAACTTAAAAAATTACAAATATTCACTTGTTCGATCGACAAAATTGTGAAAAAACCCCTTTTAAATTCTAAAAAATAAAGTAACAAATACACCACCCTTTAAATTCTCAATAAAGCTAAATTAGTGTCTTTTATTTGATTACTATTTCCTAAGAATTAAACTACTGCACACACCTTAATAAGTACAATAAATAAATCATTCTTGTTTACCACCTCAAAACTACACTTCATGAAGACATTTTAAATTATATTTCTTTATTGATTTATGTTTGTTCTTGTATACAGCAACTGATATTTTTTTTATTTTATGTTGATTGCTTTTAGAAAAACAAAAATATATATTAATTTGTAAATATTGTCTAAAATGAGATTCTATTCTACAGAGAACTTATTACTAATTAACTTACAAATAACAATTTAAAGCTCAAAGAACACAATTTGAGTTATACAGTACGGTAACCCCAATTTACTGAATCAACATTTTTTGGAGAATTAATAAATATTTAAATTAAAATCCATACGGATACACACTGCACACACAGATACGGATATACAACTGTCACAGATGATAGGCTGAAAGTGTAATGATCAAACAAAAGATGAGGACCACAATGAATAAATCCAGCGTAGAAACTGAGGAAAGTAATGGCTTCCAACAATTTTTTCAAAGAGAACTATATGACCAACATAATCATTTAATTTTTGTACTGTTTGAGTGTTGAATGAATATATCCATTTTGGGCCACCCTGAACCAGTTTTCGAAGTGATGTCTGTGTGTGTGTGTGGACGTGTACAGAGCGAGCTACAGACCACACCTGTGGTCCGATTTTGATGAAATTTTGTATACTAATCCACGGTACCTCCAGGCTTTTTTTCATTTTTTTGAAATTTTGATTTTTAATGGGGGTTTCCCATAAAAACCCATAAAATAACAGAAAAATAGGATTTTCTAAAAAATGGCCTGAACGATTAATAGCCTATGATATAGTCCTTTAAATTCTGAACAAAATTGTGCAAATCCCATTTCCGTAAAAATTGCGGTTAAAAAGTTATTGTAACTTATGTTTATTTTCCCATAAAATAAAATAAAATAACGGAAATTTGGATTTTTTGAAAAAAGATGGTTTTGATCAAAATATTATGTTATGGTCCTTATAATTCTAAAAAAATGTACAACCCCCCATTGCTGCAACAATTACAGTTCAAAAGTTGATGCAACTTTTGTGATTTTTAACTATAAAATATCATATTTACTCCCATTGCTTACCCATGATAAAAGTTGTTGACAAGCTTATGGGAGAAAGTATGTGTCAGAATGCTGATACCGTTTATTTACTTATTAATTCAAAAGAAGTCAATCTATTTTCAAAAACAGGATTGGTGCTTATTTAGGTGTTTTGCATGTAATAAAAATGAAAGATCATATGAAAACCACCTAACCATATTATCTACAGCTAGGTATCACACAAAAACACTACAGTTAGGCCTTATTTCGCAACTTGTTTCAATAGTATTTGAAGAGTAAGATTTCAACAAAATGTATTATGATTATGTACAACTGTTGCTTGTTGATATTAACAAAAATAATTGTATAGTAACTTTCAAAAATTTTAACTGAAACAAACAAAACACTCTAAGGTTTGAAAAATCAAGTAAATATTTAAGATGACGACATAAATTGGTAGCCTAACTAAAAACGTTCAATCATAATTCTTTAACAATAATATAACATGTAATACAAACTATTTCTTTGGTAAGTTCTGCAAAACAAGTTAGGTCTATAGATTAATTTAATACAAATAAATTTCTACAAAATATGATATGTCTTTTAAGAATACAGTACAAGTCTTTAAATGACCAGACAGTTAAAATCACATTCTTTAAGCCATGTCTACATCACACAATGTTTACTTGGCTAATTAGGTCAATACTGTGATTTATATGTTATTGTGTCAAGAAGAATCAAGGGACCAGTCTAAATTGTAAAGCCAGGTCATTGTAAAAGAGCAAGATATTTGTAGAATCATTGACTAAACACTAAACAGCAAAATGTGTCCTCTTGAACCCTTGGCCTAGAAAATACAAAGTTTATTTAGTATACTTTTTGGTTGGCTTGATTTCAATTTATGATTTAAGATTGGGGTTTCTTTAACAAACGGCCTACTTAAGTAGTTGACTGAAGATAAGTAGGAATAATTGTGGCAAGTGCACAAAAAACTAAAACATATACAGTAGACTCCCTCTTATCCGGACTCCTCGGGACTGAGGCCAGTCCGGATAACGGGTTTTCCGGTTAAACCGACGTCCCCAAAAACTCATTAAACGGACCGTTTAAATGCATACTGTATACAGAATTTGACTTAAACTTAGGGGAGCATTGTTAGACACGTGATTGCTGGTCTGGAATCTTTCCCACGTCGTTTCACTACCGCCCATTTCCTGCCGATCTAGTCCGGTTAAACCGATATACTGATAAAAATTGTCCGGTTAAAGAGATGTCATTTCCGCTGAGTGTAGTCCGGTTAAACCGATGTCCGGTTAAAAGGTGTCCGGATAAGAGGGAGTCTACTGTAGAACCTTTCCAAAGCTATAGTAATCCCTTCAAGGTATAGGAAATGAATTTGGCTAGCTTTGCAATGCTTAAAAGAACAATATTTTACTTTGTGTCACTGTTTGTAAATGTCAGTACAGTAAAAGGCTGCTAATCCGATGCTCCAGTACTTTCAAAAACACGGTATCAGTATACAGGTCTAAAAACTTTTAAAAATTCCGTTTGAAGCCATATAAGTGCGTTCAACAGAGTTGGGAGTGATCAGCAAACAACAGGAGTGATCACAAAAGTCAGTAGCAATCTGAAGAGTTGATAGCAATTGGCAGACGTTTGTAGCTAATCGGAAGAGTCGGTAACGATTGGAAGAGTTGGGAGGGATTGGCAGACATTGTGAGCGATCGGCAAAAGATCTAACATAAGCAGGATATTCGCTCGTCTTCCAATAACGACTGTTTTTGTTTTTGATGATGTATAATAATCCTGCATTTTTAATCATCTGGTATCGCCAAAGTCCTGAATGTGCTGGCTTAGCAAGCGTCTAATATAATATTGATCTGTTATATGTTTGTGAAAACTATTTTCAAAATGAGGAAATCAAATTTTATCAGGATTTGATATGAATAAGAAATTTTGGATCTTGTAACACACTTCTAAGAGTGGGATTTTGAGATTAATGGGGTAATGCTCTGTGATTGAGTGATCTCATTTCTTGTGTTAATTGCTCTGACAGCATTAACTTTAATTCCTTGCCTGAACTGTTTTGTGGATGTCTGGGCTAGGTAACAAGAATAAACAAAACTGTATTTGTGGCTGGTAATTCCATAATAGTCTTGAACTAGGATTATTTTGTCTGATAGAAGGTCTCTGATTTCCTAAGAAGTTATTGAATTACATTTATATTGGATGGCTTGAGAAGCCACGAAATTTGAGAGTGATATTTCATTTGCTGAGCAAAAACCAAAATACAGTAAGACATCTCAACAACTATCAACAAGCAATACTGCTATCCATATTTGAACCATATAACTATTGTGAAGAATAAATGGATAGATTGCTTACCTATGCTCGTTAGAGTGTAATCAATCTGTAAACAAAATCATTTTCATAAATTATTGGTTCTTTATGAGGGGAAGATACACTGAATTGTTTAAAGTGGATATTTCATTACTTAAATTGAATAATATAGTAGGATAAAGTAATTGAATCCTTAATGAAAATCAGGTTACATGAAGGTGAATAAATGTAACCTAACTTACATAAATGAAAATATTGTGAATAATAAATGTATTTACAAAATATAGTGAATCATATTGTAGAATCTACTTATTTATAAAAAGTCAGCACCATTCTAGGATGCCACTGAATAAGGGGCCAAACACTGATGTAGCCTAGGGTAATACTTGGTGGTTGCATGTATGTCACTAACACAGACAGCAGCT
Source organism: Macrosteles quadrilineatus (assembly GCF_028750875.1). Lineage (NCBI taxonomy): Eukaryota > Metazoa > Arthropoda > Insecta > Hemiptera > Cicadellidae > Macrosteles > Macrosteles quadrilineatus. Next base: position 102,579,162 of record NW_026542602.1, on the reverse strand, counting down.
ATGTGTAAATTTATCAGATTTCTCTCAGTCATAACTGATTTTCAACATTTTTTCGTTTTTTATGAGGAAGGATTTTTCATTTTAGAGGAAGGTTATTAAGCTTTCACTTTGAAAACTCTTTAAAAAAGTTTTTAGAAATGTGCTTTAAATAAAATTTCTTACCAGTTCTTGACTCTCTGCATGAAATATGTGGCAAACAAATCTGTTGTCAGGATCAATATCTCTGTCTCTGAAAAAAGAAAAAACGAAGATAAGAAAGGTGATTGGTTATGGTTAATTAGGCTAATAAACAGGTATACTTAGCTGACTTGTTTGTTTTCACTTTTCAGCTATAAAAAATAAATTGCTTGTGCAAACTTTTAATATTCAACCAGATTACCTACTCATAGTTGATTGTCACTGGGCAAAACGATTTAACACAGAAACATTTTATGGTTGACTTGAGTCTTTTCTACTTAGGTTCATGCGTACTGCTATTCTTCTCCTCTGCATTCATCAAGATTGAGGGAGGCAGCTTCTTTTTCTTTTTTTCTGGTTTGGTTGTTTTGTTTCTAGTTTCTGGTTCTAGGGTTCTTGCAGTTTCCTAGTCTATGCTGTGATAAATTAACGTAATTTTTTCTTCTAGTAGGTATTCTGGTATGGGTTTCAGTTCGTTTTATGGGATCCAACTTTATTGCTTGAATTATTACTTCAACCAAGTACAAGGATATTAATGTGAGATTTTTAAAGAATAGTTTGCAGTGTTCTTGATAGTGGAGATTATTTAGAGTTCCTATTGCTTCTTTTTGTAGTACAAAAATTGATCGGAAAAGGTGTGTACTTGCTCTAATGACTTTGGGATACAGTAACTATGTAACCATATGCTATAAAATTAAATACATAAAAAATAGAGGGTGATAAGCAATTAACTTTGATCATTTAGAAACCATTTAAGGTTTACCCACACAAAATAACACATAAAATCACAAAAGGGACTCCTTTAAGAAACAAAATATAAAAGTGTTTCTAGCACCACAAGATCTTTCACAACTACAGTATTTATTGATTTGTGATCCATCAAGTATCTCATTAATCAAGATGATGCACATTTGCAGCATTCGGCATTTTTGAAGTACAGTTAAAGAATTATATAGAATTAATTTAATATAGACAGAAACTTACTCTACAATGAAAGCGAAGTAGTTTGGCACTTGAACAGTACAGCCACATGACGAGATGTGCATGTAGAGATGCTTCATGAGCACCTGCAAGACAAACATGCATCACAACTACAGTAACGATATGATATATCTACGGCAAATTACCGTTACTTTTGGGTCAACAATCATACCACAAAAATAGTACAACATTTCAGTAACTTTGAGAACCAAAGTGACTTTCGAAAGCCCTGAGGGTGGATTTATTTCCTGGAGTAAGATCATTGTGTCTAAAAACACATCTAGGAGAGAGAACTTTTATTTTTACAGTATTAAAGTTTTTTTTTATTACAAAATATATAGATTGAGATGATACCTTGTTGTCTTCCCGCTTTGTCACAGTGATGCCCATGTCTTGACACTCCAGACTGACTGCCACACACTGCTGTAGTGAGGTATCTCCCAACAGCTGGTTGATGGCTCTCCTGATCTCCTTCACATCTCCTCTGTCAGCCGTCAACACTCGTCCCATATATGTCATCGTCCGCTGGCTGCTACAACATAATTATTTGTTTATTTCTTTCTTTCGCATCAGTTTCTAGCCTGGAACTGTTTAAAACTTTATTTGGGGCTAGGCCTGGAGGGTCATAGTATTTTCACAGAGCCATTGGTTATTGGCGGGATTTGAACCCAGAAATTTAGAAACCGAGGTGTCGCACTTCACCACTCGTCTAGCTACCCACTACAACATAATGTTGATGACATCACAAGTAGCTTAGCCTGTTTTTCAATGTCACAGATTGACACAATTGAATCAGGTTTATAAATGAGCAAAATTGTAATACTAGTTCTTCTGAAATCACACTAGATTATTATAAGCCGTTACTATGATAGGTACTTTTGAACGTATGTACTGCCACAAAAATGAGAGATTATCAGGCTTCAGCATAGCTTCTACTATTGAAAGATGCTTGCATGTGGGAATTTGAGTGTTAGGAATAAAAAGCATTTGTAGCTACTTCTAAACTTTAAACCTGCTGTTATTTATTTTTGTGCCCCAGCAACCAGACAAGCATGAAACCTTGAGACCTATTGTCACAAGGTGTTTTCAATCTCAAATACGAAGAGAGAAATATAAGTACAGTAGAACTTCAACCATCCAAACTCTAACTGCTTACAGAAATATTTAAAAAACCTAAAACCACAGTGATAAGAATTGTTATTAAAGAAGGCAAAAGCCGAGATCAAGGCAAAATTCTAATCTCTCTCGAGGTCAAGTAGACACCATGACTGACTCCCACTGTCACAGAAACATTGTCATCCTCATAGTTTTATGGGGATCGCGGCAAAATCTTGAATAACATACACAGTCTAGTTGACATCATCATCCTCTCACATGGTCATAGAAACATCGTCATTGTCTTCCATGATCAAGGCAAAACTTTAAATATATCAATTCAATTTATTTATTTACGGCAAAAACCATTGTTTAACAAGTACCATGCACAAAGATACAAAGTTATAAATCAGTAATAGTACGTGCTCACAGAAGAATTAATATGCGTTTGAAACAAAATAAATAAGACTTAATAATAAATAGTACCAATTGATTCGGTTAATTGGAGTTCTACTTTATGAGGAACTATAAGTAAACTTACTCTTGATTGTCTTCACAAGTCTTCTTCAACAGTTGGTTGGGGCTGAGGCCAGCCCTGCGTAGAAGAGGCACTAAAGGTCCGTACAATCCTTCTCCATGTCTTGCCTGGAACAAGAAACAACAGATGTTACATGCTAAAGAAAAAAAAACTTGTGCCATTCCATGTTCCAAGGTATCTTCTGCGACAATCTGGGTTTACATTTGAACATTTTTACAAGTAAGCCCCCTAAAGAATAAAACAGTACAGCCACATATTATTTACCAACTTATAACACCTCTCTTGCCTTTTTCAAAGTGTATTCAAATTCATTGTGAAGAATGAATAAAATTAATGCAGCATTTAAATCATAACTAAACTAAAGAGAATAATTGTATTTACTATGATCAGTCTATAGCACGTGCAGTAAAAGTGGTCTTTAATCTGATAAGAGTTCTTCCTATAAATTAAATTTCTATAGTAAATAGAACATGAGTTTAAGGAGAGCCTTGGTTAGTTAGAAAGTACTAGTTCAGCATGGACATTCACCAAATTTAGTCTTAGTGTGACATAACCGTGAAAAATCATGTTTAATCCATCTTCCCCTTCCTAAATCATAAAAGCTCTCTTCTCGGATGTTTGTGTTATTTTCACAACTACTTTTTACAACCTAACTAACCATAATCGTCAAGTTAAAAGGGAATGTTGTAAAACGTAACTCAAAAGCTAAAATATTCTAAAATACCTTAGCTCTCTTAAAAAAATTTTGATTTTTAAATGGCGTAGACTAGGCCAGACATTTACCTTGACTACATATGCTGTGATAGGATGTCCTGCGTTTTTCCTGAGCACCTGTATCAGACAGCCCTGATGTCCTGTTGATATCACAACACCATTGAGCTCATCTAGAACATCCCCCACTTCTATCTGATCCTGCAAGAATATCACCACAATTTAGAAACTATTATTTTTGCAATTGCCTGCTGGGTTAGTGATCCTATATTAACAGCAGAATAAGTTACTATTATTGCATTTTTATATCCAAGTACATTACGGAAAGCAAGTCGTCTTTCTCATCAAAATATCTGTTGTGAGTGGAAAAGAGAGTGAAAATTGTGCATTGTAAATATTTTTACAAATAGATTTTAAAAAGAGTGATTGTAGATAAAAACAAGTATAAATATTAAATATCCAAACAACAGTTTGATTTCACCTCCTACTACTGAAACATGTTTTGAACACAGAAACCTTCATTCATTCTGACCCCATTCAAATGGACTTTACCTCCATACTCTGTGACAGCCATATGATTGAAGTTTGTTAACATTTTATTCACCTAAGTTAGGAATGAGCCACTTTAAACTACACATCTTTGTTGCACAATTGACAATGCTTTAGTAAAATGGAGCTGTCTGTTGGAATGTAAAATAAACTAAAATAAAATAAGTAATTTACTTGATTTTTTTCATACTTAATTTAGATTTTCCCTGTAAAAAAAGTTTCACTATTCATTTTATACAAGGGGTGGGCCTGTTTCAGTCAATACCAAAACAACACTGAATCTTTTGAAAGATTAAATTTAATCCAGATAACTAAATTGGATTAATGTTAGATGATTTCCAAAATAATGAATCCATATTAGTGAGGGTTTAATGTTATACAATTTTGTTTTTCCAAAGAAATATAATATTTGTAGCTAAAACAGCTATTTAATGTCCTATAAGATTGGCTGAATGTTACATATTCACTGAAGCTTTATTTGGAAAAAATCTATTTTTATTTATTTAGGGGCCTATTGTTTTATCACACAGCCACAAAAAAATTATTCCTCTAAACAATTAAATAGCTAATAATGTAATCAACTACTAATCTTTATTGGACAACAAATTTAACTTTCCTTAGAATTATATGTTGTATAAATGAAATAAAATTTAACTAAATATAAAACATTGCTAAGTAAAAACTAGAAGTGTGAGGATACCAAAATTTATCGATTCTCGATACCAATACCGATACCTGAAAAATCTATTTTCAATTCTCGATAGCAATACCAATTTTTTCATTTTACAAAGTTTCCAAGATGGATTGGTTATACTACACCAACCTTTCTTGAGTCTTTATATGCCCTTCACAAAGAAATTGAAGGGAATGTTTTTTAAAATTAGGAAAACATTAAGGTAGTGATGACAAATTCTAACTAGACAAATCAAGGTTAAAAAACCCCTTCATACCCTAAATAAATACTGTATCAAAGGTAAATAAATATCTTGCAATCAAATATCAAAAAGAAAATTTTATCACTAGAGGAGTGCCAGCCTGATATTTTTGATCAAGCCAATCTCGAAATATCATAAAAATCAGGACCATCTACTGCACTCATAGAGACACCTTCATCATCTTCTGCGATCTCTGCAGGAACCTGAATATCTTTTTTAGTCACGGAAACACCATCACTGTCTTCTGCGGTCACAACATAATCACGAATATTGCTGAGCCGCAACAGAAACATAATCATAATCACCTTCTTCGCCATGAAACCTTGAATATCTCCTGCTCTCATGTAGATAACATTGTCTTCTGAGATCACAGCAATGTCCTTAATATCTCCCAAGGTAATAGAAACATCACCATTGTATCCTACAAAAGCAGCTAAATCCTGAACATCTATCAACGTGGTGTGGTGTTGTATACATCATCGACATATCCAACGGTTACGGTAAAATCCTGAATATCTCCTGCGGTCTTGTAGTTATCATGGTCTTCCACGATTGTGGCTAAATCGTAAATATCTCTCGCAGTCACAGGATCATCAGTCATCAACTTCCTCGATCATGACTTGATCATGAATATCTCCCGCAGTCGTGTGGACATTATTATTGTCTCCCACAGTCAAGCGTCATCATCCTCTTTCACGATCACGGTCAAATCCTGAATGTCTTCTGCGGTCACGAGATCATCATAATCGACTTCAGTGATCGCAGCATGATCATAAACATTTTCTGCGATCAAGTAGACATTATCATTGTATCCCGCAGTCATGCAAATCTCATCGTCGTCATCAATAATTGAATCAAAAGGGTAAATTTTTGGGAAGTAGGATCTTAGGAGACGTGTCGGGTATTGGTATCGTCATTGACTCTTGACAATTGATTCTAGATTCCGATAGAAATGTCAAAGAATCATTGGTATCGAGAATCGGTATTAAGACTTGACACATCCCTAACTAAAAGCAATTAACTCACGTCCTCAGAAGCTACGCTGTCTGGTAAAACTTCTACAGCTATTGCTTTCCCCTCGATAAACCTGTAGTAGACAAGACATTGATCAAATATGTGGGTGTAAGGTACCAATATTTTAAAAGGGGGTAAAAACGTACCATGAATAAAAATGCACTAGGACTTACCTAATTAAGTATTTAAACACATACTCACACGATATATCTATACTTATAAATTTCAAATACCATTCACTGACTCACTGACCACTGCATCTCAAAAACCATAAGAACTCAGGAATTGGCATGGAGGTTCCAATCAACCTCTAGGTGTGCAAAAAGAAGGGTTTTCAAGAAATTCCATCATGGCGCTGCCCCAGTGGCTTTTAAAGTTCCCATGTTATCCTTATGGAGAAAAGATTTAAGATGTGTTTACATTTTGAACACATTAATACTTTTGAATCTGCACTATTAATTAAGGGAACAGCTGGTTATGTATGGTATTACATAAAATGAAAATATTTACATTATTTTTGTGGCTTGAAATAGTTATTTGTGTAACTAGTGGTGAAAGTGGCACTTTGCTGCACACGAGAGCAATGTTTACGCACGAGCCGCAGGTGAGTGCGGAATGATCTCGAGTGCAGCAAAGTGCCACTTTGCACTCGTGTTACACATTATATTTTTCCTACAGTCACTATAAAGCATATAAATAATTAGTCTTTCAAACACTATACAACACGTTTTAAGGTTCAGCTGGCAACACAAATAGGTGCCCTAGAGAAAGTAGTACCCGCGGTCTGTATCACTCCGCTATTTTTCCTCGGCAAGAAATGTGCTCCGCGTTTTGAGAATATAGTTCCGTATGTTTTAGCGAATTTCCCTATAGGGAAGTAGCTATTACCGTAGGTGGCACGGTAAGACCTAGACCCGGGACCGATTTACTTTTTCATTTTGATGTCCCCAGAGGCCAAAAACACCATTCGTTCAAATTTTTATATATGTATATATATATATATAGACTTATATATATATATATATTAAAATTAAAACATATATAACAAAGTACCCTTTTCAAAAACTTTGAGAAAAGGGTACTTTGTTATATATGTTTTAATTTTATTATATTAGTAGCCCTAAAAATGCAAGAAAATAATATATATATATATATATATATATATACGTCCGTGAACGCGATAACTTGAGTAATTTTTGTCCGATTTTGATGAAATTTGGTTTAAAGGTGTAAAGCGGGATAAACTTGAATGAGTTCGCGAACCAGCACGATCGGACCATGGGAACGGGGCTTTACGGGGGGTTTTATGGGGTAAAAATTGGTTTTTCTCACTTTTGACCCTCAAAACACAAAATTTCCCGATTTCTCTTTAGACCTTTTTAAAGAGCTTTAAAAAACAAATAATTTAGTATATAAAAGTATTTTTGTTCGATTATTAGTAACGGAGAAAATTAAAAAAATTGTAAATTTAAAATTCCCATGTTATTCTTATGGAGAATATTGTCAAATGTTGTAGTTTGCTTGTTTATGGATATATTTTGATCAAACTTGGCAAATTTATTTATTTTGTACTAAGCTATCAATATTTTACTCAAAAACACACTTTATTAGTTTCCTTGTAGCAGCAAACCTAGGTACTCGTTAAACCTAATGTTATAAAAATATATTTAACTGAAAATCAATTCAGACAAATGGAAATTCGCTTAGTCGGCAGGTTTGCTGCGGCGGGGGTATTTGTAATTTAAAGTGGTTTCCGCGCCTAAAAAAAAATGCGTTAAAGGTATTTTCTTGTTTATTAAGATCGTAGGAATGGTTTAAAAACGTTTAAATGAAAAGTCCAGAAAGTTCAGAAATACCTAAACTATAAACACGAAATGACAGGTTAAATCGTAGTTATAATAGTCAATCAGCTGCTCATAGTATTATTATCTTTAAGTGTTGCCAACCTATTTCCAAGCGTACACGGATTACGTGCATAATAGAACCACGCTGTTTTGTGTTGTTTCGTTGGAATCCTGATGTGCGGCAAAGTATAAACCGTACGGCAAAGTATAAACCGTACGGCAAAGTATAAATATGCAGCAATTAACAGCTTTCTGTACTATAAACAGTACAAGGGAGCCAACTTTGTCGGGTGACTGTAGGAAAATGTGTTTTACTGCATAACAGATTTTTAATAGTTAAATGAATAAAAAAATCAAGTGTAGGCCCTACTCAGGTTGAACATTTAACTTAATAGTTTAAATTTTCGTGAGCGAAGCCACGATGGGTTTGCTAGTTTATTTATAATAACACTCGGAACTCGGAACCAACCTTCACTTGGTGTTCAATTCACTTTAAATTGTGTTGACTTGATAAACACCATTTTACAACTAAATGTGGTAAGTGTGGTTAGTGGGGGGGATGGGGTGTAAAACAAATTTTTTTAAAGAGAAAGATCGACAAACCAGTTCCCTACTTTAAAATTAAATTTGTTGTAGAACACACTTTTTACTTTCTCCCCCTATACCATATATGGAGAAAGTATTGTTTTCGTCAAAATTTTCGAGTTTGAGTTTTGAGTGGATATATTCGTTTTGGGTCCCCCTGGACCCAAAAAAGTGGTTTTCAAAGTGATGTCTGTGTGTGTGTGTGTGTGTGTGTGTGTCTGTGTGTCTGGATGTGTACAGAGCTAGAGACTACACCTGTGGTCCGATTTCAATGAAATTTGGTATGTAGGTCCTAATCCATGGTATCTCCAGGCGTTTTTTTCATTTTTTTGAAATTTTGATTTTTAATGGGGATTTTCCCATAAAAAACCGGAAAAATTGGATTTTCTCAAAAATGGCCCGAACGATTTTGATAAAAATTTAGTATGTTGTAGCACTTTAAATTTTGAATAAAATGGTACAAATCCCATTTCTGTAAAAATTACGGTTCAAAAGTTATGGTCAAATATGTTATTTTCCCATAAAAACCCCATAAAATAACAACAAATAGGATTTTAGAACAAAAATCCTGTTTTGATTTAACATAGTAGGTTATGGTCGTTACAATTTTGATAGTTTTTTAATTTTTTAGAAATTTGTATTTTTTATGGGAATTTTCCCGTAAAACCCCATAAAATAACTGAAAAATAGGATTTTCCCAGAAATGGCTCGAACGATTTTGATAACAATTTTGTATGTTATATTCCTTTATATTCTAAACAAAATGGTACAAATCCCATTTCTGTAAAAACTACGGTTCAAAAGTTATTGTAAATTATGTCATTTTCCCATAAAACCCCCATAAAATAACAGAAAAATCGGATTTTCCCAAAAATGGCCCGAACAATTTTGATAAAAATTTTGTATGTTATAGTCCTTTAAATTCTGAACAAAATTGTACAAATCCCATTTCCGTATATTTACACCACTTACACATATAAAAGGTTGTTGAACAACTTATGGGAGAAAGTATGTGTCAGAATGCTGATACCGTTTATTTCATATCCGTTTGTCCTTTAATTTTTTTTTATTTATCACTGGGCAGTGGGCATAGTACTACATAGTGTTACATGGTTACAAAGTCTTTTGATAAATTTTTTAATTGATACAGTATGCTACTTACTTTGTCAATTCAGCTATTTAAATAAAATGAACCTCTATAAACCTTACGGTGAACCTAAAATTAAATAAGCATGCTGTATTATTAGGGGTCAGCGGGATCCTGATATTTTTGGGTCAGGTAGGGCCACCAGCTGGCTAGAGAGGTCTGTTTGGACCAGAAATATTTTTGGGCCAAGCTTGGGTCGGCTCGAGCAAACACAAGACTTTATTAATTTTAATGATTGCAGAAAGTTTTTTGGTTTTAATTTTTTCAATGATGCATGATCAAAAATCAACAGTTTCTTCACAATAGCGGGTGATGTTCACAGTTTTGACATGACTGAGAAAGATGTTCTGAATTTTGAAGTGACCATGGAAGATACTCTAGATTTTTCTGTAACTGCAGAAGATGTACTCAATGTTGTTGTGACTGCAAAAAATGCTCTTGAATTCACATCAACCGCAGTGGACATTCACAATTTTCATGTGACTGCGGATGATGTTCTCGATTTTGCCCTGACCTCAGGTGTTCATCGATTTCATTGGAATGAAAGAGATGATGCAGGATATTTTGTAAACCGAATGTAATATCACAATTATTATTTGTTTATCAATCCAAAGCAACCTGATCTTTGCCTGTAACCTTATTACCATATCACATATAACCTGACCCTAAGTAAATAAGTATGGTCCACAGAACCCTAGAATTATCGCTAAAAAATTGACAAATAGTTAAGTTAAACAAACAAAGGGAAGAACTTTAAATTCAACATATCGCACTCACGTCAATGATAGTCCAAGTTGACTGGCAGGTACAAAAGTGAGTTGTCTGGAGGTGGGCAGCTCCCAAGATTCATCCAAGAATCTGGCATTGTCTGAGTCCAATGAGAACCTCAGTCTACAAGGCAACAACAGCACTGACAGCAATATCTGTGACAGGATCTCACTTCCCAACACAGACTCTCGTCCATAGAGGTGCTTGAACTGGCTGGTCTGTAGCTACAACACATACACTAATAGAGGTTGTCTGTGTCCAATGAGAACCTTAGTCTACAAGGCAACAACAGCACAGACAGCAATATCTGTAACAGGATCTCACTTCCCATTACAGACTCTAATAGAGGTTGTCTGTGTCCAATGAGAACCTTAGTCTACAAGGCAACAACAGCACAGACAGCAATATCTGTAACAGGATCTCACTTCCCAACACAGAATCTCGTCCATAGAGGTGCTTGAACTGGCTGGTCTGTAGCTACAACACATACACTAATAGAGGTTGTCTGTGTCCAATGAGAACCTTAGTCTACAAGGCAACAACAGCACTGACAGCAATATCTGTAACAGGATCTCATTTCCCATTACAGACTCTAATAGAGGTTGTCTGAGTCCAATAAAAACCTTAGTCTACAAGGCAACAACAGCACTGACAGCAATATCTGTAACAGGATCTCACTTCCCAACACAGACTCTCGTCCATAGAGGTGCTTGAACTGGCTGGTCTCCAGCGGTCAAGAATTCCGTTTCCAAGGGGTCGTCCCCTATTAAACCCATAGTCATCTATTGATATGTATGGAAAATAGTTACTGGATTTAAAAATTATGTAAATTGTGGTGGAAAGTTCAGATCCCACCACAAGGTCATGAACATTTGCACTATGAGCCTTCTGTTTAGTGACTTAAGATGGGGAAACTTTGGATACTGATCTCAATATGACCATGTCAAAAATATCTAACCTGATTGTAGACATCTTCTAAGACTACCATGGACAATAGTAAACCCTAGGTAGTGTAAAATATGCAGATGTGTAAGCAAAGTTTAGTGTCACAACAGAAACTGATGAATGCCGACTGCCAGCCTCGTCTTGAAATGGTCTCTACGGCCTCCTGCAAACTCCCTTCACCCCTCACACTCATATTTTATGTCTACACACTTTACTCCATAAACATCTTTAAACCAGCAGCAATGGATTTCAATAGGAGTAACCCCCTTCCACAGAATCTCAACATAAGAAGCAATTCAAACTCTGTGAGGGAATAAAATTTCTACATTTAGCTGCTAAAGTAGAATAGTAGTGGGGGGGGGAGGCTGGTGATAGATTTGAACTAGCTTGCTTTGTTGTGATGAGAGCTTGTTGGAAACGATTATTTACGGACCAACCTCGTACATTGAATTATAAAAGCATAATAGTTTTACCGTGGACTATTTTCTTGTATAAAAAATTAAAAGGTCGAGTTTAATAATAAATGGAAAAAACTTTAACTTCAAATTTTTATGACCTTAAAATATAATAGGCCAAAATCTTTCCTTTAGCTTTCTATAAGAAAAAACACAGCTCTCTTAGACCCTGTATTACCCTGTGTTATAGTGGCAACAAACTTGTTTCTATGAATCAGAGTAACAAACATTCTCTGTTGATAACAACTCACCAACAGCTGGAAGGGTATGTGAAGACATCTATTGTTCAGACAATGTCTGATGAGCAGTCTCATCCGTCCTACGTGAGTCCTGACTTTCTCACACTTGCGTACCTTCTCCACAGCCAGCTGGTACATGTACGGGGCCCTGCAAACACATACAGTAACATAACACTTACATGAACACCTTATAGCCGGGCTCACAAGCATGGCTCTGTTTAATGTCCTGACACTTTTTAATTCCTAACTAATCAACAGTTAATTTCTCACAATAAATAAGTTTAACTTTAAAACTAGTCAAACTTAGCCTTGGTCAAACTGTAAATAGGTTAACTTGAGATTTCTCTAGGGTAGGAATAAGAGTAGGTGTTGTCATCACAATCATAGGAGACGACCTTCCCAAAAGCTCAGCTTGATAGTAAACATCAGGTTTGAACACTATTCAACACTAGCTGTTACCCACGGGCTTCGCCCCGTTTGACATCATAAGTATTAATAAAACTATTGATTGGTTAAGTTAACCTGAAATAAACAAAATACAGTAAAAGAAACAAATAATCACACCTGATTTTAATAAGGTAATAAATTGAAAGAATAACAAACAAATAAGTACAGCTAAGGTATTTTTAACATTAGGTATATGAAAAGTTCCCTTTAGAAAGGAATTACGACCTTAACCTCTTCAGGGACGTTTTTTGAGATTCAAAGACATTTGAGATTTGTACGCAAATGAGTACAGATATTAAAATCAAATTTCTGGTTTCGTTTTAAAAGATAATGTAGTAAACTAAATATTATTTGAAAGGCGAAAGCATAAAATATCATAAACAAAAATTATTAAGTGTATATGTACATTATAAATGGGTTTCAGAACACATCAAAATTCGCAAATTCACTGATTCACACATAACCTCACACAGTGTCCCTTTCAACTGAATATTTCGTTGCCTTAGAAACATGTGGGAAGGAAAGGAATCAGTGCTACCAACTTTTGAGAAGTTAATGTAACCAATAGTAACCACTGTACAAATGTGGGTGTTTGAGAATAATACAAACAAATTGAAATAAAGTTAATGTACCCATATGAGCCTTACTCCCTGAAGAGGTTAAAGGGCAATTTATGACATAATTGATAATTTTGCGCAAGGTTTCTCGTCATGACGAACATTTTAAGTATATGGTTTATGGGGGTGTGACTTGTAGTTTTCTCAAAAGTTCATGGGTACTTTTGGCTTTATATTCAACATAGTGTCTAGGGTACAATTTTGTTTCTATGGAAACAAATAATTTACTTATTCCATCTTTGGCATTCAAATTTGTTCAATTTAAGAGCTTATGATAAATCAAGGTAAAGGGGAAAACTAAACCAAAACCAAAACCAGGATCAGAATTGAATGATTGAAAATGAGAAGAGCAGTTGAAATAATAATACAATTCAAGAAATACAGATGACTAACAAATTACCTCAAACTTACAATGATAAGAGAAGAAAATTATAAATTCATTTGAGGTTCAACAACGAATAGTTGCGAGTTACAATAAATAAGAGGAAACATAAACAAAGAGATTTTTTTGTCAAGTAACAATAAAACTGCAGGAAGATGTAAAAGAGTGGATACATACTCAAACTGAAGAAGGATTAAAGAACCTGAATGAACGACAAGGTGCATTATAACTTGCAAAGGAGTGAGCTAAAAAAAAGTAAGAAAAACTAGAAACCTAAGAAGACCCAAAGTCAAGGAGATGAATCAGTTAACAGAAGACTATTTAGTTTTAGTAACTTACATTTTAAGTATTGTACATTAAGTATTGAATGGTATGTAATTTAATTTAGTATTACTCAATAGTATAAAGTATTAAGTATCTTGTAACGTACTAACTAGTATTAATCTGACCGAGTGAGGTAGTATCATGATAAAGATGTCACTTCACATTCGGGAGGTCTGATTATCAGACCGGCCATTCTGAGGGAAGTTTGTATGGTTTCTTTCCTCTCTTAGGCACATGCCAGAATGGTTCCCTGAGGGCCATACCCCGCCAGGCACAATGGAAGATAGGACTTTGTCCTAATTGTGCTTGGTTTATAAAGCACCCTGTAGGTAATAATTTGCATTAAATCTAATATATAAAATTCTCGTGTCACAGTGTTTGTCTCCAAACTCCTCCAGAACGACTTCACCGATCGTTATGAAATTTGGTGTGTAAATTCTGTAGGTATGCGAATCGGACGTAAACTATTTCCCGTTTCGAAATTCTTAAAAGGGCTCCGCCCCAGTGGCTCTGGAGTTTCCCATGTTAACCTTATGAGAAATGGAATTAATGAATCTTAACAGCTGTTTCAATTAAACAAGTTGGTTCTGTTCTATGATGTTCAATAGCATTAAAGTTACAAGGATTACCAACAGGGTGCAGCACTATTATTTCTTTTACATTTATGACAACAGCTAATTTGCAACCAAAAGGTGAGTGAGCGTAGCGAACGAATTTCAACCTGGAGGCGAGTGAGCGTAGCGAACGAGCTAACCTGAAGGCAAGTGAGCGCAGCGAACGAGCTCCAACCTAAAGGTGAGTGAGCGTAGCGAACGAGCTCCAACCCAAAGGTGAGTGAGCGTAGCGAACGAACTTCAACCAGGACGTGATTGAGCGATGCGAACGAGATCATCTTGAAAATTAAACGTAACGGTACTTTCTTTCCATCGGTCTGTCTTAGGGGAAACCTATAACTTAGGCGATACGAAGTTCGCCGGGTCAGCTAGTAAACTTATATATTTATTTTAAGCATTTTCTTTTTATTTTAGTATTAATTTTCACCTTTAAATGGGTTTAAAGTAAGTTGGCTGTCCTACCAGTTACTAAATAAAAAAATCTAAAACATAAAAAATATATTTTTTTTAATATTGAAATATTTTATTACACTTTTAAGTGGTGCTCAATCAGCCTCCAGTAGGCTAATCATAATTTACAAAATCACTGTTTAACATTTTTAAAGACTGTGTTTATCTCTTTTTAAAGAACTTATAAAATAAACACTGAATAATTTACAAAACTATAAACTAGATTATTCTAAAGATATTGTGTACGTTGTCTCTTATTTGCAACAAAAGGTCATTAACTTTTACGACTTCAATATGTTACCAGCACACAACTGTAGTGATTATCTTTCAATTCAAAAGGCATTGTGCTGTTGATAACACACCTGATGACATGACAATGTCACATTTGTCAATCATTTTGCAGGCACCTGATCAACCACAGCCTTTTGAACCAAGTTTAAATAGAAACCCTCCAAAAATATATTTGGTTTTTACCTTATAGGCTTGAATTAGATTATGATTGTGCCAAAAGATAGATGGATACAATTTTATGAATAACTGTGCAGTTAGCATTAGAGGGCCTATGGATATATTTTTTTATGGATGCATAAAATTTGTTAAGAAATCTGTAATCTGTATAGAATACCTACATTAAATTACATATTTAACAGCAGTAAATTTTATTAGTCTTATTACATGTCAGGGAACTTTACTCTTTTAGTCTGTGTTTTAAAATTGTGTCAAACATTTGTAAAACGATTCTTAATTTTCTCAAAGCTGTTGATCTCTGTATTTATTGGTCAATTAAATTGTAAGTAATCTACAGTATGATCTCTGTATTTAACCCCCAGGATGGCAAATTTTATTAGTAGCTTATAGGTCTCTCTTCTAATTTGACACATTTTGACATTTTGTACAATCAAAACCGTTTAAAACCTCACCTTAACATTTGCTAAAACTGTATTTGCAACACAACATAATATTCAATCCAAATGTCTATCCAACAAGATTCACATCTATAAAAATTACAAAGAATAAACCTAATATTTTCTTATACTTGCCTTGTCCTATTTCTATAGAGAATGTTGTGCATGTATGTAAAATTTCAGGAAAACTTTTTTTGTCTACCATGCTCTACAACTGGTGGCTACTTTAACCATCATAAATGATTTGAGCAAAATGAAGTTATAGCAAAAATTACCCGAATTTGCTAAGAGCAAGCCGCTCCATCCAGTTCCATGGTTCAGGATCGCGCCAATAGCCGATGGCATTGATGCGGACCAGCAGACCTCTCTGGAGGATACGCTCCAGCGACTCACAGAACGGACGGAGCGAAGGACTTCCATCTGTGATGGGTTGTGGCACACTCAGGAACTGAACCGCACACCCTGCACATGTCATGAGAACAGTATTGATACAACAAACCATATTGACAATATTGTAACTGTTAGCAGGCTTGACATTATAACTTTTCCTTAATCTCCTGGTAAAACCTGAAGATGAATGTAATAAATTATCAAACTGCTTACATCATCATGTAGGCCTAGCGGAAGTACCCAACCATTGGTATTGGTTACCAGCTGGGTAGCAGAGTGGTTAGGGTGACCCGGGGCAATTCTGGCAGCCAGACGTGAACCTTAACTTTAACTGCTTGTACCGCGGTGAACATATTTTTCATTTTATTTTGACAATTACCATAGTAATTCTATGTTATTCCTCTAGTGTTTTCATATATT
This sequence comes from Macrosteles quadrilineatus, assembly GCF_028750875.1. NCBI lineage: Eukaryota > Metazoa > Arthropoda > Insecta > Hemiptera > Cicadellidae > Macrosteles > Macrosteles quadrilineatus. The sequence goes on along the minus strand of NW_026542602.1, from coordinate 102,562,630 downwards.
TAGACAACAATCTCAAACTCCCCTTAAGGGGGTTTGAGGTTTTTTTTTTGGAGTGTCAGATGCCAGAATTGCCCCAACCTTGGGGCAATTATAGCAATACCTTATATTTTCCTTATTGTTTAAATTGCTCTGACATTGGGGCAATCATGGCATAGGCCTAATTTAGCTGTTTAAGATGGTGTTTTAATTTTTGTTCTATCTCTATTTATAAGGAAGTTGTGAATAAACCGGTAAGACAGTACAAGCGTACAAGGGCCTTAACCTCAAAACTTCTAGCAACAATAAACAATAAAAATAATCAGGCTGCCATAGAGTAATCTAAGCAAAAGGTGTTTACAAAGCCATCCAAATGAACTGAAATGAAACATATTACACATAACACACGTTGTTATACAATTTATTCTTTAATTTATACATTATTTGTATAAAGATATATAGCTGCCATAATTGCCCCGGGTTCTTTGCCACAATTGCCCCATAGCATATGAAAATGGGGCAATTATAGCACCCATTTAAATTTAAATATCTTAAAGGGATAACTGCTATTACTATTTTTGTTCATGAAGTTTTAAGTCTGAACAATTATCTTTGTGTATAAAAAAAAATAAAATATAAAATTCATAGGGGAAAAAAATTAGCCGTGTGCGATGTTTCGATATCCTCGGGCTGTGGAAGAAAGTACTTTTTTAATCGCTAATAAAAATTACTGCAAACATTTTATTTTTACAAAAATGCTTTCCTATATATAGGAGGTATATGCTGAAATAACAAATATTGCTTCACTGATCTGTAAAGCTGAAATTTAAAAAAAATATAGGCCATTGCTATAATTGCCCCGTGCCAGAATTGCCCCGGGTCACCCTATAGTGCTCGCCTACTAATCAAAAGGTCGCCGGTTCGATCCTGAGAAAAGTCAGTAGCTTTTTGATGCTTCGAAACTGGACCCAGCTTTTCCTGATCATTGGGCTTTAAATAAATGATCCTGGCTAATGAAACCGCTGATCTTAGTCAGTAACAAAGCTACAGAGATCATCTCACACCATCTACACTCACCCTTCACTCATATTTGGGTTAAAATACGCACCTAAGTGGCGTCCCCATCTTAACGATTGATAATTGATAATAATAAATAATTGAGATGAAGAATTTGATAATTTGAAGAAAGGAATTTAACAAGATTTTGTAGAGTCTTGCAATACCTCCTTAAAAAACCAATGATACTCCTAAAAGTTATAATCAAACAATCTCATACTTAACTGGTAAGCCTGAAAATTAGAGGACATGCGATTTTTGTGAAACCCAATCTAAAAATCTAATTTACTGAAAGCTTAGCATGGAGAGGAAAACGTACCTTTAAGTTCTTTTATCATAGGATCAGACACTGACATTGTCTAGGTGTTAGTGGTTGTACAAACATGCAGTTAACAGGTTAATTTGTGTGAAGCATTAATCAATGTGTCCTGTAAAAGAGTTAATTGTTAATCGACAATGTAGACAAAAGTGTGTTAAAAGAACTGCATGGAGATATATCAGAGATACATCATCAATGAAATAGTTATTCAATTGCAGCTTGTTATTTAAACTCTTGATACTTAAAACCTAGCAGGCCAAAATTTCTTCTTCTTAACAAGTCTAAATACTAGGGTGACTTGGGTTTCACTGTTGTAAACACAGCTTGAGTTAAACCAACCCTTTATAAGGTGCACTTGCGGAACTTCAATGCAATCTTTGTAACACTCAATCTCAATAACGGCTGAACATATTTTAGCCAAACTTACCAAGACTGTTTTATAAAATGTTTGGTTGGTTAAGACGTAAACAATTTCAATTTTTGATAATGCCCAGGGGGCCTATATAATTTTAAAATAACTCAAAGTTTTTAAATTTTAACATTGGACTTGGTTTTGTGCCATTATGGTTACAAAATAACGACGTAAATGTAAACAAAATAAAGAATCATAGCACATGTTAAAATCAAGACACAACCTAAACACAGTACAAGTAGGCCTACCGGTACAGGGAAAAATTCAGATGATTACCACTGATCAAATAATACAGAGAAAGTCTTAGGTTTGCATTTAAGTCGCAATTTGGAAATGACCACTGATCGAAAAAAAGGTAGGCCTATACAGTCATAGATAAAACATACTTCTTTCTAAGAACATTATTTAACAGATTTGATATATGTGGCTCAATGAGGTTATAACAAATAACATTTTATCTTAAACAATTTGTCGGTGAATCACATTCATGGATCCATCTCATAAATGGTCAGCTTAAACAAGTCCACGACGTAGGAAGTGGTGAAGGAGGTAGTAAAGATTATCTAACTACCACAAACGTTCCCCACACTCCGCACTTCTCGCCTTTACCTCCTTCACCACTTCCTACGTTGTGGACTTGTATATCTAAAAAAAGTACTAAAATGCTATGGAAAGGGGGGGAACAAGTCCACGACATAGAAAGTTGTGAAGGAAATAGTAAAGGCTGGCAGTGCGGAGTGTGGGGACCGTTTGTGGCAGTTACATGAATGTATCTGCAATACTAAAATGCTATGGGAAGGGAGGAAAACAGGTCCATGACGTCGGAAGTGATGAAAGAAATAGTAAATGCTGGCAGTGCAGAGTTTGGGAACCGTTTGTGGCAGTTACATTAAGGTATCTGCAATATTATAACGCTATGGGAAGGAAGGAATACATGTCCAGGATGTAGGAAGTGGTGAATGAAGTAGTGAAGGTTAGCAGTGCAGTGTGTGTGAACCCTTTGTAACAGTTAGATTAATGTATCGGTAACCCTAAAATGCTATAGGAAGGGAAATAAACAGGCCCACGACAGGAAGTGGTGAAGGAAGTAGTAAAGGCTAGCAGTAACTTACTCTGTGAGGGAACATTTGTATTTTGTATTATAGGCTATCTCTAAACATTTTTTGAATTTATTGCTTTACATAGATATTAAAAACCATGTAAAATGATTGCTCCGCTCAACTGGCTTTCACTGCTATGAAAGCAATCCTAGTTATATAGGCCTAATGAAACTGTCATATACCTAACCTAACTAACCAAACTTGCTGATAATGCAAAAATCACATGAAGGTTTACTTAGTAATCGAATCAATAGTTTCATTCGATATTAGCATAGCCCAGTTAAGAAACTGTACCCTTAAGTACGGTAGTTAACGGTTAATTATTATTTAGTAAATATGCATTTTAGGATCTGCATAGTTTAAATAATTTTCAAAGTCGAATGAATCTTCTTTTTCGATTGAAGGAAACTGACACTGTTAAATGACTGTTAGACTATTAATGGAGGGATAGCAAACAAAATTATTAAATATACAGAAAATACATTACCTTAAATTTGTGTTACGACGACTCCATATACTCCAGTCTTCATCGTCAACCCTTCCTTCCCAAAATCAAAATCCAAACTCCAAACGTCAAAACAAAACAGAGCTGTACGTCATACTTGACGTCAGTCATGGGATTGGCCAGCCGACAAGCACTAGCAGACGGACGACGGACAGACTGACTGGACTGAGACTGACTGAATTTTTGAATGAAATAAACTGAAGTTGAAGACTGAAGTGAAGTGAACATCTGATTTAAGTTTACTTTTACTACAGTCAAAGACAAAAAGAATCTACAGTACAGCTGACTGTGCAGGGATTTTTTTTAATCCTCCTAGTTTTCATCATTGTTTTCATCAATGAATACAATTTTCATCTTTCATCCAACAATCCAACTCATCCAACTACTATTCTTAAAGGTTATTACTGATTAAAATAACATATTAACAGGCTACCAAGCTACCACGAAGCTTTGATTCCGGAATTTCTTTAATTGTTAACTCATTCCGAACAAGTAATAAAATACCCCCGCCACAGAAAACCTGCAGACTAAACTAATTTCCATTTGCCCGACTGGATTTTCAATTAAACCTATTAAAATTGCATTAGGTTTAACAAGTACCTAGGTTTGCTGCAGTTGTGGTTCTAGGACATCGTCAAGGAGGCGGGTTTGGAGCACCCCTCAATAAAGTAGGGGGTCCGGGGGTTATCCCCTGGGAAAACTTGGAATTTCCAAAGCCAATCATGGGTGACTTTCTAAAGCCATTTTAACACATAAAACTGTGTCCAATTGTCCATAAACTCCCATTTCACCTGTTGTTTGTCATGAGCAAGTATACATTTAAAAAATTAAACTATGACGATTACATTCACATCTCAAAACATATTGCAGGCTACGGCTATATCCTCCTAAAAATGCTTACTGACTTTCTAAGGGTATTATGAATGTCTATATCTGTGTCCAACTGTCCAAAACCCTCGACCATTTCACCTGTTATATTTGTCTTTGTAATGAACAAGTAGACATTAAAAACAATTCAAAACATAGGCCTACTAGACTATGAAGCAATCTTCTAAAAATCGTTTGGTGACTTTATAAAGCCATTTTAACGTCTAGAACTGTGTCCAAAAATCTCCCATTTCAGTAGAGACACGTTTTTTAGCCTTACGTGTTTCTCCATTTCATAGATCTGTCACAATATTTGTATAGTATACACTTGTGTTTATAAGTCAATGAGGCTTTCCACCATGGAGGCTACTGGTGCTACCGCTGATGGCTGATGCCTGTGTAAGTTCTAGCAGACAATTTGACAACTAGGAACATGAAATCAGCTGTTTCCCCGTCCTCACTGTCAAGCTCGCTCGCGTCAGCTGGCTGCTGTAAAAATTGGATGATGCGTACAACTTACCATAGCGTAATATAAAAATTATTTCATTCGTCGAGCTATCACCCCACAAAGTTTATCTATGTTGAACCATACGGAATGTTACGGAAGTTTTGTATCTATGTTGCACCGGTTGTAACTTACTACTCGACCTGCCATCGCTCATTAATAAAAACTATATTGATATCTGTTTTATAACATTGCGTGTTTTAAGGACGAAATGATATTTAAATTTATTTTTCCAGGGTCCAAGGGGGGGCTTTAGCCCCTGTAGCCCCCCCCCCCTAGGGACCGCCACTGGTTTGTTGCTACAGGAAGGGTAATAAAGTGGGTTTTTTAGTAGAATAACAATAGCTTAGTATAAAATAAGTTGCCAAGTTTGATCAAAAGATATCCGTAAACAAGCAAACTAAAACAGTTAACTTTATGATAATAGCATGGTAATTTTAAATTCAATAATTCTTTTTACGTGACCAATAACCGTAAAAAAAATCAATATACTAGATTATTTGTTTTTTTTTTAAGTAGTGCTAAGAGAAATTGGCAAAATTATTTTGTTTTGAGGGTCAAAATGAGGAACCCAATTTGTACCACTTCAGAAACAAATAATTTTCATTCTGATCAATAATACATTTCCAGCCTCTTAAAATCAATCTTTTATAAACACTCAGTGGATACTGCTCCCCACGTGCAGCTCGGAAAGAAATTTCCCTAAAAAGTCTTGAATTATTGCGTACTACAGATACTTAAAATGTACCATACTCATCATATGACATTTTCCAACACCTTTTTACTTTATTTATTAGTTTATACATAAGGGTAGAGATGTCTGCCTAGTTTGAAAATGAACATTTAAGTTGACAGTTTAACGACAGTTTCAAACGTCCCAAAATCCCAACTCACACCTTCAATTGATATATCCAAAAATTCACAACTTTTACACTTTTCAAAGGTAATAGTGAAGTGGTCACGATACTCATTCTTACAAATATTCTTACATAAAAACCTTTCCCTGGCATCTAAGGAACACATAAAAAGAATCATCCAATTCAGTGCACTCGTTAGTCGTTCACGAGTTATGGATTGCCGTAAAAAAGGGAATCGTTTTTATTTATTTATATAGGTTGTAGTGCAATAAACTATTTTATTTGAAATAGTTTAATCTCTTAATCTATGACCATACTTGAATGAGTTGCAACAAACTGAACTACAAAGCTTCACGGGATATTTTATGGCTGACACTTTTCAGACTGCTGTCCTGTAATACAAAAATAACAAACTTAACAAATAATAATAGTAAACAAACAAACATTTTTGAATAATTAAGATTGAGGTTATGTTATGTAGGACTTAAAAGAGGTTGACGTTCTCTCTTCATTTTAAATGATGAGTCAAATTTTATTGCGAAGATGATTTCTATTAATGTTTCGTTTAAGTTTACGCTTTTGATTAGTTGGTACTAACAAGAATCTCTCATTATCCTGAATCTGAAGATGAGGAAGAATTCACAAACGAAAATAGTTGGATCAAATGTGATTCTTGTCCCTTACAGAAGAATCCATGTACCAAAGTAAGATGGCTAAAGCCACAGAAAAAATACTATGTTTTCTGTGCTAAAGCTCATTTTTCTCCTAACATGGGTACACTTCATATCTGTCGGCACAAACAACCGAATGAAAATATCGATCGATTATTCGATATATCGTTTGGTTAGTTAGGTAAGGTTAATCTAACCTAACTAACCAAATGATATATCGAATTAAACAATCGAATAATCAATATTACTCATTCGGTTGTTTGTGCCAAAAGATATGGAAGTGTACCCCCTAACAGGTATACATAAGTCTTAACAAATATAACTAGGCCTATAGTAACTTAGTAAAGCGTCCAATGATATATAGGCCTAAGGCCCGTATTACACTATCATAGTTCTATGACATATATCTATTATCATATGTCTTTGATGAAAATTATTACAGTGTAATGTACCAACTATTATAATGGTTTTGAACTATGATAATATGTTCTCCTTGAGAGAACATATTATCATATATTTGATAATATAATATGTCATAGAACTAACTTATGATAGTGTAATACGGGCCTAAGCAATTTAGGACTAGCCCATTTGACGTACAGTATGCTAGAAACATTGATAGCAAGCTATAACAATTTCCACGAACCCTTTTGTATAAGTTACAACTTACTTTGATGCTACTTTATATTACATTTCTGTTGTTTTTTCTAAGATAGTCTATTAATTAGCTATATAGCCTAGGCTACGTGTACATTGCCACCAAGGCGTATGAAAGTGTTATATCTTATTCGTCGTGTTACATATTGACTCGACGTCAAACATTAAATACAGTAATAATAAAGCCTTAGAAGGGAAGCATTATCTTAGAGCATTAATGTAGAATTATCTTTCATACGCCTTGCATTGCCACAGGCAGAGCTGGAAGCAGGCTGAACTAGGTTATGATGGACTGACATAGACTCTGGGATTGTAGTGACTGGATTCGTAATTGAGTTTTTCGTTCAAAATTTGTGCTGCTCTCCCGCAAGGCCTAGTTTTATGTATGTATTTGTAAATTTTGAATTCATTCCTAGTAAGTTAGGTACCTACCTATTTAATGAAATGTTCTACTAAAGTAAGCATGGTTTACTAACTGAGAATAAAAATATATATTTTGGCCGATAACCCGAGGGCTCGGATAATCAAGAGTGTACTGTAGATTGATACCATCATTAATTTATAGCTGAAAGACAAACAGAATCTCCAGAATTTATGTTGCTTTGAAGTTAACCAATTACCTTTGGATTTGAAAATGAGCACTCAGTTATAAGCACTTGGCTACCCAGACAATTAGGATTTAGATGTTGAAATAACCGCTGTCTTAAGAAGTGATTTAAATGACTGTGTCACAGGTATCACTGTTGGATGCAGTCTAAAGAATTACAGGAGCTCACCGCTTCAGAGCCTTTAACAGAAGAAGAGGAGTTTGAGATGCAGCAGAGCTGGCTGTGTGATGAAAACAGTAAATTTACCCAAAGCGTTGATTCATTTTTGGTCTGGATTAATGAATAATATTTTATTGTCCTAGAAATACCCTGTTTGCCTGTGTCTGAAAGAAAGCAAATTCATAAAAAAATGTTTATCTTGATTAGCCTACGAATTAGCCTAATATTTAGCCTAACAAACAAATGGACTCAACTCATTGTGAGTCCATTTGTTTGACTTTACAGATGTTACTTACAAAGTGTTCTTGTCCTTCCCCAAAATTTATCCGGGTACAGTTTCTTAACTGAGCTATGCTAATATCGATTGAAACTATCGATTCGATTAATAAACTTTCATTAGATATTTTCATTACCAGCAAGTTTGCTTGGTTAGGTTAGGTTATGACAACAGTTTAATTTTTATAATTGATATAATTTAGTTAAAAATATTGATTATTAATCGATATTTTCAATTTGATAGTTTCGATAGTTTCAATGGATATTAGCATAGCCCAGTTAAGAAACTGTACATACAGGATTAATCAATATTATAGTGAAAGTTTGTTTGTTTGAAGTTTAATCACCCATTAACTACTGGTCGGATTAAGCTGAAATTTTGTATGATGATAGCTCACATGGCGATTAACATATAGACATATCCTAATCTCAAAAATCCTTTCGGGCTCCGCCCCAGTGGCTTTGGAGTGTCCCATGTTAATCTTATGTATTCATATCTAAAAGGAATTAAAGAATTTTGTCAGCTGTTTCAACTAGCCTACACAAGTTGGTTCTATGATTTCAATATCATTAAAAAGTCATAATAAGGTTTATCAATGTGGTGCAGCACTATTAATTTTTTTTTTGCATTGATGACTAGGTAGTTAATTTCAGCTAAGCAGCGACAAAAAGCTGTGATACACAATGAACTGTCAATGTAGGAGTATTTACAGTTAAGTTTATGTTTTTAATTTATAAATAATCTTTTGATATTGTGCAAATCTTTGATAATTTAATTTTTGTTTGTTTAGGTGTAGTGGTAGAACATTATAGCTTAAAACTTATGGTAGATGTGTTATACTATAGCATGCCGTAAATTAAAAGAACCAAATTTTCTCAAACCGTGTCCTCTCACATTGTAAATGCAAAACACGAGTATGCAATAAGCATTTTACACACCACATTTGTACGAAGGACAGGTATTCTGGTAGTTAGAATCAATTTTTAACTTTAATTTGGGTTTATAATCATGGGAACTAACAAAATGTATGCTCTGGCATTTTTTTGTTGTAAAATAAGATAAGAAGGAGACAACTTTCAGCTGTAAAGTAACCATTAATGTCTGGATATTCTGATTATTATAAAGTTGGAAGTTTGTGCTTTGTTTATTAGCGACACAAAATGTATATGGTGGTTTGTTGGAATTTTAAATTAAAAGACCCAATTTAGAAGTCTGAGAGAGCTAAATTTGAACTGTACAAATGTGGGTAGGCTATAATTTTTTTCCCTTAATTTCATTAAAACTTTTACTTGAATCAAATTACGGTATATTGACATAGAACGTTACATCAACAGCTAACAGCAGTAATTAGTATTTCATCAACTCATTTTTAAACAAATATGAAACAGAGACCTAGTTAAAATATAAAATAGTTGTAGAAACAATTGGTAAAAATAGTCTCTTATTGTTCCAGAATGTACTTTCATAGTTTTAGAACGGAGAATATATGATGAGAACCAGAATGAGATAGGTAAGATGAGTTATTCTGCATTATGTCTATCAAACAAAATTGTTTGCATGTTAAAAAATCTGCATGCATATATTTAAAAAGTTAAGAAAAATTATATGAAAAATTCAAATTTTAAAAACAGTAGATTTCCTTAAGCTTTGTTTATTATTTTCTAAAAGTTCCAAAAACATTTCCATAATACTGCTATCCAATTGTTTAATAAGCTTGTCATATTATTTTTATCAAATCTTTAATGTTTTGGTCTTTGATATTTTTACCGTAGAAGCCATGATTGGAGACACCAACCTTTACCTGATAGAAGAGGACGGAAGTCTCATCGGAGAGACTGGCATCATGATAGCAGAAGAGTCAGTTAGAGGAAGGGGACGGGGGAGGGAAGCAATCCTGCTCATGTTGAGATATGGTAATGTCCCAACCCATTTATACAGTACGGTAATGTGTTTATGTGTTTTTTATTTATTTCCAATTTCCATTTATTTATTTAGTTTTCTTTGTGCTTTCATACAGGCTATAATAGTAGTAAAAAATTGTACTGAGTAGGCTAACTATTTTGTTTGGTTATGTATTAGGCCTAATACAAAAGAGTTTTTTGTCCCACCAAAAAAAAATCCTAGGTTCTAGCCTGGAACCGTTTAACACATTACTTCAGACTATTCCTAGAGGGTTGCGGCATTATCACATAGATCAAATCCATTAGTGATTGGCAGGATTTGAACCTGGGACCTCGGCCTCCGAAGCCCCACGCTACTCCACTAAACCAGCTAAGAGGGAAGAGTTGTACCTATCAAAATAATAATAAAAACAAATCTAAAATTATCAACTTTTACTGCCACTCAAAATCCTGTAAATACCAGCTGTTTGATTAATTATTACTAACACACTAGAGCAACATTGCTACTATTAAATGTTTACCCAACATAGTTTTAAATCTACTTCCTAATACAAACTTCATAGCTGAATTTTTGAAGAGGCAACAATTTTATTTTGAATAAAAAACAACAATTGGATTTATCTTAGGTTATGTATAGGTTATATTTGACTGCTTAAATTCCTTTAAAATCTTGTCAAACATTTATTCAGGTGTCGAACATTTGGATGTTAAGAGGTTTCTTGCGAAGATATCTCTTTCAAATGAAATCAGCATCAAAATGTTCAAGAAGTTGGGTTTCGAGGTGGTAAGTTACATGTTAAATAGCTTATCTATATAGCATGCCTATTTTAGTATTGGTCACGTTAATGTTAACCTGATGTTTTAACATATAAATCAACTCAATTTTGCCCTCCTAAAAAATATTTTAGATATTGATTGTAGTAACAAACAAGGCATTAGAGGACCATACAATTATTTACATCTGGTAGCAGAACCATTGATTATAGTCAATGGTAGAACTCTAACAAAAGGTTGGGAAAGATAACGAGAGATGAGTTGGCACCATCACAACTTTTTTTTAAAGAAGTATTTTGGTAAAGGGGTGTAGGACAATATAAAGTAATTACTGCAGGTTTTTAGAGGGGAGATACCTTATTGCAGAAGACATCTGCGAAGTTTGTGTGATCGAAAATACATGGAGCACATTACAAAATCGCCTGACAAAAGTTTGTTAAGTACGTTATACCACAGAGAATAATTAAGCAATCTCTACTTGTTTTGTGCCTATGCTTGTGGCATTTATTAAAGAAGGTGTTGGAGATACATAAACAATTTTAGAACAAGCGGTTCGAACCTTTTGTGTAACTATGTTTGATTTGCTTTGTAATCAGAGGACATCTAGTATGCCATCATCACTTCCTTGGTACTTCCCTTGTGATTTTGCACAGAGCAAATGATTTGTTTGTCTCACTTTAGTACAATTTCAATTCTGACACTATTTATAGGTTATGGAAAATATGCACTTTCATGCTAAAAGTAATTAAATCTATCAAATTACTGAAAATATTCATTAATTCCTATTAAATCTTGTGAAATGTTTATTTTGCAGGAAAGTGAAAGCAGTGTGTTTCAGGAAGTGACTCTTTTTGTTGATGTTTCTTCTTCTTGGAGAACCTGGCTTAAAGATGAGACAAACCACTTTTATATAGAGTCAGAGACTTCTAAATCCCTATGATTTTATGTGATAAAAAAATTGTAAATATAAAAATGCATATACTAGTAAAGTTAATGATGATATCTAATCATTTACTTTCATTGTTGCTATCCCCAAACAAAATTAGAATGTAATTTTATTGAAGTTATAAAATACAAAATTTATTTTTAAGATAACCAGAGGTTATCCTGTTTTCAAAGTGAAAAGTAACTCCATGAAATATCTAAACTACTTTTTCTGAGGAAAGATTTAAAGAAAGATTTTTCTCACTAAACGATTTTTCTAAGGATAAAATAAACGTTAAAACAATGGTAGAGATCATAATCTTTATAACTTTATACAATAAATGGTTTCTCTTCAGCATAATTATATCTGCTACAAATACACAAAAATGTAATTCAATGTAATTGAGGATGTAATTCAATGGAAGTATTTTTTGTTAATTGCATAGAATTAGCCTAAAGGTAGAATCCATTCAACATAAACATATATCTATATTTTACATACATTACAGAACTAACAACATAATGAGGGGGGGGGGTCTATTCAGAGGGAGGTGGTGGGGGTTGTGTATCCTTCCCCTCTTTCCCCTCCTCTGGCTCTTCAGTCACAGATGCTGGCATTTCTGGCTCCTTACCCAAAGCTTTAGCCTCTTCCTGTGTGAACATTAACTTAACGTAAGTACCTACCCACTTTATAAATAATTATTTTGAAAATTTTTAAGGTAAATTTCAATGTATAGAAAAGGAAATATTTCACAAAGTAAATCAACAGTATTACAAAATTGTTACAACAATTTTAAGTTTTAAGGAAAATAAAATAAAAATAAAAAACCAATGCCAGTTGGTGATAGTCAGGACATGTTGTTGATGTTACAAATCGTCTAAAGTTTATGCTACACAATACAGCATACCAAGAAAATATTTCTGCAATACTATAGTTTACTTTAAAAATCCCCTTGTAACTACAAATAGGTCTGATTTGTGGTAACATACATAGATCTCACCCATTCTGTAGATTCTCTGTTATCACATCCTAATTGACAGTAGTTTAAATATACTCCACTCTGCAGAGACAATCAATACTCTATCCAACACTTTAGATCACAGGTTGGTTACTTATTTTGACATGTAATATGTTTTCCTTGTTAACTGCCAAGAACTTAAAATATTTATCAAACAGATACACTGATCAGGATTTCACTAGCCTACATAAAATATTTGTACCTCTTCAATGGTCGTGTGAAATTCCTCCTCCGCAGTCTGCAGTAGCAGGTCTGCCGCAGAGGGGTGGGTGACGGAAGGTCGACTATCTCGTGACCCTGCGCTGTGAGCCTCACTCTGGCGTGTCCGCACTCGCAAACGGATCTCCCGCATCTTGCCCTCGATAATCTTCTCCCTCCTACTTTCCCTTTCAAACATCTGGAGGTGGGAACAGAAAAAAATCATCACCTTACCAGTATTATAAAGTGCAGGATTTATACTATCAACTAAACTGTAAGGAGTTGACCAAAGTTATCATTGTTTGCCTTTTAGGTGAAGAAGGTTTTAGGCCAGGTTTTACAAATCGTGGTAGACAGCCTCACCTGCTGAATTGTATTCTTAAAGTGATAGAGTTTTGATTGAGAGATGTACAAACTAATGTAATCTTATAACAAGTGTCACATTGACTTGAACTTATTTGCAATGTTAAAAATAATTGGGCGAAGATCACTGTCTGTTATTAAAAAAAAGCTGTTCTAGAAAACTCTCATGCTAATTAATTTATACTTCGGAATTACTAATACTAAGGACAATATTTTTGGGAATCTGCATTTTTAAAACCAGAAAAGAGATAATTAACAGATTTTTTTTAAGCATAGGGCCAGGCTTATGAGTGCACATATGGGAAAGAACTTATAATCATTGTTTGAAAATAATTTAGAAACATTGCAAAATACCTAAATTAAACTACTACGCGATTTTACTTTAAATACAACCTAGAAGGTTGAACCCATTGAAATATTTCAGTTGACCCATCATGACTATGCACCTACCGCAGTAAGTAAGGACTTGTCATTCTTTGCTGACACTGCTAGATTTTCAGAGAACTCTACCAAGTACGCAGTGCCTCTGTCATTCCCCACCGCGACCAACTCTCCGTACTCATGACACCGTAAACATCTCAGGGGTTCATCACACACCTGTAACATTAAGCCACAAACACATTATCATAAGTTTTCAGTTAAAGTTTTGCAAGATTTGAGTTTTTATTGTTCATTCACAGAATCTTGATTAAATTTCTGTTCGGCTTTTGTAATATTTGTTGATCGCATTTTATTCAGAACCTTAAAGTGGATAACAGTCTAAAGCCGTCCTGACATTGGAATTTGTAAATGGAAGTAAGTTGTAAGTTGAATGGATTGACGAATATTGCAATCCAAACCACTACAGTTTTGTTCAGCAACTTTCTGTGCTTTGTAACCGATTTTTTATGGTTTTTCAAGTTAAGTAAAATTTTACTTGCACCAGAAGTTGGGTCAAAGAACGTTGCCACCTTTGGTTTGCAATTGCATTGATTCTGAGATGTTAGCAAAAGTGGTCACAATCTTTTGATGATATACTGTATGGAGATCTTATGTTTGTCACTAAACTACATAAAGCATTTTTTTTAATAGTACATTTTTTCCTTCTAGTTTGGTTAGAATCTAAAGTTTGCAGCTGAAGTTTGAGATTTTTGTCTACAAGCGGAGTTTCAAACTCCGGTGTAAACACAGTCTAAGGAACATGTCGGCCTTAGTAACTAACAAGACTACAAGATCGCGCCACTCATCCTACACTCATCCTTCACTCATATTTGGGTTAAAATAAGCACATAGTGGCGTCCCCATCTTAAATAATTGATAATTGATAATTGTCCAATAATAGATAGACCTAAACCGACCTTGACACTAAGACAGGGATCTCGCTGGTTCTGTAGGATGTCCCATGCGTCCACAGTGCCGTCCATACGAGTGGTGTAGAACACCGAGTACCTGGTGGGACTCCAGCTGCCACTGGTCAGGAATGAGCGATGGTAGCTGATAGAAAAACAACCAACTACACTAACTGTCATAGAACAACCACCAACCATCTGATTGGATTTTAAATTGCTGGCGTAGTGATACATACAGCATAGCCAATAGGTTACAGGCTTTTGATTTGTCAAGTTTTTTGTTTTATAATTGTTCTATTACCCATTGTGGTTTTTGTAAGGTGTTTTATAAAAAAATGTAAGAAGAAACAATTTGTGCAGCTTGAAATCAATTGTATTTTTATTTTACCATTTATTTCAATATTCTCTGCCACATAATCCTTTACAAGCATTAAATATAGGCCTAGCATATCAGTTAATTTGGAACACCTGATTAAAAATACTTTCCGCAATCAGCTATTTTACATTATACAAATTCAAATTAATTGTTACCTCAATTTTAGTGAAAAACTTTAACTAACATCTGCTGCCCTTGAGGCTAACCTTTTCACTAGTGAAGAATTGAAAACTGTTTTAAGTTGAGCTTTATCCAACGGAAACAACATTTGACCGTTTATTTTAAATAGATATTGAATCTAGTAATTTGTCAAAATAAAGGTTAGTAATTTTTTATACCTTCACTATCTTATTTTTTAACTAGGCCTAAAACAATTGACTACTTCAATTTCAGTCGTACCTTTAGCATTCTGTGACTGGCTCACACAACTACATTCTTTTATAATAAAAAAATTGGCTACAGCTGGTCCATATATAAGATGGGAAGTCTACTTCAGTATCCAATAGTCAATGGTTGTACCTTGTCCAAATGATGGAAGACTCCTTGCAGTCCTCACTCCAAATGCGAGCTGTCCAGTCACCAATGGTCAGGAAGTTCTTGACAAACGCGGGGTTGCGCTGCAGCGCGTACACCGGGCCGTGGTGTGTCTTGTAAGTGGCTCCGAGCTTTTCCAGCGGTGTCTTACCTTTGCGGTTGCCGGAAATCACTATCCCGTTCTCTGTGCCAATCTATTTATCATAAATACTAAGTTATGATAAAAATGGTAAAGATGAAATGACAGATAAAGAGTGGGTTAGTGGAAGAAATTTAATCCTTCTATGTGCTCTCAGAGGAGGAGAGTAAGGTCACTGTGAAAAATGAAGTACCAAAATTGCACAAAGAAATAAATGGCATTTGTGTATGGTTATACTTTCAAAGAGTTTGTGTTGTTGTCGTATGATGTTACAGTGATTGGTTGAAAATAACCAACTATTATGGTTATATCAAAACAAGTAAAAATTACCTCTATTACTTAAACAAATTTATTTCCATTCTTAATAATAAATATAGGCTATATATTACAACAATTTGTTCTAGCAAAAACTGATACTTCATACAAATTTTGTTGTCAAGAATGTATAATTCTAGTATTCATGTCTATATGAATTAAAATCGTAATAATATAGGCCTACTGTTGAATCAAACAGTACAAGAAATATTTTTTTTAGATAAAAAAAATCACATAGAAAAACCCAAGACTGATTTTACTAACACAGTTGTTAAGTAAAACAGGTTTGGGAGAACATATTTCAAAAATATATCACTGGATATTAATTATGGATTCAATGTCACAATCAATACCCAAATAAAGAAATGAGGCCTTTTTCCAGGGAACTAGTTCACAATCCCAGTAGTTGTATTCTCCCAGTGTGTGTACCCTTGACTTACCATGAAGCGTGTAGGTATGGTGGGCTCATACTCCAGACAGCTGGCTCCCAGGGCTCTGTTGAGAGATTGTTCTTCTCCCTTGGTCATGTCTAGGATGAGTGTTTCCATCGGCTCACTGAGCTTCCTTACGTCCCACCACTTCACCTGTAAACAAAAAACAACACAAGAAATAACTTAGATGACATACATCGACTGAATCAGACAAAGTGGAACTGTTAAGAGAAGCTGACAATCTAAATTAACCTCAATAGACCACTGTGAACGAGATGCTTGTCTTCTGGAATAAGGTCAAGTTTAAAATCTACAATTGCAAACAGAGCTAACAGTCAATTTGTTAATTTTCTACGTAGCTTTTGGTGAAGGAATATGTCTCAGTACAAAAAGACCAGCCAGTACCTCCTTGATTTTCTAGCTAAGTGGTCCTTCTAATGTTAACTCTGAAACACCAGAGATTAGCGTATATTATTACATAATTAACAAGTCATATACATTAGAACCCAGACCTTAAGAATAACAGTTTCTAACAATCACTAAACTACCCCTTGAGTATTGCATCCTCTAATATTCATTTTCGTCATTTTAGTTTGGTATGTAGAGTTACTATATGAAGCCTCAAAACTGGTCGTTCTTTAGCATATGTAGTGGACCTCCCGTCTGCAAAAATCATAAAATAAAAACCACCCATCAAAGCATTGCTGCAATTTGGATAGTATAAATTTCTTATACATTTTTCAAAATGTCTTCTGACAAAATGACACTGATGGTTTCCAACCAGTTACCATGCATAGGAACAATACAGATCAGTAACTTATAGATGTAAAAAAATGTGTGATGACGAGTTTGAATAAAAAAGTGATTTCTGAACAAAATTAAATATCTCTGAATGTTTTACAAGACCTGGCCGTCTGAGGAGGCGGAGAAGAACTCTGTGCCACTCTTGGAGTTGATCCACAACACTTGGTGTGTAGGGTCCCTGTGTGACGTGGCCAGAGAGCTGAGCTCCACAGGGTCGCCACCACGACGAGTGTCCCAGAACGCCACCTGACCGTTGTGTAGCCCACTGACCAGGCTGTGTGGATCCTGCAGACAGTTTCATTTGTACAACAACCTCAACTGCCCACTGATCTATGCAGTATCTAAAGACCATGAAGTACTGTTACGGTGTTGGCTAAGTCATATGGACAACCGAGGCAGTGGTGACTGCAGTGAAAAGATATAATGCAAGCGGCTGGGCTTGAACCATCAAAGTATACCTGTAAAAAGCATGCAAAACAGCTCGCGAGCGGGAATTGTTCGCTAATCAGCTGATTTCACAGTTGTCGTTTCTACACCAACCACAACCGCAGATCTGGTACGATACCAACTCGTAAGCTAATAGCATAATCTAAAAAAGCAAACGTAACCTATATCTAAAAATATGCTTTACCTTCGTCACTGCAGCTCAAATTCTTGTGGTGTAACTATGTTACGGCCGTTTCGGCATTACAATGCCATCGTCAGACTACAAAAACACAAACTCGGCTGAAGTAGCGTCGTTGAAGTTTAAACACGTAACACATACGAACAATAATATACATTTAAAATATTTACAAAAACCGAACAGGCCTGTCGTACTAACGGGTGACATGTTCCCGTTCCGAGCAAAAACCGACAAAGTCGTATTAACGGCCTGTCGTATCGAACAGGCCAGTCGTACTAACGAGAACATGTCACCCGTTAGTACGACAGGCCTGTTCGGTTTTTGTAAATATTTTAAATGTATATTATTGTTCGTATGTGTTACGTGTTTAAACTTCAACGACGCTACTTCAGCCGAGTTTGTGTTTTTGTAGTCTGACGATTGTAATGCCGAAACGGCCGTAACATAGTTACACCACAAGAATTTGAGCTGCAGTGACGAAGGTAAAGCCTATTTTTAGTTATTATACAGCTCAGGGGCTAAAACATGGATTTTAAGTAACCTATATGACATTTTATACTATATAACTTACAACTTTAAAAAGTTAATCTATGTGTTGATAAGTGAGTTGTAGTGGTAGGAAAAAACTTGTGTGTTAAGAACGTATCTAGTTCTCATCTATAGTGTAACATCTAATAGTTCTCGAGCGGCAATGACATACTTTGAACTCGTAATAGGTACACACCGTGTATGTGTCAATGCATTTGTAACATTCACAACCACGTTCACAACTGTCTAACCACTGTGTTTAGTCTAAAACAGTGTAATCAATAATCATCCTTTGATATGTTCTTTTTTACTTAGTACAAGTTACAGTTATTAACTGTATTTGTTGTGTTGCACATTATGAACAATGTTTACTTACCTTTGGGTTGTACTCCAAACAAACTATAGGAACACTTGGCTGCAGAACCAACTCTGGTTTGTTAGGGTTTTCTGAAAATAATTAGTTGATTTAAAAAATAGAATTACTTGTTGACAGATATTTTTTTAGCTCAAATTCTCTGATAAATTTTCAACATTACCTATTAAAACTTTATTTTTTTGTCAATGCAGGTCTATACTTGTTATTTGGCAATAATTTTCCTTTAAAAATATTAACTGTAATATAAAACAATTTTCATCAGGTTATATCAAACATTTTACGTAGGAATTTAGTAAACCACTAAAACATTGCGGAATTACATTCTTAGTTTTGCTTTGTTCTTGTATACCAATTCAAAACCTAATGTAGGCGTAATACACATTAAAATACAAATTAGGTACCACAATAACTTTACAACACACCCTGTAAGCAGGTGCGCTGAATGCACTGATGCAGGATGGATCTAAAGCCGGGTTTTCCTAGGCGCGGAAGCGGAGAGCGGACTCCACTAGTCTTAGGTAATTTAATGTTACTGTTTTCCTAGAAGCGGAGTGGAACACCATGTTAATCTCTTTTCCGCTCTCCGCATTCCTCTCTCCGCTCTCCGCTTCGCGCTTAGGAAAACCTAGCTTAAGATGAGTGGATGATCTATATTCAATCATGTTAAACATGTAAAATTGTCATAGTGAGTAATATGTACCCTCGCTGCTCTAGTGTTGTTGTAGTGGTAACACTGACACTTACCAACTTGCCAGATGTACGAGTGAGTACTGAGATCTGGTGGAGCTCGTTGGAACTCGAGGTTACAGTGAGTCACGGCCAGTCTAGTGCCTCCGTCAGGCGACCATGACAGATGATGGATGGGTCGCTTGGTGGCACTTGGATCTCTAGAAAAACCAGGTTAATACTCTAACTAAAACCCTTCATAATGGAGAATTATAGCTACTAAGCTAAATTCTATGTAGGCCTACCTATGATGTAACTATTATTATTGATAATTGATAATTTTTCAAATATATTTCCAGTTGTGAGTAGATTACTAGACTTTTAATCATAACTGACCCAAGATGTCTATTTCCTCAGCAAATCTACCATATCCTCCAACAATTAAGAGGTTGAGCAACACTTAACAATTTGAAACAAATTAAAAAATAAACTATAAAGTTAAAGTTGCCCAATGTCCAAAATAAAGTTTTCCATTGTATTTAGTTGCTGAAAATTAAACATAGTAGTTACAAAGCCATACTATCCAATAAATCATATGAATGAACCAATGGACAAATTCTGTTTAGTTACCTGAAGACATTGACTGTTCTTGATTTGGAGCGTTCAACCAAAGCTGACTGATCGTCATCAGCAAAGTAAAGCTCGTAGATATTCACAGCGTTGTTCTGGAATATGCAGTGTTCCATTGGCTAGAAAAATATGAGCAAATCGCACAATATTGGAAACAAAACATTATAGGTACATTTGATATGGAAACCATTGACCATTTATTTGTGATTATATAAAATTTAAAACTCCGCTCTGCTACCCTACAACAAGTTTAGGGATCGAGCTGGTCTTGTGGTTAGAGTGCCTGAAGTAATGTGAAAAACAATTCCGAGCTTGTGCCTAGCGTCCTAGGACAAAAAAAACCTACAACAAGCTTAAAGTTTGTAATAATTTTTATTTAAAACCTTCCTAAGATTAGGATGAGAATAACAAACATTAGGTTTGTACATCAATAAAATACAACATCGTTCGAGGTTTCTATTGTAAAATCTGCTCCAGATACATTCAACTTTTGTCTGTACAAGGGCTATTCAGAAAGTAAGGAATGTTTCGTTCTGACCCCGCCAGGAACGCACCAATCTCGTACATTTTGGTGTATGAACGCTCAGCAACTCGGTCGGCGTCCAGCCGTGACAACGGGAACGTCCTCGCGCTTCCCGTTTTTTTTGCAATTTCAACTTAAGATGTGCGCTGCGATTGAAAATCCCACCAGTTGTGAGGTGCGGTCAGTGAAACGGTTTTTGTTGGCAAAAACTTCAAACCAATATACCTTTATCGCCAAATGTGTGAAGTTTACAGAAACAACAAAATGAATAAAATTTCTGTGCGAAAATAATGCATTCAGTTTAAAAATGGTCGAACTGACGCTCATGAGCCATGACAAAGCGACAAGCGGATGCCCGAGCATTGTGATTGATGAAACTAGTCTCCAAAGTAGATGAAAATGTTTGCGAAAACCGACGATTCACGATAACGGAGTTTTTGCTTTGTTTCCCTCAAGATCACAGACTTTTTTGTTTGAAATATCCACACAAAACAGTTTACTATCTCATATAAACATAGAACATCTCAAATTCTCTACTCACATGAGACAGCTGAAGCACAGTGTGAATGTACATCTCATCTTTCTCCACCTTCTTCCTGAACCTCATAGTCTGCTCTATGTCCAAGGGGTTGATGTCCTTAGGCCAGCCACCCTCCGCGTGGTTCATGCTGTGATGGTCATACTCCGCTCTGATAGTGTTCAACTGACAACATTGTCTGGTCAAATGTTGAACAATAACCTTCTCTACATGTCAATTTTAATTATTTGTTCAGGATTAAATAGTCAGTGGATAGTGGTACACAGCAATAGTGTAGTAAGTTTCCTGGTGAAAATATCACCTTTCCATAAGGTATTTTTGAAAATAACATTACTCCCCTATGTTATCCCCAAATGGTTCATCTTTGCGGAATTGAATAGGCCTATGCAATACTTCATGATTTTAAACAAGATGTACGGATATTTTTAGTTTGGTAGAATGCATACTGCAATCATCTTTAAGTTAAAGAGCTGAAATATAATTAACTAAATAAATAATTAACGTAAGAATAATACCATCCATTTCCTTATAGGACATACACATGGTAGTACTATATTTACTTCAATCAGGTTAATTTTAAAGCTTTGTTTATGTATCTTACCACAGTGTTATTTTTAACATCAGTAATCTTATCTCATTCATCAGAGAACCATATAACTTCTAGGGAGCTATGTGAATAAAATAGTGTTGAGGTTATAAAGAAAACTGTTTCTAAAATAAGAATGTGAAACTTGAGTAGTTAAAAATATTATCAGGATAAGAGAGGGTCATAAGTTTGAATAATGGTAAGTCCCTACTCAACATTAACAAATGAAGTTTACTCAATAATAAATTATAAATTTAAAAATGAATCTCTCCTATCAGAAGTTTTTAAACCGACAAAAAATGTCACAAGTGCATGGTCCTATGAAAGACTTGAGTTTTTGGGTGATAGTGTTTTGAATCTAGTTGTTTCAATCATTCTCTTTGAGCTTTACCCTTTTGAAAAAGAAGGTCATTTGACATTACGCAAAAATGATCTAGTAAGTGGACAAAGGTTGTCGGAAGTGTGCAGATCCTTGAATCTCATGAAACTCCTTCCAGAAACATCAGTAAAGTCATTGTGGCGGGAAAGTGACACTTTGGAAGCCCTTGTAGGGGCGATATTTCTTGACGGGGGCTTTACAAATGCAAAAAAGTTTATTTATTGTCATTGGAAAAAACTTGCTAGGCAAATACATTTTGCTCCAGTGGATGCTAAAACTCGCCTTTACATTTGGACTCAAAAGCGGCAATTGCCTCCACCGAATTATGAAGTGAAAGATGAGTTTCAAGAAAAGGAATTGTTTGCAATAACACTCAAGTTGACGGGCACTCATGGTTATGGGACTGTTAAAGTGTCAAACAAATTAAAAAAGCGAGGGGAAATGCTTGCTGCTGAAATTATGTTCCATAGAATTGAAAATAGGGAAAAGTGGAAGAACCTGTTAAAATCTACTGGGGACTATATTACTGAGGAGGACTTGATAAATAGCCGTAAAGATTTCAAAACAAGGCTTAATCTTTGGTGCAAAGCCCACAAAGTTCGTCTACCTTGTTTTGGCACTATTGAAAAAAAGGTTGATGGAAAAATTAAATACAGGTCTTCAGTTATCTTCAACAATGGAAGAATAATTTATGGAACTAGTTCCAACAAAACTGCAGCTGAAAAGAAAGCGATGTTGAAAGCACTTCTTGAACTTTGTGATGATGAACGGGACTCGGCGGCATTCAAGAACAAAACCAACTCCATGCAAATCGATTTGTGTGAGCCAAAAAACTTCAAATCAATTCTTGCCGAATGGGTGACGAAAAATAGGTTTGGACCAATAAAGTACAATGAGGTTAAACTTGATGGAAAACTTTTTAACATTTCACTTACAATTTTGGAGAGTGATTTTGGAACAGTGAGTGTAATCTGTAACTGTAAAAGATACGGGCGGCAACAAGCAGCAGGAACTATGATTGAAAAAATAATAAACATGAACGGTTTAAATAAAACTGAAAGAGACATTGATACATTTTCAAATTATAAGGATGAACTATACAAGTGGACTCGAAGCAAAAATCTTCCCAGTCCAGAATACAAAGTAGTAAACATAACTGGTGTTGGACATAATTTGCTGTTCACAGTGTCAGTAAGTGTTGTGGGGCAAAACAAAACATTATCTACTGGATACACTAAGCAGTCTGCCCAACAGAGAGGTGCTATGTTAATGCTGGATAAAATAAAATAATTTATTACATTATGTGGATCTTTGGTAAAACCTGGTTCAGAAACAAATCATTTAATAACGGTTGATTGTTCTAGGTAGGTATTTTAATTTCTATGTTTGTAAAGTGCTGTACTGATTGAGTACTAGCTTGCCCAAACTATCAATAATTTATTTAGTGATTTCGCTCCTTATAAGTATCCCAGGTAGTGCTGAGCTAGCAAATCAAGAAAATAATTTTGAGTGATTTATGCGCTCATTTTTTGTATCATCTCTGCTGTCTGTTAAAAATAGTTAAATGTAGGCTAGCGTTATTGTTGGATGGTATGTTTTCATCAACCTACCATTGCTGAAAACATAGGTACCAGGTCATTGGCTAACAAAGGAAGATATTGGGAAGACTATTAGGTACTGTTAAAGAACCTAGCATGAAAATGTTTTTTATATAGGTTATTGTTTCATATTGGAAATGAGTAACACAACAAACGGTTTACAAATCTTAAAATATTAGTACAACTGTAATTAACTATTACTGACTTTAGTTAAACTGTAGATTTTTTCACTATGATGAAAGGAACTATAAGAAAACTTAACTAGACTAACGTTTAAAATAAATTATATTTTTTAAACAGTTTCTCAACTTAATGACAGAGATCATCCTCAACTAACCTCATGTTCGGCAAATAGTTTGCTGCATTGGACTCCACGGTGTACAGGGTCACGCAGAATGTACTCATCCATGAGTGATCGGTTGGGTAGCAGGTTATCAATATTATTTGGACCATGATCACTAAAGAAACACTGCCTCCCAAACTCACTTCTCTTCTTGGTGTAGACATACTGGTTTTCCATAATGCCTTCTGTTTTTCCTGTAAATAAATTACAAAACTTTTGATAATTTAAACAAAATACTTTTTGTACACACTATTTTTTGTAACAAAATTAGTTACAGTAGCAGGAAAGGTTGATGTAAAATAAACCACAATCTTATGGTTTACTTGAACATATATAGGCCTATACCTATGTGAATTAAAATAAGATCTAATCTAAGGCCTTGATATCTGAAGGCGTTAAGAGTTATGGCATCAACTCATGACCTTGAACACTGTAAACCTCTTTTTAAAAAATTTAGAATCTTCACAGTATACAACCAGTATATTTTCAACTCTCTAAACTACATCAAGCAGAATATCAATCTTTTTAATGACAGAACAACCATACATCAACATCGAACTCGTAAAGCTCAAAATCTGGAAGTCCAAAGATGCAGGCTGAGCAAAACTCAAAAATCCTTTCCAATTGCAGCCATAAAACTATTCAACAGCCTCCCAGCTGACGTGAAAAGCCTCACAACCTCAAAATTCAAGAACCACATCAAACATGAACTACTAGAATGGCCAGTATACACCCTGAATGATGTAGAAGGAATCCCACTATTCACGGGAAAGAAATAGCCGAAAGGCATATGACGCAGTCAATCCCACAAGCTGGGTCAAAGACGAAGACATCAAGTATCAAGTAAGTATCAAGTAAGTATTACACTGGCCTATTTTGTTACCTATTACGCAGCTTAATTATTTCTATGGTGTTCCTTTTAAAGGTATCAGAAATAATCTTGATTAAGTTTTCAATCAATTAAAATGGTTTGCTGACACAGGATTAAAAATATATAAACAAATGAAAGAAGTATTGTTTGTAATAAATGTCTATTATTTGACTTAAAACAAAATTAGACGGTTAGTTATTTTTAACCAAACATAGTATTCTCGTCTAAAAATACTAAGTAGTTGATAAGTCTCATCAACTTACCTCTAAAAACCCTAAACCATAAAAATTTGTTGTTTTGAAAAAAGATTATTTGTATTGGTTAACATTCTTTAGAAGTTTGAAAATGCTGCCATAGAAACCAATGCCTTCTTGACTGTACCTATGCCTGTAGAAATGTCTTCAAACCCATGATTTTTAAGATGTGAATATAATACTATGGGTGATCTTAAAAGTTTTTTAAGTTGGAAATCTATTCTAATGAGGTTGTTTGTTGTTTCTTTCCTTAAATTTTAGTTCATTTTTCCTGAGTTTAAAAACTGAGCAAGGTAACTTTGCCCATCAGCTGATGAGATGCAGATTGACCAATCTCCATTCCACTGCCAATGAGATAATCTGCAAACACTGTGCAGTGCAGACAGAGCAGATATTCTGTCGCTCTCGTCTGTCATCAGCCGTGTTTACTAAATTGTTTTCTTTCTGCTTCTGAGTTCTGACTGGCATAAGTCGGCTGCTGCTAAGTTAGTTGTATTGTTTCCCAAATTGTAATTCTATTTCTATTCTATTCTAGGCCTAGGTGTGGCGTGCAAGACCTTCCTCAATCTTGTATTTCCTCTTTGTTAATAATAATTTTGGAACGGAATAATTTTCACTCAGTTGGAGTTGACTCAAGTGCGAGCGTAGGTGGTTCTTTGCTGTCCTGTATTCGTCAGATGAAGTAGTAAACATGTCAGTATAAAGGCTACTAACTTGTTCAACCTTATGCTATGCATTAGCCTATTAAACTAACTGGGGCCTACATAATAGTTCGCAATTTTGAAGACCAATCTCGCTTTCCAACCACAAAATGTAAGTGACATTTTAAGTTTTGAGTCTTTATTTAATAAACCAAAGGTAGGCCTAGCAAAAATATAACCTCAAAAGTGCACCTTAGAATTTAGTTTTATGTCATAACTACCCTGACTGTAATTAATGTCCCCTCCCTGATGTACCCAATTGAAAATGTGGATATTCATATTAATTAAATTTTAAGTAGGACTAGGCCTATAACTTACAACAGATTTTTTAGTCCTAGGACGCTAGGCACGAGCCTGGGATTGTTTTTCACATTACTTCAGGCTAGACCTAGGGGTTGCGGCATTATCACTTAGATAAAATCCATTGGTGACTTGGCGGGGATCGAACCCAGGACCTCAGGGACTGAAGTCCACTACGCCAGCTCGCTACCCCGCCTAAAACAGATTAGATTTATATTAAGTTACATTGACACCCTAGTGGGAACAATTATCAATTAAACTTAGTGCTGAATAAGCAAGATGACAGATGGCAGCAAGCTCTGTTTTGTTACTGCCCAAGATAATTTGGTTTTTTGACCAGTGGTATTATATTTAAATTCCATTAATCAACTGTGTCACGAGCTATCTACGCTCTTCTGACTTCTCAGGATTTAACTTATCCGGCAAACTTCTTGTTACTAGGTTAGGGTTATTATCCGTATCTCTCATTCCTTTAACTATTCGGTTGTACCAAATACCAACTATGCTGTTAAAGCGATTGTACTTAAGTAAGTTAGGCCTAACTAAATTAATTTAAGATTCCTAAAGTTCAGTTTACCCCGGAGTTAGGAACACATGATTACAACAAATTACAACGAAGAAACACTAGCCTACTTTTAAAGGTAGAATTTTGATGTTAGAATCAGTTTTTTAGTGTTTACAACAGAAATTTTGTTACCCACCAGAAGTCGGTAAAGATCAAAGGGTGTTCCAAACATTATTATAAACATTATAAGTACTTAAACAAATGCTGATCGAACACAATGTTTCTGTATGGTACTTCTATACTGTTTACAATACTGGTACTTCCCTGCCACCCCCGCGCCTACCAACCACCACGTGACTACGTGCCACGCCCTCAGTGTCAGTCCTTTTGCTCCCATGCTGTCATTAGCTTTGACTCAGTGCACTGTCTGCTACTGTAATTCAAAATTAACTTAGCACTAGACATTCTCAAAAAGTTTTGAAACTCCTGTCCGTCCGCAGTTCTCCCAATAGGAGGTCGATAATCATCTAAGTTAACTGGTCATTGGCACTGTATTTTGATCTAGCTTGCAGTGACGGAGACCAATCATTGTCTACTTAAGCCTAACCCCACCTAAATTTTCAAAAGCCTAAAGTCTTTGAAAGCATGTTTGGTCACTTTTGATAAAGAAATAGGCCAAGTCTATAGTGATCCTGAGTCCTGATTGATTTTGAAAAAAAAAACACTTAATTATTTTAATAGTAGCCCATGGATAAAGTTCTATTCCGTTTCCAGGTTGGTCACTCAGTTGTTGGTATTGCTCTGCATTTCACTGTCGTCGGGTACAGATTATTATGAACTTCTCGGAATCACAAAAGATGCTGACAACAAAGAGATTAGGAAAGCTTTTAAAAAGCTGGCAGTCACACTGCATCCAGATAAAAACTTGGTAAGTAGCTCTTAATGTAGGCTAGGCCTATCTAGTTATTGGTGTATAATGGTATATGGTAGGCATATATGGAAGATTGATAGATATATGGTAGTGTGTAATTATGGTTGTAATGAATGTTAAGTGTTTGTTTTAACGTAAACTAAATTAAAATTTTTTAACAGAATAGGAGGTATAAAGTGATAGGCCTATCCATCAATGGACGAGACAGCTGGGTCATACTGTACTAAAAAAATGTAAGATACAGTACTCCAAGTAATACATTTCACTAATAAATAAGAAGATCGATAAGATTAATTAATATTTGATATCATATAAATTTGTGTTGCCCTAAGATGCTAGGCTCTAATCCGGAATTGTTTTTCATATTAATTAAGTCTAGACCTAGGGGTTCGGCGTTATCACTTAGATAAAATCCATTGGTGATTTAGCAGGATTTGAACGCAGTACCTCAGGAATCGAAGTACCGCTAGACTACTAGGACAGCTCACTCCTCAATATAAAATAGTTACTTACTATAAAATTTATTTACTTATTTGCATTCCAACGGTGTAACACCAATATACAATTGAAAGCAAACTTAGATGGCTAACAAGAAAAATTGAAAATACCACACAATGCTAATACAAGACGATGACTAATATGGACTGTGCAGGAATATTGAAATGAAAACATGCAGTAACAACTTTGCTGCAGTGACAGTACATGCATAACACGATGACAAGATATGTAGACAGTTTCATAAAATGATTTGAAAGAAGATGGGTGCAAGCTAATAATAAATGCAAAAATGACAATGTTAACAAAACAATAATTATGACAGGACTGTATATTCTAGTGCGACAGCAATGTATGTAATAAGGCAACAGACTGAGTGTTCTTAAAAATAAGAAGAGAACAATAAAAAGTTATCT
Source organism: Macrosteles quadrilineatus (assembly GCF_028750875.1). Classification (NCBI taxonomy): domain Eukaryota; kingdom Metazoa; phylum Arthropoda; class Insecta; order Hemiptera; family Cicadellidae; genus Macrosteles; species Macrosteles quadrilineatus. The sequence continues at coordinate 102,534,290 of NW_026542602.1, read as the reverse complement.
TTGGTGGAAATCTTAGTAGTAATTTGTGGACTAACAAGTTCAATGGTCTTGTCGCTGCCCTTTTTCACATAGCCTACTATTTTGACTTATTACTATAAACCTGCTGCATGTATTATAATTAAAATTAATTATAAGCCTATACCGTGACTTAAAATATGTAAAATTATAACATCTCATTTCTATAACTTTTTCTTAATCTTTTTTACTAGGCCTAGAACTTTCTAAGTAACAAGTCCTGCTACAGGCTTGGTAAATATTCATCAGTTTGTACTGTTATGGAAATAAACCTTTGGAATCTCTGGAGAGATGTTGAACTGTTTCTAGTTTGTTGTTGCATGACGTTCACTTAGGCATGTATTATGTCTGAAGTACGTGCTCTATCTTCTGTAGCTGCTGAGCTTTAAAGCACTCGAAGAAGTATTAGAGATTATCTTAATACCTACCGGTACTATCTTTCATAGTGATTATAAATGAATATTCTGATGTTTTAAATTACATCTTTTACTAACTCAGTTTTTATTTATTAATTTAAATGGAAACTTTTATTTACAGCCTTATATGGATTAGAAAAAACCCTTTTGTTTTATTTAGCCTGGGCCTTAGCTAATAACCAAAGAGAATTTAAAATGATTTAGATTTTGTAACTAAATTAGGTAACTTGTTAGTTTAGTTGATTATTTATTCATGTATTTGATATGCATGTTATCAACTCAATTTGTATATGGTTATCTCTTATTTATTGTTGTTATAGTTGCATATTCTAAGTTGTTATTATTTGAATTTAATGTTATTTGGCCAATCTACTGAGGTAGGTAGGCCTAGCCTATATGTAAAAAGAATCTTCTGTTAGTATGTGAATAAATTAGTAGGAAAAGTTAGATAAACTAGAAGGAACAATTTCACAGTGTGACTCAGCTGTCATTTATTTATTTATTTTGACAGCAATCGCCATTTTACAAAATAATACATGAGATAAGATATACAAGCAAAAAGATACAAAAGAAAACATGATATGGATGCGTAAGAAATTATGGTGGTGGTGGTGGTGAACAATGTGGGTGAAATTACAACAGTTACAACATTGTGAAAAATTAACAACAATTAATAACAACTACCTGTGTAAATAATTAACAATAATAACAATCAGTAAAGTATCAAAAAGACAACGTTGTGAATTTAAATTGAGTTTTGTGTTGCCGTTGTGTACAACTGTAGTGGGGCGAGAACACAAAAAATTCATTGTAGTTCAACCTTACCGAGAAATAAACTGCAGAAGCATAGATTTTAAAGCAACATCATTGAATAAATTGGATCTTTCCAAAAATAGAGGTTATACCCTCAACTTTTGCAATTGGGGTATGAAACTATCTGAACCAAAATAACGTGGAAAACTGGTTCAATGTTCTCATGCAGATCAGCCGTACATAATAAACAATTATTTAAAGGAAAGTTTACCTTAAATATTCAGTAACGGTATTTGTCACAGGATGACCCAGACGCCAACGAGAAGTTCGCCAAGGTAACAAGAGCATATGAAGTACTGAAAGACCCTAGTCAGCGGAAGCAATACGACCTTCACGGGGAAGAAACCCCCTCTTCATGGAGTCAGAGTCAGTACCACAGTTACTCTTACTACAGAGATCACTTTGGCATCTACGACGACGACCCGCAGATAGTTACGCTGAACATGGCCGATTTTGGTGAGTATTTTTGTAGGCCTAGTCTGTTTGTTTCGGGTGATAGTAAATGTAATATCAAGTCACAGGTAGGGCTATTAGTTTAATTTTTTTTTTATTTAGTGTGAATAACAATTGGTTGTCAGAGCCTTGTAACAATTGTTGATAAATTATAACAATTGTTGGCAACAAGTTCATTTTAAAAATCTCCTATTTTACGATTATGTTATTAACGTTTTACTATTATCTTTGATATCTCAAACCTCAAACCTGGGGTGCTAGCTGGTCTAGTGGTAGAGCTCAGTACTTCGGAGCCCGAGATCCCGGTTTAAAATCTGCCAATTTTAAATAACCAATTGAGTTTATGTATGTGATACTGATAATGACATGATCCTCTAGGACTAGCTTAAAGTAATGTGTAAATCGGTTCTGGGTTAGAACCTAGCGTCCTGATGTCTCAAACCTCAATAAGAAGAATTCTTTTATGACCGATCTGTCACCAGTAATTCAGTCTACAGTATTTCAAATCGTAATTGAGATGTTACTGTAAATATTGTTGTTGTAATTTAGTGAATGTTTAATTTAGTAACAAGATTTAAATATAATTAAACACTTAAGTATCTATTAAACACAAAAACAAAGCACTGATTTGAAATACTGTAGTAGGTTATGTTCGAAAGATAAGTACAGTAATTGCAGCCCTGGTGCAAAAGAGTATATTTTTGACCAATCAATTAACTTTTGTGGACGGTATGTTTATTTATTTTACTATAACTAACTTGTTGAAAAAGCTAAAAACTTAAAACACAATTCTGTGCAGCTAACTAACATGTTTCTAAAACAGTAATTCCAGTGTTCCACTTAAACTTTAACACGTTCACTGATTATAAAATCGAATCGTATTGCTGTTACTCAACCTCGATTTTGAAAAAAAAAGAAAAATATTCATATGCAGTCAACAAACCTGTACAAAAGAAAAATTAAAAAAATAATTTTCAATCAGACTCCCTGGTGACCAAGTCCGGAGTCCAGTGGTTTGTCAACTACTACTCTCCACTGTGCTCTCACTGTCATGACCTCGCTCCCGAGTGGCGTAAACTTGCCTTGGATCTCGAGGGTGTCGTCATGTTCGGGGCCGTCAACTGTGAGGAAGACTGGGCCTTATGTCGGCAACAGAACATACGCTCTTATCCTTCACTCATCATGTATCCTTCGGTGAGTAGATAGTTCTTTGAATTGTATCATTGTCCAAGGACATGGATACCATGGATAACATGGAATAGTTTTTTGGTTGGTGTAGGCCTAATATACGAATATCAATTGTTTCAATTTTGGTTTAGTTACTATTTGCACATCGTGCCAAGTAACGATAAAACATCGTACAATTTTCAATAAAGGCATTTAGTTTCAAAATATCACCTGATAGGCTACCCTCTCTAGTTCACCTACATTATATGTCAGTCTCCTTCCCACAGTCAACCTCCACAGTCTAACCCAAAAAACCTGTGTGTGTCTGAGTTATATCATTGACTATAACAGAAATTATTTCTGTGTATAGTCAATGGTTATACCGGGTGTCCAAAACCACCTGTACACCCCTTTAAAAACGAGGGAAATCTATTCTTACAAACAACAACTAATACAGAACTAGATAAATTGGGCACGGTCTACCAAATGGTGATATTTTCAAATCCAAAATCACACCGGAAGTGGCTTTTTCAGACCGGTAGTTGACTTTTTTAAACGTAAACTACCAATTTTGATTACAGAATCGGATTCTACGTTAAAAAATACACAACTTTTGTCTGAAACATTTTTTGAAAAAACTTGTTTTCTACCTCTAATCTCCCTTTAAAGTCAATAATTTTGGGTCATTCATCTGTCAAAGTTATTCGAAACAATAATAGAGAAAAAAAATAACAAAGATTACATAAAGACATATGATGAATAAAATCAGCTGTTTATTGTAAACACCTTAGTAATTGAATAACAGCTGGTCTACACATTGCTTGATTAAATTTTTTTTTTATCTAGTCCGGCAGCCAAATGAAGATTTTGTCCCTAACCTGGTTTTGTTCTATTAAGTTTTTTTTATTGTTGTTTTGAGTTATTTGGGGTATGTAGACCATAAAACCACCGGTTACTTTTTTGGTACCCTTGGGCAATAGCCGCCATCTTGGAAAATGGCGGAAAACGTAATTTACAGTGTAAGCTTTTACTTAAAACTATGTTATGAAAATACCATGCTACCTACAGCAGTGCAAACACTTTTAAAATACTCACAGTGAAATTCTATGCAGGAAAATATCATATTTTAACTATATATTGTGTGTTTTAAAGCCAGTATTTCTTTTCAAAGTTAATCATTTAGATAAAAAATATGTTCTATCCCTACTTTTTTCATCTTTGTGCTAAAATCTCTGAAAAAAAGCCATGATACATGTAACAAAAGTTGTAGATCTTAAAATTGTGCATCCAATGCTTCTATAGGGATCTTTGTTGGATCAATGATAACGTCACAACAATGTGTAAAAAATAACTTTTATTTATTTTTTTCTATGGCAAATTAGGGGTTTCTAATAAATGAACATAATTTATATAATCCTTCCTAAGAATATTCTGTAGTTCTTTTCTACTGTTTTTGGTATCAAAATGCTCAATAAACCAACGGCTTTCATTTACGCTAATTAAAATTCAAATCATAGGATGTAGCTAGTTATGGGCCCCCCAAAAAGAGTAATTTTAATTATAAAAAAGTCTCATCGAAGCCCTATATCTTTAGTGATTGTTATGTTATGTTTTATGTATTTATATGAACACAGTCGGTAACGTACTAGCTTTCATGGAAAATATTAATTATTGGGTTTCAAAAAATTTTAGGTATAGACCATCAATCAATAAATCAATAATTTTTCTTGTAATTTGTTGATTTGTAAATTGGGAATAGTCCGGCAACCAAACAGGGAATTTTCCTTGAACCCTGTTTTGTTATATTATGTTTTTTTACCGATGATATTTTATTTTGGTAGTATATAGATGCAGAAAATAGCGGGTACTTACAAAGTACCTTCAGACAACTTCTAGAATTTGAGATAATAATTGTCCATATTAATAAATAAATCGATTAATTTAAAACATGGTAATTAGGCTATGAGCTATGCGTTTTTAGTTCGAATATCACGAAATTTAGTATGAAACCTCGTTATAATGTTACTCATAAATTTACCAGAAATTAGCCACATCAAAGCTGTTTCAAACTGGCGGCGGAAAACGTGGTTTTTATCTTTAAGAATTGAATTTTTTGCCCAATAAAAAAAATGTGTTATACGACCTTGTTTTAGTGTTGCCTATAGCGAACATAATATAAGTTTTGCCAATTTAAACCTGAGCTTCTATAAGTTACTAGCAAGACACATTCTTAACATAATTATTATGGCATGTAATAATAATACTCGATTATGAAGTTAACTGAATTCCCGTAGCACTTGTGGCTATGCTTGTTAGTATTTGCGTTACATTGAAAAAAGACAACAAGTTATCAAAATTAATAAAATCGATTTCAACATAGTTGAGTTTTATTATTTTGTATTGTAACATAAATATTTTATTCATGTAAAATTGTAACTTACATAATAGGCCTACATGTAGGAATAACTTGTAAACAACGTTTCAGTAACCTTAGTGACTATTAGCGATTTCTCTATAGGGAAGTAGCTATTACCGTAGGCCTCATGGTAAGACCTAAGCCCGGGACCGATTTACATCATTTTGATGTCCCCAGAGGCCAAAAACACTCTTTCGCTCATATATATATATATATGTATGTAGAAAATTTAAAAATAGTTCATTTAAAATCCCATGTTATTCTTATAGAGAATATTGTAAAATGTTTTAGTTGGCTTGTTTTTGGATACATTTTTAATCAATCTTGGCAGATTTTTTATTCTATACTAAGCTATAAAAATAATAATAAAAAATAATAAAAATAAAGAAATATTTTAATAAAAAATACACTTTATTAGTTTCCCTTTAGCAGCAAACCTAGGTACTCGTTAAACATAAATGTGAATTTAATAGATTAATTGAAAATCAATCCAGGCAAATGGAAATTTGCTCATTCGTCAGGTTTGCTGCAGCTCGGGTATTAACTCATTATTCTACACTGTCATAGTCTTCACTGACGTCTTGAGTTTGTATTTTTCAATTTAAACAGGTATTATATCCACAATGACAAAATACTGTGCAAGGTAAGCCTGAATTAACGCAACTACATATTTTTCAATTCTGTTCACTGGTGCATATCAAACGCAAAAAAAAAAACTTGATAGGAATAAACCAGGTTAGGTTCATATCTGAGTTTACCCATAGCTTACCGAGGTTTTCTTCACCGAAATGAATAACACAGCTCATTTAGATCTTGAGATATAGATCTATAATAAAAGACAGTCCTTAAAAATTGAAAACCTCATGTTAGTTAGAGGTCTACAACTCACCTTAAGCTCTACATATTTAAATGAAAATTGTCTCAAATGAAAGTTCTAAGTTGACCTAGTGTTTTTAGATCAGAACGAATAACATAGTACACATAGCAGCTGAGAAATATGTCTTTAAATACAGAAGAAAGTTAAGAAACAACAACTTTTATTCTACGTTTAAGCTTATAACTCGCCCCAAACACGTCAGATTGCAATAAATAATAGCTGAAAAGAGAACCGCATTAACTCACTGAGTATTCCCATACCACAACATACAATATCACGTAAAAATAACATGAGACACAATCATTAACTAAAGATAAATTGTAAAAAGAAAATCAAATTTTTATTGTTTGGGGTCCACAACTCATGTTCAACTCAGCCAATTTGAATAGTCAATGGCTTGGATTAAAGCCAGTAACTCACTGAGTATTCATAGTATATAAAATTTCATATAACGTAATTATAACCTGAGATAATATCTTTAATTAAAGACAAATCTTGGAAAAACTAAAATGTTATTTGGTTAAAGTTCTATAAATCCCATCAAACCCGATTGATTTGAATGACCAATGTCTCAAATGAAAGCCAGTAGTTTGCTGAGTATTTTATTATAAAAAAAACATAACATCGATAATCAGTACTCGAGGTAACAATCTTTTTTTCAAAGAAAATTATACAACCATTAAAATCTTTGTTGGTCGAAGTCTTGTAATTCACCTCCGACTCGTTCGTTTTCAGTGATCTACATGTCAAATGGATGCCAATTGTTTACTGAGTGTTTTTATTGCAATACATACAACATCTAATAATAATAACTCAATGGGTTGGTCAAAATTCAAACTTTTCTTTTTGAAAAAAAATATTGTTTCTTTGGAGTGAAGATGAATAGATAGGCCTTAAAGTCCTTAAATATAAACAGTTAATAGTTCAAATTAAATTTGGTAATTTTACAAACATTTTAATACCAAAAACAGCCTGAGAGAAGTGGCGGATGGTCTCAGGAAAGATGTTACAATTTTATTGAACATATAAAATATCCTTATTTTACATTGAAAATCAATAAAAAAATTATTTTCTAACGCTTTGTTCTGGCGTTACCCTTGATCCAACAAATATCCAATAGATGTATTCGATGCCAAATTTAAAGCTCTACAAACTTTATAACGTATATTATAGTCATATTTTTAGTAATTAAGGCTCAAAATTGAAATAAAAATAAATATGACATTATTTTTTTATAAATTATAAACTTTGAAAAGTAGTACTGACCTTAAAACAAATTATATATATTTATTATATGGTATTTCTGAGTAGGGAATTTAAGCATAAACATTTTAAAATAACATGCATTGTTCCATCTTAAATAGTTTTTTAATTACATTGGATTAAGTAAAAGCTTACACTGAAATTTACGTTTCCCGCCATTTTCCAAGATGGCGGCTGTTGCCCAAGGGTACCAAAAAAGTACCCGGTGGTTTTAGGGTCTACTTACCCTAGATATCACATATCAACAATAAAAAAAACTTAATAGGACAAAACCAGGTTCGGGTCAATTCTGCCGGACTAATCATTTGTTTTTACATTTGACCACTTTAATGTAAAAACAAATGATTTATTTTTAAAATAAAATGAAATTAAGCAATGTGTAGACCAGCTGTTACTCAATTACTATAGTGTTTATAATGAACAGCTGATTCTATTTATCACATGTCTTTATGTAATCTTAGTTATTTCTTTTTCTCTTTTATTGTTTCAAGTAACTTTGGCAGATGAATGACCCAAAATTATTGACTATAATAGGGGATTAGAGGTAGAAAACGTAGAATAGAAATGTTTTTTTTTTTCAAAAAATGTTTAAGACAAGAGTTATGTATTTTTCAACGTAGAATCCGATTATGTAATCAAAATTGGTAGTTTACATTTAAAAAAGTCTACTTCCGGTCTGAAAAAGCCACTTCCGGTGTGATTTTGGATTTGAAATTAACACCATTTGGTAGACCGTGCCCAATCTAGCTAGTTCTGTATTATTTTTTGTTTGTAAGAAAAGGTTTCCATCGTTTTTAAAGGGGTGTACGGGTGGTTTTGGACACCCGGTATAAATGTTGTAATGGAAGGGGTCGAATATTGTAAAGAGGAAGTGTTTGGCAATGTTGTGTGAGTAGGCTGGTAGTGTTGTTAAACAATAACTTGTTGTGCTGACCTACTGAAGGCTGTTGCTTTAAGTAGGCCAGTGCACTTGATCAAGGGGTCAGTTTTGGTGGGTAGTGTTTGTGTGGTGTACCAGAGGACGGGGTCCTGCTGGGGGAGCTGGAGCCCAAGGCCCTTGGCCTTGGGTCCAGGTAAGACAATGTAAAGGGTTTTCAAAATTGGGGTTTAGAGTCTTTTCAAAATTGGGGTTTCAGTTTCTAACTAAATGATTACAGTTCCAGTCTACTCTACCTTTTTTGATTGTTAGTTTAGCTTTGTGTTCTTTGTGTTGTTTTGAGTAATTAATAAAGTTAGGTTTTGTAAGCGAGTGCTGAGTTTCATTCCTGAGCTACGTCACCCAAAGTAACAGTACGTATTCCAAGAGGCAATAACTTGCTGTTAATTGGTGTTAGTGTTAATTGGTTTTATAATGATAAGGTTTGGTTTAGTGTTAGGTGTTAATTGGTGTGTTAGTTGGTTGCAACTATTTTATTATTCCGTCCACTTACCCAAGTCTGACTAATGTTACCTAATGTTTACCTTATAAAACACGACAAACTAAACAAGGATGGTCACATTTGTACTGTGCAATGCAACTGTTTGATTGTGCCGTGTAATGTAAATTTCTAACAATGAATGTGAATGTCTGACGACAAAGTAAACATAATACCGTCATTACACAATAGTGATGTTCTAGGCAATTCCATAAAGGTAGGTATAATTGGCATGATCAAAATGAGCAGGTCCTGTTGTTTTTAGGTAGGATTCTATTGCCAAGATTGCTATTTGAAATACTTAGCATATGGATGCTTTGTACTGCACTGTGAATGTGAAATGGAACAAGGGATATAATTTAAAGACGGCTCTGACCTTGGCACTGTTTCTGTTGTAGAACGAGCGCTACGCAGGCTCCCGCTACAAGGAACCACTGACAAGGTTTGTTCTGGACCGGGCCAAGACAGAGGTACATGAGATCAAGTCGGCAGACAACTGGGCAACTTTGACAGGAGAGCCAGGGCGTCACAGCTGGGTGTTACTGTTGTGTAATGGACAGTCATTGCCTGACTGTCTAGCAGATGACGAGCGGACCAGGCTGGCAGCGGCTCTGGTAGGTGATGATCGATTGAGTTTTTCATTGTGGTATTTAATTATAGTAGTTCACGCAACGATTGCGTTAAGTTAGTCTTTACGACACGAGTAGAAAATTTAAGGCACGAGCCTTACGAGTGTTGTAAAGACTATTAACGCGAGTTGCGTACACTAATTTACCTACGACCGTTTTTTAACTAAGTACAGACAATCTGGTTTTTGATTACTAACAATCTTTACTCATAACTTCTTAGAGAGGTTATGTTTTCGTTGATTGTCATGCCACTGAAAGTGATGTAACGACTTATTGTATAATTAGCTGTTTTTATGTAATTACGTGTTTGTAAAATTTCATTAAATAATACGTTACTATTTTTCAGGCAATAGCTTCTGCTAGCAGCATTCTTACCATAAATACTGTATCAGGTACAATTAGAGAAATATTGCATATTTCTTTTGGACAACTGAAAAATATAGTGATACAGTTAGTTTACAGTTAGATCTCAGCATCGAATATGTGGTCCACAACGAGTTGGGTGAAGCAATGGTTAAGAGGTTTTCAAAATAAATCAGAAGCACATTTTCATTTATCAATCTAACCTTATTTTGTTTCGTCCATTTGCTGCCTTGCTGGTATGTAATTTCATACCTTTGTTTTGATTTTGGTGGCATAAGATTAGCACAAACAGTTTGTGGTCTCATTTCTATCTCATTAACTTCACTTTCACTAAAACTGAAATTTTTAAATCAGTTTAATCTACTTTCCTTTAACCACCAACCTAGGTTAAAATTACGCGAGTATCAACAGGAACAAGACGGATCAACAATTAAAATTGTCAACTGATCAGCTGAACAGCTGATTAGTTGACGTTTGAAGCATTACAATTTTACTTCTTTTCTCTCAATCCTTGAATCTCATTGGTCCGTTACCCGTGTTGTTATGAGAAAAACTATGCTGTTATGAAATAAAACTATGCTGTTATGAAATTAAACAGCTGTTAAGTGAAACTTTTCAATTCTAGGAACTGAACTGAAATGGCTACTTTAAAAAAACGGTCGTAGGTAAAGGTATACCACTATCATTATTTATTGAGTTTTGGTGAAATTTACATTGTTAGCCTCTGTAACCATTGCACAAATTGTATTTTTAAGAATCCATTAAGATTTAGAAAATGTGTATAAATAAGGCTGATCAAGACTTAAATTTAGTAAGATGTTATGGTTTTAAAAAAACTGACATTAGTAAATATATTTGCTTCATACGTGGGACATTCTTTTTTTTACTTGTTACGTTTTGTGTTGATGTTATACAACATTGATATCAACCTACTGACACCTGATATAAAATTCTTTTTTTAGTTTTCTATTAACGTTTTAAAATTGAAAAAATTACATGTATGCAAAATTTTTAGTTCAAAACACTTTTTGTCTAAGAAATATTTAGCAATGAGTACATTATACTGTAGAGTCCCATTATTGTGTACTAACTGGGACCGAATCTTGTTCGAACAAGCAGGAATTTTGAATAAGCGGATCTCTGGACTTGTTAATCACGATCGTCTAGTCAATGATGTTCACGGTTTTGTCACAATTACTGGAGACGATGGTGGCGTCTCTGCGACTGCAAAAGATGTTCAAACTTTTATCTTGACTGTAAATTATGATTTAAATTTTGTCGGGCTGAGCTTTTTTTTCTCAATCATAGAAAGCCTCTGCAAATATATGTGCGAGCAAACATTTCGTCATAACACAATGATAATGTCTCTGGCGTCTCTGCAACCGCGGAAGATATTCACGATTTCACGGTGAATGCAGAAAATATGCTCTATTTCGTGTAGCTTTGTACTAACGTCTTGGGTTTTTAGAATAACGGGATTCGGAATATCTGGACTCTACTTTAGTGTAAGAAAGGGCCCCAACTTTGCCTGGTACAATAAATAATTTTTAATTTAATTTCATTTACTTTATTTTGAAAATACTTCCTGATAGATTTGTCATTCTTGTGGGTGGATCAGCTGTAGACAATTATGAGGTATGTTTTTGTCCAGTAAAGGATGAGTGTGTTTGATGTTAATTTTTTGTTTTTTTATCAACCGTACAACTTGTATAACTTTATGAAATGATAGTTTGTAAAATACTGGTTATAATATCCTCTCATAACCGAAGGGTAAGTCGACATCAGTGGCCATCAGTGTAACCAGGAAGAAACTATCAAAAAAACAAGACTTAAGATTTTACAACTGGATAAGAAGTAATTGTATTATCCAAAGTCAAAGTTACATTTTGTCATTACAATGATGCTTATCTGTTGTAGAATGGGGTGGTGGGTGTTGCAACAGTAGAATGTCTACTAGTGCCAATCTGCCCTCAGCTGGTTCAGGGAGAGTACACCAGTACTGTCTTCTGGAGAAAGTAAGTTATCTCTCATAGTGATGTAAAATGGACGAGAACGATTTCCTGTTGAACGATTTCTTGATTTCACATTTCCCAGATATCATCTGTTCTATTTTTGTGTGTTTCCTCATTAAATAGTTAATACAAATTATCTTACTTAGATCAATGTTGTTAAAGCCATTTTAAAGTCCTTTAGTTTCAATGCATGTAAAACTTGACTTTCTATAAAGTTGTAATTTTTTGTAAAGTGGACCCTGAAATACCCTCATCAGATTGAGATTAGAGCTATTGGGGATTTGCACGATTTTAACCCAGACCTGTAAGCCAATCTTGCACTCTATTCACTAGATCAGCCTTGTCCTTAAAGTTTTAAGTTTTAATAAAAAATATACATTTTAATGCCATTTAGACCTACCAAATATTGATTTAATAATCATTTAAGAGTTGATGTTATTTATACTGAGTAAAGTGTCAGCTACCTATGTTTATCGTTACATTTCCAGGTCGCCAGACGGAGACAGTTTTGCCACCAGAATAGTGATGAGTGACAATCCTAGAGATATGGTGAAGGAAGTTTTTACTTATCTGCCGGACCTTCAACAACTTGACCCTGAAAAGTTCCATGTATGTTCAAAACCTCTTGTTTTGAATTTTTGTTGCTAGTTTAAGTCAAAGTTAGGGACTATGAACAGGGCAATCCTTTCAAGTTCTATTTCCAACAGTTTATTAATTTTTTGTATATTATTTTAAAATTGAATTTTTGTCAGGTTGAGTGTGGCTACTTTTTAGATTAGTTCTGTTAAATTTGCAAAAGATTTTAAGGATTTTTGTGAGGATTGCAGGCTTACCGGATGGCAAAGTGTCCACTCTGGCACACAAATCACAATCTATGCACTATACACAAAAAATTAAGATACTTCCCTGTAACTGGCAAAAGCCAACAATAATTCCACAAAATCCTTAAAATCTTATCCCTTGTGAAAAGTTATACCCTTAACCTTTGTGAAAAGTCTGTTAAAAGTTAAAATTCATTTTGGAAATTGTTTTTGTAATACTACTTACTTACAAAAGCAATACTATTAGCTAGTGCTACTAGTAACTTAGCAAAGAATTTTCCTGTGTAGGCTATTTTTATGTACGGTACTGTATTTATCCATACTGTGTTAAAAGACTGCCCAAAATAGAATGTAAGTAGACCTTATTCAGTATAATAATAAATGTTGATTCTTTGTTGTGTTTTAGGATATCATCACTCAGTTAGAGCTTGGGTCCCGGACCTCATGGTTGGTTGATTTCTCTGTTGGAGCGGACAATGAACTTGACTTAGAAATCAGAAAACTTCCATCAATGTTAAGCGACATGCGCGTTGGTCAGTAGTAAATCATGTTTAGATACTTTAGCATTTTAAAATAGCAAACAATGCTTGTTTGGTATGTAAATAAATATGTTTGTTTCTTAATGTGTGTTTGGAGGCATTTAAGATTCAGTGGTTCAACACAATTCATCCTGCAACAAAGATTGTTTGAAACAAGTGATTTTTATGAACATGGGAACTACCTAACACTTATTTTAAGGGTTCAATTGATCTTGGTGATTTAAATTTTATGATTAGTATCCAAAGAAATTTTTGGCAAAGTTTTTTATACAACAGTTTAGTTTAATCATGCAAGCAAATCTTACTCATCTATAATGTAATTTTTCCAAGCAATGAATAATTCTATGATTTTCTTCATTAATGTCAGCAATTCAGCTATAAAAGAAGCTCAAAGCTCAAACCAAAAGTTTTCAGTTAAATTAAATACAACTGAGTAGCAAAAACCCTTTAAGATGAATATGCTGAGGTATTAATTTTTGGTTTTAATTTTAATTTATAACCAAAGGTAAAAAAGGAGACTTCCTTACAGTGGTTATAAACATTGTAGACAAAAAAAGCTAAAAATAATTTTCTCTTATATCTTGTGAGTTCAGAGGAATTATACTTTGTTTTGTCACAGGACGTGTAAATTGTGCTCGACACCGTCAGCTGTGTGAGGACTATTCCATCTCCCGCTACCCATCCTTTGCCGTGTTCAAGCCTGGAGGAGGTTACGAGTTCTTTCACGGAACACCGTCCGCCATCAGTGTGTCACAGTTTGCCAGGGAGAGTGCCAGTGCTACCAACCTACGCACACTCTCACAGCAACTCTTCCCTCAGCTGGTCACGCAGGCTCAAGGTTGGCAACACTGGTTGTTCTTTGTGATGGATAGTTATTAGTTCACGATCCTATAACCTCAGATATTAACAAATGCAAGATGTAATAAAGATCAATATTGCTTATTTTTGCAAGAATCTAGAAAGAATATTTAACTAAATATGATAATTATACCTTATGAGTTATGAGTGTAATGTGGTTACTGGTTACTAAGATTTTTGTTTGAAATTTAAATGTAACACCACATTATTAAATAATGCTTTACACACAGACCTGGAATCCTTGTAGACAGATAAAGTCATGTTAAAGATTATGGTATTTTAAATTGTATCAACTAGTGATAGGTTGGTTGCTGATATCATTAGTTTGGTGCAGGTTCAATTTTTTATGATCAGCTTTAGATGTTTCCCCTTAAATTACTTGCTTATTTAAAATGAATTTTTCTTCTTACTTAAGCAGTGGCAATACACATGTTTAAAATTTTGTAACTTGTGCTTTATGTGAAGGCCATTATAATTTTAGCAAGATTAGGTAGGTGTATTAAACGATAAATCCCTCATGTATTATGTTTCATTGTGTCTCTTGCCGCAGACAGGTTACATGACTTTCATCTCTTGCACGACTAACAGATTTTTGTTTGTAGTTTATTTTTAATTTTACAAAATTTGGTTCATTATTCTTTAAAAGTTGTCTTTCCAAGTTTGAGTTATTCCCGGTCTATGAAATATATACCACATGTCACATTCCTACATCAATGTATATCTGTCACAGATGGCGACAGTGCGTGGTTCATAGACTTCTACGCACCGTGGTGTCCTCCGTGTCTGCGTCTGTTGCCTGAGCTGCGTAAGGCGAGTCAACACTTCTCTCCTGTAGTGAGGTTCGGCACAGTGGACTGTACGATACATGCGGCCCTGTGTCGTCAACACAACGTACAGTCATATCCTACAACAATGCTGTTCAACCAGTCCCGACCTTCGCAGACTTTCCGAGGCGAACATTCTGCCAGCAGCATAATAGACTTCATACAGGATGTCATCAACCCTAGAGGTAACATTTCAGTTGTGTAGTATTTTTGACTGTGGACAGTGTGGATAGAAGTTGACATTTCCATGATAAAGTTTTAGCAAAACATTAAAATAGTTAAACAAAAGCACTGATGTAAATAGATTTCTGTAGATTTTCTGCCTTACTGGTTTCTGTCGACTTTTAAATCTAGCTAAATTGAAAGGACTACTTTTTGTAGAGTATAGCATGTTTTATGCAACATGAACAGTGACAAGAATCAACAGGGAAAACCAGAATTTGCTGCCAGGAAAAGTGTGTAGGCCTAAACTTTTTTCCAGGAGTTCTGTAGCCATCCTGCAATTTATAAATTGTTTGAATTGTTGTTTTCTCCTATCATGTAAGTTTATGTTGCAGTTATAAAACTGACAGAGGAGACCTTCTACACATCTGTTGGCCGCAAAACTCCAGACTCTGTATGGCTTGTGGACTTCTTCATGCCTTGGTGTGGGCCTTGTCAGCAGCTGGGACCTCAGTGGAGAAAACTGGCAAAGGTAGGCCTACTCACATAACATGTTACTGATGCCTCCAGCTGGTAAAGTTATCTGTTAAATGAGGTCAGGTTATTATAGTCTGTTCACAAAATGTAGGCGGTTTAAGGGGAAGTTCCCCTACCAATTTTTTTTTTAAATGTGTGTTGCAGCTGATTGACATATTGAAAACCTCAGCTGTTGAGCTATTGCTTTAGAGGTAAGATCAAGGAGGGGATGAATTTCTTCCCCTAAAATCGTTTAAATTTTGTGAATTGAAAATAGTAGTCATATTTTTAAACCACACCAATATTTAAATCCCTCAATTACTCTCAATGTGTTAGTTGGAAGATTAGGTAATCCAAAAGTGATATCAGGAGATAAAAGATATTATAAATATTTTTTTTTGTCCTAAGACGATAGGCACGAGCCCGGGATTGTTTTTCACATTACTTCAGGCTAGACCTAGAGGTTGGGGCATTATCACTTAGACAAAATCCATTGATGATTTGGCGGGATTTGAACCCGGGACCTCATGGCCCGAAGTCCCGCGCTCTAACCACTAGACTAGTTCGCTCCCCATTTTTTATCAGTATGAGATGGATCTAAGGGTTCAACCAAAAGAATTATTTACTTACACCACACCTAATTCCAACTATACCCAAGAATATATTTTAACCTCTCCAACTAAACATCTCCACTTCTGCTGATCTAGTACGCCTTCTTCATTGGGTCTTTAAATCTTTTAAAGTTATTTTATAACCCGAACATTTTCTTTCTAATGTTTCTTTGGTTTGTCCTCAGATGGTGTCAGACATGGCGAATGTGTTTGTCGGAGAAGTGAACTGTGAAGAAGAGACAGACTTGTGTCGACAACAAGGGGTCCACAGCTACCCCACCATCAGACTGTACCCCACGGGCAGTACAGGGTTCAACACTGTAGCGTAAGTTAACCTCCATGATATGTGTGGAGTTTTAAATGTCTGACTTCTGTAGTAGAAGCCTTGCAACAATATTAGTAAAAAAAAAAAAAAAAAAAAAAAATAGAAATAATTGCAATAATGTGTTCAGTAATACATAAAAGAATAACAAGTGAACTTTTCTTCTGGCTATAATAATACTGATGATCATGAATCTGATTGCTTTGTCACCAATTTACAGCCAGAGAGAGATTTCACAAGATTTTGTTATCTTTTACAAGAAATGGGTTCGAATAGGCTCTATAGAATTGATTTTATATCGGCATACAACAAATGCACCTGTAGGATTATCTCTTTGACGCTGCAAATAGTTCATAACAATGAAGAATTATGTTTGTCTAAGCTATAATACATAGCCTTTCTAAGATTACCTATTTTCAGTAATCACTAATCACTCATTGTGTTTGATACTAAGTGTGGTAGTGGGATGCACTCAGCACAAGAATCATTCTCTTATATAACTTACTCTCTATCCTTAGTTATTTTGTTCAGTCATTTCAACATTTGATTGTCGTTGGATTAATTTAATACCACTTGCGTCTAGTGTGACTCTAAGTGTTGTTGGAAGCCTTTCCCTCATCCCTGTCACACGCAATCCTGATTGAAATTATCCATACCAACACAATATCTCTAATCCTTCGTGTCTATGCAGGATGTACAGTGGTTATCACAGAGATGCCAAGTCCATCCGCCAGTGGTTGTTCAACTTCCTACCCTCGGCCGTGGTAGAGTTGACAGCTGAGAGTTTCGAGGAGGTTGTGGAAGGCTCGGACCCGTGGTTGGTGGACTTCTACGCTCCGTGGTGCGGCCACTGTCACTCCTTCGCTCCGGAGTTTACCACTGTCGCTAAGGTGGGGAAATCAGCTTATAGGGACACTGTTATATGTTTAGAAATATAGGAGTACAGCTTAGTAACAATGAGTTAACATTAGTAACAATTAAACATTTATCATAAAGAAAAAGTAACAAAATGCCTGATTGGAGACAAAAAATTTCTCCTATTATAACTGCCGCTTGATCTGTATACCGGCCATGTTATGTGGCCTCTCCCACCAAACTCTGCCACATATAAGCAGGTGAGTTGATTAAGACGGGAGTTAAATCTTCATACAGTGCTTACATAAAGCTGGTGGCAATAGTGGTGAACCCTAGAGTAGCGGTTAGAGTGCAGCACATGTCAAGCACAGTTTTCAACCTTTTCAGTTAAGTTATGCTTGCGTGACTAGTTATAAAAGTGGGTCTCGTTTTATGTTTCTTATAACACTTAATATTTGGGTCTTTTAGGCATAACAGTTGCACCTATTTTCAGAAACTGGAGGGCCGAGTGAAGTGCGGGAAGGTGAACTGTGACAGCCACTACCAGGTGTGTCAACGCGCTGGAGTGTCTGCGTACCCAACTGTGCAGTTCTACCAACCGCAGTCTCACAGTGCGCGAGGTGTGGAGATCACTACACAACAGGCTGACAAGATCATCAGCTTCGTCGAGGAGAGACTGAGGCCGTCACAAACACATGATGAATTGTAACTGTGATACTAGCTGTAGATGAATGTGTCAGTGTGTAGGTAATGGTCACATCACACATAGGCTAAGAGTGAATGAGGTTAGATTAGTGATCCTACAAATTTGGTCTTATACTCAATTTATTATTTTATTGAAGATGAACATACTTTTATGTGAGCTTACGCGTTGCTTATAAAGCATACCAAGTTCATGCTATAAATATTATACTAATTTGTTAGAAGATTGATACAAAAGACAGTTGACAGGCCCTCGTTAAAAATTAGGCATCAACTTTATTTCTATTCATATTTTGCTCTAGTTTAAAATTCCTTATTGCTTATTTATATGCTTGAAGAGCAAAATATTTTTTAAAGTTCTTTGCCTTTACAAATTTTTAGCCTTAGTAGCTTAGGTTTTACAATTTAAAGTCAAAATACACTTGCTACTTTTTACTGTTTTGTGCTTAATAACATGCAACATTTTTCTAACGTCTAGTCAATTCTATATGATTTTGATATTATGAATTTATATTTTCTGGAAAGTGTAAACATTTTTATTGCTGAAACTCTTGCATTAGGGTATAGCTTGTTTTAATTCTGTTTTAAGGGGGGGGGGGGGTTGTTTTATTTCATAATATGAAAACTATAGGGTGCTACTACTAATTATCTTTAAGATAGAAAAATGATCCTAACATAACCTAGTTAAGAGTGTAGACGATAACGTCATAAAAATGAAGAAATTAATTTTATATATTACATGTTTAAAATTTGTGTAAAAATGTAGTTAAGTATTATTGCCGCACAAAATTATTGACTTGATTACAAATATTTAGTTTTATAAATTTTTCCTGATGTTTGAATTAATGGCAAAAATACAGTACACATTAAGTTAATTTAATTTTCCTAACACTTCTATCTTTATTTAAATATTTAAATCAAGTTTAGCCAGCCTCCTTAAAACCTTCACCTTGCCACTGAGCCTCCGGGGCAGTTCTGTGTGAGGAACATATCAAGCAGTGCATGGGGTCAACTGGTACTGAACTGATCAATTCTAAGCGACTGCACCAAAGCACAAACCCACAATTTTGTGCATTGGTTGGTGGCTCTTCGTTACACCAACTGAGCCACTGACTCACCCACAACAAGAGGTTAGTATTATCCTTAGAAAAAAGTGGCATTCTTCCTGCCTAAAGATAAATTTAGTTACATTTTATTGGATTCAAATAAATATTTGAGTTTTAGGTACGGATTGCTTTGTTGATTTGTGCAAATTATATGGATAATGTTGCCTTCTACAGGGAACAATCTCTATATTAAAGATCTTAATTAAGAACCATTTACTTAAGGTATAGGAATCATTATTATTACCATGCTATCCTTAAAAAAATGTAGCTTTTTGTGTTGCTTCTCTTGAATGATTTTACTGATATTTATTGTGATATTACAGTGTAAGAAAGTATAAACAACTTTTTAACCCTCCAACTGGCAATGAATTTTCAAAAGCATGACTGCAAAATCGCCAAAAATGCCTTGCCATGACAGAGTTTAGTTTGCCCATTGCCAGTTGAACGGTTAACAATGTATGATTCCTATAGATACTTATGTTGTATCCTAAGTGTGTTATTTTATCTTTATATATTTTCATGTCTTCTAGAGCTTTTACTTTGTTAAGTTACTTTTACAACTCATTTTGTTTTTCACAAAAGGTACAATACCTTAAATTAATTATACATTTTAGTATTTTAAAGCTAATCAGTCATGTACGCTGAGTTTTTTTCAGGCCTTCCCAAAACTTGTTTCAATGATTCAGCATATCTTTATGTGGAGGCTTTGATGTGATTAAAATATAGTTTACAATATATTTAGCTAAGGTGAACTCTTACACCTGTCTTGAAAGTAAACTGTAAAGGAGATAATATTTACAAAATAACTTTATCTCTGAATGCAAAGACCACTAATTTTTTGGAGGTAGTTGATTTGGAGTTGGTACTTAAACTTAACATCTCATGACACTACAAATTTATTTAACAAAAAGAATAATGTTCGGTGACAACTCATACAAAAACAAGTATTCAAATTTGTGTACTATGTAATATTTAATTTGTTCACCAGTATCTTCAAGATTTTAAAACACTAATGTTGTATTATAGTTCCTTGATTGATAATAATGTAAATAAAAATGTTAAAACCGCCCACACTACCTTACCTCAATCCCTGATGATTTTATTTTATTTCTATTATTATTAATTAAAAATCTTGAAATGACACAATTTATAGCACCTATCTACTTTTTCCATTAAGTAGTTTTAATGTAACTAAGCTGCTAATAAAATTAGTTAGCCCACATTGCTTTTGATTGATTAATGATTTTGGAAAAAAATGTTCCAAATTCTATCCTTTTACTTATGATCTGTTAGCATTAAACCAATGCAATCACACAACAGCTCTTACACAATTTTTTAGTGAAATATCAAGGTAAAAACATATCGTCTTTTAGTAAAAAAATTTTTATTAACGTAGTACCTAAATAAATAGCTACTTTATACACAAATTTACACTTTGGTCTCTGATTTACACATAAATAGAAACAGTTTCTGGTTCATAAGGTAACTTGTGACTGAAGAAATATTTTAGAAAACAAAACTCAAACTGTCAACTTTTAAAGTTCTTAAGATTGTCCTTAGGGATATTTTCAACCCCTGTAGTTTGAGTAACCGTCGTATCCTCCTCTGTATCCTGAGTATCCTCCGTAACCACCATATCCTCCTTTGTTGCCGTAACCATAATCTCTGTCATAACCGCCGTACCCTCCTCTGTATCCACCATATCCTCCGTAACCGTCAGAACCATATCCTCTGTTTCCGTAGCCACCATACCCATAACCACCAGAGCTTCCATAACCTCCGTAGCCACCGTATCCACCATAGCCGCCTCTGTTGGGATAGCCACCATATCCATCGTAACCGCCTCCATATCCTCCGTAATTTCCTCCATATCCTCCGTAATTTCCTCCATATCCTCCGTAATTTCCTCCATATCCTCCATAACCGCTTCCGTACCCTCCGTTGCCGCTTCCGTATCCACCATATCCGCCATAGCGATTTCCGTAGCCTCCGTAACCTGCAAAAGATTAAGTCAGTGTCTAAATTAATTTACCAGATTTTGGTGTTCGTTATTTGTTTTTTACTATTAAATTGTTTCTAACATAACAACTACCTGATAACGTGTAAAAAACAATGATAGATAGATAGATTTATTTGATCATTGTAGTGTTGCAAAATAGACTTAGTAAATAAGCAATTCAAAAATTACAAAGTAGTAAGTAGTCTGATTAAAGTGGCTATATTAATTATTTTATTTTTAAATTGCTAACAATGTGCTTTCAAATCATGCGAGTGATAACATGTGCCTAAAATATCTAAGTGCTCCACATTTAGAAATCAGTGTTTATACCTATATTCTCAAAGTTTTAGCTAGAAATGTTATTTTCAGGTGTGACTGTGAGTACAATGACTGCACAATTTAATCCTAATACTTTTGAAATGAACATAGTGGTCATAGTGCTAGTATGATGAGTGATTTGGTATAAGTGATTATATAGATAGAACATTCTGGTGCCAAAATGTGATTCAATTATGAAACTTTAACCTGAGTTGTAATAAGTTTGTCTACTAGCTGGCCCATCGTACTCTGAAAACCTTCCGAAACCTGCAAATTTTTTTAAGATTCACAATTTATAGGCTTACTCTAAAATAAAGTTCTTAATATCAGATTTTAATGGGGGTTTTCAACTGTGTTACCAGTTCATTAATTTAGTCACAAGACTAGTTCTTCACTGTGAACATAATTTCTAACTCAATAAAATTCCAAATCAGTTCAACAGGAACTCACTCTGCTTTAACACAATCTTTCTTTAACTTTTATTATTCATGATGATAACATTTCAATAGGTAAAATAAATAGCTAAATTCTATTTTGATGGCAAAATCTACAATAAACACATTTAACCGATGGTAATTTTAATTTTTATTAAACATCACAATTCAATTCATGAGAGCACAGAATACCTCAGTTGAATCGTACTCAGTGCCACTTATCACTTCCACTGAAACTCGGCTCAAAATGTTTCTGATTTTCTTTACATTCCTTGTATTATACACCTGCTGACCCAGTATCGTACATTTTCCACAAACGTTTCTGTGTGCTATGATTTTAATCAAAAGATCAGTAGATCATTGATATTGATAGTATTTGTAGAAAAATCTCAATCTAATGATTTGATGATGGTTTTTGTTTTGGGATAAATTGTTTAATTTATTATATATTTTTTAAATTTCATCAAACGATTATTCTAAAAATCTACAAACCTGAGCCGTAGCCAGGTCTACCGTAAGGGCCTTCATAGCCCCCGTAACCCCCATAGCCTCCATAGCCTCCATAACCACCATAACCACCATAACCTGGAACATAAATATTATTAAATAACAAAATAGGTTTTAAAACAACATTAACATCTACATGAAAAATCAACTCATAATCTACCATGGTGCTTTATGACGAGTTTGAAATTAATTTTAGGTGCATGTAAAAAAACCAAAATGCTTCATGGACAGTTTGAGTAGTTTCAATCAAAACTTTGTGCCTGTAAACAACAGCAACATAACAGTGTTTTATTTTTCTATTTGTTGCATTGAAAAGGAAATATGTTTAGAAATTATTGGTAATCTTTTTATTAAAACACATTGATTCTAAAAATTGTGCTCTAGTTGTTTTCCAAAATTTGTATCCATTTCTTTTACTTAGTACAATCTATTACTTGCACCTTGTTCCTTAGTACAAAGATAAAATATTATTTTTCATAGTCTGTGCCTTCTTTCAACAAAAATTAAGTAAACACCAGCACCAGATGTACTTCTTCTGTATTTGACATTCATTAAGGTACTTGCTCACTCACTACAGTACAATATTCAGTACATCGATCAATACAGTTGCTATTTGTTTGTGAAATATATAATATGGACATGCTCTACCAAACACCATTATAAACATATTTTGTTAAATTTACTTAAATTGCAATGTAATTGGAACACTTTTTTTGGAATTTGTTTAAAGGAAAATGTTCACACAAACGTCAATGGTTTAGTTGGTAGCTCAATAGAAAGCTAGATGTTTTGTTAGTTGTTGTAATGACCAAGCAATGAATTAAAACTTATGCACCTATGGAAAACATCACAAGTTCCCAGAAAAGCTGCGCTATATTATATTACCCTTCTAAAGTTCAGGTTTACAATTACATGCTTTATTCAACGCTGTCCATCAATTTAATTAATACCTCCCAAACTTATGTCTTAACAATATACCCATATTACTTAAGAGGTTACGTTTCTACTAGATGAGTAAATAAAACCACAATCCAGTAATCCGCAAACATAAATCTAGTCAAATCACACCATCCAGTTTCAATCATCCCAAAAATTAATTTTCCATCCCCACTCCAAATTTATTGTGAATCAAACGTTAACCTCCTGGATATGGTCTGTGATGTGGATGGTACGGGCCATAGCCGCCGTAACCATAATTAGGGTACGGGCCGTAACCGTAACCATGGTATGGGCCGTAACCATAGCCTGGGTAGTCTGGACCAAAGAACTTTCCTGTAAAATCAGTCATGGCTGTCATGATCTTAGACAGTTACTAAATTATTTTGTCATTCAATCCAAACTCATCCTTCAGTTATCTTCACTGTAAAATAGACTTGGCTATGTGGTGAATCATTGCAGGTTCATCCTTGTATTGGGGCGGGGGGGGGGGGGGGGGTATTTTAATTTTCCAATCTTTGCAATTTTTTTAAGAAAGTAATTGAATACCATTTGCTAATGGGTGAGGATGCAGAAGAAAATAAATTACTCCATGTGGTTATTATACATACATTCTACTGTAGTACCACTTGGTTTTATAAAATTCCCTTTGGTTTAATTAAATGAGCTGTGTGCTACGGGATAAAGTTCACAAGGCATAGCCTGCGGGGATTTAAGGGAATTGTCTTGGCCTCATAGACTCATAATCTAGGTGTCTAATTTCATACAATTTGATTACTGTAGTTTTTGCTTTCCCCCAGAAAAAACAGACAGAAACTATGGTGTTTAGATGTCATGATACCACCTTTATGTTATGAAATAAAAATAGTTGCTCTTGCTCATATCATATATACATATACAGGGTGTCTCACGAGAGGTGTCTCAAATTGATTACGGAAAAACGGCTTAACTTACAAGGATGAAGTAAAATTATTTCCCGATAAATCGACCCCAAGGAATAACGTAAAAATATTTTTAACTTTTTCCCACTACAGGGTGTGCCAAAAACTGAGGGTCACTAGTTCGAATCTCGGAATTTTCAAATGTAAACATATGTCATGTTATACATCATTTTAAAGGTATTTGATAGGCAAACATTTTGGCGAAAACAGAAATAAGTTATCTTTTCCCGTTTCAAAATGGCGGCAGTTTTTTTTGGAAAAAATCTATATTTTTTTAATACTCTGTTTTTCCTATACAAATGCATTTATCCCTTCTCCGGTTGAATTTTCTTACTCGTTATGAAATTAGCTTTACTTTGATATGCTACAAGTAACGGTTTTTTTAAATTATAAAAATTCCAAAAAAAATTATTTTTGAAAATTTGCAAATGCTCATTTTTCAAAAATTTCAAATAGCAACATATGTCAAGTGGCACATCATTTTATAGGGCTTTTAATTCCTAACAACTTCGTAATTTACACTTACTTCGTATCTCTTTTAGTTTTTGCGTAAATAACAAAAAACCTAATTTTCCTATATCAAATGAATGTAATTTGGGTTTGACGTGGTTTAACATTTAATCTAATTGGGCCTTTAGTGTTAAACCCAAATAACATACATTTGATATAGGAAAATTAGATTTTTTGTTATTTACGCAAAAACTAAAAGAGATACGAAGTAAGTGTAAATTACAAAGTTGTTAGGCATTAAAAAACCTATAAAATGTTGTGCCACTTGACATATGTTGCTATTTGAAATTTTTGAAAAATGAGTATTTGCAAATTTTTAAAAATAAATTTTTTTTGAATTTTTATAATTTCAAAAAACCGTTACTTGTAGCATATCAAAGTAAAGCTAATTTCATAACGAGTAAGAAAATTAAACCGGAGAAGGGATAAATGCATTGGTATAGGAAACACAGAGTATTAAAAAAATATAGATTTTTTCCAAAAAAACTGCCGCCATTTTGAAACGGGAAAAGATAACTTATTTCTGTTTTCGCCAAAAGTTTTGACTATCAAATACCTTTAATATGATGTATAACATGACATATGTTTACATTTGAAAATTCCGAGATTCGAACTAGTGACCCTCAGTTTTTGGCACACCCTGTATTGGGAAAAAGTTAAAAATATTTTTACGTTATTCCTTGGGGTCGATTTATCGGGAAATAATTTTACTTCATCCTTGTACGTTAAGCCGTTTTTCCGTAATCAATTTGAGACACCTCTCGTGAGACACCCTGTATATATATATATACAGTCTTTATGATTTAGCTTATCAAAAAATTACACTGAGCGTGCACATCCAGTTCAAGTAATTAATTTTATACATTATGAATACAAATTTAAAACAAAAATACAAGCTGTTGATAATAATTTACCCTCACACACCCCACTTCATTTACTTGCTTTATTTCAACTTTTAAAAAAATACACTACCAATCATGATGATACTGTTGTATGAAATTATACAACCATTCAATTGAATAATAAAATTGACAAGATTTAACATTGTGAAAATTAATATATTTCCCTACACAAGCAGTGTATAGATTAGTTTGCCTTGCCTAGATAAATTCCAAAAGAAAAACCATTACCGTTGTTAGTTAAAGACAACAGAATTTCAAGAATAATTTACCTCCTCCATATCCTGGCGAAAATATTCCAAATGCTGAAATATAGAAAATAAATTTAATTTACTTCAAAAATTTAGTTTAAAAAAATTTACTATGAAAACAGATATTACCATTTTTAAACACTTTTATGCGTTTAAACTCATTTTTTACCATTACACATTGCAACTTAATGCCTATTTGTTTATTTTAAAGTGTACTCTACTAAAAAAAAAAAATAAACAGCAAAACTATAATAGTTGGCCTATTACAAATTTCTATTGTATTGTGGCTTTGTTGATGAGCCTGGTTAATTTGAAATTTGTATAAGTGACCAAATAAACATTTTACAGAAGAGTAATGGGAAAAGGTTCAACTTTTACTCCCATTAATTGCACAATTCTAGGGAACTTAGGAAATCATACATTATAAAAAGATTGACAATATTTTGTACACTGAAAGTTGAACTAATATAAATTATACTGGTACTAGAGTTTATTGTAGTATTATTCTTGTTTCTGGTTTAAGCATAAAAATATTAATATTACACTTAAGTAAAATTAGTTAATTGTGGAAGACACAATAGCAGCAAAAGTGACTTTTTATTCTCCAAGTATCTCAGTTCAGTGAACTTTTTACTATGGGGAGGGGAACACTATCCAAGGCCTTCTAGAGTGTTTTTGCATGTCGCTCACAGGATGTCACAGTTTTCTAGATTATCTCGGCCATTGTTTTGTTATGCAACAAGTTACAGAAAAGACTCCCATAAACTTCTTTACAGTCTTTGTGTCCAGTCAGAGATCAAATGGGTAGAAAATGATTGAGTAATTTCATGATTAGGTCTAGTTGAACATTCTGTTTAATTTGTGTAAAATTATTATTGGATCGATTTTTATTTTGAACAATTACAAATTTTTGTTTGAAGATTTTTATAGTTTGTTGTTTGTTGATAAAGTATTTTTTAAAGTTGTTGTTAAAGTAGATTGTCAGTTGTCACGAGTTACTCGCATAATAAAGATAATAAAATGGGTTAAAATGTTGGAACACATTTCCAAACAGCATCCAATCATCAGGTTCACTTGCTGTACCAGTAACATATTTTGTCCAGATGTATTTAACATTTTGTGACATCCTTTCTATCTAAAGCCGGAAAATTGTGTTATCATGTTTGAAATTATTAGCAAAATAAATCTTAAGAAGAGTACTGGACAAGAATATCTTAAGAAAATCTATAAAAAATTGGTTTGGAACTAAGTTTATGTAACTTTTCTTTCTTTCAACAAGATTTCTGTTAGTTTTTAGATATATTACAGAACATTTTTGCATGATGGCTTTGTTGATGACCCTGTCCATGCACAATGACCATGGGAAGTAATTACTGATGGATGGACATCTAGATTTTTTACCTTGATAGCTGCTATCGTATATAGCAATAAATATACCAGGATTCCCCACAAACAATAGTTAAAATTGCAGAAGTGAAAAATCGGAAAGTTAACATATTTTCTGGGTTTTTAATCGTTATTGATGGTCCAGATCTTGTACTCTTGGTGAGACAAATACTAGGACTTCAGTCCCATGTTTTAGGCCTATTAAAAGGTGAAAATTATATAAGTTGATCTCCAATATTTTAGTTAACAGACAGACGATAAACTTTACAATACATTTTCAATTAGGTTTTTCATATCCATGGGAAATATAAATGTTCAAAAGGTAAATTCGACACTCTTACGAGCAGTGAGATGAGCTATAAAACTATTTTAAAAACCATTAAAAATTCAAGGTGTGCCATTTTAATTTAAAGGATAAGATTAGTTTTATATCAATAACCGCAGAAGAAAGGAACTAGATGAGGATATACCAGTAGAGTGGTTTGCTCAAATGATAGTTACAACAGAAATAACTTAGAACTAAGTACAATCAGGAATGGACATCAGGAGTTTTACATTCCAACTGATTCTCTCAGTGGGGCCAAAGACCAAGATACATATTATAAGTATCAATAGAAGCACCTTCTTTTCACTTTTTCTGTGTTTTTATTCAGAATCTGTGTAATCCGTAGGTGTTATTCCGATTTGATTTCTGTCCTCATACCCACCAACAATGGTAAACCATACAATTCATCAAACGAGAACTTACTCCTGGCAGTAGACTCTGAGGCGTCTGTCTTGAGATCAGCTGAGTCGCTACTCCTGGCCTGAGCGTGGACCAACCTCTCCTTGGTCTCCTCAGCTGCTGCAGCCACTACCAGCAGACATAGCAGTGCTACCACCTGTACAAAAAGTACCAATAAAAATCACTACTAATAGTTACTGAATAAAAAAACAATTTCCCTTAATACTGTACAACTATACCGGCATACCGCAGATCAAAAATAAAAATTTAGTTTTATTTAACGCAAAAACAAAACTGGCGGGAAGTATAGTGTTTTCAAAACTGGCTCTAAACACTAATTATGGTGGATTGTAGTTGGAGGGCAAACATTGAACATTCCAATAGTATTTAAATCTTTCTTTGCTAAAAGGACCAGCAGGTACCAGATCCGGGCCCAGTAATTGTGAAATATTTCACTAACTGAACGTTCAGGTGGTGCATATTCTCAATCGAACAGTGATAGCTAAACTAAGGATTTTCAAAATTTTTAGATTATGGAATTGTTTTTCTATTCTTTAGGTGAGGTTAATGATTTTGGGATGTTTAACATGTATATGCGTTAATATTGCATTCTCACATGTTTGCAAGGTTCGCTGGATGGAAAAACTAGATGCTAGGTTTTGTGATTAAGCTAAATCATAAATTATAATCTTCACTTCCGAAGCTCAAATTCCCGAGTTTGTACAGTTAATTCAAGATACACAATAAATTACATATCAATAACATCTATACTCTACTACATTGCGTCATACTTATTAAAAACAGTAAGTAACTTTCAAAAACCAGTAAGCAATCAAGCTCCCAAAACGGGAAAAGCCATAAAAGTCGTCATCTAGAGCGGGATAATTAACATTTCGCAAATGAGTGGCGAGCGGCGACAGGGCAACACAGGGGCGTAGTTGTATACTTGTATAGAACACTGGGTCAGGGCAAGGGGCTTCCTACGTACAGTACGATGGGAGTTTATACGAAACTCCACCAATGGTCATTGACCAATCAAAACTGGCCTTGGCTAGCCACCCACGACGTACAAGACAACAAATACATCATAAGGTGCCGATAATAGTCAGATTGGGAAACATTTTAATTTTTGATGGTAGGTTCTAGGGTAGGTACCGGTACCAATATTGAAAATTGTGTAAATATCTTTATTGGCTATCCCTTAAAATGCGGTAGTGACTGATTTCGACCCAATAGCCTAATCGTAGTTTTTCGTTTGTTAAAAACGACGGTCTTTATCTTTGCTCATTAATTTAGGATTTAAAAATCATACGGGCTAACGGGCATATTAATTTTGGAATGGAACTTAGCTGTAGATGACGAATAAAGGATGTCCGCGTAAGGGTAAAATATTGCTCCGATATGACCGAAGGTACAGTATAGTTCCTGAACGCAAATCAATACGGATTGCTAATAGGTAGTGTAATGGAATGACATGTTTTTAATTCTATCTTTACAGGTAGTTTACACAACTAATTGACAATATTAATTTATATACCTGTTTTTTTTTTGTTTTTTTTTATCACAAAATACACAGAATTGTCAAAGCTTGCGATACGTCATGCATTCAAAAAATAGTTATGAACAAAAAACACAAAATACAAACTAAACATAAACTTTGAAACGAACAAAGATTAATCCTATAGGCCTACCGCTTGCTGTAGTAGTCACAGCGGCATTCTATCGATGGAAATTTTGACTACACACGGAGGGCAGAAGGAAGCATTTTTTGTCAATATGCTGTATAATATAAGTTTAAAGGCTATAAAATATGTTTTCATGATTTTATTACGTCACTTTAACTACGTTCGTTCAGAAATTTAAATTTTTAGCTTAAAAAAGTACTAAACACGGTAGCTACGTTTACGGCAAGTACTGTCATGTTATACAGTATTTTTAAAGGAAAAGATATTTCAGGTTTCTGAAATATCGATTAAAGCATCGCTATTTATGTAAGTAAAGAGTATATTTTCTATTGCTGTATTAAATTATTATGTATGTATAAACGTTTTCACGTTAACTCTAAATGCATGTGCTTTCAATGGTATTCCTTGGTCGCTGATTCAAAACAACTGCTTTATTTGTCGCAATTAATCTACAGTGTGGAGTGAGGTTGCTTTACGTAGTTTCCTTTTCGGCATGTATAACTTATTTATGTTTAAAATCTTTGGCCAAGTATGAGATACAATTTCCTGTAACTTTATAAGGTGGATTTTTACAGTACAAAAAATATATAAATCGCAAGCAGGTGTTTCGTACGTTTTAGAATAAATGTTGTCAAAAATTTCAACTTCGTAATTAAATATGCTACTTAAATATTGTATAACATTAGTGGATTTTCAGCTTTAAAACTGTAATAATGACTTGTTTGATGTTGTGTAAAAGTACCGTTATAGCGATAGCATATCTACAAGCTACAAGCGTTAGCGTGATCGATCGTTATCAGTAATATCAGCTTCCCGTGACCTTCATGCTTCATTGTAGTGTCTAATAAATACGGCAATATCTTCATTGTTGTGTCTAATATCTTCATTGTTGTGTCTAATATATTCATTGTTGACCGCAATTAATCTGCCGAATTCTCAAACACTGTCTGTTAAAATTGTCACTGTCTGCGCGGTTTGACATTTTCAAACCTTAGTTTTTAGCGAATTTCCCTATAAGGAAGTAGTAATTTTTGTCCGATTTTGATGAAATTTGGTTTAAAGGTGTAAAGCGGGATAAACTTGAATGAGTTCGCGAACCAGCATGATCGGACCATGGGAACGGGGCTTTACGGGGGGTTTTATGGGGTAAAAATAGGGTTTTCTCACTTTTGACCCTCAAAACACAAAATTTCCCAATTTCTCTTTAGACCTTTTTAAAGAGCTTAAAAAAACAATTAATTTAGTATATAAAAGTATTTTTTTTTCGGTTAATAGTAACGGAGAAAATTAAAAAAAATTGTAAATTTAAAATTCCCATGTTATTCTTATGGAGAATATTGTCAAATGTTGTAGTTTGCTTGTTTATGGATATATTTTGTATTTTGATCAAATTTATTTATTTTGTACTAAGCTATCAATATTTTACAAAAAAACACACTTTATTAGTTTCCTTGTAGCAGCAAACCTAGGTACTCGTTAAACCTAATGTTATTAAAATATATTTTATTGAAAATCAATTAAGACAAATGGAAATTCGCTTAGTCGGCAGGTTTGCTGCGGCGGGGGTATTTTAGTTACATTATTATGTTTTATCAATTTATAGTATTACGTTTATATTATGGCACCTTATTATGTATAGAGATCTCGATTTCTTAATTTACAATTCTGATTATTTTGTCTGATCGCTGTCTTTCATTTATTTTTTTGGTTATTTTATAATGAAGGAACCCCCAAACAGGCTTTGCCTCGGGGCCCTACATTTTCTCCCAATAAATTGCACAAAAAAGAGAATGAAATTAAAATAATCTAGGTAAAATTCTTAGGTTTCTTTTTTATGTTAATATTGTTGTGAATAAGCCAGTGTTTTTTCTTCTTAGTCAGTCTGACACGTGGGACATATAGTTTTAATAGAATATTATATCAATTTCTTTTAATTGTGTTGTGCATTGTAATTTTAATTATTGTAATACTTGTATTACTGGGAGGAAATAAATATTCTTATTCTTATAAATTGAAAATATGCCAACTACTTTTAGGAGGAATGAACCGCCCGTGATTTTCTTACACTGAGTTATATATCCTTTACAAGTACAATATGAAATAACATTTGCAGTAATAGTATTTTTCATCACGAGGCGCTAAAAGGCTGCTGAATCGCGCTGAGCTTGAAAATATGATTAAAAGAAGTAGATAAGATTGTAGAAATAAGATGTGATATAAGTACCAAAAAAAAGACACTCTCGCTCCGTGTGATGAACAACTATTTACACCATACTGTGTAAATAACCTTCTAACCTTTACAAAATTAGATCACATAATTTGAGGTTATACACAGTTGTCATCAAGGCTTACATTTCTGTTGTTTAAAAACAAAGCTTTAAATGGCGTGTATTAGCAGCGTTTTCAATGCACTGTTAAAATTGTTGAATTTAATTAGCGAACCAAATAATTAACTATATGATTTTTTCTGTTCCCTATATGAAGTTACTCGAAAACGAGGATTTTTGTGGACGAGAGAACTAAAAACGGCTGCTTTCCGGACAGTAGGATGGACAATAACTATTTTTTTTCAAAAATGGGATTTATTTACCAACTAGCTCCTTCCCATTTCAAAACGCATAATTTTTAAAGAGACATTTTCAGTGCTATGTTCAATGAAACCCTTTGATTAATTTTGAAGAAATCTTTTATCGAAATACAGAATTGTTTATATTATAGTTTGACACTTTTCATGGAAAAACCTCCTTGACCTCGTTTTTAGTTTACGCAAGTAACATTTTCAAAGAAAGAAACTCAAATTCTTTTCAGACAAAGCGGTCCAAACACCTCAAAGTTTTGAGGATATCCCGGTAAAAGAACCCGTCCCGCTCGCACTGCACTCCGGGAACCACGCGCCTGTTTTCTGTGTTTAAGAGCCACAGAGTACAGAGAAGTAAGGTAAATAGCATGTCTCCACATGTCTTACTTCTCTATGATACAGCCTTTTGGTATTGACAAACTCAGTCCAACCAGATAACACGGTACCATTGTCGGCATGCACAAGGAGTTGGCGCGGACAGTAGCTTCAAACAATGAGTTACGGTTTGGCAATGATGCGTGGGATAGTGCAAAGTTTGGCACGTGTTTCGCACTTAGACACTTAGGCACTTGCTGGGCTAGTAGCACACGGAACCGTTGTGAAGTGTATCGATGAGCTCAAAGAGGAACAATGATTTGGTAGCTTTTTGTTCCCTTTTGTTAGGTACATTAGTAAAATGACTACAATTATAAACAATACAGTATAAGTTAATTATTGAACTATGAATCCTGACAATCACTTCAATATATTAAATTATTTGTTTTTTAAGATCTTCATAATGGTTTAGAGATATTTATGTTTCGAGGATAAGAAATTAGAAAACCCAATTTTCCCCATAACAAAACAAAGATCGTATTCATGGTCCGATCATGCTGGTTCGCGAACTCGTTGGAATAACTGTGGGTTTATACGTGTGTACCAAATTTCATAAAAATCGGAAGGCCGGAAGGTATAATCGGAAAATTGGAAGGCTCGAGCCGGGATTAGGTCTTAAATGAGACCTACGGTAATAGCTTATTCAATATAGGAAAATTCGCCATAACAGCGTCCGGCGGGCTTTAAAAATCCCGCCTCAAAGGGTTAAATAACTCAGCGTGTTAAATTAATGAATACAATTTTGAAATAAAACTCGCCCTTAAGGTGTGAAATTTACACAGAGATTTCGAAGGTTGTTAATTTACTACAGTGATTAATTATAAGTTCTGTTTGGACAAATGCGTTGACATAGGAATATTTTTGTTGAGTGAAAGGCCGCTTAGAATCTACGCGTGGGTAGATTTAAACACTTCATCTAAACTGCGACTGTATCTGTAAGTGGGTCTGTATGTTAAACCTGTGTGTATACAGGGAAACTCATTAACACTAGATTGGATTAGATTCGATTTTTTAAATGCACTAATCTTTTTTAGGTTAAAAATGTTGGCAAATACAATATATGTCAACCAAATATAGTTACAATAAAAAACGTTATTGTTGTTTAACTAAATTAAAAATTATATTCCTACACCACATTTATGTGGTGAGGATTAACTGTAAGGTGAGGATTGCACTGTAATGTATATTTTACAGTGTTCTAGTTTAGTTTGAGAAAAATGTATGCAACAAACTTTATTTCCTAGAATATTACTAACTATTCAATTTCTTATATAGCGATTCATAATGAAAACGACATTCCACACGCTATGAAGGTAAGGAGTTCGGGGTTAAAACAATTCCTAATTTCCATTCGTTAAAGTCTCTCAGCCAATTTTATGTTGTTATTTTTCATCAACACTTTTGTAACCAACCTAAACCATTGATTATATTTTTTATATCAAATATATCTACCATCGAGATATTATATATATATAATTACAAATATTTTCCAAACGTGCGTACAAAGTCATGTTTTATTAGTTCAGTTTTATCCATTCATGATGGAGTTTAGGTAATTAAAATTTAGTTATAGATCAAAGATATATTTTTAGACTTAATAAAAAAATCATTTATTTGCCTACCTGTCTCGGAGCGAAGTACATGGTATCCAGTATACAGTCCACAAGTACCATGAGTGGTCGGGAGGACAGTTTTATATGATAGCCTCAACAGCCTTGGGCCCCCCCTCCTCCATAGTGTATACTGATACGTGCATTTGGGAAACTATGAAAACTGATACATTAATAAACTAGGTGGCGTTCGCAGAGGCATCCACAAAATTGAGCGGAGTCATCAAGGGTTCATATTATATTGTTTTTGTCATACTGCAGTAAAAACAGTAGTTGTTAATGCATGCGTTGCGGGTCTAAAGTAGCATTTTAAATATTAAGGGTGTAAAAATAGTTGTTAGCCTCTACGGAGTAAAAATCAGCTGTTGTCAATTCAGTTGTAAATTTCGATTGTAAACGATTGCATGTATAGAAAATATGTATCGATTCGTGCTTCGTAATCATTTTAACATAAGTTACAGTCTACAGTCTCTTTCCGTAGCATTTTAGCATTGCAGATACATTAATCCATCCCCAAACTCAACACTGCTCACCTTTACTACATCCTTCACCACACCCTACGTCGTGGACCTGTTTCCCTCTCTTCCCATAGCATTTTAGGATTGTAGATACATTAATGTAATTGCCAAAGACAGTTCCCACGCTCTGCACTGCTAGCCTTACTACATCCTTCACCATTTACTACGTCATAAACCTGTTTCCTTCCTTTCTCATAGCATTTAAGTATTACAGATACATTTATCTAACTGCCCAAACGGTTCCCCCACTCTGCACTGCCAGCCTTTACTACTTCCTTCACCACATCCTACGTCGTGGGGCCTGTTTCCTTCCCTTCTCATAGCATTTTAGTATTAAGGATACATATCAATCTAACTGCCACAGACGGATCTCACACTATGCTGATGCTCATACTTTACTACTTCCTAAGCCACTTCCTACGTCGCGGACCTGTTTCCCTCCCTTTCCTTAGCATTTTAGGATTGCAGATACCTTAATCTAATCGTCATAAACAGTTCCCACACTCCGGGCAGCTTGCCTAAACTACTTCCTTCACCACTTCTTACGTCGCGGACCTGTTTTCCTCCCTTCCCATAGAATTTTAGGAATACAGATACCTTAATCTAATCGTCATAAACAGTTTCCACACTCCCAAAGACAAAGTTTCTTTGTGAGCCTCCAAAGTTGCCCCCAAAGTTTCCAAAGACAATTTTATTTATTTATTTATTTATTTATTATCCCGACTGCTCGCCTTTACTACTTCCTTCACAACTTCCTACGTCGCGGACCTGTTTTCCTCCCTTCCCATAGAATATTAGGAATACAGATACCTTAATCTGGCTGCATCCCGAAAGCCACGAATGTTTATGGATATAAGCTGGGGAACGAAAGCCACGACAATTAGTGAAGGGTCGAAAGGGTTTTAATCCTGGGGCCGTAAGCCACGACTACGAGCCAGGTAGACTGCTGTCAGGGTGGCAGCTCACAGGGAGAACGGGAAATTTAAGCTCCCTGTTATTTACAGTATGCGTCGCAAGCAAATTCGTCAATCGTCAGTTCAATCTGAATCCGCCGTGCTATAAAGGTTAGAAATATACCTTTGAGCTATACTACTGTTTCACTGTTTGTTTTTTTATTATACTGCCTGGTTAGTGTGCTGTAGTTGTTCACTCATACAATTGCAATAATTAATTTCAAGCAAATAATAACTCGGGATAAGCCATTACCATAGATAGTACGGTAAAACCTAAACTCTAAACCGTTTTACTTTTTCGGTTTTATGTTCTCAGAGTGCAAATTGGTATTAAATCTACTCATTTATTCAACAAAATTGGTTATTAACGTGTGACGGACGATTACTGAAGGGAAATAAGGAAGAATTAACCACCAGGATCATCGGACTGATCACTTTGAAAATATCTTAAAATCATGTTTGTTGCTAGAATACTACTCCAGATGTATAACTTAGGTTTACAAGTTTAAACATAATTTTTGTAATAGTAGGCTACAGTTAGTTCCACCATAACTGCTTTGAAAAGTTATATACAAATTTAAGTTACATAAACACCGTGTATGATGTTTTACACCGTGTATTATGATACTTATAACTCCCAGCGCCCTAAACAGTTACAGGCTCTCCTCAAATTTCCAGTAAAAGGTGTCATTAAAACTTGATGTCATGCATATACATTTCTCTACAAAAAAAATTAAAAAATTTCGTAATTCACTTCAACAGCTTATACTTGACATAAACGCCAAAAACATGAACTACCATTATACAGCAATTGCATGATTTTTACATTTTTAGTAGGTAGGCTATAAGTAGGAATGAACGGGATTGCACTTATCAACAACTTCTAATCTTTTTTCTTGAGCACCCATGCAGTTAAAAAAAAATAACTCCGCACAATCTTCTCTGGCCTTCACGTTTTGAATGTTTAGGCAAAACTGATGCAGTGATGTGAAATCCTAAATATGCCGAAATTTAAGGGTGACGCAGTATTCTAATGACTAATTCCAAGATACCTCCCTCTATGTGTTCCTTTTGTAATCAGGTGTCAACAACCCTAAGCTATGATGTAACCAACCTATCCCGTAAAAATATTACACGCACTGGTATATAGTACTGGTCCTTTAAAGTAAAATTATTAATGCATAAATTTATAGTTCAACCCAAACTATGTTAACCACATCGTGCATGCAGATGCATAAGAACGGCTGTTACTGAATTTGCCTTCTTCATCGACAGAATAATTTTCTGATACTTAACTTGGTATCTGATCAGAATTTTTTAAAAAAATCTGTTTTTTATTTTTAGAAATTATTAATTTGCCCATTTGTATAATACTATGCTATAGTGATACACAGTGAGCAATATAGCAACATAATTGTTGTGTGTAGGATGTGACAATTAACCAAGCAAAAATATTGACGGGTGTTTCATTGGTTAGCTAATACTTATGAATAAATGTAATAGTTTGGATTTTTGAAATAAAATACCAATAATAGTCACAGTTATTGTTTAACAAAAGTAGTGATAGAAGATATACCACATAATTTATTGCATTCAACATTACAACATGTAAAACTAAACGTGTATTGGACTTCCGTGCCGACGTAAAACCTTGTATAACTTAAGTTTTAAGTATAACTTGTATCGTTAAATAATCATATTATCTTCCGTAATACTCAATACAATAAGGGTTTTCGTCATAATAAAGCAAAAACACCCATATTTATACCTCATTCGTTGCGGGTCAAAAGTAACATTTTTATTCCATAGGGAGTAAAAATAAGTTGTAGCAAACAGTTGTAAATTTGGATTGTGACAACGTATAAAATCAAAATGATTAATTAGGTAAAGATTTAGCCTATTGTTGCATTGTTGACAGTAGCTAGACACATCGATGGTATAATGTACTAGCAGAGTACCCGACCTTCGTACGGGGTTGGAATATAAGTATAAAATGTTTATTGCAGTTATGCTCATAAGCTTTCTGTTTGCAATGGGGAAGGACCACAGTTTGATAACATTTGCTTCTTTAAACTTAAGGTATACTATAGTATTACACATCTACCTTAGCCATAATGTTCTATCACTAAATAATTTATAAACAAACAACTTTTTTAAACAAAACGTTTTTAAACAAAATAATTTACAAATAATTTATAAATATGTGGAGATTATAAATACTTGTAAGATTTAAAACGAAAAACGTGGGGTGCATGCAATTGATAATAATACATTAGTTCAATAGGTGAAGGTAATTGTAAATTATCTATTGCATGCACCCCACGTTTTTCGTTTTAAATCTTACAAGTATTTATAATCTCCACATATTTATAAATTATTTTCTACTTTTTAGTGCGTTTAAAAACGTTTTGTTTTAAAAAAAACTTTTTTATTTATAAATTATGAATACTTATGAATACTCGTAAGGTTAACATAGGAAACTACGGACCCACTGGGGCGGAGCCCGAACGGATTTTTGAGATAAGAATATGCCTATATGTTAATCGGGAATGTAAGCTATAATTATGCAAAATTTCAGCCCAGTCCGTCCAGTAGTTAATGCGTGATTGAACTTCAAACAAACAAACAAACATACACACAAACTTTCACATTTATAATATTAGTTAGATTGTAAACATCACAATATTAATACAAGAAATTATTTAACTAACTTTATAAACAGCAAATTATTTACGTTAGCAGTATTGAAAACAAGTGGGAAGTTATAAAATAAGGGCCCCACCTATTGGTATTTTACATATTGGTTTAACAATACATACAAATTTATCTATTTACATATTTGATACTGATTCAACAGGAAAATAAACTAAAACAGCAACAGAATTAGGCCTAACTAAGTTATTAACAGTCACAATATACATAGAATATGTTATCGGGGTTACATTTGTCTGCCCCTTCATTATTTTTAGCTCTTACAACTGTATTTGAAAATCCATTGAAACCTCATCAAACAGCTTTAGTGAAATATTGGCGTCCATCCCTGCATATTATAATTGCCATGTTCATGTAAGAGATTCCCGTTTCTCCCTCGCTCCTCCCAACTACCTGGCCCGCCGTCGTGGCTTTCGTCCCCAGGATTATAACTTCTTAACCCCTCGCTAATTGTCGTGGCTTACGTCCCCCCAGCTTATAGAGATAAACATTCGTGGCTTTCGGCCTGCGCCCCTTAATCTAATCGTCATAAACAGTTTCCACACTCCAGACTGCTCGCCTTTACTACTTCCTTCCTCCTTCACCACTCCTACGTCGCGGACCTGTTTTCCTCCCTTCCTATAGATTTTTAGGAATGCAGATACCTTAATCTAATCGTCATAAACAGTTTCCACACTCCAGACTGCTTGCCTATACTACTTCCTTCACCACTTCCTACGTCGCAGACCTGTTTTCCTCCCTTCTAGTAGCATTTTAGGATTGCAGATACCTTAATCTAATCGTCATAAACAGTTCCCACACTCCGAACAGCTTGCCTTGACTACTTCCTTCACCACTTGCTACGTCGCGGACCTGTTTTCCTTCCTTCCCATAGAATTTTAGGAATGCAGATACCTTAATCTAATCGTCATAAACAGTTTCCACACTCCAGACTGCTCGCCTTTACTACTTCCATCACCACTTCCTACGTCGCGGACCTGTTTTCCTCCCTTCCCATAGAATTTTAGGAATGCAGATACCTTAATCTTATCGTTATAAACAGTTTCCATACTCCAGACTGCTCACCTTTACTACTGGACCCCAAGCTAGTGTCGTCATTTGGTTATATTTATGATCCATACCGTTACTGTTCTAATATCTGTGGAATAATGCCATCAGCTATTTCTTTATCTACTGCATTCAAAAGTCAACAGCTGATCATATGTCTTTGTTTATGTGTCAAATACTGCTTCCATAAGGATTACATTGAAACTTTGAGACCCAGGGGGGCGGATTCCTGAGAGACTTTTTTAACGCCATATAGATGTTGGCACTCACCGATATGGTCTTTATCACCATGCAAAATTTGAAAACGATTGATTCAGCCGTCTAGGAGGAGTTTGCGTATTACGAAATGCATAAGAGTCGACGTATAAGAGCTTCGCTCGCTTCGCTCGCTCCGCTCAATAAATTTAATTCATCTGTTTATTTACTGATTTTACACGTAGGCCCAAATATATATTTTAAAAAAACCCATTCATCGTGTGTAGGAAACAGACAAGCTGTAAAAATGTTTATCTATGCATATTACATGGATGTTTAGAAAATATAGGGTTTTCACCCTTGACATATACAATAAAACTACCAAATGTCCACATAACAATAACAAAACAAAAAATGTATATATTAGGTAATGAGATTGAATTAAAGTCAATAAAAAAATTATGAATACACATTTTATTATTAGCTAAAAACTAAAAGGGTAAACGTAATTTCAGTACCTATAACACTTTTGCTTAATGCTGTGGGGAAAAAACCACCAAGTAAATTATTTTGGACATTCAGTCCACGCAATCCTGAACAGAGTGAAAACTATTGGACACTACTAAGTGCGGTACTGTACGGTGACTGACCGGTAACGCGGTAAGTAATGTTTGTATACGTCATTGTATTACAACGAGGGATGTTAGTCCTTAAATTGGGTCTAGGAACTTAGAAAGCAAGTTTTCTTCAACAAAAACAAATACAATACGAATACAAATTATTTTACTAAACGTTTAAAAAAATGTGTTAGTTTAAGTTCCAGAAGAAATCAGTTTACCATGAGAAGACATAGAGACGCTTTGAGAAGAAGTGTTTGAATATGTTTAAAGGGTTAAACAAAATTTGGTGTTAAAATAAAAAAGTATGATTATAGCAGGATACAAATAAATCGATGAACGTATTCAGCCTACAGTTATTTTCGTCGTATATTTTGTGTAATGGTGATCTTGTAATACACAGCTCGGTTATTGATCGAGGGCGTTAGTACCCAGTTGTGACATATTGAACCTATCATATTTCCTGACCTCCACAGCTACATAAAGTTGTAACCACAGACCACGGCGTTGCAGTGGAAACTTTCACTTTTGTTTAAAGATTTTAACATTTTAAGAGTTTTAAGGCAAATCGAATAATTAAATTTAATAATACGACAGTTTGCTAAAGCAGTGGCCTGAATAATTGGTGTAGCTCTGTAACATTAATATACAAAGTTCTACTCTTAAAATAATAGAATGCAACAATCATTACTGTGTCGACAATTTAAAAAGTAACCTTTAAGATCTGTGGATATAGGGCCTACACAGTTTATTCAGGCCTTTTTGCGAAGAAAGTCTGAAAAAAAAACTCCAGAATCAAATACACAGAACTAATCTTATAATTACATAAGTTTTAATAAAAACTCAAATTAATCCTAGTTTTCACAATTTGTCTAATACTTCGTGTAACCCTAGATAGCATGTAGACGTTTCATTATCTTAAATTAAAAAAAATGCCAATAAATGGTTTTAAATTACGGTTTCATTGATTAAGTTTGTTTAGTTATTAATGCTAATACTCACGATATTGTTCAGGCATCGCATTTAGTTATTTTTCCATATGAGGGAATCGGATACTAAAACCAACATTTATTTACAAATATAGCAATTAATACAATTTTCGTCTAAGTAATGTCTAGAGACATAGTCTAGTATTGCATACCAACCTCTGCAAATGCAATGTGCGGTAGATGTAAAATGTTCTACCTTCATCACCTGGGGCCTGGTCCGGTATTTGATTACATATTGCAGTTCTTCTTACAGCTTATAGTTTGGCCGTAAGCCCGAGTGACATAGAAATAGCAAATATCTCGTCACAGCAATTATAGCTGTATTGATTTTTCATGACAGCAGGTACATAATTAAATATTTACACTTGCACCGTTCCTTGCGTGTTATATAACATTTACTCAACGAGTATTTAAGTCCTCTCGAAAATCTTACACGGGAAATAAAACAAATTCCCATCCCTATACAAATAATCTGCATTAAGACATAGGAGACATGCTATTATGCATGCTTTACAATTTGTTTATATCATATCTTTGTAACCAACAAGCATTGGATACAAATTTAATAATACTAGTTAATCTGTTTAGACAAAATCTAGCAGTACAGTATAATTAAACAAAAACTTTACATTTTCATCAAAGTAAAAGACCAAGTTTATAATTATTACGAAGATGATACCTCTACCAAACCCTTTTAAATTAGGGGATTTTGCCGGTTCGTTGTAAGTAGTTTTACTTATTTATTTTATACGTAAACTCAAAATGTGTATCGAAATCAGAGAGATACACATAAAGGGTAACAATTTAACGAACACTTATTTTGGAGTCTAACAAAAGTCAGCTCTTGTCTGCTCCCATTCTTTCTATGTCATTCATAACCTCGTCAACCCATCGCATCCTTGGTCTTAGCAATTATATCCTACCTAAAGAACTAAAATACCTACCTATTGGAAATAACACAATATTGGACAGCTTGCTAACAAGAGCAGTCACATTTGTTAAACAATATGTTTTCCATTTTCACTGTGTGTGTAGGTTTTCAGTAGTACCTAACGTATTCAAGTGTACACATGACCTTGATCCATGAACTTGTCTTATCATTGATTTTTTTCGCGTTTCCCGAATTCTCAGCAGATTTTCCTGTTGTCGCGTGTGGCCGGAGAGGTCCTTGTCCTCGTGACGACAGGTGTGTCCTTGTGTGCGTGTGGTAATTGTGTGATTTGCTGTGTTTTAGATTGATCTTAGTGCGATTCAAGATATTGTAAACAAAAAGGACATTATTATAGTGTATTCACGGTAATATGAGATAGTAAGTATATATCTAATTTGTCCGGTTTGAAGTTTATAGAAGAAAAATGGTGGCCAACTGCGACTTTTCCATTATAAAACCCCCTCTATAATGTATTATTTTGGTTTTAATATTGAATGGCCAATTAGGAATCTCAAATCTCAATTTTTAATTACTGATTTAGCAACACTTTTAAAGCTGTTTTTAAAATGGAAAAACCTAGGTTTGTACTTACAATTGTTGATTAATTAATCCAGCAATCTACAATTTGTAGTACCAGTACGCCTTTCCTTATCATGATGTTTTTAAATATTAACATGCGATTTTTTTCAACCAGTGTTTTATGTTTTGAATTTCACTTGTGCAATGTTCCATAACACCTGTATACCTTTTGAGATTCATTTTAATCAAGGACAGACCAATGATAGATTTGTCAGCAGTTGTGTAGTCTTCGGTATAATGATGTTGGGATATCACAAGGCTACTGATGTGTGCAATGCAAATAATATCTGGGGATATTTTTGTGGGTAGAGAAATTGTAAACGGAAACTTTTGATCAATGGCTTATTACCTAACGTATTACGAGGAGTAAATTCAACTGGCAAAAAATTAACTATCAATAAATATAAATAATTCAAAAGTCAATCTATCAATAAATCAATTATTTGATGGGGACGCCACTATGTGCGCATTTTAACACAAATATGAGTAAAGGATCAGTATGTAGGATGGGTGGCGCAGTCTTGTGGTGACTAAGGCCGATATGTCTCTTAGACACACTTGTTAATAGCCCATACAGCCAATGTCAACTAAGGGAGCTACAAGTTTATAGTGAAATCCGAACCCCATTTTTTTCTTGTAATTAACAAATTTGTCTAATTATCAGGATAGTAGGCCTACTGCGGAGAGACGTAGTACTCACTAGTGCGGACGTTAATCCACAACAGGTAGTATCGCATCCACAGTGCATGCCTATGAATATCCACAACTCGTGACCTACTAGTGGCTGGATTACAGGAAGACGCCACCGTCCCAGTCTTGGACAGTAAAGGGGAGGTACAGCACTTAGCGTTTAGAAGATATAGTTAACATATTTACCGCCGAAATAATTCTGGAATGAGGAATTTCCTCCAACAGCAGATAGCAATTAGATTACACAGAAATCCAAGGTGTTCTCAGAGGTGTGAGAAGCCACCTTGACCCCGGGAGTTCCGTATTCTCGGATACTCCAATGGACCCGTGGGTGGGATGGTCGCGTGGGAGACTGGGAGGACCAGAAAGGAAGGTCGCCGACCAAGGGTCGTGGCGGAGTCTAGGGCATCGTCTTCGTCGCGGTCGAGGAGTCGGTCCTTGGTCTCTGAGGTCGTCATTATACCTTCCGGCCATTGATCTGACTCAGTGTGCGTGTGTAGGAGTCTGTATGTTGGTGTGTTTCTACGAGTGAGTTTTCCTCATGATTCTTGTGTCCAATCGTCGAAGTGTCATTAACTTCTCAAAAAGTTGTTTCCCGTATTTTAGTGACATTTTATGGTTGAATCATTGTACGAGTACTACGAACTTGACACATCATGGTCGTAGTACAATGATGGTGAATGGTGGTGAGTTCAACATGAACCACGTGAATGCTTTTTAACGGCTGTCTATTGAAAACTTTTATCAAGATCGCCTATTAAAAGCCTAATGAATGATCAAGAATAGCCAGGTCCAGGTCTCGAACTGCCAAAAAAGTTCTTTAAGCCTTTCTTAAGGGCTGGACAAACCCGATTTGCGTTGGCATTGCATCACTTATTGAATACTAGGAAAATCCTTTCAAACCAAATGTTTCTTGTTCTATCCTAAAAAGAGTTGGTTTGGAACCAATTTTGAT
Organism: Macrosteles quadrilineatus; assembly: GCF_028750875.1. Lineage (NCBI taxonomy): Eukaryota > Metazoa > Arthropoda > Insecta > Hemiptera > Cicadellidae > Macrosteles > Macrosteles quadrilineatus. The sequence continues at coordinate 102,489,796 of NW_026542602.1, read as the reverse complement.
TTGTTTTTAGCTTATTAATCAGTGAAGATATTAAAACTGTGATTGACCTAAGAGATCACGAAACTATACCTACATTAAACAGCGTTAACTGAAAAGGCGTGTGAACCATATATATCAAGAGTTTGTAAACAGTTCAATTCATATTTAAAATTTAAAATTATGTGTCACGTTTAGAAAACCCAAAAGTAATCAGATGACTGTATGCATCAACTATAAAAATATATTTGCCTGCATTAAACAATAATTCAAACTATTGAGGAGAGTTCCGCAATGGTGATTGAAATATTTGCCTATTGAAGGCCACATTTAATAGGTTGAATTTATTGAGGAGAAACATCCCGTTTATTTATCATTCTCAACGAGAAAGCCATGATAGTTCAATTATCAATGAGATTAAGAATCTCTCATCGTTGGATGGAAATAACCATAGACTAAGGGAGTATGTTTTAGCTATGAAAAAACTTTACTGAAGGCATGTGCAATTTTGCATTTAATCACTTCCATCGCGTTTGCAAACTGGGTTTGCACGCCCTGGATCTAAACAGGATCGAACGAAAGTAAAACAAAACAGCTGATAAGAGAGGATGTAAATGTTGTCATGTTTGAGCTCGCCAAAGTTATGCAACAGCTGATGGGTTGTTCTTATCAGAAACAGGATTGGTTCTTGCAAAGGTGGTACTATTGACTAATACAAAGTAAAGACAACAAATCATGAAAGATTTACACACTTTCACATCAATTTCTCAATATGAAACGGTTTCGGTTACTCAGAAGATTAAAATAGTATATATTACGTTACTAGTCCTGAAAATAAGTGTTTACCGGACGAGTGTGGTCGTTCCCGTGCGAGACGAAGTCGAGTACGGGATTACCATACGAGTCCGGTATACACATTTTGGACGAGTTACGTACGATAGTTTACGCCATACTACTAAATCTGTACGAATCCTTATATATTTCCACCAACTAAAGGACTAAAAATCACTAGTCATAACCTCCAAGAGAGGTTATGTTTTTGTTTATAACCATTCATTGCCATACAGTATAATCAGCTGATTGGTGTCCGGTAAAACTCATTACAGTACAGTAGTACGCAATGAAACCCCATTTGAATAAGCTGGTGGTAAACAGCTGTTTTCTGGACTAAATCCTTGCGTGGGAAGTTCATCAAAATAATGTAGTGAGAAGAATTTTTTGCTCCCACATGGATATCAGTTGAAATATATGCATTAGAATATTATTACAGTAGAACCTCTATAACAAGACCCTCGATAACAAGGGTCATTTTCAAATCCCTTTGAAATTAGTTTACCCTAAACACATATTATTGCAAACCTCGATAAGAAGTCAACTTTGATAACAAATGATATTTTATAATACCTTTGAGAATATTCTTATCAAGGTTTTACTGACGATGTAGATTGCAATCTGTTTGAATGGGACATATATTTTTAATTTTTGAAACTAAACCCCGTGTATTCGTAAACTATTATACTCAAGGCAAATAGAACTGGCGGGTGAAGGTAATGTTTTTAAATAGGCCTTCTGGTATTAATCGACCACCTATTCTATTTGTGTTGACTATAGCGAGTTAACTCAAAACACAAGTTGCGTATTCCAAGTCCTTGAATGGACGCTTTAAAAAATACTGTATAGTATTCCAAGTACAAGAAATGTTTTTAAGGCACAAGAAGTAAAAAATGTGAACAAGATAAACTCGGTCATTGCAATAATGACAGTGACATCAACCGTCACTTTAGTCCGGACTCGCATTGCTACCGTGGTTTGAAATTTAATGGCTGAACTACAAAAGTAAATCTAGAGGCAAACAGGCTAAAAATTTGAACCAATATACAGTAGCTACTGTGATCCCAAGAATTCGTCGCGTTACATATCAAAACACACATAGAAGTGAGACCTACAACAATACACACCGTAAACACCCCTATCATGTCATGTCTCGTCAAATTACTCGCGGTTTGTAAGGCCAGAGGATACTTCCAAGGTGCCCAACATCGACTTGCAGACTGTAAGTGTAGGAAGTTGTGTTTAGGTCTGAGGAAACTACTTCACTTCCTGAACTGTGTGATCTCTCATCTCCCCTCTCACTCCCACCAATGGTCAAGGTTTGGCAGACGGTCAAGACGGTGTTATCGTGGGGGAATCCCAAACTGCCACTGGACCTCAAGGCTCTGGATTTGAATTTTATTGTTAGAAGTCTGTAGTTGTTAAGGTGTGGTTGTTGTAAACAAAGACGTTGCAGGGTTATTCGGTTACGTCTCTGCGTTGACAACTACTGCTGTTGCATAGAAAATGAGTTAAAAGATTCTGTACTAATTGAAATCCAATTATGACAGCAGATATAAAAAAATGATATAAACAAAATTATATTACTGTAGTTACAAAACGGCTTTTGACAACGACTTTTCACTTTTTCACTACTACTTCTAAAGAAATCGAGATTATGACTGTTTTTTTTAAATTGGAATTTAGCAGTTAGTTTTATGCAAATTAACCCCCCCCCCCCCCAGATGTAATTAGTTTACTTGGAACGCCTCAGCAGCACTTCGGAGATTAAGTTTTGATGGAATACAGCTAAGTAAAATAATCAGTATATGATCGACACTATATTTAACCCTATATCGATCAATCTTCAGTGTAATCTTTGCTAAATAGTTACAACTGATGCGTTTTTTCCTTTGACTGTATTTTTTAATTTGCTAGAGTGTACTGTGGATGGCAGTTATAAACTCATGTGACAATTCTTTTTTTTATTCCTTGTTATTTTGTTCAACCACTTTAGTTACTTGGCAGCCCATAAGCCTATGTTGAATTTTTAAATTTTCAAATGAGTTGTGTAACGAATTTTCCTGTGTTAGTGGCTGTCACCAATTACGTTTTTAGGACTAAAAGTAACTAATTCCAAAATGTGGTCAAAATCCTTCCGCTGGAATTCGAGATATATATTACAGACACTAGACAGACATATAGCTGAAGATATGAGAGTACTGTAAAAAGGATAAAACGCAATCCTGGAGTTATCAAACTGAACCATAATGAGGATATGCTAAATAAACTAGGACCAATAAAGTAAAGTCACAGATCCATGACAAATCTAACGACCTTGCGTTTCTACTTTGATAGACTATCCCAGATAGCACGTAAGCTTGATTCAAGCATTGAATTACGCTTGCTTTTACTTGAAATGACAGCTTTGAATTGTCACTTTAGATTCAAACTCGAGTCAAGTGTCAACTTCGTGTAACACACTTGAATTACGCTTACAGTGGATTGAATTAACAGCTTTGAAATGTCACATTAGATTCAAACTGGATTCGAGTATACACAACACACTACCATGACGCTTGCACTTGCTTGCATTAACAGCTTTGAAATATCACATTAGATTCGAACCCGAGTCGAGTGTAATATTACCCACAATGCACTTCCATTACGCTTACGTTGGCTTGAAATTACAGCTTTTAAGTATCACGTTGGATTCGAATTGGAGTCGAGTGTAAGTTACCCACAATTCTGAGCGGGAACGACGCTAACGGTGGGGTGGGACCGACACTTGAAGACGGCATCGGCCATATTGCTTTATTGCTTTGTCTTTGTGTATTTGTGAGTGATTCATTCTCAATTCTCAATCTCTCTCATTGAGAATATCGATATTGTGGTGCTAAGTTGTTCAAGTTATTATATATTGTTGGAGCTGATTTTTTATTAAGTTTCATCTAGGCCTATTTCTTCTTATCCATCAAGGTAAGTTCTTATTAGCACAAACTAAGTAAACTCAAGGATTGTGACTAACAAAATCAAATCACCTTAATTACGAGGATAGCCTAGCCTAGGAAGAAATTAAGTAAACTCAAAATCAGTGAAAATTTTGAAAGAACTAAGTATAGCCTTAAGCCTAAAGCAAGCCTCTTTTGAGTTGGTCAGCCTACTTGCAATGAGTAGCCTAGCCTAAAAAATAAAAAGGTTAGAGGTTAGAGGCGAAGTGTATTTAAATATGACCGATAATTTGTTGTCAACTTATCGTCCTAACTTAACTTAGTTTGTTTGAGTTGTTTGTATGCCTAAAAACATTTTTTTAACCAGCCTGGATATCAAGATCTCCATGTAAGATAGGAACCGGTATTGTGGTTTGGTCTAACTTAGGCATTCTGTCTTCACTGTTTATAGTATAGACTATGGTAAGTTATAGCCTAGATTAGCCATAATGGGCCTAAGTTTCGTTGTAGACTATTCTATAAAGCTGGGTTTTTCTAGGTGGGGAGAGAGTAGCGTGGAGAGTGAACTCCTCTTGTCTTAAATAGTTTATTGTTAGGCCTACTGTTTTCCTAGAAGCGGAATGCCATGTTAATCGATTTTCCGCTCTCCGCGCTTCTCTTCTGCGTCTAGGAAAACCCAGCTTTAGACTTAACTCAATGCAAGCTATTTTATACCATGATATTTTAATGTGTAGGTAGGTAACTTATAACTTAGGCCTAGGGACTTAAAGCTAAGTTACTTCAGTAGCCTACTCGATATTTAAGCCTACTTTGTCAGTGACACTGTCAGATAAAATGCAGTAGTACGTTTAATTGCAGTAAGAGTCTGGTCAGCTTTCAGGCGATGAGTTTCTAATATAGGCTACAACATTTCTTCTCCATAAAACTACAATTGGCATTACGTTCACTTACGGTACTTTGATTTAGTCCATTTAACTTAAGGCCTATTTTGCTTTGAGCGACTGTAGTGATAGTCGCACAGCGATTATCGCTCAGTTACTATCACTGTTACGGCAGCCGTTTTGCTTAGAGCGATTGATTTTCGGTCGTCGCACGATTTTTCATAGTTATTTGAATACCAGCACTCACAATGGTGAGGTCATGAGTGCGTGTTGTAACTTTTTAAAGCATCTCCTCAGGGAGGAGTTAGAAGACGAGGCTCTACTTGACCCTAGTGGAAGTATCAATAGACGATCGATAGAAAAAGAAAATACATTTAAGTTATTGATACCAGGGCATAAAATAACATGTTAACTGGGTGACACTTTTGTCGCCCAGTGCTGAGATTTCGTCGCCCAGTGGCTATGGGTGGTGCCGGCATTTTTTTTTTATGATTAACATTTTAAATGTATCGGAATTAAAAAAAATACATAATGTAAATATTTTGGACTATAGAGCTATAATCTTTTCCTAAGAGGTTGTGAAGGGAGCCTTGGCCTGTTACAATGTTCTACAATACGTAATTAAGGGAGATTATATGGACTATTTACAAGCAAATATAATCGAAAACATTTATTAAAAGATACATAGAAATGTGTGATTTTCACTTAAATGTATGCAAAAATTTCCGGGGGGGGGACCATGGAACCCCCCTTTTTTATTGGGGGTTTCCAGACCCCCCGGAAAGTCAGGCGCCACTGTCGCCCAGTGGAAATTCCTTAAAATATGCTCTGAGTGATACGTAGGATTTGGGACGGATACGTATCACTAGATGTCACTAGGTAGAATATAAATAGAAAACTGTAGTGATATCAATGAAAAAAATATATTAATATCAATAAAAACAAATTAGTGATACCAATAAGAGTAGATGAATGTCAGAAAATAAAACTTGGAGTCTAAATAAAAAATATTTATTCATACAAAAAAACTGATACAGTATTAAAATCCACAACTAAATAACACATAGTCAACTTGGAACAGTCAAGCATTTTATATTTAAATTCAAATAGACGAGGATTACCTAAAAAAATGTAAACACAACTATTTGAGCAAAGACAATAGACAATGCACAGTTTGCTGGTAATAAAGAGTCGCCTGTTTCTTCTACAATTAAATATAGAAAATTAAATCAATGTGTAAGGAAAAATAACCAAAACAGTACAACCTTAACAGCACATGAATGGAAAAAGTAATGTGAACAAAAAAGTAAATTAACTTATGGCTATTTTAACCCGTATTATTAATGTGCCTACTGAGTGAACTGGACTGTTTTGAGGTTCAGTGCATGTTTTTACTGTGCATCAGTCGCGGCGCGATTATCGCTCAGACTGGTACCCAGGGCAGTGGTCCGCGTCTGTAGCTAGCGACTCTTGCGATAGTCGCTCCAAGTAAAATAGGACAACGCAAACTCCGTCAGAGCAGTGCCCAGCTCCAATCGCCACGTGACTATCGCTACAATGGCTCCAAGCAAAATAGGCCTTTAAGCTACTCATTAAAATAAAAATTAAGAAAAATGCAAACGAACTTAAACCTAAATAAATAAGTACCTAAGTTACTTATTTAGGTTTAAGTTCGTTTGCATTTTTCTTAATTTTAATCCTTTAGCCTATAGCAAAATGGGCTAGTATAATATAATATAACTTACAATACATATAAAAATAAATTTAATAAAATGTTTTTCGTGGACCCCACAAAAAAAAAAACTTTACTTAAGTATTTTATGGAAAAATAACGTAATCCTAACTTAACTTAATATTTTATTAAGTTACCTAAGTTAAATTATCGAATAAAAGTCTCATCTGATGATATAAAATAGGCCTTTTGTAGGTTTATTGCAGAACTGTACCTGGGTGTTTAACATAGGCCTAAATATTTTATAACTAAAATAACTTAGGTCTAGGCTTAAGTTTAGACACAGGTTATGTAATAAAGACCTTCTAAATAAAGTTATACACATCGGCCTACAGCTGGATTATTTTTAACCAGAAGCGGTTGAGATAGGCACTGTAGGGGTGGCACAATTTTTATTCCACCTGCAGAATTTTAGTACAGACAAAATGAGAGTAAAAAAATAAAAAAATTATAATTTGTGTAATATAAAAATTAAACTGTCATAACCTAATAACTAACCAAACTTGCTGATAATGGAAAAATCAAATGAAGGTTTACTAATCGCCACTAACTAATTTACTACCTTTAGTCCATCAGTGACGTTGAATATTATGAATATTAGGATCGGTCTATTTTGCGCCGATCAGTAGCGAGCTTGTCAAACAGTTGATTTATTAAAATATGAAGGATAATATGAAAGTAAAATCTTGAACTTTGCTTCAGAAATTAAATCTAACCCCAGGTTTGAAATGGGAAGACAAACTTTAGGTCTTAGGGTTTAAATGTAGGCTACTATTCTGTAATAAGTTCATTTTAAGTATTTTTTTTTTTTTTTTTTTAGCTGCTGCACAGAAAATGTTTGGCATAAGTGACGCCACGGAAGCCAAAGTTACAAGCGTTGTTGCTAAGTGGCTTCAACAAGCCAAAACCAGATGTGAAAGAAGGTAAGGATAAAAAATTTTCACCAACTAACTATTCAACTCATCATTAATAGAATTCCATTGGTAGCCTAATAATACTTTACAGTGGACTCAATTATACAGGGGAGGAGACAGTTGAAACTGACGTGCCCTCATACTTGTTACATGATAAAAGTCTAATGCAAAATATATAAGCCAATAATGTTAATTCTGTAAAAATAGCCAAACTATAGACACTTTGGGATAATTACTGTAAACAAAACACAAGATGCCAAGACTTTAAGCCCCCCATACACTATCGAACATGCCACCCGACCTGACAACCTGACCTGACGACGGACCCATCATCCAACCTGACTTATGTCGGGTGTTTCCCACACACTGTCGAGCATGTTACCCAACAAGTCAGGTGAAATATTAGTTCTGAAATGGATTTCGAGACGACTGTAGCTATTTGTGGGGAATTTTTAGCGATGATTTTTAGAGCCTACGGAACGAGGCTCTTAAATTTTCACATTTATTTTTAACAAACTTTAAATCACACTCTGGATACAGTTCCTTGCACTTTTCCATCAGAATATCGTGCTCCTCTTTACACACATGTTCATTGCAATAGAGTTTACTTTTGACATCACACAACACCTTCTGGTCTCTGTAGAGTTAAATAAATTCTGGCCAGAACTGTTTATTATCATTAAATTACATTAGGGAAAATGGGACGGTTATCACACACAACTCGCTAAATACAAGTCAACTGGAAACTGTGGCTAGTTGGGCGAGCAGTTTGACGGTTTCCCACACACGGTCCAACCATCGATGTATAATAACTCCCGTGCATAATAAATCGATGTATAATCGCTGTATGTAGTAGAGTATTATACATCGATGGGTCCAACATGTCAGGCGGACGGCTCGAGTCGGGTGGTGCTATCGGACCGAGCATCCGACCTGACATATCCGTCGAGCATGTCGGGTCGGAACCCACACACCGTCCAATATGTTCGACAAGACGTTGGATCCCGACATGTCCGACCAACATGTTGGATAGTGTATGGGGGGCTTTATACCTTTTAAATCTTTTAATCTATCCATCTTCAAATCTATCCTACAAGACAAGTTGTTTCAGTACCGCCCACTTCCTCTGCCGATCCAGTGTGGTTAAACCGTACTGATAAAAATTGTCTGGTTTAAGAAATATATCTGCTGAGTGCAGTCTGGTTACTAGGTGTTCGGGTAAAGGAGTCTACTGCATAATGGTTTTTCATAAAATTGTTTTTTTGTTGTTTATCATTATGATTACTCAAGTACTGTATAAGCTAAAAAAATACCCCCACCGCAGCAAACCTGCAGACTAAGTCAATTTCCATTTGCCTGAATTGATTTTCAATTAAATGTACCGTATTTAGCCTAATTAACATTAGCTTTAGTGAGTACCAAGGCTTGCTGCTACAAGGAGGGTACAAAAGTGTGCTTTTTAGTAAAATATTAATTACTTAATATCAAATAAATATTCATAAATAAGCAAACTACAACATTTTACAATATTCTCCATAAGAACAAAATGGGAATTAAAAAAAAAATTTTATTTTATTTTCTCCGTAACCAATAATTGTACAAAAACACTTTGATATACTAAATCATTTTTTTTAAGCTCTTTAAAAAGGTCTGGAGAGAAATTGGGAAATTTTTTGTTTAGAGGGTCAAAAATTATAAAAACCCATTTTTACCCCATAAAAACCCCCCCGTAAAACCCCATTCCCACGGTTCGATCATGCTGGTTCGCGAACTTATTCAAGTTTATCCCGCCTTACACTTTCAAACCAAATTTCATCAAAATCGGACAAAAATTAACTTACTCAAGTTAGGTATCGTGTTCACGGACATATATATATATATATATAAATCTATATATACATATATAAAAATGTGAACGAATGGTGATTTTGGGCTCTGGGGACATCAAAATGAAAAAGCAAATCGGTCGCGGGCCTAGGTCTTGCCATGCAACCTACGGTAATAGCTACTTCCCTATAGGGAAATTCGCCAAAAGAAAAATGCTAGTATTTTTATTCTTGTAGAGGGGTTTTCATGTTTCATAGCAATGCTGGGCTTACCTGGGTTAATTTATACAGTAAATGAAAGCTTATATATATTTGTAAAGTATGAGCAAGATTTGTAACAAATGTCTTGGCTTTATTTAGGATAACCAACCAAGAACTATCACTAGTTTTATACTTAAACGATAAAATATAAAATCCCGCAGATTCACCTAACTATTTTATCAAAATGATAATGCCGCAACGCCTAGGTCTCGCCTGAAGTAATGTGAAAACAATCCTGGGCTTGTGTCTAGCATTTTTTGACAATAAAAATGTAATTGTGTTTTATACATATTAATAATTAATATTAATATTATTGGGAAGATCATATATTGTATTTTAATATCATTGTAAGAATAAATTAATTTTCATTTAACAGGCCTACACTGGTTGTGAGTTAAACTGTGTTTAGTTTAAAATGTTGCTTACTTGCCTATTTTTTTATACCAGTTACGAAATTAATCATTTTGGTTAATTATCCTTAAATTTAATATTGATTCTACTTGTTTTGACTTTTTTCAGAGGGAAAAAACCTGCCACTGTGGACAGTGGGGATCGAAGCAGTTCCACTCAATGGGGATGAAGATCTTGTTGAATAGATAACTTACTCTGTATTATTAAAGTAATCGTAAAATGGGGAATTTTTGAGGGAATTGTTTGTTGAAAGTTAAAGATATGAAGGCATTTTCAAATGTAAATGTGTTATGTAAATCTTCAATATAAATCTATTTAGACAAATTACCTCTTGTGTTTTATTTTTAATTTCAATGAATTCTGAATTCTAGTACTGAATAGTAATAATATGTAAAATTGTAGGGTTGAAAACTATAATAACTCATGTTTTCCTGGTTTTTTATAAAAATAAGTTTTTAGATGGTATCTCGCATTTTTATTTAGAGAAGTGTCTTGGCATTTAACAACTAGAGGCATTGAAGTTATTAGATTATGTTGTGATTTTGAAAAATTATCTGAAATATTGGAAGATTATATTGTGCTATGCATCTCAACCTAAAAAATATGAAATTTTTATTACATGTGTCAAGACTGTGTGAATCCTGGTAAAAGCATATGAATTAAATTTTCAGAAATAAAAAAGAGCTTGTAAGTGGCTAAAAAAGGATTATTTCTCGTACTCTTCAATTAATATTCAAATTAGATGTTTCAATTTTTAATCAAATTAGACATTTCAAGTTTCATTAAAATTAGATCCTTCAAGTTTTATTCAAACTGGAAGAGCGGGAACTTCGACGCATGATTTTAACTTGAATCAAGTTTACCAACCCGATCCTTCAAGTTTGCAGATTTGACAAACCAAACTTATTTCAAGCTTGAATCAAGTATTTTTTCAATTTATATTTAGATTGGATAGTTCAAGTGTTATTCAAATTAGATGTTTCAATTTTTATTCAAATTAGAAATTTCAAGTTTTATTCAAATTAGATGTTTCAAGTTTTATTCAAACTGGAAGAGCGGGAACTTCGACGCATGATATTAACTTGAATCAAGTTTACGGACCCATACGAGCAAACTTTATTCAAGTTTGCAGATTTGACAAATCAAACTTGTTTCAAGCTTTAATCAAGTATTTTTTGCTATCTGGGATCTTTTTACCAACAGGTTTTCTCCTAGACAAACAAGTAAACATACGCATGTTTCCTCACTCTTCCACAAAACCTGAGACAGGTTCGGAGGATAAGATATCAATATAATCAGCAGAACACTAAAGGAACCTAAACTCTAGAGCAACGATCCAGGCCAAGGATAGACTCGCTGGGATGCCCGTGTTTGTGTTTACACTGTTATCAGCTGTTTGGTTATGGCACTTCCGGCGCCGCCATCTTGGACATCTCATTGTTGGTTGTGACGTAACAGTATTTCCGCCTGTTCGAATGTAAGTACTTAGTAGACGATGACTATTAATTGGCTACAGAGTTGGAAGAATATTCAGACGAATTGACAGGTTCCATTTCAACTATGATTTGGTGTAGAACTAAAAAAGTAAAATTCAGCTCACGATAAACAAAAGATTAATCCGGGTCATATGACTCAGTCTGGTCTTCAAGGCAGAGCCGCCCAGTTAGTCATAATAAAAAGGAAAACCTGATGATGTTGGTTCAAGGCCCAACCAATATGTTGCAACAAGCCACTGTTCCTGGCAAATCCAGGTCAGCTTCCGCCAACGCACGAATTTTCCGCCAAGGACGATGAAACAGCCTTGATCAGCTGTTTACACCAGCGCAAGGTTTTTTTTTAGAAGAGATTTTAAAAAGATTTTTCCATCATTGCTTTCTACTGGAACTTTAGTTAAACATATTTACATTGCATTTGTTACTCAAAGAAGTTAGCCTATAAGATGAGAGTTGGTAACTTAACTTTTTTGTTATTATGTTTACCTGTTTTAAAAGGAAGCTGCGGCTTAGAGGAGTTTGGATGAATTAATTTACAGTAGGGCCTACCTAATATTGATGAGACAAATACTTCCCTTAATTTAGTCTAATAGCCATTTGCTTGGTCATAAGTACTGTCATGCATCCTAGAGGTATTAGAAAATTGTAGAAAAAAGATGCTGTACTTATTCATCCTAGTAAACTTAGTGGGTACGTCCATGTTGGGGATATGTACTGTACAAGGGTAAGTGACCACAGAACTGAATCTGACCTGGACCAGTCATGTGGCATTTTCTAAGGGTGTGACAGTAGGACTGAGTGGAATTATTTCCCCTTTCTCCCTGCCTAACCATGGAAATTCCCATCGCCCTAACCCTGGACTCATACACATAGGTAGTAAACTAGTGAGGGTTCACAGAAATATTTACCCTGTGTACATTTGTCAACACTTTTCTTTGTAAAATAAAAATTAAAACAGGTATAATTGCCTTTTTATATAATAATAACATTGTAATAAATATATTTATGGTCTAAAGTTAGTTTAGGAAATTTCTGTCTTGATCTGAACAATTCTCTTTGAAAAGACAGCGAACGATTCCATGAGGTGATCCGTTCCCAGCGCAACGACCTAGTGAATGACTCCATTTTGTTCAGTTCTCTTGCCTTTATGTGTATAGGTAGGGAAAAGGGAGGTGACCGCAGGGGAACGGGAAGAAACCGACTTGGCTAGGGAGATTTTGCTCAGTCCTATTTTTGCACCCCTGAAATTGTCCGCATGGAACCCTCCTGCGGACCAGATAAAATTCAGTCCTGTTGTCACACCACCGAGCAGGAGTTAGATTAATTTAGTACCATTTGCTTCTAGTGGTGTGAATCAGTGTTATTGGGTGTTGTTCTCTCACATTGAGCTGGAGATGTTTGCCGTCATTTTTACTCAATCAGGGGGGATAGGGATACATACATGAAGCCATGAGCCAATTCCCAAATTTGTTAGTTTTTTTCCATTATAACAAAGTTGTACAGAATGTTGATTTTCTAAAAGAGTTACCGGGCCAGTCCTACCTCCAGTTTCTAGCTAATTGTTCCCTCATCCCTCTCATATGCCACCCTAATTGACACAAGCTTTTAATTTTTACCTGTGGATGGTAGTGATCACAATTACCTTAGATACCATAGGTTTGGTGACAGGCGGTGTGATCTTTCATTTACCGCTCATTTAATAAGTTTAATGTAATTGGGTTTAATCAGATTAGGTTTTAATTACGATTTTAGAAGACCATCAGCCAGATGGCCTGGTCTCAATTCCCACAACGATCAAATGATTTCGGCAATGAGATAATGCCACAACCTGTTTAGGAACCAATCTTAGCTGGTGGTCCATCTATTTGGATCCAAATATTAATAACAGGTAGGCATGGTCAACTGCAGGGGAGCTTTGGCACCCTAGAGAGAAAACTGAACAGGGATAAATAAATTGAAAATGTTTTTGAAAGACAATTACAGCTTATATACCCAAATTATATTTTATTTTCACCCTAGGACGTAAATTGACTATTTTTGGGTTGAGTCACAAAAAAAAACTGTTTTGTGACAAATAAAATACTTAGTTAGGTACTTTTACCATTATTAACTCTTTATCGTCTGATTTGTTGATTGTTGAAGTTGCTTTCATGAAAAACAAATAAACATGGGAATATATGAATCGTTTATTGCAGAAACCCTATAGCCAATTTTTTTTAAATTTTGAATTTTTAGTATATTATTGATGAACAAATTGAAATACATTATTAGGTGTAGAAATCAGACAACTGCAAAAATGTTGGTTATGGGGTTTCTGCAATAAACGATTCATGCATGTATTGATACTTTAATTCCAAAATTACAAATCAATTAATGCAGCAGTTGGCCAACGAAGGCCTATTGTATCATCGACTGTTGCATACTCAAGTTAACATTCTAGCTATATGGACAAGCTGTCACATTTTTTTATTAAAATGAAACATAGTTCTATAGCCAGCAGCAACAGATTGTGCTAGTGTGTAAAATTCTACTTCCGTCCTTATTATTTGTAACCGAGATAGTTGATGGGGGCATTACAGATGCTTTAGGTTTCAATAAGTTGTCCTATCAGTGTGATTAGGATAAAAGCCTGCATACTCATCAGAAATCAGTAATTTAAATCAGCGGCTCACTTTAACCACATCTATTAAGATTTTATAATTGGTGACAACTTTATCATGGGGATTGAATGTCTATTGATATAACAAGACAATAAAGTTACAGTAGGTATACACATGTTATCTTTCAGAGATTTAGTTTGAATTTAAAATGATGAATAATTTTGTTGTCTTTTAAACACATTAATGTTTATACATTACTTCAAACAATTGAAATCATAATATTTAAACATTAGTTTCACCATTTTAGTAATTGGAGTTTTAGGGCTTTATAATTTTTTTTAAATCTAGACCACTATTAAATACATGATTTTTGAATCTTCTAGAAATTGTATTAGTTAACCAAAGTTGTATTAGTTGGACCAAAGGCGGTATTTAAAAACCATGTACAAAATTAAACAATTTTAATTCAACAACAAACTTGATCAGAAAAATCATAAATGATCACATTGCACACTCAGTAAATTAAGTTATTTGTGCTAAAATACTGATAATACAATAAATAACACCAAAACAACATTGAACAAACTAAACCCAAAAAACAACTTATTCTTTCAGTAAAAAAACATTTCAGAAAACTACAATATGCAACAGAGTAGCTAAGAATGTAAATGGAATGGAATAAAAATCAGAGATAACTTTTCAAAATGCTATTTTACAATGCAATTGTAATGTATAAGCTTATACCATTCAGGTACCAATATTTAAACGTATAGCTAGCCTACATATTGTAAATTATAACAATAATCAAATGTAACTATTACAAATCCGTTAAAAATATATAGGAAGTAAAATCCTTACAAATAATCTTGAGTACAGTGAATCAAATTGTTGTTTTTGCAAAATGCCTCCATACACAAGTTAAGTGGGCAATGTTAACTAATAGCATCAAGTCAGACGGGTAAAGTAAACATTACTTAACAATAAACAAATAAAATTCCCAAAAAAAAAAAAAACAACCGTAAAAAGCTTTCTATAAATGATTTTTTAGTTAAATAATTTAATGAATTATTATTATATAAGCCAGATATTAATTTGTAAAAAGGTATGGTCACAAGCTGGAAAACCATAACTACCATTACAATTGACTTCATACAAGAAAAATGTGTAGGTTGGAGGAAATCACAGTTAAGTTTGATCCCTTTCTATTACAGAAAAAGAAAAAAAAACACAACTAAAATGTACGGTAAAGAACTGATTTTCTACCTAAGCATAAACACCCTTAAGGAAAATTAATGTAAAAATTAAAGAAAACAACCAAAATATTTTCTAAAAAATAAACAACTTACAAATATCATTCCTGCTGCCGTACATTCTCATTTCTATAAATAATATTAAAAAATTACAAATATAATATATGAATAGATTGAATTGGATTGGCCTTATTTAAGAAATATTATTTCTTTCTCGGTTGCATGCTACCGAATTCAATCCATAATTAATAAAAAAAGTAAAAATATTTTCAAATGAATATTCCAAAAAGGTATTGTAAGAAGTATTTATTTTATTATATCTATATTAGGCTACAGTAGGTCTATTGTGTTTATCGTCTTTAAAGACTAAATACTTAAAATGGTAAATTTAAATACCACCAAAATAATTTCAAATGTTAATTAATTATATTTAAATTAGTAGAGCAACTCTTTGTAATATAATAAATGAATTGCATACTAAATAACAAATAAGTAAATAGTACATAACAATTATGTACACTACTAGTTGATTTTTATAACTAAGTAAACAACTAACATTAAATTAAAGAATTGTTTTTGTAATCTGATATTTTACAGCAAGCAACAACTAAAATATTTCCATCCTTTGAGGTTGTAATATAACAAAAAAAAAATAAAAAGTATAACTTAGAAAAATATTTTATTCTAAATAAACTATATTGCTTTAAAACATTATTTAAAATTTGTAAACTAGTACAGTGCAAAACAACAATAAATAGTTCCACAATAAGCTATCACACCACAGCCACCATTGAACATAGAGTCCGACAATCAATGGAAAAACTGAGATAATCAATTCTGTCAGTGAAATTGATAAAAAGTAAAATCCTTGCAGAGTGCATTAGCAAACATTTGGACCATTGTACCACTTGTGTACTTACAAAGGTAGTCAGTTAATATTACCATTATGGTGGCAAACCCAAAATGTATTTTAAAACACTGTATTTGTATACAGATTTCGTTGCATTAACTATTTTTATGTGAATTCTTCCAGATGTATTTTTCTTTAGATTGAAGCAAATGGGCAAATTAAGATTGGTAGTTAAGAGACAAATAATAAAGTTCTCTGTTTTACTCCAATATCAAAATGGGGTAAGAAAAAGTTACCATCACTTTAAGCAATTACTCCCCACTCAATCATACAACAGGAGAATAGAGAGCTTGGCTTGAAAACCAAACCAATTGATAAGAAGAAACAAGATTAAAGGCCTAGAACCCCGGAGAGAAGCACCTTCCACCCTCGAACTTCAAATAGTATAGGCCCACATGTAAAACTATTTTTAAACTGTTGTCTTGAATACAACAAAAAATCTGAAAGTGAGTTATCACACCTTTTTAGGGCTCAAAACAAAATTTAAATACCTAATGCAAAACCAAATTAATTGTTTTGAGCTGTCGGTCTGACATTAAAGCAGTGTTTAGCCTTATCCACAACACTAACAGGTAATTTTCTGTTTTAAACTACTATGTTTATTTTACACAGTTACATTGTTATACAGTAATCATTTCGCCAATTTTAACTCCTGTTTAGTAAATATTTCAATTGTCGAGTCAAAAATTCACTTCATAATGATGTTACTTGGTCCAGGATCACTTCTTGAAAATTAAAATGGTATAAGATTACCTGTTTCTGTCTGTGATCCTAATTTGTAAAACTCGACGACCTCGCAAGAGTGACAAGAAGCCTGATGATGAGGTTATAACCTCGAAACCGGTAGCTCATACTACAAATTAGGATCACAGACAGAAACAGGTAATCTTATACCATTTTAATTTTCAAAAATTCACACTAGGCCATAGTACAATTTGTTTACTATATACCGATACCGGTAACGTAAATGAAGGCTATATTTCTGACAGTTTTAACCTTTTCAAGAGCAAAGTTTGCAGTAAGTAGATACAACATATATACCATTTCCATGAGGTAATGTGAGTTTGCCAACATAAGGTAATCACTAGACTAGGCTTGACTGCTATCTGTCTCTCTGAGATACTTTCCAGTCGTTCAGGTCTCTTCTTTGTAACTGTCTGGTAGCTTTACAGCCCCATCTGTAACAAAAATCAAATCATACAAACAACCTTCTACTAGTAAATTTCTTTATCTTTAACGTTTACTTTTGTGCTTTAACTTGATAGCAACAATTTTGTCAAATCTATTTTTCCTATAGTCACCCGCCAAATTCAGCTTCCTTGCAAAGATTATAGTACAGAAAGCCTTACTTTGGCGTACACCAGTATCCCAACCCAACCAAACAACACAAAACAGCGTGTTTTTATTATGCACGTAATCCGCGCTTAAAAATAAGTTGGCAACACTTAAAGATATTATAGTCTAGGCATATTAGGAAAGTTAGCGGAAAGTTTAGGTACAGTCCTAATCACCACTTTTCTCTATGTTTTTTGGGTCGCTGAACACGAATATGAGGTTTGCTGACAGATATTATGCCCGGAACATTGTTTATTTTGTGAAAAACCTTAAAATTTGGGCACTTTTTAGGGTTTTGGGCTAAATCTCGGTAATTATGAGTTTTTGATAAGACTCTGCTTTGTAAAATTAAAGAGGACAAAATTTGCTACAAGTTTTGTATGTAATATTTGTTTCTACGACCAACCGTTACGCCACTAGAGCACACTAAAAAAGGCCAGAAGTACCAAAAATGAAAATAAACGCTAACCGTTTTACATTAGGTTTCCATGGAAACAACCCATGTTACGTTAATTTTAACTATTTATTCATGATAATGAACTGAAACCCACTTGATAAATCTGCGCCAAGATGTATGACTGGCTGCAGGAACATTTCCCGTTTTCACAAAACCCCCATTTATTTTCCCTCATCACAGGGGTTGTTGCTGACCATAGGGTTGACTGCTAATGCTTGAGAAAAAGGATGAAAGACATTGAAAGATTAACTTCAAGAACGTAAGTAGAATAACTTACGTTCTTGAACTACTTTGGTAACGTCAAATTCAGACGAGCAGACCGAGTCCAGCCACTTGCCATAATGAACGCGATGAAATTAGAGAATTCTTACCCATAAACAACACCACATTGTTTCAACGTATCAGCGTCGCTAAGAATTCTGATGAAGAACTAGAACACTTCTTGTCCTACGACCTGGGTCCATACTCTTTCTCGTTGTTTGATAATAACGGTTTGCGCAAAAGAACCAAATCAAATCTTTATAGGCCTAAAGCACTTGTCCCCATTGAAAACAAGCACTTCCATGGGTATGTGTAGTATGTTATAGATGGTGATTTCCTACTACACAAAAGTGTATGGCCAGAGCATCAACCTTTCTATAAAAAATATAGGCCTAGGCCTAACAGTACATGGACAACATTATAACCAAATATATGGCTCAGACAAGTTGGTTTTGACGGCTACCCTGAACACCCGCAAGGTGGAACTAAAAGTTCCAAATGACTGAAAAGAGCAATAAAAACTACTTCTGCAGACATTCTCTTTGATGAAACTATGACCCCAACCACAACGAAAGAAAAAATCTCTTAGCCAACCCTAATAACAAGGAAAGACTAATTTCCATTATATCAATTAAGATCATCTCTTACAATATATCTTGCAAACAACATCTGAAGATGGGGACACATTGATAGTGACAGAAGCGCTGTCGTTGGCTAGCACTAATGAGAACGTTGTCGTTGTTGGAGAGGATGTTGACTTATTGATTATTCTAATCAGTTTGTGTAAGGAAAAAAGTTTTCTTCTTGAAGCCATGAAAGTGAAAAACTTAATCAACAACATACTCTCCACTCCTTGCTGTAAAGAACAATAAACTGTAGCTGAGAATATTCTAAGATAACCTTGGTCCTCAGTTTTTTACCCTTGAGGAAGCCTTAAGCTGGGTTTTCCTAGGCGCGGAAGAGGAGAGCAGAGAGAGGAACGCGAAGAACGAAAAGAGATTAACATGGTGTTCCGCTCCGCTTCTAGGAAGACGGTAACATTAAATTACCTAAGACAAGTGGAGTCCGCTCTCCGCGTTCCTCTCTCCGCTCTCCCCTTCTGCGCCTAGGAAAACCCGGCTTTAGAAGCAAATGAGAATGTGGAAAGATGAAGATTCTTTTTCTCTCCTCTTAGGCCCACCAAAAAAAGGATGGATGAAACCCGAAGAGAGTGAATTGCATGATCCTGCCAACCAATCTAATGCTATTCATGAGGTCATTACCATTATTTAAAAAAAGATTGTCACCATTTTCCCAGATTTGATCTTAAAAAACAGATATTTCTTTCAGGTGGAGGCTTGTGGTCAGTGGACACACTAGTTTGTTTATTTTCAAATGTGTTACAGTTTATTATCATGACTAAAAAGTTAAAATTATCGTAACATGGGTTGTTTCCATGGAAACCTAATGTAAAATGGCAGAATTTTGCGTTTGTTTTAATTTTTGGTACTTCTGGCCTTTTTTGGTGTGCTCTAGTGGCGTAACGGTTCATCGTAGAAACAAATATTATATACGAAATTTGTGGTAAATTTTGTCCTCTTTAATTTTACAAAGCAAGGTCTTCTCAAAAAACCATAATTACCAAGATTTATCCAAAAAACCTAAAAAATGCCAAAAACTTAAGGTTTTCACAAAATAAACAATGTTCTGGACATAATATCTGTCAGCAAACCTCATATTAGTGTTCAGCGACCCAAAAAATATAAAGTAAAGTGGTGATTAGGACTGTACCCAAACTTTCCTCTAACTGCCACTTATATTCCTAATATGCCTAGCCTATTACAACTATGATCAGCTGGTGCAGGGATTCCCATTTTGTTCAATGTTTGGATTAGATTAAACCTAACCTAAAAACATATTGTACAGTGTTTGAAAGACTAATTATATATATGACTAGCTATACCCGCGGGCTTTGCCCCGTTTCACTTATAAGTATTAATAAAACTATTGATTGGCATACCGGGTTGGATGGCATTTCAAGATTTTCAAGTGGCTTTTCATAGGTTACTAAGAACAACTTGGACTTAATACAAAAGAAAATTAAAACAAATCCTTACTGAAAATCCAATTTACTCTATTGAAGACTTCAACAAAAAATGCATAAAAATTTAAAGATATTTAATACTATACCTAATTGTACTGTCGATACAATCTATATTGTCAAGACAATAAAGTATTTATTTATTTATTTATTTATAACCTGTCAGAGAGTATTTGGGCCCTAGGAGAGTATTAAAATAAATATGACTATCTCCAATAAGCCTGTGGTTAAATTCACAAGTGCAAACTGCCTTTGCTGCATTCGAGAAACTTTCCGCACAAGCCGTAGGCGAGTAAACATTGAGATGTAAACATTTCTCTTGTATGCAGCAAAGTGCCACTTCGCCCACTAGTTACACAAATAACTATATACTATATCTAATCTTTACTCCCCCTGATGATGAAATATTGTGTGTTTTCTGAGTCTTCTACAGTGGCGGAACTATGAGGGGGGAAGCGGGATATTTCAACCAAACACAAAACTTTACTAATAACTTCACATTGCACAGCTTTGTGATTAGCTGAACGTTATACATTTGTTATAAACATCCCAATCCTGGCCTAGAACCTTTCCTTATATGATGAGACTTAACTAATGATAGATAGTAAGAACTTGTAGGAAAGCAGTTACATTACCTTCGCCATAGTAGACCATATAATGTGCACAACAGAGTGAGAATGTAGTAACCGTCAATCCACGTAAGACAGAAGCCTTCATCTTTCGTACAAGCCTGTAAAAAACAATGACAAACTTTAGGAGTAAGGTACCTAAATAGTTATAACACCTCATTTTAAAAACTAAAATATTTTTGAAATAACCTTAATACTTTCTAGCAAAAACAGTAGAAATCCTTCAAAGTTTTGTGATTGTGCTGGGAATCTCCCTTGCACTGAAGTTCAAGAAGTCTAAGTATGCAGGGTCTTAATTACTCCAGAAAGGGTTATTGGGCCCATTGTCTGAGTGAACTAATTGCATTACTTATAAGAAAATTTATTGATTGACATATCAGGACCTAATACAAGGTAGTCATCTACTAAACTAATATAATATATTTATTGAATATTATGTGAAATTAATGTTTAATTGGATTTAAATATTATATTTCTTAACAGAGTAGAGAAAGTGAGTCATTACATATTTGCGACTATGTTTACTGTGTTTGCGAGATCTATCGAGCACTTTCAATGGTCAAGAATATGTATAGACCCACTTTCACTTGTGTTTTGAACGTCACTTTTTGCTATACAACAAAGAATAATTATTTTCTTAATTAAAACAGACATTGGATATTTCTTCGTTACAATTAGGAACATCACAAAATCATAGCATTTAAAGATTATGTCTTCAATTTGAAGTAAATATTTACTTTGGTTGTTGAAAATTGAAACAGTTGAAAAAAAAAATCTTTGTTTACGTCGGCAAAATCCAAAAAGATAGTTAACATTACTTTTGCATAATAAACACTCTTTAGCTGTAGTAAACAATGTAATGATGCATTTTCTCAGGTGATAAACATTTAGGCTAAAGAAAACAGGTAATTTCACAGTAGTGTAGTGAAATATAGTTTTCTGATGCTTATAACTGTGATTGTTAGATTTAAAAAGCAATATTTCACTTTACTTTGCCTTTAATATAGGAAAACATCCAACATGAATATAATGAATATTATTATTAAAGAAAAAGCTATAGTGACTTGCAACTGTAAAAGCTATGAGAAATGTACTACATAAAAACAAATGCAAACTAACCTCTATTAAATCCGTCCTGAGACAAGTATTAGTTGGATTGTTAGAGCAGTATTTGAACGTAAAAGTGTCAACAAATAGTAGGATAAGAGAGTTAGGCCATGTGGTCCCCAAGTTAGAGAGGGTGTTCAGAAGAGTCATGTATGTTCCTCCGTACGCAGGGTCACTGATGCGTGCAAAGAACGCCATTTGTGACACAAACATCGTGTACATAGTCACCTGAAACATACACCAGGTTGACACAAATTCCACATGTTTTTCAAAGTGTTCAATGGGATCTTAGCATAGTTCAAAATTATTTACCTTAAATCCCTGTACAGTAGACTCCCTCTTATCCGGACACCTTTTAACCGGACATCGGGTTAACCGGACTACACTCGGCGGAAATGATATCTCTTTAACCCAACAAATTTTTTCACCACCTCGGTTTAACCAGACTAGATTGGCAGGAAGTGGGTGGCACTAAACAACTGTTTTCGTGGGAAAGATTTGACACCAGTGATACTGTGTCTAAATACAATGCTCCCTAAATTTAAGTCAAATTCTGTATACAGTACCGGTATGCATTTAATCGGTCCGTTTTTTAACGAGTTATTGGGGACGTCAGTTTAACTGGAAAACCTGTTATCCAGGCTTTGGGTGGAGGAGTCTGGATAAGATAAGAGGGAGTCTACTGTATACAAATAGATAACTCATAACACTGGATATAATTTATTTTTCCGATCATCTAATTAAAAGAAATGATTTATTTAGTAATTAAAATGCAATCAACTGCTTGGTAGAGTTTAGGATTTCTCATAAAGGTAGGGTTTTTTTTATAAGCCTATAAACTTTTATCTCACCTGATGGAATCCAAATAAGATGACAAGTATAACAGTATAACTGTTTGGGACGTCCCCTTCCGTGATAAGACGAGGTGTCACCCATACAAAAGCAGCTGCCACTAAGTTGAATATTAACCTGGAAAATATATTGAGGATAGAACCCATAGAATTTATTGTGTCAGCCCCATACACATCGTAACACATCTTACAAATACTCTATCTTAAAACAAAAACTTTTACTACTGTATTAGCCAAAGAGCATTCTTTACGCTGATAGTTTCTTGAAGTGTTTAATCTTGTTAAATTAATTAACTAGTGTAGATAGATAGATTCTTTCCTATTCAAGTATATGCCCGAAAAAATTCTCAACACCTAGGCGGCCTTTGTGCCCATAGTTATATCGTTAATAGGGATGTGTCGATTCTCGATACCACCGATACTTAGACATAGGTATCGCTATCGAGAATCGATCATAAAAAGTCGATATCAATATCCGATGCGTCTAGGAGGGTCGCACAATCGAAAATTACCACAATTGCTGCGATTGCTGGTGAGGACGATAACGTTTTTGTATATTGTGAAAAAAAACTTGACACGCTACCTACCTAGTTATCGTTTCTACATGTTGTTTCAAGTAAAAGGTAACTTTCAAACAAAATAAATACCAGGACAACATTCTCCTTGTCATCCTATTCTTGATGATTACAGCGTGTTCCGCCAGATGGCAGTGTATGCTATAGTTTTCTGTTAAAATTACTGAACTTTGGCTTTAGAAAAGTATGTAAACTCTTTTTTTGTGGGATGCACTGTGTTTGAGTTGTAAGCGAAAAACTAAAAAATGAGCAAAATCAACCTAGTTTTTGCCTCCCATACTCTTAGCTCACTTCAGAATCCGTCGAAAAATCATTCTTAACTTATTTAGGATCTGCAGAGCAGATTAAACAAATTTCCAGCTTTCCCCCAATTTTTAGGAGCTACAAGTCTACTTTGTCTGGGCTATTATGAGTTTAGAAGGGTTTAAATTTGAATTGGCTAGTTAAAATTTTTCATTGCTGCAGTAGTTTTTTTTTTTACTCGGAAAACACCTCATCACTCAAAAATTACTTTAAGGAAAGGTAAGGGCATAAAGACAAGGGTTAGTATAGTATAACCAATCCATGCAGAAATTTTTTTAAGGTAAAAATGGTATCTGTATCAAGAATCAATCAATTTTGGTATAAAAACATCACTAATTGTTCACAAATCAAAACTTATCTTCTACATAAGCACCTTCAACAACTATTTCTAACATAACTAACCTATAAGGAAACACACGGCTGTACATATCCAATGGAGTCTGCCCGACAATGTATTTCGATAGCAACAGAGGCAGTCCAATCTGTAGAGGGACAAGGAATACAGCGATCATCGCAAACTTGGCTCTAGGGACTCCGCCCTCTATCAGTTTTAGTGTGGTCACGCTGTCACAAGCACTGAAGCCCACCTGTTATAAAACGTATATTCAGCAAAAAACTATCAGTAAACCTTAACGGCTATAAAATTGTATACTTTATTGTGTAACTAATGGCAAGCACTTGGATCTGATGTGCTAAGGAAATAAATGGCTTGATTAAGATTAAATTGAAATGAACTAAACAAGGCAGCTAACTAGTACATCAATAGACATACTATAGACTACCGTATCACAGCATTAGATATTGTGACAATTATTGTCATGTCACATTGGACTTTGACAGTAATCCTATTTTGACATTTTGACAATCATTAACCAAGATATATGACAGTGGATTTGCCCTGAGCTTGATAGTAACTTAATTCAATAAGGTAATAACTATGGTACCGGACATACCTTGCCTGTGGGCATACTGTACTTTGACAGGGAACATAACATAACTCTTAAAGAGGACTTTTTGAAAACCAGAAAAGTGAATCTCTTTTGCCACCCTGTAGTATTGATCCTCCTGATAACCTTTGATAAGGCTAATATAATTTGACACTAAAAGTATCATTATAATTATTGCAAAACTATAGAATGTATGTATCTATAGTGATATCATCATTCAACATGACCTATGGCAACATTTTGTCCACAAAATATGTACAAATTTAAGTGTGCCCCCCCCCCCCCTCTCAACAAAGTCCTGGATCTGCCTCTGGGCAAGGTTGCCGTCAACTTCACTACATTCAACTTGTAGCTTGTAGTGAATATGTTTGATATACCTTGACAGTAAGGAATATCAAAGCGAGGTTCCTCACAGCTGGTAGCCTTATGATCCTCAGTAGTTGTTTGTAAGTTCCAAGAATATCCAGGCTCGGCTCATCCTCTGGTCTGGGCGGTAGTTCTGTCTTCATCACTCCTACGAGTGTCGTAGTTAACAGAAACACCCAACCACAGCCGTACAGAAAACCTACCAAAGAAACTGTTTTGTCATACTGCAGCAAAATTACTTTTCTTCAAATGCCCGAAAATGCCAAATAGTTGAAAACATTGGTAACAGCTCTTACTGCATACAGCAAAATGAGATGGAAGCAGCTTTGAGGGCAAACATAAAAAGCTAAACAATTTAGGCCAACACGATTTTGTACTATAGCCGGTAGCTTAAATAATGGTGCAGCAAAACAAGATATAGTTAATCAGGAGGGCTAAAATTGTATTTTCTTTCAACCCTCGTTCACTTCCTAACTAAAGCTTTTTCTTGGTCGTTAAACTTAAGCCTAGTCGAAAAGAGTCATTTTAGCCCCTGGTGGCAAAGAATACACCATTTTATCAGTTTTACCTTATGCCTATTCCATTCAAAACTTCTTTATTCTGTAACATGTAAATTGTTTACAAAGAATAGAGTCAGACCTAACCTAATTATACATATTATTAATATTTTTAAATAGATCCCACAGTTGAGTTTTCAGTTCTTAGGATAATATATACAACATACGTTACACACATCACTCCAAGAAATTATGGAACAAAATTAAATTAAATTTTTAAAAAGTAGTAAAAAAAGTAAGTGGAAAGAAGTATTGCAGTTAATTAGTAAAGATACAACCAAATAGAAAAAACAATCGACTAGTCAATCGGTTATTTTTAAAACCACCATCACTCCACCATCACCGACGTTTGACTGTTTCCAGTTATTCCAATGATTGGTTGACTGGTTCCAGTCGCCGTAGGACCGGGAGTATGAAGTGATTAGTTTCAATCATATCTGGGAGAACAACCGACTGTTTTCCAACAATCGATTGAATCGGTTGTTTTCAATCAGTTGTTCCCCATCACTAAGTTAAATGAAAGTATTCAATGATCAAGTTTAAAGTGGCTGCAAATACATTCTACGCTTACAATTTTAAGTGTTGGGAGAAAACAGAAGAGGAACTTACTGGGCAGAGTGACAATGCCTTCAAACTGAGGTACTGTACGCAGGTAGCTGTTACAGAATGTCGCAGACTCTAGGGCTGTAAAGACGACATAACCTATGAAGTAGCCAGCTGTCTGTCCCACTGAGTTAGCTGTTGAAGCATACCCAACGTTCTGCCTGTGTCAACATACTCTTATTAGTTTGGGCAGAACACATTTATTCTTGAACTTAAAATACAGGGTACAGCCTAACATTTTTGGTAACTTTAGAATTTCTCAAAGCCTACAGTTTAACTTCTCAGAAGCCTATATTAAAATTGTCAAAAAATGTTTCAAAATTTTCATTGTAACTGACTTTGAAAACTAAGAAAATGAACTTCACCAAATCTAAATCATTCTATTTTAAATTAGCTGACCATGTGTGACTGTAGCTAAAGAACAACGGGTGGATTCAATGAGCAACTTTATCTAGAGCAGCTATTGAATTCTAACTTTCAGCAATATGACTGGAACAAAACAAACAGTGAGTGTTAGTTTGGTTAAGGGAGGTAGGGAAAGAACTGCAGCCCTTATATCGATGTCTACTCTTCGGTTCCAGCAAGTTAACTCCCTAATTGCCCAAGCAGCCACTGGTTGTTTACAAGCAGGTTTCAAGATTTTTACTGTACCTAGTTTAATATTCATATAGTGTAACATCCATATGGTTTGCTTGCTCATTAGGTATCATTCTAAGTAGCACAGCAACTACTTACTATCTTACTTTTGCTTTAACTATTTGAATTATTTTTGTAAGAAATTAAAGGTTCAAAGGTATTTACAAATTATGTAACCCAAATAATGGTTTTTAGCGTGATTGGTGTATAGGTACTTATGTAGCCTACAATAATAGGCCTAACATATTTTTTCAGGAAAACGGTTAACTTTCTGACATATTGTTAGAAATGTAGGCAGTTACTATTATTTAAAAGTAAATTTAATTAACATTTTTTTGACAATTATGTAAAATGTATAAAATCTCATATAAATTATACTTTTGTAACCCTTCTCTTACAAATTACTAAAATCAAAACGATCAAATAAAAAATTCAGTACTGACTTCTTAAGCATGGTGATGGCCCAACCATCGACTGCTATGTCCTGTGTAGCACCCAGGAAATTGAGAATGAAGAACATGATAGTCAACAGGACGATGTGTGGCCCATTTGGGTCTGTGATCCAGTAGTTGACATGGTAAGAGAGCAGCAGCATGAACAATCCTAGCAGGTACTGAGAACATTGTGAAAGGATATAGACTATCATTATAACAAGGTCATGGATCTTATTAGATAGCAGCTAGAATGTGATGTCCTCATAAATATGTAAATACCCCCGCCGCAGCAAACCTGCAGACTAAGCGAATTTCCATTTGCCTGATTTTATTTTCAATTAAATCTAATTTGATAACATAAGGTTAAACGAGTACCTACCTAGGTTTGCTGCTACAGGGAGGCTAATGAAGTGTGTTTTTTAATAAAAAGTTAATAGCTTAGTATAAAATAAATAAATTTGCCAAGTTTGAGCAAAATATATCTATAAACAAGCAAACAGCAACATTTTACAATATTCTCCATAAGAATAACGAATATTGTATTAGCAAATTTTTTGTAGAATTTTCTCTGTACCTAACTAATAATCACACAAAAACTCTTCAATATACTAAATTATTTGACTTTTTAATCTCTTTATAATGGTCTAGAGATAAATTGGGAAATTTTGTGCTTTGATGGTCAAAAATGAGGAAAACCAATTTCTACCCCATAAACAGTAGTGTAGCCAAGGGGGGTTTTGGGGGTCCAACCCCCCCCCCCCATTGACAAAAGGAATTTGCCCATAAAAAAACCATAAAAACTCTTAATATTGTATAAATGGACATATTGTGATGATTAATTTGCTTTTCACAATTAAAAGACAATAATTACATTAATATTGCGCAATTATAATAAGTTGTCATCAACTCTTGGTTCAGTAATAAAAACTGTAACATTTAAAATCATAGCTAACTCAAAGTTTTACTCAAACAAAAGAATTTCCAAACACTGTACTGTACAGAAATGAATACTTTTAATACTTTAATACTTTTCAATGAAATGGCGACCATACAAAGTAGGTATTTTAAGCCAAGTATGAATGGAGATTGCGTAAAGAACAGAAAAATAGACAGTCTAGTAAGGCTTACTGCGAGTCATAGGCTACTGCTACGTGCAGTTTTAGTACAGAATAAGTGTGATCTGTGACATAGCGCACAGCAGACAGACAGATGTGTAAAGACCAGACGACTGTCAGTGTCAGTGCAAGCGCAGAGCTTAATTGACCTTGAAGCTATCAGCCAATTCTTTACTTCCATTTTATTTTTGTCAAATAAACTATGATGTTTCAAAAACAATAATGTGAGAACCTACTGCATATAAATAATAATGGTAAAAAACTAGTTAAATTAAATATACAATGTATTTCAACACATTAGACTAAAGAAACACAAAATATAAAATGTTCTTGGTATTGGATAATGAATGAGGTTATGTAACATAATTTTAGAAGCATTTATATTGACCACTCTGGTTAATCAAGGTTCTTAATAGACAATAGATAACGTACCTACTAAAAAAAATGGAACTCACTGCTTTAAAGTACAGTATAAAGTATTATTTAGCTTATTTTGTTCTCAAGTGGAACTGTGCAAATGAGGAATATTAACAAATCAAATGTACTAGAGGGTATACATAGCAAATCAACTACCGTACTGTGCTTACATTGTTAGATCAAATCTTACACTTGTTTTTTACGGCCATTAGTTATTTTTTAAATGGCCCTAAACAAACCTTATTATTTCTTTTCTAAGGTTATGGCTGTGAGCCCCCCCCCCCCCCCTTGACATAATCCTGGCTACGCTACTGCCCATAAAGACTCCCATAAAACCCCGTTCCCATCGTCCGATCATGCTGGTTCACATACTCATTCAAGTTTAACCCGCCTCACACCTTCAAACCAAATTTCATCAAAATTGAACAAAAATCACTAGTTATCGTGTTCACGGACACACACACACATAATATATAGCCTACATATATAAAAGTTTGAACGAATAGTGTTTTTGGCCTCTGGGGACATCAAAATGAAAAAAGTTAATCGGTCACGGGCTCAAGTTTTACCATGAGAACTGCTACGGTAATAGCAACTTCCCTATAGGGAAATTCGCTAAATATGTTTATAGCTTAAAAAAAGTTGTAACTACATAAGGGTCAGAGTGGCTCCACAGAGGATTTAGGCAACATCCAATGATTAAACACATTTTACATATTTACTAGGTACATATTTTTAGGACACTGTTCAGTGTCTGGCGGTTTAGGGCCTGATTCAAATAATTATTGAGTGACAGATTTGTTCTGAAAGTTTTAAATTACCTGCACTGGTATTAGCCATGTTTTACGCCGTCCAAATCGTTCTGAGAACAAGGCGTCTACAATAGGAGCCCACAACAGCTTTATACTGAACGGCCAGGTAACCAAGCTGAACATTGCCTGCAAATATAACACAAAACGTTAACCTAATATATAATAGCCTATAGTCCTACTAAATGAAATCTACGGTCTACAGACAATGGAAAATCCATATAAAACTAGGTGGGTGGGGTCTACTTTGGGAGGGTTGAATATAATTACTGATCATACAGCTGATTGATTCTTATACTGAATCTGAAATGTTATACCTACCCTAATACGTAACATAGGTTAGGTAAGCCTACTTGACTACATCATAAACCAAAGCTTAACTACAAAGTGTTGTTGTAGTACAAAATTTATTATGAGTTGTATGCTCCAAAAATAAACTGTGGAACTATTGGTAGGCTATTAAACTAACTAAACTATTCAAAACTCTAGAAGTTCCAAGCACAAAAATAATTCTATTGTTAGGTAACCCTTTTGTAGTAGCCTATTCTTTTAAACAAATTTCTATGAGATGTTCTTGGACTAACTTGTGCAATAACTCTTATATAATTCTCTTTTGTATTTTAAATATTTTTTTACTATCTGTGGCATTTCCCCAGAACTCAATACCATAGACAATTGAGTATTTTTTCCAGTTACAACTAATGAGTCACCTGAATCTCAATACCAGTACTGAAAGGCAACAAAACATAGCGATAAGAATGTTTTCTTAGCTTCAAATAGGTATGACTCTCATCACTTTATGTCAATTATCAACATATTTATTGGTGATTTATAAACCGCCAGTTCAGACGGGAAAAATGAATGTTTCTTATTTTAAAATAAAACTAAATCTTTAGATGAAGAATTCCATTTTGTTACGAATTGAATTTAATAGACTTTGGTTACATTTAACCCCTATTTAAAAGACTTTGGTTTAATTAACTAATGTACTGTATGGAACCAACATATGATCATATGTTTGATTTTGATTATTCTGATTTGTAAACAGAGAGTTGGTGATGTTAAAAATTCTTAAGAATACAGTTTCTTTTAGTAAGTGAATAAAAGAGGTTTTTATTTTAATTACTCGTTAGAACCTGAAGGGAATATTTAATATTTTTAAGGAATTTCCCCTAAGTTGTAATATATGGCGACCGTGACAGGACGTGATAACGAGTAAATTTGACCCTGTTTTATTGAACACTGATTACTGAAACAGTGAATTGGAAAACATGGCTGAACTAACAAAACTAAAGAAATCAAGATCGGCTATTCGAAGGACATTTACTGTGACAGTTAAAAAACTTGAAGATATTTTAAAGGAAGAAATAGTTGATTTTTTACAAGTATCAGCACAGCTTGAAGTAATAAATACTCACTTTTGCACTCTCAATGACCTAAATTCATCAATATATGATCAATTATTAGAAGGTGATGCGAGAGATGAAGACATTGATGAAGAACTTCAAGGGCAAAATGAATATATTGTACAATATCATCTTATTTCTAAGAAAGTGGAACATCTAAAAATTAATGAAATGAATTCACATCAAGATGAAAGGAGTGAAATAACGCAAAAAGGCTCAGGATCGGGTAAAGCAGGACGCTCATACAAGCTACCTTATTTGAAACTAAAAGAGTTTAATGGAGAACTAGGCGAGTGGCTCCCCTTTTGGTCTCAATTTAAGAAGATCGACGAAGATCAGAATGTAGACCCAGCAGATAAGATCCAGTATCTTATAATGGCAACTGCGGTTGGATCGCCTGCCCGTGACTTGGTTGAAAGCTACCCTGCGACGCCTGAAATGTACAACGAAGTTGTTGAAGCTCTGAAGAGTCGATTCGGAAGAGACGATCTCTTGAAAGAGTATTACATGAGGCAAATGTTGGCTCTAACGATACAGAACGTCACAAGTAAAGAAAAACCAACTTTTTCGGTTCTTTACGACAAGATCCAGTCACACTTAAGGAATCTTAATGCACTGGGAGTGACTTCAGAGTATTGTGCCTCACTGTTATTTCCAATGGTAACATCAAGTCTGCCCGTAAACGTCCTCAAACTTTGGCAGCGAACAATGAACCATAACTATAACAATCATGAAAGTTCATCTAAAGAAGTTCTGGAGAATCTGTTGACGTTCCTTAAAAACGAGGTAGAGGGAGAACAAAAAGTATCTATGGCATTGGAAGGGTTTGGAATTGCAAGTACCAAACACAATGTAAAACATCCTTCAAGTTCCTCTGAAGATTTGTGGGGATCTTCTATCAAAACAAATAAAGGTTTTGAGAAAGAAAACAATCGGAAGCCTTTAGAGAAACAGCCTTCGGCGGCGGCATTTGTATCGACTACAGAAGGTACTTATTCATTGACTTGTGTGTTTTGTGATAAAAACCACAGATCTCAAGATTGTGTGAAAGCTTTGGATATGACTCTTCTTGAGCGAAAAGATATTTTAAAGAAGAAAGGATCTTGTTTCAAGTGTTTAAAAGGGCGACACATGAGTAATTCCTGTAAAGCTATGGTAAAGTGTGCAGCTTGTTTAAGAAAACACTATCCGATTATGTGTGAAGATCTACAAAAGAAAACTACCCTTTCCTTAAATGAAACTGAAAAATCTGATGAACAGAAAACTATTTCTGAGGATAGTACAAGTCAGGCATTAGTGTCGAGTACTAGTAAATCAACAGTGGTTTACCTAAGCACGCTTCTTGTGAAAATCGTCGTGGGAACCCAAGACCACACAGTTCGTGCGTTGATTGACTCTGGAAGCCAAAAAAGTTATATTTTGAAATCTTGTGCGACTGATTTAAAACTGAAGAGAATAGGTAAAACTGTAACGAGTCAAGAGTTGTTTGGGGGACAGAAAACAAATTTAAGGTCTCATGGAGTTTATTCAGTACCGTAAAACTTCAATCCACATCTGATGGTTTTAATGAGGATTTCAAAGTTTTGGACACACCTTGTATCTGCGGATTCATACCTAAAGTGTCAGACGTCAGAATATATGAAAATCTCAAATCAAAAGGTGTTATTTTGTCGGACTTTTGTGAATCCTCAGAAGAAGTAAGTGATATACAGTTGCTTCTTGGAGCTGACAGTTGGCCTAAATTGATTACATCGGAGTATGTAAAAGTAGGTAATGATTTGGCTGCTGTGAAAACAAAACTAGGATGGACACTAGTTGGTGAATCTGAATCAGACAGTGAAACTAGAATGACTTCTTCGATGTTATTGACTCTTACAAATCAAGTTAATCTCTCCCACTTTTGGGAACCTGAACTTTTAGGAATTAAGGACCCTGGTACGAAAAAACTTCAATGTGAAAATGATACTGAAAGTTAGTTAGTAAAGAAATGCAATAGAAATGATAATAAGCCACATGATAAGAGTAAAATATACGTAAGTGCGAACTACGGTGTCGTACTGAACCACACCTTGACCAAATAATTGGCTAAGAATGATGTTGTCGTATCTTTCAAAACTAACAATAAACTGTCTACCATCGTCAAAGAACGACAACCGTCTAGAACTAATACAATGGACAAAACAGGAATTTACAAACTAAAATGTGACGATTGTCCCAATTTTTACATAGGCCAAACATCAAGATCTTTTTCCATCAGGTTTAAGGAACATATGCCAAAGAAAAATTCCAAATCAGCGTATGCAAACCACTTAATTTCATCCAACCATAATTACACAAATATCGACAATAATTTAGAAATAGTACAACTCTGCAATAAAGGACGATACATGGATACAGTTGAGGAGTTTGAAATCTACAAGGCGTCAAAAGAACAACCACAGAATATATTAAATGAACAATTATCATTCGAATCAAACATCATCTACAACACCGCTATTCATATACACAATAAACAGAAAACAAAGGAACGAGATAAGGATAACAGTGGAGTAGGAGTAGGGGTCAACGCCAACGGCACGTGACAGTCGCGACTCACCCTCTACCGGCGCCGTATCACGTGTGTTGTTACCGTCGTCTGGTCGACCAATATTAAATGTTTCGTGTTTCCGTGTGTTATGTGTTTTGTCCTCTATTTATTATTAAACTTTTGACGAACTCCACTGCGAGGAATATGAAGACTACTTGACATTCTTCTGACCTGATGATGTGCTCCATTCGTAGCATGAAACAGCTGTAGTCTACTAACTACAAAGGATCGTTTTGACAGTAACAAGGTAATTTAAACCACTATATAGTGAAAATGATAGTCAAGTAGCTGAGTTTTTTGAAAATACTGTCCAACAAGAAGATTCTGGGAGATATGTTGTCAAACTTTCTTGGAGTGAAGGACAGCCTGTACTAGAGGACAATAAATATGTTGCAGAAAAGAGACTTTGTTCAACTACCAAAAAACTGAAACTTATTGGTAAGTACGATGATTACGATTCTGTGTTTGATTCATGGCTTAAGCTTGAATCGATCGAGAAAGTTCCCGAAGATGAGACAAATAATATTAATGTACACCTAGAGATCCTGACTTCTCTGAGTATGTCTGCCCTAATACAAGCGCTCAGACGCTTCATATCAAGAAGAGGAAGACCGAAGATTATACAATCAGATAATGGGACGAATTTTGTTGGACTTGACAACGCATTCAATGATTTAGATTGGATCAAAATTGAAGAGGAATGCAGTATTCAACGGATAAAGTGGAAATTTAATGCTCCCGCTGCACCATGGTGGGGAGGATATTGGGAGCGGTTAATACGTGTGTTAAAGGACCTTCTTAAGAAAAACTTAGGACGAGCCTCATTGTGTTACGAAGAACTGATGACGTTAGTATGTGAGTGTGAGTGTCTAATGAACAGCCGTCCCTTGACTTATGTCAGTGACAACCCAAATGAACTTACTCCTCTCAGCCCTTCCTTATTCCTTTCAAGTCTTCCGAGCTCTGAAATGACTGACCTTGATGAGATTGAAAATATGAGTATTCAGAAAAGACTACGTTTTATACAAAAGCTTCGAAACGGACTTCAGATCCGATTCCATAAAGAATATCTGTGATTTTTGCGCACCACAAAGAAACATCAACAACATAAAACATTATCAGTAGGTGATGTAGTTTTGGTAGGAAATGAAAAGAAAAGATTGGAATGGATCCTGGCACGAGTATCTGAGTTGATTCCTGGACGTGATGGAATTGTTCGTCTTGTCAAGTTAAGAACGGCCAAAGGTGAAATTTTGCGACCTGTACAGAGGTTATATCCCTTAGAAATTGGATCTCAAGACAACTTTGACGGGAACTTCGAACCTGAGATGACACCATCAAATACTACAATTGACACTGGTGGATTAACTGTGAACCAGGAAGAAACTATCTCGTTAACACAAGGTCCAACAAAGAACAACGTAAAAACTCGAAGTGGCCGAGAAATAAAACCAAGGAAAATCCTAGACATGTGAATGCTTTTATACGAATTGTGACGTTTACTAATTTTATGAATTAAGTGTTTGTAAATTGTTGTCGAACTACTCAATTTACAAAGGTGGGGAGTGTGTTACGAATTGAATTTAATAGACTTTGGTTATATTTAACCCCTATTTAAAAGACTTTGGTTTAATTAACTAATGTACTGTATGGAACCAACATATGATCATATGTTTGATTTTGATTATTCTGATTTGTAAACAGAGAGTTGGTGATGTTAAAAATTCTTAAGAATACAGTTTCTTTTAGTAAGTGAATAAAAGAGGTTTTTATTTTAATTACTCGTTAGAACCTGAAGGGAATATTTAATATTTTTAAGGAATTTCCCCTAAGTTGTAATACATTTAATGAACTACAAGTTAGTTTGTTTACAAGTAAGTTTGTTTACAAAAACAATATAATAATAATTAACAACCATATGACTTTATAGTCATATGTCAATGAACAACTGACAAAACAGCTGATTTCAAAAAAATATTTTTCAGATTTCCTAACGTTGTATGACAAAGTTCTCTAAACGAAAATAAAGGACAACTCCAGCTCTTTCCAATGATACCAACCACTTCCTGTTTAGGCAAAAATTAAGACTTGTAGATTTTTTTCAAGATACCGTGTTTTACAAGATTTTGTCGACCGCGGCTCGAAAATGTTACGTGCACTAAATATTTTTCAAATTATAATAGCAGTTATATTGATCTGATAGTGCTACGAGGTTCGTTTACATATGAAAATAAAAGTTCAGAATATCCTCTTTCCAACAGTATGAAAATTATTACGCTTCTGGATAATTTTCATTGCATAGTAAGCGTTAAAAATAAACTGTGGTTGGGCACCGAGCGCACACATCAAACCGCCATCAAAACGGCGGAAGGCAGTCCTAGGGTCAAATGGAGGTTCAGGTAATGTTAGGCCTACTGTACTGAACACGTACCTGATTTTTGTAGTCAACGCCCTTATTTTGCAGTAGCATTGGCATGGCGGCCGCCAGTCCAAGTGGAACTCCCTGTAGTGTATAGAGGAAAAGGAGTAGAGCAATGTTGCCTCTATCACCATGAAGTGGGTTGGCTCCTGGCCTCACTGTTACTCGCTCTTCCTCACTATCCCTTTCTATTAGAGGTTGGAACATCTCCTCTGGCATTCTACGTCTTGTGCTCTCCATTAATGACGGCTCTAAAATTAACATATTTTGAGATTATTTACCTTATTGAGTGTGGCCTACTAAATCTGCTAAGCAATTGGGAAGTTAACTTACAGAAGGAACAAAAGTAGGCTGAGACAAAACTGACTTGAGTTATGTAGACTATAATAAGTTAATTTGGCATACCGGTAATTTAAATACAG
Organism: Macrosteles quadrilineatus; assembly: GCF_028750875.1. Taxonomy (NCBI): domain Eukaryota; kingdom Metazoa; phylum Arthropoda; class Insecta; order Hemiptera; family Cicadellidae; genus Macrosteles; species Macrosteles quadrilineatus. Next base: position 102,453,465 of record NW_026542602.1, on the reverse strand, counting down.
CAATAGGCCTATATAAACTACTGGATATGCATAGCTACAGATAGGCATAGCCTACTTAGTTATCGCATTCACCCTAAGTAACTTACTGTAGGCCTAGTTCTAAAAATCATAATTTGTGCACATTTAAAACTACTTAGGCTTAAGATATTCACTAATAAAATAGCAAAAGACACACAGAACATAAAGAAAGGGAGGATTTATGGTTGGGTTAAAACATCTAATAATACAGGATCTTAACATTCCTCTGGTTTATCTATACACTTGCTAGGCCTACCTACAGACTGTCTAAGGTGTTACCTGTACTCTTGTTCCCGTTTTCCATGACTAGACAAGTTTATGAATATTAAAAGTAAAATTTGGGATAAATAATTAATGAATATTTTAAAAAAATAATAAGATAAATTATATCTTACACTTTTAAATAAGGTTAAAGACAAACAGAACAATAATGTTGTACTCCAGACGACTTAACCTCAAAGGTTCAGTTGAACACTACAAAAGGAGGAAAACCGAGTCAATTCTAAAACATTTGGCTGTTACGAAGATCCTAATACTTATTCAAAACTAAGAGGACGAAATGCCAATAAATTAATAGGAAATCATGAAACCCGGCGAATGATTATTATTTGTGTACATAGCTATATCGCAGACGAACACAGGACAGGAGAACACGAAACGAACAGTGAAGAGAAGCAGAAGAGCAGAAGACCAACAACGAACAGCGCAATCGCCCAATCCAATCCAATCTTGGACTTGGAACTAACTGTGATGATCTAAATCAGCTGATTTGGTTGGCTGCTGAAACTTACGTGGCTTGCTAACAGGTACACCATCATAACCACACAATTAATTACAATGTAAGGTAGCCAACATGAAAGAAAACTGATAATTGATTGTGATACTTTTTTTGTTTCGTATGTAAAATAAATGTAAGATTAATTCATCAATTATCAATCGTTGAGATGAGGCGCCAGTAACCAAGCTTTCATATTCTTAAAAAATACACAAATACCATTAGCTGCCTCCAAAAAAACAGCTGGTACAACCCTACTTAGGATATTGCTACTTCAAGGCCGCGGCCTGGAGTTTAAAGGTATCCGTGGAAGGGACGCAACCACGCAAACTAGGTGTTTTTTCCTTCCACCATGACCTAGGTGCGTATTTTAACCCACATGAGTGAAGAGTGAAAGAAGAATCAGTGTATTGACCAAGATTGGTAAAACTAAACAATTTTTTTAGATTAAGTTAAAACTGATTGCTGTAGTAATGTTATTATTTAATAACTAGGCACGTATGAAAGTCAACCCATTAGACTTACAGCTTGGGTCAAAATATTATACAACTACCTACCTATTTAAATTATTTTTTCTACTAACTAAAACTGATTTACTTATTTGTTTGTTAGTATATTTTTACTTAAATCAACCAGCAAGACTTTACTGAAGATTCGCTCCTATACCACTAGCATGATAACTTATTTCAGTTTAGTTCTGACTATTTAGGTATCTAACCAATCCCCCTGATGATCATCATACACTTGACCATCATCACCTAAGGATTGAATCTTCAATGAATATAGTTTTTATCTACAGGTTCAGTCAAATCAATAGAAAATGTAACATAAAAACATTACACACTGTGGTCATGTTGTAAATAAAATACCCACCCAGCAAACCTGCAGACTAAGCGAGTTGCCTTTTACCTGGATAGATTTCTGCTCAAATATCCCCCTTAAAATAGTCTGATTTAGCCTAACTTATTTTCTATTTAAATAACATTAATTGTAATGGGTACTTGTGGTGCTATAGCTACAGGGGGAATATACATATTTGTCCATAACGCGATAGCTGAGTAATTTTTGTACGTTTTTGATGAACTTTGGCTTGAAGTTGTAGGGCGGGATAAAATTTAATGAGTTCGCGAACCAGCATGATCAGACCATGGGAACGGGGTTTTATGGAGTAAAAATTGGTTTATCTCATTTTTGACCCTCAAAACAAAAAAATCTCAATTTCACTTAGAATCATTTTTTAGAGCAAATAATTATATATATTTTAGTATAAATTAGTATATAGGCCTACTAAAACAAATAATTTAGTATATTGAAGTTTTTTGTACGTTTATTGGTTAAGGAAAAAAATTCAAAAACAGTAAATTTTAAATTACCATGCTATTCTTATATGGAGAATACGTAAATTGTTGTAGTTGGCTTGTTTACTGATATATTTTGATCTAACTTGGCAAATTAACTTATTTGATACTAAGCTGTTGATATTCTACTAAAAATCCCACTTTTTTATCCTCCCTGCAGCAGCAAACCTAGGTGCTTGTAAACATAATGTTACAGTAGAACCTCGATAACAAGACCCTTGATTACAAGTCGCCCTTGATTACAAGTCACCCTTGATTACAAGGGTCACTTTCAAATCCACTTGATATTATTTATTTTACCCCTAATAACATGTTATTGCAAACCTCGATAAGAAGTCAACCTTGATAACAAGTCTTATTTTATAATCCCTATGAGATCAAGGTTCTACTGTATTTAAATAGATTTAATTGAAAATCAAATCGGGCAAATGGAAATTCGCTTAGTCTGCAGGTTTGCTGCGGCGGGGGTATTTTAATTTCTATTTAAACTATTTTGAAGAGCTTAAAATTACTTTCATACTTTAATAATTATTTTAATTAAAATGGTGACCATTTTTAAAGAGCTGAAAAAATAATTTAATATATTGAAGTATTTTTGTACAGTTATTTACCGGTTCGGACAAAATTCAAACAAATTTAAATTTAAATTCACTTGTTATGCAGCATTTATTGAATGGAGATTTAAGTAAACTGCTATAAGTTTTGCTTGCTTATGGATAGTGGATCAAACTTGGCATAATCTTATTTATTTTATAGGTACTAAACTATTAATATTTTACTAAATAATGTACACTTTATTACCCTCCCTGTAGCAGCAAACCTAGGTTCTCGTAAGCTAATGTTATTTAAATAGATTTTTGTGAAAATCAAAACAGGCAAATGGAAATTTGCTTGCAGGTTTGCTGCTGCTGCGAGGGTATTTGTGAGTGATCTTTGTAGTCAAAAGTTTAATACAAAATACTATAAGTATTACAAAATATTGTAATAGGTATATATTTTATTTTTGTAATTCATGTTATGATTCTGACTTTTTAAATATTTTTTGTAAATTTTGTAGTATTTTACATGGTATAGGCCTACTTATGGTCTAAGTAAATAATGTGCCTTATCAGATATTCATTTCATGAGTTGAACAGTCAGAGAAACCAGCAGACCAAGATAAGGACTTGATACATCTTACCTTTGAACAGGAAGGATTTGACATGAAAGTTGGACATTTCTGCTCTTTCCAGCAGTGAGTAAAATCCAGCAAGGTAAGCAACATCTTACAACTTTCAGCAGGCTTAAGCTTTTGATTTTCATTTTTCACATTATCGTTAATAATTTTTACAGAACTGCATAACTATTGTCATTACATTGTAAATAAGCCAAAACTATTTAATTAAATATGAATTGTTTATGGGATTATTTAATTCTACATGTGTGGGAATTGACCCTCCAAACCTTTATACTTTTCTTATAGATAATTAGAGTATTTACAGTAATTTTGGACTCTAGGTATGCAGTAGTAATCCTAGAACGTATATGTTTACTTACTGTGAGAGATTTTTAGAGAAGTTTTTACCTCCATTCAGCATTAGCTATAAATGTAACAGAACATACACAAAATCATAGAGATGCTAATTATACCGCACGGAACAAATTATGCGAATTGAAGTGTTTAAGTTTTATTTTTGGCGATTAGAGAAAATTAACATGATATATTAAAAAATAAATTTAAAAAATTGTTCTGCCTTATTTTTTTATATTAATATGTATTTTGGTACCGGTGCCTAAGTAATTTAACAAGTAAGTTAGGGAACATTTCAAAAAACTGTTTGTTGCTATTTAGATTCAACCCTGATTTTAGGAATCCCCTTTACAGTATCAGTAAAAATATAATTTAAAAGACTATTAATACTAGCCTAGAATCAATCATTTGTGGCTTGAACTTCAGCCAAATTCAAGTTTAAAGACTTTCAACCACTCAGTCCAATGGGATTTAGAGGATTTTTTAAAAAAATTACCAGGCAGGGATGATTATAAGAGACAGTACGGTATTATTAATATTACTAAGCCATGCGTGTACTCCTTCTCAATACTCAAATATAAAGTAACAACATAATTAACAATTAATTATTACAATTTGCTAATCTACAAAAATATATTGTTTAAGCAGGCAATGAGCAAAGAAGAAAATAAAAATGCCAGTGTTATCAATCTGGACAAACAAGATGATGATGATTTTGACCTCCCAATGCGCTCTCCAAAATCTGGGTAAGTGTTAAATTACTGAAACACCTATTCAGTTTTATAATTATAGTTTTAATACATGTTTTGTGACTGGTTTTAAAATTGTTTTAAGCTTGTATCAAAATTTTTTAAGAATTGTATCAAAACAGTGTTAATACAAGTTTTGTGACTGGTTTTAAAACTGTTTTAAACTTGTATCAAAACTGTTCAAAACTTGTATCAAAACAGTTTTAATGTCCACCCAATGGGCTTCGTAGAAATGTTGACGAAGCCCATCGGGTGGATCTTATAATAAGCATTTGGTCTACCTAAACTTCCGACTGAAGATGGACCTACGGGTTTGAAATTAATATCGGACAACCATAATAAGGATTGCTATAAGGTAAGAGTTTACAATATCTATTTGATTATATAAGCAATCCAGAGGCTGAAATGATTAATAACTTATCTTAAACCTCTCTTGAACCAATATAAGTTGCACCTTAAGGTTATTTATTTTCTTAGTTGATAGTTTATAAACCTTATAAAGGATATTTTTGGGGGAATAAACCAGATAAAAAAACCAGGTAAAAATTATGGCATGACTACAACCATCATCCTCCATTACATCTTAAAAGTTGTATCCATTAAATAACATTATTGGTCTGGATCAATAAAAAATAGTGTTTTCATAAGATTTCCATATTGATACTTTATTTGTATAGATTGACCATGTGGGTCCTACAACTTCTAAATAATATGTGGCCATTTTGCTTCCAAGCAGTGTTTCCACACAACCGAAAAAATAATCCCGCTTACTGGATCGAGAAATCCCGTTTAATCCCGCATGATTTTTTCCTGTTTATCCCGAGTGTTGTATTTGACATATCATGTTAAAATAGCTGTTTAAACCTTGCTATTATATTTTGCTGCAGTAGTTTAATCAATTGGAGTTAGTTTCCCTCTAAAATTAAACATAAAAAATTAAAAAAAAGACGTCATAGCTGAAAATTCTGTTTTATCCCGCATCCCGTTTTAATCCCGCTTGTGGTATAAAAATCCTGTTTTGGGGATAATTATCCTGCGTATGGAAACATAGCTTCCAAGTGTTTTATTTGATCTTACATTTTATTTTTCAATACAATTTTTTTTTACGCCTTCCATTTTTTACTTTACAAAATATTAAAAGCCTAGTGCAAACATGGCTTATGAGTGGAAATCAAAACTTTTATCTCCTAATATCAGCTTCTAATATCTATGCCGTTTGTAGTGAATTTAATTTTCCATTCTATCATATTATCCCGGCACGCACAATTGTATAGATTTTATAAGATTTTACTCAAATAAGAAAAAAAATTACATTTTTTTTTCTAGCGACATGCAGGGTGCCTACGAAGTGTGGAACACTCTTCCAGAGGTGGTTAAGAAGGATCCGTCGTTTGAGCCATTTCGGCGCTACGGACATCGACTGGATCAAGAGGTTCACATCTCCCCCAGCGGGAGCACGGGTGCCAAGAGGAAAAAGTAACTTGAAACTATGGTTAATCAGTTTTATTTCCTCTTACGGCCACACAATACAAATGTTAAAAGCTATACGATAACCAAATATCTACAATTGTTTCCAGTTTCATAGTTCTTTTTAATAAGTAAAGTACAGTAAAATAGGCATTAGTGCATAGGGCAGAGAAATTCACCCTATAGTTTATACCACTGAGCTAGGAATACTGAAGGTAGCACTGACACTTCAACACTGCTATATAAAAACTAGACACTGCGGCAATTTTGTTGGATTGGTACCAACTAGGAAAATCAGCTCATTGGCTCTGGCCAATCCCACAATCCCCTAGTTCTAAATGTACTAAAGACATGTAAATGTACATATGATTGTCAATGTCTCACAATTCTCTCATTCATGGCTACCTTCAAGTGTATCTCTAGCTAAGTGTTTTTTTCAACCCTAACATCTGATTTTTATTTACAAAAGAAAAATAACAATAAATTGATGACATAAATGCACAAAAAACATTTCTGCATATAAACAGCTGATATATCTTCAACAGATCCTAAAAAATAAGAAATCTACTAGCATTGAATTTGAAGTAGGTACAAGTAGTGTAGACTTTTCATCCTATGATAAAATCTGAAACCAGTTATTATGTGCATTTCATGTTGGTTATTTAGGTTGATTTTATGGTTTGTGATATACTGTTCGGTAACTATGTTATACTCCTGAAAAATGAAAAATGGATAATCTTTAATGGGCAAAACATTTAATCATTTGTTTCAGAGCCCTGACTTTTGATGTGGATGTAGGAGGTTTGTCTCCTAAGGTACAGTCCTCAGGCGGTTCCTCAGTGCCAACTGTCATGATAATCAACCCCTCGGACGAGAGTCTCCATCTGAGCTTGGATGAGGATGAGATTGCCAATTGTCCTGCTGGGCCGTCGTAAGTATAAGCATCGACTTATTGCAATGTTTCAGCTCTGACGTCCGATTTTCCGGACACAAGGCTAACACTGAAACTTACACTCACAGCTATCTAACTATGTACATTGCAAATGAAAAAGTAAAGGCTCAAAAATTGATAACTGACTTTGTTGTTAGGTGCTTAGAATGTGCTTGATAATGCTTGATAGTCCGATTTTTATGAAATTTGGTATGTAGGTGGATGAAATCCATGGTATATCCAGGAATTTATTTTTATTTTTGTTGAAATTTTGATTTTAAATGGGGATTTCCCCATAAAAACTCACAAAATTGAAAAAAATCAAATATTCTAAAAAATATAAATTCTGAACCAAATGGTAGAACACCCATTCCTGTAAAGATTATGGTTCAAAGGCTATTGTAACTTATCTTCTTTCCCATTAACCCTTTCAGTGCTTTGAAACGGTATATTGTTGTTTTAAAAAATCTCTAAGGGATATAGAGAGGAAGGTTATTTTAACAAAAAGTAGCAAAACGGCCATTGGTGACCTGCATGTTCATAGGATACACTAACAACCACATAGCTAAAAGATTCGCCAAATCCGATGATTTCGAGGTGTATGTCTAAAGCAAGGATTATGAACACCTCACTATTGTTGAAAATGCCTGCCTTTTGTTATTTGTAATAGTCATACTACAGATTATGTGAATGTTTATTTACTATCAGCTGTCTGTTTTGTTGTCCAATATTGTTCCTTGTCATGAAAACATTAATGAGAAATACATTTGATTATTTTATAGTTTAAATTTGTTTTTCGTCGTAGTTTTGCTTATTATCCCTACACACCTCCACTTGGGAGAATAATTCAAGAGGTTATGGTCGCCAGCATCGTTTTAAGTACATAACAGTGTTGGGAAATTAGTCTACTACGTACACGGTAAGAACAATTTATTCTGACGTAATTTTCTGTCTCAAGAGTATTATTTCTTTGATATATCTTTCGATCGAGTTCGTCCAGCTCTACAAATGGAGTACGTGAAAGGTATAAAACCATTGAAAGGAGCAGAAGATTGGCCGACGTGGAAAGATCGAGTGTTGGACGTTCTAGAGTTGTTCGACGCGGTTGATATCGTCGAGGGAAAGAGAGAAAAGCCTACCCTCTCTGAGCCTCCGACTAAAGCGGAAAAGGAAGAACTTCAGAAATTCAACAAATCCACGACTCAGGCAAAAATAGTTATTTCTCAGTGCGTTAGTGATGATCTACATCAACGTATTTCCGGAAGATTATCAGCTAAGGAAGCGTGGGGAATTTTGATCGAGCAGTTCGATAACAAGGCAGAAGATCAGTTGTTTCGTCAGTGTTTGGATTTCTTCAGTATGGAATGGGATGATACCGAGGATGCCCCGACCGTGCTTTCAAGATTGAAGAATCAAAACCGCGAATTTGCAGCTGGCCTCAAAACGCGTAACATCCAAACAGTCGAAGATTTTCTTGAACTCCTGTTTGTGTCACACACAAGTGTTACCTACACATTTTGCCGAAGCGTTTTGAATCGTTCAAGTCTAGCTACTTACTTATGAAGGCAAACGAGAGCAAGAAACTTTAAGATGTTTCATCTGCATTGATCCTTCATGAGCGTAATGTTGCTCATACTTCAAAAGCTGGAGACATTCTTAGTGCCATAAACAGCGGTGGTCAGAAGAATAGGAAACCAAAAGGTGACATTTTGTGCAAATACTGTTCGGGGAAAGGTCATTGGATTCGCCAGTGTTCTAAATGGAAAGCTGACGGCAAGCCTGCGTATCCAGCTCGAGCTAACGGCATTAGCACTAGCTCAAAAGCGAGTGACACTGATAAGAAGAGAACGAAGGGCTCGCAAGTTAACGTGACCGACAACCGAAGTGCGCTGATTTCCTTCAGCAGTGACATGAATATCGTGACCACGAACGACCAGTGGTGGATCGACAATGGCGCTATGCGGCACATTACGTCAAATCTGAGTTGGTTCACGGAGTACAAACCTTTTCCTGCAAACTCGAACGCAACAGTAAAGGCGGCGGGAAAGGAAGTTATAAAAGCTCTTGGCAGTGGAGTCGTTGAAGTAGCAAACTATGAAAATGGAAAACTGGAAACGTTCACACTCAACGATGTCTGGTATGTTCCTGACGTTTCTCGGAACTTAGTGTCCATTCTCGCAGCTCATGATCGAAACCCTAATAGCAGGTTTGAATCAACTAATACCGAGTGTCGGTTCACTATTAACAAACAAACTGTATTCAAAGGTACTCGAAACTGTGGTGGAACTTTGTATTGTGCCTCATTTCACACAGTCCAACCGTCTGAGGTTTGCGCTAATGCAGCAGAAGACAATCGAATTCTGCAGTTATATCATGAGCGCTGGGGTCACATGGATAAACGCTACGTCCGATCGAAGCTCGAATCCGAAATGGGTATCAAAGTGCCAGCCAACTACGAGATCTGCGAACCGTGTCAGTTCGGAAAGGCACACCGTCTACCATTTGGAACACGAGAACGCCCCTCAGCCCCCGGTGAGTTGTTATCCGGTGATGTTTGCGGCCCGTTTGACCCATCCTTCGGAGATCGCCGATACTTGATCGTCATAAAAGACCACTTTTCAAGGTACCGATACTGTTTTGTCGCAAGGGAAAAATCTGCTGTGAAGGAAGCGTTGCGTGAAGTGTTGTCTAAAGCACGCACAATTGGTCATCACGTCAAAGAGTTTCTCAGCGACAACGGTGGTGAGTTTGACAACTCTGAAGTTCGTCATATTCTCAGAGAATATGGTGTTAACCAACGTCTGACAGCGCCATATACACCCGAGCAAAACGGTGCTGTAGAGAGAGAGAGAACAGAACGATCGTCGAAATGGCCCGTACCTCCAAGTATACCAATCCAAATGAGACGTTTCCTGCAGCGATCTGGGCTGAACTTGTCATCACTGCTGGCTACGTTTTGAATCGAGTGGGAAAGTCAGCAGTTGCCAACAAATCACCTTTTGAGCTCTGGTTTGGTCAAAAGCTGAGGATCAAATATCTGCGAGTGGTCAGCCCAAAGTGCTACGTCCATGTTCCTGTGCAGAAGAGGTGGAAAATGGACAAGAAAGCTGTGGTTGGTTACCTGGTTGGATACGATGGCGAAGAACGATATCGAATCTATGTTCCAGAGAGAAGAGATATCGTAGTTTCTTGCGACGTCGTTTTTCAAGAAATCGTTGGAGACTGTGACAAGAAAGTTGAGTGGCCCATCAAGATTGAGAAAACCAATGACGTCGAAGAAGATTGGCAAGAAGTTGAAGAGACTATTGACGAGCCTAGTTCTCCAGTGAAGGGTGATGATGAGCCTATACCAACTGAGGACACGTCAAGTAGCAGTGATAGTGAAGATGCAGAGTTATCCAACGATCCTGCAATCCGGCACTCGACTCGGGAAAGAAGGCAACCCGAGTGGCTAAACGATTATGTCTCGTCAAACTTTGCCGAAGTTACTCTTGTGTTGACGATGAAACGAACCCTATACCTCAACCAAGACTTCAAGTCCTGCAAGAAAATCTTGTACTCTCGGCATGACTATGCAAATAAGGGAAAGTGTTGAAAATGCCTGCCTTTTGTTATTTGTAATAGTCATACTACAGATTATGTGAATGTTTATTTACTATCAGCTGTCTGTTTTGTTGTCCAATATTGTTCCTTGTCATGAAAACATTAATGAGAAATACATTTGATTATTTTATAGTTTAAATTTGTTTTTCGTCGTAGTTTATTTGCTTAGATTATCCATAAACACCTCCACTTGGGAGAATAATTCAAGAACTATGCCCTAGTGGTTGTAGTATATCGCTACAAACACACAGGTCACCAATTATTTGCCACACATGACGGGAATCGAACCCGAGCAGACGAATGCCACTGGCCAAGTGACACACGCCCTAGCCTTCTCGGCTATCTGTGCTTGAAGACTGAGGAGTCAAAAACCGGTATTTAAGCTGACGCCACCGATTGCAAACAGATAGCGCTACAGATGGTTGTTCAATGCGTTACTATAGGTAGCAGCACTAGTTAGTCACGGACTACTAGATGATATTTTTCAGTTGAAACACAACAGTGATCATAAATGTGTTCCTGGGACTTTGCTGCAAAACATTATTTTCCCTAAAATGACTATATTACGATAACCTCGTCCAACCAAATCGAAGTTAAATTAAATATTACATTGTAAACTACATGTCTTTTGATTTTATGAGATTTTGGTTTCAAACAATGCTATCAGAACATGAATATTTGTAGGAACCCCAGGAAAATTACAACAAAAACTAAGTTTTATTTAATGTTTACTACAAATATCGGGATTTATCTTTGTTACATATTTTCTTAATGTCTTATAATTCAAAATTAGCCTAATTAATAAAATAGTGACAACATTACAGTTAAAATTCAACAACAGGTAATGGAATTGAAAGGCAAACAAAAAAGTCTTGCGAAATACGAATTATTGGCATAGCACTGAAAGGGTAAAAAAAACCCTTAAAATAATAGAAAATTGTATTTTCAAAAAAAGCCGGTTTTGATTGAAATTAGAATGTAATGGTCCTTATTCTTAACAAAATAGTGCAACTCTCCACTGCTGTAAAAATTTTGACTCGAATTTTATTATAACTTTTATTATTTCCCCATAAAAACCTATAAAAAACAGAAAAAAAGGATTCTGATTGAAATTTGTCTTTTAAGGTCTTTATAATTCTAAACAACAGAGCAATCCTGTAAAAACTATGGTTCAAAAATTAATGCAGCTTTAGTGATTTTACCTATTAAATAATACTAGTGGTCATCCAGTGGTCGAAAACTCGACCAAAAATATGTAATGTACCCGCATTGAATATTGGATACTGAAGTAGACATTCCATGGACCAGTTGTTGCCATTTTTTTTTTTAATTAAAACATGTGGTTGTGTGAACCAGTCACAGTATGTGTGTCTAAAATTATATTTTCTATGTTATTTTTTGTTAGTGACAAAGCTGATGGGTCATAACAGTTAGTTGCTATAGGTCTTAATAAATCATTCCATAACTTGGTAAAAATCATCGTGTATTCGAGAGAAATTAGTCATTTACATCAGCGCAATCTGTTGGTGGCCCACATCAACTATGATGAATTTAATTAAAACTGGCGACAACTTAAACATAGGGATGGAATGTCTAGTTGTAAGTCAAAACATTGACTATTGGATACAGAAGTTGTTGTACAGAAGTTATTCAAAGGTCAAAGTTACAGGCTTCTCTATTTTCACCCCACGCTGTAAATATAACATGTGATTGGAATTTCTTACATTTGTTTTGATTTTCTGTTTATATTTCGTTGTTATTTCGTCACCAGCATGGCAACTCATAAAGCCCATGTTAATTTTTTTAAAATTTCAAATTCTTTTTTTGTTCTTGTTTTTGAGCCTATTTTAATTTTTAAAGGGATTCTGCAGTTCTACAGGAAAATATCTTTCTAACGGTATGCGTAGATTTTCCCTGCGATGAACACGAGCTGACAAAAAAGGTTTTAAAGAAACATGCTTGCCTATTAATATATAGACTAGAGTTCGTCCAGTGGTCGAAACTCGACCAAAAATATTTTTCACCACACTATGATGTTTTTGGCTGTATTACATACGTTAATTGGTGGCTGAAAGTTACGTTTTGCTGGCCATGCCAGCTGTCGCCAATTTGGGGACCGAGCAGGTTTTTACAGGCCGGGGCCGCAAAATCAGCTGTCCGCTTACTTACTTAGAACATGAATGCGTTTTAAATACACAATCAAAATCCATACCATTGCAATATAGAATTGTGTTATTGTCACCGTTGCCTAGCAACTATTTCTTTATATTTTTGCTGATTCCTCAAATTATTTCTAAAGTTGTAGTTGTGTTGACGATCAGTGTGCATTATTATAGTGGTGAATAGTGGTAATAGGGTATAGTGTGGTGAAAAATAGCGTTCGTACCACGGACCGAAATGGTTTTGCAGCTCTCGATCGTTTAAGTTCTCGACTTCGTCTCGAACTTAAAAACTATCTCGACTATGTACTATGTAAACTATGTACAGACTTCTTTATTTTCATTCCACACTTTGAATAGAACATGTGATTGGAGTTTCTTCCATCTGTTTTGATTTTCTATTTATATTTCGTTGTTATTTCGTCACCAGCATGGCAACTCATAGTATCCATGTTAAATTTTTCAAAATTTTAAATTCATTTTTTGTGCTTATTTTTGAGCCTATTTTAATTTATAAAGGGATTCTGCACACCTACAGGAAAATAGCTTTCTAACAGTATGCGTAGATTTTCCCTACGATGCACACGAGCTGAGAAAAAAGGTTTTAAAGAAACATGCTTGCCTATTAATATATAGATAGATAGATAGATAGATAACCTATCATAGTTAGGCTACTCTCATCGCTTACCCATGCAGGTTGTTGACACGCTAATGTAGGAGAAAGTATGGGTCAGATCGCTAATGCCGTTTTTTTCTCTTGATAAAATTTGATTCATTGAAAAACTTCTTCACAGGACCAATGAAAAATTTATCGACTTTGTTTTTTTTTCAGGAGTAAAGTGGAAGAAGAAAAAGAGAGCTTTGACAAGGAAATGATGAGTTTTTCTGACTCGAACTCGTCCTGGTGGGTTCAAAGCTTGAAGATCTCTTTTCTGCTTAGCATCTGGATTATGTCTTGTGTAAGAGCGACTGTTGTCTTAAACATTTTTCAAATCTTCTCTCATATACTTATTTAGTGTATTTGTTGTATTAAGTATATGTACATACAACGTACCCTACTAGCTAGTATATACTACTGCTTGTATTCATGGCATGACCTGCTTTTGTTGACTTGTCGATATTGAACCCATTAAAAGTTTTAGGTGACAAAAATGTTGCCCTTAAGTTGGATTTTTATGAATGATTCAAACTTATAATATTTTAATCCTGAAGAGTGTGAAGTACCCGCAAAGATTAATAAAAGGACAAGTGCTGTAATCTAGACTTGGACTGAGCTATAATGTATTATTCACTGCGGTGCTGTACCGTAATTGTTTTGATCACGTATTGCCCTGAAAAGCTGGCTGATGTCCAGCAGTAAGTAGTTTTAGTCAAAGGTACAACACTGTTTATACTGTTCTAGGTCGTCTTGATGCTTGTGAAGACGTATTCAGATATCAACAACTCCCATCAGATCTCAGTTCCACCAAACTTGACTAGAAGTATCCTTATCATCAGTTGATTTATTTATTGCTTATGAATTATATTTATTGATGTAATGAGTAAACCAATGTAGAATAGTTATTTGTGCAACTAGTGAGCAAAGGGAGCAATTGACTCACTCGAGAGAAATATTTACTTAGAGAGGAATGGTTTCTCGAGTGAGGCAATTGCACTTTGCACTCAAGTTGCACATTATATTTTTCCTACAGTTACCATAAAACAAATAAATTGGTAAAGAAACGTAGCATATTTTTACACAGAAGTGAACTTTTAATATGACATTTAATGTGAAGTAACAAATAAAACGGTACAACATCTGACCAGCTGATTTACAGCCAGTGCTGCCAACGTATTTTGCGTGCATACGACCTTGTCTGCATGTTACACGCTCACTATTTCGTGCCTTCACGTTGCAAATCTGGAGTGAGACAAAGTAATTAGAGTGAGACAATGTCAACATTGTGTTATTTATATGCATTGTTTTTAAAATTATGAAGACAATTTTTTGATGTACCGTTTTGGGCTGTAACAAAATCAACTTCTCGTTGGCTTCCAAAGTTCCCATAAAAGTTACAAATTTTCCTGAATTAGCTGATTGGATAATACCCTCGTTTAATTTTATAATTAGTAATTAGTAAAGAATACAAATAAGAGAAATGAGTATTGTAATGAGTATTGTGTAATGAGTGTTGTACCTGATGAGCGAATTGGCCACTTTGCTTTCTCAAATCAGTGAGAGAACATGTACATTGTTAGGTAACTGTAGGAAAAACATATTGAATGGCTTAATAGACATTTATTTCACATTTTTTGTTTAAGTTAATTATTGTGTTAAAAAGCTTGACTCTTCCTCAAATTTATTTGATCAATCTATTATTAAATACTGGGAAACCTGTGGGGCTCCAATGAGCTAGTAAAGAAACACAAAATTGGTGCTTGGATTCAAGTAATTGTACAGCCTAAAGATTCTTAGAATTGTTTGAAAACTTGATGGGAATCTATATATTTAATTCCGTAAGCAAATGGTCCCCATGAAATATCTCTAGCTAGGAAAAAGGTAGCATGGCTGTTCATTTAAAAGCTTAAGGACCAGGAACGGTTTGAAAAATATAAGAAGTGTTAAAATTACCCCTGCTCTGCCCCACAGGCCGTCAAAGATCCAGTAATTTTCTAAAGGATGAAGTACTGCTACAGTGTTTCTATGAGCTGTTTTAAATATACCAGCTGATGTAAATATTGCATGTTTTGTTTATTATTGACTTTAGTGTTTTGTTTTTAGGTTAGAACGGTAATGCAGTGTGAAATGTATCTTGTTAGGGGAAGACGGCGACTACAAAGGAGAG
This sequence comes from Macrosteles quadrilineatus, assembly GCF_028750875.1. NCBI lineage: Eukaryota > Metazoa > Arthropoda > Insecta > Hemiptera > Cicadellidae > Macrosteles > Macrosteles quadrilineatus. Next base: position 102,438,070 of record NW_026542602.1, on the reverse strand, counting down.
TATAATTTAGGAATGGTACACAGCATAGGGAGTGGTTAAGGCCAAATAACAATGGAGGTGAAGGGCAGCAATTGCTGCTATTGGCCCCCAGATAATTTTAAATATATCTAATTGCGTCGTGAACGTTCGTGCACATTCCTGCTCTCGGTTTCAATGTTTTTATGGATAGCTTTTTGTTATTTTTTAACCAGTTATTTATATGCATTGTTTTTAAAATTATGAAGACAATTTTTTGATGTACCGTTTTGGGCTGTAACAAAATCAACTTCTTGTTGGCTTCCAAAGTTCCCATAAAAGTTACAAATTTTCCTGAATTAGCTGATTGGATAATACCCTCGTTTAATTTTATAATTAGTAATTAGTAAAGAATACAAATAAGAGAAATGAGTATTTTATTTTTTATTTTTATAATTTACTTTTATCATTTCATCAACTTTATATCAATAAGCTACTTTTAAGCCACATAAATAAACTTTGTGTATGGGTGGAAATCCAATATTTACACAGTAAATGTAATTAGAATGTCTTCGTTTAACTATCTTTTCCACAACAAACAAACATTACGCAAAATACCGGTAGCTCATTGCCGCTCTATGCAACTTAAAAGATAATCTGTGTGCTATGATAATTTAATTATGGTGGTAGAAAAAATATTATGTGTGTATTACTAGCCCAACAGTCATTGCAGCTCTCGAATGTATGGCTGCACTCAGCTGAAGCTTTGTGCGTTCATCTACAATTAATTCTCGAGCGGCAATGACACAAATATAATTCCTTAAGCAACATCTTTACTTGTAAGTCAAATTACTAAATCAATATATTAATACAATATTCTTACTGTAGTTTTCTTTTGATGATTGATTTAAACTAAACTATCTGCTTCAAAAGAAGATTTTTGCTTGGTTTACATCTATTACCTAAATACATTGCTGCTAAATTTCCATTTGTTCCAGAAATTATAAAGAATAATTTGATATTTTACTCTTAAACGTTTATATTTTACTGTTTTGGAAACATTTTCCCCTTAACAAATGGACTAGGCTACTGGATCTTGCAGAGTCCGACTATGCGGCAGATAAAAGTGGATCTGGAAGGAGCTATCCTTCCTACATACTACGGTAACCTCACCACCAAGTTTATGAGAGTCTGGGTGGATCTCATACAAACTAGAATACCGAGGAGTAACATTACTCAACACAATATCTTCTATCGTAAGGTAAGATCAGCTAAACCCTTTGAACTAAAAAAATTGTTTCTTTCATGAAAATTTATCGAAATACAACATCATTTAATAGTTTTAACTGAAATGGCGACCATACAAAGGTAGGTATTTTAAGTATTAATACCTGGTATGGAAAGAAAGAGTAAAAAAAATACTTAATTGTCTTGACAATATAAATTGTATCAACAACAACAATTACAATTAGGTTTTAGTATTAAATCAAACTCTTTAAATTTTGATACATTTTTCATTGAAGTCTTCAATAGAGTAGATCAGATTTTCAGTAAGGATTTGTTTTAATTTTTTTTTGTAGGTCTTTTAATTTTAAGTTTTGAATATTAGTTGGTTGTTTGTTAAATAATTTTCTTCCGTTGTAATAAAGATGTTTTTCATAAAACTTTGTTTTGTGGAAAGTAGAAGAAAATATTTTTGTAATTTTCTCAAATCATAATTCTTCTCACATAATTCATCTAAACTTTTAAAATTAAAGAAAGAAATTGAATCACACTTCTTCATTTTTGTAAAGTGATAGCGGTATTTTGTAATTATCTTCGAGGTATTTAAATCTTTTTTCCATATTTCAGACAATATCAAATGTTTGGATGGTTCCAATCGTCTCAGAAGATGTGATCGACTTTGCTCCAGAAGTTCGCCAATCAAAACTGTTTGACATTAATGACATTGAGTTTGAGTGAGTTGACCAATCAAAATAGTAGTCTAAGCAAATTATGCAAAGCCAATGATGGAAAGACTTCAGGTGTGTCATGTACTAAACCAAACTAAAATGAATTCATTTAAAAATGGTATACTTTATACATTGGTGGCGAATTCCTCCCGCCTTGAGCCCCCTACTTTTAGGGGAATATATCTATAAGTTAATGTAATGTGTATTCATAATACCTATACTCCCAAGTCTTCCGGGTGGTTTCCTCCAAGTACTAATAAAGGTCAACTGCTGCCTCTACGACATTACGGTATTCAGTTCTTTTGTAGTGTGGTCATTGAAATAAGCAGCCTGTTTAAAGATTAACTCTAGAATTTTCTTTACAGGATGATTCCCAACAGCCTAATGTGTCTACAGTTCACCACCAATCTCGCAGCCAGCTTCTCCATCTCTATTAGTTATGACTTGTCTCCAATCAACACAGATGATGGAATCGTGTATGCAGCCTTCATACTGCTGGGACTGTACTTCCTCATCATAACAGAGGTAGGAAGTGCATGAGATAGTAACATTGTTGTTTGGACCAATGCCCAAAAAAGACAACCTTGACTTAACATGAGTGGATTGTATTGAGATTCTAGTGACTTGAGGGTTTGACATGACAGAAGATTGATTTGTGGAAGGTAAAGATACGGGAAGTGACCACATAAACTTTAGATTTTCTGAATGAAAAATCAGTAAATGTTCACTGTTCACTTAAGAGAGAACATGTTGATACTAGTAATATGGTAGTGCAGTAATATGATACTAGTAATATTTTTAACCAACTAACTTACACTATTCACAGAAAGGCTTCTGTTATAGAAAATATCGGTTGTCCATATCTAGCTGATAATGCGCTAGTGTATTTAGCCAGTGTGGAAAGTAAGACCTCAATTTCAAATCACAGCTATGCCTCAAATATCTACTAATTGCTACTGGAACAATTATCAGACATTACGAAGCATATATAACCTCTGTTTTATTGCTATACCATGTTCACTAAACATACATAACCACGCTCAATTAATTCCAAATAGGCAATTAATTATTTTTATATTGTATATCCTATAATATTTATTAAAATATGTAACTATGTGCCACAGATAGTTCACCGCACTGTGGCGGCCATGCTTGCTGCAACTGTCTCAGTGGCTGTTCTTGCTTTGTTTGGAGAGGTGAGTTGATAATCTTACTTGCAATTAATAACTAAAATAAATAAGAAGTTTATCCTGTTCATTGATATTCAAAATAATACTCTACAACAAGTAGTGTGTACAACATGATCTGTTATCTTTCTGTCAATATTTCAATAGTCTTTGTCAATTAATTGCATAAATCTTGTAAATTTATTCGTTTCAAAGAATACTTAGAATTATGACTTTTAAACCCGCAAAACATTCTTGCAAACAACTTTTTAAAGAACTAAAGATTCTAACCGTCCCTAATTTGTATATTCTTAAATGTTTATTGTACGTGAAATCAAATTTTGAAAAACTCCACAGTGAAAATAATCGGCACAATTATAACACTAGATTTCATACAGATTTTCAATATCCTATACACAGATTAAATCTTGTGGAAAGGACACCTTCTTATATGGGTAAAAGATTTTTTAACAATTTGCCTGGGTACTACCATAGACAAAAAGAATGAAATATAGACCGTCAGCTGTGCTGCGGTTACCATAGGTTCTGGCGCACACCGCTGGGATCGCCACAGTAGTTACAGCGTACGCGCTACGTAAACTACAGCGGTGTGCGCAGGAACTTATGGTAACCATGGTAACCGCAGCACGGCTGACAGTCTATATTTCATTCTTTTTGTCTATGGTACTACAAATCAATAATAGGATTAGTATCTTTTAAAGAAAAAAAATTTGAATTTTTGTTGGAAAAGAATTATTATAGTATAGACCAGTTTCTCGAAGACAAATCAATGTGAACTGTTTGTTTGGTTACTATGTATTTATTTTTACCAATAAGCTAGTTTATTTTAGTATAGTTTGTCCTGGCCTGTTTTGTCTGGCTGTGCCGGAGCATAAAAAAAAACGTTTTGTGACAATAAAGATGACTTTGACTTCACTTTGCAGCGGCCAAGCCATCAGGATATAGTTTCATGGGTGGACCTCGAGACTTTGACTCTGCTCTTTTCCATGATGGTGTTTGTTGCGATATTCTCCGAGACTGGTGTCTTTGACTACTTAGCAGTGGTGGCTTACAGGCTCAGCTGTTACTTAACCACAAAGTACAAGGTATGTAGCGATCTAGAAAATGTAAAATGATGTAATTAATTTTGCGATTGTTTTGTGTTCAAAGATGTTCAAGGTTTGTGGACCTCGCGTATTTACTTAAGGATTTACTCTCCAAAAGTGGTAAAGTTGTATGGAGTGTATTGCCATTTTCCATTCTGTTTGCACTTTATCAGAAATTTTTATTTTAACAGAACTTAATCCCATTACTGAATATTTTTTAAAGTTTCCACATGGAAAGTAGTATAGGAATGTCCAAATTAACAAAATATGACTTTTGATTTTTTATATAGAGTAAAATGCTGGGAGATCAAAGATAAAATCTGTGCAATGCCTAGGAATTGTTTTGTCATTCTAAGAACAACTCAATAATTTTAATGTATTATTATAGTTCTTCAAGCTGATGGGAGGAAGAATTTGGATGCTGATAAATATCCTCTGCATCAACACTGTTCTGGTTTCCTCTTTCTTGGACAATGTCACCACCATCTTGTTAATGACTCCAGTCACCATCAGGTAAAATGGTTAACTATATATCCAATATAGGAAACAATGTACAAAAAAAGAAAAAAAAAACTTAGTCTAGTGTGTCCCCAACTATAATACTCCTCAAGCCATTTTATGCATTTTAATTGCAAGCAATTGGGGTGGGTCATGGGTGGTTCTTGATCGTCTAACATAACAGAGCTTAGCATATTGATGTTTAATATTTATTTAAAAAAATCTTTATCAACAGCATTTACTGTCCAAATAAGACAAACTTTTCACAATAGTTTATTTAAATCTAACGTCACGCTAACACAATAGCATTGAACATTCACGTTGGGACAGTAATAATTTTTCTTATTTATTTCAAAGGTTATGTGAAGTGATGGAGCTGAACCCAACACCGGTTCTGATGGCAATGATTATTTTCTCCAACATTGGAGGAGCCATCACTCCGATTGGAGACCCTCCAAATGTTATCATCGCCAACAACAAGGACATCGTTAGTGCTGTAAGATACAGGAGAATACTTTGATCGATTATCAACTTTAATTTGGCTACTTTTATGTCCAGCATTCTAATCTTAGGACCCTAGGCTCTAGCCTCGGAGTTTATTTTTACACATTACTTCAGGCTAGGCCTAGAGGATCACTATCACGTAGCTCAAACCATTAGTGGGTGGTTGGATTTGAACAACCAGGGACCTCATACATAAAGCCCTGAGTTCTACCACTAGATTTTCCAAAAATGCATAGTATAAGACATAAGATATTTATTGCCGTTGATCATTTTTACATGAGATGGGCATGGTCAACATAAATATATACAGTCAATAACATCAAATAATATCAATAATATCGATAATAATCATCAATAATATCTAAATATATTTAAATTAAAACTAAAGTTGCAACTCCAGCCTAGTACCCAAACATATAGGGCGTACCAGATATAGTACCTACCTATTACTACTATTCAGACTGTGTAGATCCTTTTGTAGCACAGAAAGTGTGTCAAGTTTTAAAATGACTTTGTGATCATTTTGATAAGCATGTTAAATTGTTTGAGTAAAGAAGATCCATCTACATATATTTGATATAAGAAACATTTGGTTACACGACATGGACAAATTACAAACAAATGGTGCCCTCATTTTAATATTTTTTGTTGTTTTCCAAGTTTCAAGAACTTTGGATTATATTGGTTAGAATCAACTTTGTTGTTGCCAGAGTTCTTGAAGGTAAGATGTTTGTCACCCTATGCATTTCCTCCACCTTGTGTGGCATATTCAAAGGTCTTACTAATCACTTATCACCTTATCACTAACACTGTAGTCTATTTTGTATTTACAACAAATATTTACACATACAGTGACCATAGTATCGCAGTTGTAAATCTAGAAGATTTTTTAAATCGGGTCTTGTGCCACATTTTCCACTCCATCATTTTCTGCTCGAAGAAAGTTGAACTAAGTCATAACTATCAAACGAGAAATAATAACAAAACTTTTCAATATCCCAAACATTCGCACACAAGATTTGAAACTGGGCCTCTTTACATGGGATTAAAAATCTTTTTGTAAAGAGGCAATGACTTTGGTGTAAATAGTTTTACCTTAGTACCCATATAGCAAAGAACCAACCTTTATTGTGTCAAATTGATAAATTTGTGTGTAACTGATTACTGCTAAAATGCTATATAAAAACGATAACAAAATTAACCATAAGGGTAAAAATAATCAATATTACTTTAAAATCTATGAAGATTTATTACAATTTTATAGGCACACTCTCCATCTTTACAATGTGTGACATGCGACTGATGAATTATACGAGATATAGATCGTAAAGAGAAGTAAATCAACTAAATAATAGGGTGTATGACTGACATTTTTTACTCGATTTGGTAATTGGTTTAATAGTCTAAATGGAATTATCAATCTGTAGTGTTCTTGTCCTATACATCTTTCAATCTTTCATGTTATCACTACTAAAAATGTTTAGTATTGAAGTGTAAGACACTCTTAATAACTGAAGGGCTTTTGTTGTCAGGAAATAATCTTTATTACTATAAAATTAAAAAATAGGTTAAAATAATATCATAGCTTTCAATTTTCAGGGAATTACTTTTGGAGTGTTCACTACACGGATGGGTATACCCCTCACCATCATAATGATCCTGGTGCACTTCCAACTGAGGTACATGTTCAGAAACATAAAGGACTTGCAGTATACAGATCCAAAAGATGTTCAAGGTAAGTTTCAATTATTGGTTTAGAAGTTGAACTAAAAGTCGTGTATAACTATAATTCTAGTTTTGTTTTTGAACGACATGCTTTTAGGCGAGGTGTTCCTATTGATGTAGATTTTTGTGGGCTTCACTCACCCAATCCTATATGCAAGAGCAATTCCTCACAATTCCTCAATTCCGCAATTCCTCACAATTGGGTGGCAATTCCTCACCCAATCACGGTACAAAATCCCGTGTTCTTGTGGCAGAAATTATGTGGGCCAAACTTCTAGACCAGTTAAAGTTCGAATAAATGAACACATAAAAAAAGTCAAAAACAAGGATAAGTATGGCTCTAAGATATGTGAACACGTTGTAGAAACGAATCATATACAAGGAGTCTGATTGGAGGAAACGAAATACGGCAGAGTCGCTTTTCATGGCAATAGAAGACGAGCCACTCTCACGACCATCGGTGGATGTCAGTACGGTGTACTTAAACATTGTTAAAAACGAACTAGAACAACTACGAGATAAGGCCAGGAGCGTGAATGGCTTATCAACAATGGACAATGCACCTACCCCCGCCCCCGCCCGTCCTCCTCCTAGCTCAGCTGATCCGGCAGTCGTGGTTAGGCGTTCGACCCGCGTGCGGGCTAAAAATAGTTTTTTAATACCCTGAAGAAGCGGAACGTTGTTATGAGTTCCGCGAAACGTTGGACCTTGATGCCGTGGACGATTTTGTGTTGTATATATGTGTGTTTATGTGTTTTGACGAGTCCCGGACATCACAAACAAAAATAAAGGTGAGTGAAGCCCACAAAAATCTACATCAATTCTAGTTTTATTGGTCGATATTGAATGGGTGTTATTTTAAAAAAGTTTCTGCTATTCGCTAAACAGTGCCTTTCCCCTATTTCCAAGTCTGTAGCAATCCAGAATTATGTGATTTGTAATCTCATAAGACTGATTGCATAATTGACACTCCTGGTTGTCATTGATGATTCCCAAAGTTTGAAGGTGTTTCCTGAAATACCCCTGCGTCTTGACCCTCATCAGACCTATTGGATGAACCACTGGCCTTCTTTGAAGGTCCCTCTGTTTAGAGTGGAGTGACCGTTGCACCTCTTGGCTTGTCTAGGCATCCGGACCCACAGTTGGGCCTGGTGTTCCACTGGTCTTTGGGGCTTCATCGAGATGTATGTGTCTTGCTCTAGATGAGCTAACCCCTGAAGTGTTGGTGATGCAGCTTCTAGAGTTGCATCGAGGTTTGGTTCTGGTAAGGTTTTCTAGAAACAATATAATGTTCTCACCAGTCACAACTGCTGTGAGGCCAAAGGTCGAGCCCAGGCAGAGTCCCGCATGCCTGGGTAAGACAGTTACTCTAGGAGGGTGCCTGGTATCCTAGAGGCTCCGTACAAAACACCGATGGGGAGCCCGGTAGCATTCACCTCTTTAGCACGGATTGCTTAACACTGAGGTTCGGCTGAAAAAGAAGAGAAGGGAGGGAGAAGAGTTCTCCTGTAGGAAAGCAAAGAAGAAGAGCCAGCAAAAGAAGCAGAAGTATGCTGGCCATAGAAGAACCCAGAACAAAGAAGAGAATGATCTGGGTTTTGGGTAGGGTACCTCGGAGTCGCCAGCCCACAAGAGGCCTCCCGTGTAGTTGACAGACAACTACCCCTTCTATCCCTTCCACTTGACTCTTACCTTTAAAATAATAGCTCAAAAGCTGAGCAACATACATTAAGCATAAAAAAAATTAGTGGGGAAACCTCCCCTCAAACCGCCTAAATTTTGTGAACAGACTATAAGTTCAGTGATTATTTAGGCAAGGTAATTTGTCCAAAGCTCAATAGTCAAAAACAGCTACAACCAGCTGTGACCAGATGTGTGAGCTGAGGGATCTATAGTCATCAGAAAATGATTCAAACTAGTAGGCCCTATATCTTAAAGAGCGGACTTACTCTTCTCAAAAACTATTCTAATCTTATCTGCCTTTTACTTTTATAGGCTTTGACTTCAGTATCCAATAGTCAATGGTATAGGTCTGTGAATCATAGAACCCACAGAACTGTCGAGGTCTTTGGTCAAGAAAACTTTGTTTTTTACTGATCAGTAATCGTGATGAAAATGCCTTAATTTATCCATAAAAAATAATATTTCAATGTTTTTCCAAGTGGAGGTAAGTCTGTAGATGTTAATGTGATTGGTTGATGCAGTTTCTGATTCTGATTCTGCAGAGTTGAGGCATGAGATAGTGATATGGCAGAGAGCGGCTGCATCTTTATCTTCCTACAGCAAGGAGGAGGATTACGTGAGAGAGACGCTTATGAAGAAAGTTCAACGACTGCTCAGTGAGCTCAAGAAGAAGCTACTCACTGGCAGGTTCTGTTCAACACTGTTTATCTTACTAGTTTATTGCATTAGAACATTTTGAGTTCTGTTTCTGTTAACATACATTCTTTGTTCTCTTGAACAATTTTTGTGTTTTATTTCTTTGCATTGTTTAATTTCAGTAAATTGTAATCAAGATAAACAAGTTTTGTTACCCTTGTCAAGATATTAGCTCATTTTTGATCCTTTTTGATAATCAATTATATCTCATTTTACAGCATTGCAATGGAGACTTACAGGGAGGACATAGAAGAACTTGCTCAAAAGGTGAATTTTATTTTTGCACTCATTTCTAAAAGACTAATCCTATATATACTAAAATCAACAATTTGTGCTTTTGAAGTAGTTAAATTTGATACTGTGTAGGCGTACAGAGTAGTTCTCTGAAAAACAGTTTTGTTGGTCAAAGAAAGCTATGTTTTAATTACAAGGAATATTCAACTTAGATTTTCATAATGTACATCTGATGGCATTTTTAGGCATTGTACGCAACGTTCAATCTGTATTCAACCCACTAATGCTGTCAACTTTCACCAAAGTTGAACACTGTTTATTTTTAAGCTTATTTAAGCTCCACACCAGCTAAGCTACACATTAGAAGGCTCGATATGGATTTCACATGTAGGGAATTCAAACCTGTGTATGTGATGTAGAAATACACTACACTCGTCATGCCACTGGCGACACTAGCGCTCGCAGGTTAGATTCGACAAACTACTTGAGGTTGGTTAGCTCAGTGGGCTATCTTGCCGCAAAATGCAGTTACGTGCTACACACATAAGTTGTTATCAATTGGTTAAATATGAAATGGGAGCATTTTTCGATGAAAAAATAAGCAATTAAGTTAGCTACTATCATTGGCATTGTAAAATTACCATCCATTTAATTATGAATGTGAAAAAAATTTGATATTTTTTGTGTGTTAGACTTCCTATTAGAGAATGCATTCCTTCTCTAATAGGAAGTCTAACACACAAAAAATATCCTTGTTTATCCTCTCAACCATGGTTACTAACACCAGTGGTTACTATTTGATCACTTTTTTATTTTGCTCTAAGCCATTTGCCATTTGCTACTCAAATCTTTTATAGGGGGGTAAAACTTCAGAGTTACAACACTAGCGCAATCTATGAGAGCCTCATTAAACTAGGTTCTATTTGAGTTTATGAAATTAGTTAAAGCTTACCCATAGATTTATAAATGGGGTGTCTACTTTAGCCTAAAGTATATTCCTCATTTTTATTCCCTAAGACTATTTTCTCATTTCAGTTCCCCATCAGAGACAAGCCGCTGTTGCTAAAGTCCACTCTTGCGCTGATGTTCGTGATCGTCACGTTCGCTCTACAGTCTATGCTGGAGCTACATCTGTCCATGGGCAGCATTGCTTTCCTTGGAGCTCTCCTGTTGCTACTGCTCGACCGGGAGGACATTGTCGACGTGTTAGCTCGCGTCGAGTGGAGCACGTTATTGTTCTTCACCTCACTTTTCATTTTAATGGAGGTGTGTAGGATATTTATCGGGTACTAGTTTATTTACCTGTGCTTTGCAACAGAAGAACCAAAAAAGTAAAAGGTAAAGAACGTAAGTAGAAGGTAAGAAACAAAAAATAAACGGTATCAGAAATCTGACACATATTTTCTCCCATTAGCTTGTCAACGACCTTTATCATGGGTAACTGGTGGGAGTAGCTATAAAGTTTTATATGGAAAATAAAAAATCACAAATGTTTCAATAACGTTTGAACCGTAATTTTTACAGCAATGGGAACATGGGGTTATGGTTCTATGGCATAACATGATGGTAAATGCAGGCAACTTGTCACTATTATTATTTTCTAGTCTTTCTGCTATTTGCAGGGTCTCTCCCGCCTGGGGCTAATAGACTTCATCGGACACCAAACAGAGCAGGTAGTTAAGTCTGTTCACCCGGAATACCGTCTGGCCGCCAGTATCTGGCTGATCCTGTGGGTCTCAGCATTCACTTCCTCCTTCCTGGACAACATCCCTCTGACCACAATGATGGTCCGGATAGTGGTCAGTCTCAGTCAGAACGAAGAGTTGGGTCTGCCACTGCAGCCACTGGTGTGGTCCTTGGCCATCGGCTCTTGTCTTGGAGGTAGGCTCTTGAGAGTTATTTAATCTTTTGGAAATGCAAATTTATCCCTAGTGAAAGTTATTAAGGCCGTGCTGTAATGTAAATAAGATGAAATGCGCGGTGTTGGTCAAACGCACGAGGAACTCCTTCGTTATGGTAAGAAGCTTTATTAGCTATAGTTTGATGGATTTGAAGCCTTATATAATGTTGAACATCTATTATTCGTTATGCTGCAATAACAACTTAAACTACATGCAGTCATTGTGGGATTTGTTATCCATGTGACTTCAATTTAAAAAAATATATAAGTTATGATTTTAGCGAATTTTCCATATAGAAAATAAATTATATAACGTTGGTCTCATGGTAAGACCTAGTGACCTAGACCCGAGAATAAATTTCTTTTTTCGTTTTAAGGTACCTTCCCTAATGAGATATTTGAGTGAAAATCCCATCAGGCAAATGGAAATTTGCTTAGTCTACAGGTTTTCTGTGGTGGAAGTGTTTATTTAGCATACTGTATTTCTATATTCTATTAACAGAAAATATTACACAAAATAAATAAAGAGTACTGAAATATTTTCTAGCATCACTCATATTGCTTGTTGTTTTCTAGATTGTAAGAGAACTTGAAAATATTCTAAATAGGCTAATGTATATATTATATTATAAATATTAGTTTTATAAACATATGAACGTTTAAAACCAATATGTATAGCTGATATTGAGTACAACTAGTTTCATACAATAATAACATAATATATTTTACTTATCTCTTAAGGACATTACAGGAAACGGGACGTTGATCGGAGCTTCCTCAAATCTAGTCTGTGCCTGTGTGGCTGAAAGACATGGATACAAGTTCACCTTCATGGAATTTTCAAGGTACCGTACCTATGTTTTTTTTTTTTCTATTGACCTGATTTGATTTATTGGTCATAACTAAAATCAATAAAATGGGAACTATAAAACGAATTAAGTTAAAACCTAATAAAATGCATCGACATAAACATTTGATGATTTATCTTTTAGCGTAATATTTTTTAACATTACAATGTAATTTTAATAGGCGGAAGTTAGTTTTTTAAATTATAGTACAGATAGTGTGAAAGTTCAATGATTTTCTTGAAAATTTAGTCTTTCAGTCTTTGAATGCATTTGCCACAACATTTAAGAAGAACAATATTATTGTTTCTGGAACATGATAACGATAAGCGTTTAACAAAGTGTGAGAACTTCTGTAAGTAACGATTATATGAATAATTTAACCTTCATTTGTTAATTCTGACAACCAATCATGAAAATACAACACACTACTTAATCTTCTCTAAGTTTGTAAAATAATGGAGAAATAAAACAGCAGAATTCAAAGGTGAATGATTTTTTATTGTGAAAACAATAATTTTTAATAACTAATATCTGCATTAGCAATGGAAAAATTAAGTAATGAAACTCTGCAATTCCAAGATACCTCATTATTCTGGTTGTAAAGTGTTGATATATAATGACCAATAGTGTGGCAATCCCCTCCACTCGCCAAAGTCCCTTACAGCTGCAAACAATCAGCGACACTCTCTCTGTTCCATTAATGTTGCTCTGGCTATGTTACGTTCATTGATGAACGTACGCTTCAAATGTAGGGTATACACATTACGACCACACCTCTAAAATTTATTTTTATGTTAACCTTGTTTTATTTATTTTTACAGCCTTGTATCAGAGTAAATTGTAATATAGCTATGTCCATCATTAAATTAAACTAGAGGTCGTCCAATGGTCGAAAACTCGACCAAAAAGAATTCTGTACATCTAAAGGAAAATATCTTTCTATCAGTATTCATGGATTTCCCCTGAGATGCTCAAGAGCTGAGAAAAAGGTTTTAAAGAAACATGCTTGCCTATTAATATATAGATATTTTTTTATCTTACTTACACCAATCAGCATACAATAACAGATGCAAGGTTATGCTGAATATAAAGATATTTTATACTTAATTTAGTCATGAAATACTAAAATTAAATTTTATTCCACAGAATAGGGTTTCCTGTTATGTTGTGGAGCCTTGTGATCGCAACAGCCTATCTGATGTTAGCTCACGTGTGGCTGGGATTCAATGGTTAGATACATCCACATCTGCCTTGCGTAGTGAACAGAGCAGAGAAGCTCAGATCAACTGTGATTTCTACACGTAACTGTGATTTTGAGAATAACCTAAATAACCTTAGTAGTAGTCTTACATTGTTACTTGTTTATTTTTTACATGCTAAGATTATTTATTGTATTTTATAAATGTTGTTTGTATTTTCTCACTTAGATGTTAAATTATTGTTTTATAGATTTTTAAACTTTTTCTAGAGATTTATTGGTGGTAAAGTACTAACAATATTCTATGAATGAGTAGCTTTATAAAAACACAGGATAGTAATAATGTTCCAACTACGATTTTAGTTGATAAGAATCAATAATTAATAGAAGAATTACTCGTGCTTTGTCATCATTAAATTTGGAATGTTGTAAACTTTAAAATTTATTGTTAAGTAACAAAGTGATGCCTTTTAGAAATATAGTGATATAGTGATAGTGCCTTATAGTGAGAATATTGATAACATAGTACAATACCAAAGTTGGATTAAGAACTTAAGATTGTTTTTAACTTAATTTGTTGCTTGAGTATTTTTATAGCCTCTAGTTCCTCCTGGTGCTATTCTGTTACCTGTGAATTTTACACAGTTTCATTTGTTATAAATCTGTAGTCAAAAAAATTAATATTGTTACTATTCAAAATAGTTAAATTAAATTATAGTTGAAGTTAGTTATACACTGTGTTAAACTGGGTGAAATAAATAATAATGAAAGTATATGTAAAAAATGGCAACTACTCACTCATAAGTGCTCCAAACATATACAACATTGCAGTGTGCAAATGGAATCAATTTATTGTTATAGAGTAACAATTTTATCCGTTATCTTATATGTTTTAAACGTATATTGCAATCTAGTTTTATACTTTTATACTTTTTTGAAATAAATACTATATTGATGTTACACAATTTCTATCTTTAACTTAATCAACCAACGAAGCTCGCTACACTCATTGAATTTGGCTTGTCAGTTCAGTTTTTAGTCAGAATTGTCAAAACAGCTGATTATTGAACTGAGATGATACTCCCACATACTGTAATTAATTACTATAAAATTACTACAAAAAGAATTAAATATAGACAGTCAGCTGTGCTGCGGTTACCATAGGTTCTGGCGCACACCGCTGGGAGGGCCATTTAGTTACGGCCTACGCTCTACGTAAATACGAACCCCAGCTCCCAGCTGTGTGCCCCGGAAAACCTATGGTAACCATGGTAACCACTGCACGGCTGACAGTCTATATTTAATTCTCTTTGTCTATGCTTGAACTCAAACCATTTTGAACATTTTTACATAGACACACTGTCATTTTGACGTGTAAGTTTAACTTTTTCACATCAAATTGTTTTGCCAACACAGGGCAGGGGGCTTTGGAATTACATTTACGAATGAGGAAAATTTAAAATTGAATATTAGATACAGTTAAGATAATATTAGACCTCATTTGACTTTAAAATAACGAAAAAAGGGAGATTTTAAGATTCAGCATCCACTCTTAATCCTGTTTTTTAAGAAATAGTTGTCCAAGGTTAAATAAGAAGTAATACATTGCACTTTTTGAATAACTTTACTGTTAAACGACTACTGTAACAAATGTACCTTTTGTAAAGCCTAAACTTCTTAATACCAATTAAAATAAAACTTTCACAAGTTTCCAATATTACCTAAAGATGAATTCAACCTGTTTTACATTCAAAAGGTTGTAAAACGAAGAAAAAATATCAGAATTGTTTTTGCAACCTCTTTGTGGGGTTAGATTAAATGATTACCATTTTTCTATATAAAAGTCTTAATTTTTAGTAGAGTTGATATATTTTTATGGGTATTGTAAGTAAATTAGGTACATTTTTTACAAATTAAAAAGTGCCAAAAACACAAGAAGAAAAATAAATATTATTTTTATTTTCATTTTCTATTATGTGGTTAAAACAAAAATCAAAACAAGTCTACAAATTATACTTAATTTTCAAAAATTATATATCACTTTCTTAAAGAAGATTGGAAAATCGGTCTTTCTTTACAGGAAATTAAATTACATTGATGGTCAAACATATTTTTGCAAATTTTTAAAAACATAAAATTAATTGAAGCCATTGTTCACATAAAACAAGACTATATTTCTTACTGCATCAAAAACGGATGATCCAAAGTGAGACATCCTCTACTAACCAGCTCCTCCACCAGTTCCATCAACATCTTTGTTCCTTCTTCTCCTCCAATCTTAGCCTGCTTCACTGCAACTTCCTCTGGAGACAAGTTCAAAAGATCATCCATTGTAAAGTCGCTCTCAAACAGCATCATGGGGAGGAAGAACGACGCGTGAACGTAACCGTAGACTCCTTTCAGCCTCATCTCTTCTTGTAATTGTTGCATCGAAGGTCCATGAATGGCACCAAGATTATTGATCAAAGACTGGTGGTAGACTGAGAGTAAATCATCCCAGTGAGCTGACCTTACTTCCTTGGTGGCATTCATGAAGAGGAGGAACGCAATGTCGATTGATGGTGAAGAGTATCGAGCAGTGGCGACGTCGAAGAACCTTACACTCTCAGGGACGTCCTGGTTGTACTTAAAGAGCATATTGTTCCTGTTGAAATCACCATGACACAAGACAGCCAGAGGTTCTTCAGGATGAACTAGTTCCAGGAGGAATTTCACCACGCTTTCGTCCACTCGGGAGAGTACTTTTTGCAATATCGCAGAATGTTTATCAGCTGCTATCAAAGGATCCATTGCTCTGTGGAAGGCATGCTTGATGACTGGGGAAATTACCAAACCATCATCTAACCAGGTGGGTTCCTTCAGATTTTTTACCAAATTGTAAAATTCATCTGGTCTCTCTTGTTTTGTTATGTATGACAAAGCGTGGTAAATTCCTAACTTTTCCATTGCCAACTTCAAATGTTCGTAGTCCAACATTACACGTTGCTTTGCCATTTGAAAGCCCTTAGGTCTCAAGTCTTCAATGACTATTACATCGTCTTCGGGCAAAGTCAATGTACTTATACCATGGTAAAATTTTGGGAATATTTGTGTAATCTTATTATATTTATTTAACAATGGTAATAGATCGTTGTACACTAATACCTCGTTGTGAAATTGAATAGCTGTTCTCAGCTCTCTTTGTATTTCTTTGTCAAAAGGTTCAAATTTTACCACCAATGGGAGGTCCTTTTTGTTACTTCCCTCCAGTACTGTGGCTGTTACAAACACAACGTTAGATTGAAACTGGTCTCCTCCTTTGTATTCAGAATCCAATGAGCATTCAATTAACTTGAATCCGTTTTTTGAACAAGCTGCTGGCAGTATAACCTCCTTTAACAAGGTGACTGACATTATAGCACAAGAAAACCCGATGTACAATGATGTACTAAAATAGCTAGCTCAACTGAACTGAATGAATGAAACAATAGTCTATAATTATCTACTCACAGACAACCAGTATTGCACAATGGCAGCACTAACACACACTAACAGGCTCAACTGGCAGCTTTGGAAAGATATCTCAGTTATCACTAGAAAATGCTTTCCACTTCAATCCTTATCTGGATCCTAGATAAAGGTTGAAGTACAGTACCTATTGTCTTGCGGTTCTAAATAAATGACTTTGCGACTTTTGTTCACTATTTAAGATGGCATTTTAAAATAAAACAGGATAAATTCAGATTAAGTATTTTTGTATTATATCCTTATAATTTTAGGATTGTATGGAATTGAATGAAATTGATTAAACTACGGGAATTACTTGCCTAATAATAAAAAAAATTAGATATTAGTTTGGAAACATGATTGTAATCTTGAGTAAATGTTCCAAAATGTAAATATTTCAATACATTTTAAAGGAATTTAATTTCAAAAATACCCCCGCTGCAGTAAACCTGCAGACTAAGCAAATTTTCACTAAACTGGCTGGATTTCTACTAAAATATTCCCTGAAGAGGGTACCCACCTGCTGGCTGGTTACCAAGTAAACATGATCCTACAAAAAAGAACCTTATTTCTGGTGTGACATTATTAATATATACACAAATGTCCAAACTATGCTCTCAGATGAACTGAAACTTTGTAATTGTTTCTTTGAGTATTTACAAAACCATTTTGAAAATCTGTAAATTAGTCTTTTCAAATTTGGTTTTAGCTTCTAAATAATAGTTAAACAATTAATTTATCCCCATCCATTGCAAGCTCTGATATGTTATAAAGAACAAAAAAAGCACACAATCGTGTTTGAAACACTGCGTGTAAACTCCAGAATATATCGAATGGCATATTTTGCTTTTTTTCAATCAATAATTAAGTACTGCTTTGCTAACGTTTATATATTGTTATTTATTCTTTAAAAACACTACCAGTCATAGTCCTGAATGAAAATCCCTACAATACACAATAAGGGATCAAATAAGTTAGGTACCCAGCACCACCGTTTGAGCAAATCTTTAAAATAATCATGTTGTTATAATAATGTTAGAAAGATAATAATAAGGCTAATATAATCTTACTAATATTATAAATCTTAAAGTTTGTGAGTTTGTGTGTATGTTTGTGTGTGTGTGTGTGTTGCTCAATCACGCATAAACTTCTGGACGGATTGGGCTGAAATTTGGCATGATGATAGCTCACATTCCCGATTAACATTAAAGCATATTCTTATCTCAAAAACCCTTTCGGGCTCCGCCCCAGTGGCTCTGTAGTTCCCCATGTTAATCTTATGATTTTTCATATTTAAAAGGAATTAATGAATCTTAACAGCTGTTTGAATTAAACAAGTTGGTTCTGTTCTATGATGTTCAATAGCATAAAAGTTACAAGGATTACCAACAGGGTGCAGCACTATTATTTTTTTTTAATTTATGACAACAGCTAATTTGCAACCAAAAGGTGAGTGAGCGTAGCGAACGAACTTCAACCTGGAGGCGAGTTAGCGGAGCGAACGAGCTAACCTGAAGGCAAGTGAGCGCAGCGAACGAGCTCCAACCTAAAGGTGAGTGAGCGTAGCGAACGAACTTCAACCAGGACGAGAATGAGCCATGCGAATGCTTATGAAGTTAAACGGGGCGAAGCCCGCGGGTACAGCTAGTATGTAAATAAGTATGAAAACCTTTTACAGTATTAAAGAGTTCCTGGAACAACCTCTGTGATTAGTCTGTAACTTTAAATCTCTAAATACTTATATTATCGTCTGTTTTTGTTTTCTCTAATTTTGTTGAGCGGAGCGAGCGAAGCGAGCGAAGCTCTTATACGTCGACTTTTATGCATTTCGTAATACGCAAACTCCTCCTAGACGGCTGAATCAATCGTTTTCAAATTTTGCATGGTGATAAAGACCATATCGGTGAGTGCCAACATCTATATGGCGTTAAAAAAGTCTCTCAGGAATCCGTAGAAAAATGAAACTGAAAATCACATTTTCTTAACATTAGTCTTATGGGTTGCTAGGTAACCATGTTGGCTGAATTAAATAACAAGTAAAAAGTAAACAAAAGATTTGAAGTTTTGGCATGTGTTCATAATAAGCCAACTACCCACAGTATACTAGGAAATTACAAATACAGTACAAAAGGAAAAACATCACTTGTTAATATTGAGCAAAGATTATACTTAAGACTAGCTGTGTACCCGTTCTACGCACGGGGATCTTATAATATTCAGTTGAAACCTTCTTATATAACGAACAGCAGTTGGTTTGCATATTTTAAGATATGCTGGCCAAACTATTATACATAGCTTCATTTTATGTTGTTTTTTGTTGTTCCGGATCGGTATGACAATCAATAAAAGGTTAAATTACCTCTGTGTCTGCCGGTCGATCCTATAACGGTAGGCTTACTTTTATTTTTACTATCTGATCTCGTTTGCATGGCTCAATCACGTCCTGGTTGAAGTTCGTTCGCTACGCTCACTCACCTGTATGTTGGAGCTCGTTCGCTGCGCTCACTTTCCTTCAGGTTAGCTCGTTCGCTACGCTCACTTGCCTTCAGGTTAGCTCGTTCGCTACGCTCACTCGCCTCCAGGTTGCAAATTAGCTGTTGTCATAAATGTAAAAGAAATAATAGTGCTAGTGCTGCACCCTGTTGGTAATCCTTGTAACTTTAATGCTATTGAACATCACAGAACAGAACCAACTTGTTTAATTGAAACAGCTGTTAAGATTCAATAATTTCATTTCTCATAAGGTTAACATGGGCTTCCAGAAATTCCACGTCAAAAATCGACAAAAACTTGATTTTCAAGGGTTTACTGTTAAATATCTAACTGTCTCATATTCGATGAAATACGTCTAAAACCATCTCATATATGTATAGTATTTGGAAAATAAGTTTCAGGCGGGACAGTGCTATAGTTATTGAGGAGTAGTTGTAATAAAGTGCGTATTTTAGCGTTACCAAGAGAATGACAGATAGACAGACAGACAGACAGACAGACAGACAGACAGAAATTGAGATAAGGTTTGATTCGGTTTCTCTGACCTATGAAATGTAAAAATAACCAAAAAGTTCATTATTCTAAGCAATGTACAGACAAAACTCTAATTTTATTTATATAGATTACTCGATACATTGTAGTCAAGGGTAGCAGTGCGAAGTCTAGGATCTGTTTATGACGAATACATTAAGGTATCTGCAATCCTAAAATGCTATGGGAAGGGAAGGAAACAGGTCCGTGACGTAGGAAGTAGTGAAGGAAGTAGTAAAGGCAATCATAAAATGCTATGGGAATAGAGGGAAACAGGTCCGTGACGTAGGAAGTGGTATGAAGGAAGTAGTAAATGCGAGCAGTCCGGAGTGTGGGGACTGTTTATGACGATAATATTAGGGTATCTGCAATCCTAAAATGCTATGGGAAGGGAGGAAAACAGGTCCGCGACGTAGGAAGTGGTGAAGGAAGTAGTCAAGGCGAGTAGTCCGGAGTGCGGGAACTGTTTATGACGATTAGATTAAGGTATCTGCAATCTTTAAGTGCAATGGGAAGGGAGGGAAACAGGTCCGCGACGTAGGAAGTGGTGAAGGAAGTAGTCAAGGCGAGCTGTCCGGAGTGTTGGAACTATTATGACGATTAGATAAGGGTATGGGCAATCAAAAATGCTATGGGAAAGGGAGGGAAACAGGCCCGTGACGTAGGAAGTGGTGAAGGAAGTAGTCAGGGCGAGTAGTCCGGAGTGAGGGAACTGTTTATGGCGATTAGATAAGGGTATGGGCAATCCTAAAATGCTATGGGAAGGGAGGGAAAAAGGTCCGTGACGTAAGAAGTGGTGAAGGAAGTAGTCAAGGCGAGCTGTCTGGAGCGTGGGAACTGTTTATGATGATTAGATTAAGGTATTTGCAATCCTAAAATGCTATGGAAAGGGAGGAAAATAGGTCCGCGACGTAGGAAGTGGTGAAGGAAGTAGTCTAGGCGAGTTGTCCGGAGTGTTGGAAATGTTTATGACAATTAGATTAAGGTATCAGCAAACCTAAAATGCTACGGGAAGGGAGGAAAACAGGTCCGCGACGTAGGAAGTGATGAAGGAAGTAGTCAAGGTGAGCTGTCCGGAGTGTGGGAACTGTTTATGACGATTAGATTAAGGTATTTGCAATTCTAAAATGCTATGGAAAGGGAGGAAAATAGGTCCGCGACGTAGGAAGTGGTGAAGGAAGTAGTTTAGGCGAGTTGTCCGGAGTGTTGGAAATGTTTATGACAATTAGATTATGGTATCAGCAAACCTGAAATGCTACGGGAAGGGAGGAAAACAGGTCCGCAACGTAGGAAGTGATGAAGGAAGTAGTCAAGGTGAGCTGTCCGGAGTGTGGGAACTGTTTATGACGATTAGATAAAGGTATTTGCAATCCTAAAATGCTATGGGAAGGGAGGGAAACAGGTCCGCGACGTAGGAAGTGGTGAAGGAAGTAGTCAAGGCGAGTAGTCCGGAGTGTGGGAACTGTTTATGACGATTAGATTAAGGTATCTGCAATCTTTAAATGCAATGGAATGGAGGGAAACAGGTCCATGACGTAGGAAATTGTGTAGGATGTAGATGTGTGGATTTATGTATCTCCAATACTACGGTGCTTTCAGAGTGAACTAATGATTTTCCCCGAGCAAAGCTCGGTCCCCAGGTACTATAATCAAATGACGACACTAGCTTGAGGTTCGTGACGTATGAAGAGGTCAAGGAAGTAGTAAAGGTAAAGTAGTCTGGAGTGTGGAAACTGTTTATGACGATTAGATTAGGGTATCTGCAATCCTAAAATGCTATGGGAAGGGAGGAAAACAGGTCCGCGACGTAGGAAGTGGTGAAGGAAGTAGTCAAGGCGAGTAGTCCGGAGTGCGGGAACTGTTTATGACGATTAGATTAAGGTATCTGCAATCTTTAAGTGCAATGGGAAGGGAGGGAAACAGGTCCGCGACGTAGGAAGTGGTGAAGGAAGTAGTCAAGGCGAGCTGTCCGGAGTGTTGGAACTATTATGACGATTAGATAAGGGTATGGGCAATCAAAAATGCTATGGGAAAGGGAGGGAAACAGGCCCGTGACGTAGGAAGTGGTGAAGGAAGTAGTCAAAACGAGCTGTCAGGAGTGTGGGAACTGTTTATGACGATAAGATAAGGGTATCTGCAATCCTAAAATGCTATGGGAAGGGAGGAAAACAGGTCCGCGATGTGGGAAGTGGCGAAGGAAGTAGTAAAGGCGAGCTGTTCGGAGTGTGGGATCTGTTTATGACGATTAGATTCAGGTATCTGCAATCTTAAAATGCTATGGGAAGAGAGGGAAACAGATCCGCGACGTAGGAACAGGTGAAAGAATTAGTAAGGTGAGCAGTGTGGAGTGTGGGAACTGGAAACTGTTTGTAGCAGTTTTAATGTATCTGCAATGCTGAAATGCTATGAGAAGGGATGGAAGCATGCCCAAGACATAGGAAATTGTGAAAGAAGTAGTAAAGTCTAGCAGTACGGACAGTGGGGATGTTTGTTGCAATTAGATTAACGTATCTAAAATACTAAAATGCTATGGAAAGCGATGAATACAGGTCCACGACGTAAGTGGTGAAGGAAGTAGTAAAGGCTGGCAGTGCAGAGTGGGGGAACCGTTTGAGCAGATGGATAAGTGAATTTGTAATACTTAAATGCTATGAGAAAGGAAGGAAACAGGCCAATGACGTAGTAAATGGTGAAGGAAGTAGTAAGGCTAACAGCGCAGATTGTGGGAACTGTCTTTGGCAATTACATTAATGTATCTGCAATCCTAAAATGCTATGGGAAGAGAGGGAAACAGGTCCACGACGTAGGGTGTGGTGAAGGAAGTAGTAAATGTGAGCAGTGTTGAGTTTGGGAATGGATTAATGTATCTGCAATGCTAAAATGCTACGGGAAGAGACTGTAGACTGTAATATGTTAAAAATGATTACGAAGCACAAATAGATACATATTTTCGATACATGCAATCGTTTACAATCGAAATTTACAACTGAGTTGACAACAGCTGATTTTTACTCCATAGAGGCTAAAAACGATTTTTACTCCCTAAATATTAAAAATGCTACTTTAGACCCGCAGCGCATGCATGAAAAAATACTGTTTTTACTGCAGTAAGACAAAAACAATATAATATGAACCCTTGATGACTCCGCTCAATTTTGTGGATGCCTCTGCGAACGCCACCTAGTTAATCATTCATTTGTTTTATAGTCTACTAGCGTACCCGTCGCGCGTTGCTGCGATTTTACAGGAAGCTGTCGATTATATTCAATCTATTGCACATTGTGTTAATGTCAATAAAACATATTTATTACCTATGATCGTTCATTTTCAAGATGAGCTCGTTCGCATCGCTCAATCACGCCCTGGTTGAAGTTCCTTCGCTACGCTCACTCACCTTTAGGTTGGAGCTCGTTCGCTGCGCTCCCTTGCCTTCAGGTTAGCTCGTTCGCTACGCTATTTCGCCTCCAGGTTGAAGTTTGCTCGCTACGCTCACTCACCTTTTGGTTGCAAATTAGCTGTTGTCATAAATTAAGAAAAATATATAGTGCTGCAACCTGTTGGTAAACCTATTACCTTTTTTATTAAACATCGCAGAATCAAATTGTTTAGTTGAACCAGCTGTTAAGATTCTTTAATTCCATTTAAATATGAGTATTCATAAGGTTAACATGGGAAACTCCAGAGCCACTGGGGCAGAGCCCTTTTGACAGATCTTCACCAAACTTCACACAAACCATATTGAATAATATTAATAATGCCTGAAAGTTTCATTACAATCTGTCGAGCGGTTTCGGAGTCCATAAAGGACAAACAAACAAACATACATACAAACATACATTGGATTTTATATATATAGATTGACTCAATTGTGATTGTTAACCCTGTAGGCCTAGTTGAAAGGAATTTGTATTAATAATTCAACAGACTTTCCTAGCCACTCATACCTAACTCTGAATATTTAGACAATGCACATTGAAATTTTATGTTCTGCTCCAATGACAAAGTCAGTAGTTAATGCATATAAATGTCCATGATAATAAAAATTATTTGATTTGAATAACCATAAAAAACAATTCAATACTAAATTATATTTTGCTAAGCTCTTTGAAATAGTTTATAGAGCAATTGGGAAATTGTATGTTTCGGGGGTCAAAAAGGAGGAAAACCAATCTTTACTCCAAAACCCCCAAAAAATCTGTTCCCATTGCTCGATCGGTTCGCAAACTTGGTGAACTCATCCAAGTTTATCCCGTCTCCCGTCCTACATCTTCAAGCCAAATTTCATCAAAATCAGGCAGAAATACTCAAGTTATCGCGTTCACGGGCCTAGGTCTTACTGTGCCACCTACGGTGTAATAACTACTTTTCCCTATAGGGAAATTCGCTAATATAAGGGAGTATTATATGTTTAAAGTTTACGAAGTGATTATAGTTAATCAGTGGAACCGATTCTATTATTATTGTGTTACAATAATTGAACGGTATAATTGTTATAATTATAAAACACCCCCGCCGCAGCAAACCTGCAGACTAAGCGAATTTCCATTTGCCTTGATATTGGATTTACACTAAAATGTCTCTTTAAAAATATCACATTTATATTCTCTATTTTAATAACATTAGTTTAATGAGTACTTAGGTTTGCTACAACAGGGAGGGTAAAAAGGTGTTATTGTAAAATGTTAGTAGATTTAATATTAAATGAATGCAAATTTTCCAAATCTGATCAAAATATGATCATAAACAAGCAAACTACAACAGTTTACTCATTCTCCATAAGAATAACATGGGAATTTTAAATTTACAGTTTTTTGGAATTTTCTCCTTTACCATTAGGCGCATCACGCTTCAATATACTAAATTATTTGTTTTTTTAAGGTCTATAAAATGGTTAGGAAAGAAAAATGCTAAATTTTAAGTTTTTAGGGTCAAAAATGGGAAAAACCATTTTTGCCCCATAAAACCCCCATGAACCCTTGTTCCCATAGTCCGATCATGCTGGTTCGCGAACTCGTTCGAATAAATGTAGGTATACACGTTAACACGTTTGTAGCAAATTTCATCAAAATCGGATGATTTTTGCTCGAGTAATCGCGCTAACGGACAAATATATATATATATATATAAATAAAGATAAAACATTAATAAACTATAAACCCAATAAACCCAAAACACTACCAACTAAATATATATTAATAAACCCAAGTAAAATTATTTATTAAAATACTTACTGACTATAGTTTTGGCTCTAAGGCCATTTTCAAAAGAGACATATAATTTATGTATATGAATTTAAACAGATGGTGTTTTTGGTCTCTAGGGACCTCAAAACGAAAAACTAAATCGGTCCCGGGTCCTACCATGCTACGGTAATAGCTTATTCTCTAAATGGGAAATTCGCTAAAAACCATTCAAATTTCGAGTTTATCTCACCGTTTAGTTCCATCACATGAGATCGAGTACCACGTAGTTGGATTAAAAATCCTTCTTTTACTTGTTGCGTTACCTCTGGTATTTTCTTAAGTCCATCCATAGACTAACCAACACAAGTAGACTTCTCATCCCATTGTAAATTTTGAAGCTCGTTTTTCATGTCTAGTTCATGTACGCCACACTGGGCGCTAGTGTCGACGAAATTTTGTTTCTATTATTTTAGGGTTAATTTCTTGATTTGTGCTTTACTGTTTGGTTAAATAACTAGGGGACAATTTATTGTTTATGATTACATCGTATTATTTGGTTAAACGAGGTTTTAAATTACTATATTAACGGGAAACAAATTGTAAACAAAACACGACCTCTACATAAACCGTACAGAACTAACAATAAAATTGTCTTCAGCCGTTCCATTAAAATGAGAAATCTACTAAGGGAGTATGTTTGATCTATGGTCCATCCTTTGTTGTGGGAAATGATTAGGAAGAGTCTACATGCAACAAAATATTGCTGTGCACAGAAGATACTATAACAGCTGCTAGCTGACAAAGGGTGGGGAGGAATTCGAAGTTCCAGGAAACGATTAAAAAATTGCCCTGCTTTGCTTTTGACCATTCTTCTTATGCTTTTTTGCTTACAACTTACAACAAAACAAAAAACAGTTATTGTTGTTAGGTTATGGACGTGTAAACATTTGGTGTAATTTAAGTACAGATATTTATCAAAAATGTAATTTAACGAGTAAAAGTGCGACTATCTAGCTATTTTCAAGAAACATTAGATGCAATGTCAGCTAAAACTATTTGTGCTATACAAGATGGACCGGTCAACGCTCTTGCACTTAATAAAGACAATAACCAAGTTGTCATTGCCGGACGCAATGGTAAGCTTTAGTATTCCATTTTTCTATTGGATGAAATTTAAGAAACATGAATCACATATTTTCGATCTTAATACAATTTCCACGATTTCAAAAACATTTAAGTTACAGTAGTCCTTTCCAAAAACTGTCCTATTCTAACAAAACGAAAGTTTTAAGTTACCTAGGTCTAGCCTAGGCGCTACATACAATTTTAAATTATGCCTAAGTTAGGCCTATTATATTGTGTTGCCCTAAGTGAAAGGTGAGAGTGAAATTTCAGATTTGTGGTTGGACAGATCTTATAGCCCAAGTTACGAAACTTTCACCCTTTTTGGTTTTTACATAGGCCTAGGCCTAGCTGGACTCATAGATTATGGGTTCAATAACATGAAATGAAATGTCTTTATTGCTTGTAACATCATATAACATGCATTGCAATCGTCAAAATACTTAGATTATAATATAAGTAGCATATCATACAGTGCAAACCATGCAAAAACACTCAAACTTGAGTGTTGAGGTAAATAACACCAGGGTCAAAACATTATCTTGTGGTGTAGTAAATTCCCATAGGTGATGAAGACAGTATCTTGGACCAAAGTCTTCTGCTTGAACTATTCATGCACCTGTCAAGAATTTTTATTGACTCTCACCTAACTTTTACGACTAACTTAGGGTATATTATTATTTGAATAAGCTAGGCCTACCGTGTTTTGTCTTTATTTGTCTTGTATAATGTCAATAGGCCATACTTAAAAAAGAGAGATAGGCTAGGCTAAGTGTAGTTTTTTCGTCAACAACTCACAACTTAAGAATAATGATTACCGGTATATAATTACAAATTAAGAGCACTTCATTATTTAAGTCTTAACTCTTCCAGGGCTATGGACGGATAAGCTATATCCGTCAATCTTTGTTTACTTTCCAGGCTGAATATGGATATATCCGTCCCGAGAAATTTCTTTTCTGGGCTAAAGACGGATATATCCGTCCAAAAAACGAAATGATATACACAATGTTTATGATAGGGTAATAAACATCACACTGCATTATAAAAGGGTTATTTTGTTTTTGTGGTTGGCAATAATAATTGCCACAGCTGTTTCGGCTATCTTGCACCATAGAGTGTGCGTAAGTAAATATTGCTGTCACTTCACATATGGTTGTTAGTGATTGATGTTTACATTTTGTTTATTGTTGTGTTATTGAGCTAAAGTTACTAAATGCAAACGATCTGAAATTTGAAGATGTTATTGAGATGCTCAATTAAAAGTATGTCTGAGGGGTGTTATACTTGGCAGTGAAAATAATAGTATGTAATGTGATGGATATGATGAACCTAAAGAACAGTTTTTACGTAGTGGAAGTCTTGGTGGGGAATGGGATTGAGGACATGGGAGCGGAACTGAGTGGTTTAGATTTACTTCAGATACAGTTTATACACATACACATACATACATTACACAGATACATTTTACATAGGCCTACAGATACATTTTTATGGATAAATAATTTATAAATAAAAAATCTTTTTAAAACAAAACGTTTTCAAACGCACTAAAAAGTAGAAAATAATTTATAAATATGTGGAGAGTAGATACTTGTAAGATTTAAAACTAAAAACGTGGGCTGCATGCAATAGATAAGTTACAATTACCTTCACCTAACTTATTGAACTAATGTATTATTATCAATTGCATGCACCCCACGTTTTTAGTTTTAAATCTTACAAGTATCTATACTCTCCACATATTTATAGATAATTTTCTACTTTTTAGTGCGTTTAAAAATGTTTTGTTTTAAAAAGATTTTTTATTTATAAATTATTTTCTACTTTTTAGGTTTTAATGTGTGTGGATGTTAAATTTTTTTCAAGCATCTATATCAGATGAAGACAGAGGCATGTGGGAAATCTAAGGTTTATTTGAGTTTCTTTTCATATAATTATGTACCCTATTAGATTGAATGTATGGCCTACCTACTAACTACTAACTATAAATATATCAATCTATTTAATTTTTTGTTTAAATTAAAGAATAGGGACTAAATAAATAACAATTCATATTATTAACACCTTTATAACTGCAATCAGATTGTTTATCTTTATTTTGAAATGTTTGTTTCTATAAAGAATCTCTTGGGAGCATAACCTGTAGGCCTACATCTTAACCTCTGCTCTTCGAACTGTCAAATTTAAGTATTTACAGCTGAATAAAATTAATTGATATATTTACATTCTTTCAAAATGTAAACATGGAAAATTTGGAAGCCCATGGGTTGTAGCCCAAGGGAAATATGAAAATTAAATTATATAATATTGCATTGTCATCCATTTGTGAGCTATTTTTTAAATTTCAAGTCTCTAGCTCATCAGGAACATCGTGTAAAATTTATATCAAATTTTGTAGGAAAGCGAGCTAATAAAAACAAGCCCATGGGGCGTAGCCCAAGGGAAATATTAATATTAAATGATATAATATTGCATTGTCATCCATTTGTGGGCTATGTTTCAATAATAATAATAGGTTAATTACCTTGTATACGTCCTCAATCCAAGTCGTCTTTTATAATTATAATATATAATTATATTATAAAAGACGACTTGGATTGAGGACGTATACAAGGTAATTAACCTATTATTATTATTATCATTCAATCCAGGAGGCAAACATGGATAAACTATGTTTCAAGTTTCAAGTCTCTAGCTCATCGGGAAGTAGGCTATCAAAATTTGCAAGAAAGCGAGTTAATAAAAACAAGCCCATGGGGTGTAGCCCTAATGAAAATTTAATGATATAATATTGCATTGTCTTCCATATGTGAGCTATGTTTCAAGTCTCTAGCTAATCGGGAAAGTAGTATAAAATTGATTGCAAAATTTGTACCGGACAAGAAAGCGAGCTAATAAAAACGTTTTAAAAATAAAACAAGGGAAGCAAGGAATAGCCTAAGGTTGACGGATATATCCGACAGCCGCCCACAAGAATATTCAAGATTAATGGCAGTGTTCATATTTTGTGATTATCACTGAGGGCAGCAGACGGATATATCCGTCCACCTAGTGTTTTTTGTGGGCCAATGACGGATGTATCCATCAAATCAAATTTTATTTTCTTCATAACTTTTGTACAAAAATTAGTTCAGCCCTAAGGAAAATCTGTTCATGATCTATGAATTATTTCAAGTGAAATAAGTACAAAACACAACCACTTTAGTTTTTAATTTTTGGCAAAAAATAATTAAGCTTCAGCCCTTCACCAAAACCTATTGGTTTGTAAAACTAAGTACAGCTAAGCTGTAATGAAATAGGTTATTTATGCTAAATTTTATTTTTGTTTCAGTTTTCAAAGTATTCACCATTGAAGAGAATGAATTTGTTGAAGCTATAAACCTGAGGGTTGGAAAAAACCTTAACTTAAATTTTTCTTGCAATGATGTGGCTTGGAGTTCCCATGAAGGTAAGGTTGAATTGTATTATGTTAGAAATTAAGATATTGCTTACGTTTTTATGTGTTCTTGCAGGGTTCAGATTACGCAAATCGTCTCCAACTAGGCTTCATTCTGTGAAGTGTTATTTTAACTCAAAAACACCTGGAATATGGGTACCTACTTATATTATGTAGCCTACTTATTAAGTTATTAATTACTATAATGCTCCATCTGTGGGCATACTAACATGATGAATTTTATGGTAAGGTAACTAGACAAAATGAAAGAGCTCAATATACCTGGTAAGGTAACTAGACAAAATTAAAGAGCTCAATATAGCATAGCCTATTTGGACATATAACTTCTAATTGTCACTCTCTGTTGGAATAATCAAGGTAACAACTGATTAAGATATAAACTTATTAAACTTTGTAAGTATATTTCAATTGGTGTCCATTTCCAGACCACATCCTGGCGACGGCAGCCACTAACGGAGCCGTGGTGGTGTGGAGTCTCATCAGAACGTCTCGGTGTAAGCAAGATCATGTGTTTCTGGACCACAAACGCACGGTCAACAAGGTCAGTTTCCACACAGTGGAGCCGTTCTATCTTATCTCTGGGTCTCAGGATGGAACCATGAAAACCTTCGACCTCCGCACCAAGGAAGCAACTAGGACGTTCTTTAGGTAGGGAAACATCTTAGTTACCTTGTAAATAAGGATTTGAAATGTTTCAAAAATATTTTTTGTAAATTTTATCTTGTCATAATCTTGAGGCCTTGATTTATGAAGCAAATTTGTTGTTAAAATTGAATAGGCGATAGACCTTTCATTATTTCAGTGATCTAGGCTAACTGGAGGTTTTTTAGCAAATAAATTAATGAGATCTCAATTATGTTACACCTACCTACTTTCAGAGAAGTAATCAGCTGAAACTGTTGTTTAAAATACAGCTACCTAACATAATTGGCGATTCTTTTAAATTGATTTGATATAATGATCTCAATAATGAGAATCAAATTTGATAGGTAGGCAGTTTGCTACATGTATTACAAGAGCTGAAATTTATCTAGGCCTTCCGTAGTTTTTGAGAACGAATTAATACCGATACTGGTAATCTACATGTAAGTTATTATGGAATAAAAGTGTGTTTGTTAATTGAAAATGAAAATTTTTAAGTCAGGATGGAAAGTTTGTTAACAGTAATAAACAATTAGGCATAGAACTAAATAGGCCTATCCTTTAATAAATTGTGTTTGATGATCCTTTAAATTTCTATGTTGCCTTGGCAAAATCATTTTTTAACTTAAAAAAATCCCAAAATGTTACTGTAAACCTCAAAATGTATAATATGTTGTTAGTTTAGCCTATAACCTCCCTTATTTTGTAACCCTAACAGCAACACAGAGAGTGTGAGGGACGTACAATTCTCACCTCACGCGCCTCACATGTTTGCCTCGGTGTCCGAGAATGGCACGGTGCAGCAGTGGGACCTGCGCCGGCCAGACAAATGTCACCAGCAGTTCACGGCGCACAGTGGCCCGGTGTTTGCTTGTGACTGGCACCCAGAACATCCCTGGCTGGCAACGGCTTCTCGCGACAAGACCATCAAGGTAATTTCAAAAGTGCTTACTGTGTGTGCTTTGGGAAAGTGGACTTTTTCTCCATTTCGGTTGTTAGAGTAATAATCCCTATGAATTGTTTGAAAATATCTTTAATTGTATTGCCTGATACATTCTATTTTATGATGTAACACCACTTAGCTTATCAACATGATATATCCTACTACTCTTACTAGGCTATCTAATGTAATGTTGACCTTTAGTTTCCTTTTATAAATTATCGCATCAGCCAAAACTATGGTTCTGCTAAAACTTCACTTCAATAAAATATAGTATTAAAATAGCTTATTTCCCTAAATGGAAAATTTGCTAAAACTTATATACCCATACTCATCTGAGAGATTTACATAAATGTATTAATTATTTTGCCTCCTGAACTGTTATTCAAAGTACTATCTAGGTTACATACCTTATACAGTCAAAACAGTTCTGAATTCAGTCACTAAAGGGCGATGCGCATTTCAGAGCTTTTAAGCTCTATCTTCAGGTCCGTGGATACATTTATCAATTCATCTTGTAGATTCGTCAACATTTTTAAACATTAAAAACACATAACACTAACACATAATTCATTACATTTATACAGGTACATGTGCCGGCCGGCTATAGATCCCGACTCCCGGAAACAATATTCCCGACTAACTATAGTCGGGATCTATAGCCGGCCGGCACATGTACCTGTATAAATGTAATGAATTATGTGTTAGTGTTATGTGTTTTTAATGTTTAAAAATGTTGACGAATCTACAAGATGATTGATAAATGTATCCACGGACCTGAAGATAGAGCTTAAAAGCTCTGAAATGCGCATCGCCCTTTAGTGACTGAATTCAGAACTGTTTTGACTGTATAAGGTATGTAACCTAGATAATACTTTAAATAAATGGTAGGTAAATAAAAAAAGTTGTGATTTTGTTGCTAAAGTTGGTTTTCCAAATAACGAGGTTTAATATTCTTGTCTAATGTACTAGGTGTGGGACATGACGAATAAGCCGACCTTGGAACACACAATCAATACAATCGCTTCAGTGGGCAGAGTCAAGTGGCGGCCGCAGCGCAAATACCACTTGGCCTCAGTGGCGTTGGTAGTGGACAGTAGTGTCAACGTGTGGGACGTCCGAAGGCCTTACATACCCTTTGCAGCGTTCAATGAACATAATGACATTGCTACTGGCATTGCATGGCGTGGTGACCCCCACGTGCTGCTTACTACGGGCCGGGTAAGATAGACGAGAAATGAAATGAAATATTCCTTTATTGTCACAATACATTTCAAGTTTTTCAGCAATGCTGATGAAACAGGTGACATTGTCCATTATTAAAACTAGATTTACAATTCATTCCTATAAATTAAATAAATGTAATAGAAAAATGTTTAACTGTTATTTAAATATTCAGAGACAGATTCAAACTGTTTTTGTAAGAGATACATTCTAAACTCGCTTTTGAATTTTGATATACTGGTAATTTGTCTGAATTTGGTAGGTAGACTGTTGTAAAGCCTGAGACTCATATAAAATGGTGATCTTTCATACAGACAGAGGCGATGTCTTGGATATTTCAAATTATTTTTAAAACGAGTAGGATATTGATGAATGAATTGATTGTTGTCATATGATTGGTAGTTACTTTTTAAAGAAACCATCATTTTAAATATATATAGAGAAGGCATTGTTAATATGTCGTATTTTTTAAAAATAGGTTTAAATGATGCTCTTTTTGATGCAAAAGATAGGATTCTTAAATACTTCTTTTGTTTTTTAAAAACTGTGTCGGCATATGAAGTTGAGCCCCATAGTTCAATTCCATACTGCATGATGGAATAAAACATTGCATAATATACAGTAAGTTTAGTTTTCAGATCAATTATATTCCTTAAAACATACATTTGAGAACAGGCTGTATTCAGCCTCTTTAGTATCATGTCTATGTGTGGTTTCCAGGTTAAATTTGTATCAATAATTAAGCCTAAGAACTTTGTATCTTCAACGAATGGTAAAGTATCGCTTTGGTAGCGTAATTCAAAATTTTGATTCTCTCTATTTTGGATTGTTTGAAATAACATAACCTGTGTTTTAGAACTATTGAGTTGAAGCCCATTTACTGTAAACCAACTG
The DNA here is from genome assembly GCF_028750875.1 of Macrosteles quadrilineatus. Lineage (NCBI taxonomy): Eukaryota > Metazoa > Arthropoda > Insecta > Hemiptera > Cicadellidae > Macrosteles > Macrosteles quadrilineatus. The sequence goes on along the minus strand of NW_026542602.1, from coordinate 102,404,630 downwards.
GACAAATCTATGATTGAGCGGTTGAGTTCTAATTTTAGATTGGGTATATCTTTTGCTTTAACTATGGATGTAGTGTCATCTGCATATAATATGAGGCTAGAAGATACATTTTGAGGTACATCATTCATAAAAATTAAAAATAGTAAAGGACCCAATATCGAACCTTGTGGGACACCACATTTAACTTTGTGCCAATTCGAGATAAACTTTTTGCCATTTTTTATAACTGATGTTCTTTGTTTCCTGTTAGTTAAATAAGAATCAATCCAAGACAAAGCCATGCCAGAAAATGAATAATGTCGAAGTTTGCTCATTAAAATGTCATAATCCACACAATCAAACGCCCTGGATAGATCACAGAACACCGCCGCAGTACTCTGCGATCCATCCAGGCCAGCCGATACTTGATTTATGAACTCTGAGACAGCCATTGTTGTGTTTCTTCCAGATCTAAACCCAAATTGTTTTTCTGTGAATAAGAAATTATTTTCAAAATATGAATAAATTTGGTTGTATGCAAGTTTTTCAAAAACCTTTGATAAACATGGTAAAATGGATACTGGACGATAGTTTTCAGGATTTCCCGGTGAACCTTTTTTATACAGTGGTTTTAGTTCTGCATTTTTCAGTTGATGTGGAAAAATTCCTTCATCAAAGCATTGATTAATTATCAGACAAAGTGGTTGTGCAATAAAATTAGTTACATTCTTAACTATTTCGATAGGAATCTCATCCCATCCAACAGATTTTTTGTTTTTAAATTTTTTAATAGTTTTTTTAACATCTGACACTGTTATATCTCTGAATAATTGAAAATTTATATCTGAATTAATATAAATTTTATTTGTTAACTCAGTTGCTGTAAGGATACAGGAGTTATTATCTTTGGACACATTAGCAAATTTTTCATTAAAGAGGTTAGCAATGGTTTGACCATCTTTTACCTGTTGATCTTCTACATACACATCCGGGAAGTCTACATTTTTGGCATTTAATACTCCAAGCTCAGACTTCACAACACTCCACACCGCTTTACTTTTGTTATCAGCGCTCGATATTATCTTACAGTTAAACAATTTCCTAGCTTTATCACAAACAGCTTTAAATATTTTCCTGTAGTTTCGGTAATACTTTTGAAAATTAATGTCCTGGTTAGTTTTGGCAATAATACTCAATTGTCTTTTTTTGTTGCTAGATACTTTAATTCCTTTGGTTACCCAGCTTTTTTTAAATTTGTCTTTTTGTAATTTTTTTGAGAAAAACTTTAGTGGAAAACAGTGGTCAAAACTAACTAAAAAGTCATGCATGAAACTATCAAAATTTGTCTGAGCGTCTTTTACAAGTGATAAGTTCCAGTTAATTTCTGAAATACATTTATAAAATAAAGCCTTATTTGTTTGTGAAAACAACCTTCTTTTGCAACCTGTCTTTTCATCCAACAATTTATTTCTTGGAATTTCAATAAATAGTGCCCTATGGTCTGAAAAACCTAATTCAAGATTCATTTTGGACCTCATTATCTATCCTAATACGAGAGATTATTATATTTAAGATGTAAAAGACATTGAGACATTTGGCATTAAATGTAACGTTTAATCAAAAGTTTTGAAGATTTGTAATAAAATAAGTTGTAGGCAAAGAAAAAATATTAATCATCTTTTCTATGAACTGTCTGTCAAAGCTTTTTACTGGATTGATAACTCAATCCTTCAGCTCAAGCTGAGTGATTATGGATCAGTGCAAGTTGTCTATCTCATTGCTGATTATAATACAGCTTCGATAAAAAATAATAGATCTTTGAAAATGCTTTCTTCTCTTTAAAATGTAGTTGACGACATGGAAAGTTGATTCTTGAAGAAAAGATTAAAACTTACTCTTGCTATTACTCCCATGGCCATCAATACCCAAGGTGGTATTTGGCTTCACCAACTAAATGCCTCCGTTTCTTCCGATCTTCAGCATCTTCCTCCATGAATCTTATCTTCCTGATATTTTTGGACACTTCATCTTTCCACCTCATTTTGGGACGCCCAGGAGGTCTTCTTCCAACAGGGTTCTCTTTCCAAACTTTCTTTATTAATGCATCATCTTCTCTCCTTATCAGCCATCTTATTCGTCGACTTTTTGCTTCCGCCACAGCATCTGGTGCTTTATAAAGGTCTCTAATTTCTCTGTTATGTTTGATCCTCCATTCACCATTTTCCCTTGTTGGTCCAAAAACCTTAGTACTTTATTTTCAAAGGTGATGAGTTTTTTTAGATTTATTTTTAGATTAAAACTTAGGTACTCTTAAATAAACAAAAGCAAATTTACTCTTAAGAAAAATATCTCCCACGGTCAAGCCAAAACCCTGAATAACCCTCTGTAGTAACGGAACATCATCATTGTCTTCCACGATTAAATTATTATCTTAAAAATTAAATTAAATTGTCTTGTTCTTTGAAAGAGATATTTTAAATGTTGTATCCGAACAATGTGGAAGACTTCAGGTAAGATTTAAAAATTGAACTGTCATTTATATTTCAATACATTTTAGTAAGATCTAATACTGTTGTTTGACGTAACAGGACAGCACACTGTACCAACATGTGTTCAAAGACGCAGTCCGACCAGCAGAGAAGGCCAATCCAGCTGGGATATCCTTCAACAGCATAGGAGACCTGGCGGTCGCCTGCAAGTCCAGCGTGGTTAACAACAAGACTAACAAAGTGTCCAGTTTACTCAGGTCAGTCCACAGTGGCTTCGGATTTTCAAATATTTGTTACTATTCTGGGTGTCCTACAGACAGGGTTATTCTATGTGGATTTTGAAAACTGAGAAAATTTCTAAAAAGGAGCGCCCAAATTATCCAATAGTACTACAAAATTGTAAGAATTGTAAAAATTAGTTGAGTACGATATTGGATAACCCATGATGCCCATGATTGCGAGACGATTAAGACGTCTGGTTTAAAGAGTTTTGAAAATCTAAAATAAGTTTTATAATTGATTAAAAACTAAGTAAATAATAATGTTGTATTTGATACTATTTTGTATTGTATTTGAATTTTTTTAAATTAGTTTTGAGATACCCCCTCAACTAAAACCCTGAGTGTCCGACTATAACACTTCTTAAATTTTAGTTAACTTAGGCTCTTGAAACGCTTTATATACAGTACCCAAGCAGTTACTAACTAGCTAGTTTTATCTTTTCAATTAAAAATTTTAACCTGAAAATTTTAAATTTAATTTTAGTTTTCATGGCTTATTTATTAGTTAGAATTTGCAATTTGTCAGACGAGCACCAGTGACAAGTGAAGACTTCTGCCAGGCTAACAGTTGGCTGCATTGGTACAACAAACGGCACAACAATGAGGTCAAGTGGCTGCTGGGCTGTGCGCAGGGCTACCAACTGAGTGGCAAACCTCTAGCTGAGCTGTGTGACCACAATGCCAACGTCGCTCGTCAGTTTGGCCGTTTTAGTGTGAGTCATACCTGCGTCTTTTTAAGATTTACCGTCAAAGATATAGATTAGACCCAGGTGTCAATACACAACTTTGTGATGCTGTATTTTTTAAATGATAATTACAATGATTGTGAATTTTTGAATTTCACTGGTGAAAGCTGATTTTAGTGCACTTTTAGCGAATTTCCCATGTAGGGAATAAGCTATTACCGTAGAGGAATAGTAAGACGTAGACTCAGGACCAATCTACTTTAATGTTTTAAAGTCCAGAGAGGCCAAAAACGCCATCAGTTCAATATCTTAACTTATATGTGTCCGTTAGCACGATAACTCAAACACAAATCATTCGATCTTGATAAAATATTGTACAAACTTGTAAACCTACATTTATTCTAACAAATTAGTGAACCAACATGATCGAACTAAATGAGAACAGTAGTTTATGTAAAGTTTTATTGGGTTGAAATTGTTTTTCCCAATTGTTTACCTTAAAAACATATAACTTAATTTTGCAATTTCTTTCTACACTATTTTGTAGAGTTTGATAAAACAAATAATTAAATATATTCAATTAGTTTGGTAAATGGTTTTGTTGAGTTGTTTGATATTAAAAATCATTAGTATCAAAATTTAAGCTTAACATACTTTTCAGGTGAGCCTAGTTTGGAGCATGATCAAGACACTGTACATGCCTCGTACAAGCGATTACCAACTGCAGACTCCCTTAAGAGAGGAGCAGAATGTGAGAGATAGTGGTGGAGGGGAGGAGGAGGGGCATGATAGTGGAGGGGGAACTACCAGTGTGGACGATGTCAATGAACCAGACAGGTCTGTATAAGATAAGTTGTAACAATACAAATTATGAGTCTAAAAATGAATAAATTTAGAATTTTGACAATGAATATAGGCCTAATTAACATAATCAGTTTGTCCAAAGACCAGGAATACTGAGAGTTATGCGTGAATTTATGAAATTTGTTCTCAGGAAAACCTTACTTTAGTGCCTGGATGAATTTAGAAGGGGTTAACACGCAGCGACGGACTGCATTTGGTTGCGTAAATGCTGATGAAACTCTGTTAGAGCATGAAAAACGGACTGTGAAAATATCGTTAATATAGTCTGTGGCCACAGTAAAGTCGTGAACATCAACTACAGTCTTGGCAAAATCATGAATACCTTCTGCTACTGCAAATCCTGAAAATCTTTGGCATCACAGTGACATCGTAGTTGCGTTGCTCACTATCGCGGTAAGACTGTGAATATGGTCTGCGATTGTCATTTCATTTTTCATTCGTACATCTTTGCAAACACTTTCTTTGATTACAGAATTAGAAATGAAAGATACTCAACTCAACTCAACACTGAACTTGGTCCATAATTTTTGGCCCAAACCGACCCTTGGGGCCAAGTGTTGGTCTGACCATACCCAAAAATATCAGGGACCTGTAGACCCCTATAAAAAGGTACACTAACTGGAAATCACAACCTCAAAATTGTGGTTTTACTTCTGGGAATACCGAGAAAATGTGTGAATTCTTTTCCAGGATCTGATATCTCCTGGTTCTTTTATAACTTTGGCAAAACGTAAATGACTTAATTGGGGAGCAAGGTGGTCTAGTGGTAGAATGTGGGGCTTTGGCCATAGGTTCTGGGTTCAAATCCCCTCAATCACCAATGAAGTTTAGGCCTATCCTGTGAACAGTTCCAGGCTAGAGTGAGCGTGCTGGGATATGAACAAAGTTGGGTTTTAATAAAACATACAATAAATAAAGCTATGGAGCTAGACAAATTAGCTCCTTTTTCTTGTATAGTCCATTATTAATTATCAATTATTTAAGATATGGGGACACCACTATGTGCACATTTTAACCCAAATATGAAATAAGGATGAGTGTAGGATGGTTACTGTCGATAACAAATAAATAGTGTAGGCCTACAATTATAAGATCCCTTAAATAGTTTTTTTTCGTATTAGCTTCTTGATTTGATATAAACTTCTTGAGATTTTTTGAGTTTAAATTTTGTTTGAACTATACCTAGTAACTGACAGTTGTTTGTTTTTTATTTTAGCGAAGATATAAAGGACAAGAAGACTCGCAAGTTGCGGCTTGAAGACTTAAAACCCAATTCCCATTCTTTGGGCGATTTCTTCTTCGGTGATGGGGAAATGGACCCATTGAGCATGGACTTTGAGCGAGGAAACAACATCGGACTGACCGTGGACTCTGTTGTGACGGATTGGACGTTGCCTATCGAGGCATTTCCCCTCCGTCACGAGATAAAGGATCGGTCGCCTCCGCCAGAACAGTTCCCTAACAGTGAGTCACCGGAGCCTGTGGAAGGTATGGACGTTGATATACATAACTTTAAAATGGACGTATGGTTTATCTGTACTTCGTAGTGTAAAGGGAGGATAATGGAAAATGTTGGGAACACTCGATTAATGATTCTATTTTTCAGTGTAAAGCCAAGTGTAAGGCTAGGAATTATTTTGAAGAGGTTAAATAAGCGTACCTGGAAAATTACTAGTGGCTAATAGTTTTTCACTTCAATCTACTCTTAGAAGACGTCCTATAATAGGACAAAAGATCATTGTAGTTTTCTGTGTTCTGTGATATTTTATTCTTGTATCCATCCATTACATTAGTCCCTGGGCTCTAATTACTTTAATGACTTCATGATTAAATAGCAGTTAATTGGTTTGCACAATTCAGTACCACTGCAAATTTATACTTTAATTTCCCATTGCATTTTCTGATTTTCTCTTTTTCTCAGATCATTCGGTTACTTCCTAACATTTACCCCTCCAGTTCCATAAATTTTCAATATCTGTACAAATAATCTATTGGCACAAAGTTTAACGTGGTAATGGTACACAGTGTAAGGTATAGTAAGACTACTTTAACCTTTCTGCTGAAGGGATTTACTATTTTCCTTGTTTAAAATAGTAATAGTGCACGTACAGTCTTAATGATTGGTATTTAGAGGAGTGTTTAGATCAATTTTGTGTAAAGTCTTGTTCATTTCCTCCTTTGATTTGTGTAGTATTAACTATCCCTCAGAGTTAATACAGCTTGGAGAAAAGTTTTGTGTAGGCCTAAACTTTAAAATTCATCCATCAACTACTTTTTAAATAACTTTTTGCATGAATACACTTTTTGTATCTATTTTTGTTTTTAAATTTTATTTGTGGTGTAGGTTTTTAACTTAGTGTTATCTATTGTTTCTGTAGTTTTCCTAACTGTTGTTGCTTGCTTTTGCACTCTTGATAATGAGGCTTGTGAAATGATTTCAAATCAAGAATATGTTTTTTCTCAATAGAACCTTTATAACTGTAAATGTTATCCAAATTATCTATTTTTGTCATTTTAAACAATAACAAATGTAATATATTATAATTAAATTATCAGGTCCATATATTTCTGACAAGGAAATCAATTCATGATTGCCAGAATGTCAAAAATGCTCACATTTCAAATACACGGTTAAATAACATTTTAAAATTTGTATGGGTTTTACAATTTTTTAAAGTAAGTAGAGTTCAATTAAAATACTATAACCATTTCAGACCTCAAGTAAGTCATTGTTTTTTTTAGTAAATAATTCTTACTCTATTCTTTAAATGGCAATTAATAAATTTAATTAATTATAGTAATTAAATTTTTCTCTCATTTTGTTATCGTTTGATGTTATCGGTGAATCAGGTATTCAGCCACAATTTTGACATTTATAAAAGATACTTTTGCAAAACCTGTAAAATAACTACTAAACTTAATTTGCCACTCAACTTCAATTTGCAACTTCAAACTTGCTTCAACTAATTCATGTCAATTTGTATTTGTATACTCAAGTTCCCTAACTTTGGTAACTTTGGTAACTTTGGATTTTTAATCCATAGACAATTTTTTTATCAGATCTATGTCAGCATTTTTGACATATATACAAGGACTGCCCAGAAAGTAACAGATGTTTTGCAATTGCGCCGCTAGAGGCAGTGCTATTGCTGCCATCTTTGCTTTAGAGCGTTCCCACATTCAGTATAGATCTAGCTAGTATAGAATAAGCACAGAAAACATACTACTATAACCCAGAATGCCAACCGCATGGTAAAAAGCATTAAGTGTTTTGAGAGAGCCTTGCCTGTCAATCGTAGGCAGCGCCACCAGCGTTGCCATGCACTCAGCATAGCAACGCTGGTGGCGCTGCCTACCAATTGACAGGTAAAGCTCTCTCAAAACACTTAATGCTTTTTACCACGCGGTTGGCATTCTGGGTTATAGTAGTATGTTTTCTGTGGTATAAGAGATATCTTATACTTTGTGTTTGCAGTGGAATTTTAAAATTAACGATGTCATTGCAAATCCTGCCAGTTGTGAGGTATGCTCTGTGATAAGTTTTTGTTGGTGAAAAATTTAAAACAAATTGAAATAAATTGCCAGATATGTGATGTTTATGGCAAAGGAGTGATAGTAGACAATAGAGCATTCCTAGTAATTAAAAGATATCTGATTTCTGGATAAGGTTTGGTGAGAAAGGGCTTATTGCCTGGGAATAGGTGTGAGAAAGGATAGGATAAGCAGGCTTACCCTAAGAAATGTAGGCATCCCACTTCATTCTCTACAGAACACTGAAGAAAACACAAAACAAAATAAACACTGGATATTTCGAGGCCACTTATTCATTTGTAAATTCATAGTGTGCTGGCAACACTGCTTCGTGCTTCCTTACCAGTGAAAAACCCCAAATATCTAATGTGACTCTCCATGTTGAGAAAGGGGCCAGTGGCCTCGAAATATCCAGTGTTTATTTTGTTTTGTGATTTCTTTTGTGTTCTGTAGTGAATGAAGTGGGATGCCTACATTTCTTCAGGAAAGCCTGCTTATCCTATCCTTTCTCATACCTGACTTCTGGATAAATGTTCCCGATCAGTACCACAGCGTTAGGCCTAGTCTAGAGGCTGTTGTACTGGTCGGGTAAGTCAACAACTGAGTGTAGGAACCCTCTGATACTATGATGGGGACAAAAACACCACCCAAGCGGCGCTAACGTGAAACGTCTGTTACTTTCTGGTCAGCCCTCGTACAATAGCCAGTTGCACTTGTTATGTAATCTTTAGCACACATTTTCACTTTTCAGGAAGTCTGTGGAAAAACTGCTTAATAAGACGATCTTCTCTATCAGGTACTTTTGTATGTTTTCTTTTTCTCTTGTAAGTGGAAAGCTTCTCTTAACTAATTTTCTTGTTTTCTTCATCTATTTGACAATAGATAAGTTTTGTAAATATGTACATAGTTTGTTGATATTGTTAATGTTTGTTACAATTTAATGGTGTTAGGTGTTAAGTAATAAATTTGAATATAGTTCGGCCGCTTAGAAAGCGACCTCCTCTAGCATTGGTTTAGCATTAGCGCACAGGTCGCTTTCTAAGCGGCCGAACTATAGTAGTGTGATCCATTTGTTTATTTCTTACTCAGCTGATAACTGAAATAAGATTATCGTAACAATTTAATTTGCTGCATTACATTACAGTTAACTCTCTTGTCCAGTTTACTCAACCAATCTGTAATGTATTTTCATTTTTACATTAAGGGCTTAAGCAGTGCAAAGTCTGAATTCTAAAATGTAATTCAACAATAATAAGTCAATGTCCTTGCATGGCAGTAAAACCATGTGAATACCTTGATGACAGTGCAAGAAGCAATATCATTAGGTATTGGCTTGTAGAGTTAATAAATAATAGGCAAAAGTAAAATTCTTATTGCCCTTCTTAAGAATGGCTAGATGTGGTTTAGATCGGTAATCATTTGTGTTCAAGCTTTGTAATCACAGTACGGATGTTACTGCAAATCGTTTTAATGTTTTATTTTGCTCTTATTATTGGCTTTATTAGATTTCTATGAACTGGCATAATTCACTTGCCACAGATATTATAAATAACTTATGTCTAAAACGAGTGACCCATAGTGCATAGTCAATGAAATAGTAATTTATTCAGTGTTCCAAGTATTGTGATTTTGACAAAGTCATCATCATAGAAAAAGAATGTACAGTAAAACTAATTAATTTTATGTTAAACTTAAGAAAACAGCATTGACAATGTCTATTTTAATACTTGTATTTTTGTATTACTTAATATTAATAATCAAAAATACAGATCTTAAATCTTGAATAAAAGTATCATAATAAACTCCAAAATTCCAAATGGTAATTTAATTTTGAAGCTGCCAGCTATTACAAATCAATATATGCTCAACAATTATCATATCATTTTATCTTTCGGTATAGGCAATATTTTACAGCAATAAAAAAACGCAGATAACAAAACACTAAACCAAACAGCAATCTTCAAAGGTATAACATATTTATTAAACATAAATATATGATTGAAACCCCCAACCTTATCTTATTATGAAGCCATACCGTTTACAAAAATAACTGTTTTATTCGATAACGTTCTTCAGCAATGAAACTTCATAAAATTTAACAAATTTTGTTATTTGATTATATTTTTTTTAAAATCATGACATCAAACCCATTTGTGTGTTCATCATAGCAGACCAATGCACTCATGGAACAAAATAGTTATTATCTTATGCCTGGATCTAAGTGTAAATTATATTTTTTATGTACCTAATTGGATACAAATTCATCAAAACAACTGGAAATTAATTTACATGCAGGTTTGCTACTACAGGGGTATTTAATCTATTGGGGTTAAGCAAGTGTATAAACCTTATAGGTTACTTTGGTGAGTCAGTGGCTCAGTCGGTAGCGCCACAGACTTAGGGCCCGAGGCAGCAATGTTGTGGGTTCAGATCCTGGTACCTGTCATATTTTTTTTATCAGTACAGTTCACCTTGTACTGTACCGGATCACCCCTTACTTTGCTGGATATGTTCCACACACAGGTTCATAGCCTACGTGAGCGGCTAAATGCAAGGTTAAAATCAAACCACCAACCTTACAAATAAATTTGTTAAGATCATACAGCTTCAATGAATAACTATGTAGTAAACTATTGTTCAATAATGTATTGTATATTTGATCATCTTTACCAATATTTTATGCTGGTAATAACATCAGTTTTTTCACACCTCTAGTGTGATGTTTTGCACATCTCTATGTGCTTTCTACGCTTTTGCAATCTGAATAATGGAAATGAGCTTCAATTGTATTTATTGGCGAGCTTTAACAAACATGATCTTTGTTGAAATATGTGTTTAAGAATGAGATAAAAACGCAAGTACATATAAATGGAATTGCGATTTACTTCCACTTAACTCTTTACCAATCATGAAATTCCTTGGTAGCGACAGACTTTTAGCTGGCTATGAATGCAAGGTGAGAGTAGACTGGAGTGGGTCGACCTGTGTAGCTTTTTTACTGACTCGTATTGAGTACAAGCTTTGTCCAGATCATTGCAAAAGCCCAATGATTAACCCTCCGAGTGTCATGCGTCGCTGCAGCGACGCGTAACGCACTTTGTATAGTGTCGTGCGTCGCTGCAGCGACTCGCGAACACTGTTTACGGCGAAGGCTCTATGACTAACTGAATCGGACTGTACTGGATTGAGTTAGGTATCGTTCTGTCCGTAATATTCTAAGCTTTCTGCAGAGGTCTGTCTCTAAGCACTATTCATTTTAGTTCCGAAAATATTGTAGCAGACAGCTGACTGAGCTGACGTGCGTGTATTTGTAAACAGCTAGGTTACCCTCGGACCGATGACTGATGTGTTTTATTACGTTTATCATTGTTTTAGTGTTAAAAATCAAAAGTAGTGATATACGTGGTGCATTATAAGAAGATTTAAGTGGTTTTGAAGTGCTGGTTGATGATCCTGAAGAAGTAGGTAGTAATATTGATGTAAATTATCAGCCAGATTCCTAGCTATGGTTGGGCTATGCATTCTTAGCTAAACGCTATGTACTGAAATCTGTTTTTTGCCCATAACTTTTTTATTTGCAAATCTACTTCCTTATATTATTATAGATTTGTAATCCTCATAAAATTTAGAACAAAGTGGCTATTTTCAAATATTTATAGGCCTATAATTTATACAATTTCATTGAGCGCAAACTTATTTTTTTTTGAAAATTTTCGAAATTATACATTTTTTTACCTAAAAATTTTTTTTTTTTTTAAATCTTCCTTATGTTTTATATATAATATTGAAGCCCAAGATTTTCCAAACAAAATGGTATATAGAACAGTATAATTAACATTGTTTTTAAGCTTCTCAGATCAGTTTTAATAAAACCTTGCAAATGAGCAAAAAATAGGCTGACATTAAGGCCAAAACACGTGACACTCGGAGGGTTAAAGACAGCAGGCAATTTACATTTCTCAGGATCAAACTGGGGACCTATTAGGCCAGTACTATAACCACCCAGCTACCCATTTCCATCGGATAAAAGTTTAAATAGTTCACTTAACATTTTGTCCTGGACTAATCCCGATTTGGTTGATGGTTGGTCCAATAAAAAATCAAATTTTGTTCCAAACAGTAAACTTAATCTTTAAAAGAGTATATTGTAATAGGCCTATATCAGTATAGTGAGAAATATACCATACCCTGTTTTATATGACGAGTAATATCATGGACTTTTGGATTCTTGAAATGAACCTGGAAAAATGTACCATTTATAGCCATTTATAAAAATATTTAATAAGAATATGAATTTAGTTTAATGAGCCACTAACAGGTTGTGCTGCAGTCTAAAAATCTACTTTCACCCTCGTTTTTTGTTACTGTGAAGCTTATGTGATTTGACCGATGCGATGCTGTTGTTGGGCATTTGAAAGAAATCAGTAATTTACATCTGCTGTGAGAGGCTTAATTCAACTGCATTAATTTTTATTCAAAAACTGTTTACAATTGGAACACAAGATTGGAATGTCTAGTTCTATCCGTAGTCTTAAGATACATTACACAAATCAAGATAAACAATCGTAGGACTTCATACAAGATTCAATACTTAGAATTTCTAAAATCTATATTCACAGACACTACGATTCTGAGTGGTGAAGAACCTTCGACGGCGCTGCTCACTGTCAACTGCCTGGTGCGACCAGTAGCGTGGGAGCCTGGCACTGTGGTGGGGGAAGCCTTGACACATCATGCGGCACGCGGCGACGTCCAGACATCTGTATCGGTAAAGATTATTGCCATTGAGCATGTTCATGCTTTGTACTGTCCGTAAAGTAGGAAAAGGAAACTTCCTCATCACTTTAACGTCAATTTTAAATATTGTGAAAATAGATAGAATCAAGTTAAAACAGCTGACTGTTATGAACATTCATTGTACAGAGTAGTAAGCTAATAAAATAGGCTTGGTTTCATGGTTGAATTACTGAAGTTTAGCTCATTCCCTTTTTACTGTGCTAGGAAATGTTTTACTATGTTAATTCTGCAGCTTTTGAAATGTGTTACACTAATCAGTAGTTTGCAGTATCTACTTTTCCTGGAGTGTTAAATATTGTTAAGAAAGTATGAAAATGTTGGTGATTGCACAATAGATTATTACGATGTTACTCGAAACACAAGTGACAAATCCTAAGTCACAAAGTATCAAGAATTGACTATTTCCATGATACCACTGGTATCAAAGGATTTGAGAAATTGTGTATCAAAATCCGTTCAGCCCATATTTAATCTTTACATTATTAAACCCTGGCAACAAACAATATCTTGGCTATTCTATTTCCACACTGTGATCGGCAGGTCCTGTTGGTGCTGGGAGAGAGACGGAAGACTCTAGAACACTGTCTAGATGAGACGACACAGGAACACTGGTTGTTGGCTTATATAGACCTGCTGTCACGCTACAAGCTGTGGAACATCTGTACACAGGTCTGTGTTAAATAGTTTCAACTGCCCTGTTGTTGATAGTTTATCTGACCATATGACAATTTTGTTTGTTCACTTTTAAATTTGAAAAAAAGCTATTCGTGATCTTATTCCTTCATTCATCACGTTTCATTTTAGTCCATACACTCAACAAAGTTCCCGAAAAATAGATGGTTAAGAATTTGGATATGTTTTTCTGTTGATAAGTATGTAATACATCCAAGTAACATCCAAGCTTTGTGTGATTATATATTGTGTCACAATTTAACACACTCTCACACAAAATATTTTTTTATTTGTCTATAAATTAATTTTGTCGGTTATGTCATTAATGTCTTATATCATATAGACTACATATATAAAAAAAAATATCCATGTATATTCAACCAAAATAAAAGAAAAACATCTTTGTCCTCTTTCTCTATACTAATGTAACAAGAAACATATCAAGTGTTACTTCTCCCAATTAAACTCACTTTTAGGTGAGTTTATCTTTATTTTTATTTGCAAACTGTAATTAATAAGTTTATTCTGCAAAATGTTAAACTCATTTTTTTTAATTTTCAACCTCAATTTGCAATGTTTGTCGAGTGAATATTAAGAGTTAATGAGCCTTATGTGCTAATAATAATGGCTGGTTGTTAATTATTTACCAATATCCGTTATTTTAATATGTTTCTACAACTTGTATTGGGCTTTTCTTATAAGTAGCCTATAATAGACGCCAGGAATTCTGTACTTTCGAGCCGGGAAAACCGGGAAAAATATGTGAATTTCGTTTATAGATTCTGCTGACAACCTTGTGACTGAGGTGAGCACCAATATAAGCACATGTCGCTACTAGCGCTTGCAGGTTGGATCTTACCAACTACTTAGCGTCAGTAGGTTAGCAGTAAGGCTACCTCGCCGACAAGCTACAGTCACAATCAATGGTTTAAAACCCTGCAAAATAGAAATAAGCAATCAATCAACCTTCACTCTACTCCTGCTGTGTGCACACTAACATATTGTGTACATCTGTGCAAAATGAATGCATTACCTTACAGTAGTGGACTTCCTGTACTGTGCCAGTGTCTGAACATTTGTTTCTTTCCAGCTTTCATAGACATGACAATGTATCACTTATTCGTCATTAATGCTATGTCATTCCCAAAGAGTTGTTGGACCTCCAGATAACTGTATAGGACCCTAGATAACTCAACATGGTTTTTTTCTATCACTTGTTACTAGGTCAAAGTTTACACAAAATCTGCTTCAAATAACCATAAAATCACTAGAATGTGTAGTAAACTAATATAATGTCTACTTGACAGGTTATCCAGCTGTCTTGGGTGCCGTCAGTAAGTCAGCTCAACCAGCAGTCCACCACGGTTTACACAGCATGCACACAATGTCACAAACCTCTGTTGAGGAGTGGCTGGTTGTGTGACCGTTGTCACTCGGCCACTTGTGGCGTATGCAGTGTTTGTAATCAGGTAAGTCAAGACAGACAGTGTGACCCGTTAAGGTAAGGAATCTAACAAGCTAGTTCAAATATGATAACAGCGCCACGTTCTTTAATTCATCCACCACTATACTAGTTGTTCCCTGCCCCTATTAGAGAAGTAGTCTAGGTTTAGTAGCCAAAAATTATGTTAAAGAAAATTGATGCTCCTGACAAGAAGGCTTATGAACAGTTGGCCCAAGAGATTGGTTCGGGTAAAAAAAATGTTCAAGCCAAGCTTGGGTGGGTTAAAGCCAAGCTGAACTTTTATTTTTGTATTCCAGAAAGCTTTTGCAAAGATCAGTGATTGAAAATTGAATATTTTACCTTCATTGCGGGTGTTGTTCATAGTATGGCCACAATTGTGAAAGACTATGATGATATTGCCTTGACTGCAAAAGATGTTAAGAATTTTGCCTTGGGCGCAGATCAGGTTTCCGATCTAGCCGTGATCTTAGAAGATGTACATGTACATAATTTACACTGTAAGTGTGGAAGATGTTCTCAATTTTACTGTGACAGCATATGATGTTTGTGATTTTGCCGTGACCGCAAAAGATGTTCACATGTTTGCCATGACTGAGGAAGATTGTCACAATCTTGCTGTGACCACAGAAAATCCCTAAATATTTCACATTTGTTGAATAGTTTATCGGTCAGGGAAATACAGGGCGAAAAATGTCTCCTGCCTTAGTGTAATCATCATTATAATCTCCTGTGGCCAAATATTTGACATTTCTCGCGGTCGCAGGGACATAATCATTGTCTCCTGCAATCATGGAAGCGTTATCGCTGTCAGTAATGATCTCAATAACAAACAAAATCTTGGACATCTTCCACAGTTGTGTAGACATCATCATCGTCTTCCGTGATTAAGTCTAATCTACATTCCACATTGTGTTTGTCCACAGGTTGTACGTGGTCTGTACGTGTGGTGTCAGGGTTGTGAGCATGGTGGTCATGTCTCACATCTACAGCAATGGTTCTCTGACAACCGTGTATGTCCTACTGGCTGTGGTCATGTCTGTGAGTTCTCGTAGTCTAATCTACATTCTACCACCTTGTCTTACTGTATACGACTATGTCTGATTCCTTTTAAACCAAAGTTTCTTTTAATTTATTATATTTATTTCTGTTGTTGATGACAAAATCACAGGCCACACAATTAGGCCACACTGATTAGTTAAGACAGAAATGGATTTTTAATGTTAAATCTTGGGTGTATTCAGTTTTGATTTTGTAATAGCCTAAATCAATTAAATTTATAATCTTAAAACCAAGTAATATGTTGAGAGATTTTAGACAAGTACGTTTTGTTCCCAGCGATTAAAAATACCCATGGAACTGGGACTATGACAGAATGTATGGATAACAGTTTCTTCATAAATTACTAGTTTGGAATTTTAAAATAATTTTTGAAAGAAATAACACTGTACACATATGAATACTGTGCATATAGTTTATTTGATTTACAGTAGGCCTATAAAAATTTTAACATACTGTATTTTGTTAAAAAAAACTGTGATGCAGCAAAAATCTAAAGTAAAAATAGTGAAATACACATTTTAATTGATGAATAAAAGAGCTTGATTGTTAATCAAAGTTCACTGTCCAAAGCTGAAGTCAAATTGAAGTAAAAATATAAAGAACTTAGGGTCTGTAGAATAAAAGAATTGAAATAATATCCCACAAAAGTTGCCAATACTTTTAGTACTAAAACATATCTGTGGATGGTCAAGTGTTTCTTTCTGTGTTACTCTCTGTAGGTACAATAGTTGAGTTTGAGCATTGCCTTCATTTGTCGACCAATAAAAAAAGGTATTTTTCGCTACACTACTGTGAAATCACTTGTTTTCGTCATATGATTATCACATCATTACGCTGTTTACCATGTGAAAATAATGTTAACTAATTACTGCTATGAGTTTTGTAATCTACACAACTGTAATCATCGTAGTTTTCATTACTAGTTTCGAAAGTGACTTATTATGGGGAGAGATTGCATTTACATGGAAAAAGTTATCGAGCCCCGAAATTGCACTTTTAAGACGAGCATTGAACATTATTTTTCATTACGATATTGAATAACATGTAAACAACATGAATATTTTTGTTAATTCAACTTAGTATAAAAAAAAAAAAAACCGAACTCTAACGCTGAGTTTACGTGCTTATGTCAAGGTACATACGGACGGAAACTCAGCGTTATGAGTTATTACAAAATGCAATAGCAAATAATACAACAGCTGATCAGTCTGCACAGCAAAATCCCATAACGGTTACTTTCCGTTCCGTGCACCACAAATGCACAGAAAGTTAACATTATGTAATTTTTCCGTGCAGTAGCAGAAAGAACCTATTTTATTTGCTCATTTATGTTTAGAAAATGTACTTTTGTGTGTAGAGTAATAGAAAAAATATTCAATTTTTGTTTTAGTTCAGAAAAAATTATCTTTGTAGTGTAGTGAAAAGTAACGTTCAAAATATAAGTGAAAGTGGGTCTATACATATTCTTGACCATATTATTTTAAGTGCTCGATTTGATATATGTAATGACTCACTTTCTACCCTTTTTATGAAATATATTATTTGGCTGTGCAATTTTTTGCTCTTGTACAAAGACAGTCAATAAAAAGTAATTGCATAAACATTTCATTTGGTCCAAAATATTCGCTTTATTCCTAAATTTCCATTGTTTTACATGGATGGAAACAAAAACTTATCTCATTTCAGAGAGATTTCACTTTGATTCATTATGATGGGATTATTTGTCCTTAAACTTTGTGTTTTCTATTACTGTTCATCTCAAGGTTATACTTGACCAGATTAAATTACTTCCTATTGTTGTTCTCGTTCCAAGTCATCGTCCAGTATTAAGTTTATTTTTTGTCAAATCTTAGCCAGGACTCTAAACTAAGTGACCTTAACAAGTTGAATTTTTTACATTTTCAGCCCAGTTGTGTTAATTTTCCTAAACTAAACCACACGATTTAACAAATTTTCATTTAATGGAAACAGTAACCAATTTTATTTGGGACGTATCCTGAGAAATATTTTAATCAACGTTCAAAGATCAATAAAATGTTTAACAAATTATGAATCTTTACTCCTTAAAATAGTTTTTAAGCAATATTCTGCCAAACTATGTCTCATTGTTTTTTTTTATATTGGAACATTTTTTTTTCTTAATTTGTGTAGTGCCAAACTATAGTAATAGTATTAATTTTGATGTAGTTAAATCTAATGTTTCAGGATTTACAAACATTTAACATTCTTTTTGCAATATAGAAACTTTGTTCTGAAAAAAATTTCATATTAATGTGCTAGTTTCTTATCAAAGGCAATCCCTCCCAAAGATTCAGTTCCTCTTCAAAACTTATCATCCTAAATTAAGTCAAATGATGCAAGTCTAAATTCATGTTGCTGTTTACTTTGTTAAAATGGTGAATAACTATAGAGCAATATTTTATAAGTAATAATAATATAACTATATGATTCTCTTATGTTTCAATCTTACTTAATTCTTACTAAGGTCTATGTTTCCTATTTAAATCATAATTTCATGTTAATTTATTTATTGTACATACTGTAAACAAGTTGTAAATAGTTTTAAGTTTTGTAATAAAACAATTGTTAACAAAAATAATGGTTTTATTAGTTAAATCTTAATCTCTTAGATTTTGGTTTATGCAGCACTTTCAACTAATAATACTTTTACAGTACTAGCTGTACCCGCGGGCTTTGCCCCGTTTAACTTCATAAGTATTCGCATGGCTCATTCACGTCCTGGTTGGAGCTCGTTCGCTGCGCTCACTTGCCTTCAGATTAGCTCGTTCGCTACACTAACTCGCCTCCAGGTTGAAGTTGGTTCACTACGCTCACTCACCTTTTGGTTAAGAATTAGCTGTTGTCATAAATAATAATAATAAAAAAAATAGCACTGCACCCTGTTGGTAATCCTTGTAACTTTTATGCTATTGAACATCATAGAACAGAACCAACTTGTTTCATTGAAACAGCTGTTAAGATTCATTAATTCCTTTTAAATATGAAAAATCATAAGGTTGACATGGGGAACTACAGAGCCACTGGGGCGGAGCCCGAAAGGATTTTTGAGATAAGAATATGCTTTAATGTTAATCGAGAATGTGAGCTATCATCATGCCAAATTTCAGCGCAATCCGTCCAGTAGTATATGCGTGATTGAGCAACACACACACACACAAACTCACAAACTTTCAGATTTATAATATTAGTAAGATTTTACTACTAGTCTCAAGAAAAGGACCCATTATGGTCCAAGATTTTGGTTTACAAGAAAGCCGAATGCAGAAACAACTTTCAAAGCCTAAAATGGGACTTGACGACTTTTGTTACGAGTAGTGACTGAATATTTTTCATAACATTACAAATAATATTAGTAACACAACACATTTTGGTTTGAAAAGATGACATTTTATTTTATAGATTGGTAATTATCTTAAATGTTTTTATAGCAAGATTTTATTTTGCAATTTATGTAGTGTTGGCTGACTTTGCTAACCAAATTTTACGTTCATAAAAATTATTATAGTTCAGTGGAATGTTAATTTACATTAACATAGCTGTGTTTTATTGTTAAAAATATTAGTTGAAACAAATTTTGAAAAAATCTTAAGATTTTTGCAATTTAGGATTACGAAATGAAGTGGTGAGTAGTTAAGTGTTCATGCAGAATTATCAGAGCTTTCTGTCTTGATATTCTTTAAGTCATCTATTGACTTAGTGCTTAGCTTATACCCATATACTCTCTTAACAGAAGCAAGGAAGCAGACATTCAATTGTTCTTCCATTATAAAAACAACAGTATTAATAGCCTTAGTTGACATAGTCATCACCAATCAATTTGGAGTTCACATTTGGTTTTGTTGTTTTGTTTATTCGCTTGATTTTCTGCTATTCATGTTGAAAACTATATTATGTATCCATAAAATTGTACTTCTTTTTTAGATTTAAGACCGTTTTAAACTTTGTTTTTAAAATCTTTAGATTTAGACCAAATTGTGTTCCAAACATTATTTTTCTTGGTTATTAGTTTTTGTAGTTTTCTGTCATTTAGAATACTAGATGTTATTAGTTTTTGGACTTTTGGGTCATTTAAGGCTTTACATGCATTACAAACAACAGTTTCCCAATAAACATCTGTATTCAATTAACAGTAATAAAGTTTACCAAGTTATCGTTAATTTAGTATCTTTCAGTATATTATTAATTTATTCTTCCTCGATTACATTATGACTTACTTTTACTTATGGTACCACTTTTTATTAAATTTTTTAGACATTTTTCATTGTCTACGCCAATGGCTATTCATTATAAGGAAGTACAAGGAAAAGCTGTCCAAAGTTCATTTTTCCATTTTCCATTTTTGTGTTTGTGCCGGGGACCAAACCCGAACTCTCATATTTTTGTGAGTCAAAATTTTATTCTACCACTTAATCTTAACTAACAACATGGTAACAAACATTACTGCCAGACCTTATAAAAACACATTTATTCTAAGCTGTACAGAGAGGTCTATGCCATTTCACCAGGTCTAAATATGAGATTATAGTTGTCAGAAGCAGAGGGTCCGGCTTGCTCAAAATGGAAAATGACTGGCGCTGGTGCCGGCGCCGGCGCTGCCACTGCCATCTGTAGTGCCAGGATGACCCCTTGTAACACACAGTGCCTTCTAAGTGAACGTGAAGCCACAATTTACAAGTTAGGGATCGGAAAAATACATGACGATCTTTTCAATTTGCTAACAACTCTCTACAAATGTTTTTGTAGGTGTGAGGCACAGATTTTGTGTGTAGAAGTATTTTCAGTAAGACTCGCATCATGTTTGTTTACAAGTGTGTTTTATTTAGAGTGTATTATGTTTGGTATTTTTTAAATGTTTTTTTTTGCATTCCAACAATTTTTGGTGTTTCGTGATTCCTACGGATTGGATGCTGTGTTATATATGAAAAATGTGTTTCCTATACATTTGCCAACATATTTTATGATTGTTTTTTTAAACAGATTCTACTAAAATATAATTTTAAATCGTCAAATATTTGGCCACACCCTTTAAAGCATATAAATTTCAACTTTCATCAGTTAGTGCCAATTTCAACAAAGTAAAAACCTCATTTTAATCGGCACTTCACTAGTTTGAAAGTCAAATGGGAATATGATGAAGACAACGTAATACAACAGTATTTATTATTAACTGTTATAAGTTAAAAAATAACTAAAACTATATTCCCATTCTCAAGAAAAGCTCTTCTTCATAATTATGTCCCGGAGCAGGGCCTGCAGGGGCGTAATATGCGGAAATGGCAGGGTCGGCTCGGCCAGAAGGCGATGGTACGGCTACCGGCCGGGGCAGACAGGATACTTGTTGGCTCAGAAGTAGGCCTTGCAACAAGCAAACTCATTTTTCTACGTGTAGTTAGCCGCTACAACTAATGTTACACTAACACCAGTCACTTCCCGGTATGTAAGTCCATTTGAAGCCCCACTCTACCCTAAACTATGAAAAAAAGCCTGCTACTAACGTTAAATTCGGCTTGTCAGATCGAATTGTCAATTTCTAAGATACCTTGCGATTGGTTCTACTTTTTCTCTTCAGCTCACATCATTGGAAGAAATCGTTGCACTTATGGTCGATTCAGCTTGTCGGGTCGGCTTGTTGGCTTCGAATTGACAAGCCAAATTGAACGTGTATCACAAGCGTAAAATTTCCTATTGAGATTTAATTGTTTTTATGATAATTGGTTTGGAATGACAAATTGTAATCAGGATTTGGTAAACTAAAGTACCAGACTTTAACTAGGTTTTTTTACATTATTGCATTTTATCATCTCAGCTATGTTTCTAAAATTTAATTTTTAGCTATGTTTCTGTTATTTAAATTTAAAATTTAATTTAATAAATAATTTTGAATTTAGAAATATAAAAAAAACCATTTCATATTTCTGAGAAACAGTTTTTTTCAAATAGGCTAGAAGAAAATCACGAATATCTGTTTGGAATAGAGTGGTAGAGCAGAGCCTCACATGTTATTGTGTTGGAAATTATAAATTGGTAGAGTTCAACTACATAGTCACTGATGTAAATGATATGATGGATTTTTATCATTGGGAAAGATATATTTTAGTGTATGTTGTACACAGTGTGAATGTACTAGACAACGCACAAAATAATTTCTTCTTCAAAACACTAATGGAATGTTTCTTGGGAGCATTTTGTCATTGATCTGTTATAATATTTTGTACTTCTCAGTATAATTCAAATCTTACCTTTTACTCTTAAATCAATTAACTAAATCACACTATCTTGGATCTTCCTCATAATACCAAGCTAACTATTTACTCGAAAGCATGGAAATAGTGTTCTAATGAAATGGAGCTATTATTTATTTTAAATATATTTAGTGCATATGGCCTTTTGTTATCAAACATTCTATATGGATCCTACATAAATATGCGTCTACCATAGTGTACCGTAATACAGTTAGTCTTTAAATACGTACACTTTATCAATTTTGCCATGCTCCAGCAAAGGAAGCAAAATACGAAATTTAAACAATATGTTTTATAGTTAAAAATTATTTTTTGTAAATTTATTTTTGTTCAATGTAAAAAGATGCAGTTGTAAAATTAAAAACACAATAGAAATAAGTTCCTGAAGGGTCTTCTAAGGTATTGTTTTAAGGAAACTTTTGTTGCTCATAAATGTGAAATTCCAAAGTTCAGATGAACACGGAGTCTCTCATAGCGGTATTTAAAAGCCACTAATGTTTCTTTTGTAAATGAACTTCACTTTCCTTAAATTGTTCTTGATAATCTTATGTCATTTATTCATATTAGTAAAGTAATGTTTTAACATAAAGTTATGAATTAAGGAAAGCAATTTTTATCAAGAAAATTAACTGACTCGATCATCAACCCTTCAATCAAAAAGCTACTAAGTTAAAACTTCCACTTAAAATTTCAAAAATATTTTGATGTACATTTTAAATTTATGAATCATGTTTGGAAGAATATTTTATACTCATCTTTTACAATGAAAATAAAACAATCCTTACCTAATAAGACAACAAGAACCGCCCTCCACATGGTAGAATCTCGTAAGTCGGTAATCAGTATGTACAAGTCTTATCAGGTAGACCTCTCTGTGTGTACTGAGAGTATGAATGTAAACATACTGTACAATAAAGATAACGGTTGTTAGTTATTGATTCTAACGTTTTCCTCCTTGTGATAAGACTGGTAGCACGTCAAACAATTTATTGGATAACAATCAAAAGAATAGAGAAAAATAATGTAGTCAGAGTTTTTCTTTTAATGGTCTATTCTATACACTTGATTTGTTTCTGTATGGTGGTAAACAAAATAGGCCCTAAGCATATTGTAAAAGGAAAACGTAAATTGGAAGTAAACTGTCTTGTGCATTGTAAAACATGGCAGTTAAGATACATCCCCTCCTACCTGTAAAATGTCTCTGCAGACAAATTTTCAAACATACAGTTGTTATTATTTATTTGGTAGATTGTGATGTAAGTAACTATCTCACTGAGTGACTTAGAGGAAATATAACAAAAGCTATGGTTTTGTGTTAAAACACTACTAAAAGTAAATTTGAGAATTTATCTGATTATGGTTTGTTTTTTTGGGCAGGAGGGGCTTGCTTACTGGGAAAATTATCGGTAAGATGCTCATGGATACGAAAAAAGTTGGACAACACTTAGCTTACATTTTGTTCTAGTGTAGGACTTCTTAAAAGAGTTTGTACATTTATCTTTGTCTACTTAATTTACTTCTATATTCTCTTAATAGAGTGTTAAAAACTCCCTTTGTAGACTGCAAACTACTTGTCTGTCATAAGAAGCCCCACACTAGAGAAATATATCAGGATTATGTTATTTTATTTTACATTTGATTTTATCTATATAAGCCTCGTGATTTTAAATATTCTCAGGTGTGACAATTTAATCCGTCTCTTGGATTTATTAAAACCATAACCATAAATTTATTTGAGTTATCAAATTGCATTGTTGTTATGCTAAGTTTCTAGTAAATAATTAAACAAATTTATTTTCACCACTCCGTAACGAAAGTAACTATTTTCGATAACAGCTGACATCAATGAAAGTAGTCGTTTCCCAAGCTCTAATTTGGGGCGAGGGAAAATCGATCGGCTGATTTTCTCTGGCTCTAAATTTACTTTCCCTCGCTCTCAATTAGTTCTCCATTTATTCTCTACGCGCACTAGTGTTTTGTTACGGTTTAGTTTAATGATTTGAAAGAATCAGCTGTATGAATTGTCAAAAGTTGTTTTATTCTTTCATTTTTCATATTTAACAAAATTGATTGAGAAATATACGTAGGTTTCCTTTTAGATGATTGTTATTTTATTTTGATGTTCAATCAAATTAATTGAGCAATAAAATAGTTGTAATATTACTGAGGTCTGCTAATCTGTGTTTGTGTATTTTTGCGTCGTGATGAAAAGTATCATTCATAACTCGTACTGAAAGTTATCATGCGGCCCTTACTCCATTATTCCCGTCATCGGATTCGCCTCGTACGTGAAAATAACTCTCACATACTCGGCTTGGCCTCGCATGTGAAATTGGGGTTCCCTGTGTTCGGCTTCGCCTCACACAAAAACTCGAGCGCGCAACGGAAAATGCCACTTTCGGTCCTAGTAATGAAATATACTATTTATAAATTGATGCCCCAACAAGAAATAAACTCTGAACAATTGAACTTTGAACAAGTGATCCTTCCAATTTGACACCCAACCAATCACCCGACAAAGTGGGCTTCCTTACACTGATTATAGTACAGAAAGCTATGACAAAATTTCGGGTTGAGAGACAAAATTATATTTTTAAGTACGTAATTGTCGTCTCACCTGAAATTCTGTCACACCTTAAATTTGTCCAGATCCTTAGCCTACAATGAGATAGTCCAGGGCTCTAACGTATTCGTTATTTAATTATCGTTTTGAGTTTATATGAACCAGAATATTAATTACAACAATAATGCTTACAACGTTAAGCTTACCTTTAACAAGTGCTCATCATAGCCACTCGAAAAATATGTGAAGCTAAATTTAGAATTTTGAATAAACTATCATGAATGCGGATAACCTAATTAATTGGGAACTTAACCTAAAGGTGATTCGTTCGTTATACTTGATAATCACCAAAGTAAACGTGTCGGGAAAATTAGACTCGGTTGATCACGAGAGTCGATATGGGGTTTCTTAAATCTAATTTACGTAGGACGGTTCGGAGTAACGGAATAAGTTGTACGTAAACCGTTCTGGCAACTTAAATGATTTCCTAAGCTGGTTTAAGACAAAAGGTAGTGTGCTCGTACGTGAAAAAGCGTGCGGGGTGCGCGCAACTGCGGCACAATAAAATAAAATAATAAAATTTCTCTAAAAATGAGATTAAACAAAATAAATTCGGTAGCACACTAACCTGATGCCTTATGACTCTACCAGGAACGGAGGAAATCTTTAACTGACCAGAATGATGAAGTTAGACGTTACGTTAGACCGTTGGTTTTATCTCCAAACAGCAAGTGTATTGACGGTTCGGTGGCGGGTGGACAACTCACCATGAGGTCTGCTCTTCTGGCCCTTCTTCACCATCGCCCCTGGTGGCGGGGTAGGTAACTAGCGTCCTCCCCTCTACGATGACGTAGGAACCCTACCCCTATGATGCCGCTGACAACGCGGGCGCGGCTTACCCCAAACGGTAAAGATTATAATATCTTAAAATGAAACTTTAAAAATCTGGTTTTTACCCCTTGGTGGGTTTTGGGTTGTTACAAAGCTGCTACTTGCTGCAATTACTTACTTTATCGCACACCAGTATTCCAACCAAACAACACAAAACAGCGTGCTTTTATTAGGCATGTAATACGTTTGTGCTTGAAAATGAATAGGCTGTGGCAACACTTTAAGAGAGTTAAGGTTTAAGAAAGTTTGTTCTGAAAATAATGAAAAATTTTAGTTGTTTTACGTCTACAAAAGACCAAATACTTAAACTGGAATGATTAATCAATCCTGCTGCAATTGTTTAACATTCCTAGCTCAAGGTCAAATTTGAAAAAAATATATTTTTTACGGATCGTAAAATACTGAACAAAAAAATCTATAACAAATAGTTTAGTTGTAGAAATTTGGTCACAAGTGCAGTAGCTACAGATAAATAAACTGTATCAGCAATCTGACACATACTTCATCCCAGTAGCTGGTCAACAACCTTTATCATGGGTAAGCGATGAGAGTAGGCCTAACTATGATATTTAATAGGTAAAATCACTAAAGTTGCATAACTTTTGAACCATAACTTTTCAAGGAATGGGGAGGTTGGACTATTTTGTTTGGAATTAATTAATTAAAAGTACCATAACAGAAGAATTTCAATAAAAAAAATATTTTTTTATCTTTTTTATGGGTTTTTATGGAAAAATAGCATAAGTTACGATAACATTGGAATCGTAATTTTTACAGAAATGGGATTTCTACCAGTTTGTTCAGAATTTAAAGGGCTACAACATACTAAATTTTTATCAAACTGGTTCAAGCCATTTTCAAGAAAATTTGATTTTTCCGTTATTTTATGGGTTTTTTAGGAAAATTACCACCCACTAAAAATCTAAATTTAAAAAAAGTGAAAAAAGCGCCTGGAGATATATCAACTCAAAATTCAGACTCAAAAACAATACTTTCTCCATATACTGTATAGAAGGAGAATGTATAGTCTGGTACGGTATATCGAAAAAAAGGGAAAAAATTACACCAGAGTGCTTACATAGAAACAGATTATTCAACAAACTAGGAATAGCTACTAGGAAATGATTATTCGAACGTCAGAAAAAACTAAGATATGATTGTTGGTATTTTTTTCTTATTTTCCTACTCTAACAACGTTTACACTTACATTTAAAAAACATTATATCTATGCCCTTAACCGTTAATTCCATTATTGACATTTTACTTGTTTCTCTATTTATAAACGAACCAACTTCGGTCAAATCAAAGCTTGCACTATTTAATAAAATTTTATTTTTGAACCATCACAGTTTGTACAAAAGTTTCCATGTTGACTTTTTGAGACCTACAAATAAATAAATGAATTCAAACCAAAGAGTAAGAGAGTCAGTAAAAAGTGTCAGGCACAGGGTTTCGAGGGCCGGTGATACTGATGGGGCCTGGGTTAGGACCAGGGTTGAACATGCCGAAGTTGAAAGACGTGGGGTTGGGCCATGCCATGGCCCTCGGCAGAGGAACCCCTAGAGAGCTGCTCACCAGCAGGAAGACTCCTGCAATAGACAGTATTTCATGTTAACATAACATGTTCGTGGAGAACAGGAAAACTGGTCAAGAAGATATCTTCTGTGGACCTTTCAAAGAACAAAAATACACTGACCATAGTAACATTCCACAGCTTTCAAAGCATTATTCATGCAATAACTTAGCTTCTCAAGAAACCAGCCACAGGGACCTGCACCATCACAACACCAGATTTCCAATCAAGCGAACACGAACGGGAAGAAAACCATCCTATATAAGGAGCTGCATTCTTTTCCAGAGACCAATTCGACCCGCTTCAAGAACCAACTATTATACTGGCTGATGGAAAACCCCTTCTATACAGAATAAGAGATTAAAAATATGACTTGCTGGTTCTCTCAAACTGACTTAAAAAACGGTACATTGTACTCTTTTCTTTTATACTGCATATTACTGAATTTCTTGTGTTTGACATTGTCTTTAGCAATGATATGTTGAAAAAAATAGCAATAAAGAGATTTTGGTTGATTCTGTAAAATTAACGAAAAAAAATGACTTGTGAAGCTTGTCTTATGTGAATCGTCTTATGACGTTTGTACTGTTCTCAACGTTGCAATAAAGAATATTGTCTATTCCCTGTCGTCTATCACTACAGTATCAAACATTTACACGTTAGATGGGTAATTTTTTTTAACTAATTAAAATTAATACAGTTTTATTGTAAATTTATGTTCTGGTAAACTCTAAATAGCCGCGTATGAAGGTCTCTATCAGTCAGCCTGACAGTCTTGAAGCGAATTGGGTTGGTTTCTTACTTGACAGGTTTCCTTTTGTTTGTGTTCACTTTTGTGAATTGGAAGGGTTAAATCTAGTGGGATGCTTGTCTAGTGTTGTGTCGTTGTAGGTCTTATGTTGGGTTTGTTGTGAGGCTATTGCTTGGAGTATGGTTTGGCGAATGGAAAGTTTTTTGTTCTTTGAAAGATTCCTCTAAAGCTGTTTTCTTGCCTAATGCTAACAAGGTTCCTAACTGCTCTTGTTAAATGAAATGCGTTTGATGATGGTTGTGGGTTGTTCCAGGTTGACTGCAATCATTGTTCAGACAATGCAGTGATGACTTGTCAGTTTGGATGTTTCATAAAATGTTTGTACGATTTTAGTTTCCTGATACCATCACATGGCAATAGGAGTGTGTTTTCTGCTTACTTTCCTTGCCTATCAAACATCAAGGTGTCCCCCTTAATTTCTCAGAATTGTGTTACTGCTCAATGTTCACAGCTGTTACTGCTCATAGCACAACTAATAAACGGTATCAGTAATCTGGCACATACTTTCTCCTATTCAGCTAGTCAACAACCTTTATCATCGGAACAGACATATCCACCCAAAACTCAAAAGTTTTGACAAAATTAATACTTTCTCTGTATACCGTACCCTACTATGTATAGGGGGATAAAGTAAAATCACAACCCCAACTAGTTTTGAGGTACAGTAAGCTTATGACATAAGAAAGTTCCCTTTGGCCTCTCTTTCTTTTTAACCATTGGTATTCAGAGTTAGATCACCCATTTCTGTTGACCACCTGATTCCATGACCTAGGACATCAGTAGACAAGTTGTGCCAGGTGACATCAATGGAGGGTTTTTATGGGATGAAAATATGGATGGTCAAATATAGAAATTTGGAATCCAAATACAGGGTGTTTAAAAAAAGTCGTCTGATTTTATAGATTTACTAGCAGAGTACCCGTCCTTCGTACGGGGTTGGCATATGAGTATAAAATGCTTATTGCAGTAATAAAAGGCTTTGCGTTTGCAATGGGAGAGGACACGGTTTAAGAAAATTTGGTTCTTTTAATTTATAGTATGCTATAGTACAGGGAGCGGCAGAAATATCTGACGGTTTTCAAGCGAGTACAGTGCGGCAGCCAAGTGGAGGAGGGTGGTGGGGAGCGGCTCATTCTCAAGGCCAAGTGATGCCATTTCAGTCGCCATAGAGCAGTGGACCGGTATACATAGCGCGTTTGTCGTTGAGGCGTATTTTAAAAATGGCGATTCTGTTGTTGATACGCAACGTAAGTTTCGTAGGCATTTTAATGTGGCTCGTGGGGAACCTATCCCATCCCGAAACACCATCAAATGTGGGTGGATACCTTTAGATCCACAGGATCAACTGCAAAACGTAGGCCTACAGGCCGTCCAAGGTCAGTGAGTACGCTGGAGAACGTGGAGCGAGTGCGACAAACTGTGCTAACGAGCCCGCATCGCCGGGCGCGTGGACAAGCTGCTGCTCATGGCATGTCTGAGCGCTCTATTCGACGAATTTTGCTGAAGTTTTTGGACGATTGCTATTTTATATGGGTGAAAGTGAAGGTCTGAGTGCAAAATTCGTCGAATAGAGCGCTCAGACATGCCATGAGCAGCAGCTTGTCCACGCGCCGGTAAGTTGAAATGTAAAAAAAAGTAGGGGGGGGGGGGGAACTCATTTAAAACTCACCCTGTATAGTTGTTATTCTTTAGTATAAAACTAATCCCATGTCCATATGATCATTAGTTTTGAAATTATCTTATCTCATCTAACTAATACGAGGCAAGTTTTTTAAGTAAGTAGGTACCGTTTTTAAATTTCTCCGTTCCATCGCTGTGATTGGCATTTTGGACATTTGCGCTGTGTATGTGCTTCTATAGGCAAGCCTGCACCGGAAATTCGGGAACAATGGTCCGTGTTTACAACCGTCCGTCCGTGTTTACATCCGGTTTCGAGCATTCAAAATGGTGCCGCCAATTGAGACTGCCGCTGACTGTGAAGTGGGCGCTATAATTAGATTTTTAAGTGCGAAAGGTGTGAAAGGCATTGCAATTTATTGACAGATTAGTGAAGTATATGGCGAGAACAGTATGAGTGACGGAATGGTACGCAAGAGGGTAAGGGCATTTAAAGACGGCCGCACCAACGTTCATGATGAGCTATGCACTGGGTACTGGGGACAGTAATGACGCCGCCCAGTGCGTTGCTCATTTATTTTAATTATAATTTTATAATTAAACAATTTATTTTATAATTTTTCTTAAATCGACGTGAGGGGCTCTCCCGCAATCCTTTGCAGAAGAGGTTCTCATCGGTTTCTGACCAGGAATTTGAGACGCTAGTTAAATAATATTGCTATTGTAAACATCATGGATTTCCTTTTAATTGTCAAGGAGACTAAATTTTACATCCAAAAGTTCCAGATCAAAATTTGACCAGCTATCCCAAAAGCCCGAATGGGGCTTAGTTACATTGGTAAACAAGAACAAACCTACGTCATACGTCTTGGTTAGTTAGTCCAGTTAGTTTTGTAGTTTGTGTGTTCACCCTATCCACAGCAGAAATCGCCTATGTTTTATAATAAAAAAGATTAAATGTTAGCGATCTTAGCTCAAATAGCTGCTTAGCTTAAGATATATATATTTTTTATATATATCACCAAACTAACTGCAAAGTGCACTAGGTCTGAAGCGCATTGGTCTTTATTCTGCAAAATTTACAAATCATCACCAAGTAAAACATAAAACAACCTAAGTCCAGGTATTTTTTTTTTTCAAATAACACGAACAAAGATATGGTAATACAAGGTGATAAGTAGGTTGATCTGAAGTCAGAGCTATGACATCCTATGTACAGACAATCTAATTAATACATCAAATTTGTAAAAAAGTTACCATCCTCTTAACAAAAATCACGGGACTTTTGGAATAGTGGGTCTTTGTAATAGAAAAATACATTTATTAGCTCTTTTGAATTTACCCAATTTTCATAAGCATTTTGCTGAAGTTATAATAAATTTGACTGAAAATCTTCTACCCTTGAACATAGCGAAACTAAATTTTTTTAAAACATTCCTTTGGTTATGTATTTGTTTGCGTATGATCTGTTGACAAACTAGTTTGGTATCCATACTGTTGAAATCTAACCGCACAGTTTTGAAACTTTTTAACTAATCTATATTTTATACCAATTTGTTGTTTCAAAATTTTCAACAAACAATAAACTTAACATTGAAAACAATGTTTGACTTAAAATACTTGAATGCAACATCAAGTAAATTCCAAGAGCATAAAACACAGGGGAAATAAATCATAGAGTGTTCACATCTTATCTTGTAAGATGTCACCCATAAATTTTGCGAATGCAACAAAATAAAATTTGCAATCACTTACCAAGAAGCCCCAACAGAGCAAATCTCATCATGGCAAAGTGTAGCCCACTAGTTACAGATTTTTCCCACAAGTAGAGACAGTTTTATTGAATTAAATGTTGTAGAAATTTATAACAGCTCTTATCTTTGAGAGAAACTGTAAACAATTTCAGTCCAGGAAGTTTGTTATCAATTCTCATGGCCAAGTTACAGAACTGGGGCAAAGGCAGGACTAATCTATTTCTTTTCGCACAGACTGTAAATTTTCAAGAATATGTATAGGGAATGTTTTTTCCATGATAAAAATTATGGTGTAAGGTTTGACCTAAGGGCATATCATTTTGCGTTTCCCCCTATAGTATCAAACGCATGTTAATTGTCTGCAGTGCTGTTGGTATCTCTTTAGACATTATGACACATCATGTTTAACAACTAACATGCGTGTTATATGGGCTAATTTTGAATTTTTGAGTTATTACATTTACTGTTGGTAATTCAAGCACTCGATAATTCAAAACTTTCGATAATTCAAAATAAAAGCTCAGTCCACAGAGAACTTCTTTATATAGTTCAAAGTTTTACCATGCATTTTGATACACTAAGTATTTCTAAGTCCAAGCAGAGGACAGACCAATTTGGAATACACAGTAATTTGGAGTTTTGTTGGCAAAACACTCTATAATTTAAAGGGAGGGATTCCTTCCTGTGATAAAAGGAAACCTGCCATCGCACTAGTTTGTCTTAAATAGTGTCGTTGATGACGCAAGATATCTTGTAATTTAATCGAGTATCTAAATGATTTAGTAACTAATTAAATCAAAATATGTTGTTTGATGTAAAGTAACCAAAATAAAGTAACATTCTGTAGTAATTAATGATTTGTAATTCAAATGATTTTTCCCTTGATAAATATAACTTCTTGATAACTCAAATTTATTTGCTTTGCCCACCAATTTCAAATTATCGAGAGTCTACTGTATGTATGAATATTTTTAAAAATAATTTCAAAATTTTTTGGTGACATTATTGTAATATTACATATAGTATTATAAAGGGGACACTCGTTCTTCGAAGCTCAATTTTCTTCCTGTTGCAAAGCACAGATCAATTTTAATTCCATCATTGTAGGACCGACGGTTTATCTGAAATCAATATATTGGAAACCTTACGCAATTTACCCGATATTAAAATGTAGAAATAGAAGGAATAACCACAACGAGGAGTCCTATGTGAAAATTATGCATTATAATATAGTTCAAAACTTAATTCCAAGGTAAAAATAATATCGCAATTCCATTTTACTTTTCATATATCTACATCTACACCATAAAGACTGAACTTACCCACCTCAACAGAATGCATTTATAAAATAGTAGCCTGTTTCAAATCCATCTTCATAACCGGTTTTGTCTGTCTCTTGTTCACAATCTGACCATGAAATCATTTAACTGAAGAATCAGCTGTAGGATTACAATTCATATTAACCTTCATAAAGAAAGTTGGTCAGCAACTCTTAATCTTCAAAAGAGAACCCTAAAAATAAAAATAATGCTAAGGGAGCGAAGCTCTTAAGAAAATAATTTTTTCCCTTACTATTCATATCGCAGGTGTGCTGGATAGATCATAAGCTTTAGAATGACACCTCAGTCATTAAAATCAATTAAGTAAAGACAGCTGAAAAAGGGATGTTACAGAGAAAATCATATTGCATTGAGTATCCTTATATACAGGGTGTCCCGGAACTCTCCACCAATATTTTAGGGCATTTATCCTGGGTAAGAAACGTACCTAAATATCATATTTAAATTGTCCGGAAGTCCTTAGTTACTCTCACAGCCGCCATTTTGTTTTTTTCAGTTATTAATTGTTTTTCTAAAGAATGGTTAAACATACGAATTGGAAACTTTGCAAAAACATTTATGCCAACTAGACAAAGCTACAAAAATATTATGAAGATTTTTCAAATTCATAAAACAAAATGGCGGTCATTTAAAATTTTCTTTCTTAAATAACTCAAAAGCCATTGATTTTACAAAAATTTTAAATGGCCGCCATTTTGTTTTATGAGTTTGAAAAATCGTGACAATTTTGGTAGCTTTGTCTAGTTGTCATAAATGTTTGTGCAAAGTTTCCATTTCGTATGTTTAACCATTCTTTAGAAAAAAATTAATAAGTGAAAAAAACAAAATGGCAGCTGTGTGAGTAACTAAGGACTTCCGGACAGTTTAAATATGATATTTAGTTATGTTTCTTACCCATGAGCAATGCCCTAAATTATTGGTAGAGAGTTCCGGGACACCCTGTATAATACGTGAAGGCGATTTCTACGAAACACTACTCCTCCGTTAATAATGGACGGATTTTTACAAACGATGTGTCAAAATTAATTATTTTTTTGTGTAGACACCCCCTTTCATCAATTACGGAAATAAAAGTCCTCAGGCTTCGCCCCACAGGCCATCAAAGTTGGAGTTTCTCCCATAATATTAACATGGGGGAATCGAAATATTTAATTTGAAACTTTGTCCCCACTAATTTGAGAGAACGGCTGGGCGTAGAAACTTGGTAGAGGTGTCCAAAGAAAGGTCTTGGTCTATAGATGAGTTATCAAAAGAAAAACGAAGTAAATTCTCTTTGGGCTCTGCCCAAGAAGCCTTTAAAGATCCCTCCACAAATTTGTTTACATTTTGGTCATGTGGATAATACTTTATAATCAAACAGCTGTTAATTTCTAAAATTGTATTTTAAACAACACACATTTGTTGAGAGTTGGTGAATTGTCCAAAAGAAGTATTTGCAATGTTATTTTCTGTTTTTAAATTGATTTTCTTCTATATCACGTCATGTTTTGCAATAACGGTCCATTACGAAATAACTGGAATATCCTTTTATCACAGTGACTCTTACAATTATTTCTTATTGAACTATCTAATATCTATTGACTTTATGTATGTATAAGGCTGAGACAACTAACTGTCATTCCCCATGTAAAGGAATTCCAGCTTTAACAGTAACCCCACAACCAATTTCTCAAAACTATGCTAGAGGGTTATTCATTGGCACAGAAGTACGATATGAACTGACGCGACAAGACGAAGGAAATATCAAACTTACACTGTAACGGTTGGACCTCCTTGAAGTTATAACGTGTCTTCTCAACAAACAGATATTTTTTCTCAAATAAAATCATAGATTAATCTGCTTTACACTGGTAAAATCGCGGATCATATAGAAATCACTACTAAAAAATTTAGCATTTTTTTAAACTAGAGCAGGTAAAGAGATTAACTACAAAATATCCACAAATACAATTTCAATTCTTTTTAAAGGTTCTTCCAGAAGAAGAGATACCAGTTAACAAACTAATAATAACAACGATTACGTACGGCATGGGAAATATTTTATTCATTGAATGATCAACCATAACTAACGCAATTAATATCGTTATTATTTTTACACTTATTACTCTTTAAACAATGCTAAATGATCTAAATATGTATAATTTCACTCAATTTATCGCAGTTAGATGAATTAGCTACAGCCTGAGCCTTGAAAGTAACCGTAGATTTCGACGGGGTTCGCCTAGTATTATAGAATATGTAGATAGATGTTTAAATATTTTTTGAAAAATATATAAAAATACCCTCTCCGATATAATAACCTGCCCAGACTAAGCAAATTTCCATTTGCCTTATTTTATTTTCCCTTAAATCTATAAAGTAAAAAAAAACCATAATCATCAACAACATTAGTTTTAACGATTAGGCCTACCTAGGTTTGTTGCTACAGGGAGGGTGGTTTTGTTTTTTAGTCATATGTTAATAGCTTAGTATAAAAAAAAAATATCCATGTTTAATAAACATGAATCCATAAACAAGCAAACTATAAGAGTTAACTTATTCTCTCAATTTACTTGGGAATTTTAAATTACAATTTTTTTAAATTTTTTCCCCTAACCAATAACTGTGCAAAAACTAAAATATACTAAATTATTTATTTTTAAGCTCTACTAAATGGTTTGGAAAGAAATTTCATGTTTTTACAATCAAAAATAGTAAAACCCAATTTATTAACCATAAAACCCCGCCACCATAGTCTGATCATGCTGGTTTGGGAACTCGTTTGAATAAACCTAAGTTTACTTGTTTGTGCCAAATTTAATCAAAATTGGATTGTATATATACAGGGTGTCTTGCAACCATATATGAAAAAACTTTGTCACTTTATTCAACACTAGTGTCCCTGTTGCTCGAATTCGAGCAATTGCTAAGTATTACAGGCGTTATTTTAAAACGAATTTCAACCAAGTCAGCAAATGTTTGTGGCAAACTGTTAAATTAACTTAAACTTATTGACTGTTTACAATTAATATGCTCTTCTTCTCACTTTTGATTTCTGACAACAGCTGGAGTTTCATAACAATTTTTGTTTCCAATGTTAATCTTATGGAGGAATACGAAACTTTAAAGGGCTCCAGGGCTTCACTCTCTAATTATTTCCCTAAAAAGAAAGTTTCCTGCACAACATCACGTTATGTTCTTTCCAATGACACCAAAAACATGACAATCGGTTCAGTAGTTTCGGAGGAGTAATTGTCACAAAAATCTGCTTGCGTATTAAATAAGTACTAGTGAACCTGTGCGGCTCAATGCCCCGCAAAATAAAATAGGAATTTAGAAAACAAATTCATCGTGTTATATATTGACTCGACGTCGAAAATTAAATACAGTAATCATAAAGCCTTAGAAGAGGAGCAGTCCAGCCATTTTCTAGATGTATGTGTATTATATTTCGTAAATTAATAAGTGTTCAAGTTCAAGTTTGTTATAGGCAGCGAGCAAGGCTATAGGGTAGTTATTTTTTTAAGATTTTTAAAACACATTTAACAAAACATTTTATTATATCAAACCAATAGGTAGCCTATGTAGCATATTTTGGGGGTCATAAAAATGCTGCTTTGAAGAAAGCACACTTTTAAAAATAAACACTAAAAAAACAATGTTTTTATCACAAAAGCACTTCCATGAGTCATAAAGTTACCTTCAGAAAGATTACCCTGGTCAGAGTTTTCCGTAACGAATATGCGTGTCCTATTAAAAGATGTAGCCTTACTTAAAACAACAAATAATATAGTTGCTCATTACTGAAATTGGTCTGGGTAGAACCATGCTGCTCTTTAATTAAAGTGCTTGTACTGCAAATGCCAAAGATAACAGAAATTAGCATCTTTCCATTTTGAAAGGTAAGTTTGTTTTAGACGGGTAAATTTTTATCCTCGAAATCAAAATATGTCCCACTCACTTGTTCCAGTTAAGACTTTACATTCTATTAAGTTGTTAAACATTCTGATCACATGAAGTCTTGTGCCATTAATAAGGCCCTTTTTGATATATTAATATCCCTCATCAATAAAACCAGTGCCCCCTTTTATTAGTCTAATCTGTGTCTTGGCAATCCACTGACCTCTATATTTAAAAACTCAGTTGGATTTTCTAGATGGGTGTCTCCGCCTTCGTCTGTTTTCAAGGACCCACTCTTCTTCCCCTTGGTATACTGACAATTAACACGTTCGCTGCTACGGACGTTCCGGAACGTCAGCCAGGCCACGGCGCCAGGAGCTAAGAACGTTCCAGAACGTCACCGTTCATTGTTGTTTAACGTTGCTATGAATAAGCCAGCACGTCACATGCGTTCTATATTTCTTTGCAGCTCGTGGGGACGTACTTTTCTGACATTAAAAAATATAGTTTCCCAAATCACCACCAGGGTCGTTTGGAACAGGGCTTTGTTTTACCTCTTTCCTGCTAGATAGCGACACTACTTGAACGACTGTAACCTGGGTAGTGCTGGTATCTATCAGAATCACTTAGTACTATATCCAAAGCCAGTTTTATTGCAGGACATTGCCATCCAGTATAACTACTGTTGTTTTTATTCTAATTCAGTGTATCGGTGGCAATGTCACGCAGCGGCCGAGCGTTAGTTCAGCAACTGGCGCCGTCCCGGCATCTAGCGCTCAGCAGCGAACGTGTTAATTACCTGACTTGTCAAGTTCATGTAGTAATTCAATAATACTGTTAGTTTATAAAGAAAATTAGATAAAAGTTACTTGGCTTGGTGCTTTCATAACTGCAAACTCAAAATACACCCACAAGTAAAAAAAGAATCAAGTTATTGGTAAAAAAAACTATTTTTGTGTAATAACATTATTCACATGAAGTAGATGATTTGTTTGATTTGTCAATCAGCTGTTTAGTTTCAAATGAATTAATAGGTAATGTCAAAGATTTGTGATTTTAAATACATAAATTATTATAGCAAAGTTTTCTAAATCATGTCAACTCATTCTCACCTAAATTTTACTATTCCCAGCATTAAAATAAAGTAGTAAGATCCATTATGGGTAAACTTTAAGGTACACAATCCTTGATTGAAATGTAGTATACATTAAGAGTCATAATACACAGCAATCATTATGTAGTAGACTTTGACTATTTTCAAGTAACAAACATATGTTTCTGTAAATAAAAATTATCTCCCATGTTATTCTTATGGAGAAATACGAAACTTTAAAGGGCCCCAGGGCCTCACTCTCTAATTACGTATTTACCTAAAAAGAAAGTTTCCTGCACAACTTCACGTTACGCTCTTTCCAATGACACCAAAAACATGTCAATCGGTTCAGTAGTTTCGGAGGAGTAATTGTCACAAAAATCCTGCTTGCGTATTAAATAAGTATATAGATATATATAATATATATAACAAAAAATGTAATATAACATGTGTCCTATCTCAAAACGTTTTTGAGCTATCTGTCTGTATGTGTTTTTTACAAAAAATTTCAAAGATTCAAAATAACAAACTGAAAGAATAATTTAAAGGCTGCCATTTTTGACTCAGTTGCTCATTCGGGTTTGCGGCATTTTTTTTACTAACTAAGACTTTTAATTTGATGTACATATCAACATGCTATGTTTACCTTAAAGATTTTCTTCTGACTCCTAGCGGGCCGCCCTCTTGAGAAGGTATCCTATCACTAAATAATGAATTAACATTATTTTTGTATCCAGTGACTTTTTTCCAAGTTTTGTAACTAGTCCAGTAAATAGAGACGAAAATAGGAGGTTAACTTACAAACGGTCCAGGAAGTCTAAATTTTTTTATATGTTGTCTAGGATGGTAAGTAGGTGTTTAAAATGAAAAATGCACAATTCTCCCCCCTCCGCGCCTGCCGCCATATTGAAAAATCAAAAAAACTGGTACTTTCTAGGTTTTTTTTGCCTATATCTCCTTTTTGGTGTGTTTTAGCGAAAGATATGTAATGTCAATGTTGGAGACAATTAAATTTCCTATAATATAAGTATAACAATTTGGTTCTAAGATTTATGGGTACAAAAATATTTAAATTTATTAACAATAAAACATCAAGTTTTTTGTTATTTTGCCAAATCTCTATTAGTCCAAGCAAACTAAAAAAAAAACTGACACAGGGAACGTTAAAAAAAATGCAAGAAAACGTTTTATGGTTTTATTTTGTAGTGTTGGGTCTGCAGAGTGACATGCTAAAAGTTGCCAAAAATCGGTCAACAGAAAACCTCCTAAAATCTCGATTAAAAATGGCAGCTTTTTCCATCATTGGACAAATTTGAAAAAGATATACCACATGCATATTTTATTAAAATTTCTTTGAGATATTGACTTGGGACGACCAACGATGTTTATTAGGTGGGTAGTACTTCATTTCGATAGGGAACTCATTTTTGGCCGCCATCTTAGATCCGCCATATTGGATATAAGTTTAAAAAAATTAATGTAATGAT
This sequence comes from Macrosteles quadrilineatus, assembly GCF_028750875.1. Lineage (NCBI taxonomy): Eukaryota > Metazoa > Arthropoda > Insecta > Hemiptera > Cicadellidae > Macrosteles > Macrosteles quadrilineatus. Next base: position 102,365,536 of record NW_026542602.1, on the reverse strand, counting down.
AACGTTGTGACACATCAATATAAACTAGATTTTCACGCTGATTTCAATGCCAAAATTTTTTTTAAATATCTGATTACGTTTTGAAGATATATTCAAACGAAAACTCCCTCATACATTTCTTATGGACGTTTCGTACTTTGAAGATTTTTAAAGATAATTTTTCTTATATTTCCAGTTCTTATCAACGCTTGCAGTTCAGTCTAGCCTTTAAATATTCTGTGATGTAAGCGCTTTCATTTGACCTATTGATCATTCAAATCGAACGAGTTAGCGACGAGCTACAATCCCCAAAACAATATTAAATTACACTTTTGTGGAAATATTGTTTATTAAAAGATTTATATCTCGAGTTGTTAATACGTCACAAGTTCTTTCTGATTTTGAATTACTTAGTAAATGTTTTGCTTTAATTTTATTAATCACTATATAAAATCTGACAAATATAAAGGGAGTTGTGGACCTTAATTTAAAATTAAATTATTTTTATTTAGAAATTTGTCTTTGGTTTAAGACATATATACCAAATTATAAATAACAATCAATAAGTAATCTTTAGCTAAATAAAAAATAAAAGTCAATACTTTGACGAGGACCATGAAGAGTTTTTGGAGTTATTTATAATTGGGGATAGAAGTATTTAACTAAAGACAAATTTCAAAGGCACTCTGCTCATTTTAAATTTGTCAGATTTTATTAAATGATTAAAAAATTAAAGCAAAACATTAAATGAGTAATTTGAGACCACAAAGAACTTGGTGAGGTATTAACAATGCGAGATATAAATCTTTTAATAAAAAAAGATTTAAAAAAGTTAAATTTAATATTGTGTTGGGGATCATATCTCGTTGCCAACTCGTTCATTTTGAATTATCAATAGGTCGAATGAATGCCCTTACATCACAGAATATTTAAAGGCTAGACTGAACTGCAAGCATTGATAAGAACTGGAGATATAAGAAAAATGATCATTAAAAATCTTCAAAGTACGAAACATCCATAACAAATGTATAGGGGAGAGTTTTCGTTTGAATATATATCTTCATAACGTAAACAGATATTTAAAAACAAATCAAATTTCGTCATTGAAATCAGCGTGAAAATCTAGTTTATAATGATGTGTCACAACGTTATCATTACATTAATTTTTTAAAATTTATATCCAATATGGCGGATCTAAGATGGCGGCCAAAAATGAGTTGCCTAAGTGGTCGTCCCAAGTCAATATCTCAAAGAAATTTTTTATAAAATATGCATGTGGTATATCTTTTTAAAATTTGTCCAATGTTGGGAAAAGCTGCCATTTTTAATCGTGATTTTAGGAGGTTTTTTTTTAATTTTAGGACACTATGGCTATGGGTAAAAAGTGTGTTGTGACTTGGCACATTTAATAACATCGTGAACGATTCTTCAAACTTCGCTCCCGCCGCGGGAGTGAGCTCGGTATCAGTGTGACTTGCCATTAAGGGAAACCTTAATGTGTCTTTAATTGGCAATAATTGCAAACAAAATCAAATTTTAGTTATTATTGCATGTTTTTATGTCATCACAACATTAATATCCATGATGGCGGCACTGTGGTTTTTATAGTCAGTAACAAAGCTACGCTACACAGATCATCTCACACCATCACTCATTCTTCACCCATATTTCGGTAAAATACGCACCTAGGTGGCATCACCATCTCATAACAATTTATAACAATTTATACTTCCCACGATCACAATGATATCATCCTCATTACCTGCCATACCAAGGGTATTATGAACACCTCTCGTGATTGCAGAGACATCACCATCATCACTTGCATTCGCCACAATTTCTGACAATTGGTACAAATTCCGTCCCAAGAAAATCCAAAATTTAATATATATAGTCCCTCCTAAAGATTGGGAGTATACAAATTTTCCCTTGATTTTCGCACCAGTTTATTCAATGATTACCTCCACGTACCAAGTACGCTAGTAATTTCCAATATAATTTTCTTTTGAAACAAGCAATATGCTTAAATGCCACTTGGTGAGAAGTTATGAAATAAGCGCTGCAATTATTCTGTCTGGCAATGAAGGTTAATGCTACCGGATCAGCCCGGTACAAAAGACACTTCACTTGACAAGGTTATGCCCTACCACGTTGTAAACAAGATGAACATAATTTTTTAAAAAAAGCTTAATTTCACTCCAAAATATGGAAGGTTTTGTATAAAAAACCCTGCTATCAATAAATATAAAGTTTAATGAATAAAAATAATTGTCTTTAAATTTAATGATATAATTTATAAAATTACAAGGTGAAAGCGCCGCTGAAGGGTGATGCGTAGGCGTTGGGGTATGCAGCGGCGTAGGCGTCAGCTGAGGCAGAGGCAGAAGGCTGGGCACCAGGATAGGCACTGGGGAAGGGGCCAGCTGCAGGTAGGGGCTGAGCTGCAGGGTGAGCAGCAGCGTATGGGTCAGGGTTGGGTGAAGCGAATGGATGAGCTTCAGGGTTGGCGGCAGGGTGAGCGTAAGGTGACGGTTGAGGGTTGGCTGAGGGTTGAGCGTAAGCAGTCGGGTATGCAGCGGGTGCTGGGTTTGCTGATGGGTAAGCAGCTGGGTGAGCCTCGGGGTTAGGGTAAGCTGAAGGATACGCATGTGGCTCAGGGTTGGCCACAGGCATGGGCTGTGCGTATGGGTATGGGTGAGCATCGGGGTTAGCTGAGGCATAAGGATGAGCTTCAGGGTTGGCTGCAGGCATGGGCTGAGCGTAAGGGAACGCATGAGGCTCAGGATTGGCAGATGGCAAAGGCTGAGCAAACGGATAAGGATGGGCATCTGGGTTAGCAACTGGCATGGGTTGTGCTGAAGGGTATGGGTGAGCGTCTGGGTTGGCAGCTGGGTGCGGGTAAGCCTCAGCGTGAGCACTCGGGTTGGGTCCTTGGTGGGATGGGGCAGGACCAGCGTGAGGACCTGACTGGTGCTCCTGGTAGGCTAGAGGGTGGGCTGCGGGGCTGGGCCCTGAAGGTCCAGATGGTCCAGAAGGTCCGGAAGGTCCAGCATGAGGATTGGGATGAGGCTTGGTCTTGTGGCCTGGACGAGGCTTGGGGTGAGGTCTGGCGTCACCGAAAGGAGAAGGCTTGGCTTCAGGCTTAGCTTCTGGTTCCGGCTCAGCTTCAGGCTCTGCCTCAGGCTCTGGTTCAGGTTCTGGCTTAGCTTCAGGTTCTGGCTTAGCTTCAGGTTCTGGTTCTGGTTTGGCCTCAGGTTCGGGTTCAGGGGCTGGCATGGGCTCAGGTTCGGGTTCTGGTTTAGCCTCGGGTTCAGGCTCAGGTGCTGGCATAGGCTCTGGTTCGGGCTCAGGGAAGGGCAGAGCAGCAGGGAGTGGCAGAGCCTCTGGGTATGCATCTGGGTCTGCTTCTGGGTTTGGCTCTGGGTAGGCATCTGCTGATGGTCCGCTCTTTAGAAGGCCAAAGGAGATGGGCCCAGACAGCGCAGCAGCACCGGGGTTTCCAAAGCTGAAAGATGGGCTTGGAGCCGGAGCTGACAGTGCTGTCTGACACAGCAGAAATATTCCTGAAAAATAAGCTTTATTTTAGGAAATTCTCATAACCAACAAATAACATCCATAAACATGGTTCATTTTCTGTTTACTTTTAAATTCAAAAGGTTTGGGAAGAATCATCTTCCCAAACCTCTAAAGAGAACAAAATAACAGGGTAGTTAAGTAATTCAAGTGCTCATGTACCACAAGTGGTTGATGGTCTGTTTGATGAAAAGTAAAAAATTTTGAAGCATTTATTGGAGATTTATAAGAGAACCCAAACAATACAATGAATTCACTAATTGCACTTAATTAAACCAGTACCTTGTCCATTCTACAATTCTGTTTACATTTTTATATACAATGACAGGGGTAAGGCACCCCACATGCACCACAGCATGGAAGGGCCTCAAGCTGAACAAAAAAAATTGTAACATGTTTCAATTCGGTGAGTTTTTAGCAAATACGCCTATGTGTACATCTCCTTTTTTATTTCTGTAAGAACTGTATTCACAGTGTTTATGAAATTTTAGTTTTGATCTGAAAAGTTAGTTTTTGTGAACGTTATTGCTAGTTGACAAATTGCTACCGCTGCCTATGGACAAAGCTGTAAAATTTATTCCAATTTCAACTTTTCTGATTATGTTCTATTATAAACAATGGTATTGGATATTTTTTTCACACACTTTGAATGTTTATTGAAATATTATTGAAAAATAATTATTGAACCCAGTCTTCAGTGCTTCTGTGACATCTCACGGAAACACCTACTGTCAATTATCAATTACCAATGATTGAAATGGGGACGCCACCTAGGTGCTTATTTTAAACCAAATATGAGTGGACGATGAGTGTAGAATGGTGTGTGTGATGACCTGTATAGCTTTGTTACTGACTAAGATCAGCGGTTTCATCAGTCAGGATTATTTATTCAAAGCCCAATGATCAGGAACAGCTGGGCCCAGTTCCGAACCATCAAAAAGCTACTGACTTTTCTCACGAATGAACCGGTAACCTTTTGATTACTAGGCGGGCACTATAACCACTCAGCTACCCAGCCAGTTTAAGATCCTCTGTCCCAAAAGAGATAAGGATTCTGAAGAAAAAAATAAAGTACAGTAAATTATGTGCAATTCAGCCTTGCAGTCTAAAAACATTGTGTACTGTCACTAAACCCTACGGACAGGAGCTCCCCATACTCCTTTACCAATCAGGTGGCTACCGAGTTCCGAGTTCTACTGAACATCTCTGAAGAAAAACGATTTGTCAATTGTTTAGGTAAAACTGGAAGTTGAGTGGTGAGAGGGGGGGGGGCAGCTCCAGGTTGTAATGTCTCGTTACAGTACTTATTACATTTAGAATGCAACGTCCAGTTTCCTGTTACATTTTTATAATGCTGTCATATAATGTGTCATGTCTCACAAATTATGTTAACAGGAAAATAATAACATTGGGGGTTTGCTCAGACTTGAGACACCCTATAACATTGTTAATTTAGATGTAGTTAAACATGTTCAATTATCTTTAGGCTTCCGATGATCAATATTTTTGTAAAGAACTTGTAAACATTTTTATGTCAGTTTGAAAATACCTATTTGTAAAAAACCATGGATATGTACGCAATGTCCACAACTTTACTTATGAAACTTGTTTAGAGGCTTAGGATGTTGATAGTTCTGAGACAAACTGAAAGTTAAATTGATGAAATAGTTGTATTATATCTAAAAACGTTTTAATTTATTGCTTTATTAAACATCATGAAACATGAGCGCTTCGCTCAACTAGACTATGCTATGAAAGAAAAACAATCCTAGTATATTTGATTGATAGTTTACGTTTTTACTTTACTGTGTATATGGGCAATTTTATTAACAATCAAAAGTAAACGTTATATAACGAGCCTAAGGTGTGCAACTCCTTATATGCCTATTTTCATTTTATGATTCAAATCTATGTCGGTGGAAGAGGGGGGGGGGGGGGGCGCAACTACTCAGGCCCATAGCACATCACACACTAACTGTGGGCCTGGCTGAAGACAATATATTGTAGCTGAATGGTTTAAGTTACCTGGGTTCGTCAAGTGATCCTTCTTCAGTATTGTCAATAGGTCATCTAACCATCCAGTGGCAGTCATGACTCATCTTCCGGCGTCGCCACACGTGTCCCCCGTGATTAATTACACTGGCCAGTTTTTACTATATTATATTAGTTTTTTGTGTTTTTCGTGTTCGTGTATGTGTTTTATGTGTATCGACGAATCTAACCAAATTGGTTAGATGACCTATTGACGTTTTTGTGAACCTGAAGATGGACTTATTTTCAAGTCCGAAACTATAGTAGTGTAATACTGAAGAAGGATCACTTGTCGAAGCCAGGTAACTTAAACCATTCAGCTTAAATTTAGTGATCCAGAGGCTACCTCACCATGAAATATATTGTAATCTGAGTTCTGTCCAGTTAATGCAGAGCGTGTGTTATTGGTTAGTATTTGTATCTTGTTATTTCAGTTAGTTCAGTCAAATAAAACAATCTAATTCAAAACAATAACTCTTTCTCTAGTTTTATGTTTTTAACATAACATATGCATGTATAAAGTACTTTAGTTAAGCTTTCAAAATATATCATCCTTATGGTTGGAAACACAAATCATATTTAAATACTACAATAATTATATATCAGAGTAAACACGCCTCTTGTAAATAGTTTTGAGTTTTTTAAACAATTCCCAATTAGACTTGTTATAAACGTGTACAAATTTATGTAATTGAGCACGCAATCACGCACACTTAACTTCTCAGTGGCTTTTATCATAATGTAAATAAAGTAGCTGATGAAGTCTCAGGCTAGGTAAAGATCGTATATCTTTAGGTGTTGATAGAGTAGGTCTCTTCAACACTATTTGAAGAATGTTTGAAATGAATTTTGATTACAAACAAGGTTATAAAAAACATTTACTTTTCTCTTAATTTTTATCTGAACCCAATTTAGCTGTATTAATTTTAAAAAGAAACCCATAAATCAAATTTTACTTAAAATTTTAAACAAAAACATTTTTTAATTAAAAATTTGATGATTTTTGCATTTTGAATAATACAATAAAATAAATATTTACTAGTGTGGGACATGTTGCTCGAAATCGAGCAATTACAAAGAAGTAAAGTAGTTATTTAAAAACAAATGTAAATTAAAGTAGGAAATATTTAATTTCAACAAAATCATTAAAATGTACCCAATGCGTATTGTTGAATTGAAATAGTATATTTCATTACTAGGACCGAAAGTGGCATTTTCCGTTGCTCGCCCAAGTTTTTGTGTGAGGCGAAGCCGAACACAGGGAACCCCAATTTCACGTACGAGGCGAAGCCGAGGGCAGGAATAATGGAGCTAGTGCCGGATAATAACTTTTGGTACGAGTTATGAACGATATTTTTCATCACGACGCAAAAATACACAAACACAGAATAGCAGACCTCAGTAATATTTAAAACAATTTGATTGAACCTCAAAATAAAATAAAATCTTCTAACAAGAAACCTACGTATATTTCTCAATAAATTTTGTTTAAACATCAAAATAAATGAATAAAACAACTTTTAAAAATACATACAGCTGATTCAAATTATTAAATTAAACCGTAACAAAACAATAGCGCACGTAGTGAATAAATGGAGAACTAATTGAGAGCAAGGGAAAGTAAATTTAGAGCGAGGGAAAATCAGCTGATCGATTTTCCCTCGCCCTAGATTAGACCTTTGGAAACAACTACTTTCATTGATGTCAGCTGTTATCGAAAATAGTTACTTTCGTGATGAAAAATAAATTACAGCAATTAAATGATACAGCTGATCAAAATGTAAACAATTATGTTCTTCATAAGGAAAACATGGGAACTTTCAAAGCTACTGGGGCAGAGCCCAAAGGACTATTTAAAAAATGTAAGGCCAGTTTGCAAATCTACGCGACACGCTCTTTCCAATGAGACGTCAATGGATAAAATCGGTTAAGAAATGGCGGAGGAGTTCAACCGGCAAAGTTTCATGTAGCGTATTAACTATATAGATTTATGTTTGAAATTTCTTGAAAAACTGTCTAATTGATATGTTATAGTAATTAAATTTTATACATACATAAAAAATCTTGTAATGGAACAATCTAACTACAGTAGTTTGAAATTTAAATTATGCTTCAATATCATATTTTAACTACCCAGTAATATTTTTATAATAATCCTTTTCAATGAGAATAAATAAAATTGAAATTGCCATAAAAGTTTAATTATTATTTTATACAGGGTTGGTGAAAATTCATGGAACAGTTAAATATTAAAAAAAAAATAATGACAGAGCTCCAAAACTTGGTACAAACAAAGTCATAAAGACATTTAAAAACGTTATTCAGGGATACGAAATAACTATGGGGACCAACTACTAAGGGGGGAAAATCTTAAATGTTTTTGTTGATACCAACAACTAAATGGGGTGCATTGAATCAGCAGGAATAAGGAGATATGAATACAAATTGCACGTCTGGGATTTTATATTCATCAGTGACGTTGGCATTCATTCTTGATAAACATTTTGTTATCACATTGAGTTCTCCTGTCAATGGAATCTATTTGTTACAAAAACATGATCTTCTATCTTTTACTATAATCAAGATAATCATCCAAAAATATTAACCTAGGTCTAAAGTAGGACACTCACCAAATGCCACTAGTGGCACCATTTTCCCCATCTTCAATTCTACTGCAAACTGTATATTTTACCACTTGCAGTCTGACTTATAGACTTTATCAATGAGTGTGTTTGTCTATATCATAAAGATGGCAGACAGATAATTTGTTAATGTATTCCCTACATAACTAAAATGTGTTTATAAATAAAATTGGTGTTAACATTTGTTATTTTTTTATTAAAATATTTTGTTTATAAATTGTTTGCGAATATTAAAGTTTAAAAAAAAAAATACTTGATCAAAACTTCAATTTTATTCTCTTAAAATTTGTGTTGTGATTGAACAAAAATATGAGGTTTTGAATGTTTTAAATAATAGTGTGATTAAATTAAACTAGATAATTTAGTTAAGATTTTTTACAATAACTGTGATCATAAAACTGTATTCGACTTGTTCCCCTGTACCCCTGTAACAACCGTATTCTGCAAAAGGGTAAAGTTGATAAGGGTGGCTTCAAGATTTTATTTCTCGGTTCTGAAATATGTTCAGTGACAAAATAACTTGTTTGTGTCATATATCACAAATACCAAACTTTTGAATGGATTTGATAAATAAATTCAATAATATTGTAATTGTAATAAACAATTTGGTATTACAAGCACAAAAGGTAGAGGAATTACAATATATCATCAAGTATGGTGAGGTTATGGTAATATGATGGATGAATAGTAGTCATAATACAAAACCATACTAAAATTCCTGAACTTTTGCTTTTTAATTAAATTTTGCAATTACAGTCAATTGTTAAATGTTATGCAGTAAATGATTTTAACTTAAAAAACATATTTTGAATTTAGTTGGGAGCTGTTCTAGAACAACTAACGTTCACGGTTGCGCCCTTGCTCTGATAACGATAACAATTGATAAAAGGAAATAGAATATTTACAACCAAATGATTTAGAATGCAAGGAATATTCTTTGGTGTAATTTTTGGTAAGTGCAAAATTACTTATGGCTTTCTTTGTTTGCAAGTACCGTAGTGCTTTTTATATAAACTAGAGGTCGTCCAGTGGTCTAAAACTCGGCCAAAATATGTAATGTACAGTATTGTACTATTTACACCCCACGCAAAACATCTGATTAGAATTTCTTCCATTTGTTTTGATTTTCTGTTTATATTTTGTTGTTAGTTTGTCACCAGCATGGCATCCCATAAGGTCTATCTTAATTTTATTTTAATTTCAAATAATTTGTTGTGCTTATTTTTGGGCCCGTTTTAATTTATAAATTGATTCTGCACATCTTTAGGAAAATATCTTTTCATCACTCCGTAGCAAAAGTAACTATATTTTTGATGACAGCTGATATCAAAGAAAGTAGTCGTTTCCCAAGCTCTAATTTAGGGTGAGGGAAAAATCAATCAGCTGATTTTCCCTCGCTCTCGATTAGTTCTCCATTTACTCACCACACACACGCTAGTGTTTTGATAGGTACTGTTATTTTAATGATTTGAATCAGCTGTATGTATTGTTAAAAGCTGTTTTATTCTTTTAATTTGATGTTTAAAAGCGATTTATTAAGAAATATACGTAGGTCTAGGTTTCCTTTAGAATATCCTTATATATAATACGTGAAGGCGATTTCTACAAAACACTACTCCTCCGTTAATAATGGACGGATTTTCACAAACGACGTGTCAAAATAAAGTATTTTTTGTCTAGACGCCCCCTTTTGCCAATTCATGTAATAAAAATCCTCGGGCTTTGCCCCACAGGTCATCAAAGTTGGAGTTTCTCCCATATTAACATGGGGGAATCTAAATATTTAATTGGAAACTTTGTCCCCACCAATTTGAGAGAAAGGCTGGGCGTAGAAACTTGGTAGAGGTGTCCAAAGAAAGGTCTTGGTCTGTAGATGAGTTATCAAAAGAAAAACTAAGCAAAATCCCTTAGGATTCTGCCCCAGAAGCCTTTAAAGATCGCTCCACAGAGTTGTTTACATTTTGGCCATATGAATAATACTTATTAATGAAACAGCTGTTCATTTTTTAAATCTATCTATCTATAATATTAAAACGAAACAGTGTTTTTTTATTTCACGATTCTGAATCAACCACTCGACGGATTTTCATGATTTTTGTGTTGAAAGAAAGATAATTTTGAGAACTAGGGAATGTCGAAGCCATAATTTTAGTTTATGGTCCCAGTTTTTTAGAAATTACGTTTTAATTTTTAAAAAGTCTAGCAGCCGACGGATGAGTTAAAGTCGTTTTAGTGATGGTTTAACTAACAGCTGGTTTCTAACTGTCATTGAAATGTTTATGTTACAAGTTGTTTGTATACAAAATATTGATCCAGAGTTTGCCTACACACTATTTCACTTTAAAATGCAGTTTATTACCTATCGTAAAAGATCTATGTTATCAGGGGATTGTGTAATTTTTAACTAAACATTTTAAACGTATAATCAAGTTTTGTCATAAATGCAATCCGTCTAAGTATAAGTGCTTAATCCTTTAAGATATAAGCGGTTTGCGTGTTGATACATCTTTTTCTAAATGTTTGAATATAAGTATGACTGCATACAGTACACATGAAAATGTCAACCGGTGTAGTAGGTCTCCAGAAAACTGACCAGTAAGCTGCAGGGTGTCAGTAGAAACGAAAATCGATTCATACCATATCATAACTATCCCAGTAGTACTGTATGATTCAGAAACTTGATAAAGGGGTACATTCCAAAAGGCTCAGATCTCGGATGGGCTAGGCAGGCTTTGCATGGCGGAGAGAAGATACTTCAACTTTTAAAAGTGTATTCCAAGGAGTACTACAAGGTAGACGACCACTTGGACGACCAAGTAATGAAAGACATCTTCAGACTGGTATCTTCCTTAGAAATGGCAGGGGATGGAAGAGAACGGGAGGCCAGGATCAGTTTAGACGTTTCAGTGGCCAAGGTGGTAAAATAAGGTACGGTAAGTGATAGTAGGCATATGCAGTGGAAGGTGGTATGTAGCTACTATGGCATGCAGCTTACTGGCCAGTGTGTGTGAATCGGCCAACAAGTTTTAAACTAGCTGTTCTGAATCATATACAGTTTTAATGGACTACTCGATTCCCGTACGTAGGACGGGCCAAACTGCTCGTACTTATTTAATACGCAAGCAGGTTTTTTGTGACAATTACTCCTCCGATACTACTGAACCGATTGACATGTTTTTGATGTCATTGGAAAAAGCGTAACGTGAAGTTGTGCAGGAAACTTTCTTTTTAGGGAAATAATTAGAGAGTGAGGCCCTAGGGCCCTTTAAAGTTTCATATTTCTCCATAAGATTAACATGGGAAACAAACATTGTTATGAAACTCCAGCTGTTGTCAGAAATGCTGTTCTGCCATTTAATTTTATTTGTTTACAAGGAGAATTGTTTCTTGGTGCCATGTGGTCAATGAATTATACTTTTGCAATGACTTTTGCATATATTTTAAATGCTAGACACATAGGGATGACACTACAATATGTAAAATGACAGTACTGTAAGTACTGCTGTAAATTAAGAGATCTTTATTTAAATAATCAATAAGCACGATTGAGCCTTTGCCTATATGTTTCCTGGTAAGTGTGTTGTAACTGTTTCTTATAGTATATTATAGTATCTTAAAGTAAAACCGAATTATTCTTTTCTGCATTCTCACCCCGTAGCGAAGCACGGGCAGAGCAACTAGTTTTCTATAATTTTATGCTATAAAATTTTATTGAAAATTTATGTAGGTTTCCTTTTAGAAGATTTTATTTTATTTTGATTTTTAAACAAATTAATTGAGAAATAAGAGATGTAGATTTTCTAAACAGTATGATATAGCATAAATAGTTAATTTAATATGTTTTATTGGTAAATGAGGAGAGCTGTTAAATTAAAACATTAATTTACAATGAATAAAAGAATTCCCTAGTAGCACAAATATGTATTTTATAAATATTTTATATATTTAAAGTTGTATTTGATAGAACCTCGAATAAAATATATATATAATATATCTTTAATAACAGTATGATATATTCAAATATATATTTAAAATATTACCAAAAAGCAATGCAAAATATAAATTAAATATAAGTTTTGAATATATAAAATAGATTCATAATATATATCGATCAAATAAGTGTAGAATCTATAATATACATATTTTATATGTATTTTTTTCCTATTAAATATTTTTAAAAAATATCTGTTGAGAATATTTTAAATATATATATAAAATATTTTTGAAACTATATTATATATTTAAAGTATTTATAAATATATTTTGAAAAACGTAATTTATTTTTATTAATAAAATAATAATATATTTGTAGAATATAGGCTATAGCCTCTAATCTTTTATAATTAGTAAATAAATAATTTGCATCTTTTTGTTTTTTATAGTGTCTATCAATTTATACATGCATTTTTTGTATGATAATTGCTATTGTGAAAGCGTTAAAATTAAGTTATTAACAATACGTACTCTGAATGGTGTCACTCTATCATGCACGTAAAGAAAAAATTATGCACATGGTTAAGAGGCAGTATACATGTTCGGCAACTACATGTAAAAAAAGTGTTTATGGGTTTTATTTTTTGAATTGCAATATGTGATCATAGAAATCTCTAATTATTGGCTAGAAAAGGGTGCTAGCGACTGGCGACCGTTTAAGAAACGAATTACGGAAAAACAGATTAACAGAATCATATTATACTGTAGTATCAAAAAAATTGCAACTGACGGTCACCCTTTCACCATTTGAAAACAGATGCTAGCAATAGTCACAAGTAGCTCAGAGGTAAGGTAAGAGGCTCATAAGTCGGAGGACCCAGGTTCGAGACCCATCCGGGCTAAAAAAATTTTATCCAGTAATTTTTTCAAAATTAGTTTTTATGAACTATTTAATCAATTTACTCAACTGATAATTGTGTTTTTCATACTAAATCTTCATTTTTTTATATTTAGGCCTCATGGTATGTTTGGAAGATATATTAAATACATTTTTTATTTAAATATTATTCACTAAAATATATTATTGGAACCTATTTTTTTAATATTTAATATATTCAAAAACATATGTTATATATATATAATATATTTTAAATATTATATAAAATTGACATTAATACACACTTGAGATATATTAAATAGATTTTAAATATATTTATTCATATGTATTTAATATATATTTGTGCTACTAGGGTTATTAAACTTTTGCTGTTGCTAAAAATTGTACTGATCATGGTTAAAACAAAACAATGAAATAACATGTGTTTTTTAATATCAATAACACTTATTGAAACAAAGGTGCAAACCACATTAGTACACTTAAGCTGGGTTTTCCTAGGCGCAGAAACATGATGTTGAGAGCAGAGTGTGGGGAAGTAATTTTCCGCTCCTCTAGTGGCGGTCTACTCCGCTTCTAGGATAACAGTAGCCTACCATTAAATTATCTAAGACAAGCAGAGTGAACTCCTTGCCTTGGAAAACCCTTCTTTATACCAACACAAATTTTTCACTCACATCTTGATTAAAATATAGCCTACGATAATTTTGCTTTGTATATTATGGTGTTACAATAATGTATATGGTTCTTAACGTCTACGCAATCAGGGGTGATACTTCACTACGGCCATTTCGGAGATAACTTTGTGTTTTCGTGTATCCGTCCTGTTTTTATATGTCTTAATATTTATTCAACCCCTGACGCAATGCAAATGAAGACTTTTCGTGTTAAGTGTAACAAGACTATAGTTTAGTGAACCACTACGCACCTGACGATGGAGTAATCTCCGAAACGGCCGTAGTGAAGTATCACCCCTGATTGCGTAGACGGTAAGAACCATATAGGTATATTATTATTTTATTTTCACGCAATCTGTTACACTCAAGAATATAATATAGGCTATTATGGTGTTTCAATTACCTTAAGGTAATTTTTCATTTTTCTCTAGCTGTTTTGTCCAATGGCGACGTAAGCTTCTTTGTATTTTGTTAACAATTTTATTCATCTTTATTCTTCAAATCCTACAATTTCAATTCCCAAAAGTAATACCTCCTAAAAATTGATAAATTCTTACAAAGACTTATTATGATTATGGCCATATGAGATGGAGACGCCACCTTTGTGCGTATATCCATAAACTACAGTGAAGATACCCTGATATTACAAATGATCAAATATCTCTGAAACAAATCTACTTTTTTTTCTTTTTGGCGATATATAACTGACATCTGTAAATAAGTTGCGTTTATGTAAGTAGTTCACGACTGGTTCTAGTTTTGGTCAAAGGATGACATTGTATTTATGAAGTGGTAATTATGTTTAACAACACTTCAACAAAGTGATATGTTTCAGGGATATTGTTGATTTGCTATGAGACACTAACCCTCTTCAGGGCAGGGGTGGAACAAGATTCCGTGGAAAAGTCCAACACAGAAACCGAAGAGGAAACTCGTCAAGTTTTACTGGAGGTTTAGAATAAACCTAGTTCATAAACTGTTCGAACAAAGCTCAAACTACCTTGATGTATTCAAGCTACGTCCCAATGAGCTGGTTGTCGGAATCATTGATGTGCTTTATGTTTCTTATCGAGTTACCACTGTCGATAATGGACATAAGTATAGAATTGTTTAACTTCTTAAAGAGAAATTAAATAAATAAAAAAATTGTTAAAATATTATTTGAAGATTACAAATAGTTTGTCTTTGAAAAGATTTTTATTTGATCAAAGCTTTAGTAGGTAGGTTTTGAGAGAATACTTGCATAAAAAATGTGTTGATTGGAAGCAGCTTGAACGGTGTGGTAGTATTAGCAATGATTACAAACCCTATAAGAAGAGCAATGCCTTTGTTAAAAATTCTGTTTAGGAATATTTGAATTTTGGATAGTTCCCACGGCGGCTGCTAGGTAACGAAGACGCTACTATCGCGAGTGTGCGGCCAAGTCAGCTGACTGAGTGATAGAGAGTGAGACAAAGAATTGGCTTAGAGAGAAAGAGTAGCGCGAACGCCACACGATCGAACCAAACCAAGCGGCGGCCGCACGAAGATCATTTCGGCGGCAAAATTCCATCCTGACTATTCTACATAATCATATAGCTTCTTAAAGGGTTTGTTAGCATTAGTGTTGGTAAGGAGTTGTGATAAGTACTGTCTTCATCACCCCACTTTCAGTCATTTTGAAGCTATAATATTGTTGGCACTCCACTCGTGCTAATTGGACAATTTACTTATAGTTTTACGAATTGACAAGGTCAGGGCCGGTTTAGTAAAGCTCTCTTTACTAGTTTCGGCACACATAGGTGGTTTTGAAATGTGAATGTGGCATAGTATATTTTGTACTTAGAGCCGAAAACCATTTCGGTAATGGTATGAACACTATTTTCCACCATACTATACCCTATTCACCTTAATAATTCTATTGCAATGCTATGGTGTGTTCTATTGATTGCTATACTGATTTCTATTTAATATGCATTAATGTTTTAAGAAAGTAAGTGGGCAGCTGATTTTCGGCGGTAGGGATGTAAAAACCTGCTCAGGACCCAAATGACAGCTGGCATAGTCAGCAATAAGTAGGGGCCCAGCTTTCGGCCTCCAATAAAAGTTTGTAAAATGGCTAAAAACATCGTAGTGTGGTGAAAAGTGTTTTTTGTATTACTTTTGTGGTTCAGACTTTTATTTCAGATATATTATTATTAGTAAGATAAGAGTCTGATCATGAGGTGTCAAATCAAGAGGGAGTTATTTGGAGTTTTTTATACTATGCTCAACACACTCATAAAATAGTTATAGCAACTGTTATGACCCATCAACCTGGTCAGCAACAAAATGTAAGGTATAAAATAGAATTTTAGACACTGGCGCATTCTGTGACTGGCAAATTTGTAGACAGATTTTTTATCAAAATTGTCGTAGTTGATATGAGCCACCTACAGATTGCGTTGATCTAAACTACTAAATTCTGCTGAATACACAATCTTTTTAATTAAGTCAACCTTAGGGAATGACTTATGATGAGTTATAGCAACTGTTATGACCCATCAACCTGGTCAGCAACAAAATGTAAGGTATAAAATAGAATTTTAGACACTGGCGCATTCTGTGACTGGCTCACACAACTATATTCTTTTTTAATAAAAAATTGGCTACAGCTGGTCCATATAGATGGGAAGTCTAGGTTGAACCATTGACTATTAGAAAGCTATTAGTCAAACGTTGAACCAAAAGAATCATAAACTTTGATGTACAAAAATCATACAAATTAAAAATGTTATCAAATAAAATTTTATATTTTTCCAATTCAAATCATGCAGGTTCAGGGTTGACCCAGGGTTGAGGATTGTAGTAGCTCGGGGGGTTGGTGACTGTTAAACCTGCAACAGGCATTTGAAATTAACTAATAATGTTATCTAATAACTAATTATTTTTTATATCTGTAATCATTTGTTTTGATTTTATAGTTTCATCTTTTAAATTTCAAGATTCAGTAAATAATGTGAGTCTACTCTGCATTTGTGTATCATTTGTCTACCATTAAACTGTCACAAGCTATCCATTCAAAAAATATTACCCGAGAAAAGATATTTATTTTTATTTTACATTAAACTTTGGTTTATGATTTGGTAAAACTAAACCTGAAAATCTAACAGATAAAGGAACTTTAAGATACTAGAACGCCTCTCACATTTTTCAGGGTAAAATTATTTTTTACTGTCGGGTGAATTTAATTTGAACCTGTGTCTGTGCATAGTTTGATATACTCTTAAAGTAAACTCTGTTAATAGTTTCAAAACTTTAATGGTCATGATTGAAACTGACATACTTATCAAGCCAAGGTTGCTAGGGACAGGTCGAGGTTTGTACTTTGCCATCTTCATCCACTCTGAGACTTTTTCTCTGGACACTGTTTTCTTCAGTTCAACCTCACGTTGCTGATGTTCCTCATTTCGAAGTTGTCGTTCTTTCATTTCCTTGGCTAAAATGTAACAATGCATTGTATTGCAGTGAGTGTAACAACGGAGGACTTCCGTCCTACAGTCGACGGAGGACAATAAAAAAGCCAAAGTAGTATTAGTTGTATTAGATAGATTATTAATAATAAGGTCTCCATCGAGCTCCCTTAGCGACAAAAAATCTTACACTAGTGCAATGTTAATGCACTACTAGCATCAGGCACCATTTCTCAAGCCCCTATGCAATGACCTACACCTCACTCTCGTCATAGTAACTGAAAACGTTTTGAGACAAAATCAACACTACCGCCAAATATGAATCACGTTCAGTGATTAGACTTCTGTGGGAAGGGGACAAATCCCTTTTGAAATACCCTGCAAGGTGACAGATATGTATGCAGAAGTGTTCAGACGTGCTTGAGGTGGCTTAGAGAGTTCACAGGATGACGTACACATTTGCACAATGAGGCTGGCAGCAGATGTTCATTAGTTTCCATCAAGGCAGGGATAAAAATGGAGGGAACTTTGTTTGCTGATCAGTGTGTTTAAAATAAGGGCTTATCATTGGCCTTGGTAGCCTTATAGGGGCGCAAGTCAGTTCAGCAACTCTTGTTAAGTCACATTGCAAACAGCCCTGACTCTGATTTTATTCACTGACTCAAATGAGTCTGATTAATAACTGCTAAATAAATTGAAAACATTGTAAACACAGTAAACATTTTAACAAAGACCTCCATAATCTCTTCGCCACTTACACTTATTTTCTACAAGTAAAAACTGTGCTCTTTGCTCCATCTACATTCCTGAAGTAAAGATACACTTCAATAGCATCATTGACTATATATAGTCAATGATAGCGGTTAGGTTAGGCCACAAAAATCTAATCATAGAACCAGATTCACGCTTGGCAGGAGTGTCAATTTGACTTTAACTTCAGATACTATGTCAAGAATATTCATCAGATAGGGTTGGGACCCGACTAGAATATTGCTGGAAGAAGTCAAATATGATAACACTGGTGTCAGATTTTAACTAGTTGCGGGTGGCCACAAGCTTAATGCAGCAGTTTTTTATCTTTTTTTTGCTAGGCACGAGTCTGGGATTGTTTTTCACATTACTTCAGACTAGACCTAGGGGTTGGGGCATTATCACTTAGATAAAATCCATTGGTGACTTGGCGGAAATCGAGCCCGGGACCTCAGGGACTGAAGTCCCGCGCTCTAACCACTACGCCAGCTCGCTCCCCTACGATGCAGCAGTAAATTTACAGATAACAATAATAGTCCAAGGTCATCATTGGCAGGATTTTTTGGTTGACAGCACAGCGTCTGTTGATTTGCATTTTGCAATATAAATAGGTACTATTTCTTTTAACTTGAAAATAGCATTCTAGTATTTATACAGGGTGCAGCAAAGAAACTGATCTATTTTCTTCAGCGCACTGTTCAGCGACAGGCCGTCTGAGGGTGGTGGGAGTAGGCTCGTTGGATAGCCTATACGATGCCATTTCTTGTAATCATAGAGCAGTGGTTGTATGAGATACGTGCGGTTGTTATCTAGTCGTTTTTAAAAGGTACTAAATCAGTCATTGCAACTCAGTGGCAGTTCCGTGCTTTTATTTATTAGGTCGACATGAAGAGGTTCCATCAAGATTATCTGTATGGATAGCCTATCACAATTAAACAGATTATTATTGTAATTAAGTGATGAAAATTAACCTCAAAATTCGTGTAACTGAGCAGTCAGACATGTTCAGCAAGCCGCTGGTTTTCGAGCGGGCCTGCGAGGACTGTTTTCCACAGCAGCACGAACTCTATCAAATGTTAGTTGTCTGGCGTCTGATCTGACTTTGGGCAGCCTTTCAGCTTCCTTTTCAACGCAGAAGCCGTTGTTCTAAAACTAGTAACCCACCGCATTATTGTGATACGCAACGGAACTTCTCCATTTCAATTGAAAGAATGCATGAAACTGCCGATACCGCTGAGTTGCAATGAATGAATTCAATACTTTTTAAAAACAACTCCATAACAACCGCACATAGCTCAAGCGACCACAGCTCTATGACTAAAAAAAAATGGCCTTGTGTAGGCTTCCCAACGAACCTACGCCCACCACTCTCAGACGACCTGTCGCTGAACAGTGCTCTGCAGAAAATTGATCGGTTTTTATGCCGCACCCTGTATTATTAATAAATGCAATGGGGATTCAAAGTTAAACCATGATAATTTCCTTTTTATATATGAACATTTTGAGATTCATCGGCTGAAAATGAAATGTTTATGTGAAACTTGATTTTATTTCATGATCTTAAAATTTTGAAATTAAAAAGTACTTTTGCTGGATACATCTGCACGTTTATTGAAAATACCTATTCAGTGTGGCAACAATTTGTTTTAGGAGGCCTCAGCTTTTCCCATAACTCTCTTGTCATTGACAGTTGAACTCCTGGTAAGTTAATACAAGATGTTTGGACCACTCAACCAATCAGGCCCAATTACCTTTAGTAAACCCCTAAAACAATGCCTTTGAACTAAACACTCAAAAATAGTAGTTCTAAGTACATAATCCGTTTTATCCTGCTTATTTCTTGTTTTGAAGTATATTTTTTTACTAATGAGGCATTTGCAATACAATCGTCAAAAGTAAATAATTAATTTCAGCTATAAATGCATTATGAAGTAGTAAGTACATTTCAAAACTAACTTTGCCCTAAGTTATAAATAATATTTAATTGCTTAGTAATTATATACCTTTTCTCTCTTCATCTTTCTTGTGCTTCCAGATGGCATAGCTAATTTCCGCTGCCTCTCTTTTTACTTGTTTCTCTTCTAAGGCTATCTGTTTAATTTTTTCCTCCTGTTCCCGTTTTCTCAACTGTTCTAGTTTCTTAGTTTGCAACCAGTTTTGAAAAACCTCTTCCCGTATTTTTGTCCGTTCATTATCATTGAGGTCACCTGGTACGGAGGCAACAGATTTTGCGGAATTGCTATTGTTTTTGGGCTGGTTTAAAACCAAGGATCTTGATCTATTGATGGAATTAGGCTGAAATTTATGGGAAATTGTCATAATACATGTAGAAAATTAATTCTATGATTTCAGGTAGCAACATATTGTTGTAACATTAAATTCTTCTGTTAAGTTTTATAATTCAAAATAATATTCTAAAAATATGTTGGACTTTTAATTTTAGCCTCACCTTACTTTTTACTTACTGATCTGACTTTTCATGTTCATACAAAGAAATGAGGTTTAAAATAAGGGTCAGGTATGCAAGACTTTGCTAAATTGCTGTGCTAATGGGTGGTTGTGTGAGATTTTTATGTCCTAGGACGCTAGTCACGAGCCCAGAATTGTTTTTCACATTACTTCAGGCTAGACCTAGGGGTTGCGGCATTATTACTTAGATAAAATCCATTGGTGATTTAGCGGAATTTGAACCCAGGACCTCAGGACAGTTTTGTTAACATCCATCCTAAACTCATCAGTTATGGAGCTTGACTAAAGCATAAAATATTCTTCAGGAAAACCACACCGGGTTGGAATTTAGAAACACTGGTAATTCTGATTATAACAATTGTGTCTTACCTGTTCAGACATTTTTTTTCTCAAATTTTGAATAAACTCTTTTTGTAGAAATCAAATACTTGGTTATGTCATGTATGGTGCAAAACTACTAGTTTATTTTTGTAAATGTTGGTTTAGGTCTACACCCTGACCAAATAAAAATATGTGAAGTAAGAATTTTGGTTACTTGTTACCATGTAAACCTATTCATTTAAGATCTTATATTTTGTTTCAATACCTCAACCTATTCTTAGACCCAACCGACACTAATAATTGTGCATTTTAAAGGTTCAGTATTAGGTCTAGACTCCGGCTATTTCTAAGCATAGGTGCCCGAGGAGTGAATGAGTTAACAGGCTTAGAACCAGGCAACGTATTTCCCAGTCCCCTGTATCTGGTATAGATGCTATGGATATACTCAAGTTGGTAGCTACAAGTGCAAAATTAGATTTTTGTACCTGTGTCAGTCTTGAGGTTTTTAATGGCTGTGTTTAGTAATATAATAACTATCTAGTAACCTAAGGCCCTTTTTTACGCCATTTTCATTGTTGACAAGGTCTATTAATTGTAACTTTGTTATTTGATGACCAATTAAGATTTATGATTTATGAAAAATACATGTAGCACCACAGTTAGCAATCTGAACTTAAAACCATTTGATCGGTTAAATCTATAGCTTCGGAGGTAGCTTAGAGCTATGTTGAGTAACTCCCATGTAAGGTGCCTAGATTGGGGAATGGTTAGCAACATCTCTTATGATTGCATCAATAGCCTTATTAATGCAATTTATATAACGTCAATATTGTTTTTAATGCCTAAATATTGCAGTATCGTAATAATTAAAATCTATATATCTAAGTCCGTAAGCCCAAATGAAATTGTGAGCGAACGGGAGGTCGTAGAAAGCTGGGAGAGGTCTCATTTTAAAGGTCTGGGCATGAAATTTTGGGGAAAATTATTCATTTTTCTTAATTATGCACCAAAAGGTTGTTACGTAATAAAATAATTCACATTTAAATAGCATGGGAATTTAGATCATGTCTGTTTTGTTTACCTACTTTAAAACATGTAGTTTAACTTTATTTAAAGCATATGGTAATATGTACTGTACTGTAATATGTATAGACCTTTTCCCAATTTTAAGGGTCTGGATTAGTCAATGGAGTACGATTGGTTGTGTTAGGTATGTCTGAAAAAAGTGTAAAGTTTGAAGTAATTTCTGGAGTAGGCAAAGGCCCAGCGCACACGGTGTGACTGTTTTACAACAACTGTTGCACACGGTGTGACTGTTTTACAACTACTGTTGAGTCTATTGTGCAATCAGTGGAGTGCAAATTTAGTGCAGTTACGATGTTTTAAGGCCTTAAGTGCGCTTACTACGTCGGACTCAGACGAAGAAGACGTCATTAGCTATTATCAATACCGAAGACAGCGAAGGGTACTGAGATAGCATTGGGTTCACCCTTATTTGAGCAAGAATGTTAGTACTAGGCTGTTTGTAGCAGCTAGAGCTATTCGGATAGGAAATTATAAACACTAAAAATACCACACGGCCGTCAAAATTCAACCAAAATACCACCAAACACCACAAAAACACCCGTGGTCTCGTGCAACTGAAGCCTGCAACGCAACTGCAACATCGGGCCCACGGTTGTATGTGACTGATTTCAAACTTTTTTCGAAATCGCATACAACCAGTTGCGTCGTGTGGGCCTCCCCACTGCAATACATTGCCGAGGTCTCAAAACAGTTGCACGCGCAACTGGTTTGCAACGAAAGTTGTAAAACAGTCACACCGTGTGTGCTGGGCCAAAGGGAACATATTTTTCATGCCAAAAATAAAACTAATATCTACAGATCATAATATGCTATTTAAGTTTACAAGGATTCAATTTACATTATAAATAAAGTGCAAGGCCAAACCTTCGAAAAAGTTGGCATAGGTACAACAAATGTTTCCAGAGAGATTTTGTTATAGAATTAGCATTTTAGAATTTGGAGGATGACATTATCTCTATGTGTTTTATCTAAGTGAATATCTAAGTGAATCAAAGAAATTTATATATATTTAATTAATAGTCATGAAGATTATTATTAAACATGTTCCTTAGTTGTAATATGATTTAGTTTGTATTATAAACACACCGCATGAACAGTCCTTTGCAATTTTTATTTTAATCAGAGCAGACATCAAAATGCATTGCAGGTATGTATACATATTATAATATACAAAAATGTTCAATGATAATTCAAGGTAGGGTAACCCATGAGACTAATAATTTGTACAAAATAATTACTAGAAGTATATAGGGGCTATTGCCCCTACAAGCCACTAGTAAATTAGTAATTTGGAAACAAATGTTTAATTTTACTGATATATTTTGTTTAGAAACGATAAAACACCTTTTAGTCATAATGATTATATGGTGAGCAGGTTAAAATCAATATATAAATATTTATGTTGTAATATCACATTTAATTGCAACTAAACACTAAACTTTGGTGAGCTTCATTTTCCGCTGAGTGTGTTTCTTAGCCGAGACAGTTTGACTTGAATGTGCAACAGGACAAGGAAAGCGTTTTTCTTGTACCACTCCACGTTGTAGTCGAGATGTGTTCGCCAGTTCTTGTCCAGGAATGCCTTGTAGAACACTGACATCTCATCTGCCGACATCTGTTCACTAGACTCTGATTGGTTGGTAGCCATGAACTCCTTTCTCTCCTGGTACAAACTCTTGTAAGATATCTTCATAGGTGATGATGTGCCATCTTAGTTGTAACATGCACCAGTATTGCAAGACTTCTTTGGAAGCACAATACAAACTGAACCATTAAATTTAGCAGATAGAAAAATTATTTGAAATTAATCACTACTAAATGAGTGTTGTGTCTAAGTGACTGTTTCAATTATTAAGAGCCAGGGGCGGTTTAAGGGGTAAGCAAAGTACGCAGTAGCGTAGGGTGCCAAGCAAAAGGAAGCGCCTAAGTGCTCTCCAATGTTCAGTATTAAAGGAGACTAGAGGCATTGAATATATAAATGTTATAGCCTATATTCAATTATAGACGGTAATAGTTTATTTACATCACCCACTAGGACTGTTGTAGGAGTAAGGAATTGGGGTAAATTGTGTACATCTAAAGGTGAGAGACCATTACATATACTCCCACTACTTGATTTATTATTCTTCCCAAATAACAATAATCACAAATAATGTCCATTTGTTAAAATGGACTCGTCCGGCAGACATTTCTACGATTCAGAAACTCCTATGCTCTTTTATTTACTTATATTTTTCATTTAGCCATAAATATTCCTTACTATAACATCAGTGTTTAGGGTACTTGCAGCCCTAGGCCTTAAATACGAGCGGCCTCATTATCGCAGCGAAATCATCACCATCTCCCTCAATAACGGGACATGATCATCATCATCCACAATCTCAAGAAATTAAGAACATCTCCCGTGTTTACGATAAATTATCAAATTCTGCAATCTCTACGATCACCGTGAAATCACAAAAATCTCCCACAATCACAGGGTTATCATCATTGCCATATGCGGTCGCGGCGAGATTGTGAACATCTTCCGTGATCACAGAACATTATCATTGCTACCCACGTGACAATTTCTGCGAAATCGCAAATGTATCCTACGATCATGGAACATCTTGATTGTTGCCCGCAATCGTGTTCATATCGTGAACATATTTGCAAAAAGGGGCTTACAGCACAGCACGGAGAGGTGTTCGCCAGTGGATGGTCATAGAACATCGAAGGAACTGGGAAAGAACAGAAGGAAATGTACAGTCAAAGAGAATGCTGAAGGCACCTACAGGTGCGATAGCGGCAGAAGCCCTTGGGCTGAGTAGGAAGACCCTGCGGAAGGTGGTTGGCTTTATTAGCGGCCATTGGGTATTCCGTGGACGTTTACACAAGATGGGAATTCAAGTTGAAAGCCTCTTATGTAGGAAATGTGGAGAGGAGGAGGAGACAGCATTCTACGTGATATTTATGTGCCCAGCCCTAAGGTCTGCGCATGAGATCCCTTGGCCTATCGACTGGAGATCAAAGGGAAGAACGGGTCACCATAGTCAAAAGGATCTCACGGTTCACAAAGGACCTGGGATTTGACAAAGAATGAGGACCTGTGAATGAGGGTGCACAATAAGCTGTTCTAGCTGCGCTGCAATCCCATGGTTAAGCCTGGCCCTCTTTAAAAAAAAAAGAAAAAAAAGGGCCGCAGCAATTTTATTAAAATCTGGCACTAACTACCAGATACGTTTTTAATTAGGGGGGGGGGGGGAGTTGGCGGAATGTTGTTCGCTTACAATAGGAAAATGTCTAGAACTGGCTTTTAAGTCCTTAAACCGGTGTATTTCAAAAACATTTATTCAAATTATTCAAGGACATAATGATGAGTTTTTAGTTGTGGAAAAAGGTTGGAAATTTTGGTAACCCGGCTTAGCACATATATTAAGCAAAATCAAGTAAAGTAATGGCAGGGTAAACTTAATGTGTAATATGTATAAATAAATTGTATCAGTATTCTGACACAAACTTTCTCCCAAAGCTTGTCAAGTGTCAACAAACCTTATCATGGAAAAGTGGTGGTAACTACTGTATGATATTTTATGAGGAAAATCATTAAAGTTGCAATAACTTGTGAACTAGCCTATCTTTTCTTTTTACAGCATTGGGGGTTGTACTATTTTTTTCAGACTTACAAGGACCATAGCAAGCTAAATTTTACACAAAATCGGTAAAAGCTGTTTTTTTTTTTCAATCCAATGTTTTCAGTTATTTTATGGGAAACTTAGGCTATATAAGTCGCAAAAACTTTTGAACCACAGTTTTTACAGCAATGGGTGTTATACTGTTTTCTTTCCAGTTATAAAAGCTATTAGCCTACACTAAATTTTAATCAAAACTGTTCAGACCGTTTTTGAGAAAACCTTATTTTACCGTTATTTTATGTGCTTTCTAGGTAAGCAATATTAAACGTTTCTAAAAAATGAAGAAAAAAAACGCCTGGAGATACTATAGATTAGGATATAGGATATAGGACCTACGTACGAAATGGCATGAAATATGACCACAGGTCTGTAGCTCTGTACACATCCACACACACACAGATGCATCACTTTGAATACCACTTTTTAGGGTGCAAGTAAACCCAAAAGGGATATTTTGACAAAAACAATACTTTTACCATACTATAAGCTAACTTATTGGGGGAGAGAGTAAAAATAAATTAAGGCAAAAAGTTTGAGAAGTTTGTTTTCATTTTGAAAATTCTTCTGATAATCCTTCAACGGTAATCTACATAAAACATATTTTTAAAAAATGTACATTTTCTAACCTTGACAAATTTTGAATTGTGTGACGCCCAAAAGTCTTGATTCCACTGTTGAACTTCCTGTCGTTTCAACCTTAACCTTTTCTCTATTGACGTCTCATTGGCCGGGATATGAAATTTGATTGGTCTCAAATTAGATACAGGGTCAGGAGGTCCGATCATGTCACATTTGGAGTCTTCTGTTATTGGTTTGGTTGATGAATGAGCGCTATTAAGTAAAAGGACCTGCAAAATAAAAAAAAGAAATGTACAAAAATTGTGGGTGATTAGTAGGCTATGTTCTTTTTTACACAGGA
Organism: Macrosteles quadrilineatus; assembly: GCF_028750875.1. Taxonomy (NCBI): domain Eukaryota; kingdom Metazoa; phylum Arthropoda; class Insecta; order Hemiptera; family Cicadellidae; genus Macrosteles; species Macrosteles quadrilineatus. The sequence continues at coordinate 102,339,156 of NW_026542602.1, read as the reverse complement.
AGCTCTTGTATCTCTTTTGATCTTCTTAAATAGCCAAACACTTATTCCTTGAACAACTACAATGTCGGTATGGGAGAGGAATTTGGTTTAGTGGTTTTTAAATGGGGTAAGATAAATTAGATATGCACTTGCTTAGAGCAGAATGCATGGAATGTTTGGAACTTCCACCACATAAAGGTAAAGAGCCCAATGGCATTTAAAAACATAAAATAGGTAATAAAATATATGCTTCACATTAGAGCTCACATACATTTCACTGTAAACACGTTAGAATGCTAACTGATTGCTCTATCAATAGATGTTATTTTTATCACTCCGTACTGAAAGTAGGTTTTTTTTTTTTAAGTAGTTGTGTCCCAAGCTCTAATTTAGAACGAGGGAAAACCGATCAGCTGAATTTTCACAACTCTAAATTTACTTTCCCTCGCTCTCTATTAGTTCTTCATTTACCTACTACCCACAATAGTGTTTTGTTACAGTTTACTTTAATTTAATTTTGAGGTGTTGCCTTCCGGATTACTTAACAATATTATTCTAGAGGTTAAATACCTTTTTGTTGACACTGTAATCCTTGGCCGTCTGGATGGTGACCAGTTTTAACACTCAAGGTGTCATTGTTAAACCTTAAGCCGTGTTGTCGCTCCTAGTAGGTCGTCATAAAGTCTTTAAAACATATTCACACAAACGAACATTGTCTATTGTCATTAGATTAATTATTAAATAAGTGTACTGAACTCAAGAAAGGTTGTTCATTTCTAATTTAACAAAATCTCAATCAAAATATAAAACAATAACACAAAACATATGTAGAACAATTACCATATGCTACTACTGTCATCCCTCCTTCACAAGTCAAATTTATTTGGTTTTCTTCAAATCCTTTCCCCTCGTCTTACAACAGGAGCTGAGTCATTGCTATGTTCTTCTGACCTGGACGATTAACCTTTATTCACATCATGGGAGATTCTGAATGACTTGTCTCTTCTTAGGAACCATGAGTTTCTTCGGTATTCTCGTCCATCACCAGTCTGGATTTTGTACGATCGTGGTTCAGGACCAACTTGAACAATCTTTGCTCTCAACCAACACTTTGGTTTGAATCTGAAAAGCACTGGTTCATCGAGTTTAAACTGATCAGGCTCTGTCTTCCTCATATCATCGTATAGCTTCTCTCGCCTTTAATTTTTTCTAGCTGTTTTGAAACATTCTTTATGACCATCAGAATAAGGTGGTTGGTCGGTCGTAGATGGAAGAAGAGTCTTTGTCCTCCTACTCATCAGCCGCTGAACTGGGGAAGGGGAACCTAGGCTACCTCTTGGTGTGTTACGGTGATGAAGAAGTGCAAGATAAATATCGGACTGTTCTTCTTGACACTTGACAATTAAGTTTTTCCCTTCTTGGACATGCCTCTCCGCCAGCCCATTGGATCTAGGAAAATGAGGAGATGAAATTCTATGATTAAAATTCCATTCGGATACGAATTTAGTGAATTCTATAGAAGCAAAACATGGTCCTCCATCAGTTCTTAGTTCATCTGGAATACCATGAGTTGCAAAGTACTTTTTTAGGTGTGTAATAACAGTAATGCTACTTTTGTTCCTTAGACTTTCACACTCAAAATATCCTGAGTAACTATCAGCAACTACTAAGAAGTCTTTAACTCCACATTCAAAAACATCAGCACCGATGAACTGCCAAGGCCTCACTGGTACTGTTTCTTGAAGGATCACATCTTGAGGTTTATCTCGTTGATATTTACTGCATACATTGCACCTCGCTACATATTGTTCAATATCTCTTTCCATATTAATCCAATATACATAGTCACGTGCTGTATTAATTGAACTTTGAACACATTTGTGAGGACGGTGAATATTCTGTAATACTTCAAGTTTCATTTCATCAGGTATAATCAAACGGCTTCCTTTAAACAAAAGGCCATCATAGCAACTTATTTCTTCTATGACGTCCAGAAGTTCTAACAATTGATTTTATTATCCCTCCTACCCCGTCAACTATTCCCTTTCCATGGGAAGTAGCAAAATACTTCCATGTAAATGGTTCCTTAAACTGGAGGCTTAGTTGTTGTCACAAATATACCATATATCTGTTCTTACTCGAGGGTCCATTAGTCCATAATATGACTTCTTCAACATCATCCCACATATCAGGAACTTTTCAGCCACTTTCCCGCCATTTTCAGGTAAAGAGTAAAACAGTGGCTAACTAAATTATAATTTGCCATTTTGATCATGTCATTGAATATATAAACTTAATAATTTATGTGTGTCACTTGTATCAAACTTAATTGAAGAGAGAAAACATTTAATACGAAATTTCTAAATAAAAACCACGTTGTACCTAGGAGTACCCCATTTAAATAACTTTTTTGAAGAAAAATGTAATAAAATCTCAGTTTAAATGTTTTTTCCTGTTACAACATACAAATTTAAACCTAAATGTTCATAAATTTTCTTTTTTATTATTATTATCCCTATCATAATCACCCAAGAACGTTTGTGTCCCGTGCAACACGTCCCGTGCAACACACGTCATGCCTATCAAATATGATTAAAAAGTCAGTAACCGATTTATAAAAATCCCATTATAAAACATTATTAGTTAAGTAAATCCATCGAGAATATCTACATCAAATTAACAATAACAAATTATCTCAGAATTCACAGAAATAATTGTAGACAAGCTAGGTAAGTGAATGTCGCTCTTCGTACGAGTCCCGTGCAACACGCTTCTAATACCATTGCCACAAAAAAAGTAAAAGTTATGAAACTTATTCATCTATACAATATGTACAATCTATGACCATAAATGTAGTACTCTAAACATCAATAGCAGACTTTTAAGTCATTTTTATTGATTTATATAAAAAAGTGAATTGTCTGAATGTCCCGTGCAACACACCGAGAATCACCCTGTAGATAATAACCGTAGGCTACAAAAACACTTTGATATAGGCTAGGCCTACTGAATTATTTGTTTTTTTACGCTCTTAAAGAAGGTCTGGAGTGAAATTGGGAAATTCTTTGTTTTGAGGGTCAAAAATGAGAAAACCCAATTTTTACCCCATTAAACCCCGTTCCCATGGTTCGATCATGCCGATATGCGAACTCATTCAAGTTCATACCACCTTACACCTTCGAACCAAATTTCATCAAAATCGGACAAAAATTACTCAAGTTGAAAAATCATGTTCACGGACACAAATATTAATACATCTAGGCTATATACAAATTTTAGCGAATGTCGTTTTTGGCCTATGGGGACATCAAAATGAAAAATTAAATGGTACTTACGTATTATACGGAGGCCACTTATTTTACAGCGCGCTGCGGTGGTTAGGTTAGGTTGGTCTATTATAAATATGTTTGTAGGACTTTCCTACTTTCGTTATGAATCGAACCAGACAAGTCATACAAGCTTCATGATGACCAAACCTAACCGCCGCAGCGCATTGTATAAGGGTGGCCTCCGTATAATACTTAAGTACCAATTAAATGGGTCCCGGGCCTAGGTCTTACAGTGCCATGTACGGCCACTTTAGAGCTAGCCTACTTCCCAATAGGGAAATTCGCTAAAAGCTGTCATGTAAAAATAGGCTAATAACGTATAGGCCTAGCTAATATACAAGGAATTAATATGTAATACATGATTAGTATGATCATGTAATGTAATAGCCTAGCATAGATAAAACGTGTTGGTTAGTCTATGGTAATAGTAACTCGGTTAACATCAGTTAAAACAAGTTCTCAGTCCATTTATTTAACTTAGTAAAAATTGGATATTCTTACCTGTTGCTGATGATATTTGCCATGGATTGTTACATAGAAATTAGAGAAAGAACGGACATTTACTGGGTTTTTAACACTTCCAAGACTAGCCATTGATTGTTATTTACTTTCAGCTAAATCTAAAATTCTATAGTATTAATAACAGACTCAGCTTTTAATTTAACGAAACATTGGTCATACATAACATCATGTGATTTTTGTAAACCTGAACCTGAGTGAGGTTTAGGTTAAAAACTTAAAATGTGGTAGTTGGTAATATACTATAAAATCAAATTGTATTTAGATTTAGATTATAACTATAATTACTGTAGGTTATTAATATCATAAACACATTTTTTTGAATATTCAATAACTAACAACTTAAACTATGAAGAAGGTCAAAATAACGTGAGTAAGTTAATATTTTTAATTTTAATAAATCATAACAAATAACAACATTACTATTTTTGTCGTCTGCTCTGCTCTCTATCGTTTATCGTTATCTTATCTATCCTATCCTAATCCTATGTATTGTATGTCAGGGGATGCGGAATACTATCCCCCGGAAAACTACCCCCCCAGGTGAAACGTGACGTCACAAAATCTGCTAACTAACCAATATGGAAGCCGTGTCCGCGACTGGAATACTACCCCCCTTGACAAATCATGATATGTAATTTTAATTTTAATTCGAGTACTTCCGTTGGATAATAGAAAAGGCATGTGGTGAATATAAAACAGATTTTCGAAATGTTACAGCAAGTTTGGTTGGTTAGGTTAGGTTAGATTAGAACTGTTTGACAACTAAATTTGAGTGTCCATGACTGGAAAACTGCCCCCCCGGTCTCTGACGTCAATATGACGTAGGAACCTGCTTGGGGGGGTAGTTTTCCGGGGGACAGTCTTCCGGCGACCCGTATGTCAATCTGTATTCTCATTCTGTAGTCTGTGGCTGGTCCGCTCTTTTTTCTGTGGTAGGCCGGTTGTGGGGTAGTGCATAGCTGCTCTCCTCTCACGGCCGACGGCCACCTTGGTGGTGGCCGTGTCTTCCCTGCTGCTGCTCTGCTGCATGTTAAGAGTAAAACTCAGGCATCGAGAAGCTGAGTGGTTTATAGAGCTTTCTTGAATATTTATTTGAATGCTTGGATCCTACATCGGTGAGATTAAATAAAAAATACCCCCGCCACTGCAAACTTCCACATTAAGCGAATTTCTATTTGCCTTATTTGATGTTCAATTAAATCTATTTACATAACATCCAGCTTAACAAGTGCCTATGTTTGCTGCTACAGGGACGCTATTAAAGTGTATTTTAGTAAAATATTAATAGCTTAGTTTAGAGACATTATTGAACATCAACACAATATAATGAGTTCCTGGCTGAAATGAATATGAAACACACGCCAAAATAAACTTTAAATAGTTGGAAGAGTAATAGCCTCGCCTTAATCTATAAACATAATTTTTACTTTCGTTGTGTGGCAAGAAACCTTTTATTTCATTCAAGATACTTAATAATATTGTTGTTAATCGTTATCTGTGCATAATGGTATTTTTAATTATAATTTCAAGATGTTTTGAATTATACTTACAGTACTTACTTTATTACTTACCGGTACTTGAATACTTGTTGTCTTAATCTTTGACCGAAGTATATCGGATAGATTGCGTCGTTATACTAATATTTACAAAATTATTATATACAAAACTTGCTTTACAAAATATCATAAAACTTAAAAATTTAAAACTAAAACTTTAGGCTTTGGTAGGCGTGTCTGTTTCTCAACATGGCATCAAAGGATCATTTGATAACTCGTCGAGACTGTACAGCGGCCTATTTGTGAGCAAGTTCTTCAGCTCGGTCTTAAACGCTGTACAGTCGAGGTTCCTTAGGTGGTTTGGAAGGGAGTTTTAGATTTTGATAGCCGAGAGCGGGGGTATCTCCTTAAGGTATGGCTCAAGCGGCAGCGAGGCATATCCAGCTGATATTCAGGTCATGGGCCCTTTTTATTCCATACTCATGCCTATCACGACGGGTCACAAAATCACTAAGGTTTTCCTTTAGCAAGACCAGACTATTGAGTACATACTGGCTCACCACTGTGAGGATTCCCAATTCTTTGAAGATCCTGGGTCGGCAATGTTCTCTTGGGCCTTTAGATGTTATCACCCTCACAGTTTTTTTTTGCAGCAGAAGTATTTCATGGCATGCAGGGGAGTGTCCCCAGAGCACTATTCCGTACACCAAATGGCTATGAAATAAGGCATGGTATATGGTTATCAGATAGGTCTTAGTGATTTCATCTCGGAGTTTCCTTAGCAGATAGAGAACTCTGGATAACCTAACTCATACCTTATCAATGTGGTTAGACCAGTTTAGCCTAGAGTCCAGCCGAAACCCAAGCAACTTCACAGCTTCCTCCATGATCAGTCCTCGACTTGAGGGTGCACATCATAGATAAAACATACTCCTCAAGGAGTATGTTTTATCTATGGTGCACATCAATGATTGGGTCTTTTCTTCATTTATTTTGAAGCGATTAGCAACAAACCAGGACTTAGCCTCAACAAGCAACTCGTCCGCTGTATCCCTCAACAGGTTAATGTCTTTCCCTCTAGTCACCAGGGTGGTGTCGTCTGCAAAGAGGAGGGTGCAGCCGTTTAGCCAAAGGTCGTTTATCATGATGCTAAACAGTAGAGGGCCTAACACCGAACCTTGAGGAACGCCATGGGGAACAACCTGGACATTTGAGGATACTCCGTTCACTGATACAAATTGCCTACGATTTTCTAAATAATTCTGCAGAGAGCACAACACTGTACCACCAATACCATATTTTTTCAGTTTCCCTAGAAGGATGTTGTGGAAAACAACATCGAACGCCTTACTCAGATCGCATAACCTCAGCATGACTGAGTCATTGCACTCGAAGGCATCTGAGATGAGGTCAGTCAGATTTATATTAGGGCTGTAGTAGTTGAGCGCCCACTTCGGAAGCCGTGCTGGGCATCCGAAAGCAAGTTGTTATATATAAGTTGTTCAAAATATTTAATTAGCTGCCTCTTCATCACAGTCTCAAGTACCTTGGAGAACACTGGCAAGATAGATATGGGGCGGTAGTTAGACGGATCTGAGCGAGGGATCTCCCTTTTTAAAGATTGAAATGGTCCTAGCAACTTTTAGGACTTCAGGAAAGGACCCTTTTAATAAGCACAAGTTAACTAGCTTAGTTAGCGGTGTACATATCAGATGTATAATACCTTTTAGTATAGAACAGGAGATACCATTTACAGCTTGGCTGTCAGAGTTTTTGAAGCCCTTCACTAAACTTATAATATAACGTTCACTCATCTCAGTCCAACTTGTTAGTGTGTGGTTAGTGGCATAATCAATGACTGCAGCAACCGGATCTTCATGCTGCAACAAGGAAAGGTTGTTGATCAGCTATCCTGACAAAATAGTCATTAAAAACATCAGGGGATGCAGTTATCTTAGGGCTAGGGCTGGACCTCTTGTGCTCATTTACGACATCCCACGCAGCCTTACAAGTATTGGACGCCTTCAATATTTTGTTTACATCATTGCTGACTTTCTTCACTTCCTTAACTTTAGCACTGTAGTCTTTCTTTAGTTTAGAATATAGAGCAAAGAATTTAACTTTTTGATTTAGGTCAACAGCAAGTTTGTAATGATCATGCACTAAGATCACTAAGGAACGCAATTTCCTAAGGTCTGAGGAGTACCAGGATTTGTCAATGGCTGTACATTTAGTCTTTTTACTACCAAGTTTATAGGGTTTCACCGGATACACACTACATCAACCTTATCCTAGAACAAGTCGAGAAATAACCTGAATGCAGTATTAGGCTCTGTAGCGAGTTGTAGGCCTAAACAGTTCCAGTCCACACTTAATTCATCTATGAGCAAAGGCAGGTTATCCTTATCAATAAATCTCTTAGTGGATACGTTCTTATCAGCATAGGAAGTATTTGACCTTACCTCATCAGCCTTGATCTTCAAGAGAACTGCTCCATCATGGTCGGCAACCACAGAGAACTCACCACTTTTACCTCATAGTCCCAGGAGTCTATGTTAGTGGCTGTTGCATCCAAACAAGCCAGTCCACGGGTTGGAAGTCTCGAAGTTACATAGAGCGTAGCTTCGCAATAAGTTGACAAAAGTAGCTTCCTCCCTAGATTGGTGCTCAAGGTGAACATTAAAGTCCCCACAGATAACAAGTTTCCTCGGACAAAGTCTGCTGAGATATAGTCGAGGCAGAGTTCGAGCTGGTAGATAAAAGATTCAAAAGCTCCGTCCGGAGACCTATATACACATATTAGGATAGTGGAAATATCCACTATCTCAATAGCCGTCAGTTCGAGAACTAGCTCAACACAAAATCCGGTCAGATCGATATTCTTATAGGTGAAAGCAGCAGCCGCAAAAATTGCCACTCCCCCATTTTTGTGTTCTGTACGGCAGTAGACACTTACTAATTGAAGTTTATCAAGGCAATTGTAGAAGTCACATTCAACTCTGTCTAACCAGTATTCAGTTATGCACAAAAATCGCAATCCACTTCATTGACAAATAAGGAAACTAGGGCAGACTTAGTCCTAAGACACTGGACATTCAGATTTGCAATGGTCACAGAATGTTGGGGTAGGTTAGAGCCAATATTGTCTGTGTGTGGACCTAGGCTTACACTAAAATTTTCATTAGGTTGCTTAATGCCTAAGCCTCGTTTCCCCCAGGCTCCCGACTCGATGGCAGAAATGCTCTCACCAACACTCCACTAGGCCAAAAGCTAGGGTCCAATATCTCACCAGCTACATCTGAAGGAACTCCCACTTTGAACGAGCAATAGGAGTTGTGGCGAGTTTTTAATTGGATGCACTCGCTGTCTGAAACACCTTTAGAAGCTAAGAAGTTCAATACTGAGTCACATGACACTGTTATTACTGTTTATATGTCTAACCGCAGGGGGCCCACGCTTGCGTGGGTTCGTGGCCTGGGCGACCACGCGGACCCTAGCTCTCCCAGAGGGGAGGTAATTGCCCGGTGTTGGAACCGGCACTTCAGGTAGACCACAAGCTATGGACGACTGGACAAGCCAGCCTCTTTGGGTTGTACCCAAAGTGAGAGTACCCAGTGACATTCCCTCCATTCAGGGTGGTGGGGTGTTCAGCTCTGCTAGTGTTGATTAAGTTCATAGATCTTTCACCTGCCTGTAGCTTGTGGTTGTGACTGAGTCCTACCTGTTGTGTACGACTGACATTTTGTGAGGCATATCCTCGACTTTGGAAGTAGCCTCGTCCTGGGAGGTGAAATACCTAGCCCCCAGAGGGGAGGTAAATGCTCCGTGTTGGTATCGGCATTTTCAAGTAGGCCACAGACATGGACGACTGGGCATTGGGCCCCAGTGACATTCCTTTATCCAGGATGGAGGGGTGTTTAGCTCTAGGAGAGATGGAAGTGCATCATAATCTCTAACCTACCTGTGTCTGTGGTTCTTTGGGCTTCGGCCTGCTTGTTGTGTGCGACCAGCATTCAGTGGGCAAATCCTCGACTTTGGAAGTAACCTTTCCTGGAGGTGAAAACGGGCAAGTACCCGTAGCTCACGGGGACACTCAAGGGCAACGTAACTTTCCGCAGTGTGAGGGCAACGGTTTGTAGGCACTTATGCAAACCAATCCCTGTCTCTGAGTACGGACGGTATGGTTATCTTGAGTGTGGGGGGTTCTTCCCGGAACCTCAATTGAGTCAAGGGTGTCGCCACCTCTGGTGGATTGGTTCATCCGGGTGGGTCCCACTTCTATACCTGCCTCCTTTTGGGAAACCCTGATGGCCTGGCAGTGATGTTGGGTCTGACGGGCAAACGAAGTAGATCGGGTGCTGGGTCCGAGCCCGCCAGGGGTATCTGGGGATCTATCGCTCTGGTTATCTCTGGTTTCCCAGCAATGGGTAAGGCCTCGATCGGGTAGTGGTGTAAATGGGAGGTTGGGGTTCCCCCCGTCAGCGTGCTGACGGTCCCCTTCCTCCTGGCTATTGATGGCGGGTTCTGCCTGTTAGGGATTAGATAGGTCCCGAGTGTTGCTTGCACTAAATGCGTCGGGGCGCTCTACCATGGACCTCTAGGTCCTGACCTAGTGGAACCCAGGTGGAGTGACGCTTAAACAAGCAGCCGGAATCCCTGGTTAGGATTGAGGGGCAACCCTCCTTCCGAAGGGTCTGCTTCGGCAGCCGGCGAGCCTGATGACCTTAAGTCATCCGCCCATGATGTGCTAAAGGTTGATGCGTAAGCTTCGGCCTACATCATGGGGCCCGGGTATGTCCTAAAGGATAGGTACCGGGTATGCAGTCAGGGGGCTTCGGCTCTCATGACAAATAATGTAATGTAATGTTTATATGTCTAACCATAGATAAAACATGGTTAGATATCTAACCAGTTTTATCCATAGATAGACCAACCGAAAAGAGGGAGTATGTTTAATCAATGGTCTACACTACAAAAAATCATGTTCATTAATATATTTACCGTTTATAATTCTTAGTAGGTATATTTTATTTTGTGGTTGTCGAAAAGTCTTTTAAATAAAGTGTATGTGCAAATTCATACTCAAGAAGATAATTTAGCTTCCTTGACGCTTTAACATGAATGACAATTATAATATATATAATTAAATCGTCTGACTTTTTCTAGCATTTTATCTAGATTGGTAGAATCGCTTTTGGTGCGAAAAATTTAAAACGACCTTTCACATTCTTATTTTGGCATACCTGACGTTGTGACGTAGTCTGTGTGGTGTACTGGTATCTTTGTGGTAAGTAAAGAAGAAGAAAAAAACTCTGTACTTCCCGTCCCCAGTTTCAAGCTCGAAAAATATGCAGATGATTCATTTTGCAATTGCAATAAGTGCTGTGTTGAGGCAGAAGTACCAATACAGTATTGCACAATCCCTGCTTTGCCACCAAGGAGGAATGTTTTGACTCTGTACTCAATTTGATCTTAAGTTATGATTATTTGTAACATAACTTCTTAGGCCTATTTACAATTTATTAAAAAGTGTTTTTTGTGATAGGGAGTAGGAATAAGTGAAAATGTTTGTTGAACTTTGGCACTTTATGGTTCAGGTTTATATTTTTCTTTTGAAGTGGTTTAAACACTACTATGAACCTGTGGATATTAAAAATGCAGAAACTGGTAGTCAAAACATGGTTCCTAAGAGTGTTAACTATCATTTTACAAGACAGTGCAATTACCAGTGTGGATTTTGTTTTCACACTGCTAAAAATTCGGTTGTTTTGCCTGTGGAGAAAGCCAAACATGGACTGAAGCTGTTAAAAGATGCAGGTAATAAGTTATAACCAATTTAACATTTAATTACCGTTTAAAAGTTTTAAGTTACTTCCCTAGCCATATCTTACTTATAAACTGGAACCTAGGCAAATTCTAAATACCTTATAAAAATACAGCAAACCTGCGTAGGCCTACTAAGTAAATTCCCTTTGTCTGATTGTAAAAAAATAAAATTTCCTTAACCATATCAGATTTATTCCCCATTTGAATGAAATTAAGTTTAACGAGTAAGTTACGACTAGGCTACTAACTTAACTTAGAAGGTTGAAGTGTGTGTACCATACTTAACTTATTAGGCGTTTAATCAGTGTAAATTTAACAAAACCGTAACTTAAAATGTACCTACCTACTCAAAACAACGATTCAATACTTAAATAACTTAAACCAAATTAGTAGAGTCCCGCAAACTCGGCGTACAGTAATGTGGACTGGAAGGGTGCCGAGTTTGTGAAATGCCAGGTTATGGGGATCTCAGGGTTAAAAATAAGGAGAATACAATTTTTAAGATTTTTTAACTCCTTTTTAGCGATTTCCCCATATAGGGAATAAGCTATTACCGTAGTACTCATGGTAAGACCTGGACCCGGGACCAATTTACTTTTTCGTTCTGAGGTCCTAGAGCCCAAATCCATTCATTTTTATCCATTCAAATTCATATATATATAATATATGTGTCCGTTAGCGCGATAATGAGCAAAAATCAATCGATTTTGATGAAATTTGGTACAAACGTCGAAACGTGTAAACCTACGTTTATTCGAAGGAGTTTGCGAACCAGCATGATCGGACTGTGGGAAGCGGGGTTTATAGGGGGTTTAATGGGGTAAAAATTGGTTTTTCCCATTTTTAGCCCTAAAAACATCAAATTCAGCAACTTCTTTCCAAACCATTTTGTAGAGCTTAAAAAACAAATGATTTAGTATAGGCCTATTTGAGCGTTATTATTGCGCCTAATGGCTACGGAGAAAATTCAAAAATTATAAATTTAAAATTACCATGTTATTCTTATGGAGAAAATTGTAAACTGTTGTAGTTTGCTTGTTTATGAGCATATTTTGATCAAATTTGGAAAATGGATTCATTTCATACTAAACTATTAAAATTTTACAAAAAACAATTTTTTACCACCCTCCCTGTTAAAGCAAACCTAAGTACTTGTTAAACTAATGGTATTTAAATAGGGTATAAATGTAATATATTTAAGGAGACATTTTAGTGTAAATCCAATCAGGCACTAATTAGAACCAGCAAGCTACAAATTAACAGACCTGATTTTGACACATTTTGCTAAGTTTAACTTGATTATGTTTTTGGTTTTAGAGATAGCCTTAATTTTGGTGTTTACTTACATAGTTTACTCAAATGGAGTAAACATTTCTACCAAATCTAAGCTAGTTAAAGGCTATATTATGTTTTTTCTCTCTTAGGAATGGAAAAGGTCAACTTCTCCGGCGGAGAACCATTTATTCACAAAAATGGGGAATTTCTTGGTACTCTAGTGAAATACTGCAAAGTAGACCTAAAGTTGCCCAGTGTATCCATTGTGAGCAATGGTAGCCTTATAAGGGAGGCATGGTTTAAGAAATATGGTAAGTTTTTCTCATCCTAATTTTACTCAAACAAATGTTAATTACCCGTGTCGGGTGTTAGTGATCTGACCCATCCACCCAAATAGATTATATGAATGCCATAACTTATTTGTTTTTTTCCACGCTTCTCAGTTTTTGTGCTATTAGAATTATTTTATAGAGGATATTTTACACATCATAATTATTAGAATATATATTTTAGTGTATATTTACAGTTAAAAGTCATGGCTTTTCCCGGGAGAAGATATAGAGATGGGTTTTCTCACCTAAGCTATTTATTTCTCTATTAAGAAAATCTGTTGTTTTGTGGATAATTGGTGGTGGTTCCAAGGAGGGGGGGGGGGCTACAGGTGCTAAAATTCACCCCAATGGGCCCTGGAATAATCAATTTAAACATAAATTTTGTCCTAAAATTGTAACTGTGGTTTTCTGGATACAGTTTTCCAGATGTTAAAAATGGCTGTAACGGCTTTAAAAATGCCAAATTTTCCAGCGGAGGAGCCCCAAACCCAGTTCTTTTCTTGGGGGGGTGTCAAACCCCTAGGTTGCCCCCCCCCCCTTGACAGGGTTCTTAAACCTATCCAGTGGTGGGTTGAAGGACTGGGTCCGAAAACTCGCTACTGGATAGATTGAGCTTAAGATTTTTAGATTTTTAAGATTTTCGGATTAAAGAGGTTCTACTGTATTTATCTTGCTACAGTACAAACAGGCAGTTTGGTCAATTCAAAACTGATCCGTGCTTCAAAACTTTCATATCAATTAATAATTTTAAATTTATTTAAATATAGTTGCTACTACACTGGTTTGGGATTGCCCTCAAGTTTACTTAAAGACTATTTCCTAATTTTTCCAAAGCCAACAAGCACTATTTCCTTTTTCATTTAATTTTTTTTAGGAACAATAATAGTAAATGTGGTTTAAACATCAGTGACATTCGTCTTATTGCATTTTGTAGGATTATACTTGGATATTTTGGCAATTTCTTGTGATTCTTTTGATGAAGAGACAAATAAGAAGATTGGTCGTGGACAAGGGCGAAACCACGTACAAAAGTTAAAGCAAATAAGAGACTGGTGCGAAAAGTATAAGGTAAATGTTCCAATATGAACACCTTATGCATCTGTGAGTATGTAAGTATTTAGGCGTAGTAAGAAATGTGGTATTGTCCTACCCAAACCGGATGTGACAAATTTAAACATACCGGTAACACGGATGTGACAAAGTCGAACTTTAGCAAAAAGATTAGGGCTAGACCTTTCTAGGAAAATAATACAAACATTATTTTTGGACGTCCACCACCCTTAATGACACAATGGTGTCAATACTGTCAATCTGTTTTTTGGTCAGAATCCCTACCTATCTCGGTTTTAGGTTTTACTCAGAGCATGCGAGTCTCTATGTTCTGCTGTCTATGCGTTGATGGTGCGCATTCGCAGCTATCAAAGCTGTGATGTCATCGGCGTACCCAAGTAAGACGGTTTCCTCAGGCATTTCAGATCTTTGGAGGCTGTTGTAGGCAATGTTCTACATGTAGAAGTCCAGGTTAAGTATGGAACCTTGAGCGGCATCAGAAGTGACACTTATTGTTTGCAGAGTCAAAAAACATCATCGAGAATAACGGTTCCGCCTCCTCATTTAATCATTTCAGTTTACTATCAATAAATTGGTTAAACATTTTTTGTTATAATGATGAACTCATATTCATATTCAAACATCTTTATTCGTTAATCATGTACATTGGTGGTACAGTGATTAGTGTCAGAATACTTAAAATAAAAATACAATTTCTATTTATGGGAGGTGAAAAATTCATCAAAAGAATATAATGCTAGATTTATTATATGCTCTTTTAGAATTTTATTGAATCTAGATAGGTTTTCTTTTTTTATGAATTCAAGGACAAATTTTAGAAAATCGTTACCAGCATATGAGGGTTTTTATTCCAAACATTTTTATTTGTGAGACTGGACAAACTCCCTTCTCCTAAAATTATAAGAATGCGCTGAATTTATTACTTGCTCAGATTCATTTTTGTTTAGCGATAAGAATTGTTTCATAAATATATTGCCCATAAACTGTAAAAATTTGTAATTTCTTAAAATGTTCTTTTGCCGAATCATCTCGTTTAAGCTTAAGCATAATTCTGATAGCTTCTTTTTGTCGCTTCAGATCAGAATGCTATCCATATTTAATATTTTTGTTGACCCATATAATGCTAAACCGAATGAAATATGGGAGTGAATGTGTGCAACATATATACTTTTTAGTGTTTTCAAATTACAATAATTACATAATTACATACGTACCTAAAAGTTTTTAACTACAAACTTATTTTAACTTATTAAGACTCATATATACTTAGAACAGAAGAATGGTTTATTTTTACATAATCATTTTTAAATAAAAATAATGACATTTAAGAAGATATATATGCATACTGGTACTGTTATTCATATTTTAAATATAACATGTTTTAATTTGTTGTTCTTACTTGTGATTGCCAGGTAATGTTTAAAATCAACACCGTTGTGAACACTTACAATGTTGACGAATATATGGGAGAATGTATTGCTATTCTGCGGCCAGTACGATGGAAGGTAATGTGCTTGTTTGTATCTTAAATTTATAAACTATCTAATTCAGCCGTTCATGTGAACATGGAAGGTAATTAATTGTAGTTTATAGAATGTGACGGATCGTTTGGAATAAACCTTTTAAAAATAATTTTAAAATAATACTAATTAAATAATATCAGTAACAAATCCAAAGAACCATTGGGATGCCAACATTTTCTTTGCTTCATACCAATCAACACAATAATGATAATTTGACAAGTCCAAAGCACTCACTGCGGTTAATCTACCTATATACAGTGTATAAAGCTAATATAAGTATCACATACTTTTGAGAAACTCTTAAGCTGTACACCTATCAACCGCTTACTGGAAGTTTTACTTTTATGAAGTCTTACTTATGAGTCGAAGTCTTAATATGAAACTTTCTTTAAAAAAATATCAGTTTTTCGATAAGCCCTTTCCTAAGGGCACATACCTCAATCATAGACTAATCAACACAAGTAGATTTCTCATCCCATTGCAAAATTTGAAGCTCGTTTTTCGTGTCTAGTTCATGTACGGTGACACTATGTGCGCTAGTGTCGGCAAAATTTAGTTTCTATTGTTTTAGGGTTATTTTATTGATTTGTGCTTTACTGTTTGGTTATATAATTAGGGGACGAGTTATTGTTGATGATTAGGTACTAGAAACTATCTTCCTAGTGATATGAGGAACAATGTTTACTGTATTATCAAGACATGTGTAACCTTTCCATTATCATTTAAGTCATCAATTTTCAAAATGCCCTGCTATTCAGATTTTTATTTGTAAAAATGCTATTTATGATAATTTGACCAGAAGAATAAGAATACTCTATTTTCATTAAACATTATATCAAAGCTGTAACAAAATGTAACAGTGGTCTAGGAGTCATTGACATTAGTGAAATACTTTAATACTTTTAACTGAAATGGCGATCAAACTAAGGTAGGTATTTTAAACCAAGTATGAATGGAGATGAGTGACAAGAACATAGAGTATTGAGTGTGAAACAATGTAACTCCAGCACTAAATCGAAAATATTGATTTTAAACTTGTTATCTTTATTGCATATTAATTTGAGACCATTTTTGCTCGAGAGGCATCTATTATCTTATCAAACCCACTAAAACATTAAAAGCCAAGTTGTATGTCTGATTGAGTTATAAATATTGAGATAAAAAGTAATGTAAGTGTAGGATAAAAGGTGTATCGGCGGTGATAAGTTGAAGAACTAGAGTGTTCTATTAATGTGAACGAACATGATTCATAGAAGGTGGATTATAACATAACCACCATACTCAATTGATGATTAAATTAAACTTTACAAAGGCTTCACAGAATTAGTTGTCTGGTTTTGAAGCTATGATAAAATGGTGCAATATAAGTTGGGGAAAAGGTTCCTTGCATTTGCCCATCCACATAGACTACAGATCTGTGCGTGGAACATATCCAGCAAAGCAAGAGGTGAACCGGTACAGTACGTAGGTGAACTGTAGGTTAAAATGTTTGGGACAGTTACCAGGATCCAAACCCACGACATCGCTGCCTTTGGCCCGAAGTCCATGAACACTCTCAGCTTGTAAAGAGTGGCTGAGCTGAACTCTTACAAAATGTAATAATATTTACCCCCACACCCTCCCCTACTTACTGCAAATAAACTTCCACACAATAAATAGCTTAAAATAAATTCCAGAAACTGTTTGACTCTACTTCACTCAGACAGGTTATCAACATAGAATGTTTCTTCAGGTGTTTCAGTGTTTGTTGCTGGAAGGAGAGAATGCTGGACCTGAAGCTCTGCGGAATGCGGAAAAGTTTGTCATTAGCAGTGAAGAGTTTGAAGAGTTTCTAGAGCGGCATAGTCACCTGCCTTGTTTAGTGCCTGAAAGCAATGCTAAGGTAAGTTTCAAAGGTTAAAGTGATGAAATAGTGCCCAAACAGAATATGTGTTTAGATATGAACATTTGGCTAAAGGGAACCATAATATTCTATTCAATAGCTTTTAGTGGAGTGAGTTCTCCAGTACAGAGGAAGTTCTCGCCAAAGAGACCTATTCTTTTATGTTTTCTAGGTTTTTGCAAATTTAAGTAGATATTACCGTACGGAGCACAGTAAGACCTAGACCAGGATCGAAATAATTTTTAATTTTTGATGTCCTCAGAGGCCAAAACACTATCTGTTAAAATTTGTATACAGTATATGTATATATGTGTCTTTGAAAAAGTGCACCGAAATAAGTAAATCCACGAGCGAATGACATGACGTGCCATCCACCTTCCCCCCCCCATGTAGCACAGATGGTTGGGCCAACGTTGGCCAACTGTGGGACAGTTGGTCGATGGTTGGTTGGAGCTTCCACAACCAACCAACCGTTGTCCAACTGTATATCTCGTAGTTGGGCCAACCAATATTTACAACTGTGGACCAACATTGGTTCATTGTTAATGAAATACATTAATATGCATTGCTGGGTATCATACATCAAGCCAACCGTTGTCCAACCGTTTTTCACTCCGTTGGACCAACAAAAGATACTTTTGTTGGACCAACGATGGTCCATAGTTGAGTTTACACGACTTTCATTCTCTGGGTCTAGCTTTCACAACATAATTATAATAAAATATCTGGTTTTACAATACCTTTATCAGTTCCAAAAGTTTCCAAAAGTTTTTGGAACTGATAAAGGTATTGTAAAACCAGATATTTTATTTATATTACAGTTCCGGGGCTACAACAATGAATTTTAAAAATTATAATAATGCAAATATTTTTTAAATTAATATTCTTTAACTTATTTGCAACAATTAAGGGGAAAGAGTCATATAACAGTCAATTATAATAGCATTAATAATCTAACGGTAATTAATTAATCTATATTCAAATACCAGTATCCTCTCTAACTCAAAAAAAAAAAAAACTACTTATGATGCCTTAACAGATTAACAGAATCATATTATACTGTGAAGTATCAAAAATGTTTGAAGTATTGCGACCATTGCAACTGTCGGCTACTCTTTCACCACTTGAAAACTCTCTATATCAACAATCACAGATAGCTCAGTGGTAAGGTAAGAGGCTAATAAGTTGAAGGACCTGGGTTCGAGACCCGTCTGGGCCAAAAAATTTTGTTCTAGCTTTTTTTTCAAAATTTGTTTTTATGAACTATTTAATCAATTTACTCAACTAATAATTATGCTTTTCGTACTAAATCTTTATTATTTTGTGTGAAATAAAACGGTTGGTTGGATATCAGTTGTGTTATGGTTAGTTGGCCATCAGTATTTTTGGATGGTTGGGCCATTGTTGGACAATGGTTGGCTGGAAAACAGTTTAAAGAGGTGACATTTCTACCATTGGCCAACTGTGTGGCTCCACAATTTACCAACTTTGGCCCAACCATCTGTGCTACATGGGCCACTACAATAGCGGTGTTTTGACCGTCTTAGCGTCTAATGGCCCTGAGCTACCGGGGAGCGAGTTGGCGTAGTGGTTAGAGCGCGGGACTTCGGTCCCTGAGGTCCCGGGTTCGATCCCCGCCAAGTCACCAATGGATCTAAGTGATAATGCCGCAACCCCTAGGTCTAGCCTGAAGTAATGTGAAAAACAATCCCAGGCTCGTGCCTAGCGTCCTTAGGACAAAAAAAAAAAAAAAAAAAAAAAAATGGCCCTGAGCTACGAGGGTGTAAAGTTAGGCGCGTCATGTTTCAAGAGGATGAAGAACAGGCCAGCGATTGACTGATTGGTTTTGAACAGGACATTTTCAATTTGAAATAATTGTAACTAATTTTTGAAATTTGTCTATAACTATTTAGGCCTACCTATATTTGGATTATTAGAAATTTTGATGCTATATGAACTTTATAAGGTACATAAAAGAGCGTTTCTAGTAAGAAGTAAGACACGGAATGCCAGTCCGCGTGTTTACTGGTGTTACAATTAGCCGCTCGTGTACTGGAGGGTTAAAGGTGTAGGGTGGTTTTGGTATTGGCTGACTCACATTTTGCATCTAAATGACAGTAATAGCTGTTCGTAATTAGTTTAATAGAAAGGAGACGTTTTAGGCCCTTTTTACAAAGTACCGTACCTATAGTATTATTTTACAATAAATTACATATTACGTAACAATTTATACTTATATCTTGGCACTCAATCTTCAGACTAAACTATATCTTTCTTCGAATAATATAGATCTGAAACGGTATGGATCATAAAAATAAACCAATTACGTCACTGGCCCGAATGGCAATACTAAATAACCGTTACAGCTGGTTTGGACTTTCAAAAATAAATTCAAAATATTGACGTAGGTTGTGCTTCATCTTATCAACAAAACATCCTCAAAGACCATTAAATCTGGGTTTTCCTAGGCACGGAAGCGGAGAGCGGAGAGCGGAAAAGAGATTAACATGGTGTTCCGCTCCGCTTCTAGGAAAACAGTAACTTAAATTACCTAAGACAAGTGGAGTCCGCTCTCCCCGTTCCTCTCTCCGCTCTCTGCTTCCGCGCCTATGAAAACCCGGCTTAAGAGGGAAACAAATATACTATATTAAATATATGGTAATGTTTGATGTTTTGGAAGAGGCCACTCAAGCAAGTTCTGTCCAGGACCTCCAAACCTGGCTATGCCACTGGGAACGAAAAATTGATTTCCTATTCTTACTAAGCCAGTAGTAATACTTTTAGGGATTTAAGTCAAGATTTTGTCTTTAAAACGTTGCAATAACTGAAAAACATTTTGAAATATTAGTTAACATTAAAGTTTTTTGTTAGAAAAACCCCTTATAGAAGATCATCAAGAAGATTATCAATTACAATTAAACTAACTATGCAAATTTAAATTATAACTAACCTAACCTTAAAATAATAGTTTAATACCTGATTCAGACAATCCAATTGTTGTCCAATTGTCAGTGGAGGCCCTAGAGATTGTGGGGCTCTCTTAATACCTGGAATACGGCTCTGCGGGGCCCCTGGAAAGGGTGGGGGCCCAGGCACCGCCTTGGTCGCCTTAATGTAGTGCTGCCTCTGCCAATTGTTAGTCTAGACTCGACTTCTGCATTACCAACACCGGGTCTGTTCGTCGTGTCTACTATTTTATTTTATTGGCCGTATGTGTGTGCACGCCTTGTGTTTGTGTAAATGTTATGTGTTAAAAACGACCCTGTCGACCTTCATGTGAAATAATCATCATATTATCCTTGTACACACCTGATGATGACCTCCTAGCAGGTCGAAACTAGTTGTGGATACAAGTTGTTCTTCGCAATCCGGAGGCTATTTATATTACAATACAATGAAATGAAATGAAATGAAAATGATTTATTTAGTCAGGCAAAGTTAGGGCCACATGGCCCTCTCTTACACTTAACCTGTTTATAAAAATCTAAACATACAAATAAAACAAAACAATGTACAATACAAATAAAATACTATAATACTATAATAAAGTACTACAATGAATAAAACATTAACCTCTCCTACTTATAACAAATTTTCTTGACAAAAATACCCACTTTGCCTTTGCAGACAAAGTTGAATAACTAGAGTTGGAGAAGATATTTGGTAACCAACTTAGCGTTAACTCTTAATTTGTAATCGTATTAAAGTATCACTAATTAACAAAACTAATTTTATTTCAGATGCAAAACAGTTATTTGATTTTGGATGAATTGGTGAGTACATCAAGCAGTTACTGACAGTACTGGCACTAACCATGATTGATCTATAATTTGAACTGTTTTCTAGATATATAGTCAATTTTATTTTTTGTTGTTGTAGAAAATATAAAATACAAAATATAAACTTTGCTTTGCTTTCAAATTATATAGTGACACATGCTCAATCCATCCTAAATAATATATTGCCTATTAGGAAGGCACCTTTTACAATGGGCAGAACTAGACATTCCATTTTCAAAGTTGAAGCGAGTTTTAGAATAAAAACAAGACGGAAAAAAATGAATAATTTGTATATAAGTTACAATAAGTTTTGATGGTTGGTGCAATTATGATTTTGGTTCTTTAATCCATATTATCCATAGTTGCTTTTCTTAAATAGGTAGTGCAGGTTTAACCCACTGGGGAAGGAATTAATGCGCTGACTGCAGTGCCCTCTGTCAGCAATTATTATATAATTTAACCGAATTTGTAGACTTTAACTCTAATTTTTATGGAAAGAAAACCTCAGGTAATAAATTAACAATTTTTTTGCCATTTTGTTCACAATAAAATTGTCTACAAAAAAAGTTTAGTTGGATAATCTATATAAATAAAATTATAAAGTTATACAATTTAGAAAATAAAATAATAAAAAATAGAAATAAGTTTTAAAAATAATTTTTTTTAAAGTAAACTTTATTTACAAATTCCAAGATTAATCCAGACACCAAATGACACTACTATCATAAAGTTCAATTGATTCCCTACGTAGAAAAATTACAAGTTGTTTACTTTTATAAGTAATAACATAGGAAAAAGTTTTTTGTTTTACCTTACCACGGCTTATTTTGGGTGATATCTGGTTTCCATGGCAACACAACCTTTCATTCCCAAAAATATAATTAAATACGCAAAAAACAAAGCAAGATATTTATAGACATCATAAAAGTAAAAAAAAAAAAATTAGCTAGGCTTGTGAGTCGGATTTTGGGCCTGCAGCGGCCAGACGAGTAACGCTCATAAGTCACTGCCAATGAGTTAAGGATAAGTCGTTACATGGGCATGTTTTTTATTGCAACAAAAATTTTTTTAACTCATGTAATCCCAATGTTATTGTTATATCTTAATATTTAATGCCAATATGTTTTCTTTTCAGATGCGGTTTTTGGACTGTAGAGATGGAGCTAAGAAACCGTCTAGGTCTCTCTTGGACGTTGGTGTCCACAACGCTCTGAATGCTAGTGGATTCGATGAAAAGATGTTCCGGAAGAGAGGAGGCGTATATGTTTGGAGCAAGAAAGATTTATTTAAAGACAGCGAAGAAATGTTTTAAAACAAATGTGTTATTGAAGCAAACTACATTTACCTGATAAGGTACCTGACTTGTGTTTTAGTTAACGACAGTACGATAATTATATTATTTTGTAAACACTATATACAGACTGAGGATAACTTGTACCTGAATTCGGCACAGGTTTTCTTAAGTTAAAATACTGTTTAAATATGAACAGAATAGATTTAGAATCTAAGAATTTTGAATTTTGTTACTTAATCTAGAGATACATAGGCCTACTCTCTACATATGTCTTACATGGTCTTATGTAATAAGAGTTACTCTTTCTATAAGTTATGAATTTGAAAATATGACTTTGTAAGAGTATATTTTGAGTGTAATTAGTCAATTACTTATAAGTGCTTCAAAACAGGATTACTCCTTATTTAGGATTACTTAAGTTTGGACTTATATTGATTTAGAATAATTAATTTTCTAATCTTTGATATTGTATTTTTCAACATTTCCCCAACTCTTCACTTTTAACGATTATATTTATATAATGGTTGTTAATAACTAAATCACAAATACGTAAATAGGGGAAGAAATTAAGTAATTAATCATGTGTCACAAATGACAGTATTGATGAATCAATATAATCTCTAAGTTATCTATCTATGTTTTTAAAACACTCAACATGTGCAACTTATAATAACAAACAGCTTTTCGTTCCACCAGAATTAGAGTTCAGTATTTGAATTTCTTACATTTTTCTCTTCTTACAAACATTTAACAGTAACTTTCATTAAGCAACAAATCTGTGCAAAAAAAAAAAAACACACACACACATTCATCATGGGTAAACACTCAAACAAAACTTCAATATACTGTACAAATATATATTTTAAAACATAAATATTTTATTAGATATATAGAACTCCAAAATATTGTATACATGTATACCAATGACTAGAATAGAAATAAATATGTATAGTAAACATCACATTTACACATTAACTTAATTTGTTGGAACTTATTTTGTTCATGAACACACTCACAGTAACGACAGTTTATTATATTATATCACTAATATTTAACTACATAGTTGTTTGATGCCTAAAACGCAACAAAATTATAAATTAGATCGTAAAGGAACTGTAAGTTAACAGAGGGTTGGTGTTATAAATAACATGACTAAGGTCTGGACTGTACCCTTACAAGAGACTTAAAAATTAAAATGTTATAACACTGTTTTAAATACCTAATGGAATCTTCAAACTATATGGAACTTTAAATAACCCTTTGTCATAAAGGGGTTAAAAAATACATAATATCTTCATCCTCTGTATTCTGTAACTTTCAAGGCAATTGGAGAAGCCGAGGAATATTTCCTTACAGTTTTTTCACAGCTACATTACACTTTAAAAATTTACATACTGCTAAAATCCATCCAGTAGCAGTAGCGTTGTGATTTAAATCATGGAGGACATTATTATTTAAGATTCAATCAATATGTCAAACTTGATACGAATACTCCAGACAGAGTTTTTCCTTGTCACTAGAAGCCATCACTCCTTCTTTGCAAGTCAGCCAATAAGTATCCAGCACTCCTTTGCCCTGAAATCATTAAAAAAGTAATTTAACCGCCGAGTGATTAACCGAATGCAGAGTGACTAGAGTGCTCCTTCTCAGATCTGAAGGTTGCTCATTCAATTATGTAGAGGATAAATGACAAATTCACTATTTGTCATTAGACTTGATCAATGATGTTTCCTAACAACATATGGATGTCCAAGGTATCAGTATAAACAACACATGCCCATTACATTCATCAAGTGTATCGACAATTGCAATGCATCATTATTCACTGGGACAACTCATGTGGATTATCAATATGAATTCCCTCTCCCCACCACTGATCATCCCCGCCCTCAGTAACCACTGCCTTCTCAACTACAGCCACAGCTGACAAAACAATGTGGGGGATTTAGTACAGGACACAGTCTATTGTGAAATTATGACATGTTAGAAACAGAAAATACAATTATAATGACTTACGAGGTGAAATACAGCTAGTTACGTATATAGATTTCTAGTACAAATAACATATGCTTTAAAAACATTAACATACTAAAAGGCACATCTCTTAGACTCTAGAATAAGTGACTTAAAGTTACCTTGGTTCTGTTTTCATCATTCAAGTATTGTTTAGAAACAAACAAAACGGTTTAAGTCAATGGTGGTACCACTTTAATATGATTGAATTTGTCTCATTATCTAACAACCTTTGTCTACAACAGTCCTCTGTGACATGCTAAATGTAAATTCCTGAAACTTACTTTTATGTCTACATATCCTCTATGCTCAGTTCGGAAGCCCCCAACATCATCCAATGCCTTCTTCATTTCTAAACTGATGTGAATTTTCAGAGCTGAAAAAAGGGGATTTATAAAAATTACTACTATTAAATTAAGTCTACCAGTTATAATCTAGTCCCAACCCACAGTTAAACTATTGTTGGATCCTGTTATCAAAAAAATATATTCATGAATGCCTAATGCGTAGAGAGATACATTGAAAATTAAATTGACTGAATCTCTTAGATTACACAATACTTAATCAACAACTTGTGAGCAACAGATTTGTACATTTTCTCATGTTTATCTAAATTTGTTTCATCACTGAAATACGAGAAAGGTAACAAATTACTTTTACGTGTGGCTCAATATAAAACTATTAATTTTTATTCTAAAAATGGCAACAACTTTTTAGCTTGGGAATGGAATGTCTATACTTATATCATATCAATTGTCAAAGGTTCTAGTTGAATAAAACAACTACTGCAGCCGGCCTCTACAGATGAGATGTTTACTTAAGCATCTAAAAGTCAATGGTTAAGCTCGAGAACACAAACCTTCCCCTGTGGATTCCATACGAGAAGCAGTGTTGACGGTGTCTCCGAAGAGACAATAGCGGGGCATCTTGCTGCCCACAATCCCCGCCACGACGGGCCCTGTGTGGATACCACTGCGGATCTGTAGATGCTCAGCGGGTCTGTGCGGCACAGGGAAGTGGAGGGAGCCAGCCAAAAGGTCTAGTGCCATAGTCGCAATCTCCGACACATGGCG
The DNA here is from genome assembly GCF_028750875.1 of Macrosteles quadrilineatus. Lineage (NCBI taxonomy): Eukaryota > Metazoa > Arthropoda > Insecta > Hemiptera > Cicadellidae > Macrosteles > Macrosteles quadrilineatus. The sequence continues at coordinate 102,313,762 of NW_026542602.1, read as the reverse complement.
TTTGCCTAAAGAAAAATACTTTACCACAAAGAAACGGAGTCGTCGAGGTGTGAGGGAAGCTGCTTATAGATGTATAAAGGGTTTAGGGTGAGCCGCTGATTTATAAAACCAACCTCTACAGTCTACACTCGATACTAATTTAAAATAAGCTATTATTTCAAATGCAGGCTGGCTTAAAAATATTGCAGTGTTGTGAACAAATTGAATGGTTTAAATTACCTGTCCGTCATAATCCTACTGTAGTTTATGGCGACTGATTTCGAGATGAAAATATCATCATCAGGCAGATTAGAAAAATGTTAATTCACTCAATTTGAAATCGTCGAAAACTAAAACTCGAACATAAAACTTAAAAATGAAAACACTTGAAAACATAAAGTTTAACAGGAAATGTTTGGGCTGTGAATTTTTACAATGGCTGTTTGTTCACTGACGACCTCAACTTGAATGAAATGAATTGTTCTAAGCTACTAGGGATCCCAGACGTCCTCTTTTTCCCGGACACGTCCTCTTTTTGGGTACAAAAAAAAAACGTCCGGGGGGATTTTTGGCTATACTTTGAAATGTCCGGGATTTTGACTTTGTGAGAAAATAAAAAAATATTTCTACAAGTATTAATATTAGCAATCAGCTTTTATAATAATTGGTCATCATAACATTAAACTAAGTTAAAATGCTACACTTTAATAATATCTTACGTATAAAAGTGTCATTTCCTCTTTCTTTAGGTCAAATTTCGTGTATAACGTACGCTAGAATCCATTGGAAATACTGTAGAACAAAACAGAACGGAAGGCGAAACTGAATAACTCTGCTCACTAGTAGCCAGTTTGCCAGGCCAGTAGCATACTAGCGACCGTCGGCCGTCGACCAGTGACTAGCTCTTCGTCTGCTTACTTGCTTACTTTACGTCACATGTTACATGCCTACTTAAAAAATAATTATCTTACTTTTTAATTTGTCCGTGTTGATCGTCCCTAGGGCCTACCCTAATGCCGAAAAGGAAATGTGTATTTTCAGAAAAGTTGAAAGAAAAGTTTACTTGTTTTAAGCGTGGTCGACATGAACTGTTGCTTGCTGGGCAGGTATAATGCAGTCGTGTTGGGTGCTAGTTCTTAAACACTTCTTAGATAAAATAAGTTCTCTGGTTCAAAATCATGGTCTGATTTTGGACAATTTCTGTTTAGCATGCACATTGGCACCAGGGTGTTTTTGTAAATCAAACATGCTTGAATGTGTTGTAATGTTGCGGTATTCCTTTGATATTAAAACCACAAGTCTCAATAAAAAAAAAATCATGACATTATACGAGTACAAGTTTATTTTTTTAAATTTCTTGACCTTTAAGAAATAAACTGGGAAGCTTGAACACATTAAACTAGGTCCTCAAAATAGCTTAAAAAGTACTAATTTTAGCACGTTATTTCCAAATTTTTCCCCCCAGGCCCCCCGGTGACCCCCCCCAAATATATGTCTAGGTACTACCCTTGGTGAGTAATTTTGTCCTCTTTTTTGATGGAGGGTCCCTGGGAACCCTATAAGCTACCCATCATGAGATTTTCATATCACAATCCGCTCGTCATAGATTACAGTAGGATCATACTGACGGTCAGGAAATATAAACTATTCAATTAACAAGTGATCCTGGGCCACTTAAGCATAATGTTATCAAGTTATCACTTCTTTTACTATAGCCTACTGGTACTAAAACATTTTTCAATGCACTCGTTGAATTCAAATCTTTATTCCTAGTATATAGATAAAAACACACTTTTAATCAAACAAAACCTACCATTTTTGACAGGTAGGCCAGAGGCGACCATGTAAGAGTCCCCTATGGTTTCAACTTTGTACACGTCGTAACACTCTATACGTTCATCAAACATGTTGTAGATTGAGTTGAGGAAGGTTACAACCTGTAGCATAAAATAACATTCATGGTTTATATAATTACAAAACAAAAGTACAGTGAGGACTGAGTTAACATTAATTCCTAATCATTGCTTTTTAGGTTTATCTCTGTTGATGAATAAGAGAAATTTTGTTTACCATGACGAGCACAGTAATGAGTAATTGTGATCGGATGAAATGATGCTCGTATTGTGCTAAAGAAACATGTTTTGGAGGTAAATCCCCATGAGTAATAAGATAATATAAACATCCAGGTAAATTGAGAAAAAATATCTCCATACATCGTCATCAAGCATACGATCCGTACCGAGTGTAATTAAAAATACCGGTACTGATAAAAGTAATAATAAAAATTATAAATTCCATGGGCTAATTGACACGTATTGGCACTTGACCATGTCATAGTCTACACTTATAATCTGAAATCTAATCGCTTGAATTTCTATATTCAATTTTATTTTTGTATTACAAAATAACTGGTTTTTGCAATTTATTGAATATTTACGCTTCAGTATAAAACAATATGCTATTACTAAAAAAAGAACTAAGACACAAATTCAAACATTACAACATTTTAATGGTAATTTTTTTATGAGTAAATTGGCGCTTGTTGCAATGTTATAGCTAAACCGGTTCTTGAGTTATAAGCAGTAAGCGGCACCCCTTGCCATATTCACCCCCTCCCCCCGGGTATGTGTGGACCACGCTGGAGGGCGACAACATGTATTTTCATTTTAACTATAGTGCCTATAACAACAATCAAAAATAAAATTGCGTCAGACTTCGAGTGATGCCAACAAGCTCATCTTGAAAATGAACGACCATTTGACATAAAACCTCATTAGGACAGGACGACGTCTGTCAGGCCAGCTAGTATGATATACATTGCCAAAGTTTACTATCAGTTGAATTTGCTTAAAATGTCGGTGTAAGCAACAGAAACAAAACATTTAATGGATTTGGACCGCTTTCCCTTAAAACTGTTTGACTTGACTTCATTACTAAAATGCCACTGGCATAAATACGAACAAAAAAATCAATAACAGACGGCAACACACTTTGCTGGTGGCTCAATTGCACTACTTTTATATTCATTCTAAAACTTGAAAAAACTTTAACATGAGATGGAAAGTGTCTAGATATGTTCATACTCATACATTAAACAGATCCAGAACTATCTTATTGTCAATATTCACTGTTATTTATAAGCTCAATAATGTTTTTGATGCACATATTATCCAATCATATTTTTCATCCGTGCAATTTACCTCCAATGGTGTACTTTCTGCTGCTATTTTTGTGAAGCCGACAATATCACTGAAGTAAATAGTTACAGAGGCATAGTACTCAGCTGGTACCTATAACAGAAGTTTAATGAAATTATACACAAGGTTTTGTCACAAAAGAATGCAACAAATTCAAGTTCAATGCTATTAAATAATGGAGTTAGCCTAATACATTAATAATTTATTTGGTAACCATTTCTTCTTTTCATATAACAGTACTGTAGCTTGTTCTATATAGATATTTCAAAGTTAGTCTCAGCCAATAGTATTAATTGGTATCATCACCGGGGATGGCGTTAAAGTGAATCTTTTTGACACGAGCTTTGCGGAGGTTGGAAATGAGCGAGGGTTGAAAAGACACTTTTTACCCGTGTGATGAACTATATTTTTATCATATTGCAACATTATTTAACAAACTAATTTGGAAAACAAAAATACTTTTTATGTAAAGATAACCTCTCTTCCAACTTTGTTTTCAATTTCGCCATAGACAAATATAATTAAATCATAAATCTTTATTGGTCATTAAATAACATATGTTACAATAGACCTCGTTAACAAAAAAGGGCCATAGATTCTAGATAGTATAACATTTTTTCTTTCAGAAAACACTACTACCTTTGACTATTAATACAACAACCTACTACTTACAGTGTTATTGGGAATTTATTGCAAATAAGACTCAATATGGTATTTTCACATGCTCAAAATAGTGTATGTACGGTACTGTAGAAGAATACGTTGAATTTGAATATAAATCATTGTTTTTTTTTTGCAGAGAATGGTTTAAAAATAAGTTTCCAGGTGAGATTCCATTACCTAATGTATCAAATATTGTGTATATTGTGTATATTCTAAATTGAATTAAATATAGACCAACAGGATTGCCGTGTAGTTATGGCGCGCATGCTACATAACTACACGGCACTCCTAGCGGTGGACGCCAGAACTTATGCTAACCACAGCACTTCTGTATTTCTTTCTATATTTAATTCTATTTGTCTATGATTTCGCCAATGCAAATAAGCAACTGTTTAGTAAGTAATAAAATTATATCGTCTATTACTATTGTGTACATTATGCTACCGATATGTCAAACTATTGACAAGAATGCAACAATAAGCTATGACCGATGTAATTAATCGATACATAATTTCGAGATATGCGCTTGCTTTCGATACAACGGCTGACTTTTACTTCTAGGTACTAAAAAGGCTTTTTACTCCTTAGGAAGTAAAACAGCTACTTAAGACCACATTAATCAGAGGTGTAGTGGGGCGGGAGCACCGTCTGTTTTTTTTTTCAAGAATCCTATATTTATAAATCTAAGTCAGTTTTTTTGAAAATGGTGAGCGTTCCTAATCTGTGAAATTCACAACTGCACCGCTGCCTTTAATCTATATATGCTGCAACACATGTTTCAGGAATAGCTGTTTTTGCTGCAGTATGAGGAAAAATAAAAATTACAATGTATTTACATGTAAGTGTATTATAGGATTTGCTCATATTAGATAGTCAATAAAATCAAAAGTTTTTGAAGGAAATTACATTCTTGCCTAGCTGTTGTTTAAAGATAAACTAATCAGTCATCAAACATGTTCACTAAAGAAGAGGTTCTACCTTAAAAATTGTAAATGCATTTAGTATTCCAATTCACAAACATTATAATATTTACCTGCTCATTCTGCTTCAGCTGCATGGCAACACTTGGAGGTAACATCTGGTAAAGAAGCATGTCGCTTTTTCTTTTCTCCTTTTTCAGTTCGCTTGCTTTTTCTTGTAGGTGACTCGCATACATCTGTGATAATCACCTCATTAACACTATTATTCTATACTGAATAACAAAATGTCCATAAATGTATGGTTGCATTATACCTGTTGTTGTGCTTGTGTAAAAAAAGATTTATGGTTCAAAACTTAATCCAACAGCTTGTGGCTTTTAATGATTCTGACTTATGAAACAGCTGACTAATTAGGTTATTATCAAATTTATTCAACTCTTATCCTTATCTGTAAAATAGGGTACAATATACTCAAAATTTAGATTGAAAAAATATCAATAGTCACCTGAATTGTTGCCACAGCTTTCCGAACAAGTATGATGATTATTGGAGAAATGAGAAGAACCAGACCAAGAAGGAATATCCCCATCAGCTCCTTACTCTTGGCATCAATCAATGTGTTATTCACATACTCCCTAAAAAGTATAGTATGGTATAGTTTTAAAATTTCACAATATGAGTTAATGAATGGTCCTGACAAAAGAAACAACAGGTTAAGTTAGGTTTAAAAATAGGTTTAACAACAGGCTTACTTAAACTGATCAAAATTAATGAAAATGCACAAATAAGCACATAAACAGATATAATTTTCTTTGCTCTTTCAGAAAACACTACTACTTACAGTGTTATTGGGAATTTATTGCAAATAAGACTCAATATGGTATTTTCACATGCTCAAAATAGTGTATGTACGGTACTGTAGAAGAATACGTTGAATTTGAATATAAATCATTGTTTTTTTTTGCAGAGAATGGTTTAAAAATAAGTTTCCAGGTGAGATTCCATTAGGTACCTAATGTATCAAATATTCATAGGCTTGCCAAAGATATAAAGAAAAGAAACCGGATCTGTAGAAAAAAATGTAGAATAACAATAATAGGTTATATGTATATGACATTATACAGGGTGATCAACTCAAGGAGGCCACCATTGGGATATCGGAAACGGTACCTAAGAATTAGAGACAACTTTAAATGGGGGACATTCCTTTATTTTTTGTGGCAGTTAAAAATATGATTTTGTCTTTTCAAAATTCAGCCGCCATTTTGGAAAATGGCGGCCAACTTTGTAATTTCTTATATAACACCCTATATTTTATCATGTTTTCGGATAGAACAGGCAATTTAAAAACTTTTTTATTCCTGACATTTTTTCGATAAACCCACTCCTTTAGGAGTTACAGCCTATGGAAAAAATGACTTCCGGTGTACATTTTACATCATGTAGCTCCTAAACGAGTAGGTTTATAGCGAAAATGCGAAGAGTAAATAAGTCTAAGAAGTCCGATATTGCATCCACATTCCATAAATACCATAAAATACACAGTTTTCTGCTTTTCAAGTTTGCCGCCATTTTGGAAAATGGCCGCCATTTTGTACATAATAGAATTAATAGTTTTAACGAGTTTTATCGTCTTTTTGGAATGTGGATGCAATTTTAAGAATTATTTGACTTATTTACTTTTTGCATTTTCGCTATAAACCTACTCGTTTAGGAGCTACATGATGTAAAATGTACACCGGAAGTCATTTTTCCATAGGCTGTAACTCCTAAACGAGTGGGTTTATCGAAAAATTGTCAAGAATAAAAAAGTTTTAAAATTGCCTGTTCTATCCGAAAACAAGATAAAATATAGGGTGTTCTATAAGAAATTTTAAAGTTGGCCGCCATTTTCCAAAATGGCGGCTGAATTTTGAAAAGACAAAATCATATTTTTAACTGCCACAAAAAATAAAGGAATGTCCCCCATTTAAAGTTGTCTCTAATTCTTACCGTTTCCGATATCCCAATGGTGGCCTCCTTGAGTTGATCACCCTGTATAAATGTCCAGAATGTCCGATCCCGGACCATTGGATGCCAGATTACTGTATAACTTATGAACTACCAAGCCAGATTACTGTATAACTTATGAACTACCATGCCAGATTAAGCTACTGTATAGTCAATCATGTCTGCAATATGTTTGGCTCATTGGTTTACTACGCTACCACTTAGTTTTTGGGCCCCGTTAGCGGTAATAATGAGGTTCTATCATCAATAAAGTTGGAAACATTTGAAATATATTTGATTGATACAAAGTTTTTATCAATTCTCTGGCGTTTCATGGTTGTGGAATCATTTGTCCTTACCTAATATCCTGTCGGATGTGTCCTTGCAGTTTCCGCAGCTCAGTAGCATAGTTGGCCATCAGATCAAAATAATCCTTTGCTTGTTCCACATTTGGCTTCATTGGTTCATTTCCTAGAATCTCTTGTCTCCTGGAACAATATGTCTTTGAAATATGTGCAATGCTTGTATTGGTATTACCCCTTCCCCTTTTTTAGATTCGTCTAAATTCAAAACTGAGTAAAAGATTTTATTTGACTCTACACTTGAGAAGTAGGTGTTTTTATGTTAGAAGCATAAAGTGAAAGCCTTTGCGTTCTTTGCGAGGGATTTCATGCAAGCTGTTTTTTCGACCTTGTATGTATACATACATTAAATGATTTTTTACAAATGAATCAAGAATAACGAAGTAAAAAACACTATGGTTTTGGTATATCATGCTTTTGATTTTGATTAAGATTTTGTTATGGGCTATTCCAAGTTCAAGAACTTGAAATTTAAATTAATTTCAATTCAAATTAATTCTTTTGTTCCCAATGTTCTTGCTCAAGAACACAGTAAGCAAAAAAAAAAAAAAAAAAATCATTTAAAGATTTTGTCCTAAAAACTGATTTTAAGGCTACATATTAAATAACACATTTCTATTGTCCATACCCTTCTCTCTGCTTTTGATTCTACAATTTTGTTAAAAAGGAGAAGCTCTTTTGACAGTTATCACATTCAGTTTTCCTTTATTTAAATTATTCGTGAACACAGCCATTCAATTAACACATATAATAATCCAAATTCTGAACTGATTTCCAAACTAAACTCGATTTTAATATTTTGGCATAGTTTATTCCATTAAATAACCAGCATTCAGTAATCAACATCTTATCAATACCTGGAGTCGATATCCTTCATCATGGTTCTGTTCAGATTGAAGTAGACATGTCGCAGTTGAGGTACGTAGTGGAATGTTGCGTTGAGAACATCTTGTCCAATGAAGGAGTGTTTTACAAATTTGATGTAGCTTTTTCCGTGTAAGTTTCCTGCACCAAAGTAGTTAATGCCGTAGACCATTGAGATGCCAAAGTTTTCTATACTTCTCAAAAGGTTCTTGAATGCAATCAGTAACCTGTAAAATGTCAATGGATATTAAATTAAATAATAGTTAGCTTACTTCCTTAAATATGAAGGGGGGTCACAAATGAAACAGGTAAGGAAGGGTCAGAGCTCCCTGTTGGTTTTAGTCCGGAGTCCTCAAATTCTTTAAATCTATATTGACTTAGATGTGTTCACGCTTCTCTGGTTAGCTTCAAGTTTGGCAGGGAATGCCCCTTATGAAATATCTTGCAAAGCTTTGTCAGAAAACAAAAACAAGATACTACATAACCTCTTTTATTAGCATTGGTACCTAAGTGAAAATGTCATCAGTTTTTATCTGAAATGGGTCTAACTGTCCAATATTAATTAAAGATTTTCAAGACTTTTTACATTTGAATTTAATTCTTAATTCTTACACAAGAGTGTGTTTCATTGCAATTTATTCACTCCGGCACTTTAACTAATTCACTCATCTTTGACATGCACCCTGGTGTGTTAATGACAAATTTAATCAATTAATAAAAACACTATCAGTAAGGAAAAAAGCTAAACTGAAGGGTAAAAATAAATGTACAAATTAGTGGAAAAGCCATTACCAATCAATCCTCATGATGTGCATCAAAGTTGACCAACAATTACAACAGCATATAAGCTTGATTAATTATTTATCTATTTCTTAAATTCATGGTCTTTACTCTTAGCCACTTTGTCATTGAACTTGCAGAGTGATTTCTCCATGGTGCAAGGTCCAATTCACTTTTAAACGTTTTTCTAATGAAGGTACAAATACATATAGCTAGACAACTTTACACACTTTGGACCTTTCAAACTTTTATATTTTTCCATTAACGCACACAATTTAAATGCACATTCAAAACACTAGAATACTTACCTCCAGACACCACTGTTGTCAGTTTCCTTGATCTGAGCTGTGAGGTGACTCAACAGTGCTGCATTGACAGTGTTGTACCATCTCAGTACGTCCTTCATCTGACTTTCTTCTGGACTGATTTTCTCTCTGGAAAGTGGGAAAACACTAAAGTTATCTTTAATCTTTAACTATTGATATAGCAATACTTGTAGTACTCAAATGATAATCTCCCTGATACTTAGAGCTAGTGCTATGTATGCTATCATACATTTTTTTCTGAATTACACTAATTATTCATCAACTGAGAAAGCATGTGAGCATTGACTAATGTTTACTACCAGACTAATAATATATGTGTCTCCAAAAAGTTCAGAAGATATTATACTCCAACGTTATATCAATAACCAAACCATGTATTACTAAAACAGACTAGAGAAATTATAAATAATGCATTTATCTCATCCATTTATTTTAACTGCACACCTGCTACCAATAACCTCACTAACGATTCCTTCGACTGCAACCACTAATGTAGGGTATTGTAGTACTAAAGTTACAATTAAAGATTTAACTTATTCCTTAACTTCGGGTCGGATCCATAACTTTGATGACTACTTAACAAAAATGATTTGGTGAAAAAGACTAGGATAATCCGTTTCACACAATTACAAAAACGGTTTCTTATAAAAAGAAAGAGAAGGGAAAGTTTTAACAAAACTACAAGAATAATTTTCAAAGTCAGAACTTAAAATGTACCTAAATTTACAAAGTTAAAGAGTCGGTTGACCTGAAGCTCTTGATCTCCTCCTGGCATTTCTCCTTGGTCATGGGCTGTAGTCCTGTGTCTTCTAGGCTGACTGGAGGCCAAGCTGTCATGTCAGTCAATGCTTGGTCTGTAGCTCTAAACCTCTGAGTCAAGTTGGACCTTATATGACATCACATCAACTTTATTGAAGAGAAAAATTAAACATTTATATTACCGGTACCATTATAAAGAATGAAAATGGATTGTCTAAGTCTAAACAATGTTTTGCAGTACATGTTTGGCTATTCTGTATTGTATTTTGATAGCAACTATTATACAGTTGAGCAGCCAATGAGTTTGCTATTTATACAACTAGATATTCCATTCCTAAGTTAAAGTTGTCACCAGTCTTCTTATCAAAATCGTAGTTGATGTGAGCCCCCCATCGACAAATTGTGCTGATATAAATTGCTGGTTTCTGTTGAATACGCAAACTTTTTTACCAAGTCAAACTGGGCCGATATTTTGTGAGCTGTAACAACTTTTTATGACCCACCACAACCAAGTCAGCAACCAAAAATAAGATAGAATATAGGGCTTTTGAAAAATTCCGTGACTGGGTCACAGAACTGCTAATTTTTAATTTAAAAAATAGCAAAAGCTGGTCCAGGTAAATCGGGTGTCTACTTCAGTATCCTTGGCAATGGTACCTTTTAAAAATTTAGACTAATAATTTGGCAAATCACAAAATTTAAAACCTATTTGAAACAGTAGTCTACTTAAAGCAACAAGAGGTTAAAGTCAACTAATTCTTGAAAATAAAAATGTTTTCTTTTCTTTGGTCTTTTAATATGTGGAAGACAGCTGAACACAAATAGATATTTTTAGAAATAGTACAATAGGCATATTAGGATTATAAGTGACAGTTAGCGGAAAGTTTAGGTACAGTCCTAATCATTACTTTTCTTTATGTTTTTTGGGTCGCTGAACACGAATATGAGGTTTGCTGACAGATATTTTGCCCGGAACATTGGTTATTTTGTGAAAAACCTTAAAATTTGGGCACTTTTTTTGGTTTTTTAGGCAAATCTCGATAAGTATGGGTTTTTGATAAAATCCTGCTTTGTAAAATTAAAGATGACAAAATTTACTACAAGTTTCGTATATAATGTTTGTTTCTACGATGAACCGTTTCGCCACTAGAGCACACTAAAAAAAGCCAGAAGTACAAAAAATTAAAAACATTGCTAAATGCTGCCGTTTTACATTACGTTTCCATGGAAACAACCCATGTTACGATAATTTTAACTATTTATTCATGATAACAAACTGAAACACACTTAAAAATACCCCCGCCGCAGCAAACCTGCAGACTAAGCGAACTTCCATTTCCCTGATTGGATTTACACTAAAATGTCTCCTTAGAAATATCACATTTATTACTGATTTAAATAAAACTTTAACAAGTACTTAGGTTTGCAGCAACAGGGAGGGTAAAAAGAGGTTTTTTGTCAAATGTAATAATTTAGTATGAAATGAATGCATTTTCCAAATTTGATCAATACATGTCCATAAACAAGCAAACTAAAACAGTTTACTTAGTCTCCATAAGAATAACATGGGCATTTTAAATTTACAGATTTTTGGAATTTTCTCCGTAAGAAGGACAAGAAGTGTTTTAGTTCTTCATCAGAATCCTTAGCGATGCTGATACGTTGAAACAATGTGCTGGGATTTACGGGTAAGAATTCTCTACTTTCATCGCGTTATTTACTATGGCAAGTGGCTGGACACGGTCTGCTCGTCTGAACTTGACGTTACCAAAGTTAAAAGTTATCTACAACTCTTTTAATGTATTTCATCCTTTTTTCTCAACCACTATAGCAGTCAACCCTGTGGCCAGCAACATCCCTGTGCTGAGAAAATAAATGGGGGTTTTGTGGGAACGGGAAATGTTCCAGCAGTCAGTCAGTCATACATCTTGGCATAGATTTATCAAGTGTGTTTCAGTTCATTATCATGAATAAATAGTTCAAATTATCGTAACATGGGTTGTTTCCATGGAAACCCAATGTAAAACCTTTGTAAAACGGTTATTGTTTATTTTCATTTTTGGTTTTGCCCAGCATGATCGGATTATGGGAACAGGGATTTATAGGGGGTTTTATGAGGTAAAAATTGGTTTTTCCTATTTTTGACCATATGAACTTAAAATTTAGCGATTTATTTCTATGCCATTTTGTAGAGCTTAAAAAAAATAGTTTAGTATATTAAAGCGTTGTTATGCTCCTAATGGTTACAGAGAAAATTCCAAAAATCTGTAAATTTAAAATGCCCATGTTATTCTTATGGAGACTAAGTAAACTGTTGTAGTTTGCTTGTTTATGAACATATTTTGATCAACTTTGGAAAATGCATTCATATTATACTAAATTATTACGTTTGACAAAAATCACCTTTTTACCCTCCCTGTTGCAGCAAACCTAAGTACTCGTTAAAGTTTTATTTAAATCAGTAATAAATGTGATATTTCTAAGGAGACATTTTAGTGTAAATCCAATCAGGGAAATGGAAATTCGCTTAGTCTGCAGGTTTGCTGTGGCGGGGGTATTTTTAAGTGTGTTTCAGTTTTTTATCATGAATAAATAGTTAAAATTATCGTAACATGGGTTGTTTTCATGGAAACGTAATGTAAAACGGCAGCATTTAGCAATGTTTTTAATTTTTTGTACTTCTGGCTTTTTTTAGTGTGCTCTAGTGGCGAAACGGTTCATCGTAGAAACAAACATTATATACGAAACTTGTAGTAAATTTTGTCATCTTTAATTTTACAAAGCAGGATTTTATCAAAAACCCATACTTATCGAGATTTGCCTGAAAAACCAAAAAAAGTGCCTAAATTTTAAGGTTTTTCACAAAATAACCAATGTTCCGGGCAAAATATCTGTCAGCAAACCTCATATTCGTGTTCAGCGACCCAAAAAACATAAAGAAAAGTGGTGATTAGGACTGTACCTAAACTTTCTCCTAACTTTCCTAATGCCTAGACTAAATATTATTTCATCACCTGAGAGTGCTTCCGTTGGTGAATATGAAGAATGCTACTTCAGATCTTTCTACCTGTAGACTCGTCACGACTTTGCCTAGCTCTGTAGCTATTGTCACCTGTAAACCATAGTTTGGTCAGTCATAATAATAATATTTTGTCATACTACTGCAAAAATTGCAGTTTTTATTATATGCGTTGCGGGTCTAAAGTAGCTCTTTTTTATTCCCTATGGAGTAAAAGGCTTTTTTAGCACCTAGAGAGCAAAATTCAGCTGTTGTAAACTCAGTTGTTGCAAACTTTGATTGTAAAAAATCCGCATGTATTAAAATAAAAAATCTATCGATTTCATCGTTTGTAGCGTATGAACATATTGCCTTCTTGTCATTAGTTCAACATATAAAATAATGTACACTACTGTAACACAGTAGTAAATAGACAAAATAATTGATTCACTTACTACATAGCTGTTTGTATTTGCAAAATTAAAAATAAGCTGGAAGTTTAGTTAAATTAAAAGTGTTTTCGTTTTTCTAGCTCAGTTTGCAAACAATGTTGCAATATAATGAAAAATATAGTTAATTGCACAGGCAACTAGGGCAAGAAGTGTCTTTTTAGCCCTCACTCATTTACCGAATTGAGTTCTCGGGTGGAAAAGAGTCACTTTATGCTCAAGTGATGAAGTACTATTTTTAGCTAAAAGGCATTGATTTTATAAATAAATTGTCTCCCCTTAAACACATCAACTGCCTATCAACTTGAAAGTGATGCTCCATCAGAAGTTAGAACTGTGTAATAATTGTGTTTTGGGTTAGTGCTGGTGGGTGAGGGGAGGAGTGGTATAAACGGAAGCGCCCCAGTGTGACTATGTGTTTATGTGTCAGAGTTTGACAGCTGGTAATAGGGTGGACATTGGTTGGGTGGTGTAGAGGGTGGCTTGACCACAACATTGCATCCAACTAAATGATTGTACGATGAAATACTTGCCTACATTATGTAGTGGCTAAAGCCGAACTAAATACAATAGTTGTAAATTAGGTATTGTAGTTTACATTTCATGTTAACGTTTTCAAGGCAAATTTATAGAAATAAGCGTTAGTATAAAAAAATATATAGGGCCTACCTTATCAATACATAGATAGGTAACCAACAGGTTATAAAGGATCAACCGTTCAGTCCTGTAAAATATTAACTACATTAATTTGTTACGGTTCGAAATTTAAACTTTTTTGACCATTGGGCTTTTTTATAAATTGATCATAAGGAAACATTTAATAATTGGTCAGTAATAAAACTGCACAGATCTTTCATTTCCTTACATTGCATTCTGAAGCTTGTGTCCCTGACCTTAGCACTTAGCAGGGTGTTTACAGGGTGTTTTTAACGCGCAACCCAAATTAAAAGTGCTGTGAGACACATTTTAATGACAAAACAACCTTATATTTTTGGGGTTCCCTGTTTTCATTACTTTATTGTCGATCAGCTTATATGCGTTGTTGCATAGTTATCTATGATGTTTAGTGTTATTGATTGGGAATTTATTGCAAATAAGACACAACATGGCGTTTTTCCCATCTCCAAGAGTTAAAAAGTACTATACAAGTATCATATAAGTTCAATACGATGAAAGTAAATGATTGGGTTTATACCAAGATATGTTTGAAATAAAGTTTCCAGTTGTGTACCCAGTAGGCCTATACCATAGATAAAACATACTCCGCCAGTACCTAATAAATCACAATTATTGATATACAGGGTGAATAAAAAGTCAAGACCCCCCCCTAATATTTTTCCAAGTAAATATACAGATACATCCTTTTGGTGGTCGAGCAATCTTAGCAGGAAGTTTCATTTTATCATTTTGCAATTTTTGAGTGTCCCCCCAAAAGGGGGGATTTGGGGGGCAACTAAAATATTTTAAACTTAAACCCCCTTCAAGTGACACCTCATTTTGAAGTGTTTACAAAGACTTAAAGAATGGTGAAAACTAGAGGTCGCTATCTCATCTCTATCCAAAATGGTAGCCTGTCAAATGTTGTGGAAAATCTATGGTAAAATTGTTAATATTGGCTGCCATTTTGGATAGAGAAGAGATAGCGAGCTCTGGTTTTCACCATTCTTTAAGTTTTTGTAAACACTTCAAAATGATGTGTCACTTGAAGGGGGTTTACATTTAAAATTTTTTAGTGTCCCCCCAAAAGGATTCGGGGGACAACTAAAAATGTTTCAATAGTAACTTCCTGCAAAGATTGCTCGACCACCAAAAGGATATCTCTGTATATTTACTTGGAAAAATATTAGAGGGGGGGGGGTGTTTTTATTCACCCTGTATAAAAATTTAAGGAAACCGAATCCGAATTCAAGGAAAACTTAAATCTTTAGATTTAATTGAAAATCAAATCATGCAAATAGAACTTCACCTAGTCCGCAGTTTTGCTGCGACGGAAGTATTTTGGTTTACCACGAATTCGGTTTCCTTAAAGTTGTACAAGTCAATAATAGTACAATTTTAAGGAAAATGAATCAGCAGTAAAATAAATGACAAACTGTTGGAAAGAAAGCTAAAACTACAACCGATTAAAACAATCGATTAATCGATACATACTTTCGGTAAATCGGTTACAACCAAAGTTTACAAATAATTTTCAAAAGCTGATTCTTACTCCTTAAGAAGTAAAATGAGCTTTTATACCTTTAGACATTATACCCGAAACGGTCCTTTTTGCCGCTGTATGATGAAATAGTATATTACGTTACTAGTCCTGAAAATAAGTGTTTACCGGATGAGTATGGTCGTTCCCCTGCGAGACGAAGTCGAGTACGGGATTACCATACGAGTCCGGTGCACACATTTTGGACGAGTTACGTACGATAGTTTACGCCATACTAATAAATCTGTACAAATCCTTATATATTTCCACCAACTAAAGGACTAAAAATCACTAGTCATAACCTCTAAGAGAGGTTATGTTTTTGTTTATATTCATTGCCACCTAAATACAGTATAATCAGCTGATTGGTGTCCGGTAAAACTCATGACAGTACAGTAGTACCATTGAGTATAAGAGTATAAACCTAACCTAGAGAGCCCACCGCTATACTGTTAGTCGGTACCGCTTTTGACGACGTAGTTCGGGCCGCTGACGCTTGGGTCGTGGTAGTCAATGGTAATGCAGTACGCCGCTGAGCTCAGTCTGCGTTGAGACACGCTGCGTTAAGGTAGCCTGCACCGCGCTCGCGCGTCAGTCTCCCCCCCTACTCATCGTCACTTCCCACAGCAACCTGCCTCTCCCTCACAGGTCGAGCTGTCTCTACAAAGCGAATGCAATGAACACGAACTGCATCAACTGCCTCTAACACATATAACATAATTTTATCCATACATTACTCAATTAAAAAGTTATTTGTCAATATTGTAATGCTACAATTAATTGTAGGCTATACAGGAATCCCAATTTTATTTATTTTTTCTGTATATGATTCACTTACTTGAAGGTCTATCATGATTTTAAACTCACATCAAATTACAAAGGTTTGTAAAAAAATTTTGCCTTTCTTTTTACGTTCAATACTGATCAACTTTATAGCAAACCATTTTTATCGTTTAACCGATAGTTTATTATATTGATATTACAACTAAGTTTGTTTTATTTCTGTTGTGGGTTTACATATTCTCTACATAATATAATAAACTTAAAACTAAGAACACGTACGATAATGCATATGCACTGCTTATTTAACAAAATTCTATAACATAAATCCTAAATTTCTTTATTACTTTAAGTTTTAAATGAAAATATTTACTAGAATTTTAATATGGTAAGTGTTATAAAATTATTTCAGTGTTTATTTTTACGCCTTATTATTTGTCTGGTACCATCGGTTAAGTCGTACACCCCTGATTCCCAAACCACTGTAGGCTACATATTCTTCCTCGGTGACATAACACGCGCTACTTTCACTTTATTCTACGAGAGAAGAACGTTTCAAAAATATGCATAGTTATGATTCGGCTTTACACTAGGCCTACAAGAGTACAAGTAAAAGAGTATGTACAGGCAGTTTAATCTTTTTTATCTTTATACCATTAACTTCATATGAACTGGTTGTAACTACAAGAGTACAAGTACAAGTACAAGGGTATCGACAGACACTTTAATTTTTAAAAATCTTTATACCATTACTTCATATGAACTGGTTGACAGTACGAGTGTACAACTACAAAGGTATTTACAGAGACTTATCTTTAAAAATCTTTGTAAAATTGGCTTGATATAATAAATTTGCTAATCAAGTATACCAATAAATAAATACATTATAAATCAAACAAAATCGAGGCTCAATACAAAGTTATGAATTGAAAAATACATATTGCTATAAGAATTTTACTATAAATACTTTAAAGGCATAATAGAATAATGACGAAAAGAAAAATACGAACAAATCTTGTAAAAACAATTTTCCTATTACATCAAATAATTACCTACTATTAATAATTTAGTATTAAAATGCGTTATAAAACAAGGAAGAAGGAAACTACGGCTAAACAAACAAATTTATCAACAAATACGACGTTTTTAACCTAGCACAACGCAATGAAAAAATCAAATATCTAACTCAAAGTATTACATGAACAAAATACTACAGTTTACACCCTAGGCCTAGAATAATCGCTTTAAAAAACAACGGAACAGCAGACTAAACATATGGAAATGGTAATGCACAAAAACGAACAGCTGACTAATCATATGGAAATAGTAATGTAAAAAAAGGCAATATAAATCAAACCGGTAACTCTACGTATGCCATTGAAAAAAATACACTCCTGAATAATCTGAATACGTATTTAAAGAACAACGGGTAACCAAAGGATACGCATTGTACAAAAAATACAGTTTACAGGGTAACTTATACAGTAAACGAAATACCAAAAAAAGAAACATATCCGCTTACTAAACGTACGTCATGGACCAAAAACTACAATTATTCTACAAAGAATTTACAAGTCATACAGTAAACGAAAAAATATAGCAAAACAACGAAATTGCTAACTAAACGTATATCTTGTAAAAAATACTACAATTTACACAATAGATTAACCGTGATACCGAATCTCAAAGAAAAAGCTAATAACGAAACGTGTATATATATATATATATACAAGAACTTACAGTTTAATAGAGAAACAGTAACAAAAAAAAAACAAAAAAAAATACAAACAGCTAACTAAGCACAAGTTATGCACAAAATACTAAAATTTACACCATAGGATAATCACGATACTAAACAATCCACGAAAAGACTCACTAAACGTTTTTCATGAACTTAATAAAACAAATTACACTATACAATAACCACGATATTAAAACGCGACGAACCTGCTTACGAAACGTATGTAATGTTAAAATACTAGAGTTTACAAGGTATACAGTAAACTAAATAAGGAAAACGAAACAGCTTACTAAACATATGTCATGGGAAAAATACTACAATTTACACCATAGAATAATCGCGATATTAAAGAAATAATGAAACCAGCTGAATGATTAAATAAACGAATGTCGTGAATTAAAAATAGTTTACAAGATGCACCAATGTGCAAAAGATACTCAAGTAATAAATAATACAAAATAGTTATTGGCCTTCATCCATTGATCTATGGTTACGTAGTTTTGAGATATGCGTGTATGACAAGAAGCTCTTGAACAAAGTTTACAAGTGTTGCAAATTTTTTAGTTTACGTTGATGTGGTACTGATTTTGTAGTAGATTTTCCGTAGCGGGCCATTCTTAAGCTACGGGACGTCCACAGCACAGTTTTTATAATTTTCAAACGCACAAGGAAGTTGACTACGAAGTCGCGATGCTCCCTGCAAGTAGACTCTAGTTTTAGCCATTCTCTATGTTTCTTCATAATGTCCTTTTTGATTGAAGACATCAAGGATGACTTGACCCCTACTATATGCTTCATTTTTTGAAAGTTTTCTTTAAAAGAAAAAAACATGACGTCTGTTACGGATGCCATTTCCTTGGATGGAGCAGTCAGATGGCTTGTTCCATCTTTTGTGGAATAACTCCTGTGAAGAATCAGCAGCTCATTTTCGTCACTGAGCTGGGCACCTGTTGTAAGCTCTCGGCTGCATTCTTCACATGAGAATTTCTTCAAGCAAATCTTCGCTAAATATCCAGCAACATACCTGAAATACATTGAAATTGTAACACAAGACATTTGATTTTGATTTGTTTTTGTTTTATAGAACCGTTTTTAGGGGTATTCCCTTCAAACCTATATTCAACTTTTTCATGCTAGTCTTAAGTAGCTCATTCACTCCCTAGGGAGTAAATACCATTTTTAGTCCCTAGATAGTTAAAATCAGTTGTTGTAAACTGTAAACACAGTTGGTGTAAGCTTCGATAATAAGCAATCGCACGTATCTAAAGTATGTTTCGCTGGTTTTAATCTGATTTAGCTTATTGTTGCATTCTTGTTAACAGTTCGACATGCCGATAGTATAATGTAGGCCTACACCACGAATATTAGAAAGGCTGGTATGGATCATAAACATAAACAAATGACGTAGTTTGTCTGAATCCTATACTAACAGCATTAATCATTTTGAGAGGTTATCTTTATCTTAAAAGTGTTGCCGTTTTATAACTTAGTTTGCTTAAGCAATTGCGCAATATGACGAACAATATAGTTAACTAAACGAGCAAAAAAGTATTTTCAACTCTTGCTCTTTTTCCGTATTTAATATGCCTGTGAACTGTATTACCAGTAGGAAGCAAACTATGGTGATACGTTGAATTTACTGATTTTATAATAATTGCATTGTTTATTTTAGTGAAAAAACTGTTAGAGTTTAAAAATTCCATAAAAAATAATTCTTTAGTTGTGAAAATTTGTTATGAATTGAGTGTTTATGACATTACTTTACGTTAGTTACCTAATAAAGTGACAAATTTAAAGGCGTACTTGAGCTGATATTTACTTACTGAACAGAACAGCTTTCCAGCGTTGGTTGTTGATCTGGGGCAATTTGAGGTGGCTGTATATGTTCGGCGTCAAGGTCAATATCCGAGTCGTCAGATTGGACTATGTCGTCTGGGTCGTCAACTTCCATGTCTTCAAGTCCACTTCCTTCTGTAGTTGACATAGACACATCGACGTTTCTCACTTGGTCTTCGCCATCACCATCACCATCTCCTTCTTCATCTTCGGTGTCGCTGATTTTATCCAGATCGGACGCAGTGAGGATGACGTCATCGTCTATTTCACAATTAGCAGACTCCGGTGGTTTCATTAGTGTCACTTGGATTCTGTGACGCAGATTTTGACGGAACTGCATGGCAGATGGGTTTTTTTCATAACCACACCTTTGCCTTGCAATTCCAAACTCATTCTCCAAGGCGTCTTGTGTCAAACGATTCGTCAGGAGATACTTGGTGTCCTCTTCCTTGATGTCATTCCAAAGTTGAAGGACTGACGACACTGTTTGGTACAACCCTGAAAAACAAGGAGGTCGGCTGGAGTGTAGGAGTTTTGCCAACGGGTATCAGGTAGAAAGGGTCCCCATCCATGAATTCCACATACTGCGGAGTTTTGCCAACTTTTGTGGGTTGCGCGAGCGGGGGAGAGGGAGAGAGAGAGATTACACGTGACCGTGAGGGTGGCTTCCGCTAGGGGTGGACAAACCAGGAAAGATGCTGACTGTGTTCAAAGTAATGGAGTTATGCACCTCTGACTGTGAAAGGAAATGTATTGAATTTTTAACCTAACCTAACCTAACCTAACCTAACCTAACCTAACCTAACCTAACCTAACCTAACCTAACTTAACCCACTGCGACAAGCGCACAACTGCCAAGCGTAGACAACCCTGACAATCGCTCTCCTTCCCTCCGTCACACTCTTTCTCCCACCACCACCGTTGGCAAATCTCCGCACCAAGAGGTGGCCGAAGGCATCCCCCCCATCTACCTGACACCCGTTGGCAAAACTCCGGTTCCCGGTCGGCTGAGTGATCTGCTTGTTTTTTTATCGCACCGCCAGGTCTGTATCCACGGTAATGCATTTTTCAATGTTTCTCCTACACGAAGGCCAGCGTCGGTAGAAGAGATTGCACATTTCAGTGTATTAGCGTCAAACTGAACTTTGCTATTCAAGCAATCAAAAATGTCGTTAAGTCTCCCGATGAAGGTTGCCGTGTTTACTGCATCAGCTGGTAGCTGGCCAGTGCCCACAGCGGTTTGCATGGCGGCAGTGACAGAATGGCTGAATACCTGTGTCGCCAATTTCACTTTCATTCTGTCAAAAGCGTTTGGCGCGACATGTTTTTCAGTAATTTTGCATAATGATCTGGCTTTATCTGATTTGCTGTCTAAGTTGTACAAGGTCACAAAGTGGTCCCATTTGGCCCAAACTCCATCACCATGTTGGATGTTTGTTTTCAGAAGAGCATTTCTTATCGACTTGAACAAGTGTGGAGCATCAAAAATAAAAAAAATCTTCTTTTCCTGTACGGTGAAATATGGTGATGATTCGGTAACCTTTAGAATTGCTGCAGCCTTTTGGTTGTTGGTCCCCTGATCACAAGTAACTGTTCGTATGTTGAGACCAATGTTGCTCAGTGACGTTATGCAGTCTTTCAACACAGTGGCAATCATGTCTCCTGACATTGTACGGCTAGTGACATAATAGGCTACTGGCATCTTCCATTTATACGCCAGGCCCCTGATCAAGAACATTAAAACGTGGTCTCCTACTCTTGGCGTCCTTCCATAGGCGCCCAAGTCTTCAAAACCTTCGATGACATCTCTTTTTTCATTGAACTGTAAATTTTTTTTAATAGCCATTTCGTCGAACATCAATGTCACTTGTTTTTCCAGAGGAGACATGTTATTTACTTTGATCTTCAATAACTTAAGTAGTTCTTCACTAATCCCTGGTTTCAATTCCATTACATTAAGCCACCTTGAAATGGTTGAGCGTGATGGCAAGTTGAAGTTTTTTTGGTCACGCATGTTGTTGTATAAGGTCGGCGATCTGTAAAACATTTCCATGGCCAATTGTTTTTCATCATCTGACCAGTTGCTTCGTTTCGTGTGCATCATTTGCATCTTCAAAAGTGTTTTAAATGCATTGCTTTTAATCTCCTTACATGCAGCCTTGTAAACAGTATGTTTACTTATGGTCGTATGTCTGGATTTAATCCGTTTGAGCTGCGCAGATCGTTGACGAAGGGTTGTTTTTACTTTGGTAAGACGCTTACGTAGTTTTACTTTTCTCGGGGTATCTTCGTCCATCATTAATTTCCTTTTGGTTATTGCTCTTCCAACGTGTTTAACGTACTTAGGCGACTGATCCATTGGTTTACTTTGTTCAGATGTCCGCGTATGTTGAACAGAGTAACTAGCATAGGGAGTGGAGGAACAAGAAGGACCGGTGTAATGAAGAGATGTGTGAGAAGTTGTAGATAGCAGGGGTAGTTCTTGGCCACTCGATGACGTCCCAGCCACAGGTCCTGAAAATACACAATAAAAAATAGAATTTGATATTACACCCTTGGTAGCATATCTACAGCATATAATATTTCATTAGTCCGTGTATTCCACAGACAATACTTAATTTTATAAGTGATATCTGTATGTTTTATATCTGATTTTGATAAACGTTAACCTTACAGTTTGCTCGTTCAAAGAAATTGTTTACACATAGTTTTTAATCATAATTCTAGAGTGTTTTACTTTATACTGTATTTAGGTTATATATTAGATGGTTTACTGTATACACTTACTACGCAAAGAGTCTTTGTTTACATTTACATTATTAATAGGTAAACGTTAAAGAAACTATTTTATAATTGCGTATTTAGGTTGCATATTAAAATATACTAATAGACCTATTTAGATGGTATTGGATTGGATTAAAACGACGCTGTAACACCATGGTGCGGATTTTAAGATGATAACTATAGTGTTGAACGAATCAGTAAACTGTTTCATAACAGACTAACATCATATGGCTCTTTGTAATGTTTAGTTACTTTTTTTAAATATAGATAGGCTTAGGGAATTTTTACGCATACTCATAATAAGTTAGTCCAGTATGTTTAACTAGTTTCCTCGTGTCAACACATAGAGTCTAACGTTCATTCAATTATTTTAGGGCCACTATTCGGCTTTTAGCAGAGTCATAAAACTCGTCCTTCTGCGAAATGACGGGCTCTCCCTCGCCTGTCCTTGGAATTTTGTAGCCCCTGATTTGGGCGCGGGTTTTGTCTTTTGTAACATTGTTGAGTTCGCAAAACTTTATGACTTGACAAACAGTCTCCTCCTCCTCTCAGATGTTTCGTTTGGTTTTAATTCATATTTTATTAAAATTACACATTAGTTTTAGGAAAATTAAAAAGGTTTCGTTAATACCAAAGGTGTCTATTTGGCGAAGAACTTACGTTTCGGCGACAAGGATAAACCAAAATATTTTTCAGTATTATAAAGCATGCCAACCAATATATAAATGTACTTGGCTCTCATCATCATCATCATCATCATCATCTTGTATATAGTTTAGGGTTTCATTTTTTTTTTAGAAATTAAGCTTCAAATTTTAAAAAGTCTAGCAACCGACGCTAACATTCTACCCTAGCTTTTGGTATAATACAATTTCCTTAACGTAACAGCTGTAAACATTCAGCGTTTTCAACACAAATTCAGCATTTGGATGAACATGAAATAACATACGTAGGGTTGTGTTATTTATGCTATGTGTGTGTAATGCTATAATCATTGATACGTTCATTGTTTGAATCGGTAAGAGGATGAGAGATCATTTAAATATACATAGTAAATTACTAGATGTTCTAATACATTGTTTTGAACTGTCTTGAAAATCTTTAGTTTGCTTTAGTGCAATATAATTTGTTTTAAGTAACAGCCGGTTGAATAAAAAAATATTCTATATAACTATTAGTTAACCTTATGAAAATTGTTTTACTACGCGACTTTTTGAGGAATGGTTGGGAAAGTAACAACGACCACCAGTTTTAATTCATCTTGACTGCTTTTTCTTTACAATAAATTTTGAACTGCTTTAAACTATATGTCATATCTTTTAGTCTATCTTGACTACATATGGTTTAGTTCATTTCAAATGCGGTCAAGACAGATGATTATTGTTTTCAATGTTTACATTTTACTTTTATGGTTGATCATTACAATTTATATAAAGGAGATTACTTTTTAGTTATTTTAATAAAAATAGATACATTTTATCCAGTGTGAATATTTATCAGCATTATACATATTGATATAACTATATACAGTTTTAATGGAGTTCTCAATTCCCGTACGTATATTTCAAGGCCAGCTAGTCAAAATTTAATTTGCTACTGTTTTATTTTTTTTTTTTTTTTTTTTTATAAAAAGGCAAATACCATTCACAAACTTATTCACTAATAGTTATTGAATGAGGTTAATGTATCTAAAAACGACTGTAAACAGAAGTTTGCAGGGTTATTTGAAGTTTGAATTAATACAGCAATAAATCTATTACTTATTTAATACGCAAGCAGGATTTTTGTGACAATTACTCCTCCGAAACTACTGAACCGATTGACATGTTTTTGGTGTCATTGGAAAGAGCGTAACGTGAAGTTGTACAGGAAACTTTCTTTTTAGGTAAATAATAAGAGAGTGAGGCCCTGGGGCCCTTTAAAGTTTTGTATTTCTCCATAAGATTAACATGGGAAACAAACATTGTTTTGAAACTCCAGCTGTTGCTTTGACATTTAAATGTAAACAACCAGAACTGTCAAATGTCTATTTCACAATTTCAGACAGCTGATCCAAAAAAATAAAACAACTATGTGGTAGGGTTATTTAATCTTAGACTTTATGATAGATTATTTATTACAAATCTATTTCAATGATTATGAAACAGATTTTTCCCGTTGCGAAGCAAACATTCAAAGTAAAAAGAAGAAGAACATATGTTAATTGTAAACAGTCAATGTGTAAATTATCTATGTTGTATTAAAAATGTGTATAGTTTTGGATGTTGGTTCGTATTTAATGATGTTATATAATTATAGAATTTTTATTTTAAGGATTTGGCATATGAGTAAGCCTATGATAAATAACACCATTTCAGAGTTCTGCCAGTTTTTGCCTAACTCTATTCTGTAGAGTTTAAAGTATTCTACACTTTATTGTCTACAAATTGGCTAAATAATTTAGGTACGGTACTTTATAAAAGCTGACAGCCTTTTTACGTTGACTTAAATTGTAATCTTACCTTTTCCCATCCATGGGCAGTTTGATTGTTATAAATTTACCCTTTAAACTGGAATAGGACTGTTGTGTAAATTGTGAGTATTTCAATTAGTTAATAATCTTTTAATTGACTCTTTTAAAATCATCGGAAATTATTACTGTTATTAGTTTTTAAACAAGTTATTTGTTTATAAATAACTCCTGTACTTCTTTGCTATTGCTCGATTTCTAGCAACAGGTACACTAATGTAATTATAACTCTACTCTAGTGGCCTACTGTAGTGGATACATTATACAGGTACCTATGTATAAACCCACTTCGGCATTTCAGCAAAGTATGTTATAGTATTACAGTAAAAACTCAATAACAAGACTCTCATACGGATTGTTAAATAAATCTTATTATGGAGGTTCTTATCGAGGTTTGCAGTAACATGTGATTAGGGGTCAAATAAATATTAGAAGCTTTGAAAATGACACTTGTCAATGGCGACTTGTTTCGGAGGTCTCGTTGA
Source organism: Macrosteles quadrilineatus (assembly GCF_028750875.1). Lineage (NCBI taxonomy): Eukaryota > Metazoa > Arthropoda > Insecta > Hemiptera > Cicadellidae > Macrosteles > Macrosteles quadrilineatus. The sequence continues at coordinate 102,288,144 of NW_026542602.1, read as the reverse complement.
GGTTTCACTGTATAAGTTTCTAATCATACGTTACGATTCATTTTCGCCGGGTAAGGAGCATAACAATGTTAACTATTTATCAGAGGCTTCCCCAACTAACTATAAAATTACATATTCATATATGCCTGCCTACCTGTTGTTGAAGTTTCTGGTGGAGGTGGAGACGACGTCGTCGATATGTCCATTGTGTCTTGGAGGGCTGCTGCTGGCGTCGGTGTGGACGACACGGGTGCTGAGACATCGATGTTATTCCCATCGCCACTTAACGTCGGAATCGCGTGTTTTTCCAGGCGTGTTCTCATGTCACTAGTGAAACACGAACGTTCGAAGTGACGATCGCACACTGTTCGGCGTCTTAACAGAGATTCCGGTAACTCAGACAAACTCTCATTTCCGCAGTTTAAAATCCATTTACTGCACACTTCCGGATTACCTACTGGAAACTTAAAAAATACTCGGTCTGGGTTGTCTCTTTTAGTAGCATTGCATCTAGAAAAAAAACACTTATCACCCTGTTTTTTTTGCGAGGTCATTGTAGAAAATCTTACAGACCGTTATAAAAATTTCATTTTCGATAACAAATAGTACTCAGGAAGTCACTAATAACGGGAACTAACTTAAAGAGCTAATAAATAAATAATAACGTTCACCTATATCACAGTTAACGTATACACTGATTAAAGACAACGACTGTTCTCAATGCCACTTCTCAAAATACTGACTAGTTACTAGTTCCTAGTTTGGAGGGAGGGCTTAGGGTTATAAAAGGCGCACCCATAGGCAGAAAAACCATTTTATGACACAAAAACCATCCAAGAGGGTGTGTTAAGTTGTCAAGTAGTGCCACACTGCCTGCGACCTGTGACGTTTGGAGAAAGTGTAGTTTAAGTATTAAGTGTGTATCAAAAAGTAGCACGGTAACAAAAAGTACATGTTGGAAAAATGTCATTGGTCCATACACATTTAAAATTAGTAGTTTAAAAATACATACATGTGTATGAACAGTATAAAGGCAAATTTACGACATGGATTAAATACACTGTTGGTTAGTTATTATTGAGGGGTATTTTTTTTTATTATGCCTACGTTTGTTGATTCTATTTTACATGACATTGACAATAAATATTTTCAGTAAATTAATACATTTTCGTCGATTATAGTAAAAGGGTAAAAGAGTAAATTTAGGATATTGTAACTATCTAAATTTGTTTCTAAGCAGAATACAGATATTCGAATTTGAAATGACACATGAAAAGTGTGAAAGCTTTATTTGAACTTTGAAACATGGCGGAAATAAATCATTTCATAACATATATCAATCAAATAGAAATATTAACTCTCTAACTCGGAAATATTAATTCGCTAACTCTAAGGGAAATGTTCAAAATGTTCAAAAATGTTCATGTATTTTCAAAAAGGTTTATTATGGAATTTTACAGCAATAGCATGCTTACAGACTTTCTCAGAGGCGTAAATAAGTAATGTCCAATCTTACAACATAGGTACATTCATGTAAAGTGTAAAAATCATACGCATTATAAAATAAATTACTCTATACGAGTAGTTCAGAATAAAATGTTTACCATCATATATAGAAATATTTTTTTAAACCATAATGGTTTCGCAAGGAGCACGCTTGAATTATTAGCAAAGCCGACAGGGAGCTCGCAGCAGCGGGATGACTTGCGTCATTGTTGCGTCTTGCATGGTTACCGGTAGAGCGCACTAGCAACTTGATGTACTGCATTACCGAAGGTCGCGTAGTTCGGGCCGCTGACGCTGCTCAGCCTGGCGCTGCACGGGTAATGCTATGCCCCATTGAGTGGAGACTCTGGAGACTCTAAGTACGCAATGAAACCCCATTTGAATAGGCTGGCGGCAAACAGCTGTTTTCTGGACTAAATCCTTGTGTGGGAAGTTCGTCAAAATAATGTAGTGTGGCGTAATAGTAGTTTACGCAACGATTGCGTTAAGTGAGTCTTTACGACACGAGTAGAAAATTTAAGGCACGAGCCTTGGCGAGTGCCTTAAAAACTTCTACGAGTGTCGTAAAGACTATTAACGCGAGTTGCGTACACTACTTTACCTACGACCGTTTTTTAATTACTATCAATCTGGATTTAATTACTAACAATAACTACTGATAACTTTTTAGAGAGGTTATGTTTTCGTGTATTGTCATTTCCACTGAAAGTGATGCAACGACTTGTTGTATAATCAGCTGATTTCCTGTAATTACGTGTTTGTTAAATTTCGTTAAATATTACATTGCTAGCAGCATTCTTACCATAAATAATATTGTATCAGGTACAATTCGGCAAATATTTCATTTATTTTTGGACTTCCACCAACTTAATTAAGAATACGCGAGTATCAACATGAACAAGTCGGATAAACAATTATATTGGTCAACTGATCAGCTGATCAGCTGATTATTTGACGTTTGAAGCATTACAATTTTAATTCTTTTCTCTCAATACTTGAACCTCATTGGTCCGTTACCTGTGTGGATATGAGAAAACTATGCGGATATGAAATGAAACTATGCGGATATGAAAGTAAACAGCTGTAAAGTGAAACTTTTTAATTCTAAGAACTGGACTGAAATGGCTACTTTAAAAAACGGTCGTAGGTAATAGTATATTACGTTACTAGTCCTGAAAATAAGTGTTTACCGGACGAGTGTGGTCGTTCCCGTGCGAGACAAAGTCGAGTACGGGATTACCATACGAGTCCGGTACACATATTTTGGACGAGTTACGTACGATAGTTTACGCCATACTACTAAATCCGTACAAATCCTTATATATTTCCACCAACTAAAGGACTAAAAATCACTAGTCATAACCTCTAAGAGAGGTTATGTTTTTGTTCATAACCACTCACTGCCAACTAAATACAGTATAATCAGCTGATTGGTGTCCGGCAAAATTCATTGCAGTACAGTAGTACGCAATGAAACCCCATTTGAATAAGCTGGCGGCAAACAGCTGTTTTCTGGACTAAATCCTTGCGTGGAAAGTTCGTCAAAATAATGTAATGTGGCGTAATAGCTATTTACCTTACAAGTGTAGTAAGAGCGTTTTTACATCACGCAGGTGAAGGTTGTGCAACGGGCGGAAGCGAGTTGCATAATTTACCTAAGTGATGTAAACACGCTCTTGCGTAACGTGTAACGTACAAGATTTTACCTGACCCGACAATATACAGGACCAACAATACAGACGAACAATATTAATCATTATCCATTTCACTCATCTTCTAACAGTAACGTTTATTTACAAACAAAAGCTAGGCTAGGAAAATTCATCAAAACATAACAATAAAATTCAAGAGCACAGCTGATTTCTAGCGTTGAACGTCGTTGGCTCCATAGAGGTATATTTTTTAAGTTAATCACTCAATGTTATTTAAATGGGTTTCATTACATCACCGAGTGAGTTTTTGATACTTTACATCACTCGAGAAGTAAGGAAGTTGTATACATCACGCTTGGGATAGGGAAGTTTAACATGGCGGGTTAGGTAAAAGCTATTACTATGCTATTACTTATCTTAACCTACATGGAACAGTTTCACGGTAAAGGACGGTTTGTTAATAAATAAAGGACAAACTTACAAACATGTCAAGAATTTTATATACAGTAATAGATATGTTAAATATATTTCAAATATTTTTTAATTGTTTTCAAAATATGTTTTAACTATTTTTATAATATTGAGCACTATTAAAAAAATATTGTTTGAAAAATAAAAATAGATACAGTAAAACATATTTGAAATCATTTTAAAAGGTTTTCAAAATATTTACCTAAATTTTAATAATATTTTAAGATTTAAAATCAAATATTTTAAACACGTTTTTGCGCTACTGTAGGGATTCATCGTTTCAGTTTCACCATGCAATAAATAAACGTATGCCTTAATTTTTTTCATCGACTTTAGCATACTCTCCGTAGTGAACAGTTTCACAAAATACCCTATTAGGGGTTTTAACCATCAATACGTGTCTGTAAAACACAATCAGCATTTGAGAAATGCATAGCAAATGTAAACATTGCGTATTTTGTACTGTTTCAATAAAAACCAATCGAAAAACAATTCAAAATATAACACGGTATCTTTGAAACGCCCAAGGCAGAGCCGTGATGTGTTTATTTAATTACCGAATATATGAAAGAACCGGATGTACACTACAGTTTGGTATTCATAAATCCAATATAGAAACAAACTTGACCATATAAATAGTTATTGGTGACATGATAAAAACTACTTCTAAGTATTTCTATAACATTTCTTTCCTGTAATCCTTTTATTACCCACCATTGGCAGATCTTGCATTATTAGTCCAGTGAGAGGTAAGGGAGTAACGGAGACCATTGTTGGACAAAATCAGATAGCCAACTAGTCCCTCGACCCCAACCTTTGGGGATTTGGGGACTTAAAATTTAGAGAATGACATTAAACTTATTATCCTAGAAACAAACATTTTTTACGTCAAATCGATTTGTTTCATCACGTTACTTATTTGCAAATATTAAACATTTTATCTTATTGTAAAAAAAAATCATAAAGATTCGCATGCAAATTAGTTTAGCCAAATTTTGTTTAGTTTTTACATTGCAGTAGGAAATGTACCCCCTAACTTTGCTTCAAATGTGCGTCTTATTTGACCGAGTTGATTTCAAGAACTAACCTGTCATGGTATTTAAATAGGCTGTGAGGGCTATTGAAATATTTTTTGTTATGGATTATAATTTTGGCTTACGACATAACTTTTTGTTGATATTCTTACTACTATTGTTTCTTGACAGTATTTAAACATAGGCCTATACGCAAAGGTCCCTTATATCATTAAAAAAAAATAATTAATTACCACTACTAAAAATATAAACGGCTCAACAATAATTTGTATTTTTGTAAGACGTTACGAAAAGAAGGAAACATTTAACTGCAATCAGGAGGCGAAGACCAAAAACCAGCATCATTAGGGAAAACAAAGAAATGTAGGATCAGGATTGGATTATCCATTCACATCAAAACTAATCCATGACGACTCTCGTTTGTTGAAATTTTTCAAATATTTAAAAACTTAAAATGTGTTAAAATTGTCCTAAACCCACCCCTTAGTATTTTTCATAGTTCAGCACCCCCTAAAATATCAAAAACGACACATTGACAAACAAGGAATTTGACATTTAATGTAAAGGTCAAGCCAAAAGTACTGTAGGTTAATCTTTTGAAATACATATTTATATAAATATAATAACAGTGATCTGTCGGTGGCACAAATGGTAGTAACTGCTGCCATTACTGAGGGAGGGAAGGGAGTTGTGTGGGTGAACGTGATTAGAATTGATGAGAAAGAAACGTGAACCACCATTCCAACCTATATTCATCATAACTTGATACCTTTAAGTGTCATCAATCCAAATACTATTACACTTAAATACAACAGTCATTGTACGCTTGGGGAAATTTCCATAAGGTTTTTCCAATTTTGTAGAAAGAATAAGTAAAAGTAGGTATACGGTAACAGGTTGAAGTTTTCATAATTATTTTGGAGTCATTATTTACATTATTTATTTGGGTTCATTGGATGTAAATTGCAATTTTGACAGATTCAGGAAACTATCTATCAGCTATTACTATCTTGTCATAAAACATAAACCTTGGGAAAAATTCATATTTTATCAACCATTGAGATTATTGTGTTAAGTTCCTCTATTTAAGTAGCAAATTAATGTTATTAACTTTGAATATAATTATCTTGAATTGTAAGTAACTATTGGCTATTTTCAATGAGTTAGGTGAAATATGGCTTGTTAACATTTCTATATATCTGTAGCTATAACGATATCCCAGTTATAGATTTTGACGCCCTTTTAATACACAGTTGGTAAGTTACATTCTTTTGATGGATTCGAAAATTTATGTATCGAAATCAAGACGGATTAACCTGTTGCTTGAGGTTTACCATAGTAATTTTAGCTTACTTATGAGACATTAAATTTTTCAGGTAACCAAAACAGCAAAATTACACGAATCCTTATAAAATGTTCAATAATTAGGAGTCCATAAACATTTCCATAATACACATTGAAACTTTCAAAGCCAACGGGGTAGAGCCAAAATTGTTCGGTAACTCTATAAGGACCGACAAAATATTTGAAAATAAAGGACTTCTTCAAATATTATGGATATAATTTGAAAAATATAAAATAAAAATTCCGTATTATAAAGATACAAATGAAGGAAAAAGATTCTCCGCTTTGAGCCACAAAGGGTTATAAACATTGTTTGAACTTAAGATTAGTTGGCAGTTGGCACGTGAGGGGAGACTGCCACGTTTGCAAACTTGGTGAAGAGATGAAAATACAAGGCGATAAAACCTTCCCTCGCAACGCACACCTCAGGTGATTTTGGCGGGAGTCCGGTCCAGACGTGTCAATTATTAGACAACCGATAGAAGGTACGATTAAATTAAATTTCAAGTAAAAAGCTCAACAACTGTTGTATCATCAAATGTTGGAGTTTTCTTTTAACAATAAGACAAACTGCCTAGGCTACAGCTTGTGCATATAGGGTGTTTTTTTTTTTTACTTCTCTATTTATTAAAAAACTCTAAACATTTTTAAAAAGCAAGTCACCTATTGTGGCATGTTAAATTAAAGGGATAAAATTAAATGATCTACAAAACACTCTTCTGCATTTCCAAAAATCACACTCCTCCACCTTAAAAAAATCCCTACTTCTAAAATAGGTTGCCATTCTTTTTCTTTTTCACGCTCTTAACGCGCTTAATATGTTACAAGGGGTACCTTGCAATTAAAAAAAATTAAGTTAAAGGTAGGGGGAGAAAGGGGGTGAATGAGAACTTAACATTGAATTCACAACAATAGTGGTTTCTACGTCAATAGATGATTCCCGCAAACTGCATATTTCTATCTATTATGCAGTTCTTACAAAAATATAGAAGCAACACCCTGTGTAAGGGAGGTCTACTTGAGTACACTAAAGTCAATACGACTTATGTCTATGGTACCACATCTTGCCTGCATCTCTACAGCTGACACCTCCTCGTGGTAGACCAGCACGTCCTGGAGGTAGTAGATAGTTTGACATATCAGTGCCAGGATGGGGATGAATGGCAGGATCAACATCTGCAGCTCCTGGAAGCGTCGGCCGTTCTTGTACGCAGGGTTGGCAGCTCTGTCGGGGCAACACTGGCTGCTGACCCCCACGTTGGATACAGCACTGTCCTCGGACACCATGGAATCTTGGTCCTTGTCCTTCATCCTTGGCAGTATCTAGAAACAATATTTTCTGAAATAGCTCATCCAGATTGATCTCCATCAATCAAGGAGGAAGTAATCTTTGCTACTTCCTCTTTTAATGTCCGACTTCTAGGGCTAGTGCAATCCAAAGTGCTACTTCACGGAATCTTCTTTTAGTTACTTCATGTATGTATACTGGAGTGACTAATATAATAACCCGTGGCAAAATGTGTAATGTACTTAGATTTAAAATCTCACGTGAATAGCAATATTTAACAGAAGTTGAATTACTTTATCTTTTAAAAGAAGAAGTTCTCATAGGTACCTAGTTTAGGTAAGAAAAGATAAACACAAAAATTGTAAATAATCTTAATCGAGTCTGAAATAAAACAAATATAAAGCTAAATTGATATTTCGCTAGTTTAAAAAATGTTCTAATTAAAAATAGATCACTTACATAAATTTATAATCGATTGAAATGACAGTTACATAAATAACTACCATATTTATAAATCATGTGTGTGAATGTGAAAAATAGTAGTTGTGTTTTTGATTAGCCTTTAAATGTTTCGTTATAACTATAGACACCAGTAATTGACAATGTTTACTCCGTCTGTACAGTATAGTGACTAGTGAGTCAACTCTACCACTTTCTGCAAGAAAGGACAATGGGTTCTGAGATCACATAAAGAAACAAGGATTTTCATTTAAACTTTACAGAACACGTTGATGGACATTTTACTTTTAACAGTTGCCAGAACGGAGGTAATATTGTCTTTAGGTGTTTCTATTCCATTAAATAGGCTGTAAACAAAAACTGGTACTGTATACCGTAGTTTTATTTATCTGACGCATTTAAGAATACATTATTGGACCAGTTTTTTTTTTAATTAAAGTTGGTATATATGGCTTCTTAGATAATGTTATGTATGTTGTAAACTTTGTTAAGACAAATAGTTAAATACAATTACGTAAATGTATTGGACTTTTGATACACAATGACAAGACAAAATTACTTTGTCATACTTGTGTCTTACTTTGTCGTACTTTGTGTACTTGTTATGACAAAAATACTGTGCAAGTATTCAAGACGTTGGCAATGATTGAAATTTATTCCTCGCTTAAACATGCACAAACTACTCAATGTTTTGCCTTGATCAACTTTTCCGATAGTAAATCTAAAAAATTGTTCCTAAAAAGAATTTTGATGAACATAAAAATGAAAAGTTTCAATATGTGTAAGATTACACGTATGTACCAGGCCCAGCAGATTAGAGGTCAGTGTAATGTCATTAGTTGGATTAAAGGGCCTGACGTGACGCCGATGACGTCATACAGCCAGCTGCTTCTTTGTGAGACGTGCACTTTTACCGAGACCTACTTTAGTCTAATCAAGCCTGGTGTTTCCGAGAAACATCCATAGACGTTGCCGAGGGAATAAAAGCGTGTAAAGGGGTTTTTTGTTGTAACCAAACAATTATTGACACATGACGTGTGTGTATATATATTGACTCTATACTTCGAAAGAGTGTAATCAATCATATTTTAGATCGCAAATTATGTCACATTCTAAAATGTTAGCAAAATCAAAAATGTACTTTTTGTTGTAAAACGTTTAGTTTTAAGATAATTTAAACAACATTTTTATTGTAGAAGATAATTAAGAGAAAATTTTGTGATTGAACCATCATCTTGATTACAGGAGGCCTAATAATTACAGAAAATTGCATTTGCCCTGGGATTGGATGATAAAAATCCAACTCTTCAGTTTACAAAGTGATGTAATGATGTGCGTTTACACATAGGCTACGTAATCTCATGATAAAGATACTTAATTAAAATTAATGACAATTCGGACGTAAGGAATTCACAAGCAGTTTTAGATCATTATTTTAATAGAAAATCCAAAGAGCTACTTTTCACGATTCAGGTCAAGTAAATAACTGTAGGGTCTGCGTATCTGAATATTCCAGAACGTGTCAAGGAATTATAAGGCGACAAAATCCAAATGTAATGCCAAGTGCAGGTTTTACCGTTGTGTAGATGAAATAAATAAGTTTTACATGACCTAGTTTGAAAGGTTGACTTAAATTTCTAGGTCGTGTTAAAGAAACTTCAAAAGTATCGCTAAAGTTTATCTTGATTTCTTATTGAGCAAACAGTCAATTGAATTAAGAGTTTTGAAGCGTTTAAGAAATAATGGAATGCCTCAAAACGATCATGTTTGCGAGAGATAACGTTTACATAATTCATGAAATGTGTCACAAGTGTCAAAACAAGGCCGCAAACATGGACTACATAACACAACTGGCAGACTGAGTGGGCTATGATAGACAAAATGGTTCGCTGTATGTATGTATACTGTGCAAATCATAGGACATACTACAAGATCTCCCTGAAATGTTTATGTTCAGAAAAATAACGGTAAAGAAATCGATGGGTAGAAATTCCATGTAGGCTTTGAATTAGTTTATTACGACATTTCTATCAAAATAACAACTTAATTAATTATCTGTTAATTGTCTGATCTTTTAATTCAACACAACAACTCATTTAAACTAGTGTACCTGTTGCTCGAAATCGAGCAATTGTCGAGTACCGGTATTATACAGAAGTTATTTGAAAACTACAGTAATAACAGTAAAAATTTTCAATGAGGTAAAAGACCCGACTAAAACCTTATGTAACTAATTGAAATACTCACGCTATTTAATAGTGCTTTGAAATAATAAACGCTTCTTGTAAAAATATTTTAGCACCCGGCCTTATTTTTTAGTGTTTTATACAAATGTTTCCCGACTTAAAGCTGTTACCAGTAAACATTTCTTGCATGTATTTATTTGATCTGACTTTAGGTAGGTTTACTTTACTACTGTGACAACATGATGTGTATATTCTTCATGATTTTTTTACTTCCAAAATAAATTGCTTAGCATAACTGGCAAAAATGATTCATCTCCCCAAGTGATTGTGTACCTGGATTCCTTACTGTGAGACTAGGCCTCTCCTCTACTCTTCTCATAAGTATAAGATTTCCTATTAATTGTCTCTTCCTCCTGTTTTCAATATTTCTCCTTTAAACTCAAGGAATTGTCTGTTCTTCCAACAAAACTGATTGACTGTTTAGATTTGTCTATAACCTCCTAAATATTACAAACATCAACATTTACTTCCAAAAAGCTGGTGAGTTTCTTTTTATATACAGCTGTTTTTGTTTTTAAATTTGTTTTCAATGTAAATGTTATGGGAAAATGCGACCTTTGGGAGCGTCTCGTGCCCTTAAGGGTAAGAGTTTTTAAATTCTAAAACCTTTATGCAAAACTTCGAATTAAGACGAATTATTTGACACCTCAAACGTTAAAATCGGTCTAGAAATAAAGGAGGAGTTTTGTTCTCAAAAAACAGCCCTCACGTATTAGTATGAGAGAAGTTGAAAACAGTACATTCAACAGTCTATTATCATATTTGTATTATTTGGTGCCCTTAAATTCTGTAGTAATATTAAATATGTATTTTGTTTTCTTAGACGCATATTCTTCCAGTCTTTACGTATGGTGATTTCTAGGTACTAATAGTTATGTTCATACCATAACAACGTTTCTGAAAATAACATATTCATTGGTCGTACCCTAGAAAAATCTTGGGAAAAGTATTATTATCAATTATTATATTCATATTTCCGTCTGATGAACGTTAAACGAATTAACTCCAAGTTAAAATCCATGCAACGATCTTGGTCATAAGGACTTTTGAAAATGTCGCGAATAGAAAGTGTAGATGAACACTGAACAGGATCCTCACTCGGGATCCCGCGTCACTCCCGTCCCGGTCCTGTCATCCCGCTCGGGTGATAGGTTCCCGAGGGATAACGTCTCAAATATCGGGATGTCCACACCACAAATTGGCCACTCAAACTGCAAACTGTATACTCTTGATCATTTAGTCACAGAACATTTCACTAAAATTTCAAGTACTAGGTTAAAGGTTATATTTAGGTGCTACTGATTTTTGTATAGGTTTATGAGTAAATTATACGTAAGCTGGACAGCAGTTTTATAGTTGTAGAGTATTGCATTACAGTACCTATAAGTCACAGTCATATTATACAATTTGATTTCCTTCCTGAGTTCATGTATTGATTTATTTTTACTAAAATAATAAGGACTAATGGGGTCTAAAATTGTGATAATGCTATTGCACAGGGTGTCCAAAAAGTCTGGGTCGGTTATATATTTTTCGATATATTTCAAATAGAGCTACAAAACTTTGTACAAAGTTACTGGACACAATTTTTTTTATCCGTAGTTATAATGACACAGCAAAGAACGAATATAAACAAATAAAAAAATACAAAGAACAATGTTATGTTTTTACATTTTAAGCTAGAAATTAATTTCTTAGAGAATCGCTTACATAGCGTTATTACTGGGATAGATTGTAGATTTGTCTAGAATAATGAGAGGTGATTTTGACTCACGTTACCAAAATACAACAAAATACAAACATCAAAGGAAACCCTGTGAAACTAAGCAAAATTGTACATTTAAAACAAAATTGTTGTACTTAGCTAGTTTGGATGAATTTGGGTACAATTTTACAGATTTATATTTTTCATCCTATATCCAATTAACATTGATCGGATCTATTTCCCCATATCGAGGAATATTCAGTGTAATCTTTGCTCAATAGTTATTACTGGTGTACTGTATTTTGTAATTTGCTAGTATACTGTTGATGGCTTGTTATAGACACATGTTACAAGTATTTTGTTTACTTTTCCCTTGTTATTTTGTTCAACCAACATAGTTAAATGGCAACACATAAGGCCAACGTTAAAGTTTTAAATTTTAACATTTTCAAATGTGTAGCGAAATGTGAATGTTTTCGAGATAGGTGGTCACCAATCATGTTTTTAGGGCTATAAGCCCTTAATTCCAAAATTTAGTCAAAATCCTTCCGCTATGGATTTCGAGATATCTGACAGACAGATAAACATTGCCTACATAGCTCGTATTAGATTACAGGATAGGTTTTTGTTAATAATTATTTTTCAGTATAATGTAAATTCAGAAGAATCTACAAAACTAAAGTTTTCTGTTCATATAGAATGGACATAAGGAAAAACAGATACGATACAAAAGTAGTACTTTGAATCCCCGTTCTATAAGAATAAATTATGTCGTAACAGAATTATTAAAAATTCCACGCAGGCACATCCATTTTGGAAAATAATGTCAAGTGACAGTGTTTCATTGTTGGGTTCATTCCCGTGTCACCTGGCGTAATGAATGAAATCTTAAAACTTATTATTATTTCAATCAAAGATGAAGCTTCAATATTTTCAACGCAAATTAAATCACAATGAAAGCGAACAAATTCTTAGTGGATCAATAGTTGGAAAATATTTCTGTAGGCCTAGTACAAAACTAACACGAGTGATTAGAGTTTTGTCTTGCGGTAAACTTAAAATTTTATATTTCAGTGAAATAAACACCCTAGTAAAGTTGCTTTGGGAGGTAAACAATCAAACTTTGGCCTTCAGACTGTTCTCTTGATCTGATTTCCAAAGTTTAGCGTGTTCTTAAAGTTACAATCGCTGAACGTTTACTATCTTTATCTTTACACTAGATTAAGTTTGAATCCGACGAAACATCAATATTTAGGGAGACCAGCGCTGTCGACCATATTGTCTTGATAAAGAAATATTTGATACTCGTTGTTTTAAGGGTTTGTATGAAAATAATAAGTGCAGTATTGACATAAACACGTAACAATTAATAAACGGTGTTGGCATTCTGACACATGCTTTCTCCCATTAGCTTGTCAACAACCCTTATCATGGTGGGATTAACTATGAAATTTTATAGGGAAAATCGCGAAAGTTGCAATCACTTCCGAACTTGTAAGTTTAGCAGCAATTTTGTTCAGAGTAAAAATGACTATAACCTTTGGCTCAATAGTCAATGCTATAACGTAACTATAACTAAATTTAAGTCATAAACAGCCGAGTAGTTTTTACATTTTTCCGTTATTTTATGGGAAGTTAGTTATTAAAAATCAAAACTAAAAAAATGAAAAAAAACACCTAGAGTGTACCATGAATTATTGTGAATACCCACGTACAGAATTTTATTAAAACCGGACCATAGTGGTCTGTAGCTCTGTACACATCCGCACATACAGATAAACACACAGAAATCACTTTAGAAACAAATTTTTTTTGGAGGGGGGCGGGGGTTCAGGGAGACCCAAAACGAATATATCCTATATTTACACAAAACTTAAACTGAACATTTTTAATGAAAACGAATAATTTATCCATTTACCATGTATAAGGTAAGAAAGTAAAATTACACCTAAAAACCGATGTCCTTTAATTTTAATTCAAGACTAGCCTGGGTGTCTATTGGTAAACGCGCGGGACATTTTGCCGTGGAGTGAGGGTAAAGTTCCAGAGAGCTGAAGCCATATTGAGGCGGATATAGGACTATGTCCTCTTCAGCCTAGGAGACACAGGATCAAATACTAACAGACACCAAAGGCTTTTGATAGTGTACAAAGAATTCTTTGCCACGGCCCGTTGGTTAAGAGCTACGTTGAGCTCATATGCACCTACGCAATGGTCTTATGCCACTCTTAGTGCACCTATGTCCATAAAAGAACAAATCTCTTAGGCAAGGACAGCATACTTTGTTTTAGTAAACTCCATCCACCAAGATACATAAAATAATATTAATTATAAACCAAATTAACAATCTTCCAAGAATTATTTGTATGTCCCAAAAACCTTCTGGCTGTACATAGGTTTGATTTTAAACTGTCTTTGTACCAGAATGCTTTAATAGTTAAGTTCAAAATTGAGATGATTACCAACTACCATTATGCTAATTATTACAATTAATTACTAGATGTTTACCGGGTTACAAAGAGGGCAATACGACACCGGGGACGCATTAAACTTACGCCACCATGTACAGTAATATTATCATCTCAAAATATAAAAAAAGATTATAGACTCTATAGGATATTTATTGACAATAGTTTCAATATACTCGCATCTTGTTCTATACTTTAAAATATTTAATAATCTATACTATTCTGTAATTCAAATTTACATCAAAAGTTTTTACTTTATTCTCCCTCATACATAACTCATCACATATTTTAATAATTTCCCTTTCAAGTACTGAAATCGGCGAGGTAAATAAGTCGTTTCCTAACAAAGAACCCTCAAGAACATGTCAAGGGTGGAATGTTAGCTTTGATGTGAAGGTAGTAAGGTGTGTATTTTAAATCTCAAAGATTCTGCGTTTTAGCGGAAAAACTTCGACAGTTCAAATGAAAATAAAATGGATTTATATTTTCTGAAGTAACGTAGTCTTTTAGAACTTTAAGAATCAGTTTGTGATACGATCCATTAAAGTATATCACCACTATAAACATTGTTACGGAGGCTTTACAGGTAATATTCATAAAAGAACAGTATTACCTACGTTTTAGAGTTTCGTAAATCTTTCTGTGCTTGAGTACGGTTTTATGAGGTCTAATGTTGGACATCGTTACCGTTTACACAAGGAGTTTTGTATTGTATTTACAACAATAAGCGTATTATTCCTGTAGGTTAATCAATTTCAGGTTAGTTAATCCTATCCTATAAACGCGTGTACGAGGAAACTTTTTGTCCGAGGATATTAGATTTTTTTAATGGGGTATTTGGCCACGGAAAATCGGTTGGAGTTGGTCACAAGGCTGAGAAAAATCCAGTTTTCGTCATACAGCCCTTGAAAGTTCCCATGTTATCATCGATACCTTTTTGTAGCTGTAGTTAATAAAAACAGCTGATTCGGGCAGTTTTTAATGTCATAATTTGATTTGACGTGTCAACAAAAATAAATGTATTGGTTAGTTTGGAATAAACATTTTAAAGAATTTGTAAAAACCTGAATTCATAGAATCTAAGAAAACAAGAATATTTTGGGTTCTTTTAAACATAGCTTCTTTATTAAATAAGATCATAGGCTTTTATGGATACAACAAGCTTCATACTGTTGTCCCTAAGTACCGTAGGTAAGTACCGTAACGGTACTCCTTCTCTTTACTACGAAAAAGAGTTTCAATAAAACAATGTTTCAATGAACAATTTTAATACTTTTTCCATGAAAATAGTAAGTAGGTAATGTGTGGGAATAAAAGTAGAAAATAATTTCCTGAAGAATAAATAAACACAGGTTATTGGTGTATGGCAACAATTAGAACATCATTTAAAATACCACCGGTGATTTTCCATAATTAAAATTACGTGAAAGAAAATTTGGTACTTCAGTATTAAACGGAGGCCACATTTTGTCAGCGCGCTGCGGCGGTTATGTTAGGTTGGGTTATCGTAAATATTATGTGTGTAGGACTTTCCTCGCTTCGTTATGAATCGAACGATACTTTCTATTATGATAACCCAACCTAACATAACCGCCGCAGCGCGCTGACAAAATGTGGCCTCCGTTTAATACTGAAGTACCGAAAATTTTAGGTATGTATTTTCCTATCTACTTAAGAGTTCGTTGTCGTTTTGATGTTCACTTTTTGTTTCTCGTAACTTAAAGAAATTTTAAACAATGTTAATATTTTTAGGCATACCTAGTAAAATTATCAATTTGTAAACAATTAGTCGTCCTTTGCCATTATAACCAAATAGCAGAGCACACGTTGTAAAGTGAGCCCCCGTCTAAGAAAGAAACATTTAATCACCATCAATGTCCATTAGGCACAGTGGTCATCAAAATACACATAAAGCATGCTTTAGATTTTAATATAGCTTAAATAACTAGTTTTTTCAATTCTTTAAAAAAAATTATGGTTTAGTGCTATTTTTATATAATTTTTCGTGATGTTGAAAATTAAATAACGGGAACTTACCGATGCTCGAGTAATTGTTGGGAATAGAGCGCGAGTTTGTGGCAAACTTGGCAAGTTCGGAAGCAACTGAAGGGTCGGTGAGAACTTGTAGCCTCGCGCATGGTCACCCCCAATACCTACCCTGTCAAAGACCTCCCCCCTCCCCCCTACTCTCGCTAATTATTACAAACGGTCAGTGAGATAACCCCAACTCAATCTTCTGTCGATAGCCTGCCCAAGTTTTACCTTCGAGTTTACATTTGTTCATCACTTCGCTGAATGCAAATAAAGTTATTTATTTGTTTCCTTTCGGTTTTATAGAAGATTAAAATAGCTTAAACATAGAAAATATACTGATAATTTACTACCAGTGGTATAGGTAGGTATAGCGCTTATGTTCTCCAATCTAAAACAAACCTTCAAAACTAAATAAAGTATCGCCACCGATTAAAGAATATCACGTGTCTAGTAATCGTGATCGATAACATCACCATGAGTTAGAATGAAGTACCACTTCAGATTTAAAGGTTTAAGAAACATTTTTGAAATTAATTTTAATCAACTTTGAGGCAATGCGAAATGAAAAAGCTAATTTAACGCACAGATTGAAAAATCTATGAAGAGAAGCCAATCTATATAAATAAAATTACAGTTAATAATATTTATAAGCTTAACATGACAATTCTGTAATCCCGGAGGTGTCCATTAAACTAAATTTATATACATAATTTCTATGGATCAATATCGAAACGGGCAAAATGTAGTAACCCTCCTACAAGGTTAGGTTCCTTAAAGGACAAATTTTCTTTACTTATTTTACTTCAATAATATTATATTGGCATCAGTAGTCATACTATTGGAAAACATCCGTGGAAAGCGTGTAGTAATTTTGATTCATAACAAAGTAAATTCACTTAATTGTTTTGATCATGCATGGCCGTGTTTCCTACAATCTTAAAATAACAAAAGTTTAATTTTACAAAACAATTGTTTTGGTTAACACGCTCACAGAAAGGCAATTAATAATAAGCTGAACGCAAAAATAGACTCCCAGAACATATTCCCTGACCCCCTCAACTCAATAGCAACATTAGTGGTGCAATATTTATCAATATTATATTTTATCACTAGGGCATAAAGTGACTCTTTTCGACTCGAGCTCAAGGTTTAGGTTCGGAAAATAAACAAGGGTTGAGAAGACAATTTTGCCCCTCTAGCTATATTTTTTTGTCTTATTGCAACTACTAGCAAAACATATTAGCAAACGAAAATGCTTTTCATGTAAAGATAGCCTCTCAAAACGACTGTCAATTTGTTATCAATTTTACTAATGCAAATAACCAGCTTTTTAGTGAGTAATTCAATCATGTCGTCTGTTACGATTGTGTTAGTGTACATTACACTATCGATATGTCGAACTATTTACAAGAATGCAAGAATAGACTGCAACCGATTAAATAAATCGATAAATAATTCCGATACATGTAATTGCTGACAATCAATGTTTACAAAAGTTGACTAAAAAGGCTTTTCATTCCCTAGGGAGTTAAAGCTACTTTAGACCCACGACGCATGTATTAAAGATGGCTGTTTTGATGCAGTGTGACGAAAACATAGGTATTAAAATAGTCTCTCATGCTAAGCTTTATGACCGATAGGCTCAAAAATCTAGAATTAAACCTTTTAAAACCTTTCCTTGAAGTCTAATCAGGAGCAAACATCTTAGAATCACAAAACGGACACCTCAGTTATTTAAACACACACTTAATTCAAGAGAGTTGGCGATTGTTTAACTATAAAGTAATGCAAATTAATTGTGGAAATCAAAAGGAGGAATCAAATAATTATGCATTATAAGTTACAAAAAATAACACAGTTCACAAACTGTAAAGACAATATTCCAGTTTTGTATGATGTAAACATTTGACCCAACTGCTATCTGTATCAGTCGTGCAAACATTTTAGTCTTGCTTGGAATGCTCATTCATCTGGAAGACTTTAACAATCGAATATCGAGATTCGAGAATCGTTTTCTCGGGTTTATTTGAATGTCACGTATTTTCAAGTACGTATGTGCTGGATTAACCTACGTTTGAGCTATTTTACCAATCAACAACCATCCAGGTTCTGATTATATACTATTTCTTATTGCTACCATTTAACGGTTATGCAACAAATTTTATTCATAATCTGTTTTACGTTATGGTTTCAAATACACTAAAAATTGTTATCTATCTATCTATATATTAATAGGCACGCATGTTTCTTTAAAACCTGTTTTCTCAGCTCGTGTGCATCGCAGGGAAAATCTACGCATATTGTTAGAAAGATGTTTACCTGTAGATGTGCAGATTTATTAACAGCGTTGGTGAAAATAGAAAATAGAGAAAATACATTAGGTACATATTTTCGGTCGAGTTTTCGACCTCTGGACGACCACTAGTACATAGTAAATTATTGATTGTTTATACAGTTGAACCTCGATAACAGGCGCCCTTATAGTAATATAATTTTCAAACACCCCTGATTTTGTATTAGGTACCCTTAACTACAACCTTGATAAGCAGTGAACCTTGATAGCAAGTCTTATTTGATAATAGAGACTTGTTATCAAGGTTCAACTGTATCATGCATTATGGTGACATTCAAATAATGTTATCCATCCCGATATATTTTATTATTTGCTTACGTTTTAGGCTCTACTTGTTGTATTTCATACCCTTTACTTTTTGTTCATCATATTTATAGAACAGATTATAAAGTAAACAAATAAAAAAATAGTTTAAAAATTTAACTTTTAAAGAGCTGTAAAATATACAGTCACAGAAAGGCAAAATGTATTATTTCCTAAATTTAATTTTGATTTAGCAAAGTAAGTTGGTACCTAACAACACACAGACATCTCTTCAAAAACAACTTTTTTGTGTCCAGGGGGACCCAAAATGGATATATCCACTCAAAACTCAAACTCAAAAGTTTTGACGAAAACAATACTTTCTCCATAATCTATGGTATATAGGAGGAGAAAGTAACGAAGAGGTTATATTGCCCCTTTACTCATTACTCTATATTTTTATACAAAATATATTTTAATCTAGGAGACAAATATGAATAAAAATTGGTTTAAAAGTACATTAACCACTGGCAAAACTTTCAATTACCAAATGCCAGTTCTTTGTCAAAATCTAAGTCATTGGGCTTTGGAAAGGGAGTTAAAAAGCGGAAGTGAAGAAGAGGAAGGGGGGGAGGTGAAATGTGAGACCACTGTAGTTTTCCACAGCTTGGGCAGGATTAATCCTAGCTTAACACCTCGGAGCTACTAATACCCAAGTGAAAATATCCGCCATAATTTATAAAAAATATTACATCTTATGACTGTCTCATAACTCGGAGTTTAACTGATTAGAGCTGTCCTTTGTATACTCTTTTACAAAGTATAAAACCTTAATAAACTTTTAAATGAAATATTACATTGTTTAAAAATTATAAAACGGTTCTTGTTGAGCGGGGCAGGCGAAGTGAGCAAAGCTCCTTTAAATAAGGATAAAAATAATTTAAAAATTTTCCACTAAAATACTCAGGACAAGACCTTGAGGTATAAATGAGGTATAACTCGACCCCCCCTTACATTTGACATTTCCCAAAAACCACCCCAACCCCCAAAAATCTGCCCTTTTGGGTGCCTTTTTGGTTAAGAAAATAGTTTTGCTGAATTCCTTGGGGACGAAATAGGGGGTTCCAGTTGCAGATAGGTTTCTATTTGCTTTCATATTAGAGCTATAGAAGCCGGCTGGGTGGTCTGGGACACTCTGTATACAAACTGGGACATGCAACAAATAGTAGGCCTAAAGACAAAATTTTATATTATTATTAACATTTTGTTGTTACTTAAACTTTTGACGACCTTTTCAAAAAGCCAGTTTGATTAATGTTCTTATGCAAGATCTGAAGATGAGGATTTAGTCGAAGCGCGTCATCCATAAGGATCATACATAATCACTCTGGCAGTATTATTCAGGTAATTTTATCCATTTTATAGTTTGTTCAGTGATTCAGAGATAAAAAAAAAAAAAAAAAAAAAAAAAAAAAAAAAACTTAAGTTACACGAGATTTTACTGTATTAGGCCTAAAGTATTCATTATAAAATATTTTTTGACTACACATTCTGTTATTTTAGATTAGGAATAGCGAGTTTAAGGAATTTATAGTGTTAAAAATAGGGCTCGAAAATAGGAGCTTTTGCCCCTACAAGCTACTAGTTTGACTTAAGTTATTCCAAAAATAGGCATTCCATTTATATGATTTATGTGAAACAAATAATGCTATTTTTGGCTTTGGACACTGCAAATAGGCATTCCACTTGTGATCGAATATACTGTTGACTTTAGATGCTGCAAGTAGACATCGCGCATTGATGTGAATTAGGTGGAATTAGATGCAGGATTGACTTTGGATACTGCAAGTATAGACATTCCATTTATGTGAACCACGGCAGGGGTACCATTGACCGTTCGATACTGATACTGGCATTCCATTTATGTGATCGAATATACCACTGACTTTGGATACTGCAAGTAGACATCTCATTTATGCCAAACAGATGTACCATTGACTTTGGTACGTACTGAAAGTACTCTACACATGCCGTTGGCGTGAAACAGATGTAGGATTTACTTTGGATAATTCAAGTAGACATTCCATTTCTGTAAACCAGATGTACTATTGAATTTAGATACTGCAAATAGACATTATATTTATGAGAACCAGATTAACCATTGACTTTGGATCCTGCAAGTAGATCTCTCATTTACAAGAAACATATGCAGCATTGACTTTAGATAGTGCAAGTAGACATCACATTGACGTGAACCAGATGGTACCAACGATCTCTATTATACTACATAGAGATCGATGGATGGTACAGGCGGATGAATCATTGTCATTGGAAAAGTATTGGAAAGTATGTTACCTCTGCTCAATATTGTTTCAAGCCCATAAAGTACATTTGCATAATTAAAACAAATTTCCTAAAAAATGAATAACATGTTTTAAACCTGAGATGTTGTCACTTAAGTTTAGTGAACTGTGTGGATGAATTTCAGTACTAAATAGTTTTCACATGAAGGGAGCCATAATAATCCAAAAGCTATTAAAAAAATCACAAAGAGGAACATTTAAACCACATACATAAACTATTTTATAATTTCAAGCCTTCCTGCTTCTCTTAAAGTAAAACGCAACCTTAAAAAAAAAAAAAAATAGGTATCCTTGCCATTCTCCCAAACTTCAAACATCAAAGAATATTTGAAACTAGAGGCACTTTAATGTTTAAAACTTGTTTTTACCCACACAATTTGAGAATAAAGAATTAACCTGGCCGAGATGTAAGGAAACACTGTGTTCAGCAAAGAGGGGAAAAGAGTATTAGGGCTATAACCTTCAATATTTTGTGGCTTAAAGAGTCGTCTAAATCACTCTGCATTTTCCCCCTTTTCTTCTCTGCCAAAAATGGTTTGTCATCGACTTTATTCTTCATTGAATTGCAACAAAAAC
This sequence comes from Macrosteles quadrilineatus, assembly GCF_028750875.1. Taxonomy (NCBI): domain Eukaryota; kingdom Metazoa; phylum Arthropoda; class Insecta; order Hemiptera; family Cicadellidae; genus Macrosteles; species Macrosteles quadrilineatus. Next base: position 102,266,423 of record NW_026542602.1, on the reverse strand, counting down.
GTATTACAAAATTTACAATTTAACAAATAGAAATTTTACAGTGGTGCATTTGAAATTTTGAAACAGAAGTTCAAGATAGCAGCTTGTGATCACTGATTGTGACTTAACTGTTTAGTAATTACTAACTAATGTAAAGAAATAATTGATTTAAAGCAATCCAAAATGGGTTTATAGCTCTCACCTTCTCCATTTTGTATAACAATAGTGTCTATCAAAAGTTTCTTTTTTATTGATGAAAAAAATCATGGAATGTCATTAAAAAATATTTACCTAGTAGATTTGGTCACTTGTGTCGTAAGTTTCATCAAATATTACAACTGTGTTGACATGGCTGTGATTCAGACTTTGTCCAATACATTAGGTAACTTTAAAATAATAGGAAGGTGAAAAGCTGTTTTGTGTTGTTTTTGGAGCAAACTAAAAATTGAGCTTTGAAGTCTAAGAAAAATTCAAGATTTATTGGTTTCAGAAAATGTTAACCAAATTTTACATGTTATGGGGGAAGCATTACTGTGGCAGAAACCCAACTCAAGAAAACCCAAAAGGTTATTAATTGTGAGCTTTAGGCCTAAACAATAAAAAGGCAAAAAGTGATATAAAATAAACCTCTTTATTGTCTTACAAAAGTTTACAGATATTTTTTATAGGTAATCATACTACGGCAACAATCAATAACAACGGAAAATATAGCAAATAAGATATAAATCCGTAACTTAACCATACAGTACAACACAGTTCATTGAGCTTATGATTGGCATTATGATTAAAAGCCAACTCATTTGTCCATACACAGATATCATAACTCTACAAATAATTACACTTCACTATACTCACTCAGCTTTTATATTTACTTATTTACCTTAAAATACACATTTATGTGTTAGTGTGAAAAAAAAATCAACGTGTTGCATATTATAATCCTTGAGTGTTTTAAAAATAAATCAGAAAAATGTCAAGAACTCGATATAAAAAAAAAATGTATAATAAGATCATATTTAGGCACTCTTTTGGTAAATTTATTCGAGAACATTTACTGGAGTTAGTTTCCTAAAGACTAGAATATGACTGACACTTACATATTCTTTTGATTTTACTCAATCCAATAAAAACCTAGTATTAAAAATACACATAGTTAAAAACTATAGACACATCCATGTCAATTAGTCAAAGTCCCCATGTTTAACAATACCAACAACATTGTAATAAAAGCGATCATTAATGTATCCTAATATTGATTGTTATCTACTTATAAAAGAAGATCAAGTTGAATAAATTGACCATCTAAACCACTCTTATTTTTATCTACTGACTGATACATTATGACTAGTTTGTTCCTACTTTCAGGTAAAATAAAACAATTTAAAAAACTTGTAAATGTAAAATTTTTATTTGTAGGCTTAACACATTTGCTGCGGTGACGCATGGCGTGCCGTGGTGCGAAACGGCTGCGTCACCAGGGAGTGTGCAATGCATTGTTTGTCCAGTCAGTGTGGCTCAGGATCAAGCCGAGGACGGTTGGTAAGCGTTAGTATTGTGTCTCTAATTGTGGTTGGTTGTAAATTTCCCTGTAAAATCCCTGTCTGGCTAGCTTAGAAATCAACTTGTCCCGTTTTCCTCCCTCCAATTGGCAATACAATAGAACCGGCTACCTCCCAAGTAGTGCTACTATCTGTGGGTGTTTTATCGAAATACGCCGACTCTTTTTGTAAAGCAGCACATCAGGGAACGTTATTTGCTATTCGTCAGACCGAAATATTTGAAAGCCGATCAACCGGCAATCAGGTTCATTCTACACTGCACCGCACCAGGTCTACGCCTGTCATTGACGGGCCGCAGCAAATGTGTTAAGTGGCATGTGTCACCACTACGTTCTAGGTTGTCCGATGAGAGCTGGGTCAAATTGTTATTTTTAAAAAAGTCTCAGCTTTATCACTGATGAGGATGAGACACATCGTAGAGTGGGCGAAGTGTAAATGGAAAGGGTTTTGTAAATTGTGTAAATACAAATTTGATGCAACTCTCACCGGAAGATCCAGAATGGAGTAAATATTAAATAATAAGGTTAATCAAAAGAAGGGTTTTAAAAGCTACAAAATGAAAAGTATATAAATTTATTACGTCAATGTGGCTTATTTATTAACCTATAGTAACCTAGTAAGTAAAAATAACATGTTTTGTAATGAGTAAATTATACCAAAAGCGATAAGCATTGTTATTTTCACAGCAAAATGTATAATGTTACATTCTGTAGCATTGACAGGTAGTGTATCAAGACACGGAGAAGTCAAGTCAGATACAGAGGATACAAGCTTATGAGAGAACCGTGATCTTTTAGCTCTGGTAAGTTGGGGCGGAAATGTACTTGTAATGAGCAAGGATGCCCACATAGCGTTGTTGTACAGCAGTTGTAGCACACAGGGTCTTCCTACAACGTGAGGGCTGTAGAGCGTGAGGGCTAGGGGGAAAGGAGAGAGGAAGGGAACAAATAGAATTTAATCTAGAAACCAGAGACTGGTGTTAGAGCTAGACACCACTTAAATGTACAATCCAACGTATCCTCTGTATTTTACTTCTCTGTGATCAAGGTTTTGTTTACACAGTCATGTAGCACTTGGCAGATCCAAAGAATCAGAGAGGTGATATGGCATTGAAATGAGATAAAAACTAGATGCACTCTTTGAACGCCCACTAAATGAAGTCTATTTGAAAGTCAGAGTTTTTTGTTTCTCAAAATATCCATGTAATTTTACATAGCTTCTAAAATTCAAATTCACCCCCATTTTCTCATCTAATATACACATTCCATTTTGTGAAGTTTTTCATAGTACAACAAATCTACCATACATCACTATAAAGAGGTTAAGAACAGAATTTACAGATTGATTTTAGTCAGAAAATACGTTTTGACTAACAGCCATTAAGGCACAACAGGGAACGGGTTTTTACAGCTTTACTTTTTTAACACAAAATATCTGTCCTAAATACTAACTGTACTAACATCACACATATCACATGAATTACATATTAAATCTAAAAAACTTAACTCTCATTGAACAACATAACATTAACACATTTATTTTTCAATAAAAGAAAAATAACTATCTATACATAAAATTATGTAATGGGTGAAAAGTAAAATATCCTCTATCTAATCACATTGTAATTTGTGGACAGTTGACCTTATAAGGTATATACCTTATAAGGCCCTAAAAAATGCAATCTTTGTACGAATAAAACAACATAAATCTTAATATTACTGTAGAAGGGAAATCACAATCTAACAAACAACAAATAATGTTCAATACAGCATTATTATTCAAGTAAAGAGTATACCTACAGTAAATTTAAATAAATCATAACTTTTATAAATTCTAATGGAAATACAAATATAATAAAAGATTAACAAATTAAAGTACACTAAAATGGTATAGAACAAATAGATTAAATTCGAAAAAACATATTTCAACTAGCCTACATGCAAAATGTGTTGTAAATACAATAGACTAATAGACTAAACTCCTGCTTATAAATTTTGATAAAACATAAAATAAAGAATTATTATTTTATCAGATTATGCCTGGTATAAAATGATCACTTGCTTATCACTTAATAATACACCAGATCCTCCCAAGTTTAATACTGCTAAAGCAAAATATTGGCTAGTAAAAGGTCGATGTTAAAAAAAATTCTTAACAAACAAAGATGTAACAAACTTGTACTTACAAATTGTAGTAAGACAAAACAAAACCTAACATTTAGACTAGTCACTGTTCTGAAGCCGTTCGTAGATTGGCTTGTCAGATTCATTATTTGCTTTACTGTGTTTCAGTCCATAAAAGAAGTAGATGAGTAATCCTGCAACAATATTTCGAAAAAGTTACTCAAGTGTTGAAAAGTTGAAATTAAAATTCACAGATTAATACTATTATTCAGTTTTTTAGTTAAATTATATCAAATGCTGGAAGAGTATTAAACTAATCAGAAATAAGAAGATCCTTTCTTCGAATAAAATAAGGAAAAGTTGGATATAAAAGTATCGGTACACAAAAATAAACAAGTAGAATTAAATGATTGTAAGAGTACCATCCGGAAAGAAGTTGAATAATAAGAACATTTTTTTAACTAACACGTGAAATCATGCTAAGTATTCTCCAATACAGCAAGGATGTTAACCAAATGTGCTTTGTGAAGTGCAATGGAATTGCATGAGTAAAGCAGGGTTTAAGCAATTCATTTAATAGTAAACAGAACGGTTGTATGAAGAAAAAAAAGAATTCACAGCGAATGTGTGGCAACTGGCAATGGAAAGAGAAGGGCAAGAAATAGTTTAAGTTCTGTTCCAACAAACTGAAGAGCCACAGTATAGCTTATGCTGCATACTGGTGTTTATAGATGTAGTTCAGCAAGAGCAACAGGTAGCAGCACCGTACAGTCCCCAACCAGCGCCCAGGGCTGTCAAATACAGAGAAAAAGCTGGGGCAAAAGATCCGGAAAGCAACAAAGAATTATGTAAACCCAAAATGTTGATTGCATAGGACAGATACAAGGTGCGATGATAATGACCATGTAACTGTGTTAGTTATTCATAATTATGCCACGATGGTGATGATAACATTTCCGTGATCGCAGAAGACAATGATGATTACATGACCGCGGGTGATATTTGTATATTGCCGCGTATGCGGATAGCGAGTATAACATTCCTGTTTCTGTGTGAAATGTTCAGGATTATGCCGCTGATGATAATGTTTCGGTGAACGATAGGGATTTGGCTGCTATCGCAGGAGGCAATGATGGTGATGTTTCTGTTACCGCGGGAGATACTGGGATTTTACTGTGATCATGAAAGACGATGATGTTTTGGTTACCTTAGGTGATGATGATAATGAAAATGATCACGATATTAAAGATTACAGTCAGCACAGGAATGTGATCAATGCAAATTACAGCTGATTTATGATAGGTAGGCTAATACTAAATTTAATACTGCTTTTTACTGCTGACCAAATCTGACATGATTTCAACTGAGTGTAAACTCGTGCTAGTTTAAACTTGAGGATTTGAGACAGGCTTTCTGGCATTTACATTTTGTACAAATTTATCTATTTCTCCTGAAAAATATATTATCTTATTTTGATCTAAAAATTTTTCAAATAATAACTTTTATGCTTATATAGTAAGTTCACTTACAATATAAATAAAATAAATGGTATCAGTAATCTGACACATACTTTCTCCCATTACCTCGTCAACAACCTTTATCATGGGTAAGCGATGAGAGTAACTATGATATTTAATTGGTAATAAATAATAACACAAAAGTTACATTGACTTTTGAACCGTAATTTTTACAGGAATAGAGGGTTGCACTATTTGGTTCAGAATTATAAGGACCATAACAGAGGAATTTCAATCAGAGCCGGGGGTTTTTTTAAAATCAATTTTTCTGTTTTTTCATGGTAAAATAATATACAGGGAAAAAACGATATATAACTCCAAAAAAATCGGAAATTGAGATGAATGTATCATTAAAATCAGCTGATGCTGCCGAATAGTATCATTGTAAGGATACATGGGAAAAACGTTCAGATTCCTTGTAATCATTCAGAAAGTATACGTGTAACAGAACGGGAGAATAACGATCAAATGCTGGTGCATTTTAGGAACAAGGATCGAACTCCTTGCCTGTCGTAACAGGAAATACCCCGTTGCATCAGTCTGTGCTTTGCTCTATATTGGTGTTTTGCGTGTTGTGTGCTATTATTTTAATTTTTATAAAGCAGTTTTAATATATTTGTAATTTGTATGTTTACATTGTGTTATATTTATAATACTGTGAGCTAATATGTGATATTTACAGTAGATGTATAATGATTTTAGTGTTTAAGTGAAAAAATATGGATAACAGTGAAGTTAGTGATGATCACACTGGTCAAAATGTAAGTACAACTAAAAAGAGATAATTAAGAACATGACTTGGGCCCAATCTTCATAAACAATACCGGTAGCCTTAAAACTTAATTTGTTCAAGATATTGTTTTTGTTAAAGATGTAATTTATTCATATTATAATGTCCATAATTCTCACCATGTGACAAACCGCAGGGACTGGTTCGCCACTTACAAACCATTTGATACTCCTAAAAAGATGGACAGTGCTCGCCAAGGTGTTCATATTCAGGCCTTGGGGTCAGGAAAAATAGACGTTATGGTTTTTGATGGTAAACAGTGGACTTACAGGTATTTCGATGATGTTTGGTACTGTCCTGATGTTGCTTGTAACTTATTCTCTGTGAGGAAAGCAGGTGAAAAAGGCATTCACCAGACTGTGAAAAACGATGGTAAGTCATGGGTGTTTTCTCAAAATGGAACAATCATTGCTTTGGCTATATTTAATACAGCTAATCAATTGTATAATATGGTTGTTAAGGTCATTCCACCAAAAGAATCATGTTTTATTTTGAAGAAAATAAACAATAACGATGATAAACACTACTTTAACATTGAAGAGAGTAGCAATGATATCGAGCATGATCCCCTTGACAGTAGGCAATCAATTCTAAATTATGAGACCAGAAATCAGCTTGTTGACAGTAATCAGGACAATATATTCCATGAAGAAGAGCAAGATATTGTGTATCCAGGAACCAATGATACTGATGAGCAAGACATTCTGTGTCCTAGTGATGATAACGCTATTCCAGGTGATATATTACAAGAGGAGACTTATAACCTGAGAAAACGTGATGTAATAAAAATACCTATGAGATATAGAGATGATTCTGTCATGTGTGTCAGTGACAGAGATAAAAATGAGCTTTTAGCCTCTGCAATACTTACAAACGAAGTACCGGAAAATTATGATGAAGCAATTAGATCTGAGCATGTCGTCGATTGGAAATCCGCTATGGATGAAGAAATAAATTCATTAATAAAAAATAAAACTTATGATTTGGTTGATCAACCAAAAGGAAGAAAAGTCATCGATAATCGCTGGGTATTTGCACTGAAAACAAATTCTGAGAACGAGATCATTCGTTACAAGGCGCGTTTGGTCGCAAAAGGATTTATTCATTGTCCTGGTATTGATTATGTTGACACTTTCAGCCCTGTAGCTCGGTTTAAGACGATGCGAACTATGTTAGGCTATTCAGTTCAGTACAATCTTGCTATCAAACAGTTTGATGTTAAAACAGCATTTTTGAATGGCAATCTTGATGAGACTATTTGGAAGAGTAAGCTTCAATGGTGTGTTTCCCAATCTTCAATGGAAGCAGAATATGTTGCCGCTAGCGAGACCTGTAAATCCCTTCGTCTTGTGAAAGAGATTGGCGCAATTTGAAGAAAAGTCTATTCCTATACTACATGTGGACAATCAAAGTGTGATTAAACTTATGAACAATCCAATGTTCCACGATCGCTCTAAACATATTGAGACGAGATACCATTATGTTCGACAGTTGGTCTCTGGGAAACAGATCACTGTCAGATACATTCCAACATAAGAACAAACCGCTGATATTTTAAGAGTGGGCAGTAGCAGTCGGCCATATTGGATTGATGCCCCATAAGAACAATGTAATCTTTTGAACCATATAGCGCCGTTATTTTTTAACATAGAACTACGTTTGATGTGTCGTTGGAAAGAGAATACAATTCTACAGGGGGTTTGCTTTTTATTTTTTCGATTAAAGAAATATTAAAATAATTATAGCAAAAATACGCTTGTTTAAGTTTACAAATTTGTGGAGGATTTTCTAAAGGAATATTTGAAATTCGAAAAAGCAAACCCCCTACAAAATTTAATTATCTATCGAATAAAGTTTGTTTCAAGAAGATCCGACGTAAACTGTGCACGTGATATGGTTTAAGAAAATGCATGTTTTTGCTGCGCATCGCGGCGGTAATTCGGCGTAGTAGTCTGGCAGATCTCCGTGAGATAGCAGCACGCTCGCGCATTTGGCGGGAGTTCAAATCAGGTTATTATGATTCTACATTCATCATGCGCTGCTAATTTTATAGCTTTTTTTATTTAATGTGAAACAAATATTGTTACGAAATTATTGTTATGATTATTGTTGTCATAGTTATAGTTATTGAATTAAAGGAAATTAACTGGGGTGGGGACAGTAAGAAATGGTGTGGTGTTGAATACATTATAAATTTGAATACACGTATTAAATATGTTGTAAATTTATCAAATACTATTTCTTAGTTCTATACTGATATAAGTACAAAACCAACATGTGTACAATCAACATAAATGATATGCCAGAGCCTTCCTGTCCCACGCAATGATTGGAAACGAGATACAGTTTAGTAGAAATATAAAATCTTTTAATACAATATATACATTTGAGGCATTAAATTATATTCATTTCATGTGATAACGGGCAAATTTCATAATTTAACTAATATTTACAGATGTATTTTTGAAAGAATTAGTCTGCTGGTCTAAAAAATTGTTCTGTTTATAAAATAAAATTTTAAATGCCTAAAATTCAATTACATAATTTATAATTATAAAATCAAACTGTCATAACCTATCCAAACTTCGTCCTTCTCTGACGTAGTTGCCGCTCCAGCGAAACCTCAACAGCCACAGCAACCTGCGACACCCATTGAGGGTAGCTCCCGAAAGGGGTCAGTCGTAGAAACACCATCTGGGACTGTGTGGGAAAAGCGCCTTACGAAAAAGGAGAAGAGGAAATTGAGGCACGCGGAAGTCGGCTCCAAGACATATGTGGCAGTGAGGGCGCAATCGACCGGCGTGGCCCAAGCTGTGCCTGGCTCGGCACTCGCTAAAAAGTCGCGGCCCAAAAAGCCCAGGACTGAGGCAATTTTGGTCAAGCCTTTGGAGGGAAGATCATTCGCCGAAGTCTTGGGTGTTATCAAGGCCAAGGCTAAGCCAGAGCAAACCGACACGGTTGTACGGTCGATTAGACAAACCCGGGACGGGGACGTCCTCCTCGAACTGGGTAAGTCTAAAGATAAAGCCGCCTTTGCTGCCGAACTAAAGGCAGCTGTGGAAGGTCAGGGCACCGTTCGTGCTCTCGAACCCAAGACGTCCGTCGAGGTTCGGGATATGGATTGTGTGTCAACGGAGGATGACGTCATTGATGCCCTAAAAAAAGCTGTCCCCGAGCTTGCCGGACAAACGGCTAGTCTGAGGGTGTGGCTCACGAAACCAAACCGGAGTCAACAGCGGATGGCGGTCGCCGAAATGGCAGACGCAAACGCCAGTAAGGTTTTGGCACTCCAGCATTTGAGGGTTGGATGGGTTAATTGCAGGTTGAGACGGAGGGTGGAAGTAACGAGGTGTTTTAAATGCCTTGATTTCGGCCATTCCTCCCGAAACTGCGAAGGGCCCGACCGAGGCAAGAACTGCCTTCGATGCGGGGAGGTGGGTCACACTCGTAGGGACTGTAAAGTTGAGACCTGTTTCCTCTGTAAGGAGAAAGGCCTCAATGATAAAAACGCTAAACATATAGCTGGGTCTGGGCAGTGCAGTGCATTTAAAGGCGCACTACAACAAGCGAAAGCCCAACCACGAAGATAAGGATCCTCCAGTGCAATGTAGATCGATCCAGGACGGCTGACGCGCTTCTCAGTCAGCTTGCCCTCGAACACGGTGTTGACGCGCTCTTGGTCAGCGAACAGTACCAGTACCGGGACAGGGACCCATCTCTTTGGTTTCCCGATACACTTGGTACTGCTGCGTTCTGGGTTCGTAATACAGCTAAAGTGCAGGTAAGGAGTCACGCGAAGGGCCGAGGATTCGTTTGGGTCCGGTGCGGGGATGTCACTTACTTTAGTGTATACCTCACCCCCAACGAGGCTATCCGTGACTTTCGTGGAAAGATAGACCGCCTGGAAGAGAGCGTGCGCGATACCGCCGGGCACGTTGTCGTGGCGGGGGATTTCAATGCTAGGGCTGTCGAGTGGGGAATGACTCTCACTAATTCCCGGGGGAAGTACATCCTGGACTTTGCTGCCAGGGCTGGACTTGTTGTCATAAACGAGGGCAACACGCCAACTTTCCAGCGTCCCGGAATGAGGGGAACGATCCCAGACATCACGCTTGCATCTGAGTCCCTCTTGCCGAGGATACGAGCCTGGAGAGTCCTAGAGGATTATACGGCCAGTGACCACCAGTACATCATTTTTGATGTCATGGATAGTCATCAGAGACAAGCTACCGTGTCTCGGCAGGTGCCCGTTCGGTGGAACACCAAAAAGCTGGACGTGGCCAAATTCACCGAAGTCATACTACGGGGAGAGCCAGTGGTACCTGCTGCATCCGGCGTGGCTCACGCAGAGACATCAGTTACATCATTGATGAGGCTGATAGTCTCGGCCTGCGAAGAGTCAATGCCTCGCAGGATATCCCGGTGCGATAAGCGACCTGTGTACTGGTGGACAACCGAGATCGCAGAACTACGACGGGCAGCATTGAGAGCCAGACGTCTTGCTACCAGGGCTAGAGAACCTGAAGATAGACGTCTTAAGTCTGACGCTTACAAGGTGGCAAGGAAGTCTCTTCGCCGGGCCATTAACCGGAGCAAACGCAGTTGCTGGGAGAAATTAAGGGACGATGTCGATTCCGATCCGTGGGGCCTTGGTTACAAGATAGTAACCAAGAAGCTTGGCACCCGCTCTCCACCTTCCGTTATGGACGGGGCCTCTATGGAGAGGATCGTAAAGTCCCTTTTCCCGACTCACACACTGCGTCCATTGCGGGAGTTCGGAAGGGTGGACGACGTACCGCTTTTCAGTCTCGAGGAGTTGGAGGCGGCCGTTCTGTCCCTGAAGAACAACAAGGCTCCTGGACCGGATGGGGTACCTGGTGAGGCCCTGAAGAAAGTCTTTTCAATAAACCCACAAATCCTTTTGAGCACGTACAATGCCTGTCTGGCCGAGGGGAAGTTTCCCTTCTGCTGGAAAACAGCTAGGCTTGTGCTCGTGGGGAAGGGAAAAGGAAACCCAGACCTACCCTCCTCTTACAGACCTCTCTGTATGTTGGACACTGCTGGGAAAGTCTTGGAAAAGTTGATCCGTTCCCGACTGAATTCAGCCGTGGTTGCTGCAGGGAATCTATCCCCTCGTCAGTACGGTTTCAGGAAGGGACGGTCAACGGTTGACGCTATTGAGGAGGTAAAGCGAGCCGTAATGAGAGCTGAGGAGTTTAACAACTATTCTCGTCGGGTTGTGCTGCTTGTAACACTTGATGTGCGAAACGCATTTAATTCCGCGAGGTGGTGCGATATGCTCGACGCACTGGAGAACACTTTCCACGTCCCGGCATACCTCATGCGCATGATAGAGGACTACCTCCGGTACCGCCTCATCATTTACGACACTACAGAAGGCTCCAGGACGATGGATGTAACTTCTGGTGCTGCTCAAGGATCCATACTGGGCCCGGACCTCTGGAACGTCGCCTACGACAGCCTCTTGAGATCCGAGATGCCTGAGGAAACCGTCCTAGTTGGGTATGCAGATGACGTTGCGGCTTTAATAGCTGCACGTAGCATTGAGCTTGCCCAGCTGAAACTAAATCGAGTCATGCGAACCATTAACGCATGGATGGCAGAACATGGTCTCTCGCTCGCTCTGAGCAAAACTGAGATTGTCATTCTGACTAAAAAGAGGATTGACACCATCGTGCCTTTGATGGTGGGGAACGTTGAAGTCCAAACCACTCGTGCCGCAAAGTACCTTGGGGTCATGGTGGACAGCAAGCTCAGCTGGCGAGACCAGATCACCCGTACGGCGGACAAGGCCGCTAAAATGGTTTCTTCCCTTAGTCGGTTAATGGCCAATGTCGGAGGTCCACGGTCCAGCCGCAGAAGGCTGTTGATGTCTGCGGTCCAGTCAGTGCTCCTGTACGGTGCGGAGGTCTGGGCAGACGCTCTCAATAAGGAGGTATATAGGATGCGGCTCGCCCGAGTGCAGCGTCAGGCAGCACTAAGGGTAGCATCTGCCTATCGAACAGTGTCCGAACCCGCCGTCCTGGTGGTTGCTGGAGTCATCCCCGTCAAACTTTTGGCGGCGGAGAGGAAGGCAATTTATCAGCGCCGTGGGGAGGACCAGGCAAGTATTGAGGAACGCACCCGGACCTTCCAGCTGTGGCAGGAGAGCTGGGAACAGGAGACAAGAGGGCTCTGGACCAGGCGACTGATACAACAGGTCCAACCTTGGGTTAATCGGCGGTGCGGAGAGGTGAACTTCTACCTCACCCAATTTCTGACGGGTCACGGCTTTTTCCGGTCGTACTTGTTCAGGATGGGCAAAGCCGTGTCACCCGATTGCATATACTGCCCAGGCATTCCCGATGACGTGGAACACACTTTCTTCCACTGCCAGCATTGGGAAAGGCCCCGCCTAGAGGCTCAACAGTTCGTAGGACTGCTGTCGGTGGACACGGTCATACCGATGATGATGGAGGGTGAGGACAATTGGACCTGTGTGTCACTTTACATCCAGGGTGTTCTCCGCGCCAAGAAGCTTGACCTCGACCGGGATGCGGTGTAGGTCAAAAAATAAATAATGCCAGAAACGGTGCGAAACCTATCCAAACTATAAACTATAACGATAATGAAGAAATCGAATCGAATCAAAAAGTTTGTGCCTCCTGAGGTTTCGAACCGGTAACCTTTAATTGAAACGTTTCTCCGGTGCGCTAACCACTACACCACCGAGACAAGATGTTATCTGTAGGGAAGGAAATCTCCTAATCCTCTAGGTCGATCACAGCATAGATAGCTACCCCCTCCCACCTTGGCCGACGTCTCGGCCGTACACACTGTAACCACGAGACACATTGCACCTTGTATTTCTCATTTTCGCAAGTCACGTGATAATGTTGAAAAAACGCGCCAATTCCACCCTAGACATTATTGTGAACTGTGAGGTTATGTTCTAGGCTAGCATCCTATTTGGTCTGCTGTGTCCACAAGTCCAGTGACGTTTAGAGTTCCCTAGTAATAATTCGTAGTGCCACTTACTTACAAATGTAGAAAGTCATTTCTTGTGCTTCTTTTTATTTACGGGTGTGGTATTATAGGAAATAAAAAACGACCGTTGCGAAGAAAGGCGAAAAACAGAGGTGGTGAAAGGTTGGCTGAGTGGAGAGTATTGAGAGATTTTGGTGTTGTGGGAAGTAGAAAAAGAAAACTAAGTAGTGATGTCGAGGAGCTGATTGCTGATGAGGCGATGAGCTGTGGGGAAGAGGATGGAAATTTGTTACCTATAATATGCGCATTTCCTAGCAAACATGTGGTTTACAAAACACTGCCCTGCGCTGCACTACGCTGCGCTGCTCCGACTGCGTCTCGATATGCGCCGGGCCTGACTCGACCACAAGTGCGCGCAGTCCACGTGCGGGACTGCACTGCCCAGCCCTGCGCTGCGCCGTTGTATTATATAGAGATCTATGGGTTTACAAAACACTGCCCTGCGCGGCACTACCTGCGCTGCTCCGACTGCGTCTCAATATGCGCCGGGCCTTTAGTCCAAGCGCATATCGAGCTGTGCGGCACGCGGCACGGTCCGGGCAGTGCAGCACAGCACAGGGCAGAATTGGGCAAAAAGTCTGTGTTGCACAGTTGACATCGCATATTGGGAAGCAGTGTCGTACAGTTTTCGTGTAGGAGTGATACAGTTTCTTGTGTGAACATGTTGTTAAATATTAGGATTTGAGTTCTGAGTCAGATTCAGGTGCTGATTTAGATTTATTGTTATTTCTTCACCAGAGAACAAGAAAAAAAGGGCAAAAAATTTGCAATGTTTAGTGATTTTTGTATTTTCTCCCAGATTTCATTCCTGTAATTACTCTTTATATACTTAAAATGAATGGTAAAGTAAAAAATTGATAAAAACGCACAATTTCTATTAATTATCCTCTAGATCCGTCACAAAACACTAGTCAACCCGGCGCAGGTGAGCAATGCGGCACAGACACTTGTGACTCGACCACAAGTGCGCGCAGTCCACGTGCGGGACTGCACTGCCCTGCGCTGCGCTGCGCCATAATATGCGCGTGTCCTAGCAAATACATGGTTTACAAAACACTGCCCTGCGCTGCACTACGCTGCGCTGCTCCGACTGCGTCTCAATATGCGCCGGGCCTATGGCGCAGCGCATGGCAGGGCAGTGCAGTCCCGCACGTGGACTACGCGCACTTGTGGTTGAGTCACAAGTGTCTGTGCCGCATTGCTCACCTGCGCCGGGTTGACTAGTGTTTTGTGACGGATCTAGAGGATAATTAATAGAAATTGTGCGTTTTTATCCAGTTTTTACGTTACCAGTCATAGTAAGTATATAAAGAGTAATTACAAGAATGAAATCTGGCAGAAAATACGAAAATTACTAAATATTGTAAATTTTTTCGCCCTTTCTTTCTTGTTCTCTGGTGAAGAAGTAACAATAAATCTAGATCAGCACCTGAATCTGACTTAGAACTGAAATCCTAAATTTAACAACATGTTAACACAAGAAACTGTGTCACTCCTATACGAGAACTGTACGACACTGCTTCCCAATATGCGATGTCAACTGTGCAACACAGACTTTTTGCCCAATTCCGATCTGTGCTGTGCTGCACTGCCAGGATCGTGCCACACATGTCAATACAATATGCGCCTGGGCTTTGTAGACAATTCCACGCTATCATCTGATCCGACTGACTGTTTGGGCAACTGTGATATTACCGGTCGTAGAATAGTTGACATTTGTTATTTAGTTGATCAATTTGTCCAACTAAATATGCGCCTCAATTCGGCTGTTCCCTCAGAAACCTGAAATTAGTTAGTGAAATAAAAAAAAAAGGAGTGGGTTTGTGTTTGATTGCAACATGTGCCACATCAAACAGACAATATGGAGTGAGCCTGAACCTCGGGGAAATGCAATGTCAATGGACATAAACAGTGCAGCAGTAGCCGGTTCTATTACCAATGGTGGAGGATTTGTCGCCTTAGAACGGCTGCTGTCTGCAATGAATGTTCGTGCCATGAACCGGAAAACGTATGACAAACATGAAGAACTAATTTCGAAAGGTTCGGAGGAAACTCGCCATTTGGACACCAAAAGGTCTAAAAACTGTAAAAATTGATCGGGACGATGACTTTTGGGAAGTAAACATGAAAGAAAAACTTGAAACCTTTTATATGAAATGTTTACTTCCCGAACTTGTAAACTCACCTCACAATATTCATTTAGGCTAGGCCTATTCTATAAATGTTTAAAGTTAATAAGTTAACAAAGATATACGAATTACAAAAGGTGTTTTATTGAAACAAATGAACAAACATGCAATGAAATTTAAAAGGCTTAACGTTATAATGAAAGGACTGACAATGGAGTGTGGGGGTTGAAATTAAAATGAAATAGAAGATAAGTTTTATAAGAAATTTTAAGTATTATAAGAAATGTGTTGATGTCCCAAGTAGCAGAAAAACGAGAAAAAAATTGTTTTAATATCAATTTTAAACTTATATTAAAACTGTTATTAATATGAGTATAGTTGACAACCGGCAAAATTTAAAATATTTCAAAAATAGTTTTACAACTATATTGCAACAGTTTTACAACAATTTAAAAACTGTTTTAACAACAATTTTAAAATTGACTTTGCAACAAGTTGAAAATTGTTTTTATATAGACCAGCCATCCCATGGGCATATCCTAAACACGAAATAATAAAGATTTTGTGTGAAATGCATATCAGTTGAGCATTTTGATTAAATAGTTCATGAAAACAAATTTTGAGAAAAAACTAGAATCAAAATTATCTTTCCCAGCGGGTCTTGAACCCGGGACCTCCAGACTGTGAATCCCTTACCTTAGCACTGAACTAGGCCTATCTGTGGTTGTTGATAATTTATGTTTTCAATCGGTCAAAGAGGAGTGGACAGTTGCAATGGTTGCAATAAATACTTTTGATACTATGATTATGTTTAGGCCTCAAGTTGTTGAATTGATTTTCTGGGAGTTGAGGAGGATACCGGTATTTGGATGTAGATGAATTAATTAACATTGCTAATGTTATTATAATTATTAAGAGTAATTCATCTTCCCCCCTTAAATTGTTCAACTACAAAAAATTTGCTCAAATAACTGAAAAAAAAACAAAAATATTTGCATTATTATTATATGTTAAGCAGGTGTTCCATCACTGTATCTAGTATCACAACTATCACAATTAACGTCATCGGTAACTTATCACAAAAATCTGTAACTTATGCATTAAACAGATTGCAAATAACTTCATTTTGTGATGTTCTACAAGCCTAGTGTAAGTGTTTCACAAATTGTATGTTTGTCAAGTGTTGTTTTGGTTAGGCCTATGCCATCCACCATGATTGTAAAGTTGAACAGTATTTACGTTGGTAAGTTATTTAGAAAACTTGATCTTCAACTAATGTTTCCAACATGTGATAGATCCGATTTACCATTCATTAATGTAATTACTTAACTTGTTTCATTTTTGAGTAATCTCAGAATTGATAATGTTACACCATGTACATATAACAGATCAATTTAATTAAATATTATTCACCCTGTTTTTGCTTATTTTTCATGAGCACTATTTTTATTTTGTACAACACTTTTTTACTCTTCGCATTTTTGCGCTAAACTTTATCGTTTAGGAGCTGAATGATACAAAAAGTAGACCGGAAGTCATTTTTTCATAGGCTGTATATCCTAAACTTGTGGGTTTATGGAATAAATTTCACGAATAAAAAAGTTTTTAAATTGCATGTTCTATCCGAAAACATGATAAACTATAGGGCTTTAATAAGAAATTTCAATTATTGCTTTAGAAAATTTTGTATGATCCTTGTTCCACTTCAAAACTTTTGTTTCAAAACTGATTATTTCCCCATAGCATTCTCTATGATATAAAATTGTAACAGGCTAAATAACCATCATAGATAAATCCACTAACAACGAAGAGCAGTGAGCAAAATCGAGTGTTCTAAGTAAATAAGCGATGGAAGTGACTTAGGACACTCCGTCACTCCGAGCAGGAGCAGGGTGGAATCGCCGTCCAGTCCACTGACACAGTTCGTTCATCGCCAGTGCTAATGCGGCGTTGCCTTAGCGCCTGGCGAGGGTTCGGCAACACCGCGCCCGCGCCGTGAGTCACTTATCGATCGATACATGCCTGTGACGTCGAGACTGCCACGCACGTAGTTCAACAAATGTCCGCTCCACTCCACGCGCGCTAGTGTGCCAATTTCGGCCATTTCGGGATTTTGTTTTACTGGGACCCACTCTTAACAAAGGGCTTATCATCATTGAAACATGTTAAAATGAAAACTTTCATTGGGATGGTGACCTCTTAACTAAAACTTATTTTTCTAAAATGTATTATGGACATTACGGGGGTGTGTTAAAGATGTAATTGATTCATATTATAATGTCCATAATAATTATGTTAGAAAAGAACATATGATGTTTCCTTGGCAACAGAGTTTAGTTGTTTGTTATATTTTGATGAAGTAGATGTATACACAAATCTAAGTTTTTCATTCTATCAGTTTTACTATTAAATTAACTTAATTTTTGATCCACAAGACGACTTGTTATTTTAGACGATATTTCCAACAGTTTTATATACAGACTTATTTTATTTTTATTATTTTATCGATATACTCTTGTTTCAATATCCAGAACATTATACAATTAATCTGAAATTAAAGCTAATGTAGTGAAATAAACATTAAATTTGTGTATAATTTTGGTATTTCCAAAAATTAAACCTGTGTCACAGGGGAAAACGATCATGCTCGTGGCATTTTTTTAACTCCCCCCAAAAAATTTTTTTTTTGGTCATATAAGGTTAAACTATATCCTAAACTTGAAGGAAATATATGCAAAGTCTTTCAGAAGAAAAAATGTCATTTATCTCATATGTGTTCTTTCTGTACTAAGTCTGTAAACTTTAAAAATATTAGCCTGAACTGAAAAATTTACTTTTTGTGAGTTTGATTGTTTTTCCCCTGTACCCCAAACCCCAATCTTAATCACAGATTGACTTTATATTTAGTATACTGTGCAAAATATCAAAAGGATGCCGTCCAGTAGGCCTACTCACCAACAATCATCCACAGTATGAAGCGTATCCAGGTGTCAAACTCCATAATGAACATGAAGTAGAGGTTCAGGAAGATGCTGATTGTCGGAGTCAGAGGTAGACCAGGCACCTAGACATTAACAAAATTGTCACAGTCAATTAAGGGATTAGGGAACCTACAATGTGAGGACAATCGTTGCTTATCCTACTAGGTGTAAGCAGTTTGTAAAATAAAGAAGAATAAAAGGTTTTTATGTTATTTAATGAAAAATACTTTATTTGGAAGGGGACATCATGTGGTAATTTGAAAAAAGATTTTTAGAAACATGTCAAAATAAAAACATTTTTATGTTTAGCGAGGGGGAAGGGTGTTAAGCTAAGTACAAAAATGTCAAATTTTCTGTAAGGGAAAGTAAACGTTATAGTGGCGTGATCCTGCTGTATATTGTACAAACACCAACCAGTCTGACTACGGATATTGGCAAGGCTATTTGTTTCCTCTCCACAACATCAACAAACATTATGCAAATATATCTGTCGCCCATGTGTAAGAGTTGAGCACAAATGTAAAAGATAACCGTTACAGACCTGAAACATGATGGAAGAAGTGCCATGAGGCATTCCCTGGAAGCAGGCCAGCATGAGACCTATCAGAAGTACGAGGACTACACAGAAGTACGACCACAGGCCTGGGTCACTATCCGAGGGCATATGCTGGATATGAATCAACCCCATCACCAACAGTATACATAGGAACGCTGTAACAAACAATCATTGTACGTATATCCCGTCAAACACACTCTACATTCTTCTTCAAATAAAAATCACAGAAAAACAATTCAGATTTTATACAGGATTGAAAATGTGAATGAGTCTGTTATTTGTAAATGTTATATTTTTGGGCGAGGTGTAATTCAGTGGTGAATTTACAGGGCTTTCTCTTTGTTATGTGACAATTTCAAATGTCAAAGTCCAAGAAACTTGTCGGAAACAAAGCGAAAGCTCCGTTAGCGTGGATCGGCGGTTTTTGCGAACCCTTTCATCAACTTTAACGACCAGTTCATCAGTCACAATGCTCGGACGTCCACTCTTCGCTTTGTCATGAACTTCAGTTCGGTCATTTTTAAACTGAATGCACCACCGTCTAACAGATCTTTCATTCATTAAGTTGTTTCCGTAACGTTCACACACTTGGTGATAACAGTTTTTTGCCAACAAAAACCTTATTACTGACCGCACCTCACAACTAGTGGGGTTTTTAATCGCAGCACACATCTTCAGTTGAAATGGCAAAAATAACGGGCAGCGAGATGTTCCCGTTGTCACGGCTGAACGCCGACTGAGTTGCCGAGTGTACACACACCGAAATGTATGAGATCGGTATATGCGTAGTGGCGTCAGAAAGAAACGTTCCTAACTTTCTGAATAGCCCTCGTATATCATTGGACATCATGACATTTGGACGTCGTACAACACTCCCCCCTGTAAAATATCCTATATTGGGATCGAATGAAAAGAGAGCTTGACGACAAAAGATACCGGTTTTACACAAGTACATAAGTTTACATGTGTTTAAAATTGAACTGGGTACCTCACTTTTAGGTTAATAATTTTAGAAAAGGATAATCCACTTGTTTGACTGAGGTTTGAATATTTGTTTCAAGTTTAACCCTTTGAGTGCCAACGTCCGGGGAACCGGACGTTTTTAAAACGAGCCAAAAGTGCCAACGTCCGGCCGACCGGACGTTTTTAGAACGAGCCAAAAGTGCCAACGTCCGGCTGACCGGACGTTTCGTAATGATCGAACAGCTGTCATAACAACCGAATAAATACTCGGATTCTTTTAACCCATATATTAACATTGAGTCGAAAGTTGCTAGATGCGATACATCGATTTTCGTTGGTCGAAATATCGAAAATTCGATTTTTACGAAATTTTAACCTAAAAATCGCCAGATCGCGCTCGGCATTTTTAGTGCGACCTTCGGGAAAAATCATCGGCATTTTTTGAGCGTTACTTTTATTTCTCGCCTGGCACTCTAAGGGTTAATTCTTGTCTTCTTTTGCAGACTTAAAAAAATATATTACATACCTCTCAATTTGGGGATACATATGCAAAAGTACCACCAACTACAGAAAGATCTTAACAAGTAAAAGATTTTTTTGGTACGCCAAACCTAAACTTCTATCTTAAGAACTTCATTACTAGGCGTTCCTATTGAAAGAGAAATAATTGGTCCGCCACTAAAATAATAATCAGTTATGTGCTTTGAACAAATAGACCCGACAAAAAGCAATTACTTACTGTGTTTACGGGGATATTTTTGAATGATATAGAGGTACATAAACTTACTGAGCAGGTAGACCATGAAAGGCACATGTGTGAATGGAGGTTTGGTTGGGTCAAATCTGCTCTCGGCCTGTGTCTGTTTAGACTTGGACGCCAGCAGAGGAGAGTTTTCACTGTCAGAGAGTCCTCCCTCTATGAAATCTCCCTCCTGGCGATATCTGCAACAAACCAGGCGACGAATTAACATAATTCTAACTAGATTACACTCCTATCACACAACACACTATGATAAAGTTTTGAACATTGAAAAAGCTAAAAACGTTTCTCAGGATCAAACTGACAACCTTTTGATTGCTAGGCAAGCACTATAACCAATCAGCTGACTAGAGCAGATCAAGTCCGCCTTGATCTTTCTCCGATTTTGTAGTAAAAAAAAAACATTTTTCCTATCTAAATACATTTTTTTATGTTCAAACTGGTTGTTTGTTGATGCAAAAAAGAACTATTAATAATTGTTTATGAATTCTTAATGTTTGCATTGAGCTCACCTCAGTATAAGCACTGCCATTGCTACTATGATGTAGCAGACCAATGTAGCCATTGACATGAGCTGCATCAGATGTTTAAGGCTAAATACAGCCGCCATAAAACCTGTCAAGCAGAACATCATTCATCATTCAATGATTCCATTATGAATTCAAATAAAGTACAAGATTGAAACTAGAGTAGACTATCACCTCCCACCTCACTATCCCGTTTAGCGGGATGCGTTTTTACCACACGGACATTACCCTGTCACACCTTCCTGTTCTACCGCAACATACTTCGAGTGAAGAGCGCGAGCATCACATGCTGAGCACTGTTGATAGCAATAAAAGTAGGGATAAACGCGCGGCACAACCAGCTAGTGTAGCTGCTCTCATTAAACTCCATGTGTTTTGCAGTTCGTCCTGTCGTCCCGCTACGCCGCAGCATGCATGCGGTGGATTCCGCTGACGCACTGCAACCGCTCCCATTAAAACCCATGAGTTTGAATCATCCTGCCAAACGGGTTCCGTTTAACTGGACCGGCGAAACGGGATAGTGTGGCACCGGCCTATGAAGACTGGGAAGAAGGGTTGAAGATGAGTAAGAGTACATCAGGAGGTAAAATACCATGTAGAATTTGTTCACTGATTATTGCACATTGCTATTGGTATAGAGAATTGATCGTCAAAAGTCAATATCTATGTTTGACAACTCCACGAAGATCGTGCAATAAAAAATTCAGGCTTTTGCCTCGATTGTGGATGACGACGATATTTTTATGTGACATTAGGAGACAATGATGAAGTCTAATGACAGCGGGAGGTACTCAGGGTTTGGCCCTGTTCGGGGAAGACAATGATGATGATGATGATCCTGTGACCAAGTTAGATACTTAAGATTCTGTCGTGGTCGTGGAAGACAATGATGTTTGTATTTTTGTTAAGGAATTTTCCAAGAACGTGGAAGCAGTGATAAGATGCTTTAGTAACTCAGAAAGATATTCAGGATTTTGCAGTGATCGTGGAAGACAGTGAAGATGTCTCCACGACCATAGGAGATGATCATATTATTACCTCAACCTCGGCTTGGTCGAAAATCTTAGGTGTGTCAGCACCTTTATTTATTAAAAATTTATTTTTAATATTTGTTTGTAAGATCTTAATTTAAATTTTGTATTGTATTTGTTCAATGTGTTTAGAAGGATTTAGATTGGAATTGGTATCGCTATGATGAATCGATAAATTTTGGTATTGACACACCTCTATTTTCAATACATTATTTTTTATCTCATTACACAAAGTGCAAAAAAAAATCACATAAACAGAATACTTTCTCCATATACTATGTATAAGGGGAAAAAGTAAAAGGAGTAAAATCATTGCAAAAACAAGCTTGGTAATCAATCACCTGTTATTACTCCTGAGACGATTGTACCAATGAAGGGAGTCTTGAACTTTGGATGAACCTGTCCAAGCCACTCAAACAGCAGTCCGTCTTGGGCCATGGAGTAGATGATCCTCGGGAGGGGAAACAGACCTCCGAATAAGCTAGGAAAATAAACAACAACTAAATCAAAATTACTCATTCAATTTATTACTTACTGACTATTACCCTTTACTCCCATAAATGCTACAACATCCTGTTGTCTGAGAATGATATTTTTTATTTAAAGGAGATTATCTATATTTGAGGGTGGTCATGATAAACTGGACTAGAAACACTCATAATCTCTCCGTGTGGCTGGTAGGACTAAAATATGGATAACACTTAATTTTTTTTTTTACAGTCGCGACTTGCTCTCAGCCGGTGCCATATCACGTGTTTCGTTACCGTCTGGTCGACCAGTGTTAAATGTTCCGTTTTGTGTTTTCGTGTTTTATGTAGTGTCCATGTTATTTTACCATACACTTTTGACGAATTCCACCAAGAGGAATATCTAATGACCACTTCTTGACATTTTTTTGACCCTATGATGTGCTCCATCCGAAGCACAAAACAGCTGTAGTCACAGCGAACTACAAAGGATTGTTTTGGACAGTAACAAGGTAACATAAACCACTATACATTTTTTTACAGTTGTACAACATGCCAGCTACATTTTGAAGAATGTTTTAGTGGTTTGTGCTGATAAATTTGTTGAAATACCATACCTGGCTCCGAATCCAAAAAGACTTCCAAAAGTAACTATCCATTTGGCCCACTCTAGGTTGAGCTCAGCAAATACATATGGTATTGGGGCTTCCTCATCCTGAAACATTTAAAATAAGTTACTACTAGAGCTACTAGGTAACTATTTGGTAAAAATGTTTAGACCAGGTTTTAAGGATTTTGTGGCGGTAGGAGTTAACTGATGATCATATTTTAATAGCACATGTAAACATAGAATTTTTGGAACAACTCTAGGATCATGTTTTTGTTTAAATTTTTTCTTGTTATTTCAGTTATATAAAACCTCGTTTAGGCGGTAAATACATGATAAGTGTGATCGATTTGATTGGATACTCCAATCATCAACAGACCCGATAGACTAATGCTATTGAGCTAATAGGTGATTGCTAGATTTGAATAGTAAACATACTTTCAACAATTTAAAATAAAAAGAGAGATTCTTGGGATACAAAACCCAAGGGACAGCACTGGCTTGTACTATATAGTAAGGCTATACAGTATAAGGTAGGTACTACCTGGAGGTAGTAAGGCCACATAAGAGTCAACACTGTAGACACTCCAGAGTACGCCAGGAAGCAGATGAACAGAGAGGCTATGATGGATATAGGAATGGCTCTCCTGGGATTACGTACTTCCTCTCCTGCAAAAACATTTCCTTGTGTCCATTCACAAACTACAAACATTAACTGACCCTTGTGACATGAAAACTATTGCTGTCCTTTTTATTTATATTAATACATAATTGTTTTAGTATACAGTGAGGTGCCTGGTTAGTCAGTCACGTTCAAAAACCTGTAAAACTTTATTGGGGTTTTTTTCCAATTGTTTATAAGAGATTGGGGGCCTCTTTCAACCTTGCATTTGCCCATCTACTTAGTTCTTGGGCCTGTGCATGGTACTGTGCATGGTTAAGGAATAGTTAGGCCAGTTTAGTACAAGAATGAACTGTACTGATAACACTTAGTGGTGTACACCACACAAAATCTTTAACATCACTGCCATGGATTAATAGTACGGCACTGTCAATACTGCGGTTGTTTCTGCCAACACGTTATTAAGTACCAACAAGTTTGGGTCACTATGGCCCTACTTTCCCACACTCTTCAGAAGCGCTTTGACCTTATAAGCGGCTTACAATCCTACATGTTTCAATATTTACCTGTTTTAGGCAATAAGACCCAAGAAAGGTTAATAGGTACTTTTTAACATAAACAATTGCATTGGACAGCCCCCCCCCCCCCCAAGAGGACAATATATTCATCATCTCTAACTGGCTTACCTGAAGTAGCAATGACATCAAATCCAACAAAACCATAGAAACATGTGGCAGCTCCTTGTAGGGTGCCTACAATACCATATGGTAGGAATCCTCCGCTACCATACCCAACTGGTACTATGGTCTTGGGCAGCTTCCAGTTCTGGAAATCAGCTGGAAAATATGACTATTGTCAATTATATAGCTAATTTATTCATGTACACTAGTTAGTGATTTTTTGTTACTATTAATGTGCATGGTTAAACCATACCACACTCCTTTTGTAAACTGAGCATGTAAATAACCATAAATCTTCATTTTTGTTCCATTGTTACTATTTATTCACAATGTTCAAAACCGTTATAGATACAATACCAGACGTATTTTTAAAGGGATAGAGGGTAGAGATATTTTAAAGTCATCAATTTATAGAATTAGTTGAACAGTGCTATTCACCAAATATCTTCCCATGTAGCACAGATGGTTGGGCCAACGTTGGGCAACTGTGGGACAGTTGGTCGATGGTTGGTTGGAGCTTCCACAACCAACCAACCGTTGTCCAACTGTATATCTCGTAGTTGGGCCAACCAATATTTACAACTGTGGACCAACATCGGTTCATTGTTAATGAAATACATTAATATGCATTGTTGGGTATCATACATCAAGCCAACCGTTGTCCAACCGTTTTTCACTCCGTTGGACCAACAAAAGATACTTTTGTTGGACCAACGATGGTCCATAGTTGAGTTTACACGACTTTCATTCTCTGGGTCTAGCTTTCACAACATAATTATAATAAAATATCTGGTTTTACAATACCTTTTTATCAGTTCCAAAAGTTTCCAAAAGTTTTTGGAACTGATAAAGGTATTGTAAAACCAGATATTTTATATATTACAGTTCCGGGGCTACAACAATGAATTTTAATAATTATAATAATGCAAATATTTTTTAAATTAATATTCTTTAACTTATTTGCAACAATTTAAGGGGAAAGAGTAATTAATCATATAACAGTCAATTATAATAGCATTAATAATCTAACGGTAATTAATTAATCTATATTCAAATACCAGTATCCTCTCTAACTCCAAAAAAAAAAAAAAAACTACTTATGATGCCTTAACAGATTAACAGAATCATATTATACTGTGTAGTATCAATCAATCAATCAATTATTTAAGATGGGGACGCCACTATGTGCGTATTTTAACCCAAATATGAGTGAAGGATGAGTGTAGGATGAGTGGCGCGATCTTGTAGTCTTGTTAGTGACTAAGGTCGACATGTTCCTTAGACACAGCTGTTAATTAATAGCCCATACAGCCAATGGCAACTAAGGGACCTACAGTTTATAGTGGAATCCGAACCACATTATTCCTTGTAATTTACGAATTGGTCTAATTATCAGGATAGTACTGCGGATAGTCGTAGTACTCACTAGTGCGGACGTTAATCCACACCAGGGAGCATCGCATCCACAGTGCATCCCTATAATCAAAAATGTTTGAAGTATTGCGACCATTGCAACTGTCGGCTACTCTTTCACCACTTGAAAACTCTCTGTATCAACAATCACAGATAGCTCAGTGGTAAGGTAAGAGGCTCATAAGTCGAAGGACCCGGGTTCGAGACCCGTCTGGGCCAAAAAATTTTGTTCCAGCTTTTTTTCAAAATTTGTTTTTATGAACTATTTAATCAATTTACTCAACTAGCCTAATAATTATGCTTTTCGTACTAAATCTTTATTATTTTGTGTGAAATAATTTTGGTTGGGCCATTGTTGGACAAAGGTTGGCTGGAAAACAGTTTAAAGAGGTGACATTTCTACCGTTGGCCAACTGTGTGGCTCCACAATTTACCAACGTTGGCCCAACCATCTGTGCTACATGGGTTGACATAGAATTAAGTGCTCAGGAAATTGACAAAAAATGTTTTAGAATAGCTATTAAAATAATTAAATTCACACTACACTCATCTCCATTCATTATTGGCTTTAAATACCTACTTTCGAATGGTCCCTATTTCAAAGTAAAGTATTAAAGTATTTACTTATTTTCATTTTCCCTAAATATTATCTTGTTACTGTCTAAAGCGATCCTTTGTAGTTTACTAGGACTACAGCAGTTTTGTGCTTCAGATGGAGCACATAATCAGGTCAGAAGAATGTCAAGACATCATTGAATATTCCTTGTGGCGGAGTTCGTCAAAAGTGACGTCTTGACATTCTTGTGACCTGATTATGTGCTCCATCTGATGCACGAAACTGCTGTAGTCCTAGTAAACTACAAAGGATCGTTTTTGACAGTAACAAGGTAATATAAATCACTATAGCTAATTCAGAAGATCCAGAAACCATTCTCTCATTCATTTTCCCATCTATGCTGGACTGTTTAAATGTCTAGAGACAATAAATGACTGATAGATCAATTGAGCAAAAAAGTTGCGCCTAACGTCACCAAGAGGGATTTTAACATGCACCAGACCCTAATACAATATCTTTTCCCAAACTACGCCCTAGTTTTGCCCTTTGCTGTTCAGCATGAGTGTTGGTGCTATGCCAAAATAGAATTAAAATATACCTAGTGAGCTGTCAAGTGGAATGTTTGGTCCATATTCACAATCAAAACTAAGAGGTTCTTTAAAGAGTCCATAATCTTCCATAGTATCAAACTTTCATAGCTTCCACGTTTGACACAGTACATATGTCTCTGTTGCACTCACTACAATCAGTAACAGCAGTTAAACATTAAGAAACTAATGAACAACGTGTGGTATACAGCCTTGTTAAAAAAATAGTTCTCTGATTCTCACATGACACCAACTGGGAACCTTTGGGTCTTGTCAAACCAAAGTGTCTTTTTTTGACAAGAAAGGCTCGTTAAATGCTGTGAAGGGTTAACATTATAGTATCAAAAATGATTTAGTATAACAAATTATCAGTTTCTAATTTGGTTCAAGCTTACCATAAAAACTGCCCAGAACAATGACAAAGATGACGATCCCGCAGTTGACAGTTGAGAGAAGATTGTTAAGGATTATTGACTCCTTCAGGCCCACGGCAAGTCCAACTAAAACAGGTCCGTTTATTAGAGTATAAGTCAAGATAGATCCAAATTCATTTCAATAAAAACTACTTGTAAAAACTACGATTTGTTTGTGCCAAAATCGTATATTATTGTTCATATATTTATTCTCTGTTAATTTTGTTGTTGCCATTTTGTTACCGGTAGATTTACAAATTTTATACCTTGTTATGTTTGAATATGTTCATGTTGTATTGTAGCACTAAATTTAAGACTGTGATCAACATCTTAGGAACCAATTTATGTTTTAGAATAATTAAGGACTGAGAATCAATTTTTAAGAGATCAAGACGAAGCACCTGTACATGTGATTTTCACAAATTTGTATGTTATGTGCAAATAAATTATCATTATCATTATCATTACTTAATAATGTTTTAGTTTGATAACAAAACGGATCTGAATTAAGAAGCACCATATCCATATCACACATGTTTATACAAACCTATTAATTAAAAATATTTAGAAAATGCAAGTAGGTTTTACGGTATTATGGAAATAATAGTAAAATGTGATAAATAATAAGTACTTACAGCATACAACGACTGAAATAGCGAATGCAAACATATCAAAATATTCCGACAAAAAAGGTAGATTTACTGGGAACATAGATTTGAAGTAATCTGCCATAGCATAGTCAAATAGAGCGTCCAAATACACACTGCTTGCCTTAGCAACACTGGCTGCACCTGCAAGATAAAGAGTTGTAAATTAACAAAGTAAATTATTTTGATTACCTGAGGAACATTTAAAATGTATTATAACAATTCAGCGAGCTTTATTTTTTTGAGTTAACATTTGACCACCTTCCAATATTGTTTTTGTTTGCTTAAATTTAGAGAAGGAAAGACCTGGAAGAAGGTAGACAAATGAGATAAAAAGGATGGCAGAAGAGATAAATGAGACGATACGTCAAATGGCCAAATAGGTGAAAGAGGAAGAGAGGAACTGGAAAGATGAGAAAAGATAAAGAGTTCATGGCAGACTCAGGAATATGTATATGTGTATTTATTATATTTGCCAAACTCGATAAATGCAACTCGTCAACAAAGTGGGGATATCAAAATTGTATATTTAAACTGCCAACACAATTATTTTAAGAGAAAACTACATGTAATCTGTGGCTATACATGGTCAAAAGAAAATTTACAATCACTTACTATAAAAACAATATCTTCAGACAAGGGCATAGGTCAATCTTCATAGCCATATCTTATCACTTCCATTGACTTCTCATTGTACAACCAAGACCTTTCTAATGGCCCAAAATGTTATCAAACATTAAATGTTTAGTTAAAATACAACCTATTACGCCTTGAACCGATATACAATGTTTTTGCTTGTTATGTAAACAATGGTCATGGCTAAAGTTACAAAAAGGCATGTTACTCCAGTCTACATACATCCTTCCCTCATATTCTGGTTAAATTACACAGCAATGTAATGAAAATTACATAATGATAGGGGTTATAACTTATTACTATACCAATACATTGTGAACTTACCAATTATGTATTCTATGATGAGATTCCAGCCAATAATAAAAGCAATGAACTCTCCAACAGTTACATAGCTGTAAATGTATGCGGAGCCTGCTTTGGGCACTCTTGCCCCGAATTCAGCATAGCACAGACCTTGAAACACAAAAATACAGATATAAAGTTATATAAATAAGTGATGATTATAATTCAAATGTTTAATTGCCTGTATAGTTTATAGCTTACAATGAGCACTGATTATAATTTTATTTATACACTCATAGTGAAGATGATCACTGTTACAGGTAGTTCTTGCTAAGAGATCTATCTTTGAAAATGTTTGGCTCCTTATAGCGAATTTCCCTATAGGGAAGTACTGTAACTATCACCGTAGGTTGCACGGTAAGACCTAGAACCGGGGCTGATTTACTTTTTAAATTTTGATGTCAATAGGCCAAAAACACAATTCGTTTGAATTTGTATACATGTACTGTATGTATGTTGTATATATTCAGGGTGTCCCGGAACTCTCTGGAACCCTTTTGTATAGGTATTTGTTTCTTAGGTCAAAATAATTACAAAAATTCCATACAAACATGGCTCTAAGATGCTTGGTTTTCCACCTGTGTGTCTGTATGTGATTTTCACAAATGAATCCATAACTTGAATACCTTAAGCGATTGACTTGAAACTTAGTATGTGAGTAGTGAAAAGTAAGTCTAATCTTTGCAGAAAGTATCAGATTTATAAATTGTACCAATCCAAAATGGCAGCCATTTAAAATTGTCTATCTTCAATAACTTTAAAATAAGTGATGATACTAAAAACTATCAAAAGAGTAGGCCTATACAATTTTGGGACATTTTATGACTGACAACGATATTTAAACTGTAAAGATCAGTTAAACAACCAAGATATAAACATTTTTGTGAGACCAGTCATGGTCTAGACCGCCACGCCAAAGGGACAAGGCAGGGTGTAACAATGGGAAAATATCAAAACATCAAAACAAAACTTTCATAGCCTAAATGGTCTAGGTTAAAATGGTGATTAAAATGTGACAGACACTTAATTTTAATGTTAAGATTTTCACCTGCTAACATGGAAGCTACAGCTGCATAGAAGAAGGATAGAACAACTCCAGGTCCTGCACTATCTCTAGCTACCCCTCCTGGAATGAGATAAACTCCCACACCCAGTGTTGTGCCCACACCTAGAGCGATCAGGTCAAAGGTTGACAGCACCTGCAAACAGTTGGAATTATAATTGTGTACATATACAATTACACTTTACTTTGTGTTACAAAACATGTTCTTCAATTTGTTAACCATTATGTGACGTTAGGTTTATAATATCGCGTAAATTGTTTGAATACCTGCTAATAGTAATCATTGGTTGCTATTCAGATTCAGATTCAGAAACACTTTATTCAAGATTTACATTTTACAAATATAAATGCAGAATGTACCCCTATAGGGTGCTAAAAGGGGAAAAAATAATCTATTAAGTCTACAGTGCATAGTATTGTCTACTGCAGGTGGCAGTCCTAGGAAATAAAGAACTCAGTACACATAGGGGCAACCAAAAGGGGTACACACTATTGCGTAGTCATATTACAAGTGGGCTTTTCCTGTACTACCTAACTAGAAGGAGTTGCGAACAAAAATTACATGACCAGTTAATCAGGAAAATGACTTTATAGACCTTAATCATTATCTAATTAAATGGCTAAATTATTGTAAAATTTCTTTAAATACACCAGGCATTACAAACTGTGGGCATTTGTCCCAGTACGCGAATGCCTAGGCATTTTACGGAACTAACTCTTCACAATCGTACCTTGCCCAGCTGTGAAGGTTCACTCATCACCAATGCCAAGGACTTGCGGCGAGTCAAGGCTTGAAAGAGCCCCATTGCTGGTCACTGGAACAATAACCATCCATTATAGCCCATGAAATAAATCAAGATGATAAATTCACAAGAAGACCCCTGAAGATGCCACACAAGGTGGTGAAATGCATAGGGTGACACAACTATCTTACCTTCAAGTACTCAGGCAACAAGAACAAAGGAAAATCAAATATAATTCAAGTTCTTGAAATTGAAATAACAAAATATTTAAAGCATATTAATTATGATAGGTACACATACATCAATTTTGTACAGTTTAGATGATGCGGCGCATATACATTCTGATTTTCAATTCATGCTGTGTTGTTAACGATTGTTGACAACGCAAAAACAAAATTTGTAGAATGAACTCCTCTGCCACGATTTTGACCATTCACTTCTCATTAGAAAGCGTATGTTGCGTAAGTGTGCAAACTGATCTAATAATGTTTTAAAAGGTCCTTCTTTGGGCTATGCCTCAACACGTGCTACAAACATTAAATTTTACTGATTTCGTAAAAAAGTTTGACCATTATAAGTCATCCTGAAAAAAAAAATGGGTTTTGAAGTAATGGTATGTGTGATTGTAGCTTCAGGCCACACCTGTGGTCCGATTTTGATGATATTTGGTGTGTGGATACTAATCCATGGTAACTCCAGGCCTTTAATAATTTTTTGAGATTTTGATTTTAATGGCAGCCTAATTTTCCCATAAAACGCATACAACTAAAAAATAGAATAATTTAGTATGTTACAGTCCTTTTGTCTCTAAACAAGATGGTATAACCAACAACACTGTAAAAAATTTGGTTCAAAAGTTTTTGTAACTGTTTTTAGCTTTTCTCCACAAAGACCAATAAAAAAGAAACAACAAACAAATTGGATAAAAACCATTTAACTAATTTTGGTTAAAACTGTGTAGTGTAGGCTATGTTTTAGTCCTTTTAACTCTAAACGGTACAACCCCTATTGCTGTAAAAATTACGGTTTACAAGTTATTGCAACCTTTGTCATTTCCCCCATGAATTATAAAATTAACTCTCTCCATTTAGCCATGTGATATGGGTGTTTGACAAGCTAGAATGGGAGAAGAACATTAAATAAACGGTATTATTAGCAATCTGACAATTCTCTGACATCTCTGAGAAAGTAACTTATGTGTCAGATTGTTAATACCGTTTATTTAACGTTGGCATAACAAACGATGACTTACTTTCCTTGATGCACAATATACTATTTTCATTTTGTAGCTTCTATTACTAACCGAATAGCATTTAAATCAGTTTAAAAAATCTATATTTTCACAAAATCACCCCGGATTTCCGGATGTTTACTATCTATTGCAACCCGGTTCCAAATCCTGCGAGCGCCCATGCCTGTAATGCTTTGCAATTGCTTGAATTTGAGCAACAGGTACACTAGTATGACTGATGATGTAAAGGAATAAATTAATGTTAGAAGAATCATAGCTTCTTTTAATGATAAAATTAAAGATACACTTATTTTAGTATGCCATCTTAGTTTGGCCATCTTTATGGCCATTTTTTTTATAAAGAAGGCTTCAAACCATGTCTCCATTAGAATATACTGTATGTTTAAAAATGTAAATGTTTCAATTTGAAATAAATTACCAAATAGGCAAGAAACTTATACTGTGGCCCTCATGGTAATCCCGATTTTTGGGCTGATAACATAAATTACAATATTATATTAAATTTGAGGTCCGGCAGGGGTGCCCATCCCCCCCAAAACCCATGTCGCAAAATCCCCCCTACCTAATTATTTGGACGACCCATGACGAGAGGTCCGTAGAACCCCCCCCCCCCACACAATGCCAAAAAGTCGAGAGAGTAAATTAAGAAAATACATTTTCTTTGAGATCTGGGATAGAATTTGTAACCTAATTTTTATGTGCAATCTGTTTGTTTTAAATTATTATATTATTATATCCGGACTGTCCGGAGAAAGATTCGGAAGGACCTGAGAAAAGTTGTAAAAAATCACAATAACTTATCCAAAGTTTCTATATTTTTTGCATTCCTCAGACTTGTCAATATTTACAGTAAAAACTGTATCGTTTGACATAAAATGTTTGAATATTTGCTGTGAATTGTGTAACAAATCAAGTATTTATATTTTTTGGAATTATTTCCAACTGTATTGGTAATTTTTTATCCAGTAAACAAGTCTAGGTATCAATCTTAAAATCTAGACTAGAGAATAGCCATTAGCAATTTAGACCAGACAATTTTAGGCCTACGGCCTACGCTTTTTTTGAAAGTTAAAAGAATTTGAATTAATATAAAATAAACCCTTTATTATATTAAATACTTACACAAAAAAAAACAAAAAAAAACAATCAAATAGTAGACATTACTCACCTAAAGGAAGAGCCAAAAACACTGTGGTTTACAACTACAAACCACTAGCTGTTATCAATATTATCAGTTTACCCCTGACCTGCCATGTGGGAGCAGAGTTCCATCTATGTTTGGGTTGGAGCAATATTTGAGACCAATGTTGCAAGATAGGCCGAACCTCTTATCTCATTTCTAAAACATTGATTTAATTAGTCTGGTAGGGCAACTCTGATAGTAAAAACATTGTTTGGTTAAAGAGTAAATAATGAAGTTCATATTTACAAGTATATCATGTGTAAACATAGAAAATATCAGTTAAAAATTTTGGTTGTGTTGCTAGTCTAAGGCTAAAAATCCAAGACAACTTAAGGCTGTGAATAGCGGAGGTATAATGATAATGATAGCACTTGGTTGAAACTCAATCTTACTAGTGGGTGAGTGCATACAAACACAAAAAAGTAGCTTGCATAATCTTTTTACAGGGTCAAGATGAATCAAACTAATGAAATTTTCTTGACAAAGTAATTGGTCAAAAAGTCACAGATTGCAGCATAATAGGATACATTAGGGGACTGCGGTTTCCTTAAAAAGGGGGAGCTGAACCAACATATAATCTATGAACAATTCACAGCACAAATTTTAGCATACCGGCTTTGTATTGAAACCCCTGCCGCAGCAAACCTGTAGATTAATAAGCAAATATCAATTTACCTCATTGGATTTTGACTCTAATATTTCCTTGAACTTGTGAAATTTATTGCCTATTTGTGCTTAATAACATTATATTTAATGAGTAAGTTACTTTTGATGGCTGCAATAGGAAAGGACACATTGTTTCCTTAGACTTAAGTTTCCTGGGAAATTAGAATAGTTCCAGGTGGAAGAGGGTCAGGAGACAGGTTCCATAATACAGACTATAGTGTGAATTCTTATGTAATGTGTAAATACGTGGAAGGATCCATATAACAGTGGCTGTCACCAATCATGTTTTTAGGGCTATAAGTCCCTAATTCCAACATTTAGTCAAAATCCTTCCACTGGGATTTCGAGATTTATATTACAGACACACAGACAGACAGATAGACAGACAAACAGACATAGCTCGTATTAGAGTTATAGGATATTTTTTTCCAAACCAAATAGTAAAATGTTTTTAAGAATATAATGATTTCCCACAAAATGTTTTTTCATCACCCAATTACTACGATTCCCACCTGTCCCTTAAGCCCCTGTCACACGGAGCTGGTTTTCTTGTTGCACAAGACATTCAACACATTGATAAGATCGTTTAATATGGGATAGATATTTCATCAAAACAAAATCGATAACCAGTAGAGTGAGTAGTATATCAAAGTTCCCTTCTCCTAGAGATACAACTACACAAATCAGTTACAGACCTAGGGCTATTAAATAGGCTTGTAGCCAATACTTGAGGCAATCTTTGTATTCGGCACTACATGCCTAAAGCAGCGCATTTAGCCTACACTAAACAACTTGTTAGAACTTTTGTTTGTCAAACATTTTAAGTTACCCTAAACTTTTGGTTTATTCAACTTGACCTTGTATTTATAAAACGTTTGTTGGCGCGTTGTATGCGCCAAAAAGAATTAGACTATCAAGAACATGTTTAAAAGAGTCCAAGAACCTACAATCACCACAATTGATTCAAGTGACGAGGATCTGTTGTTGGCGGCTGCTGCTTGTGTTGTGATTTACTGTGCTAGAAAGAAATGAACAAGCGTCGCTTTTGGATACGTTTTTAACTGCAAGTTAGGATTAAGTAAAGTGGCAGTGAACAATGTAGATTGTTAGTGCAGTATACAGTTGGCAGGATTAAGTACAGTGTTTTGAAAGTCCGAGGATACCTGAGTTGGATACCTGAGCTAACTCAGGTATATCCTCGGACTTAACAAACATCAATATGGTAGATTTACCTACCCGATCATCACATATTAGAATTAAAACATAGAAATTATAAGGAAATAGTCTAATACAAAAATAATTAGGCCTATATGAATAATAACTTATGTAAAACCCATTTTTTTTTTACATTGCAGGGCGCAGGCCACTTTTTACTAATCTTAAAGTCCCCACCTTTACCTCCGTTTTATATATTAGAATCAGCTATGATGATATGGAAATTTCCTGAAGTCTTTAACCGCAACCATGAAGTACATAATTACAACACCATTCAACAAAACCACATAAGTTAGGCTAGACATTTGAATTGTCACCGAACATCATTCGTACCTAATAGCCAGACGACATCACTCAGCAGGTAAAGTATTTAACAAACTGCCAGAAGACATAAGAAGCTGCTAAGATAAAAACATTTTAAAGAAAAAGCTCAAGAACTATTTAATAAGAAAGGCCTACAACAAATTAGAAGAATTTTTAGAAGAATAAGAAAAAATAGGCCCTAGCCTATTTTATACCTGAATAATACCTTTGACGGCAACGGCTGAAAAGCTAACTTACTAGTGGGATCATTTCAAGTATGCAAGTAAAGCGAAATGTTACAAGATTTTGAACAAGATTACAAAGATTTGTTGGATCGGGAATTGAGGACTGATTGTAGGCCTAGCATCAAAAACTTAAGAATGGCAAGTGCATACTGTTGTGTAGGCTAGGCCCACTGAATGTACGCGAACTGATCTCGAGCCCAGATAGCGGAACACGTGTTTGGTAAACAAATTCCACGTTTTTGACATGGGTCGGGAAAGCTTTAGTTTGTTATAAAGCATGATTTTTGGTTGTACATCGCGCTTGTACAACTTGTTATTGTACAGTAGGCCTAGGCCTATATAAAAATACAATATTTGTTATTGTATTTTTAAACATTTTCTAACCAATTACTATAATTGGCTGTACAAAACAAGTTTATAAAACAAGTTGTATAGTGTAAACACGGCTTAACTTAATACAGTACTGCATCAGTTTACCAAACAGGCATATGACTAGGTTATCAAATCATAGATTTTAAGAAATAGTTAAGTATGTAAATACAGAAGTAGGCTACTAATTTACTTACTTACTTAGCTCATAAAAATTCTGGGTATATTAATTAAAATTGCCTCATTCTGTGGTTCATTCTATTTCAATACTTTATGTAAGTTGGCAATTTTAACAACTTGTGGGTTACATAACACTTCTAGCTTTTACAGGATAATGTGAAAACTTAAGCTCTGCAGAAGTTAGTTTTCATTAGGTTCTAGTATGAAAATATTTCTCAAAATTAACTGTTTCTATACTCACCCAGAATGAAAAATACCTATAGATACGAAGAAACTAAACGATCCAAGTAAGTTTACAAACTTTTAAACTTTAAACCAGGGTTTTGGTTTTATTGTTATGATCATTTTGACATTTTAATATGATTGGTTAGAAAAATCGACTAAAACGAAACGCCAAACGCCATATGGGTGACAAAGAGTACCAAAAATATTTTTTATACAACACCTCCTTAAACAAATCACCTAGCATTGAGCATATATGTAAAACTGTGGAACAATAAAATGTATTTTGAAAGAGTTTCTAAACGTTTTTACGATAAAAGGTTGATTTTTGGAGTTTGCATGGTCCATGTGCTTGAATTAAAACAATGAAGAAAATAACTTCGTTGCGAAAAACCAGTTTTGTTATGTGAAATGTTTTAGAATGATTTTATTTGTCATGGTACAATATATTAAAGCCTATTATGAGTTACGGTTTAAGCGCGGCCACCTTTAACTCCAGACCGTGGCCTTGGGAGTGGCAACGCTGCCAGTAGTTCCATAACAGCTGTTTTGTTTGGTAGTATAGCTAATGCGTATTTGTGTATTTTTTAAAGAATGCGAAAGCTTGGTTACTGGGCTATGAAAATATAGACTCAATTTTTAATGTACAGAACTAAATTTTATTTTATATTGTTTTGGATATTGTTTATTTAGAACGCAATATGTAAATTTTTTTTATCTTTTAAAATAATACATAGTTAATAATGAAGTAAGCGGGTGTCACCTGTCTGCTTTTTTAGCTTGGGACGTCTTTCTGGCTCTAAACAACACTACTTTAGAACGTTGCCAATTCTACCAGGCCACGGCCTGGAATTACAGGTGGCAGTGGTTTAAGTAGGATTGTCATTGAATTCGTCTGTTTTCATCTTAATATGTTTTAAATTATACAGGGTGTTCAAAAAAAGTGGGGAAATATTTTACCTAGTGATTCCTTGGGTCAAAATAAAGAGAAAATCATGTATAATTTTTTTTCCAAAATAGCTTCATTAACCAGATAATGTATCCATCATTTTGTATTGTTTACATAAACATTTTTATCTTTGGACTTTTTCAACACGGCTTTATAAAACTTGGTATGTATGTTAAGGTAGAAGAGATCCATGCTAGAAAAAAAATCATCTTGATTCAACTTAACATTTCAAAATGGCGGACATTTTAATTTTCTAAACTTAAATTACTCAAAAACGGCTGATTTATGAAAAAACGTCTAGAAAACGTTTATTTAGTATTTTTAATTCCATATCAAATAATACCAAGTTCAAAAATATCGAATAAGAAATGATTTTTAGTTGTAAAATGGAGCAAGGCAAACCTGATTAGCTTCTGCCTTATTCTACCCCATTTTACGACTAAAAATCGTAATATTTCACCTGTTTTTTTATTTGATCTTTTTGAACTTGGTATCGTTTGTTAGGGAATTAAACAAAAAAGTGAATTAAATTAAAGTGTTATACTGTACAAAGGTGTTATACAAGTTTATATACAGATTGGAGATTTCAGAAATATTGTAAATTTCAGTTCTACCACTTTTTTTTAGAGGTAGGCACTTTACATGGATTGATGACGTTCCTTGTAAAAAAAACTTTCCGCCGAGCCTATGGGCGGCTTTAGGAATACATATGTCAATAACCATGATACTTTATTCAATGCAACTTAATATAATACAGCTATATACTATTGTAATATTCAGGTAAATTAATTAAAATGTTGGTTAAGGAACAGGAATCGAATTGTTGTAAAAAACAAAAAGCCCTATGCATAAACCAGACAGAATGGGCGTCAATCTAGCTGTTCCATAAGGGGGGACTTGGGGGGAATGCTTCCCCCAGTAAAAAGTGGGGTTCAGGGGTCCTACGCCAGAAAATGTTAAAAATGGTTGATTTTCCAAAATGTTGTGTCTAAATTTGTTTTATGTATTGTAAATTGATTGTGTTTTTAAAATTTGTAAAAATATGGTTAACGTCCCGGCTACACGTTAACCTAATGGGACCCTTCTCATAGTGAGAGGATAAGAATTATATAAATGATAACTCAATGAAGGAGTGTTTAATAATTGAGTTTAAGTACAAATTAGTAATTTATAAAATAGATTTAAATTAGGATCAACCCAATTTTGTAATATTTATATATGGTTATTCTATTAATTTACAGTTACAAGAAAACTATAAGAGATACTATTATGGTTTTATTATATGATTTTATACCTAAGATTTTTAAGATTTCAATAGCATTGAATATAGAAGATGTGCGTAAAACGCTCCCTTGAGAGCAGCCATCGTTATAAGGTGTCGACAATGTATGCTGATAAGAGATAAGTGGCAATATAGTGTCTTATAAGATTTACAACGAGGAACAAACCCTCCATCACAACCACAACATAAATTGAAATTGCCACTTGATACACATTCAACAAAAAATATAACAGTCACAAAACTGGGTACAGTTACACAATACTTATAGACAGGACTGTACACAAAATGATGAATCCCATCATCTATTCTTGCTAGCTGGTTGCAATTAGATGTTAACATCTTATCTTTCGGAATTGAAAATAACGAAGTCCAGAAACTGAGAGTTAAAAGTCGAATTTCAAGTATTTAGTACTTACAACCAAGAATAAAAAATAGAATCCAGAATTGGAGGAGTTTAGGAGGTTTTAGTCGAAACTAAGAACTAATATCACAGAATAGAAAATTTATAATTATGGATAAAGAACAAAAAACCGAGGTCCGAGAACAAAAAATCCAAGATCGGAAAATCAAGAACCAACTATAGGACCAAATGTAGAGATCCGATATTTACCAACAAAAGAACGAAGAATAAAAAATAAGAGTAAAGAATGAATGATAATTGAGACTCAAGTTTCATGGATGGTTGTATATTTTGTATGAGGGGCGGATTCCGACACGTTCTTCAGGGTCATAGTTTACAGAGGCATAGTTTACTCTATGCATGCCCCACTTGTCACTATAACTAGTATAACTATCAGTATTATTAGCCTGAGCCTATATCCGTGTATTTGACCAAGTCACGGAGCTTATGCCCAACGTTACATCTGATTCATTGATTTTGGCCGAAACTGGTAGGATAATAAACTCTAAATGTCAAATACTTGTCTAAGAAGAATTGGGAATTCACAAAATACTACCGATAAGTGACAGTCAAGATTCGATAATATAGATAAAAATTTAGAATCTAATAGTGATTAATGAATACTGAGAATCAAGAAACAATATTGAGCTTGGAGTTTTTCGTTTGCATTTTAACATGCTTGTATTTCTCTCCGTTTACGTTTGTAACCAGTGGTACGGTATCTGGTATAGCAATTAGGGTTTAATTGCTGCAAATATGGCTGCCGCTACACGCTGTAGTTACACGTGTACTTTGACGATAATTGATAGATATTTATCATTACTTTCTATCACATTTGAAAGTTTTTTTTTAAATTTACATGGTATATCTTATTTCCATAAAATAAAACAAACCTTTTGTTACGTTTAACATTGAGATCCTCAGAATATTAACCTGGCAGGATTTACCTTTATATTGTATTCTCTTACAATTGAATTGTGTTTTTATTGTTTGTGTGCTTTTGTGGCCATATCGTAAAAAAGAGAACAGTAATTTCTAACTTGAAAGTTCCATATGTACCCAAACTTGAATTAGGACTTTTATACAATCCAACGGAAATGTTTTTTGTAGAACGGTGTCAAAATATACAGGTATATTGAGAAGCAAGACGAATTTTTTAAAATTATTCTCATGCCAATGAATTTATGCCAAAATAATAAGGGATATTTAAAAAATACAGCATTGTATAACCGTATAAAAATACATTCTCTTATTTGCTCTTAAGAGTTCTAATTCAATTTCAATTCATGAATAAAAGATTAGGTTTTATTACGAGTTGAAATTGTAAACCAAGATTTATTCCCATTGCTCTTGAAACAAACATAATTCATTCCGAAGAACGATATAATATGAGTCTCCTTATATTATTCCATCGCATGATTTAACAGCTTTTTTGGTTGTTTTCAGACTCCTTTAATTTTCAATTCGCTGAGGAACATACACTAGTCTAGTTTTTCCTAGTTATTCCCTTATAGGGAATAAACTATTACCATATGTTAAATGGTAAACTCTGGACCCGGGACCAGGGTATAACCCAACCTGTAAAATAAATAAACTAACCAAATTTTAAATTGGAAAAAATAATCGTAAAGTGAAATCGAGTTTAAAATTAAATGGATGCAAATTTGGTTATAGAGGCGAAGTTTTGGGTATCCGTTAAAATTCTATCATAAACATTTCAACTATGATAAATATTCTAAGGCATTGCAGTGGTTTTGATATATCGTAAGATTAAAATGGACTAAATTTGTAAATTAAATGGACCACGCCAGTAAACTTCATAACTGTTTTACGTAACTCAATGTTTAGTAGTTTCGTTTGTGTTTGTAATGTAACGTTAACTGTACAGACGTAAACCAGTTAACAGGTGGTTCACGGTCCGATTTACAAAACATGGCCCCAACGGACTGTCCTTTGTGATACAAACTGGGTTCATGTGTAATGTATTGTCCTCTGGTAAACTACCAACATTTGTACGCTCAATTGTTCATCTTCAATACAGTGTAATTTAAAC
Source organism: Macrosteles quadrilineatus (assembly GCF_028750875.1). Lineage (NCBI taxonomy): Eukaryota > Metazoa > Arthropoda > Insecta > Hemiptera > Cicadellidae > Macrosteles > Macrosteles quadrilineatus. Next base: position 102,225,366 of record NW_026542602.1, on the reverse strand, counting down.
TGTCTCAGAGACAACAAGTCCTAATGTAGGTCGGAAATATGATTTTAACCTATCGTTTTATAGTAGTCCTGATGTGGGAATGATGTTTTGTAATATCATTTAGTTAAATACTGTTCTTTAATCAAATTGTGAATGATTTGAAGCTATGTAAAACTATAATCTATGAAACATACTGTGAACAGTTTTTTAATAAGACCTGCAAATGCTATAGTTTTTAACTTCAACTATGAGACGAAAAAGCAAAAACGCTTAAAATCCTTTTTCTCTTCTTCGAAATAGTGACTTTTCATTAATGGGGCGTGCGAGTAAAAATCAAATTATTGAATGATTTTATTTTACCATCATGAACACATTTATTTGTAGGACAGTAAAATATATTACTGTATTCTTTTACAGAAGTATTTTACCTAAATGTATTTCATGTTTATCATCTATGATGTGTTTCACTGCCTTATACTCTGTCTGTGTGTTAAGTATGGTCCTTGACTCTTTTTGTATCGTTGGCTAATAGTTGTAAATAGAGTGTTATTTTCTATTTTGGCACTAAGAGTTGTCACTGATCCTTCTTCCCATATTTAATTTGCCATAGAGATAAAACGGTAAGTTTACACCTTAATTTGGTTATAATATTGGGGAAAGATTTTTAGTTGTTATATACAGTTAATCGAATCGAGTAAGCCTACATTGATTGTAGTTACAGTATTTATTGTGATTGGTATAACCATTGACTGTATAACCACAACGGTTGTGGTTATATAGTCAATGGTATTACGATCCCAGCACTGCCTCGTTCTCTGTAGTGCTTGACCCAAGCCATAGCCAATCCTTCAAGGCTTATACGCGTCGACTTTCGATGTCAAAAAAATTATAGGATTTGTTACTTATAGGCCTATAGCAGTTATATACTATACTCATTACTTACATGCAAATATACAACGCGTAAACGAACAAATACGTCAATTAGGCAAATAACAATTAGGCATAGATATAATCTACAAAAAAAAAAAAAAAAAAAAACGGGAAATATTTAACCACCACGAGTTTTATAACCGTCCCAAGATACCTAAACCATAGTCTAACAGTTTATTAGAAGCAGCGACCACAGAATTCGCTGATTAGAAGGGCTAGATTCGCAGGGTTGTAACAATAACACCTAAATCGCCAATCGGGTTCCGCCAGGTAGCGAGGGAATTTGTGAAATGTTTCTCCCTCCAGTTTAGCATTTTGGGATAGGATGGACTAAGATTCGAGGTTAGTATGAGCATTGAGAGTAACGAACTGTAGTTTTTAAGACATGACTCCATGAAAGCCTAGAGAATATAAGGTTTGACATTTGTGTCACAATTAAAACCGTACAAATTAATCTTACTAATATTATAAATATGAAAGTATAGATGTTTGTGTGTAACTCAGAAGTTCCATCACGTGAAAACTAAGGGCCGACTGAGATGAAATTCAAAGTTTCCATGTTATTCTAATGAGTATTAATATTTAAAAGGAATTTGAATTTTGCCAATTAAAAAAGTTGGTCCTAAGATATTTAATAGCATTAAAAGTTGCAAGGTGACAGCAGGGTTACAACAGGGTGCAGCAACATTCAAGCTGTGATACACAATGAGAACTGTCAAAGTAGGATTGTTTACAATTATGATTATGTTCTTAATTTAATAAATAACGTGTGATATTGTGCGAATCCATATATAAATCCTTATACCCATGAACTTTTGAGAAAACTAAAAGTCACACCCCCAAACCGTATAGCCTACTTGAAATGTTCATCATGACGAGAAACATTGCGCAAAGCATTATTTCATAAATTGCACTGTTACTTTCCATATACCTAATGTTGTAATGTTAAAGATACCTCAGCTGTTCTTTCAATTTATGACCTTATTAAAATCACGTGTGATTATTTGTTTGTATTACTGTATTCTGTTTTGTTTATTTCAGCTGAACTTAACCAATCGATAGTTTTGTTAATACTTTTATGAAGTCAAACGGGGTGAAGTCCTTGGTTAAAAGCTAGTGTTTGATAATTTACTTTTTCATTACTCCGTTACGAAAGTAACTATTTTCTATAACAGCTCACATCAATGAAAGTAGTCGTTTCCCAAGCTCTAATTTTGGGCGGGGGAAAATCGATCAGCTGATTTTCCCTCGCTCTAAATTTACTTTCCCTCGCTTTCAATTAATTCTCCATTTATTCTATACGCGCGCTAATGTTTTGTTAAGGTTTAATTTAATGATTTGAATCAGCTGTATGTATTGTTAAACGTTGTTTTATTCTTTTTCCTACAGTTACCTAACAATGTACATGTTCTCTCACTGATTTGAGAAAGCAAAGTGGCCAATTCGCTCATCAGTGAGACAATGTTAACATTGTCTCACTCTAATTACTTTGTCTCACTCCAGATTTGCAACGTGAAGGCACGAAATAGTGAGCGCGTAACATGCGAGCAACGTCGTATGCGCGCGAAATACATTGGCAGCACTGGCTGTAAATCAGCTGGTCAGCTGTTGTACTGTTGTATTTGTCACTTCACGTTAAATGTTATATTAAAAGTTTACTTCTGTTTAAAAATAGGTTATGTTTCTTCACCAATTTATTTGTTTTATGGTAACTGTAGGTAAATTATAATGTGCAACTCGAGTTCAAAGTACAATTAATTGCCTCACTCGAGAAACCATTCAAAGGATTTCTCTCGAGTGAGTCAATTGCTCACTTTTCTCACTAGTTGCACAAATAACTATTTCTTTCGTGTTTAAACCAAATTTATTGATAAATATACGTTGGTTTCCTTTTAGAGGATTTTATTTTATTTTGATGTTCAATCAAATTAATTGAGAAATAAAATAATTGTAATATTACTGAGGTCTGCTAATCTGTGTTTATGTATTTTTGCGTCGTGATGAAAAGAATCGTCCATAACTCGTACCAAAAGTTATTATCCGGCACTTGCTCCATTATTCCCGTCCTCGGCTTCGCCTCGCACGTGAAATTGGGGTTCCCTGTGTTCGGCTTCACCTCACACAAAAACTTGTGCACGTGACGGAAAATGCCACTTTCGGTTTTAGTAATGAAATATACTATTTTCTATTGTTTAGGTGCATTGGTAGAACTATGGGAGATGTGTTATACTATAGCATACCGTAAATATAAAGATTCACAATTTTCTCAAACACTATCCTCCTCCATTGCAAACGCAAAGCACGATTATAACTGCCAAAAGTATTTTATACTTATACGCCAACCCCGTACGAAGGACTGGTACTCTACTAGTTAATTATAAAGGAGTAAATGTATTTTATATGAGAATCTTTGACATCTTAATAGTTATTAGTTTTACGATTATTCAAGAAACTTGAGGAAAATGTAAGGCTAGTTTACGCAGAGGCTGCATGGATGCATACAGATAAGAAAGCAACATTTCAAGGTTAATCGACAGGAAGTGAACGGATGTCATCTGCAGAGGACCGATACTAGGGTAAAATATCTCTGCTTTTGCTCGATCCAACAAACTGTATTGCATGGATTTCAAAGGGAAGTACAGAAGATAGGTAGTGTAAGGTGTTCCTTAAAGTAGGTTATAATAGAACTATCTATAAATGGCATATTGTAAAGCTTTTTTTTGGTTTAGGCTTACTATCTTAGGGATATGTAGGAAATAAGTTATACCATATATGGAAAACTATATCTATTTAAAGTATACAGTGTATGTAATATATATATATATAAATCTAATCAAATTTATGTTGTTTTGCCTTGAATTGCCAAAACTTTAAAACAAAATAATTAAATACATCGAATCAGCAAAAAACATAACGAAACACTCTAAGAACAGTAAATCTGCAATGTCTTATCTGTAATCCTTCCCTGGTTTATGTAGAGCGATTTCCCAAAGTTTCATGTAATGGTTATCGAATGAACGGTTGTTTAAAGTTATTTTTTCTAATTCACTGTTTCTAACAGCTGGTCTTATTTTATATCATGTTTACTTTTTGTTCAGTTTAAAGAAATACAGTCCACTAAAAACATCATCTAGTTTTTCTCTCTTAATTATCTATCTACATCTATCGTTCAATCTAAGTTTATCCATCAGTATCTAAATTCTTTAATCATTTGGTCCTTCTGACCCGGAATAAATAAGTAATTAACAGTTATTTTTTCAATTCAGTTATAAAAGTAATCAAGAAAATTTCCTGTTCTCAGTTGAAGTTATGTCCCTAGAATCTAAACTAGGTCTTCAAGCAACACGCTTAAAAATCTTAGAAAAAGCCACAGACTATTTCAAGGAAAAGGATATAACAACTATATTGAAGCCTCAAGTACAAACCCGGATTGATGTTATCGAAGCAGAATGGAGGAAATTCGAGAGGGATCACGAGAAAATATGTGAGTCAAAAGCTGACATACTAAAAGACCTAGCCTACATAAATGAAGATCACTACAGTCAAGCACTTGAAGCATATATGGTAAGCAAATCTGCAATGCTTGTTCTCTTAGATGAGCTATCGGTAAATTCTCAACAAAATCAAAGCACATCTGATATCAATACATCTAGTTCTATGAGTAAATAAAATCAACCTATACTACCTAAAATATCTCTACCTCAATTCTCAGGAAGTTACCAGTCTTGGAAACCTTTCCATGATCTTTTTTCTTCACTGGTGATCCAAAATCCTAACTTAACTGATGTAGCTAAGTTACACTATCTCAAAACCAGTTTGTCAGGTGATGCTGCTCAATTGCTAACCAATTTCCAAATAACAGGAGAAAATTTCATGCCAGCTTGGGAAAAACTTGTGACTAGATATGAAAACAAACGTGTTTTAATCAAAAGGCATTTGGATGATATATTTAATTTAAAACCTCTAGAAAATAAATCTGCTAGTGGTCTCAATCACCTCATGTCTACTATCAATGAGTCTTTAGGTTCCCTCAAAGCGCTAGGATCTCCTACAGATAAATGGGATCACATCTTGGTGTACATGATTGTACAACGACTAGACCCAGAGACACACGAAGCATGGGAGATTCGTTACGGAGTCTCAACAGAACCCTCCACCCTAGAAGATCTTCAGACCTTCATCGAAGGTCGTATTCGAGCCCTGGAAAGTATTGAGTCACGAGCAACACCACCAAGCGATGTAACGGTAACTACACTACAATGTAAAGGTAAACCTCATCAAAATCTTAAAGTACATTCAGCACAAATTGTAGCAAAATCTCAGTCCAATATAGGAAATGATTGTCAACTGTGTAGTAAAGATCACTATTTAGCATTCTGCAAGGAGTTTCGTGAAAAAGTACCTAGTCAACGAAAAGAGGTTCTTGTGAACAAAAGATTATGTTTCAACTGTCTTGGTTCACATTTGTTAAAGGACTGTCGCTCAAATAAATCTTGTTTACAATGTAAGAAAAGACATCACACTCTAATTCATGACGCTGTTAGCCAGACTACAAATATACCTCATATAAAAAGTCAAGTTCTCTCATCCCTAACAAATTCATCTCATCTACAGATAACACATCATCAAGCTCACACGTCTCCTCTAATCACATGCTTCCATTTAAGGAAATTAATCGACAATCTGTGCTCCTAGCAACCGCTCAAGTTAAGGTAATTGGTCCTGAGGGAAATTGTGTTATTGCCAGAGCTTTAATCGACCAAGGATCTGAAATCTCTTTCATCAGTGAATACTTAGTACAAACTCTCAATCTGAAGCGTTCATACTCCTCAGTATCTCTTGTTGGTATCGGTGGACATCAAGCCCCAACCACTCGTGGTATAGTTTCAATCAATCTTAGTTCTCTGTATGATACCAAAGTTAGCTGCTCTTTATCTTGTCACATCCTTTCAAATCTCACATCAAATTTGCCATCGATAACACCAAATCATTCATCGTGGAATCATATAAAGGGACTTCAACTAGCTGATCCTGCCTTCATGAAGTCTGAATCTGTAGATTTAGTCCTAGGAGCAGACATCTACACGTCTATTATCCTTCCTGGTCTAATTAAAGGTCCACCCCTCTCCCCAGTAGCACAAGCAACAATTTTCGGTTGGATCTTGTCTGGACCTACTGGAATGACGGAAAATAAATCTACCTCATCAATGTTTCATTGCTTGATTGAAAACAAACTTGATGATTTTCTTCAAAAATTTTGGGTACAGGAAGAAATTCCTCAAATTAAAGAATCAGTCAAGTCTCCTGATGATCAAGTATGTGAGGAACATTATCAATCAACCTTTTCTAGAGAACCTTCCGGTCGCTATCAAGTCCAACTTCCCCTGAAGGAAACAGTCAATCAGCTTGGAGAATCTCAATCGTCAGCCTTTCAAATTTTAACAAAGCTAAATACTCGTCTCTCAAACGATCTTGAGTACAAAAACTTGTATACTAATTTCATAGAAGAATACAAGGACCTTGGTCACATGTCTGAAACTATTGAAGAAATAGATTCTACCATTCCCATATATTACCTACCTCATCATGGTGTTTTGCGTCCTTCTAGCACGACGACTAAATTAAGAGTAGTTTTCAATGCCTCATTCCCAACTAGTTCAGGATTATCTTTGAATGACGTACTCTACAGTGGTCCAAAACTCCAAACAGAACTACCTGATATTCTCACTTGGTTTAGGCGCTATAAATTCGTATTTGCCACTGATATCGAGAAAATGTATCGCCAGATTCTAGTACATCCTAGTGATCGAGATCTTCAAAGAATTCTCTGGATGGAAAATGGTCATCTTAGAAAATTTCAACTACAGACTGTTACATATGGGTTATCATGCGCTCCTTTTCTCGCCCTAAGAACAATGAATCAGCTTATCGTCGATCACGGTGATGCATATCCCCAAGCTAGTGAAATGTTGACAAGAGGGAGATATATGGATGACATTTTTGGTGGTGCAGACTCGATTGAAGAGTGCAGAAAAGTAGTAAAACAGACTGACGAGCTTTGCAAATTAGGTTGTTTTCCTTTACAGAAGTGGATCAGCAATGATCAAAATGTACTATCATACATATCGGAAAGTAATTGCGAAAAAGGCAATTCCTTATTGATAAACAAATCCTCCAGTATACGTACTCTTGGACTTACATGGAATCGATTCAGCGACGATTTTCAGTTTCTTCCTACTCTAAGTCCAAAAGACAAATGCACGAAAAGAAACGTTCTTTCTCAAATAGGTCAGTTATTCGATCCCTTGGGTTTTGTCTCTCCTATTATCATAAGGTTCAAACACTTCATGCAACAACTTTGGCTAGTAAAAATTCATTGGGACCAACTTTTACCTAATCACTTGCAAGACCAATGGAAACTCCTTGAAGCTGACCTACAATATTTGCCATTAGTTAAAGTACCTCGTTATCTTGGTCTTACCCAACTATCTTCGGTAGAAATTCATGGATTTTCAGATGCTTCTAAGCTTGCAATGAGTGCTGTAGTCTACCTAAGAATCGTTAATCGTGAAAATATCACTGTTAGTTTAGTTATTTCTAAAACTAAAGTAGCTCCTCTCAAGACAATGTCGATTCCTCGACTGGAACTCACTGCTGCTACACTACTAGTAAAACTTGTAAAGTATGTTCGGAAAATGCTCAACTTAGAATCTACCCAAGCATGGTTATGGACTGACTCTATGGTTTCCCTAACCTGGATCACAAATCAACCTTCAAAATGGAAAGACTTTGTGCGTAACAGAGTAAGTGTTATACAAGAGACAAAACCGCTAGCTAAGTGGAGGTATGTAGCAGGAAATGAAAATCCAGCCTACTGTGCTTCACGAGGTGTTACTGCTAAAATCCTTAGCAACCATAAGCTTTGGTGGACGGGTCCTCCGTGGCTGAATAAAGATGTTTATGAATGGCCATCCACGACGTTTGATCCAGCTCAAGCAGCGAAATCTGAACTGCGAATCCCTCAATCAACTTGCCACATTTTAAACTTTGAACCAGAACCAGAAATGCTAGAGCGCTTCTCAACACTGTCAAACTATTACGTGTTACTGCCTGGTGTCAAAAGTTCATTGCCAAAACAAAAAAATCCATCCCTACTAATTGTCAATCTTTTTTAACTCCTCAAGATCTCAACTCATCCCTTTTGTTGTGGGTAAAACTCATTCAAAAACATGCCTTCAAAAATGAGCTTGCGCGGTTACAAAACAACAGACCTTTAGAAAAATCTAATCTTATAAGTCTTAACCCCTTTGTCGATAACACTGGTTTAATGAGAGTTGGAGGCAGACTTGAACAATCTTCATTAGAATATGATTCAAAGCATCCTTATATCCTTCCGAAGAATTCTAAGTTCTCAAAACTAGTGATAGATGATGCTCATCTCAGGACTCTGCATAGTGGCACCCGTTGTACACTTGCAACCGTTCGTCAGAAGTTCTGGGTTGTTGGAGGTAGACCTATCGTCAAACGAGAACTGTTAAAGTGTGTTACTTGTGCTCGTTATCGCTCTCAAAGAGCTCAACAATTAATGGGGCAGCTTCCTCCTACAAGAACATCACCATCACGTCCTTTTTTGCACTCTGGTGTAGATTACGCAGGCCCTTTTGTAATCAAAACATGGCATGGAAAGAGAGCAAAAACCTACAAAGGTTATATTGCGGTGTTCATCTGCTCGGCGACCTCAGCTATTCATCTAGAGTTGGTTTCCAACTACTCAGCAGAAGCCTTCATAGCGGCTTACAAACGATTCACCAGCCGTCGAGGCATCTGTGCTACTTTAACGAGTGACTGCGGGACAACATTTGTAGGAGCTGACAAAGAACTGAAAAGGTTGTTTTCATCGTCTTCAGCAGAATCAGGTCAACTCAAATCCCTGCTTGCTAATGATGGAACTGAATGGAAATTCAACCCTCCTGCTGCTCCACATTTTGGAGGTCATTGGGAAGCTGGTGTTAAATCAGTTAAATACCATCTCAAAAGAGTTATGAAGACCCACCTACTAACTTACGAAGAATTTTCGACAGTGCTGGTACAAATAGAAGCTGTACTCAATTCTCGCCCTCTCTGCCAGCTTACAGAAGATCCAGACGATCTAGCAATCCTAACCCCTGCGCACTTTTTAGTTGGCGAATCTTTAACTACTATCCCAGAACCTAATCAAGAAAACCAACCCACATCAAGACTTACTCGATGGAAATTAACTCGCCAAATGTTGGAATCATTTTGGAAGAAGTGGTCTCGGGAGTACCTTCAACAACTTCAAGCAATATACAAATGGAGATTTCCTTCCTGTTCAATAAAACTCGGATCAGTTGTTCTTGTTGTTGATGAGCAATTACCACCATCAAAGTGGCCGCTAGCAAGAGTGACTGAACTTCATCCAGGTCGTGATGGACTTACCCGAGTAGCCACTCTGAGAACATCAAGTACCTCATTGAAAAGACCAATAGTCAAGCTTTGTCCTCTTCCAATTGAAGTCAGTGATTAATATTTATTGCTCCTTCGGTGCAATGGGGGGGAGAATGTTTAAAGTTATTTTTTCTAATTCACTGTTTCTAACAGCTGGTCTTATTTTATATCATGTTTACTTTTTGTTCAGTTTAAAGAAATACAGTCCACTAAAAACATCATCTAGTTTTTCTCTCTTAATTATCTATCTACATCTATCGTTCAATCTAAGTTTATCCATCAGTATCTAAATTCTTTAATCAACGGTTTTTATACATACACACAGTACAAACAGACATACATTTGATTTCAATGCAAAGAGACGTGTTCAAGTTAGTTGATTCCGTGTCGAAATATATAGGAGCACGCCAACATTGTCACCGAGCTTCCGCCTACGCATCACCCCTCATATTGTCCACATCGTTACTTTAAAACACCAGAGACATATTTAGAAATCAGGTACAAACTGAATAATCGCACATTACATTTTGGACTTTCAGGATTATTAAAATACTTACTACTACTACTACTACTACTAGTAAAAAATATTACCTTTTTCATAGATTTACGCATTTGGTATAAAGGCCTAAAAGAACAGTAAAATCTTATACTGTTGTAAAATCTCAAAACGTTCAATATCAATAAAAACATATTTTATTCGATAAAACGTTTCATTCAAAGGATGTGTAAACAACAGTCAAGCATTGACATTTCTGCATACACAGATCAAATAGATACATATATAATAGCTAATAACAAACCAATATGATGATAGTAAATGAAATATAATTATATTTTTACCGAATTAAATTAGGTTTTTACAACATTTGCAAACGAAACGGAACTTCTCGTTCCAGCAAAATATTCAGATGCAATTGAAAATTGGGGCTTTATTTGCATGCGAGTTAATTTTGTTACAGAATTTTCATACAAAGAGAATAATAAATCAGCCAATGTAAAATGTACCCTTCTCATCGTCAGGTTACATGAAACATATATTGACGGCATAAACAATGTGTGTTTAACTTATTTACATATTTGTAGTGAATAGAAATTGGTTGCATAGATAATCAACGAGAAGACCTATTTTTAGGAAAAAGGTTAATTATTAAAGGTTAATTGTTTATCAAGTTTTGTTCCAAAATGGTGGCAAATTAATTATTTTTTACCCGAAATAACAACATAAAACTATTGGTAATCCTGCATTTACTTACTTTGCCGCAATCATTTTACTTTGCCGCACTTATTTTACTTTGTCGCACTCATTTGACTTTGTCGACTCATTTTACTTTGCCGCACTCAATATTAAAGTATATCTGTGAAATACTTTATGATGGAAATATCTAATTTTTTGCCCTACTGAGTACTTTAAACTTGGAAAGGGGAAATTAACTATATTGTGTACCGCCTGCTGAACTATACAGCTAAGGGTTTCCAAGATCTCGCTGATCTGTCCGGCGTGATGTCCGTTGGCGCTAATTTTTGTCCGGCGGATGTTCTATCAAGCTCGGCGTGAGGGTGGTTTGCAAGAAAGCGGACATTCGTGGTTATTTCTCTTGGGAAATGAGCTTTTGTCAACAATGACAAACAATTGTATATAAATGACACATTTACAAACAAAGTTAATGTATACTATATCGTCAAAACTGTTTGAAATAACATCGGAGTTATTAAAACAACATTAAAGTCCTTAAAAAAAGTAAAATAACTAACAAACATAACTCAACCATCTGGTTCTAGAAACAAAGAGACCCATGAAAATAGTTTTGGTTAAAATAAAAAACAAACTATTTATTCAAAGCAATTGGATTCTATTACAACACCGCCGAAAAGAATAAAATCAATATAGGATGATAGTTGAGTAGTAGGATGATAGGTAGTATAGTGAGTCGGTGGCTCAGTCGGTAGCGTCGCGGACTTCGGGCCCAAGGCAGCGATGTCGTGGGTTCGGATCCTGGTCACTGCCGATAACATTTTTATCAGTACAGTTCACCTTTGTACTGTACCGGCTCACTCCTTGCTTTGCTGTTAACGATCCACGCACGGGCGCTTAGTCTATGTGGACGGGCAAATGCAAGGTTAAAAGAGGCCGCCAACCTCTTTTTTAAAAAAAAAAAAAAAAAAAAAAAAGTTACAGTTGTATTAAATCAATTTTACTTTTATTACAATCACACCGAAATAAACTAAGCGTGATTTTTGACGCGCATTTGGGTGACACAGCTTTGACCATCCTGAACAGGTACGACCGGAAAAACCCGTGCCCTGTCAGAAACTGGGTAAGGTAATAGTCCACCTCACCATACCGTCGTTCAACGTATTCCTTGCTCGCTGCGGTCAACCCATGGTTGGACTTGCTGAGTCAGTCTCCTGGTCCAACGTCCCCGCGTCTCCTGTTCCCAGGTCCTGTTCCTTCTGCCAGAGCTGGTAGGTGTGGGTCGGCTTGTGGGTGGTTAGAACTACCGCATTTTCTTAAATTATAATTTTTTTAATCAATATAGACGCTATTCTGTTAACTTGAAAAAATAATTTATTCAGTTATAAATCAACGGCCAGCTTAATTTACAGTAAATCTACACTCTAGAGAATAAAATAACAAATCACTATTGTTAATTTTGCATCCCAGTACTCACTGGCTCAATAACGACCTTTTTATTTATGCATCCCTTAAACTACTATGATTTTCCTTTAAATTGCAAACATATGCCAAAACTAACTCATTAATAAAATAATAACCGTCCTGATAAGGTACAAAAATAACAACAATCACATTTTCCCTCAAGGAACACGAGTTAAACTACTTTAGTATTATAAAAGCAATATCAATGTATTGCGAATTGGTTTTCGCCTTTAATCAAATCCAATGCATATTTCATTTATGTGTTCAATTTGTATTTTATTTATTCATTTTAATTTGCATTATGTTTTAAAGTACATAATTTGAAGCAAAAAATGAATTAAATAGTTGTTGTATGAATAGCCTTTGTTTACCAAGAATAACTAGTAATATGGTTTAAATACAGTACCTGATTCTGGCAATCCAATTGTCGTATTCCTCAGCTAGTTTCATCCTGATATGAGGTCATCATCAGGTGTATACAAGGATGAGTATTACTTCACATGGAGGTCGCCAGGGTTAAAGGTTTTTGACACATAACGTATATACGTACACAAACACAGCGCTCACGGCACACAGATATGGCCGATAAAATAAACCTGTAAACACGGCGAGCGGACCTGTGTTAAAAATAGTGTTTAAACAGTGATATGCATGGATAATAATTGTATGGTGTTGTTTGGATTCATGTGTTAAAAGTTAAAACTATTCACTCCATACTATCATTATCATTATTCAGTATGCATGCTAGATGTCAAAGATTTAAAAAATTGAAATTAAGTAAGTTAATTTGAGTAAAATCTTAATATTCCTACTGCATAAACAGCCTAACAGTTTGACGGACATGGAAATTGATTTCCATTGTGGTCGAATATCCAATCCATTAACCTCTGTTGCGGTAAAAGCACACTTCAATATGCATTAGGCAACCTTTATGGTGCATTAGATTTCTGAAAGCGTTATGCAAAATACTTGTATGGTTTTTAATAACTCTTTTTTAAAACTCATTCAACTTCATTTCCAATATCCTTTTTTCATTGAGATACAAAAAAAAAATTTAGTACCAAGTTACACCAATTCTAAACATTTAATGGGGATAAATGACAAAACGAGCTTATACAGGGTGAATAAAAAGTCAAGACCCCCCCCCTCTAATATTTTTCCAAGTAAATATACAGAGATATCCTTTTGGTGGTCGAGCAATCTTAGCAGGAAGTTTCATTTTATCATTTTGAAATTTTTTAGTGTCCCCCAAAAGGGGGATTTGGGGGGCAACTCAAATATTTTAAATGTAAACCCCCTTCAAGTGACACCTTATTTTGAAGTGTTTACAAAAACTTAAAGAATGGCGAAAACTAGAGGTCGCTATCTCTTCTCTATCCAAAATGGTAGCCCGTCAAATGTTGTGGAAAATCAATGGTAAAATTGTTAATATTGGCTGCCATTTTGGATAGAGAAGAGATAGCGAGTTCTGGTTTTCACCATTCTTTTAGTTTTTTTAAACACTTCAAAATGAGGTGTCACTTGATAGGGGTTTTTATTGAAACATTTTTAGTTGTCACCCGAATACAAATATTACAGTAGGACATACTGTAAATATATACTGTATTATATAACAAGAGGGGACATTAAAGCCTCTTGTATAGTTCGTAGGTTAAGAAGTGATGTGCACAATAAAATTATTTCTGCTTTTTACAGTTTATAGTGTGCATTATTTAATATAATATAATCTTTTACTATGAGTGTCCCCCAATAAATATCTACCGATTGTACATGCTAACGGGGAACTAGTCTTTAGCTTTAACTTGCTAACACCCCTTTTGGGGGACACTCCAAAATGTTAAATGTAAACCCCCTTTAAGTGACACATCATTTTGAAGTGTTTACAAAAACTTAAAGAATGGTGGAAACCAGAGCTCGCTATCTCTTCTCTATCCAAAATGGTAGCCAAAATTAACAATTTTACCGTTTATTTTCCACAACATTTGACGGGCTACCATTTTGGATAGAGAAGAGATAGCGACCTCTAGTTTTCACCATTCTTTAAGTTTTTGTAAACACTTCAAAATGAGGTGTCACTTGAAGGGGGTTTACGTTTAAAATATTTGAGTTGCCCCCCAAATCCCCCCTTTTGGGGGGACACCCAAAAATTTCAAAATGATAAAATGAAACTTTCTGCTAAGATTGCTCAACTACCAAAAGGATATCTCTGTATATTTACTTGGAAAAATAATAGAGGGGGGGGGGTCTTGACTTTTTATTCACCCTGTATGTTTGTTTCCTTGTTTTCAATACTTCATTATCAATCATCTGGTCTGCATTGTTGCATAGTTATCTAAGAGATTTAGTCTTATAGGGAATTCATTATAAACTAGAATTGCTTTCATAGCAGTGAAAGCCAGTTGAGTGAAGCGAATAGCAATCACGTTTAATGGTTTTAATTAAGTAATAAATTAAAACAATGTTCATAGATATAATAAAACTATTTCATCAATTAAACTTCTCAGTTTGTCTCAGAATCATCAACATCTATAACAAGTTTCACAAAGTAAAGATGTGGACATTAATTACATAGGCAACTTATCCTTTAAATCGGTATTTTTTCTAAGTTTGCTTGGTAATGTCATCTGGTGAACTAACAGTTCTGGTTGAACCCCGAAATTTTCTCAATCTTAGCCAGATTTGGCAACTCAGGCAGAAATAATCCTGCATGGATCCATACGATTAGCAGATGTGATTTGGACTTGCCTACTTTGAGAGAATTTATCGAATATTTTTCAATATACCTTAGGCCTGTTTTCTTAAATTTTGTACAAATGAAACGAATAGTTTTCGAGCAACTGTTTTCGAAATACACTATACCGTACCTATTTGTGTTAGAGATTATTTAGGGGTTTGCGTTCGTTTAGGTCTCCATGAGGTATACAACCTTACCATAGAAAAGTATGTAAACAAGTTATATCTTGTTTTCTATCATATTATTACTTGATAGAATATTATAGTATATATGATTCATATACAGTATACTTAATTCCACAAAAGTTCAGTTCAATTTTGAACCCTTTGTTATGCGTCAAAAACTAAATAAGCTAAATTTCCCAAAGCTAAAATGTCTGAAGGTTCCCAGATCAATCGAGGAGATTTCATTGAAGTTAAATCCATACAGTTTTTGTAACTAAACAGATTACTGATTTTTTAAAGTCAATATATAAACGTTATAGTTATGAGGGAATGGTTGGTTAGTAACCTCTATCTTAGAATTTTTACTGTAAACATTTTAATCCCATAACATTTGTACACCAAAGACTACAATGGAAATGTGCATTGCATTATACATGGTGTTTCGTAAGTAAACAGCCAAACTCCAAAAGATAGTGATATGGGCCAAAATAAGAGAAAATAAATAATTACATTTCACCCAAAAACACTTCGTTAACCAAATACAGTATTTGCCTTTTTTAAATTTTTTTCGTTCTTTATAAAACTTAGTATGAATTTTAAGATAGAAGAAAGCTATGTTAGAAAGAATATTGAATTGGTCGAATTCCAGGCGGTCATTTTATTTTTTGTAAAAGCACAGACTAACATTTTTCATGTAAAAAAATTGTAGATATCTGTAACGAAGCATTTTTGGGGAAAATCCCCTATCTTTTTCTCTGAGATTGGCTGTTTACTTACGGGACACCCTGTATCATAATCAAGGGGGTTGCTTGTTACGGCTTGTTGTATTACTGTGAGACGTACACCACCATAAACTAGTTTCACAGTCCGACTTAGAAAACAAAGCTCCAATGAATTGTCCTTTGTAACACAAAAGCGAGCTCATGTGTAATGTATTGTCCCCTACTACACTCTGATCCACAATTTGTACGCTCCGTTGGCTGTCTTCAATGTAGTCTGAAATGCCTCAGAGACAATGATAAGTCCTGACAAACATGTGACATCAGATTTTACCTCACAGGCTATTTAAAAATAGTTTAAAATTATTAAAAAAGTAATTATAATCTTTGCACTATTTTAATGTAAGTGTTCATAGATAGTTAAACTGTTAAAATATGATACATAATATGAACACGAAAATTTTGGCCTAACACTAAAACATGTGTGTAATTGCTATTTACATTACAAGTGTAGTAAGAGCGTTTTTACATCACGCAGGTGAATGTTGTGCAACGAGTGGAAGCGAGTTGCATAATTCACCTAAGTGATGTAAACACGCTCTTGCGTAACGTGTAACGTACAAGATTGTACCTGACCCGACAATATACAGGGGGTACAATATTTTCCTTTGTCCATTTCACTCATCTTCTAACAGTAACGTTCTTTTACAAACAAAAGCTAGTGTAGGAAAGTACTTTAAAGCATAAGCGCACAGCTGATTTCTAGCGTCAATGTATAGAGGTATATTTTATTAAGTTGAGCACTCAATGTTATTTGAATGGATTTCATTACTTCACCGAGTGAAGTAAAGAAATTGTTTACATCACGCTTGGGATAGGGAAGTTTAACATGGCGGGTTGGGTAAAATCTTTAACTATTACGGTCCTTTTAAGTAAATTCACTACCATTTTTATTGCAATTCTGTTTATTCACTACCAGAGTTTTTTTCACAATCAGCAAGTTTGGTTGGTTAGGTTAGTTTGGAATAGTCTCATTTTATAATTGATATATTCATAGACTAGGCCAACTGTTAAAAATATCGGAGCTGCAATAAAAAAAAAGTAGTGGTAGCGAATGAACGAAAAAGAACCACTGTTACTTTTAGGTCCTAAATTAATTTTTAATACAATAAAGGAATATCGAATAATCGCACTAAAAAAAATTCTGAAAGTAATACACAACGATTTATAGTTTCATTTTCAGGTAAGATTTAGATATTCACATAATCAAACTTGAGTGTAAACATCAAACAATTCAAATTTTGTACAAATATGCGATTTTAAGACAACTCACTTTATATACTGCAGCTTTTTACGTTTTCCCAGTGATTTCGAACATTAGACTATTATTATCATATAATTTGAAGGGTTTTAAAGTAAGATCCGGTTTATAATAGCTTTTTTTTTGGGGGGGGGGGGGTTGAGCTGGTCTAGTGGTAGAGTGCGGGGCTTCGGAGTTCGACCCCGCCAATAACCAATGGATTTTGATTTTATGTATGTGATAATGCTGCGACCTTCTAGGACTAGCCTGAAGTATTGTGTAAAACAGTTCCGGTCTAGGACCTAACGTCCTGGGATGTGTAGGTAGGATTAAAAAAATAAAGGGAATCTCTAACTCTAAAGATAAACTCTACGATTTATAACCGTCGGTTGGCTGCTGAAATCCCCAAGCTAGGATTAAAGCCTCAGCAGCCTTTTATCTTAGGTAATTAAAGTGGAAATATTTTAGGGATACACTGTTCACTCTTTGAAGTAAGAGACACTTTCAGTGCGTTTTACAAGGAATAACCACTTAATTACCATTACAATTAGTACTTATTTATAATTTGCTGGTTAATCATTTATACAGCTAAAGTAAATGTAGTGAAACATTGATAAGGTGAAATGGGTTATACCTTTCAACATGATACAAGGTAAAAATGTGAAATACTTTACATATTCATATAGGCCACCTACTTATACTAACCTTATACTATTATATTACCTTAGTCAAAGCTTACACATAACTTTGTGTGAAGCGAGAATTCTCTCCTAACCTGAAAGACCTACCTACTGTTTTAGCCACTTTCCCCTGTAGCGAAGAAACTATAATATAGGTGGCGCGATAAGAGCTAGACCCGGAACCGATTTACTATTTACATTTTTAAGTCAGCATGGGCCATAAACCATAAAATTTGTTTATACATATATATAAAATGTCCATGAAAACAAAAACTTGAGCGAATTTAATCCAAATATGATAAAATTTTGCGTGAATGCGAAGGAAACTTCAATGTATTCAGGAACCAGCATGATCGGACAATGGGAATACCCCGTTCATTAGGGGTTTCAAATATTTAATTAACCTTTAAACAATAAACAGTCAAATTTTCATTACAACCATCCATCGTGTAGAGCTTGAAAACAAATAATTTCGTACATTAATGTTGTTGGTCAATATAGGACTACAGAGAAAATTAAAAACAACAAACTGTACATTTAAAATTCTCCATGTTTTTCTTATTGACAAAAAGTAAGCGGTTTTAGTTTGCTTTGTTAGTATATTTTGATCAAATTTTGCAAATAAGTTCATCTTACATTAGCCTATACGATTAACATTTTACAAAAAAAATACCTCTTTTATTCCTCATAGCAGAAAACAAAATTTTTAATATGATTAGTACTCGTTTGTACTCGTTTGTACTCGTTAAACTTGATTTAAATAGGCAATAATCTTACATATGTAAGGAAATATTTGAGTCAAAATCCAATCGGAACAATGATATTTCCCTTATTCTATTCTGTATGTTTACTTGGGGACTTTTTGAGGATTTACAGCTTAAGTCAGGATCCGAACCACAGGGTCAGGGTATTTTAGCTTGAATCCGTTGGTGATATCGGGACCTAAACCCAGAGAACTAGAACAGAAGTCACGCGTTCTAGACCCGAGACCTTTCCAACATGTCTATCAAATACCACCAAATAACATGTCCAATCTGCCCTTTACTTCGTGCAAATACCATATTGACGTTTACCAGTGTGGAGTATAACTAAGCCCTAACCAGATTCCCTTGCCTCAGATGTGGTATGTTCTCTATTGTGTTTTCATTACCACGTTAGCTCATATCAAGCCCTGTGACTAAACTAGAACGGCCGTATGTAGGCCTTCGTAGTACCAGGTAGTACAAATAATTTAATCCCTTCGTTTTGCGCACTTTTAAACCCAAATTATGAGGAATCTACTTATATGTGTCGGTTGATTTTTAAGGAGATTAATTTCTTTTCTTTACAGCAGCATTATAAAATCGTTTTCACATAATATCGTAGAAAAAGGATGAATGATCATGATCACTTACTCTCTTGTTCGTGGTAAAATGCAACAATAATGATGTATATTTTCAAACGAAGATATTTGTTTTACAGTTGTAATTCAAAAGATATAATCATATATCTTTTGAATAACAACTGTTTTGTTACTTTTAAGTGGACAAAATAAGATATCGTAGAATGATTTGTTTTGATTATAAATCCTGATAATTCTTAAAAACCCAGGTTTTGCCGTTGGAAATAAGAAATTTTCGAATCAACACAACCGGAAATGAGACAGCAGATGCTGTCGGAACTGCTGATGATACTTCCGGTGTGTTATCACATCTGATAACTCGTAGCAAGGAACATAATATTTTTTACCTTTTACTTAATTTATATTTTAGAAATAGTTTTAGTGTTATCCACGGATATTGGATCGGAAACAATATGGATCATAATAAAGGCTAAGTGATATAATCATATTGCTTCATCTATGCTATTACTCTAGACATTCGGGTCATTGACATCTATGTTTGTGATCCATACCGTTTCTGTTTTAACATCCATGGTTTTACCTACGCTATCATCACATTGTTTTTATACATTATGGTTTAAAAGTATCCTATATGTATACTAGTAAATTGACAAAATGTGCTTTGCTGTGAAGTTTTTCAATTTCACTATAAACAATGTCCTCTAAATAATTTTAGCAACTTACGTATTTTTATTTGCATACTAATGTAGCAGTACTAACTCTAAAACTTATTTCTAGAATTGATTTACATCTTACCTATTTTTACCTACTACAAAACACTGTAAGGTTGAAAATTCAAAATCTGTATTTTCATTTGAAAAATACAAATGATCACATAAACGTTTAGAAAAACATCATTGGTTTTTTAAGTGCTTTTCACAGAGATGAATCCTATATCAAGAGACCTACTGTATATTCATATACAGGAACCGCAATGCCTTAAGTGGCGTAGAATACATAATACACGACGTTTATTGTGGTAAACCATTCATGAATACATCCGCACCACCACAGTAATCACAAGATATTGCTTGCATACCGTATTGCTTCGAACAGAAATTGGTTATCGTTATAAGTTTCAGAGTAAAGAAATATTTTGAACATCAAAATTTAATTTACGAAATTTGTGGTCGATGCAACTGTTATTTAACTGATCAAAACGAATATTTAACCAAAACAAATTAATATGCACGGAAAGTGAGAATATACCCTAATAAGGACGGGATTATAATAACATAACATTTTTGATACTGAGGTTTATCGAACCAACAAATACAATAATTTGTAAATTTTGAGTTTAAGCAACGATGTGGACAGTACGATCAGTGAAGCGCGAAATAAATCGGCACTTGATTATCAATTCACTTGATTCATTTGATTCATAGTTCTAACAAGTTCATGAAAAATTACAACGTAAACTTAAAAACATATTGTTTTTAAAATTGATCACACACTACCCTGAAATTGTACAAACTTATATATACAACCTACAACTTGTACAACTTAGGGCGCGCTTTACCCCTGACGCACAACCGAATGCAACGGTTTGCAGGATTTCTGTTTTCACCTGCTACATTGAAGGTAGAATCAAAGTTAAGGTATCATATTAAAAAGGATGAAATTTTCTGTAGTTCTTTGTTTCTATATTTTAATTATTTTAAATACACACCTTATAAACTTGAGTTGTAGTACAAGAAAAAAGGGTCTTTTCAACTAGCCTTAACTTAAAAAAAAAACTTTTTTGAACATTTGAAAAACGCAGAACTATAGATTGGTCTTTGTACTACTATAAGCCGTTTGGAGTGCGTAGCTATCATTATTTGTTAATTCTAAAACAGTAATCTTGGAAACGTCTGCAAGCGCTTCTCGCAGCGCTGTCAAATGGTGAAATTTAGCTACTGAAGCCCGAGCTGAGATTTCCGAGCTGAGGTAAAGCGCACCCTTAATATATATGTTACACTCAATCTCCGAATTCGGACAATGTCCGAAATTTCTACCCACTCCGCGATGTGGATAGTGTGAAATACCCACGTCGCGGAGTGAGCATTTTATTCGGACATTGGCCGAAGTGAAATGCCCAGACCGCGTTGTGGGTAAATTGATTTACTCAAATGCCGAAGTCATAACGTTCTTCAGCGAGTGAGTAAATCCAAAATACCCACAACGCGATGTGAGCAAGATGTATTGCCCATGTCGCGTTGTGGGTAAATTGATTTACTCAAATGCCGAAATCATAACGTTCTTTCGGCGATCGAGCAAATCCAAAATGCCCACAACGCGATGTGAGCAAGAGGTATTGCCCACCTGCCCACGTCTGGTTGTGGGTATTTCTAGTTTGTGCAAACACCGAATTGACGTTCAGACATGTCACCCCCACCATTTGCACTATTTGCTATTAGGATTGACAAACCTGCACCTGCATTGTGTATTCTTTACTGTTGCTGTCCTGTAGTGATACGCTCGTGATCAAGTTAATATATGTTCAGTGATACTTGATACTTGTGTACTGCATCGTTGACCGACAATGTCGGATAGACTGCGTTATTATGTATACATTAAAAAAAACACTACTATTTACATACATATAAACTTAATCAGGCGGTGGCGATAAATAAAACGTGTTTTCCATTTTGAAGGAAGGGCTTTTATATAACTTTTAGGGGCTCTTCACTCAGCTCCTCCAGTGAGTATAGTGGCCTATCTAACAAGCTATTTCTGATGGCTGCTTTGAAAGAGGTGATGTTCATATCCCGCACCTTATCCGGCAAGGTATTAAAAAAGCCTTATGGCATAGCGGGGATAGCTCTTGAGGGTGCGGGTGAGACGACATCGCGGCATGTCAAGGTGTAGTGCTTGCCGGGTGTCATAGCGGTGATGAACTTCTCTTCGGTCAAACAGATGGACATTCTCTTTCAGCAGTATTAGGATGTTCAATACATATTGACTGAAAACTGTAAGAATGCCCAGATCTTTAAAAAGGGGCCTACAATGTTCGTTGTAGTCGGCTGACATTACGATTCTTACAGTTTTCTTTCTGGATCAATAATATGTCCTGTGCTGCCGGTGAATGGCCCCAAAGTACCAAGCCGTACATAAGATGGCTATGAAACAGAGCATGGTACACAGTTATCAAGAATTGCTTCGGGATGATATTTCCTTAGGAGGCAAATAACCCTAGATAGCCGTGCGCATACCCTATCAATATGTGAGCTCCAGCTTAGTTTGGGATCCAACCAGAAACCTAGAAGTTTAACCGCCTCACCTCTTTCGGTTAGTGGCTTCAGTGTGCAGAGCAAGGACTGAGTTTTTTCTGCATTTAATTTCAGGCGGTTTGCTGTAAACCAGTTCTTGGCCAGCTCCAAAAGATGGTCAGCTTCAATATGCAGTTGCTCAATGTCGCTTCCTCTAGATATCAGGGTGGCATCGTCAGCAAAAAGGAGGGTGGAGCCATTTAGCCTCAAGTCATTCACCACCACACTAAAAAGGAGAGGACCGAGCACCGAGTCCTGAGGCACTCCATGTGAGATACTCCTAACGCAGGAGAAGACCCATTTATCACAACTACTTGCCCGCGATTTGCCAGATAACAGGACAGGGACTTCAGCACAGTTCCGTCCACATCATACTTTGCTAGTTTGCCTATCAGTAGCTTATGGGACACTACATCAAACGCCTTGCTCAGATCGCAAAGTCTAAGGAGGATTGACTCATTATGTTCAATGGCGTCAGTAATTGTCTCAACAAGACTCAACAGTGCGGTGGTTGTAGATCTACCCCCTCTAAATCCATGTCGTGCACTCGAGAGAATGCTGTTTGTCTCAAGATAGGCCATGAGTTGTCTTTTCATGACCGTCTCCAGGACCTTAGAGAAGACTGGGAGTATGGAAATAGGACGAAAGTTTGATAATAGCGATGGGTCTCCCTTCTTAAAAATAGGTATGGTTTTTGCTACCTTCAGGGAATCAGGAAAAACCCCACACTTAAGACAAAGATTTACTAGCCGAGTCAGAGGCTTGAGTATAAACTCAATTGTGCTCTTTAAGATGGAGCAAGAGACACCGTTTACCTACATCTTGGCTGTTTGAATCCTTAAAACCCCTAACTATGCTAATAATCTGACTGTCACTCACCTCATTCCAGCGTGTAAGGGTGTATATTATTTTGATACCTCTTGTGAGATATTGTTTTGTGATGTTATATGAAATGAAGGAATTACTAAACACTAAACTGGAGGAGCTGATGTCAAAGAAGGATGACCTTTCAAGTCGCAATTTCTTGATTGAAGAACAAAGATATGAAGAAATCATTCAATTCAAGAAAGCGAAAGATAAGAGGAGAAATGGTCAGTCATTACCATCGAAAGATTATCGCTGAATCAACCGCTTCGATGTCATAAACATTGGTGACAAAGAAACGTCAATTGAAAAAACAACTAGTGAAATAACAGATATAAAATATTTTTATCGCATTTCGCATTGATCAAATGTATGACACAATTCATTCAACTCACTTACGAGTCGGTCATAAGAAAGAGATTGCTATGGAAGTAGAGCTTAAATAGAAATTTTGCAACATTACCAGAGAGGTGATGAAAATATACTTGGATATGTGCGAACCTTGCATACTGAAGATGTATGTGTAGGCCTAATGGGCCTTTTTATATTTGTTCCTATTCGGTAATTTAATGTTTTCTTGTGTTTTCTAAAATGCTATTTATACATTAAATAATTATAATCACAAACATAAATTTTATTTATTTTACCTAGTGATTGTGGATTTCATGTAGATTTTTGGGTATAAGGCAGTTTACACAGGCTATTTGGCGTTTACATTCCGACGTGGGCAATCACTTTTGCTCACATCGCATTGTGGGTATTTTCGATTTACTCAATGACCGAAGAAGATTTTGACTTCGGCGTTTGAGAAAATCAGTTTACCCACAACGCGGTCTGGGCATTTCACTTCGGCCAATGTCTGAAATAAAATGCTCACTCCGCGACGTGGATATTTCGCACTATCCACATCGCGGAGTGGGTAGAAATTTCGGACATTGTCCGAATTCGTGGATTGAGTGTAACATATACATAAAATCAATCCATAAAAATATAAATATTTTATTATTTTATTAGTTAGATAATTTATTTTTTCAATGAATGAATTATTAAGTATATACTTCAAAATCTCCTGATAACATATTGCGTTATCTTAAACGAAAACAGGTTGCGGCGGTATCAAATTAACGTCAAGCGTAAATGATGACAAATTAGCAATAATGACACCAATCTCCTCTGATCTGCGTCAGTAACCAACCAATCGCAATATTCCACTTTGCTGATCTGTCACAACAACATTTATTTGACTTCATGAGTAATTAATAAAATCGTTATCTTTGCGTGTCACAAAATTTCAGGACTGGAGATGATAAGGATCGTCTTGCTGTTTTGTCTGGTTAGTATTTGTTAAATATTTTAAGTAGTTCATTTCTTGAGATGATGACATAAAACCATCTTCCATAATATTGAAAGATATAATATTCTTCTCTTACTGTTAAACTATAGACCTTTTAAGAACTTGTGTTTATTTTAAATTTTACTTTGCTGTTTTTTTATATATTTTATATTATATTTAGAGCTACGGGTTTCAAGAGATTTAACAAATATTAATTTGCAAGACAAATTTCCGATTTTCATGTAATTACGGTTTTACATTTTTTCACAAAGGCAAAGGCCACAGTCAATGGATTAGCCCAATTGGATTAGTGAATCCATAAAACTAATTTAAAATATACACTATAACTAAATTATATTTTTAATCAAAAAGATTTCTTTTTTCAAAAACTTTATGTAGATTCGCTGTAGTTGTTTAGTTTGCCTTAATAGTTTTTTTTTATATTAGGCTAAATTGTTGTTGTATAATGTAGAATCTAATCTTCAGTGTTGTTACCTCCAATCCTATGTGGTTCTGCTTATACATTCATTTTACTCCCAAATGTCAAATTCATATACAGTAGTACTCTTCTAATTTCAAACAACTGTAGTTATATATTGAATGAGCACAAAATACATTGAGTTTTTAGTCGTCTGCTTTTTTGATTTGTTCGCTCGAAAATGTTCATTTGTAATGCAAGAAATATATATCCCTGTTTGTCCAATATAAAAAAAATATATTTACAGCCAATATAGTTGGCTAAGGGTCCCGTTATCGTGAACTAAAATATAATGTAAGTGGACTAAAATACTATTACTACTATTACTATAAAATATATTTACTTACATACAGTAGAACATAAATAAGTGTAAATGCAAATTCATCGGTATTCATTGACCACCAAAAATATATCCCTTTGAAACAATAGTTGATAACAACCGTCTGTTTGGTTGACACAATTTTTGCCTTCTAAAATGAATTTCAACTTTAAAATTCACACAAAAACAGTCTGGCACTATAACATAATCATATTTTGTGTAAAAGTATTAAAAAAAGTTTAGCACTAAAAGAAATGAAAATTTTTTATACAACAAATAAAAGAATAATAAAACCCAATTAGAGTACTCAATAGACAACAAAACATAATACAGAATTAAGGATATCAGATAAAAGTAGACGAGTTTCAAGGTTTTTTATTAGTTTTATTTAGGCCTACCTAAAATGTATAAGTTAAACATAGTTATAAGTTCCCATCTATACTTCCAAGCTTCCCTGGAAGCTACGTTTATTCGAACGAGCTCGTTAACCAGCATGATCAGACTATGGGAACGGAGGTTTATGGAAGATTTAGTGGGGTAAAAATAGTCTTTCCCCGTTTTGCAATTTCTTCTAACCCATCTTGTAGAGCTTAAAATAAAAAGCATCCGGAAGCGTTGTTTAGTTGTTGTATATCTATCAGTTCCGGAGGAAATAAAAAACACTGAAAATTCAAAATTCACGTGTTATTTTTATAGAGAACTAGCAAACCCCCCGTGGCTTCGTTCACGATATTTTAAATTAAAAAGTTAAATGTTTAATCTGATAGGCCAACAAAATAATTAGATAAAAAATATTAGCCCTAAATCCATATATAAATAGTCACTTAATTTAGTTAAGCATTTGTGACTAATAATGATGTGGAAACTAAGGGAAATTTTTTTCTTTTAATACATTAACTGCCCTTCACCAAGAGCTTCAAACCACTCAATCTGAAACCACCTACAAAATTCCTTTTTTTGGCCACGATTCTATCCCCAGTGTAATTTTCAGTCAGTTCTCCTATAACTTTATTTTATTTAAAGTATTATGTATCTTAAAATAACATTAACTAATATTGCACGATTTTTTATTGAACTCCCTAATCAAAACCCTAAAAGTCCCTAAAAAGTTACAGGTCTACAGTATATACGATAGTAGGATCGGCGGGGATATGGAACCAAGATGGCGGCCGTAATCTAACCACAGCTGTTTATCTCAGCTGACGTCAGTAGGTGTTTATATTAAATAAATTATTAAATTATGGATAAAAAGTGTAGGTTTGACCGGGGATGTTTTCAACAACCGTTTTTATGTTTGTGAATGTACACACATAAAATTGGCTTTTCTAAAGTCTACAGTAAAAGGCATGATCTAAACTTAATAATCATAAATACAACTATCCACTAAAAAGAAAACCCATGAAAACCCATTTGTAATTTACTTAAACCACGAATAATTTACTAATCCACCAAATACTTGATCTCCGATTTTACAACGACTTAGTGAGTGGTAACTTATTTCACTTTTATAGAAGACTAGCTGTACCCGCGGGCTTTGCCCCGTTTAACTTCATAAGTGAGCTCGTTCGCATGGTTCAATCACGTCCTGGTTATATATATATATAGATAAATCAATTAATTGTTGTAGTTTGCTTGTTTATGGAAATAGGTTTTTTAATTTGGCAAATTTGTTTATTTCATACTATGCTACCCTTCCACGTAGCAGCAAACCTAATTACTTACTGTATTCAAATTAATGTTAGTAATAAAAGAAAATAGGTCTTAATGTTTTAGGAGAACGTTTTTTGTGAAAATTGCACCAGGTTAACGGATGTATCGCTTAGAGTGTGTGTGAGTTTGGTCCCATTTTGATGAAATTCTGCATTAATGTATAGGATTGGATGGACGTGAATGATTTCGCGTCCAGCAAGATCGGGTGTTATAACCAGGGTCAGAGTGGGACCTGGGTGTTATAAAGCTTTGAAATTGTCCCCCCTCGAATACCTAATTGCTATTAAAACCATATAGTAAACGTTGCATACCATTTAAGGGTACGGAGAAAATTAAAATAATAGGCCTACCCCAACCGCAGCAAAACTCCAGACTATGCGAATTTCCATTTGCAAGATTGAAATTTCACTAAAATATTCCCTTAAGATAGTTAGATTTACTATCCAATTGAATACAAATTTTATTAATTGATTAGGTTTGCTTCTACAAATAATTGGGGTTAATTTTTAGGGGTTATTCCAAAATTACTTTTTGGACTTATAATTCTCTCGATTTCGAAGGAAAACCTAAAAAAAAGACATTTTAAAACGTTTACATTCCTCTAGGAAAAATTAAAGTGGTGGATTTTTAAAAGAATAACTATAATCTACTAATGACGACCTTTCGCCCCTCCCTCAAGTTTTGAATTCCCCCATATGGGGATTATGTTATTTTTATGGGCATAAGCTCTAAAGTGGCTTATTTAATATGCTGATCTGAACCATTTAAAAATGTGCTAGCGACTTGAAATTTGCCAAGGATGTAATAAATAATCTATCAAGCTACCAACCTGAAACGGTTTTAAACCTGGGGGTGAGCCAAAGGCGAGTATAGTATATCCCTGTACAAGCAAACTAGATTTTGGACTTTCTCTGTAACCATTAGCCTTACAACAACGCTCCAATAAACTATAATGTTTTTTGAGCTCGAAAAATAATTTGGAAGGAAAAAGTAAAATTTTATGTTTAGCGGATTGAAAATGGTAAAATTAATTTTAACCACATAAATCCCTCTCCACATAAAAATCTGCTTGTATAGTTAGATAATGCTGGAATAGCGAACTCGCTTAAATAGATAGGTTTACACGTTTCAAACATATTTTATCAAAATCGGATCATTTTTACTCGAGCTGTCATGCTAACATGATAATAAATTATATAATGGGTATTTTCGGTCTTTGGGGACAAAAAAACGAACAAGTAAATCGGTCCTGGGTTTAGGTCTTACCACGAGACCTTAGTAATAGTTTATTCTCTATGTTATTGCTATGGAGAAAAGTAAACTGTTATATTTTGCTTGTTTATGGTTATAATTTAATCAAATTTGGCAAATTAATATACCTAATGTTTGTTTGAATAAAGAATAAATCTGGCGTATTTGAGCAAAAATGTTACTTAAAATCAAATCAGACTGATTAAAATTCACCTAGTCGGTAAGTATTTAAATTGATCTCTAATACATAATATGGGGAATCACTGTACCAACCCCTAGCAATATTATTACTTGATCATAGTCATTTTTATTTACCTCAAACATTTTACGACGCTATAAGTTTTCTTGAAGATAATAAGTGACAACTGTCAAAAGTTTTATGTATACAGTAACAAATATTTATGTAGTACACCCACACACATGTAGAAAAACATAATTATATAGTTATAGTTGTAGAATAACTAAGTTGTATGGTTTATTTTACTACAGGCACTCCAGAGCTTAGGCAAAGTTGATGCTTGGGGAAAGATTAAAGGCAATGGTATGTACGTACCTATAAGCTTGTAATTATTAAATGTATACACCCATTTTTGATCATGTTGACGAATATTGTAATGATAGAGATAGCATTGATCTACAGTTTTGTTTTATGTTGATAACTGTATAAATAGTTGAATTGAAAAAAAGCTTCATATACACAAATAAGCTGTTATCATACCACCACGGGTTTTATGACCGTCCTTTAAAATACCAAAAATGCCACCATCATGAAAGTGGGTTATAAGTGTCAGTATCGCAGAGTTCAGAGTTGCAATTGCAAAGCACCTAAATTGCCTTTTGGTCGGGTTCCGCCGGGTAGCGAGGGAGTTTTGGAAATATTTCATCATACAGTTTCCCACTTTGAGATATTGTGAAAGATTCAGGTTAATGCGAGCAACAAAGTGTAGTTTTTAGGACAGGATCCCATGTAAGCCTAGAGAATATTTCACATTTGTGTCATAGTCGAATCCGTATTGTTGTTTAAATCATACCAATAACTTGTCCGTACCTCATGACGGAGTAAAATGATCCATTTAACATATTCTATTATCACTTATCATATATACGAGACATGTCTCGTGGGAAACCCTATATATATATAAAGTTAATTCTGCGTAGTTAGTGAATCGTTGATTTAAGTATAGGTCCTTACTTCAGGAATAGATGCGGGTCTACATTTTAGATAATTAACCTTTTCAAAATATAATGTTATTTACGTTTTTACATGTTTACATTACCTATTTGAACGCTGTGATCGAAATAATAATATGGCCGTAAACAATTTTTGTTTTGATGGCCTTGTTTTTACACAGACATAGTTTTCACTGAGAAAGTGCATCCTTGACAAAGCTACAAAAACTGAACTATACAAAAAAAAAACAGGGCCTGGCACGTGAAATCCCTCCTTCGTTAGCGTCTGTCCATATGCCTTATTTAAAGTCATGACAAAGGTAACTTTAAGGGAAATTCCCAGTTTGAAGGATTACGGACTATTGCGTAGTACAGTATGATAGTTTTACCGGAGCCAGCCAACTTCACATTGATGGCCGGCGGCACACCACAGCACGGCACGGCAAGGCGAGGCGAGACGTCTTTGCCTTGCCTTGCCGTGCCCGATGGAGATTTGAGATGCATACGGCACGGCACGGCAAGGCCACTTGAGCACCCACATGTCGATCTCATGGTTTCAGTAAAGTGAGATACTGTGTGTTGTGAGGTTGTTTGTACATTTTGTGACACTTTGTACTACACATTTTGTGAGAATGGATGCAGAAGGCGAAGAAGAGGCTGCTGCCATAGATGCTATACCTAAAATTACCAATAGCTGGTATAAGGTTATTGCTGGTACCTATAGCTGGTACCTAATGCATGTAATGGATGATCTCCCTAACAGAGAATCGTGGGTGCATCCCATCAACCAAAAAAGGAACTTGAACTTGAAACCATTCTTTGCAGAACTAAGAGCAGATCCGGAAAAATTTCATAATTACTAATAGTTGGAAGTGCACGCTGATTTTGACAGGGGCTGTCACTGCGCTGAACGTGGTGTCGATCCTCGCGCATGCGCACATCGTTTTGCCTCAAGCCTTTTGCCCGAAAGACGAAAATTGAAAAGGCAGTACAAAGCGCCGTGAGGCGCTGTTTTGCATTGCTTTGCCGTGTCCGATGATGTGTGGGGCAAATGCCGTGCCCCCATTTGAAATAATAGAAACCTAGTCGCATAAGGCGCCTTAAGGCAAAACATCGCGCCGTGCCGTGCCATGCCTCATCTGGTGTGCGCCCGGCCAGTGTATGTGCCCAAGTGAGGATACGACAAATACAACCAATCCTGGACCATGCTTAGGTGTCTCATGAACATGATAACATGGGTCAAGAAATTACCCATAGTCGAAATAATTAAATCACTTACTTAACAGCTGCTTATTTGCATTAGCAGAGAGGTCGTTTTGAGAGGTTATCTTTACATAACAATTATTTCATTTTCTAGCTTTGTTTTTTTTTATTAATGATGCAATATGACGAAAAATATAGTTCACCACACAAGCAAAAAGTGACTTTTAACCCTTGCTCATTTTCAAACCTCGGCTTCGCTTCAATCGTAAATCTTAACCTCGGGTAAAAAAGAGTCACTTTTTATGTAAAAAAAAAATATTGTAACACTATTTTTAATAAATACTAACATGTTTATGTTAGACATGTTTATGGGTGTAACATATTTATGTGATGCTAACCAGTGGTTTGGTTGCATCTAAGCTGAAGTTGTATTTGTATAACAATTCGGTTTCAACTTTGCCACAAGTGAAAACGAATATTCTCTAGCCTTATATGGAAAACCATCCTGAAAAATACAGTTTTTCCTTGCTCTAAACCTTGGATCTTGACTCTTCCACCCTCTAGCAACAAAACTGAAGGAAGAAATATTTCCAAAATTCACTCGCTAACTGTCAGAACTACATTGGAAATTTAGGTGTTTTACAACCCTGCAAAACTGACCTCTATAATCCGCTGTAATGATGGTAGTGGTTTAGGTATCTTGAGACGGTAATAAAACTCGTGGCTGTTAAATATTTCCTTAAAATCTTATAACTTTATTTCATCCCTATTCATCTTGTTTCATTAAAATAATGATAATGCAGTTCTAAGTAAACTCATATTATTCAAGTGAATTTTTCTTTCTTCACTTTTTAAATATACAGGGTGGTCATAAATTATTGGACACATTTTAAGATTATTGAATCAAATAACCAAGAAACTTAGAAACATGGGAATTGTTTCATTGAATAGCAAATTTAAAACAGTTTTATACAGCAATAATTATATAAATGTCAGTAATTGTAAAAAGTGGTTATAAAAAATGTGCAAAAATCACTCAAACAGTGTAAGTTGTTTTTGTTATGACTTGTGTTGTGGCCTAGTCAGCATAGATAGCATGGCATAGTTAGTATAGCAAAACCAACAATGGACCTTTCTACACCAGCTGTGTCCGTATATAGTTTTTTAATTTCTGAATTCCTGGTACCCAATATTTTAAATTTATTGCATTTGCAATCTTTGACTAGTTTGATCCATATCCATAGGCTACTTCTTTCATATTGATGTTGAAATGTAGCACACTGTTAATCTATATAAAACGCCAAAAGTACCCATGAACTTTTGAGAAAACTACAAGTCACACCCCCATAAACCATATATTTAAAATGTTCGTCATGACGAGAAACCTAGCGCAAAACCATCCATTATTTCATACATTGCCTTTTAAGGTCGTAATTCCTTTCTAAAGGGAACTTTCCTTATACCTAATGATACCTCAGCTGTACTTGTTTGTTATTCTTTCAATTTATTGCCTTATTAAAATCAAGTGTGACTATTTGTTTCTTTTACTGTATTTTGTTTATTTCAGGTTAACTTAACCAATCAATAGTTTTATTAATACTTATGATATGATGTCAAACGGGGTGAAGCCCGTGAGTAACAGCTAGTTTAAATAAAATCCATTACAAAGAGTTTAATTGAAATACTGTACCTCAAACACCGCAAATACAGTACAGCCTTAACAAAAACTACGGCTTACAGTCCTGTGCAAAATAAATTTATTGCAATTAGTTTATTTGTTTGCTAGCTTTGTGAAATGATTTTTACGTCAATCGTAAGGGCTGATAATATTCTCCGTAAAACGACAGTAAAAAGACATCATAGTTTATGATTTTTTTTCAATAATTTATACCCCCAGTAATGTATATTATTTTTAGTAACATAGTCGAAATTAAAGACCCCTGTGTTGTAGTAAATTGTTGCTTTCCTCAATAATAACACAAGCATAGACTTGATACGAGTACATTAACAAAAGTTAAGGGTAGTAGGCTAACAGTTGAGTTTTAACTAAAGAGAATCGTATAAAAATAGGTCTTGACCCATATATATATATGTTAAATAATATATAATATGTTAATATATTTTCGACAGTCATTGAGGATGCTAAGACCGGTAAAGGCTACCAGGTCTTCATTCCATGGGTGGACAGCTCTCCCAAAGCCAAAGCGGACCCTGTCTCCATAGAGGTAGAATCATTCGAGTTTAAAGTGGAATGCAAAGAGTTTGAAAACGAAAGTCCGAGAGCATACGTCTACAACCCTGGTGGCATCCTATTAGACATTCTGGTCTTAGCCCCTATCAAGGAAGCCTGCGCTAAGATCACTAGCTACATCAGCCCATTGAAGCCTGGAAAAATTGATGAGAATGGAAAAGGGGCGGAAAAAGTGTTGACTTATCCATCGGAAGTGATTTACCTCATGGCAGGGAAAAACCCAAGGTGTGTCAAGAGGTCATACACGATATGGGAATATACCTTCATGGCATATCTGGATCTTGACGATTACCCGAAAACAGAATGTCCGGATTCTTTAAAGAGTGTAAGTTTTTATATGATAGTGTACTATGGTTAGAAGAGACATCAAAAATAGATTTAATAGTTCAATCATGTTCTAATGTTGTGCAAGAGGTTTTGTAAATTTCACTTCATTTTAACAGGTTATGTTTAAAAAAGTTACATAAACACGGGTGGGGCTAAGCGATACACATGGCGATACGTTGTTAAAGTAACTTCTGTTTATGTTAAATTCACCCTGATAGCTTTTAAACGTTCTATTTAATGTACTTATCACTTTCACTTGCCTTAAATGAAAATTAAATGAAAATCCTTCTTTTGAAGCGAACTTCACACTCGATTGAACACGTTAAACACTGGATGATAACGATTACTACACTGTTATTATTTACTTCCCTGAAATACTTTTATTGATTACTTATCAAAGTCATTATAACAAGCCGTTCTTGCTAAGTTCCGAATTGAATAGATTTCTCTCATTAGATCTAATAAAAGAGATATTTCATGAATCCAACAACTCTGGTGTTATATACCGTCAAATGTCCATTTGAGTAGTCGTAGTTTTTACTTCATGATTTCATATACAAAGGGCCATGAATATCTTTTGACTAGTCACTCCCGCCGCGATGCTCACCAAGGGATACGTCCCATTGTGAGGATTTTAAAATAATTATTGATTGGTCTCCATGACGTCAATGAGAAAACTCAAAATGTTTGCAGTTGCATTTAAACAATTTTGAAAAACTGGTTTGAGGCCATATAGCTCTGGAATCCTAATATATAGCAGATTTTTAAAGACTATAATTGAACTTGAAGCTCAGCTATATAGCCATGAATAGCTCTTCATAGTGTAAACCGGGCTTTACGTGCAGTTTTGGATGGATCAGAGTTATGGCTACCAAAAACTCTTATTTTTTTATGTCGCACTCGTGGGTGAACTAAATTTCTACGCACCACCCACCCCTACCTTCACTCTCACCCTCCCTTACCTTCTACCTTTCACTCACTCATTATATGATTTAACACTTAAATACTATATTAACTTTGTGTTTTCAATGGCACAACTCTAAATATTTGAAAATAAACGCATTTAAACACTAAACAGATTGTACAGTACTTTCAATTCAATACTAACTGCTATACCCACAATTTGCAATTAGAATAATGATATTCTTTTAGTAGATCTGCCGCATAAAATGGTTACACATCTATTAATTATTTTAGAAACAAAATGTAATTTGACTAGGAGTGAGACAGTAACTACGCTATATTACGCTTTGCTAAAATTAAACAAACGTAGTCTACAGGTGTTTGTGTTAGCTTACACCTATACACATTTTAAGATATTCTAAAATTTTAATAATTATATATATATATATATATATATATATATATATGTATATATAAAATATATATACTTATATCAGTATATCCATATAAATATATTTGAAAAGTAAATGGCTTTAAATAATGTATATTATTAGAAAAGTATCTTTTTCTTAAAACCATTATAATTTGAAGCTTAATTATTCTAAATTATCAAAGCACAATTTGGCATGTCGCTCTTTTTTAGATGGTCGACGGTGGTGCAAAGTCTGGTGGAGTGGGTGAGTTGATATCAAAATAGACTAATTAGTAAAGTGATTGACTTGGCTTAATCATTAACAATACAATTAATAGATTATTTTTGTAATTTGTTAACCGGTAGAGTATTAGTGAATTTCATAGTAGGTTTTACTGGAGCTATTGCCATATGTTTCATAGCAAGACCTATCTATGCCCTGCATAGCTTTACCTTTTTGTTTTATCGTCCCCAAGGGCCAAAAAACAATCAGTTTAAATTCATATACATATAATTTTTTTCTAATTATGATTTCATTACAAGAGATTTAAATTTATGTATTATAACAAAGGTTTGCATTTGAAAACTGTAAGATTTAAACTAGGGAACCTCTTTACTACATTTTGTATTCGAAAAATATGTAAAACATTTTAAAGTTTACCTTGTGTTTTGTTTGATGGAGGAGTATTTTCCTTTCATCATTGTGGGAATAATTGTTTGTCTGAAATTAGTAATGAAAACCTTACTATCAACTAAACCAACACGATCGGACTGTGGGAATTAAATTTCTATGGGGTTAACATTTTTGTCCCTTTAAATATAGAATTAGGCAGTTTCTTTCCTAATTATTTTGTAAAGCTAAAATAAACACAAATAATTTAGTACTTAGAATCGTCAATATGCGTCAAATGGTTACGTTGAAATTTAAAAAACAACAAACTTAAAATTCCCCAGAATATTTTGAGAATAAGTATACTATTGTTACTTACTTGTTCATTGATATATTTTGATCAAATTTGTTTAATTTACTCAGTTCAACTCAAACTATTAACATTATGAAAACGCACCTAACGACATTGTGTCATAGCAGTAATCTGTCACATGTTCATTTGAAGCAATCGAAACTCTGTTGGTACAGTAACCACACTGTCAATTATATCATTGACTATTATATTTACCTGAAAAAATGAGGAGTTAAAAGGCCTGATGTTGTTCAAATTTTCATTTTTCCCCTTAACTGTGAATAGTTTAATAATTCAAAAAGTTTTTAATTAAAACCTTAATAAATAAATCTCAGGATTACTCAATTCCATTAAACTCTTAAAATGAAGAAAAACTAGTTTTAAAGCTCAAGATAATGTAAATATTTAATTTCAACCAAATCAGTAAATTTTTGTTGCTCTTTTTTCTTTGAATTGCAACTTAAATGTTAACAGCAGTTAAATTATCCAGCTGATATGCTATAGCTTTTTTGTTCGTAAACAAAAAATGCAACCTAAGAACTGTAAAAGCCACTGGGGCAGAGCCCAATAGTTTTTTAAACATGATAGACCTTATACGACATCTACTAAATGAGATCTTTCAAATGAGCCGTTACAATAAAATCGATTGAGAAACCACGGAGTTCTAAAAAAAATCGCGCTTGATTTTTTAAATGTAGGTACAGGATGTTTCGAAACTCTCTCCCGAAACTCCGTGGTCATGTTCCTTAGGTAAACAAAATATATCATTTTAACATATGCCCTATCTCGTTTCGTTAATTGGTGTGTATGTATTTTTTACATTACTTCCCATAATTTTGGAACCACTTCATATAACATATTACCACTTAACATGGAAACATAACATAGAACCACATATAACATGGAACCACTTAATAATAGCATATAATGTAACTATATTTTCATGAACAGTGTTTTTGACCTCAAAATTACATTGAAACTAAAAATGGAATCGGCCTCGGGTCTAGTTCTTTCCGTGATTCCTATCATACAACCTACGGTTATAGCTTCTTCCGTATAGTGGAAAAGCAAACTGTTGTACAAGCAAACCGGTTGCTTATACAGGGTGTTTTTTTTTTAAAACTTGCATCTTTATTTATGTAAAAACCGCAATAGATAGAAATATGCAGTTTGCGGGAATCATCTATTGACGTAGGGGGCCCAATTGTTTTGAATTCTACGTTACATTTACATTCCCCCCCTGCCCCCAACTTAATTTTTTTAAATAGCAAGGTACCCCTTGTGACATATCAAATGAAAGAGCATGACAAAAGAAAATTTTTGGTGAAAAAATAATTAAAATCGGCTCATGAATTTGTGAGATAATCCCTCCCCTTTTCCCCTACCCATAACTTGTTTTTTAATAGCAAGGTACCTGCCCTTGTGACATATCAAATGAAAAATAAATTTCACCAAACATTTTCTTTTTTCATGCTCTTTCATTTGATATGTCACAAGGGGTACCTTGCTATTAAAAAAAAATAAATTCCGGGGAGGGGGAGGGGGAAATATCTCGCAAACTTATGAACCGATTTTAAATTTTTTTTCATCAAACATTTTCTTTTTTCATGCTCTTTCATTTGATATGTCACAAGGGGTACCTTGCTATTTAAAAACACTAAGTTGGGGGCAGGGGGGGAAAGGGGGGGAATGTGAATGTAACGTAGAATTCAAAACAATTGGGCCCCCTACGTCAATAGATGATTACCGCAAACTGCATATTTCTATCTATTGCGGTTTTTACATAAATAAAGATGCAAGTTTTTAAAAAAACACCCTGTATATACAGGGTGGCCCAAAAATAACAGACATACGAGTATTTTAACATTTATTTTTATTTACGAAATTTGAACTACATGGTAACAATAAAACTAACGTTTTTGGTGATATTCAATAAATAATGTCAATATGGCCGCCGTATAAGGCTCTGCTGACATTAAATCAAAATCAAGTACATCGCACACCTGGATTTCTCTGAGGGTGGAATTAACATTGAATGGGTAAAGCCAGCAGAGCCATAAACGGTGGCCATGTTGAAATTTATTGAATATCACCAACAACTTTTTGACTTTTTTATCTATGCATGTTTTAATGTTACTATGTAGTTAAAATTTCGTAAATAAAAATAAATGTCAAAATGGGTCAGTTGTTTTTGGACTACCCTGTATATATTTAACAAATTGATCAAGTTTATTTACTTTAATCTAAGGTATCAACGTCTTACAGTTCTTCAGGTATAACCTCGAAGAAGAAAACTTAAGTAGTTGTAAACATTTTATGTTATTTAAATATGAAATAAATCTGACAATTATAGGACATTTTTTCCCAATATATGTTTTCCATTAGATAATAAACACATATGAGATACATATAATTATATTTATAAATATTTCTTTTACCAGTGAATCTCCTATCACCGGGACAGTATTCGAGGATGGACTACACATACAACCTAGACAAAAAGGACGAAGACCCTAAAACCAACATTATTGAAGATTTCGCTGGAAAATGGTTTAAGTTCATGTGCATTGAAGACACTTTGAAGGATGGAAGTAAACTAGCTACTAGTGTATTGATTCATGAGGAATACAGCGATATTGTGCTAGACAAATACGTGCTCGAAACTTGTGAATTCAAAGGCATAAACGTAAATCGACGGATCACATTTTTTGGCAACGATCGTTTCAAAATTGTATTTAGAAAAGTCGATGGAAACTGCTATGAAATAGATATCAATAAGTTGGAAAAGAACGCCCATATGATTTACTACGACCGCACACAGATGGAAAAACGAGAAGCGGTGAGAGTAAGATGCCCCAACAAATGGACAGGAGACATAGGTTTGAACAGGAACATTCCATTGTACTTGAGGCCTTTTGTGAAACCAAAGAAATACGAAGGTAAACCACCAATGTTTCTGTAGTGTCATTTAGTGCATTGATTAAACGGATGAAATATAACACACACTTTGCTTAATTTTCCACAAACACTGGTTTGATTTTTTTATAATTTACAGACCTTTTCAGTATATTTAATTCTTTACTAAAGTGTTGTAAATAGTAGATAAAACAGCAATTTTGAAGAGAGTAGCAGGCTATATCTACACAAAGATTGGTACACCCCCGTATAGCTTTAACAGAAGCATTTCTAGCCCAGAAACAATTTCAGGGCTGGCTAGAAACAATGAATTCAGATGCAGCATTGTTTTGTCTAACAATAAAAAAAAAAACAACACAAAAAATGAATGCGGTACTCAGCAATTTTATAAAAACTATTTAATATGGGGTGTCATGATTCCCATTAGAAAACTCAAGGAGAGGGTTTATTGCAGGATTTACACGTTTAAGTCACGTGTGTCACGGAGCTTAAAAATATCCATTGTATGCATGTCGTTGCAATTTCCATTTAATTTAATGCATATCGTTTAGGCCTATAGAGGTAAAGATTTGCAAAGTTCTACAAATATTCTTTTTTTTAAGCTTTCAACTTTCTTTTT
The DNA here is from genome assembly GCF_028750875.1 of Macrosteles quadrilineatus. Classification (NCBI taxonomy): domain Eukaryota; kingdom Metazoa; phylum Arthropoda; class Insecta; order Hemiptera; family Cicadellidae; genus Macrosteles; species Macrosteles quadrilineatus. Next base: position 102,186,388 of record NW_026542602.1, on the reverse strand, counting down.
GACAATTTAATCTGTTTTGATATACTTACTATTTGATGTTTTTTACATGGCTTTGGTCCGGGAAATAGCTGTTTGCAACTACCAAATCAAATGGGATTTCAATATCCCTACTGCAATGCATTTGACCTAAAACCAGTTTTTAAAACTAGCCTTTTGAAATTTAATTTTATGCCACACTACACTGTTTTGACGAACTTCCCACGCAAAGATTTAGTCCAGAAAACAGCTGTTTGCCGTCAGCTTACTCAAATGGGGTTTCATCACGTACCACTGTACTGTAATAAGTTTTACCGGACAGCAACCTGCTGATTATATACTGTATTGGGCAATGAGTTTATTTTTATTTTATTTATTTATTTTTTTTAAGGGAGAAATGCTTTTACGCACACAGGCAGCCAGCCTGTAGTGTGAGACTCCTGAAATTATCAGACTACTCACTAAAAACCCCCTCTACTCTGTTGGACACAGACCTGGAATTGTTTGTCGCATTACTTCAAGTCAGGGCAACATGTGACCTATAGTAACCGTTTCTGGCATTTATATACTTTATGACCTACACCGCATCCCGGTCAAGGTCTAGCTTCTTGGCGCGGAGAATACGCTGGATGTAATGTGGCACACAATTTGGCAATGAGTGAGAGTGGTTAGTTAATAAACAAAAAAAAGAGGTTATGACTAGTGATTGTTAGTCCTTTAGTCGGTGGTAATATGTACAGATTTGTACGGATTTAGTAGTGTGGCGTAAAATATCGTACGTCACTCATCCAAAATGTGTTTACCGGACTCGTATGGTAATCCCGCACTCGACTTCGTCTCGCACGGGAACCACCACACTCGTCCGGTAAACACCTATTTTCAGGACTAGTAACGTAATATACTATTACCTACGTCTGTTTTTAAAATAGCTGACTCAATTTTTAAATTTCAAAAGATTTATGTTACCGCGTTCTTTACTTACTTTACAGCCAATGTTACAAGAATAGTGGTGGTAAAGTAACGGACCAACGGGGTTCAAGGATAAAAATAAAAGAAGCAAAATTGTTATGCTTCGAATGCCAACTTATCAGCTGAAAACGGCCAATTCGTTAGTTGATCTGCTGACTTTATTGAAAATGTCAGATAGTTCTAGTAAAATATACGACAAGATGACCACTTGGTTGGGGTTCAAGTGGTTTGTAATAATCTTTTACCACCAAAATAAAAGAAACGTTACTTGAATATCTGTGTAAAACTGTTGATCAATTATGCTTTATTGATACTAATAATTGTCCTACTTGGAATAAAAAAAAAAAATATGAAATTGAAAAATATGTTTGTCTACTTGAACCTAAAATAGTACTCATGGTAAGAATACATATTCCTTCAAAAAAAGAACCAGAAAGAGGTTTTGAAGTTTTACAAAACGCAATTAATGAACGATCGTAGGTAAGGTACTCGCCAAGGCTCGTGACTAATTCTTTTCTTATTTGATAAAGATATCTTCGATCATTGCATAAACTACTACGGTATTTAGAATCAAAAAGATTTACTTTACCGCTTTGTTTACTTACTTTACAGAACTAGTGTGGTAATGTAAGGGACCAAATGGTGGTCAAGGATTGGAAGATAAGAAGTAAAATTTAGTGCCTCGAACGCAAGCTCATCTGCCGAAATGCACATTTCAATAATTAATTGTTGATCTGTCGTCATTCGCTAAAACCCACACAATATAAGGAAAGTTACCTTAGACAAATTAAAAGATTTCCTAGCCAAAAGTTGCAGAAAGGTTGTTCGAAGATTTTTAAAACATCGCATAGTTCTAGTGAAATAGACGACACAGAAGTAAAGGCTCAAACAGTTTGTAATTTTAATTTTAACTATTACAATACAGTATATCCATGAAAATGTTAAACCATATGTTTGCAAAACTTTAAGAGCTACTTTCCTTTTGTTTAACATACGCCTTCAATACTTGGAATATATTTAACAGCTTGGCCTATAAAGTTGGTGTTGTGTTTGGTAAAGAATCAATTCTATTAACTTATTGAACCTATTATATGAGCGGAGCGAGCGTATCGAGCGAAGCTCTTATTACTCCTGCTTTTCCTCTTCAACGGCTGATGCAACCCGCACGAAATTAAGCACAGTCATAGTAACCAGCTATGGGAAACTATAAATCTGAAATGGAACAAAATTGGACTACAGGGCTTTTCCCTATGTGAATTTAAAGTTTTAGAAATGTAACATGGGCCTTATGGGGTTATTGTTTGCCATGATAGTTTTGCAAGATAACAATACAAATTTAAACAAAAGAGTCATAACATATGATTATTTAACACATTATCTATACTAGCACATTACAAATAAAGAACAAAAGGGAAGAGCAATCTGATTAATACCGTTGAGCATAATTTTCTACAAATTGACCAACAAATTAGGCTTATACACTATTGAACTAAAGATACTGTATATAGACATTCCATTTATTTGAACAAAATATATAATCGACTTTATAGATAGCCCTACTGCAAGTAGACATATAATTGACATGAACGTGAACCGGATGCACCATTGACTTTGGTTACTGCAAGTAGACATTTAATTTATAACTTCTTGATCAGCATTGTACGTGTTATTAAATTTACGGAAAGTAAATAAAAGAAACGTCTTATAACACTTGAAACATATATTTACGCTTATACTGTTACTCACAAGACGGCAAATATACAAAAAAGATGGTAAATGGTGATCGATTTCGATTGGACACTCCAATTATCATCAGACCCAATAGGCGAATGAAAAGAATCTTAATGGCATCCCTACTTATACCCTATTGGCTTAGGTGCCAATAACCCCAGAGTGTACCAGAAAAATAAATATTTATGCGATCCCATAATCCGTTCGCGAGCTCACATTGGTGAGTCGTCTCCTTAGGTGGATTTTTAATTTTTTGTTGACATGAATGACAATATTTTAACAGTTACCTTTCAATAAGAATATGTAACGGAAAAAGATCAAATAAAGTAGCTAAAAAAACTGGAAAAGAGACAAGGTGCTTCGGCGTAAGGTGACATATCGTCAACCTCCTCCACTGGGTTGAGTGGAGAGCGGCTCACCTTGACGTCGAAGCATCTTATCACCAGCGATATTATTTCGAGATTGATGGAGTCGGCTGCGTCAAGGTTTCTTGTTTGGTTGCAATAAGAAAATTATCTGAGAATAAGATAAAATAAGAATACCAACAACTGTACCCGATTTATTGGCTAAAGGGGTTACCTTAAGCAGTTCGGGAACTGTTTAATCCCATTTTGTGTATTAAAATATAAATCTTTCTGTGATTAAATATAAATTTTCAAATAGAAATTGGTTTCCGACTTCTAGGCAATATAATAGATTTTTGATTAAATTGTTATGATTAAGTGTAGTATCAGAACATACAACTTAGAATGAAAAGTAGTTTAGTTTAACGTTTTAGGATTTTTTTACCCTCCCAAATAAAACGTCAACAGCCTGTCATCACAGACTACTGATCCCTGCGGCTGTCTCAATACTGTAATTTACTCTACGGTATAAGTTATATTGGCTTTACGGTAGGGACGTGGCTGGCCATGAGCCAACGTCCGTCATATTTCTCAAGACACTAAAACTGACACAACAAATCCAATGCCTTACTCTTTTACCTTTTCAAGATTATGTTAAGTTTTCAGTTACCATTCGTCCCTCTGCCAGATCATAAGCTTTAAGATGACACATCAATCGTAAAAATATGTCTAACAAGACATTTTAACAGGAATGTTACAGATGAACCCCTTATTAAATTAGTTCGGTGTGGAAAAATCCCACGATGGTTAAATATTGCAAAAAGTAACAAGTATGGTTGCTCAAAACTTGGTAAAAAGTGACTGGACATCATTTTAACACATCATTCAGCGTTACACTACCTTGTTAGGGGGAAGGCTCGGTAGGAGTCATGAGAAAATCTTAAATGTAGCATAGGTTGTGGTTAGGTGTAGGCACATAACATTAAGGGCTTTAATAGTAGAATACAGTGCTGCATATTTGAACTCAAACGGATAACCGAGTGAAAAATGGCAGCCATTCAAAGATTTATTGAAACTGCCATTTTGAATCTTTGACCGACTGCCATTATTTTGTTCTCAAATTTGCGGCATCGTATTCTACTAACAAAGACCTTTTATTTGATGTGCATATTAAACTTTTAAGATTTTTACTCCTAGCGGGCCGTCCCCCTGAAGAGGTAGTGCATCACTGAATACTATCTTAAAATTATTTTAATGCCCAGTAACTGTGGACCAAGTTTTCAAGCTCTATCTTTATTACTTTTGGAAATATTTAACCGCCCCGGAACTTTTTTTCCATCCTTTATGGATAACCTGCGATAACGTAATTAGAATCATTGTCATACTTGTGGATATTTATTTATATTGATACGAAGTATTTCCTTACCTTACAGCATCCATCTGGTAATTTCTGTTTGACAAGATGCCAAAAGATATTTTTTAAAGTAAAGAAATACTTTATATAGAAAAGGGGTTTTTTTGCGGAAGTAGGCCTAACACTTGAATTGCATCTTTTAAATGTTGCTATAATTATTTTTCACTAAAAAAAAACTGTTTGAAATAAATTGCTAACCAATCATACAGTAACCCTTAAATGCTTGCATTAATTATAAACTGCACTTGAAATATATTACAAGGAAAGGTCAGGAAATTAATTTACTGCTGAATCAATAAAAATGGTTTATTTCACCTCGAAACCTTGGATTCATTCTTGGACGTTGGATTGTGGCGTCATGTACGGCAGTGGTTTGTGGAATGGTAATTTCCACCAAGCTACGCCAATGTTTAAGCCTACGTCACCGGTCCAAGCCCTTGGACACCTGACTGGCCAAGGATGATCTCGATCAACCATAACCTCATCGTAGTAGTGCAAACGCATAAATTTTTCTTGAACGATGTCTCTTTCGAAGCACTTCCCGTCTGTGTTTTTATAAACAATTCTAAAATACCTAGTGGGTCCATCATATCCAAGGTTTATGTTTATCCCCTGAGTTCCAGACTCGCAAGAGTTTAGAAGAAACCTATCCAGGATTATATGTTCATCAGCCTCATACACGATCCGTCCTGTTACCATGGTGGATTGTTGATTAATCGGCATTGGGTTGTTAAGAGTGTATTCTTCGCAGATGAGCTTGAATGATTTATTGTTTAAGGTTTTAGTATCAAACACAAAAACTTGTGTTTTAGGTTGACTGTTAGAAGCAACGTCTTTGTTGAAACTCATCATGTAGGTGTCCCCCATGGGTCCTAAGTTTACTATAAAACAAAACAAAAACTATCAAAACAAAATTATATTAAAAATGATCGTAAGTAGGTATGTTGTAACAGTAATTTATATTTTCGAAGGAGCTGTTTGCAATATCCTAAATAATGGATAAAATGGGCAAAGTTTGCTTGATTGTAATTTATTTTCAGAATAATCCCTAAAGGGGTAATTTTAAATGCAGGCTTTAGCTACATCAAGAGTTTCCATGCTAATACTGAAATTTAACAAAATCTGACCTTTCGAAATGACGTCATTAAGCAAAGACTACGGACATTGACATTGTAACAGTGCAGGGCAGCGAGTTGAGAGATAATATTTTAGAATACTAGTATTTAAAATCTGTGGATTAAAGAAAAAGGTTAGTGATAGTTTATTTTTAGATTTAATAAGTAATTATGATTTAGTTTTTTTATTAGAAACTTTTGTTTCTCAAAAAGACGTAGATTTTGTTACAAGTAAGTTAAAAGATTTTAAGTTATTTTTGAAATCAGCAACAAGGGAGTCAAATCTGGGAAGATTTAGCTTAGGGGAACTTATTTTAATAAGATTAACTTCACCATTCTGTAATAGCCTAAATTTTATTAACGAACAACAGTTTAATTTTGTAAAAGCGAGTTTCAAAACCACTGAAAGTTGTATCTAAATCTGCCCTTTGTATCTAAATTTCAATAGTTGGGACCAGGATTTTAATAATATGCAATATTTTTTAAATTATCACGAGAATGACAATTTGGTTCTTTTGGGTGATTTCAATGGAAGAATTGGAGAAGGGCAATCTTTTTCAGATGGGGAATTTATAAACATGAATAAAAGCTTTGTCAATTTTAGAAAATATAAAGATAAAACAACCAACAGTAAAGTGCGAAAGCTGTTAGAGATGTTCGATAATTATGGTTTAATTATCTTGAATGGGAGGTCACCTAGTGATAACGAGAGGGAATTCACTTTTATAGGGCCAATGGGGACCTCAGTTATAGATTTCGCAGCTGTTTCAGTAAACTGTTTTAGCTTATGTGCCGATTTTAGGGTGCTCCCCTACCCAGGCTCTGATCACTTGCCGCTTGAAATTGTAATACAAAATGTTGGAATCAGCTCATAGGAAAGGGAGAGGGGAGAAGGTGACATCTTGCCTTTGTTGCCAAAATTAAAATGGACCAATGATTTGTATTATAAAGAACGGATTTCAGTAAATATTTTAAATAGTGTATTATCAGAGGATAATCAGGAAAACATTAGTAATATTACAATATGCATTTTTAAATCGGCAAATCATAAAATTTGTATAAGCTCAAAGAATAAATTAGCTAAAAAACAACCTTGGTTTTATTATGAGTGTTTGGTAGAAAGAAACCGCGTGTTTAAGCTGTTAAAGCTGTATAGAAAAACTAACTCCTCCTACATTAAAAACTCATAAATATCTCAAGTAAAAATTTATAAACAAGTGTGTGAATCGAAAAAGAAATTATATTATGAAAATATTATATAAGATTTGAATAAGCATTCTGATAGCAAGACGTTTTGGCAAGCCATTAATGCATTAAAAAGGAAATCTGACAATATTGTGGGAAATATTTCACCAGAAAAATGGGTTAAACATTTTAACAGTTTGCTGAACCCCCCGCTCCTGGCAGGTGCGATAAGTCATGCAAAACCTCTAGTAGATAATGCTAGATTAGATTGTTAGTTTACCAGAGTTGAGTTTAAGAATGTATTGACTGCGGTCAAGGCCGATAAAGCCCCAGGCATGGATAGAATACCTTAAGAATTTTTTAAAAATGCCCAATAATTTTTTTTGGACTATTTACTGGCAGTATATATAATCAAATTTACTTGACTGAAAAGGTTCCTACTTCTTTTCAAGAATCCATATGTTTTCCTTTGCATAAAAAAGGGGATATAAATTCAGTTGAGAATTACAGAGGTTTGTCTTTTATAAATTGCGTTGCAAAAATATTCACCAGCCTTCTTAATAATCGTCTGCAAAACTTTATTTGGGAAAATCAAATACTAACGGAGTTTCAAGCAGGATTTAGAAAAGGATACTCAAGTATGATTAAATTAAGATTGGCAAAGAGAAAAATTATACGCATTTTTTGTTGATTTTAGCTCAGCGTTTGACACTATTGATTAAAAGGCATTGTTTAAATTGTCTAATCTGGGAATATCAACTCGTATGCTCAACAATCTGAAAAGCTGTTACAGTGAAACCAGTTCAAGTGTATGGTGTGGAGATGGCATCACAACCAGTTTTAACACCAAACACAGGTATGTAGGTGACAGGGATGTATTCTCTCACCTACTTTATTCAGCCTATTCGTAAACGACCTACCAGAGGCGGTGGGGGGAGGTTGCAGTTTTGAAGGAACTAGGGTTAACATACTTTTATATGCGGATGACATTATTCTCCTCTCTCCAACAAGAACTGGTCTTCAACACATGATAAGAAACCTGGAGAGCTACTGCAATATGTGGAATCTCATTGTAAATTTAAACAAATAAAAAATTATGGTTTTTAGAAACGGCGGTAGACTTAAAGAAATTGATAAATGGTGGTATAAAGGTGATAAAATTGAAGTAGTTAACACATACAAGTATCTAGGAATATTCTTTCAAGTTCTTGTTCTTGGAATAAGTATTTAACGGAAAAATGTAGGATGGGTAAATTTGCTATCATTTCAATTTGGAATAAACTTATAATGAATGATCAAGTACCGCTGAGCTCAAAGATTGTTTGTTTTGAATCGGTCGTGCGGGCTGTCATATGTTATGGAGATAAGGTATGGGGATACATTGAAAGCGATATAGTTGAATCAGTGCAAAAAATGTTTATTAAAAAATTATTGAAGTTGCCGTGCAACACTCCAAACTATTTACTATATTTAGAAACTGGATTCGAGAAATTATTTTCTATACCTTAAATACACAAATAAATTATATTTTGAAGGTGTTATCCCTCAATCCCTGCCACATAATAGGTTGCCCAGTATATTAGCGAAACAGGTTATGGCTAAACGTATTTTTTGGTGCAGAGAATGGGAACGATTAGGACAAATTTGCCACATTGATATTCATTTTGATGTTGTTGAGACAGACAGGCTGAGAACAGATTTACCATCAGTGATGGAGGTTTTGCGGGAGAAGTGGAGGGGGAGTGCATCAGCAGAGCTCGTACCTCTGTATTTCATAAACAATTATCAATGCTTGACCTTGGCCCGGAACTGGGCAATAAGAGCCCGCTTTTCACCAAAGATCGTGATATAATTTCATGGGCAATAAAGGCTAGAGGAAAGATAATTTACCTTAATTATAAACTTTGGATTGACAAAAATCATAAGTGTTCTTTGTGTAATTTAAATGAATACGAGACGGTTAACCATTTTGTGTCAGTTTATCCTATTTTAAAGCAATTAAGAAAGCAATATTTTGGGAAAAATGTCCTAAATGAAATCGAGTATTTTGAATACCTTAATGGGAGGAATTGGCGTGTCTTGGTTGATTATTTGAAAAGAGTAGAGTATAGATGGCAGTATAGGGCAGTATCGATGGGTCTTTATTAAAGAATTTAGTTTTTCAACTTAATATATAGAAATACCCCTGTTTTCTTTTTGTTTAGTTTGTTTAGAAAAAAAAAAACTTAGTGTAGTAAACTTCAGTTTACCTTTTGAAGCTAGTTTAGACATCTCAATCATAGTTTGTTTTGTTTTGTTTTGTTAAATGGGGTAATATTATAACAATATTAACTAAGGAGAGGTTATTTATTTTCTTATTTATTTTACATTATATTTTATTTATATACATATTTTGTTTCTCTTTAAAAAAGTATATAAAGAAGAATTAATTTAGTGCAAGCTTTAAAATTAAGTGCCAACTGAACAGACGGTTATTTAACCATTGTTTGATAAAGTGTAATTTATTACCTGTGAATGTATATATCAATATGTTGTAAATAAAGCACATATTCATTTCATAAGCAAAGACTACATAGAATACATCTGGTTCACATGAGCGACATATCTAGCTGACTACGCTAGATGTACGGTCCGAACCCGCCGTCCTGGTGGTTGCTGGAGTCATCCCCGTCATCCCCGTCAAACTTTTGGCGGCGGAGAGAAAGGCAATTTATCAGTGCCGTGGGGAGGACCAGGCACGAACAGAGAGGAACGCACCCGCACCTACCAGCTGTGGCAGGAGAGCTGGGGACAAGAGATCGGGGACGCTGGACCAGGCGACTGATACAGCAAGTCCAACCTTGGGTTAATCGGCGGTGCGGAGAGGTGGACTTTTACCTTACTCAATTTCTGACGGGTCACGGCTTTTTCCGGTCGTTCCTGTTCAAGATGGGCAAAGCCGTGTCACCCAATTGCATATACTACCCAGGCATTCCCGATGACGTGGAACATACCTTTTTCCACTGCCAGCGTTGGGAAAGGCCCCGCCTGGAGGCTCAACAGTTAGTAGGACTGCTGTCAGTGGACACGGTCATACCGATGATGACGGAGGGTGAGGACAATGGGACCTGTGTGTCACATTACATCGAGGGTATTCTCCGCGCCAAGAAGATGCGGTACCTTGACCGGGATGCGGTGGCGGTGTAGGTCATGAAGTATCTAAATGCCAAAAACGGTGAGAGCCCTGATGGCTTAGGTCACATGTTGGCCTGACTTGAACTAATGTGACAAACAATTCCAGGTCTGTGTCCAACAGAGTAGAGGGGTTTTTTTAGTGAGTAGTCTGTGATAGATTTAGGAGTCTCACACTACAGTCTGGCTACCTGTGTGCGTAAAAGCATTTTCCCTCCTCTCCCTTAAAAAAAAAAAAAATAATAAAATAATAAATAACTATAGGCAGTCTGCAGGTATTGTAGCCTTTTTATTCAGATTTGCGTTAAGTGGGCTATAAAAACAACTATAACATGAAGTTGTAGATACGTTATCAAAGGAAACTTCGTCAAATATCATTCTGCAATTCCTAGGTGGTGTGTAGTATCATTGAGAGGTAGTATACCAATAACTTCCCAGAAAAAAATGTTACTTTTGTACTATAGAGTTTGACTAGAAGTATTGGAATCTTCATTTCAAATACTTACCAATGCCTCCAGCTGCAGCTCCTTGTTCAACTACCTGAAAAACATCAGGTAAATCTAAATTTTCGGTCAAAGATCAATAATTAAAAAGTCCTAAGGAATATTTTAATAGAGTGTTAGAAGATAATTGTTTCGTTTTATCTTTCATTTAATTTTGCATATTTATTTTGTACATAATCATACCACTTGGATACACACGACCAAATACAACTAAAAAAATAAATTTTGAGATGTAGGTATATGCAATTACAGATTGGTAAAAACATTGACTAAAGTCAACGGTAAAAGATAAGAATCCATGCACAGAAGCCAAAGCCATTGTGTATTTTGTAATATTAAAATTGATGCAATCAATATTTTTTTGTGGCAAAACCTTTTTAACAAATATCTAGGGTTAGCCTCGTATTTGAAACACTAACTAAACGGTCGGCACCACTTGTAAATATAATAATAAACACAAAATGAACATACATTTTTACATATGTTTAGTATTATCAATAACTTTTCTTACACTCGCAATTTTTCCTGGGCATTCCTTTAACTTTTTGTATCGTTTTTTTTCCACGCGTGCCATGAAATAGTAGCTGGTGACATGGTAATCACTTTCAACGCACCCCGGCTTCGCCCCAGCGATTAGATACGTCATCGTCAGGTCAAATGTATAGACCCCGTTAAACCTTCTTGCTTCTGAGTTCCTTGTGAAATCCTGGTCGGTCACATGAATGTAGTTTTCAACCTGTGAGCATGGCGCGTCCAATTGGGAGGACAGATTCAACGTGTCTATCAGGACTCCTTCATGGCTGTATATGAACGCCCTGGCGTCATCGCTCTTGTACTCTACGCACTCAACGCGTAGCTTCTTCCCTGGTACTAGTTGTAATTCGAAGTCTTTTGATGAGGCTTTATCCTCTGGTGTGATCCACGACGTGAAGATTTGCTTTCCACCCCTGTGATCATTCGTTTTCAAAACTGAAAGAGAAATACGTGGCTGTATTAGTGATACAGTATCAACAAATACATCTCTAACTTACCAAGGAATCATTTAGAATCTCACTAGTTGTAAAAAATAAACTAGACATTACCTTAAGAGAGTTAGCTTGTCGTACACAAATAAACGAATTAAAATTCTGGTCAAGATAGTTAAATTGTGACTTTAAATACTGTTGTGTTAACAGTAATACGGAAATTCAAAGTGCACTTCGTATTGACTTCAATATTTAAGTAGTTGTATTTCATATACAGGGTGTTTCCTATCTCTCTAACGAACTTGTTATCAATCCTGGATCAAAGTCAAATTAAAATATCATGTACAAAGTTTCTAAAGTTCAATAGTTACTCGTAAGCCACCATATTGTATTTTTCACAAAACTGTTTTCCCCTAAATATTTATTTTTATAGACACATTGAGTATCAATTTAATTTTTTATCCTCTAGATGTGCCTTTTGTGGGTTTGGATGATAACCAGGGAAAGCCCCTTGTCCTACAGGCTTACAATTTCAGAGTTTGTTCTGAATTCTGTTGCCATTCATCTGAACTTTTTCAAGTTCACATTTTGTTTACATCAAAACAACTGATGGCTATGAAACAATTTTGTTTACATCCATACGAAAATGATGGAGCTATCTTAAAGCTGATGATGTTTTGGTGAATTCAAGTAAAATATTGCAATGTTATTTGTTTAAAATGTAAAGAAGAAAATTACTTACGTTGGATTTGGCGTTTTGATAGAATTTTGTGTTTTAATAGTGTGTTTTAATGATGTTTTAATAAATTCAAGTAATATATTTTAATATTATGTGTTTAAAATGAAAAGAAAAAAATGTACCTTATACTTTGTGTTTTATCGTGTTACATTAGAGTTTGTAATTTTCCTAAAATGCCTCGAAGAGAAGGTAGGCCTACACTCAATGAAAATAATAAGGCACGCAATGCAAATAATAGAGTTATAATGATAAACCAGTGTACCTGTTGCTCGAATTCGAGCAATTGCTAAGTATTACACGCGTTATTTTAAAACGAATAACAGTCATAATTTCTGATGACTTTAAAAAAATTCGACTTAAAGATTATGGAAATACTCAAGATGTACATAACAGATCGATATAATTCACATTTCTTGTAAATAGTGTTTTCTACAAAAAATAGCCTTACTCATAGCCGCATTAGGTTGTCCATAATTATGATTACTAATAGCACAGTGTTAATTTAGTTTTCTTTTTAGTATATCAAATTATCCAGGCCCTCTCGCTTTTTTCCATTGTAGTATTTACGCCAACCCAAATTCAAATAGTAAATATTTCATTTCAACCAAGTCAGTAAATATTTGTAGCAAACTCCTTATTCCCATCACCACCCCTGGCTTTAAGTCCGGGACTTATTTGCCAGGCCAATTCCCCGTGAAAATCTACTTTCTTTTTAGGCTTCAGCCACTTTCAATCCTCGTCCAGACACATTATGTGTCCAAAAGCATAACAGCACGACTCCCTTCCCCATTCCGCCCTGAGCGATAGGGATCATTGAGATTCGCTCTAAACTTTCCTCTCCCCTTCATGGGCAAGTTTTAATTCCTTTTCTTTGCAGCATGTTCTTCTAGAAACATCTAAACATGTATGCACCCTATGGACTCCGAAGACACTCAACGGATTGTAATGAAACTTACAGGCATTGTTAAGCATTATTCAAGGATGGTTTGTGTGAAGTTTGGTGCAGATCTGTCAAAAGGCTCCGACTCAGAGGGAGTCAATTTTTTTTTTTTTTTTTTACAAGTATTTATTTACAATCTATTCTATGCTAGAATAATAAGTAAATTTAATAACCATTTTAACATGGGTTAGTTACACTCCATCAAGTGCACTAACATACAAAAACTTTTAAAAAGTTTAACTAAAAACGATTTGGAAGGTCAATTGGATTAACTCTTTTGAGCCTATAAGTTGCTTCACTATTGTCGAGGAGGTTAACAGCCAGGAAATTTGGATGGGTTTCTAATTTTCTTTGGTATTTTTCACTTCGTTTCTTTATTTCTTCTTTAACATAGGGTAATTTTGTATCTTGATGAATTACTTTATTTGTGACAAACCAAGGTGCTTGTAAAATGTTTCTAAGTGTTTTCGATTGAAACCTTTGAACTATTTCTATGTTTGAGTTGGAAGCGGTTCCCCAGAGTTGGATACCGTAGGTCCAAATAGGTTTCAATATAATTTTGTATAAAAGTAATTTATTTTCAACAGATAATTTTGAATTTCGACCAATGAGCCAATTTAGTTTGTTTGTTTTTAAATTTAAATGAAGTCGTTTGTTCCAAATGTGTGAATGCCATGTAAGCCGTCTGTCGAGATGCATACCAAGGTACTTAACTTCGTTAGATTGTGGAAGCATGACATTATTCAATGTTACTGGGGGACAAGTTCTTGTGGACATAGTAAATGTAACTTGAACGGATTTTGTTTCATTTACTTTAATTTTCCAATTCTGTAGCCACTGAGACAAATCGTCTAATGCAGCCTGAAGGTTTGATGATGCCAGAATAGGATCCTGATTTGATGATAAAAAAACAGTGTCGTCTGCAAATGTTGCAACCGTAATACCCTGAGTACTTGGAAGGTCATAAGTGAACAAAATATACAAAATAGGTCCAAGAACACTGCCTTGTGGTACACCTGATTCAATTTCATGCACATCTGTAACTATATCTTGATATTTAATTTGAAAAAAGCGTTTGGACAAATACGATTTCAACACTCCATAGTATGTATGGGGCAGCAAAGTTTTAATTTTGAACAATAATCCTGTGTGCCAGACTTTATCAAACGCCTGGGCTACGTCCAAAAAGGCAGATGAACAAAAACGTTTATTTTCAAGATCTTCCTTGATTACATTCACTATTCTATGCACTTGCTCAATGGTGGAATGCCTTCGGCGGAATCCAAACTGATGGGAAGGCAACAATTCTTTTTCATCAATTATAATTTGGAGTCTTTTTAAGAAAAGTTTTTCAAAAACCTTAGAAACCACAGGAAGAAGAGATATAGGCCGATACGAGGATGCTTGATTTAAAGGTTTACCAGGTTTCGGAATAACAACAATTTGTGAAACCTTCCACTGTATTGGGAAGTATTCAAGGCGTAAAACTGCATTGAAAAGTACTGTAAGGAAAACTATCCCTTTTCTAGGAAGCTCTTTCAACACTTTACATGTTATCAGATCATAACCGGGGGCTTTTTTGCCGTTTAAATCGTCTTTTATTACTTTAGCTACTTCAGATGGTGTGAAAAATTTTATTGGTAAATCAAGTTGATTTGGAGAATCGAGGAATTCCAAAATTTCTTGCTCAACATTTGAATTAATATTATATGGCTTGAACACTTCCTTGAATTATAAAGCAAATACATCTGCTTTCTCGATGTTGTTTTTGGCCCAAGAACCGTCTTCTTTTAGAATAGGTGGAATGCAAATTTGTGGACGTTTTAAGTTTTTTGTAACTTTCCAAAGGGAGTAGTCACTAGCTTCAGATGGAGAAAGGTTTGATGTGAAATCTTGAAATCTGTCATTGTTTAATTTAAACAGTAACCTTTTTAGTTGTTGAGTGGCCCTGTTTAGATTTCTTTTATCCGTCTGGTCTCTAGAGTTTTGCCATATTCTACGGAGTCGGCGTTTTTCGGCAATTTTCCTATTAATTTCAATTGGATAGTGTATTCCTGATTTTAAATTATGTTTATTCTGGTCTGGAGTTGCTCTCCAAGCGGAGTCTTGAACTGTTTTGTTGAAATGTTCAACAGCAAGATTCAAATCTTCTTCGCTCTTCAAACACACAGAAATCTTTAAATTTTGATCCATTAATTCACGAAAATAATTCCAATCTGTATTTTTGTTGCATAAATGTGGTGGAATAGGTTTGAACATAACATTTGAAGCGATCGTTAAAATTACAGGTGAGTGGTCTGAGGAAAGGTCCAGAGATTGCTCGATTGTCACAAAATCTCGGGATACACCTTTTGTAACAAAAAAATCATGAAGGTCTGGTATTTTTTGACGATCAGAGGGCCAATATGTCGGTTCACCTGTTGGTAGAGTATCAAGGTTCCGTTCTTGGATTTACTGCAATAGTTCCCATGTAGGATGTTTGGCATTGTAGTCTCCTCCTGACAAAAATTTACAGCCTAAAGTGCAGAAGAAATCATTAAACTGTTGGCGTGTAATGTTGTGTCTAGGTGGGCAGTAAATAGAACTTATAGTAAGTGGGCCTGTCTCAAACTCCACTACAACAGATGAACTTTGGATGAAATCGAACTGATATTTTGGCAATTCATGGTGCTTGATATGACTTTTAATCAAGATAGCACAACCTCCATGAGCTCTATTGCTAGGATGGTTAGTGTTGTATAGACTGAAATTTTAAATTTTACAAAAGTTTAAATCAGTAAAGTGAGTTTCAGAAATAAGAATAATGTCCAACTTATGTTTAGCAATGAACAGTTTTAATTCTTGGCATCGCTGTGCCAAGCCGTTAGCATTCCACAAGGCTATCTTCAAGGTTTTCACCATTAATTGAGCTTTTTAAGAACAGTTGTAAGTAGGTCAAGTAAGGAACCTATTTGTTGAGATTGTTGCATAAACAGTTTTTCAAACCGATCAAAGAATGAAGTTATTGTATTTGTTAACTTTTCTGTGGATGCATCACTAGAATCATTACTTGGCGTGCGTGCATTCACATTATCAGAACTTGTGCTGGGTTTAGTTTTGTTACTTACTCGTGAGTTGCTAACTGCCTCCGCATACGAAACGTCAGGACTTGTTAGATTGTCAGAAGAAGCAGAATTTGATGATTGAGTAACTTCAGCTTGTTTTGGTACGGCAGTTCTTCCTCGAGCCTGGGGATGTGTTCGACTCTGGATATTTTTGAAGACCATGCATCCCCTGTAATTGGCTGGATGACCTCCTCCACACAAGGCGCATATTGCAGGAGTAGAATTGTCTTTAGTGCATTTGATTGTATCGTGTTCTTTTCCACATTTAACACATCTAAATGGATGCCTACAGTAGGTTTTTGTGTGACCATATTGTTGACATCTTTTACATTGAACAATTTCCCTTTTCCTATAAGGGGGTTCAAAAGTTATCTTAGCATGTAACAAATACTGAATATTGAAGATGTCTTTGTTATTTGAACTCGGCTCTAAATCAACAAAGAACATTGACAGTGGCTGTTTGGTGGTTGAATGAAGTACATTAGAAATATTTCTTACCTCATGACCCATCTGTCGTAGTGCTTCTTTTAGTTCTTCTGTATCAACTGAATAGTGCATATTCTTTAATACAACTCTGTATGCTCGATCTTGTTTAAGCTGAAATGTATGGAAGCTGACATTACTCTCGTTAAGTTTTCTCACTATTTTTCTATAAATATCAGCAGATGTTGGAAGAATCTTAACTGAGTTGTTATTTATGCATTTGTAGGCAAAAGCAAAAGTGTCAACGACAGATTCAAATGTTTGAATCATTGCATTCACGTTACCCACATCAGGAATGAAAATAGGTGGAGGCTTAGGTTCTGATGATTTTTTAGAAACTGTTGTGATGTTACTGTAGAGTCCATGTCTTCATTATCTACATTTAATACTTCCAAACTGTTGCTAACTTCAATAGGCGTGCTCATGTCTTGTTTGGCCTTTTTTTGGTTTCTATTAGAAACTTCTCCAACGTTTCTGCGTTTGGGAATCGTTTGCCAGTTGTCTGTATCGTCTTCTGACGTGTTTGTCTTGCTAGGAGAATCAATCATAGCATCGATGATTTCAGATGAAAGAGAACCCTCGGTATTGGAGTAGTTGTGGTCAGAGAGGTGCGAGTTGGTGTAATTCACACCTTCGTCGGCCATTTCAAAAGAGAAATGATAGATAAACGTAAACAAATCAAACGGTACAGGTTATGAAATTTCAAAAGTCTAAATGGTTACCACGTTACACATCAAATCAAGTCTGAAAGTAACTGAGCACAACTGAATACTAACGCACATTCATTTATGACTATAAAAACAAAAACTAACTATAAAAACCGAGCTTTTTTTAAAAAATAATCAAGAGAAAAATAATTTACAACTATGTTGTAAAACAATACACAGCTGACTAGGGGGTCAAATGTCAGACTTTTGGAATTACAATGTTTACAAATAAATATAATTTAATATTTTAAAAGCAGATGTTTACTTTTACCAACTAATTTGTTGTGATCATCACAACATTCTTTTCCTACAGTTACCTAACAATGTACATGTTCTCTCACTGATTTGAGAAAGCAAAGTGGCCAATTCGCTCATCAGTGAGACAATGTTAACATTGTCTCACTCTAATTACTTTGTCTCACTCCAGATTTGCAACGTGAATGCACGAAATAGTGAGCGCGTAACATGCAGGCAACGTAGTATGCGCGCGAAATACGTTGGCAGCACTGGCTGTAAATCAGCTGGTCAGCTGTTGTACTGTTGTATTTGTAACTTCACGTTAAATGTTATATTAAAAGTTCACTTCTGTGTAAAAATAGGTTATGTTTCTTCACCAATTTATTTGTTTTATGGTAACTGTAGGAAAAGTATAATGTGCAACTCGAGTTCAAAGTACAATTGCCTCACTCGAGAAACCATTCCTCACTCGCCTACGGCTCGTGAGTAAGGATTTCTCTCGAGTGAGTCAATTGCTCACTTTTCTCACTAGTTGCACAAATAACTATTTCTAGTCATGATTTTAAATAGTGCCACACTGTTTCTTCAGAATGCTGAACAATAAAGTATTTTAGTTTTGGATAAGTCCAAATATATTCCCCCAATCGCAGCAAACCTGCGCACTCAACAACGTTTAAATTCTCCACTATGAAATATGAAAACATAACAAGTAAAAACTTGTATCAAAGGTATAAACGATAAAATGGATGGCAATGCCTTAATATTTTTATCCTTCGTTCTATACCCACACAATCTAACATACATTTTTATGTGAAAAACTAGCTGTACCCGCGCGGGCTTTGCCCCGCTTAACTTCATAAGTATTCGCATGACTCAATCACGTCCTGGTTGAAGTTCGTTCGCTACGCTCACTCACCTTCAGGTTGGAAATCGTTCGCTGCACTCACTTGTTTTCAGGTTAGCTCGTTCGCTACGCTTACTCGCCTCCAGGTTGATGTTCGTTCGCTACGCTCACTCACCTTTTGGTTGCAAATTAGCTGTTGTCATACATTTAAAAAATTCATCCCTTTTATTGTTTATAATACAGTACTTTTATAAAGGTTTTTATGTTTTAATATTTAACATTGGAGAATTTAAACGTTGTTAAGTGCACAGGTGTGCTGCTATTGGGGTTTAATACATTTGGACTTATTCAAAAGTAAAATAGTTTTCTGTGCTGCAATCTGTAGAAACACTGTGGCACTATTTCAAATCATGACTAATGCTAATACAGAATGTTGTAGTTATTCAAACGTACAAAACAGTTGGTGAAAGTAAACATCTGCTTTTAAATTATATTTATTTGTAAACATTCTAGATCAAAAAGTCTGACATTGCCCACTTAAAACCCTCTGGGGCAGAGCCCTTTTGACGGATCTGCACCAAACTTCACTCGAACCATCCTTGAAAGATGCTTAATAATGCCTGAAAGTTTCATTACAATCTGTCGAGCGGTTTCGGAGTCCATAACGTATATACACATATATATACATACATAGTTCCTCTTTTATAGATATAGAAGATAATCGTGCATGATATCTCAGGTATTCAAATGCCTCCCAATTTGTCATTAACCCACCACATTACTGTCATTATAAGAAGGAACTCCAATTACTAATGCGAAACTTAAATCCACCAAAGCCGTGCAACGGAACCAGACTGACGATTAAAATAATGACACCAAACTTGATCGAAGCAACAATCATTAGTGGTAAGTTGAAATGAGAAATAGTCTTAATCCCAAGAATACCCATTTCATCTGAATTACCCATTGAATTCAAGCTACTACAATTTCCTTTGCGCCATGCCTTCGCAATGAGCATTATAATGCACAAGGGGAATCCCTGACTATAACTGGTTTAAATTTAGAAAATGCATGGCTTTCACACGGACAGCTGTAGCTCAAGTGGTCGTAGGTACGCCTAAAAAGTTATATATTTGTACGCCTAATGAATAATAAAAAAAAACATTGTTTTTAGCAAAATAAACATTCTATTTTAATTTTTTGTATACATTTTTATTATTTATTGTTAAGAGCAAATTACCATTTAAAATAATAGTTGGTAGTGCTGCAACGCACGCCGGGTAACTGCTAGTATATAATATTCTTCTCAAATAAAAAATATTTCTTTGTTTCGTTCAGCCTCAATTAGTGAAAGATTTTATTTAATATTTAGGCATTTATGTTTTGTTTTTAACAGATATTTACTATGATCCGGCCTTGGTTCTAAGGGTTCTCGGTTTATCCAGCTACTTTTCGAAAGCTGATATAAAAAACTAAATATTTATTCCCGCGGCAGACGGAACAATATGTAATAACTAACTTATATTATTCTCCTCCATCTACAAGTATATTTTTCTTAAAAATAAAGTAATTATAAAATCTGTTATAGCCCTACCGTTTCCTTTAACTTTTGCAGAAGTGACGAGAACTGAGGTCTGAAGAATCTGCAACGAAAGACCATATATTAAACGTTTAACAGTGCAAACGCAAGAACCTATCTCCCTACCAGCCTTACCCTAAGAAATCTATGTTGGAATAGAGAACGGTGATCACGAATTTAGTAGATTCTGGCGTAATGAGACGTAAAACGCAGCTTCCTGAAATTTTTACTCCTTTATTATAATGCCAATTAGGGAATACACATAATTTAGGGATTAATCTTAACTAGTGTACCTGTTGCTCGAATTCGAGCAATTGCGAAGCATTACAGGCGACTCAAAGATTATGGAAATACTCACGATCTACACAACAGTTAGATATAATAAAAATCTTTTGTAAATATCTTATCTTTTTTCAAAAAGCTGATCTTGTTTTTTAGTGTTTTTAGTGTAAAAAAAAAATTATTTCTATTTCTTCTACTTGGTTTTGTTCTATGACTTTTTCTATGTTTCCATTGTTTGCAAATCGGTATTTCAATGATTGCTCAAGAAATGTAGCACAGTGTTAATTCAGTTTTATTTTTAGCCTATATCAAACTGTCCAGGATTTCTCACTCTTTTCCATTGTAATAATTACATTAACCCAAGTTTTGTCTACAGATGCAATATGCCAAAGAATATCACCTACGTACAATCTCCAAGAAGTGGTAAAAAAGGCAGAAACCAACCCATACAATAGATATAAGTTAACTCCATAAGAAATAATTTTGAAAGTTACTGTGATATTAGGATTTTCCACTGATTTGGTAATAGAACATTATATTGAAAAACATGACACGATGCAGAAGAAAATCAATTTTAAAATCAGAAAAATCCATTGCAAATACTGTACTTCATTTTGACAAATTCAATAAATCACAATTTAAATATTAACAGCTGTCGCATTAAAAAGTAGTGTAGAATTATGCATATGGTCGTAATGTAAACAAATCTGGAGGCAACTTTAAAGGCTTCTGGGGCAGAGCCCCAAGGGAATTGACCTCGTTCCTCTTTTGATGGCTCATCTACTAAGCTGGGTGTAAGTAGTGTTAGAAATTAATAATGCAATATTTGGAATATTCTATATTCTTTCTAATATTTCCAAAATCAATACATATACATATCAATCGTGTACAAATAAAATAATTTTGTTAATCATAAGCCCTTCACAAAAAATAATATAATGGGTGGGTCTCACTTTAAATTACTCGGTTTAACCGAACTCTGGCATAAAAGAAGTGAAAACATAATCAGATCTCTGTGTTGTTTCATGTTTTCAGATCTCTGTCTGAAAACATCAAACACTACTAATAATGTCCATTCTTAAAAATTTATAATAAATAAAAGTGGATTGAAGATCCTTACAAACTATTGTGAAAATTTACTTTTCAGAGAACAATATTTAACAGGTTTGTCTGAAACTTTACATATTTACTGCACTTGTTAAAACAACTCTGAATTATTTAAAATTAATACTTTACAATCCAAATAAAACTCTGACGACTTCTACATACATAAAGTTCTCTGAAGTATTCCAATAATAAAATTTAAAAATACTTACAATTTCTACAGCAGCCAATTCCCTTCAAGTCCGCATTTCCAGTAAAACTTAACAGCTAAACCTACTCACTTACAATGTAAAATACTCTGATTTATAAGCATGGATTAAATATATAATTTTAGTTTTAGTAATTTCAAATGATTTTAATACCTCAGTACAAAAATCACGCTGATTCCGTCAACAACGTAACATTATGTTCGTGGAACGATGTAGAGAACATCGATCCCCATCAGTATATGGCATTAGTTCATAAAAGTTTACTCTCTGAACATCATCCTATTACCTAAAATCGCATGCTATCCAAGACAGAATGTCTCGTCACAGGGTCCGTGATATCAATGTACTGACATTACCGTATCGATAAGTGACTATAGGTTCCCATCCACTTTACATATTTCGAAATTTAAAACCAAACTATGGCGGCAACATATTTGGCACGGATATCGTTTGAAAATTACCCTTTTGTGTGGACAAAAATGGTTGCTGTGCAGAGTATAGTGAAATAGAATGAAAAAGTCTCACTTAAATTGAATACCCATATGGTGTTTCCATAGTTACATTAAATTAACGCGATTCTGACTATTTGATTGAACAATGGAATAAGTAGTGAATTTTCAAATTAAGCAGATTCTGTTGGTATCAAAACGGATCACTCAAATTTAACATAATTCATTGCAGACAATCGATAAGTTAAAAATATGTTTTTAATTTTAGACATGAGATTTGTTTAGTATTTTGTTTATTTATTTGTTTATAATGTAGTTATTTTTTGGGAAATTGCCATTAAACGGGTTACGTGCATGTTAGATGGCTTTCTTATACATGAAACTTTGCAAGATAACGAAAAGTCAATATTGGTGTAAATATCAAGATAGGCATCATATCCAATTAGGTACAAATGAAAGCTAAAAGCAAGAAACAAGCTATTGACTAACTGGAAGTATTCTTGTAAGAAGCTGTTTTAGATCTAAGTAAATAGATCTGGAAGTTCTTTCTTCTATATTTAAGTAAATATCAAATATAATTTCACACACAAAACCATAATAATTCATAGCATTATGTACTTGTAAATAACTAATAACTGGTAAAGTATTGGAAGTAAAGAAAAAAAGGATACAAATAGTATGAATAAAAACTTACCAGCAATGATCCTAGAGCCACAGTCAATATTCGGCCCATCGCAAATAAATGTGGGCCAACCTATCTAAGTGGAGCGCTGGATCTAGATGTTTTTTCCCCTGTAAAACTTAGTCAGTGATAAATTGCCATTAATTGCCCATAAGTAGCATAGTCTCACTAACTAACGTGTGACTTGTGCAATTAGAAGTAATAACTCATACAGTTTCTATGTACGTCATGACATTAATTACACTTTGACGCAAACCGCTCACTCTAAATCGTTGAGTGCCGCTAACATTTGACACCCCCAAAAATGTATTAAACATAAAATTTTAATTTGCCAATATTGATCAAAATGCATCCATAAACAATCAAACTAGAACAGTATTTTCTTTGTCTGTGACCGTAAATTGTACAATAATACTTTATAATCCAACATTGTTTGTTTTTAAGCTCTACACTATGGCTGTAATTATAAATATGCAATTTCCATTATAAGAGCAAAAAACGAGGACATCTCGACTTAATTCCTGTCGTTCCGATCGGAACATAGGGCGTCCACGAGACGTCTCCAGGCCTGTCTTTCTCCCGCCAGTCTTGTGAGCTCCCCCAGGTATTTCCCTCTATTGCTGCCTCCTTTTCAACCGTTCTCCTCTAAGTGTTTCTTGGCCGACCTCTACGCCTTGCTCCTTGAGGGTTCCGTGTTAGGAATTCCTTCTCTATTGCGCCATCTGGTTTCCTTAAGGTATGCCCAATCCAGTTCCATTTTTTTCTTCTGATTTCTATATGGATTGGCATTTGGCCACTTCGTCTCCAAAGGTCTTCGTTTGTTATTCTGTCAGGCCACCATATCAGGTTTATCTTTCTCAAGCATCTATTTATAAAAACTTGCAGTTGGGAGGTAATTTTGTTATCTACTTTCCATTTTTCACAAGCATAAAGCAGGACCACTTTAACATTAGTGTTGAATATTCAAATTTTGGTGTGGAGTGAGATGTTTCTACTTTTCCAAACGGGTTTTAGTTGGACAAAAGCTGCGTTTGCTTTCCTTATTCTTAGTTTAACATCATCTCCAGCTCCTCCTCCATCTGCTGCTACAACACTTCCTAAGTAGACAAAAGACTACTTGATCTACCTCCAATCTATCCTCTAATTGGTCATTCACCCTCATCTCTTTAGTTTTACTTTGATTTATTTGTAGACCAGCTATTTCTGTGACATCTTTGAGATCTTTCAATTTACTCCTCATGTCATTTAAACGATGAGATACATATGTCGTCCGCACAATCCAAGTCTTCCAGATTTTCGGCAAGACCCCACTGAATGCTTCTTCTCCTAGTTGCAGTCACCCTCCTCAGGACACGGTCAAGGACCACCAGAAATAATATTGGCGACAAGATGCATCCCTGTCTTACACCAGAAGTCATCTGAATTGATTCAGACACTTTCCCCCGGTGCAGTACACTACAAGAGTACCCCTTGTACTTCATTATATTCACAAGTTTGGGTGGGATTCCAAAGTGTTCAACAACCTGCCACAGGACTTGATGGTTCACGGAGTCAAACGCTTTTTCAAAATCGATAAATGTCAAATATAACGTTGCTTGATACTCAGTACTCTGTTCAAGGATGATTCTCAAGGTATTAATGAGATCTACACAACTTCGGTGCTTCCTAAAACCCGCCTGGTTTTTGCGAAGCTGACTTTCCACCGAATCCTTGATACGGTTTAGTATAATCCTTATTATATCTTGCTTGGCACTGCTGTCATCATGTCTCTCCAATTGTTGCACTCTCCAATGTCTCCTTTTTTTGGTAGTTTAATTATCAAACCTTTTTTCATTCTTCAGGTACTTTCTCCTTCTGCCAAATCTCTCTTATCAAATGATAAAGGAGATTTGCAGCTGAATTCCAGTCCGCTTTCATCATCTCTGCAGATATATTGTCCAGTCCTGGTGCTTTTCCATTCTTCATTTCTTCAATTACTCTCTTTATTTCATACTTTGTCGGGTTTTGTATGTTTATCTCTTCCCTCTCCAAGTTATCGTCCATTACCTGCTCAAACTCCATCCTTCTGTGGGTTCATTTCGATTCAGAAGCTCCCTAAAGTGTTCGACCCATCTTTTCATAGGATCCCCTTATGAGTTAGGATCTTTCCATCCTTATCTTTTATTGGCCGCTCTTTCTTCCAGCTTGTTTTGGATAACACTCTTGTTATTTCATATAATTCTTTAAGTCACCTCTTTTCACTGCATTTTCTGCTTTCTGGGCTAAGTCATCAACCGATTTCCTTTTATCCTTTCTGGTGTTACGCACTAGACCCTTAACCTAACCTAACCAGGTTCGGCCCATGGCTGCCCAACCGTCATAAGCAGTCACAAAGCTCCGGAGGTGATTAAACAACACAGAAATTGCAAAATACCATTTAATCTCAGTCAATGTATATATATATGAGTACAATTACAAATCATTACAAGTTACAACTAGCCTACTCAATATTTGTTGGTAAAAAATTAATATATTCAATTACCTACATAAAAATTACAGAATAATATTAAAAGGTTAGGCCTACAAAATAGGTGAAAAGTTCACCTTAAACAGTTGAACGATTGACGATCGAGCGTAAGTCGTGACATGATGAATTACAAAGTCAAAACGACAAGATTTCAAATAAAATGTTTAAGATTTATATCAGAACCTAACTTAGGCACTAGGGGCAAATTTAGAATGAAAGGCCGAATAAGTAAATTTAGAGACAAAGAAAAACCAATTGTGCCCACTAGGCCGGTCAAGAAAACTGAAATAAATTCTAACTAGGCTAGGCCGAGTATCAAAAATAATTACACTAAGTTTAAATTACAAAAAAAAACTGCTGACACATTAAAGAATTAATTGAAAGGTGTTAAAAAAGCAGACATTGGATTATTGTGACAATTGAGGCTGGACCGAGGATGTCCCACACACTATTTAACAGTTTGACGAGTAGAACGGAACGTATCAAAATGGAGTTGAAATTTTTAATTTGGCTAGTAACTGAGTCCGTAATAGGCCAGAGTAATAATGGAACAACACCACCTGGCATAACTGTAGGATGGTAACAGTAGGTAGGCTTCCACCGATGACAACCTGCGATGTGGCGCAGCATGGATCACCAATAGGATAGACAGCCCAAACTCCGGCAGCAGAGTCCAAACTCCGGCAGCGCTGTCCAAACTCCGGCAGCACTGTCCAAACTCCGGCAGCAGTAGCTTCTTACATGGTCAGCAGGATGTGTGTGTGTGTGTGGTCCTCGGTCCTCTCTTCATGGCCTCGTCACAGGTCTCAAATCAGGCTGGTGTCAGTCATAGCCGGGAGCCCCAACATAATCAAAATTTACGAAGACATACTAGTAGCTCGCCCCTTTGATGAACTTGAAGACAACATATTAACTGAAACTGGCATTGGCATTGCCACAGATCAAAATCCTCAATACGAAGAAACCAAAAGTGGCGAGTAGTCAACGTAACCCAAGAAGAAGACTGGCCGTAGCCGACAACCCAAACGGCCCCACAAAACCGGAAATTGGCGAGAAAACTGGAACGTTGGAACGTTGCGAGAACCTTCTAGAAGCTCAACGGCCTACGAATGAAACAAGCGGACACTTCCGCCTAAAAAAAAACTTATATGTAATAGAAGACCTGAGCCGTCAACTCGCACGGCTCAACCTCCCCCACCAAAGGAGGACCTGGGGAACAGGGACAGAAACAAAAAACACAGGGAAAGACGTCTTCTCCAAATTGGTGTTAGGGGGAACACCCTGGAAATCAGCGCTGATTGGTGACAAAACAAAGTAAAGAGACAAGGGAGAAAGACGTCCCAGGACCGGCAACTTGGGGCTGATCAGACCCCACGTTGCTAATCCCGCCTACAACCTAATAACTATTTCAGATCTGTACCCTTATACTCCTTTAGATGGGAAACATGAGCTTTTCGAAATTTCACTCCACTGAGTGGATCTACCAACAAAGCAGTGACAGGGGAAAGGAAGCGAGCAATTCGGTGAGGACCAGTCCAGCGGTAACATAATTTTCCAGCTTTCTTTTCAATAGCTGAGCTTACTGGATGAGCCAAACAGTACACCAATTGTCCTATCTTGAAGGGGTTCTCTATTCGACCCACGTTGTACCTCCTCCTTACTCTTTCATGAGAGAGATGTAGGTTTCGTTTCGCAGCAGCCCAAGCTTCTTTAATGTTGGAGTCCGGAGAATCAGGAAGTAGATGGTTTATTTTCCAAATGTTTGACAGCGGATTATTAGGTTTGTATCCCAGCATGAGTTGAAATGGGATGGATTTGTGTCCCTCGTGCAGAGCAGTATTGAACGCCAACTGGAGCCAATTAAGATTCTGGTCCCAACAATCTTGCTTCTCAGCATGATAAGCAATTAGTGCAGCTCTAAGATTGCGATTAAATCTTTCAGCGTGAGACGGCTGTGGATAATAAGGAGATGTGGTCACATGTAGAATACCCTGTCCAAAACACATCCTATTGAATATATGTGAGGTAAACTGACTTCCATTATCCGTCACAATGGTGGTAGGTACTCCAAAATGTTGGAACAAATGAGAGTGCAAAGCCTTTACGGTGCTCTGGGCGGTAGCTCGACGTAGAGGTATTAACCAAACAAATTTGGAGAAAGCGTCCACTGCTACAAGAAGCATGGTTTTGCCATCCTTGCTACGCGGGAAGGGTCCCACATAGTCTATGAACAGTTTCTCCATGGGCTTTTCGGCCACCTCAGAAGAGAGAAATCCCAATTTAGAATTTTGTGCTGGTTTGCTGAGCGAACACAGGTGACAGGCTCTTACTCGTCCCGCGATGTCTCTATCCATACCTTTCCATATAAACTGTTGACGTATTTTTGCTATGGTCTTTAAAATACCCAAATGTCCGCCTATTAAAGAGTTATGATAATACGAGAAAACCATGGGAATCAAGCTGCTGGGAAGGACGATCTTCGGTGATCTGTTGCCTCTTTGGGCACGACATGCCAAGACACCTTTTGAGAGGAAGTATGGAGGGTGTTCTACTCCAGCTTGCAGGTCCTGTAGAATAGGTCCCAACTCCGGATCCTTCGACTGATAGGACAATATATCTTCGAAAGCACTGGGGAAATCAACAAGTATGTTGCAGCACTGAATGTTGGTGGGTTCCTGTGGGACTCTTTTATCGGGATTGTTATACATACGTGACAACGTATCAGCAACAATGTTCTGAGTGCCTCGGACATGTTGGACTTTAAATTTGAAGGCAGAAATTTTGATAACCCATCTACCAATTTTCCCAAGTTGACGAGGGTGTGCCAGAAGCCACGACAAAGCTTGGTTATCTGTTTCCAACAGGAATTCTGAATGTTCTAGAAAACGTCGAAACTTGTCCACTCCGAAGACCACTGCCAAACATTCCAACTCGTAGATGGACGACTTCCTTTCACAGTCGGTGAGAGTGCGGGAGGCGAAGGCAATTGGCTGACGAAACCCATCGATCTCCTGGGACAGAACTGCGGCAACCGCTACTGACGAAGCATCCGTTTGAAGAATGAAGGGTTGAGCGAAATCGGGCATTCGTAAAACAGGCGGAGAAATAATAGCCTCCTTCAGTTGTTCAAAGGCCTTTTGCTGCTCAATACCCCAAACAAACTTGGAACCCTTTTTTCGCAGAGAATTGAGAGGTGCCGTTAACTCTGCCGCATTTGGGATGAATCTACGGTAAAAATTTACCATCCCCACAAAACGGGAAATGCCCTTTCCGTCCTTAGGTGGGGGGAATTCTCTTATACTCTGAGTACGTGCAGGGTCGATAGACACTCCCTTGTGAGAGACGAGATGGCCAAGGAAAGAAATTTGTTGGTGGCAGAATTTAACCTTATCTGGGTTTACAGTGAGACCAGCATGTCGCAACCTCTTAAGGACCCCCTCCACTTGAGTCATATGTGAATCGAAATCTTCGCTGTAGACTAATAAATCATCCAAATAGTTGAAGACACATTTGAATTTCAAATCATGAAAAATGGAATCCAGGAGTCTAGTCAAGGTCTGTGCACCTACTGCTAAACCCATCGGCACTCTCGTAAATTGGTACAAGTTCCAGGGAACGCAAAAGCTAGTAATATGGCGACTTTCCTTGTCCAAGGGGATCTGATGATAAGCAGCATTAAGGTCAAAAATACTGAAATATTTAGCCTTGGAGAACCAATCAAAGGCGGAATGAAGATCAGGCAGAGGAGAAGATTCAATTTCAATGCAAGCATTCACCTTACGATAGTCTACAACAAAACGATGTTTACCTCCTGGTTTGGGGACTAGGAAAGCTGGACTAGAATAACTAGACGTAGAAGGCTCAATCACTCCCTGCTGTAACATCTCCTCAACCTTCTTCCTCAATACCTCCATCTTTGGGGGTGCGAATTTATATGGATGTGATCTAACTGATTTTGTGTCGGTTAATTTAACCTTATATTCTAATAAATTCGTTAGGCCTAGTTTTTCGGTGAGAACATCTGGGTATTTATCACAAAGTTGAGAAAATCGTCTCCGTTGATCTATTGGGAGATGGGCACATGGGTCTACCGGGTCCTTCTCCTCACACTCGACCTCCATGACCTTCAAAGCTACTCCTTTCGAGTCTACAAAAGGCACAATCCTCCTACGATGAAATGAAAAACGGCCCTCTGCCTTGGCCAAATCCAGAGTAAGACCAGTCCTCGAGATGAAATCTGCACCCAAAATACAATCCAGTGCCAAACCATCAGCCACCAGAAAACTCCACTCCCAAGAAAATCCTTCTATTTTGAATCTAAAGGTCGATAAGGATTTTATGATTAAGGGTTCACTGGAAGCAGTCCAACACCTTACTTCAGTAATTTCAGTTCGTCTAATTATTCGGCGTTCCTGCAATTTCTGGGCCAGCTCCTGAGATATAAGAGAACGGACAGACCCAGTGTCCAATAAGGCACGGAAGTGAAATTGTTTTGTGGAAATATTTACAAATGGAGAAACAGGCCTTTTGGCTGAAAACCCTTGGCTAGCAACTTGGGCCAGGACAGAAGTTTCCGGATTTTTGGATCTTGATTTTGGTTCAGTAATATGTTTTGACGTAGGCCTAATAGGAGTTTTTGATGTTTGGACTGTCTTCGGAGAGTATTTTTGTTGAAACTCTGGACTATATTTATTTACTAAGGGAGAAGCGCGGGACACTCCCCCCTTCATGGCCCGTTTTTTGGAATGAAATGAGCAGGCCTAGGACCAGGACAGTATCTACGAATATGACCTCGTTGACCACAGCCGTAACAAGTTACAGCACCTCCATATCTTCTCTGTGGTGGCATCTCCCTCTCACTAACAGCCATAACTCCTCCAATGCGCCTTCTAGGTTCTCGAGCTCTAAGCTCATCAGTGAACTCCATACTTCTTGACGTCACACATAATTTATCCAAATCGGCAAAAGAAGTCGGCCTCTCCGAAAATACTAATCTAGAGCGCTCCGTTGAGGTCATGGCACTCATTATCACCTCGATTTGATCCTTTTCTGTCAACCCTAAGCGAAGCAAGGTATGGGCATGTCTCACCGAGCTAACAAAACCTGCCAAGCTTTCGTTCTCCCCTTGTAGCCTATAGAATTTCTGTTGCTTCAACTGTTCTCTCAATCTCATGGGAAGAAAAGATTGCAATACTAACTCATGGAAAGCATCAAATTTGCCACTTGGATGCATATACTGGATTAATTTACCTAAGAGAGGCTCTCTACAGCAAGGATAGGCCAATTGTAATAAGGACTGGTCCGTCATTCCTGGAAAGTTTCTCAGTTGAATCAGACTACTAAGGAAATTAAGCAACACATTGACATCCAAGCCATCGGTAGCAGGGATCTGTTGTACCAATCCACTAAGCGGGTTAGGCAGCTTGTTGTAGTTAGGGGCGTTAATGGACGGGTTGCTTAAGCCAAAAGACGTTCCAGCTTGTGAAGTCAGCTGAGGTGTGGAGTCTTGAATTTGAGAAGCGTTGGTGGTTAAGACAGCCGACGGCTGCTCAACAGGTAGGCTAGGTTGGACAGTAGGAACTACACCGTCATCCAACTTCTGGACTCCTTGACTCAAAGAGCGGGATTCAAACTTGTTCACAATTTCATTGACTCTGAGAGTGGACGGTTCCGTAGTCATGGTTGCGTCGCTCATGCTAATTTCTTGTGAAGATTGACCGACAACTGGTTTTGACAACAAAGAGGTCTTAGAGATGGCTTCCTCGGACATACTCTCCATCCGCTTCAAGCCATCTAATAAATTGCCAACTCCGTTTGTTAGTGAGGAAATCTCGTCACTTTTAGCCGCTGAATTAGGATCTTGTCGCAGCGCAGTAACCCGACGATCAAGATGAAGCAGACGCTGAGTCACCCTTAGAGCTGCTCTACCATTGCCCTCCTTCAACTCTTCCACCATCGCCGAAAGTTCAAAGAACTTCTCCTTGCACACTCCCAGCTCAGTCTCCACATCCTCGACAAGTCCGTTCAATTCCACCTTATCTGTGTTTACTAACTTCCTCAACTGCTTTCTCATGTCAGCCACCAGTTTGGCTGGCACTTCACCTCTTTGCTCAACTTCCCACACTAACTCATCCTTTGACAAATAATCAGGGTTCACTTTTGCCATGTTGAAAATAACAAGAAGACAAATTTACAAACAACAACTAAGCTAATCTCGGGGCCTTCGAATTAATATAACCTTAAATACAATGTTGGGGCTCCCACCCACGATGAATCATAACACCAACCTAAGCTAACCTCTAAATATAACAAATGACCAAAAAAATATTACCTGAAAATGGACAATCAATGACATGAACAATAAACATATGAATCAATAAATAAACAACACTGATGAACAATAATAAACAATACACAATGCAACAACAATATTGATCTCCGCTCCCACACTGACAGGTTGCTCCGGCTTCCGCAACTAAACAGTCTCCCACCTGAAAATCCCCCTCCAGAAACTTTACGACTGCAATTGACAAGGAAATGAGCAACCACGCTCTGCTACCATATGTTACGCACTAGACCCTTAACCTAACCTAACCAGGTTCGGCCCATGGCTGCCCAACCGTCATAAGCAGTCACAAAGCTCCGGAGGTGATTAAACAACACAGAAATTGCAAAATACCATTTAATCTCAGTCAATGTATATATATATGAGTACAATTACAAATCATTACAAGTTACAACTAGCCTACTCAATATTTGTTGGTAAAAAATTAATATATTCAATTACCTACATAAAAATTACAGAATAATATTAAAAGGTTAGGCCTACAAAATAGGTGAAAAGTTCACCTTAAACAGTTGAACGATTGACGATCGAGCGTAAGTCGTGACATGATGAATTACAAAGTCAAAACGACAAGATTTCAAATAAAATGTTTAAGATTTATATCAGAACCTAACTTAGGCACTAGGGGCAAATTTAGAATGAAAGGCCGAATAAGTAAATTTAGAGACAAAGAAAAACCAATTGTGCCCACTAGGCCGGTCAAGAAAACTGAAATAAATTCTAACTAGGCTAGGCCGAGTATCAAAAATAATTACACTAAGTTTAAATTACAAAAAAAACTGCTGACACATTAAAGAATTAATTGAAAGGTGTTAAAAAAGCAGACATTGGATTATTGTGACAATTGAGGCTGGACCGAGGATGTCCCACACACTATTTAACAGTTTGACGAGTAGAACGGAACGTATCAAAATGGAGTTGAAATTTTTAATTTGGCTAGTAACTGAGTCCGTAATAGGCCAGAGTAATAATGGAACAACACCACCTGGCATAACTGTAGGATGGTAACAGTAGGTAGGCTTCCACCGATGACAACCTGCGATGTGGCGCAGCATGGATCACCAATAGGATAGACAGCCCAAACTCCGGCAGCAGAGTCCAAACTCCGGCAGCGCTGTCCAAACTCCGGCAGCACTGTCCAAACTCCGGCAGCAGTAGCTTCTTACATGGTCAGCAGGATGTGTGTGTGTGTGTGGTCCTCGGTCCTCTCTTCATGGCCTCGTCACAGGTCTCAAATCAGGCTGGTGTCAGTCATAGCCGGGAGCCCCAACATAATCAAAATTTACGAAGACATACTAGTAGCTCGTCCCTTTGATGAACTTGAAGACAACATATTAACTGAAACTGGCATTGGCATTGCCACAGATCAAAATCCTCAATACGAAGAAACCAAAAGTGGCGAGTAGTCAACGTAACCCAAGAAGAAGACTGGCCGTAGCCGACAACCCAAACGGCCCCACAAAACCGGAAATTGGCGAGAAAACTGGAACGTTGGAACGTTGCGAGAACCTTCTAGAAGCTCAACGGCCTACGAATGAAACGGAGTCATACCTAGGTCCACCGCGGTCAATCTCCCCCGCGCTAGTTTCCGCAAGGTCTGCGGCCGGCAGAGCATGAGACCAACAATCCCTCCCACTTGCCTCTGAGTCGCACAGTTTGGTTTGGCCGACCTAACCAAACGGTGCGGCGGACAACTGGAGACTACTTCACCCGTAACTACGCCTGCAAAATGTAGGATACTTTACCAAAACACTGCTGTATTGCGGGCTGACTAATGAGACCGTTTTCTGTAAAGTAGTAATTGTACAAATTACCGTACACTTGCTTGGCTACGAAAAATAATTATTCAATTATCATATCTATTCCACGATTAATAATGGTTTTGAAATCCATACACCACTGTACTCACTAATATTAATGGTACAGATTAAGCACATAACATTAGAATGATAATTTACTTTAAACACAAATGCAAATTGTTAACGACAACATCTATATAAAGCCAAAAGTACCCATGAACTTTTGAGAAAACTACAAGTCACACCCCCAAATCATATACTTAAAATGTTCGTCATGACGAGAAACCTTGCGCAAAATTATCCATTATTTCATAAATTGCCCTATAAGGTCGTAATTGCTTTCCAAAGGGAACTTTCCATTTACCTAATGTTCAAAATACCTCAGCTGTTATTATTTGTTCGTATTACCATTACTGTATTCTGTTTTGTTTATTTTATCTTAACTTAACCAATCAATAGTTTTATTAATACTAATGTAGTAAAACGGGGTGGAGCAGCCCGTGGGTAATAGCTAGTTTAATTAAGGACAAATCAATCAAATAACAATAAGCCGTTTAATTATTAACACAAAAGGTTTCGTATGATTAGATTATGCATACTGATAAACCCACCTATGGCCATCTATAATAATATTTGGAGTTTCTTTTCCGAGTCGGGTTAGCTCTTCTACTCGACCGATTTTCATAATTTTGGCCTCAAACTAAAGGTATGGACGCACTATAGATTTGCAATCAAGAATCGGCATTCATTTTTATTTACGAATATTTCGAGTTATGCACAAAATGTGTGCCTGTACATTTCTTATGGGAGTTAAATTAGTTTTTTTTTTTTCAAGTTCGTTTGGCTCTTCTGCCCATCCCATTTTCTTAATTTTGGTCTTAAAATAAAGTTATGCAAGCAAATATTTGTGATCAAACATAATCATTAATTTTTCTAATGTATTACCCAACGAACAAATTTAATTTTTTTTTACTTCAATTAAAAATGTATTTCAGCAGCTCTAACTAAATTACCCTATATGTTTTGGTCTAAAAACCTTTAGTGAAATACCAGCTTTCATTTGAGCTATTAATTATTAAGATTCCGATCTAAATAATCGTACCTAAAGCACTGTTTTAATCAGTTAACTTCAAGATACTGTATCGCTCAATCAGAAAACATAAATTTGATTATATCTTGGATGTGGAATTTAGTTTGTGGTATTTTTACTCAATTCAAATTACGTTATTCTATTTGTTTTGACCTAAGAACCTTCAGTGAAATACCAGCTTCCATTTGATTTATTGATTATTAAGATCGGACGTACCTAAAGGACACAGCTAAATCACGAACAACACAAATTGTTCAAAAAATAGAGTTATTTATCATCGATTTATAGTCAAACGATCTTGCTTGCAACCTCAACAGTAACTGTCGACTTTGACGGTTTTAATCTAGTCAATCTTTACAAAATCAAACTTTCATAATTATTTGCAAATCTACACAAATTAGGCTTACCAATTACCTATTAATTAATAAAATCGGTTCATCATAACTGTAGATTTAATTGTACAAAGTTTAACAACAACATCTTTCATTCAGTATTTTCTCACCACTTCACTTCACAATTTAACCACTTCACTTCACTTGTAAGAATTTAAAAGTCGAACAGACTTAAACGTAAAGAATTCTGCTTCTTTTTTTATCTTAATTCAACATCGAGGTCGCAAAACTATAAATTGGGAGGTTGCTTAACGTTTTTGAAAATAGAGTAACTTTTAAATGGTGAGGAAATCGACCAAAGTGGACGGTGATATTCTTGATAGAGAATAACATTTCCTACAAATTACTATCATGTATTTCCTGAAAATACTCAATAAAGACAGTCTAAAGTTGGCTACAAATATAAACTTGGAAAAAAGGCGTTTTAAATGTATTATTGTTTATTTTCATTTTTTCTCCTCAAAAAGTAATTAAATCACACTTTCATAACTATTTGCAAATCTACACGAATTAGGCTTTCCAACGATTAAGTAACAAAATCAGTCCGGCAGGAATTTTAAATTTTATGATTTTCAAATAGATTTGTTTTTCTAACAAAATATATGGATGAAGTATAATTTAAAACATGCTATGTAAATTAATTAATGGTATGTTTCGGGAATACAGTAGTTTTATTTTAAAACGAGCTGTTGGCCCGTCCTACGTACGGGAATCGAGCAGTCCATTAAAATTGTATATAGTTATATCAATATGTCTATTCCTAATTCAAGCTTAGTTTAAGCAGTTCAAAGTTTATTGTAAAGAAAAAGCTACCAAGATTAATTAAAACTTCTGGTCGTTGTTACTTTCCCAACCTGTCCTCAAACATTCGGGTGGTAAAACAATTTTCATAAGCTTTCTTTTGAAGTCTCGTGAGCTTCGATTCGTATAAAGCAATGGTTATAGAATCTTACTTAATTTCTATAATCAATGACAAAATCACAGAGTAAATAAACTAACCTCATAGTTCTTAGAATATTTGTATATTCAACCAGCTGTTAGTTATAACAAATTATATTGCACTAAAACAAACTAAAGATTTTATAGACTGTTGAAAAAATAAATTAGAACATCTATTATTTTAATTTTACTTTGTATATTTAAATTATCTCTCGTCCTCTAACCGAATAAATAAACGTATCAATTATTAAAGCATTACACATAGTATAGAAAGTCAACCCTACGTATGTCATTTCATTTTCATCCAAATGCTGAATTTGTGTCGAAAACGCTGATTGTTTACAGCTGTTACGTTAAGCAAATTGTATTATACCAAAACCTAGAGTAGAATGTTAGCGTCGGCTGCTAGACTTTTTAAAATTTGAAACTTAATTAAAAAAAAACTGAAACCCTAAACTAAAATTGTGGCTTCGACATTCCCCAGTTCCCAAAATTGAATTCTTTCAATTCTTTCTTTCAACGCAAAAATGATGAAAATCCGTCAAGTGGTTGATTCAGAATCGTGAAATAAAAAAAAACCTGTTACGTTTTAATATATACAAGCTGCTATACCCTTGCTTTGCAAAGGGAAGAAAATGTGACCTAGAGAGCTATTAAAGTGGTGCTGATGTGTGTTTTAAAATACAGCAACTCTATGATTTAGTTTGAAAATAAAACTGATTTAAAAAGCGTAAACCTACTTACTTTCAAACCCCTACTTTACTTTTGATGTTAATAGATCCCTAAAAATATGACAACATACCTCAGTGTTGTAATAGCATCAATTATTGCTTCATATAGATGCTTAATGAATGACATGTTTTACCATTTTCTTCAATTTTAGTCCAGCCTCTTCATATGAATTAAAAAATGAAACTTTGAGCAATACTTTACAAAACACAAAACGTATACAACCTCACTTTAAAACCAAACATAACCCTCCTCAATCTACATAAAGCAAAACAAACATCTTATTCGAGTAAATAAACAAATACCAGTTCATTGTACTGACCAGCTGTTTCATTAGCAAAATTAAATTAAATCATTTAAACGTTGGAAGGATGCCAGGCGTAGCCCTTGGAAATCAGCCTGTGGGGCAGAGCCCTTAAGAAATTCGTCCATATCAATACTTTTCGGCATATCTACACACTCTAAGCTTCATTTTGATGTGCCATATGCCTATATTTTTATTTGGTAAATGGCCTTAACCGTTTACATAAAATTTGATTGTATCACTTTAATAATATAATAGATGATAACGTACACATTTTTGTAATATTCCTGGAATTAGTTTGGATTTTTATTACTCGATACTTAAATTATATAAATAGCCAAAGGCAAGACAACGTCTGCCGGCTTCAGCTAATTTTTTGATAATCCTATCTCCTCTCTGGCATTATTTAATTCGAAAATGATCACATTGCATTATAAAGTGATTTCATACGTTGTAGGCCCACTTATTATGTCTTACAGTATACCCCTTCAATCACGGTTAAAAGATTAAATACACCTATAAAGAGTTATTAAATTGTGAGTGAAAATAGAATGATAAGTATTTGTTATTTAATTAGAAGAAGATTTACCTAAAAATGGGGCCCATTGGCTTCCTTATGGGACAAGAATATAAGTGACCCAATGTTCCCAGTGTCAATAAGCAAACTTTTTTTAATTAAAAGAAAACTGCTTTTCGTGGTGGGCCCTCCATAATAGTAGGCTATTTTTAGGACGCATTCATCCCTTAGCCACCTTCCTAAGATAAATAAATTATTACATATGAGATTATGAATTTCAAAATGGAAAAGAGTGTTTCTTCAGCGTGTAGATTCTTAATATAATAATAATACGACATATTATAATAATGAATAATATGACAGATTAAAGTGTTTTCCGTACGTAAATGTGAGTGAGTGTATGTATAATTGAAATAACATAAATGAGTGAAAATTTAAAAACGTACGTTTTCAGGAAAAGCACTTTGCAAATTTTTTTCCACTTTTTTCAAAACGTTTATTATTTTTTTTATTTCATTAACATTTGAAGTTTCATAAAATGTCCATGGTAACGCAATATCTTTGGTAGTTTCTTTTTAAAAGAGCATCTTTAGTGGAAAAACACAAAATCCTGTCACGACCATAACGGACGTTTAAATGAATATTAAAAATAGTTAATATTATTTTTATAACTATGTTTTGCTATAAACTAATTTACTTTTATGGCCATTATACAATAAAAAGGTCACTGAGCTTTTCGTATATTTGGTCTTTCTAGAAAAAAATAAAAAAACTCAAAAAATTGAAAAAAGCCAATAAAATCTTTTTAAGTTTGTATAACTCCGAAAAAACTTACCTGAGACCCGAAAAATCGTTATGTTTGTATAGAGGTGTGCTTCTTTTGTGTATAAAACATTGAAATATGACGATATTTTAACTTTTGAAATTTTTATGATAGAAATCATAAACGTGATGGTCAGGGACAAGCGGTACGGTCGTGAATTGTCTGGAATAATCTAAATCTTTCTAAACAATCCTTCAATTATCCTGTTAGTTATAATAAAAATATGTGTTTCAATTGAACTAAACTGTTCAATTTACAATTATATTAAAGTTATTGTCACGACCAAACACACTATAATCCATAAGGCTGGATTGGTCGTGAAAAAACCCGCGATGGTCGTGAAACTTTGGTCGTGAAATTACGTGTTATTTGGCTCTGTTCTGGCGGTAGCCCTGCACCTCATGTTCGAGGATACAAAGTGGACTTCTAGGTTAATCTAGCAATTTAAATATCTTATAAACAAAAATTAACACCATGTCTACTTCATCGAATGACTACGTACGGTCATGGACACACCAAAATTACAAAAAACACTATCTTTCCTTTATTAATCTTGTAATTCCTCCTTTCAACTCGAAACGACCGGCACTGCAATCCTGACGTACACCCCGAACAACTCTCTAAAACCAACTGACTCCATCGACGCCAGGCTTGCCACTGTCGTGCTCCAAAGTTATAAATTTTCCCCAAATGGTCGTGACGCCAAATCGAGGGACAGACTTATTTTGTCATGGTAGTCAGTTTGTAATGACAATAAAATTATAATATGCTCCTTTTTTGTAAGTTTAATAACCATTGATGACATAAAAATATGGCTTTAAATATTTCGGCATGAATAATTAGTCTAAAAACAGCGTGAAAGTTGGAAAATGTACCCTAGGGACACGTCATGGTCGTGAATTTCGAGACTTTAAAAATACGAAAAAAATACCTAGAACCTATTTAAAACCAAATAAATGTGTGTAACATGTTGCCCCCGTCCCAAAAAATATTAAAACACATAATAATAAACTACAAATCCAGTATCTACGAAGTAAAAGGCCAGGGACATGAAAACGTACGTTTTTAAATTTTCACTCAAATGATGAAAGCAGCCAGATTGGGTAAAATAAAATATGTAAAAACAACAATTCATTTAATTTAAATAACAACCACTAATTATTCGGTCCACAATGGAATGACATGCCGGGCTCGTTATCGGTACTCTTACTTGAGTACCATCTCCATTAATAGAGAATAACTGTTGAGAGACAAATGCCCTCAAACACCAAACACCTACTACAAAACACGGGGTGGCCACAGGGGGTGCAAAGCCTCGTGGGCTGCATAACACCGCAGAAGCGGAGCGGCGCGGCGGTTCGATGACCAGAGGGTCCAGTTTTGCGAGCAAGAGAACAAAGAGTTTGCGTTCCTTGAAACCCAAACAAAGACTGTTGTGTTGGGGTGCGAGCTTTCTCTCGGCGGCAGGTAGCTACAGCCGCGACAAGGGTCGCTGCAGTTGTAGCTAAATAATATCATCGACGCATTGACGGTGGTGGATAGTTATTGTTAAAATAAAAATGAATTATAATAATTATCATAGTTCAATGTCCTAATTAAGAGCTTAATTTTACGCAAAACCCTTATATCAGACAAATGTGCTTTATGGACAGATTTCACGTTTAAGTCCCTACCACGTGCAACACTTGGTTTTTTAGCAAATTTCCCTATAGGAAATCAATAGTTTCTTAGCAAACGTATTGACTGTTTACAATTAACATATGTTCTTCTTCTCACTTTTAGTTTCTGCCAACAGTGGTTGGAATTTCATAACAGTGTTTGTTTCCCATGTTAATCTTATGGAGAAATACGAAACTTTAAAGGACCTCTGGGCCTCACTCTCTAATTATTTCCCTAAGCAGAAAGTTTCCTGCACAACTTCACGTTACGCTCCAAATAATACCAAAATGATACCAAAAACATGCCAATCGGTTCAGTAGTTTTGGAGGAGTAATTGTCACAAAAAACCTGCTTGCGTATTAAATAAGTAATAGATATACTGTTATAGTGTCCCTGTTGCTGTTTTCTTTTTAGTATATCAATTCATCCAGGCTCTCTCTTTTTTTTCTATTGTAATATTTGCGCCAACCTAAATTCAAATCTTTATAATTAATACGCTACAATCGCTACATGAAACTTTGTCGGTTGAACTCCTCCGCCATTTCTTAACCGATTTTATACATTGACGTCTCAATGGAAAGAGCGTGTCGAGTAGATTTGCAAACTGTCCTTACATTTATGAAAAAGTCACTTAAGCTCTGCCCCAGTGGCTTTAAAGGTTCCCATGTTTTCCTTATGAAGAACATAATTAATTGTTTACATTTTGATCAGCTGTATAATTTAATTGCTGTTATTTATCTTTCCATTCAACGAAACTCATTGGGTTCATTTACTGATTTTGGTTGAATAGAAATGAAATAAATGTACTACTTTCATTTACAATTTAAATAATCGAGAAAGCCGAAAGCCTTGGCAATTTGATATATTTTACCTCCTATATAATGAAGAACACCTACAGTATGAATATTCCCACAAAAAATGAACAAGGATGTTAGTCGAAGTGTTACTATTTTGTAGGAAACACGGACTTAACTTTATGATTATTGGCAAAGGAAAACACTCTAAGGCTGAATTAAACTGTTACGGCAAGGAAATTAAATATATGTCTTATTAAAAGTCAAGAGATTTTAAAATAATATGACTACATCCAAAAAACTGTAATAAAACTTTCATTGAAGGATTTGCATTGTTCACATTTAAGGGAAACAAAAAAACCATCTGAACAATATTAGGCCTTTCAATTCTGCATTTTTTCAGGTAAATTTATCCATTGAGTATCTATAAGTATAAAAGAGGATGTTTGTATATATATTTGGCAGTGATAAACTCAGACACCGCTGAACCGATTGCCACGAAACTTGGTACATACATGTAGAATTTCATGGAATAGGTTTATACACCATTAATTTCGTGATCCGTCCTCTGGGCTCCGCCTCAGCGGCTCTGGAGTTTCCCATGTTAACCTTATGAGAAATGGAATTAATGAATCTTAACAGCTGTTTCAATTAAACAAGTTGGTTCTGTTCTATGATGTTCAATAGCATTAAAGTTGCAAGGATTACCAACAGGGTGCAGCACTATTATTTATTTTACATTTATGACAACAGCTAATTTGCAACCAAAAGGTGAGTGAGCGTAGCAAACGAACTTCAACCTGGAGGCGAGTTAGCGTAGCGAACGAGCTAACCTGAAGACAAGTGAGCGCAGCGAACGAGCTCCAACCTAAAGGTGAGTGAGCGCAGCGAACGAGCTCCAACCTAAAGGTGAGTGAGCGTAGCGAACGAACTTCAACCAGGACGTGATTGAGCCATGCAAACGAGATCATCTTGAAAATTAAGAAGTTAAACGGGGCAAAGCCCGCGGGTTACAGCTAGTACACGTATATAATTGAATATACGTGTCCTCAATTATATAACATACGTTATAACAGTAACTAGACAAATTATTGCCAATTGAAGCAAATACAATTGTGATAGAGAGGTTATGCAGAAAATCAGGCAGTTCTTAAGTAATGTAAACAAAATGTTATCGTTGTAAAAAAATTACAGAAATTTGTAAACGTACTGGCAACAATGTAGTCCAGGACCTGACTAGGGTTCTGTGTGCATGTCGTGTATAGTGAATTTTACTTTTGCATTTCAATATAGGTGTCTTAGGAAGTGTTTTCCACTCGGGTGTCAAGTTCGCACCTGGTACGTTTTCGAGCTATGACGTCATCAAGATGGCGGCTCAGCAATTTTTGAATGCGTATATTTCGCGAACCGTTTAATGGATCAGGATGATTTATTTTTTGTTTGAAAGATATTTTTACACCCTATCTTTCTTGTATTTACACTTTTGTTGTAAACTTAATATTTATCTCACTATATTAAAAAACGTGTTTTTTATTATTATTATATTTATTGTTTTGCTTATAACTTCTTAACCGCTGATAAAATCAAATACCACCCATTGCAAAAGTTGCAGATGATTCTATACCCTTTCCAATGATACCAAACAATATGTGATTAGACCTAAAGATAAAGCAAAGAGATTGAATAAATCGTAAACGAACACTGAAAGTGGTGTACGTTCCGGGAAAGATTTAGTCCTGGACATGACTAGAATTCTGTGTGCATGTCGTGTATAGAGAATTTTGCTTTTGCATTTCAATATAGGTGTCTTAGGAAGTGTTTTCCACTCGGGTGTCAAGTTCGCACCTGGTACGTTTTCGAGCTATGACGTCATCAAAATGGCGGCCATTGATTTTTTTAAATCGTATATTTCGCAAACTATTTGTCGGATCGGAATGAATGTTTTTTTGTTTGAAAGATAATTTTAAATGCTACCTGTTTTACATTTACACATTTGTTGTATGTTTAGTACATTCTTCGTAATTTTGCAAAAACCTGTATTTTTAAATATTTTTGAGTTATTTTTGTTTGTAACGTTTTATTGATACAATTTATCAAAAACCACCAATGAAAAAAGTTGTAGAACATTTAAAAATCTTTACAAAAATACCAAATTCGATATGTTTTACTCAAAAAAACGCCTATTAGTCCGGCCTCTAGGGCAGTTCGCAAGTCTTATAAAAACAGTTTCGCCATTCAATGTTGATGTACGTGTCTAAATAAGGGTTTTCAACTCGGGTGTCACGTCTGCACCCACTGCAGTTTCCGGTTATGACGTCATTAAAATGGCGGAAAGGGCTATATTAAAAATAACGATATTTTACATACCATGTATTGGATCGGAATGAACTTTTTTTTGTTTGAAAGATAAGTTTACATGCTATCTTTCTTACATTTGCACTTTTGTTTTATGTTTAGTACATTTTTCGTAATTTTGCAAAAACCTATATTTTTAAACATTTTTGTGTTATTTTTGTCGATAACGTTTTATTGATACAATATATCAGAAATAACTTATAGACAAAGTTGTAGCACGTTAAAAGAGCTTTACAAAAATACCAAATTCGATATGCTTTACTCAAAAGATCACGTCAAGAAACTAGAAAATCGTACAAAACAACCTAATTTTGCGCAAAAACGCATATAAATCTCAATCCATGCAAATGGAAATTCGCTTAGTCGAAAGGATTGCTGCACCGGGGGTATTTATATAGTGGAAACATTCCTATGGACTAATTACATTGATTTGTTGTGCTTTTATTTGCATAAAAGAGGGTAATGGTCTTATTTTAAGTAAAATAGCTGGTGAAATCGTAACATGTAGCAATTTTTAAGACATCATAACCGGAAACTGCAGTGGGTCCAGACGTGACTCCCGAGTTAAAAACACTTCTTTAGACACATACATCAACATTGAATGGTAAAACTGTCTATATATGACTCGAACACAGCCATCGATGTCGGATTTATATGCGTTTTTGCGCAAAATTAGGTTGTTTTGTACGATTTTCTAGTTTCTTGACGTGATCTTTTGAGTAAAGAATATCGAATTTGGTATTTTTGTAAAGCTATTTTAACGTGCTACAACTTTGTCTATAAGTTATTTCTGATATATTGTATCAATAAAACGTTATCGACAAAAATAACACAAAAATGTTTAAAAATATAGGTTTTTGCAAAATTACGAAAAATGTACTAAACATAAAACAAAAGTGCAAACGTAAGAAAGATAGCATGTAAACTTATCTTTCAAACAAAAAAAAG
The DNA here is from genome assembly GCF_028750875.1 of Macrosteles quadrilineatus. NCBI lineage: Eukaryota > Metazoa > Arthropoda > Insecta > Hemiptera > Cicadellidae > Macrosteles > Macrosteles quadrilineatus. The sequence continues at coordinate 102,142,455 of NW_026542602.1, read as the reverse complement.
TTCATTCCGATCCAATACATGGTATGTAAAATATCGTTATTTTTAATATAGCCCTTTCCGCCATTTTAATGACGTCATAACCGGAAACTGCAGTGGGTGCAGACGTGACACCCGAGTTGAAAACACTTATTTAGACACGTACATCAACATTGAATGGCGAAACTGTCTTTAAAAGACTTGCGAACTGCCCTAGATGCCGGACTAATAGGCGTTTTTGCGCCAAAATTGGTGTTTTTATGAGATTTATCTAGTTTCTTGACGTAATCTTTTGAGTAAAACATATCGAATTTGGTATTTTTGTAAAGATTTTTAAATGTTCTACAACTTTTTTCATTGGTGGTTTTTTATAAATTGTATCAATAAAACGTTACAAACAAAAATAACTCAAAAATATTTAAAAATACAGGTTTTTGCAAAATTACGAAGAATGTACTAAACATACAACAAATGTGTAAATGTAAAACAGGTAGCATTTAAAATTATCTTTCAAACAAAAAAACATTCATTCCGATCCGACAAATAGTTTGCGAAATATACAATTTAAAAAATCAATGGCCGCGATTTTGATGACGTCATAGCTCGAAAACGTACCAGGTGCGAACTTGACACCCGAGTGGAAAACACTTCCTAAGACACCTATATTGAAATGCAAAAGTAAAATTCACTATACAAGACATGCACACAGAACCCTAGTCAGGTCCTGGACTAATGGGTAGTACCATGCAGACTACATTATCATTGACGAAGATCAACATGGACAACCTAATGCGGCTATAAGTGGGAAATATTTGTAGAATACACTAAAAAACTAGATCAGCTTTTGAAAAATGATAAAATATTTACAAGAAATGTTGATTATATGGAACTGTTAGGTACGTGATCTATGAGTTGAGTGTTTTAAACTCATCGGAAATTATGACTTTTATTAGGTTTTAAATAAGTTATTTGTTTTTAAACAACTACCGTACTTTACTTCTTCGCAATTGCTCGATTTCGAGCAACATGTACACTTGTAGTAAAAGTTTCATTTCAACCAAGTGTTTGTAGCAAACTGTTAAACTGTCAAACTTCCATTACCATCCAAACTATCCATTATTTCGTAAATTGCCCTTTAAGGTCGTAATTCATTTCTAAAGCGAACTTTCCATATACTTAATTTTAAAAATACCTTAGCAGTACTTATTTGTTTGTTATTCTTTCAATTTATTTCCTTATTAAAATAAGTGTGATTTTTTGTATTAGGTACTGTATTCTGTGTTAAAACATGTAGCACATGAAATGGTTGATATCACCCCATTTTTCAGGATTCTCTACGGAGAAAATTCGTTTGAGTAGGTTGGTGTATGTCTTAAATCAAAGAAATAAAATGACTCGACTTAAATTACCTAACACAGGTTATCAGTAAGGCATATAAGGTTTTCTTAAGTTCTCGATTCTGGAAACACTTTGTTGCAGCATGTTACCTCGAATTGAAGCAGATCGTTTAGCATTCATTAGAAGTCATCAGTTAAAACTGAGAGCAGAAATACCGGTAATGTAAGTGAGCATTGACGACGCAAATAGAGATATTTAAAATCAGTTTCTAATAAGTTTTCAAACAACTCTAAGATGTAACTAAAACTATTCGAATTTAAGCTTAATGTTTTTCTTGGCGTTATGTTTCATACTATGCGGCTCATTGAGCCTCACGGGTTCTCTAGTAAACTATACAATAATTGAAAATATGATGTCATTTTGAAAAATTTTACAAAACTACAACATAGCAGCGCATAAATAAAATATTATTAAAAGCAACAAAGATTAACAATCCATTGATTAAATGAATGAAAAAGGCGTTCCTATCATCCCACAATACGGCGGAGTTTGCAAAAGGTATACTAGTTTTTGCAGGCGTTGTTTCGTATGGTACTCAGCCATACATATACAATAAAGTGCCGGCTATGCTTTATTTTTACATTGATTTCCTTGTAAAATCAAATAACTCAATTGTTAATACAAGTGTAGTAAGAAGATTCGTTCACTTCGTTCACTCATCTATTATTACAATTAATACAATAATAGCATTCCCCAAAAATTTAAGTTGCCTTTTTTAAAATAAAACTTATTTTGATATCTTCTGGCCAAAAGTTTAATTATCGTTCTGATTTGAAAATATTTATTTAACATTACAAAGTTTAAAGTAAATTATTCACCTACTATAGGAGGGTTTCGAAAAGGGTAATTAACTTCAAAAAATACAAAAGGATTTTTTTATCCTAAGAAAATAAGCAGAAACCAGATTTATTTATCTTAGTAGCAAAAATGCTATACAAATATATAGCACGGGTTACGTTTGTATTAGTCTTACTCTTATCCCATTTAAATACTATAATAATGATAGTGTCAATAAAAAATGCATATTAGTTATGTAAAGGAGACTTTGTCCTGACCGCACCAGCCTAACAGATGCGTTGGCCACTGGCAACAAGGTCTACCGGCAGCAAACACGACTACATCCTCTTCACCCGTCACGGAACTGGTTCAGCTCGGACATTTCGCACCACCAATCGTAGGTCAGGTTGGTGGTCGTAGACCTTGTTGGCCGCGGACCTTGGCGCGTCCCCGAATGAAACAAGCGGACACTTCCGCCTAAAAAAAAACTTATATGTAATAGAAGACCTGAGCCGTCAACTCGCACGGCTCACTGGTGCTTCGCTTAACCCTCCTGTCCGCCTAACTGTGTAGTCTCCTTGCTTCCAATGTTTGTTGTCTTGTTTTAGCTTGTCTTAGTTTTTGCTTCAATCTTTTTCGGTTTTCGATTTCTCTCCAAGATTGTTCGGTTATCCACACTTTTTTAATTGGATTTTTTAACCCTAAAACACTTTCTCCAACCTCTTGAAATTTTTTTTTTACTTCTTCCCATCTTTTATCTATATTACAGTCATCTCCTTCATACGCAGCCAAAACTTCGTACCTATTCCTCTACTCCACCTTAAAACTCTAATTTATTTGAGCATCTTTCAGTCGATTAATGTCATATTTTCTTCCTCTACTATATTTCCTTGGGAGTTTTCTGCAAGGATTTTCAGCTTGAATTCAGGTGAAACGAGGATAAAAAAACTAAAAAAATGAAAACCAAATTATGCCTTTGAAATAATTATGCCTTTTCAGTTCCTATGACCCGATGTTGCCAGTTCACGACTTCATTCAAGTTTATCAAACTCTATATATTAATACCAGAATCAATCAACATCTGACCAAAATTACTTGTAAAAAAATCTGGTAAATTTTTCGGTTCGCTTACCTTAACATTTTTTCAGTGCATTATAAAAAATACTGTTAATCACATGATATTAAAAATTATGTTTGTAAACAACAGAAATGACGATGACGATTTTGTATAACCTCAAATTATATAGTCTAGTTTCGTTACGATTAGATGGTCATTTCCACAGTATGATGAAAATCGTTGTTCAACTCACGGAGGGAAAGTGTCTTTTTGGTACTTAATCGTATTTCGAGATTGCGTAGGTACCAAAAAGAGCCACTTTCGCTCCTAGTGACTGAAAATACTTTTTTGATGGTAAATAACTCTTCTGCAGCTGTTTGAAATTAATCCAAGATGGCCACCATCCTCCAATCTCTAATGATGACTCTAATGATGTTGACTATCCTGATAACTCGCTGGTAATATTTTTCGTTGGACTAGTGTAGTTGAATTCTTGTTTTCGTGGTCATAAGTTGTTTGTCTAATAAGTAATTCAAAAACATTAAATTTTTATGGGAAATTATCAACAAACGATATTTAATATAAAAAAGTTGAAAAGAGTTTTGATTAAATGTAGTAATAAACTTTATATATATGGTGATTTTTATGACCCATAGGAAATATATAGGGCATTTTTCAACAAACAGTATTTATTTCCAAAATGTAGATACGATTTCCTATGCAATTTTGATTGCCGATTAAAGTTGACCATCTACTTCTAGGACAATCCATTTCAAATGCTGAAAACAGATTACACTCTATTGAGCGCAAATTTAAATCTCAGCCTGAATTCAAGTCTCTGTATACAGATTTTATGACTGAGTATTTGTCATTGGGTCATATGGAACTTGCTCAAAATATTGATCTTACTGCTCCACGTTATTTCCTTTCTCACCATGAGGTTTTAAAGGAATCTAGCAGTACCACTCGTTTGCGTACTGTATTTGACGCCAGTGCCAAAACCTCAAATGGCATCTCTCTCAACCACAGAAAAATTCAAACTAACATTTGTGATTTATTGATCTCCTTTCGCATTCATAATCTTGGATTTTTCTGTGATGTAGGCTGCAGGCAGATTAAGGTGCATCCTGGTGACCAGTGTTATATTACCAGTTGATCGTCTGGCCTGACAATGTTGATCAGTCACCTTCGATCTTCAAACTCACCACTGTGACTTTCGGAGATAATTACTCACCACAATGCTTTTCGAACCCCGCATATATTGGCAGCTGATGGTGACAAACCCATACCCTGAAGCGGCAGGGATTCTACGCACACAAACCTTAGTAGATGGTGTCATTGCAGGTGGTGATTCTGGGGAAGAAGCTTTGATTCTTCAAAAACAACTTATCTTGCTGTTGGAACGGGCCGGTTTCGAGTTACGCAAGTGGACTTCAAACTCCAGTCGACTGCTACAAGATCTAACAGATGGTCACATAGAGTCACCGGTATTTCTTCAAGATGGCCGACAACCTCATTTTACCATACTAGGCATACACTGGTCATTGGCTACTGACAGTTTCACCTATAATTTGAATTTACCTCAGAATTCTAGAACAGAGCGTCAAGTGCTCAGTGTTATTGCACAGACCTATGACCCCTGTGGTATCGTATCTCCTATTGTAATGTGGGTGAAGCAGTTTGTGCAGCTCATATGGACTAAAGGACTGAATTGGGACCAACCTCTCCCGCCTGAACTTCTCGAAATGTGAAAAATTTCACTGGTACATCTGCACAATATTTTAATTCCACGAGCTCTCAAAGTATCCCAGTCATGTAGTACTGAACTACATGGGTTTTCAGATGCTTCCAAAGGTGGATATGCTGCCACCATAATATTAGCAAATTTCCTATATAGAGAATAAACTACTACCGTAGGTGTCATGGTAAAACTTAGACCCGAGACCGATTTACTTTAGAAACCAAAACAGAGTCCGTTTAAATTCATATATAAGTGTGTTTGTGTGTGTGTTTCCGTTAGCACGATAACTCGAGCAAAAATGATCCGATTTCGATGAAATTTTGTACAAAAGTGTAAATCTACGTTTATTCAAAGGTGTTAGTGAACCAGCGTGATCGGACCGTGGGAACAGGGTTTTATGGGGGGATTTATGGGGTAAAAATTGGGTTTTCTCATTTTGACCCCTTAAAACTTAAAATTTCCCAAATCTTCTATAGACCATTTTGAAGGGCTTAAAAAACAAATAATTTGGTATATTGAAGTGGTTCTGTATAATTATTGGTTACGGAGAAAATTATAATTTAAAAATTCCAATGTTATTTTTATGGAGAATAAGTAAACTGTTGTAGTCTGCTTGTTTATGGATATATTTGGATCAAACCTGGCAAATCTATTTTTTGTACACTATGCGATCAATATTTAGCTAAAAAAACACACTTAAATACCCTCCCTGTAGGCAGAAAGCCTGTGTACTCGTTAAACCTTATGTTATTTGAATAGATTAAATTGAAAATCAAATCAGTAAAATGGAAATTCGCTTAATCTGCAGATTAGCTGCGGCGGGGTATTTAAGGTATACCCTTAATGATGGATCTGTGGTAATTAGGCAGCTATTGTCAGAGACTCGAGTTGCTGCTCCTTTAAAGAAACTTACAGTTCCTCGTTTAGAGTTATGCGCTGCTCATTTACTGGCTCAACTGGTAGCCTATGTTCTCACTGTTTTTCACTAAAGAATAGATTCCTCCTCTGTAGCTCTATGGTGTGATTCAACTGTAACTGGCCTGGTTACACACTCCACCTTATCGACTCAAGACTTTCGTTGCAAACCGAGTTGCTCAAGTACAAGAACTTTTACCATCTCATTGTTGGTGGCATATTGTCAGCGAACATAATCCTGCTACTTACTTACTTACTTTCCGATATGACTCTGTCATTCGCTTGTAAAAGATAATCTAATGTGCAAGACTGGTCTAGGCTTGGACAGATCAGCAGATGGCCAGGATCCTGAACAGGACACAACATGATGTTTTCTTCGTCTGGTAAGAGACCCTATTTCTGCACGTTTGTCTTGCATTTTGGTACCTTGACCCTGATTCGATTTAGGGTCTTCCACACCGTGTAATGAAGGCCTCCACCAGGAGCCGGTTCCTCCCTGGCTGGTATGGGAGGGTTAGTCAACGTGGCCTCCCACCTTGCCAACCGATTGCTTGAGAGTGATCCATCGAGGACTCGTGTGCGTGATAAACAGCTCTTTCTATACCGAAGCCGTCACTCTGCAGGTTGGTGGCCGTGTAATGGGTGACGAGGGTCGAGGGTCTGTCTCTTGCTTAGTCCTTTCTGCGTCGGCAGCGACATCACATCGAATTGATGGAGGGGCGATCCCTACGATAGGATAAAGTTTGTGTACTGGGGTTGGTTTCAAACACCCAGTTACAATCCGAGCCATGTCATTGACTGCAGTGTCAACCTTTTTTGCATGTGACGATGCATTCCATACTGGTACAACGTACTCAGCAGCCGACACACTGAGCGCTAAAGCTGAGGTTCTGAGGACATTAGGGTTAGCACCCCAGCATCAGCTGGTGAGCTTTCTGATGATATTATTCCTCGCTGGGACTTTACCTCTTGTCGCAATACAATGCGCCTTAAATGTCAGTGTGTGGTCCAGTATGACACCAAGATATTTGGGTGTAGGACAATGCTGAAGACGGTCTCCCCGCCACCTCACATTCAACTGACGGCCTGCTTCTCTGTTATTTAGGTGAAAGGCACAAACTTGGGTTTTAGGAGGGTTCGGCTTGAGGTGATTTGCGTCATAGTACTGGGAAAGTTCATTTAGAGTCATAGTGAGCTTCCGTTCTACCTCTTCAAAACTCCTAACTTGTGCCGCCACCGCCGTATCATCGGCATATATATATACTGACGTGTAGCGTTTGGCAACTGTTGGTCGTTGGTGTATATGTTATAAAGGGCTGGGGCTAAGACGCTACCCTGAGGCAATCCATTTCTTTGATTCCTCTATCTACTTTTTTTGCAATGAAGGGACATGTAAAACCGCCTGTTATGAAGAAAAGTGCCTACCATTGAAGTCAGTTGATAGTCTTTGTTAATGCTGTACACTTTTCCCAAGAGCCTTTGATGGTTTACGGTATCGTAGGCAGCTGTTAAATCTACAAAAGCGACACCCGTGATCTGTTTTCTCTCAAACCCATCCTCAATGTGCTGGGTCAGGTTTAAGACTTGACCACAACAAGACTTGCCTGATCGAAAGCCTGCCTGTTGTGGAATGATCTTTTGTTCCAGAAAATCGCCTATTCGATTGAGTATCAGACGAGTAGTTATGTAAAGGTCTGTTCGAGCGCAGGATGAGGATGAGAGCCCTGAAATAGGGTACACCCTAGAACAGGGTACACCCTAGAACAGGGTACACCCTAGAACAGGGTACACCCTAGAACAGGGTACAGCCCTGAAATAGGGTACAGCCCTAGAATAGGGTACAGCCCTAGAACGGGGTACAGTCCTAGAACGGGGTACAGTCCTAGAATGGGGTACGGTCCTCAAAGTCCGGACACTCAGAGAGCAGTCTTCTGCAGTTCTTTTTCATAGAATCCGCCTATAATTTCTTCGCCATTTTGATCGGCGATCCTATAAGTAACCGGTCTAGTGTTTAGAATTCGTGCTATTGTAAATATCTCCGAAGTCCAGTTTTGTTTATATTTATTCGCAAACACGTCTTTTTTCGTTGTGATACGAACTCTATCACCAAGGTCGAACTTGCTGTTTTTACGAATTTTGTGTTCGCGCTCAATGTACATTTTTAATAGATCAGCCTCGTTATCTTTGTTGACCTCTACTGGTCTCATTTTAATAGTGTGGTGATAATCGTGTTGGTTATACTCATCTGTGACTTCTTGTAGTATATCGTACCACTTGTGGGATTGTCGGACTTGGAATTTCACTTTAAGTTTCTCATTCAATGTCCTATGATATCTTTCAATTATTGCGGACTTCTCTTCACTCTCTGTATGGTATAGTTTGATATTGTGCCTCCTCAACATGTTGTTGAACGGTTTGTTTTTAAACTCTGTACCTTTGTCGGTATGTAAAAGCTTCGGTGCTTTATGACCATCACTGTTTGCTCTTTTTATAATCTTCTCGAAAGCCGTTGTCAACTCTGCCCCGTCTTTTTTCTTTAAAGGTTCGGACCAAACGAATTTGCTAAATGTATCTATGACATTTAAAATGTACTTGTACCACTTGTTCTCCCTAGCGTACTGCTTCATTATTAGTAAATCTGCAGCCCACAAATCGTCGATACCCTTGGTGACTATTCGGCGTTTAATGAACTTTTTAATAACCGGCCTGTGCAACTCCTTGGCTTCTAGGTAAAGTAATTTGTCATAAAAATCAGTTAGAGCTAGGGCAACGAGCCATACTCGAGCTTCAGAGACTGCAGAGGAACACCAGGCCGGGCTTTTAGCTGATTCGATCAGACATGCCTCCCATAGAGAATCTGAAACCCCCAATGAACGCCACGTTAGGCTTTTAGCTGCAGGCACACCTCACATAGAACCTCAGAGACATCTGATGAACGTAACATTCTAGTACCAGCCAACACAAGTAGAACTGCGTCACATAGAACTGCTGAAACACCTGAAGAGTACCAATAGTTGAATTGCATCACAAAGAGCCGCTTAAATGTCTGATGAACAGCATCAGGCTGGGGTGGTGGCCAACAGTAACAGAATGGCTTTACAAAGAGCTGCACAAGTACAAGAGGAAACCCCTGCTATTATACAGGAAAGACAACGACGGAGATAAGACTTCATGAGTATGATGTGGAACCCATTTAATGGTATAGCTTTTCGATATGATCTGTTCATTGATTATATCAATCACAGTTTTTTTTTGTATAGGCAGAATGAGCCAAACATGTAGATATTGTGATACAGTAAAATGGGAGCTAATAGGGATGTGTTGTTCAAATGGAAAAGTAAGGCTTACTTTACCTGCTGAGCCAATTGAGCCACTAAAGACCCTTGTCGTTGGAGAAACAGCAGAATCCAGGTGTTTTTATACTAAATTTGGAAATATAACTCATGCTTCCAAATGACCTCATTTGGTACTTTTGGCCAAGTTGTATAACATGACTATCCCACAACGTTCACTGTGCAGGGGCAAATATAACATAGAATTGGCTTATTACTCCCACAACCCGATCAGCCTCATGGCTTCCTACAAATATTCTTCATTGGTGGTCGACAAGCTGAGGCTATAAGGTGCTGTGACAACATCCTAAAACATAGTACAAAGCCTTCAACGCATTTTTTATGGCAACAATGTTTTAATTGCGTCCTTTAAAACCGCATTAGATCAGTGGCCGTCAGATGGTTTTAAAGCCATTATGCGTGCTGACTGCTGTCCAGCTGGGGAGCATGAGTGATGATTCGACGCTTCGACTGTTGATGAAGTGGCAGTGGTCATTGTTGGCAATAAGTTTCACTCACGAGATATTGTGCTGTGCCAAAGAGATGACACTTTTGGTTAGAGTATCTGAAACTCATTGCTTCTATGATGTTTTGCAATACCTTCCATGTTTTAGAGTGATCAGGAAAGCTACCATTTCAACATTCAACAGAGTAATCCCACAACCAAGCATCCTACAACTAAAAAGCGACTGCAATACAGTTTTATGTGTCATAATGGTTTGTCAAAACCACTTCAACCCAATCATTCACTACAGATAACGGTTTAGTCGGTTTATTGTAGACATGTGTGCTAGAATTGAAATACCAACAATGAAACAGTATGCTCTAATGATCTTGGTCAAATAGTGATGGAAAGTGTACAAAGATATATCCCAGATAGATTATGACTGAGATATAGCTATAATGGGTACCCTTTGTACAGAAAGTGATCAACAAATTACGGTGGACATTATTCTCAAATAAATGTATCAGGATGAGGATCTGTGGATATTGACAACTGTTGGATTGTACCATACAACCCAGTTTTGACAAAAATTTTCAACGCCCATATTAACATGGAGTACTGCAGTTCAGTGAAGAGCATAAAATACATATGCAAATATGTAAACAAGGGAAGCGACCAAGCTGTTGAGGGAAGCTGCACCAGAGATGAGGTAACTCTTTACCAATCAGGACGTTACTTGAGTTGTAATGAGGCAGAATGGTGTATCTTTGGGTTTCTAGTTCATGAAATCCCACTGTTACTTATCCGAGTGTTCACTTTGAGAACTTCCAGAGGGTTTACTTCAACGACAACAGCCTACATTACGTTTTACAAAACCCAAGAGATACTAAATTTACTGCATTTTTTGAGCTGTGTACTAATGATGAATTTGCTAGGACCCTTTTTTGCAATGAAGTACCCCACTACTACACCTGGAACGCTTCACGAAAAGAGTTCCAGCGTTGCGGTATTGGCTTTCCAGTGGAGAATCAGCCTGATTTAAAGTATTCAGAAGCGCTAGGACGAGTACCACGGCCGTTAACTTCGAGTGCTACTGTTTACGTATGCTACCGTACTTCAAAGTGTATGTGGTCCTACTTGCTTTGATGACTCAAGAACTGTTGAAAGCCATACATACAATCCATATAGAGAAGTGTGTGAAGTCCATTCTTTGCTCGATCGTGATGACTGCTGTGAGTCCACAATACGTGATGCTGTTCTGACTCGCTCTCCACAATGTATCAACGTGAGTCAACGTGAGCCACATCAACGTGATCCTGGCGAGCACCTGTGGGCTGTCAAACCCCTTACAACTTTGAAAAACCCTTAAAGACGACATGGCTGAAGACATATTGGTGTGTTTTCATTGAGAAGTTCCAGGTACACTCTATAATGAGGTAGTTTACAATGAAGTGTTACTGGCAATTATATGTCTGGTTTCGACGATGTGTGGTAGAGATTTGAGTTCATTTGGCCTTCCCACACCTCAACTAGAGGTCAATGTCAATACAGAAGTTCCAGGTACACTTTATAATGAGGTAGTTTACAATGATGCGTTACTGGCAATTGCATCTCTAGTTTCAACTATGTGTGGTAGAGATTTGAGTTCATTTGGCCTTCCCACACCTCAACAAGAGGTCAATGTCAATACAGAAGTTCTCAAAGAGATGCCATACAATACTACTGACCTACAGAACCATGTTTTAGGAAATTTACCGGAACTTTCACCGGAACAACTTGATGTGTTCTGTTTTGTTGCAAACAGAATTGCTCAGCAAAAAGGAACCATAGTTTTCTTGGATGCACCAGGTGGTACTGGTAAGACTTTTCTAACAAATTTGCTGTTGGCAGGCGTAAGAAGAAAAGACCAAATTGCTCTTGCTGTTGCGTCATCTGGAATTGCGTCAACGCTTCTAGAAGGCGGTCGTACAGCAGCTTTCAAACCACCTCTCAAGTTGAATTCTGGTGATGCTGTTACCTGTAATATAAGGAAAATTCTGATCGTGGGGGAAAGCTCTTAGATGCTGCAAACTTTTGGTATGGGATGAGTGCACCATGTCACACAAACGTGCACTAGAAGTTCTCGATTTGACACTTAAAGCTGCCATAAACCGTTAGGACTTAATGGGAGGGTTGGTTGTTTTATTGGCTGTAGATTTCAGGCAAACCCTTCCAGTAATTCCTCGAGGAGCACCTGCAGACGAAATAAGTACCTGCATTAAAAAGTCTGCTTTGTGGAGTTACGTTGAGGAAAATAATTTGATGCAGAACATGAGAGAGATTCTTCAAAACGAACACGATGCTGAATTGTTTTTTTTCCAATTTATTAAACATCGGAAATTGACAGATACCTGTTGATAGCCAACAAAGAATCTCATTTCCTCTAAACTATGCCAACATGGTTGATTCATCGGAGAAACTAATACTTAAAGTTCATTAGTTACCATCAGTTGCTGAGAATCATTTGTCCAGTGAATGGTTGTGTGAAAGAGCTGTACTTGCTCCCAAAAATTACACTGGTAATACAATCAACAGCAAGATAGTTACAGCAATTCCAGGTGGCACTTTAGAGTATCTGTCTATTGACACTGTGTTAGAAGAGGATGCAGCCGTTCAAAATCTAGTATAGTTTCTCAACACCTTGGAGTTTCCAGATGTCCCTCCTCACAAAATTGAATTCAAAGTGGGGAACCTGTAATGCTACTGAGTAACTTGGAACCTCCACGACTCTGCAATGGTGTCCGACTTATCGTTACTTCGTTTAAACAAAACGTTATTGAAGCCCAGGCTTGTGCAAAAAGCTATATAGTTTTCATACCAAGAATTCCAATCATTCCAACAGACTTAGCGTTTACATTTAAACGGCTTCAATTTCCAATGAAGATTACCTCTGCCATGATAATAAATAAAGCACAAGACCAAACTCTTTAAGTAGCCGGTTTACATCTAGAAAACTTCTTGATTAGCATTGTATTTGTTATTTTAAGTGTTACAAGACGTTTCTTTTATTTACTTACTGTACATCTAGAAAATCAATATTTTTCTTATGGCCAACTGTACGCGGCATGCTCACGTGTATCGTGCAGCAGAGATTTGTACACATACACACCAGACAACAAAGCTGAAAACATTGTTTATAAAAACGTTCTGTAATAATTGCTGCAAAGTAATCTCAACCCCATTGTAATCTGAAACTGCACAAATTAAAAGCCTTTTGAACCAACCACTCTTTCATTTAACTGTTAGCTACCCCAGAATTTGGTACATTTACCTCCGCACTTAAATTCAATATCGCCCGCAGTGAAGTGGGGGTATTTTAGCTAGCTTCAAAGAGCGAATTTGAAAATTGAAAATCCTAACTATACCAGTATTGATTTATTGTATGGATTCAATTAGTAAGCCCCCAAAACTGTGATCATAATAATTAAAATTTAAGAATGTTAAAAGTGATATAGTTTCTTAACTAGGCTATGCTATTTCTTGTTTTACAAGAGAATAAAAATTGTTTATAGTTCTAGAGTTAAGGAAGCGAAAAATTCAGCAATGTTAATAAGATAGCTGCCGCTCTCAACACTTGCATAGCGGCATGGGAGCTGGTCAACGAGTACAGAAAACCCATTTATCGCTCAGGAAATCAATACACTAACAAGTTGGACTGAGTGGGTGAAAACCATATCCTGGGATTAGTGAAAGGTTTTAGGGACTCCGAAAGTTGGGATATCAATGGTCTGTCATGCTCTATTCGTAAGGGCACAGTTGATGGATAATCATGCCACCGACTAAACTTGTTAACCTCTGCTTGACTAAGGGAATCTTTCCTGACAGCCTAAAGATAGCTAGGACTATCCTCATATTCAAGAAGGCTGATCCCTCTTACACGACAAATTATAGACCTATCTCTATCTTGCCAGTCTTCTCTGAGATGCTGGAGACCAAAAGATAATTGTTGACATATTTTGAAAACAACCAACCATTCCCAAATGATCATCTAGGCTTTAGACACATCCTCTGCTCTCTTGAAACTTATCGGTGCTATTACAGATGCTTTCGAGGATAACGAGTCGGTCCTTTTGAGACTCTGTGACCTGAGCAAGGCCTTTGATGTGGTTTCACATCACATACTGTTGGCCAAGCTAACGAGGCACGGTATTGGAGGCACAGTTTTGAACACCTTAAGCAGCACCTCAGTAGCTACTTGACAGACCGAAAGCAGCTAGTTCTGGTGAACGTAAATGGGTAAACCTTATTGTTTGCTGACGATACCACCCTGTTCATTAGGGAAAGACCATTGAGCGATTGATAGATCTACAAAAAACGCTGCATACACTCGTATTTGAAAAATATTACGTATATATAGCAATTATTGTTAGATCTACAAAAAACGCTGCATACACACGGATTTGAAAAAAATTACGTTTATATAGCGATTATTGTTAGATCTACAAAAAACGCTGCATACACACAGTTAGATTAGGCTAAGTTAGGTTAGGTTAAGACAGGTTACGATAAGTTAGGTTAAGTTAGGCTAGGCCAAGTTAGGTTAGGAAAATCCGGCAATGCCTTACACTTATCTTTACATACTTAGCTAGTTACACTTTCGCATCAGCTATCTTATATGGCGTAGGTTAGGAAAATCCAGCAACGCCTTACACTTATCTTTACATACTTAGCTAGTTACACTTTCGCATCAGCTATCTTATATGGCATTGCCGGATTTTCCTAACCTAACTTGGCCTAGCCTAACTTAACCTAACTTATCGTAACCTGTCTTAACCTAACCTAACTTAGCCTAATCTAACTGTGTGTATGCAGCGTTTTTTGTAGATCTAGATCTAACAATAATCGCTATATAAACGTAATTTTTTTCAAATCCGTGTGTATGCAGCGTTTTTTGTAGATCTAACAATAATTGCTATATATACGTAATATTTTTCAAATACGAGTGTATGCAGCGTTTTTTGTAGATCCATCAATCGCTCAATGGTCTTTCCCTAATGAACAGGGTGGTATCGTCAGCAAACAATAAGGTTTACCCATTTACGTTCACCAGAACTAGCTGCTTTCGGTCTGTCAAGTAGCTACTGAGGTGCTGCTTAAGGTGTTCAAAACTGTGCCTCCAATACCGTGCCTCGTTAGCTTGGCCAACAGTATGTGATGTGAAACCACATCAAAGGCCTTGCTCAGGTCACAGAGTCTCAAAAGGACCGACTCGTTATCCTCGAAAGCATCTGTAATAGCACCGATAAGTTTCAAGAGAGCAGAGGATGTGTCTAAAGCCTAGATGATCATTTGGGAATGGTTGGTTGTTTTCAAAATATGTCAACAATTATCTTTTGGTCTCCAGCATCTCAGAGAAGACTGGCAAGATAGAGATAGGTCTATAATTTGTCGTGTAAGAGGGATCAGCCTTCTTGAATATGAGGATAGTCCTAGCTATCTTTAGGCTGTCAGGAAAGATTCCCTTAGTCAAGCAGAGGTTAACAAGTTTAGTCGGTGGCATGATTATCCATCAACTGTGCCCTTACGAATAGAGCATGACAGACCATTGATATCCCAACTTTCGGAGTCCCTAAAACCTTTCACTAATCCCAGGATATGGTTTTCACCCACTCAGTCCAACTTGTTAGTGTATTGATTTCCTGAGCGATAAATGGGTTTTCTGTACTCGTTGACCAGCTCCCATGCCGCTATGCAAGTGTTGAGAGCGGCAGCTATCTTATTAACATTGCTGAATTTTCCGCTTCCTTAACTCTAGAACTATAAACAATTTTTATTCTCTTGTAAAACAAGAAATAGCATAGCCTAGTTAAGAAACTATATCACTTTTAACATTCTTAAATTTTAATTATTATGATCACAGTTTTGGGGGCTTACTAATTGAATCCATACAATAAATCAATACTGGTATAGTTAGGATTTTCAATTTTCAAATTCGCTCTTTGAAGCTAGCTAAAATACCCCCACTTCACTGCGGGCGATATTGAATTTAAGTGCGGAGGTAAATGTACCAAATTCTGGGGTAGCTAACAGTTAAATGAAAGAGTGGTTGGTTCAAAAGGCTTTTAATTTGTGCAGTTTCAGATTACAATGGGGTTGAGATTACTTTGCAGCAATTATTACAGAACGTTTTTATAAACAATGTTTTCAGCTTTGTTGTCTGGTGTGTATGTGTACAAATCTCTGCTGCACGATACACGTGAGCATGCCGCGTACAGTTGGCCATAAGAAAAATATTGATTTTCTAGATGTACAGTAAGTAAATAAAAGAAACGTCTTGTAACACTTAAAATAACAAATACAATGCTAATCAAGAAGTTTTCTAGATGTAAACCGGCTACTTAAAGAGTTTGGTCTTGTGCTTTATTTATTATCATGGCAGAGGTAATCTTCATTGGAAATTGAAGCCGTTTAAATGTAAACGCTAAGTCTGTTGGAATGATTGGAATTCTTGGTATGAAAACTATATAGCTTTTTGCACAAGCCTGGGCTTCAATAACGTTTTGTTTAAACGAAGTAACGATAAGTCGGACACCATTGCAGAGTCGTGGAGGTTCCAAGTTACTCAGTAGCATTACAGGTTCCCCACTTTGAATTCAATTTTGTGAGGAGGGACATCTGGAAACTCCAAGGTGTTGAGAAACTATACTAGATTTTGAACGGCTGCATCCTCTTCTAACACAGTGTCAATAGACAGATACTCTAAAGTGCCACCTGGAATTGCTGTAACTATCTTGCTGTTGATTGTATTACCAGTGTAATTTTTGGGAGCAAGTACAGCTCTTTCACACAACCATTCACTGGACAAATGATTCTCAGCAACTGATGGTAACTAATGAACTTTAAGTATTAGTTTCTCCGATGAATCAACCATGTTGGCATAGTTTAGAGGAAATGAGATTCTTTGTTGGCTATCAACAGGTATCTGTCAATTTCCGATGTTTAATAAATTGGAAAAAAAAACAATTCAGCATCGTGTTCGTTTTGAAGAATCTCTCTCATGTTCTGCATCAAATTATTTTCCTCAACGTAACTCCACAAAGCAGACTTTTTAATGCAGGTACTTATTTCGTCTGCAGGTGCTCCTCGAGGAATTACTGGAAGGGTTTGCCTGAAATCTACAGCCAATAAAACAACCAACCCTCCCATTAAGTCCTAACGGTTTATGGCAGCTTTAAGTGTCAAATCGAGAACTTCTAGTGCACGTTTGTGTGACATGGTGCACTCATCCCATACCAAAAGTTTGCAGCATCTAAGAGCTTTCCCCCACGATCAGAATTTTCCTTATATTACAGGTAACAGCATCACCAGAATTCAACTTGAGAGGTGGTTTGAAAGCTGCTGTACGACCGCCTTCTAGAAGCGTTGACGCAATTCCAGATGACGCAACAGCAAGAGCAATTTGGTCTTTTCTTCTTACGCCTGCCAACAGCAAATTTGTTAGAAAAGTCTTACCAGTACCACCTGGTGCATCCAAGAAAACTATGGTTCCTTTTTGCTGAGCAATTCTGTTTGCAACAAAACAGAACACATCAAGTTGTTCCGGTGAAAGTTCCGGTAAATTTCCTAAAACATGGTTCTGTAGGTCAGTAGTATTGTATGGCATCTCTTTGAGAACTTCTGTATTGACATTGACCTCTTGTTGAGGTGTGGGAAGGCCAAATGAACTCAAATCTCTACCACACATAGTTGAAACTAGAGATGCAATTGCCAGTAACGCATCATTGTAAACTACCTCATTATAAAGTGTACCTGGAACTTCTGTATTGACATTGACCTCTAGTTGAGGTGTGGGAAGGCCAAATGAACTCAAATCTCTACCACACATCGTCGAAACCAGACATATAATTGCCAGTAACACTTCATTGTAAACTACCTCATTATAGAGTGTACCTGGAACTTCTCAATGAAAACACACCAATATGTCTTCAGCCATGTCGTCTTTAAGGGTTTTTCAAAGTTGTAAGGGGTTTGACAGCCCACAGGTGCTCGCCAGGATCACGTTGATGTGGCTCACGTTGACTCACGTTGATACATTGTGGAGAGCGAGTCAGAACAGCATCACGTATTGTGGATTCACAGCAGTCATCACGATCGAGCAAAGAATGGACTTCACACACTTCTCTATATGGATTGTATGTATGGTTTTCAACAGTTCTTGAGTCATCAAAGCAAGTAGGACCACATACACTTTGAAGTACGGTAGCATACGTAAACAGTAGCACTCGAAGTTAACGGCCGTGGTACTCGTCCTAGCGCTTCTGAATACTTTAAATCAGGCTGATTCTCCACTGGAAAGCCAATACCGCAACGCTGGAACTCTTTTCGTGAAGCGTTCCAGGTGTAGTAGTGGGGTACTTCATTGCAAAAAAGGGTCCTAGCAAATTCATCATTAGTACACAGCTCAAAAAATGCAGTAAATTTAGTATCTCTTGGGTTTTGTAAAACGTAATGTAGGCTGTTGTCGTTGAAGTAAACCCTCTGGAAGTTCTCAAAGTGAACACTCGGATAAGTAACAGTGGGATTTCATGAACTAGAAACCCAAAGATACACCATTCTGCCTCATTACAACTCAAGTAACGTCCTGATTGGTAAAGAGTTACCTCATCTCTGGTGCAGCTTCCCTCAACAGCTTGGTCGCTTCCCTTGTTTACATATTTGCATATGTATTTTATGCTCTTCACTGAACTGCAGTACTCCATGTTAATATGGGCGTTGAAAATTTTTGTCAAAACTGGGTTGTATGGTACAATCCAACAGTTGTCAATATCCACAGATCCTCATCCTGATACATTTATTTGAGAATAATGTCCACCGTAATTTGTTGATCACTTTCTGTACAAAGGGTACCCATTATAGCTATATCTCAGTCATAATCTATCTGGGATATATCTTTGTACACTTTCCATCACTATTTGACCAAGATCATTAGAGCATACTGTTTCATTGTTGGTATTTCAATTCTAGCACACATGTTTACAATAAACCGACTAAACCGTTATCTGTAGTGAATGATTGGGTTGAAGTGGTTTTGACAAACCATTATGACACATAAAACTGTATTGCAGTCGCTTTTTAGTTGTAGGATGCTTGGTTGTGGGATTACTCTGTTGAATGTTGAAATGGTAGCTTTCCTGATCACTCTAAAATATGGAAGGTATTGCAAAACATCATAGAAGCAATGAGTTTCAGATACTCTAACCAAAAGTGTCATCTCTTTGGCACAGCACAATATCTCGTGAGTGAAACTTATTGCCAACAATGACCACTGCCACTTCATCAACAGTCGAAGCGTCGAATCATCACTCATGCTCCCCAGCTGGACAGCAGTCAGCACGCATAATGGCTTTAAAACCATCTGACGGCCACTGATCTAATGCGGTTTTAAAGGACGCAATTAAAACATTGTTGCCATAAAAAATGCGTTGAAGGCTTTGTACTATGTTTTAGGATGTTGTCACAGCACCTTATAGCCTCAGCTTGTCGACCACCAATGAAGAATATTTGTAGGAAGCCATGAGGCTGATCGGGTTGTGGGAGTAATAAGCCAATTCTATGTTATATTTGCCCCTGCACAGTGAACGTTGTGGGATAGTCATGTTATACAACTTGGCCAAAAGTACCAAATGAGGTCATTTGGAAGCATGAGTTATATTTCCAAATTTAGTATAAAAACACCTGGATTCTGCTGTTTCTCCAACGACAAGGGTCTTTAGTGGCTCAATTGGCTCAGCAGGTAAAGTAAGCCTTACTTTTCCATTTGAACAACACATCCCTATTAGCTCCCATTTTACTGTATCACAATATCTACATGTTTGGCTCATTCTGCCTATACAAAAAAAAACTGTGATTGATATAATCAATGAACAGATCATATCGAAAAGCTATACCATTAAATGGGTTCCACATCATACTCATGAAGTCTTATCTCCGTCGTTGTCTTTCCTGTATAATAGCAGGGGTTTCCTCTTGTACTTGTGCAGCTCTTTGTAAAGCCATTCTGTTACTGTTGGCCACCACCCCAGCCTGATGCTGTTCATCAGACATTTAAGTGGCTCTTTGTGATGCAATTCAACTATTGGTACTCTTCAGGTGTTTCAGCAGTTCTATGTGACGCAGTTCTACTTGTGTTGGCTGGTACTAGAATGTTACGTTCATCAGATGTCTCTGAGGTTCTATGTGAGGTGTGCCTGCAGCTAAAAGCCTAACGTGGCGTTCATTGGGGGTTTCAGATTCTCTATGGGAGGCATGTCTGATCGAATCAGCTAAAAGCCCGGCCTGGTGTTCCTCTGCAGTCTCTGAAGCTCGAGTATGGCTCGTTGCCCTAGCTCTAACTGATTTTTATGACAAATTACTTTACCTAGAAGCCAAGGAGTTGCACAGGCCGGTTATTAAAAAGTTCATTAAACGCCGAATAGTCACCAAGGGTATCGACGATTTGTGGGCTGCAGATTTACTAATAATGAAGCAGTACGCTAGAGAGAACAAGTGGTACAAGTACATTTTAAATGTCATAGATACATTTAGCAAATTCGTTTGGTCCGAACCTTTAAAGAAAAAAGACGGGGCAGAGTTGACAACGGCTTTCGAGAAGATTATAAAAAGAGCAAACAGTGATGGTCATGAAGCACCGAAGCTTTTACATACCGACAAAGGTACAGAGTTTAAAAACAAACCGTTCAACAACATGTTGAGGAGGCATAATATCAAACTATACCATACAGAGAGTGAAGAGAAGTCCGCAATAATCGAAAGATATCATAGGACACTGAATGAGAAACTTAAAGTGAAATTCCATGTCCGACAATCCCACAAGTGGTACGATATACTACAAGAAGTCACAGATGAGTATAACCAACACGATTATCACCACACTATTAAAATGAGACCAGTTGAGGTCAACAAAGATAACGAGGCTGATCTATTAAAAATGTACATTGAGCGCGAACACAAAGTTCGTAAAAACAGCAAGTTCGACCTCGGTGATAGAGTTCGTATCACGACGAAAAAAGACGTGTTTGCGAATAAATATAAACAAAACTGGACTTCGGAGATATTTACAATAGCACGAATTCTAAACACTAGACCGGTTACTTATAGGATCGCCGATCAAAATGGCGAGGAAATTATAGGCGGATTCTATGAAAAAGAACTGCAGAAGACTGCTCTCTGAGTGTCCGGACTTTGAGGACCGTACCCCATTCTAGGACTGTACCCCGTTCTAGGACTGTACCCCGTTCTAGGGCTGTACCCTATTCTAGGGCTGTACCCTATTTCAGGGCTGTACCCTGTTCTAGGGTGTACCCTGTTCTAGGGTGTACCCTGTTCTAGGGTGTACCCTGTTCTAGGGTGTACCCTATTTCAGGGCTCTCATCCTCATCCTGCGCTCGAACAGACCTTTACATAACTACTCAGACGTTCTAACATATTATATGTGTGTCATAAGAGAGAAACAGGTCGAAGGTTCTTAGGATCGTTTGGATCTCGTTTGGATAATCCTGCTGATTGCGCATTGCGTGGGATCCCTCCCTCAGAACTGCCAGATCATAATTTGTGGTGGTTTGGCCCGTTATGGTTAAAGCAGCCTCGTAAATGTTGGCCATTATCTAATTTCACGCCTTCAGAACTCTCAGAAACTGGAGAAAATAAGACTCCGTCAGATGTCATGCTTGTCTCTATGAATATCCCAGAATGGGATATTCTCACAAGATTCTCTCACTTCAGTAAACTCCAACGTGTGATAGCCTACGTTTTGTGATTTATTCCTAACATTCGGCATCCACAGAGAGGTTAATGGACCTCTCACCACTGGGGAATTAACTGCGGCTCGACAGAAAATCTTCCAGCAGGTTCAAGTCTCGTCCTTCATAGATGACATAGCAGCCTAGAAAAATAACAAGTCTAAGTCTCTATCAACATCGCTTCGTCGTCTCTCACCTTTCATCGATAATGGAGGCATTCTGCGAGTCGGAGGACGTCTTTGCATTTCACAACTTCCTGAAGATATACAGCATCCTGTTATCTATACATATATTTAATACGCGAGGCATATTTTTGTCATAATTGTTTTGGAGCGGTGGTGCTACCGATTACCGTGTCCAAGGTGTCGTTAGAAAGGTCTTAGCATGTAGTTTTGCCATCAAACAAAAAAACTTTGGAATTCCATCAGGGCTCTGCCCCAGTGGCCTTCAAAGTTCCCATGTTTTCTTAGGGAGAACATGTTTGTTTACATTTGAACAGATGAATACTTTGAAATTGACACTAATATTTGAAACAGCTGGTTATACTAAAATATGAGACAAGTGCTATTAGACCAGGCCGGGGTTGGGGTTGAGTATGCAAAATTATT
The DNA here is from genome assembly GCF_028750875.1 of Macrosteles quadrilineatus. Taxonomy (NCBI): domain Eukaryota; kingdom Metazoa; phylum Arthropoda; class Insecta; order Hemiptera; family Cicadellidae; genus Macrosteles; species Macrosteles quadrilineatus. Next base: position 102,120,429 of record NW_026542602.1, on the reverse strand, counting down.
CGGACGCACTTTCTCTTTTAATTGTTGTTAAGGACACTTTGGACAGTAAGAAAACGCATGTTGCCACGATCGGCGTTGGTCGAGTACCAATATGGCTGCCATCCAATATGGCGGACCACCTTACTTGACCTTGATCGAGAAAAATGCAAATAACTCCATCGTTTTTCGACTGATTTTGATAATTCTTTTATAGTTGAAAAGAAGAAGAAATTTGCTTTGAGAGTCTCCATTACACTTATAGTGATATCCCGTTTAAAAAAGTGATAAATTAGATTTTAATAAAGATTTTACTTTTAAAACGGATTAAATATACATTGAGGTGATTATATTTGAGTTTTTACTGACGAAATATGTCTGAAATCAACCTTGTAGCTGCTTGGGTAACAAAAAGGTAATTATCCTTTATAATTTAATAACCACAATCTAATAATTTGTAATTTAATAATCCTTATATTATTAATATTATCAATTTACAACGAAACACAATTGGAGAAGGTACGCTTTTTAAAAAAGAGCAATGCAAGAAAAACTTCATGTAACGATTGGGTAAACAGATTTTTTAGGGTAATTCGACCCTGCTGAGTACAAATCTGCGTGTTGCCAAAGCGAAATTTGAACCGGAAGTGCGGTATCCAAGATGGCGGCCAGACCCTGTTTGCCCCATTACTCTTTTGTTATTTGGCCTAAAATATTGGTTTAAACATCTGAATAGAGGTTTTCTCAGGTGCCAAACACATTGCAATACTCAAAATCTACTTACATCAACTTTTAAGAGCATATGTTCCAAGATAGCACCCAAGATGGCGTCCTAAGACTCTGTTTACGCATATCTCTCTTATTAGTTGGCCCAAAATAATAATTTAAACGTCTGCATAGGGGTTTTATTGGAATGCCGAACACATTTCAATACTCAAAACGTGATCACCAACAACCATTGAGGTAATATTTTCCAAGATGGCACACAATATGGCCGCCAAAAAACTCTGTATACGTATATCTGCCTTGTTTGTTTGTTTGAAATTATTATTTAATCGTCCATAAAGGCTTTTCTTCTGATGCCAAATGGATTGAAACACTCATTAAAATATACTTCATACGATTGTTTAGGACCTAGGTTCTAACATCAGCTGCCAAAACTTCTGTCCATGAAGAGAACAAGAAATATGAGAAAAAGGCCATCTAAGAGAAAATAAATTGTTAATTGCAATATTTAAAAGAAGGTATGAACAAAATGAATGAACCATTTAAAAGGGTCAAACATTGTCGAGAACGGTAGCACAGTTTGGTGCAAGTATTTCGATTCTTCTTGCGCGTTTACATTGTAGATATACACTTGGATAAACAATTACATCCTAGGATATCTGTGGAGGCTTTTGGGACTGACAAGGATCTCACAAGGATGGGATGTACTGGTGTCAGTGAAGCCCCCAGCTATATGACTCGGAGCCATCTTCACCGGTCGGACAAGATGAGCATTTTCCAACACGTTCAAATGGAACGTTTTTAAAATTTTCAGTACAACAAATCATTTAGTTTGTAAAACCATTGATGATAGTATGCCCCTACTAAAGATCGTGTCCTAACGACATCTTAGGAGTTGCAGTCACCGTACATTACGTGTTGGAGGCAAGGCTTCCTGATTTTTTATAACACCAAAAAGAAGATGCTTTTCAAGCGCTTTAAAGTTATGATGGACAATATCCAGAGGAAATATCCACTGCCAAATGATTGGAAAAATTTTTTAGCTCTGAGGAAAACAAAGCTGGTCTCGCCCTCTTCATCTCGCAAGAAGTTTTAAATCATAATTTTGGTATGTTTGATGTTGTTGTATCTGGAGATCTATCACCTGAACAGGTGGGCAAAGACTTATCCAGCAGGGATGAGGCTATACACCTTTATTGTTCTCATGAAAAAAAAACCGTAACCCTAGCCTCCAAAAGGTAATGTACTGTGATTCCTAAGATGTCATTAGGTAAAGACACGATGTTCAGATACTATCCTCAATGGTTTTACAAACTAAATGATTTGTTGTACTCAAAATTTTAAAAATGTTCCATTTGAACGTGTTGGAAAATGCTCATCTTGTCCGACCGTTGAAGATGGCTCCGAGTCATATAGCTGGGGGCTTCACTGACACCAGTACATCCCATCCTTGTGAGATCCTTGTCAGTCCCAAAAGCCTCCACAGATATCCTAGGATGTAATTGTTTATCCAAGTGTATATCTACAATGTAAACGCGCAAGAAGAATCGAAATACTTGCACCAAACTGTGCTACCGTTCTCGACAATGTTTGACCCTTTTAAATGGTTCATTCATTTTGTTCATACCTTCTTTTAAATATTGCAATTAACAATTTATTTTCTCTTAGATGGCCTTTTTCTCATATTTCTTGTTCTCTTCCATGGACAGAAGTTTTGGCAGCTGATGTTAGAACCTAGGTCCTACACAATCGTATGAAGTATAATATAATGAGTGTTTCAATCCATTTGGCATCAGAAGAAAAGCCTTTATGGACGATTAAATAATAATTTCAAACAAACAAACAAGGCAGATATACGTATACAGAGTTTTTTGGTGGCCATATTGTGTGCCATCTTGGAAAATATTACCTCAATGGTTGTTGTGATCACGTTTTGAGTATTGAAATGTGTTCGGCATTCCAATAAAACCCCTATGCAGACGTTTAAATTATTATTTTGGGCCAATTAATAAGAGAGATATGCGAAAACAGAGTTTTAGGACGCCATCTTAGGTGTCATCTTGGAACATATGCCCCTAAAAGTTTATGTAAGTAAATTTGGAGTATTGCAATGTGTTTGAAATCTGATAAAACCCCTATGTAGATGTTAAAACTATTATTTTAGGCCAACTAAGAAGAGAGATATGCGTAAACAGAGTCTTAGGACACCATCTTGGGTGCCATCTTGGAACATATGCTCTCAAAAGTTGATGTAAGTAGATTTTGAGTATTGCAATGTGTTTGGCACCTGAGAAAACCTCTATTCAGATGTTTAAACCAATATTTTAGGCCAAGTAACAAAAGAGTAATGGGGCAAACAGGGTCTGGCCGCCATCTTGGATACCGCACTTCCGGTTCAAATTTCGCCTTGGCAACACGCAGATTTGTACTCAGCAGGGTCGAATTACCCTAAAAAATCTGTTTACCCAATCGTTACATGAAGTTTTTCTTGTATTGCTCTTTTTTAAAAAACGTACCTTCTCCAATTGTGTTTCGTTGTAAATTGATAACATTAATAATATAAGGATTATTAAATTACAAATTATTAGATTTTGGTTATTAAATTATAAAGGATAATTACCTTTTTGTTACCCAAGCAGCTACAAGGTTGATTTCAGACATATTTCGTCAGTAAAAACTCAAATATAATCACCTCAATGTATATTTAATCCGTTTTAAAAGTAAAATCTTTATTAAAATCTAATTTATCACTTTTTAAACGGGATATCACTATAAGTGTAATGGAGACTCTTAAAGCAAATTTCTTCTTCTTTTCAACTATAAAAGAATTATCAAAATCAGTCAAAAAACGATGGAGTTATTTGCATTTTTCTCGATCAAGGTCAAGTCAGGTGGTCCGCCATATTGGATGGCAGCCATATTGGTACTCGACCAACGCCGATCGTGGCAACATGCGTTTTTCTTACTGTCCAAAGTGTCCTTAACAACAATCAAAAGAGAAAGTGCGTCCGAATAATTTTGCATACTCAACCCCAACCACGGCCTGGTCTATATAAGGATTTATTAGATTAGTTGAAAAGATTGATGTTTCACTGTTTTAGACCAGTTTTTATTTGCACAAAATCAAAACATGACCAAACAAATGTTCGACATAATTGAGACTATAAGACAATGGAAGGAGGCCGACGAACTTTAACTGGTAGATGCGAACGAAATACAAATAATACTATTGTCGTAGATAGCCGAATACAACAAGCACCCCTCCGTGTTGGGTGTATCCCATTTTGTGTATTAAAATATAAATCTTTCTGCGATTAAATATAAATTTTCCAAATAGAAATAGTTTCCCGACTTCTAGGCTATATAATAGATTTTGATTAAATTGTTACGAGAAAGTGTAATATCAGAACATAAAACTTAGTATGAAAAGTAGTTTAGTTTAATGTTTTAGGATTCTTTTCTCACCCTCCCAAATAAAACTTCAACAGCCTGTCATCACAGACTACTGATCCCTGCCGTCTCAATACTGTAATTTACTCTACGGTATAAGTTATATTGGCTAAATAAATACGGTAGGGACGTGGCTGGCCATGAGCCAAGGTCCGGCATATTTTTCAAGACACTAACACTGAGTTAGTGTTTGATGTGTCAGTTATTTTGATTGATACTCCAAGTTTATTTGGCTAAAAGAGACTGTATTATTACTTTGCAAATTGCACATTTTAACAGGGTTAAAACTGCTGCCAAACCACAACAAATCCAATGAATTACTTTTTACCTTTTCAAGATTATGTTAAGTTTTCAGTTACCATTCGTCCCTCTGCCAGATCATAAGCTTTAAAATGACACATCAATCGTAAAAATATGTCTAACAAGACATTTTAACAGGAATGTTACAGATGAACCCCTTATTAAATTAGTTCGGTGTGGAAAAATCCCACGATGGTTAAATACTGCAAAAAGTAACAAGTATGGTTGCTCAAAACTTGGTACCAAATTACTGGAAACCATTTTAACACATTATTCAGTGATACACTATCTCGTCAGGGTACGGCTAGGTAGGAGTCAGAAGAAAATCTTAAATGTAGCATAGGTTGATATGCACATAACATTTAAGGCCTTTAATATTAGAATACAATGCTGCAACTTGAACTCAAACGGACAACCGAGTCAAAAATGGCAGCAGTTCAAATATTTCTTGAATCTACCATTTGGAATCTTTGAACGACTGCCATTCTATACTTATCTCTTATTTTGTTCTCAAATTTTCGGCATCGTATTCTACTAACAAAGACCTCTAATTTGATGTGTTCAAATAAACCTCTTTTTTACCTTTGCCCTCTTTTAGCGAATTTCGTATAAAGGGAATAACTTGAGCAAAAATGATCCGATTTTGATGAAATTTAGTAGACACGTGTAAACCTACGTTTATTCGAACGAGTTCGCAAACCAGCATGATTGGACTTTGGGAACGGGAGTTTATGGGGTAAAAATAGGTTTTTTTTCCATTTTTTACCCTAAAAACACAAAATTTCCCAACTTATTTCCAGACGATTTTGTGGAGCTTAAAAAATAAATAATTTTGTATGTTGAAGCGTGGTTGTATGCCTAACGGTTACGGAGATAATTAAAAAAACTTTAAATTTAAAATTATCATGTTATTTTGATGGAGATTAATTAAACTGTTGTAGTTTGCTTGTTTATGGATATATTTTAATCAAATTTGGCAATTTTGTTTATTTCATAGTAAGCTTTCATACATTTGAAATAAAAACACACCTCAACACCTTCCCTGTAGCAGCATACCTAGGTAGGCTACTTATTAAAATTAATGTTTTTTTATATATGAAATAAATCTGACAATTTTCAGGGCATATTTTAGCAGAAATCCAGCCAGGTAAATGGAAATTCGCTTATCTGCAGGTTTGCTGCGGCCGGGGTATTAATATTTTTCTCCTAGCGGGCCGTCCCCCTGAAGAAGTAGTGCATCACTGAATAATGTGTTAAAATTATTCTAATGCCCAGTAACTGTGGACCAAATTTTTAAACTCTATATTTATTACTTTTTGAATTATTTAACCGCCTCGGGATTTTTTTCCATCCAGAGTATGGATAACCTGCGATAACTTATTCAGAATCATTGTTCTACTTCTGGATATTTATTTATATTGATATCAAGTATTTATTTGCCATAAATTATCCTTGGGTATCCGGTAATTTTTGTTTGACCAGATGCCCATAGATGTTGTAAGTTAAAGAAATTCTTTCTATCGAAAACGTTTTGTTATTTTTTTGCGAAAGTATACATGCACTTGGATTAAACCTTTTAAATGTTGCTATAATTATTTTCACGGGAAAACCTGTTTGAAATAAATGGCTAACCAAGCATACAGTAACCCTTAAATGCTTGCATTAATTATAAACTGCACTTGAAATATATTACAAGGAAAGGTCAGGAAATTAATTTACTGCTGAATCATTAAAAATGGTTTATTTCACCTCGAAACCTTGGATTCATTCTTGGACGTTGGATTGTGGCGTCATGTACGGCAGTGGTTTGTGGAATGGTAATTTCCACCAAGCTACGCCAATGTTTAAGCCTACGTCACCGGTCCAAGCCCTTGGACACCTGACTGGATAAGGACCATGTCGTTCAATCATAACCTCATCGTAGTAGTGCAAACGCATAAATTTTTCTTGAATGATATCTTTTTCGAAACACTTTCCGTCTGTTCTTTTATAAACAATTCTAAAATACCTATTGGGTCCTTCATATCCAAGGTTTATGTTTATTCCCTGAGTTCCAGACTCGCAAGAGTCTAGAAGGAACTTATCCAGAACTACATTTTCATCAACCTCATACACGATCCATCCTGTTGCCATGGTCGTTCTTTTTGTCATCGGCAATTCATTGTTGAGAGTGTATTCTTCGCAGATGAGCTTGAATGATTTATTTTTTAAGGTTTTAGTATCAAACACAAAAACTTTTTTTTCGGGTTGGCTGGTAGGAGCAACATCTTTGTTGAAATGCATCATATTTACGCTCCCCGTTGGTCCTAAGTTTACTATAAAACAAAAACCAAACTATCAGAATAAAATAATATTTGAAATGATCGTAAATAAGAATATTGTACAGTAATCTATATTTTCGAAGGAGTTGTTTGCAACATCCTAACGATAACATGGGTAAACTTTGCTTTATTGTAATTTGTTTTCAGAAAAATCCCTAAGGCGTTAATTTTAAATGCAGGCTTTAGCTACATCAAGAGATTCCATGCTAATACTGAAATTTAACACAATCTGACCTTTCGAAATGATGCCATTAAGCAAAGACTACATAGAAGACACGAGCGAAACATCTAACTGACTAGGCCGTGGTTAGGTCTGCAGGACTAGGTTGGACCACAGAATGAAAATGATAGAACGTACTATGGTCACCGCGATCGAGCTGGCCGAGTCTCGACACTTGAAATACATGCGTTGGTTTTTTGTCTCTCGTTTTCAATTCGTAGGCCTACTGTAAATAGTTTATCCGTGATTTAATGTTTGGTGACTGTGTTTTTAAAAAGCGTGACGTGACATAATGTGTAGAAAGACTTGAAATTTTGTGAAATAGGATCTGAAGATGGTACAGTAATACCGCAACGCGTAATGCTGTTGGATGATTGAGGACCACTATAAGCAGTCTGCAGGTATTGTAACCTTTTTATTTTGATTTGCATTAAGTGGCCTAGAAAAACAACTACAACAGATATGTTATTAAAGGTAACTTCGTCAAATATCAATCTGCAATGACTAGGTGGTGAGTATAGTCAATGGTAGTATATAAGTTATCCCCAGAAAAAATGGTTTCTTTTGTACTATAGAGTTTGACTAGAAGTATTGAAATCTTCATTTTAAATACTTACCAATGCCTCCAGCTGCAGCCCCTTTTTCAACTTCCTGAAAACATCAGTCAAACTTAAATCACAATTTTCATTCAAAGGTTAAAATTAAAATGTCCTAAGGGATGTTTTAAAGGGCGTTACAGGATAAATGTTTTATATTGTTTTATAGTTAATTTAATTTTGCGTATTTATTTTGTACATAGACAATAAACATACTGCTCGGATACACACGAACAAATGAAACTTAAAAAAATGATTTTGAGATGTAGGTTAGTAAAAACATTGACTAAAGTAAAAGGTAAAAGTTAAGAATCCATGCACAGAAGCCAAAGCCATTGTGTATTTTGTAATATTAAAATTGATGCAATCAATATTTTTTTGGTAAAACCTTTTTAACAAATATCTAGGGTTATCCTTTTATTTGAAACACGAACGAAATGGTCGGCACCACTTGTAAATATTATTATAATAAACACAAAATGAACATACATTTTTACATATTTTTAGTATTATCAATAATTATTCTTACACTCGCAAACTTTTCTGGACATTCCTTTAACTTTTTGTATCGTTTTTTGTCCACGCGTGCCATGAAATAGTAGCTGGTGACATCGTATTCACTTTCAACGCATCCCGGCTTCGCCCCAGCGATTAGATACGTCATCGTCAGGTCAAATGTAAAGACCCCGTTAAACCTTCTTGCGTCTGAGTTCTTTGTGAAATCGTTGTCGGTCACATGAATGTAGTTTTCCAGCTGTGAGCATGGCGCGTCCAATTGCGAGGACAGATTCAACGTGTCTATCAGGACTCCTTCATGGCTGTATATGAACGCCCTGGCGTCATCGCTCTTGTACTCTACGCACTCAACACGTAGCTTCTTCCCTGGTACTAGTTCTATTTCCAAGTCTTTTGATGAGGCTTTATCCTCTGGTGTGATCCACGACGTGAAGATTTGCTTTGCACCCCTGTGATCATTCGTTTTCACAACTGAAAGAAAAATACGTGGCTGTATTAGGGATACAGTATTAACAAATAAATCTCTAACTTACCAAGGATAAGGAATCATTAAGAATCTCACTAGTTGTAAAGAATAAACTAGACATTACCTTAAGAGAGTTAGCTTGTTGTACACAAATAAACTGATTAATTAGGTACGTAGACAAGGTTTTAGTAGAAAACAAAGAAATTCTAGTACAAGCTAGTTAAATTATTATTTTAAACACTTTCAAGTTAACAGTGGTACCGAAACCAACGTGCACTTCGTATCGAATTGAATATTAAAGTAGGTAGTTGTATTTCCTTGTTATTAATCCTGGATCAAAGTCAAATTAAAATATATCATGCAAAAGGTTTCTAAAACTCGTGAGGCGCCATTTCGCTTTATTCACAAACTATTTTTATCGTTTGACGGCTTTGTGTAGTCAATTGATAACTAATTGGTTCATTGACAATGCAAAGACCTCGATTTTGAGAAATAAATTTTTTTTCAATGTGTTAAGTTCCAAAATGGTGGCCAAGTATCAAATTTAAGAACATATATACATACTAAGGGGGAAAACTCATTTTAACATACTCTGTATGAAACATAATATTATGCGGTCTTTTGTCATTTGAACATCTGCATTGATTTTGAATTTACAATTTTTATTGTTATAACTAGTTGTGTGCCCGTTCTACGTACGAGGATCTTGTAGTAACTTAAGCTGAAACTTTCTTATATTCATAACAGGAGTTAGTTTGCATATTTAGTGTGCATTTTTCCAGATATGCAGGTAAAACTATTATAGGAATACACATAAGCTTTCGCAAATACAATATCTGACAGTTTCAAGCCAAAACGAATGCATCACGATTAAATATCACCCGATCGTGTTAGTCCATATGTCCATAGTCCATATCCATATCCATATCCATTAGCCCAATATCCAATGATAAAAAAAATTGCTTTATAGATTTATGAGGCATAGCCCTAAGGTAGGCCTTTTTACACCGGTAAAAGTAGTTAAAATACTATCACAACCTCACCACAGCATACTTAACTCCGGTTGAAATTTGCTTTAACAAAAGTGCTCTTGTCTTTTCCACGAAACACTGAGAAATAAGGACATTAATGCGTTACCAACAGACATACGCACAAAAATACAGAATTGAATTAGGTAATTTGCTACGCTTTAACCAAAGCAAAGTACATAGGCCTACAAATTTAGTATTTGAAATTTTTTGATCGTGTCGTAAAGTTTTATGATAATCGTATTTAGGCCTACTTATCGTGTAGTGATAATGCCGTCTGTAATGATAACTTATATTTGCTTTGGTTAATCTTTATGAAATATTCTTTATAGATATCTTTATGGATAATATTAATCTTTACGGCATAATTTATGAAACGAAATACAAAAGACGATATAGATTGGTAATAATTAACAATACCGGTAGTTAATCACTATAAATATTTATCTTTGTTATTGTCATTAATATTATTTATTGCTTTCACAAAATTATTTATCATGGTTATTGTTATTTTTATTATTTATTGTTTTCTAGGTCGGTTCATGATCCATTTATTGTATACATATTTTCATTATTAATTCAACTATGTATTTATTTCTCGTTACTCTTAGTTCTTTCATCGTCCAAGTATTTGCATGTACTGTATTCTTATTAATGTTACTTTTGATGTTCCTCTCATTATTATTATCTATAGGCTATTTAGTCATAATGAGCAATTCACAACGTGTAATTAAGCTGAAAGATTTGTGTAAATCCGTTTGCAAATAAATAAATAAATTCACAAACCACAAAACATTGATACGTTAACGTTAAGGTACGACAATAAAGCAATTAATTTCATTTCATTTCATTTTATAACAAGGCAAAGCTTTAAAACGATGGTTTGCTAAGCAAATTTTTCACTTAATGTCATTTCCATAGCATAAACTAACATTTTGGAGTCCAGACAGAAAACGCAAAACTAATACATTAAGACATCAATTAAATTTAATAAGAAATAAGGCACAACACCAACGATAACCAAGTTGTAAATAGTGATGTGTTTGTAGGTAAAAATAACTCTTGCTGCTTGCTACCACCGGTTCTAAGGAAAAGTACCAGTACCAAAAACCAACGTTTACAGTTATGAACTATTATAGTACCATTGAGTATAAAGTACTTACGACCAATTAAATTCGTTAATCAAGTCCCGAAGTTATTAATCAGGGATTCTGCGCAATTTACAGACAAAACTGTAATTTTATTTATATAGATGGTAATTCTTGCGTACCAAATGACAAAAATGTATCTCAAAAATGAATTTTCTCCCTTATTTGGTATAGTTAGAGTTGTAACAGGACTGTTTAAACAACACAATACCACATGAGTTTTTTTACCTACATTTTATGTTTTTCATGTTAAATAACTTGAAATATCCACCAATTTAATACTAAAATTACTTAAAATTTGTTTTATAGGTCTTTGCTTTAATAATCTCTGTACCAAACTTCAATTCTTTTTAAAAAACCGTTAAAAAGGTTTTGTGAAAAACGGGAAATAAATGGTGGTTGTACTTTTGAGTTTTGGGAGTATTAACGTGATATTTTAGTTTTTCTTTTGTTGACGAATGATACCTTAAAGGTCGGTGCAAAATTTGGGTACATCTTGTATTTTATACTGACTGATGTCAAAGTTTGAACGTGTATTGATCCATTACAATAATACGCGTATTTTAAGTTTAAAACCCATCCTCCTTTAGTCCTTTACCTCAAAAACACTACGATTGAGAACAATTAATTGAGCGGAGCGAAGCGAAGCTCTTTAGCATCATCTTCAATGCAATCTTTGTAACACTTAATCTCAATAACGGCTGAACATATTTTTGAGCGGAGCGAAGCGAAGTTCTTTGGGATAAACTTCAATGCAATCATTATAACACTTAATCTCAATAACGGCTAAATACATTTTAGCAAAACTTACCAAGGTTGCGTTGTCAAATGTTTGGATGGTTTGGACGTAACCAATTTTAATTTTTATAATGCTTATATAGTTTGAAAGTAACTCTAAGTTTTTAAATTTTAACATTGGTCTTATGGGTTGCCATGATGGTTACAAAATAACAAGGTAAATGTAAACAAAACAAAGAATCATATTACATGTTTAAATCAAGCTACGACCTTAACGCAGTAAAAAGGAAAAAATTTGGATAATGACGACTGATCAAATAATGCAGAGAAAGTCTTGGATTTACATTTAAGTCGCAATTTGGAAACGACCACTGATCGAATAGGTACAGTCATAGATAAAACATACTTTCTTAGGTACATTAACAGATTTGATTTACGTAGCTAAATAAGGTTATATAACAAATAACATTTTATCTTAAACAAATCTTCGGTGAATCACCTTCATGTTTCCATCTCATAAATGGCAAACTTGAACAGGTCCACGACGTAGGAAGTAGTAGGCCTAATAGCGAGAAGTGCGGAGTGTGGGAAACGTTTGTGGCAGTTAGATCATTGTATATAAAATACTAAAATGCTATTGGAAGGGGGGAAACAAGTTCACAACGTAGGAAGCGATGAAGGGAGTAGAAAAGGCCAGCAGTGTGTTATGTGGGAACCGTCTGTGGCACTTAGATTAATGTATCTCCAATATTAAAATGCTATGGGAAGGGAGGGAAACAGGTCCAAGACGTAGGAAGTAATGAAGGAAGTAGTTATGTTAGCTAACAGTCTGGAGTGTGGGAACTGTCGGTGGTGGTTAGATTAATGTATCTGCAATCCTAAAATGCGATGGGAAGGAAGGGAAACAGGTCCACGACGTAAGACCTCCTTGGTGAATAAGGAAGTAGTAAAGGCTAGCAGTGCAGAGTATAGGAATGGTTTGGGACGGTTAGATTAATGTATCTTAAACATTAAAATCCTATGGGAAGGGAGGGAAAGAGGTCCACGACGTAGGAAGTGGTGAAGGAAGTAGTAAAAGCTAACAGTGCGGAGTGTGGGAATACTTTGGGGCAGTTAAATTAACGTATCTAAAATAAAAACTATAGGAAGGAAGATAAGCAGGTCCACGACGTAGGAAGTGGTGAAGGAAGTAGTAAAAGCTAACAGTGCGGAGTGTGGGAATACTTTGGGGCAGTTAAATTAAAGTATCTAAAATACTAAAAAAAACTATGGGATAGAAGAGAATAGGTCCACTACTTAGGAAGCGATGAAGGAAGTAGTAAAGGCCAGCAGTGTGGTGTGTGGGAACCGTCTGTGGCAGTAAGATTAATGTATCTGCAATCTTAAAATGCTCTAGGAAGGGAGGGAAACAGGTCCACGGCGTAGGAAGTGGTGAAGGAAGTAGTAAAGGCTAAAGGTGCTGAGTGTGGGAACCCTTTGTGGCAGTTAGATTAATGTATCAGAAATACTCAAAAACTATGGGTAGGGAGCGAAACAGGTTCACGATGTAGGAAGTGGCGAAAGAAGTATAGGCCAGTCAATAACAGCATTCAACATCGCAAACGCGCATGTATCTACGATTTTTTTATATGTTGTTAGGTCCCCTAAGAGTAGTTTATACCCAAGTTTGCAACCCTGAAAACCCTGTGCTACTCCCATGATACTTGAAAAACGGCAAAATTCTGGCTATTTTTTTGTTTTATTGAAAAAACTAACTGAAGGGAGCGTTTATCAGGTATATGTGTCCTATACTTTTTTTTAAGTTAACCAAATTTGCAACAATTTGAACCCAGTTTGAGCCCATTAAGTCAATTTCTTGCGGATATACAGTTAGTAAAAAATAGGACAATTTTTTCAAACATTGAAATATTATCGGTAGGCTCATTTGCCAAGATGCGTACAGGCTGAAGTAATAATCATAGAGAAAAGTCTTTAGGAAGGGTTTTGTAGAGAATTTAATAAGCTTTAATTCAATTCCAAGGTTGTGTGTCTAGGCATTTAAGTTTCACAAAAAAATTTAAAATATAAAAATATCATATTTTGCGTAAATGTTGTATTAATTTTGGGTTGTATTTCTTAAAAAGATTCGGACTCTACCTTCAAGACATGCTTCGCCTAAAAAACACATGAAGTCAGACGAGTATCGCACGTTCACAGGGGGATCCTTCACAAAACGTCGCTCTGATAAGTTCTGGTCTGGTTTATGGACAGATTCGACCATGAAACACGTACTGATGAGTTCCACGAAAAGCCAGGGTGGGCTAACTCATGGTCGGGGAATATGAAGCAGTGTGCTGGTGCGCTGGTCAGTAGGGTTGGTTTCCATGCTCAACATTTGCGATGAGGTGGAACTTTTCACTGAAACTATGACTCTAACATCAGAACAGCACGTTGATATGAGGGCATCCCAAATTGCGAGAGACACTGCAGATGCCAAAAAAATAAAGATCTGGTTCAACACCCACCCTCCATTCCCAGTCAGCAATCACCTATTTTCCATCCACGTGGTAGGCCCTTATTTCAACTGCCACTTATCTTAAGAACTGGGAGCAGGAGGAGTGAAACAAATTGTTGGTAACAACTTTGGTCAAGTGAATTTTAAACGAGAAAGGACAGAGTGAAGACCTTGACTTCAGGCACCACGTATGTAAAAGTATTCAACAAGAGAGTTGATGTTGATCTCCTTACCATTCCAGAGGGTCTGCGTCACAAAACAATCAGATGAACAATTGAAGCAGCATTTTGCGTATGAGCTAGCACCGTAGCCACTGCCCTTATTCATTGAAGAAGGAATGTGCAAGGGCACAAAATCTTCCTTCTATTCAGCATTTACACCGCTCACTGAAAACATCATCCCAGGAAACGAAGCGTTCATAGTGATTGATGGTGGTTACATCTTGCACAAGGTTATCTGGCATTGAAATGATTCAGTCAGATCCACTGTGGTGGGATATGTCAGCTATGTTTTACTTTAAACCACTTCGGTAAAAACGTTGCTGTGGTATTTAATGGATACCCTCAAGATGCAGCTATGAAGAGCACTAAATCAGCTGAACACCTGTGACGCTCTACTTCTCTCTCATGCCAAACATTTTGTTTGATGAACCAAACAAAATGGGTCCAACCCTCCTCCCCCTCACCGGGCTGATCTAGCTAGGCTGTATGAGACTTGGCCCTTCCAAAAGGGCGAAATTCTAAACTCTTTTTGTGCTTGAGCGTTATGTGTACATTGCTAATTTTTTAGTATATTTCTTAGTAATTGTTTGTTTTTTAAAAGCCATGTGTTACATCTATAAAATGTCAATTTCACAAAAAATATTTTTTTATTTTTTTTTGAACCTATAAGGCCTAGACACACCACTTTGGAATTAAATGAAAGCTTATTAAATTCTCTACAAAACCCTTCCTAAAGACTTTACTCTATGATCATTACTTCAGCCTGTACGGCAAATAAGCCTACCGATAATATTTCAATGTTTGAAAAAATTGTCCTATTTTTTACTAACTGTATATCCGCAAGAAATGGACTTAATGGGCTCAAACTGGGTTCCAATTGTTGTAAATTTAGTTACCTTTAAAAAAGTATAGTACACATATACCTTATAAACGCTCCCTTCAGTTAGTTTTTTCAACAAAACAAAAATATGAGCCAGAAATTTACATTTTTTCAAGTATCATGGGAGTAGCACAGGGGTTTCAGGGTTGCAAACTTGGGTATAATCTACTCTTAGGGGACCTAACAACATATCAAAAAATCGTAGATACATGCGCGTTTGTGATGTTTGCCTTTTTTCGTGTATATATTGACTGGCCTAGTAGTAAAGGCTAGCAGTGCAGAGTGTGAGAACATTTGTATTTTATTTTATACCTATAATCTTTTTTTATTTATTTCTTTATTAAAAACCATGAAACATGATTGCTCCGCTCAACTGGCTTTCACTGCTATGAAAGCAATCCTAGTATGACATATAATCGGTATTATTATTTATACTTATCATTTATTATAATATTTGATTACACTTATTATAATTCAATATTATGCAGGGTGAATCAGACCACTCGTACACATACAACGGGATCCAGCCGCTTGTGAAGCTCACTGTCTCACTGAACAGGTATACAAATTTATACCCACTTCTAGAATAGCTAGGAATCTATAACATGTTGTGGAGGTCCGTCTCAGTCCCAAACCACCCAGAAAATCCAAAAAGTTACATTTTCAAATTAACCCCCCCCCACAAAATCCCTTTAATCGCCCTTTTTTTTAGAGAAATACGTTTTTTAAAAAGGTTATAACTCGAAACGGTAAGAACTAGCAAAGATTTGATCTCATTCCTTCACCTTCAAAAAACACCCACATCTAAAATTTGTAAAATGTATTGGATTCAGACTGTTTTTAATTTTTTAAATTACTTTTCGGACACATATTTATAGTTTTTTATGATCCCAACATTGAAAGAAAAGTGCCTAAAGTGGAATTTTAAAATTGTAACCCATGAACAAAATGTATACATTAATTATATACTTTAATACTTTACTTTAATACTTTTTAATGAAATGGCAACCATACAAAGTAGGTATTATATTTATTCCCACGGCAGACGCGTAGTTAGCCTACACTTGGGCCGGCGACGTGAGCGTGGTTTATTGTTTGTGGAAATGTGTATCGCGTCAAGCAAGTTGTAGACTAGATCTAGTAGGCATAGCCTAAAACAGAGGCTATTTATTTCCCGTGTGGTTAGTACAGCAATTGTTTATATAAAAAAACAAGCAAAAACAATTTTTTATATCTTTATTGTCTTATTAACTTAAAATATTATTCTCCACCTACAAGTATATTTTTCTTAAAAATAAAGTAATTATAAAATCTGTTATACCGTTGCCTTGAACTTTTGCAGAAGTGACGAGAACTGAGGTCTGTAGGATCTGAAACAAAAGACCATATATTAAACGTTTAACAGTGTAAACGCAAGAACCTATCTCCCTGCCAGCTTTGCCCCAAGAAATCGATGTTGGGAAAGAGAACGGTGATCACGAATGTAGTAGATACTGACGTAATGGGATAGGCTGACGCTGCCCAGGTGTTGAGCAACGTAAAACTCAGCTTCCTGAAAATTGTCCCCTTTATTACACGCCAACTAGGGAATACACTTAATTTAGGGAATTGATCTTAATAAGCTAGGGTGGAAGTAGTGTGAGAAATTAATAATGCAAGATTTGGAGTAGTCTATATTCTTCCTAATATTTCCAAAATCAATAAATATACATATCAATCATGTACAGATAAAATAATTTTGTTAATCATAAGCCCTTCACAAAAAATAATATAATGGGCGGGTCTTACTTTAAATTACTTGGTTTAACTGAACTCTGGCATAAAATAAGTGAAATCACTATCAGATCTCAGTGTTGTTTCATGTTTCAGATCTCTGTCTGAAAACATCAAACACCACTAATAATTTCCATTCTTAAAAACTTATAATAAATAAAAGTGGATTGAAGATCCTTACAAACTATTGTGAAAATGTACTTTTCAAGAACAATATTTCAGGTTTGTCTGAAACTTTACATATTTACTGCACTTGGTAAAACAACACTGAATGATTTAAAATTAATACTTTAATTTACAATCCAAATAAAACTCGAACAACATCTACATACATAAAGTTCTCTGTGATATTCCTATAATACAATTTAAGATTATTTACACTTTCTACTGGAGCCACTTCGCTTCAAGTCCACATTTCCAGTAAAACTTAACGGGCAAACCTACTTCGAATTATTTTATCAGCCAGTGCTACCACTAACAATTTAAAATACTCAGCTCTCTTACTTTTTAAATCTTATAGCATAGATTAAATATATAATTTTAGTTTGAGTAATTTCAAATGATTTTGATATTTTACCTCGGTACTTTGATTCAGTAAAAAACGTAACATTATCTTTCGTAGAGCGATGTAGAGAACATTGATCCCCATCAGTAT
This sequence comes from Macrosteles quadrilineatus, assembly GCF_028750875.1. Classification (NCBI taxonomy): domain Eukaryota; kingdom Metazoa; phylum Arthropoda; class Insecta; order Hemiptera; family Cicadellidae; genus Macrosteles; species Macrosteles quadrilineatus. The sequence continues at coordinate 102,102,921 of NW_026542602.1, read as the reverse complement.
AATGGGCATTAGTTAATAAAACCTTACTCACTGAACATCATATTACTATGTATATCAATGTACTGACATTGCCGTATCGATAAGTGACTATAGGTTCCCATCCACTTTAGATATTTCACAATTTAAAACCAAACTATGGCGGCAACATATTTGGCACAGATATCGTTTGAAAATTACCCTTTTGTGTAGATAAAAATGGTTGCTGTGCAGAGTATGGTGAAATAGAATGAAAAAGTCTCACTTAAATTGAATACCCATATGGTGTTTCCATAGTTACATTAAATTAACGCGATTCTGACTATTTGATTGAACAATGGAATAAGTAGGTTGAATTTTCAAATTAAGCAGATTCTGTTGGTATCAAAACGGATCACTTAAATTTAACATAATTCATTGCAAACAATCGATAAGATTAAAATGTGTTTTTAATTTTAGACATGAGGTTTGTTTAGTATTTTGTTTATTTATTTGTTTATAATGTAGTTCTTTTTCGAATAATTGTCATTGTTTGAATAAAAAAACGGGTTAAGTGCATATTATATGGCTTTCTTATACTGTACATGGAATTTCGCAAGAAAACGAAAAGTCAATATTGGTGTAAATATCAAGCAATATATGTGGGCTGTTTTTCTAGTGGGGCCTTGATCATACCCAATTACAAATCAAAGCTATATAAGCAATAAAACAAACCATTTACTAACTGGAAGTAATTTTGTGAGAAGTTCTTTCTGGATTTAAGTAAATATTAAATATCGTTTCACACACAACACCATAATAATTGATATCATTATGTACTTGTAAATAGCTATTAACTGGTAAAGTATTAGAAGTAAAGCAAAGGGGATACATATAGTATAAATAAAAACTTACCAACAATGATCCAAGAGCCACAGTCAATATTCGGCCCATCGCAAATAAATGTGGGCAAACCTATCTAAGTGGGGCACTGGATCTAGATGTAGATGTTTTTTCGCTGTCAAACTTAGTCAGTGATAAATTGTCATTAATTGTCCATAAGTATCATAGTCTCACTAAGTAACGCATGACTTGCACCATTTGCAGTAATAACTCATACAGTTTCTATGTATGTCATGACATTAATTACACTTTAACGCAAACCACTCGATGTAAAACGTTGAGTCCCGCTAACATTTGACACCACCAAAAATGTATTTATCACAAACATTTTTCATTATAATTTTTTTTTAAGCCACTTACACTCCCGCCACAGCAAACCAGTGGACTAAACAAATTTCTCATTTACTGATTGGATATAACTGAAATGTTACCATGAACATGTCATGTTTATTCTCCATTAAATTACATCATGTTTAAAGAGAAATTAGGTTAGCTGCGACGGGGGAGGAAAAATGTTTTTCATCAAATGTTAATGGTATAGAATTAAATAAATAAATTTGCCAAATTTGATCAAAATGCATCCATAAACAATCGAACTAGAACAGTGTTATGTTTTGTACAACAATACTTTATAATGCAACATTGTGTTTTTAAGCTCTACACTTACACTATAGCTAGCTAATTTGACCAAAACTACTTGTAAAAACATGTAGTATTTTTTCGGTTTTCTTACCTCAAATGCAATTGTATCAATGCATAATGAATACGTTATTGCATAATATGCATAAACACACGATATTTAAAGTTGAAGATGTAAATTCACAAATTCAAGAGGTGATAAAAATGCGTGTATTTTTTAAGTAAGTCAAGTGAACTAATAACTAATTGAATGAAAAGTAAATAATTAATAACACAATCATGTTAAATAAAACTATTGTAGAGGTAAGTAGTAGGGAGTCACTACAGTACCCCATGCCAGTGGTTGAGCTGTGACGAAGCAAACACGAAGATTCAAATAAATCAACTCTGGAACCGTTCTGGAAAATGAACTTGCCTCCCAGAGCCGTAGTTAATGGTGTAGATCTCAGAATAGGTTTTGGTGTCGAGTTGCCTTGTTGAATGTCAGTATGACAAAAGGGAGGAGTAGTAGTGTTGTTGTCTCTGGAAACGCTGGTATCATCGTGGTCGAGTTGTAAGGAATAGACTGGCTTAAATCGATCCATTGAAATGGTTACGTCATTGCCTCGAATCCGAATAACTGCAGTCTTGTCAGATCTTTTAATGACGAGGTAAGGACCTGAGTAGGATCGAATGTACCCTCGGAGATGTCGGTACGTACGAAGACATGAGTGCATGTGGTGAGATCCTTGAACACGAATGGCGTCCTACCTCCATGTCGTCACAAACTTGTAAATAGTGTTACATACACATTTCTAATGAACTTCAGTAGAACTTTTCATCGAACATAATAACATTCTTAAATGTAAAGGAAATATTTAGTTTATTTTTCAATATTCAAACCCAACCTGCCAACATTCATTTCAAAGAAGCAAAGTCCTTGACTTCATTGCTTCATTCTTCTCTTATCGGCCAGCTGACCATCGGGAAACCCCTCAGTCTATTCAAACATGGCAGTCAACAACAGGATCTTGGCCAGCTAAAAGGTTTCGTACCGACATCCTCTTATTCTTTAATTAATCATATAATCAGTGTATACCCCATGATATCACTGTGTATAATTTTAGAAGCAAGTTTTGTCGCAGTTTTTATTTTATTATTTTATATGTCAAACATTGTAAAAAGCCTAACGATCGACAAATACTATTAAAGTCAGTGCCAAGTGCGGGTCGGTCCACAAACAGTCTACCGCGTCTGGTCACAAACTGAAGTGCAATACGTACGTTGCGACATCAAGAAAGAAAACATATGTGTGGACGTTGTGTGTTCTCAAACTTGGGTTCGCCTTCGCGATTTTCCACGACAGGATAGTAACCTTCAGGTATTTTGTTATTTCAGGATCAATACAAAAATCAATAATTATTTATCACACTAAATTTGTGCTACGGGACTGGTCCTTCAAGCTAAAACGAACTTTTAATAAAATAAATTCACTTTCGTCTCACACTCAACAAGCTCCGTGGCTCATCTTGCGGACAAAATTGTAACTTATCGAACATACTGACCAGTCTTCTTCATTTTGATGCCTTTCTATTTTCTATGTTCATTTGTACTAGTGTACCTGTTGCTCGAATTCGAGCAATTGCGAAGCATTACAGACGTTATTTTAAAACGAATAACGGTCATAATTTCCGAAAACTTTATAAAAGTCGACTCAATGATAATGGAAATACTCACGATGTACACAACAGTTAGATATAATCTAAATTGTTTGTAAATATCTTATCTTCTTTCAAAAGCTGATCTTGTTTTTTTAGAGTTTTCTACAAATGTTTCCCACTCATAGCCTCATAAGGTTCTCTATAATAACGATTATAAATGAAGAAAAAACACATTATTTCTATTTCTTCTACTTGGTTGTGTTCTATGACTTTCTTATGTTTCCATTGTTTGCAAATCAGCTCTTTCAATGAATGCTCAAGAAATGTAGCACATTGTTAATTCAGTTTTATTTTTAGTAGGCCTATATCAAATTGTCCAGGATTTCTCACTTTTTTCCATTGTAATAACTACACCAACCCAAGTATCGTCTACAGATGTAAAATACGCCAAAGAATATCACCTACGTACAATCTCCAAGAAGTGGTAAAAAAGTCAGAAACTAACCCTGACAATAGACATAAGTTGACTCCATTAAGAAATAATTTTCAGAGTTACTGTGATATTAGGATTTTCCACTGATTTGGCAATAGTACATTATATTGCAAAACATGACACGATGCAGAAGAAAATCGATTTTAAAAACAGAAAAAACCATTGCAAACACTTCATTTTGACAAATTCAGTAAATCACAATTTAAATACTGTATTAACAGCTGTTTCATTAAAAAGTAGTGTAAAATTATACATATGGTCATAATGTAAACAAATCTGCTGAGGGGACTTTAAAGGCCTCTGGGGCAGAGCCCCAAGAAAATTTAGCTCGTTCTTCTTTTGATGGCTCATCTACAGACGAAGACCTTTCTTTAGAGACCCCTACCAAGTTTCTACGCCCAGCCGTTGTCTGAATTTAGCTGTGACAAAAACTCGTTTTCCCCCCATAAGAATAACATGGGATGGGGATTTAAAGGCCACTGGGGCAGAGCCCCAAGGGAATTTACCACGTTTCTCTTTTGATGGCTCATCTACAGACCAAGCCCTTTCTTTAGACACCTCTACCGAGTTTCTACGCCCAGCCGTTCTCTCAAATTAGCTGTCACAAAGAAAAACAGTTTCAAATTAATATATAGATTTGGCGTACAGCTGTTGTGCTGCTTTTCCTGCTAAGGTTGTAAATGTTAATTTGTTTGTGTTCAGTTCTTTTAGTAGGAACTAGCTGTGTGCCCGTTCTACGCACGGGGATCTTATAGTAGTCAGTTGAACACAAAACCTTCTTATATTAAGATTAAGAGCAGCAATTAGTTTGCATATTTGCAGATATGCTGGCAAAACTATTATATATAAACCTTCGCAAATACAGTATCTGACAGTTCAAGCCAAAATAAATGCTTCGCAATTAAATGTCGCCCGGATCGTGTTGGTCCATATGTCCAATGATTAAACTTAAAAATGTTTTATAGATCCATGAAGCGTAGCCCTAAAGTAGGCCTATAATTGAAAGTTACTTTCCACATCGGTTAACTTAAACGTATTTAAAGTACTACCTCAACCTCACCATTTAACACTTTATTCCGGTTGACATTTTCAGTAACAAAGGTGCTCTTGTCCATTCCGTGAAACACTGAGAAATAAGGACATTAATGCGTTACCAACATACAACAAAACAACACAATACAACAATCCAACAAAGGCCACGAACTATTGATACATAAACAATATAAAGGCGTAAACAATTCATGATGGTTTGCCCAACAAATGTTTTACTCAAATAGGTTGTCATTTTCATAGCATACCGGGTAAGCTAAGATTTGGAATCCAGGCAGAAAAAGCAAAACTTATACAGAGTTAAGACATCACTTAAATTGAATACGGACGGCTCTAATAAATAAGGTGCAACACCAACGATATCAAATTTGTAAACTACCGGTTCTAAGGAAAAGAACCAGTACCTACGTAAGAACCTACCTAAGAATTACAGTAAATCGGACCAATTAAATACATTAATATCTAGCTTCGAGGTTATTGATCTCTTGCTTTTGGATTTTCTCGTAAAAAGTTATAGCGTAAACTTATCGGTGTCAGTTTGAAAAAAAAGCAACCTTACCTAAACAACTTTTTGTTATTTAATAGATTACGCATTTTCTAAACAATGATTAGTATATCTATTAACATTAGAAGGAAATGTGACGAAAATCACACAATGTTGGGGTTTTGGTCATTTGTAATTTTATTTTTTAAGTAGGTAGGCCATGTATTCTATGGAAAAGTACCGGTATCAAGGATCGTCGTCAAAAAGGTTGTTATGAATAAATATGTAGGCTTACGTACCCAAGATATGAGCTATGGGCCTATTGGCTGTATGGTCCAGCGATTGCATCACACGGTGAGTAGAAACAGAAAGTGACACATTGGAAAAGCGAGTTTAGCACTTCCTCTGTAAAACCTCTGTTACAATCACCCACTGCAGTTGTGATTTTTTACTTTACACTTTACACAATCGCCATTGAAGCGCCGTCAATGAGTGGAAACCTTTTTTGTAAGCTATTGGCGACGATCATTTCAGTGTCACAGCCCTGAACACAACACTGATTCAAGGTTCAAGGTCTTCTTCTTTCTGGTTGTCAAAACTCAAGAAACATTTTATACTCAAAGAATTTCTGGTTCCGATTTGGACGATGTCTAGTTATTTAATTTCATTTACGGTTACACTATTAGACTATATTATTGCACTTGCGATTAATTAAATCCGTTATGTAAGAAAAACGTTTTTAATCTCACTTGGTTGGGATTTGCTTTCAAAACGTGATTCGAAATAGTTGCGGTATTTGTAAACAGCATTTGTAAACATGTCATTGACAGCTAGAAAAAATAATCTTGATCCGAACAGCTGTTCGTTATTTCATAGACGATTCTGTGATAAAAATTGAACGAAAATTTGACAAAAATCGCACAAAACTGCATTTTTGAACGTCCGTAATTGTATTTACAAAGTAGTGAGGCTATATTTAAATCACTAAAGACACTCTCGCCAATCCAGTGAATACATTAAAATGGCTTGGATCTTGATATGTACTCTGGTTTTCACGGAGAAGATTGCGTAAAATGCCATCTTGAGTGTTACAGACAAAGGGACAGACAGACAGACAGAAATTGAGATAAGACTCGTTTCTGCTTCTTTAATGTATAAAGCGTAAAAATAACCTAAAAATATATAATTCTGAGCAATGTACAGACAAAACTCTAATTTTATTTATATAGATATTATAATGATGCCTGCAATTAAAATGCATTTTACAATCGTATCGGGAGACTTCGTAAGTCCAAACGAGGTAAGTTATTTTGCTGTTTTGTCTTGTTATGTATACATTTACACGTAACCTGCCAAAGACGGTGATGAGGCCAACGATTCTTTCTATATTAATGCTTACAATTTTAATTACAGAGAAATTACTTGAATATTAGTTAACGATAGCGTTTTGTCGTAGTATGGAGTTTTTAAGCTTCCAACCTCTTCTAATAGTGGTTGCTGATTATCCAAAAACATACAATAAGCAGCTGCAATGGTACGAATTGGTAATGGTTGGATTGGTTCTTAATTAAATAATTCGTTAATGTTTATAAATGCAACAAATCGTATAAGGTATGTTTTCCCATCAAATTATCCATATATTAGTGTTCACACTAAAAATATTAAAATTGATTAATTACCAACGTGAAATTTGTATTTTTCAAGGGATGAGTAAAGAAGTTAAGATCCCTGAAGTAACAAAACTCTTAGGTGGTTTCGCAAGAGAAATTAATATAATTGTCCAAAGAGAATGGTGTTTATTTAAGGTTGTGTAAGTGAAATTTGCTCTAAGCTTGTAAATGTTTCAATTCATAAAAATGTGACGCAAAATTCTAGGGGGGGAATAAACTAGTATTCACCAAAGTCAGGCTAGGCCTACCCCTAGAACCAGCCACACTCAAATTTCTTCCCCGGAGTGCTCAGAAGGAGCCGAGAAAAATCCAGGGGTCGATACGAAGTTGTTGCGGCTTTGACTGATCAATTTATTTAAATTTAATCGAAGGCTCAGAGCTCTAGAAGCGCTCAGGAAATCCTGCAGACGCCAGTGGGAGCTCTGTCATCCTCACCTTCGATGTACGTGTTTTGTTAAATTTTGCCTAACTTTTAGAATGACTCTGTTGGGCCGACAAGTATTCAATCTTAAGCCAATGTGATATAAATACTCGTATTAAACTGTAAACTATCTGGCTAAGGACGTTGGTAAATAATATAATATCGAATAAAAGGTAAAAACAATTCCTACAGAGTCGTCGGGGCCTAATTCATATAATTGGACGGAGAATTTATCGTGATACGTTTAAAATAAATTTAATACTAATATTCGTGGCTGATTGTTCAAATCAGCCTACTCCCAAGACTAGGTTCTCTCGCCCGCCAAAGACGGGGTTTAGAACTCAGACGACAAGTCTCGGGGCATTAAAACGGCGAATTAATTAGAATAAACGTAGGTAATAATCATTCGTAGAAATCGTAATTTTGAAACTAATTGATTTAAATCAAACCAAACGATAATCACCGCTAGTCACTGGCAGGCAGGAACTGGCGGGTCTAGAATCAAGTTGGCGAAATTTAAGTTATTAAATTTAGTTAATGAAAATCGAATTTGGAAACGGGAATGCGTATGTTAAACGGAAATTTAAACGTAAGTCGTAGCAATGTGATTAACTAATATAGCTAACCTTCGGTAAACAAATTGTCGATGATCGTGCAATTTGGAAACGGGCGAATGTAACGACGAAGTTACTTCGAAGACGGCGTACGAACGAATAATCCTGTCTTTTAGTAAAATCCTTCGTTCCTGCCCGCTCGAGGCTTACGCGCTCAAGCGGCGAACTTTAGTACTACTAGATAACAGCTGATCGAATTCACTTGTTGAGCTGGTCTAGTTTCGTCTGTCAACAAATAAACACCAGTTTGGGGTTAATGTCGTCGGCGGCGTTAAATATCTGTAAAATCGGCCGGTTTAACTTTATTATGTGAAACGAAGTGCTATTATGAAAAATATGTAGTTGTGGAAGTGTTTGTGTACTTCACTGTGAATAAAAATAGGCCTACGTTCTTTGGCCCATAGCCCAAGCTATGGCCAACACATAGGCCTAGGAGTAGGCTATTGTGGTTAAAAAGGTAAGTTCGGGTGTTCATTTATTCGCAGTACGTTTTTACCCCCCTTAAAATTTGGAACTTTACAAAAAAATATAGTTAGGCCTACATTTGTTAATTCATTTTCACAACGTCAAAAGATTACACGTTCAATTCTCAGTAAACACTTAGAACCAAGTACAGAATATAATTAACCCAGTGTTGTTTGAACAATTGCAATGTGAAGGAATTCATATTTAAAGATTTATTGAAGTCTAACCACGATACTTATACCACAATGCACAAAGGATGCTTTTAAAATGCCCCACTTAACATTTTCCTTTGAAATGCCTTGAAGCTATTGGTGCAGACTCTTTAGTCTTTTGTGTCATAATGGCACCATTACACTTTACTTCGTTCATGCTTATTAAAATATTGTGTGCAAATGAAAGCTGTAATTCATTTAATTGATTCAAATATAAAAAAAATGGCTTTTGTTCTACAGTTATCTGGTGCGACGAAATTTTCTGCACTGGGAAAATAAATATTAAAAGTGCAGTCGTCGCAACCGTTTGCCGGGACAGCTCAGCCTACAATGGCTGGGTAAAGTTCCAGGGTCTGCGATAAGGTCAGGGAAACCACTAGGCCAATAGCCGGGTCTAACCGGTATAGGACTGGCTCATACACGGGCACCGTGAACAAGTCAGAAACAAGTCACCACAACAAACGTGCAATAATCACTACCAGGCCTACGCCGATTCTCCACTCTCCTAGGGGGTCGTTGCTGACTACGCAACTCGGGCTTCGTCCTAACTATCCAATAGTTAAGCCCAGAGTGCCTAAAACACGGTGAGTTACACGACGACTTACCAATAAAAACCACAACGCGTGTTATCACCAGGCGGGGTCTACTAGGCCACTATAATCCAATACACAACTCTAATGCCCAAGCTAAGAATCAAACAGTTCACTTTAATAATCGTACCACCTAATAATATACAAGTACACTACAGGTAGAGTGACTACACCACTAGTAGCTGGTCTCAATAAATACCAAGCCAAACAAGCAAAACTAAATGGCAATTGCACTATTAAAATATTGAGCTACTTAGTAGCAGATAAATAAATATTAACTACGTTCCAAACACTAAATAAATATATTATCTGATAGCCGGTACTCCGCTATCCAAGCTACCAAGCTAACGTGTTGGATTAAGCAAGCTGTTCAGGTTAAATTAAACTAATTAAATGATTAATCAATACCAACCCTACTGCTACTACCACTACTGCTACTATATCAACGTTATATTGCTTAGCCGGGCTTCTGTTAATAGGCTAATAAAACTAGCTACTAGCCTACTGGCCTCGTGCTTCCAACTACGCACGCTAAATCATGCAGCCTAGGTTTGTCGGGCCTCAGAGTTATTAGTAATATAACTAACTCTAGGTACAACGCAAAATAATATCTACTACAGTCAATTAAATTATATTATTTGCGCTCTAGCACCTGCCCAGAACCGTCAGGAATACACTTAAATATTATTCCTGACTAATATAAATCCTAACTACCGTCAGGCTTTGACCAGCACGGTTACAACTCTAACTCTCGCAATAAAATCAGATATTAATATATTCAAACTAATAATATCAGCTTTTAACCAAAATCAAAGAGCGTCGTTCACTCACCAGCAGTGGGTCTTACCCAACTTACACCAACACTCGGCGCGATCACACCACCAGCATACTCCGACACCACTGTCACGTACACCACTGGACGTCTCACTAGACACACGCTCGCTCTTCACTGCACGGGATCCACGACTAGAATGTCCTTCTCGGCTATCCAGTAGTCCCAGGATACCCAAGCTTATCCGAACTGATAAGCCGGGTCAAAGGGCGCTAGCCAGGTTCGCCGCCGCCGCTCGTTCACCTCAACAATCGGTGCGCGGCCAAATAGCAAAATATACCCCCCTAGGGAAAATAGCTCGTTACACCCCCACTTACATCGGGATGAAAAAAAAGAAAACGGCTAAAAGAAAAAAAAATCTTTGAACTCCGGCCAAAACAAAATACTCCGGCTCTTAACCCAATGACTCCTCTTTTACCACGGGTCTCAAAGCAAAACAAAAACGAAACCACTTGATTAAACAAAACATCAAAAGAATAGCAAGCACAAAAATGCTATCTAACTAACCACCACCATGCATAACCAAGAATAACTAAGCATCGGTTCTTTCATGGTAGGTCTTAAGGTCTTTAACATGGACGACATGGGTCTCTCTCCTACCCTCGTCCTTTACCTCATACATATTAGGGGCCACTCGCTTGACCACGGTACAAGGACCCTGAAACTTAGGGGCCAGTTTGCCCACTATAGCTTCAGCCGCTGAGGACAAGACATGTAGTCTTCTCATGACTTGATCACCTCGATGGTATTGCACCTCACGTCGTCTAAGATTATAATACTTAGACTGGCGCTGGAAAGCCCTCCTCAAGTTCTGTCGACAACTATCGTACAACCTCTTAAATGCCCGCTCCCGGTCACTATATTGCTCGTCCACGGTTCTCTCACGGTCATCTCCAGGCTCCGGTCCTGTGGTCAGAGAAGACCCGATTGCCCTAGGTAGCCTGAGATCCCTCCCAAAACACAGTTTTGCAGGTGAAAACCCCGTGGAGTCGTGAACGGCTGTGTTCATCGCGTACTGGAACTCGGCAATGAGTGCATCCCAAGTACGATGATTATCCTGAACAAACTGGGCTATCATAGTTTTGATAACCCGGTTTGGTCGTTCAACCGGATTGGACTGCGGGCTGTAAGGGGCCGTCTGTCGGAACTCGATTCCCCACTCTTTCGTCAGGTCTCGGAACACCTTAGAGACGAACTGGGTTCCATTGTCACTCATAAGAATCACAGGGGCGCCAAAACGCAGCAATAGCCCGTCCTTGAATGCACTAGCTACAGCCTTGGCCGTAGCTGACCGCAGGGGTCTTATTTCAACCCACTTGCTAAACAGGTCCTGAAAAACTGCAAGAAAACGATGCCCACCTTTGGATCTGGGGAATGGACCCATCAAGTCGACCGACACCGAATGCCAAGGTCCTTGAGGGTTTCGAAAGTACATTTGTCCTGCCGGTTTCTGCTGCAACACCTTGAATTCCTGGCACGCGACACAGGACCTAACGTATTCTTTCACGGCACGACGCCATCCCGGCCAGAAATAGTTTTCCCCAACCCGGGCAATTGTTTTCTTAACTCCCAGGTGGCCCGCCATAGGAGAGTCATGGTTCTCTACCAACACATCCTTAACCTTAGATGGTGGTACACAAGTCCTCCATACCACTCCGCCTTCATCATTCTTATCTTTCCCAAGACGCCTGTATAACTCCCCATCCCTAATACAATAACTCGGGACACGTCTGGGATTGGACAACACACACTCTTTAGTGCGCTGGTACCATGTGCCATCTTCTGGCTGCATACCCTCGGTCTCTAATTCGGCCTCTCGTGGGTCTCCTCCCATCACAGCTACGTCAGCCGGGGTATCGTCATCTTCACCACCCACGGGCTGACGGGAGAGAGCATCTGCAACACGATTCAACGTACCCTTACGGTACCGGATCTCGAAATCATGCTGTTGCAACTCCATAACCCAACGAGCAAGCCGACCGGACGGTTCTTGCAGCTTCATCAACCATCTCAATGCCACATGGTCCGTTATGGCCACGAAGCGATAACCCTCCAGATATGGTCGGAACTTCCGCACCGCCCAGACCAGAGCCAAACACTCCTTCTCGGTAGTCGTATATTTCCGCTCTTGGTCTGTTAATAGACGGCTCGCGTATGCAACTACGGCCTCTTTACCGGCCTGGTCTTGCGTCAAAGCCGCACCAAGGCCATCGTTTGAGGCATCTACTTGCAGCACAAACGTCTTCGAAAAATCCGGGCATGCCAAAACTGGTGTTGAGCTCAGGCGGTTCTTCATTGCTTCGAAAGCAATCTCCTGATCTGAGCCCCACTGCCATTTCTCCCCCTTCTTTAATAACTTGGTCAAAGGCCTGACCAACGACGCAAATCCGTCAACAAATCTCCTGTACCAGCTGGCCAGCCCAAGAAAACTTCGAAGGTTCCTCACGCTTCGCGGTGTAGGAAAGTCATTGATTGCCCTGACCTTCTCTGGATCGGTTGCGATCCCAGCATCACTGACTACGTGACCCAGGTATTTTAACCGGGTCTTACAAAAATGACACTTGTCAGGATTCAGGCGCAATCCCGCCCCTCTCAATCTGGCGAAGACGGTCCTCAACAATTCCAGATGTTTCTCAAAAGTTTCAGAAACCAAGATCAAGTCATCCAGATACGCAAACGCCGATGGTTCTAGGTCCGGGCCGATCACCTTGTCCAGCAAACGCTGAAACGTGGCCCCCGCCGAATGCAAACCAAAAGGCATCACTTTAAACTGAAATAAGCCAATCCCGGGCACCGTGAAGGCGGTAACCGGGCGACTCCGTTCATTGAGAGGCACCTGCCAATAACCACGGTACAAGTCGAGAGTACTTATGTACCGGGCCCGCCGAAGCTTTTCTAAAATGGCGTTTATCCTCGGCAGGGGGTAAGCGTCCGGCACGCTGGCCTCATTAACCTTTCGCAAATCAAGGCACATCCTAAATTTGCCCGAGGCCTTTTTTACCAGCACGATCGGTGAGCTCCATGGAGACGAAGAAGGTTCTATAATCCCATCCTTCAACATCACCTCCACCTCCCCATTAACCACAGCTTGCATAGCTGGATTTCTCGGGTAATGCCTCTGCTTCACCGGAACCACTCCCTCTTTCAGCCTAATAACGTGCTCCAAGAGATGGGTCTTCCCGGGCACATCGTCAAATTTTGACAGCTCTCCCTTCAAGAATATCGCCAACGACTGGCTTTGGGTTTCCGTCAACGGCTTTATCACTCCTTCGCCCTTGACGTCATCACAAGCGGGATCATAATCCACCCCACTACCAGCCAACGAAGTGTCAGATACGTCGGCTTCAGGAATAAGACGGGGATCTCCATCGTCAGGGCCTCTGGGGTCTTGGTCACTAAATTCGACTGTATCTAGGCAGCCCACTTGACCAGAACAGTCCTCACCCACGCCCATTCTTATCACCTCCGTCACGACCGTCACAAGTCCGAGATGTCGTATGACATCCATACCCAAAATCATATCTGTGGTAAGAGTGGGAACGTACAAGGCGTCTCCAACCCACCGTCTTCCCGCAGCCTCCCCTGCCAATCGGAACGAATACTCGGCCCTAGACCGCGACCCATCTGCCATCCTTAGAGGAGAGGGTTTCTTAAAAGGTTCTACCCCCTGACATTGAAGATGATCGGCGACTTCGCGCCCAACCAGGTTAACTACGGACCCAGTGTCCAATAACGCCTTAAAAACGCTGCCCATCAGCACAACTTCAACAAAGGGCCTTGTCTCCGAAATCAGCCGGTCCTCGTCTACTCCACCAACCAAGCTGTTTAGTTTTCCGAGCCACTCGGACCACTCTTCTGAGGTCGTTCGTTTTGGGTGGCCTTGCCCAGTTGACCTCCTGATGTCTGAGCTGGCCTGCCGTTTCCCGCCCGACATCCACACTGATTCACCGTCAAACCGGGTTTTCCACACCCATAACAGGTGACGGTCCTTGGTTTACCACATTCTCGGGCAAAGTGACCAATCTCCTGGCACCTAAAACATTTCACCGTCCCCTTTGGACCCTCAGGCGCTCTAGCTGCTGTCACGGGCCGTTGACCGTGGACCCGATCCGACTTCAAAGCTACCCGCCCACGCGACTCGGCTTCCGGAGATGGTCTCTCGAAACTCCGCTTCTCGACGGCGGCAGTTTCGGCGCGCTTCTCCACCTTCTTTTTGGGTGTGTAGGCGGTTTCCAAAACCAGCGCTACGTTCGGAGAAGGAGGAGGTCTAAAGGCCGCCTTCTCTCGCAGATAGGCCTCGTAGTCTTCGGCTAACTCAACCATCTCGGCCAGATTGCGGAAGTCCCGCCGTCGCACCATGAGTTTGTACTCTGGTCGCATGTTGTTGTAGATCAAGTCCAATCTACCATGCTCGGACAACGTACCGCTACGCCTAAGCAAGGTACTTATGGCCACGACATAATCTCGGAAGTGTTCGCCTTCACCCTGTGTCCTTTTCCGGATCTCCTCATCCAAATTCCTCTGATAACCAGGTGGAAGGAACTGGATCTCAAATTGATGCCGGAAAGCTTCAAAGGAATACAGGAGCTCCTTGCAATTCCTGTACCATAGAAGCGCTGAGCCTTGCAACAGCTCCGGCAGTGCTCTGAGCAGGTCCTCTGATGATACGGAGTAGGACACCATCAGCTCTTCTAGGCGCTCCAGGAATGACACTGGGTCTCGTCGGCCATCAAACCTCAAACCCCACTTCCGCACCGTGTTACATATTTTGGAGCAATCCTTTGGCTCCACCCTGCTGGCCCCATTCGAGAGCATATCCGATCCACGTGGCACCTCAACACTAGAAGGACGGACTGGTCTCTCTGAATGATCACTAGGTCGTTGCCATCCCTCGGGTCTACTTGGTAACCCAAAGGTAGGCATGGGAGCAGCCACAACAGGGGACATAGGGTTGGCGGGTCTTTCGAACCCATAGCCGACCTCATTACTCGGCGAGCCTCTCGCCTGTCGCACCACCGATGCCAGATGTTCTCGAAGAGTCCGGGTATCAGTCTCCAAAGACAACCCAAGAATCTCTTTGACCGCCTCCAACTCCCTGCTAAGTCCCACTATCTCTATTTGGCCCGAATCAGTACTACCCAGTACCTGAGGTACGGTTCTCAGGGGGTCAGGAAGTCCCATAGTGGTAATAGCCGGCGGTACATATGTCGGTGCAGCAGCCCCAGCCGTACACAGCCTGTCATCGCTGTACCGACGGGCATTCCGCTGCTTCCAAAACGACGAGAATCTCTGCCGTAATTCTGCAGCAGTTCCAGTGGTCACCAAACCATACTGGTCCATCGTCCTCATGAGCTCCCCTTTCGAGAGGTCATATATCCAACCCACGCGACCGTCCCGGGGCTGCGACCCCAAGGACATAGTCGCTGGCGCGGAATAGGTCAGAGACGTTGTCACCGTCGTACCCACGACCGATGAAATAGTCGGCCAAACAGGCGAAGACGCAGGCCACAATGACGACGTCGTTATCACCGACAGTTCGGAGCTAACCCCAGAGCTAGTCGTAACAATAGCAGACGTAATAGGCGTACCGCCCAGCACAGACGTCGTACTCGTAGTCACAACCATATTTAAAATTCAAATACCACTAATCCGCAAAAATAAGAGCGAAACCAATTAAAATATATTTAACACCGTTATAATAAATCAAACCAATTATAGGCGTGAAAGTCAAACCACAAATACACGATAAGGGTTCTCACTCAAATAATATTCCACACTAAAGCTCAATTAATTAGCAAAATAATATTTACCAACTAATATCTATGTATACAACCACTAAATAAATTAGGGTTCACAACACGCCACGCTGTAACAGAAAACTGGTTAGGCCTACCCAACCGACTATAAAATCACAGCAGGTCTGCCTAAAACTCTGCTCAACAGCTCAGGTCCGCAGCCAATCTGCACAAGTCCACAGCAAATCTGCACAAATAAAATTATTTTGTTCGGGCGCCGTTAATACGTCAGCAACTCAGCACCACTGCCAACCTCAGTCCCTGTTCGCAGGCGCCATCTTGCGACGAAATTTTCTGCACTGGGAAAATAAATATTAAAAGTGCAGTCGTCGCAACCGTTTGCCGGGACAGCTCAGCCTACAATGGCTGGGTAAAGTTCCAGGGTCTGCGATAAGGTCAGGGAAACCACTAGGCCAATAGCCGGGTCTAACCGGTATAGGACTGGCTCATACACGGGCACCGTGAACAAGTCAAAAACAAGTCACCACAACAAACGTGCAATAATCACTACCAGGCCTACGCCGATTCTCCACTCTCCTAGGGGGTCGTTGCTGACTACGCAACTCGGGCTTCGTCCTAACTATCCAATAGTTAAGCCCAGAGTGCCTAAAACACGGTGAGTTACACGACGACTTACCAATAAAAACCACAACGCGTGTTATCACCAGGCGGGGTCTACTAGGCCACTATAATCCAATACACAACTCTAATGCCCAAGCTAAGAATCAAACAGTTCACTTTAATAATCGTACCACCTAATAATATACAAGTACACTACAGGTAGAGTGACTACACCACTAGTAGCTGGTCTCAATAAATACCAAGCCAAACAAGCAAAACTAAATGGCAATTGCACTATTAAAATATTGAGCTACTTAGTAGCAGATAAATAAATATTAACTACGTTCCAAACACTAAATAAATATATTATCTGATAGCCGGTACTCCGCTATCCAAGCTACCAAGCTAACGTGTTGGATTAAGCAAGCTGTTCAGGTTAAATTAAACTAATTAAATGATTAATCAATACCAACCCTACTGCTACTACCACTACTGCTACTATATCAACGTTATATTGCTTAGCCGGGCTTCTGTTAATAGGCTAATAAAACTAGCTACTAGCCTACTGGCCTCGTGCTTCCAACTACGCACGCTAAATCGTGCAGCCTAGGTTTGTCGGGCCTCAGAGTTATTAGTAATATAACTAACTCTAGGTACAACGCAAAATAATATCTACTACAGTCAATTAAATTATATTATTTGCGCTCTAGCACCTGCCCAGAACCGTCAGGAATACACTTAAATATTATTCCTGACTAATATAAATCCTAACTACCGTCAGGCTTTGACCAGCACGGTTACAACTCTAACTCTCGCAATAAAATCAGATATTAATATATTCAAACTAATAATATCAGCTTTTAACCAAAATCAAAGAGCGTCGTTCACTCACCAGCAGTGGGTCTTACCCAACTTACACCAACACTCGGCGCGATCACACCACCAGCATACTCCGACACCACTGTCACGTACACCACTGGACGTCTCACTAGACACACGCTCGCTCTTCACTGCACGGGATCCACGACTAGAATGTCCTTCTCGGCTATCCAGTAGTCCCAGGATACCCAAGCTTATCCGAACTGATAAGCCGGGTCAAAGGGCGCTAGCCAGGTTCGCCGCCGCCGCTCGTTCACCTCAACAATCGGTGCGCGGCCAAATAGCAAAATATACCCCCCTAGGGAAAATAGCTCGTTACAAGTGGCATCCCTTGGACTGGTTATAGCTCACAAAGTAGGTAGCCAATTGTTGCATTTACTTACTTTTGCCGCACTCCAGTATTCCAACCTAACAACGCAAAACAGTGTGCTTTACACTGCCACTGCACGTAATACGTGTACGCGTGAAAATAAGTTGAAAACTCTCGTGCTACGACTTAACCTGTTATTTCGTGTTGACATTCTATTTTCGTCCAACGCATGGATTAACCTAACCTAAAACGTGTTGTTAAGTGTTTTAAAAACTAATTATTTATATAATTAATAAATTAATAGTAACTGTAGGAAAAATATTATGTTTAACGGGAGCGCAAAGTACCATCTGCACTAGATGATTGATTGAAAAATTGATAGAATAGAACTGATTGGTAGTATCATTATAATCAACAGGGCTTAAGCTGTGGGTGTATTAAGTCTTATATGAGAAATTTAGAAGCTTTTAGAAGAATTATCAGTGTATGTTAATTCAGTAAAATTAATAGGTATCCTAAATGTATTAAATGAAATTAACACATCTATTTAACAATAAATGTTTAGTTATAATTTGTGAAATGAATATAAATTATCCCTTGAATATACTATTATTTATGTTTTATACACTCCACAACTTATCGAATACAATTTGGTGTTGAAAACTGTAGCTTCCACATCAACATTAATAAAATACATTAATAAAAGTCTTACTCCACCACAAAGTCGCAATATTGCAATTCCTTACATTCTTGGAAGGGGGCTTTTGACACACACATTTGATTGGACGTTTCCACTCGTACTTTTAGTATACATTGCTATATAAAGTGTACTCGAAAATCTTGCCACATTTTTAATAAAGTTATTTTAACATACCTCTCTAGTTTTTAACATTGTGCTGTGACGTTCTCTCTCTCAAGTGAGGTCCGGGATAGCTCAGTGCTTGCTGGGTATCTGTTCCAGGGGTCGAAACAAAGGGAAGCAAAGGAATGGCTCAGATTCGTGGCACAATAATTTTCAAACAGCCTATGTCATCACAGCCACAAAGGAAAGATTGTGGATAAGGAACTGGTAGGATGTCTGAATTAATGCTAAACTTCCAACTAACAGGATCTATGATTATGCTAAGATTACTCTAGCAGGAGCGGGTTAAGTGCTAAGATTGCTCTAGCAGGAACGGGTCGTGTGCTAAGATTGCTCTAGCAGGAACGGGTCGTGTGCTAAGATTTCTCTAGCAGGAACGGGTCGTGTGCTAAGATTGCTCTAGCAGGATTGGGTCGTGTGCTAAGATTGCTCTAGCAGGATCGGGTCGTGTGCTAAGATTGCTCTAGCAGGAATGGGTCGTGTGCTAAGATTGCTCTAGCAGGAACGGGTCGTGTGCTAAGATTGCTCTAGCAGGATCGGGTCGAGTGCTAAGATTGCTCTAGCAGGAACGGGTCGTGTGCTAAGATTGCTCTAGCAGGATCGGGTCGTGTGCTAAGATTGCTCTAGCAGGAACAGGTCGTGTGCTAAGATTTCTCTAGCAGGAACGGGTCGTGTGCTAAGATTGCTCTAGCAGGAACAGGTCGTGTGCTAAGATTTCTCTAGCAGGAACGGGTCGTGTGCTAAGATTGCTCTAGCAGGATCGGGTCGTGTGCTAAGATTGCTCTAGCAGGATCGGGTCGTGTGCTAAGATTTCTCTAGCAGGAACGGGTCGTGTGCTAAGATTGCTCTAGCAGGATCGGGTCGTGTGCTAAGATTGCTCTAGCAGGAATGGGTCGTGTGCTAAGATTGCTCTAGCAGGAACGGGTCGTGTGCTAAGATTGCTCTAGCAGGAACGGGTCGTGTGCTTAGATTGCTCTAGCAGGATCGGGTCGTGTGCTAAGATTGCTCTAGCAGGATCGGGTCGTGTGCTAAGATTGCTCTAGCAGGAACGGGTCGTGTGCTTAGATTGCTCTAGCAGGATCGGGTCGTGTGCTAAGATTGCTCTAGCAGGATCGGGTCGTGTGCTAAGATTGCTCTAGCAGGAACAGGTCGTGTGCTAAGATTTCTCTAGCAGGAACGGGTCGTGTGCTAAGATTGCTCTAGCAGGAACAGGTCGTGTGCTAAGATTTCTCTAGCAGGAACGGGTCGTGTGCTAAGATTGCTCTAGCAGGATCGGGTCGTGTGCTAAGATTTCTCTAGCAGGATCGGGTCGTGTGCTAAGATTTCTCTAGCAGGAACGGGTCGTGTGCTAAGATTGCTCTAGCAGGATCGGGTCGTGTGCTAAGATTGCTCTAGCAGGAATGGGTCGTGTGCTAAGATTGCTCTAGCAGGAACGGGTCGTGTGCTAAGATTGCTCTAGCAGGAACGGGTCGTGTGCTTAGATTGCTCTAGCAGGATCGGGTCGTGTGCTAAGATTGCTCTAGCAGGAACGGGTCGTGTGCTAAGATTGCTCTAGCAGGAACGGGTCGTGTGCTAAGATTGCTCTAGCAGGAAAGGGTCGTATGCTAAGATTGCTCTAGCAGGAAAGGGTCGTATGCTTACCTTACTATCGAAGTGTACTGGTCAGCTGCCCGGGAGCGAATGAGAAGGATGTCCTGAGCAGCCCTCCTTTTATGCGAAAACCTGGTCAGCCTGGTGGGGTAGTCCGCGCATGCGCCGTAGTCCTGAAATGGTTAGTCATGTCTTGGACTTTTAGGGGTGAGGATCGGACAATCTGTTTGCATTGGAAATTGATTTTTGGGAACATTTTGAGGTTATGTTTGGCTGAACAGGTTTGGACAGGAATGGAAACTGCTGAAAGGTATCGGTGGTATCAGGGGGCGACGTAGGGCGATAGTAGGTGACGTAGGATTGGAGAAGGAGACGTGTGGGTAGGGGAAGGTCGAGGGATGTAGCGAAGGAGACGTGACGTGTTGGAAGGCGACGTGGAGTGTTGGAAGGAGACGTGGGGTAAGGGGAAGGTCGGACGATGTAGCGGAAGGAGACGCTGGGTCGGGGACGGCGACGTGGGATTGCGGAAGGAGACGTGGAGTGTTGGAAGGAGACGTGTGGTAAGGGGAAGGTCGGACGATGTAGCGGAAGGAGACGCTGGGTCGGGGACGGCGACGTGAGGCTGCGGAAGGAGACGTGGCGTGTTAGAAGGAGACGTGTGGTAAGGGGAAGGTCGAAGGATGTAGCGGAAGGAGACGCTGGGTCGGGGAAGGCGACGTGAGGCTGCGGAAGGAGACGTGGCGTGTTGGAAGGAGACGTGAGGTAAGGGGAAGGTCGGAGGATGTAGCGGAAGGAGACGCTGGGTCGGGGAAGGCGACGTGAGGCTGCGGAAGGAGACGTAAGGTTAGGGGAAGGTCGGGTAAGGGTCTGGAAGACGACGTGGGATAGTGGAAGGCGACGCAAGGTAAGGGGAAGGTCGGGTAAGGGTCTGGAAGACGACGGGGAATAGCGGAAGGTGACGTAAGGAAGCGGAAGGCGACAAGGGGACTGAGGGAGTCAAGGGGACTGAGGGACAATTTAATATAACCAATTGGGGAAAACAGACAGGTGTAATTCGGGCACGTTACAGTGCTTTATACAGTAAAATATGCCACCAATGATGTTTGATGTGGTGAATATTTATTTTGGTGTCCCGGCCGTAGACACCAAGAAATAACCAAGTCGTACAAACTAAAAGCACATTTCTTATTTCAAAATAGCTTTACATACAAGATTGCTAACTTATTTATTAAATTTGAATGTCATCGCAAGTTGCACTCATGAAGTCCAACCTTTAATCCCAGAAAGGCTTGTTATGTTACTTTATCAGTTGAGTAACGCTAGTTTCACATTATACGTTTCTTGCCGTTTGATTAAAAACTCCCGGTTACAATTTCATAGAACACGAGAGCTTTCAACTTAATACTTCTCATTTCCATTCAGCTGGAAAATGCTATGAAAGTTAGTGGTGTTTTAACTTTGAGTTGTATCCATCACAAGGTTCAGCGATGGCAGCCGTCCACTGCCACTGAACATCACGCCTGTAGCGGCATGGGCCTGGCGTGGACGCCCGTCAGCTTCACCTAGAATGTTTCATTGCAAACAAATAAATAAAAATTGTTATATTATTCTTACACATTAATTTCAGCTGCAGCTCATTTTACAAGTCACTGCAGAACTATATAGGGTAAAATGCAAGGTTGGAGGATCGGGGACTTCTTACGCAGAAAACTTGAATCTTAGGTAATTCATCAGTTTTCAGCACTGAACATTGAATAGCTGTATTTATTATTGGTCATATAACTCGTTTCACGAGTTCAGAATAGAAAAACAGCCCCCGCCACAGCAAACCTGCCGAATAAGCAAGTTTCCATTGGCCTGATTGGATTTGCAATAATATATTTTCTTAATCATGTCAGATTCATTCCCAATTTAAATTACATTAGGCTCAGTAAGCACAAGTTTTGCTATTACAGGTAAGGGATTACAGTGTGATTTTAGTTAAATGTTGATAAGATCATATGAAATAAATAAATTTGCCAAAGTTTATCTAAATATTTAAATACATCCAAACTGCAACACTTTACTTATTCTCTACAAAAATGACATGGAATTTGGAAATGTACAGTTAATTTTATAGTTTTCACAGTAACAATTAATTTTGTACAACAACGCTGCAATAAAACAATTTTTTGTTTTCTAATCTCTACAAAAAGATAAGTAAAAGTTTATGTTTTAAGGGCGGAAATGGGAATAGCCAATTTCCCTCTATAAAACCCCGTTCCCTTACGTTTATGATTATCTTCCGACTTCTAGTGGGCGCCTCCCTGAGGTATCTTATTTTAGCAATGCGAGTTCAATGCATCTTCGAATAGCTGTCACTTTTGACTCGGTTGTCCACTTGAGTTAAAATTCTCGGCATTGTATTTTACTAGTAAAAGTATAGAGGCTTATTTTAACTTGATACTGTCCAAAACGGTCCTTTGTAGTTCGTTATGACTACAGCTGTTTCGTATTTCGACTAAACACTAGACCTACTAGTAAAGACCTTTTCAACACAAGATGATGTTTTTAGCTGTTTTAGATACGTTAATTGGTGGCTGAAAGTTACGTTTTGCTGGCCATGCCCAAGATGTATGGAGTAAAAGACAAACAAACAGATTTTGTGGTCTATTTAATTCCTGTAAAATAGTAATATCGTAGTTGACTTTGATTTGTAAGCAATATTTTTGATTCTCATGTAAAATATTATACTTGTGACATATCAAATGAAAGAGCATGAAAAAAGAAAACGTTTGGTGAAATTTATTTTTCATTTGAAATGCCACAAGGGGTACCTTGCTATTAAAAAAATCACGGGTAGGGGAAAAGGAAGGGGGGGAATATCTCACAAATTTATGAACCGATTTGCAATTTTTTTTCATCAAACATTTTCTTTTTTCATGCTCTTTCATTTGATATGTCACAAGGGGTACCTTGCTATTAAAAAAAAAATAAGTTGGCGGCAGGGGGGAAAGGAGGGAATGTGAATGTAACGTTGAATTTCAAAAAATGGACCCCCTACGTCAATAGATGATTCACGCAAACTGCATATTTCTATCTATTGCGGTTTTTACATAAATAAAGATGCAAGTAAAAAAAAACCCTGTATAATTGGTTGTTGTTTATTATCAACAAACCCAAATAAGTTTAACATTAAATAGAAAAAGAAGACATTTAAAATAAAAAAGGATCATGTTTCATTTATAACAACATCAAAAAGCAGTTGAAGTAACGTTTAACCAGGCAACTTTTTTATCTAGTGCTGAAACATATATTTTATTAACTAGCCAGAAAAAAGGCAGTGTTATATCTTTTTCTAAAACTATTCTAAAGTGTAAATATTTTTCCTGTAATTATTATGCGTCCTGTATCGGTAGACACCCGAATTTCATAATTTATATGCAACATACAGGCCCAATGGCTATTTATTATTGTATAACTGTTCATAAAATAAAATGTAATGTACATCATGTGTGTTGTAATTCAAAATCTAAAACCATTATTTAGTAGAGAAAGATATTTATGTCATGACGTGAAATACCTCCTCCAAATCAGCTTAAATCGTGTCTGAAAAAGTACGGTTTGTGCGTTCAGCATGTATCCAGCGGCGAGGCGGCCGCGGCCCGGACTGCAGTGACGTCATCGCGCGCAGTCCGCTCTGTCTAGCCCACCTCTTTTACTCCATGCATCTTGGGCCATGCCAGCTGTCATCGTCATTTTGGGGACCAAGCAGGGTTTTACATTCATAGGGCCGCAAAATCAGCTGCCCGCTTACTTTCTTAAAACATGAATCCTTATTAAATACACAATCAATATCCATGGCATTGCAATAGAATTGTTTTATTATCACCGCTGCCTAGCAACTATTTATTATTATTATTGCTGATTCCACCAATTAATTATTTCTTCATATAACCTTAAAGTTGTACTTGTGTTGACTACCAGTGTGCATTATTATTGTGGTGAATAGTGATACTGTAATAGGGTATAGTGTGGTGAAAAATAGCGTCCGTACCACTAGTCGAAATTGTTTTGATGTGAATATCAACCTATGTTTATATTAAATATTCTCCTCTTACTCCTCGTGGGACGTCCCCCTGGAGGAGAGGAAAATTGGAAATAGATTAAAAAGGTAGGTTTTATGATAAATATATAGATACAAATATGTACCACCGTATCTATGTTGGTTAAAAAAATATAAAGCCGTTCCGGGCCTTTTTTACACACTGTATTTCATTACAGCTATGGAACTCAATTATTAGTTTCTTGTGAAAATCTGATTAGGTGTCTGTTGTTCCTATGATTAGATTGTGTCGTGAAACGTGTTATGTTAATAGTATGGGGAGATAAAAGTAGTTTATTCGTCAATATCTAAAAACAAGATACCTTGTAATTTTGACTTAGTATAATTTCGAATTAACACGTTGATAAATTCAAATTTTTGACTACTAATTTGAATAAGGGCTCGTGACAAATATTTGTAGAATACATGGGAATAAAAATATTTTTTTTTAAAATTTTTATTTTTTAGCTTCAAAGTACTCAACATTACACTAAATGTTACAAGTGCTTTGCCATACCATCAATGTTTAAACGATAGTTTGTCAAATTGGGTAACCTGCCATATTTAATGGTTGTGACGTCAATTGGTTATGAATTATAGGTTGCATATGTTTTGTGGCCTTGACTTCGATACCAGTAAATAACTAGAAATTGATACACGGCACTCTGTAACTACTACCATGACAAGTTTTACTCCATTAATCTACAGATAAAATTTACAGCAAATGTTCTGTTGAACATGAAACTTTTTTACAAAATAAAATAGTTTGTTAGTAGGTCAACTACAAATAAGTGTAACAATTATGAAAGCCATTAACTTTTGTCATTGGTTGTCTATGGTCTCGCAACAGTAATAAGTATAGACTACTCTAGGTATCCGTGGTTCTTGGGTAGTTTTTATTTAAATAACAGTAAAATGTATACTCTGTATTTCAAACAATATATTTTAAAAATCACATAAATTTGATATTCACCCTTATTAATATCCGCTAATACCAATACAAGCTCCTTAATTGTTTATTTTACATCAAACAAAAAACATTGACTTTGGTTATAACCACACTAGGAAATATTTGTACGATTATAAATTATGTTAAGTTATTGCAAGTTTAATTATTTTGTTTTCAAACAGCAAATGAAAATATGAGATTATCTAGAATGTAACCTTGGTCTCATTAAATGCTCACTCGACAGGCGCGTCCCTAATGCACGAGCTACTATACAAGTCAACGGATTCAATTACTTGGCTCTCATCTCATTTGCAAGATCATGATGAATTTCCATGGAATATTTACCAATAAAAAATCTGTTCGTAAACAAATCTAAGGACATTCCTTAATCTGGTAATCATTGATTAACGCGAGGTTTAAATAATCGGTCATAGTAAGCTATATAATACTTTTTATTTTTTGGACAGGCGGTGTTACAATAATATTTTGTTCACCACGCCACACTGTAAGCATTTGATTTATGTACTCTTTTGTGGATGAGAAAGGCGTATTTTGCTGAAAGGGGCGGCAAATTTTACAAATCACTCTCACGCGTCCGAGGCTCAATAATGTCTAATATTTTTTTATTAGGCTCATAACAAAGCTACACATTAAACATTTGACATTTCTGGCCAGGAACATCGCACTTTCAGATACAGGCTGAGTATCTACTAAGAGCGTTAAGTTATGCCAATTATTCTACTCACTAAAAGGAACAAAAAATGTGATACAAAAGTGTTTCAACTCCTCCCGTTAGGGTGTAATGGCCGATTAAGTGTATTTTTAAAATTATCTGTAGTGTTTTCACTAAACCAAACATAAAATCTATACAATACATGTACAGAATGTTAATTTTTACCAGTGAAAATGACGTTTAAATGTCTTCCGAAATCATTACAACAGCTTTAACATACAACCCTATTTCCACCGTTGTACGTATAGCTCAACATAGGTAAATAAAGAAGTTGTAACAACTTGTTTACAGCTTTAAAGTGGTGTTTCAACTATTAAGCCTAATGTTTTGGTTTTATATTAAAATTATATTACAAACTTTCTTATTTCATTAACTTAAAAACGATGTATACAACAACTTTATTACTGCATTAAAACTTCGAAAATTAGGTCAAAACTGCGTCAAAGTCATAGTTTTGAGAATAAAAACATTGATCAAGATTTTAATATCACCTGTTATTTTCTTTGTTATCTTTTAATCAGCTGACATCCGATCAGTTGGGTTTTCACTTTGTTTTTTTTTTAAGACCAGCTGTTTTTTATTGTTGCATTGTAAACATTTAAATTATTAACTATTTGATGGACATACTTGAATAATATTAAAATTGTGAAGCGCTAGGTTGGTACTTCAATGCGTGGGACTAAATTTAATATCTGTAATTTTTTTATAATTCCATAATAAAACTACATACTCAACTTGATCAAAATCTAGTGTTAATACATTCTTACAGATAACCAAATACATTAAAAAAATGAATCCTTTAATTCCTGGTGTCAAATTATAATCAAATTGAATTTTCAAAAAGTCTACCATTAGCTCTAATAGATGTGTTGGTTCTTTTCCAAAAGTACCTCACTTCGTGCATTGGTTTGATTTCTATGATTGGTTTAGTGAAGCTACCACAGGTAATTTTTTAACCATACATAATCGGCCATTACAGCTTAAGGGAGGGGTTGGATAAGTTTTTGTTCGACATTTTTGTTACTTTTAGGGAGTACAATCACAGTTAAAAATTAACGTAGAAACTCACTCTGTATAAATATTAAGGAGAGATGTTAAAAAGTTTATATCCCTGTTGACATTTTGTGGTAAAATAGTAAACTGGACATTTAAAATAGTTATAATTGTATGTGTGGGCTGTTTTTTATACATCTACTGTAGTGTATTTGATGTAGTGCGGCAACAAGTAAAGTTCGCTTGGGATTATATTTGCCGAGCGTGTGATTTCATGCAAACTGAAACCTTCTTAAACAGACTTTTAGCGTAATATACTTCTGTATAGCGTAATTGTTTTTCCTATTATAGTATTTTGGCGAGGGAAGCCCCATTTACAAATAATATTCTGTTGACATTTTCACCCAAGCCGTTTACCGTTTGCTAATGGGTCATAAAATACTTTCAAATTTTTGTTATTTTATTTTGCTATTTGTTATCTATTTTGAGGCGTGTTTTTATTGAAATGTTGATAGCTTAGTATGAAATAACTAAAATTGCAAAACTTAATTAAGATATATTTATAAACAAGCAAACTACAACAGTTTATTTATTCTCCTTAAGAATAACATGGGAGTTTAAATTTAAAGTTTTTTTTACTATCTCCGTATCCGTTAGGTATACAACAACGCTTGAATGTACAAAATTATTTCTTTTTAGCTTTATAAAATGGTTTGGAAAGAAATTGTGAAATGTTATGTTTTTAGAGTAAAAAATGGGGAAAACCAATTACTACCCCTTTAATTCCCACCTATAAACCCCCGTTGCAATAGTCCAATCATGCTTGTTCGTTAACTCGTTCGAATAAACGTAGGCCTTACACGGAAGGGGGTTTTGGCCACTCAAAACGAAAAAGTAAATCGGTTCCGGGTCTAGGTCTTACCACAAGACCTACGGAAATAACTTATTCCATATATGGGAAATCATCTTAAATAATTGATGAATGGAAGGATTTGATCCCGTGACCTAGGGAAAGGAAGTCCCGCACTCCAAGCTCCTTCCCCTGATAATTTAAATACATTGGTGTTATAAAATTGTTTATATAATTTTTATTAACTTTTTTACATAATATACATAATACAAGGGGTTTTCTGTTTCATCCCTGTTCCAGCAATCATACAAAAGCGATTTTTACTATTAAGGTGTAATTTTATATTTTACTATATAGCGCACCTGCGCCATAGGTAATTCAAAGGTAATTTACTTATGGTTTCCCCTATTTAAACGTATTTTAAATAGGCTAATTTTTTACTACTGTGACCTGATTAAGGCAAATCACTCTTTATAGTTTAGATCTACAACCAACAAATTTTTCGTAAATTAGTAGGCAGTATATTCAAATAATAGCTGTTCTAAACAAACATAATCTTCAAAATGGGTATTGCACTTTCATTCATTTTGCCTCGGAATCAAGTTTTGGGTTCTATAAAACTGCGAAATTTGCACATGGATCCCCATAGTTACATTTAATCAAATATAGAAGAAATACCTACCTATAAATTATATCCAATTTTTTACACTTTTTTACAATTGGCTTTAAATGATCTCTGCAATTAACGGAGGATCTACGTTGATAGTAGTATTTATTACCTTCGGGATCTGCTAGTCACGTTTTCTGAACGCTCACTTCAACACTCTATTGTTAACTTTAATTTAATGTAATTGACCAATTAATTCAATATTAAGATCAAAGTTGTTGCAAATATTTCGTTTAACATACAGTTTCTGTAGTCTCCGGTTTGTGCTATTTATTAATTACCTACTGTAAATAGTCTGTTAAATACAAAATAGTATATATGTTAAATATTAAATAGTACATTAATACTAAAAGTAGGCTATTGTAATATTCTTCTTGAGACTGGAAACTTCAAGATTCAAGATTATTTATTGTCATAAGTACAAAAAAGA
The DNA here is from genome assembly GCF_028750875.1 of Macrosteles quadrilineatus. Classification (NCBI taxonomy): domain Eukaryota; kingdom Metazoa; phylum Arthropoda; class Insecta; order Hemiptera; family Cicadellidae; genus Macrosteles; species Macrosteles quadrilineatus. Next base: position 102,074,250 of record NW_026542602.1, on the reverse strand, counting down.
AAATTATAAAATTAATCTAATAGCCAATTTTTTGAATAAAAAAGCTTCTTACAATTACTACTAGATCCCCAGAGAACAATTCCATTTGTTAAGATACTCTGAATGTGAGAAAAATAGACAGACAATACAATAAAACTATCAACTGCATTCCTTAACCTTCTTAGCATATATACTACTTAGTAAGGTTTGTTGAAAGTGGTTTTAGCCATCTTTTTCCAAACAAAATCAACCTGAGGATTCCAATATAATATAGAGTCTAATAATAGCCCTAAAAACTTTAAACTACCGTACATTTTTCTGTAGCATCAGCATTATTTATATTGTAGGTGAAGGATAAATAAAACATTTCGTCAGTGTTAAGGGACCAGTTACGAATCCTGAAGTAATGTAAAACTGTATTCTAATTTATCAGCAACTGCACATTTACTAATATTACTAACTTTTAAGCCTTAGTACTTTAGCCTTAAGCAAACAAAAATCCGTCAATACTGTACTTACACTCTCGATGTTAATTGGCATGTCATTTATATAAATATTAAACAGGATTGTCCCAAGAATTGATCCTTGGGGTACACCGTAATCGACTCTCCTACCTTTTGAAAAAAATCCATCCATAAATACAAATTGAGTTCTATTTGTCAACAGAATCAGAAGGTTAAAATACATAATCTAGCTATTAATCGCAAATAAACTAAAGTAATAATCTCCTAGTTTTCACTATTTATATTTTCATTGTGTTTTAGGGTTGCCCGGATTTTATTTGTAGGGCTGTAAAAGTAATTTTGATTTTAATAAAGCTACCAAAACCCAGGTAAAGCTTACCTAAGAGATTTGTCCGTAAACCCACAAACATGGACAACTAATTTACTTAAACAATAAAAAAAATACTAAAAAAGGTACAGGATTCTACACTTTTATAAATGGTATGTTTTTTTTAATGTAACGGAAACGGCTATGAAAAACTCAAGCGATTATTTAATTTAAATACTTAAAATAGTAGTCACGCTTATTTCTTATAAAAAGTAAGTGATTATAAAACAAGAAAACCCATAACTAGCCAAATTATTCAAAAATTGTAAAGTCATTATTATATTTACAAACGAATAAAATACATAAAATGTTGAACATTCAAAACCATCGCGGGGCTGGCATATACGTCATGGCAGCCATGATGGGCACAGCTGGTACATGTAATTAGGCCTACCATAATCATGCAAGGCGGCCATTTTGTTTATGTACAACGCACACATTGGCATATGCCGTTAAGCTACACATTTACCATGGCTTATATTCTTCAACTAAAAAAAAAAAAACATTTTTGTAGACTCAAGATGCTGTTTAACTAAACTTTTATACCTTTCAAAGTTTTAAGTGGAAGCTTATATCTCAAGTAAATAATTGGGTTTGAAAAATATTTATGAATGAAACTAAGATTCAACAAATTAAACCATTGACTTGCCTTCAGGTCTTCTTCTTCGAAAAAAAAATAATAATACATAAAAACCGAGTAATTCACTGACGGATTCCAAAGGAAAGTCGCAAGTTCCGAAAGTACGGATGAGTTGTTTGAGTAGTTGTAAGTAAGTAGTTTGTGTTAGTAAGTTCAGTTAAATGCCACTTCTGCAAACTGCTGTTAGATCGAACGACTTACTCATTAGTTTGTGCTTGTTTAAAATTACGGTGGTTGTACTACTAATAATTGTATGAAAATGACCTAACCTGAAATATATTTAAAGTAACACACAAGCTTTAAAGTAGTATATGATGTTATGACTTAATAGTATTTTCCCTTGTTTGTATGATGAAGGTAATTTTAATAAAGTACCGTGAAATATTGTGAGAAGATATTAATCATTTCGACTAACAAATGTTAATTAAATTCATGAAGATCAATTCCTTCAAGAATTATGTGTTGTGTTTGCTAACATACCTACTGAGCCGAATGCCTTGTAATAATACATTTAAGTAAAAAACAAGTGGTTTAGAGTAAATAAGGGATTGTTTTTTACTTTTTGCCACCAATTTGAAATAATGTCGTGCCAATTTTGGAAGTGCAGTCTACAAAAAAATCTACATTTCACAATTTCATTTTATAAAGCACTATAGGAGTTCTAAACAACAATGTCTACATTTGAGAACCGTATCGCATCATTATATCTATAAAAATATTGAACATCCTCATCGTTAATCAGTCTTATCTTATTAACAAGCAGATATTCTGGAATTACAAAGTTTTGGTGATTTAAAAACACTTCTTGTACAAAGTAGGAATGTTCTTAAAAATATGTTAGCCATAGGTCAATAAAATGGGTTCCAGCCCTCCTGTAACCAAGAATTAAAAATACCCCCGCTGCAGAAAACCTGCAGACTGAGCGAATTACCAATTACCTGATTTGATTTTCACTTAGACATATTTAAATCACATTAAGTTGAATGACCGAATGAGTACCTAGGTTTGCTGCTAAAGGGAGAGTAAAAAGGGTGTTTTTTAGTAAAATATAATAGCTGGAATAAAATAAAGAAATTTGCCAAGTTTTACCAACATATATCCATAAACAAGAAAACTATGTCTATTGCTAATATAAAAAAGCTTGTTTGAAAAAAAACCAATTAATTAACAAAATAAAAGCAACGTTAATTGCAGAACCGTCAATCGTGACCTGCACAGTAATTAATACGAAGTTTTTTTTTACTTCCTATATTACTTTTCATATAGTTTTGCAAGAAGCTACAATAAGAATATTCAAGACAAGCAAGAGGTTAATTGAAACCACAATGAGTCTACGTTGTCCTAGAACTACAATAGAGTAACAGTCTTGAGGCGATATGAATGGTCTTTTGTCACCAGACATAGCTCTTGCAATATGAATGGCTTGCCTTCTACCTTTGACCATTGTTAAGGATTATTATTTTGAATTTGTAAGCGTTTATACCCTATTGCAGTTTCAGTAATCACTTTTAACTGGTAAAACTAACTCACTATGACTTTTAACTATGAGTTTTTAAAATGGGTTAACATAACATTTTCTATGGAATTGTATAGTATTTTTTCTAAATAAAATTCACAAAAGCTTAGCAACATTGGAATAAAATATTGCTAAGATATTTGATATAATGACCTCAATGACTTACTTGTAACTGAAACTTTACTATGTGGACAATTTTTGGCGAGCACTTCGGTATATTTGCAGCAACCTTTTTAAATAAAAAAAAGCGGTAATTTACTTTTCATATACAATTCTATGGCGAAATGCACAGTTAAAGTAAGCCAACTAACGGATCCATAGCTATAAATCTCATATTCAATTTATTCTACTTTATTTTACAAAGTCTGTTGTGTGCATGTTTGAGTCTCCTTTGCTCGTGCTCATAAAATTATCAGATTAGGCTATATAATTAGTTGATACATTTAATATGTAGAATTGGCTAATTTTAGAAAAACCTCACTGTGGTAGTTGTTTTTTAAACCTTAAACTGATAAAAATTAGGTTGTGCAACCATTTATAAATTACTTGTATTTCAATTTTTTGTTTAAAATAGCTATAGTCATATCATGGGCCAATTAAAAGCATTTAAATAAACTAAATATATCAAGTGTATTTAAAGAGCTTTCTAAATAACATGTCATAGTACTGATTAAATCTCCTTAACAAATCAGACAGGTTGGAAATTTAATCCTAAAAAAGTTCTGGCTACAATACTAACAATATAATAGAAATAAACAAAAAATGTTTTCAATGCAGCATTTTAGAAAAGCCTACAAACCTGTAAACTAATACTCAAATTCAAAATTAAACTTTGTTGATTCAAAATTATTTTGTGTACTAAATAGCAATCTAACAATATTTAGGCTTCTTTACGATGCTTAACTTATTTAATTCAGTATTTAAGTCTACAAATTGATACAATTACGTGTTAAAACTATTTAGATGGTAAAAAATGTCTGTTCAAATTCCCGAAAAGTATTTGTAATGTTTGTATCTTAATGTAAACACTTTTTTGAAATATTGATAAATAATAGGTAGGATATAAAGTCCATACAAATGGCAATGCGCTTTGTTTGAACAAACGTTTGTTAACCTCCAGCCTGGATTTCCGAGTAAAAAACAAAAGAAAATTAATCTTTCCTTGTCTTTTACAGATTAATTTTCTTCCGTTTTTGAATTCAATGAGGCTAATTAGTGTTCTTTGAGATTGTCTAATTACTTACCAAAAGTTAATTACATCTATAATTGTTCCTTCAAATTGATTAATTATCTTACTTTGCCATTAATGTTACATTACATAGCGCTTATCAATGATCCATTCAAGAAACTTGCAATCGAATAATGCATCAGCATTTATTGTACACTTGTGTTAAAATTAGAAACACTAGTGTACCGGTTGCTCGAATTCGAGCAATTGCTATGTATTACAGACGTTATTTTAAAATTAATAACATTATAATTTCTGATCTCGCTTTTTTCCATTGTATTATTGTCGCCAACCCAAATTCAAATAGTAAATATTTCATTTCAACGAAGTCAGTAAATGTTTGTAGCAAACTTCTGGTTCCCAAGTCTGGGACTTATTTGCCAAGCCAATTCCCCATAAAAATCTTATTTTTTTAAGCTTCAGCCTTTTTCAATCCTCGTCCAGACACATTGTGTGTCCAAAAGCATAACAGCACGTCTCCCTTCCCCACTCCGCCATGAGCGATAGGGATCATTGAGATTCTCTCTAACCTTTCCTCTCCCCTTCATGGGCAAGTTTTCATTCCTTTTCTTTCTTACATTTTGTTTGTTTCTTTTTTGCTGTATTCGGCTATCAACGACGATAGTATTACAGTATTTGTATTTAGTTCGCATCTACCAGTTAAAGTTCGTCGGCCTCCTCCTGTTTTTCGTCCTGGTCGACGTTTTATAGTCTCCATTATGTCAATTCTTTTAGTTATATTTTGATTTTGTGCAAATAAAAACTGGTTTAAAACAGTGAAACATCAATCTTTTACACTAATCTAATAAATCCTTATAGTACATGTCTCCAATTTTAGTTTAACAAGCTGTTTAAAATATTAGTGTCAATTTCAAAGTATTCATTTGTTTAAATGTAAACAAACATTTTATACGTAAGAATAACACGATAACTTTGAAGGCCACTGGGGCAGAGCCCTGATAGAATTCTAAAGTTTTTTTTTTGTTTGATAACAAAACTACATGATAAGACCTTTCTAACGACACCTTGGACATGGTGATCGGTAGCACCACCACTCCAAAACAATTATGACAAAAATATGCCTTGCGTATTAAATATAGATAACATAGATAAGGGTGTTTGCAGCTTCAATATGTATGCCAAGAAAAAAGTTGTAAACAAGTATTTAAAACTAGCCAATGTATGTCATGGTAATTAGTTAGTTTCATTGCCATATGAATCTTTTACGTGTGATTTCAAATAGTGTTGATTAACTATAGATATAGGCCTACACTGAAAGAAAATACGCTGGTATTTGATCATTAGCATACGACAAATGTTAATATAAAGTACTCTATGAATTACAATTATTTGCCTTTTACAAGATTGTCACACACAGGGGGACCTGGACAGGGACTTCGGTTCCTGGGGTCCCGGGTTCAAATCCCGCCAAATCACCAATGGATTTTATCTAAGTGAAAATGCCGCAACCCTTAAGTCTAGCCTGAAGTAATGTGAAAAACAATTCTGGGCTCGTCGGAAATAAAAAAACAAACAAACACACAAACAAGAGAAGCATGAATAGTCTTATGGTAAATTATATTTCTTTTCCCTAAGTAATAAATCTTCAACTTATGAAACAAATAAATAAGCTTGTCCATAAATCAAATCTTTGCCGACAAGGTGTTGAGATATACATCACAATATCCTCTATGGAAATACCCAATACCCAGGGACATGATGTTTATAGGTAAAAAAACCTATATAAGTTATAAAACATTTATATTTTTATGGTATACTTATTGATCATTTTCTGAAACATAGTAGTACAATATAGTATATACTTAGTCACATAGTACTCAAAATATTGAAACATCAATGTAACTAAACACAAACTAATGTGGTTCTTAGAGATTGTATTTACATGATCGTGCGTGGTATAAAAGTGTTCTGACAGCAACAAAGAGTCATTGTAACTTAAACTCAGCATAAGTATCGTGCGATTTTAGTGAATACAATATCTTTCCTACACTCACCCGACGAAGTGAGCTTGCTTGCACAGATTACAGTACATAAAGCCTTACTGTGACGCACGATTTTTACTTTAGCGCACACCAGTATTCCAACCAAACAACACAAAACATCGTGCTTTTATTATGAACGTAATCCATGTTCGCTTGAAAATAAGCTGGCTACACTTAAAGATACGACCAACGATATAACTACGATCAGCTGGTGCAGCGTTTCTCATTTTGTTCAGTGTTTGGATTTACATTTATAGGTCATACATTTATAGTTCACGGAGAGTGAATGTCATACATTTATAGCTCATGGCAGGTAAGGGTCATGCATTTATGGTTCACGGCATTTGAAGGTCATACATTTATAGTTCACGGCCGGCGAACGTCGTAAATTTATATTTCACAGCAGGCGAAGGCCGTACATTTATATTTCACGGTAAGTGAAGGTCATATATTTATAGTTCACGGCAGGCGAAGGTCATACATTAAATAGTTAACGGCAGGCGAAGGCCGTACATTTATATTTCACAACAATTAAAGGTCATACATTTAGGCATATATTTCACGGCAGGTGAAGGTCATACATTTATAGTTAACGGCAGGCGAAGGCCGTACATTTATATTTCACGGTAAGTAAAGGTAATACATTTATAGAAGCTATCACATTAGTTTTACATTTGAAGTTCTTAGAAAATACAGCCCACTTATACAACTTCTAAATAGCTAGCAATTAGTGCAGAAGTAAACCGTATATGCTGGAGCTTGACAAATGGAGCTCTGTTAACATTTATTGTCTCTATAAAGTCAAACTGATGGCTAAGAACTGCAAGGGTTGGCCCATTTAGTCAAAGTAAAAGATGTAATAAAATGGCTTCCAAATTTACGACCGGTATTTATTTCTAGATCTGAGGTATGAACTGAGCTCTCTTAATTTTTATAGGTTGTTTACTACTGTTGCATCCATAACTATTTGGTTGTCTTTTAAATGATATACTTAACGTTTAATTAGCAGTTGTTTACATTTGTACTCTTGAAAATTAAAGCCTTATATAAAATAGCATTAACGAATAACTTCAATTGAATATCTATTGAATTTGTTAAAATAAGTCATATTAGTTCAACAGTGAACCAATACTCATAATTCATAACTTGTTGGGACAAAACCCTTAATTACAGTATATTTGTAAATACTTCACTTCATTATTGTACCCAATACATACAGACAAGACTGTAATTTAATTTACAGATAAAGGTGTGCCTTCATAAAAAAAACTATTTTAAATAGATTTTGACAATCAAGAAAGGTTTAAATGTAGTTTTTTATACGGATACTCCGAGAAAGTGTGCCACCCGGTATAAATATCTTGTTAAATGAAATTTTGTATTTATGTTATGTAAAGTTGACATGGAATTGATTTAAATGGTGTACTTAAATCATTCTAGTTAGAATAAGTAGCAATCCCTCAAAGATCTCGTTGCGTTTATACATAATTTAATTATAAGACTTTGAAAACTTTACAAACATAATCAGAAGTGGCTAATGTAAAAGTTATTGTAACAGATCCACTAGAAGTTGTTGGACTGTTTGTTAGAAACAAACAGTTAAATCAGCTAAGTTTACCAAAGTGTTAACTTTTGTAATACTGACTCTCGTTTCATCTATAAAGGCTTGTTTTGTGCATTTAACAAATACATTTAACAATACAGAATATTTATTTTATTGGTATTATTTAACCTTTAAGTTTCGATGTAAAACCTCTGAATATTTAACGTCATATAGTATCGTAAATGAAGAAAAGAATCCAAAAAAGATATGCCAATTCCCCATTTCAATGTACTGTAAGGTTATGAATCTGAATATGGTTAAATATGTTATGTAGCTAATGATCACATGAAAAATGAAAAATCTATTTTCCAAAGTTTTTACAAAGGCTTAGTAAAACAAAAAATATATATTTTTTATTTGGGTTTAAGAGTGGATTTGGATGTTATATAAGTTTAATACTTAGGTTCAGTTAAGATTATTTGCTTTAATTTTGTATTGGTATGTAGAGCATCCGAAAGAGTATTCAACGATTCCAACCTAAATAGTTGTGAGAAAATGTAGAATTTCGCTTAAATAATAATTATAATAATACAAAAATAATAATTTAATATTTGATGTCAAAGAATTTTCTCGACGTGAGGAAAATTAAAGCAAGTGAAGCCAGACTATTAAATCTTGTTATAAACTATCAAGCCTACATGATAGAGACTAGTTAAACAAGAGTTAACTAACATGCATCACCAAGTTTCAACATGTGTAGTTCCTAGAACTACGCGTTCTTATGGGCTAACGCTAAAATACAGTAAACGTTTTTTCGGCTTAAGTATTGTTGGTTTACGTTTTTCAGTTTCTATAACAGTTGAAGATTATGTATCTAAAAATACAGATTCCTCAGCTATTTATCATTCGATCCTTATAATCTTGCTGTTGTTTAATGGATACTTCATGCCAAATGAAAGTGTACTTGACATGTTTTCACAAAATCATGTAATTTTTAGTAATTAATAATATAGAAATTAAAATGGGCACCATTTAGAAAAAGAAAAAATCACAGCAATATCTTTGGAAAAGAGCTTATGATTTTTTTTTATTTAATGAACAATTTCCTAAAAAATTGTATTTATATAAATTAAATTATTTTTAGGATAAAAAAAAATAGGATATTCACTAAGATTTAATAATATTTATTAATATAATGATATTTAATAACCCGGCCTTTTAGGAAAAGTTTTCTTCGTTTTTGTTTTATTTTGAAATATTTCTGAATTTCTTGTAGTCCTAAATACTTACGGAACACCCTCTATACAACTTATTTTGATCCTTGAGGTTTGGATAGAAAATTTAAAAGTATTGCAAAAACCGTTGACCTTTGTTATTGGTGTAGTATTTTACACTTAATTTAGTAGTTAAACTATAAGTTTGTAACCGGTAAAATAGTAGAAATGATAATGAATAAGGTTTGAAACAAATCTGAAAGTTAATATTATACAAAGGATGTTGCTTCATGTGAGCCAAGTTTTGCAACAGGAACAGCAAAGTTGTTTTGAGATGAACATCTACTTATGTAAACAGTCTCTCTTGATATTGTGGCAATAGCTATAGTCCCACTTCAACAATAAAAGTTATCGTCTTATAACATTTGCATCACCCTTTTATTCTCAGGTAAAATGTATCTACGCTTAACTAATAACACAAACTATTTCAATGGATAAACAACATTTATCGTATTAGTAATTTCTTTAAATTTTACTTTCCAAAATGACCAGTGGATTTTAGGAGCAGCTGTTGTGTACCTCACCAAAGTGTTATTTATTTTACTGCAACAGCAGAATACACACCCTAATATTTATTATTAGAGACTACTACTATTATTAGACATATTTTCAACATTAACGAGCATAGTGCTACCAAAACCATTGAAATAAAAATTACAAAAATAAAAGATTATAATCAATGATTAAGACTCGTAGAGCGCTGATTTGTAGAGCACTGATCTTGAAGTAAAATACGCAATCATCTCGAATTCCGACATGGTGAGGTAGTTATGGACTCAATTTCAAAACCTGAAAAAACTGAGTTCCTTACATCTTTCCGCACTTTTATGATTAAAGATAAAGCCATGATTGTGTTACCAGGTACAAAGGTGTTTAAGGGAAGGCTAATCCCAGGTGATATTCCAATATCAGAATAACTTCTTTTTAGTACAGAAAGTATCGAATAGTTTACTGAGACGCACATGGTGATATTATTTACATATATTAATGCATTTTTATTAGAATGAACATTTATATCTTACACATCCACGCTGATACATGTCATTTTTAATGTAAACTGTTGATACAAGCTGTGGAAAAACACAATATAACTTTTACTTTTAGAGTCAATGATAGCCAATCTATATAAAAGGCAAAGCCCTCACTGACTGACTCAATCACTCATCAGTAATTCTCTTACTTCCCATTTACCTAGGAGGCTGAAATTTGGTACACTGATTCTTTAGGCATTAAATAGGAAAACTAAGCTGTTTTTATTCTAATCGGACTCTCGGGCTCCGCCCCAGTGGCTCTGGAGTTTCCCATGTTAACCTTATGAGAACTCATATTTAAATTGAATTAATGAATGTTAACAGCTGTTTCAATTAAACAAGTTGGTTCTGTTTTATGATGTTCAATAGCATTAAAGTTACAAGGATTACCAACAGGGTGCAGCTCTATTATTTCTTTTACATTTATGACAACAGCTAATTTGCAACCAAAAGGTGAGTGAGCGTAGTGAACGAACTTTAACCTGGATGCGAGTTAGCGTAGCGAACGAGCTAACCTGAAGGCAAGTGAGTGCAGCGAACGAGCTCCAACCTAAAAGTGAGTGAGCGTAGCGAACGAACTTCAACCAGGACGTGATTGAGCCATGTGAACGAGCTTACTTATGAAGTTAAACGGGACAAAACCCGCGGGTACAGCTAGTATACGATAAAACGATCATTACCTTATGTGCTTTAAGGATAACTAAGATTTACTTGGTTTAGAAACTCATTTAAATTTAATTGTAATTAAATTGCGTCTGGTTAAGTATTCAGGTAAACGCAGTTTACTTCTTAATTGTCTTTTTACAGATTTTATTAGAACTAAAAAATATTGTACTTCCGCTGATAATAAAGACAATTAATAAAATATAATGGTGTTTTATTTGAAACTGCCATCTTAAAAAACTGATTTTGATTTTGATGCTTAAAACACGTTTTAAAATTTAATTCTATGTTGTAATGCCTAATGCTTAACTTCTAAGAGAGTTGTAATGCCTAATTGTTAACTTATAAACTTTTACTAAGCCTTGTACAGTGGACGAATACAATATTATTGTATCATCTCATCAATAAAAGAAGTGAATAGCTGACACTACTATTCACATTTGTGGTAACAGATAGACAATGTAAAAGCTGTAAAAAGTTGTAAAAATGTAAATTGTTTATAAAGATTCCGTTTTAAGACTAAAATAATGTTTGTTTGACATACTAGTGTAGCTTTGGGATACAACACTACTAGATTTTTAAGCCTTGTTTTAAATTACCTGCACATGAGTGGAAAGGTGGAATTGAACCCACTTTATAAATTTATAATAAAATCCAGGTTTAATAGGGAAACAATATTAAGTTGTTAAAAACGTTGAATTTTGAGTCAAAGATACATCAATTCAGGATTTCATCTTGAAAAAGGAAATTTTAATTTTAACCGTTACAAGTTTTAAAAAGGTATAAGGTTTGCCTTCTTCTAACACTGTGCTATTTTTTTCTTAATGGCTCGTGTACGATTTACATTTGAATGTATCCTTTTTATATGTTGTGAGCATGAATAATACTTGATGGGATCCTTTGTATTTTTATTAAGTTGGTACCCATACAATCTTTTAAACGTAAGGTATCAGCCTAAAACCCTACCAAAGCAAATTGGGTTACATTAAGCTTCGTACTCACAATATGGTACAACATTTATCTTGAGAAATTACTTTTGAGAGTATTGGTATGAGTTAAATTATAGTAATTTTAGTTTTTGGAGACTTTTGTGTTTGTATTGTTTTTATATATTCTATTGGCATTTCCAGGATCTTACCAATGAAAATTACATTTTACAAAGTTTGAACGGCTTAGCAACGAATTTAACCATTTGAGCAGTTATATAGATGTATAAAAAAGGAAACATATGATAAGAATAAATATGAGTGTGTAACAAGCATTGATGCTTGTTGTGCATAGTCATAATTCTACTCATCTTATCTTTAGCTATGTATAAGAAAGCTTTAATGTATTTAATGCTAGAAACATTGTTAGTCGAGTTAAAATTTTGGATTACTGATGTTTGCCAAAGTTCTTTACGCAGCAATCTCAAGTTTAATTAAGTTTTTGTCACATTTCTGGAATCCCCAGAAACGTAAGTGTTTTCAGGTGAGACATGATTGTTTTTTTATGCTTTATCTTCCATTATAAGTATAAAAATCTTTGATGTATTTTACTAAGGTTTCTTCTGCAATCATATCTTCCGATTTCTATAAAGCTTTACCCCCTCACACATCGCGGTTTTGAATATTTTAAATAGCTGAAATCTTTTTGTAAGATCAACATCTGCATTTTGTCTCAATTACCCTTTTATAGACACTTAAAAAATACTCTAATCAATGGGAGCTTCGATTAAAGGTTTCTTGGCTCTCAACATGATTTTCTAGGCCAAATAGCATAACCATAAATGGAGGATATGTAGTTTCATACAAGATTCATATCAAAATATATCCTCAACAATACAATATTTTTCATAATACTTTTAACAGTTTGTGTCAATTAATTTGGTAGGTTTGTCGATTTGGTTAGTTTGGTTAGTGAGTCAATTTGGTTGTAAAAGCTACGACCACTTTTATAATACCCTATTTGAGCAGTGGAAAAAGCTAATATAACATTTTATTGGCCATTTTCATAATTTAAAAATGTTTTCTTAGTGTTTCAAGCTTTCTGCTTTTTTACATGGAATTTAGCAAAGCGCTTTTTTTACCAAGCATGCTATTAAACTATTCTATTGCCAACTATAATTTAGGTTTAAATAAAATTAATACTAAATAAAAACGAAAACTTTTTATTTAGGAACTTCTAAAACTTCTTAAAGAGATAAGGACAACTAAAAAAATATCAAGGACTAATTTCCATTTTGAACGCTTGTTATTCGTAACCCAGTAATTAAATTGTAATTACAGTGTCGAGAAACAATTCGAAGCAGACACTTACCTTAGGTGGCATCTTAGAAACATTTAAAGCATGCTTTGACGTAAATCGCGTCTTTGTATTCCAGTCTTCGTTTACGATCTTTGTTTTACGTCTAATGTGAATTCAGTTATTTTAGAACAATAACGTTACATAGGCAAATATAAACAGTTTAAGTTATATCCCTCTTTAAACCGGTTATAATACTAATCTTTTATTTTTTGTATTGAACTAAACATTTTACATCATTTCTGATATGTAATAAGATTTTTTCATAGTGTATAAAAACCCCGGTATTTCATTACATTCTATGCACAGTGAATGATTACTTAAAGGGTTTGAATTCCAATATAAACAGAGAAGTCAATTTTAACTTTTCATTATAGGCTGATGGACGCAGAGTATTGTTTTGTTGAACAAAGATTACATCCGCAGGGCCAATATTGGAAATCCCCAGGATTGGGCGAAGTGCAAAGATGGATTAAAGCTGGAAATCCATTGAACTGTAAAACCAGAACTCGTTGTCTCAATATAAATTTGTTATTTCAATCAAAAGGAACCTGGGTGCAAAATTTCTAAAAGGTTATAATAATTTGGGCGCTGAAAGGTGAGTAGGGCAATTAATTGCTATTTTCATCACCCTGTATTCGAAAATAGCCCATTTCCATACAGCTGAGATCTTCGAGAATCATCAATTTCCATACACCAAAAACAAATAGTGATCAGCTGACTTTTCCTGACATAAAAATTACATTTGCTACATAAACAATACTTTTCCTACAGTTACCTAACAATGTACATGTTTTCTCACTGATTTGAGAAAGCAAAGTGGCCAATTCGCTCATCAGTGAGACAATGTTAACATTGTCTCACTCTAATTACTTTGTCTCACTCCAGATTTGCATCGTGAAGGCACGAAATAGTGAGCGCGTAACATGCAGTCAACGTGGTATGCGCGCGAAATACGTTGGCAGCACTGGCTGTAAATCAGCTGGTCAGCTGTTGTACTGTTGTATTTGTCACTTCGCATTAAATGTTATGTTAAAAGTTCACTTCTGTGTAAAAATAGGTTATGTTTCTTCACCAATTTATTTGTTTTATGGTAACTGTAGGAAAAGTATAATGTGCAACTCGTGTTCAAAGTACAATTGCCTCACTCGAGAAACCATTCCTCACTCGCCTACGGCTCGTGAGTAAGGATTTCTCTCGAGTGAGTCAATTGCTCACTTTTCTCACTAGTTGCACAAATAACTATTTGCCTGACATCAACAAAGTTACAACTGAAGTTTCCAAGTTGACGAAGTAGTTTTTTTTTCATAGTCATATAAAGTATCGTTCAATACTCGTCACGACAGTCCCATTTCGGGGCTCGGTAGTGTTTCCCATGCGACTCGCATGTAAAACACTATCTCGCCCCGAAATGAGTTACCTTCGTTACTAGTGGTGAAATATACTAATGTTACTTTATATAAAGCAGTAAAAACTGTAGAAAACTTCCATTCCATTACCGTCCATCGCTTGTATAAAGCTGAAGCAAATTGCAAATGATACACCTGATTGGTCTTTAGGCCTTCCCCAACGTTTTCGTGTTATTATTAAACGTTGTAATTTTTAATTAAGAAATCCTGTGACTACCTCGATAGCGACGTGGTTAAAGTTCTCACTTGTGTGTATACAGATTTGTTTAACACAAAGAGGTTATCTCTTAAAATCCCTTATATTTCCTCATTATTATTTTAATTTTTCTTGATTTCCTACAAAAGTTCAACTTTAGCTTTCAAGACCATGGTTGAACCGATTTTCATTAATCAGAAACGAATCCTCTGGTGTTTTAAAACAGACATAGCACCTGAATAGAAAACCGCACATAAATATATAACTTACACAAATGCACATAAAATACATGAATTAGTAACTACACCCTTAGAAAAAACTCGTATTAAGATTATTAATAAGATATAAATACCCTAGGTCACTTAATACTAATAATCAATGAAAATTTAGCTTTATTTCACGCCAGCTTGAAATGGTAAACTTACAAAGGACATGTTTGTATTGTACCTAAGGAGCTGGATATGTGCGGGACACTAAAGTCGATCTGACAAGACGGTCACTGTTATATTCATCTCAACAGTCGCCCGCATTATGCGTCTCATTGTACTGAATACAAGAGCTGCCTTTGTAATGATTGACGTGCTTTGTCCTCCCTCCGAGAATGTCTTGCTTTTATAACAATTTCGACTGTTTTTTTTCTCACCTCACTTCAATGGGGGAACGTTCATTTTTTTTATTCATGCCATAGCGGCACGATAGAAGAGAGGTGAGAGTGACCGTGGTTTATGGGGGGATGTGGAACCCCCCGGAAAACCATCCCCCAGGTGAAACGTGAGTTCACGAAATCTGCCTACTAATAAATATGGGAGGCATGTCTGCTACTGGAATAATACCCCCCAACCAAAATGTGATACTATATATTACAGTTAATTTCATACCTAATAAAATAATTATTGTTGTAATTTTAATTTGAGTAATTCCGTTTAATTTTAAGTTTAAATAATTTTTAAATTTTACAGCAAGTTTGATTAGTTGGGTTAGGTTAGTTTAGAACTGTTTGACAACGAAACTTGAGTGTCCGTGACTGGAAAACTGCCCCCCGATCTCTGACGTCAACGTGACGTAGGAACCTGCTTTGGTGGGTAGTTTTCCAGGGGGCAGTCTTCTGGCGTTTCGTTTATGGAAACAATAGCATTGATTCTTTAGATATATTTAGTCGCAATAATGAAGTAGACATGTGTGGAGTGATCAATAACTGAAAACCTACATTTCCCGACATCTCACTCACTATATCATTACTTAGTGATTTTATTCTTTCCTGGCAATTATTCTGGATTCCCACATAGAAATGTTCTGGGATGGCAAGCTTAGCAGATTGTATATGCTTATTAGGTACTTGAGCGGACATGTAGACCTTAGACAAATGGTAAAAGAATAATCATGAAACAAAATTTTGTGCAACTTTATATCTTGTAGGACAAATTTTATACTAAAAAATCACTATAATATAATCATAGTTTTTCAGACGGTAATGAATACCTAGATTGCTCATTCAGTCAATATAACTTGTTCATTTACTTTAGCTGGCAAAATCTCTGTGGAAAAATATTTTATTAAGAAAAAAAGAAAGTTTCTAGGAGGTTTTAATTTAATTTATATTTTGTAAACTCATTAAAAGGCTTACGTTTCGTTCCACATAAATGTTAGTATTCTACATTTTTTACTATTTACTCAACGAATACAACATGTGTTGAATTAGTTACATTTTAAATATTCACGCTGAATTCAATTCCAATAAGCCACTAAATATGTAGATTTTTCAATTAATAAACTGTATCCTACTATATTGTATACCCATGTGAGAAACTAGATGATAAAAACTCAGAGGCGAATACACTTTGCAAACGATGTAAACATTTTAGCTTTCGGCGATTTCTGGCTAAAATTAACTTTCAGCGTAGCACAAGCTATTGGTTTAAGCCCTTCGCGCTGGACAGTGCCAAGAGTTATCCCAGTCCTGTATTTTACAAAACCATTCAATTTCGAATTATAAGAACTGTTGAACTCATTTCAACATTGTTGACTTCTATAAAGTCCCTTTGGGGTTTATATGGTTTCTTCGATCGTTTGGAAACGGAAACACTAATCTAGCTTAAAACTGAGATACAATTGAAAAAAAAATAGAGTGTAATTCAAAATTATTGGTCAGTTACTTTATATTTTTAGATTAAAGTTAACAACTTCAGATTCAAACATTTACCTAATGGCACTTATAAAACTAGTAACAATTAAGCGAAATGTAGACCATGAAACTGCAGGAGTTACCCTTTTGTATGTTGTATGAGACACGGTAGAATATGGTTTATTGGTTGATTTCCAAC
Source organism: Macrosteles quadrilineatus (assembly GCF_028750875.1). Classification (NCBI taxonomy): domain Eukaryota; kingdom Metazoa; phylum Arthropoda; class Insecta; order Hemiptera; family Cicadellidae; genus Macrosteles; species Macrosteles quadrilineatus. Next base: position 102,057,333 of record NW_026542602.1, on the reverse strand, counting down.
TCCCGACTCGTCCACCCCTTGCAGGAATACCTGAAATAACGACAAAATGACTGTGTGCATCACATCAGAGATTGAACATTTCATCTAGTAGTACGGTAGGAACTTGTCCCACTGTTTACTGAATTGGGGCCACGATCTCTGCAGTTTATCTAGCATTACAACTGCAGTTAGAAACTTTGTGTAATTTAAATCTCCCGTGGAGTTTCAATCTCTAAATAATGGTTGAAAACTATCACTGCACTGTGGTTTCGAAATATCATTTAACACATCAGTATAACTATGAATTAATAAAAATAGGAAAATCCCTCAGCAAAGAACTGCTAATATACACTTAAAGGTGAGGTAGATTCAAGACCACTGGAATTTTCGTCTTATGATCGATCACCAGAAGTAAAATGTCTGTTCAAGTAGGTACGTCTGTATATGACCAACCATAGGCGCGTTAAAAATATCCCTTTTTACGAACAAAAGAAAAAAAAATGTTAATCGGGTGAACTGGACAAGGTCTTTTTATGTTAATTACAAAAAAATAATATTGTTAACGACCCCTTTTCAATTATTTAGGGTAAAATTACTTTAAACAGTGGTGTAATCTTCTATAGATTTATTATTTAATATCCTTTTAAATAATCAGGATAAATAATTTTTATCGTTACATTTTGTACATTATGTGTGCAAGACAAATTTGAATTTCGAGGGGAGTTTATTCTGATTTGCTATTCAAATTCTGCATTTTAAGGCACGAAATGTGTAGTTTTTAATGAAAATAAATTATATTATATTCTCTGTAATGATTACACATCATTTTAACCTTGCAATGACCAATTATTTATCTAAGATTCGTCGATAACGTACAATCTGTTGATTATTGTTGGTATTTGAATCGATAAGATATACTTTTACAATATTGCTTACACACTCTACTCTACAAAAGGAAAATGAAAATGCCATAAAAAATCGAAACAACTAATTTGACTATTAATGGCTTTGAAAAAAAATAGTACGATTTTTTCAGTTTTAATAGGACATAAAAAACATGGAAGAAATATTCATCAATACTTACCATCAAAAGTCTTAATTAGCATCAAACACAAACAACTGTTTCACAATAGAGAAGTATACTTATCAAGTGGGGGTGGGGATTGAAAGGGATTTGCTTACATACAATAACCAAGGTGAATAATTCTGAAAACAGGCAATAAACTAGAAAGGCTACAAAAAATAAGGTAATGATATATAGTACAACATGAACCAAGGTTTTTTTTTAATTGAAAGAAAATAATTATTTCAAAATTTGTTTAGCTTAAAATAAATCCTAAAGAAAACGTTGTAGTTTGGATGAGACTAATAAAAAGATATGATGAGAAATAAGATACCATAGGAAAAAATATATATATTCCCAGTTTGGAAAGAAAGAATAAGAAATAAAGAAGCAAAGGTCGTAAGACAAACCGCAGGGCTTCTACTTTATTACAAAAGATTATATTTACCCCGCAAATGTCTGCTTTGAAGAATAACACAGAAATTCTTTTCAATGGTTTTTGCTAAATTAAAAAGTAGTTTTTGAATCGAATTGACGAATATTACTGGAGATTTATATAATATTTGAATTTGAATACTATTTCAAATAAAACATACATTTCTCATATTGAATTAATTCGGTTCCTTTGAGAAATTTAGACTAAACAAAAAAAGATATCAAAGCATCAGTACATTCCATTGTCAATGGTAAACACCAGCTATAAAAATGAAATACAGACGTTTTAAGTACAACAATAAACCCCAACATTAAATACATATCTAGCATAATAAGACAATTAGAGCCTGGTTACACATTATTTGTTCATGCGGAGCTGGACGAATTATTTACACGTTACTAAAATAATCCTAGAACTCAGCAATACACTTTAAAAGTAAACACCGATAACAATATGAATTAAACTATATAATAATAATTTCTCAAATGTTCTCAGTATAGGTACTTGGTAAATAAACTACTATCCGATGATGAAAGCTACTACGTAAAAGACATTTTTCTGTTTTTATCCAAGTTAACATTTAAACTATATTACATCATTGAGTATACTCAATGAATATATTTAAGCCAGTCAATTTTAAAATTTTCATTTCATGTAAAAAACATATACAATTAAAAACAACGACTCCTAACTCTACAAGTTAGATGTGTTTGAGATAAATCACGAAATTATGACAGTTTGCAGTCTAATAAAAGTTAACGACCGCCTGTGTTAAAAGCAAACCAACTTTTGTGGCTAAACGAGGAATGGACAAATTATCATGGCAGTATTGCGTGGTAACGGGCGCACTTTTGACTTATAAACAACTTGTAACGATGAATATCAAACACATGCCCATGTCACTAAATCAGCTACAAAAAACAGGCTTTCGAATGTGTTATCCTGTAGATAATGCCCTTGGAGATCGAAAATAACAATTATTGTATTAGTATTTTATTGTATTGTATAGTTATTTTGTAAATATACGTCTATATAGGACTATACTAAGTTAAAAGAGTGGTTCGAAGTTATTGTATGTATGAAAAAGCCGTAGCGTACAGTATACAGTTGGAGATGTAATATCATTCTGTAGCAGGTTACCTTGAGTTAACCAACTGTTAATGACAGTTGGTTAACTCGAGGTTAACTCAAGGACAGATAAACATGTGTTTTGTATTTCAACTTCAGTACGTATAGTGTTTTACAATATTCATACAATATTTAAGCAATCTAACTGTTTAAACCAGCAATCTTACTGCCTGTAATACAAGGTTTTCTATTAGTATTGTATGTGTATATGTGTAGTATACAATGCACATTAACGTGTTAACGACGAGAATAATGATAAAATTTTCAATTTTGACTTATTACTTCAGTAGTCCAACTGACTGAGAATAACTTGTTATTGGTACTGTTTGACCTTAATTTCATATGATTTGAGTTGATGAATGCAATGTGTAAAATATTTTCCTTAGACATTTTAAAAGCTTAAATATTATTTTTCACCCCTCGCTGTAACATTGTTAAATTCAACAGCGTTGCACTTTTTTTAGGCTGAACCTAACTAAGCCTTAAATGTCGATAATGATGAACTGGCTATTTTTTTATACATCAAGCAGCTTAAACTGAAGATAAATGCTTTGCTTTCTCAATGTCTTAATCTTCATGTTTGCAGTAAAATAGGAACCCTTTTGCAAAAACTATGCCCATTATAATAATTGCAATCACCCTTATTAAATATCACGCATTACTGTTGTATATTGTTTTTACGAGCATATTATTGGTATTTTAATTTTTTACTATTGAACAAATTTATTATTTAACATAAATAGTGTACTGTTGTGATAGTTATCTATACTGTAAAAGATGGTGAAAATGATGAAAATGGTACCAAACTTAATATAATACCTACAGGTGATTTATGGAATAATCTTTTTCCAAGCCCTCAGGGAACAAAGAAAATTTTTTGAAATGTATATTTACAACGTTAGCTAGGGTTTGTGACAAAAAAAAACTCTTAATCTAATATTGTTTAACAAAGTTCGTTCGTGGGTGGGAGTTGGTCATAAATTTTAGGGAAAGTTTATTAAGTCTTGTATTTTGATACGATGGCATAACCCTTGCAGATTCCTGTAACAAATGATACTTAATTGCAGCTGTGAATAACGAAGGTTTCAAATTTGTTTTAGTTTAAGTTTTAATTTACATATCCGTAGTATTGTTATAATGACTTCAGACTTCAGTAATTATTTAATATGCATAAATATATTTTATATTTAATTATTTTGAACTTATAACTGTTTTCCATGCAATTTTTTGTTAGTATGTGGGGAGATAGTAGTTTTATTTCTAGTAGAATTTTGTTAATTACAATTTTTTATCGTATTGTTACATATTGTCCAAGTATCACTAATTTTAAAATTGTTATTTAATATTATTCATCTTGTAACCGTATACATTGCATTCCTATGTATGTTTATAAGCAAATCGTATGTACAAAATGGAATATCCGGTGGATTAAAATAAAATAACATCGTATTTTACATTATTTATGACAATTTGGGATTTTTTACGAGACATTTTAAGTTTACAATATTCCGCTATTGTTTTCAAACTATGTAGGTTAAATTATAGGATGATTTAAACTTGATCACGATGAAGAATACTAACTTCTTTCAAGTATGACTTATCATTCATTTGCCCTAAAGTAGTAAAATCATTCAAAGATAGCGTCCAAATGACCCGAACAGTTTTGTTTACTTTAATTATGATAATGATCTTTTAATTACGGTAGTTTTTGGAGAACAAACTTTTCCCTTAAACAAAGAAGAAATGAGAAGTTTTTATAGCTATCAGAAATAGGATGTTGTCATTAAATGTGAGAAGATTGAATGGTAATTCCCATTAAAATCACACAGTTTCCATTATCATAAACCTTCTCAATCATTTGTATTAGTTTAATGATGTTAAGAATAAACCCACCTACTTGGTTTCTGTTGTAATCTAATGTAATCAATGGAAATCGTAAGAGTTTGGGGAAGTTAGGCGTTCAAAATCTACATCACTTACCATAGTCATGAGATACTTGTATGAAACGTATTCAAACTCACAAATATTGAAGTAAGTTAATCAACTCATTATTGATATAACACTGTTCACTTTCCTTAAAAATACGATTTGGTAAAACTACAAAATTATAAAACGAAAACTTCATGAGGAACGATTACAGAAAAATACACACGTAAATAGCCAGTGTTAATATCTTACAGACTGCATACAAACAGGGTTGGGTGATGTTTAATTCAAAGGAGATAAATAAGATATACAAGTGAATCAGTGAACGGTATTATCAGATTTATGTTCAGAAGGCAAACACTACATTGTTCATTGTTTAACATCCAAGTACCCAGTGAGATAGATCGCAGCTATCTGTCCTTGTCTGTATTGGGTTCATTGGCAAGACAATTCGATTACAGCTTTAGAAAGCCGTCTGGATAAGTTTCTTCGCTGAAACAAACCAAAGCCTTTAATTTAAGTGATCTGAATGTGCGATAATTGATTCGTTACAACAAATCTGTTTGGTAAGTTAAGACTGTTTGATCCAAATCCTTTTCCGTGTTTACGCTGTGTTTCTATATAGCACTTGCAATCAGTTGACATTGAAGTATCCTTTGGACAAAAACGAGATGAATAGTAAAATTGATAAGAAAACTTTATCCACAATCACGCAAAACTTCACATTAAGTTTGAAACATATACAAGATCTGGCAGTTTATATAATAAAACACAATTAACTATTAGGTTCGAAGTAAAATCTGGGTACTTTCCTGTTAAAGGGAACATTCATTATTATCGATGGTTTTTTTCTCGATGTATCGATATTAACAAATTGAATCATATCAGCTGACAACTACGATAAATATTGTTCAGTATCAACAAACAATAACATGGAACTGTTAATAAAAAATAACCTAACATAACCAACCAAACTTGCTGTAACATTTAAAAATTCCTTGTTTAACTTGTCTTTTCTGTTATCAACCGGTTAGCTTAGAACATTTTCATTTCTTAATCCATATAATAGACTGTTTTAGCCTAAACAAGATCAGTTAGTTAGTTGTTGTCAATTTGTAATGGATCGGAAAACAAAAATATCGATATATCGAAAAAATCATCGATAATAATGCATTTTCCCTTTAACAGGAAGGTACCAAAATCTGTCTTCACTTATCAGTTGATTGTTTAGGATTGTTCATGTATTGTAAGCAGATTTGCAATACGCTACCGTACTAATTTTTTTTTTAAGTAGTGTGTCTCAATGTTTATTATTATTATTTATCTTAGGCCTACTAGTAAAATCAGACTGATTAACTCATGCTATGTCAATAGAGTCCAAAAATAAAAAAAAAAATCCTCACAATAACATAAGGTAGCAAAAGTAAAAGAATTTTCTATTAATAAACGTCGCATCTATTCGTAATAAAATTTTAAGTGTTTTAGAACCTGTGCTGATATCCTTACCTTATAATTTAAATAAAATTAATATACATTCAACCTTGGTAAAATTCCATAGAATAGTGTAATAACCATACTCTGACATATGTTTGGTGAGTATTTAGTAAACGCCCTTAAATACTAGTTTATCATGTCTTAGGTCATTCAGGGTTGAAAAGTGGAGTTTGTGTGGTGTTCATAGGGCAACGTGCAACGATCAAGTCACAAGTACCATATACGTTAGGATATATAAGGCGTTATATTTCCTATGGAGTCCTATATGGAGATTACAGTACTGTAACAATCAGTTAAATGTTCCTGAACATTTTAAAATTATTTTGGTTATAACAGGAGCTGTATAACACGCTACATATTTTTGGTATAAACTGAATACAGTACCGTATTTTCTGTACACAACTACCCGTGTTTGAATAGATGAATGTCATGAATGCCATTCTTAATTATAGAACTGTAAATACAAAAAAAAATTATCATATCAAGTCATACATAAAATAACCTTGGTCTGTTTGCATTTGCATCTAAAAGGTTTAGTTATTTAAATACAAAATTGTGTAACACGAATGAAACCCAAAAGACAAAACGTGTCACGAAATAAAATTTCACCAGCAACAAATTTACATTCTTTAATTCGGTCCATGTACCTTTAGGGTTAAAGTTAAAATAACATTTATAAAACTAACTTTGTTGGTAGTTTGCATCACAGAAATTTAGTTTTACCCTGTTACAGCTGTTTTCCCAATAATGCCCTTTACACAATTATATAAGTTAGTTTCATGAAATGTTCAAAGGTGAATATATTTATATTTATTTATTCTTAAAAATCGTTCAAACTAATTTACGAAACTAATGAAATTTGTTGTAAACATTTTTTTTTTCTTAAACATATATTACTTTTTCCTGCTCTTTATATAGTTTTATTTTGGCACTATTACTTTACAAATATATAGTCTTTGGTTTCTTAAAAATACAAAGCCGCAAAATTGTTAAAAATAATTTTTATTTGAGGTTGTACAGTATGAGCAAGTTTTGTACATTTATTTTACACAAGATTTATATTTTAACCATTAAGTATGGAAATTTTTTTTTTTCATTACCATAGGGTCCTATCGCCATTAAAGTGTCAAATAACAATAATATTACCTATACATTTATTTTTAACGAGGTTGGCGGCCTCTTTTGTAACCTTGTCCCATCCACATAGGCTATGGACGAACGTGTGCGTGGAACGTATCCAGCAAAGCAAGGAGTGAGTAGGTGCAGTACAAGGGTTAACTATACTGTACTCATAAAAAGGAGTGGCAATGACCAGGATCCGAACCTACGATATCGCTGCCTTGGGACCGAAATTCGTGACGCTACCGACTAAGCTACCGACTGACCTATAATATAAATGTCATGTGTATTTATCGTTTTAACAGTTTGTTGTATTACGTAACAGTAGATCTAATTCCATACATAAATTGAACCACTTTGTAGTCTCTCATACTTGTGTCTTGTCGACACAGCTAAGTGTATTCGTCTAAGATTCTGTTAGTTAAAATGTTTACTTGCTTTTCTCATCTTATTTGATTGGCTCAACATTATGCAAGTGGAAATTCATTATTTAGCAGTTATTATTCTTATTGACATTTTCTTATTGTTATTTTTCACTATTTCACTACTTCATACTTTGTTGCAAACGGAATTTCTGTATTTCTTATGGTAAATCAATTTATAAATAAATAACTAGATTCTTAAATATATTTTGCAAATAGACTGTGTTTTAGTTCATGGCCGCTAAACATGCTTGAAACTTAACATTTTTAACTATTTATAATACTAAAAGTTCACAACCAAACGGAATCCACGTAACAAAAAACACTCTTACATTGGAAAAACTCAAAGTTCATTTTGCTGGATATACAGTATATGGTGGGCTCGCCGATATTAGATTACCAGGGGCTATGTGTTGGGTAGAGCCTGTGGTTTCTATGAAATGCGTTCCTACCATTTCATTTCTGTAAATGGTTTGTGGAAAACTAATAAATATATCTGATTTTTTTCTGCAGGTTTGCTGCGGTGGGGGTATTTTATTTTATGTCACAGCAATAACTCCTTTTATTTTTGCCATTTCAAGTCAATCAACAAAGGAGTCAATAAATATCAGTAGATGTATTACAATGCACTGATTGGCATTTCAAATATAACAATTTAATTTTCACCAAAATGCATTACTTGTTTAAAATTTACATTCATAAATAAAGATAAATGAAGTAATCTGGTAACAATAAATAAAAAAAAACAAATTGATAAAATATTGATTTGCATGCTTAAGCAGGCCAAACCTGAATAACATATTAATTCTATCGTTTGATTGAATTTGCGTACAATCCCTAAATACCATGCATTTAAGGGTACCTATTATCCCAATAGAACAAAGGGTTTGTTCCGGAGTAGAACCATTTGAAAATTTAACATGATATTAATACGTATTCTACAATTATTTTGCTTTACTTGACTTTAAAATAGCACGTAGTCTGATCAGAACAAATTTCATTTGATGTTGAGACTTTAGCACCTTTGGGGCGAATAAATAAATGCCTTTTCTCAGTACAAATGGTTTTCAGAAGATTAATATCGTTTTATTCAATAAGTGATATTGAGCATGATATTAAAAAAATATAGATGCTTTGAGAGTAAGCGTAGAGTATAAGCATAGAGAGTGATATATTGTTTTAGAGTGCTTTAAATGAGTGTTTAAAATACAGATCTAATGGTATTTTCATGTTCCTTTTTAACTATTTTTATGCCACCAATACGGCAATGGTAGTTTATTTTGAATAATATTAAAACCATAATCACACATGTAAATTTACATCTTGTTTGTTTACGAAAATAAGAACCAGGAGACCGAGTGTAGCTAGGTGGTGTTTTATTTGTGGTAAAAAATATTTAAAACATACACAAATTTGGCTTTCAAAAGTGTTTTTTTCATTATGGACGGTAAAGTTGTAAAATAGTGTCCAAATGAAAACGAAATTTTTGAACACGTTTTCACATACTCAAATATTGATTATATCCACAATAACTACCCTGTATTCATTTCAGATAGCGAAAGAAAAGCGTAAAAATATTTTACCTAACCCACCATGTTAAACTTCCCTATCCCAAGCGTGATGTATATAACTTCGTTACTTCTCGAGTGATGTAAAGTTGAAAAAAGAACTCACTCGGTGATGTAATGAAACCCATTTAAATAACATTGAGTGCTTAACTTAAAAAATATACCTCTATGGAGCCAATGACGTTCAACGCTAGAAATCAGCTGTGCGCTTGAATTTTATTGTTATGTTTTGAAGAATTTTCCTAACCTAGCTTTTGTTTGTAAATGAACGTTACCGTTACTGTTAGAAGATGAGTGAAATGGATAATGAAAAATATTGTTCGTAACCTCCTGTATATTGTCGGGTCAGGTAAAATCTTGTACGTTACGCGTTACGCAAGAGCGTGTTTACATCACTTCGGTAAATTATGCAACTCGCTTCCGCTCGTTGCACAACATTCACCTGCGTGATGTAAAAACGCTCAAGAGCGTACTACACTTGTAAGGTAAATAGCTATTACAGCTGTTGACCATTGTAAATTTTAAATGTATATACACGGTTATTGCATTTATTTATTTCGTCAAAAATGAACTTGTGACATTTAATTAGACACATAATAGAAAAATAAATTGTTTGAAAACCCCTAAGCCCGTAAAATATTACTCAACGTAGCGAATACAACTATTAATTTTCAACAGTACTTAGACTTATTTTCTCCATAGTTTTACATACACTATGGATACGGAAGGCATAGTATGGCAAAGAAAATTATTGATAATTAAAAGTAAACCACCAGGTAATTCTTTCAGCTGCGATAGAATCCCATGGTCTACTTATAAGCCTGACCCTCTAAAAAAAACCAATAGCTATTGAGGCTTTGGAAATCAAATGTTTTGGTTTTATAAAATAGTTTTCTAACGAAAGAGTTATTGACAATTTTGACGAACAAATTAATGTAAACTAACTAACTCCTCATAAGGTTAGTATTAGAAATTTAAAAGACCAAAATATGATAAGTTATAAACATAAAAAAAATAGTTTCGTACAAACATGTTCGGTCACATATAAAGAAACTTCCTAAAATGTCATGACTATCGAATGGTGTGGCAACGCATAAAGGACAAACGGACATAAAATAATTTTTATTGGATATAATACACCCCTTTAGAAGTTAGTAAATTAATTTCAAAAATCTTTTTCCTGGGATAAAATATAATCAATTTGAGATGAACCATCTTGGTGAAGTAAATCCCCAACTTCGTGATCCGGATAGTGATTTTGATTTAAACTAGCAGGCTTTATCTGCCTCCTCTAACTAATAAGTCACGTTCTTGATATTTAACTCCTTTTCAGTAATGATAAGAATTTTTTAAATGGTTTAAAACCAAATTTATTAATTTCAAACTAAGCAGGAGTACTTGGAAAGCAATTTTACACGAGACAAAGCTTAAATGATTGTTAGATATAATGTTCAATGTACTTTTTAACATAAGCATAGTCAAGTATGGTAGTTCAGTTAGACTAATGCCCTAGACAACACGGGATTCCGGATTTATATGCAAATTCAAGCAAATTTTGCTTGACAGTCGCTGAATATAATAATTTATTTTTGTAAAAAAATACAACCGCCTTCAAACGCTCTAAAAAGAATGAAATAATTTCAATAAAGTAAACTTTTGTATTAGGCAAGCTCACGTATTTTAAGTCGGCGCAGCTCTATGATGATTTTTGATACAAAATTGAAAGAGGGTGTCCATATTGCAGGTGACTATCTATAACTAAAGGTGTTAATCTACATGTCTTTTCATAGCTATGCGTTAAGTGATATTTTATTACCGTAATCTGAGATCGGCATTATATTGGTATTAACGAGTATCTGTAAAAAGATTATAACGCATTTAAATGTTTCTAACTTGGAAAAGTAACGTTTTAATACTAAACTAGCTTCTTTTCCCTATCATAATAATAATATCAAACTAAATTATTTTCCTATTCATATAGAACATTTGTGTGTGTGTTATTTTCATAATGTATTTATTCTGAAGTAAACATAAAATACAAGAAAATATTTCCTTTAATATATAAACAAAACAGTTCAGTATGTTTTTTTTATATATATTTATGTTATCCAGCTACAATTTATTGATTTTCAAAATACACACACAATATTTAATTTCAATCATATTTGCAGTTTGAGCCGCGCCGACGTGAAATACGTGAGCTTGCCTAATACAAAAGTTTACTTTATTGAAATTATTTCATTCTTTTTAGAGCGTTTGAAGGCGGTTGTATTTTTTTACAAAAATAAATTATTTCATGATTTTTAGTGACTGTATAATTTTTTATATATTAATTACTTGTGGATTTTTGATAAGCAAAACTGTTTGAAACAATCAAAAGTTCCACAGAACAATCATTATTTTAAAACTGCTTGAGTCACCTGTTCATGTTACATAATCAATGGGTATGAAAATAAACATTTTTAGATATTCCTTAAGAAAGAAAGAGTTGTACATTACATTGGGCCTAATGAAAAACTAATTGTCTTTTCTAGATACATTGAAATGTCAGACATCCATCGTTTCCTGCAATCGGTGTACTTATACATTATAAAAAAGAAATACAGTCACGTCTCAAAGCCTTTTGGAACAATATGAAAGTAATTCCTCAGCTAGCACCACTAAAAAATCTCTCAAAAGTGGAAAATTGGTCGTTAACACGAATAGTACCTTTGGAAAATATTATATGAAAGATTGGTTCAGCTAAAAGTGGTGTAAGTCATGTAGGTAGGGGGTTTTGTTTGCTCAAGATATAGCCTAGTCGAAATTGCAAATCATCTTCCTCTAGGACTTTCCAAAGCAGGCATAATAGTATTGACATGTTATAGTAACTTGGTAGAGAATATTAATAAACATTCCACATCTGCAAATGAAATATGTGTATGAAAGATTGGGTAAGCTCAAAGTGGTGCAAGCCATGTAGGTGGTTTTGTTTGATCAAGATATAGCCTCGTCGAAATTGCAAATCATCTTCCTCTAGGACTTTCCGAAGCAGGCATAATAGTATTGATATGATATAGTAACTGGGTAGAGAATATCAATAAACATTCCACATCTGCAAATGCCTGTTTAGTAATTAAAATATTTAACACTTTTAAGACAATTGACGATTATGCACTGTCTGTAAGGAATAATTGCATTTAATTTATATTTAGACCTGTTTTACGAATGTTTTGGTTTTCACAATACACCTTTATTTGTCAATATCATACAGCTATTCACTGAAACATATATGTTTTCGTAAGTCAGAATATTCAATACTAAAAACAGAATTACTGTACATACACAAATCAGGTCAAACGTTAAAATAAATTTTTTATAGTAACCAAAACAAAATGTATTTTCTCAATTAATTCATTTAGGCTCCATGGCAAGAAATAGTTTATTGATCAATATGAAGCAACTGTTTCATGAAGAATTGTCTGTAGCTTCTTTTAAATGATTTCAACTAACAGCTGTAGGAATGTTATTATTATTTATTGCCTTCTCTGCACAAATGTCAACAATCTGCACAAATGTAAACAAAATAAATGTTGAATATTTAAGTTTTTCAGAATTTTTCACCGAAACAAATATTATACTTAAACATAATATATAAGGTACCAAATAGAAACTCTCCTGGTTATTTTGGTGGTGGAACCACACTGATCGGTAAAAGAATCACAGAGAAATTTATGAACATACATAGAAAAAAAAAAAACATCGCCACAAACAAATTGAGAACCTCCTCCTTTTGTTGGTAGTGGGGAAGTCGGTTAAAAATTACCTTCTACCTTTTTTACATCTTATATTTAACCATCGGTGTGAAATACAGTGTATTTTTGGGAAGAAATGATTGAACTAGTTTGATAATTTTTCATTTATGTGTAAGTTTTGACTTCAAACAAAAAATTGTTTTTCAAACCTAATGCACGAATACACTTTTACTCATACAAACTTTCAGTATTAATAGAAACTAAAAAAATAAATCCAAAACTAAAATTATAAAAAAATAACAGTATCAGCAATCTGACACATACTATCGCTCATTAACTCGTCAACCCTTGTAATTAAATAGCGGTGAGAGTAACTGTGGTATTTTAGGGGTATAATCACAAAAGTGTAATAATTTGAACCATACCTTTTAAAGTATTGGGAGGTGTGACATTTTGTTCAGATCTGTAAAGACCATACGTCCATAACATGCTAAATAACAATCACAATCGGCCACGCAGTTTTTTTTAATATTTTAATATTTTTGTAATTCTAATACAAAATAAATTGCAATCACCTTTGAACCGTTTACAGCATTGGTTCTTTTTTTAGAAAAATAATTTTACAAAAATTACCATAACATACTAAATTTTAATAAAAAAAGTTGGAACCGTTTTTGTGATAATCAAAATTTACCGTCATCTTATGGGAAATATCTTTTATTATCTTTTATATGGGAAATACTGTATCAGTAAAAATTGAAATTCCCCCAAAAATGAAAACACGTATAGATACCATAGATTAATAGTACCACACTTTTGTTTGACTCCAGTTAAAATTAACATCAAAGTCGTCTATCTCTTGTGAAACAAATTAATATAGCTCCTGTTCGCAGCTAGCCAGCAAGATGTCTACAAGCCTGTACCTCTGGTTGTAGTTATGTACTTGCAGGCACTACACAAATACAGCAATTGAAAAAATTAACTCTTTGGGATGCTTTTGTAAGTATTATTTGTACTATGTAAGTATTGCATTTTTTCCTTAGACCAAAACAATGAAAAAAATCACGTAAAGTGGGCCTAAAATGCCTGGTTTTCCGCCTGCCTGTCTGTATGTGATTTTCAAAAATGTATCCATAACTTTTATACTAATTGACTTTAAATGTTGTGTATAAATAGTATCGGATAGGAACGACTTTTGTAGAAAGTATCCAATTTATAGATTCTACCATTTTTAAATGTCTGTCATTTAAAACTGAATTTAAATCAAGTTATTATACTTACTATCCCGTATATAAACTGTTAGGAAATTAAATTACTTACGCAACGATACCTTAATTGCAAATATCTGTTGATACACAACTAGGATATAAGTTTTTTGTGATACCCCGCAAGGCCCAGACCGCCGTTCTATATATGTGCTTATGGGAAAAATTACACAACCAAAAATTATATACATGGTCTAATAACAATTGTAATACTGTGTCCTGGTTGGTTGTTTACCGATCTTTACGATTAAAATATAATTCGATTATCCAAATACACCAACTGTTTTGGCAGAACTTTAAAGGCCTTTGGGACATAGCCCCAGGGAATTTACCTCGTTTCCCTTTTGATGACTCATCTACAGACCAATACCTTCCTTAGACACCGCTACCAAGTGTCTACGCCCAGCTGTTCTCTCAGATTAGCTGTGACAAAAATCCCGTTTTTTCCATAAGAATAACATGGGAGTGGAATTATAAAGGCCCCTAGGGAAGAGCCCCAAGGAAATTTACCTCGTTTCTCTTTTGTTGGCTCATCTACAGACCAAGGCCTTTCTTTAAACACCTCTACCGAGTTTCTATACCCAGCCGTTCCCTCAAATTAGTGAATGACATGGGAATAGGATTTTAAAGGCCACTGGGGCAGAGCCCCAAGGGAATTTGCCTCGTTCCTATTTTGATGGCTCTTCTGCAGACCAAGACCTTTCTTTAGACACATAAACCGAGTTTGTACGCTTAGCCGTTCTCTCGAATTAGTAGAGATCAAGAAAACCCGTTTCAAATTAATATATTGATACAACGTAAAATACTTAAGATACATTTGTAACATTAACAGTTATATCCCTTCATCTGTCTCAACTACGATGTAAACTTCAAACCCGACTCTCTTTTGAAACAAATTACTTACAAAAACATTCCATCAATCACGTAACACATCACAGTATTGACTGAAATGACGTAATTGAGACCGGATATCAATCTCTGTTGTTTTAGAGGCTTGTCAAAAATGCCAATATTAAAGCCACACAGGGGTTACATGTAATAATGGTCACTTACAAAACGTTAGCCCACGTAATTCTTTAAAATACAGATGTGCCAGTCTTCCAAATAGTTATTGTTAAATACTCGAGAGAGACCATTGTTGGCATATTTTTTAAGACCTAAACCATACCAAGTTCAAAAAGATCAAATAAGAAATAGCTGAAATATAACGATTTTTAATTTTAAATTGGGGTAGAATAAGGCAGAAGCTCGTCAGGTTTGCCCTATTTTACAAAAAAATCTTATTATTTTAGCTTCTTCTTATTCGAACCTTTTGAACGTTGTATCGTTTGATAGGGAATAAAAAATGCCAAACAAAAGTGTTCTAAAAGTGTTTTTTCCCATAATATCAGCAATGTTTGAGTAATTAAAGATAAAAATGCTTATGTAAAAATAATTTTGGATATCTGGTTAACAACGCGATTTTGGATAAAACTTTATACTTGTTTTTTTCTTTATTTAAGGAATCACTACATAAATCATGTTCCCACCTTTTCTGAACACTATATACATATAAATCTATTATATACTATATATATATATATATATATACATTTATGAGAAATATTGTTAGACTTATAATAATTAATACATTAATGTTAAGTTAAACTATACTTTTCTATCAGAAACTTTTTTTTATCTTACTTTCAGAAACAAATGTCAGAAAAGATTTAACACAAGTAACCCCATCTCTTCGTTTTTTCAATAAATTAACAACACAAACCAAGAAAATTGGTTCCTTATAAAATATATTCCTGAGATGTTTCTGAAGCATTTTGATCCATCTCCGATTACGATCATGAATGTCGTGCTCTCAATAACACCTCGGGTGAAGTCTGCTGTTACACTTGAATAAAAACACCCTCAATGCATATCGTCTCTGTCCATCATTTATTCTTACGGGTATGTATTGTTTATACATATGCTACCTTTGTTTATACATAATAAAGAACCTATTTCGTTATTAGCAATCTTATTATTTTATCAATATTTGAGATTAAATAAGGTTAACTTATTCAGGAATTTCAGAAGTTAGGTGCAATTATTTACTCTGGGATTTTTCTCAATTTTGGGATTATTGCTTAAGATATTTGTTTGTTAATTCATTGTACTTTTTTTATTTTTATTTTTTTAAATTGTTGTTCCGGAGCTTGTGTATGGAGCTTCTTTGATTGAACATGTTATTTGTTTGCTACTGTTACCGTGTGTAATTAATGTACAGGAAAGTTATATAAACTAAATATTATACCATTTTAAGACGAATAAAGCTACTAATCGGATAAACTAATTACAAGCTAATATTGACGCAGTAAATACTTCAAGGTTTCAAAGAAAAGTTGCAAAACGCAGTCTATTTATGTAGCACAGAAAACTTTACAAGATTTTGAATAATAAATCCGCTCGAGTTTAATCTGAGGAACTGCACTAATTAAAACATGGTTAGAGACTGTTTCACGAGAGTTCTGTAAGGTTCAAGACACAGAAAGCGTATTCAACTTGCACTTTGTTCTCTGACTACAAACAATAAACTTACAGAATACCTAGGAAACATGTGTATGTGAATGATTCCTCTTTAATCCACTAATGTGTAAAAGGAAACGGTTTTAGTGATTTAATTCAATTCAAAACCCTAGTACAGTACATATCCCATATTATAAAGGAATTTACATAATTTAAGTTGCGCTTTGCGTTCATGCTAACTATTAATAAATATTGACTTTTTATTTTGATAGAAATTTATATACTGTTCGTACTGCAGTTATAGTCAACTCAAATAGGATTGGTGGCTCATTAATAACAGCTGGTCTGCTAATCTTCAAATCTAATAAATTAGATAAAGTGGATACTAAGCGGATACTAAAGTGGATATAAAGTGGATACTTGGTCTTATACTGAATTGAAGAATTTGTTAATTTAATGACAGAAGTGATCTCTAAAAGTAATTTCAACAACCATTAACCAATGTAAAAAACACAATCAAAACTAACCAAGCTACAATTTCGAGGGGTGTTTCAGGAGCCATAATCTTCGCCTCGGACCAGGAGGTGGCGGGTTTGATGAGAGCTGTCCGTCGTTGTAACGCCACAGGTAGCTTCTCGTGGATAGGCAGCGACGGCTGGTCAGCGAGGTCGTTAGTTTCCGAGGGAAGTGAACCAGAAGTGGAGGGAACCCTCAGTGTACAGCCGCAGGCCAACCCCGTGAAGGGGTTTGACACATACTTCCTCAACGTAATCGTAAGGAAAAACTAAAGGAAAATGTAGTTTGTTGGTTAGTATATCTAAGATTCCTAGATCCGTGGTTGAATAAAATGAAAAAAAGGTTTTGAAGAAAGGAAATGATTTTTATATTCACATTGATTAAAGTGAGCACGAATGACAGTGATTGACTTATTGAAAATATATATCGTATAAATGTCATAGGCCAAATTGAAATTAAATCCACAATATTCCAAGTTAAAAGTTCATAGAATTATGTATTACTGCGAAGAGTGAGAGGTTGACTGAGTGTTGACTAAGTTATCAACTTTTAACGGCAAAACACTAATCTTCACGTTAAACTTGTAATGCAATTGTAGACAATTTCTTAAACTTATTTTGTTTTGAGTTTGTATTCTCCGGTGAGTTTGGCTACGTTTTATAAAATTACTGCATAAATGAAAGAATAGGAAGGGTAAATGAACAAGCAAGCAAAGGTTTGCTATACTAACCTTGTTGACCAGTTGTGTTGACTATTTCAATTTTAACAAGTACTTGTGTTCGAAGTAGATATGCATTGTCTTGGAAAGAAGGAATGTTACACTCTCATTATAGCTTGAATAATGAAGTATGACAGTACATACAGTGATAAACATAGTGATCACTCCCTTATGTCAACTTTCCAGAAATAAATACTATTCTGCTCATAGTCTATATTTTGAGTCAGAGATTCAGGATGAAATTAATAAAATGTGTACATGTAATGTTTTATCATATAGTTTAGTAATTCTATACTAATTTTATAATCTTAGTAAAGAAAATATGAATCATATTTCTATTATATTTTACCGTAGTCTAATTCCATTGCGTATATTCAGGTTAACAATTTAAAAATAACCACTACTTCCCTCTCCTACCACATCCCCTACATAGTAGCTACACCGGCACTGCTTCCATTCCCATTTTGAAAACACGTTAAAACGAAATAAAAAGTTAAACTCTTACAGATAGATGAAACAACTGTTAAGCTGGTGGAATCAATAGAAGGTAACACTGATCGAAACACAGGTTTGGCTCCTTTGAGCAGACAAGTTAAATCAAACAAGTGATCCAGCAAAGTTCTCCACCTGACGGGTCTGATGGTTGGTTACATCATGTTCCAATGCATTTAACGGATACAAGGTAAGTTTTGATCTAAACTACTTAGTTTCCAACTCAAGCTAATATAACAAAGTACTATAGCTTTTGTTAAAGTTTGACAGTTCAGTAATGTATTGTTATTTAATGAAAAACTGTGGAATGTTTTAT
Source organism: Macrosteles quadrilineatus (assembly GCF_028750875.1). Taxonomy (NCBI): domain Eukaryota; kingdom Metazoa; phylum Arthropoda; class Insecta; order Hemiptera; family Cicadellidae; genus Macrosteles; species Macrosteles quadrilineatus. Next base: position 102,038,658 of record NW_026542602.1, on the reverse strand, counting down.
AAGCTAAGCGGAATGTATGATAAAAGATACAATATGAAAAACATTGATATTTTAGATCCTGAGTTTTATTCATAATACTGTTAGGTAGTAACCATAAAAATATTCAGACGTGAATATTATGTTTTTGTATCTTTTACAGGTTAATGCCCATGAATGGTTAAACAACTTTCAGTAATATTTGCTCCAACATTTTTATACATAAATTTTTTTCCTCCCGGGTTGTCAGTTCACATTGAATTAAGTACAATTTCCACTAAAATAAAGTTGTACAAAAACTAGGTAAAATATATGTCATTCTAAAACTATAGTTTCGGTAAAAATCGCGAATATACATAATTATTTTATTTACTATATATACCGTTGTTTATTGCTTATTTTGAAAAAAAATTTAACTAAGCATTAAAAATAAGCCTGTAGTTTGTTAAAATAAACGTTAATAAATAACATATTTATATGTTTGTTGCTGTGAAACGCGATTAATTTCTTACAATACTTTCTAAACTTAGTTATAATTAATCGACTAAATAAGATTATTTTGAAGTGTTGAACCTAGTAGCTGAAGAACAGCTTAAGGCTTCGCTTCGGATGTGATAAAATCTTAATTAACTCCTTCATTGCAAAAATTATGAGATTCTACGTAACGGTTATAGCTTGTCTTCAAATTGTATCAGTATAAACATTTAAGTCACAATTTTTTGCAGTAAAACATTAATGTAATGGAACCTTGAAAAATATTGCATATTTAATAATCCACTAGAACTTGCTGCAATATTAAATCCGGATTATTTTTTTTTTTAGTAGGGCAAATTATCTTCCATAAAAACTCACAGAAGAAATTACGTAAAAAACCTAACAGAAATGGCTACAACGATTTTAATAGAAATTTATTAAGTATGCTATTTTAATTGTAACCTTGAACAAAATTACACAATGTCTAACACAGTAAATATATAGTTGTAGGCTAAAAGCTATTGCAGTTTTTGTGATCCCACATAAAAACCTACAGTCATCTGATCATCCAAATAGTTTATTTTAATTTTTTGGCCATACAGGTACTAGGATGTTGTTGAAACCATACATTTTATTCTCTAAGTTACGATATCTAATTATGTTTATATAATGTGGCGTCTTTCAAACCAAGGGACTATTCAAAATACAATAATATATTTTGTTTATATCCTTAACGTGTAATAAATATCCATAAATGTTTCAAGTTCATCACATCCACCACAAAAGAGCGTGTTTGTGCTTCGCATTCCATTTACCGCACCACTTTCCATAAAAAAAAAACTGACATCATCTACGAGGAAAGGTCTCTTTAATTCACTCTGTTTATATTGTTTTGTTATTTCATCACCTACGTGATAGCCCATAAGGCCCATGTTAATTTAAAAAAAAATTTTAATCAAATTTTTGTGCTTATTTTTTAGCATATTTTAATTTATAAAGGGATTCTGCACATCTAAAGACAAAAATATCCTTCTAACAGTATGCGTGTATTTTCCCTGCGATGCACAGGAGCTGAGAAAAAAAAATTTTCAATAAACATGTTTGTCTATTAATTTAGTATAGAATTAGACCCATGTTTAATCTAAGCAAGAAAAGTTGAATTTCCATTTTTGACCCAATTAACATACATTTTCTGAAAAAACAAATAAAACCTGAATAATTTGTTGTAATCTTATTCGGATCAATAATAAACATACGGAAACTGGCTGACTCAAGAGAAATTTTAAAATTATAATCAATGGAAACAGACGTTGTCTTTTAAACGTACGATCAATATTTGCAATTCGGTCCACAGTTTAGTAAGAAGGCCACGTTGGTCCATTGGTTAGGTGATGCTTTGTCTAATCAGTTTTAACAAAGACTAGTCTATAATCTAAGCTCGTAAAGACGGAAGAGCCGTTGTAATGGAATGGTGTCAATGGGAAAGGGAAGTCCGTTGTCCATGTACCATCCTCAATAAAGGTACAGCTTTATCCTTACTGTGTATCACGTTTGCGTTTGGGGAATAGGTAATTTATACGATGTGCGCTTATATGACGTGCGTATAATATGTTTATACAGCAATGTGTTTGTACGATTTTCCCAAAAAAATCTTTCATAACTTATAGTTAACATTTAAACAGAATGTTTCATAAAGATTTATTTTTAGTCTTTATGTGCTGTGTGTAGGCCCTTCCACAGACGGCAAGCGGTAACAACAAAAGCCCTGTCATAAGCTGTGCTCACATGATGAGGTATACGCAATGTGATCGAAGAAGAACGCGAAATTGTTGAACTATCCTGAGAGACAAATTTAAAATCGGATATAATATATTTTGGGTAGCCTGTATTCAAAAATAAAACAACCAACGACAAAATTGTGATGGATCTTTGAGAATTTCATTTCAGGATTGTGCCTCATGGTAATATTACGCCTATAAAAACACCGACCTTTCTCAACATATTTTACCAGCCTACTTCGTTATTTCCAAATATTTTCTGCTATCATTTTACCCTGGGTTGATTGTTTATTTTTATTTTTACCCAGTTTTATTTGGGTTTGGGTAGTAACTAGCACGCTAAAAGCTAACTCTTCGCATCGCTATGCAACAGAAAACACGGAGAGTTTAGTGTCGTACTCATAAACATTAGTAACACATACTGTTATAAAGTGAAGAATATTTTAGTTTCATTATTACAATATCAAGAAGCCAGTTTAAGTTAAATACAATAGGACCTAAGGTCAAAGTACAAAGTCCAACCCCACAGAGGAGACGAACGACGAGGAAGTCTCAGTCGACGTTATGCCATGGTACGTTGAACATAGTGCGTTGCTAGTCGGGTTAAAGTCAGTGTTAGACCGGCTAGTTATGTCTAAATCGTATAGGTTATGATTAGGCAGTTATTAAAGAATACTAAACTATTTCACATACCCATCTATATGGACCAGCTGTAGTCAATTTTTGATTAAAAAATAACCTAGTTGTGTGAGCCAGTCACAGAACGCGCTAGTGTCTAAAATGCTATTTTATACTTTTTTTCTGACCAGTTGAGGGTTCATAACAGTTGCTATAACTCATCATATGTCATTCCCTATATTTGACTTGGTAAACAAGTTTGTGTATTTTTAGCAGAATTTAGTAATTTAGATCAGCGCAATCTGTAGGTGGCTCATATCAAATATTTTGATTTCGATCACAAATCTGGCTACAAATTTAACATGGGGATGGAAAGTCTAGTTGTACAGGGTGATTCAAAATGAATGACCCAGTTTTAACGCTTTATAACTTTTATACTATTAAACTTACCGCTATTAAATACACATCAAACAAAAAAGCAACTCAAAGAATTTATGCCTTCCAAAGACAGATCATTTAACAAAATCGATCTAGCAGAACTGTAGATTTAATTGTACAAAGTTAAAAAGCAATATCCAACTTTTTTTACCACTAGAAATTTGGAGGTTACTTGACGTTTTTGCAAATAACTTTTAAATGGTGAGGAAATCGACCAAAGTTTATTAAATAATATTCCGAAAGAGAATAAAATTTCCTACAATCTACTATTATGCATTTTTTGAAAATACTCAAGAAAGGTACCAAAAATTGCCTCAAAATGAAAGAAAATTAAAATCCCCGTCTTGAATGTAGACAATAAACATAGCAAACATTAAATTTCACACTTTTTTATTTTAAGCCAAATTTAGGCTACGTTTATTGAGTATTTTCAAGAAATACATAATAGTAGATTGTAGGAAATTTTATTTTCTTTCGGAATATTACCTTCCACTTTGGTCGATTTCCTCACCATTTAAAAGTTATTTGCAAAAACGTCAAGTAACCTCCAAATTTCTAGTGGTAAAAAAGTTGGATATTACTTTTTAACTTGGTACAATTAAATCTACAGTTCTGCTGGATGGATTTTGTTAAATGACGTGTCTTTGGAAGGCATAAACTATTTGAGTTGCTTTTTCGTTTGATGTGTATTTAATAGCGGTAAGTTTAATAGTATAAAAGTTATAAAGCGTTAAAACTGGGTCATTCCTTTTGAATCACCCTGTATTAATAGTAAAAGGTAATACGTTAACTTCAACACTTGAGTCTCAACGGAACAATATTTTTGGACCATTACTGGCACCTCAAGTCATACAATGTATGATGCAAAACTATAATAATTGTGTACTAGTGTACATGTTGCTCGAAATCGAGCAATTGCAAAGAAGTCAAGTAGTTATTTAAAAACAAATAACTTATTTAAAAACTAATAAAAGTCATTATTTCCGATCAGTTTAAAAGACTCAACTCATAGATTACGTACCTAACAGTTCCATATAATCAACATTTCTTGTAAATATTTTATCATTTTTTAAAAGGTGATCTAGTTTTTTAGTGTATTCTACAAATATTTCCCACTTATAGCCGCATTAGGTTGTCCATGTTGATATTCATCGATAATGTAGTCTGCATGGTACTACCGTACTACCACAGCCACCTCTAAACTACCCATTGTCACCAGTACGTTTACAAATTTGTCATTTTTTTATAACTTAAACATTTTGTTTACATTACTTAAGTACTGCCTGATTTTCTGCATAACCTCTCTATCAAAATTGAATTTGCTTCAATTGGCAATAATTTGGCTAGTTACGTAAACTCAATTATATACGTGTATACTCAATGGTTATATTACCTGAAAAAATGCAGAATTAAAAGGCCTAATGTTGTTCCGATGATTTTTTGTTTCCCTTAAAAGTGAATAATGCAAATCCTTCAATGAAAGTTTTATTAAGGTTTCTTGGATGTAGTCATATTATTTTAAAACCACTTGACTTTTATTAAAACATATCTTTAAAGTCCTTGTCGAACCAGTTTAATTCAGCCTTAGAGTGTTTTCCTTTGCCAATCATCATAAGGTTAAGTCCGTGTTTCCTACAAAATAGTAACACTTCAGCTAACATTCTTGTTCATTGTTTGTGGGAATCTTCATATTGTAGGTGTTCTTCATTCTGTAGGATGATAACGATAGTATTTTTTTTTATCTATATTTCTTTTACTTGGTGGTGTTCTATTACTTTCGTATGTTTCCGTGGTTAACAAATCGGTTCTTTCAATGATTGATCAAGAATTACAGTACCCTGTCAATTCATTTTTCTTATTTGGTAAAATATATCAAATTGCCCAAGTTTTCCCGATTTTTTAGAATTGTAATATGTACGAATGTAAATAAAAATTTCCTTCCACCATGAATTAAAATAGTAAATATTTAATTTAAACAAAATCAGTAAATGTACCCAATGCGTTTCGTTGAATAAAAAAATAACAGCAATTAAATTATACAGCTGATCAAAATGTAAATAATTATGTTATTCATAAGGATAACATGGGAACTTTCAAAGTCACTGGGGCAAAGCCCAAGGGACTTTTTCAAAAATGTAAGGCCAGTTTGCAAATCTACGCGACACGCTCTTTCCAATGAGACGTCAATGGATAAAATCGGTTAAGAAATGGCGGAGGAGTTTAACCGACAAAGTTTCATGTAGCGTATTAATTATATAGATACTTCTCTTTGACGTGGTACGCTTAATAGTAGGCGTTAAAACGGCCCACTTTTTTCAAACGATTTTATTTGCTTGAAAATAAATCCGATGAGAAATGTTTAATTATATTTAATCTATTTGAGGGGAGTTACACTTATTCTTAGTAACACAATTGTAACTTCATAGCTGTAACTGCTGCGAGTAAAACAAGATAGTTAATTAACATGAAAATATAGTTAAACAAAGTTATTACTGAGAGCATAATAACCCAGCGTATGGGGAATCAAGTTTTATTAATCTCATCAAAGCCTACAATCTTCACATTGTTTATATTCATGTCCCCAGTTACACCACGCCCTTATAATGAATAGTCTTTATTTATCCTTTTCACTGTTGCTACATTTGCCTAAATTTCACATAGGTAGTAGAATATTTTTTAATGTAATTATTTAATAAGTATTCATTTCCTAAGTGGACGGTTAATTTTTAAATGTCTAAGTATAATTTAACCTTAATAGGTAAGAGCGGAGTTATTCAATAGCTTATGATTACGAACAATGGTGAATTTCGAATTACGATTAAAACGAGTGATGACGTAAGAAGGAAAATAAGTTATACAACAAAGGCTCTCACGAGAGTTAGGTTGATAATTATATTTTTCCGTTTTATCTTTGCCATAAAAAGAAGATAAATACCCCTGCCACAGCAAACCTGCAGACTAAGCAAATTTCCATTTACATGGCTGGATTTTTACAAAAATATTATCCCTTAGAATTGTCAGATTTATTTCCTACTTAAAATAGCATTAGTTTTAATAAGTACTTAGGTTTCCTGCAACAATGAAGGTAATGAGGTGTGTTTTTGATTAAAATTTCGATAGCTTTGTAGGAAATAAAAAATTCCTGAATTTTATCGAAATTAATAAGGATAACATGGGAATTTTAAATTAAAATTTTTTCTACTATCTCCGTAACCGTAAGGCATACAACAATGATTCAATGTTATACAAAATTATTTCTTATTTTAAACTCTATAAAATAGTTTGAAAGTGAATTGTAAGATTTTATGTTTTTAGAGTCTAAAATGGGAAAACCCAATTTTTACCCCCAAAAAATACACCATTGAACCCTAGTCCAATCATGCTAGTTCGCAAAATTGTTCCAACAAACGTAGGTTTACACGTTGAAACCAATTTTCATCAAAGTCTAATCATTTTTGCTCGAGTTTGCTTTAAATTAATGTAATGTTAAAAGAATTATGAGACAAAATTAAATAATGCAATTTTTATTCGTGTAGTAAAATAGTCGTAACAATGTAGTCACATACAATCCACTCAAATTCTACAAGTTAATACTCATGTTAACTTTTTTAACACCACCCTTCTACCATGATTAGTTATAATCAATCTTTACGTTGCTTCATTTCTTATTTAACCTTAAAAAATTCATATCATTTCCTTTTAACCTCTTCTTTTATTATAAAATAAATTTATTTTTTTAAATACTTATCAGTAAAAGATTATTTATATCGTAACAAAATAACTAGAAAGTAAATTATTGCAAGAAAATGTATATCATTGAATAACAGTCAAATAGTTTATATTTATATTCCTATGTATTTTATAGGAGAGTAATATATATTTATATTGTATTTTATAATTTTAGGAGCAATAGAATGTGAATATCAAAAACTATTTTTTGTTTTAGCTGAAAAGTTGCACAGTAGTTCAAACTCTACAAAATATAGGCCAATTTTTTTCAAATAGGTAGTTTAATTTTTTGTTGGACGGTGTGGCTTATTTTATTCATATATCTAAATTGAAAAATTATTTCTTATTTAGAATTTAAGAGAACTACGCCATACAAATTACAAACATAACCGATACTTGAATAACGTAATATCTAAACTAAACAAGAGAAACACGTTGGACAACCAATCATCCTTTGTGAAACAAGTCCGGAAATAAGCAAGTGCCGGAGAGACTGGAATTACGTTTGAGAAAGGAAATTGGATTGATCCTGTTGTAACACGTTATCAAATAATTTAAAATTAATAAATTTATTTAAAATAAACGCTAGGAAGCAAAAATAAATAAAATAAAGTATTATATAAAGGTTGGATTGGTTCTTTTACAATAAATGACAAGCCAGTATGTTTTCATCAATGGAAAACATTTCATACATTTTCAAAGTACACTTTAAAAAGGTGTTCGGTTCTAACGTGATACGCACCTAACTAGCTATTTAAATTAACATGGTAAGGACGATATAGATAATTCTGTGTTTTGTTTCAGATGGAAATAACCAATCATATAGGTGCAAGGGGTGGCAATATTTCATACCCCTTAGCTACACAAAATTAAATGAATAAGTGAATTAATGGTTGTGAAGTTCTACATTAGTTTAAAAGATTGTTAACCCATTATTTGTGCTATTTTAATTGGTATAGTAAATAGTTGAATGAGGTAGACTTTCTTCAAATCATATTTTACTAAAACCACATATATTAGGCTTTGTTAATAAAAAAGTACTTGTTGCTTTGAATCTTGGCATATGCAAGGCCGGTGATGTAGGCCATATCAACATGTTATCAAACTGGACATCAAAAAGTGGATCTCAATCATTATTGAACGCTGTCAAAAAACACAAAAGTTGAATAGATTGGCAATGTTTTATAAAATAAGAGCTGGGGAGTGGGGGTACGCAGATTTGTAATATTCTATATAATATAACTTTTGGCTAACACAGTAAAATATTAAGCTCTAATAAAAAAACAAACAAACCGTTAACGTGCGATTAACGAGACAGAGAAAGGATATTTGCTTGAAACCAAAAGGAGAAGAGCGGAATTTTCGAAACATCAAACGTCTACAATATCCCATAATTTTGTGTATTATTGCCACAATAAAAATTATAATTTGTAAAACAATGTAAATTTACGGACATTGTGGTGGGGCTACACAAGAAGCATGGTCAAGAAATGCAAGAAAGGTTTGTGTGAAAACCTAAATAAGAAATCGTTATTGCCTCTATGTAGGACAAATCAAGAGTTTCCATTTTTGTGCTCTTTGGTGCTTGCAAAGAAGCTGTCCTTGTAATGTTGTGTCATTTTGTTCAGAGCGTTTATAAAATTTCACACTCTATAGTATTATTTTTTACTACGACATTTATATACTTACAAACTTATGTGACTGCAGTATTAATGACATTTGTGTATATAATTCTCAAAATATATAACACACCCTGTTTATGTACACATTATGGTAACAAACAAGTAGTGGGAAATATTTTACGTTTTTCAATATTACAGTCACTATTGCAGTTTGTTTTTAAAACTTATCTGTCAAATAAATCATTTTAAAATAACGTGTTTAAGAAGATCAAAGCAATTCTATCGGTTCATGCTCTGTAACACTGTCGTGTAAGCGATATAATATCAACAACTTTATAATAGTAGTCATGATCCAACAGTAAGGAGAGGCTAAACCATTACTTGTGTTGGGAAATGGACATTCCAACACCCGATGGGACCATTTATCTCCAATGTCCTTTCCGTGTTGACGAGCTTAAACTACAGAGTAGCTTTTGTTATAGAGCAGCTATCAGACAAACTACACATCCTATACATTCACAACATTTCTTAATTCCATATTTCTTAATTGACATTTAAAGGAACATTAAAACGGGCTATTTGTTGGTAGGATAAGATATTATTAACATTAATATCATGATAAAAAGTAAGCGATGTATTTAGTTAAAATTGAAGGTTAGATTGATTTTGTTTTGAAATTGTCCATACAGTATTTTTTTTTTTTGTTTATCTATTTCTCATTTGAAACTAAAAGGAACGCTTAAATAGGCTACATTTGTTTGGAGGATATAAAAGTGATTAAAATAATTATTATAATATTAGGAAAATGTTAGTGATAAGTCTTTTGTTAAAATTAAAGGTTAAATTATTTGATTTTGAAAATGTTTATACAGTAAATTTATATTTTGTAAAAAGTTGTTATGGTTTATTTATTTTTTTATAACTGAAGGTTTTACTAGAGGTCTTTCATAGTAATTTTATTGCTACACATTGCATACAATTTTCCTGCTGAATACATCGTAATCAAATCAGCCACTACTCTGTGTACTACAGTGTTTTATATTAATAGTTGAACGAAAACTGTAAACATTTCCTTTCAAATATTATCAAATATCATTACACGTTTTGTGTTAACATGTTGTAATACAAATACACTAAACGTGAAACCAAAAGTAAACATAATGTGATGAAACCAAGTTAAAAATCTTTAAAACCCGTGTTGTGTGTAATTAATTATGGAAAACTACTAAGAGATAAAGAACACCCTTTCATAATGGTGGAAGTACTGTAATTGATATACACAGTTTTGCCAGAATAATGCAAAATTTCAAACACCAGTTATAATTTTATTCATAGTCAGATAATTTAAAATGCAGCACAAACTTTATTGTTAACGTACCTCCCAATGTAAACAAAAACACTGGTCCATATACACTGTTTATGGCGAGTTGATCGGTCATCAAAACAAAAAAATGAAAAACTGTATTAGCTTGTAAATCCATACACTACTTTTATTATACACTATATACTATTTTGCAACAGTTCGTGCTTTTTTTTATCCATAGTCGGTTAACATGCATGAATTTGATATTTTAACTGTTCATAATAATCTGCATAACTAAACGGAATTTATTCCTATAAATACTCTTACAATCGGGAAAAATAAAAACAATGCACTATACTTAGTTATATACACGTAGGGAATGATTTAGCGCGCTCGTTGAAATTGGATTGCCAGTAGCAGTATTGAGTTGAACCTGTTGTTTTTACGAAATAGGTTCCAAACGTGATATTGGTGGGAGGCTTTAGAGGAAAACTAATAAAGATGTTGCTGCAAAATTTACTTGATTCATTTTGAAATTCCATACACAACGGCCAATTTCCACTTCTTATATTTAAATATTTTAAGCAGCTAAACAAATTTCAATTGATTGTTTACGCATTACGAGTAATTACCGTAACTGAAGTATTCAGTAAAATACTTTGTAGAACTGTATATGGGTACCGCATCGTTTTTTTATCGAAATACTGTACAATACAAAGCTGAGATTTTGTTTGCATTTCTTGAAAGAGATAGCCATTGTTTCAAACCAAGTTAGTTAGAATAAAGAATGTTTGAAACCCATGTAAAACCTTAGATGGCCATAGTCATGTAAAACCTTAGATGGCCATAAAACAATTCAGTATCTTGTTTTTTTATAGAAACAGTAGATATATAGCAATACACTAATTAGTATTAGTTACAAGTCCTTTCTATCCAGAACAAATCCGTTCACTTATTTTCAATAACTGATAGTGAATTACAAAAATTAAGTAGTAACAATAAATTATAAAAAAAATTGCTTAAATTATGATTACTGTGTTAAGCTCTGCTAACCCTGTGTAACAACTTAAACCATGTAAATTAGTTGAATTTGAATACAATCCCTAAATACCATGTAATTAAGGGTATTAGCCCGATTAAGTGAATAGCCGGATTGCAAATAAGGTAAATCCTAAACTTTACATTTACACATTAACATAATATAACTTAACATAACATTAACACAACTTTACACATTAACATAAACATAGACACAATTATTTTATATAGTTGCTTCATATGACTAATTCTTAAAAAAAAATTTATCGTAAAGTTATGTGAAAAAAATTAAATAAATCTACAAAAATGGAAAGTAAATAAATTTACCTATAGAGGTTATGAATAAACTTTTAAGGTGATCGATAAATTTATCAGATGCAAAAACTAAAACTAAATTAATTTGTTTGCCTAACTTAATTTTGTTTTGATTTTAAACTAATGCCATGCCCCCAATACAAATGTAATATTTTATCATGAGTTGTATTTAAAACAAAATAAAAATGAAAAAAAGCAAAACTACTTTTGTCCAGGAAAACAGTGAACAAAACATGAATAAATATTTTAAAGTTATGTTTATTTATAGCAGTTAATAAAATCAGACACACCATTATTTTATGTCTTCTTTTCAACCCACAGTTAAAATCAATACTTTTTTAATTACTTTTAAATCTAATATAACGATAAGTACAGTGAGATCAAAGTAAACCAAGTTTAAATCGCTGTTTAGATAGGAAAAATAAGGATTGCATCAGACAATCTCAAAATATTGGGTTAAATTCTAAATGTTTGCTCAGCTTGAAAAGCCATAGTTAAAGGTAAAGTTCAGTACATGTTGAGTGATAATTGAAATATAATAGCGAAGTTATTGACGGAGATTTGCTCGTTTGTTAGTAAAACTACTGTATTAAATGTTTTTCTCAACGCACTCTCCAAACCATAAAAATGTTTACGACTAAGTAATTTACCTCTATAAGTTGTTTTTAAGTTGTGTTGCGTATGCCTAAGAAGGCTTTTAAAAAAATAATGTGAACTTAAGAGAGGAATTTTTAATTGAATTTTGGTTCAAGAATGCAATGGACTGTTGTTTAATTTGAACATTGAATAGTTGAATAGTTATATTACCACAATGGTGTTGTAGGAGTCTTGGAGGAAGATCTGATCGAATTTGTGTGCTGTTTTCCTGGTTTCATGTAGTCCCAGTCTAATCGAGAATTCATTCATTATTGATTTGTTAAAAGTAACAATCAATAAGATTTAAGTCCATAAACTATTTTTTTAGACTTTCTGTAAAGAAGCGAATTGATTGAAAAAGTATTTGTTATTGTTTGAGAGACAAAATAAATCAATATGAGGTGATCGATCTGGGCCAAGTAAATCCCCGAGTTCGTGATCCGGATATTGTAGTCTTCCTCAACCACTTTCTTACAAAAAAGATAAATGAAGTTATGGGCATTTTATTTTCAGTTATTCTTTTAAATCATTCAACAAAAACCAAACAGACAGTTGTGGGGCGTAGTTTTTCTTGGCACACACTTAAAAATTACACTAATCTCACGAAAAAAGCACGAATTAACCTGATCATGATCGAGCATCACGGTAGTTCAATTGGACTGACAATTAAGTACGCAAACTCAAACTACGCAGTTTAAGCGGGATTCTAACATAAGCATGACCTATATGCGTTGATGATAGTAAATGAAATTGCTAATTTGTGTGCATGCGTTATAAATGAGGGTTTATAGAGAACTGGATTTTTTTGTACAGTTTATGTGTTTGTAGTTATTAATTTGTGTCTTACCACGAGTTCAATATGCTGGAAGATTGAGAGTGAACTATCGTTGAACAATTTCTATATCTACTAAACTAAACGTATAATGTATTGAAATGATACACTCCTTATAATTAAAGAATAATTTATTGTTATATCACATAATACCATGAAAGAGTCTGAATAAAAACCAGAAACACCAGTTTGCATTTTCCTGAAATAATCAAATACAACTTTGTAATTTTAAATTAACGACTAAAGGAGACCAATTCTCCTAGGATCCAAGAAACAAGTTTACATTTTGTGGCCTACAAAACTTTATAAGATATGCACCATTTGATTTTAACTTTTTATTTACGTATTTTTCCTCTGTTATGATCGTAATTATTCCTCATTGTCCTTTTAAAATGGAGAAAAATTTAGGATACAAAAATTAAAATAAAGACGTAAATAGAAAAGTGTCCTTGTGAACTATTTTTGCTGGTAACAAATACAAAGTTTTGTGAAAATAGCCTCGTGGAAATGAAACATAAACAGTTGTTTACATTACACAAACAAAAGATAATAAAATAAAACTAATGTGTTAATTTGTACCTTCAAATATTTAAAGCGTTAAATATCAATATCAATTAAATCAAGTTTTAACCTGTCAGTTGTCAACTTTAATGCACGTGTAGGTTTTATAAAAGTAAATACCACTTTGAACGTATAGAGTAGTTAATTATAATAAAAAAGGGAACAATTTATCTGCATGTAATCAATATTTTTAATTGTGCAATGAATACTTCTCTTTGATCTGGGTCACGAACAAGTGTTCAAAAGTGATTCGGAATTCTCTGTGTCGATTAATTCAAAGCGTTAAATGAAAGGACAGCTTGAATTAGCCATTCTAGCAAAGAGGGCACTGAAGTCCCCTTTTAACTAAGGGACATTTAAATTGTCTATTTCTGTACAACATCCTGTAATGTTTGGTTCTTTGATCTCTTCCCTTAAATAATTGATCTTATCTGATAGTGGTCAGTCAGTAACAAAGCTACACAAGGCATCTTACTATGTTGTAAACTGAATCTTCTATCAAGTTTGTGTTCAAATACCCCCAAATGAGTTCCTATAACATTTTGTAAAATAACACTAATATAAAAGTTTTTAATTCAACCATAATTAAAAGCAGAATTTCTGGAAGTAATAATTTTACAGTTTAAAAGAGTAAGAATAAGTAACGTGACCCAAACTCTGCCTGAATAAATGCAATGGTTTTTTATTTGATTCTTTAACTCTTATGTTTCATTAAGATAATCATAAAGATAATCAGACTGCCCAACAGCTATTTTTTAATTCCACTTTTCAGTGCTGCTTACTCATCCAGTACAACTACTCAGTAGTGGATCCAGGATAGGCTAAAGGGGGCTAGGCGTTTGGGGGAAGGGTGAAACACCGGGGGGTCTGGGGTTCCTCCTCAGGAAATTTGCAAAATTGAAGTGTAAAGTAAAATGACACATTTTAGGCAGTTTTTAACTCTTTATTAACCAGAGTTTAGAGGCAAAAACAATGGTTTGACTCAAGAATATTGACTAAGAAATCAAAGTATTTTGAAGCCATTAGAATGTTTTTGCATTAGCATAGCATATAAGACCCTTTGACAATAAGGATTTGAACGTTGAAAGCAAATCATTTGAATACAAATACGTTCCATTACCTTTTCATTTCAAGTACGGAAATACTTTTAGTACTGATATTAAATCTTCTTTCAAACGATTAAGTTTTTAAAATAAACCTGTATGTACATTTTTAGTTATTCTACCTTATAATAAACTTCTATAATGCATTAATTCAATACTTATTATTCCTTATTATAAAAGGTTTAATGCAGAATTGTATAAGTTTTAGCTGGTTTACTCTTATCCTGAATTTAAAGGGTGACAGTTCAAATGAATGAAATAATTTGACTTTTTAAGTACCTAAAGTAATAATTTTAAAACACTTATTATTAATGATAAAGCTCTTTTAAAATAATACAATGATATGAAAAAGTTATTCGATGGCCTAATTCGGCAAACAAATTCGTCTTTGTTTTGAATGACTAAAATAATGTAGCCTAAGACTTTATCCACACCGACTTCCCTTTCCTTACGAATATGAGCCAGTCAGTGAAATCCCGATTAATCTGTTTTCTGTCACGGTTGACCTGAGATAAGCGTTTATTCTTCTCCATGAAGCTTACCCATTTTATCTAGTGTAAGTTGGATAACCCAGGGGGGGGGGGCTATAGCCTCAATAGCACCTTTCTGGATCCGCCACTGAAACTATTTCGTAACATAAACCGGTTTACAACATTTAATAACAAACCATTCAAAAGCAATCTTCATTAGATTATTGGCTTCACAAATCTTGTTTTAAATACAATAAAATATAAAAATACCAAGCCAAATGAAATGCTCTTAATTAATACGTGCCGTTTTCAACAGCCAAATTAAACCAATAAAATATATACTTAAAAATATACATAATTTACAGGCATCTGACTAGGCGTGACCCCAAAATTCTAACAAGTAGTTAAACAATAGATAAATACATTGTAGCTGGTTCAAGATAACGTTTGGGGCCTGATAGTAATGAGATAAAATGCGAATATTTCTGTAAGATAACTTTAGGTCAAAATGTTTGTGAAAAGCAGGATACAAAATTGGCAGAGTTTTATAAAGAACAACTACCAAGAAAACTAT
Source organism: Macrosteles quadrilineatus (assembly GCF_028750875.1). NCBI lineage: Eukaryota > Metazoa > Arthropoda > Insecta > Hemiptera > Cicadellidae > Macrosteles > Macrosteles quadrilineatus. The sequence goes on along the minus strand of NW_026542602.1, from coordinate 102,023,191 downwards.
CATATTGTCCCAAAACATGCACTAGGTCCCATCGCTTTATTTTCCTACAAAAACGTTTTACCTCACCCTAAAGGAAAATAAAATACTCTATTAAGCCCATATTCAAGCTGAAAGCCTCTTATGTAGAAAATGTGGAGAGGAGAAGGAGACAGCCGTGATATTTATGTGCCCAGCCCTACAAGGTCTGCGCATGAGATCCCTTGGCCTATCGACTGGATATCAAAGGGAAGAACATATCACCATAGTCAAAAGGATCTCATGGTTCACAAGGGACCTGGGATTTGACGGAGGATGAGGACCTGTGAATGAGGGTGCACATTAAGCTGTTCCAGCTGCGCTGCAATCCCATAGTTACTTGTAAGCCTGGCCCTCTAAAAACCCCGTATTCACACAAAAGCTTAGGTTATTTAGTAGATTTTAAAACCTCTCTACGCTTACCATTCGCCATTCAAAACGTTCTTTTGCCATGGATGTTAAATCAAAATAGTAATAACTCTTTTTTAATTCATTCAGCCTTGCCTCCAGGATTTATTTATGACTAATAAAATAGGTTTACATACCTTACGTTGTCAATTATCTTACTACTACATAGCGACGTTGGATGTGTTAACCTATTTTATTTGTGTATTTTCCTGTTTATATCAAGATGAAAATAATACTACTGAGGACATTACCCTACTCTTCTCGTTTTACATAATTCAATATAAATATCATTAACAGCACTATCCCACTGTATCTGTCACAACTGTGATGCGAGCTTCATTACCAACTTTCTCTTGGTACAAATTACTCATTAAAACATTGCATCAGTCACGATAAGACCTAAAGGTATTGACAGAAATGACAATGTCATTGAGATCGGATATCAATCTCCGTTGTTTTAGAGGATGTCAAAATGTCAATATCAAAGCCACGCAAAGGTAACATGTAACGGCAGACACTTACGAAATATCAACCAGCTTAACTCTGTTGTTTCTATTATGATACTGTTGTTTCAGAATATAAATAGTTCTACACTAAAAATGGACTTTCCTATTTATCATGTGCTTTCAACAATGATAAATATCAAACATGGTTTCATTTTAATCTTATAAATCTATTAAAATAAATAATTGTTAAAAGAACTAAAACATGTAGAATATAATTTATTGAAAAATCACATCTTTCTGGAACCAATTCTTAATAACTGTTGCTGTAGGCTTTAGACTTCAAAGAAAGTAATATATTCGTGAGTTACACACCCTAGTTTCCTTGTTTCCTAGGATATGCGCATCGGTAGATTTAATATGAAATTTTAATTACATATAATATAAATTTAATACACAAACCACCCTTTTCCTTTTATCATATAAAAAATTAAAACTAACAGTCCTTTTGCTTTTGCTACTCGGTGATAAGTTCAATGTATTGACATAAAAAAAAATAAACATAGTAAATTGACGTCAAAGAGCATTGTTTACAGATGTAAATGATGAAATAACTCAAATTATTAACTTCATAGTTGAAATAAAACATACCTATATATTGTTCCATAGGTAAACTACTTACTTTGGTAAATGGGAGGATCACACATATTGCTGGTAAGTGTTTTTATAACTACACATTATAAAAATTTAAAAAAAATTAAAGCAAGAAATCGTTCCACAAAACCCCTTTTTACATAAAGCAAACCTGCCCAATATTATATTCAAAATCAACCTACACTGCGGTTAAACCATGATGTCTGAATCTGACATATTAAAATTGATATTTGCCAGAGAAATTATCTCTAGATTGGGCTGCGAATAACTGCCATATCGTAAATCGAGAAGGGAGATGTAATTTAGTCTAAATTGAAATCTTTTATTAATATTCATCTTAAAGGCTACATTAGCGTCTCAACAAATCTTACTCTGTCTAAACGCTATTACTTTGGTAGTTCGTTTCGGAGACGCTTTTGCTGAAAATTAAGTGTATTATCCAACGAAAATGTAGTCTGTACAATTAATTTATGATTGGATTAATAAGGAAAAGTGCCAATACACTACTTGACAAATTAAGCTATCTGGCTGACTTATTTATTGTACAATCAACATGGTAATGTTATATGTAATAAAATATAAACGATTCAAAAGTTTGCAGGATTAACCACCACAGCATAAAACAAATATACGGGGTGTCCCACGAAGGGGTTTAAACGTTTGATTTTATATTACGTGCCCATTCATGCACCGAACTTTTTTAAACTTTACACAGTTTACAAAGAAGGTTCTAAAAATATTCTGGAAAAATTTCAACTCCCTAACCTTAGTAGAAACAAAATGGTGGCATATTGACAAATTTAACAATGTGCTTTCTATAAAAACTACTTTAATGATTTATTATTAGTTATTTATTTATTATTATTATTTATTAGATATTTGATTTATTTTTAGTTTTCCATCAGGCTATGTTCTAGTTTTTATTTATTTAAAAGTCTGATTGCCCTGGAAAGTAACAATAAAAATATAAAAAAAACCAAAAATACCTTTTTTAATGTTTTTAAAATATAGTTTTTCAATATGCCGCCATTTTGTTTCTACTAAGGTAAGGGAATTTAAATTTTTCCAGGATATTTTTGGAACCTACTTTGTAAAGTGTGTAAAGTTTCAAAAAGTTCGGTGCATGGATGGGCGCGTAATATAAAATCAAACGTTTAAACCCCTTCGTGGGACACCCTATATTTAGAATACAAACATTTTAACCATTTAATTTAAGATAATGCTCGATTGTACAATCTTATAAACATTTGGGATTTTGGAAATCAATTTAAGAATTGAATGGTATTTGTAGTATTTAAGCAATACAAAAATATGAAAATGTTCTACGCAAATGTGGTAATGATGTGGCTTTCCTAAAACTTTACAATTTTACCATATTGGTATATTACCAATATTGTTATATTGGTACATTTTGTCGTAATAATAATAATAATAATAATAATGCCTCGTATGGTGGATTTGAAATATTCAATGCTACTTAGATGTCATATGCCACAAATTGTTAAATCGACTTTTACGTAACCAAACAACTTTTAAAACACAACGCATAATAATACTAATCAAAATTAATAAAGATCTATTAAATGCTATATGACGCCTGTCCAGAACTGTCCAGAACTGCAAATGGTTTTTGCTATGTTTTCGTACCTAAATAATTATTTTTTGCAAATATTATTAATGTTTCGTATTCTCCTTAGTTTACTTTACATTTCACCCTTTACATGTATTTTCGTAACTTTACTCCTTGACCCCCAAAAACTTAATTTTAATGTGAAAATTTGATTGGTTTTTACCGGTTTTACCAGCCCCATGTTATCCTTATGGAGAATAGCTATGTAATTTTAATACTTTGGTATGCTCATCTGATTAGTTTAGAAACGTTCTAAAGACTTTAAATTTTTGTAGTATTGCAGTATGGGATCATCCGTTAATGGTGGAATTTGCAAAAATGCCTTTTAAAAATTTTAACCCCCAAAAAAATCCAAAATGGTAGACGTATAAAAACGAAAAAACACGGTTTTTAATACCGACTATAACTAAAAAACGGTAATAGCTAGCAAAAATTTGAAAGAATCTTCATGAACAGGAATTAAATTTCCTACAAGACACTATTACGCGTTTTTAGAAAATCGCACTCCTTCACCTAAAAAAAACGCCCTACTTTCAAATTTTGGTAAATTTTCTTCAAATTTTTAACGGTTTTTGATAATTTTTCGTACATAAAAAATTTTTTCTTCAAATATTATTAATGTTTCGTACTCTCCTTAGTTTACTTTACATTTCACCCTTCACATGTTTTTTCGTAACTTTACTCCTTGACCCCCAAAACGCGTAGGTCAGTAACGCTGTATAGTCATTTGGTTCTCGCTCTAATTTTTGCTAATGGATTCGGCTACCCATGATTAAGTTTCACTGTCACTTCTTCCTATTTATTGGACTTGTTATTTTGGCGATTTTGCTGCAATTTTCTGTAAGCATGGAATTCTCTTGCGTTGCTGGCTGGGTCGTTCCACCAGGGAGATCCCAGATTTACCGAGAGCAACAACGCTCAATGCATGGCAAATGCAACCTGTGCCCTCGCATGGCAAGCATTCTGCGGCGGATTCAGTACCAACGCTATTGACGCTATACTCATGGCGGGCGATAGCTTGTATACACTATCTCGCCGTGAGCATAGCATCACTAACCGGTATCTGTTCCCTGAGGACCTCGCCAGGCACTTCGTGGTTGCACACCATCGTGTTACCATCGAAGAAATTTCTTGTGTTTGGGACGGGTTGTATCCGTTACGAAACGATGGCCTAGATGAGGTGACCTCTTCCTTGTCTTCGGTTTTGGAAGCAGCTATGCCCGGTGACTCCGTTGATAGCGGTTTTTTGTTTACGGGACAGTTGGTGACAGTCGCTTTTTGGCGTTTCCAAGGGCGGCTGTACCTCTTTGATTCCCACGCGGTAAACGAAAACCGTCGTCGAGACATTGATGAGGCGAGAAATAAGGCTAGGGTGTTCGTCTGTAATAGTTTTCGTTCTCTAGCTTCCCTCATTTTGGTGAATTCTGCGTTCGTCGGTGGGCAGTACTCCGTCACAAAAATAAAGTTTTCCGTCAACGAAACTCAAACTGTCCACACGGTCGACTGTTCGGACAATGACTTAACTCAGTTATCAGAATCTGTCTCTGAGACAGTTGTTCAGAAAACCAAATGTCCTGGTAGACCAAAAACAATAAAGCGTGGTCGTCCAAAGCTTTTAGACACGACCCGAGAAGAGCAAGTGGATGCGGCGAAGAAGAAGTATAGGGAGACGCACGCTGACAAACTCCGGGATGACAGTCAACGTTACACTCAAACCCACCCTGAGGTGCACCGAAAGGCTGTTCAGCAATACGACCTGCGTAATCCCGGTGCTTCTGCTGAGAGAGTTCAGATTTTTCGCCTGAAAAATCCGAAAATGTCTGAACTTCGCTATATGCCCGCATCACTTGCTCGGTCCGTAGTCAAAAATGGCCCCATGTCTGTTTGGAATGGGGAGCCACTCAATGAAATACAACCATACAAATTAAAAAAAGTCAGTCTCTGGGTTGACGACGTTTACAGATGTCGTCATTGCCAAGCACGGCTCTTCGAGGAGGAGAAGAATAGAAAGCAATGGTGCTGCGGGGAAGGAGCGTTCAATGTTCTCGACATTCCTCCGTTGCAAGAACGCTTTTATTCCGACCGTCTCTTCCTGGAAAGAGCCCGTGCGTACAACGACCTGTTTGCTTTCTGCGCGCTCGAAGTGTCAGGCGGGTATCGTCATCCCAGTGGTCTTTCTTTTTTCAAGATCGAGGGAAGAATGTACCACCAGGTCTACAATCTGGACGCCCCAGGACAAAAGTTCACCACTCGTTCTGGGAACGTTCAGTTTGTGAATCGGTCCCGCCTGTATATTGACGATGGCGAAGAGCGCCGTAACATTGCGATGGGTAGATCGCTTGATGCCGAGATCATCGACGGTATTGCTGATTTCCTGTCTAGGGAAAATCCTTACATTGAGCATTACCGTCGATTGAGCAACGAGCCTTCCGTAACAGCTCACTTGGCTTTTTTCACGAATATTATTATTGCTTTGTATTCTCCTTGGTTTATTTTAAATTCTACTCCTTTAATGTTTTTTCTTATCTTTACTCCTTAACCCCCAAAACTTATTTTTAATGTCAAAATTTGAAGGTTTTTTACCACTTTTACGAGCCCCATGTTATTCTTATGGAGAATAAGATTGAAATATAATGACTTTGGTATGGTCATATGAATCGTTTAGAAACGTACTAGAGACTTGGAATTGGGTACTATTGTAGTAAGGGGTCATAAGTTTATGGTGAATTTTGCAAAAGTCCCATTTTCAAATTTTAACCACCCTAAAAATCCAAACTGGCGGACCTCTAAAAACGACAACACACATTTTTTTTTTTTAATCGCCTATAGCTCGAAAGCGGTAAGAGATAGAAAAGATTTGAAAGTATATCCAGGAACGGGAATTAAATTTTATACATAACCCTCTTAGGCGTTTTCCGAAAATCGCACTCCTTAACCTTTAAAAAACGCCCTACTTTCAAAATTTGGTAAATTTTTTAAATTTTTACCGGTTTTCGCCATTTTTCATACTTAAATGATTTGTTTTTGCAAAAATTAATATTGCTTTGTATTCTCCTTACTTAACTTTAAATTTTACACGTTACGTGTTTTTTCGTAACTTTACTCCTTGACCCCCAAAACTTAGGTTTAATGTCAAAATTTGGGCCCCCCCCCAATATTATTCCTACAGGTGCATCGGTCTAAATCAATTTTACCTACTTCTAGATTAGCTAAAGATCTGAAATTTTGCTCAATCGTAGGTCTTGCGCCATGGCCCATTTGTATTTACCCCCAACCAAAAAAGGGGGCCTAGGGGCCTCGTATTTTCACCCCCCCCCCCAATTTTAAATCCTCCCCCCCTAATGTTATTCTTACAGGTGCATCGGTCTAAATCAATTTTACCCACTTCTAGATTAGCTAAAGATCTGAAATTTGGCTCAATTGCAGGTCTTGTGCCATGGCTCATTTCTATTTACCCCCAACCAAAAAAGGGGGCCTGGGGGCGGAGCCCCCAGCGAGCCAAAGGCGAGTCCCTCTTTATATTCGTCTATTATACTCATATACTGTTGTATGACTACTATTTATCTATACAGTATTTTATGGTTGATATTCTTGATTTCATTTCTGTAGTGAAGTTAAAGCTACAAAGAGCATTTTACAAGTCATTAGCTACACCACCTGGTGTTGTCGTTATACGTTCCAATTTGACTAAATCCAATTTCACGTGGAAGTTCTTTTACTCATTCTGTTTCAGTTAATATAAACTTTTTTACTGTTTTACAAACCGTGTGTTTTAAATGCATTTAAATTAGGAATGTATCCTCATTTTAGATTTTGAATCCTATAAGAACTATAGTAAGCAAACTGAATAAAGTACTAACACGTATTTAATTTTTTTCTCGGTAACCTATAAAGAAATTTGAGCAACTAAAATTGTTTATCTTGTTTAAGTTCTATATATCGTTATATCCATTTATTTGTTAACCTATTGTATATAACAACCTCTGTATGTGCTTATGATTAAAATCCGAGAGAAACAATAAACGTAATTACTATAAAATATTTAATTTTTCTCGTATTTTATAAACATAGATGTTGTATTAGCTACTCAAATAATACTGCTGTTGTAAACTTTGTAACTGAATATAAACGTAGTATTATTTTAATAAAATACAATCGTTGGCTGAAGTTTGTTGAATATAATTTTAATCACTGGCTCATGATCAACATGTCTGACAAAATACATAACGTAAGAACTCAGGAATGGGGATTGAGGTTCCACTCAAGCTCTAGATGTACAATAACAATTCACACACCTCATAGTTATACCGCACCCTTTTGCCGTGATTGGGCATCATTCATCGTTTCGCTGTTGCTTTATTATTGTACGTATTTTTCTAAGGTTCTTGATCATTTTCTTATACATTTACGACAAACCCTCATCTAATTTCCTATTCGCCCTCTCAAGTTCAACAATCATATACGTAATGTCTACAAAATGGTATCATTTTTTAATTATTGTTTCTATCTACGCAAGAGAAATTCAATTAAAGTGTTTCGGGAGGGATCGGTTCATACCTGGTCTTACTATCAAACGTTGACCTGTTGTTAGAAATCATCAATTGATAATAGCAATATCCCAGTAACAAATGGCATGCCTGGGTCTGGTAATGATCTCGCTAGGAATCGAACTACCGACTTTTAGACTTGAAGGCGAGCACTGTTGCCGCTCAGATACCTAGACAATTGTCATTGCATCAAGCTTCTTTAATTTTTTAAATCTGGGGTTCAAGAGAGTAAGGCACATTTTCATTGTATTTTTTTGTAAGGAACAATTCTCTGTTTGAGCAGAACTATAATGAAAATTGGTATTACGACTAATAGTTGTACTTTTTGTAAGACCACATGGCTTGATGTTTTGACATAAAACGTTTTATTGCGAAATTAAGAGAGCCTTGTCACATAAATTTATTCTTAAAATGGTTTACAAAACATGCATATAGTAATCCTTTGTTGCTTTGTTGCTAGTTTCGGATCTGTGAAACCATCTTCAGGCCTCAAGGTGACAAGGTGATCACTTCACTGGAAAGTCGTCAGCAGAGTTCAATAAAATAAAATATATACACGAGACACGAACGAGACACGAAAACATAGAATATTTATACCGTATACGGTTACAACAACACGAAACACACTAAGGGACATTGACAAAAACGAACGTGACCGGGCTAAATTTCCGCAGTAACCACTTATGTGTTGACAAAGATAACTAAGACTAATAAGATTTAAATGCTCTTGAATACTTCAATAATGAACAACAGAAATTCACCATGGAAACAATATGTTGAATGACCGACTCACATTCCTCCGTGAAACAAAAGCGGAAGTAAGTAAGGATCTCTGGCACTTACTGGAATTAGATTGTGAGAAGGGGAATTGGATTATACCTATTGTGGCACATAATCAAACTTTTCAAAGTAGAAGTAAATGTCTTCATTGTGAAGTCAAGAGTATAATGGAAAGGGTTGTTTTGCTTGAAATAAAACCAAACAATAAGCTATACATGTCATATAACCGTCAATGTAATAAAAATAAACACACTTTTCGTCATACTGCAGCAAAAACAGCCGTTTTAAAACATCCGTTGTGGATCTAAAGTATGTGTAGCATTTTTACTCTCTAGGGAGTAATACTTGACCTCGAGTCAAAAAGAGTCACTTTAGACCCTAGTGATGAAATATACTATTTTATACCTACCAGTAACAATCGTTTGGATTAGACCCACGTTTTAAAAATCTACATTCTAAGGAGACGAGGTTGAGAAGATTCTGTGTTTTCTTACATATGACAGATAACTAACAATATATGGCAACAATATATCAAGGAGTACAAATTCTTCACGATTCATAGGCTATGTTTTTTATGTAGTATTTGTACGCACATGGAACGAAATAGGTGTTAACTAGTTTTTTTTACTAGCATGGTGGAGGTGTGGATGGTTATAAGGCGGGTAGCAGAATGAGAGAGAGAGAGAGAGAGAGAGAGAGGGGGAGAGAGAGAGAGAGACGACCCGACACATGGTCAGCCAAGGGAAGTGGCGGGATCGAGTGCCACCAATAGTATTTGTTAGTCAGAACTACGTAATAACGTAGGATGTACAATTCAAATGTTTCTTGAAATGAGTATAACATCACATTGAACATAGAGTTATAAAACATAAATAATTAATACGTATATATATATATATATATATATATATATATATATATATATATATATATATATATATATATATATATATATAAGAATGCATATAACGATGTATATAACACAATCTTCTTAACATATTGAATTACAATCATAATGTAATCTTGAAAATAATTTGAATTTTTAAATGAATGCTTAAAGTTTGGAGTTAGCAAACAACATGGCATATAATTGGTAAAATACAAATAAATATAAATAGTTTAAAATATTACGACGACTTTAGACAAATTTTATCCATCCATATAATTTAGTGTATAGTATCCATATACTATAAACTAAGCATAATCAAAATAAAAATGTCTTGTAAATGACGTAGGTAATGATATGAAACATCATAGACTTAAAAGTGCATGCCCATATAAAAATTGATCATCTACATGGTAAAAATTATGGACTATGGTTAAAAGGTTAAAGGTGTTCTTTAGTGTAACTTACGCCTTTATTAGGCATATATATAGTAAATCTCCTTGACCAGGCAACAAAAAAAGCATCAATCAGGATAAAGCTGCCACGCTTGAAGTCGAAACAGGTCATCAATCCTTCGAAAGCTGTGTTGGTGGACCAACAGTCTTTGACTATAAATTGTTAGTAAAGAAAACTAAAGCACAATTACGCACACCAATTGTCCACCTAACCTTGTTTTACTCTCCACGTTGCTTATTTTGAAACTATTAAACTGAGTATTTCATGGAACAGTTTTCCAGCATTTATTAAAATTGAGTGTTATTTAAATTAGATCTTAACTAAATAGTATAAAATGTTTAATTAAATAATTAATTAAGAAGCCACTTCAGTTAAACTTCCATTTACCTTATAAAACATTCTAGTGTTCAAGCCTAAGTATAGTACTTACATATAACACATAAACATTTAGATTTTTACAACCAAGACGTCTTAAGGGCTTTTGAACAGTTTAGCTTACGCTAACCACAAATAAATAAATACAAAACCTCAGCGAAAATTATATGGTTTAGTAAGAAATTAAAGGAGAGATGTATAAAAAAAAAGAGTTAATTGAAACCACAATGAGTCTACGTTGTCCTAGAACTACAATAGAGTAACAGTCTTGAGGCGATATGAATGGTCTTTTGTCATCAGGCATAGCTATTGAAATATGAATTGCTTGCCTTCTACCTTTGACCATTGTTAAGGATTATTGTTTTGAAAATTATACAGCTTAATGTTAAGATTATTGTTTCATAATTGTCATTGTAATTTAATAATACTAATACATTATTTATACAGAAATTTAGTCCATGTTACATATAATATAGTATTTGTTTTTGAATACCAAATTTATCATACAATTATCGAAAAATTTTCACAAATTAAGTTAAACGGTTTCAACAAAAATATATTCCTTCTCCTCCTAGCTTTTCAACAACCCTTATGATGGGAGAAACTATAATGTCTTATCGGTAGAATTTATTACAACTTCAAATAGCAACAACTTTTGAGCACTTTTTTCTTGTTTTAAGTTCAAAGGACCACATCACATTTAATTAGAACAAAAATCGTTCAAGCCATATTTGTTGAAATCCAACTTTTATGGAAAAATCATAATTACAAACAAAATCAAAATAATAGACACATCCAGAAAACAACATTGATTAATACTCACATACAAAATTTCATCAAAATCGGACCAAATGTGTTGCCTGTAGCACCCCCCCCCCAAAAAAAAGAAATTACAAGAAACAAGAACACACATAGGCCCTACACAAAAACATCTTTAAAAAAAATCACTTTTTTGAGTTCAGGAAAACCCAAATCGGATATTTAACCCAAAACTGAAACTCGAAAGTTGTAAACAAAGACAATACTTTCTTCATATACTATTCTAGGAGGGATAATGTTGAAATGTAGACAAGAATTTGTGTTTTGCCCTTTGATTGTGTGATAAGAAATAGGTTTTTATAGTTTTTAAAACGTGAATTGTAAGTTATAATTTCAATGACATCAATTATTCTGTTCTTAATAACTTTGTCGTATGTAATTTCCTATTTCACTCAATATACTTTGGTGTATTCTCAACACTTGTGCACATAAAATATAAACTCGAGTAGAGGCGTACAGCTCTCTTATATAGGTTAGTCAGGCTCTGGAATTATTCTACCCTTAGCTAGCATGTGCTCTGGACCATGTGATAAGGAAGCATATAAACTGTACTTTTATGCCAACGCTTTTTCCTGCAGGCTACACTACTTGACTACTGTATCATAAGAGATTGTTTAACATATTTAAAGTTAAATACTTTCTCAAATATTTTTTAAAATAAAATCATGTTGCAATCCTAGGCAAGCGTAATCAGGTTAACTGAAATTTTTTAAACTTTATAACTATGCAAATAACCAGCTTATCATGTAATAAAACGACTTTTAAATTAACAGTATTGTAGGTGAGCAATCATGGTACTATTAACACATGTATTATGGGAATAATTTACAGCTAAATCTCCCAAGTTCTATCCTCAATTGTGTTGTTAAAATGCATTGTAATTGGTAACGCTTTGGCTATCCGTTGAGCACTAGCTAGAAACACAACATAAAACGTATAAGAAAAACCAATAGCACTATATAAATGACCTGTTTGCCTCATACCATGTTACAATATTTACACATTCCACATGTTAATAACCGTTCTGTAGAATGATATTTCCAAGATCGTGGAACTACAGTGTCATGAGAGAAACCTCAAAGAGTCATTGTAATATTCAAACTCAGCAATAGTATTGTGCGTCATGATCTGAATAAAAGAACTCCCTTTGTCCTACTGTCGTTCATTGTTCTTTTATTAAGATTCTCCTTTGCTCCTTACAAGTTCCCTTAACCACAAAAATCTTTGTTGTGCTACATATAAATAAGCAAGATTATCATATTGGAGGTGTAATACTTGTGTAACAATAGTGTCTAATACTTACAACCTCAAGAGTTGTTTTTGGTGAAATAAGTTTTTTTCACAAGTAGGATTATAATCTTCATGGCTTTATCCGTTTTGTCTGTTTTATTACACATCCCTTCTTAACTTTGGCACTCTGTACGCTTTGTATATCATAAGAAAACAAAACGTACGAAAATGATGTTAGACATAGTAATAGGTCATACAGTTAACATTCAATGTTGGGTATATACCTAAACAGCTTATGCAAACTTAAGTGAATTTGTGTAGCCAATCTTTTTATGTAAAACTAATTGTCAAGTGAAACAAGTAACTTAGCAAAGCAGTATCAAAAAACAAAATCATAAAATCTTACTGGGTTGCCCCTTTGGTTTTAATACCAAACATAATAATTAATACAAATCTAAGAAATAAGGAATAAAATTACGACCAATATTAGACTATATATTCCCTTCCTAATTGATTTTTTGTATAGTACTTTACTAACATATTTTTATTCAAACATCTTAAATAAAATTGAAAAATAAAAGAAAAACTTTTAAGATGGAACTTAACTTAACTAGTTGGTATACGTATTTTTTTACTGATATAGTTAAAACCCAATTGTATACATTTGGTGTTAAGTAAGTGCAATATTTTTTTAATATAGCTCGTACATTCTTGTGTGCTCTAAGATAATGAATTTTCAAGTATGATGCACTTTTATGTGCGACTTATTTATTTTCGATTTTTTTTATTTTATTACTTTATTAAATATTATTTAGATATTAGTTTTTTGTGTTCGATTATGTGCAATTTATTACAAGCAAACATGTTGTTTCTGTGTATTGTAGTGTTTGACATTTGGTTCATATTTTCATGGCTATTTTAGTCACAAAAATATTCCCTAAACTAGACACATCTGATAAAAGGCATTACTTTTTGCATAAACATTTGTTCTATATCTTTTTTGGGTTCTTAATCATCGCTTTATACAAAAAATACAGTATATTTCGCGTGAAAACCCTTTTTAATATCCAACAGTCTTAACGCAATTATTGCAAAAATTTACGTATTATATGTAACATGTATATTATTTCTTCTGATAAATGTAATAATTATCTCCTCTATAATCTTATAAAAGGTTTTAACCAACTATGTTATCAATCAAAGAAAATTTTACTTCAGCATTTCAACCATGTGCAAAGCTTGGTAAATAAATAAAAATGTACGACGATGAACTCAATAAATATGGTTAAAATAAGAGGAATAACCATAAAAAGAGAAATATAACCTGCAATTAGTTTATAAGTATACGGGTTCACAAGGTCTTCATACAACAACTAGAAACTCTTTTAACATTTATTACCGCTATAAAGTAAAATTAATGGGGTACAACTGTGGAGTCTAACCAATTTAAGTCTAAGTACAAGACCTAATAAACTGGCTCACAATTTACGACGGGTACTTTTGTATTCCACGAATGGCAGGATCAACACAATGCATTTCATTGCTCATTTTGCACATATCTAGTTCAAACAGAATAGCTTTTGAAGCGTATCGTCATTAGGTTAACTATTGATTCAAAAACTCCAAAGGAAAAAAATCCAAATGACAATAGCTCTTATAGATATATGTGAAAACTATTACTAGCTTGCATTTAACAGGGGATTAGAGATATTACAAACCAATGATAATGAAAACCAGGATGCTGATCAAATTTATGCTCATTGACTTTTTTTCATACACGTAACCTAAGGAGAACTGCACGTACCCTAATGTCAGTATTTTTTTATATAGCTTGATCAACTACTACTGTACCAATTTTCATTTGGCATTTATTTTTTTGGTGGTATGATTTTGGTTTGGAAGGTATGCAGGGATCAACCAACGTGTTTTTATAGAAAAGATTATTGTTTTATATGATCCCTATTATTTCTGTTTTTGTAAAATTTTCGGTAATCGTACTAAGAGTCTATGAAATCTTAAGCGTCTGTACAGGCTTAAACATTACATTATACACATTAAATTATATTAAATGATAACACGTTCACATTATGCTATGAACTATTTATAATATAGTAACCTAATCTCATTACGTAAACTACAAGAAAGTAATGGATAATAGTCAGAATAGTAAACTGCATGGAACTGAGACATATAAGCCATGCCACAAAATTCGTATTTTGTATGCATGTACTCCGATAGCCAGACAGCCACTGCATTTCAATTTACTCGTATTACAGTTGATGGTTGGCTCGACAGACCTAACTTTTTCAAGTTTTAAACTTCAAATATTACTTCTGTTTAAGAACGTCGATATCATTATATGCAAAACAACAATTATATTTTTTTACAGTTTATTTGAGGTAGATTGAGACATATTTTAATTCTGTTCAAAAAATTACCCTAATAGCTTTCACAAAACCTCTTTAAACTAGAGTCTACTACGTCTTAAAAATCAACACTGAATCGCCATTTGCAAACAATTAGTGTTAAAACATGGATTAATGTGTCTAGTATATGTCAGAGTGAAATTTTGTGAATTGCAATGTCTTACCTGGCCTGATAAGAAAATAAACACTGAAAGGTAAGGAGAATGGTTACCAGAACATTAAAATTGAGACATACAGTCTATGTTTTGGTAAAAGTTAAAGCTGGTCAAAAAGAACGATTATCAATTATTGTAACTACCACGGATGCTAGGTACATCTTCCAAACCGAAAAGCCTACCTGTAACTTTGCTACCTGTAACGTTTCTTGCCGATCTTTGAATCTTTGATCTCTATTTGTATGTTTCTGTTGTCTACTATGTTTCTTCGAGTAAGTGTGATGTTTATAAAATACCCCCGCCGCAGAAAACCTGCAAACTCAGTGAGTTTCAATTTGTCCGATTGCATTTTTGCGGCCAAACAGAAATCTTGTTTAGTCTGCAGGTTTGCTGCTGCGGGGCTGTTTTATAATTACAAAGTAAGGTCATTGACTATGAAGGTCTACATAACGTGTTGCATGTAATTGCAATCACGGGATTTTAAAAATAACGATTCCAAGCCTTGAATATGTGTTAAAACTATTACTAACTAATTAGCAAACAGATATTTATATGAAGGCAAAGAAAGTATATCCTAAGCATGTACCGGTTTGAGTATGATATTGTGTTGCTGCAAGCCGACAGTGATGTGCATGGCCGTGAGTACAATATTTCATCTTGAAGTGTATAGTGTTTATAAGAATCCGAAATTGGTATATATAATATCATATGGAATATAAATTATAATTAACATTATGTTTTTTGTTTTTATCTTTCTAATCAATTACAATTATCTCGTTTCTGTACAAAAATGATAACAAAAACTGTGTTTTTTTAATGGGTAATAAGAGCTACCAATTAAAGGCATGAAAACAGTCTGACAATTAATAGGCTACAAATTTGACAGTGATAATTTGAGAATATTTAGCCTAAGTTTAAAATTTTAATACAAAATATAGAGTCTAGTATATCTCATACGTATTTTGTTTTTATTTTAATCAAGTAGTCTTTTGTTGTAATTAAAAATCAATATTGATACCACCTACCTTTTTACGTCATTAGAGCAATTATAATCTACATTATTTATGATATGAGTAAAGGAAAGCCTACCTTATAATTAATTACATAAATATTTTTAGGCATCACTCACCTTATTGAAATCAGGAGAACACAGTCCTTCTCACCACAGTTTAGTGTACACACATAATAAAAAAATAAAAATAAAATCACAGACTAAATTTCTCTAACTCCGGATAATGGAGTTACCTAACTCTGTATTATTGACCTCAACTAAATCCATGTCGTTTGGAAATATTAGAATAGTAAAAAAAATATTACAAATTATATAATATTTTAAGCAAACCTGTTCTTAACAACAACTTAATAATTTAATTTTACAGTTGGAACCAGTACGTTGTTCCTTTTACAAACTACAGGTATTCCAATAGAAGATAGGAGAAAGAAATTTCAATTTTGTTTCTATAAATAGACTTTAGTCATTTATAGAAACAAAATTAAAATATCGTTTAATCTTAGACATTACAATATCGTTGTGGTTTCAGATTGATTAAATTGGATCAAACAGTCTGAAAAGCAATCTATTTCAACCAGATAAAAATGACAAACTTTACTGAGATTTGATTTAGACGACTAATTTTAGTACTTCATACATATACTTTGTATTCATGAAACATATTATAACATAACTCTTTTGCACCAGTCAAAGGTTAAAATATGTTACATAGGCGGCTGAAAAGGCAAAATTTACAGTATATAATGGTTTAACAACATTCCCACAAACAGTTTAATAATTTAAATGACTAAATAGATAATTAAATAAATTACCTATTCAACAGGAATTACATATTTCATTGAGATGTAAATGTTATTAAAATTTGTTTATATGCAGATTTCAAGTTTTCTTAACGTTGTCTTTAAGTAAAATGCCAGTTTCTATTAACTTATTCAACTCTTTAATAAAAGGTAAAACTACACTGTAAAATTAAAACATAAACAATTATCTTACTAATATTATAAATGTAAAGGTTTGTGTGTTTGAAGTTCAATCACGCATAAACCACTGGACGGATTGGGCTGAAATTTGGTATGATGATAGCTTACATTCCCGATTAACATAATATAGGCATATTCTTATCACAAAAATCCTTTCGGGCTCCGCCCCAGTGGCTGTGTAATTCCCTGTGTTCTCTGTGTTTTAATATAACGATTTAATATTTAATATATCGATTCATTCGTTTGCATTTAAATTTATACGGCTACTTTATCTATCTGACTGTAATTGTGTTCTGCTTTTGTAAGCGATCTTGATACGAATACATGGGCTTCTCAGATCTATCGTGATACATGTTATAAGCAAGTTCCTAACCCTGTGGGACTTAACTAGGATTAGTGTTTCATTTTTACCATAATGTGCTACACTTTGGTAACTTATTATTTCTGCTTTTACTTACAGTATTGCCTCTTCACATTTTTTAAACCAAGTAAATATTTTCCGCCATACTTAACTGTTTTTATAGACTTTTCATTCATATCGTGTAAGTGAAACAGAAATTATCTTTCACATTAACAAAATATAAAACTTGATTGAACAATTAAGTTTGTATTTGTATTGGGTTTAAACTTTATAAAGCACTCCAAGGCTAGGCAATTACCAAGATTTAACTCTACATAACATTTATTTTTCGACGTTTCTGAAGTTATATGATGGATTATCAAAAAAGGCGAATTCTCACTGAAACCGTGGTATACATTTCAGCCCTCGGCGAAAATTGGTTAAAATTAACTTTCAGCGTTACAAGAGCTATTGATTTAAACCGTCCACACTGCGTATATGTATGTGAAACATTCCACCTTTGCCTTTTCCTTTATACCCTAAACTGAATTCCAAGTTTATACAAGGTGCCGATGTACATGGATTATTACGGCCTCGATATTCAGAGTGTCCATTTGTGTCCTGTTATCTAGTCAAATGAAGGAAACCATAATTTGAAATGCCCTAATACGTAACATAGTTACCTATTATATTTTTTAATTAGAAATTCTTCATTTGTGGGCAATCATCAGTTGGCTTAAAAACTAATGGCTCCTTCCGATAAATAATAAGTAAGTAGGTTTTTATGAGATATTTCAGTTAAGATGTTTTGTTGAATTGATAGAAAAACCATAATGAGGAGTGGGAAACGTGGTATTGAGTGTTTGCCAGCAGTAGGCTTTCAATTTAATCATACCTACACTTATAAGGCAAAATGATTGCTATCCAACATATTTATATATTTGTGTACATTCTCATAAAAACTGTGTTAAATAATTTTAAGGTGAAAGTTGTTAAACTTCGTAAACAAATTGAGAATATTATTATTACAAAATGAAGACTCATAAACATAAATGGAACTCATTGAGCTTATACCAGATTAATGTTTGGCTGACAATCACACCACTGTACGTTGTTTAACATACAGGTACCCAGTGAGATGGATTGCAATCATATGTCCTTGTCTCATTGGCAAGACTATTTGATAACGAACACAGCTTTTTATAGTTTCTTTGATAAGTCCATGTTCTAGAACCAGCTAAAATATCTCTATTGCCGTACAAATACTTATTTTAAATGCCTCTCATTTGACTTTTACCGTATAAATAATTACTTAATGATATTTTAGAACCTTTATATACAGGCATCTAAGATAGATATTTTTGTTTTAGCTTTTTAACGAAAGAAATCATCAAATTAACTATTTGGAGCTTGAAAGTTCATTCACTTATCAGTTAAAGTACCAATAGTCAATCTATACTAATATATAAATACCCCCGTCGCAGCAAACCTGCATACTAAGCGAATTTCCATTCACCCGGCTTGATTTCTACTAAAATATTCCCTATAAATTTTCAGATTTATTGCCTATTTAAATAACATTAATTTTAGTGAGTAGTTAGGTTTGCTGCTACGGGAAAGATGTTGAGGTGTGTTTTTTCAATTGAAATATTGGTAGCTTAGTATGAAATAAGCCAAATTGCCAAATTTGATTGAAATATATCCATAAACAAGCAAACTAGAACAGTTTATTTATTCTCCATAAGAATAACATGGAAATTTAAATTTACAATTTCTTTAATTTTCTCTGTAGTCAATGAACATTCAAAAAAACTTCAATATACTAAATTATTTGTTTTTTTAAGCTCTTCAAAATGGTCTAGAGAGAAATTTAGAAATTTAAAGTTTTTAGGGTCAAAAATGAGAAAACCCCATTTTTACCCCATAAAACCCCCCATAAACCCCTGATCCCATGGTCTGATTATGCTGGTTCACGAACTCGTTCGAATAAATGTAGGTTTACACGTTTGTACCAAATTTCATCAAAATCGGATCAATTTTGCTCGAGTTATCGCGCTAACTGACACACATATAAATATATGTATATATATATATATATATATATATACATATGAATTTGAACGGATGGTGTTTTTGGCCTCTGGGGACCTCAAAACGAAAAAGTAAATCGGTCCCGGGTCTAGGTCTTACCATGAGACCTACGGTAATAGCTTATTCCCTATATGGGAAATTCGCTAAAATGAGATTGTGTGTGTGTGTGTGTGTGTGTGTGTGCGGGTGTGTGTGTGTGTCTGCTACCCAATAACGCAAGAACCACTGAACCGATTGAAATAAAATTTTGTATGAAGGTAGCTTATACACCTGGTTAACATATAGGCTTATACCTGTTATCACATTTCCCTTTTTTTTTACGCCCAATGGGCTTCCAAAGTGTCAATGTTTACATTTTGGAAGAAAGTAAATAATCAATAATATTAATTGAAGTGATCCGTAAATACCATAATTTGGCAGTTCAAACAGTAGAGGTTAAGAGGTACAGGTTCTCCTCCCAAGATTCTACAGTTTTATGATGATGAGAATAGTTTAGTTAAAATATTTATGAAAATATACTTATTTTCGTGGAAACAGAAGGATCATTACAATGTATAAATGTTTTGGAGCAATTTTGATATGGTAGCATTTTGTTTACAAATTTGAACTGATAACCAATGTTTGGATTCGAATTTTAATGGGTTTTAAAAACTAAGATATATGTACTGGTAAAGTTTAAAAAAATGTATCTGACTTAATTTTTACACTTTTATTAGTGTTTAAATTCAGTTTACAAACTAAATTTCAACTACACCTAATTTTATACTGTCCAGAGGTAGCAACTACTTATATTTTCTTCTATCATCTACATTTACAGAAACCTCCTTAGTACTTGTGTTTTTTCAAACACTGCTTTAATTTGACCATGGAAAATATCACAAAACTAAGCTGCACGCAATTCACTTATTAAGTAACAACTATTAAATAAGTTATTCAAGTATTTCGTCTTTTATGATTATGTTAGTGTGCGTGATCTATACTGTATATCAAACTGTAGTCAAAGTGGTCAAAGAAAAAAAACCCAACAACATATGATATATTTTTTTTTCTTATAATAAGAATATTACAATGAAGACTTTGAAATATTTATGAAACTACTTTATGAATTTATAAAAACTGTCGTTTAGTTTTGTTGTATCTATTTGTAACTATTTGGGAAAATAAAAACTATTCTATTCTATAACCAAATTTGTGTAAAGTTAAGTACTACAAAAAGCTCTTTTTGTATAACATGATTATGGATACATAAAATAAAGTAAACAAATTTAATGGTAAATATAAAGTATATGTTTATTCATAATAATTTATTGTAGAATGTTATTGATTGATTAGTTCGAGAGTTCTCTAACTAAGTGCTACGTAAGAGAAAATTCATGTCACCCTCGTTAATGGTTTTGCCGTCTTTATGCTGGGTTGTTATTGACAGTCACAAGCTTTCAAAGTAAATACGCTTTTAGGGTCCACGTTTACTTTTATTTTAACATTTTATTTCCATCAATAATACTGTGAAAATTCCTTTCAAGATTGCTTTAAAAAAGATAGGTAATGTTTAGTCCAAAAAACAATGGAGGAAATATTAATTGGCACAATGCTATTTTATGTTACTTTTGTCGAATACATAACTTACAGCCAATCAGTAATGTTTGATATATTTTGTAGTCCATCCAACATTTTACTGTTAAACAAGGAATACTTTAAACCTGAAACAAAACTATATAAATTGGTTTAAAAATATCAAGAAGGTTCAAAATCGTGTCAAAAAAAGTTTAATTGGTTTATAAAATCAACCCGAAAGTACTAATTGGAATTCCGATTTTAATGCAATACTGATACTAAAGTTGGATAGTAACCTAATGACTCATTTTGATGGAGTTTTTAACCGATTGGAGTTTGATATAAAAGAATAATCATTACTGAAAAATTAAAGTTTATCTGGGAACAGTTGAACTCAATAAAAAGAGATAAAGATATTCCTCTCGATGGTCCTTTGAAGTTTGACCCAGGATGATAATATTTTTGTGGGAAGAGACTTTACAATCTTGAGTAGACTAGTAATTGTTTAAATATCTCAGCTCCATTCAATTCTTCATAAATTATTATTTATTCATAAACAACAGTGATTATAAGGCTTAGGTTCATAAAACAAACTTTTAGTTGTATAGATAAGTGTAAGTTATTTTAGGGAAAATATTTAATGACCGGGAAAAAGTCAATTTATGATTATCCTTTGGACAAAGTTAATCCCCGAGTTGGTGATCCGGATTCCGGCTCGGACTTGAACAAACAGACTACCTCAACCACTCACTTACAAATTATAAAATAAATATTTTTTGTTCAACTTTTTAACTTTGTTATTATTGTTAAGGGGCTTCAACATTGTGCTAGTTGAATACATTGAGCATTATATTACAGTGGTTGCACACAACATTTTACATTACGACCATATCATGCAAAATGTACCAATTAACATGGTCACAATCAAGCACTTTTTAATTGGACTAACATCGTTAATACACGGTATTTAAGGTTCGCATGCAAATTTAACATAACTACACAGCTTTAGCAAAGCTTATACACCAATACTGTTCTTTCATAATAGTTGTTTAATATAGTTTTTATTTATGGTTGTTGTTATCTCATTCACCTGATGTTTATAAAATGATTTATTTATTACATATTCATTTTACGTTACAGGGTTTCGCAAATAAAATTTAAAATGTTTTGTAATAAAATAATAATCCGCAGAGAAGCTGAAATTTACTATCGGATGGAATTTACATCATATGGGATAAATTATATGAAATATAAATATCGATTATACATTTTTCAAGATAATCCTTTTTGCACAGTGCTATGGAAGTTTTGTGACGTTAGTTTCGTTCAATTTGGCTTAGTTTTGTTTATAATAATAACATATTTCATTCACTAATAAGTTTCGTTCCAGTAATTTATGAGGTTCAATGCTTTTGATAATTAATTGAGAATAAGACGAAATAAGTAACGACGCCAAGTTGAGACTTATTTCCAATAAATTACCAATAACACTAAAACTCATTGATAACGATGCATCAATGCATATCAGCTGGTTGGTAATGGAATAAATAATACAGGGAAACCAAAATGTGAATTTGTTGAACATCAGCAAAAATTATTATCTTTTTAGCCACTATCTGTGTGCAATATATGAATTAATCCTACTGTATTATCCCTGGTTTCTTGATTTAGCTGTAGTGGTCTATCGATTAATATAGATTATAATTGTGGCGACCAACTTACTAAATCCTTTTATCAAGGAACATTTTTAAAAGACAACGGCCGTTTTTATAACTGATAATCTTGAGATGAGCTGACTTTCATTTTAATATTCTATATCAATTTAGGAGTAAAATACATATTGCAAATACAACTGTTTGGATACCTCTATAAGCAAATATGTATAAAGATATGCTGCAATTGATCATATTGAACTCATATTACCCATTGCTTGCTAAAATAATAAGCTGTAAAAGTGTATTTTAATTGTTACAGTTTATATAAGAAACTAACAAACATATTGGAGCTAATCTCTAGTATTACCAAACTGTTTATTGTTTAATATGTTAACGTGCATGATGAAAGGATAAAACTTAAAAAAAAAAAACACTTAATGAAACATGTTAAAAAGGTCGTAAATATTCAACATAAAGGTGATTTCGTCAGATAGAATTACAAATGAACTAAATTAGTTTGATCAAAACGTATGGAATACATAATCAAGTTGACATCAAAGCAATGTTGACGCTTTTGTATTCAAATAATATGCGTGCTGAATGTTGATTTAATTTTCAATATATGTTATAAAATATGAGTAGCAAATTAGGATTATTCTTCAGTAAAACGCCCATAAAACTATCATTTATTAAGATACAAGAGTAACGTTAAAAAAGCACACACGTGTTGAACTCAAAATTTCAGACTTAAATACTAGGTTTCTTGAAGGAATTAAAAAGTGTAATTTATTATGATGATTATTTATTCATTCATAATACATCTTAAGTACACATAATATAATTGATATAGTTCTTAAGGTCTCATAGGTCATATTACTTGCCATGAAAATTAAATTCATGAATAAGAATGTTTCCCTTTTTTATGGAAACACATTACGAGTAATATGAGTTTTGACACATTTTTCTCTTCCAAAGCTTCCTACCAATAAAACGGTAGGACCGTATTTTGTAGAAACAACAGGTTCAACCCAATACTGCCTCTGGCAAACTAATTTCAGTGAGCGCGCCAGATCTTCCTGCGTTTATATGCTGCATAATGAATTGTTTCGTTTAGGTAAGGGATTTGTCGGTGTTTTACTGCGCTTTTATCTATCGAAAACATGTTAAATAAAGAATCCAAATCTAAACCTAAGTAAAGATATTTTTGATATATATATATATATATAAATACAAATTTGAACGAATGTGTTTTTGGCCTCTTGGGACATCAAAATGAAAAAGTAAATTGGTCATGGGCCTAGGTCTTACCATGAGACCTACGGTAATAGCTTCTTCCCCATATAGGGAAATTTGCTAATAAAGAATCCAAATCCAAACCTAAGTTAATATATTTTAATATATATGTTTACTAACGGATTAGAAACAAAACCAACTATTTGAAACCATAGCTCCACGATGAATATTCTATTTATTCTATATGAGTGTATTGATTGTTATTGGGATTTAATAAAATACTCCCCGCCGCAGAAAACTTGCAGACTAAGTGAATTTCCATTTACCTGTTAGGATTTCCATTTAAGTATTAAATTTGCATTTCTAGATTGTATTTCATATTTCCATAAATTAATTTTAATACAAGGTGGTATTAAATATTATCTTAATACTAGTAAGTACTTCACTGCTAGAGGGAAGTAATAAGGTGTATTTCTTTATTAACATATTGAGAGCCTAGTATGAAACAAAGAAATTCAATAAATTTGATTTAAATGTTTCCATGAACAAGCAAGCTACAACCGCCTATTTATTCTCAGTAAGGATAACATAGGAATTTTTACTTTACTGTTTTTGGAATTTCCTCCGTAACAACTAGAACAAATAGTACAGAGATGGAAAACCCAACTTTGTGTGATGCAAACTACGAAGAAAGTTAGTTTTATAAATTGTATTTGCATTCTACCCCAAAGGATCGTACATGAATGGAATACAAAGATGTGTATTTGATGCAGCTTAAGTATTAGTATCCTCTCCTGTCGTGTACTACAATATTACATATTTCCATCACAAGTATAAACAAATGCATTTTAATATTAGACAATATAATACATGTAACAAGTAGTATTTATTTATTTACGAGTATTTATTACTCGTAATAGTATCATAAAACATGAAGTACCTGATATGTGTTGGCAATATTTCATTATGATGATACAAAATAAGCATTTGAGATATCTCTTTGCTTATATATACACATTGAGTAATTTTTATTTTCATTAGTTAAGGAATGACTCCACAACCAACTCCTGGCACTCATTGGTCGTTATTCATGAATAACGCTATTTTATTGAAAAATTTGAATTTTTTTTGCCTTATTTTTTGCGTTTAGTATCAACACTTATTTGGTCTATATTATATGACTTGGACACGCTCTAATGAGTTTATTTAAGTTTTGGCACACAGGAAAGACACGAGTTTATTACGGCGATCATTCGCCTAACTAATAATTATTGCTCCGTATTGTAATTTTAGGTGCCGCAAAAAAAAACCGGTTACCTGTAACACCTCAATAGCCTAAACAAAAAATACAAAAGAAAATATTAAATTTCTTCTATATATAAAACAATAATTTCCTGCTTTACAGTTAAACTTGCTACAGGCTATATATTATCAAGATATTTTGCTCAGTTTATTTGCTAACACCTCTCAGTGCAAAGGTCACTAACAAAGCAGGGACTAATGTTTTTAGTAGTTTAACATATTGTTTAGATGTATGAAAATATAAAACGCATCACAACTTTGTTTGGCCTTTAAAAAATCATAAATATGAGTAATCTCTTCAACATTTTTTCATTGTATATTTTTTTTAGAACTTGTCTTAACCAGGAATATTCACAAACAAATAAAATTAATGTTTTTTGGCTTAACACCAATGACTTTTTATTTTGTTGCAGGCCTACCTGCACAATTTTTAGAATAATCCAATAAAATGCTTCTTATTTTATAATGATTAGCTTTTGTTTGTAAATTTTTTAACTAAACTTCACGTTGTTATGAAACAACAATTTTGTGATTAAACTTAAGTTCATGTTTTCGGGATTTTAAGAAAAAACTATTTTATATTTATTGATATTATTAATAAACAATGTATTCCTATTTATCTAACGTGTTTTCATTTATTTCATAATTCTCTGTTTTAACACTTGCAAACATTTTCAGGGATTCCATATTGAATTTCCACCCTGGTTCCTCCTTATAATATCTCTACATGATGGTACTAGTTTACAAAGGCATAAAGGCAGTTGTGGTACTTGGGGTGTTCGAATAGTTATCTCCCAATGGGGCCATTACACCGACAATAGCATTTATATTTTCACAATAACAAAGGAACAAAGGCCCAACTGTGACAAGATAAAATATGACGTCTCAATCCCCTAATGAGTACCTGTAATGTTTAGCTTAGAAGTATCTGGGGACCACGTTTCGTGCGGAAAAAATGTAATTTATCCAAATATTTTATAATATGTCTGAAAAATCCACTGTTAATGTATGAATAAGTTATGAATCATAAGCCATGCATACATTTAGTGGTTTTTAATTGTGTATGCATTAATGTATATATTTTAAAGATGTATAGTAATATTAATGTTACGCTCAATAATATTTACCATGCCGTAAGATTCTTTTGAACTTTTTCTTGAAGCAGAGATAAGATATTTTTAGATAGAGTATTATGGTGTCTCAAGATATGAAATCTGTTTAAAGAACTTCATTTCTCAATGGGAGGTGTAAGACATTCCAGTAGCATCATGCATTTTATTGCATTTATATCCCTAGCACCGAAATTGGAAAACGCCTCAGCTTTGGGGTAAAAATATGGATTAAAACCAAACCCATTCAATTGGAAAACCACAATTCGTAATCACAGGGGATTTCCGATTCTCATTCTCGTTTATTGTCAAATGGTATTGGTTTTCAAATATCTTGCGTTATTAAAAAAAAAACCTCATTACGTCAAGAATATCACATTTCATTGTTAGAATTTTTGTGATACAGTCATATTCCATGAAATATTTAAACATAATTTTAATATACAAAATTTCCTAACTACGTACTTGTTTATATGTATAGTAATTACTGGTCTAGTGGTAAGGTAAGGTACTTCTGTCTCCAGACCCCGGGTTCAAGTTCTGCCATCACCAGTGGGTTTAATCTATAATACCACAACCCTCTTGGCCTAGCCTGTTCAAGTCCTAGAGTTGTTAAGGTGGGAAAACAAATTCACAAATTGCTTGTAAGAGTTTTAGGCGAGTTAAGAGTTTTAGGTTATTATTTAAACTATGGTATTGCAAATTACAAGTAGAACATAAGCATTAAAATCATTTAAGAAATTTCTTATCTTAAAATGTTAACTTGAAGCTTGCTTAGATAATGGTTATTGTAATGTTGTATCCATCTCAACAGTCCAAGCTTACACCTGTGTGTAGTGGTTACAGCAGCTGCCTTTGTACTTAATCCTGAAGATTGTGCTTAGACTGTGAAGATTGTGATGTACTGAATATCTAAGCTGCCTTTGTACTAAATACAAGGTTTACTATAGTAGTGGCTACTAAATGAAACTGTATCTCTAAACTGGTTAAAAAGAGTTGACTTTGTATTGAAAATGTGACATTTTGTTGAATATTTAAACTGCCATTGTACTGAACAAGTTTTGATTACGTTTAAATTAATTAACAACGACATTTGTACATAGCACTGTAAAAAATTACTAAATATAATAGTCACATTTTATAAAAGGATAGTTCTTACTTATTACGAGAACTAACTGATGTACCAAGTGGTACAACACTGACTTATTTTTTCTACTTTCTTTTATTATCAACTAAAATAAAATAAAATATCTACAATAGGACAAAGGAAATGATACGGATAACTCTTTAGAGATAATTAAGTTTCATCACATTTTGATACAGCATAACTTAAGGTATACAGTTGTGCAGTAGAATGAAACGTATAGTTAATTACACGTCCAAAATGTGTTTTTCATACTAGTATCTACTAGTACTAGTACTTAATATAGCTTTAAAATTTGCCACCCTAGTTTAAACTGTGATCTTATCAAAAGTGTCACCTTAAGTCCTTGTTATGAATTTTGCATGATGTAACCAAAAGAGTACATTGATATTTTAACCCTTATGTTTTGATCGGAATTGTACAAAACAAGATCATTTTACCTCAAATTTAGTATAATTTAATATTTCCAAATACAGGATATTTATTATCAAACACAATCAAAACTACTAGTGCAGTGCATAGAGGTCATGTCTAGGTACAAAGCAAGCTCATAAGTTAGCGACCCTGCTTCCTATACTTCATTAGTGATCAACTGATACGCATTGATTGTTACATTTTTAACCGAGAATATTCACCCAATTTTTGTGTGTTATTAGAAATTATATCGAATAAGACTTAACATGTTTTTTTCTTATAACGGAGCGAAATGCACTTAATGGAATACATTATTTAAATAACTTCTTAATCAGCATCGTACGTGTTATTAAATTATCTGAAAGTAGAGAAATACGTCAAATAACACTTGTAATAATATATTTACACCTATACACTTCCCGAATGAAAACATAGATAGTTTTATTAAATTATTAGATACTTTATTCAACAGCATACAAGTAAAACAAATATATAGTTATCCTCAGCATTTTAACCTCAAGCTACAGAATAAAGACGAGACTCAGGTCAAAACCGTAATCAATATTCTAGGATCTCACAATATAAATTTTATAGAGACACTGCATACAATAATTACAGTGACATAAAAAATTCAATCGATGGATGTTCCTCAAATCTCAATACCTACCAAATAAATGCAAAAAACAGCCAAAAAAACCTCTTAGAAGACCATGAATCAATTTTATGTAATGTACAAAATGAAAATCTCGTAACCAAACCATTGAAAAAACCATAAGTCCTATCTCAACACAAAACTTAAAAGACATAAAAAACGATTCAGTAAATAAAACTGGAGATAAGTGTACGAAAGTCAGTATGTTGAACAGAAATACAAGAGTTTTATCAGCATTATAAGAAGAGAGATGGACAAAATTATGTCAAGATCTCAAAGATATTAAAATTCAAAAATAAATCATGCTTCTGGGATGAAAACCTACATGAACTGAAAACTGTCGTAACAACATTTTAAAACAAATATAATATAACCGAACGGGAAGAAGACAAGAGGGCTCTCACTATATCCAGGTATATTATTGTAAAATTGTGTAACCATTGGGAGAAATAAATAAATAAAATTATTATTTCACTGTGAAAATACTAAAAACTGGCAATACATGTAAGAAATGTACAAATGTTTGTTAATATTTTCTAACTTTTTAGACTTTTACTGACCACGAGACACAGTTAGTACACATCTTGTGGAACAAAGTGGGTCCCATAGCGATAATGTAATTGTAATGTAAGCAAGAGCAAAGAGCAGAGAATAATTTACCTGAACCAAAAATGGTAATAAATTAAAAAAATTATACACACGTTTAATTCTATCTAAATAATAATAGTTTTTTCAGTCCAGGGTTTTATTTAGAAACTGGTTATTTTAGTGGTTAAGTCTAAGAACTATGTACAATAGTAGAATTTGATTTAGGGAAACTTAAGTACAAAATCTTAAAATTTGTAACAAGCAGTTAAGAATTTAGCGGTGCTTACGACTGTGGTGCGACGCGACGACGGGTGATGCTATGCAGATGCTTTAAAATGGCCTGCAAAAGCTCTCTTTTCCGACGCCATACACTCACAGTTCACTCATATGACTAACAAAATGTGTATTTGTAAACCTTATGAAACACACAATAACTTTAGTAAGAAACGTTGTTTGCGTATTTTGATTTTGAAAATATGTAGAGGGTAAAACAAAGTGGTATACTCTAAAACATAAACTGTTTTATAATACATAAACTGTCAATTGCATCTCTATGTCCCTTTTAATATAAGGTTAAGAAGACAATATTTGGTTGTAGATAAACTAATTATAAGTAATCCAAACCAAGTTTCAATACGATAGCATACGTAGATTTTAATTATAGCCAATAAAGTGAACGACTGCAATTTACAGGTTTAGAAGGGGTTGGGAGGAAGCGAGGAAGCGAGGAAGCTCAAGGGGGAGAATGGGAGACTTTTGGAAATATACACGTCTTAAAGTGGTTCTATCACATATAACAAATCTAGCTTCCACGATTTATTTGAGAAAAGGCGTTTTTTTCAATTATTGACTGGGCTAGATGGGCTAGATGGGCTAGATGTGCTAGATGTGCTAGATGGGCTAGATGGGCTAGATGGGCTAGACGGGCTAGATGGGCTAGATGTGCTAGATGTGCTAGATGGGCTAGATGGGCTAGATGTGCTAGATGGGCTAGATGGGCTAGATGGGCTAGATGGGCTAGATGGGCTAGATGGGCTAGATGGGCTAGATGTGCTAGATGTGCTAGATGGGCTAGATGGGGCGCGACGGGCGACGCAGCGCAGCCCGCACGTGCTCTCTTTGACGACATCCATGTCTTCACCAGTTCAACAAAATAACTAACCAATAATGAATTTTTAACCCTTAAGGAACATACTAAGACTTTGGTTTGAGCCATACTGTATTTGTATATTGTTTCTATTTAAAAGTATATAGCGAGAAAACAAAATCATGCACAATAAATATAGATTTTACCGAAGTTAATTGTATATCTCCCTAAAATTTGGTTTTAGAAAATAATGTTTGGTACAAAAGTTGTATCCAAACTACTCAGAAATAAAACAAACCAAATTGCAACACAGTAGTATACATAGTATTCGACTTATGGCCAATAAAGTGAAACACTGCATTATTGATGAGTTCATCTATTTAATCTATTTTCAGATGATTTTCTTCCTTTGTATATTTCATTTAACTGATTAATTATATATATGACTGCAAATTATGCTAACTTTTATTAGAACCCAGTTAATAATTTAGGACACTTAAGACTTACAAACTAAAGAACTACTTTAGTTGTCACAGCCAATTGTCACAGGTCTTTGGTAGAATATAGTAAAATAATAATAATGATATACAATCTTTTATGTTGGAAATTTATCACGGGCATTTTTTTTGCACAAGCAGTTTCTTGCAAACAGCATAATAATGTCTTATACAATTTCATTTACAAGTTTTAAATTGGCTTTAACATTTGGAAAATTTCTTATTGACGTCCTTATGATTTAAACATTTTTTAATAAACTGTCAAAATAATAAGTATATCCGTTAACCATTACAATAATATATGTTGTGAACAGTATTATATTATCAACGCCAGTGAAATTAACAGGGTATTGTTTTTGAAACCATAATAATTCCCACCGAGTACGATATTGGCAGACTTATAATTGAAAGTTTAATTAGGTTTCAAAGTGTGTGGAGTTTTAATTATGACCAGACAATTAAAGAGCAATGAGGTAACATTGTTTATTTTTTCTCTGAACAATGAGTTAGGTTTTCGTTGTCTATTTCTCTTATTACTTCTTTCTGTTTGTCATTTACGGTGTAAACCTTTGTCACTTTACATTTTTAGTAAAATTTGTTTAAACGATTGTTAATTGAAATATTTCACCACACCAACAGGCATCAAAATAAAATCAAAAATTAAATCTTGCTAAACCCTAGTTTGATGGAGTTCAATTATTTAAGACTTTTTGCTTCTTATTGCTCATTTGGCAATGGACTAGGATACACAAATAGAATCAAATAGAATATTGCGTTTTATTTTTATTTGATACTGTTTAAGTAGTATATTTTGTAGAGAATCTGTATCATTTACACACATTATACCTTCCAGGGAGTGAAACGAAACTTTTAATTCATGAACCACAACTACTAAAAGTTTAAATTAATCCATAATCAAAGTGATTACAGAGATATTTTATTTGGTAAGAGCTATCTTCGTAAATAACCTGTATATCATAACAATGTTTGAGAAAAATAAATTTTTACGGATGATTTGGTTTCTTGATGTAATAAAAAGAGAAATCATTGTTTTATCAGTTTTTTTGTATTATGTTAAGCTATTCCAGGTTCAAGAACTCGAATTATATTAATATAGTGGTTACCTTGTTGGTCATTTGCGTTGATGGTTCTTAAGTTGTGGTTGTATATTACCATAAGTAAAAGGACCTCTCACCAACGGCACTCCGTCGTGTTGCTCGTTCGACCAGACCACGATAAACGGGTGAATGTGACACGGGAAAATATGAAAATAGTGTTAGTGTAACTTGTTACCATAAGAAGCCCCCTGAAGATGCCACACGACGTGGCAAAATGTACATGGGATAATACAGTATAGGAAGATTTTTACTTAAGAATACCGAAAACGAAAGAAAGTAATAACTAATTCAATATAGGTGAATTAGGTTTTACCTGTACTAACACTTATCATCAATAGGCGTTATTTACTGAACCCAAAGGGATTCATGGTTAGGTATGTACTAACTTATAACAAAATCAAAAATATCTGTGGCCTAGGTCACAGCAGGTTAAAACCTTTTTAAATCCAAAGCAACAGAAACAATAAAAAACAAAACGTATGTTTATCTTGGAAGTAATAAATTTACATCCACTTAACAAAAGGATCTCTCATAACGTATATCCGCTTTTCGTTCCCTACATTTTTCTTGCTTGGTTTTATTACCTTTTGGTCTTATGTACCTAAAAATAACGTTTTTCATTCCTACAAACGAATATCGTTTTCAATATATCTTTTTACTATATACTATGGCTTGCAGAGCAGTGAAACGAATACATCAACATATTATGTACACTTTATTTTAAAAGTAACAATATTCCTTACTGAACAGATCCTTATAGAATAAAGCATCTTAACAAACAATGTGTATTTATATCTGAAAATAAGTAAGCATGCTAAAAGTATGTTTTTTTCTTTAATAAATTTGAACCGTATTACTTATTGTATTCACTTTTTTATTATGTTACTTATAATATCTTCCGTAAAACATGATAATTCGTAGTTTATTATTTTATGTATGTCACTAAGGGAATTGTGAACGTTTGGACTTTTGTCTGCTAATGTTAGTTCATTTTAAATTAATTTAACCACTCTGGCACGTAAATTTAGGATACATTAATAGCTACATTTTTACATTAATAGGTGAGTCATGTTTATAAGCTGTATATATTTGAAATATGTAAGATTGTAAAACTGTCGGAAACATGTTTTTGGCTGGTTGGTTGTAAATCAATGCAAATGTTGTGATAAAGTAACTGAATGTGTTCCAAAATCAAAGCTACATATCGTTCATGTCACAAGTATGCGCGTTACCACAAAATACTGTCATGCAAATTTGTTCATTCCTCATTTGGTAACAAAAGTCGGTTTCTCGTATTCACACTAAAGGCAGTTACTTTTTATTAGCCTGCAGAACATTCTGCCTTCGTATATATTTAGCTGACATACGCGGCATTGCAAAGGTAAACTATTTCTGAGTAAAGATTTTCAATTTAAAATATATAATGAAAGTGCTTCTGCCACAGTAAACCTGCAGAATAAACAAATTTACATCCTCATTGGATTCTAACCTAAATAATCCTTACATATGTAACATTTATTCTATTTGTGAATAACATTAGGTTAAAGAGTTGGGTTTTCCACTACAGAAAGGTAAAAGGTGTGTCTTCAGTCAAATGTTAATAGATAATTGTAAAATAAATCTATTTGCTAAATTCTATCAAAATATATCTACAGACAAGCAAACTACATCAATGAACGTTTTCTCCATTTAAATAACTTTTGGATTTTAGACTTGAGATTTTTTTTAATTAACTGCTTACAGTTAACTTTCTAAAACTTTTTAATATAGGCCTACTATTTTTTTTCTCCTTGAAGCAATGAGAACCAAAATATGACGAGCAATACTGCATATTATGGGGTGGAAGAAGAAAAGAACACATTGGAACGTCAAAGACAAAAGGAGAACACAGTTTTTCAACAGCAGGATAACGGATTCTTAAAGAGGGAACAATGCGATTCTCAAAAGGAGAAGAAAGGACGACAATTATGTGGACTTAGCTCTTGTTTTTAGCTTAAAGAAAATGCATTTGGGCCTGTGACTGAGACAAATAATGTTAAATATTAATATAAATTAATATATATACAGAAAATATAAATTTTTATATAACCTTATTATTCCAAATTATTTAAATGTTTGTTGTAAGTGTCTTCTAACATTTATTTAGAGACATGTTTTATTGTCTTTCAAAATTTTGATTTATTTATAGTTAAGACAACAGAAAACCTATCAAAAATTTAATCTATAATTTATCCTATTGTGTAAACTAGAAAGAAAATAATGCTACTTTTGTATTAGGTTGAGAATGTTAAATAATTGCCATGCACTGTTGGCGTAATCCATTATGTAAATTATGTATACAAAACACTTAGTCGCATTTTTAAAGATGTAACAAATATATGTTGACATAATGATTTCAGTCTTGAAAGTTGAATGAGTTCTGCGCTGAATTAATACATCTTTGTATTTTCCAGTCCTAGGGATTTTCAATTTTGTTTCCACAGATTATTTATTAAACAAAACAATTGTTTTTGTAACAATCGGTTTGTCTTGAAAAGTTTAATAAACTTCCATTTTTCCCGAAGCTACGTGGATTGAAGATATTCTTTACGATTGATTGTTTTACAATGATTTATAATGAGAATTCGTGCTAAAAATGGGTAACACGTATAATAACAACAATAAACTTACTGTTTACGTGAAATTAAACTAAACAAATATAATTAAATAACTTGATTCTATATGATTAAAAAATGTCCTTTAACGCAAATTTATCGACTTAGATTTTCGACTTTCGACGATATAATAACAATTAAAATTGTTATAAATGTTATAAGGTTTTTAAATTAATCAATTGTTTAAACTTAATTTATTAATAGAACTTGTCATTCTATAACAAATCTTAAAACTAATTTCCCAAATCACATTAATTTCCCAGATTACACTTTCCCTCGACGATTTATAACAAAGTTTATACTAAGTATATACGTGAGGAATATGTTATTTAAATAATAACAATTAAATTATAGAACAAAATATCGGAATACAGTGTGGGTCAATAAATGAAAAACATAAGTCCTCTTAGAAGGGTTGTTTCGTGTTGACCTGTTACTTTTATTCATTTATTTTCTATTTTATGGATATAGATTTATCCACAGCAAATGTTCAAATTACATTACACAATTTCCTATATAACTGAGATAATTCGGAAAGCCTAACTGCCACAATAAATGAGCTTTTAGAAGTTCCTCGTCTTAAACGTGATAAGTCTTAATTACTCTCGAGATTCGCGAGATTGGAACGTGATGAACTTTTGCCAGTG
Organism: Macrosteles quadrilineatus; assembly: GCF_028750875.1. Taxonomy (NCBI): domain Eukaryota; kingdom Metazoa; phylum Arthropoda; class Insecta; order Hemiptera; family Cicadellidae; genus Macrosteles; species Macrosteles quadrilineatus. The sequence goes on along the minus strand of NW_026542602.1, from coordinate 101,988,290 downwards.
TATGAATTACTCTGAGAATTAAATAGGCTTAATCTGTTGGAGACAGTAAACACTAGTAAGGTTATACTTGTTATATGTATTCATACATTTTCCATATTTACGATTAATAAATGTTTATGATAGCATTAATGAAGATAGTATTTGTTATAAAAGAAAGTAGTTTCTAAATAAAACCCTGATCTTTAAATGTTATTTTTAAGGTGATTCTTATTTATAAACGATCACAAAAATATCTGTTTCATCTCAAAATTGTAATTTGATGCAACCAAATGGGCAAAACAAATTGTTGAGGTGCTATTAACACAATATTCTTACTTTTACGCTAAATCAGATAAGATAAAACCATGATAATTTCCATTAAAAATGTCTCACAATGGATCCAGTTCAACTAAGTAAGTATTTTTATAATTACAAAAGTTATAAAATAATTATAAAACATACAATAACTATCAAACAAATATTTATCTCACGAAAACACATTAGTAAACTTTACATTAAGTCAACAGCAAGCTTTTCAAGAATATTAAAAAAAAATATAAAAAAAACTGAAAACCACATATACGTACATAACATTTACACACCGCTATAATTGGTGTTTATGCCAACATGGTACATTATAGGTTTCATATCAATTTATTTGTTTTGGTAATTCTTTGTTTGACACCATATTTAGAGGTGTTTGTAACCCCAATGTCAAGAGGTGTTTGTAACCCCAATGTCAATCACCATTAAAATATTATTACGAAGCCAATGTCATTTGATGGATTGGGCTTAATGTAGATTTAAATACACCTGATGGCAATAGTGGTAGGTTTTGTGAGAATTGAATAATACACTTTTCCTCCCTTAGAACTATTGTAATTTTCTTGTTTCTTTGACTATGCTATTCTCCTCTAAAAACATCTTCAACGATTAACTCTGACTCATAGCATTAAGAAATGTATGATAATAACCGTTTATCGTTTGCTATATTATGCTTCTGCACAGTCATACGAGTGTACATCTAGATGGATTGTTGTATTCAGCTCACATATAAGAACAAGACTAAATATTTTGAAAATACTAGCTTTCTCACCTAAATACATCATCGAATTTAGTTTGACTCAAATGATAAAAAACAAATGTTTTATTTTATTAGGTTTTAGTGACTGTTTGACAGTAACGTATTCTACAAATTTTTATATTTGCATGATTTTTTTTTAAAGACTCATTTTGAAACCCCTTAAACAAGACGTTATAATTTGAATTTAGATTAATGTTATAATTATTTAATCCTTTGATAGCGTTTGTTTTAACGCATAGTAATAACTATATTTCGAATAATTGTATGCAATCATTAGTACCTAAAATGTTATAAAGTATTTTACTGCTAACGTGGGGTAATGTGTATACAGGAGCAGGAATAACAAGCACATTAATGGCTTGTTGAAAGAATTGAAGTTATGTAAAAGCACTATCTGTTCAAGTTATAAATTTTCCTAACAAAATACAGAGAAAAAGGTCATACTTATATCTGTTAAATTAATATTTAAAAGAGCCTCTGAAGGAAACTAAAAATGCTAATCAATAAAAAACCAAACGTGTTTATCGAATGGTAATGCAATCAGAACAAAGGGAAATGAAGTGAGAATTAGTTAGAGTATAGCCATTATTTTACGTCATTTAAATAATAGATTGAAAAATAATGATTTTTTTATCACCACGGCAAATAAAATAAAATTTTTTGAAAAGTCTATGTACATGCTTTCCACTGATATATATAAGGTTTGCTTACTAATGTATTTTTAAAAGGAAACTTCCACTTGGTGTACGGGGAGATTTTGGTGAATTTGTAAATTTGTTGTAGACAATTTTACTGTAAACAAATTTAAAAAAAATCGATACTGTGCAAACGTGGTCACCAAAAACAACCTTCACTTTGGAAAGAAATTGATCGGCAAGTGTTGCATTATCAACCATATTTGACATTCATTATAAAATGTTTAAGTAATTCGTACAACTTTCCATCACAGCACGTTTGAGAATTTAAATGAATAGATATCATTGGCATTGCAATAAAAAAAAATATATTACAGCGCTCGTAACGGTTATGCATAAGGACTTCTGTCTCAAAGAGTTTCAATTAAGTTTTACAGTTAAATAACTGGAATGTTTAGATTTCTTAATTCTAATAAATGGATTCTAGCACAAGAGTAGCTCTCTAAAGAAGAGTTTTTAGAATATATCTGGACGAAGTCGAAGACAGGAAAGTAAACTCCGGCCATAGAAACGTACATAGGCTTAACGTCGGTTGATTTATTTTCAAGAGACATATGTGAGAGTATTTATATTTATTTACATGTGTATGGGTACCCTGTAAAATAAACGGTATCATAGCGTACGAGCATAACACTAACTACCCGCTTGTTACTGTGTAACATAGAGCCAGTTCGTTTTTAACCAAGGCATAACAACGAACGCCAAATTTATACATTGAAACCGGTAAGAAGCTTTTGTAGACGGCAAAGTTAATAGGCTTATCAGCCCTGCAAACGTCTTGAACATCAACAGAAGTGAAGTTGAAACTTGAGTATTTATTTATTGTTCTCGAGATATAACAAAAGTAAATTGTTTTTAATGTATGTATGTATGTATGCTGTACAGCATTACAGTTAGTTTGATAAAACGTCACATTAGAAAAAGTTATTTTGGTTCTCATAAAGAAAAAAAGTATTAAAACATTGTAATGGGTGTTACAAATTTTTTCAAATGTTTAATGACAAAGAGGTACTCTTTAGTGAGAGCTTTGGCCTTTAACCTTTCATTTGCTCGTCCACAGAAGCCTCAGGCCTGTTAGTGGAACGAATCCAGCAAAGCAAGGAGTGAGGCAGTGTAGTCAAGGGTGAACTGTAACGGATAGTAGTAGTAGTGGCAGGTACCAGGATCCGAACCCACGACACCGCTGCCTTGTGCCCGAAGTCCATGGGGCTACTGACTGAGCAAACGACTCACATAATTAATTCTGATTTAGCGTACGTAGGTATTAGTAAGCTATTTTTCAAGACTGCCCATGTATGCAATCAGTAATATTTTTCCTCCTTTCCCAAGTAAGAGATTTAAAATTCAACTGTAATTTCTGATGGACTTTTGTGGCAAATTATGGATTTTCCCTAATGCAGATGAGATATGAATGTTCAAAATATTCAGTTAGGTCCAACAACCCGATGTTAGCTGTCAGTACATGAAACATAACGGGTGTTTCGTCACTGGAGCTAATGCATACAAAATGTATTACGTGTTGGCTCAACCAAATGCCAATACAATTTAAATATTTATGTATACTTGTTTTTTACATGATCAATAATACAATACAATTTTACTCGTATTTAACTCAACTAGTTATAACAACACGTACAGGTACTTTCCTGTTAAAGGGAACATTCATTATTATCGATGATTTTTTCGATAGACCCTATATCGATATTTTTGTTTTCCGATCCATTACAAATTGACAACTTATCTTGTTTAGGCTAAAATAGACTATTAGAAGGTATATATAGTCAATGCTATTCTATGGATTAAGAAATGAAACTTTTCTAAGCTAACCTAACATAACCAACCAAACTTGTTGTACTATTTAAAAATTCCTTTTGATAACAGAAAAGGCAAGTTAAACACGGAATTTTTAAATGTTACACAGCAAGTTTGGTTAGTTATGTTAGGTTATTTTTTTAGAACAGTTTCATTTTATTATTGTTTGTTGATACTGAACAATATTTATTGTAGTTGTCAGCTGATATGTTTCAATTTGTTCATATCGATACATCGAGAAAAAAATCATAGATAATAATGAATGTTCCCTTTAACAGGAAAGTACCCACGTACATTTATTTGAATTTCATTAGTCCGTTTTTCAATGTTGAAAATATGTTTTCCAATCATATTGTTTTTCTTAGTTTACGTAAAATATTTACAAGTATTTTACTTAGTCGTAACTAGTGCAATCAATGGTGTTTTTATAAACGTTAACGTAAATATCTACAGACAACCTCATACAAAATATAGAGGCTATATCTGTACTAGTCGTTGACAACGCCCTAAAAACTTGGAACTTTGCGAATATAATAACTATGTAAAAATACTTCCGAGACAATACATCAAGTCAGAACAATTGGGGAATGTAAAAAACAAATCAACTGGCGAAAAGGTTTGAAAGTCTGCATGGCTTGGCATCAAAACGGGAGCATAATATACGATAAAATAAAATATAAAATATAAAGTGGTCCAAGTAGATATTACAACTGAAATGATTTGATGTTCTTGAACAAACCTCCAATCACAGAGACTAGAGTCGATATTACGAAAGTTAACATTGTGGTAAACTTCGCTGGCTTGAGATTTTGTTTCCAATAAATAATGTTACAAGTTTTATTGGATTTATATTTGAGGATTGGTAATACCTCCGTAATATTTTGTATACTTTAATTATCCAAAATAATTCTTTAAGTGTGATTAAACTACAATCCATATGTTATCAATATCTAACAGTGTTCATCTAATTCAGTTTACGTTTTAAAGATTTACCCATGAACAAGTATAAGCCAATATATAACAGTTATAAGGCCTACCGCACACGAGAGACTTTTTGTCGGCCGACTGTTGGCCATCTGTCTGGCTGGAGTTGGATGGACAATCGAAAAGTCGTCAAGACTGTTTGGTCGTTGACTAGGGGTGCGCACACGACACGACTGTTTAGTCGTCTTTCGAGTGTCAAATGGATGTATATGACAGAAACCGCTGTCATATGTGCTTTACTGATAAGATTTCGTGCAAGAAAACATAAGAGAAAATACTGGGTGTATCCAATTTATAGTCCGACAACCTTGAAAGGCCAGATTTACCTCTATACTCGGATTTGAGGAAATATCCGGACAAATCTTTCCATGTACTCATGAATGAGTGTTGATTTTTTTGACCAATTGTTAATACCCCGGCTTCAAATACCTCATCCCATAACTTTTAGGGAATAAGCTGTAACCGTAGGTCTCATGGTCCCGGGACCGATTTACTTTTTCGGTTTGATGTCCGCAGAGGCCAAAAGCACCGTCCGTTCAAATTCACACACACATATATATATTTGTCCGTTAGCACGATAACTCGAAAAAAAAATTATCCGATTTTGATGAAATTTGGTTCAAACGTGTAAATCTACATGTATTTTATTCGAATGAGTTCGCAAACAAGCATGACTATGGGAACGGGGGTTTATGGGGGGTTTATCGGGTAAAAATGGGGGTTTCCCATTTTGCAGAGTTAATTTTGCATAGCTAATTTTGCATCTAGTTTTGCAGAGCTTGAAAAACAAATAATTTAGCATGCTAATTGTTATCATAATGATTTCAGGGAAATTCCAAAATATTTAAAGTTAAAATTTTCATGTGATTTAAATGTAGAACAAGTAAACTGTTGTAGTTTGCTTGTTTATGGATGTATTTTGATAAAACTTGGCAAATATATTTATTTTATACTCAGCTATTAATGTTTTACTAAAACACACCCTGAATACCCTCCCTGTAGCAGAAAACCTAGGTACTCATTTATCCTAATTTTATTGAAATAGATTAAATAAAAAATTAAATCGGGCAAATGGGAATTCACTTAGTGTCTGCAGGTTTGCTGCAGCGGGGGTATTTTTTATTATGACCAAATACTCTTTCAAAGTATTTTTATAAAGAAGGGACCGTGCCTCAACTTCATTGATAAGTTTATCAACTTTCTAGTCCCTCAAAACACTTGCACTGGTGGTTGTCGAAGCCATAATAATAACAATAACACACAAATAATAATACTTATCATAATAACAATAATAATACACATGATAACAATGCACTCAACTGTCAGACAGACAGACTTTTTAGTCGTCAGTGTGCGCGATCAAACTTATCTCCATGCCTTTATCAATAAGACACGACAGTTGAGTCGGGGAGCAGTCGGCGGGAAAATCGGTCAGCACCAAACTGCCCCGACAGTCTGCCGACTGTCTTGCTGCGGTCGGCCCGTGTGCGCGCTCAGTTTTACCACTATGGGGCCGACTTTGACTCCCGACTACGATTATAAAGTCTGCCGAAAAAAGTCTCTCGTGTGCGGTAGGCCTAAGCCAACACGGAACAATAACAAATAAAGATAGATTATGGTTCCTCGTAATTAAACTTATCAGCTAGAAAATCAAAACAATCTATTCTATTTGGCCATTATTTTAACATTTGAAACGGATTTTAGTATTTTTTTATTCAAATGTCTTATGCGAATGCAGGTTTTATAACATATACCAGTGTATATAACAATTACCTCCATGGGACAATTGAGGGTTATAGGAAAGAACACGAACTCAAGTAGGATAGAGGAAGTAATTTTATTCGGACCGAGACGCACAATAAATCTGCTGAATTTGAGCATTACAATGCATCTTTGTTATTAAACGTAGTACCGAGACTGGTGAATGTGATCCTGCGCTAGTGTTATTACGTTGTGTAAAATACATGCTACAATATGACAGAAATGCTAAAATAAAAACAAAAATATGGATACGTTCAAGGGAGGATAGAATTATAAACTATCTATTTGTGTTACTGTGCTTTGGCGAATTTCCCATAAAGGGAATATGCTATTACCGTAGGAGTCATAGAAGACCAGGACCCGGGACGAATTGAAATTTTCGTCTCTAAAGGCATATACACTGTCAGCTTAGATGCATAATATTTACTGTATATATTTGTCTGTAAAACTTGAGTAAATATAGTCCGATTTAGAATTTTGAATTTAGAAATCATGAAATTTGGTGTAAACATGTAAAACTCTTTTTTTTACCCTTGAAACTAAGAATTTCCCATTTTTTCTCTAAATTACTCTGAAGGGCCTAAAAACATACAATATAGTATGTTTATACAGCACTGTTATTGGCTTCAAAGACTCAACAAATTGTAGATTTAAAATGTCCATGTAAATGAGAATAATTAATTTAACTTTTTGTAGTTTTCTTCTATAGGTACGTATAATTTTTGATTCAACTTGGAAATGGGTTTTATCTAAAACAAAGCTATGGACATTTGATTAAAAACACGCTTAATCTTTCTCTCTGTAGCAGCAATACTAAGTACTTGTTGAACATAATTAATTTAAATAAGAAATAAATATGAACTTTTTAAAGAAATATTTAGTGAAAACCAATCAGACAAATATATATTCGGTTTTTATACAGGTAGGCTATGCTGCGCCGGGGGTATTTTAATTTGTTCTCGTGTATATTTTTAGCTACACTACCTTAACTGTTACTCGGAGTTACATGCCTTAGTTGTTATGAAACATTACAAAACCATGTCTTCGTTGTTTTTCACACTAGTGGCATTTAATATAAATAAAAAGTGGATTACCCAATATGGTACTTTCCTGTTAAAGGGAACATTCATTATTATCGATGATTTTTTCTCGATATATCGATATTAACGAATTGAAACCTATCAGCTGACAACTACGATAAATAAATATTGTTCAGTATCGACAAACAATAAACTTAATTTAAAAAAAAATATTAAAATTAAACTGTTCTAAACTAACCTAACAAAACTAACCAAACTTGCTGAATCATTTAAAATTCCGTTTAATATTCTCCACTTGCCTTTTCTGTTATCAAACAGAATTTTTAAATGGTACAGTAAGTTTGGTTGGTTATGTTAGGTTAGCTTGGAACAGTTTCATTTCTTAATCCATATACGGTAATAGTCTATCTTTAGCCTTTAAACAAGATCAGCTGTCAATTTGTAATGGATCGTAAAGAAAAACAAAAATATCGATATATCGAGAAAAAATGATCAATAATAATGAATGTTCCCTTTAACAGGAAAGTATCCCCAATATTTTTATAAATGTAATTTATAAGTTACAATTAAAAAATCTAACGCAGCGTACTATTTCGTGCTTGTCTGGTTGTTTTGGTGGTTGTATCAAAAGAAATATACTATTAATACAAACCGTGGCCTGATTAAAAATCTTATTTGAGATATTGAACAGATCCTACCTCATTAGTGTAGATTTGTAAAATTAATTTTATTTTAAATGAAAAATAACAGTATCGAGTTATCTTTAACATTGATCCCTAATAAAACGTCCTCAATTTAGCTATACTTAAGACTAAAGTGCTCATTGTAAGGATAAACAATAACACGATATAAGCGTAGTATGAATATATAAAGTCAAGAGAAGCCAAAGCTGTAAAATATAACAGCTCCACCAGATGTGGGTAGTGGCCTGGGATGTTAAAATACAAACTCCCTCTTATCCCAGAATGCTCAGCACCAACATTGTTATGACATCATTTTCCAAAAAGGAATAATATTGTATGGATTCAGCAATCTAAGAATATACAGACCACGATAGGGAATACGATCATTATGGTGTATATATACACCACGCACATACATATGGTACATATATGTTAAGAAATATTGCCACATATTCTCTCTTAATTAAATCTGTTTAACAAATTTACATATTAACTAAAATAAAATATGAAACTATCCTTGCAGTAGTCAAGTCAGGGATTACAATTTGAATACAGGAATCAGACAGCCACTATTGAAAGTGTTAATACATATCTGGCTCTATGAAGGTTTAATAGTGTAAACTACAGTGGTTTTGGGTCTTGACAAAAGTCTAAATAATATAATAAAACCAAAGTATAAGTAGTTAGTTATACTTTAGTATTAATGATAGTAAAGTTATAAGATGCAAACCATTGTCTATTTTGACATTGTTATCACTATAATTATTTGCAACTTTATGACAATATCAAAACTAAAACATTAAAATTGTATTGTTGTTTATTTCATATTATATTATATTTGCGTCTAGGAATAATGCTATACTTTAACCTGCCATTTAGTGTAAAACATATAATATCGTGTCTCTGCACAAAAGAAAAGTTTAATTTTACGTTTAATTTACATTTTCTCCATCGTCGTATTTGTAGTAAATTTCGAGTTTAAATTGCATGATTAATTTTACTTTTGTAACTTGATGTTTTGTGTTCCATGAGTTTATTTTTCTTATGCAATGGAGAGATATAGAACTGCGGGCAACTATAAATGTTTACGTTAGTCTAATATCTCAGCTTTAGGTAATACAAACAGGATGAAAAAGCATATGATCCTTGCCACGCCATATTGTATACGGTTGTATGTAATCGTATCTGATAGTTTATAACAAAGACTTACGCAGTGAACCCGCGAACGCAAAAAGACCTTTGAAGCGCAACGACCTCGTTGTTTGATAAACGACAATCATGAAAATACTATCCGAAGCTTTCTAGCCTTATGGATCAGATAAAATCCAACCCGTAATAGATGTATAGTTTTGAAGGTCACTGATTCCTAATTTTATTGGATGATGACTTGAAAATATCTGTAACATAGGGGTTATGTTAGCAGTTTTGTAAATACAATTTGCTGGATGTCGACAATAAAAATCCATAACCTTTAAATTTCACCTCAAACTTGAACTATGCCTCAACTAGTTCTGTCGTGTACGCCGTGCAGCCTGCGTCGCGTCAGTTACCACGAGACTACCTTGTGGTCTAGCGTTTATAAAAGATGTTTTTGTTTTTAAAAGTTAGTTTTATATTTCGATGTGTTTTTATTGAAGAATACGAATGTCGGGTTTCATAGTCTACGATTTTATGTTGTATTTGAGAATGGATTTTATGACCAGAAACAAGCGAATCCTCAGACTACGGCATAACGCTGAAGACGGACAGAGGTACGTAACCTATTATGTTCGTATAGGCAGTCTTGGTGGCAAGAATGTTTAAGGATTACACATTGACAAATTAGTGCCATGGTGTAGATCTTAGAGGCATGTAGACAATTTATTTTTCAGTTTAACACTATTCGTGCGGTCGACATGTTTGAACATAAAAGTTGCATTTATTTCAATGTTAAGCAATTGCGGGAATTCCCGTCATCAGCACACAACGTGTTAATAACCGTCACAAAAACGCGTAAATAATCTTATACAGTTAAAGGATTATTTTAAGAACTCAATCGTATACATGTGGAAAGACGAACTACATAAAGAAATAGCAAAGATGAGTGTTAGTGAAGAAGTGCTGTGGACGAAAATACACATAAATTACATCTCATGTTTACGTAGAGGCATATACGTAATCACGGTATGCTATTGGTGATGCCAAACCCATTGAGTATAAATAGCCAATGAAGTAAGTAACTGTGTACAATGAAGTGTAAGTAATTTTATGAATTATTTATGATATTAGTAAGATAAAGTAAAACTGTTACAGCAGCAATTTAATTTCAGAGTCACAACCAACGATTTCTTAACAATAATAAATAGCCTTCCAAATTAATGAAAGAAGATATTTGGATAGTAAATGACGAAGAAGATTTCTTTATCTTTGTTAAATTAAGTGGGTGTTTCAGATTAGTTACCAAATTAAAATAGATTTCTTTAACCTTGTTTGCTGTGAAGAATCTTTGTGGTAATTTATACTCGTAATAAAATTTACTAAAATTATATTATATATACAATCATCTTAAACATGTCTAGCCTAAAAGTATATGTAATCTGATCTTAGTTGATCAGATGTATGATACTTGTATTACTGTCAGAACAGTATAAACATAATCGAACTTCTTCACCGGGAAATTGAGCACACATTTTCAAATAAGAATTATAGGTAAATATGTTTCATACTGACCCAAAATCATGCTTTAACAGCTTAAATTTTATTTTATAACTACTGACCATCCAAACAGATTAATATGAAATTATGCTGATTGCTACTATTCTATCAAAATTAAATTATTTTATTTATATGTAACGAAAATGTATTTCCAATAGAATCACAAAATGCCAGTTAGCCGCGATGATAACTAAATCGTGTGAAATCTTAAAGATTAAAAATCCATGTTGCATTAAGTCATAAAAATAACCATTCTATACAATGGACAAAGGTATTAGAAGACAAGCAATTCATATTGCAAGAGCTATGTCTGGTGACAAAAGACCATTCATATCGCCTCAAGACTGTTACTCTATTGTAGTTCTAGGACAACGTAGACTCATTGTGGTTTCAATTAACCTCTTGCTTGTCTTGAATATTTTTATTTTACCCTTGTGCACAACCAGGAAAATGTAGCAATCAATATGGAATGTGTGTACTTTGTTTTCTTTACTCATAAAAAATAATATAGATTTACGATTTCGAGGAACACGTGTTTGGTATGCTTTTCGAATTGATGCATAAATAATATGTCTGTTGATTCAGGACCAAGGGTTTATAAAACTAAATTTTTTTTGGAACTAATGATTCATTGATTCACTTCAAAAAACTTGTATTAAACATTTCGAAATCCATCAGCCTTTGGCTTTTTTAAGTATATAGTATTTTTTCAGCTGTTTCAACTACACAAGTTGGTTCTATATTTGACAGTATCCAATAAAGGTTTACTAACAAGGTGCAGTACTATAATCTGTTTTTAAATTTTTATTACAACAGCTAATTTGAACCAACTAGCACGAAAAAGCTGTGATAATGAATTTACTTTTACTTTATAATATTATAAATATATTATATTGTGATATACAATGAGAACTTTACTTTTTTTTCAATTGTTGACGTGCAGTGGTAGAACATTATGGCTATGATAGATGTGCTATACTATAGCTTACCATAAATTACTGTAAAAGAACCAAAGTTTCTTAAACTGTGTCCTCTCCCATTGCAAACCCAAAGCCAAGTATAACTGCAATATGCATTTTATACTTATACGCCAACCCGGACGAAGGACGGGTACTCTGTTAGTATACCATACGCTTATCTCAAACTAGAAACACTATTATTTAACGAATTTGTTAAATATACAAATTGAGTACTACCAAGAGTTGTCGAACGTATGACTAAACTGATGTACTTACAAAAATTCAGATAGGTCAAACTGGTTTATTTTGGTTGAGCTTTCAATCAAAACTGACGTCAATAATTTTGTCTTCCGTAAATAATATAGCCATACAATAATATTGAAATGGAAACAAGCTTACTTTCAATTATTATAATGTGCGAGCAGATACAAATAACCTCGTATATGAGTTTTTTTCGTTTGATGTTAAACTCAATAAGATACCTAAATACAGTTCAAGAAAATGTTTCAAACGTGAATAATTATAAAACGAATCATACTACAATGCTCTAATAAGATTACGTTTTAAAATAATTTATAATTTTTACATGAACGAAGTCCTAAACGTTTGACATGGTCAACAGATTATAAGAGTTGGCCCTGATTTAAACCATTACTTGAGGGTGTTACGTAGACATCCCTTGCCCATTGAGGCCATTACCTTACAATGGCTTATCTGTGTGTACAATCACAGATTATGGATCAACCATTTTGACAAACACAAATCTATTTGGTCTACAAGGCCTGATGTACCTAGTTACTTAATATGGAGGGAAAGGGGTAACAATTCAACCCAATTAGGCAATCATTTCAATTTTGATGATACAGTACAGTAAAATTCTGAAATAATTAGTAAATGTCATTGGTAATTACAGGCTATCGTAAAAACTCGCTTCATTTTGTCCACTCTGGCAACATTTTATCATATGAAAGTTCAGTGTAGCAGGATAAGAGATGGTTTTTGTGTTTTAACGCCAGAGTATATAAACATCCCAGGCCACTACCCGCATCTGGCGAAGTGATTTTATGTAACAAAGCTTCCTACTTTAACATTTTATCTGTATAAAAACTAAACTAAAATAAAACCTTTAAAGTAAAATCATAGGTTTTTAATGTTAATTTTATGTTAGCATATCTATATATTGAACGTATAATAATCAATAAATGTGAACCTCATTAAAGGTGCATAATCATGTACATTTTTATAGTAGCAAACGTACTAATTTATGTCTATTCCACTATGCTTTACATAGTAAATAAACAATTTATTTTTACTTCATAATATTATAAATATTATAATATTATTTATAATCATAATAATAAATAATAGTATAAGCTATAAGCATTTGTAGCGCTGCACGCATAAGCTACTACATATTTTTTATTGAGATCCCAGAACTTTGCATACAAGTTTCAAAACCACGAAAAAATATCGTATAGCGACGAAAAAATGCCGAAATATAAAGTTTAACAAAACATAAGAAGTAGACCCAAATTCTACCGAATTCTAAGACCTAAAGTAGACCTAAATGTAACGCTACAGATAGAAGCAGGAGTGGCAATTTTAGTAACGGCCTGCAACTATTCATTATTCATTATTCATTATTTGTTATTCATTTTTCATTTTTCATTTTTTATTATTTATTATAATTATTAATTATTCACTATTCATAATTTATTATTCATTATTTATTATTCATTTTTCATTATTAATTATTCATTATCCATTATTCATTATTCATTACCTATTCATTATTCGTTATTCATTATTCGTTATTCATTATTCATTATTCATTACCTATTCATGATTCATTATTCATTATTCGTTATTCAATATTCATTATTCTTTATTCATTATTCATTATTAATTATGTATAATTCATTATTTATTATTCATTATTCATTATCCATTATCCATTACTCATTATTCACTATTCATAATTTATTATTCATTATTTATTATTCATTTTTCATTATTAATTATTCATTATCCATTATTCATTACCTATTCATTATTCACTATTCTTTATTCATAATTCATTATTCGTTATTCTTTATTCGTTATTCATAATTCATAATTCATTATTCATTATTCATAATTCATTATTCATTATTCATTATTCGTTATTCGTTATTCATAATTCATAATTCATTATTCATAATTCATTATTCATTATTCATTATTCATTATTCATTATTCGTTATTCGTTATTCGTTATTCGTTATTCGTTATTCATTATTCGTTATTCATAATTCATAATTCATAATTCATAATTCATTATTCATTATTCATTATTCATTATCCATTATTCATTATTCATTATTCATTATTCATTATTCATTATTCATTATTCATTATTCATTATTCATTATTCATTATTCATTATTCATTATTCATTATTCATTATTCATTATTCATTATTCATTATTCATGTTTTTATTTTTCATTTTTTCATTTTTCAATTTTTTGTATTATTCATTTTTAATTTTTAATTTTTTATTTTATTTTTATTTTTTTATTTTTTTTCATTTTTAATTTTTCATTTTTCATTTTTTTTTCATTTTTCATTTTTGTTTATAGAGGTTGCGTTGATGAAATTTATTGTTTAAATGCGTACAAAATAGTATTATAACTTGTTGTGATATACAGAACTTGTGTAGACATTGCCCTAAACAGTGCAAAATGCCTTTGCCTGAAAGTCAATGATTGCACTTTGAACTAATGGTTTATAATTCAAACAATTCAAACAAATGATATATGAAATTATAAAACTCTCACTAATCACCCTTCTTTTACCGAGAGCAATGTTATTCTGCCGTCTGTAAGTAGGCTATAATATATGTGAACTTTCTCATCTTATTTGTCACAGCCATGTGTGTTTTAATATTATACAGGATACTTAAAAATAAGAAAGAACAAAAAACGTTTATTCAAATAAAGAAATTACATTTCGAATTTTCCAACAACTTCAACGTCAAATTACAATTCGTTGAAATTACACTTTACTTCGTTGTACTGGAGATGGAAGACAAATACACTTCCTTCTCTAAACTGGCTCCAATAAATGTTCCTTGATATTTCAAGTCCGGAGGTTGGAATACATTACTGAGAAACCTTCTACATGCCTTATTGAGTTAGAGTACAGTTCACAGGAAGAATTACACATATTAATGTGAAAACCTTTAAAATACAATATAAAATATTATCGTCTATTTAAATTGTTAAGTAATGTTTGATTATTTGTTGTGATTTTCTTATTATTTATTTAGGGTAGGTACATAAACAGAAGTGTAGCTATACGAATTTATCATGATTGATTCGTAGCAAACGGATTGATGTTTAACTTAATAATAACAACTTACGTCAATCAATCCAGTATGTTTATGGAGGACGCACGTTTCGACCTTTAGGTCATCTTCTGCTCCGCTTTTTCACTAGGTTGTTACGTACTTAGTTGCATTGTTGGTGTAGCAACCGCGTCAAATAATTTACATTGTGAAACATAGTCAGACCACGTAAACATAAAAACACAAAACACGACATTGACGAATACGAAAACATTTAAAATACTATGACCGTGCGCACGGCTGAACGGGCTCGGGACTGCGGCGGCACCCCCGCCGCAGGGATGTGCCGCCGCAGTCCTGAGCCCGTTCAGCCGTGCGCACGGTCATAGTATTTTAAATGTTTTCGTATTCGTCAATGTCGTGTTTTGTGTTTTTATGTTTACGTGGTCTGACTATGTTTCACAATGTAAATTATTTGACGCGGTTGCTACACCAACAATGCAACTAAGTACGTAACAACCTAGTGAAAAAGCGGAGCAGAAGATGACCTAAAGGTCGAAACGTGCGTCCTCCATAAACATACTGGATTGATTGACGTAAGTTGTTATTATTATATACGAATTTAGTCTAGAATGCCAGATTGTTTGCTAAAATGTTTAAACCAACTACACTATGAGGCAAAAGTATCCATGAAATATTAGGAAACATCCAGAAATGAATGAATACAGTTATTTGTAAGATATTGGTACAGTTCATATTTTAAGCATATTCTAATGTTCTATATAATAATAATATTCTTTATTGCTTCAGACAATTGCATAGCATGTGTCAACATAAACAAAATAAAAGAAAAAGGCACAATAGAACAAAATAAACCATGAAAATACAACATAACAAAAATATACAGCCAGAGTGTTATTTATTTTGTGTTGTCATGGTAAAATCAACTTCAGCCAATGCGTGTTTATTCCCTATGGTCCATGAACTCATTCACCGAGTATAACACGTTCGACACTAAGAAGCGTCTTAATTTTGATTTAAATTTAGTTTCGCTGTTTTCATCTCTGATACCTTTCGGGATCCTATTCAGGAGAAACGACACCAGCCTGGGACGGTATTCGTGCCATACAGGCTAACCTGTGCTGCACTGGCCTATACACGTCCCTGGATCTAGTGTTGTAATCGTGTACATCTCTGCCCTGTATTAGGCAGCCTTTGGACTTGGCAAAAAATGCAGTCTCTAGGGTGTACAGCCCAGCAAGCGTGAGCAAGTTATAATCCCGAAAGGCACCCCGGCACGACTCTCTACGTCCAAGTTTAGCTATGAGCAATCCGAAGAATTTTGAAAACCCGACCTCTTCGATTACTGTGTCATCTATCATTGCAGTTGGGTGATATGCCTTCAGAGCGGTATTGCCTTTGAAAATCATGCAATTTGACTCGAGGGGTTGACTTTGAGGTTTATGTAGTTGTAACTAAACAAATATTTGCTTTGAAGTAAAACACAGATGGATGCAAACTCGTACTAATTACGAGCATTTGAGTTCGTCGTAGTTAGTTCCAAAATATGGATGTGTAACGGAAGATTCCTCTTTGACGCGAGGTTCTTTTGGTCGCCTAATACTCGTGTATTGAGCTCGACAATCGTGTAAAACTTACTAAGAACGGTTTACAAAGTTTTTGTTAACAAAATCTTTATTATTAATTCTGCTAGATTTTTTTCAGTTATGACATATTTATTTTGATATTTTATTTATTCATCACTTTACAATGTCTTATAATCAACATCCAAGTGCTTTTACGGATTTGCAAACGTAGTAATAACGGTAAGGTGCAATTTTATTTAAGATATTAAAATTTTATAACATGATGTGACGTCGATGTTAGTTAACAGTGAGGAAACGTGAGGATACGTAAAAAACTAGAAATGCCAGGTAACACGGACAAAATGGCTATTTGTATAATAAGAGCCCAATGACTATATGTGCTCATCATACACACAAGATTGTTCCTATCACCATAATTAACTCATATTACCACTCAAGTTAAATTTTTAGGTGTAGGCCCATATAAAATGTCATTTAGGTTATATTCGCTTTGTAAAGTTATTTGCTTACCGGTTGTTAACTAACGTACCGGATCCGCGGCTGTATTAATGTTGTTATGCCAACTGTGAAATAAGTTGATTATCAAATAATGAGCATAATCCATTCCCACTCTAGAGTGACAATTAGCTATTTTGCGTACTGATTACGGGCATAGCAATATGATCATTTTCATGCAGTGGTAGGAAAAGTACATTTTCAATCATGTTACCCTTTTTTAGAAGGCTAGGCCAATGTATCGTATCAGGAAAATTAAAAGATGAATTGTTTATATGACGCATAGAAGCCGCAATATGGCGGGGTTGATGTATGAAACTCGTCCCATGATGCACAAACACAATACAATGTCAAATGAAGGATAATGTATCACCAGTGTAGCATCAAACATACGAGTCATACAAGTTGTAAATGGTCCGGAGTTATTGTTCTCAGTGACATAAAAAAATACATATTTGTAAACAGCAATAGCTTTGGATAACATGGTGTTTGTAAAAGTGATATATGGAAGCCTTTTTAAACATTAAATGTGGTAATAAAACTGTATGCTTTGCCAAAATGTTGTACTATAAATTTCAACGTTTCATAGTTTTGTAACTGTTGTTATACAATGTGAATAGAAGGATATTTTGACATGTTAGTTGACATAATGTAGTTTGATAAAATAAATTAGTTAATTAATTAAAGTACCAGGATTAATACAAGTAAAGCTTTTCTTTAAGAATTTAAATTCAGTAAAAATGTAATTTGTGGTAATTAGTGGTACGTACAAGTCACATATTTTACGTACATTCAAAGACGGTTTAAAGTTTGATATTACAGTTTATTCATATACAGTATGCATGATCAAACCTATTCTCATGTTTATATGCTTTGTAAATATAATATTTTCCTACTATGCGCATAGGTCTGTTTAAACAACATAAAATCCGTTATTAAAATAAAAACCTAAAGTGTGTTAGGAATGTTACGGGACTTCAAAGGTAAATGTTCCCCCGATTTATCAAGGGTATTTTCAGAGGTAAATTATTTCAAAACTTAAACGACTTAAACTTGAATTAATTAATTTCAAACGAATTTTATTAAAACAGGTAATAATTATCCTTTCTTTGGAGGTAAATCTTTTACTTTATTTATTTAAGTTATTATTCGCTGGTGGTAAATTAATTATGACTGCAATATAAAATCTGTCCATACATATATGTAATATACAATATAAACAGTTATCTAACTTTATATTACTTTGAATTATTTATTTTACATATGTTTTTATTCTCTGTGTACGCTTTGTTGACAACATTTTTTGAGGATATAAACGGAGGAAGGATCTTTGCGCGCTCGCTGAAATTGGATTGCCAGTGGCAGTATTGGGTCGAATTGGTTGTTTATGCTAAATAGGTTACAACCGTTATATTGGTGTGACTTTGGAGGAAATGTAAGCTTTACCAAAATCCTTGGCTCGTGCCTCGTGTCATGTTTCTAAAATAGTGGAACGAAATTTCAATCGCTATGGAATCGTTCATAGCTTAGGGGATGACTTCATCACTGACCGGATCAAGCTTATTATATTTTTTACAAAATATTTTAAATGTGATTGTTAGTTTTGTATTTGTATTGTTTTTGGTATTATTCAAGTGTTCGGGTCGCACGCTTACGAAGTAAATATGTTTTTATTTACGATCCATGTATTAGACTTTCTTACTGATTGGAACTAGCTAACTTCTTAACACGACTACTTAACCATCAAGTTACCATTCCAAATTCAAAGTCATCTGTCACCAATAACGAGTTTAAAGCCACTTAAAAAGCTTCAAAATATATCTCTCGAACTTTGTACTGCAAGTTAAAACTTTAAATACCCGAATAACCAAATGTTATTAAATTTGTAATAATAGATTTTCTAAGCACCGGCTAATAAGAAATAATAGTAGACCTTTCATTTAAAAGACTCGTACAACGTATTATCTGTTTTTATCTATATTGGTGATTTATTTAAGGAAAGTATTTGTTTCTTGGAAAAGAATCGGTTTACACTGATCCATCTGGGCCAAGTTAATTCAAAAGATCATGATCTAGATACTTGGCATACAAGCAAATTACCTCAACCAGTAAAAAATTAAAAGAATTGCACATATTTTGTAAGTTGCCATTTAATTAATTCTATCCGTATTACTCATTTATAAATAAAATTTGAAATGCTGTGTGGGAGCAGTTTTGCACAACACTGATTAAAAATTACAACTTCACAACCTTAAATGTTAATTAGTAACCAGTTAACTTAATGACGATCAAGCATGGTAGTTCAAACGGAAAACACCGTAACTACGCGGGATTTAGGTATCACACATAGTATGCAGATTTCAACTAAACTACAAGGTTTAGTAGTTGGTGATCCAGCTTATCATCAATAATGGCCAATCCTATATTTAGTTATTTCCTTTTTTTATAAAATTACCTTATACCACGAGCGTGTAGATTGATTTTACTTACGAATGATAAAATATCTTCATTGATCATATGTTTGTTTGCAAATTGATAGAAGAGTTTTTTCGTTGTTGTTGACTAAATTAATTGAAACTTAAGTTTAAAGTTTAGATATGTCCCTTCAATTTTTCATTCAGTGTTATTTAAGTGAAATTTGGTATAGGTAGAAGTGCAATAAGAGGAAAACAACCGTTCCAAATTGATAAAAGGGTTGGGTATATATATTTAAGTAATTTAACAAACTGATGTTATAAATCAGCAAATATTATGCCACATTGTGTAGTTAAGAAATCAAATCCAGAAATCATTGTATCCGGACGTAAAAAACTCTACTTTCACAGCATAACGATTGCATTATTAGGGGGACTTAATCGCTCTACACTTCTTGTGCTTTTCCAATCCTGCAAGATTATAACAGTTATTTGTTGTGTATTGTTTGAAACAAGGATATATCGTAGCTTGTAGGAATGGTATTAAGTTTTTTTTTTTGTAAATGTAAGATAAAAAATAGATTAAGATTTTTGAAAAAGCTAGTATAGACGATAAACTGTTTTACATGAACTCCAAAATATTGGTTTTTAGAGGACTAGTGTATTTAATTTTCGACAAATTGAAATTCACTTGGTCTACAGGTTCGCTCCAGTTAGGGCATTTTTATATGTATCTGGGGGAAAGTTGGGTAGCGATTTTGGTTCATACCTCTAATAAAATACATATGTTGTCATGCATTTAAATCAAAACAGTTATGTTTATAATAAGAAATGCTCATCAATATTTCACTTAAAAATCAAACTTAAAATTACAAGGCTTTAATTCAGAAAGTTGTAATCTTAACTAAGCAATAGCAATTGAATTATCAATTAATTTATGATCACTACTGGTACTAAGTAGTTGTAACGAGTTATTTTTCCTAGGGGGGTAAATATTTGCTATTTGGGCCGCGCGTCTGTTGAGGTAAGCAGGCGGCGGCGGCGAACCTGGCTAGCACCCTTTGACCCGGCTTATCAGTTCGGATAAGCTTGGGTATCCTGGGACTACCGGATAGCCGAGATGGACATTCTAGTCGTGGATCACTAGCAGTAAGGAAGAGTTAGCGTGTGTCTAGTGAGACGTCCAGTGATTTGGGTGACATCGGTGTCGTCGTGGTTGGTGTTGTGTGAGGTGACAGTGAGTGTCGGTGATTAAGTTGGGTGTTGATACCCACTGTTGGTGAGTGGACGACGTTCCTTACATTTTTGTTTAAGATTTGATTTAATATTAATCTTACATTTTATTGGTTGAGTTGTAACTGTGCTGGTTAAAGCCTGATGGTAGTTAGTATTTACAGGTGTCAGGGATAATATTAAAGTATATTCCTGACGGTTCTGGGCAGGTGCTTAAGCGCAAATAATATATTTTATTGACTGTAGTAGATATTATTTTGCGTTGTACCAAGAGTTAGTTAAATTACTAATAACTCCGAGGCCCGACAAACCTAGGCTGCACGATTTAGCGTGCGTAGTTGGAAGCACGTGGCCAGTAGGCTAGTAGCTAATATTATTAGCCTATTAACAGAAGCCCAGCTAACTAATATCAAGTAGGTAGTAGCAGTAGCAGTAGCAGTAGTAGGGTTGTTGTTGATTAATCGTTTGATTATCTTAATTTAACCTGAACAGTTTGTTTAGTAATCCAACACGTTATCTTGGTAGCTTGGATAGCGGAGTACCAGCTATCAGATAATATATTTATCTAGTGTTTGGATCGTATTTAGTATTTATTTATCTGCTACTAAGTAGCTCAATAATTTAATAGTAGTGCAATTGACATCTAGTTTTGCTTGTTTAGCTTGGTATTTATTGAGACCAGCTGCTAGAGGTGTAGTCACTCTGCTTATAGTGCACTTGTATTATTATATGGTATTATTATTGAGTAAATTGTCTGATTCTTAGCTTGGGCATTAGAGTTGTGTATTGGATTATAGTGGCCTAGTAGACCCCGCCTGGTGATAACTCGCGTTGTGGTTTTTATTGGCAAGTCGTCGTGTAACTCACCGTGTTTTAGGCACTCCGGGCTTAACTATTGGATAGTTAGGACGAAGCCCGAGTTACGTAGTCAGCAACGACCCCCTAGGAGGGTGGAGAATCGGCGTAGGCCTGGTAGTGATTATTGCACGTTTGTTTTGGTGACTTGTTTTTGACTTGTTCACAGTGCCCGTGTATGAGTCAGTCCTACACCGCTTAGACCCGGCTTTTTTGGCCTAGTGGTTTCCCTGACCTTATCGCAGACCCTGGAATTTTACCCAGCCATTGTAGGCTGAGCTATCCCCGGCAAACGGTTGCGACTGCACTTTTAATATTTTTTTCCAGTGCGAGGTTAGAGCGTCGCATAGTAGCATTATGGAAAAAAATTAATACTAAAATATTTTAATTCTACCCAATCATGTACCTAGCGGAAAAATTGATGGCACAGGAATACTCTATTATACTTACTTTTTCACAGAAGCTCAATATGACGAATAATACAATCAAGTCGAAAGAGTTTTGACATTATTTTCTCAAAAGCCTCCCACCAATAAAATGGTAGGGACGTATTTCGTAGAAACAACAGGTTGAACCCAATACTGCTACTGGCAATCCAATTTCAGCGAGCGCGCCAGATCCTCCTTCGTTTATACCCTGCATAATTAATTGTTTCGTTTAGCTGAGAAATTCACAAAATTTAATTAGACGATTAAAAAAGGCTAAATTAAACAAATAAATGTTAAATCTTCACCTATTTTGTATTGACAGATTGTATGCTAGAAGACGGATCAATGTTAAAAAGTACTTAATGGTTGTTCTTTTATTTTTAAATAAAATGCAGTTAATTTGTTGACCTCAAAATCACTTCTAAAGTTTAATAAAACTGCCTTTTCTGGATTAGTGACATTTTGAAGAAGACTCCTTTGGAGGGTCTAAACCATTAGCCTACAGCATTTATAGATAGGACTATAAGGATGTTTAGAAGATTAACTACAGCTATTTTTTAATAGTTTAACATTTTCAATCGGCAATCTAAACCCGATTGGATGGTGTTAGAAATCCACAAATATATTCATAGCCATAAAAGGATACAAGAATGTAAACAAGCTTTATTAATTGATTATTTAATTATTCATATTTTTTGTCAATTTCCCATTAATTTTTAAAATTGTTTGAGTAATATTGAGGAACTAGTGAACCTGTGCGGCTCAATGCCCCGCAAAATAACATATGAATTTAGAAAACAAATTCATCGTGTTATATATTGACTCGACGTCGAAAATTAAATACAGTACGGTAATAATAAAGCCTTAAAGCGAAGCAGTCCAGCCATTTTCTAGCTGAATGTGTATTATATTTAGTAAATTAATAAGTGTTGAAGTTCAAGTATGTTATAGGGTAGTTATTTTTTAAAGATTTTTAAAAACACATACGTCATCAGCTCAAATTCATTCATATTACCGTTCTTACGACAGCTCTAAATAAGAAATTAGCAATATAAAAAAAAACTAAATCAGCAAATTAAGGTACTGTATTTTACTATAGTAACATAAAAATAATCAAATACACACTTGTCTTTGATACAAACAGTAAACAGTAAACAAATAGTAAACAGTCATAATGTGGTAGCTTGAAAAAAATTAAACATTTCACAACACTACCAGCAACCAATTTACATCACCTCGTTTTGTTCATTTACGAAATTCGGGGATAGTGGTTTTTTTCTTTCTTTGCCCTAGGATGCACGAGCCTAGGATTGTTTTTCACATTGCTTCAGGCTAGATATATGGGTTGCGGCATTATCACTTAGATAAAATCCACTGGTAATTTTAGCGGGATTTGAATTTGGGACCTCAGACACCGAAGTCCCGCTCTATAACCACTAGACCCGCTCGCTCCCCCAATAGGATAGTGTGAAAATAAAATTCGTAAAACTAACTTTGTTCCCATTTTGAATTGTGCAAACTTAGTTTCTCACTTCTTTCCATCTATATGTTCCTTTCAGATCCATGTAACTACTTTTTAGCAAATAAAAATGCTGATTAGTGTTTATCTTGTTAGGGAAAATTTATTGTTTTGTTTCCTTCAAAAATAAAGATATATTTTAAAAGTTTTTCTAGATTGTTGATTTTAAAATAATATAACAGTAGATATTTAAATAATATTTTTTAAACTATGACAGATCCTCACAATTGTTTTATACTGCATTTATATACATGCTTAAGTATTATGAATATATATATAATTTTAAATATTGATATTTTTATAATACTTAAGCATGTATATAAATACAGTTTAAAACAAGTGTGAGGATCTCTCATTGTTTTAAAAATATTATTTAAAAATCTACTGTTATATTATTTTAAAATCAACAATCTAGATCATCTTTTTAAATATATCTTTATTTTTGAAGGATATAAAACAATAGATTTTCCCTAACAAGATAAACACTAATCAGCATTTTTATTTTCTAAAAAGTAGTTACATGGTTCTGAAAGGAACATATAGATGGAAAGAAGTGAGAAACTAAGTTTGCACAATTCAAAATGTGAACAAAGTTAGTTTTACGAATTGTATTTTCACACTATCCTATTGGAGGAGCTGGTCTAGTGGTTAGAGAGCTGGACTTCGGTGCCTGAGGTCCCGGGTTCAAATCCCGCTAAAATTACCAATGGATTTTATCTCAGTGATAATGCCGCAACCCCTAGATCTAGCCTGAAGCAATGTGAAAAATAATCCTGGGCTCGTGCCTAGCGTCCTAGGGCAAAAAGAAAGAAAAAAAAAACACTGTCCCTGAATTTCGTAAATGAATAAAACGAGGTGATGTAAATTGGTTGCTGGTAGTGTTGTGAAACGTTTCATATTTTTTTCAAGCTACCAAATTATGACTGTTTACTAAGACAAATGTGTACAAATGCATTTGAAAAATGTATAACCACCTATCACATTGCATTAGATTGTTCTTATGTTACGATAGTAAAATACCTGATGTATGCAGAACAGTGTAAACTGAAGCATATTCAAATGTTTGTAAGATTACCTCAAGTAATAATTTATTATGGTGATAAAAAAATGAATTTATTTGTTTGCAATACTTACTAATAATAATTTTTTGATGGGTTAATTAAATTGCACTTGCTGCTTTTGTCATTTAGTTTATGTATATATTGGACCTATAAATACATAACATGGCTTGGACGAGCTCTGCTGAGTTTAGTTATGGGTCCACATACGAGTTTATTGCGAAGCTCATAAACCCAAGCTTTTAGTACGTAATACTAATCACGTTGTGAACATGACAACAAGTTTGTCGTCAGTGGAAAATACGTTTAATGTTTAGCGCATATACATAAATAAATTTTTGTAGGTTATAAATACATACAATATTGACCGTACATACTATAAGAAACATTTCAGTAGATAATATATATCAAATCAAGTTTTAACGCTATTATTCAAGCTCTTAATGCCAGTCCTCCTGATGTGAAATTTGTAATGTACAAAAAATTGGAAACCTCACCAGCTTATTCATGGCAACAAAATCATAGCATCAGATTTTTTTTCTTTAGGATTCACCAACATATTGCACATAGATTCACCGGTTTAAGATAAACCATATTTTATCACAACATATATTTCTTATTTTAATTGTTATTTATTTACTTATAGAGTAAGTAAACAGCAAAATTGGCGCTGATTTGGTTAATACTTCGAAGGGGTTATCCAGATTAATTAATTCAGTAGGTATTTAATGTGAATGAAAACATTTCGAAATGTGATAAGACTTTCTTTTGTAGGAACGTTTGAATGAGTGATTCTTAAAATAGTTTGTAAATGCATTATTTTTTTCAATTTCACCTGATCCAAGAACATTAACATTAGAATAAATGTATTGATTGGCGAGTCAAACCCTCATGAATATGCATTTCTAACGCATTTCAAATAAAATGCTCATTTATTATTCCCGATGAATATTGGTTTTAAATAGATGTTTTACTCGGTCCACTACACTCTACAGAACAGTATTTTGTAATTCAATTTAAAATAAAGCATTACGTAGTTTTACCGAACAAACAATTTTTTTAATTACAGGATACTTTATAGTAAATAGTTTATTCCCATAGTATTAAGGCGTTCTATTTTTATTTCACAATAAACAGAATGTGACACTTCAGAACATTATCCAAAATTCCGTATTTAAGTTTAACCTCGGTTCCTCCTAAGAATGTCTTTGGCTTTGGGATCTAGTCTCCAAGTAAGGGATGGTCGTAATGGTACTTGTGGCGTGCGAATGGGTACTTCTCCCCCGATGGAGCCATTTCACCGACAATGGCATCTCTATGGTCACACAAACAAAGGAACAAAGACCCTATTGTAACTAGGTAAAATATGTCTCAAGCCCCAACAGTGTTACCTATGGGGTTTAGCTTTTACTACAAAACCAGTTTATTAGTGCTTCAATCTATTATTTAATGTTATTTAGCAAAACAGAGGTACTAGTAAAATATCGTTAACTGTTATCAGCGGCAAATGGTTCATTGATTAGTTCTCTACACTTTAGAGAAGGTTTGTAGGTTTCTTTGTTACAGTAACGTAGATTCTTTGTATCATTTTAACAACTAGTCACGTAGGAAGTAAGAAGAAAAACAAACAATTAAATGTTTAAATCCCCGTTAAACATCCCAACGAATATGGTACCGTACTGGAATCTTTTTGATTCAGGAATATGGCATCTTCGACGAGTTGTAGATAAACGAAGGTTGTTATTATCCATGTAAAGTTCCTAAGATGCGATGATAAGCAAATACAATTTCATAGTATTGTACAGTATGTAATTGAAAATCATAAATTTTACAGTAGTTTTAATACTAAACAACACACACCTTTATATAAATGTTGTATATTTAAAATAAAACAACGCTTTCAGAAACTAAATTCACAGGTAAAAATATCGAGGTTGAAGTGAAAAGGTTAAAAATAAAGATTTCCAAATTCGTTTGTTGTAAGTTTTTCTAATGCAAATATGCATATTTCTTGACGGTGATTGTTTACAACAATACGATGTAGGTTTAAAATAATAAATTAAATATATGTTCTTACAATCAATAGGAACTTTCAGATATAAAATTGGTAGGATTGTTATTATTTCGGTTTAATATTGTTACAAATAGTTGCTATAAAGCTTTGAAATCACTTTTCACAGTAAATACATTTCCTAAAATCGTTTAACAGGAATATCAATCTTGAGTATTTTTTTTAGAAGAAAATCGTCAGAGAAGCTTTTTAAATCTGTGATCGCAATCAGATTGTCTTGCCAATGAACTTAATTCAGACAAGGACAGATAGCTACGATCTATCTCACTGTTTACTTAGATGTAAAACAATGAACAGTGACGCGTTTGTCAGCTGAACATGAATCTAACTCACTGCCTCACTTGTATATCTTATTTAAATTTATACTTAGCATGAAAACTATGCAAAAGTAATAAAATGTTGACTGTTACTAAACAACTATTAGTACAATCTAAATATCAACATCATTTACTACCAGTTAGATTTTAATCATGATTTTACATTTACGAATAAGTAAGTCGTTTTAGGTTTAGTTTAAACGGCTAAACGTGTTTAATTTTCTATCTTTGTTCATTGCTCATCTTATTATTAAGAAAATATCTTTATAGCATATTAATTAGTTTATTGTTTGAACTTACAGTAAATTTTCCTACTATACTTTGCTATTAGTACTTATACTACATAGTTCTAACTATTTAGCAGTAGGTTTTACTATAGGAGTTAAGTTTTTCTCAAATTACGAGGTAAGTAGTGTTATTTCAGCTATAGCCGATTTATAATGTATTTAATTTAAACTATATAATCGATAATTGTATTGTTCTATGTAGAAGATTAGTTAAATTTTAGTTTAAATTGAGTATATATATTAAGTTGACAGTTTTATGGGTGTAAAAGAAATTAATGGTATGATGTATTTTCTGCACATAAGTACATTATCATATGTCGAATTTTCATTCTAATAACACACAATTTATCAAGTTAAACCGTGCTTTATTACAATATAGATTAACATTCAGTACCACTTACCAAATTAATATTTTTAGACAAATTTAAAAGTAACGAAATATCTTTATTTGTTCAAATAAAGAGAAATAGTGATTAGATGCATGTAGTAAACAGTTTTTGGATTATCTTAGTTAAAGAAACAATCACAAGTAGAGAATAAATGTGATTTAAAAAAATGTTACATAGGTAGAGTATTTCAGTGTCGGCCAACTTCCAACCAACGTTCTATGATGTGATCTCTAGAACTAACATTGGAAAACGCCCCAGGTTTGAGTTAAGTGAAAATATGGATTAAAACCTGATGCGTTCAATTGGAAAACCACAACGTGTAACCACGAGTGATTTTCGGTTTTCGTATGTTTAAAGGGTATTAGTTTTCAAATACCTAGTGTTTTTAAGCGAATCTCATAAGTTTCGTACATTCCCTAAGGTATTTTGACATTATTTTTAATACATACAATTTTGAACCTGGATGTGTTACAAACGTGTGACACGTTTGAATATTGTACAACATGTTAGTATAAAAGTGTTATGTTTGCTAAAACTATAAAATAAAATAATTATTTACGAGACATTGCTGTTAAAGCACTGGACTCCTTTTTGGAAGCTAATTATTCTTCAAGCGAAATGTTACTATTATTAAATTGGACTTTTCCAACGTGTCTTGTGTTTAAAACTACACAACGTTTCTGGAGTTTCTGGAATCATTATAAGATTCCAGTTTCATACTTTGTATGTTTTTATTGTTTAGTCTTCTTAACATTTTGGACAAAGGTATAAAATATTAACCTTTTTATTTCCGTACCTTACTGTCTTGTTCAAGAAAAGATAAAACAAAAGATAATATTGTAAAAAGGTAACTAAATACCTTTTTCCAATATTATTGTCAACGTGATTCTGAATAAACAACACAACATGAAGAAAACAAAAGAGTGTAATTTACTCTATTGTCAGGGGGTGATAAAACAAGTTCGTATAACCTCACAAAAACTTCATTGTTTTGTAAACTTAATTATAGAAAACCTTAGTTAATCAGTGTATGTGTTAATGCTATCCTAGTTTTAAAATCTATAGCTATAAAATAATTGATAGTTGTAAAATCAAGAGTTATTGTAAATTTAAATAATTCATTTAAATAGCCTTTATATCTTGTATTATTTGTTTTTGTCATTTGTATTTGAGTAATTAAAACTATATCGCATTAAGTGAAACAAAAATAAAATACCGGTTTTGGATTTACTTTTACTAAACATTGTTAGAAAACCAATTTCAATGCAAATATACAAGCAAACATATTATTATCCCATACAACCCATGTTAACCAATATTATGAGGATGAATGCATCATATTATGTGATTGTAAAAAAGAACACCTGGCACCTAAAAATAACTCCTGGGAGGGAGGAGAAAGCTATTTTGAAGGATAAGACAAAAGATTCTCATAAGAAGAACAAAGACATTCTTGCAGGGAGAAGAAAAGACGACAATCATTTCAAACACAGCTCTTGTATTCAGTACAGTAAGACTTTGTTTTTGGACTGTCACTGTTAGGATAGGTTTTACAAAGATAAACTCGTCAGTTTGAAGTGTCCACTTTTAAGACCCCTTCTTTAGGTTAATAACGTTTATTGTTCTTACAGTATTTTTACATTATATGTAAATACAATAGTAAAGAGATATATCAGGTTAGTATTAATTTTTATTGAATATTTCTTATTGGTTATCCATAGTTCTTCATAAAACACAATTTGTATAATTTTACCTAAGAGTATACCGCATTTATATATGTTTTTAATCTCGTTCTAATGGATTTCATTCTACTTTTAAACATCACGACTCCTCAAAAATAAAGTTTGCTTTTCATCCTAACGATAATCTGATGATGATTTGATGATATTGCATAAGCTAGTAAAGAAACAAATACGCTTTTCAAATCCTGGAAACAAAAATATTTAATTATTGCCCTGTATCTTTGTTCATGAATGAAAATGTGTATCCAAAAATAGCTGACTTACGTAAAACCACAGGAACCTATTCTGACGATGAATGTTGGTTTTACAATTGAATGAATCCAGCTTTAATCTATCTTCATACATGGAACACTCATGGGGATTTTTAATATTGGTCATGCGAATCAAATGCTTATTCAGCAAAACAATTGGGGTTGAAAAGGTTAACGAACTTTTTGCCTGATGCTATAACTTAATTTTAAAACAATTAGATATAATTCATCAAGAATATAAAAATAAATGGCATACTATAAATCTACTTTTTGAAACAAATACTATTTGTTCCGTCATTCTAGAAGTATGACATGAGTTGGAAGTAAATTAAATGAGAACATAGGTCGATTAGTACATTGTATAAAAGGTATCTATTGGATAAATAAAGTATGGCAAACCCAACCCTAAAAGGTTTAGCCTAGCCAAACTGGAGGCGGTTTAAAATTACGAACTAATGTTGTTTTACTTTAAGCTTCAGCTTTAAGTTCCTATTATATGCAATTTTAAGCTACTTCAGTTTTAACTAGAATGAACGTATATGGGCTGGGTTTGTGCCATGGTGTTAATCTAAAAGAGGCGTTTTATAAAATGACTTTACCTATTTAATCTCATTTAAAATTTCCCTTCAACTTGGCCGTACTTAGTTTAATACAAAAATTCACCTTTGCCTCAAACAAAGAATTTTAGGCTTAATAGTTATGTACAAAGCTTTGTTGAATTTTCTGCAATGGTTAAAAATACCATATCAGACTTCTTGAAGATCCTGAATGTCATGAAAATATTATTAACTTGATGGGGTTTTAATAATTTATAATAATGTTTCATGCTGAAAGCTATGCTTTGCCATGAATGTCAACGGCCAAATTGTTAAATTCAAATTTCAATTAAGTAGAAAACCCTCACATCAAACAATTATTAAATATTAATATTTTGCTACAATTTATGGAGAGGAATACCTAACAAATCACATATGATTAGTGCCCGTCAATATTTCATCAGTCTTAATATTTTGTTTTGAATAATTGTAAATCAGTAGATACAAGTTTTAAATTTTTAAAAAGTAGACTTCGTTTTTGAATTGTTTTGATTATATTTATCTAGAACAGTGACATTTTCAAATGTTTTTTTTTTTTTTTTTTTTTTTTTTTTTTTTGTTGGCTAAACCCTGTTCTTGATACAATCGAACCTCGACCTGTCGACAGAAAGTATAATTGAATTAACAGCCTGATGACAAATTGCATACCTGGGTCTAGTAACGATCTCTCTTGGGATCGAATCAGCGACCTTTGGATTTGAAAGTCAGCACTATAAACACTCGCTACTCAGAAAAACTCAGAAACAAGTTACCGTAATTTTGACCGGATATAATGTATACAAAAAAAACTAAGAGCTATTATTATATTCTGCTATTATATTCTTTAACAAAAGATTTCATATTTTTATTAAAAAAATATCATTATTGGCTAAAACTAGTCTCAATAACGCTTTACATCAAACTGCATATTAAAGCTAATTAAATACTACGGATTCCATATTACATCAGGCGGAAGAAAAAGATCAAGACAAAGACTTATTTCGTGTCATAGCATGCTTTGAATACCTCTAACGTTCCATCTAAATTAAATGCCCGCGTCAACTTGTTTCTAGACTTTGTAATTAAAATTTCAATTTTTCAATGTAATCAGCTTTTACACGTATAGTAGTTTTGTGACAGCTTATTAAACCTCTGCCGCCTTTTACAAAAAATCTTAGATATTTGGTATCAAAAATGTTTATTTGAATGGGTATGATCCGGGGTATTTAGGGATGTACAAGTTGAGTTACATAATTGGCACTATATTTTTAATCCTAAAAAAGATTTCTCATGCATCTTTAGCTGGATATATTCCTTCGTTGCACACAAACTAATTTTTACACGAAATATTGCGTATACATATTGTCAGCTTTATAAATATGTTAAGCCAAAATACTACCTAGATGATATCATAACTTTAGTACGATATCATGATACATTTACATGCATTTTAGTTGTCTTGTTGTTAATTGATTTTTGTATTGCCATTATTGAAACAATGCGAGATTAAATCAAAGATTTTAAACTCTTACTTTTGACTTTTTTTGGGTAGAATAAGGCTAAGCTAGTCAGGTTTGCCCCATTTAACAACTAAAAATCTTAATATTTTAGCTATTTCTTATTCGACCTTTTTCAACTTTGTATCGTTTGATAGGCAATTCAAAACGCTAGATAAAAGTGTTCTTTAAATTGTTTCATAAAATCAGCAACTTTTTGTAATTTAAGTAAACAAAAAATAAATTACCGTCATTTTTAAATATTTTAAGTTGAATCATTATTAATTTATTTCCTAACATGAATCTCTTCTACCTTAACATACATACAATGCTTTATAAACATCGGTAGAAAATATTTAAAGAAAAAAAAGTTTATGTAAAAATTACAAAATTGCGAGTATCTGGTTATCGAAGCGATTTTAGGAAAAAATTTTATTCTTGATTTTTTCGTTATTTTGACCCAAGGAATCTACGTAAATTATGTCTTCACCTATTTTGAGCACCCTGTATTTGCCCCTTTTCTTCCAAACGATGAAATAATCTGTGATATTCAATTTTTGGATTAGTTACCTTAAGCCTTTGGTCTTGCAGGATGAAGTTATAATCCTCCAATATATTTCACCACAATGTGTGGCATCTTCAGGGAGTCTTGAAGTTCTATTTACATATTTACACAGTTTATACACATATCACAAGATTGGAGGATTAAATATTCTAGTTCTTGCCACTGGGAAAATACATAACATCTGTGATAGTGAACCGATCGCTTATTGGACCTGATTATGGTTGAAGTGTCCACTTAGCACTTGGTGTAAGTGATCACCACCTACCAATGTTGTATGTATTTGCCATCTTGTGAGTTGACAGTAGCCTATATGTGTAAATACATGTTTCAAGAGCCATACGTAATTATTTTATAACATTTATTTTTATTTTCTTAAGCTGTAAACGGCAAACATGAAATTCCTAGTTTTCACAAATCACAATAAAAAATAAAAAAATCGTGTGACTTTAACCATGCTTTGTATTGTTAATAACCTATAAAACCGATATAACAAGTTGATAAGATGTTGCGTTTGATCAAGTTTTGTGCCGCACATGTGGGTATTATGAACTACGTTTCTATGAATGTACTTACACGTGTGTAGGTTTATCCCTTTAAAGTAATTCTACAGCATATGTTCCAACGATTCTTATTCTTAGCACTATTTTGTTATGAAAGGAGAAAGAGACGTCAGCTGTTTGAAGCCTTACGACTCAATAAACTCAAACTCGTCGATGAAACTCATACATCTGTGAGCTAACAGTAACATGTGCAGACGGTTGGACATTGTTTGAGATCAAATATGTTTAAGTATCTAAGGTTAGAATTATATTTAAAATATGAGTTAACAACAGAATTTAGTTATTCGTTATGTGAACACAACTTGTTTAATATATATTTTCCAAAATGCCTTATGATTAGCTAACGTAAACCTTAAATACGGTGAAGGTATATCTTTGGTATCTTTGGTTGCAGGTTTTGGTTTAGGTATGCATATTTCGTGACAAATCTTAAACATCACTTAAACGTATTGTGGATAAGTTTCAAATTGTATTTAGTTCAAATTGTTTGTTTCTTATACAGTTTGTTCTAGTTCAACTGGTCGTAATGGTCAACACATAGTTAAAATATCGGTTATTCGAGGATAATCCCACAAATACCCTAAATATTTTACTAAAGCTTAATTACTATGTTATATATATTTAATAATGTAATATACATTTTGGTATTTTTAACAAAGCAAATAAATATGTTAATATAATTTGAAACATTCTAAACTTGGGAGAATTAATTGTAAGTATCTTTTTAGTAATGGTTTAGATTCATATACTCATAAGGTTACCGTAATAAAACAGCATGGGTAGTAAACTAAATTAGCATTAATACCAAAATTAATTATTGAAAATGTCATCATTGTAACTTATCATTTATTTGCCTCTATCGATATACTTTGTCTAGTGATAGGTCAACCATAACTACTTGTTACTGGAAGACATAAATTGTGCTCTGGTAAACAAACAAGACAACCGTAAGATACAAATACATTTTATATCTGATAAGAAGCTTTGCAAAGGGAAAAGTTGATAGGCTTATAAAAAATTGAAGCGTCTCGAACATCAAGAGGAGTTATGTTTCAACATCTTAACTTAAATATTTTCATACTTTTGCGAACTAAAAATAAAGCCTCATGTTTGAATGTTTTGGTAACTAGTTAGTTTACATCCTATCATGTCTTGAACGAACGATGAGTGAGACGTTTTAGTTCAAGTTAGTAGGGAGTAGATTAAAAGACTATAATTTTCTACACGTAAAAATACGGAAAAATAGACAATTGTAAAGTTTGTCATTCTGGTGCCGCTGAAGGTCCCAAACTAGAGATAGCTTTTCTTAAGAGTATATTTTACATCTAAGTTGGATTTTGATGAGTTTCAAGCTTATTCTTTTGTATCTACAGTTTATCTACTAGTATACGAGCCCCACGCTGGTGAAAAACCAAACCGGAAATACCTTAATGGTTGTATTACCTAGTGAAACAAGTAGGCTGTATTTCTGAAAGTGTTTGTTGCTCTTCAATCAAGTAGACAAGAGTTGATATCACGAGTCATTATAGTAAACTTAGCTGGCTAGGAATGTAGTTAGCAATAACTAATGTTAAGAGTTTCAGTGGATTTATTTGAACAAATGTTGCATTAACTTTTGTATTATAATATGTGTTAAACGTTTATAAAAAAAATTCTGATGCGTATTTCAACATGAGGTGTGACATATTCAGAGGTCACTATGTTATAAATTGAAAGATGTACAACATAATGGTATAATTATGTTGTATCAATAATCTATAATCATTACAGCATAATGATTGCTATGTGGCTTTTTGTTATAAGTTTTTCTCTGAAGGTGCCACAAATCATGGTAAAATGCGCATCAGGAAACTAACACTTCAAGAACTAACTAAAGGCAGCTACTAAACAAAAGGTAACTAAATTAATTAGGAAGAAAAAGAATAATATTGGCCTCAACTTTTCTTATCTGATTTATTTTTTACTGTTCATATTCTGTAAAAGTGTATCAATTATAAAACCACACTAAGGAAATTATTTTCACGATTTAGATGTTAAAATAAGTCATTGGTTTTAAGTTTCTTAGTTGGGCTATGACTTGATAACATGATTAAAAGTATACATATTTAATCTCATTTTACTTTATAGAATTAAAAAAGCAGATGATTTAGAATTTTATGATTGAATATAAAAACTATATATTTCTTTTCTTGGTAATAATTCACACGATCTATTCCCGCGTTGCCAATTTATGTTAATATGTATTTAGTGTATTATTTATTTTACTATTTATTTCAGCCATAAAAAGGTGTTTTGGAACTAGTCAAAACCTGGAAGGGTGAACAAGGAACAGGAGTTGAAAAAGAACAAAGACAGACGGTAGGAAAATGGAGGATCTTTTATTCAGAACAATACGCACAATACTTCTGCTGAATTTCAGTACTACAATGAGTCTTTGTTGTTTGTTGCTGTTTTTTGTTGCCAGAATCCTGTAGTACTGCAATGCTGCAAGATTGTCCTGCAAAAGTATTCATATTCTGTAAAATCAAATCTACAGGTGCAAGAACCCAGGGGGTTTGAAATCCATACATAGTTTTAGAAACTTCCTATGATAGATACAATAAAAAATCTGAAAGGTAATATTTGCCTTTCAAATAAATTATTGTTACATAAAGTAGTTTGGCTGGTGCCTTAAGAGTTAATATTATTATTCGATTGTAGAATAAGAAAGATTATAAACAAAATCTATGAAAAATAAATTTATATCATGTTATGTAGGCTATACACAAATGTTCATTGGAACCCTATTAGTTATTTTTTTAAACACCGGTGTCATTTCATTAAATAAAAGATGTTATTTTACATGTTTTAACTTAAATACTGTTTACAAATCTGTACAAATGGAATATGAAATATCTATATAATCTTGAAAAATTTAACTTGACTTATAAATCACAATTTTTAAGAAAAAATTCAAATTATCTTAAATTAAAAGTCATACAATTTTGTTACTACTATTTCACTATACTTTACTTTTAAATAATAATTTAAGTTAGGAACATGGTACGACACAATGATAATATGAATATCTATAGTTGAGAGAAGCCAAAGTTGTAAAACAAAACATCTCCAGCAGATGTGGGTAGTGGCCTGGGATGTTAAAAACCAAACTACCTCTTATGCTTGATACTCAGGGAGCAGCTTTATGTTAAACCAGTCAGCATTTCATACAAAGGTATAAACTTGTATGAGCAGAAATGTACGTATGAATTTATACATTTACAGATGGGAAAGTTGTAGAAAGGTAGTAGCTTAATTCAAAGTTAGTAGCTTGGGATATATAAATATATTCTATTGTGTTAAAATACAAACCGTCACCTACTCTTAACGCAGATAGTACAACATTACCAAGAACCAGATATCTATGTAAAGTATAGTTATTTGTGCAACTAGTGAGAAAAGTGAGCAATTGACTCACTCGAGAGAAATCCTTACTCACGAGCCGTAGGCGAGTGAGGAATGGTTTCTCGAGTGAGGCAATTGTATTTTGAACTCGAGTTGCACATTATACTTTTCCTACAGTTACCATAAAACAAATAAATTTGTGAAGAAACATAACCCATTTTTACACAGAAGTGAACTTTTAATATAACATTTAATGTGAAGTGACAAATACAACAGTACAACAGCTGACCAGCTGATTTACAGCCAGTGCTGCCAACGTACTCGTATTTCGCGCGCATACGACCTTGTCTGCATGTTACGCGCTCACTATTTCGTGCCTTCACGTTGCAAATCTGGAGTGAGACAAAGTAATTAGAGTGAGACAATGTTAACATTGTCTCACTGATGAGCGAATTGGCCACTTTGCTTTCTCAAATCAGTGAGAGAACATGTACATTGTTAGGTAACTGTAGGAAAAATAATGTGTAACAGCGTACAGTGAATTTTGTTGTACTGTTCTAGATCTATTGTACTATGGTAAAGTTGTATTGCTGTACTGTCGTACTTACGATGAATAAGTTTTGGCCACCGAAAGATAGTTGATGTTATAGTTATTTGTGCAACTAGTCAGCAAAGTGATCGATTGCCTCACCTGAGAGAAATCCTTACTCACGAGCCGTAAGCGAGTGAGGAATGGTTTCTCGAGTAAGGCGATTGCATTTTGCTCTCGAGTTGCACATTATATTTTTCCTACAGTTACCATAAAACAAATAAATTGGTAAAGAAACGTGCCTTCACGTTGCATATTTGGAGTGAGACAAAGTAATTAGGGTGAGACATTTTCTCACTGATGAGCGAATTGGCCACTTTGTTTTCTCAAATCAGTGAGAGAGCACGTACATTGTTAGGTAACTGTGGGAAAAATCTATTGTCCAAGTGTTATCACGGTTCATGTGGTGACAAGTGAAGTTTGTTTATGATACTTATGGAAGTTCAACTTGAAACCTGATAAAGAAAACAATAACTTGTAACTTTTTGAGCAGTAAACGAATTTCATTTGTTAAGTAGTTAACTCAGTGAATCTTATATATTTTAAGAAACTTTTGCAAAACTTATGACAGCTAGCCTGGTCCGAATTACACGAGGGTTGTACTAAAAGAAAGGTTATTAGTCCTATTTACTTGTTTTATTTGTATTTTGAGAATATTTATGTTAATTGTGTGAAATTGAAAATTCAACTTTTTTATGCAGATTTAACATGGGGCTAATTTCATATATCAATAGACAAGCATATTTAAACGCATATTTTCTCAGCTCCTGTGCATCGCAGGGAAACTTTATTCTTTAATATACTTTATACTTTTACTTTATAAATTAAAATAAACTCAAAATTATCACAAGAAATCGATTTAAAATTAAAAAAAATATTAACATGGGGCTTATGGGTTGCCATGCTGGTGACGAAATAACAACAAAATATAAACAGATTATCAAAACAAATGGAAGAAATTCCAATCACACGTTTTATTTACAGCGTTGGGTGAAAATAGATAAGTTTGCAAAATAGATACTTCTTGTCGAGTTTTCAAACACAGGTCGAGCTCTAGTATAAATATAAAAATACATCACTGGCATTACGTGGCTAAATGGTTAAAACATAATCAGCAATTGATCATTTGTGTAACAAAGATCTTTGAAACGTATTAACAGTTGCAACTAGTTTAAATATATAGTATACTATAGTATAGTATACCACACACAATGAGGAGCAGTAGATAAACATAAAAAATATGTAGACCTTTATGTAGACTTTTCCATATGATCTTATCTAATCTGCTATTATACAAAGGCTAGGCTGCACAATGTGTAAGGCCATTGAAGCGGAACAGCCTCGTTGTTCCGTAAACGGCCCATTTTACTAACCTTAACATTCTGTGATTAGCTTAATACTACTTGCAACAAGTAACTAGTTAAAAAAAAGAACTAAAATTCAAATTTAGCTGTTTAACAAACATTTGCAGCATGATTTTTTTACAAATACAAAGCGGTACACAATGGTACGCTGGCAGAACGGTACGGTTTGAGCTTGACGACGATGGTCTCTTAGCATCATTGAAACGGGCCTGTAAGTTCTGTCCTGTGAAAAATATTTAGGTTTATTTTTATTACTATCAAAACAAAGGATCAGACTAAAGATTTTATTTCCAAGATATATATAAAAACCAACTATTAAATTTACAGGTGAAATGGTTATCTTTACTGAAAATGCAATAATTAAATAATGGTAGTATTAATCATAAAACTAACTTTTAAGTAGTACAAGAGATTTCGAGAATCTTAAGAATAGTCATTATTAAGAATATTTTTAAATTATAATTTACATTTCAAAATAGTTATAGCCATAGGATGTTGTGAAACAATTTTACGATAATCAAAATTGCAAATCAAGCTTTCAAAGTTAACAGTAGACGATAATTAAGGAGTAAAAAACAAAGCCGAATTTACTTTGTCAAATCAAGCAGATATTTTAATTATCAATAATTAAATTAGTATGTTTAACTGTGTTTGTATCAAAGTTTTTTGTTTGGTCACTTTTATGCGATATTAGTGACTAGGGTAGTCAGTGTCATTCATAATAATTACTTTTTGTTGTTGTCTTCCTTTTTCAGGTAAAGATTTTTTATGCATCATAAATACATTTATGGGGCTTTTTTGGCATCTCCTGGGGTATTTTCTTCACTAACACTTCAAATTTTCTATTGTCAACTATCTATCTCCACAAAATATTAATACTTACTATGTAGGGTTAAAACCATTTTAATTTATCGCTGTTTGTTAATGACGAGTATATGTCCATAAAAGATTTAAAGCCTAATAATATAGGATGCAGATTAGTCATTTATTCAGGACGCTTATATAAATAATTTTTAAATCGATTTTGCATGAATAGTATTTTTGTTCAAAGTAGTTATAATGAAAGCAAACACTGAGAGTGAACTCGAGTTCGATTGTTTACGAGATATTTTTTGTGAAATGTTATTTCGACTTAAAAAGTTGAACGTTAAGAGTGATGTCACTGCTACACTGGATTAGCAAGCTTTAGACAACCCGGAATTAACTTCTTTTTAAAATCATATTTTTACTCAATTGTACTGTACAAATGTAATAAATTTTTGTGGTAAAAGTGATAAAACATTATTTTTTATTTTCTATTTTTGTACAAACCCATAACCAAAGAATGTGTTTAAAATACAATTGTAACATTAAACATGTTTTGGCCAAATCATTTTTTTACACATTAAAAAAAAGGAAATCATAATAAATTCAAACCATTAGATGGTAAATAAATGTAAGGCCAAGTTAGCAAGCAACAAAAACTACAACTGAGGAAACTCGTGCTTTGCCATTTTTATATAAAGGTAATGATGGTGTCTGATTGAGGTTTTCTCACAAACTATTCCTGTAATACTTGTGCTCCAGTATTTTGTGCTGAGTTCCACCACACTGTTAGTAAATTGTCTGGGTCTTAAACATCATAATATTCATGTTTACTCCGAATTCAAACCTCATATAGTAAACAATAACACTAATATATTTATTTTAACCAAGCCACCTCTTCTCCTTATGATTTATTTTAGTTATCATCCTTGCAAATATTGTCAAGACCATTAGGTATACATATTTAAGGGGCACATAGACTCAAATGTGTTTACCAAAACAATATGTTATTTTATATTTACAGTTCCCATATAACAACACTTTAAAAAAGTATTGCAGCTGAGTTGAGTTCGTGCTTGATCGACAGCGGACTCACCAATATTCAAAAGGGTTCGTTTCTAGTGTTTTTTTCTAATTTTGGAAAAGTTGACTCTTAAACTATTTTGATACATTATCGGATTTGCGTGAGCCCTACTTCTGCGAAAGTGATATAAGGTTTCCTACATTTAGCACAAAATTTTAAAATGATATACCCCTTACATCAGTCAACCTGAAGACTAAGCATATTTTCATTTTCTTATTGGATTTTACCATTTATAGTTAATAAATTCGATATGTCAGAATATATGCGATATCTCCTATTTGAAAATATTAGGTTAAAAGAGTACTCTTCTCTTTATCACAAGATACACGACTTGTATCTCCAACCTGCAAGTAACATCCTCTCACTTACTCTTGTCGATTGGTTTCTCAGTCTACGTGATTTATTTTTGCCTTTTCTGTGCTTAGTATGGTCAAATACAATCATTCTTTGGGCTTAATAATATCTGGTCGTATTACAAGGGGCGGGTTTGTGTGTAAAGTGTTTTATACAAATATGTGCTTGCATATGTGTGCACAATCTATTTTGTAATGATTATGTAGTGTAAATAAAGAAAACATATCCGTTATGTCAAAGTTGTAGTCGCTTAGTTATAGAAAATCTGCATAAAGTGGAAAAAAATACCCGGGACTGTCAAATATTTCTAAAAGTAATACAGATAGAGCTTTAAAACGTGGTACACAGTTACTGGGCAGTAAAATAATTTTAACACATGATTCAGTATTTTCCAAAGTTTATATTACAATGAAAATCATACTATGGATGCACCTGATAACATAATTCTAAAAATATTATCAAGTTATCCTAATATTTAGTTATTGAGTAAGTTTTTAGCAGACATGATATTGAAACGATATATGAATTCTTTTATAACATTTTACTAAACTCTTAAACTCGTAAAAATTTCAATCCGCTAATATACTCACCAATAAGTGATACGATAATATGAAAAAAATCATATACTGCCCGGGATTTAACCCATAACCACACGGGATTTTACTAAACTAATATGAGTAATAAAATTGTAAACAGGAACACTATGAAATAAATATTGAAAGGTTACATTTCACTACCAAAAAATTACACAGTATACACACTGTATTGTAATTATACAGTACAAGTAACAAAGCGTTGACTAAAAACTTTCATTATTTTAATTTTGATTAATTTTGACAAAATCCAATTTTATAAATATGTTTATATCCTACTAAGATTCTATTAATTTGTATAATTATTTTTTTAGTTATTCGTCAAATTCGAAATAGGAGTTTTTTACATAAGGCCCAGTTATTTTGAATGTACGATGTACAATTTCTTTTTTGCTGGCAACTTAATTTTTTCTCCAACTTATAAACATTACATTGGATTTAACCTGTTATTTCTAGAGGAGCGTATACTTGGTCAAAAATTTTTAACGTAGACTAAGACCGTGTGACACTTAGCTATCGATTTCGAGTAAGAAATTTGCTAATAGTTTTTCAGGTCATGAAAATAAGTATTTTTAAATTATGAATGGATATATTTTCCGTACAACTTATGAAAATGTTTGTTAATATTTTCAAACATCATATAAAGCAATGGCGATTTTATTGACGTTATGACACGACTTAACAACAAAGTTAGAACGAATATCATATATTTAGGTTTTAAGTGGTTTAAAGTCCGAAGTTCAACATAGTGCATTGAGAATTACATTTCCTCAATAAGCCAAGATACTTTTTTCTAAGTATATACAGGGTGTCCATAAAAAACGTTTCAGGACTTTGGGAAATTAATCCTCATATTAAAAGGAAGGAAAATTTGTATGTGAAGGTATGTCCGAAAATGCATATTTACCCAGTTATCCGCCAATTTGTTTTTTATACCAAAATATTTTTATTTGTAAAGTTTTTCATTCGATGATTATTAAATTTGGTAACCATGTTAACATACATAAGACCTATTAGAGAAAAAATAATAAAGTTGTTCCGATTGTCAATTTTGAAATGGCGGCCGTTTGAATTGTTATAACTTAAATAACTCAAAAACGGCTAATTTTATGAAAGGTGTCAAGAATACCTTCATTTAGAATTTTTAATTACCTATTGATATATATTCAATCTAGTGTCAATTAATAATATTCTATTTTCCTATATTTTAATACCAGCTGACTGGTTAATTATTTATTGTTTTCTGTTGTGAGTCAGTTGTACAATTTAATGTTTTGTTTTCAGTGTTTGTACATTTTACAATGTTCAAATATATTTCTCAAATGTTTAAAGTTTGTTTAATTTAGACACAATATTGGCGACGAGGATGAGTGAAATACTTAAGCTTAAAAAGGTATTAACTGCAGTCAAAATTCAAATTAGGAAAGCTTACAATGCAATTGTACAAAATAAAACAGTTAAAGAAGACATGAGTAGTGATGAAGTCACAGTGCGGTTGTCTTCATTAAGGACACATTGGAACAGATTCGAAAATGCTCAATCTGAACTCGAATCTTTAGTTGATGAAGAAGATATTGAGCAATTAGCAACTAGCAGGAGTGAAATTGAAGAGCTGTACATTACAACCGAAGTGGTGTTAAGAAACAAACTGCAATCCCCAACCACAGTTACGAATCAGTCTTCAGTAGGTCTACACCCTTCTGTTACATCAAATATTGCTTTTGCTCCGTTCGATGAAGGAGAATCATTTACAAACTTCGTTAAAAGATTTGAAAACTTTATTTCCTTGAAGGAAATTTCTGATGATAAAACCAAACTTTGCACATTACTTGCAGTGCTTCCACCAAAACTACATGAACAGCTTCAAGACCTTGTTTCTCCAGATGATCCATACAAGATGAATTACAAAAATGTGGTAACAGTGTTGAAGGATTATTTGGAACCGTTACCTAGTGTTATATCTCTTCAACACAAATTTTTGTGCCATGTTCAGCAAGACGAATCAACGATGGATTTTTCAATGGAACTGAAGAGACTAGCAAAGGATTGTCGTTTTCAATGTGAATGTGGGAAATCGGTATCAGACATGTTACTAAGAATGCAGTTTGTTAGAGGACTTAAAGATAATGATGTAAGAGGGCAGTTACTACAGAAAGAAACAAGTACTTTCAAAGATTCAGTGCAAGCTGCAATTTCCTTCGAATCCTCAAGACTTGAGAGCAGCATTATATCAAATCCTACAACAGCTGCTGTTCTTAAGCTAACAGGAAGTACTGAAAGGAAGATGCCGGAACAACAACAATATGCAAGCAAAGGCCCAACCAAGAAGACCGAAAGATATCATACAGTTCGCTCTACATTTGACCAGCTACGTGGACGGTGCTATCGATGCGGGGATAAATTCCATAAAGCTGACAGTTGCAGGTATAAGGACGAATTCTGCAATTCTTGTAATAAGGTTGGTCACTTAGCAAGGGTCTGCATGGCAAAGAACAAAGCTAGACATATCAACCAGATCGAGGACAGTGAAAATGTAAATGATATTGACCACGCAACGTACGACACATATAAGATACAAATGAATGGTTCTGACAAGTTCATGGTTGAAGTTACACTAGAAGGAAAGCCAATTCAAATGGAATTGGACACAGGAGCAGCTTTATCGTCGATATCATACAAGGATTATAAGCAACTAAATTTGAGTAAAAAGCTATTTCAAACTCATGTA
This sequence comes from Macrosteles quadrilineatus, assembly GCF_028750875.1. Lineage (NCBI taxonomy): Eukaryota > Metazoa > Arthropoda > Insecta > Hemiptera > Cicadellidae > Macrosteles > Macrosteles quadrilineatus. Next base: position 101,944,511 of record NW_026542602.1, on the reverse strand, counting down.
CAACTAAGAACTTACACGGGCGAACTCATCAAACCAAAGGGGGTAGTGTATGTCGAGTTTAACTTCAAAGACAAAGCATACTTTGGTAAGCTTTATGTTATTGGACAAAATTTTGAACCTATTTTCGGAAGAGAGTGGCTTAGGGAGATTAACTTAAAAATTGGGGATATCCGAACTATTCAAGAAAACTCGTGTGATCTTTCTAAACTCCTTACAGAATTCTCTGATGTTTTCAAAAAGGAAATTGGTTGTATTCCAAATGAGAAGGTTCATTTATCCCTTCAAGAAGGTTGCAAGCCCATTTTCATCAAACCCAGACAAGTTCCATACTCACTTAAAGGAAAAGTAGAGGACGAACTCAATCGACTAGAGAATGCCGGTATAATCACTAAGGTGAACAATGCTCAGTGGGGAACGCCAATTGTCCCAGTGGTTAAACCCAATGGATCTGTAAGAATATGTGCAGACTATAAAACTACACTGAATAAAGTGATACAAGACGACAAACATCCAATACCTAGGATAGAGGACATTTTCGCGGAAATGAATGGAGGCAAGCTATTTTGTACCTTGGACATAAGCAATGCTTACCTGCACATGCAAATGGACGAGGAAAGTTCAAATATGCAAACTATAAGTACTGAAAAAGGTCTTTACAAAGTCAACAGAATGATGTTTGGGGTTAAGGTAGCACCATCAGTATGGCAAAGGTTCATGGACAGAATACTACAAGGAATTAGCGGTGTTAAATGCTTCTTTGACGACATTATCATACAAGGATCAAATTATGAAGAAACTGTGCAAAGATTGAAGCTAGTCCTAGATAAAATGAGGGAACATGACCTTAGATTGAATTTTGAAAAGTGTAAATTCTTTCAGAAAAGGATTGCTTACTTAGGTCATACAATTGATGAAAATGGACTTCAAAAAGGGTCTGAAAAGGTAAAAGCTATTGTTGAAGCAAAGCGACCTCGTGATGTCAACCAATTACGTTCTTTTATAGGTTTGGCAAACTACTACAATAAGTTTATACCTAAACTGGCAGAGAAACTAAACCCATTGAACAAACTCTTACAGAAGGGCAAGAAATTCGAATGGACCGATGAATGTGAAAGAAGTTTTGAATCTGTTAAAATGGACATTGCCAAAGACAAAACTCTAATCCACTACAATCCATCATTACCTTTGATACTGTCAACAGATGCATCACCAACTGGCTTAGGAGCTGTAATTTCACACAGGCTAAATGATGGAACAGAAAAGCCAATTGCCTTTGCATCTAGATCACTGAGTAAAAGTGAGAATCAAAACAGTCAAATTGACAAAGAAGCGACTGCCATTTATTGGGGTGTGAAAAAGTTCTTTCCATACTGCTATGGTAGGAAATTCATTCTTGTCACAGACCACAAACCTCTTGTATCTATTTTTCATCCTTCAAAATCCCTACCTGCAATGTCAGCCACACGTTTGTTAAATTACGCTCTTTTCCTTGCTGGTTTTGACTATAAAATAGAATACAGAAAAACTTCAGACCACTCCAATGCAGATTTTCTTTCAAGATTCCCAGTAGAAAAGTTAGAAGAAGGTGAAGATCTCTATTCAAAATTTCAGATGAATCAAATATCTATGCTACCACTTACCAAAGAGACAATTGCAGAACATACGAAGAAGGATACTTTTTTATCTAAAGTCAAGATAGCCCTTGAAAATGGAGATGATCTTGAGACAATGGGATTAAACAACAACGAGTACACATTACACAAAGGATGTGTTTTTCGAGGTATAAGGGTTGTGATACCTTCATCTCTTCAGAAAGAAGTACTCAAAGAACTACACGTGGGCCACCTTGGGATGACAAAAATGAAAGCAATGGCAAGAAGCTATTTGTACTGGAAGAATGTCGACAGAGACATTGAATAGTTGGTCAGAAACTGTAAGATATGTTCCCAGAAGAGAAATGAACCTCCAAAAGACAGGAATCACCCATGGGAAGAACCATCTGGACCATGGGAGAGAATACACTTAGATTTCCTTGGGCCCATGAATGGAAGTTACTTCCTAGTCATCATTGATGCCCATACTAAATGGCTAGAAATATTACATACAAAATCTACTACAGCAGAATGGTGTATCAAAAAGCTACAACATCTATTTACAACGTTTGGTCTTCCAGTGACAGTTGTTACAGACAACGGGACACAATTCACCAGCACGGCTTTTCAAAACTATTTGAAAGAAAATGGAATTTGTCACAGAACATGCGCACCATTTCACCCTTCTAGCAATGGACAAGCAGAAAGATTCGTACAAACCGTGAAGAAGGGGCTAAATTCAATGGTGGGGGAGAGAGGTGACATACAAACAAAGATTGATGCATTAGTCACACAGCTGAGGAAGGCACCAAGCTCTACAACTGGAATGTCTGCATACAAGATGATGTTTGGCAGAGACATCAGAACTAAACTAAACGTCATGTCAGATAAAACAGAATGGTTTAGAGTTGAACAAAGGAAGATGGGAAGACAGTTCAGTGTGGGACAAAAGGTGCAAGCAAGGAACTATGCATCCAAAGAAAAGTGGAGATTAGGAGAGATCATCAGTCGAGTGGGCAATGTCATGTACAGAATAAAAATGGACAATGGATTGATATGGACCAGACACACTGACCAGATCCTCTCTCAGAATTAAGAGGGGAGAGTTGATATATATTCAATCTAGTGTCAATTAATAATATTCTATTTTCCTATATTTTAATACCAGCTGACTGGTTAATTATTTATTGTTTTCTGTTGTGAGTCAGTTGTACAATTTAATGTTTTGTTTTCAGTGTTTGTACATTTTACAATGTTCAAATATATTTCTCAAATGTTTAAAGTTTGTTTAATTTAGACACAATACCTATCAAACGATACCAATATCAAAAAGATCAATTAAAATATAATTGAAATATTATGTTTTTTGTGCTATAATAAGGCAAATTTAATTAAGGTACTCTTAATTTTGCCTTATTTTAAAACAAAAAACGTAATATTTCAACTATCTTTAAAATATCAAAATTTAGCATCTACCTTTTCAAAATAATGTGGCATTTATTTCTTACCCAAAACTATGTGACCACATTTCTGTAACAGGCAGAGTCAAAATTTACACCAAATGATTCAATGGTGTCTACTATTCATTTGGACAGGACAAATATACAATGTTATTGATTCAGCGAATTATTTAACGTTTTAAATCATTTTATAATCATTTTTTTTTTATTATTCTGGTGACAAAGTTGCACATAAAAGTTTCAGTGTAGCAGGATAAGAGATGGTTTGTGTTTTTAACGCCAGAGTATATAAACATCCCAGGCCACTACCCGCATCTGGCGAAGCTATTGTATGTTACAACGCTATCTACTTTCTTTACAATATATTTTATCCTCAAGATTAAAAATAAGTTTAAATAAAATATTTTTGACATGATATAAGTTACCCTTTATTGTATTAGGAGCGATAACGATGATCAATAATTGCATCATTCCATACAGACGATGTTTCTGGTATTTTGGTAAAAATTGTAAAAAAGGCTTTTGAAACTTTTAACGTTAAGTATATAGTAATTATACTACTTAAAACGAAACGTCAATGCAAAAACATTACATCTCAGGCATTTTCCATTTAACTCTATAGCACTTTTTTAGGTTTGAAATAGTTTAATTGGGATTAGAGATTAACGTAGTATGCAAAGTATGTACATTCATTATCTTCTCAGGGTATGAAAAGAGTGACAGAGACAGTAACAAATTTACAAAATTTAGCATCTACCTGTTCCCAATCTATCGCTGTATGTAGTAGTAAGTTAGAACCAACAACATTATAAAGAAAATCTAGAAGATTCAACAAACCTCCTTAACTAAACTAGCATTCATCTAAGGTTGTGTTTTGAACCAAATATTCAAGAAAGAGAACTTATTATTTTATTGAGTTGGTCTAAAATAATACAATAACAAACATATTAGAACACCTGAAAATAACGTGATCACATATTTAATCTTATTGGATTTCATATTGCCGTATAAAGTTCAGTTCTTGGAACTGCCATTATAGTTAACAATACCAAGCTTGCCTAGACATCTGTCCGCAAAACAACCTTGATAAAACTTTGTTGACAGTTCTAACGGGTGCCTGGCTAAGTTTGTAAGCTTCATAACCTACTGTATTTGGTTTCAACCTATTTAGAGTTCTAAAGAATTTATACGGTACCAAAAACGACATTTGAGGTGGTATATTTAAAGTAATGTGCATGTTCTCTAAACCAAAGAATCAAAATAGTTATTATCTGATTAGGTTATTTAGGGCAAGCTTACTTAATAGATCGGTTCATGCCAAACAGGGAATTAAAAGTCTACAACAAGTCTTTAAAGTAACGTGTATTTGTAATACAGTATAGTTTGGTTGCTATAGGTTGGTTATATCTAGATTAAATTACGTATTTAATGCCAAAGAAGTTAACACAGGTATATAAACGTTTTATAAGAGCGTATTTTATACCTTACCAATAGTGTCAAGAGACATTATATTGAACGATAACATGGAGCATATAGGTGCAATGATAAAATTTGATCGGAGTTTAAAAAGAACCTAAAATACATATTGTATTCTTATAATATATTTAGCAATGGCATTACTGCGATTAATTACAGAATTACATTAATTGTTTACGCTTGTATTATGTTATTTTAGAAATATTCTGATCGATTGAGTCTAGTAATATCCTGTTTTATAGTTATTAAACCTCAGAAAAAAAAATTATATTGCAAATCAACAATATCTATTGTATCTTTGTACAAAGTTTATCTAACATTTATTTTACATACTTATATATATTATACATCAATACGTATGTAACAGTATGTATCTTTGTATAAGAAATATAAACTAACTAGAGATATTTCACTTTAAATTTTATTTTTTTATTTCAAATATCTTATAATTTTAATAATTTGTAGTGTGGTATCATTTTAATTTTAATAGTGAGTAGGTGGTATCATAAAACCTTATTCTAGATTCAATTGTGTCTAAGTTTTCGACGCCACATTTCAAACATGTCTTAACTACTACCTAAGTCGCTCAATCCTACAGTTGTTCCTGGAAGTGGATTTTAAGGGAATTCTAACAATATGACACTTTGAGACTCTAGATTCTGGTTGAAGCTAGTTAAGCTCGTTATCCTACTACATGAAACAATTTTAATTCAAATAATTCAAATAAACTAAAAAGTTTAGGTTTGGTTTAAAAGACAAAATCTATTTTATGAAAAGAGAAGCTTAGGCTACTTTCGCTTAAAATTCGATTTTTAATAAACGTTTAACGCCTAAATTGGCATCCGACTTGTTGGTGCAATTTTCTTCATATCCATTATTATACGTGTTCCTGAGATATTTCCTTAGTCATCCTAGCACGAACCTCGGTGCATATACGTATAAAATAAATATTTACAAAACTACTATTATTTTTCATAGTTTTAAACTCGTTAAATTGTGCTGTAATTAGGCCGTATAGTTCGTATCGTTAGCTAACAAAGGCTGCCCCATATTTTGAGATCGTCAACACGAAAAGGCTATTGTAAAGGAATGGCCCCATTGAGCGAAGGATGTCCGTTTATCCACCACATAAAATGTCCTGACTCCTCCTTTCTGTACTGTGATCACGAAAACATTTCAGATTACTTGTAAACTACTGATAACTTTACCTAAGAATTTATTTACTTTTCTTGTTATTCATAATTTCTCGTCAGATTTTGAGTGAAGGTCGAAAAGACACTATTTGCCCGTGTCATTAACTACATGCCTCGTCTACTGCACCATTATTTAAGGAGACAAGTCGAAAAACTATAATAATTTATAAGTAACCTCTCAATACCACTACGTTGTTTTAATTTCTAATGTAAAAAAAGCTGTTAGTAAGTTATTCAATTCGTCTTCGTCTATTATGATTGTGTAACTGTAAATACCACCGAATTTATTAGTTTTCAATGAATATAGCCTACTATATGTTGAACAAACTATAAATATATTGAACTATTAATAATTATAATAATTAATCTTTACTTATCTCTTTAAAACTTCATATATTTTTGCTAACGCTAATTTCATGTGTAACACTGGCTAAAAGCTTGCTTTGTGTTTGTCACTGAATAACAAACACACAAAGTTCACAAAGTCCAATCTGAAGCTCATAAACATAAGTAACAAGTTAACAGCAAGACTCTACTCCCTCCATAATACTTTGTGAGCTTTACTCCCTACTACAGTCATGTTTCCCTCCATATAAGTACCACATGTTAACGTTGGTGTGTATCTGGTGTTCAAGATAAAGATTGTTTCTCCTACTTCTACATCTTACACAACCATATTCATGTTCTACCTATTCCACCTAGATATAAACTATTCCGTCATAAGATGAAAATCTATTTAGTTACCCTTTTTTTAACTATAATTTGTTTATTGAAGAAAATGTTCGAATCATCACTGTGTGTTCACCACTATAGAATATTTTAACACTTTAATTTTCGTTAAAGATTTAAATCTTACATGACAGTCTGGAGGCTTCTATAAGATAAATAAAGCAAATACAGCTGAGGTTGGAAACATTAAATTAATAATAAGTTTGAGATACTTTAAGTAATTATAAAATAAACCTACAAAATTAACAGTGTATTCGGGTAAAAAATGTATTACCAAATAAACTAAATATTAACGATACTGGAGATAAAAATGTATACACCCTTGTAATTCAATGGTTGAAAAAGCATATCAGCTGAGCTAAGCTTAGTCACTTTGAAAGAAACTCAAAGTTCAACTGAAGATACTTTCTTTACAGAAAGGCAATAACGATTCTTTATTGAGATATTCTCACAATCTGTTCTTTAATTTCTTATCCGTCTTTCTTGTACTAAGTCCCGCCACACAGTAAATGTTCGGGGTCTTAAACATTTGCAGTTTTCATATTCATTTAGTAAGTGAAACTAATAATAGTACTTATATAAAGTAATATTTGTCAATTATTTTTGCAGTCATCTAAGTTTTCCAGCTATCATGCTTAGTTGTTAACTTGTAAATGGTCTATCCGTTACAGTGGAACATACATTTCAGCGTATTTTTTGCAAATTTCCCATTACCTTAGTTCTCATTTACTGGAAATTGAAAGCATTGAAGCTGCATTTAGTTGATAGGCTTGATCGAGAGTGGAATCAAAGGATTTAAGTCCACTTTCATAACTTAAGTGAGGCTTGCCCTTAAACCATGTTGATGCATCACTGGATTTGCTTGAGCCCTGCTTTCGGTAAGGGATAGTTTCTCTCCTAAAATTTGCCGAACATTCAATGTAAATTAGAAATAGTATTATACAAAACTATCATTCAAAGTTATTCAAGTACCAAAATCAACATTTTTACAAAATCTGTACTCATTAAATAAATTTTTTAATATGAGTTTACATTTATATATTTTAAACTCTATTTTGATTAGTATATATTTTAATCTATCTAATTGTTATCTAATTTAAACAGTATAAAATATATAACTATTTTTGTTTCAAACAAATAAGTGACAACAAAAATTTTAAATTACTACTCAAACCTTAGGTATACACTTTCTTGATATAACATCGGTTTCCATAAACAATGTTACTATTTTAATAATCTTGTGTTGGAAGTTTTATTTTTACAAAAGTTGTATTTTTAAATCTAAATGTGTAATAAATATCAGCCTAACTAAATAATTGGATTTAAAAAAGAATAACAAATTAGGCACATCTTCTTTCTAGATAAAGATTTATTTTTGTATTTTTTTAGGTTATAAAAATGTGCATGGCTATTTGAAACGACTTTCCCACTTAGAAAGAGTTCCTTTACAAGTCACTTTAGGGTATTATTCAATTCCTTTCTGACAATTCAATTTCAGGAGGCGCCGGAGATCCTTACTTCCGGTTTCAAAAAGGAATGTTGGGCGTGCGACTTAATATCTTTATTAATTTCCATATCGGTACTGTATTGGACATTTAAGGAACTCTAAGTATTTAAAATCATGGCGAATCTAGTAATACTTTGACAATATAGTTTTGGGGCTAGGATTTTGTGATATTTGTTATTTTGCATTATTCTATTAATCTTGAAATATCAAATCCACTATAAGTGTTACATCACACGATAAAATAGTAGAGCTAATTGTTACAGCTTATTTGATAGTATTTGTACCGGACAAAAACTAGAACTATGGACCAGGGATGACATTTTCACACCTTACAGTATATTTAAAAGGAAATAAGGAAATATACTTGACTTTCCTATAAGGATTTATTTGACCTTTTAGCGAAAGTGTTGTTGCAGTAAGCAACGGTTTTGATGGTAATTTAATGTTTATTTAATTTATCTTCTCTTTAACAATCGTTTGTTAATTTCCATAAATCTAATGTTTGAAGTTAAATAAGTTTTAACTAAAGGATTCAATTAATCTGTTGATTATTTGAAACAGAATCAGATGCTTAGGTTAAACATGGACAAATGAAGGAACAGCGAGCAAGATGAATGATAACTGATCACGGCAGGAGGGTGTGGTGTAACTATAGACGTGAATATATTATGATACTGTACTGTTTTTTGATGAGATTATTGACACTAATTGTACTAGTCGTTTCATTTTGCTTTTTTATCTCTTTAATTTCTTTAAATATTACTTTTCCACGAAATAGTATTCAAGGGTACGTACCTGTCGAAAATTCACTTAATTTACGTTTTATTATTATTTTGTAAAGCCAGATACGATTACGTAAATTATTATTGCTTTGCTCAACGGTGAGTTTTATTGATAATACATATAGCAAAATAATGTACAAGAGAACATTCTAAGCCAAACCACCAATTAACAAGCATGTATGGTCGGGCAATAGAACCAATTTAAAGGCAGATCGTTTACAAAAGGAAATATCACGTATGTACAGTGTACACATGCAGGTGTCAGTAAACCTCGCAACATATTGTTCTGCAGAGTAGAGTGTTGTTGTAAAGTGTTACTTATGTTTATGAGCTTCACACTCAACTCTATGTCTTTATTGTTCTGTGTACCAAGACAAAGGCCGAGGCTTTTATCGTCATTACTGTTTTAAATACAGTTAATGGAAAATAATTGAAAAGGGATCCAGGTAAAAAGTAATCAAGGTTTTTTTTATACTTTATCAAAACTATTTCGATATTTCAATAGAGACTATGACTTTATAAAAGATTATAAAAGATGGCAAAGGTTCTCAGCTTTCATCAAACATGGTTATTTTTCAGGAGGTAAACTATCATTGCTTACAATAAATTTGTTTAACTTTCAGTAAATTAAAAGAGGGCTTCAAAATAAAAATGTATTTTTCACTCTCCACTGGAGTGATATAGTTTCAAATTAAAATTCTGTGAAGTCAGGATGAGATATTTTTGGTGTTTTAACGCCAGGGAATATAAACATACCGTTCCGCTAACGGCATCTAGGAAAACTATTTGATGTAAAACACTGCACATACTCCTAATATCGTATATTTTATTAATATTTATTTCATTTCACCATGATAACTTGTTGATGTAATTGCATTTCATAATTATAATTATATAGTAAAAAAAATTAAATAAAAAGTACATTCCTGATCAAGATGATCGGCCTGCTGTTAATTATTTTGCACGGCCATAAGATCATAAATTATTTCTCTCCTTTTATTTTTCTATGCGCGACTTGACCGAGGTTTTGAGACTTTTGGTGATATGTATGGTTGGAACTGGCTCGGTTGTAGACGAAGAGGTGAAATTTGTTTCCTGGCAATCGATTGTAGCTTCTCTCCCTTTCGATTATGTAAATTCGCTTCGGAGGTCTTCTGCGTTTCATTCTTCACCTTGTAAATTAACCTTGAAAACATTTAACTGTAATATGTATGTAAACCAAACTGAATATAACTATACTTTAAAACATTTAAGTCCAAACCAACCAATACAGTTATTTTTTTACACGTAAATCAAAATGATAGTAAAAATAATATTCTACACCTCTTTTTTGTTAACATCAGGTACAAAAAGGTATTGACGATAACATGGGCTCTTTCAAGGGCTTTAGGACGGAGACTGGATTTTCTTCAGCTTTGTTACCAACTCCAATTAATTTCTCGTGGCCAAATACTTAATAAAAAAAAGAAAAATCCTCGGACAGAAAAAAGTTTGCCTGTACCCACTACATTGAACTTTCACGTGTTGAAGTTGTTTCCATCTTACCAGTTTATAAAATAGTGTAAGGAAAGTTTAAAAAACGTGTGTACATTATCTTGCATACTTTAATGTGATCATTATTTAGTACTGGTCAATTCATAAGAATAAGATTTTTTTTTATTCATTCATTTGCGAAATTAGTTTTAATGTGATTATTATTAATTGTGAAGACTTCTTATGTATATACTAATATTTATGCACAACTGACATCATTTTGCATTCACCTTGTACTGGGGTTTTTAATTGAGGAATTCCGATTAATATTTAACTTAATGTCCTAAAATAATTGTTAACCTACATATTATAAGTAGATAGGTTGCTTTTATACATTTTTAAATAATAGATCATCAATTTAACCACTAAATTATGCAAACTGTATGATACTAACATTTCATAATGATAAAAATTATGTAGTTGAAAGGTAACCTATGATCAACCTGTATAGTACGATCAACAGCAAAACTGATAACTTTGAATTTGAATCAAATTGAATCTAAGAATTTACTTATACACTTTATTTACTTTACATAATATCATATGCTAAACATAACGGTATTCATAATATCTATAATTATCTGAGTTCAAAGTGGCGTTCTCATTAAATGAGAATGCCAGAACTTTAGCGTTGAAGCAGTTAATTAAGATTTTATCACATTTAAAGTTAAGCCTTGAGCAATTTAACCACTTTTAGCTACGAAGTTTAACGCTGCAATACAGCAGTATACTCATCACTGAACAGCTACGTTTTGTTGGTATTAATAAACTGTAACATTATGTATCACTATTAAGATATTTTACATTCAATATTCTCCCTCGATGGCTCTGCTTTAAATTTCTTTAAAATCAATCTTCGTTATCACAGTGTTAATAAATAAGTTACTATTCGAGAGGTTAAATACTCTGTTCCTACCATAATATTAGGTCATCTGAATGGCGGTCTGGTTTCGACATCCTTAAGGTGGCACTGTTAAACATTAGACTTGATGTCGCTCCTAGGAGGTTGGCACAAACGTTGGTAACAAGGTTCTCTTAAATATTAATTGTTATGTAATCTGGAAGGCAACAAAATAAAGTTAATTAATAAGTACATTTAGATTTGTTACATTGCATGACCTGACAAAACTTTGAATAACCAATTCATTGAAAAAAATATACATTTTGCAAAACGTTTAAGTGTAAGTTGAAAATTAAGTCCAAAATAAAAAAATAAAACTTGACGGAATAGTTTCTTTAATAATGTTGAATTTATAGTTTAGGCATACCAACTACGTTTAATAGAACTTGTACAACTTTGTTGGGAAGACAATCCTATACTCTAATACGAGCAATGTTTGCTTGTATGTATGCTTGCTTGCTTGCTTGCTTGCTTGCTTGCAGAAAGATCTCGAAAACGGCTCCGACGATTTTCTTCAAATCTTGTAAATAGTTTATTTTTGGCCTAAAAACAAGTTTCATGCAGTTAGAACTGCCAACAAAAATCTAATTACGTAGAAAAACGAAACTGAAAGTCACATTTTTTTTACATTAGTCTTATGGGTTGCTAAGTAACCATGTTGGTTGAATTAAATAACAAGGGAAAGGTAAACAAAAGACTTGAAGTTGTAGCACGTGTTCATAATAAACCAACTACCCACAGTATACTAGCAAATTACAAATACAGTACAAAAGGAAAAACATCACTTGTTAATATTGAGCAAAGATTATACTTAAGATTACTCGAGACATTGTAGTCAAGGGTAGCAGTGCGAAGTCTAGGATCTGTTTATGACGAATACATTAAGGTATCTGCAATCCTAAAATGCTATGGGAAGGGAAGGAAACAGGTCCGTGACGTAGGAAGTAGTGAAGGAAGTAGTAAAGGCAATCATAAAATGCTATGGGAATAGAGGGAAACAGGTCCGTGACGTAGGAAGTGATGAAGGAAGTAGTAAATGCGAGCAGTCCGGAGTGTGGGGACTGTTTATGACGATAAGATTAGGGTATCTGCAATCCTAAAATGCTATGGGAAGGGAGGGAAACAGGTCCGTGACGTAGGAAGTGGTGAAGGAAGTAGTCAAGGCGAGCTCTCCGGAGTGTGGGAACTGTTTATGACGATTAGATAAGGGTATGGGCTATCCTAAAATGCTATGGGAAGGGAGGGAAACAGGTCCGCGACGTAGGAAGTGGTGACGGAAGTAGTCAAGGCGAGTTGTCCGGAGTGTGGGAACTGTTTATGACGATTAGATTAAGATCACTTGTTAATATTGAGCAAAGATTATACTTAAGATTACTCGAGACATTGTAGTCAAGGGTAGCAGTGCGAAGTCTAGGATCTGTTTATGACGAATACATTAAGGTATCTGCAATCCTAAAATGCTATGGGAAGGGAAGGAAACAGGTCCGTGACGTAGGAAGTAGTGAAGGAAGTAGTAAAGGCAATCATAAAATGCTATGGGAAGGGAAGGAAACAGGTCCGTGACGTAGGAAGTAGTGAAGGAAGTAGTAAAGGCAATCATAAAATGCTATGGGAATAAAGGGAAACAGGTCCGTGACGTAGGAAGTGATGAAGGAAGTAGTAAATGCGAGCAGTCCGGAGTGTGGGGACTGTTTATGACGATAAGATTAGGGTATCTGCAATCCTAAAATGCTATGGGAAGGGAGGGAAACAGGTCCGTGACGTAGGAAGTGGTGAAGGAAGTAGTCAAGGCGAGCTGTCCGGAGTGTGGGAACTGTTTATGACGATTAGATAAGGGTATGGGCTATCCTAAAATGCTATGGGAAGGGAGGGAAACAGGTCCGCGACGTAGGAAGTGGTGACGGAAGTAGTCACAAGGCGAGTTGTCCGGAGTGTGGGAACTGTTTATGACGATTAGATTAAGGTATCTGCAATCTTTAAATGCAATGGGAAGGGAGGGAAACAGGTCCGCGACGTAGGATGTGGTGAAGGAAGTAGTCAAGGCGAGCTGTCCAGAGTGTGGGAACTGTTTATGACGATTAGATTAATGTATCTGCAATCTTTAAATGCAATGGGAAGGGAGGGAAACATGTTTGCGACGTAAGAAGTGGTGAAGGAAGTAGTAAAGGCGATTAGTATGGAGTGTGGGAACTGTTTGTGACGATTAGATTAACGTATCTGCAATTCTGAAATGCTATGGGAAGGGAGAAAAACAGGTCCGCTACGTTGGAAGTGGTGAAGGAAGTAGTCAAGGCGAGCTGTCCGGAGTGTGGAAACTGTTAATAACGATTAGATTAAGGTATCTACAATCTTAAAGTGCTATGGGAATGGAGGGAAACAGGTCCATGACGTAGGAAATGGTGTAGGACGTTGTAAAGGCGAGCCGCGTGGAGTTTGGGAACAGATTTATGTATCTCCGATACTAAGACTGCTTTCAGAGTGAACTAATGATTTTCTCCGAGCAAAGCTCGGTCCCCAGGTACTTATATTAAATTGCGCGACAACACCAGAAGGCAATACATTCATCTCTAACTCTGGTTCCGATAAATGTTCCTTGATATTACAAGTCCGGAAGCTGGAATATATTACTACTAAACCTTCTATCTGTTTTAAAGTTCTAGAAGGAAATTCATAGTAAAAATTTTATTTCGTGCATTCTTTGAAATTTGCGACTCTTTGTATTATAGTTTGTTGTATAAGAAATTTTTAAATAATAAAAAGATTTTGATGCCTGTTTTGGTATTAGTTGTTTACATTTTATCGAATCCATTAAGACCTCAGTATGATAATAGAATAGCCTATTATAGTATAGGTGGGGAGCGAGCTGGTATAGTGGTTAGAGCGCAGTACTTTGGTTCCTGAAATCTCGGGTTCAAATCCCGTCAAATCACCAATGAATGTTATCAGAAGTGATAATGCCGCAACCCGTAGGTCTAGCTTGAAGTAATGTGAAAAAACAATTCTGGGCAGGTGCGAGCGTCCTAGGACAAAAGATTATAGTTCACGACCCCAGAATTTTCTGAATTTGATACAGAAATATGTATGGTAATGCGCCGGCTAACCTTAACTGATTAATGGGTGTATTTGGATTACAAACTCAATGCTTGCATAAAATAATTTCATAACTCCAAAATAAGTGGTGTTATGCAGGATGTCATCGAACACAAGATGAAATTAAATTAAAATACACGAAGTAGATATAGTATATAGTAGTATATACATATACTACTATATAGTACTATCATATATAGTACTATTACTATATAGTAGTATATAGTATAGATATAGTAGCCTATTAGATATCTTCTAAGTCCAGAACCCAAGATTCTGTGTTTCATGCCTATTCGTTTACTAAAACGTGTACTTTTACATTCTTCTCTGCACTAATTTGTTTTGTGTTGAATTATTACAATGACCATATAAATATAAGATCCCTCTCTGCAAAGGTAATGTAAACATTGTCAGTTAAAGTGTAACACTAAGTGATGTTTCAGTTTCATCATAACTTACAACTCCACCACACTGAAGAATGGTAACATTTTGTCAAACTAACAGTTAATGGTTGAATAGAACAGACAATAATTTGAGAATGTAATACACATCTTTCATGCAAAAACATGTAGTTAAGTTTCAAAGTATTTTTGCCATATTTTAAATATCTAATGAGCGCATTTAAAACTTATGTAGTATAGTGGTTTAAACATAATGCTAAGAGATTGTGTTTATTTTTTTAGACGTATTATAATTTATTCCATTCTTCAGTATAGCAAACTTTGTCCAAATTAAGACCTTACAGTAAGTTACGGAGGCTACAAATTTAGCCAAGCACCTATTAGAACTGTCAACAAAGTTTGATCAATATTGTTTTGCGAACAGATGTCTGAACAGTTGAGCTTGATATTGTAAACTACAATGACAGTTCCTAGAACTGTAATACTAATTAATTTTATATAGAAAAGTATAAATAATTGATTTAAACTAGAGGTCATCCAGAGGTCGAAAACCGGATTATATAAATGAAAACTATGGGCTTCTTTTAGATACTTATTTAAGTAAAATGCTGAATTAAGTCACAGGTCAAAAGTTTGTATTTTATGTAGGCTTTACATACGATTTATTTGTATACAAACAGTTTTTATTTTACCAGAAATGAAATATGGTTGTTTTCACTTATATTTGTTAGTTTGTATTGGAAAAACATTTGAAATCCGATGATTACATAAAAACCTCAAGTCTGTTAGGAATGTTTTGGTGCGTCAAAGTTAAATTCCTGACTTGTCAAGTGTATTTAAAGAGATAAATAATGTGAAACTCAACTATAAGTTACACTTTGTAGCCAATACTAAAGTAGTTTGAATTATTACGGTATTAAAAAAAAAACTCCAGTTGAAATATTATCCAAAGATCTATTCATATTGTACTTAAGTTATATGAACTTAGTTATATGTTCATATATGTTCAAATAATATATTATTATATTAGTCATGCACTAAGTTATATGAAGATAAAATTGTGAAAAACAATTGTGACAAGGATGGTATACATACAACATACATCTAGAGTCACCCTTTTGATTGATATGATCATTAGCGTGGAAAACGGTTTTACCTGGATTTGTGAAAAGGTAAGTAGCAAAATGACACAAAAATAGCAGGAAACATGTATGATGAATAACCTAGTGTTAGATAGGCATTATTAAAAAAATAAAACAACTGAAAAGTTAAAAAAAAACTAGAGATCAGGTAAACATCCAAATTCAAAACAATTAATCGGTCATACATATAGCCTTTCTTGCTGTCTTATTTTTTTATTTTTTTTCTCGTTCTATTGTTACCCTCTTGGGCTTTTACATAATTCATAGCAGGATTCTTCCGGAACCCTGGAGAATATGATTATGTTTTTATAAAGAGATACTCATCCCTGTAAAGGTACAATATACTGCCTTGCTCAAAATGTGTCAAATGTTTGGTGTCAGGATATAGAGTTATTTCTTAAGTAAATTGTTTACAGATAGAAAGAAACTACATAAATAATAATATGCTAAACAGTAACTAGAATATCCAAATACATTTCAACTAAACCTAATATTGTTTCTAAAGCATAACAAATTGTAAGATAATCCATTGTAATAAGTCTGAATTGTCTATAACAATATTGTGTTTCGGTATTTTGATATCTTTGGTAGTTTAACGTAGCACAACTTCATTATAAACACATTGGCTTTGGGAGTTAAGTAGCTAGAGGTCACAAAAGGTCATGTATATTATGTAATAGATTACATACATGAAATATTAGTAGTTTCTTGACGGTTTTAGGATGGAAATAATGTCCATTAAGATTTAGGCTGAGCTTGGGCTTTTGAGCTTGATAAATGATTCTTCTTGAAGGACCAACAAAGCTAGCCAGTAACAAAGGTATGATAATTTATTCAGCGTTATTTCTTCCCGTTTCTTAGCTTTAAAATATCTCCATTTTAATGACATCAACTAACTTTTTTATATCTTAAATTTTACGTCGTCCCAATAATTCACGTTAAGATTTTAAGATTAGGCCTAACGTAATCAGATTATCAGGCATTCTATTTGTATATATGATAAAAAAAGGTTATGACAAAGGCTAAGGTTCTTCTTTTAGTTTAATATGAGAAATATTAAATTAATATTAATATTACTATTCTTTTATACCAGGTTTGGTATAGAAGAAAAACACCTACACCCTCCGAAGGTGGTTTTATTGAAATTATTTAACTAGCCGCAATTTTATTCTGAGAATAGGACTTGCAATGTACGTTAGTGTATTTATAGTCAAATCAAGCACTTTACAATTACCAAAACACGGTCTTAAAATTGAACCAAGTTTAATGTTCATTCATTTTACATATTTTGCACATTAATTTCTGTAGATTATGAAATATTTTAATCTTATATATTTAAAAAAATGCTTCTTTTCCGAGTTCGTTTGGCTCTTCTACCTGAGCGATTTTCATGATTGAGGTCTCGAATTGAAGGTATGCACGTACAGATCTGCCATCAAGCAATGGCATAAATGTATCTATAATCCCACTCGGCATATACGTAAACGAAATTTGCTCTCCATGTATTTCTTATGGGAGTAAAATTTGGTTTCTCTTTGCCGAGTTCGTTTGGCTCTTCTACCCGACCGATTTTCATGATTGAGGTCTCGAATTGAAGGTATGCACGTACAGATCTGCCATCAAGCAATGGCATAAATGTATCTATAATCCCACTCGGCATATACGTAAACGAAATTTGATCCCCATGTATTTCTTATGGGAGTTAAATTTGGTTTCTCTTCGCCGAGTTCGTTTAGATCTTCTACCCGACCGATTTTCATGATTGAGGTCTCAAATTGAAGGTATGGACGCACAAATTTGCCATCAAGCATCGGCATTTGATTATCTATAGTCTCACTCGGTTTATACGTAAACAAAATTTGCTCTCTATGTATTTATTATGGGAGTTAAATTTGATTTCTCTTTGCCGAGTTCGTTTAGCTATTCTACCCGACCGATTTTCATGATTGAGGTCTCAAATTGTAGGTATGCACGTGAAGATTTCAAATCAAGCATTGGCATAATTTGGTTTATTTTATAATTTAAGATAGCACCAATTTAAGATGTATTTCACCAGTTATAATTATATTACCCTATTTATTTCGGTCTAAGAACCTTCAATCAAATGCTGGCTTTCTTTTAATCTATTAGTCATTCAAATTGGACGAATTTCAAGCAGACGCAAGGCGAACAACCAACATAAAAATTGTTTCATAAGGGTTTTCTACGATTACAAATGAATAGCTCCAGTATTGTTCATGTTTTTTATATGTTTTAGACCCAATATAATCAGTAAAGGCTTTAATTTGAGCTATTAATCGTTTAAATCAGTTAAGCTCAAGATACAGTATTACTCAATAAAAAATCATATATTGGATTATTTATCAGATATTATATTTAATTGCTGTGGAGCAGCATGGGTCCTCTAGTATATATTAAAAGTATTAACAAACACAATTGTTTATGAATCTATATATCACAGGTTGAAATGTATACAGTTTTTTGGCGTACTATTAATTTATGCATGATGCATTTTATACGCGTTAAATGATATGTTGTTAGATAAATGTAACCAAATGGTCCAAAGCTACTACAACAGGGTAGTATCGGTAACAATATTGGTAAATCTTTTAGAAATAAGGTTATGAAAAAAGCAGGAATATAATTATTTAGAACTGACTTTGCACTAAGATTGGACTCTCTGGTCATATTAAATTAGGAATGACCGACTGTCATACTGTGTACTTAAGATAAGAATTTATTTTCGTAACATGAGCACATATTCGGCATAAAATGGAATCTGTGCGCTGTTTTAAAGTAATGTAAAATACCGAGATATATTTTCTAAGGGTAAAACAGAACTTTTCCTTGTGATAAGAAAAGCTTTAAGATATTAAGGTAAATCAAGAAATAATTTTACTAAATTTGGCGTTATAATTTTTGGACTTTAGCGCGTAACAAAACTACATATAAAAAAAATGGTATTAATATAAGTTTTAGAAAGGGTTTTACCATATAAAATTATCCGCACCAGTGAGTACTACGACTATCCACAGTACTATCCTTAAAATTAGACCAATTCGTATTTTCAAAGGCGAAAATGTGGTTCGGATTCCACTATAAACTGTAGGTCCATTAGTTGCCATCAGCTGTATGGGCTATTAATTAACAGCTGTGTCTAAGGAATAAGTCGGCCTTAGTTTCTAACAAGACTACAAGATCGCGCCACTCATCATACACTCATCTCCATTCATAATTGGCTTAAAATACCTACTTTGTATGGTCGCCATTTCATTGAAAAGTATTAAAAGTATAAAGCAAAACTAGACAATTGAAGATGTCAAAAAAACTGTATGTAGACAACTTTATACTTAAATCAACCTTCTATGACGTGCTTTTCCACATGACCAAAAAAAGGTGTACAAAAAATAATTATGTTTTACTGTTTTTCAGGTACAAAACTGATAACAAAACCTCAATCATTGAAAAAAAAAACTGATTATTTAAAACAATTCCGATTGAAAATACCCCTTGATCTGTTACATAAACTTTAACACAGTGTAACATCAGCCACATCAGTTAGAGGAATTTGCTGGATCGCCTGTTTAATTTAACTTGTCTGCTCAAAGGGACAAAACTTGTGCTTTCTATTGGTTTTAGTTTAACAAAACATTTCCTTCTATTGGAAATGGTTCGATGTATGCTATTGTTTTCCCGAAAAGTCCACAATTGGGACTAGTGTTTAATATATATAAATCAAAGCGCTTAATAAATAGTTAAGAACCCTGAAACATTTAAATTGGATTTTAGGGTAGATAGGGTTAACAACTAGAAACAAAAACATTTCAAAACGTATCATTCAAATACAGTTTGATACAGTCAACATGCATTGTGTAGGAAGAATACTTGTTAGCCAATGGTCGCTTAGGGCAATTGTACCTTTTCTCTTGTGTTATTGATTTTATCAGCGTTCTTCATTCTCGCAATCATTTGAGAAAATGTTATGTCTTGAAATGCAAGGAAACATAAGTAAAGACAGCTTGTAATTAGAGACTTAATCGTGTCCGTGCAACCGTATTGAAGTAGAAATTAATTTTTACAAAATATAAATATAAAATGTTAATATTACTATTTATATTATATTATATCTTTTATATCTAAGTTTTTAGATCTAACAGTCAGTGGATAGGCTAGTATGTTCAATGGACACGGTCTTGCGTAAAAGTGATAAATCAAGAGTATCCAAAGTCAACTCACCTGGAATGTACTCCTGAAATGCTTTCTGCCACAGTATTGTGCATTTGAACTGTGCTTCCCTTATGGCATGTGTTCAATTCCATGTTGGAATCGTAAGCCTAGTATTTCGTGTGAATACACAAATGTTATTGTTTAGTAAAAACAAATATATTTTAATTTTGCAGGGTTTTTTTTATTACAGCTTCAATCTAATTTTTTTTTATTGGAGAGGTTTCTGTATTTCAGATATTGTTTCAGCATTTTTGAAATTGAAAACAGAATAGGTTTCAAACTAAAATTGTCTTAAATTGTCATTGGGTTTCATTTAATTAAAAACAATGCGAATAGTTCTTTGCTTGTGCCTTGAGAAAGATTTTTCACAATCAGGAATAATAAATTGTAAAAGTACCAGGGTCTCCGTTCTACTAAACGTTTGGCGTGTTGAAAGCCTTGAAATGTCGTGAAAACTCAATCCCTGGATAAAATGTAGTCTATATAAATATTGAAGTGTTAGTTCTACAAACTTATACCAACTTAATACTTATCAGTAGACAATTTAAGTAAACAACAATGCGCGTATGAGGATTATAAAAGGAGCATAAGTTGTCACGACAAAGAAATCCAATGATGACCTACATACAGGGAGTAAATTGCTTAAACTGGTGGTCAGAGAGGGAAGTTGAGTTAGCTAACTAAGTTAGTTATGTTGATGAGTTAAGTGGAAGATAATCACATGGAACCCAAACTGGGCGTGGCTGATATGTTGCTTGTGTTACGAGCTATTTTGGTGGAAAATTTTATTTAGCAGTTTCTGACTTACTAAATCATCTCTCTTAGTAAATACTTCAACCGAACACCGTGTTTAAATTGGTTTAATTTCTTGATTAGATTATAAGTTGCTTTAAATTAAGACGTAACATTTCCCGTAGTAACAACACATGTGTAAAACTTTTCATATACGGCTTAGAAAAATTGTAGTTCCTGCTTATCTTGCAATTTCCGTGTATTTATCAAACTAATTTGCATATAAATAAATAGTACGAAGCTTTCCATCATTCATCAAAGTAACACGAGTATCCAAATATTTTTAGTCAAAGAAGTGTTTCAGAAGTGTAAATTTATCTTTGGAATTTGATTGTTGAACTAACACTAAGCAACTGAGATCTTTGGTGATCCGTTTAGTCTAAGGGGTCCTCGTCTTGTGTACAAATGCTTCATCTATTGACAGACTCTCGTCTTGATGAACCTTCTCGTCAATATTACCAAAGATTGGATCAGGTTAAACTTACAGGAGTTGTATACAGGTTAGTAAATTTTGTTAAATTGCCTTACTCTGCAGCATCAACAGTTTTAATCTTTGACATTTTGGAAAGAAATAAAAACACAAAAACTGAACTTAGAGTGTTAACGAGTATACAATCAATCGAATGTATCTTGGCTCTTATTACCTCTGGTGGTAAGTTGAAAAAAGGCCATAAATAGAATCTTTAAGAAAGCCAGGCTCCGATTTTGATTTTAAAATTGTATTTGTGTTTCTACGCTTTTGTATCAAAGTCTTAACCAGATTTTTAATAAACAAAAAATACAGCTGGTACAGCTGGTAACCGTTTTTCTGTGTCTTGGGTTTGATCTGGATTTAGAGAAAATAGACTAAATATTTTCCTGACCTCAACGAAAAATACATTCATTTTAGTTCCATCAACACCCGGTTGTTTGTAGTAACTACTGCATAGCACCCTTTAATACAAATACCACACATTTTGAATTTGTTTACTTTTTCAAACAAGCAACAACATACGATGTAAAAGCGTTTGATAAAAATATAATTTTACAGTTCTCGTTGTTTTGACGCTGTTCATTACACATTGTAGCATTAAAAAAAAACTTCTTAAATGTTTTTTTATACTCTTATACTCGGGTCAGAACCCGAAAAGAGTTTGAAAAAATCTCACTCTGTGGAATGTGGGAACTTAGGTCATCATCAATAACATTCCATACTCACAGCCAATGATTTTATTTTCCTTTAAACGCTATTAAGTAATAGTAAATAGAATACAAAGTCGAAACTGAGTGAAATAATTATAAATACGTATAAAATAGCTAAGTGATGTTTACTCAATTGTTGTATATTGTACACTAAACTATATAGTTTCCTAACGAGTAAAGAAGTTGAGCACCGTTGTTAACCTTAAACATCAGTAATATTGTTGATTATATGCGATATAACATATAATCGTATATGGTTTTTAATTGTTTTCTAGTTTAAAACTCAGTTCTTAAACTTTTTTACATTTTGGATTTATGATCTTTAGTGGTTCTACCTATGCAACCAGAACCTCACAAAATGTTTAATTCCTGTACCTGGAACCAAATTTGCGATATGAACGATATTATATTTGTTATAAGTTATAAATACTAAATTAAAAATTGATGTATACTAAAAATTTTAAGTAATAGAAAAATTTTTGGCAAAACATGGACAATATATCTTTAAAACATAATTTTGATTTTTGGATTGATTTTATTAATTTTATTTTGTGTAACACACTCCAAGATTTAAACTTATTTCCATTAAATGCTGTTTATCCGAATTAATAATGAGTACTGCTATACTGCGTACCATTTGTTGTTGAAAGTGTTCGCTATACAATAATATAGGCTACTTAATGGTTGTATTAATTATTTAAATTCTCGAGACTTTCAGACACAAAATCATTATACATTGAAAAAAAACGATTTACAATTTTCATCAGTCTTAATAATTAAAGTAACTTTAAAAATAGGCCTTACTACAAATTACCAAAATCATTTGTGGACCTAAACCACTAAAATGTAACATATCTTTTATCCACAATTATCCTACGACAAATTATTATAAATAGCGCAAGACTCAAAGCATGGCGCTTTCTAATAAAAGGCCGCGGCGAGATGAAATCGGCAACGCCGCAGTACCGGCCTACCGAAACACCTGTTACACTCATTCTTAATGTAGCGCCAGCACAACGTTTAGTTGTTATTACCTGTGCGACGTTGCCACACCCCGACTTCAAGGCCTCGTATTAGACGTGGCTATGCTTAAAGGAATCGGGATAAGGTTTCATACACAAGACATTACACGAATACAGGTTTGTGGTTACTCTCGACAAAAGCCTGTTTCTTGGAGCGTCCTCGAGTGCCTACACACTTGGACACGGAGGGTTGACGCTATACAGCCCTGGGTTCGCCGTTGGTCACAGGATGGGTGTGGGTGTGGGTGTGGGTGTTAGTCTGGGTGTCCGACAACGTCTGGGTAGATTTGCTCACCTTCAACACCGGAGGTTTCTCCGCTTTGGAAACTACTGGAACATACGTAGTGCAATCCTTTGGTTATTAAATCGTAATATAATGAATAAATAGTTTAATTCAAAATAATGTCAGTAATAATTAGTTTTATAAACTTAAAAACATACATTAGGTGTTCGAATTGTTACCTGAATTGTGCTATTGTTTAACAGTAGTCCGTGTTTAAAGTTATTTTTTTAGAGAAGACAAGTTTATGTTATGTATGAAATTCGTGGTATTATTGGGGATATTTTCCACCATGATTTAATGATACCATAAACGATAAAGATGTGTATACGAAACGATTTTGTTTTGGTTTTGATCTGTCGAGGAATACCTTTTCATGATGAAAAAATGACAGCCACTATACCTTAATATGTAGTTGTATATAAAAATACCTTATAATTACCTTCATTAAATTATTCAAACGTAATTCCTATATAATATTGTATAGCTTATAAAATATACAGATTTTCATTTGTAAATGAATTGCTTAAACTAAACCACGAAAATCACATTGGTTACTATTGTTAATATTAAAATTTTTAGTATTAGGTCCAACCCTTCATCAACTACGAAATAAGGTACAGTAGTTAAACACATTACGATTGTATTTAAATTATTTATTAAAGGATTTTAGATTTATTCACAGTTTTTTGCACTTACCAGTCACGTCTGTAGGGGGGATGATAGAGTCTACATGAGCGGCGGCCACGGCGACACTAGCGCTAGTACCTGACTTGACGGCACCCTGGTGGCGGTTTCTGGTACTAGGCATCATACTCTGTCGAACATTTCTCTCTGGGCGTATCAAGATAATGTACAGCTGTAAGTTTAATTGCGATTAAAGTATACATAGTACACGTATTATACTTTGTACATTCCGTCCAGAATGTATGAATAGTTTATAACTTTGAAGATAAGATTGCTAGTAACTCTATTACACTCTTTTCAAAATACAATAATGAAGGCAGAGTACCATACACTTTAAAATCAATGTATGGAATCCAGAAGTATTTTACATAAATACGATAGTGTATACCTTGCCTAAATTTTGTGATGTAAATCAATATAACATCTATTTATTTATTTTTTAACATAAACGGCAAACATCATTTTACAATTGGGTTTTACAAGATAATTAATATTCAAGAAGATAATCAATCAATATTTTTCTTGATAATCAATAGCAAAGAACACAATTTACAATTTATTTGCATCGTTTATGATTGAAAGAAGAGTTTATAGTTTCTATAAATTCAGTATTTTCTAGTACACATCAGGAAAATTGTAGTGGTTGGATAATGAATTTTAAAACATTATACACAAGAATAGTAGTAGTGTATACAACGATAGTACAAAACTAGGAGGATATCTCGTAGCAACATATATTTCCTGAATATATGGTAGGATATAGCATAGCCTTTACAAATACAGAAGTTTTGTGTAGCATTCAGACTTTTTGTTTGGAGTTTAATTTCACTATTTATTACTATTGCATTATTTTTTTTTGAGAATTTTACCTTCTGGGTAGGGCCTATCTCCTTAGTGTCTAATAATTTTCTGTTTAGTAATTATTTTTTTATTGTCTGTGAAAACTCAGATTCAATAAAGTTATGAAGATTTTACAAAATATGGATATATTTTGATCACATTTTGAGTGATCTAAGTTGATCCCAGGTATATGCACTAAGGGGTAATTCTTATTGTTTTATATACATTGAAATTGTATCCTTTTTAATTTTATTAGGACATTCAAAACTGACTTTTGATGACTTTTATTTTTACACTAATGACTTTTTTGTCTATGCATTGTATATATATATATATTTTTTTATGAAAAATAAACGATTTGTTATAAAAATTATTATAAAAAATAACACTTTAAAATTAATTTAATGTCAATTGCTTTTTATAGCAGACAAACACTTATACTTGGAACTTTTGGTTTGGTTTTTATACTTGGAATACACGTGTTAAAAGTTAACTTGCATTTTAAATTAAAGTTTTAGCACAAAAGAAAGAGTAAAATTTTAAATGGACGCATGTTTTGAAAGTATTATTATTGTCATCATGTTTCGTAACGGAACTATTACAAGCTAAGTAACTGCATTATTTAACGGTTGTGGCCACTGTAATTGTGTTGGGTAGCTCATGCATAAGTCAAGTCAGGCTATATTGCATTATTCATGCATAACACCTATGCAGATATAGACATATTGCACCCTGACTGTATTTAAAACACAGAAGTATAGTTTTTTATGAACTACCCAGTATAGAACACAGCTTTTCCTAATCTGACCTTTTTACGTATTCTCACCCTAATCTATTAACCTCTTTGTTGGCCAAAAACCTACCAAACATTAAATGAATGAAATATGTATTCAAACTTACCCAATAACGAGTAAGATTGTATTATTCAAATAAAAAAAGAAAGCGCACAAATTTTCACTTAGTCAAATGGGCTTGAGTCAAATTGAAATGTAATGCGACAACTCCAGGTGGCGTAACTAATGACTTTTAAATTGCTCTTTGTCCGACAAAAATACAATTCCATTAGCATTAATAATAAAAGTACATTCAGCCATTGCTAGGATTAAGAAATTTATATACAATACATGCAAATACTCTATGATATTGTACGGACGTGTTATGAGTGCATAGCAACAGATTAACAACAATAATTAATATTATGCACAAAATAAGGCATATAAGAATTTATATCCGATTTAAGTAATATACAGATTGAATAATAAGTCAAGACCGTCCTCTCTAATATTTTTCTAAGTGATATATTCAAGTGAGTAAGTAAGTATATATAAGTGATAAAGAGATATCCTTTTAGTGGTCGTGCAATTTTGGCTGGAAGTTTCATTTTATGATTTTGAAATTTTTAAATGTCCCCCCAAAAGGGGGAATTTTGGGGGCACTCAAAAATTTTTAAAGTAACACCCTTCAAGTGACACCTTATTTTAAAGTGTTAACAAAAACGTAAAGAATTGTGAAAACCAGAGTTTGCTATTTCATCTCTATCCAAAATGGTAGCCCGTCAAATGTTATGAAAAATCAATGGTAATATTGGTTTGTAATTGTAATATAGGCTGACATTTTGGACAGAGGAGAGATCGCAAACTCTGGTTTCCCAATTCTTTAAGTTTTTGTAAACACTTCAAAATGAGGTGTCACTTGAAGGAGATTTATATTTAAAATTTTTGAGTTGCCCCAAAATCTCCCTTTTTGGAGGACACTCAAAAATTTCTAAATAATAAAATTAAACTTCCTGCTAAGATTGCAAAACCATGAACAGGATATCTGTGTATTTTTACTCTTGAAAAATATTAGAGGGGGGGGGGGGTATTGACTTTTTATTCACCCTGTAGAATAGGTTCCTACTTATTTCGTTTAAATATTTATTCTATGATCTTCTACATTAAGATTTCAAAATGTTATAAAATTACCTTTCGATTGTTACTAATAACAACAGACCATAAACAATTTTCAGAATATGTTTAGCATATCCACCTTATGCACATTTGAATGGAAATTATGTCCTACGTGGTTACTCAAGTATTAAGGCAGACGAGAACTAAGCTGTTTATTCATATTTGATGTTCAGTATTTATGAACTTACCTTGGGCGAGAAGAGACAAGCGACAGTAACACTCGCAGACAGACTGATGGTAACTGACATAGACGTAATCCTCAGAGCCATGTTGTTGCCTGTGCCGAAGTACAGAGGCACAAACGCCAGCCAGATCACACAAGTTGTGTACATTGTGAACCCTACACATAAACATGTTAGAATGGACCACACATTGTTGGCATTGTATCTGTTTTAATTTAAGTAAAACATCGGTCATTCTTGTACTACTTGTGTCGATCAATTTGCAGTAATAGTTATGTGTTTGCAGTAATAGTTACACTTTGAGGGACAAACAAATAAAAAACAATAATACGTGACGTAATCAAACTAAAATCATTTTTAAAATAAATTATAAAATAGTTTTACTAATTTATTTTATATTTAAATGTTTAGAATGTTCTTTTAAAATTGTATGTTCATGTTTTAAATGTTCATTGGAGAATTATACGTAATTACTTAATAAATTTAGTTCTTTCTTTGGTTTACGAAGATTGTAGTTTATTTCCATTGGAAGTCGGTCAAGCTATTTTATTACTTAATTTTCCAAATTGTCCATACAGGGAATAAACTATTACCATAATTCTCATGGTAAGGCGTGGACCCAGGACCGATAAACTTTTTCGTTCTATGGTCCCTGGAGGCTAAAAACACCATCTGTTAAAACCAATAAATTAAAATGTGTCCAATAGCGCAATAACTCGATAAACAATGATCTGATTTTGATGAAATTTGGAGTTTTCGTACCAGCAAGATTGGACTTTGAGGATGGGGGAAATAAGAGGGTTTCCTTTTCTTGACCATAAAACATAAAATTTCGTAATTCCTAAAAAAAAATTTATTGAGCCTAAAACACTAATTATTAGAATATTGAAGCTTTCTTATGTGCTTAATGGCTAGGAAAAAAACATCTTATGGAAAATAAGTAAACTAACTGTTGTAGTTTACTTGTCCATATGTTGATAAAAAATATGGAAAATTTATGTATTCCATATTTAACTCTAAACATTTATAAACATTCTATTCATTTTTATGTATCAGCAAACCTATGTACTTGTTAAACTAATATTATTTTAAATAATAAATACATATAATATTTTTAGGATATATATTTGTACAAATATATTCAGGCTAAAAGAAATTGGCTTGGTGTGCAGGTTTTGCTGTGGTAGGGGTATTATTATGATAACGCTACCTAAATTAGCATTAACATATACAAGTAAAATATGTAAACACATTATACGAAGAATTAATTTGGTTCTCTTTAACCTACGTATTCAAAATGTTTATGTACCGCAGCGGCCATAGCAGCATTAATAAACCACTCTATATCATGTAACATGCACACAGAGTGCCATATGTAAATACCGTTGGCTATAAAGCACAACAGTATGTCACATGGGAATATGGTCCCTACACGGAGGATAATGTAGTGAGCTCAGAGAGATAAAAATAAAATGATAAAAGTATTCAGAGTAAATCCCATAGGGAAAATATTTACAAATTATTCAATATCGTTCAGATAATTGAGTTTCAACCTAATTCAAGAAACAAATTTGTTTCGTTTAGTTTAGTCACAGTAAAAGGTTTTCAAAGAGAAAAGAAGTACCTACGTGGGAAATTATGTTTTGTGTGTGTTCTGACGAAATACTCTTTCAACAAAATGTAAGGGAAAACGAAAACTCTTTGTCTGCGTTTGAACACATGTCATGATACTTTAGTTAAATACATTCTGGACAATCAGTTAGCCAGTTACAATGTGTGGCTTGAAATCTTCAACCGTAAAAGCTTTCAACTAAAAATCAGCGTTACTTCTGAATTAAGTTTTTTATTACTTTTGCACCGTATCAAATCAAAAAATAATCCACTATCTAAATAATTTGTATTCTTCTTGTTTTATATTAGATTATAAAATAAGTATTTAAGTGGGATATGGACAGCCTATTGAACCCTGCATTGGTTTCTGTCTTATACACAAAAAATAATGTGTTTCAAACAGTCTTTCAATCATACCAAACTTTAAAATGCCTAATTAGTGTAAGTAGTCCAAGAATTTTAGGAATAATAAAGCCATTCGACCTAACAAATTCGGACTAAGTGGAAACTTTGCACAGTTGTTTAGTAAGCCTAAATAAATAAAATTTCAAAAGTCCCCATAAATCCCTGCTGTGCTTCAGCCGCCATCTTGGAAAATGTTTTCACCTTTTTGACAATATTTCACAAACTATTGGTATTAGAGAATTTTTGTAAATACAAAAGTTAAAGAACGTCTAAAATACATCTTTTTTATATTACAATGTTTGATCTATCTCTAATGGTTATTGAGATAAATAATAAAAGTTAGTATTAAATAAAAAATTCCCATGTTATTCTTATGGAGGAAAATAAAATTGTTGCAGTTTGCTTGTTTATGGATATATTTTTATCAAACTTGGCAAATTTATTTATTTTATACTAAGCTAATAATATTTAACATAAATATACACTTTAGTACCCTCCTTATAGCAGTAAACCTAGTACTCGTTAAATTTTAAGTTATTTAAATAGGGAATCTATCTTACATTTTTAGGATATATTTTTAGTTAAAATCCAGTCAGGCAAATGGATATTAATTTTTCAACCATATTAACAATCATTTTTCTTATTAGTATTATGATTTAAAGCCCACTTACTATTTTGTCACTACCATGTAACTACTAAAAACTTAAGTGGTACCTACGTTATTACTACCGGTAGGTATAATTTTTTGTCGGTAAATATTAGAAAATTGAACCTTAAAATCCGGACTAAATTGAAATTTTGTACAGAGTGAGACTAGTTGATGAAAATGGCAAAAGTTGCCAAAAATACCGGCTGTGTCTCAGCCGCATTAAGTCCGGATTTTAAGGTCGAATTTCCTAATATTTACCGACTAAATAATTATACCGGGAGTAATAAGTAGGCCTACCATGTAAGTAGTTACATAGTAGGCCTAGTGAAAATATAGTGAGTGAGCTTTAAAATTACTAATATTAATAAGGGAAAACTATTGTTAATATGTCTAAAAAATAAATATCCATTTGCCTGACTAGATTTGTACTAAAAATATATCCTAAAAATTTAAGATGGATTCCCTATTTAAATAACTTTAAATTTAACGAGTACTAGGTTTACTACTATAGGGAGGGTACCAAAGTGTAAGAATAAGAATAATATGGGAATTTTTTATTTAATATTAACTTTTATTATTTATCTCAATAACCATTAGAGATAGAGCAAACCTTGTAGCATAATAAAGATGTATTTTTAGACGTTCTCTAACTTTTGTATTTAAAAAAATTCTCTAATACCAATAGTTTGTGAAATATTGTCAAAAAAGTGAAAGTTGCCACCATTTTCCAAGATGTCGGCTGAAGCACAGCAGGGATTTATGGGGACTTTTGAAATTTTATTTATTTAGGCTTACTAAACAACTGTGCAAAGTTTCCACTTAGTCCGAATTTGCTAGGTCGATTTTCCTAATATTCTTCCACTAAAAATATATAACATAACTCAACAATTTAGAGAACGCTAACAGAGAGAAATCTATTCGCTTATAAAATGCTCATTCTGCTAAGTTTTCATGTTATAATAACATTGAAGGGTATTATAAAGGGGGAGCGAGCTGGTCTAGAGGTTAGAGCGTGGGACTTCAGTCCCTGAGGTCCCGGGTTCAAATCCCACCAAATCACCATAGATTTTATCCACGTGAAAATGCTGCAGCCCCTAGGTCTAGCCTGGAGTAATGTGAAAAACAATCCCAGGCTCGTGTCTACTGTCATAGGACAAAAAAGGATAGGATAAAACGTCTTCAGTGGTCATACATCACCTATGTGCTTAGACTCGTTGAATGCCTCAGGTATGTTTCTGGTCAGCACAGCGTACACGGTGCAGACGACAATCAGTACGATGGGATAACCGAAGGCGATCATGTAGGAAGCGTCCACGTAGGATGAGCAGATCAGGAGGTTGTCCTCTCTGGTGGGGTAGTGATGGATGGCACGGGGAGTTGACACAACCATCCACACTGCATTGATAAGCAGCTGGCAAGTAGAGAGGTTAACATGTTACATGCTTACACTATTTCATAAGTGAATGTATAAAAACGTGAACTCACATTGTATCAACTGTTAAAATTATGGAAAATTGTACTGTTAAGATAGGGATAGAATAAAATCTCGATTTAGCCTTGATTTTAAAGGTTTTTGATGAGGCAAAATGTTCTAGTTGAAACCAAAACACAGATTCTGATTTTTTAAATGCACAAAGTCAGTTTAAAGACGAATTTCATCACTCGTATAGCCCAATTGCCATTCTGCTTGATAAACCTATTCTTCCCGGTCTTATTTCAGCACACATTTTTTCACTTGGGAGGTTTTACAAAATAGAACAGTAAAATGATAATTTATTAGTGTGTAAGAGATACGAACTGGAACAATAGGATCAATAAGTGTCAAAGTATTTACTCTGCTTGGCAGTGACCTAGTTTTCATCAGATAAGCGAAATTAAATTACCCACCCAAGTCCAATACTTTGTCTGCTCACATGTTGGATTTTTATTTATTTATTTATTCCAACTGGAAATCCATTACTAACATTATTCTAAACAGAATTACTTGTTCAACTGGAAAGGTCGTTGAGTAAAGGCTTTAGTTTAATGCCATTTCAATACAAAATCGATTACTACGGAGTGACAACATTGATTAGCAATTGAATTACTTTTGAAGTGGTACATGTTGAGGATTTTTATCACCTGTACGGAGACGAGAGCGCTGCAGATGATCAGCTGGCTGCGTGGAGAGATGAAGGAAGGTCGCTTGGTGGTCCGTTTACCCGCGTTGAAGATACGGGAGATACGGTTGGTCTTGGTCAACAATGCGGCGTAAACAACGGTAAAGCTAAACCCAGCTCCGAACCTGCACATTGTTGTATGTTACGTAAATATATCAGCTGGTAATGTCTAACTATAGAATAACATGACAAAACTATCAAACCGTATCGTCAACAAATAAGGTTGAATTAGACTTCCGAAATTCGTAGATTTGACTTATTGATTAATAAATTATCTCTCTCTTTGACTTTACATCGTAAGACTAATGGTGGAAATATGTTTGAATGTAGTATTTCAGATAAGGAAAGGCAAGAAACATTTTATTGAATCAGTTGACATGTAAGAGTGTATAAAATGTTTGAGCGTATTCATATCTAGTTTATTGTTTATTCTGTGCTCGCTGGTTCATACCTCTGCACCCCACAGACGATGTCCGAGGGCCGCAGCACCAGCACGAACGTCACCAAGTAACACAGCAGCAGACCTCCCAACAGGACATACGTCAGTTCTCGACCTGCAGCCTTGACTACCGGGGTGTCGTTGTGATGTATGAACACTCCGGTCACGAACAGTGTTACGAGACACCCTGTCAGTGAGAAGCTCATAGCGCCAATGGCACACGCGCTCTCGGCTCGCAGGAAGTCTTCGGGAATGTCCAGACAGAACTGATGCTGAGTGTCAGGCTTGGTACCCCAGGGGCACCAGATACACTTGGTCTCATCCAGAGGGTGGCGGATCTGAAAACGTAACAAGGTTGAAAATTAGATGTGATTTTTAAAGTACGGTAAAAATAAATTTGCATCACTATTGTGCTTAAGTACCCGATGACAATAATTCTTGAATTTTTTAAATGAAAAAATCTATTAAATAGAATACAAATAACAACATGAATCTATTAGGGGGGTACATTTATTTTTTTGGAATTGAAAATAAAAACTCTAACTTCTGGCTTAAGCCAGAATGTCCAGATGTTCATCGTCAACGGCTGTTTGATAAGTATTATTTCCGCTACCTAGCAGTTTTTAACTAATCGACCATTTTAAAGCTTAGAAAACTATTGAAATTAAGTGTAGGTTTGACATATTGTTATTCTTTATTTCATTTTCAAAAAAAATTTCCCCCAATAAAGATTTATGTACGACGAAATTTGTTGTGAAGTTATACATAGCTTAACAATGTATAACTGTAAACAAAATTGTGTCTGATGATAATACAAACTAAAACTATGTTTCAGTTATGTTTCAGCATTGTATTTTAAACTCTACATACTCTGAAATGTCAGTCTTATTCATACAGCCCAGCCTTAAGCCAGTGTGTTTCTCAAAGAGAACAATAACTATTTTTTTTTTACTACTATCTTTCTTTCGTTTATAATGGCATTGTTAAGTTGATTGTACAGTAGTTGAAAATAAGAACTACTATATGTACTTCAGGGGCTATTAAGTGGGTTATTGATTAAATATAATTAGTTAATGGTTGGAGACTTAAAACGAATTTTTGAACATCTAAGCTACATTTTCGTAGTGTACGTACACCATGTATATGAAGAATGAAACACTTTTATAGTGTTTTATTATTTGATAAGTATTTTACTGAAAAATATTAAAGTAGGTTTACCTGATAAGTAGAACAGTTGAAGCAATGCCAACAACAACTTTCTCCTTCCACATAAGTCTTGGCTTGTCCAACTTGACAAGGTAAACTACACACGGACTCCGGTGGGTGAGGCTGTCCTAACTTGAACTGGACATCTGAAAATGCAACAAATCAAATATCATTCATTTATTCCATGAAAACTAATGGTTACAGAAATTACAGTAATTCTTAAAAATAATCCAAGATCCCCACATAGGCAAAGCCTGTGCGTGAGGAACGAGTACATCAGTCCATCCATATTCTATAGTCCAAACATTGTTATATAGACAAGTTGCAGTTACAAAAGTAGGAGAAAAATCCTACTTCTAGGAAAAAAACAACAACAACAATCATTAACAACGGTAAAGTTACGAAAGTATGGTGTAGTTAT
The DNA here is from genome assembly GCF_028750875.1 of Macrosteles quadrilineatus. Lineage (NCBI taxonomy): Eukaryota > Metazoa > Arthropoda > Insecta > Hemiptera > Cicadellidae > Macrosteles > Macrosteles quadrilineatus. The sequence continues at coordinate 101,910,654 of NW_026542602.1, read as the reverse complement.
GCGTCGTAGTTAGATAGCATTTAATTGCGTTGTAGGGTTAGAACCGTACAAATCAAAGGGCAGGTGTAAACAGTTGTAATCAAATAGTTTTTTGAGATTATTTATTATTAATTTATTACTTATGTCTTAGTAATCTGCAATTGCATTCTAAGATCTTTAAATCATCTTAAATAATTGATAATTGATAATTGAAAAACAATTAAATGATAAACAAGGAAAAGTTAAGTAAAACAGTTGATAAATTATAATACTAATTTCCCTAGTAAATATTAAACCTCATTCACACAAAACAAGCTATTAATTCACCACTGTTTCATAACCTTTTTCAAATATCAATATATCAAGTTGGTTTGATGGAGTGTTTGCATAACACGAGTAAAGATTGATGCAATTTAAAATGATCAGTATTTGACTCCAGCTTGACTATGTCTTTGATCATGGACATCAATAGGGTACCTGACTAATAAACCAGGTTTATTACAATACAATGCATTACATCATTTAGATTTTTTTTTTATTTGTATTCACGTTTAAATATTCTTAAGATTTAAAGAAATTAACGTGGGATAAACTGTGTTGTGGTTTAAAGGTAACGTTTTAAAAAAAACCTGTATGACGTTTTATATTGAAATGTTGTTATATAATCAGGAGTTTTGCAAAGATATTAAAATAAAAAATATACAGTAAAAATATTCTTGAATATTTCTTAATTTAAGTAGCAGATTATTTAACTTTTTTAATAACACTATATAAAATAAGTAAATCTGGGGATCACAAAAAGAATACAATTATGGCTTTTTGCCATTCATAATAGGTGTTACTAGTTTTTACGAAACAAGGTAATCAGTCGTGGCTTGCAGTTCAAAATGAAACCGAATTATATTTTCTACATACCTGACATGTTCAATGTAAGTTCTCCTTCTACATACTCTCCAACATGGACCCACTGGAAGTTCCCGGGAGATATTTGCTTGAAGTGGATGATGTTGTAGCGAGCAGGACCGTCTCCGTTGGCGTCGAAGTGGAACCCATCCCCTGACAATCCTGAGGAATAAAGAAAATTGTATTAAACTCAACAAAATATTATGGCGTGGAAGCAAAATAGAAAACTATCGATCGTCTAATGGTAAACCTTCACACTTTAGCTCTATTGTAAAATTCCCAGATTTATTTAAGATTAAAAATAATCAAACCTGTATCTTAGTTTAAACGTACTCCTTTTTGGGATTTCACCCTTCAAACTCGGCATCAAATGTATTCCTTTTTGTATTTATTTTATTTTTTTAGCTTATAAAGGTCGATGGTTTTTACCTCAACAAATTTAAACCTACGGTAAGGTAAATGGGGAAAAATGCATATGGAAAAAGGAATGCTAGAAGGGAGTATACAACATGGAATAGTTGTGTGTATGAGACGTGAAACATACATTATTAAGATGGTGTTACAGTTTATAGGGCGATATATTTTATAATAAAATATATAAAATATAATACATAAAATATGCGCTATGATAGGGTCAGTTTTGTTATTCCTTAAGATAACAATCTCTATTACAGTAATTCTAAAAAAAGGTCAACCAATTTTGACATAAATAGTACAACAACTGGAACTATTTATAGCCCATCATTTGTGTCTGGGTAGGAAGGTAGCATGAGCATGGTATGCACCATGTATCAATAGAAGGAATAACCATTCTGCATGCTAACCTTCCTATCATTTTGCCCAAAACCTCTAGAGGTATTTTTATTCATCCCTCCCGTTTTTACAGTTAACTACAATACCCACATAAAGACATTTTGCAATGCCTGCAAAATAAATACTAATGATCTTGATATTAATGATTTTATCTCATCAGTAATACTTGACTACGAGTATTTACCAATACCATAGATAAAAGATAAGTTAATGCCAATACTAAGGCCTGTGCAGTGGAAAAATTACCCCTGGTGGAGGTCGAAAAATGGTAATGCGTGTAAAAAGTAGTTTTCATACATATAAGTTGATGTGAAAGGTTTAAATTTTCTAACGGATTTAGTTAAAAATATATTATACCGTTTCCAGCCTTTTTGTCAATCTGTATATAATTCTTCCCGAAGCCCCAAAATGTTGTATTTTAATCATTAATCATAAACCAATCATTGTGATGATTTCTTCTTGCCTAGAATAGATAAAGCGTGATTCGAGTTTTATCTAGCCTAAGGATTTTACTGTTGAGAACTTAACCATCGATGATGTAACGACAGGTTATGTCTAAAGAATGTGTAAATAAGAAAAGCATTAACCGTTTAACAAGATTGCGTATATGCAGGTCCTAATGATCAATAGATTAAATCCAAAATACGCCAGGCCAGGAATCGTAATATTTGCGATTCAAAGATTGATTGATTTCCTGCGTTTTTATGCAGTTTCTTTTCTCTTTAATATTTTTAAGTGAAAAAAGTTATTATTTTCAGCCCAAAAAAATTTACGTCACTTTTTTACTGGGATTAGTGGGATTTTCTTAGTGGGATTAGACATTCGTACAGTTATGACAACTACCATCGCTACTTTTGTAGAGGACTGACACTTCTTTGATTGCCTTTAACCTCCTTGTGTTGACATACTATTTGATTATTATAAACCCTACATATCCTGAAAAGTAAATTTTCTGTATACAAATTGGTCACATTTTTAGCATAACCGGATCGTCCCATGTAGACAGACGTAAGTAACACCTTTATGTAACAGTAATGTCACACTCTAAGTATGTGGTGTTTGAAAGGTAATGGTAAATTACCATTATTAGACCTACAAGTGCCACCTACCCCATTACGACAAAAAAAAAATAAAATACAATATACGTTAATACAGTAGTCGCTTTCATATTAATTGTATTACCATTCGATTTTAGTAATGAATACATAATATAACATTTAGGCCTTAACATTCAGTTACCAGTAAAAGTGACGCCATGCAAGAAGTGCAGGAGATCAGGTCCTTGGGTAGGCTTCATGGCAGGACAGAGTCCCAGCTGGTCACGACACAATGCTGCATGCATATCACGCAGAGCTATAGCGAAGGCCATTACAGCGTCGCTGACGAATTGCAGCTGATTCTCAAACGCGGTGTCCTGTGGCAGTCTGTAGGAAGGGTCGCAGGTAGTGGTGTACTTGCGGTTGTAGGGGGTGTTGGAGCTGTTGGGGTAGCGGCATTGGAAGTGGTCCTCCCAGAACTCTAGAATGGTAGGACAAATGGTAATTTCATTTATTGTATTTGATCAACTGATGGTGTTGATAGTCGTGGGGTGAGTGAATTTGTTACTCGAAAAAGTAGTAGTAAACATATGTAATCATGGATAAAGTGAACGTAATTATTTAACTACACCAAAGGTTGTTTTAAGTAAGTAGGTAACGAAACACAAACAGAGGTTTGGATATTAGAAGAAGAACATATAGAAATATAGAAAAGATCAATCAATCAATCAATCATTGAGATGGGGACGCTCCTAGGTTTGATGTATTATATAAATGGAGTTTCATGTACCCACTGCATAGTTTGCTGAAAAGTGGTATGTGCTTCAGTGTAATTTAAACATGATTAGTAATCACTTAATAGTGTTGTACAGCCATTATTTTGACCGAAATCTATACCCAGTGAATTACATTTTCAACGCTAGAAAAGCAAACATGGTGTATGTTTTTTATACATGCAATAAATATGCAAATATTCTCTGGTATAGAAAAATGCTTGCCACAAGACGATAAGTCAAGTTTCATTTTGTAATGTCGCAATAATGACATTTTTCATTATTAAAAAGGAAAATATATTAAATCATCTCTACTAAAACATTACTTTAACGCCAAACATTGATCGTATCGCTAATCTTTTGTGCAAAACTCAACAAACTATTCACAACAAACCTTGCTTGTTTTTTTATGAAAAGTAATGTACTTAGAGATAAAATCTACTGTATGGATACAAGTTTCGTATTTCATATGCAAATTCTATCAATCAGAATGTTTGTAGCCTTCCTTCTCCCCAAGGCTATGCAAAAATGCTTCCTTCAAGAGAATCTCAAAGATCAAAGAGATTGAAGTATGTAATCAACTCAACTTGTCGACTTTACCTGTCACCTTTTACAAGGTGAGTCTAGTAAACTTTCAATTTTGTGCTTGTTTACACCCTCTAGTTTCGTATTTATACAATTATTTTGTAAAAATTCTTCAAACTTATAATTACCGGAGATTGTAAACTCAGAACCAGACACGTTTGAAAACTGTTTCAAATTGTAATTATAACTTTTATATGAAGATTTATAAGTTTTGTCATTTAAGTTTAGAACTACGTCAACATTCAATCAACCCCTTTAGATGTTTGTTAGATGTAACTTAGATGTTTTTTAAAATAAATAGAGTATCATAATTTTAAAACGGTGGGTGTTTAATAAATTAACTATGGATAGTTGGTATGAAAAGTGATTAGTATTGATGTTAAATATTGAATGTTGAATTCAATTATCTTAATCAATACACTTGGAGTATAATTTAACTGAACAAAATATCAAGAATGGTTAACTCATGTAAACATTTTGATAAAGTGGTTAAATTTTTCAGGCTACGACACAGAGTATAACATTTTGTACTGCAACAGCATTTAAGGAGTCTAAAACGTGTATACTAACCAACAAACCACGGATTCCTCTTGTTATTCTCAACAGTGAGGTTGAGGAAGTATGTGTCAAACCCCTTCACAGGGTTGGCCTGGGGCTGTACACTGAGGGTTCCCTCCACTTCTGGTTCACTTCCCTCGGAAACTAACGACCTTGCTGACCAGCCGTCGCTGCCTATCCAGGAGAAGCTACCTGTGGCGTTACAACGACGGACAGCTCTCATCAAACCCGCCACCTCCTGGTCCGAGGCGAAGATTATGGCTCCTGAAACACCCCTAGACATTTCAGATTCAACAAAGTTACTATCTAAGAATTACATCTAAAATGAAAGTTTCAAGCTTGTAGTATTACACAGGGCTTTATTTAAGCATAAGGGGTACGAACAGTCCTTTACCTGATATTAGGAGATTTTCAGGAACCTCAAACTAGCACCCGTTTACTAAGGCCAATTAATCAGCGCATACTCCACATACGTATTCGGTACATAATGCCTAACAGGAAATATATGCAATAAATGGTAAAAATTATGGTGTTAAGACCATTAGAGGCACTTTACCCTAATTTTCTCCCTCTTTAATGCAATTACGCCCCTTTTTGAACATAACAATAAAAGTAGTCATTATATAAAAGAAACACATGTTTGGCCTGAGCAAGTCTAAAAACCTTTACTTACAATCAAACAGACGTTACTAATTTTGCAATACGGGTTGAACCATTACAACACTTAAGTTTATAACGTAACTTATTTGCAGAGGAAAGAAAGGAATAATTGCAGTAGATAAGTTGCATAGATATGCTGCAAGTTTATTGTTTGTAGTCAGAGAACAAAGTGCAAGTTGAATACGCTTTCTGTGTCTTGAACCTTACAGAACTCTCGTGAAACAGTCTCTAACCATGTTTTAATTAGTGCAGTTCCTCAGATTAAACTGGAACTTGTAAATTATAATTTGGTTTGTCAAATTATTTGGATTATTTTACATACTACATTTTGCAAAATGTTGTCTCAGGAAGATTGAACTCAGTGCTTATTAGTAAAAAAATGTGGTTCAATGTTTTGGTTGCCTTCTAATTCAGTTTATACACATTTTTCTATACTAATTATCTATGCTATTATATGATTTTTTACTCAACACTTTACACAGAAGTTAATTTTTATATCTTTACAAAATAAATACTTATAACATTATTAGTACTATGTTGGTAATATTTTTTGTAAAACACCCTGTCAATTCAACAAACCCGATTAAAATTAATTATTTGACTCGTTCCATCACAACATTTAAATTTTAGTAAACAATTTTGATATAAGATTTAAATACCTAGAAAAATATCTTAAAACATAAATCAGTCACCCTCTAAATGAAATAGTCACGATTTGATAAGTATCGTTCACCACAGCGAAGACATCTTGGACAAAGACTATTCGCGTTGAGGCCAGTCTTTTATTTAGGTGAAAAAGCTGACTTCTCCCGAGGTCTTATTGAGAACACGACATTCATTTTCGCAATCAGAGAAATATCAAAAATGTTTCAGAACTATCTTGGACACGTTTTGGAAATAAATTTTATACGGATTATATTTTCTATGTTTCATTTCTATTATTTATAATTTAAATAATAATCGTAATCGATTTTATTGATTTCCTAATTCATTTATATCTGGACATATTTATTTTATTTTAAATTTAATGTTTTTCCACTTTCTAACTGGAGATTCTTTATTTTAAGAAATGTCTTATTACCGTACCTAAATGCTTTTTGACATTCATTTAGATTATTAAATAACCCAACTAATTAATTGCTATGTAACAATTTCACTTATACTTCGAATACGACTTTTTACAGCAAAATAAAGGTATGAATTTTATACTATATCCACACAAAGGTTACTGCACTGTAGATCCTTTAAACCTTTTAGTCGTGAAAGTGCTAATGGATTTAGTTATTTTAAGTTAGACTTTTTACTTAAGGAAACTTTAATTAATTACTTGCATTGTTTCCTAAGATTATTGTTAGAGATTGAATTGTACATCCACCTTTAGCCCTAGGCTTGGTCTGTAGTCTCTGTACCACATTGTCGTAAGCGGTTTCTTCAGCCACTCCTGAATCCTTGGTCAACTTCTCCTTCACTGCGATACAGATGTTCGATTTAGATAGCAGCAACTCTAACTCCTCAAACGCCTAGGGAAACATTTAAAATGTAATTATTATGTTTTAAAATGTTTGTGTGACATATACAAGCTACTCAGTTCAAATTTATTTGAAATAGTTCGAAAATACCCAAGGCCCCAATGTCTATAGAAAACTTAAACTTTGAATGAGTATAGTTCCAATGAAACTCAAGAAAGGGTTGAAAACAGAACACTTCCTTTTGACATAAAATATATTTTTAAATGAACTATGTGAACAAGCTAGGCACCATTGTTAAATTATAAATATTGTTTTTAAATATTTAAACTTAAAGTTTAACCTTATATTAAGACGGTATTTTCATATACTATGGCTGGTTGAAACAGTTGCCGTTTTCAACAGAAATCAGTAATTGGCTTAACCACACTCTGTTTCAATCCAACCACATCAGTTCGTACTCTAAAACTAGCTTCAACTTTAACATGAGAATATAGTGGTTTATTCTATGATAGCTGCTTACATAGTAAATTACATCGAAAGTATTAAGGTTAGTGTATGACAAAGATTTGTGTTTTACTTAAAAACAATGGGGATAGCAACCACGCCCTAATATAAAACTTATTCTAGCTTGTTTATTGCGAACTAGAAGCTGGGGAGTATCTTTCTTGTATTATTGTATAACGATTAGAGTAGCTACAACACTGAAGATTACACATTTTAACCTGCATTTTCTCCAGTCACTTGTAAAGGCTGATGAAAGATAAAGGAAGGTTCTTTATTTTCCTATCGTGCTAACCCTCGATGAAAAGAATAAAAGATATACACTAGGCAAGCAACTACGCCCCTTCCTTAAACCACTTTTATGTCCATGAAATCAACGGTTGATAATGGATAACAGCCTTACGAACAACAATTTCGGTATCAAAAACTCAAATTACGGGGTGTAAATTTGCTCCGACCTCTGGCAATCGTCTTCGGCTTATCTTGATCACTATTATCTTTCATCGCTTCAAATCTTTTAGCAGGAAACTACAATTGGATTTTCGTTTGCAGAAGGAAGCCATATATTCACTTTAAAAAAGTGAGGTTATCTTCATGATTGGCATTTACGATTTTTTTTTCAAGAGAACGATCCAAACCCTGGCCTGATTACCATGTTAGCCTGGTGCTAGATAACATCGTTAACTGACTCCCAAAGACAAATTCCGTTCAGGTCTATAATCCATCTCACTTGGAATCGAACCAGCGGCCATCAGATTTGAAGGCATAGACCTACACTATAACCATTGAGAGTGTATTTGGCTGTCCAGACAAATGCTATGGAATACAATAGATTCTCCTACTGGTGGGTACTCAATCGCTTTGTTTAGTACCTCTCTTGTGTAATATCCCTTCATTCAGATAATTCCTAACAAGCTTGCTGACTGAATGTTAAATAAAGTGTTTGTGTAGTGCAATAATAAATATAAAGACGTTATTGTAGGTTACACATTATTAATGAGCAAAATCTTAAAACTTTAAGGAGAAAATAGACTAAACTTGCATTTTTCTGTATAGATATAAAATAAATCGTTGTACAATAAAAACCTAATAATTAAGGACCCAAATGTTAATGATTTTGATTATAACCTCTCTCTTCTTTCTTCTTCATCTTCCTTGATTAAATCCTAGGTTTTTACTGTTAAAAATATAGTTCATTGATGAATAATCGAAATGTTCATACGTCACACGTGATTAAAGATGGAACTCAATATTGTAGGTAAGTTATGAAACTACTTGTACCACTAACAAAATCGAGAGTGCAGAAAACTCTTAAACTTACAAATCACACCGACAATCCATCAACCCTGATAGTGATGATTCCAAAACGCATTATCTACCCTTTACCGGTTGACCTTTCCCGTATGACAAACAATTTATTGCTGATCGAATGAAAACTGAGTGATTTACCGTCGCATTTCTGACCAAATCCAATTTATCGAATGATTTAGCATTGAAATAGCACAGTATATGTGTTGATTTACTTACAATTTAGGATTCGGTCAGTGTCCAATAGATATGTAGTTTAGTTAATATAAAGTACTGCTACATATAATTGAATATAAGATTTTGTAAAAGGCAAAAAGTATATTCGTGAACAATTAAGTTAATCTCTACACCGGTGAAAAAAATAAAGAAAATTTATTGTTGTTTAAATTTTTTTTTGTAAATTAACTCACACGTATAATCAAATGCTATTAATAAAAAAATCCTCATTAAAATTAAACCATCCATATATATATATACAGGGTGACAAAAAAGTCTGGAAACGGTTTAATATCTTTTTAACTAAATCCGTTAGAAAATTCAAACCTTTTACATCAACTTACATGTATGAAAACTACTTTTCCAAGCATTACCTTTTTTTGACCTCTACCAGGGGACGACCCACGAGGATTAGGTACATAATCTTTAATGTAAACCTAGGTTGATATGCGCATCATTTTAAAGGTCTGATCAAGTGAAGTTCATTGGCGGAAACCGCGTCAAAAAAAGTTCATCCGTTACAAAATGGTGGCAGTCCAAAGTTCTTGCGGAATATACCTGCACAGGCCTAAGTATTGGTAAATACTCATATTCAACATTAGCCGGGAAATCTGAAACCCGGTTAAATCTGTTTTGAAGATTGAATAATATTAGTCTATGAGCTAATTGACTTTAAAATACAGTTTCAGCTCTCAAGCTAACGTTTAATACGAGTATTTGCCTATACTAAGGCCTGTGCAGGTATATTCCACAAGAACTTTGGACAGCCGCCATTTTGTAACGGATAAACTTTTTTTGACGAGGTTTCAGGCAATGAACTTCACTTGACCAGAAATTTAAAATGGTGTGCATATCAACCTAGGCTTATATTAAAGATTATGTACCTACTCCTCATGGGTCATCCCCTGGTAGAGGTCAAAAAATGGTAATGCTTGGAAAAAGTTGTTTTCATACATGTAAGTTGATGTGAAAGGTTTGAATTTTCTAACGGATTCAGTTAAATAGATATTGAACCGTTTCCAGACTTTTTTGTCACCCTGTATATATATATCGTTGAAATTAATCAACGGCAATTGGAAGAAGTAGTTTTCTAAGGTTTAGTAAGTTATTCTAACTTCAGAGACTAATCATATTTCCAAAAAGTAGGTTAGCACCTTATATTCTTTGTTTCCTATGTTTCTTTGTTTTTTTAGCTTAAGGCGGGTTCAAGTTTACCGTTTGAAGACAATATCAAATGGCAAAACCTAATGATTGGCGGTATCTGATCTTGGGCATCCAGGTCAGAAGTTTGGAGTTTCAATATAAATCTTAAGGAATATATTAATTAATTCATAGAATTGTGATAACACCCTAACGTAACTAAAAATACAGTAAAATGTCACATTTTACCTTGATCCCATAGTTGGACTCTTCATACACGATTGATACATAGCTCCATCCTAGCTTCTTGACAATCTCCACCATAGCCTTGACCTGGTGATGGTCTGAGGGAATGGTTCTGGAGAAATATTCGAACCTCTGCTTGTTGCTCAACTCTGGGGATGTCGACCAGAAAGATACCTGGTAAATGCAATCGTTAATTGGTGATATACATTTGCTTCTATCTGTACAAATTATGGTTGCCAATATTTAAAAACACGCACATCCAGTGTGCCTTAGAGGGTCTTGGTGTTATTTTACACCTTTATTGGTTTATTGACATAAAAGTGATCAAAACTGTCACACAGACTGTACAAATTGGATCTGATGCCTTGACATATTGGATGAGCGTCCGCATTGACCTGTATAAAGTAATATATCATATAAAATATGAGGGAAAGCTAAATGCCACTTATTGACATTGAACAAATTAAATGGGGAAGACCACTAAGATTTTTTTTTTTTACTATTACATTTTTTTTACCCACTGGTGGTTTGTCCCCTTCTCTTACCCAACACAGCATAACAGAATGCAACATTTAATGGTTCATACATTAAAGGTGTGGTTCACAAATCTATGCAGCATTGATTATTCGACTAAGTTTGTAAATCAGTTTGGAGGAAGCACACAAATTAATCCCCATATAAGTGGTAATGTAATGGATTTCGGTTTGCTACATATAATGCGGTCTGAGAAGGGAATTGCTTGCGGTTGCTGTTGGTCAGAAGAGGAAATTGAGTTAGTCAACTGAGTTAGTAATGCTGATGAGTTAAGTGTAAGATAATCTTATCAAGCCTTTACCCTTGTCTGGGTCTAGCTTACGTGTTTTGGAACTAATTGGTTAACGTCGTTATACGGCTACTTTTTCTCCTTGCCATTTACACCTAACTCAGTTTATGTGCAGTTAACGGGGAAGAAAGAAAGGTGTGTTTATGTGTTAAAAAATGTAAAACTTTTGGCAAAATTTGGTTTATTTTACAGTCATAAAATACTTTTAATAATTAGCTGATTAGCAGTTTATGAGAGGGAAACAATGCACCCAGTTAAATCTAAATGGTAGCAGTAACAGAAACACTTAAATAAAGATAAATGAAAACAGAATATTGCGTAACTTTAGCTTAAACATTTTATATGAAAATAAGTTTTTCTGGATTTAATAAGTAATGTACTTTTAAACAAGCAATTAAAAATATGAATAACAAAAATGTGTATCAGTATCAGAGGTTTCATTTAGAATTTCCAAAAGGAAAAATATTCATGAATGTTAAATTATTCCTCCTCAAACGACTTACTAAATGCGACTTATATATTCTCTTTTTTAACTCAATGTTTAACATACCTACAAATACAAAACATTGCCATTAGAAATACGATATCGTGCAAAGGTTTGAAATATATTTTACCTGAGGTATTTTAAAGAGTCTAAGAAGGTTCGCAACCTGAATGGAGGTTACACTTGAAGCTGCTCCCACCACCCCTGATATCACCTTCCTTATGGTGCTCTTGTTGCAATGATACTCTGCGTCGTCTATGTTGCTGATGGACCCTTCAAAAGCATTACATGTTTGCAAATAATTAAATTGAATACATTAATATATATTTTTTGTTACATCAGCTAATTAGTATGGTAATTGAGTTTATCAAAAACAGTGATTGTTCTGTAAAGTCAAGTATTGGAAGAGTCTTGTAGTAACATTTAATCTATCTAATATATAAAATTCTCGTGTCACAGTGTTTGTCTGCAAACTCCTCCGGAACGACTTCACCGATCGTTACGAAATTTGGTGTGTAAATTCTGTAGGTATGCGAATCGGACGTAAACTATTTCCCGTTTCGAAATTCTTAAAAGGGCTCCGCCCCAGTGGCTCTGGAGTTTCCCATGTTAACCTTATGAGAAATGGAATTAATGAATCTTAACAGCCGTTTCAATTAAACAAGTTGGTTCTGTTCTATGATGTTCAATAGCATTAAAGTTACAAGGATTACCAACAGGGTGCAGCACTATTATTTCTTTTACATTTATGACAACAGCTAATTTGCAACCAAAAGGTGAGTGAGCGTAGCGAACGAACTTCAACTTGGAGGTGAGTTAGCGTAGCGAACGAGCTAACCTGAAGGCAAGTGAGCGCAGCGAACGAGCTCCAACCTAAAGGTGAGTGAGCGTAGCGAACGAGCTCCAACCCAAAGGTGAGTGAGCGTAGCGAACGAACTTCAACCTGGAGGCGAGTTAGCGTAGCGAACGAGCTAACCTGAAGGCAAGTGAGCGCAGCGAACGAGCTCCAACCTAAAGGTGAGTGAGCGTAGCGAACGAGCTCCAACCCAAAGGTGAGTGAGCGTAGCGAACGAACTTCAACCAGGACGTGATTGAGCGATGCGAACGAGATCATCTTGAAAATTAAACGTAACGGTACTTTCTTTCCATCGGTCTGTCTTAGGGGAAACCTATAACTTAGGCGATACGAAGTTCGCCGGGTCAGCTAGTCTATATATATAAAAGGCAAAGCCCTCACTGACTGACTGACTCACTCATCACTAATTCTCCCACTTCCCACTTACCTAGGAGGCTGAAATTTGGTACACTGATTCTTTAGGCATTAAATAGGAAAACTGAGTGGTTTTTATTCTGATCGGACTCTCGGGCTCCGCCACAGTGGCTCTGGAGTTTCCCATGTTAACCTAATGAGTACTCATATTTGAATGGAATTAATGAATCTGAACAGCTGTTTCAATTAAACAAGTTGGTTCTGTTCTGTGATGTTCAATAGCATTAAAGTTACTAGGATTACCAACAGAGTGCAGCACTATTATTTTTTATTTTTGATTAAAAATCACCTTAAAATTAATTGGCGCATAGGTAAAGCTCGGAGTAAGATGTAAAGGTAATTGGAACATAATTCGGCAGCGAACGAACTTCAACCCGGAGGCGAGTTAGCGTAGCGAACCAGCTAACCTGAAGGCAAGTGAGCGCAGTGAACGAGCTCCAACCGTAAAGGTGAGTGAGCGTAGCGAATGAACTTCAACCAGGACGTGTGAGCGCAGCGAACGAGCTCCAACCTAAAGGTGAGTGAGCGTAGCGAACGAACTTCAACCAGGACGTGATTGAGCCATGCGAACGAGCTCACATATGAAGTTAAAGGGGCAAAGCCCGCGGGTACAGCTAGTTATTTATAAGGTTAAATATTTTCAAAGGTAAAAGTTAAAGATATGACTCTAGTAGTCAGCTGATTGCAGACAACTGTTGTAGTGAAGTTTAGGTGGACCACGACTCCACTCCTTTAGTTTTTTTTTTTTTTTTGTGAAAAGTTACAACATGGACTTAAAATAAGTTTTATTCATACAAGTCGGTCCATTTAACAAATAATTTATTATTTTTGATTAAAAATCACCTTAAAATTAATTGGCGCATAGGTAAAGCTCGGAGTAAGATGTAAAGGTAATTGGAACATAATTCAATTCCGGTTCAAGGAAAGTTTGAAGCGAGATTTGAACTAACTTCAATGGCATTTGAATAATTAGTTTAAATTTGGTTTCAGCATAGTTTAAAGTAAGTAATGCTCGAGGACATAAATAATATTAAAGTTAGAATATCTTAGTAAAGTTATGAAGTGATAACGGTATTTAACCTAATTTATTTGAAATTTACTATTCGATTGAACTGTTTTAGCGAATTTCCCATATAGGGAATAAGCTATTACCGTAGTACTCATGGTGAGGCCTGGACCCGGGACCGATTTTTTTTTTCGTTTTGAGGTCCCTAGAGGCCAAAAATAGGATCCGTTCAAATTCATATATATATATATATATATCTAATATATAAAATTCTCGTGTCACAGTGTTTGTCTGCAAACTCCTCCGGAACGACTTCACCGATCGTTATGAAATTTGGTGTGTAAATTATGTAGGTATGCGAATCGGACGTAAACTATTTCCCGTTTCGAAATTCTTAAAAGGGCTCCGCCCCAGTGGCTCTGGAGTTTCCCATGTTAACCTTATGAGAAATGGAATTAATGAATCTTAACAGCTGTTTCAATTAAACAAGTTGGTTCTGTTCTATGATGTTCAATAGCATTAAAGTTACAAGGATTACCAACAGGGTGCAGCACTATTATTTCTTTTACATTTATGACAACAGCTAATCTGCAACCAAAAGGTGAGTGAGCGTAGCGAACGAACTTCAACCTGGAGGCGAGTTAGCGTAGCGAACGAGCTAACCTGAAGGCAAGTGAGCGCAGCGAACGAGCTCCAACCTAAAGGTGAGTGAGCGTAGCGAACGAACTTCAACCAGGACGTGATTGAGCGATGCGAACGAGATCATCTTGAAAATTAAACGTAACGGTACTTTCTTTCCATCGGTCTGTCTTAGGGGAAACCTATAACTTAGGCGATACGAAGTTCGCCGGGTCAGCTAGTTTATATATATATATTTATATATATGTGTCCGTTAGCGCGATAACTCAAGCAAAAATGATCCGATTTTGATGAAATTTGGTACAAACGTGTAAACCTACGTTTATCCGAACGAGTTCGCGAACCAGCATGATCGGACCATGGGAACGGGGGTTTATGGGGGCTTTTATGGTGTAAAAATGGGTTTTTCCCATTTTTGACCCAAAAAACTTAAATTTTTGCAATTTCTTTCCAAACTATTTTGTAGAGCTTAAAAAAACAAATAATTTAGTATATGGAAGCATTATAATGCGCCTAATGGTTACGGAGAAAATTCAAAAAAATTGTAAATTTAAAATTCCCATGTTATTCTTATGGAGGATAAGTAAACTGTTGTAGTTTGCTTATTTATTAACATATTTTGCCCAAATTTGGAAAATGTTTTTATTTCTTACTAACTATTAACATTTTACAAAAAAAAAACACTTTAACCCTCCCTGTTGCAGCAAACCTAAGTATGTGTTAAACTGATTTGATTTAAATAGGGAATAAATGTGATATTTTTAAGGGGATATTTTAGTGTAAATCCAATCAGGCAAATGGAAATTCGCTTAGTCTGCAGGTTTGCTGCGGCGGGGGTATTTACTTATACATAAAATAGCTCTAATTACTCAATTCACCACTTTTTTTTTTTTTTTTTTTTTTTATAAGGGAGAGGAGGTAAAAATGCTTTTACGCACACAGGTAGCCAGCCTGTAGTGTGAGACTCCTGAGCTTGTCAGACTACTCACTAAAAAACCCCCTCTACTCTGTTGGACACAGACCTGGGATTGTTTGTCACATTACTTCAGGTCAGGTCAACGTGTGACCTAAGCCCTCAGGGCTCGCGCCGTTTCTGGCATTCAATTTCTTTATGACCTAGACCGCATCTCGGTCAAGCTCTAGCTTCTTTGTGCGGAGAATATCCTGAACGAAATGTGACATACAGGTCCAATTGTCCTCACCCTCCGTCATCATCGGAATGACCGTGTCCACCAACAACTGCCCTACATGTTGTTCAGCCTCCAGGCGGGAACCTTCCCAACGCTGGCAGCGGAAGAAGGTGTGCTCCGCGTCGTCGGGAGTGCCTGGGCAGTAGATGCAATCGGGTGACACGGCTTTGCCCATCCTGAACAGGTACGACCGAAAAAACCCGTGACCTGTCAGAAACTGGGTAAGGTAATAGTCCACCTCACCATACCGTCGGTCAACCCATGGTTGGACTTGCTGAATCAGTCTCCTGGTCCAGCGTCCCCGCGACTCCTGTTCCCAGCTCTCCTGCCAGAGCTGGTAGGTGCGGTTGCGCTCCTCCATTTTTGCATGGTCCTCTCCACGCCGCTGATAAATCGCTTTCCTCTCCGCCGCCAAAAGTTTGACGGGGATTACTCCAGCAACCACCAAGATGGCAGGTTCAGACACTGTTCGGTAGGCGGATGCTACCCTGAGTGCTGCCTGACGCTGCACTCTGGCAAGCCGCATCCTATACACCTCCTTATTGAGCGCGTCTGCCCACACCTCTGCACCATACAGGAGCACAGACTGAACTGTAGACATCAACAGCCTTCTGCGACTGGAACGAGGACCTCCGACATTGGCCATTAACCGGCTAAGAGAAGAGATCACCTTAGCGGCCTTGTCCGCCGTTCGGAATATCTGGTCCCGCCAGCTAAGCTTAGAGTCCACCATGACACCAAGATACTTGGCGGCACGAACGGACTGGACTTCGACGTCCCCCACCCTCAACGGCACAATGGTGTCAATCCGCTTTTTGGTCAGAATCACGATCTCAGTTTTATTCAGCGCGAGTGAGAGACCGTGATCTGCCATCCATGCGTTTATAGTTCGCATGACTCGGTTTAATTTTAGCTGGGCCAGCTCAACACTACGAGCAGCTATTAAAGCTGCAATGTCATCTGCGTACCCAACTAAAACGGTTTCTTCAGGCATTTCAGACCTAAGGAGGCTGTCGTAGGCAACGTTCCAGAGGTCCGGGCCGAGTATGGAACCTTGGGCAGCACCAGAAGTGACACTCATCGTCCGCGGGCCTTCTGTAGTATCATACATGAGGAGGCGGAACCGGAGGTAATCCTCTATAATGCGCATGAGGTATGCCGGGACGTGGAAGTTCACTCAATTCACCACTGTAGTGGGACTAAAATAACACAATAAGAGTGTTAATAATATCATTACTAAACTAAAGTAGCGTTTCTTAGGAAGAAATGGTGATACAAAGTGTCCTCAGAGAACATAGTTACCCACTGATAGGCAATATAGAAGGACCGTAATGGGTCAGTTAACACTTTATTATTTAATTTTTAATGGTTTATAATTAGTCCAGTTCAACATTATGTCAATTTATTGTATGGTTGTATTGGTCCAAGGCGTCAAACGTGAGCACTGTTAGGAATTATAAAAGTATTTTAGAATAAGCTAAGAACTCTATTGAGTTGTTTAGTTATAATAGGATCCTGGATAACATTTTCCAAACACTCTTACAAAATGTATAATAGACGATATAAACAATTAAACATTCTAAGAAGTTAGTATACTGCTTAAATGGGTTTTATCGAAAAAATAATACAAACATAACATAATACCTTTTATAAAGTCCACAGCCATCTCAAGGCCATATGTGTCTTTGTCACAGTCGTCTAGGATGTGAGCACCAAGAGTGAAAGGCAAGAGACCCTGTGAGTTTATGACATCAAGGGTGTACAGCATGGTCTCTAGTGCTTGTATCCCACCCTGAGGCATGACGGGTCCACAGGTTTCTGTGTCTGAGCGTTCATGTACCATCATCAGACCTATAAACAACATGACAGTTAATTATGACATCAAGGGTGTACATCATGGTCTCTAGTGCCTGTATCCCACCCTGAGGCATGACGGGTCCACAGGTCTCTGTGTCGGAGCGTTCATGTACCATCATCAGACCTATAAACAACATGACAGTGAGTTGATGACATCAAGGGTGTACAGCATGGTCTCTAGTGCTTGTATCCCACCCTGAGGCATGACGGGTCCACAGGTCTCTGTGTCTGAGCGTTCATGTACCATCATCAGACCTATAAACAACATGACAGTGTGTTTATGACATCAAGGGTGTACAGCATGGTCTCTAGTGCTTGTATCCCACCCTGAGGCATGACGGGTCCACAGGTCTCTGTGTCTGAGCGTTCATGTACCATCATCAGACCTATAAACAACATGACAGTGTGTTTATGACATCAAGGGTGTACAGCATGGTCTCTAGTGCTTGTATCCCACTGTAAGGGTTCATAAAATTCGTCAATATTTATAATAAAACTAAACCCTTACTAGCAGAATCGCCTCGCCAATTCGCCGAAGTTCCAAAATGTAAACAAAACAAATTAGCAGACAGCAACAGCTGATCTTGTGATTCACCGCCATACCACCGGGCCGCGCATCAGTCGCCCGCGCCTGCGCAGGAACCCCAGCCACAGCGCTGGATGTGCGCGGCGCTCGGAGAGACAGTGAGTCGGAGTCGGCGAGAGTCGACAGTCAGCAGGAAGCAGGAGCAGTGGCCTGAGCAATTAGGCAGAAGACGGACGCCCGACTCTACACTCTCGTTCACGCCAAGTAAGTGGACGCCATTCGCCATTCGCCGTTGTTAATATCCTAGGGCGCCTAGGATAACTCGACCTCACTCGCTATCGTTTATTTCCTGTTAATTAATTACGCTATTTAAGTCAAACGTCCGCGGGAAGTTTCGTCTTAAATTTAATTGAATTATTAACCGAGATCGATTTATTTAAACCGGTGAATATCTTTATCGTTTTACTATAACATAGAGTGTTATCTGTTTTGTTAAAATATCTCTGTAAATATATAACGATCAGCTTTGATTTTTGGAATATCTTAATTTCGTTCAATACATAACTTATAGACCGTGAGTTCAAAGAAGTAACGGTCAGAACGAGATCCGCCCGGTTATAATTCCTTTCTGTTTTAATTGTGTTGTTTTATTTGTATTGTTTAAATCTATTCAAGTTCGATCGGTTTCGGTCACGCAAGGTGGCTTTTTCATATTCGTGTGTTTTTTTTTGTTTGCTTTGTTTATCGCGTAGGTCCGTGAGAACACGGTGTTACCGGTACCTAAATATAATGTGTGGTGTTTAGTTTGTAGTCAATGTTGTTCGTAATTACTGTAGCAGCACTTCAGCTGTGAGGTATTTTATCTATGGGAATAAGAGTTAATTAATAGTGGATTTATTAGAGTGATTTTAATACTTTGTTGGCTTCTTTACTAACTAACACGCTTTAATTTGCTTGTACATATTTCAGAACTATACTAACCATTGTAGCTATTCATTATCTTTTATACTAGAACCAGTGCACAGTAGTTATGTTCTATGTCGTTGCTTAGCCGCTATTAAGTGTTAATGTTCTATGTAGTTGCTTTACTATATTTGCCACTTCATTATTAATTATTCATTTAGCCTTCCACTAATTATTGATGTGTTGAACAATATGCATTTAAATATTCTAACTCATGATACGACTTCGCTACTAACACACTAACCTTAGAAATTGCTTCAAATCTTAGCATAACGCTTAACCTTTGCTTAACCTTTGACTATTAACGCTTAACTAAGGCTTTGGGGATTCGTATTGGCTTTGGGAATTTTAATTCGCCGTGACGTTAGATAGTTAAGCCCCAACCTCTGTTTCCATTCTTCACCATTTCCTCGATTCCTGGACTGTTGCTAATTGAGTGATCTGTGTATCGTATGTGTTGTGTGTGTGCAGCTAACTGCTTTGGTTAGCTGTAGTTTGCTAAGTAGCTTTTCTTCTTTCTCTATTACTTCGGGCACACCGGAAATAAGTTAGATTTAATTAGCACTTAAGCTCTTAGCTATAAGTCTCCTACTCTGTCCTTTTATGACTATGAATGTTTGTTGCTTGCCACAAACTTTTCTTTCTTCTTTCTCTATTACTTCGGGCACACCGGAAATAAGTTAGTTATGAGTTAGCTTTAACCTATTCCGGAAAACCCGGAAATAAGTTAGTTATAAGTTAGCTTTAACCTATTCCGGAAAACCCGGAAATAAGTTATTTATAAGTTAGCTTTAACCTATTCCGGAAAACCCGGAAATAAGTTAGTCATTATCTAGATTTAATCTATTCCGGAAAACCCGGAAATAAGCTATTTATAAGTTAGCTTTAATTACTTCGGGCACACCGGAAATAAGTTATTTATAAGTTAGACCTAAGCTATCCCGGAAAATCTGGGAATAAGTTAGTTTCTAGTTAGACTTAACCTATTTGAAATAAGTCTTTGTGTGCTCAACCTGTCTGTGTGTGTGTGTGTGTGTGTCGTATGTTATTCTTTCTATAACGATCCTTCTCCGCCCTACTCTGTATGTTCGTTTGCACCTTTCCATATTCCTACTCTCTCACGGGGCTTTGAACTAGTCCACTCGCCCGAAACGCATTGTATTATTTTAAATAATAAAGACGCATCTAAACTAATTCTGCTCGGTCCGTGGCGCATGGACTTAGGGTAGTGAATTAAATAAATGAATAATTGTCACTCCACCGAGGAGGTTGTGAACAGAGTCGCGCACGAAGCTATAACTTCGAAACAAAATCTCGCCCTCCCTCTTTTATTCACTCGTTTCCTGGCAATGATGAGGCACGAATAAAGCCAAGAGGCAAAATATTCCCGCCTGAGCCAGGAAAACGACTTTAGGATACAAAAGCGGGAAACCCGACCAAAATTGACCCCCGGAATAACCCAGCTCGGCTAGGCTATCAGGGACGCGTAACGCCCCGACCCGATAAATTAACGAAACACACCCGGAAGCGGGTTACAAAATGGCGCCCGAACAGGGACTTATCGCATAATATATTGTTTGAAATAGAGAGAAAAATGGCAGGCGCAAATGAGAAAAACGACGAGATAACACACCCGACCGTCAGTACACCCGAAACTACTATTGGTCCAGTTACGACCTTGTTAACGCACACAACGCAAACATTTACCGCTGTTTCCGTACCTTCAATAGGACAAACCCTACCAACGTTTACGAGTACCGGCGTGATCCCAAAACAAAGAATGGAATCAGGGCGCGACTTGTCAGACCTTACAGCCACGCGAAAAGTAGGTTGGGTCTATTATCTTAAGAAAAAGGAATTAAAAGAGAAGATGAGCGAATACGGTCTAGACACTGAGGGTAACAGCGATACTCTCAGGAGCCGCTTTGTTGAATTCTTAAGACAATCCGCTCTGCCAGCGACAGAAGCCGGGCCGGAATTTAGTGAATTTATACCTCCAAGCGGACATGGGGGTGATAATTACTTTACGAGTTATAGTAAAGACGACAGAAACACGTCCAGCGACGAATCAGTCGTTGTAAGAGAAATGCTTGGCCTGCCGCCTGACGCGAGCGTGGACACGGTAAAACGAATGCTCTCAGTCATTTCCATGGCAAACAACGCCGCTCTTCCGCCAATGACATGTCATGAGGCCCATTACCCGTTGAATTTAAATACTTACACAAGTGTGTCCCCAGCAACGAACATGCAAATGACTTCACGCCCTCAACATAATTACCAAACAAATAATGCACCTCTGCAGTATTCAAGGGAAACCAATTTCGCTAGTCCGCTTTCCGCAGCGACGATTTGTAACATAGCTAGAAAGTGGAACCTCCACTACGACGGAGACCGTAACCCCGTATCTTTTCTAGAGCGCTTAGAAGAATTAAGACAGTGTTACGAGATCGCCCCAGCCGATATTTTGAAAGCTCTTCCTGAGCTATTGCGTGGAAACGCTCTACTATGGTACAGAAATAATAAGGATTTCTGGCAAACTTTTGAGGACTTCAAAGAATCTTTTGAGGTACAATTCTTGCCCCCGGGGTACAAAAGAAATCTTGAAGACGAGATTCGCTCGCGAACTCAAGGCGAAAATGAACCATTTCGCAGCTTTGTTGTCGCACTGACGACTCTTATCCGACGATGTGGTGGCTATAGTCTAGATCAAACCCTTGATCGGTTATTCCTCAACATGCGACCCGAATATAAGCTGACACTAAGAAGAGACTTGTGTATCAGTTTATCTGATATGATTCAGGAAGCTGAGAGATATGAATCCTACATTAGAGATAGAAATCTCTACCGACCCCCGCCGAACCCAGCTCAAGCACTCGTCCCAGAGACGGCTTACTACGCTAAAAATAGGAATCAGCGCAACGTGAACGCAGTTGCCACTCCAGAAAGACCACAACTTTCGCCGGCGAGGAAACAGACTCCTGCAAACATATTCCAAAGTAGGAACGTAGAGGGCGGCCCTCGACCCCAAAACCCACGCGCGGGAGGGTTCAATAATCCCCCAGACATTCCAGTTCGTAAGGATTGGCAAAAGCCGGTTCCTAATGCAAGGAACAATGATAGAGTTCCCACTTGTTGGAACTGCCGTGAAAACGGCCACCGGTTCAACGATTGTCCAAAGCCCAAAATAATAAAATGTTTTTATTGTCAAAAGGAGGGCATGCGAACAGTTAATTGTCCATGTAGGCAGGGAAACGCCGGGAGGGTCCCAGCAACGAGTGGACCGCTGGGGCCCACTTCGTCCAACAATCACCAGTCAAAGTAGACAAAGCAACTCCAACGATAGAACCAATGGCGAGCTGTGGATATCCGAGCACGCGAGACAATAGGCCCTTTGTAAATATCAAAATTCTAGGTGAAACCTTCAAGGCTCTTATAGATACAGGAGCAATGATTACTATAATTGGGGAAAAATTAAAAGATCATCTCCAAAACGCCGGCATAGTACCCGAACAAATAAGTCAACTCTTACAGTTGGCAAATGGAGTCCAAACGTCTGCCACAAAACGATATGATTTTACATTTGAATTTTCTTCTACAGAATACGATCTATCAGCAGTGTACTTACCCAATTTAACGGTCGATGTGGCATTAGGCATAGATATTGTTAATCAACTCCAATTAGTGAAATTTCTAATCAATCCTGAATCTGGGTCAGGATTGAATTATTCAGAGTCACCACTTAACGCGATTGCTGAGTTGCAACCAAACGAACGAAAGGAGCTGGATGAATTCCTAAAAGAGGAATTGGCACTTTTTGACGAAGTCCCAGGTGTTACCACTTTGGCCGAACATAAAATCAAGCTCAAAACAATCGACCCAATAAAGCAAAGGCATCGGCCTTTAAACCCCCACATGCAAGGTGTGGTGGATGAACACCTTAAGGCCATGATAGCTCAGGACATAATTGAACGGTCCAAGAGTCCCTGGAGCAGCCCCATAGTGTTAACAAAGAAATCTTCCGGCAAATATAGGTTTTGTATTGACTTCAGATCAGTCAATTCTGTTAGCGAAAAGGATGCTTATCCCCTCCCACAAATAAATGCCACATTAGAAAAGCTCAAGGAAGCTAAGTATATATCGACTATCGACCTTAAGGATGGATATTGGCAGGTACCACTTCATCCTGACAGTAGACCCGTAACGGCCTTCACCATTCCGGGAAGAGGCCTTTTCCAATTCAAAAGAATGGCGTTTGGATTACACTCTGCGCCAGCGACCTTCCAAAGACTACTCGACACGGTCATTGGACCCGATTTAGAACCAAGAGCATTTAGCTACTTGGACGACATCGTACTAGTAACTCCAACGTTTGAGGAACATTTAGATCTTCTCGCAGAGGTCTTCAAACGGCTACGTAGTGCGGGCCTCAAGATCAACCCAGAGAAATGTCAGTTCTGTAAAACAGAACTTAGATATCTAGGTCACGTGGTTAATAATCGTGGTATCAGCACAGACCCCGAAAAAGTTCGGGCCGTATTAGAGTTCCCCAGGCCGAAATCTGTAAAGAATTTGCGGAGTTTCCTAGGACTCGCGTCCTGGTATCGCCGGTTCGTACCAAACTTTGCTAAGCTTACTGCCCCACTGACCAAACTACTGAAGAAAAATATTCGGTGGGACTGGACTGACAAACAAGAGTCAGCGTTTAATGAGATGAAAGAAAATCTCACCAATGCACCAACTTTAGCATGCCCTGATTTTAGGGAAGAATTTCAATTGAGTACAGACGCATCCAATGAAGGAGTAGGAGCCGCGTTGACTCAAAAGCAAGGAGGCGTAGAAGTGGTGATAGCATACGCTAGTAGATTGCTTTCTGACAGTGAAAAGAAATTCTCAGCTGTGGAGAAGGAATGTTTAGGTATAGTGTGGGCCACTCGGAAATTCCGCCCATACCTTGAAGGGTATCGTTTTGTAGTTATAACTGACCATCAAGCACTTAAGTGGCTAATGCGAATTCCTGAACCAACTGGTCGTTTGGCACGTTGGGCACTTGAGCTACAACAGCTAGACTTTGAGGTGCGCTACAGGAAAGGTTCCCTAAATAAAGTGGCTGACGCACTTTCTCGCAACGCACTCCCTGCAATCGACACTACTGGAATGAGTGAAGAGGTCGCTCAGATAAAACAGATTTCCCCGACCTGTTTAATTAATACACAAGACCCAGAGGAACCCATCGTATCTCACGAAGAACAGAAAGACTGGTACTTCCGCATTATTGGCAAAGTTAAGAAAAATCCAGAAAATTACGATAACTACCGATTAACCGAGGATGGCAAGCTCCTCCGTAAAATGTCGACGCGAAATCGTAACAATAATTACGACCCTACCACAGAGTGGAAACTTTGTGTTCCACCAAACCTTCGTCCGATGGTATTGGAAGAAAACCACGATCGCCCTGAAGCAGGCCATCTTGGTATTAGGAAAACCTTGGCACGGGTAGCCGCAAGGTACTACTGGCCTGGTTGGCAATCAAGCGTCAAGTCACACGTCCGGAAATGTTTGTCCTGTCAAAAGTACAAGGTAGAACATCGCAAACCTGCAGGGAAAATGTATTTTCGACGACCTCAGGCTCCTTGGGTCACGGTAACCCTTGACTTGATCGGTCCGTTGCCGCGCTCGAAAAAAGGAAACAAATTCGCCCTAGTTATTCAGGACAACTTCTCTAAGTGGGTAGAAGTCGCACCACTGAGATCAGCAACCGCTAAACAAGTAGTAAATCATTTCCGAGAACTGGTATTATTTCGGTATGGGGCACCAGATGTGATCATCTGTGACAATGGGACGCAATTCACCTCCAACATTTTTCGCGATTTAGCAAAAGAATGGAGCATTCGCCTTCAGTTCACAGCACCGTACTCGCCTCAGGAAAACCCGACAGAACGAGCAAACCGAGTCTTAAAAACGATGATATCGCAGTTCGTGAAAGACGACCATCGCGCTTGGGACGAGAAGCTCCCCGAATTCCGTTTTGCTATAAATTCGGCGATCCACGACTCCACTAAATACTCTCCCGCAATGCTGAATCTGAACAGAGAAATAAAGATGCCGCGGGCACTTTATCGGGATACTCTGCAAGGCAGCAACGATCCAATCGAACCCCCACTTGAAGAGGTCATACTGGAGCGAAATGCTCGTATGCACGCGCTAATAGGGAAGGTAAAGGAGAATCTGGAGAAAGCGTACCAGAACCAAGCTCGATACTACAACCTCCGCCGCCGTGACAATCCGTTCAGAGTAGGCCAGAGGGTTTTAAAAAGAAATCACGTGCTTTCGTCCGCAGTAGACGCTGTTGCGGGTAAGCTAGCCGCGAAATATGAGGGTCCGTTCGTGATATCAGACAAAATAGGCGCAAACATCTTCATGTTAACAGACGAAAAGGGGAAGCCCGCGGGGCATGTCCATGTAAAGGATTTGAAGCTTTTTCACGACACATAAAGCACCTCACCTTACACTTTTCTCACACTTGTAGCTTGCATATAAGTACCTATCCTACTGAACATTCGCTAAGCCCAAGAACAAGTATTTTTTCTTTTTGGTCATTTTCTTTTTACTTTGTCCGAAGTGGGGAGGGAGTGTAAGGGTTCATAAAATTCGTCAATATTTATAATAAAACTAAACCCTTACTAGCAGAATCGCCTCGCCAATTCGCCGAAGTTCCAAAATGTAAACAAAACAAATTAGCAGACAGCAACAGCTGATCTTGTGATTCACCGCCATACCACCGGGCCGCGCATCAGTCGCCCGCGCCTGCGCAGGAACCCCAGCCACAGCGCTGGATGTGCGCGGCGCTCGGAGAGACAGTGAGTCGGAGTCGGCGAGAGTCGACAGTCAGCAGGAAGCAGGAGCAGTGGCCTGAGCAATTAGGCAGAAGACGGACGCCCGACTCTACACTCTCGTTCACGCCAAGTAAGTGGACGCCATTCGCCATTCGCCGTTGTTAATATCCTAGGGCGCCTAGGATAACTCGACCTCACTCGCTATCGTTTATTTCCTGTTAATTAATTACGCTATTTAAGTCAAACGTCCGCGGGAAGTTTCGTCTTAAATTTAATTGAATTATTAACCGAGATCGATTTATTTAAACCGGTGAATATCTTTATCGTTTTACTATAACATAGAGTGTTATCTGTTTTGTTAAAATATCTCTGTAAATATATAACGATCAGCTTTGATTTTTGGAATATCTTAATTTCGTTCAATACATAACTTATAGACCGTGAGTTCAAAGAAGTAACGGTCAGAACGAGATCCGCCCGGTTATAATTCCTTTCTGTTTTAATTGTGTTGTTTTATTTGTATTGTTTAAATCTATTCAAGTTCGATCGGTTTCGGTCACGCAAGGTGGCTTTTTCATATTCGTGTGTTTTTTTTTGTTTGCTTTGTTTATCGCGTAGGTCCGTGAGAACACGGTGTTACCGGTACCTAAATATAATGTGTGGTGTTTAGTTTGTAGTCAATGTTGTTCGTAATTACTGTAGCAGCACTTCAGCTGTGAGGTATTTTATCTATGGGAATAAGAGTTAATTAATAGTGGATTTATTAGAGTGATTTTAATACTTTGTTGGCTTCTTTACTAACTAACACGCTTTAATTTGCTTGTACATATTTCAGAACTATACTAACCATTGTAGCTATTCATTATCTTTTATACTAGAACCAGTGCACAGTAGTTATGTTCTATGTCGTTGCTTAGCCGCTATTAAGTGTTAATGTTCTATGTAGTTGCTTTACTATATTTGCCACTTCATTATTAATTATTCATTTAGCCTTCCACTAATTATTGATGTGTTGAACAATATGCATTTAAATATTCTAACTCATGATACGACTTCGCTACTAACACACTAACCTTAGAAATTGCTTCAAATCTTAGCATAACGCTTAACCTTTGCTTAACCTTTGACTATTAACGCTTAACTAAGGCTTTGGGGATTCGTATTGGCTTTGGGAATTTTAATTCGCCGTGACGTTAGATAGTTAAGCCCCAACCTCTGTTTCCATTCTTCACCATTTCCTCGATTCCTGGACTGTTGCTAATTGAGTGATCTGTGTATCGTATGTGTTGTGTGTGTGCAGCTAACTGCTTTGGTTAGCTGTAGTTTGCTAAGTAGCTTTTCTTCTTTCTCTATTACTTCGGGCACACCGGAAATAAGTTAGATTTAATTAGCACTTAAGCTCTTAGCTATAAGTCTCCTACTCTGTCCTTTTATGACTATGAATGTTTGTTGCTTGCCACAAACTTTTCTTTCTTCTTTCTCTATTACTTCGGGCACACCGGAAATAAGTTAGTTATGAGTTAGCTTTAACCTATTCCGGAAAACCCGGAAATAAGTTAGTTATAAGTTAGCTTTAACCTATTCCGGAAAACCCGGAAATAAGTTATTTATAAGTTAGCTTTAACCTATTCCGGAAAACCCGGAAATAAGTTAGTCATTATCTAGATTTAATCTATTCCGGAAAACCCGGAAATAAGCTATTTATAAGTTAGCTTTAATTACTTCGGGCACACCGGAAATAAGTTATTTATAAGTTAGACCTAAGCTATCCCGGAAAATCTGGGAATAAGTTAGTTTCTAGTTAGACTTAACCTATTTGAAATAAGTCTTTGTGTGCTCAACCTGTCTGTGTGTGTGTGTGTGTGTGTCGTATGTTATTCTTTCTATAACGATCCTTCTCCGCCCTACTCTGTATGTTCGTTTGCACCTTTCCATATTCCTACTCTCTCACGGGGCTTTGAACTAGTCCACTCGCCCGAAACGCATTGTATTATTTTAAATAATAAAGACGCATCTAAACTAATTCTGCTCGGTCCGTGGCGCATGGACTTAGGGTAGTGAATTAAATAAATGAATAATTGTCACTCCACCGAGGAGGTTGTGAACAGAGTCGCGCACGAAGCTATAACTTCGAAACAAAATCTCGCCCTCCCTCTTTTATTCACTCGTTTCCTGGCAATGATGAGGCACGAATAAAGCCAAGAGGCAAAATATTCCCGCCTGAGCCAGGAAAACGACTTTAGGATACAAAAGCGGGAAACCCGACCAAAATTGACCCCCGGAATAACCCAGCTCGGCTAGGCTATCAGGGACGCGTAACGCCCCGACCCGATAAATTAACGAAACACACCCGGAAGCGGGTTACACCACCCTGAGGCATGACGGGTCGACAGGTCTCTGTGTCTGAGCGTTCATGTACCATCATCAGACCTATAAACAACATGACAGTGAGTTGATGACGTCAAGGGTGTACAGCATGGTCTCTAGTGCCTGTATCCCACCCTGAGGCATGACGGGTCCACAGGTCTCTGTGTCGGAGCGTTCATGTACCATCATCAGACCTATAAACAACATGACAGTGAGTTTATGACATCAAGGGTGTACAGCATAGTCTCTAGTGCCTGTATCCCACCCTGAGGCATGACGGGTCCACAGGTCTCTGTGTCGGAGCGTTCATGTACCATCATCAGACCTATAAACAACATGACAGTGAGTTGATGACGTCAAGGGTGTACAGAATGGTCTCTAGTGCTTGTATCCCACCCTGAGGCATGACGGGTCCACAGGTCTCTGTGTCGGAGCGTTCATGTACCATCATCAGACCTTTAAACAACATGACAGTGAGTTGATGACGTCAAGGGTGTACAGCATAGTCTCTAGTGCCTGTATCCCACGCTGAGGCATGACGGGTCCACAGGTCTCTGTGTCGGAGCGTTCATGTACCATCATCAGACCTATAAACAAAATGACAGTGAGCTGATGACGTCAAGGGTGTAAAGCATAGTCTCTAGTGCCTGTATCCCACCCTGAGGCATGACGGGTCCACAGGTCTCTGTGTCGGAGCGTTCATGTACCATCATCAGACCTATAAACAACATGACAGTGAGTTGATGACGTCAAGGGTGTACAGAATGGTCTCTAGTGCTTGTATCCCACCCTGAGGCATGACGGGTCCACAGGTCTCTGTGTCGGAGCGTTCATGTACCATCATCAGACCTATAAACAACATGACAGTGAGTTGATGACGTCAAGGGTGTACATCATAGTCTCTAGTGCCTGTATCCCACCCTGAGGCATGACGGGTCCACAGGTCTCTGTGTCGGAGCGTTCATGTACCATCATCAGACCTATAAACAACATAACACTGAGTTTATGACATCAAGGGTGTACAGCATGGTCTCTAGTGCCTGTATCCCACCCTGAGGCATGACGGGTCCACAGGTCTCTGTGTCAGAGCGTTCATGTACCATCATCAGACCTATAAACAACATCAAAGTGAGTTTATGACATCAAGGGTGTACAGCATGGTCTCTAGTGCTTGTATCCCACCCTGAGGCATGACGGGTCCACAGGTCTCTGTGTCAGAGCGTTCATGTACCATCATCAGACCTATAAACAACATGACAGTGTGTTTATGACATCAAGGGTGTGCAGCATTGTCTCTAGTGCTTGTATCCCGCTCTGAGGCATGACGGGTCCACAGGTCTCTGTGTCAGAGCGTTCATGTACCATCATCAGACCTATAAACAACATGACAGTGTGTTTATGACATCAAGGGTGTACAGCATGGTCTCTAGTGCTTGTATCCCACCCTGAGGCATGACGGGTCCACAGGTCTCTGTGTCAGAGCGTTCATGTAACATCATCAGACCTATAAAAAACATGACAGTGTGTTTATGACATCAAGGGTGTACAGCATGGTCTCTAGTGCTTGTATCCCGCCATGAGGCATGACGGGTCCACAGGTCTCTGTGTCGGAGCGTTCATGTACCATCGTCAGACCTATAATAACATGACAGTGTGTTTATGGCATCAAGGGTGTACAGCATGGTCTCTAGTGCTTGTATCCCACCCTGAGGCATGACGGGTCCACAGGTCTCTGTGTCAGAGCGTTCATGTACCATCATCAGACCTATAATCAACATGACAGTGTGTTTATGACATCAAGGGTGTACAGCATGGTCTCTAGTGCTTGTATCCCGCCCTGAGGCATGACGGGTCCACAGGTCTCTGTGTCTGAGCGTTCATGTACCATCATCAGACCTATAAACAACATGACAGTGTGTTTATGACATCAAGGGTGTACAGCATGGTCTCTAGTGCTTGTATCCCACCCTGAGGCATGATGGGTCCACAGGTCTCTGTGTCTGAGCGTTCATGTACTATCATCAGACCTATAAACAACATGACAGTTAATTATGACATCAAGGGTGTACAGCATAGTCTCTAGTGCTTGTATCCCACCAACATGATAGTTAATTATGACATCAAGGGTGTACAGCATGGTCTCTAGTGCTTGTATCCCACCCTGAGGCATGACGGGTCCACAGGTCTCTGTGTCTGAGCGTTCATGTACCATCATCAGACCTATAAACAACATGACAGTGTGTTTATGACATCAAGGGTGTACAGCATGGTCTCTAGTGCTTGTATCCCACCCTGAGGCATGACGGGTCCACAGGTCTCTGTGTCAGAGCGTTCATGTACCATCATCAGACCTATAAACAACATGACAGTGTGTTTATGACATCAAGGGTGTGCAGCATTGTCTCTAGTGCTTGTATCCCGCTCTGAGGCATGACGGGTCCACAGGTCTCTGTGTCAGAGCGTTCATGTACCATCATCAGACCTATAAACAACATGACAGTGTGTTTATGACATCAAGGGTGTACAGCATGGTCTCTAGTGCTTGTATCCCACCCTGAGGCATGACGGGTCCACAGGTCTCTGTGTCAGAGCGTTCATGTAACATCATCAGACCTATAAAAAACATGACAGTGTGTTTATGACATCAAGGGTGTACAGCATGGTCTCTAGTGCTTGTATCCCGCCATGAGGCATGACGGGTCCACAGGTCTCTGTGTCGGAGCGTTCATGTACCATCATCAGACCTATAAACAACATAACACTGAGTTTATGACATCAAGGGTGTACAGCATGGTCTCTAGTGCCTGTATCCCACCCTGAGGCATGACGGGTCCACAGGTCTCTGTGTCGGAGCGTTCATGTACCATCATCAGACCTTTAAACAACATGACAGTGAGTTGATGACGTCAAGGGTGTACAGCATAGTCTCTAGTGCCTGTATCCCACGCTGAGGCATGACGGGTCCACAGGTCTCTGTGTCGGAGCGTTCATGTACCATCATCAGACCTATAAACAAAATGACAGTGAGCTGATGACGTCAAGGGTGTAAAGCATAGTCTCTAGTGCCTGTATCCCACCCTGAGGCATGACGGGTCCACAGGTCTCTGTGTCGGAGCGTTCATGTACCATCATCAGACCTATAAACAACATGACAGTGAGTTGATGACGTCAAGGGTGTACAGAATGGTCTCTAGTGCTTGTATCCCACCCTGAGGCATGACGGGTCCACAGGTCTCTGTGTCGGAGCGTTCATGTACCATCATCAGACCTATAAACAACATGACAGTGAGTTGATGACGTCAAGGGTGTACATCATAGTCTCTAGTGCCTGTATCCCACCCTGAGGCATGACGGGTCCACAGGTCTCTGTGTCGGAGCGTTCATGTACCATCATCAGACCTATAAACAACATAACACTGAGTTTATGACATCAAGGGTGTACAGCATGGTCTCTAGTGCCTGTATCCCACCCTGAGGCATGACGGGTCCACAGGTCTCTGTGTCAGAGCGTTCATGTACCATCATCAGACCTATAAACAACATCAAAGTGAGTTTATGACATCAAGGGTGTACAGCATGGTCTCTAGTGCTTGTATCCCACCCTGAGGCATGACGGGTCCACAGGTCTCTGTGTCAGAGCGTTCATGTACCATCATCAGACCTATAAACAACATGACAGTGTGTTTATGACATCAAGGGTGTGCAGCATTGTCTCTAGTGCTTGTATCCCGCTCTGAGGCATGACGGGTCCACAGGTCTCTGTGTCAGAGCGTTCATGTACCATCATCAGACCTATAAACAACATGACAGTGTGTTTATGACATCAAGGGTGTACAGCATGGTCTCTAGTGCTTGTATCCCACCCTGAGGCATGACGGGTCCACAGGTCTCTGTGTCAGAGCGTTCATGTAACATCATCAGACCTATAAAAAACATGACAGTGTGTTTATGACATCAAGGGTGTACAGCATGGTCTCTAGTGCTTGTATCCCGCCATGAGGCATGACGGGTCCACAGGTCTCTGTGTCGGAGCGTTCATGTACCATCGTCAGACCTATAATAACATGACAGTGTGTTTATGGCATCAAGGGTGTACAGCATGGTCTCTAGTGCTTGTATCCCACCCTGAGGCATGACGGGTCCACAGGTCTCTGTGTCAGAGCGTTCATGTACCATCATCAGACCTATAATCAACATGACAGTGTGTTTATGACATCAAGGGTGTACAGCATGGTCTCTAGTGCTTGTATCCCGCCCTGAGGCATGACGGGTCCACAGGTCTATGTGTCTGAGCGTTCATGTACCATCATCAGACCTATAAACAACATGACAGTGTGTTTATGACATCAAGGGTGTACAGCATGGTCTCTAGTGCTTGTATCCCACCCTGAGGCATGATGGGTCCACAGGTCTCTGTGTCTGAGCGTTCATGTACTATCATCAGACCTATAAACAACATGACAGTTAATTATGACATCAAGGGTGTACAGCATAGTCTCTAGTGCTTGTATCCCACCAACATGATAGTTAATTATGACATCAAGGGTGTACAGCATAGTCTCTAGTGCTTGTATCCCACCCTGAGGCATGATGGGTTCACAGGTCTCTGTGCCTGAATGTTTATGTACGATCATCTGACCTATAAAGAGCATGACAGTGTGTTTATGACATCAAGGGTGTATAGCATGGTCTCTAGTGCTTGTATCCCACCCTGAGGCATTTCGGGTCCACAGGTGTCTGTGTCTGAGCGTTTATATACCATCAACCGACCCATGGACAGCAACAGGTCATAAAATAATGGATGAAGTGATTATGAAGTAACGGAAGTCTCAGTAAGAACGCCGGACTTCAGGAGCTTCTTATCCTTATCTGTATTTCAAAAGGAATTCCCAAATGAACAGCGATGTTATCAGTATTAGGTCCCATTTGTAGTCATAAATCACTACACGACGGACCAACGCGTGGTCATAGTTAAAATGCACTCCAAGTAGGGGGAATGTTTCGTTGAAACGGTACGTTATTTTCAGCCGCACCATGCACCAAATGAGTCATCCATCCGAAGATTGATTTCTAAGTTCTAAGTTCGATTGAATCTTCTATAGTTCCTACAACATTGGTTATGTAAATAAGGAAAACTGTAGAATTTGGAGAACTGAAAATCTTCCTGAAAATCGCAGAAACCCCGTTCTATCTTCCTCGTGTTACAGTTTGGTGTGGGTTTTGGGCAAATTGAGTCATTGGTTCATACTTCTGTAAATGGAAAAAAGATCGTGTGATTTAACACCGTGTGACTACTTTCTTTGGGGATATTTAAAGTTGTTGTTCTTGTTTTCACCAATAATCCTCAAAAAATCCAAGACCTGATGGAGGAAATTATTCATGCCGTTAAAGGAATTCAACAGGAAGTGTGTGAAAATGTGATGGAAAACTATTTCAAGAGATGCTTGGCTTTTCAGCAGGCAGCAGGTGGGCACTTACAAGACATAATATTCCATTACTGATCGAATATACTATGCTTTAAGATTAATGTTTCATATTATAAATTTAGTGTTAAAATTTATGATTTGTTAATATTTCAAATCCGGTAATCTTATTGGGACATACTTTACTTTATGTTCGTGTTCTCTCTGAAGCACGACAGTTATCTAGGTCACAGTTTATCATGCACATGCACTATCCTATGCACCACGTAACATCAAGTTTGTAATACTAAGTTGTACAACATATACTTCAATGCTTGTGTTTATACTAGAGTAAATAAGGAATATTAAGTTTAAGATGCACAGTTTTCGGACATTATTGGACTTTTGTTACAAGTTCCTCTATACAATATGAAATCTGTAAGCTTACAATGTTGAGAGTGAGGAACAACATGGTCTTTAATGCTTGTATACATATCCCCGAAGTATAACAGGTACAAGTCAGAATGGACAAGCGTAATGCGCTTTCAGATATTAGGACAGCATGACAGAGAGTTAATGGCCCGGCATGATATCTCACTCCGAGACTAATAACTGGTCCATAGCTAACAGTCACTGAGCTTTCATGTATCATTATAGGTCATCACAGCATAAGCTCAAATTCAAAGCAATGATAATGTTAGAAATATACTTTTTTTCGGAAGATTTTTTATAAGAGGTAAAAAAGTCTCTATTCTTGGTAAATTTATATTCCGTTTGATAAAGATTACAGTGACCGTTTTCCAGACTTAAATTAAGTAAGGTAATTAATGACTTAGACTACAGTTCAAGAGTTAAAGAGTTTCAACTCCCATGACATCTCAATCCGAGTAAGCTTTTTCTAAACTTCAACAGTTTGGTGCAGTTAACTATTTAGAAAGGAGAAATTGGAGTATCAATTTCAATTTCTACAATTATTTAATAACAAAAACTGTTTTTATTAATAAATAACTACCCATCAATGGCGATTCAACAAGTATGTCTATTTATGGAAATATGTATTTTGTACAGCCATTCCTAGCACTGGTTTTTGCTCTGCATTTGTTCCGGGCTATCAGTTAATTTTTCAATCTAACAAAATTGTGTAGTTGGATAGTAATCAGACCAGGATATGGAAAATTCAATTCGAAAAACTTGCTCGTAAATATACTCAACAAGGCGATATATATATATAGGCGTATATATATAATCAAAGATTTACTGGACGTCATATAGAGTTCAGACAGTCTTCTTAAAAAAGAAAAAAACTGTAAGAATGCAGTGGATGCATGGCTTAGATACACAAACTTATATTAAACCCAGAGTAAGTGTACTTCTACAATACTTTAACATTTAAATGTTTCATGAAAGTTTTTACATCTAAAACCAATAATTCGTCTGTATCAACATAATTTAAATTTTATTACTTACCGCCAAGAATGAGATCTCCCTCCAAAACCGCCTCCCTCTTGACCGGCCATAGAGGTTTCTCCACTACCGGCGTCGGACCTTCTTCCAAGAGAGAACGGAAGTTCTTAGCCAGAAACTCCATCTTAAGGTCCTCAGGAATCTTCCTGTGACGATGACGTAGCTTGATCTCATGCTCCATGGTACTTCCGGAGTAGGAGTCGATCATGCGGAGACGAGGAGGGTGGTCGAAGGTTCCGGAGAGTGTGAGAAATGAGAGGATCCAGAGTAGACCGAGAAGAGTATTGTCCCGCACTATAATGTTATTGACGAAGCGACTCCACATCTCACACAACAATTCACTTAAGATGTTGGATCATTGTATCACCATTGTTACTCCTAGTGGAAACTATATCAAGAAAAATATGTGATTACAAAAAAGAAAAGTATTTAAATTTGAGACCTAAAGGTTGGATAAAAGTTAGGGTTAACAAATTTTACGTGTTAGTATTCGTGACTAAATTGCACCAAATTTAGGTTAATCCAGTATATTCTTATTTGTATTGCCTTAAATAAAATGCCCATGAGTGCACTAAACATTTTTTTCGTTAGAAGTTATTGTCATTTTCAGAATCTTTATTAAACTACCAGTAACAATAATTTAGATTAATTTAAACAAAATATCTGTATAAACCCTGATTCTGAAATAGAAATTATAATTTAAGATTTATGAGAAAAATTTAATATATTACAATATTTTTTCTGTATTACACCGGACTGTAGAGAGTGTCAAATAGTATTGATACCTTGTTGTACAGTCCAGTGTAATATATAAAACATACGTAAAATAGATGAATATTTTTCATAAACTACAAATCAAATTTTATTGCAGAATAAGGGCTTATACAGATCTTTTGTCTTAATGTCTCTCTCCTGTTATTATTGAAAATTAAATAATTCTAAAAATGACAATTCCTAAAAAAACAATGTTTAGTGCAGTTTTGGTCCATTTTTTTTGAGCAAGTACAATTATTTTAGAAGGTCGTATTTTGTCTATTTTTCTTAACTGTGATACAATATGGAAACCTAGATTCGTGCCATTTTGCCACTAATACATAGTAGCTTAAAAAATAATAGTATATTTTATCTCTAGGGCGTAAAGTGACTCTTTTTTAACCGAGCAAAAGTTAAAAGTCCCACGACTGAGGCCTCATTTTCGCGAAAAGGTCGAAAAACCAAGCTGGAAAATTAAAATACTTTTCATATAAAGATAACTTCTCAAAACGGCTTCCAGCTTTTTTTTTAATTTTTGCCAATGTAAATGAGCAGTTGTATAGTAAGTGATTCATTCATTTCGCTTTTTACGATTGTGTTTCCGTACCAAGGGCTTTATCTATGGTTGAACTATTGACAAGAATGCAACAATAAGCTAAAACCTAACCTAATAAATCAATCCATAAATAATGTTGATTCCCTCGATTGCTTAAAATTGATTTTACAACTGTCTAAAACAGCTAGTTTTTACTCCCAAGGGTCTAAAAATGCATGCTTCTTAAGATACTTAAGACCCGCAATGCATGTTTTAGAAGGGCGTTTTTGCTGCAGTAAGACGATAGATTTCTTAACACTAACTTCGTTCCACCCTCAAGATTAATAACATATTCCTTAGTATGAATAATGTATGCTTAGGGCATTGAATTAGAATTTTGAAGTGAATATTCAGTGATGAAATATTGTTACGCCAGGATGTAAAATGTCAAACCATTCATAATACAATATCTTCATGCTAGCTGTTTTTAACATTAAATCTATTTTTTTTAACAGTGCTGGACAGTCTGTAGAGTGTTAATCAGTATAATCAATATTTATTCAATTTTAATTATTTTATCAACATGGCAAGTTTTAACTATTTAGATTGTGACAGAATTTTTGTTTTTATTGGCATACCGCAATTAATTCATTAATACATTGATGATGTGGTTGCATACAAAATGAACTGACGAAGCTCTAAAGTATGAAACTAGTAGTCATACGAACAACTGTCGTTGGATAAGGTAGTAATTTTATTGCATCAATATTTATTTAACTTTTGGAAAAAATTATATTAAAGTGATTTTCTTTAACTATGTAATAAGTAATTGGAAATCTTGTACGAAATAATTATCTTGAACCCTGATGTTGGGTTGAACTGTTATAAAATACGCTAAATCTTCAGCAAACCCAGTGCCGAGACAAAACCCCCATTCATGAATACTGTTCAGACAGTACATGATTTGTTGGGGCCTTAATGCAGCTGTTAGGTGAAATATTGGAAACCGATTTCAAATTCAGTCTGAGTTATAGGATAAAGTAACCTCCCTTCTAGATTTACGATATAGAGGTTATTTTCAGCTCAATCTAGTGCTAATTTCTCCAGCAAATATCAATCTTAGAATGTCAGATTCAGATGTTACAGTTTGACTGTGTTGTAATTAGATTAGATAACTAGAATTGGAAATATGCTTTAATATAGATTTTAGCAAAAGCAATATTTTTTTGTCTTGAGCTATGCTATGAATATGATTTGCGTATGCATTTAGTGATGGTAAATCAACTTTTTTCAACAATTTGCAAGATTCTACTCTTAGTATAAACATATACTCATTCCTGAGAATATTGTACTACAATTAAATATAGATATAAATAGTGAGTGTTTGATATAAATACCTTGTGGTTAATAATATATTCATAAATCTATGAATTCACATATAAATAGAAAACAATTTGTTTACGATTCCACAATTATGAAACTCTTTTCAAAATAAAACTGTTACTCCTTAATTTAAGCCGGTCCTATCATACTCCATGGAGTCGGGCAGAAGTTAAGTCAATCATTATTATGTATACATAATATTGGAATAAATTATTTTTGATTAAAAATACCGTTTACTTTAATTTTTAAATAGTTTAAGTTTAAATAGATTAATGTTAAACGTAAACAATGCTCTCCAAAATTGTTTAGATCAAAGAATAATACGCTAAATTAAACGCTATATTAATACGTTCGTTTTTTAGGGATTGTTTTCACTGTAAAACGTTTTATAAGACAGAAACTCCTGTATACGCTTCAAAGGATTATACGAGTTGATATTTCGTAAGTGTCTGCTGTTACATGTTACATGTGCGTGGCTTTGATTTTGACATTTTGACATCCTCTAAAACAACGGAGATTGATATCCGGTCTCAATGACATTGTCATTTCCGCCAATCTTTCTTGCCGTGATTGATTCGATGTTAAAACAAGTAAGTCTGTTAATGCACACAATAACATTTTAACGAATAGCCTACAATATTTTGGTCAAAAATTTGTACTCAACACAAAATGCTACATTACCCTTCTCAAGTTAATTTTACAAAAATATTTTATCAAAAAAATATAATAAGTGGATTGTAGCCAACTGTTGTAAATTTCCCTTTTCGTTATTAACGATTCTTAAAAATCGAAGTGAAGTGACGAGGGGCAAAATTAACGAACGATCTAATTAACCCAGCACTTCACACATACAAGTCGTTCCAGGCGACAAATTTACAGGCATATTGACATCCAATTTAGCTCTCATAACAGGTGTGAATTGAGTAGAGTGACTTTCATATCTGAAAAATTATTTTTGACGTGATAAAGTTGGTTTTAATATATTCATTTGCAAAAGGTTAGTGTAAATTTATAATCTGTTCTAACGAAGGCCATATTATGAATTCAGTCTGCTTTACAGACAATTACTATGTACTAATTACTTAAGTGTTCGTTTTTAATAATGTTTACAAGTGTCTTTAACCTTTCATTGTTGAGTATGGCAAACTAAACCGTTTTACATGACATTCTGGTAAAAAAATTCAATGAAGACCGTTGTATCATTAGGGATTTAATTTTGCTTGCAATAATAAGGTTATTAAATGTATCTGTTTCGTGCAGAATCATATTTACTTCCTTCATATATATATACAGTTACCCTTGCACCTGTTACGTGATGTTTCGCGATCCTTCCTAGTCTTCATGTAATGCTCATACTATTAACTCGTT
This sequence comes from Macrosteles quadrilineatus, assembly GCF_028750875.1. Classification (NCBI taxonomy): domain Eukaryota; kingdom Metazoa; phylum Arthropoda; class Insecta; order Hemiptera; family Cicadellidae; genus Macrosteles; species Macrosteles quadrilineatus. The sequence goes on along the minus strand of NW_026542602.1, from coordinate 101,871,603 downwards.
TGTCAATATTCATATTTTTTCCCCCAAAGATGTCCTGAATGAAAGTGATACGGAAATGAAAATTTTTATTTGTGATATACCCCCGACCTGTGAAGTTATTAAAGTGCATGAAAACTGTCGCGTTCCTACTCCCGGTCGTGGACGTGAAACACTAATAATTACCACGCCCCCTCATCATCATCAGACCTATAAACAACATGGCAGTGTGTTTATGACATGTTTCTTATGTTTATGTTTCCTATGTTCTATGTTTTGCCAGCATAGGACTCTCGTTCAACAACATGACAGTGTGTTTATGACATGTTTCCTATGTTTATGTTTCCTATGTTCTATGTTTTGCCAGCATAGGACTCTCGTTCGTAAAGAAAGGTACCAATCTATGGTTTTGTCTCTTTACTTAAGGAATCATATTTTTTTGCTCGAAGATTACTTTTCCTACCTATTACCTATTTGTCCTACTTATTATGGACTTCGTTATCAGAGTTTATTTTATTAGACCATAGCTTCACTACTTCGCTGCATGTGGTCGACTGAAAAAAAAGACATTGTAACTGGATCATGGAATTCAGGGGCCTTTATTCCTTTAACTGATATGATAGGATCGCATTCGAATAATATAAATACACGCATAATCCGTTATGGTGAACATGTATAACAATAACGTTGAATATATTTGAGCAAGATTATAATGATTCATTTTCCGTTTTACTGGATTAAATTGAATTACATAAATAATTATTTTCTGTTGCGTTGAGTAACACAGAATTACAGTGAATAGGAAATGCTCCTTTTATAGCTAAATCAACATCGTTTAAGAATTTCCTGTAAATACCAAACATAATATAAAGTGGTTTCATTGTACAATCAATTGTGTTGACGCATGTATTGGAATTCAATAATGTTAAACGTATGAAGTAAGCGTTACCAAATAAATTGTGATTATATAATTTCATTCTAATAAGGTTTTATTTTATTTGACTACCTTATATCTTTTTATTTCGTATGATGTTTTTTATTATGTATTTTAAATTTGGGTGATTATATCTAAACAAAATGTGTTATGTGCGTAAAACTTTGGTGGTAATAGTTTTTAATTTTAATGTTTAGAAAAATATTCCTTTTTAAGAAAAATATTAAATCAAAATCATGGATTCTAAGTTCTTAAAACAGTTTTAAGAAACTAGATTTCGTTACTTGTTTTTCATTTTCTTTAAAAGAAACAAATCTTCATGATTTGTAACTGTTGGTATCTTAACAATCATGTATCAAATGTATCAATGTTGAATTTCATAAATTTGGTTTCTGTTTCAGTATTCAATCTAAAGATTTTATTTCAAGAATAAAATCGATTTATTACTATAGTAAATTAAAAAGATATTATTTGTAGAGAAAATCATAAATACTTTAATCATTAGAGTCGGAATTCGAGTAACTGTTGTCAATGTTAATGTGGGCAGTATTTAAAAACTACCTATGTGATAATTTTCTTCGTGGACGGTAACTAATAATGTTTATAATAATGGTATATTCAATTTTCATTAGTGAACAAAACCATAAAATGTATTTTAATTTACAAACTTGTTCAACCTACCACCGAATGGAATAATGCTTAATTTATACTTTTTCAGAAATAATAAATTACTTTATTATTTGTTCGTGTAATTAGCACAATATTTGTACAAACCAGTGGATACATTTCCTCGTATAAAACAGACTTCCTCTGATGGTTTCGTGGAAATAATGCATGTCAACGTTTCGTGATCGTATGACTTGCATACGTTGGCAAAATTGTTGCTAAAATCAATACTGATATTTGTTGAGGCTACGACAATCCATCTTCAAGCATACGTGCATAGTTTGCTATTGTATTACGTCAACGATAAATAGTAAAACTGCTAGTATAACATTCAAAATAATTGCAAGTGGAAATTGGTGGACAAATTTATACTTGAGGTAAAGTTTGAGCTAATTCATTATAACTTTGTTGTAATAAATATAACCAACCTGAAAATAACCTTTGTTATTTTTTACCAAGCCTTGGATAATGCGTTATACATTTGTAGTATGAACGTTTTCAGTTATATACATTCTCACACAAAAAAACTAATGTACTAAAAAAACAATAAAAAGTCCCTGGTTTATTTCTTAGCCTACACGCATAAAACACTAAGATGCTGCTTTCCAATGTAGTTTTGCACCAGATTTAAAATATCGTTTATCGTTTAAATATAGATTTCAATTGGAAGACATCTGTTAAAATTTAAAATTAACTGTCGTATCTAAAACTTCTTAGGTGCAAAATTAGCAAGAAATCCCAATTATTAAAACACTTACCAAACCAGTTGATTACTGTTCTTATGGAAGCTTTTAGATAATTATTATAACTGTGGCGGTAATAAAACGATATTGATAATCACTAGATATTAAGTGCCATTATTTTAACTAAATTTATCCTTGATATTGAACGATAGATGATTCAGTATTATTCAGTATCAGCATTCAGTAGTATTTTTGATCAGATTAACTCCTTAAACGTCTACGTCGATTAGTCAATAATCTGTTATTATCAGTTGACAAACCCTAAAAAATTTGCAATCAGTTAATACCGCGATCATAACATGTATCATTTCAAGAGCAATATAAATAATGGATTGTGATATCAATTATGTTATTTCCATTTAAGTTTTGATTGTTAAAATTATTTTACATCCTTAAATTTTATCGATACAAAATATAAATCTATTTATATTAGAAATCGTAAGGTAACTGTTATAAATAATTGTATTCAAACGTATTAGGTACTCATAAAATAATTACTTGTTGAAGTAGATTACGCACATAAGCAGCACTTCCATTTACTTTTTTAGCGAATTCCCGAATTTCAGGGAGCAGTCCAGTTATCGTCCTTTTCCCCTAAACGCACACAAATAAAAATCTAACTAAAACGACCAGGAATACGAAAACAAACTTGTGTCACGGCGAACCCAGGTTGTTGGCACGGTGGCGGCAAAGCAACTGCTCCACCCTCGACAGGTGGTGATTACACCCCCTACACCCACCCTGTACCCCACCACTACCCACACAACAAGCAGTGCCCTTATCAAAAGTTCCCCGCCGGAGAAAAGTAACACATTGCGTGTAGCCCAAGGTTTGCAAAGCTAAGTAATATTTTCAAACAGTTAATGCATATGTCCCTGTCATTGAAACAAGTGTTGATGAAATTTAAATCTTGTCTAGTGAATTATACTAACTTCGATTCAATATCGCAATATCGGGAAGTTGATGACTGTCTAATCAGGAAAAACATTTGCAACCACTGTATAATATCGTTACACGATAATAAGTTGGGTATATGTTACTGTATGACAAACGTATAAAATCCACCCAAGCTATCATAGGGGTGAACCTTAAATCAATGCCGGATTCATAAATGTGTTTTTAAGTAAATAGTTTAAGCTAATGCTGAGGATCTAATAGTTTTTTTTCACATTAGATATCCTAATTTATCTGCTGTGTAATGATATTAATATGTGTGTTATACAATACAAAATATATAAAAACATATGTATTTAGCCTCCAATCTAAATTTAAATAAAAATTCACCTATTTTTAGGTATATTTTGTTCTGTTCCATTTAATCCTATGACTTTGGATGTAGCATTTTAACTATTCTCAATCATTCTAAAGTCTTGAGAAATAATAAGAAGAGTATCAAAATCATCAGACTATTTGGAATTCTTCGTTGATATTATTGTTGTATAAGATTAAATTAAATAAATGGTATAACAAAATAAGTTAATTAATATCTTAATATTGCGTGCATATTAACAGTTTTATGTAAAATGTTATTATTATGAATATATATTTGAACTTACATATTGGTCAAAAAAGCTTGTAAAAACGATCTAATATTTGGAACAAGAACTAATTGTTGAATTTTTTCAGTTTGTGGAATTCAAAAAAGTTTATATCTAATTTACTTGTTGAAAGCAAATTTATATTATACTTTTTATACCAACATACCATTAATACTATTGGTATTTAATATGAAATAAGTTTACAGTTTTAACTATAGTGCCAATTATTAATGGCTATAATATTTAAGACTAACATAAAGTAGATAGATATTTAACGTCTTATTATGCATTTTATGGTACATCATAATATGGGACTGTAGCTATATCATTTATGTGTATTCATAAAGTTTGGGAGATGAAACCGTTTTGGGCAAAATATGTCAACTCCTCGCGTATACCTTATATTATATTACATTGTATATAACGATATTATTATTATATTATTGTATTACATATTATATTACATTATATTACATTTTAGACATTTCAAACAATCTAATAAATCTGTTTGAAAACATTTAGCTAGACATTATCACATTTCTTTGCATAATCTTCTTTAAAAGAAAGAAAATCTTAAACCTTCATTGAGACTCAGGTTTTAAGCCAATAAAAGCCTTTAACAAACATAAACATGACCTATCTCTTTTAATAGGAGAGTGACCGCAGGTATTGCGTTCTAATAATGAACCAAGTTTACTCAGACTGAAAATTTTAAGGAATAAAAAAAGCGTGATTTACAAATACTTTGTTTTATTAAAAAAGTGTTTATTTCACACATACAACCAAAACTCACATCTCACAAGTAGGTATTGGAACCGAAACAACATAACAGTTCAACCCGAATAGCGTAATATACAATGTGAATCTTCTAAAGTTGGCCAGTATTGGATTTAGACAAACTGTTGATCCAACAATGATTAACTACATTTTTTCTTACAAAATACACCTTAAGGAAGAGCGTAAACCTTTTTAAATCCATGATAATTACGTCATTCTTGGTTGAAGTGTAGGACCAACTGTTTGTCTAAAATCAATAATGGACACCTGACAAGATTCACCCTCTATACAAGAAAAAATATGACATATTTATGTGTACTGAAAAATTTACAACCAAGGAAAATAGTTACATTAATTTTAGCTTGAACACAGTTCTTCAGTTACATGTGTACAACAACAAAATTACTATGGTGATTCATTGGAATATTTTTGAAGTAATAATTCTCTTATTGTGGCTGGAACATAACTTAATCCAAATGTACTTAGTGTAAAACCATTGGCTGAAATTATAACCTTTGTTGACACTTCAAAAGCATAATGTAGTCATACATTTACATTATTGATCAATAAACATGTAATGAACATTGTTACGCTATTGCCTGGTGACTGCAACTGTACAAGTTGTAATTATCCTAAATACTTAGTTTTTGTTATTAAAAATATTTTACAAGCACCTGCTGGAGTACGTTTGACATCAAATAGCTATTTGTGCAACTAGTGAGCAATGTGAGCAATTGACTCACTCGAGAGGAATTGTTTCTCGAGTGAGGCAATTGCACTTTGCACTCGAGTTGCACATTATATTTTTCCTACAGATACCATAAAACAAATAAATTGGTAAGGAAACGTAACATATTTTTACACGGAAATGAACTTTTCATATGACATTTAATGATACAACAGTACAACAGCTGACCAGCTGATTTACAGCCAGTGCTGCTAACGTATTTCAAGCGCATACGGCCTAGTCTGCATGTTACGCGCTTACTATTTCATGCATTCACGTTGCAAATCTGAAGTGAGACAAAGTAATTAGAGTGAGACAATGTTAACATTGTCTCACTGGTGAGCGAATTGGCCACTTTGCTTTCTCAAATCAGTGAGAGAACATGTACATTGTTAGGTAACTGTAGGAAAACATAAATTCATAGTCAATAAAACTATAGTTTCATATTTTGTACCCAATAGAGCGTCAACACGAAAACAAGTACATCTTACTATATTTATATGTATCGTCTGTAAGTTATTAGAATATGACTGTACAGATATGTCAGTTACCAATCAATATTGATAAAATAAAAATATTTATTGTTTAAATTATTTATTGTATAATTTAAGTTGCTCATTTTTGTTGTTGTTGTACTGTTGTTTATGTAAAGTGTTATTTATTTAATATTGTGTTGTTGCCTGCATGATGAACAAAAGACATTTTGACACGTGTTTACACAAAAGTATGTACTGTATTATGAGTATTTGTACTATGCTGCAATGTAATTGGACTTAAGTCTGTATTGTAGCATTTAAATAAATAAATAAACAATGACAATAATTTGAATAAACAAACTATTCAGATATTAATATATAACTCTGAAAACACCTTTATTATCTATTAAAGTAGGGCCCATCGCTATATTATTATTTTCTGTAATGCCTATATCAAATTCTACCTGGAGTAGCTCCATTAGGAATGATCACGTTGCTAACATGTTGGCCCATTAGTTCTTGTGTTACTCTTTCTTTTTTTCTGATGAAAATACACTGTACACCTTTAGCAATAATTTGTAATACGGCTCATATAATACTTCATCGCTAACGTTATTAAAAATAAACTGATTGATCATAAATAAAGACAATGATGACAATATCATGAGGCAAAATTTCATAGCTAAAAGTAAAAATTTGGACGAGCTAGCAAAATATGACACGATAAAAATCGTCTTCAGATTATTATCATATAATTGGAAAAAAATAACTGAACATAGCTGAACATAACTAAAAGAAAATAAACGAATATAAAGTTACTATTAGGTCTCCTAAAATAATCTTTGATACAATTGTTAAATTTGTTAACCTTGCTCTCAAATATTTATTTAGCTTTGTTCCTTCCCGAAATCATTGTTTTATACCTAATTTAAAATATCCAGTCACTTACTTTGGCATAAGTCAACAAGCAAATTTAAGCAAAGCATAAACTAATCATAACACATTTGTTATCTCCCTATCACACAATGTAGCAGACCTTTTGAACTAGTATAGGCTTTAAAGGATTGACAAGCAGATTTTGAGTTCGCTGTGGTCGCATGCCCACGTATTGGCGGCGCCTATTTTATTTCTAAATCGTAGAGGGTGTATCGAGCTTAAAAATAATATTTTTTTTAAAACCTGTACAACAAAAATTGAAAAATCAAAGAAAGATAACAAATACGTAGGTCTGCTGCATCGTGGGTATTCAGGGAGGTGACAGGACCATTTAATTTAGTTCGTTTACATGTTACTCCAAAAGTAAAATTTTAATTAGTTACATAAATACTTAGCTACCATGAAATTTAAATAAAGTTGTATGATCAATAAAGACAGAAAGGTAATTTAGCAAATAAAATTAATCGCTCAACATTTTAAATGTATCAACGGTTACATTAAATTCGTCGATAAACAAAACCATGAAAATATAAACTAGGAGTAAAATGTAACATTACAAGTTTTAGTGTGGCAATCCATTGTAGTAATTACTACCAGAGGTGGCAATTTACAGCATTCAGAGCGATGCTGCACTTTTATATACGCCCTAAAGATAAGGCTGCAATGAATATTCAGTCAGACCTGTCCTCACGAGGAGCCGCAAGTGATGATAAATACTACAACCCTCAATAACACCTCACTAGGTGGATTCACAGTAAAATCTTACTCCCTACACATACTTGGTAAATTGCGCACGCTATTTTGGCGAATAGCTTTCGCCTGTCGTATACACTTATTATATTTATCATACAGTACTCTGATCATATACTTTTAGATTTTTTCCCTTGTATTAACCCTCTGTACCAAAAACTGAATAAAAAAATATTTGTAAAGATGACAACTAAAATATCACAGGGTCTTTCTTTAAGCGCATTTCTGAAAATAACTAAAAAAAATTGTTTGTAATATTATTTAATGGCGATTCTACCCTAGATATTTAGTACTTAGCACTTTTAATGTTTAGCACATTAAATAAGAGTGTCTTCTCCCTTTTGTAAAAAGTGTTTCATTAGGCATGAACATAATCAAGATTCATTAAAGTTCTTAAAATAAGAGTGTTTCATTAGGCATAAACATAATCAAGATTCATTAAAGTTCTTAAAATAAACTGTTAGTGATTTTCAATAGTTTTCATATATTTACTTACACATCTTTTCCAATTGAAATTTTACTACATAAAAATTACATTTGAAATTAGATACGTGCAAACGGAATGGCATTTATATATTGTGTTAATATAACATATAAACTATGTTTAGCAGTAATTATTTTCTAAAATGGTATTACTCACTGAATTTATCCAAAACCATCGTTATAAACAATTAGGTACTGTAAAAAAACGGCTGCACTTTACTTTAGGTCCTACCGTCCTACACTCATTCGAATGAAAATATCGATCGACATATCGATTAATCAATTATTTCATTCGATATATCGTTTGGTTAGTTAGGTAAGGTTAACCTAACCTAACTAACTAAACGATATAACGAAAGAAACAATCAAATAATCGATATTTTCATTCGAATGAGAGTGTAGGACCTAAAGTAAAGTGCAGCAAAAAAACGTTTCAGGACGTGATCACATGCATTATAATCTACAATATTAGTATATATTCTCGAAATATTAAGATATCGTATGAAAAACAACACTTTTTCTCAGTAATGAGCGTTGTTTCTAAGATCTAAGCAATTATCGAAGCTGGTGATGAGCCTCATTACGTTGACTAATGAGAAATCAGTTTTTTCAAGTTTCAGACTTTCCTCTCCACTTTTGTTTTATATAATTTTTTTATACTAACCCTTATTAATACTACCTTATTATACTAACATATTAAACCTGCAGCCTAGGCAAAATCCAGTATTTCTGATTGGATTTTAACTCAAATATATCCAAAAATGTATTTATTCATGATTTAAAATAACAATTGTGTAATGAGTACTTAGGCTTGCTTCTACGATGGAGGAAAACGTGAATTATCTTTGAAATACGTTAATTGTATAGGATGAAATAAATAAATTTACCAAATGTGAACAAAATGGATCTATAAACAAGCGAACTAAAATATTACATGGAAATATTATAATGGAAATTTGAGATGAAGAGTTTCTTGGAATTTCTATCAAAACAATTAATTGTTTGATGCTTCAATATTCAAGGTGATTGTATGTTTTTAAGTTCTACTCGATGCAAATTGTGAATTTGCATCTTTTATAGGTATAGATTTAAAAATAAGATTGTTTGAGATCTCCCAATAACACCCTTGCCAAATTAGTAAAATAACATCGCATACACATGGGTTTAGGCAGCTTGATATTCTGTATGTCTGTCTAAATGGAAGTTTAAAAATGTACTCTTAACTTTTAAACTACATTTATTTGTAATTAGTAAATAGATAATGATAGATAGGACCACTTGTTTCACAAGGTATCATATTTAAAAAATCCAATTTGAATATCGTTCTTTGAGTATCGTTTGTTGCGAAATCGTACAACCAACCCAAAGATATCTCAATCGTGAAAATTGGTAAATAAACAACTAGCACATTAAGTTTTTGTGAGAACGCGCATGACCCATACCGCTACGTACCTCACCGACAGTGGTGCAACAATAGGAAGAAATAAATAAATACATAAAATTCATATACACGGTCTCGCAAACAATACAATCTACAGTTCTCTTGATTCACTTTTATGTACGTCCTAAAGATAAGTGTAAAATGGATATTCACTCAGAACTCCTCTTACAAAAGATCTGGAAAAGATAAGAAGTATTACAACTGGCAATATCACCTCACTGTTTATGTCACTTCTTACATTTAGTAGTAATAAACATAAAATACACGTAAAGTGCATTCGCTGTTTGGTTAAAGTAGGTTAATTTAGGTCAGTATTACGTACACTTTGGACCTATATAACGCCACAGTCTGAATCTTAAAATTATGAACTTTTTGTCGTATATTTAAGTTTACCTTGCCCCACCAAGAATTATATACCCCTTCTAATATTTATTTATTTAAAAGCATAAAACAACCTGTCCTTTCTTATTTTTATACTAATGAAACTTTTTAAATTCAAACCTCATGTTGGATCGGTTTTTTTTTAGTGTAGAGTGAAAGATCACTCTATCGGTTAAAAAAAAAAACAAAAAAAAAACTACCTAACATTCTATGTCAAAATATATATCCCTTAACTTTGTTACTATAAACTTTGAATTCTCTTTATTTTTTAAACAAACACCTGAGCATTCTCGTATAACAAATAAAAACTACAAAGTAAAATAAACTTTAGCAACAAACCGTAACCTTTTAGTATTTTATTTAGAAAATACGTTATTTAGCTCACTGGTAACTCTACAAATTTTTCCCTGTATACGTATGTACGACCTTACTTTCTGTAGGATAAATTTTAGATGAATGTTCATTTGACTTCGATTTTCACATTCCTATTATAAAAAGGTTGAATTGCCGTAGAACTAAAACAATCAAAGAATGCTACATGAGTCCCCGTTAAAACGTTTATTTTTAGGAAGATTTTAGTAAAAAATTCTATAAAAACATAGTGACTGACCAATAAAAATTCCATGATAGTAAAATAGCTGAAGAGTCTATAGTTCTCACTAATAATAATGGTTAACATAAAAAATTTACAAATTAATCTGAAATCAAGCTGTACTTTCGGAATACTTACGTAATGATAAAATAATTTCTTTGATTTGATCGAATGATTGCTGATGTGACGGATCAGATACGAAAGCTAATGTAGGCTATACGTGTTTTCCTACCTCTGCATGGTAATGATCTTATTGCCATACTTTAAACAGTACGCAAAATAGCTCATTGATGCTCTAGTAGAGAGGGAATGTGATTTCACAGTTGTCGTTTCTACACCAACCACAGCCGCGGATCCGGTACGTTAGTTAACAACCACCAAGCAAATAACATGAAATTTTATATACAGCTAAAAAGTTAATCCGTGTGTTATTATAAGTAATTATGCTAGTAGGATCACAAACAGTCATTGCCGCTCTTAATACACAAATAGCTATGTCCGTCATGTTAAAATAAAAATAAAATGGAAAAAAATCAATAGATATATATTTACTAGAGTTGGGAGGAATTTTTATTACGTCTCTAAATCAGACCTTTCCGTAAGAAAACAAGAAAAAAGAATTCTTAGATTTTATCAACAGAAAATAAATAGTATACTACTAATCAAGTAGTTATTTAAAAACCCAATATATTTTCTTTTACTAACGGTACTCTTCTTGCTAAATAACATGACAAACTAGTTTTTATTATATAATCCCCGTCGCTGAATAAATTTAAAGTAAAACTTAAAAAAGCTGAAAATGGGGTTGTGTGACTTAAGCTGGTAACTTGAAGGCTTGACACACAACAAACCCATCTCTGTAACACGACCTAGCCTTTTATTGTTTGTTCCAGTTTATGAACTCACGTAACTAATCCAAGCTACACTCGTCGGATATCGTATTACCATCTCTAAAATTATTCATTGCGACACTAATTTTAATTCTATTTTGTTATTGCAATCCAAGATTTTATCATTTCCTGTGTTTATTGTTTTCAGGACATAATCTTTATCTTTTGTTTTTGTATCGTACAGTTTGGGTGAGTTGGATTATTTTAAAGGAAGCATATAGGCCTATCTGGTTTAAACATGCAACTTTTATTGGTAAGTGTCCTGTTACTTGTAGGAAACTAAATTAAATGAAAATCCTTTATTTTAACAGGCAAAGTTAGAGCCACATGGCCCTTAGACTTAACCTGCAAATGTAAGTAGGTTAAGTATTAAAACCTACCGGTTTTAAGTGTACCGTACTTGATAGAACGGCGTTTATAACGTAATATGAAATTAACATTTTTAGGGTTTGGTAAACACCAAAGCCCTGGCACAATCATCTTATCTCCCTGAATCTTTTCCACGGACGTTTATAGTTTTAACCTGACCTGTGCAGTGTGCTTATAGGGGGGGGGGGTGATGGAGTGCGGATCATGGACACGGACGATTTTTATTGCCAGTGTGGCATGCTCTATTAGTCTTGCTGGTTAGCCCGAAAAACCTATCTCGTAAGACGAGTGTGGCCACGGTCAAACTCTTCCACGTGCGTCGCCAAGTGGAAAAACCAAATCTCACCGGTAAAAATTATAACTGTGGCACCAGCCTTAAGTTGGAATAGGATCTCTTGTGCGCCCAGAATCGTCCCATAATAATGTGTGAACGACTACAATAGGAAACAATCCAAAATAAACGTAACATCTTAGCAATCCGGGAATAAAATAGAGTGTTATTGTAGTGATCCACTCTTACCAGTGCTTGGATTGTATATCATTATAATTTTAGCTATCACCAGATATTGTGTCAATTAATGACCTCTTAAGTATGATTAAGACCATATCCAACTCCATCAATCCATTGTCTATGTGCAATCACTTTGCTCTATTCACATCTGTCAACTGATTGTGTACTTAAATAGCGGTTGACGTCTAAGGCCATAGAAATAATTTCTTATCACTGAACGTGATCCTTGGTGCAATTTTGACGTTTTCAATATTTTTCAGACCAATTGTCTCGTGAGGATTGGATAATATCTAGAGTAGTAGTGGATGAAGCAATGGACGATATTGATCATAGAATTTGAACTAGATAACGTAGTTGTGGTGGAGACCTTAATTTACGGACAACCCTCGAGTTTTACCAATAAATGGAGTAGTTTGTATTCAAATACTGAAATAACATGCCACTGCTATGCCTTTCGTAGATTCAGCTATATTTATTGTAATTTTGGAAGCATTTTGTTGTTATTTTTATCATTACGTAAAAAAGTGAATAAACATATTGTATTCATAAGAGGAATCCTATCAAAATTAGGTTACACTTCCAAATAACTTCGACCATAACCTAGGCGCTTTGTTATCGCAAAGGGCTTCGTGCAATGGTTCAGTTTAAGTTAGCTCACAAAAATGCCTCAGAGTTACACACGTGACAGCATATAGGTCGGGAAATGAATCGAATATCATCACAGACAACTAACCACAACTGATACAAAATGGTTTAGAGTTCAAATCCATCGTGGCTGTGGCTAAAAGAGTTGTTGGTGATTATATTTACCTGTGTCACAGACAATATAATACTTTAATGTTTATTCCATTTATTCCATGTCCTTTAAGGTTTATTCCATTGTCTGTGCCTGTGTGCTCTACACTCGTCTTTGAGAGCTTATCCGCATTATTTTGTTTAATTATATTCCTAAACTGAATGCAATTTGGTTGCAAACAAAAATAAATTAATTTTTCACCACACTATGATGTTTTTAGCTGTTTTACATACGTCAATTGGTGGCTGAAAGTTACGTTTTGCTGGCCATGCCAGCTGTCATCTTCATTTTGGGTCCGAGCAGGTTTTTACATCCCCAGGGCCGCAAAATCATCTGTCCGCTTACTTTCATCAGTATACATAGCATTACGATAGAATTGTTTTATTATCACCACTGCCTAGCAACTATTATTATTATTATTACTGTTATTATTTTTGGTGATTCCTCAAATTATTTCTTCACATAACCTTAAAGATGTAGTTCTGTTGACTATCAATGTGCATTATTATTGTGGTGAATAGTGGTAATATGGTATAGTGTGGTGAAAGATAGTGTTCGTACCACGGACCGAAATTATTATCGAAATGATCCATCGTTTTAAAAGCTATTTCAAGCCGGAAAAACCTCATTTTCAGCCCTAGGTACGAAATATACTATTTCGGGTTTATAAAGTGACGCTAGAGAATTCATTATTAAAGCAGTGTGCCCGTATGAAAATACAATTCTCAAAAACAATCATATTCAATAATTGAGATTTGTTTTTAATAAGATACATGTGTGCTCTTTGTCAGAGAAAAATATGACTGTTATGTGAAAAAAATGGCACGTATAAAGTGTTGCAAGTATTTTCAACGTACAAATTTAAAATGCTGCCATTAAGGATATTTTGGAGACCTTTAATGTTGTACATAAAAGATTTACAAGAAATATGCTCAAATTTGGGCAATTTTAAATAAAGTGTGAACATATTTGTGCAAACTTCTTTTAAGATGTTCGTAATAAAATAATGTTCTCAACTTTATTTTGTTATTGCTTTAACAGCTTGAGAACTTAGCAGCGGAAGTGAAATATAATCTATCTATCTATATATTAATAGGCAAGCATGTTTCTTTAAAACCTTTTTTCTCAGGTCGTGTGCATCGCAGGGGAAATCTACGCATACTGTTGGAAAGATATTTGCCTGTAGATGTGCAGAATCCCTTTATAAATTAAAATAGGCTAACAAATAAGCACAAAAAATTAATTTGAAAACTTCAAAAAATTAACATGGAGCATATGGGTTGCCATGATGGTGACGAAATAACAACAAAATGTAAACAGAAAATCAAAACAAATGGAAGAAATTCAAATCACATGTGTTATTTACAGTGTGGGGAGAAAATAGAGAAGTCTGTACATTAATTATTTTTGGTCGAGTTTCGACCACAGGACGACCACTAGTATAAATAAATATAAACGTAATATAAATGTCAAAACTAAAATTCAAGAACTGCATTATTCAAACGAAGTTAAAGAAACAGACGGTTCAGTTATGTGTCAAGTGTTTGATCAGGTTGGTAAATACTGTCTCAAATACCTCTCTTGTGATTTAAACTAACAGAACCGTAAGTTTCAAGCTGAGCGGACATTTTTCGCAAATAGGTAGGTTTTCATTCTGTATCAATATTGTATAGAAAACCAATGTTTAGCTTATACGGTGATTTTAGTAACAATGACTGAAACCAAGTAAAAATCATTCTTAAAAACTTCAATTTGCAAAAAAACGTTTTGCAGAGGTTAATAATTTATCTAATAGAAAAATACGTCAAGTTAAGTGTGTAAGCTTAGTAAGTGCTTTAAAATTGCTTAAAATAACAGGTAAATATTAAACTTACATTTAAAATAGATAGTTTTATACTGGACACAAATTCCAAAAACAAAAGCAAGCTAAATAAAAGTAGCGTATACCACTCTTTTGCAATACTAACTTTGTATTATCATAACATCTCAAATACGCCGTAATTATTCTATGTATTTAGAAGGAGAGTATTCAATTGACTCAAAACTTCTGCAAACGACTCCAAACATTAATTATTGGAGTCCTTCGATGTACATACCTAATGTACAACATATCTTTTAATAAAAAAAATACACAATCAAAATTAATATTTTGAATTTTGGTTTACACACTGAATGAACCATGTATATATATGAAAGTACTGTATCTTTAAATTGTTGATGATTTTGTATTCTAGAGGGAAAAGAGGGTATTGCAGAAGGGGATTTGCCAATTAAAAATAATTGATCATCAGTGGTTTGCCAACACGTCACCCTCTATGATATAACCGAAGCATACAAATAAATTCATAACAATATACTTTTTTAGAATAAGGTAAAGGAATGTATACAATATTTGAATGCAGATGCTCACACTGTAGGAAGACCTTGTGCGCTACAACTGCTGTACAAATATGCTATGTGACAATCGCTGTTCCTTGCTCAAGACTAGTACATTTCCACCCCACCATACCAGAGCTAAAAGTGCACGGTTGTCTCAGAAGTAGCACTTGGTATCCTCTGTATCTTACTTCTTCGTGGGAGACTCAACTCGGTTGGGCCTCCGGGCTAACCTTAAGGTGCCTCTGGTGGCTTATTGAGCCCACAGTTTTTTTTTTTTTTTTCCTAAGGACGCTAGGCACGAGCCTGGAATTGTTTTTCACATTACTTCAGGCTAGACCTAGGGGTTGCGGCATTATCACTTAGATAAAATCCATTGGTGACTTGGCGGGGATCGAACCCGGGACCTCAGGGACTAAGTCCCGCGCTCTAACCACTACGCCAGCTGGCTCCCCGATTTGAGCCCACAGTACAGCCGAAAGGAGTGTTGCGCTTGGCCCGGTGGAAAGGAGAGGCGTGTTGAGCCCCGGCAACCCGTACTAAAGGCGTGTCGAGCTTGGTGCAGTCGAGAGACGTGTTCAGCACCTGCACCCCGCACTCATAAAGTGTCAGTTGATGAGAGGGTCTAGAAGAAAAGCTGAAAAGTCAGAATCCAGGAATTAAAGTAAAAGTCGGGAAAAGTACCCTACAAATTTGTATCGTAATTATGATTTAAACAAGTATAAATAGTTGAACCATAAACATATTTTGTATTTACTAAAATATTATTTTTGGCCAGGTGGGCTGGTCTATTGGTAGATCACGGGGCATCGTTGTCCGAGGTCCCGGGTTCAAATCCCACCAATCAACAATGGATTCAATATATGTGATAATGCCTCAACCCTCTAGGACTATTATGAATTAATGTGTGAAACAGTTCCGGGTTGGTGTCTGGCGTCCTAGGATGTAAAGGTGGTACATTAAAAGAACACTATAATATAATAAAAATGATAATATTGTTCCTTAATCTAATTCTAATAGGGAAGCCCATTGCATTTGTATCGCCTTCGCAAACTGCTGAATACATTCCAAACATAATGCTGTCACGTAATTCCAGTAAAGAGATAAAATATCAGCGATCACGTCCAAAGGACATGTATTTCCACAGCAATGTTGGGACACTGTTCTTGACTGTGACCTTCTTAGAGGTAAAAACAAAATAACTTTCTACAAAAATACAAAACTTTTTAAAGAATCAAAATAGTAAAAATTATTATTCCACCATTTTCTTTATGAAAAAAAGCTTTGAAATAATTATTTATAACTATGGCATGTTCGTATTTGAAAGATTTTTTATTGAACTAGTAAATCTCATGCTATGGTAGGGCCTATATCTTGTATTGAAAAAACTTAAAATATAAGTCATTTTGAGATGTCTATTGAAACACGCTGTTTTGTGTTGTTTCGTTGGAATCCTGATGTGCGCCAAAGTATAAACCGTACGACAAAGTATAAATATGCAGCAATTAGCAGATTTCTGTACTATAAACAGTACAAGGAAGCCAAATCGTCGGGTGACTGTAGGAAAAATCATTTATTCTTGACGCAGCAACCTCGCTTGCATATTTTTCATGCATATTTTTCGATAAATGTGGATGCAAGGTAAGAGTAGTATAACCATAGATAAAGCATACTAAAGAGTAAAGCGCATAATGAAATTAAGCCTATAGCAAAAGCAACAAAATTGCGTCGACAATGTCACCGGACATGAACTAGACACGAAAAACAAGCTTCAAAATTGACAACTGGATGAGAAATCTAGTAAGCCTACAACTGAGTAAGATACTATGTGTTGTTTTGTTACTGACTATCACCAGCATTTTATTGGCTGGACCCATTTATGCTAAACAAATTTCTAATAATCAAGAAAAACTGGGTATGAATTGAAAATTAAAAAATATGTACCAATCTCAGGATAGAACAAGCACATGTTTGATTACCAGGCAAACACTAGATCCACGAAGCTTTTCAACTTCATATTCGTCCAAATAAAGCTTTTTTGACGATACGTAATATCAGTAGACAAAACTCACTAATTGATTGTCAAATTAAATGTATATCAATCAATACAAATTGGAAAAGCATAAAATGTAAATAGCAGTTGGCACAGAACAGTGAACCTTTTACACTAAACCATGTAGTAAACAATCCTGAGCCTCGGAAATATACGACCTTTGAGACTAACCTAGAAATCGGCTGTTTCATCCATACTAATCCTGTACCACCCGTACTTTATGATTGTCCATGCAACTTTGTATTGGTAAACTTTTTTTATTGAAAATAAAAAGACTGTCTATTAGTTTTACTTGAATTGCTTGTAATTGCCCTCTATTGTTTTTGACCAATTGGCTACAATCAAAGTTGATACAATTTGCTCATGTCGTAGTATACTTTTTTGTTTTAAATCATCTTTTTTTGTTAGTTTGGCTAAATATTGCATTAACTATTATTAAGGTTTATGGATGGATTAAGGTTAGTTCTGTATTAAGTGCTTTAAAACTGAAAGAATTTGTGATACCATTTTTTACCTACAGTAAAATCGTGTATAAAAATTAAAATTAAATTTTGTTTTCTTATCATAAATCAGGGGACGAAATCCTTGATTAACATAAAAGAAAGTATTGAAAGAGGTTTGAAAGTAGCCAAGACCGTTGTTTCCCCCATCTGTTTGTTGATTTCAATGCGAAACGAAAACTGTTCTTTTCTAGGACAGTGGATTTTTTTTTGTTTAGTCAAAGTTAGTTTGATATTAAACAGTTTTAAGGTCAACCGGTCCAAAACCCAATTAAGTTTTGTAGATGAACCGTGAATTGAACCCGTCCCGAGACACTAACCACTAGCCTAGCACCACACCCCCTGTTGATGTATTAACGTAAGGAATCAATTTAGTTCCCCTATTAAATAGCTACTTTGGTATCAAACACAATAAGCTCAATCTATCATTAGTACGTAGTGAGCAAGGTTTGCTCGGGTAAACTCATTAGTATACTACAAGAGCAGTCTTTGGTCAATGTAATTATCCACATCCTCTTTTGCAGTCTATTTGTAACAGTTCAAATAGTAATATATTAGTTGACATTGTTTATGCAAGCAGCAGTTATGAATCTTATATCATATTCATATTTTGTTGTAATTTTCTTAATCAACACACACACACGACCCGACCATTTAAAAGTTTGTGATGATATACATTTGATAAGCACAACAATATTTAACAGGCTATAAGACCCTTTTGGAAGTTATTCTTGAAGCAAAGGTAAAGATGTTTTCTAGTTGCAAGGGATTAGTATGTGATAAGAAATGTACAAACTCTACTCATAATATATATAGAATAGTGATATAACATTGATCAAATTACAAGTGCTTATCAGCAGTAAATGAGAGGGTATTATGTTACACTATAATATGAAAAGACTACTAACAATGTCATCAAGCTTTGAAATTGCATGACTAACATATTCGATAATTGTACTTACTACATGTCTACTAAATACAGTGTAACAGGAAATATTGGAATTGTTAAAACCTAAGAATTTTAGGATTAGGATTTCATCAAATGTAAAAGGGAATTCGAATCACGGGGCTTAGTCCTAAGTTTAATGATCAATCTTGGCGTTATGGCTTTAAAAGTGAATTTTAGTGAAGCAATTCGAATTTCATTTGACGGATGGTTCGTGGTTTCCTTCTAACGGAGTGTAACATCATTTAACTGTATTTTTTGTCATTTTTTCTAGTATTTAACAGTACTGGTAAGTCATGGAAGCACTTTGTGTAAGTGGAAACTGTTGTATTAGTAGGCTATTTTGTAAAATTTAAATTTAAATGTCTAATTTGTTCCATTAGCTAAGCAACTTAATTTGTTATAAAACCAAACCATAAGAAATTTCTACAAAATTTAATCTAAATTGAAAGTTGTTGTTAAATATTTCAGTACATTAGTTGCAAAATAACTCAAAAAAACTATTTTTTTAAGAAATCTTTATTGTTTTTCCATACAACAAACAAACACAAAAATACATTTACAAAAGAAAAAAAAAAAAAAAATAACCGGCGGTTTTGTCTGGTCCCTTATATCACTAGGTTATAATATACAGTGAGTGTGAGTTCTACACAGTGATCTTCTTTAGCTCAGAGTAAAAATCGATACACTTACAAACAAAAATGATACAACAGAGTAAGTATTTATATTACTTATTATCTATATTCGTCACTTCTATACTATACATACTAAATTCCATAAAAGTGCATTTTAACATTTTCTAAACTTAATAAATAATGCCACAGCTGCCTAGAATAATCTGCTTCTGAGATGGTTTTGACATTGAATGGTAGAGCATTAGACATTTTAGGTGCAAGGTATAAATGAATTTCTTGAAAGCTGTTAAATTTGGTTTTGGAACTATTGCGTTATACCTATTTCGTAATGTTATTCTTCTTCAGACATAGTTTCAACCTCATCTCTACTTTTATAAAATATTCGTAAAACTTTATACATATATAAATTTCTCAAAGGCTAAATTTCTAACTTTTTAAATAGTGGTGCTGCATGTTCTATTCTACATTTGATACTAATTATCCTTATAAAGGTTTTTTGCAAGATAATTAATGGTTTAATTGACGAAAAGTAAGATCCTCCATAGATAGCTAAACCATACTCCAATTTAGAATTTATCATTGCATAATAAATATTTCTGAGTAGGCATTGATTACACATTCTTTTTAACAAACAAAATACCCTGACTTATTATATATCCTGACGTAAAATAAATAGATTCAAAATGTGACACTCCATGAATTATATTGTACTTTTTTGTATACTAAAAATCAATAGTCATATTCAGCGTAGTATTTTTTTTTTTTTTTTATTAGATGAGTAATCAACCAAGTTAAACAGCTTCATTACATTTCACGGTACTCAAGTGTTTATAAAACCAATAGCCATTGATTGGCACTCATACCTCCTTGTCACGTGTCGTCAATAATGCTTATGATATGGCAAATGTTCAAGAGCTCTATATATATATACAAATAAATGTTGGCGAAATATCAGTGTAGGGAAGAAATTATGTATGGACAACGGGAATCTTATTGTGCAACCTTAAAACCACAAACGAAAAAATTTGTTTTTAATTTAAAATATATTGAATATTTGAATTAAACAACTGTGATATTCACAGTAACGATTCCTTCTTGGGTGTTTAAACAAAAATCTCGTTTTAAAAACTCGTTGCTATTAATTGAATTTCAAGATACTGTAAAATTTCAAATCTAAATTTTAAATTAAAAATGTTTAATTACTTGAATAAATACGATCATACCAACAATTTATAGGTTACTTAGTTTGTCCAAATCAAATTAATCAAAACAAATCTAGTAAATATAAGATAAATAGAAATGTTAAACGTTAGTTCAAACACATGATCAAACAAAAAGTTTACAGGTAATCGAAAACACCTTAAAAATGTGTTAAAGCTATTCGTTCAGACCTGTTTCAGGTTCCAGTTTTTTTTCCTTTAACATATAAGCAGATCAATCAAATGGCTTGGTACTTGAATGTCATTGAGAACAGCTGATCAATTTAGTTCCCGGGCGTGTATATCCTTTTTTGAAACCGTAATCTCAAATTTAGTGAGGGAAAGTACTGTTCGTAACAATGTGCAAACAAATCAAACATACATGCTATTTTCTTGTACATTCTGCAGATGTTAAGTGTGGTTCTCCAAATAAATACAATCAGCAAACTAATAATACATGTTCGACGCACCTTAATATACAGTAGGTACTCTTACTCTTATCCATCAAACAGTTTACCTTATATTACAGTTTATTCCTACAAATTCTGTATTATAATATTAAACCGTATACATGAAGTTACCTTTTTTACCATTCGGGTTCCTAGAGTCTAAATAGTAGGCTACTACAGTATTAGATAACGGGGGACCGACCCATGGCTCGGTATAGTTTATATAGATTGTAAAAGCAATATAAAGGAAACTCTCTTTTTTACAACTCATTATGGCTTTCATTATTTAAGTTCCAGTGGAATTTCAATTTATTATGAATACAGCTGTCCAAATTATGTAAAAAAAGAGTGCATACAAATGTTAAAAGAGTGAAACATTGAGTTGACTCCAGTGCACTCAAACGGCCCCAGCGCGAAACACTCATCACTTATCAACACTGACTTGCTCAACTTTGCCCTATGTCAAGTAAATGTACTCTCTGCTCAATAGTTACATCAACCGATGATTATCACTATGTACTGGATTTTTTTATACTGTGGATGGCTTGTTATAAACAAATGTTTCAAGTCTTTTGTTTTATATTTTCAAATGAGTTGTGTAGCAAAATACGAATTTCCCTGAAGTAGTGGCTGTCACCAATCAAGTATTTAGGGCTATTCTAATATTAAATAATATATTATAATAAGTCCCTAATCCCAAATTTAGTCAAAATCCTTCCGTTGGACTTCGATATATATATTACAGACAGACAGGCAAACAGACATAACTTATATTAGAATATAGGATAGTAATCAAATAATCAATCAAACAAGTAAATTATTATAACTAAAAGACTTAACATTACGGATATTAGTATACTATAATTGTTAAGTGACGCAGTACATTGTATACTAGAATATACAGTATATATGGTTGTGTAAAAACTCTGTAGCTTTGGCTTTATATTCAATATAAAACATACTTTGAATCGTGAGTATTGTGGAATATAACAGTGATTATTTCTGTACATATAGATAGTGATTGTAATTAATGACCAACGACCAACGATGAAATAAACAAAATACAAAACGACAAAAATAATGATAAAATAATGAAAATATTATTGTTTGGGCCGTTGCACAAAGGAATCAAATTAATGAAGAATATAAAAATAATACATCAATCGGTTCTGAAGTTTTACGAAAAATACCAATTTGAGGGAAATAATCATGAGTGATAAAATATGGATAAAATGTAAACCTAAAGGTTTTGTTTTAATTAGTAAAAAAATTTTGTATTATTCATTGCTAATGGCTATATGATAACATTTAAATTCACTATGATGTATTTTATTTAATATTACTCATCTCCAAAAATACTGGAATATTATGAATACAGACAGCGTTGAAGGATCTTTCATAAAATCTTGTGCTATTCAGCTTTACTTCAGTTGGTATTCCTGACTCCACTTCGACGATCCAGTAAAAACTACTTTTAATTTCTATAGTATATTTTTTTACCTTAAATTCATTTATATACCTTACTATATTCTTTTAACCTTATATAGCTCGCTTTAAAACTACGTAGTACTGCATAAAACCTAAGTAATATTAAGTACGTCTGCCGATTGGTAATAGCCACCTTATACCTATACATGTATTATACGTATTACACAACAATACATGCTTTCATGTCACCAGCAATAATAATAAAAATAGATTCTTCTTTAATTCATATCGTCATTGCAGGTGTTAAGATTTAAGAGAAAATACAACTGTCAGGTTTATATTACCCTTTCTACTATTGTATTGTTACTTAGTATGACTAATTCGTGCATGAACAACAACAGTAGGGAGCTCAATTCTTTTAGAAACCGGCTTAAACCGAAGCCACGCACTATGTGGGGTCAAATTATAATTCATTTTGCAAATAACAAATAATATCTGGATTACAAATGATTGACATCCAAAGTGGAAAAAATAATTAAAAAAATGTAAATGGAAAAAATGCAAATGCTTTGCTTAATAAGCCAGCAATGTTTGTAATTAAAATATATTTTGGAAAAATATATACCAAATATCCGTATATGAAGCCTTGGTGCGTAATACAAGAGCCAGTAGTAATGCAGTGCAAGACGTGGACTGGGCTGTATTCGTTAGTGGCAACCAAATTACCTGACCCTTCACTGTAGTAGGCTCTCCACTTGTTCCGCTCTCGTGGCGAACAGATTTTGTAACACTGGAAATATAGTCACTCTAACTTTACCATAGCGCGTGCTAGAGATAATGTAAAACCATTCAACCGATTGACTTTAAAACCAGAACTGTATTTTAAAAAAATATTCGTAAATTATATTTCCCAACTTATGGCAGTCACAGATGTTATTACAAAAATGTTTGCAGTGTGAATGTTTTTCCTGTAACACTGTGATTATATAAAGGTCGAATTAAGACCATTGTCTTTCTTAGTCACTTGAGTTATTGATCTGTAAAAATTAAACAAGGTCTCTTGTAGGTTACAGAATATAAAATTATCTCTTAACAAGGTAACACTGAGTACTAATAACATCCATTTAATTGCGTTTAAATCATCAATTGTTTATGGTATGCCTTGGTGAGTTTTTAGAACATCAAACCAGATGAATATTAAATTATTCGTAGGTATTTTGTACATTGATTAAATTTTGTGTAATGTAATAAGTTACAGAGCTCGTTTCACCAAATAGACATTAATAGGGTAATTTTCACTCATTGCGGACGTACGAAACAAAAAGTAGTGTCGCACCAAACCTTGAATACTAAATTGAATCTTCCAGCACAACCTAATTTAACGAAGCTATTTTTTGTCAACTAGATGTTAAGACAAGGGCGAGGATTTTAAAAAGTTTTCGAAGAATGTTGGTGATGGTTTAAATTTGCAATATTACTAAAACGTAGGTTTACTTTACCTTTCAGGTTAAATCTACGATTGAATATAATTCAAATATTAATTAGTTAATCCATATTTAAAAATAGTTATCATTTATTAAATGTTTTTGTGACATAGAATTATGAAAATGAAATAGAACTTCCCTAGAAATAACCGTTTGACAAACGAACGAGTAACGTCAATAAGAGTGGCTGTCAATTTCAATGATGAAATACGTTGACAATGAACATGATCGAACAACATTCGGTTGAAAGTGTTTCTTTAATAAAACACAACAATGAAAAGTAACAGGTAATCGATGGACCCCTCTAGCCAAAAGAGAGGTTCACAACATCAATCGCTTCCGTGGAAATTAATTTAATATTTTGTATTTTTATGACTAATTAATTGTTATTTTTTATTAATAAGTTAAATATAACCACTCAATTTTAGTTTCGCTTTATTTACTTTTGGGAGTATATAATATTTTGGATCATAATCGATTATTTAGTAAACATTTATTTTTACGGTTATAACAACATCAAAATAGATAGTAACAAGCTACCCGTGCTTTTCAACGGGAAGAAAATGTGACCTAGAGGGCTATTATTAAAGTAATTCTGATGTGTGTTTTAAAATACGGCAATTCTATGATTTAGTTTGAAAATATAAACTGATTTAAAAGTGTAAACCTACTTACTTTCAAACTCCTACTTTTTATGTTAATAGATCCAAAAGTATATGACAACATACCTTAGTGTAGCAACAGCGTTAATTGCTTACATTGATGCTTCACGAATGACATGTTTTGCCATAATTCTTCAACTTTAGTCAAGCCTCTTTACATGTAGCTTACTATATAAATTACAAAATGAAACTTTGAGCAATACTTTACAAAACGTATACAACCTTTCTTTAAAACCAAACATAACCCTCCTAAATCTACATAAAACACCACAAACATCTTTTTCGAGTAAATAAACAAACACCAGTTCATTGTACTGACCAGCTGTTTCATTAACAAAATTAAATTAAATCATGTAAACTTTGGAAGCATGCCAGGGGTAGCCCCTTGGAAATCAGCCTGTGGGGCAAAGCCCTTAGGAAATTCGTCCATATCAATACTTTTCGGCAAATGTACACACTCTAAGCTTTATTTTGATGTGACATATGCCTATATTTTTATTTGGTAAATTGCCTTAACCGTTTACATAAAATTTGATTGTATCACTTTAATAATATAATAGATATGAAAAAGTGTAAAAGTAGTAATATGAGACAAACTATTAGATTTTTCAATGTATTTCGAAGTTGACAATACTCATGAACTATTCAATATACCATCAAAATGGTTTTGGAAGTCACTGTGTGAGCACAATGATACGGAGTCATCCATATTTAATTGAATCTAACATTTTCTACACAGCATTTTATACCATTTTCCAGTTACATGTTCTTACTTAAACAATTTCCACAACCGTATTTAAAATTAAAGTATGGCATTCATCAAAGATGTAAAGATTTATGTAAAACCGTTCTGAAACCACTAAAAAACAGGATTTAAGTCCAGCTAAGGGTTTTTACATATGATTATTTCAATGATACCCCTTTTGGTATTAAACATTTGTCAACAATGACAACTCATTTATATTTGTTAGAAAATTCATAACTCCGATTTTCTATAAAACAGTTGGTATTTGAAATTTGATTACTTGTGTAAATCTTTAACTGCGAATCGTAGATAAACTGTTCTACTACTTAAATATTCTCTTTTATATTTGATTAATTTCATTACTTCTTGTTTAAACTATTGATATACATATATGTTTTAATACCACTACAAAGTAAGAATCAATAAAGTTCCCTACCTATGATGAAAAAATTAGTTTTGCTTAAACGTTTTTGCCTGTGTCTACAGCTGTTAACGAATGCACTTATGTGTTTACATTCCGATTCTTTGCATATTATTGAGATTCATCATGCGAGTTTTAATAAATAAGTTAAATCACCACTAAAAACTATCTTAAATGTAATTTACAAAGATTAAAATTAACTAAAGAATGGTTGGGAATGATTTGCTGGTAATGGGTACAATTCAAGTCAGGCAAGTAGCTGAAAAAGAATTATTGCTATTCACAGATTGTGTTATTAGATACCCTAACTTTGATCAAGTCTTTGAGTTGTTAAGGTATATAAGTATAATTTACTTTTTTTGAAAATTAATAACAGTTTGTTTAAGGTATATAAGTAAATTTTACTTTTTTTTCTTTGGGAATGGGTACCTAGGAATTATTGTATTCAAGCTAGTATTCAAAATGGTAATTTTTTTCTCTTTATATTTTGAACCGTTTTCTGCTATTAAGATGTGTATTCTAATTTGACATTTAAAAATATCAACTCAACGAAAGATAACTTTCTATTTATCAATGTACAACTTTTACAGTAAATCGTATTTAAAATTAAATGTTAATGGTTCTTATTTCTGTACAATCTAGTGTACCATTACAAACACAATGTTGGCACATAACCTTAGTGGATGAGATAAACTATCTATGATCACGTCCAAAGGACATAAGTCTCAAGCAATGCTGTGTCATAGTGGTTGGCTGTTTCCTTCTTGCAGCTTTAAACTCAACAATATTCTAGAGTAGAATTTATATACATGATTTTATGAATACATATTTTTATGAACGTAATTAACAAATATTGTAAATTTATAGAAATTACCTGTTTGTAAATCGTTTTTAAGGCGTTGTAGTTTAGGGTTTGTCTAAAAAGTGTGAATATATTTTAGGAAGTTGGTACAGTATAGATTCAAACTTAATATTTTGACTATAATAACCATTAAACATTACATTACATTGTACTTTTGATTTAATTTAACCCTGTAGTCAGTATGGCTCTAAATGAAAGACCTAGATTAAATAGTTCAATTTCAATTTAGTTAGCTTAGCTCAAACACTCCCATATTTTCAAGGTATATGTTAGGAAAAAATAACAATTAACATATTTATTTTTATTTTTCTTATAACCAAAAATGGACAAAACTTGAGTTGCCAACTAATGTGTGATCTGGGAGATTTTAATACATCCTCTATAAAACTGCAGATTTTATAAAATTTAGTTATAATGATTAATTAAACAAGTTTAAATCAGTCATGTAGTTTATAAATAGAAAATTTGATTCCCAATAATAAAATAAATCCAAAAGAAAGTTTTTACTTAAACAATAAGAAATGTCCTTTCAACCAGAAACTTCCGTTGTTTGTTTTACTCTCTCGAAGAACATTTGGAGCGGAACTTACTGGCCTCTTCAAACACTTCACATGTACCTGGGTAAATACCTTATTTCGAATAGTACAAGGAAAGTATTTGAGGAAAAATAAATTTTTCCGACCAAATCGATATTTTTTGTATGCCTAAATTATTTATGCAATATACAAATAAGTAAAATGTAAAAAATATTTCAACCTAATCGTTAGATGGAGTTTGAAATTCAAAACAATATTTTAAATCTATTAAAATTATATTTATCCATCAGCAGCGTATATTACAATAAATTACTTTAAAACGGTCTATCAATATTACTAAATTTTCAGTATAACATATATTTTTTTACACAACTCCTCACCAACTTAGCTCAAACATTGATAAACATCATTAACTTCGCTTTTGAAAGTTGGAATTATTTGTTAGATGCTAATCAATATCTTTGTTTAGCTCCTCATACTAATGATATGCTTACGGATTACATTACCGACGTTAGAGCGTTGATGTGCCATTGTATTAACATAACGGAGCTATTACCTTCCTCTATGAAATAGATACATTGTCGTTATTGACATTACACACTGGTATATGTAGGTAGTGGCTCATCAAATTAGCATGTAGGAATATGATCTACTGTAGATCAACGAAGGCCTAAGAAGTTAAGTTGTAATAGATTTTTTTTTTAAATATTCACTGTCAATTACATGCCCATTCAATAAGTCTGCTATCGTTAACGATATTACATGATTACTAGGAAATATTAATAACTATTAAAAAGTGGTTTATGTGTACCAGACCATGTTTTAATGATCGAACATGTATGTTCCTACATTATTGTTTTGACATGAACTGTTGAGACCAAGAATTTACCTAAAAAATCACACAACGTATAAGGAGTGTTTTTATAGGGTTATAGTTTTGGTGTTTTCAACGGGAATGGTAATTTGGAGTTGGTTGGAGTACAATTGGCATAATCCTCATTTCTTATTGTAACATAGCTATACGCTAAACATTACAAATCATGATTTTTTTTTCACCAGCTGTTTAACACGTATAGGCCTATGACTCTAAATTAACAACTTTCAAGGGAATCATTTCTTACTTATTACATTTTGTAAAATATTAAATGCCTGATATTTACAAATTATTTATTAAGTACGATCATTAATGGTCTCAACTAAATTAGCTAATACCTTACGATGTGCGTTCTAGAAAAAAATACCCTCGTGTTTTCAATATTATTGGAATTTGCCAAACAAGTTGGCTTATCGGTTTCTATTGGTACACTTCAACAAAAGTATACGGGTCGTTTAAAACATATTAAAAGTTAGTTTCAGGTTGTTTTCTTCAACTTAAGAAGTTTGAGTGGTTCGATGAAATTGCGTGGTAGTAGATTCAACCTTAAATAACAATAATCGCAATGTTTGGACATTTATTTTCAACAACCTTTACATGAATTTAAGGAAAGATGTACTTAGTATCCTGTTCAATACAGTGCACGTTGGTTAGTTGGACATTTAGTGTAAATTTTTAATTTTGGTTATGAAGTGATAATAAAAAAAATACATTCAATGAACCATTGTAATACTTGTTCGTCTTGTATTATTGGGAATATTGATTGGTCTTGTAGATTGTTGCTCCTTTTTATATCTATCACACAGTGTACGTTGAAATAATTCAAAATCACATACTCAATATTGTTTCACTTTACTACATAAGGTTGACAATATAACAATTTTGATCAATTATATTTTAAATGGATAATTAGTGCATAAGAAATATTAAGAAGCAAAACAATAAAACCACCAACCATCAAGTAAAATTTAAATACGGATACTCATTATTTTTAAGGAATTTTTTTATTTGTACAATCTTTTAGTAGTGATATAGGCCTAGCATTGTATAAATACCTATTTACTTGGGTTTCTAGTAAATTGAAACCCAAGCTTTGATTCGTAGCTACGGAGGAATAACATTGACAAGGCAATAACAAAGTAAAGTACACAGAGATAACGGATATGGTGGCATTCATCTACTTTATTTCAACTGATTGTGAAATTTGTTGGTTTTGACGCGTTCCAAAAATATCTTACTCTCTGTGCTGAAGCAGCAAATATATGTCCCCCTGAAAATAGACTGCTTTCGTAACTATTGACCAATATTGCCCCCCTAACCCTGATTCTTTAGTTACTGATTAAGATAATCAATGCTTTAATTTCTTTATAGTAAATGGGCAAATGATCACGTTCCGATTCCAAATGGTTCCATGTAGTTTTAGGCATGAACCATCAACCTTTAAATGGTTGGTCCCCTCAGGAATGAAAGGGAGGAATCTCAACTCTTTGCTTACCAAGCCAGTCACCACCTACACTCCCAGTTTAATCATTTGTAAAATAAAATGATTAACTTTCTATATATACATAGGCTGAAACAAAAGACGGTAGTAATGCAGTGCAAGACGTGGCCAGGGCTGTATTCGTTAGTGGCAACCAAATTACCTGACCCTGCACAGTACTCCATTCTCCCCACACTCCACTAGTGTTCACCTTAATATAAACGTTTAATATAAACTAAAAAATAATAATCCATTGTTTAGTTAGGAAAACAGTTATATTAGTTCAATTGATTTTTAGGGGTTTTACTTATAAATCTTATGGGGGCACTCCACCTAAAGTTGTTAATATCTCTTAAAAGGCAAAATATGTTTGAGTTTATTATAGTTTTATGGTTCGTCTTGATCACAAATGTACATATTATGTACATTTTATATACACTCATCTCGACTCCATAGTATAAAAGTTCACGAAAATATTTCCTGCAGTTGGTTACTCCATTTGGTTCTTTGGTCAACCGGTTGGATGACGGAAATAGCTTAGCTTCTGTGAAAGATAATTGTTGAAGTTTCTTTTTTAGGGAATTTTTTTATTGTAGCACGGTGCCTAAGTCAAGCTCATAACTAAAGGCATTTTTGGATCGAAAAAAGACAAAAATGTATGTGATAAATCGTGAATAGTCTTTCCCTTAAAAGCTTTTATCGAAATTTAATGATTTTATTTCAAAATCTATTTTTAATAATTGTATAAAAGGTTTTTTTTTACAATATTCGGTCAGTAAAATCTTTATATACAGTATAATCCTCACTTGTGATTGTGAAAGAGATTTTAAAATAATATAGGACTGTCTAAATGTCTAGGGTCCCCTTCTTTTGTTTATGGACAGCTATATCTTGACAAAGGTTGACATAAACATATTAAAAAGGCATGTCGATTAAAAACATATATACCTTATTAGTAATCTTTATCTGTAGATCTTTCTATTGACCAATCTGATTGTCATTAAATGATCTCACGCCTACTTAAAGTTATATGCAAACATTTGTAATAGCAATAAAAAATTACTTGAAAATCGTCTAGATTCTTTCGCTTTGTTAGGATACCCATCCTAACAACTATGACAGCTTAGTGTTCAAATCTGTTACTGGTATGCCAAAATGTGTGAAGAACTTTAATTTATAAGAACATTTGAACAAATGTATCCATTTATTACAGCGCTAAAATGTTGTGTAATCTAATATATTTAAACATCATACCCACCAAAAACGAATTTACATGGGGTAATTTAACACCAAACACTTTCGTGAGACTCAATTATAAGAATTTATGTTCAGTTTCAATTATTTTTTAAAATATTTCTATGAAAAAAAAATAGTATGCACTTATTTATAACATTAGGATGTTTCAGCTGTTTTGTAGAAGAAAACTTGTTATGGCAAATCACTGAAACACAATTATTTTAGATTGAAAACTCGTCTTCTGCGATACAATGTTTTCTTCCCACAGAATACAAAATCATATCACAACCTAATAAACTCACTCAAAAAGTAAACGAACTTCTACGCCAAACGGGTTTTCAACTAAATTTCATGAGAAAAGTTCTAACGAGTTGTTTTTTTAATTTAGATGTTTGTAAAATGTTCATTAATAATACAAGTTTATTAAAAATAGTAAAAAAAAACAAAAATAATTCAATAATAAACAATAATTTAATATTTTAAAATATATTTTATTGAATTCACCAATATTATTTAACATGAACTAATTTAAAGATCAATATCATGCACAAATATTAAAGCCGTATTATTAGAGTAATAATTACTCTAATAATAAGGCAATTATTTCATGTTAAAAATAGAAACAAGTTTTTACAACTAAGGATCTTTTGCAGGCAAAAAAGCTATTCAACTAAAGTTTTTAAAATAACTAAGGCTATAAACAACCTTTTTGTTTACTATAATATAGCAAATTGATAATAATATTGTTTTGAAATCAGTTGAACACATTGTAAACCATATTCTACTAAAATGTATTTTAAATGTAAAAATGTCAGTTTCAAAACTCAATGGTTAAATGAACGTTGGATGAGAACAGATGTGTGGAAGAGAGATTGTAAATACCTGTAATAAAAACATTGAAAATCAACTTGATCAAAGAACTTCAGTTGACACTGTTTCTGTATCCAAACACGACAGTAACAACTAACAGGTGATCAATAGACCCTGAGTAACCAATGAAACAGTCGTTCCTGTGAAAGTTAAATAACCTTTTTGTAGTTTCCTTACAGGAAATTTGGTTGTTTTCTGATTACTATTAATATGAAGCATTCATATATTCACATTTAACCTTTTATTTATTTATTTTTCTTTCAACTACTTTTATGAGATTATCTCAATTTTAAGATATTTGCTTTTTAAAGACATGAAATTATATACACGTAAATACATGAGAATAGTTATGATATTAAATGTTTACTTTGAGATAAACTTTGTGTGTCACTTTCTCATAAACTTTTTTTTCCTAAGGGTTTTCACAGCCTTTTTAAAAGTTTTTAAGAGGTAAAATTTATATTTTAATTATTAATTGGTGTAAGGAATCTGACTTGTAACTAAGAGTCCTTGTAACTAAGAGCGCAAACACAATATGCTCAACGTGTTGCCTCATTATAATTGTACATACATCCTAACAGCTTAGATTTGTTTATTTTTTATGTATTGTTTTTGTTTGTATTGTACAAGGTCGAGGTTAACGTCTGCAGGGCTGCGATGACGCACGCCTCTCCACTTCTCATGAAGCATCGATTCCTCATCTGTTGTCGTATTATAAATTTAATTAATTAAACGTTTTCTACTAAGAAACAAAGACAATACTATTGCACAAGGTTAAATTATTATTTTTTTATAATTGACTTGTCTCAAGACCTTGCATTTTGTACGGTCAAACACGAATTTAACATATTTTATTTCCACTAAGTAATTAATTGTAAAGTATTTGACTAGGAACATACATGTCGATCAAACACTGACGTGCAAGGTCAGATTATCTTAATTTATTATCACTTGTATTTGTATTTTATAATTTTAGTATACATTTATACAA
Source organism: Macrosteles quadrilineatus (assembly GCF_028750875.1). Lineage (NCBI taxonomy): Eukaryota > Metazoa > Arthropoda > Insecta > Hemiptera > Cicadellidae > Macrosteles > Macrosteles quadrilineatus. The sequence goes on along the minus strand of NW_026542602.1, from coordinate 101,838,870 downwards.
TGTATACATGTATACATTTGTATACTATAAAAATGTATATGGGACTCAATCGTTTCAAATCCTCCCTGGCCAACTTACTGCAATCTCTTGTACCACATGATAACCTAATTGTATGGCGATTACAAATAATGTCAGTAATGGTATATAAGCGGGCAGGGCGAATATTTGAAAACATCAATCAAAATTTCCACCAATTGTTTTATTAAAAATCCAAATTGGGATAAATGCTTACAAGCTTCTGAGGTGTTGGATTGTATAGTTATTTGCTGGCAAGAGTGTGGGGGAAAATTACTTCATTGTAGTTAGCAATCAAAAGTCAAAAAATTATAAATCTATGAATAAATGTATTAGCATTTTTAAATAACATAAGAAAAGAATTTCCTTGAATTTGGCTTTATTTTACTAAGCGGTTAACAAAAACCACAAACAACAATGATTTCTGTGTGTCCATTAATGTCACATTTTTACAATCATACAAATTTGGGTTTGGACGCTATAAACGATTAAACAATTTTCCTTAAGATTTGATTTAGCTTTGCCTGAAGTTTTTAATATATTCCAAACACAATGTCGCCACGTGATTTTAGCAAAGAGGGAAAATATCAGCGATCACGTCCAAAGGACATACATTTCGAACAATGCTCTGACATAGTGCTTTACTGTGGCCTTCTTGGAGTAGCTTACCAACATTCCAGAGTATCATTTAAAGATAAAGATAGAATTTTATCATTGAACCCGAAAATATATGATGAAGCTCCGATTTGCTAATTAGAATAAGGTTAAAATAGTAGTTTCGGTTTACAGGTTTAGACGATTTAACTACGTTTACCAAATATTTTGCTATTATATAAAACATTTATGTTGCAGTATTTGCTTAGAAATCATCCGAAACATCCTGGAAGGGTTGTGTGACATTTAGTGTTCAGTTTGTATTGGAATAGGACGTAAGCTATTTCAAGTCAAAAGTTGGTTACTCACCTGAAACAAACAATTCTTCACCCTCTCAAAAAAAACTTTACAGAGTATTCTAGCCTTAACAATTTATGAATTCATGAGTAATTATCACAGTTTAAAATGCCACCAAACCCATTATTAGAGAAATATAATTTGGTCAAAACCTTACTCTTATACTTACCCAACGAAAATTCATAAATAAAACGATAGACATTATGCAAACGATTTACATAGGAATTTGCAAATATACCTGTTTAAAAATACTATATAGCACACTGATCTAATTACACATCATATGATTAATTAATAATAAAGCATATGCATTACACATTTCCCTTCGACCAATAAAGCATTCATATTTTAAGGAAAATAGACCTTCGCCCTAATTACTGATTATTTTTTAAGTTTTGTCGATGGTTAATAACTCCTCTTTTGCAGGTATCGGTAAACTAGTTTTAATAGATAATTTATATAGTGTAGTTTGTTTTAGCTCATTGTATTTTTGATATGTTTATGAATAGTTTATTTAAAATATGGTGTTAATTCTGTATTGCATTAACATAAAGAAACTATAAAGTTAAAAAAATAGATATATTGAAGCCACAAAGTGATTCATGTACGGTCAAATTCATCGTCTTGCGATTTACATCCAGGAATTTGATATAAGGTAGAAGAACATGAAATAGTAAAAGTAGATTAGGGGAAAACGACTTATGATTGTATAAATACTGTTTAGAAAGTTAGTAATCTTTATAACTGCCTATCAAGCTAGTCAGCAATGGTTACAAATGCTATGGGCCTACTAGGACTTATAAGCCTAATGATAAAATATTATGTTATAACTGCGAAGCAATGTTATTACTTGTAGTAAAAAGTATTGTTAGGTGTAAAAATTTCAGAGTTAGAATTTAATCAAGCATGGAAGGGAACTCTCATCACAGGACTAAGTCTGTCATTGGAGGATCAATTTTGGCTTTAGTGCTTTAAAAGTAGATGGTAATTTGAATTTCAATGAGTGAACGATCTACATTTTCATTATTAGGGATTTTAAGATCAATTTCATTACAGTTATTAGAATTAATTTTACTAATGATAAGACAAAACTTATATTGAGTACAGTATTATTATAGTTTTATGTGAATATTAAATTGAAATATGTTAATTTCAGGTTTAGTTTTTTTAGCTCAATAGGTATATCTACAATTCAAACCGTAAGAGAAATTCTGTAAACTACCCTGATTAACTGCTGTAAATGGGTTATCATATTAGCTATAATACATATGCTTCATATGTCGTTGATTGAAATAGCCTACATAAATTATTTGAAATTAATACCTGTACATAAATATATTATAAAACATACTGAAAAGTTTCATACTAAAGAAAATAAAAATATTTTCTCGTTCCATAAATAAATAATCTTATTCAGCCTTACAACTAATAAAGTGTGGATTTATAATTAGTAGAGTTACAAATCGTCATTGCTTTGCACGCAAATCTAGTGTTCACTGAAAATAGTAGTCATTAAATGTACACAGGGCTCATAACATGCGTCGTTTCGTAAATCTTTGTATGAAAACAACATTAAAATAAATAATAAAACTTATCGATTCTTAAGGATTTTAAATATTGTATTCCTGTTTTTTTTTATTTGAAAATTTTGTATAGGGTTACACACCAATTTTCCCTTAAAGTATATAATTTGTGATTTTAAAAAATGTAGGAGTTAAACCATAAAAACTAGTTAATTTACCACCATATTCAAACTTCAAAGTTCTCACCATGTTTTCAAGTGTTTTCCTTAAATTTGGGAATTTAGTAGTTCATTGATATGGTGTTCTTTTTATTAACTACAAATTAGTGTAGTTGCTGATCATAATTATTTTCATATTTTATATATTATTTTTAAATAGTGTAATAAAGATCTTATTTTAATAATTTGCTTTAGATTAAATTGCATTTTTACAAAACTATTAGGTAGTATACAAAACGCCATCGCATAATTGAGTTTGAAATAATAAATTATTTTTCACATAAAATTGTATACATGCGTTTATACAATATAAACGTGTTTTAGGAGCAGCAAATTATTAATTAACAAAACAACATCCAACAGTAACTGAATTTTGTTAAATTTAAGATTGCTTGTAATCATGATTGTTATGCATCTCCTTCACCAATTTAATATCTTTAAACCATACAGTCATTGGTAAAGTGTAAATAGATGCGTGTTACAGCAAAGCATATATAACAAAAAAAACATAGTAAAGTGTGCATACATTACTTTCATGAAATAAATTTCCTGTGAGTGTCTAGATAATATAAAAACAAACGTTGTTTCGTAGGTGTAGGAGAAATATTGGCAAAGCTGTTCACAAATATAGGTACACAGAGATAACCGATATCAAAGCATTGATCTTCATTACGTCCTCTGATTGTGAAATGTGTTAGTTTTGACGCGTTTCAAAACGTGACGTAAAAAATAAGTGGGGGTTAAAAGTACTAGGTTGTTTTACATTTGTTTATATGTGATTCTGTAACACAATACTAAAACTCAAGTTCTCATTAAGAGATATAGTTCAAACAAGATACGGGAAATCATTACCATTTGAGCATTTATTTATATTTTCCTTGTACTTTGAAATTCACTTACCACTCATTTTCTTTGTGCTCATTATATAGTAATTTACAATTTAAAAATGTATATTGATTACCTTCAAAATATCAATACCAATCAAATTCTATATACAGTGCATTCTTATAACCAAGTATACTTTGACCTAATTGGGTAGGATTTAAGAATCGTACTTTATGATCTTTAATGAAAATGATAAATCCTTTTAGGCTCATTCTGTTGATGACTTTACTGTGATAAAATGTGTTTACCTGTAGTTTATATGTAATCTTTTTAATTGTATTTCCTGCTCTCTTTAATAAAATAATGTTGTTTGACGTGGTCTAGTAATTACATAATTCGTTAAAGTCCAAATAGTGCCTGAAAATTAGTATAAATTGATTCAAAAGGTTTCATTGTCAGTGAAGTGCACTTTTGATATACTCCATTTGGTCGCAGATTTAATTACTGTATACGTAAAATATCTGTGTGAACAAATTCAATAGTCATATTTATATATATCAAATGCACGATTTTATATACACATAACAAAATTTATGTGGATGGATTATGAACCTAAATGACATCATACTTTGAGGCTTTTAAGACTAAAACGACTAGTTAGTCCAGTTTACATTACACGTAGAAAATTTCATTTCAGAAAATCTTAAAAATTATAAATTTTTATTTGGAACATAGTCGCGTGATCATTATCAATATGCTTTTGACAAACAAAGATTTTCTTTTGCTTTTAAAATGCTTGGTCTATATACTGGAGTGCATAAACACCATGACTAAAATGAACTGCTAATAGCTAGCTTTACATAATACCATTATAACAATATTTTATTTCTTATCAAGTAACGGGGTGCTTAAATTGTCCTTACATGCTAAATCAAAAATATGATCCATTTGACTTCTCTTTCTTAAATTAAAACATTACATTAGAAACTTATAATGTTAGGAAATGATGTATGCATACATATTTTACGTTACGTAAGATATCAGGTTTAAAATGTATCCTTATAAATCATTATTGTCATAAATAAAATAATATATAATTATTATATAAAATATAAAATATTATTATCATATTTAGTTTAATAGTAGTTTTCAAGGATTTTATTTCTTTTTCGAAAAAAATAAAAGATAATAAAACGTGTTCGTATAATGTATGTTTATTGTTTATGCCACATTTTGTATTAATGTGTCTGAAAAATTAGTTCAAATTGTCATGCTAGAAACTTGATGCTATAAAAAAACACCATAGTTTTTAATGGACAAAAACCTTTCAAAATTATATTTAAAACATGAGTCACACTAAATGGATATGAATGGTTAACTGAACGTTGCATTGCAAAAGTTAAATCTTATTATTTCTAAATTGTGCTAAATTTTACATTGTGGCTTATTTTAATACCTTCCATGGGAATTGCGGTATCACATCGTGCGATCATCATGATGTTATATCCAGTTATTAAAATGATTAATCATACTATTTAGTATAGATATAAACATACACATGAGTTTTATTATGTTGACACATAACTAAAAGTAATAATTTATCTGCTGCAAAAAGCCATTACCATCGTTACGATGAATCGTTAAATAACATTAAAAACGTTCTTAATTATGTCACAATATATTGCATATTATATAATATTGATTGTTGTTATACAATCTATTATTATTGTACCGGTATTGAAATTTGTATTACAAATAAGGGCAAGGTTTCACAATATCTTATAAAATTATGTTTTAATTTCATATATTATTTATTTACTTTCCATTGCACTAAATAAATGTAAATTATTAAATATCAAGCTACTTCCTGAGATGACTTTCGAGTGGAATATTAGAATATAAAAAGACAATATGCTGAAATAGAAGTAACTGTGTTATATTAAAGATCAGAAAGAATAGCAAACAGCATTTGATGATTAACATTTTGGTTGTTATGGTAACAACTACATATGTTCATAACATTCTCCCCCACTTAATCGCTGGAGAGCAAAGTCCTTAAGATAGGACGGAATCTTGCGCTGTCTGGAAGGACGAGTTAATTTGTTTTCTTTTTGTTCTGTGGCTTGAGGTCTGTCTAGATTTTCTTCCCTTAGAGTGCCGTCTAGTTCTGTTGGATTGTTTGTATTTGGTTCAGACTCTGGATGGATATCTTGTGGTGGTGCTTGACAGTCTATAATAGGAATCCTTCTTGGAACAACAGAACTATCTTGTTTGTTTTGTGTTGTAAATGTAACTTTCTTCTTGGATACAAGAGTCGAAATCAATTGATTTATGTGTCGTTTTAAACTTCGTCCAGAATCCAATTCAACAATGTAATGGTATTGGCCTAATTTTCTCTTGACTGTACCAAACTGCCATATGTCTTTATTTCCCAGGTGAACTCTTGTCTGAACTCTCTCCCCCACTTTAAGAGAGCGGACGCGAAGAGGAGCAATCGATTTTGATGGAAGCTTTGCCTTTGGGTTAGGGAGAAGTGTGTCAAGTCTAATCCGAATCTTCCTGTTCAAATACAACTCTGCTGGAGTCTTGCCTGATGCCAAAGGTGTTGCCCGATATCTGAACATAATGTTTTGTAGTTTTGTGGTAATTGGGGTTGGATCATCGGCAGCAGCAATAAGTCTTCTCTTTAAAGTTTGTATGTTTCGTTCCGCCAGGCCATTTGTTGCAGGATGATTAGGAGCAGTAAATTTTTGGAAAATCCCACGTTCTTTACAGTAGTTGATAAATTCCTCACTTTTGAATATAGTGGCATTGTCCGAGACTAATAACGAGGGGTACCCATGAACCGAGAAAATGTTTTCAAGTAGTGCCATCGTCGTTGCTGAAGAAGGAGCATTTCGAAGAATGCGAACTTCTGTCCACTTTGATTTTGCATCTACACACATGAGGAAATAATTTCCATCCAATGGACCGGCATAATCAATATGCACTCTTTCCCAGTTATCATCGGGCTGATCCCACGGATGTACCGGAGCCTTTGGTGGATTGTGACGAACTTTAGCACAAGCTTCACAGCTTTTCACTAGTCTTTCTATTTGTTTGTCCATACCTTCCCAATATACATATCTTCTAGCAAGCTGTTTCATTTTAGTAATTCCGAGGTGTGATTCATGGAGCTCATTTAGAATGGGATTTTGAAGACGTTTGGGAATTACGACTCGATCTGATCGGAAAAGTATGTTGTCTGAGATCATGTAAGGGCTATCTTTGCGACTATTTTTCAGTTCATGCAAAAGAACTTGAAGCTCCGGGTCTTTTGCTGTTTCTTCTTTGATCGTGTCTGCGGTTATCACTGTGCTGGAGATTTGAAGTAAGGTTTCTGCATTGATTGTGTTTATTTCTTTGTCGAATGTTAGTTCAGATGAAATTGATGATTGAACTGGGCTTCGAGACAAACAATCCACGTTTTCATTTTCTTTCCCTTTCTTGCATCGAACTGTATAGTCAAGACCACTGAGGAATGAAGAATAACGCAATAAGCGATATGATGTCATTCGTGGCAGGGCACGTCCTGGATGAAAGATATGTGACAATGGTTCATTATCGGTGACAAGAGTAAATTTTTTACCAAAAACGTAATTGTAAAAATGGGTGACTGCGTAGATGATTGCTAGAGCTTCTCTATCAAGTTGGCTGTAATTGGTTTCAGCCTGGGTCAATGCTCTGGATGCATATGCAATTGGTCTTTCTTGACCATCGATATCATGACTGAGTATTGCAGCAATTCCAGTTGGGCTAGCATCTGTTGTGAGAATAACTGGTTTTGATGGGTCGAAAGGAATAAGAACTGTATCACTACAAAGTTCAGATTTCAGATTCAGAAATGAGGCTTCAGCAGCAGCTGACCAAAAGAATTTTTCTCCTTTTCGAAGCAAACATCGTAGCGGATGTGTTTTTGAAGAGAAGTCAGGAATGAATTTTGCATAGTATGTAAGTAAGCCAAGAAAGCGTCTTAACTCATCAACATTTCGAGGGCGAGGCATCTGAGTAACTGCTTCAACCTTTTTAGGGCATTTTTGAATCTTATTGAATGACACCACATGTCCAAGGTAATTAATACTTTCCTTGAAGAAAACACATTTTGTTCTGTTAAGATGTAGATCATTCTTCTTGAGACATTCCAAACATGCAATATGGTTCTTCATACACTCTTCGAGAGTTTCTCCGTGACAAATGATATCATCAAAGTATGCTTCTACCTTTGATAATCCGTTTAACAGTTGTGACAAAATTCGATTAAACTCAGAAGGGGCTGTTTTTATTCCAAAACTGAGACGATTCATGTTGAACATTCCTTTATGGGTTGATATTGTTTGAATCTTACTTCCCTCTTCATCGACTTTTAGATGCAAATAAGCCTTATGAAGATCCAACTTACAGAAGTATCTTGATCCGCGGAGACTATGTAGGACATCATCAATGCGTCGAATGGGGTGGTTAGATGAGACAAGTTTTGAATTAACCCCACACTTGTAATCTACGCATAGTCTGACTCCTCCATCTTGCTTTGGGATAACAACCAATGGTGACCCCCAATCACTTGATGCGACTGGAGTTATGATTCCTTGAGACTCGAGGGTTGTAAGTTCCTTTTCTACTCTCTCTCTCGTAATGCAAACGGAACATCACGTTCCCTAGTAAATACTGGTTTTTCATTATCTCTGAGTTGGAGTTTGACTTCAACATTGGGAACACATCCGATTCTTTCTTCGAAAATTTCTGAGTATTTTTCGAGTGTATCCTCCAGAGACGGAACTAAATTAACATCAACTGTATTCATCGGTGATTGCTTTCTGTTGTCTACCTCACTGAGTTCAATTCCAAGTCCACGAATCCAAATTCGTCCTAACAAAGCAGAATGACCAGCAGGTACTATAAATAAATCAGTATTTAGTGATTTTTTATTGTAAGAGACTGAGACAGTTACTTTACCTTTAGGTTGTATTATATGATCAGAGTAGGAGCGAAATGAGATAGGAGTTGGTTGAAGTGGCACTTTAAGTCCAAGTTTATCAAAGTCCGTTTCTGAGATTAAGGAAAATCGTGCACCAGAGTCTACTTCAAATGTCTGAGGCTTGTTGTTGATAGTGACTAACCATGTATTTGTCTGAGTCTGGTCCTACTATGTAAAGATCTTCCACATCGTTGATTTGTGTGATTCCATACTCATCTGGGTGACTGGATTCATCTTCTGTGTAGTGAGACAACAGTGTGTTTGTTTTAGAGCTCTTTAGTAAGGACGTTATACACACTTTTGATACGTGGCCTTGTTTTCCACAGGAAGTGCATTTAAGATTGTTCCGATTAATTTTGCATTCATTAGACTGATGGTTTGATCGACCACATTTGAAACAAAGTCCATCAATACCCAAAGCTTTGTAGTCAACGTGTCTTTTTAAGCTTTTGTTACGGAAATGTTGTGATTGAGATCTATTGGAACCGCGGTCATCATATTTGTGTGTCTTAAATTGCTTGAAACTTTGATATTCCTTTGTTTTAGACCTTGAATGCCTATCAATTTTGTGTGTATCTGCATTTTCACTTGATGGTTGTGTGACAGGATTACAAATTTTATTTGATTCATAGCGGGAAGCTTCTAGGGCAATTGCTTTCTTGAGGAGTGAGTCAAAACTGTTGAGATTAGTGTCTTGTAGAAGTTGTTCACGTATCCAATTGTCTTTTAGTCCTCTAATAAATTGAGGGCGGAGAAATTTGTCAGCAATTGAAATTTTACTTTCACATTCATTGCAAGAAGTGTAAAAATTACAATCATTCAGGTTACCTTTCAGGACTGTGACAAAATCAGAGATAGATTGATGCAACTGTTGTGAAACACTGAGGAAATAGTGTTGTGCAACAATATGAGATACTGTAGGTGACAATATCACTGTGAAATGTTCGATTAATTTCGAAAAATTAAGGTCTTTTACAGGATTGTCTGGGCCTAAAAGAGTTGTCAGATTATTGTAATGTTCCTTACGAATAGATGAGCACAGGAGTTGAGCTTTCATCTTGTCTTCTTTAATGTTCTTCAAATTGCAATAATTTTCAAAACGTTCCAAATATGATTTGAATTTATCATTATTTGGATCAAAATGTTCAAAAGGATTGATCTGAGGAGTTGAAGTTTTATTACCTAGAGCTGCAGCCAAAACATTCATGAGCCTTTCAAATTGTTCTTCATTCATTTTAAGTTGAAATGTTAAACAAAATAAAATATCTTGAAAATAATATAATAAAACAAGAATTGATAATAGTTTTTTACCAAATCGTCGCCAACTGAGATGACTCTCGAGTGGAATATTAGAATATAAAAAGACAATATGCTGAAATAGAAGTAACTGTGTTATATTAAAGATCAGAAAGAATAGCAAACAGCATTTGATGATTAACATTTTGGTTGCTATGGTAACAACTACATATGTTCATAACACTTCCTTAAGAACCAAACCTCTAAGAAACCATTCTAGCTTATTCAATAGTCAATGCTTATATATACAAAAAGGCCCGTAAACACATTAGTTAGTATTAACTCACAGGGTGTCTGAGCTCCACACATGACAGCCTGAGGTTGGGAAATTAAGGCGGATATCACAACACAACAGAGAACAGACTTCTGCAAACATGCTTTGAAGTCTGATCAAATGCAGACCATATATATATATACCCACACATTAAAATACACATACATACAAATTCATATCTACATATATGTTTAATTATAGATTTAACGATGAAATTATGTACTATTAAATATATTTGTTATTAAATTATTTATTTTGGTATGTTAGCAAGATAACTTGAGTAAAACTAATTTGATTTGGATGAACTTTGGTACAATCGTATGGATCGATGTGTATTCAAACATTTTTCCTAACCATCATGATCGGACAATAGGAACGGGATTTGTTTTCTTTGGGTAAGGACAAGTAATTTACTATCCAGGTCAAAACAAAAAAAAAACTTCGTAATACACCAGCCTATATAATAATTCCTTTTTCTCTGTCAGTATGCATGTACTGTATATGATTTTTTTACAAAAATTCATTTAGTAGCTGAAATTTGTATTTAATTGACTAATCAATCCCCAATAAGCGAATGTTATATCCATATGGGTTTTGAAAGCAAAACAACTACATTTCTGTTTGGATAAAAAAATGGGCAATAAATACATTTTCCCCCAAACGCCAATCAAGTAGGCAATTTGTCTCACAATCCAAAATTCTAACTCTTCCATTGATCTACATTCTTGAAACCTAAATTAAATAAAAAAAAAACTTAAATTATTCACGGTGTGAAAAAAAGTTCTGAATCTACCCATATTTACAAAAAAAAATTCTAATAATTTGCCAATCCCTAAAAAACACATTGTTTTTACGATCACATTTATTGTTTATAAGCCTCTCCCTTTCTTTGAAATTTGAATCAGACCGCTTTAAATTTAAAGATGTATAAGAAAACAGGTACTTTATGTCCTTTTACATTATCCAAAAGCTTTTGAATCACAGGACTAGACTGTTGAAAACCTTGATGTGTATATTGTAGGATAGTAGTAAGACGTTGTAAAATTAAGTAGTTGTATTTGAGAACGAATAAATTAAAGTTTACAAATAAGAAATTATTTTCTACATAAAATGATTGAAGAGAAAGTCCATCCAGTGCCAGCATCCAGATGTGATTTGCATAGACGTTCCTTTATTTCTTGGATTAATGCCACCAATTCATTTTAGAATCCACAGGGCATACTTTTGGTTGTGATTATTTATATAGATATTTTTACTAGCAGCATATTTCAGGATTGTCGCCGGTTTGATCTCCATCTAACTGTTTTTTTTATTTATTTATGCAGTTAAATGTCCTAATAAATACATTGTACTAGTGAGGCGTAAATTTAAAACATTAGATAAACAACAAAAATTTCATAATTATTATGTTGAGTTGCCTAGTACTACAAGTAAAAAGTAAAACACACAAAAAGTTGTAATAAAAAATAAAAAGTACAAGTGTTTTAATGAAATATTAAGTACAAGTATAATAAAACCACCGTATCGTTGTTTGAAAAATTAAAGGTGGGGTTTGTTGTAAACTAACTTTAAACAAAAAATGAAATTAAGATTAAAATGGCCTTAAGCACCAGGAAATCATTTATTTAACAGCTAAATTCTCCCATGGTTAGTTAAAAGTATTGAGCAAGGTGTTGGATACCACTTTATTGCCGTTATATTTCGATCGTTTATGTGAGCCACTAAGACTTCAGTTAGTTATTGTTCTACTTTAATAATGAGGAAAACAGCCAGGTCGGATCACTACTATCGGTGTAAAGAGTCGGTTCCCAGACCTTAAATCAGCACCTTAGATTGCGGTGCCTTGTGCAGGTGACAGACTAAGCTGGAAAGGCGTGTTAGCAGTATAGTAATGTAAACAGTGGACAGCTTGCTCAGACGTTTTGCAGCATGGGTGGAGGTTTTTGTGCGTTGTACTGGAAATGAGGCATGTTTGTTTTTACTTTGCTTACCCTTACCACTGAGTTTATATCCATAAAGACCTTTCCGTAAATTTTAGCGAATTTCTTATGTAGAAACTAAGCTATCACCGTGTGTCTCATGTGTATGTGTCCAATAGCACGATAACAAGGGTCCAAATTATAAAATGTTCATAACATTTTGTACAACGTTCAAACCTACGGTCATTCGAATGACCTCGCCAACCAGCATGATTGAACTATGGGAACAGGGTGGTATGGGGTTTGTATACGGTAAAAGTTAATTGTTCTCATTTTTACCATCAAATCAGAAAGTTTTTTTATTCTTACGGAGAACAAATCAGCTACTTTTGGTTGCTTTTCTGTGGAAATAGTTTAATCTATCTAGGAAAATGTGTTTATTTCATGCTAAGCTATCACCATTTTAATAAAAAAAAAAACACCTTATTACCTTCCCTCTGGCGGTAAGCCTAACTACTTATTGATATTAATGTTATTTAAATAGGAAATGAAAATGATAACTTGAAGGACATAGTTAAATGGAAATCCAGCCATGTTAATGGAAATTCTCATAGTAGTGTTTGGTACTTTACTTTTAAGGGGAGGATTCATTATTATTGAGGATTTTTCCGATGTCTCGATATTTAATGTTTTGATATATCCGTCCGTTAATTCATTACCACTACTTTTTTATTCCATACCATATTTTTTTCATAACCAACAAGTTTGGTTTGATAGGTTAGTTTGAATTAGTTCCATTTTATGATTGATGTATTCATTTGTTTAAGACGCGAAAACCACTGCAAATTGTGAAAATATACGGAACTACTTTCTCAAGGCACGGAGCAGATCACACGCCAAGAAACAAGGAGCGGAGTGATACGGACCGGTGACTGTGACTACTTACTCTTGCTTGGGCTTTTAGTGTTACCTTGAATGGCCAGTGTTACCAGCTGATCATAAATTTACTATGATTGTTTATGTCAATGTTTTGATTTTAAAAAATGAAACTGTTTTAAACTAACAAAACCTAACCAAACTTGCTGTATAATTTCATGAATCGGTTTCATAAGAGAACCGGCATATGGGGAAGCCAGGCCGGGCTTTATGAGGATTTGTGACTACATTGAGTCCTTTGAAGGTACGTTGGATTAAGTAAGTTAAAGTGTAGGTTATAGGCGGAAATAATTAAATTGTATGTTTATACTGAACAATATTTATACAGGGTGTCCCACGTATGGTGTGTCAAATTTATTACGGAAAAACGGCTCAACGTGCGATATGGCCCCATTTCATTTAGTGTTAAACCCAAATAGCATGCGGAAAATTAGGTTTTTTTGTTATTTACATATTAACCAAAAGAGTAAGTGTAAGATACAAAGTTGTTAAGAATTAGAAGACCTATAAAATGATGTGCCCCTTGACATTTGCTATTTGAAAATTTTGAAAAGTAAGCATCTGCAAATAAAAATAGATTTTTGGCATTTTTTTAACTTAAAACCCCATTACTTGTAGCATATCACAGTAAAGCTAATTTCATAACTAACAAGAAAATTAAACTAGGGCTAAGTGCATTAACACAGAGTATTAAAAACATATTGATTTTCCCAAAAAATACTGCCGCCATTTTGAAACGGAAAAAGTTAATTAACGTCTGTTTTCGCAAAAAAATTTTGTCTGTTAAATACCTTTAAAGTTATATATAACATAACATCCTACAGTTTTTGCCACACCCTGTATCGGAAAAAATTCAAAAATAGTTTTACGTTATTCCTTGGGGTAAATTTAGCTGGAAATAATTTATTTCATCCTTGTACGTTAAGCCGTATTCCGTAATCAATTTGAGACACCTTACGTGGGACACCCTGTATATTTGAGACAATTGTCAGCTGATATGTTTGAATTCGTTATTAACGATATATTTAATCGAAATATTAAATGTCAATCCATTGAAAAAACCGTCGATAATAATGAATGTTCCCTTTAACAGGAAAGTACCTACTGTATTGTTTTTATGTTTTTATAAGGGTGGGGATGTCAAGGGTTGGTGGATATGCTTAAATATTAATTACAATTATTCGGAAAGGATAGCGTAAGCTAACCCACAATGAATGTTGTTTGTTCATCAATCTCACTATATCCCGGATTATATGCTTCCTGAACTTGTCAGAACACGTTTATTACACTTGACGTTTGAGATATTGTTTCAATCGAATGACGTGCTAAGTCAGTTGGATAGTTTAATTACATAACATTTTTAGGAAATTAGAACCTTTTTACACATATTTTATAGCCGGCCTCAGTAGTATGTAAACGTTTTGTATTTTCATACTAATAACTGTAGTGACATTTCAAAAGTTTCACTCAATAAATCCTTATCTGATTTTTTACTCCTAAGGGCTACTAAATGTCAATTATTTTTGCTTTCAACAATTAGTATTATTTACTCATGCATATATATTTACTCATATTTAGTAATGCATGTCTCGGACACAGACCACAGACTTATTTCAAACTATTTTATCTAGCAGAATTCATTTTCGTTAAAAGTATTTGTCATAAAGGAATAACTTTGTTTTAAAAAGAAAATATTTTATGCCTCATTTTAGCAAAACGAAAAAGACGCTCTACGTGTTTGCAATGCACGAATGTTCTACTAATGACTAAGCAGGTGTTCAAAATGCAATAATTTTTGCTGTGACATGTAACTGTTTTGGGATTTAATTAAACATTTATCTTTAACTGTACATTTAAACTGTAAATTTGTATTAAATTACTTAAAAGCTACTTGTCAATAGTTTATATACTAAACAAAACATGACCTAGTTACTATTTAAGAAACTACAAAAAATACTAAAAAATGCTACTATTTATGTCAAAATCGAATGTAGCATTGTTTCATTGTAGCATGGTTGCTGAGGTCTTAAATTACAGTTTAAAGGTTTTATACTTAAATAGACATTTGATCCATAATCATGAATGGATCTGCTAAATACTGTATTGAAATGTCTTCGATTTTAGAATGCAGTAAGGTTCTTTTAGTTTTAAATCTCTAATAGAAACGATAGTGAAGTAGCTCATTCATGTACATTTTTTAATATTTAATTTCAATTAATTCTCAACATCCAAGTTGGGATTTTAGGTGTTAAATCCTACGATAGGTAGTTAAATACCCCGCCGCAGCAAACCTGCAGACTAGGCGAATTTCCATATGCCTGATTGGATTTACACTCAAATGTCTCCTTAAAAATATCACATTCATTCCCTATTTAAATAACATTAGTTTAACGAGTACTTAGGTTTGCTGCAACAGGGAGGGTAAAAAGATGTTTTTTGTAAAATGTTAATAGTTTAGTATGAAATGAACGCATTTTCCAAATTTGATCAAAATATGTTCATAAACAAGCAAACTAAAACAGTTTACTTATTCTCCATAAGAATAACAAGGGAATTTTAAATTTACAGATTTTTGGAATTTTCTCCATAACCATTAGGCGCATAATAACGCTTCAATATACTAAATTATTTGTTTTTATAAGCTCTACAAAATGGTTTGGAAAGAAATTGCTAAATTTTAAGTTTTTAGGGTCAAAAATTGGAAAAACAAATTTTACCCCATAAACCTCTGTTCCCATAGTCCGATCAAGCTGGTTCGCGATCTCGTCCGAATAAACGTAGGATTACACGTTTGTACCAAATTTCATCAAAATCAGATATTTTTTGCTCGAGTTATCGCGCTAACGGACAAATATATAAATATATATACAGTATATGAATTTGAACGGATGGTGTTTTTGGCCTCTAGGGACCTCAAAACGAAAAGTAATTCGGTCCCGGGTCCAGGTCTTACCATGAGTACTACGGTAATAGCTTATTCCCTATAGGGGAAATTCGCTAAAAAGATAATTATCTTCACCTATTAATTAAAGCGGATACAGAGTAGTACTTCGCAGTGCACAACAAATCGTAGTGATTGATACACGCGATAATCAATATACTATTGAAAAGGGTTATATAAAAAGTTACACTAGCGTTCAAGGTGTATTGTTTACAATATTTCTGTCCAAATATTAATGGCAGGTTTTTTTAAATCGTGAAATAGGATATGTACCTGTGTACTAAATATGTTAAGAATTTAATTAAAGCTCAATCCATTAGTTCTCTAAACTCATTACAGTAATGGAACATGAACCTAACGATAAGTGGTGTCCACTGGGACTAATTATCAAACAACCTTTTTTGCCGATCTGCGATTACCTGTTTAACAGTTGTTACGGACTGGAGTTTCTGCCTCGTGGCAATACAAAAAATAAAACTTTTTATGTAGGTATACGATGGTTCCCTTATTCATCGGACTAAAGATAAAGGTTTGGGTACATCGTAGCATATACAAGGTGCAGCATTGTGAGAGGTAGTTTTAACATATTATTACTAATTCAAATTAAACGAATAAGATGTTTTGCTTACTCATTGCATAAGTAAACTTTTGAAACGAAACCTTCAAAGTTTTTTCTTTGATTAAAACTTAAGTAATTTTATTATTATTTTCTTTTATGTTTGGCACAAATACCAAATGAAAGCACTGGTAAAATATATTTAACGGTAAATTTTATTTTTATATGTACACCAAAACGTATTTAAAATCGTTTTAAATGAAATGACGACACTTTTAGACAATAGCTCAATAATTTTTCTTAATACATTTTCAATTTCTTATAGGTGTCATGGAGCTATGTTTGTGCAATAGTCAACCCGAAGTATAATATGCTCTCCCTATTCCTACAGTCAAAGGTTATGAATAACAAACAGTGTTGCTACAAGCACGTCTGAGCTTTATCGGTTGTTAAGTAAATTGGAAATACGATTTCCGTAAAGTAACATGGTTTTTCTACACTAAATTACTATTCGCTTTGTGATAGAGACCGGGATTGTAATAGGTAAGTTGTAATAGAAAGTAATGTGCAAAACAATCCCGGGCTCGTGTCTAGCGTCCTTGGACAAAAGAAAAATGGATGAGAAATAGTTATTGAAATAAATGTCGTAAATAACCGAAAAATTTATAAATTTAACGAGTATATTGAACACTTTAATAATTCTTTCAATCTAATACAAAGGATGGGAAACCAAGTCTACATAGTTTCACGGAATTTATCAGGGCGGTATATTTAAGTGGTTGCCGATCATTATCAGATGTTAAAAAAGGCTTTAATATTCAGAAATATTTGTTTAATAGGTTAGTCTTATAGTGTTTAAGGAGCAGAGTTGCAGTATACGACATTTTCTTTACTTACAATAAACTTAGGCATACTTCACTATTAACTTAAAAGTTTTATAATGTTAAGCCTTTTTAAATTGGCTAATCATATTTGTGATAAAGTAGGTTTTTAATTGATTATCAATGTATGTACATGTTATTTTTTCCAGTTCTTTTTCTACGCTTAGGTAAAAATCTAAACTTAATAGTCGTTTCGCCAAATGATGAATGCAGTTTAGAATATTACAAAAACTACTAATACCATGCAAAATTGTTAAGCTTAGTATTTAAAACGTATAGTTTTGCTAGTGAAATTAGCAAGCACATCACAAAACAAATATTGATAGTTACTTAACTTCACTCTTTAATTAATTACCCAAAGCTAATTGTACTAAACTATAAGTTTTTAACAGTTCATTAAATGAAAACTACCACTTTCCAATTCGTCTGAGGTTAATAAAACAATTGAAAACTCACATATCGTAATAGCAACGATATTATTGCTCCATGTATGCAGCATTATATTGAATCAGAACTGACTAATTGAGATATACGATATAGGCTTTCCACAGCTGGATTGTTACTAATTGTTACTAATTAATCGGAGATCACAAATATTATAGGGATATGCATTTGGAAGTAATTGTTATTGTGTATCAAAAGTCATATATTTATTTTGGATTAAAATTATTAAGAAAAGATATGAGAAAGATGACAGTAATGAAAGAAATATTATATGAGATGACAGTTATAACGAAATCATTTTTTTTTTATTAACTGCATAGCTTCAAACAGATGAAATTTAACAAGAAAAAAATATTTTTTGTTGGGAAGCTCATTAGGGCAACTCATTAGTTAAATCAGACGCGAATCTCCATATTTCAATGTAATTAACCAACTTAGTGCTTTAACTAATCAAACCACTTTCCCGATGTTACCAAGCACTAATGTAACGAAACTGCTCTCTAATACTTTGATTTTGTAAACACCTGTTCATTAGGGAATTAATATTTGTTGCAATGACGAGTCATAGCGCTTGCAACACTTGAGAGAAGTATTTAACTTTCAGTTTATCAAGGATTCATGATGCCAAACCTTGTACATTATATTAAAATTTTTTAACCTTTTATACAATTATAGTTTGCGATACACATAAATAAATAAGAAATTTAAAAGTAGCTATTTAATAATTATAAAAATTATTATTTATTAATTGATACGAACATTCTAATAAAACACCTTACTTTTAACCTATGCTAGGTAAACCTACGGTAGTGTAAATAGTGTAAAATAAATGTTAAAATCAACCTCTCTACAATTTTGCAGCATACAAGGAATTGAATAAAATTAATAACATCTCAAACCTAAATTTGAAAACACGCCAAATAAATTGCTGGATGCAATTTGAGATTAGAGTACATTATCTATACATTCGTAACAGGTCTGGATTGTATCCTAAATATATATAAGAAAATCAAGACTTCTATTCATACTATAGTTTCAGTTTCATATATAATAAGTTAATACGAATTAGCTTATACTGTATAGTTATATATTTATCTCATATGTTTTAGCGTAGTGTTAGATCTTTTAAGATATTGATTATGAGAAAAAGTAAATATTTGGACACTTTACCATGTTTTACTCATTATCAAAACACAATTTAGTTTTTGGATAGCGTACGTTGTATTGATTTCAAAACTCGTCATTAATGGTATAACACATTTAACCGTATGACACATTTAACACATTATAACCGTTTTGTTGATTTTTATTCTTTTTACGAATGTTTAGAAAAATAATAAAAGATTTATTTTAATCCTTCTAAACAAATGGCCAGTCACTAAAGTGAAAGTCTTGGAAATTACTTTATGCGTCAAATTTAAGGCTTATCTATATACCTAACCATGGTTTCCACCTTCTAAATATTTACGACAAGCTATAAGCCATTATTACAAAATTTACTAATTTATTAAAAAAATAACTGCAATAACATGGATGTATTATTAAGTTAAATTGAACCAAACTCTTTTTGAACTTGTGGCGTTTATATTCATGCACTTTTAGCAAAATTCATAGTATTTTCAACAATTAAACAATAAGAGGCCAATATACTTTTTAATGCGTATATCAGTATGATTATTTCATGTCTACTATTATTTATAACTAGGTGAAACCCGTCAAAATCGACGGTTACTTTGAAGGCTTACGTTAATTCATCCAACTGCGATAAATTGGGTGAAATATACATATTTTGAGGATTTAGCATTGTTTAAAGAGCAATAAGTGTAAAAACAATAATGATATTGATTGCGTTGAATGAAATTAAATTGAATGAAATTACTTCCGTGATTTCATCAGTGTAATATGATTTTATTTCAAAAGGAAATATTTTTTGGGAAGACATTTTCTAAATTCAAAGGAGGGTATATCCGTTACAGTGTAAGTTTGATTTTTCCTTCGTCACGTCGCGTGTCGCGTCAGTTCATATCGTACTTCTGTGCCAATGAATGAACCCTCTAGCATAGTTTTGAGAAATTGATTGTGGGGTTACTGTAAAAAGCTTGAATTCCTTGACATGAGGGATGTCAGTTAGTTGTCTCAGCCTTATCAATGACATAAAGTTCTCAATATAATCTTTCTACGGAATGTTAGGTGTAGTAAAATACTTGAAGTGAAGTTGGCTTTTATTCTTGAACTGTTAGAGGCCTCCTGGTCCATATGGTCTTGCAGCTTCAATGGCAACAAATAATGCAAATGACATAGGAATGGGACATTTCCAAAAAGCAAAAATACTGTAAATTGGCTGTTACGTATATATAGACGTTTACATATTGTTAAACAACGTATCTTATAAAGGATTATGTGATCTAGTTTAAAAGGAATACAGTATGACCTTTCTGTCATGACAGTAGCTGCTTAAATAGTATTTTCTCTTTGTACCATATTTTACAGCCAAAATGTCGTGTTATTTTCAATAATGTTACCAACCCAGTGCGCCAAAGTCCTTAATATAGGCATGTGCAAATAATTTGTCAAGATGGGTACCATTTTAGGCAAGGTTTCTATGTTTGAACTTTATTAGACACGATAAGAGCAGATATTTCTACATAAATGCATATTTGATATGTGTACAATAATATGATAAAATGTAGGAAAAAGTGGTGAAAAAGGCAGACACCAACCCGTACAATAGATATAAGATAGTTCAATGAGAAATGATTTAAGAATTGCTGATAAAAGGATTTTCCAATGATTTCGTAATGGAACGTTATATTGCAAAACATTACATGATAAAGAAGAAAATCAATTTTAAAATCAGAAAATAACATTGCAAACACTTATTTGGTAGAATTCAGTAACTCCAAATAAATGTGTGTTGTTTGAAATACAATTTAAATAGCTTATTCCCTATGGGAAATTCCCTAATAAAAATGAACAGCTGTTTCATTAAAAAGTATTATTCACATGACCAAAATGTAAACAACTCTGTGGAGGGATCTTTAAAGGCTTCTGGGACAGAGTCTTAAGGAATTTTGCTTGGTTTTTCTTTTTGTAACTTATCTACAGACAAAGACCTTTCTTTGGACACCTCTACCAAGTTTCTACACCCAGCCGTTCTCTCAAATTAGTGAGGACAAAGTTTCCAATTAAATATTTAGATTACCCCATGTTAATCTTATGGGAGAAACTCCAACTTTGATGGTCTGTGGGGCAAAGCCCGAGGATTTTTATTACATGAATTGGTGAAAGGGGGCGTCTACACAAAAAATACTTTATTTTGACACGTCGTTTGTAAAAATCCGTCCATTATTAACGGAGGAGTAGTGTTTTGTAGAAATCGCCTTCACGTATTATATATAAGGATTTGTGTGTATTAAGATACACAACAAACAGTATTTTAATAACAAATCTGTTACTTAAATTTTCAATCTCTAAGTTTACTATGAATATGTTTAGTTCAACACCACAGCATCATTCCAAATGACGTGTTAAGCTTGATTTCGCGCATACGAGATTCCTTGTCCAATACCGAGTGTGTGGAATGCAAGCATAGTTCAGGACTTGGTTCGCGTCTGAGCATACAATTTGAATTCCTTCTGGTCGATATTGTGTTTGGTACATCAATAAATGGAATGTTCAGCATAGTGCTGGTTTTTTGGAAGCAATTTGTGTAACGCAAACCGATGTATTTTTACCCAACATATTTTCGAAAAGAGACAAGCAATATAATATTACTGTTATTAAAAACATTTTAGAGGCACGTACTATGACCATCCAACAATTCGATATCTAATGGTTATTGGTTTTGTCAATCTATTTATTAATCGATTACTAATGGTTATACATTGCACTCGTACTGTCTTATCCCTCAAAGGCCACGCTGTCTATAAACAAATTATTTTTTAACATAATATGTAAACAGTAAGACATGGGGGTTATTATGAAGTAAATTAAGAGCAATTTTATAAATCGTATTGTAAATGTAACATTATTTTGTTTATTTTGTTACATGTCAAAATGGTTTTATAAATCTGTTAGATAATTTCTTTGTCGGTATCCATAGCAGTAACTACTATGGATACCGACAAAGAAATTATAGTCAAAAATAATTAATAATGTGATTAATTTTAAATAATTACCTTAATTAACACATTAATAGTTACCTTAACATATAAATAATAACCAAGAAGATAATGCCGAAGTTATTACTAATTACAAAAAGGTTATACAGTTAAAAATTCCTACACAATAATGGTTTAACACAGAATTTTGACAAATATACAGTGAACACACAGACTGTCCCAAATTATTATAGTTGATCCTTTATTTTGCGTAAAAATAAGCCATGTGATTTACAAAAGAGTTCCGAGCTTTTCAGCGAACGTAAATGATAACTTGAGCTTTTTAGCCTCCAAAACTTTTGTGATAAATGTGGATGCCAATTTAACAAACTGTAAGCTCCAGCAAGATTGAAACCCATTTGTCAATAGGACACAAGAGGCGGACACTTTATATAGATTTACAGTGGATATAGGTTAAACCAAAATAAGTAAGGTTTTTATCTAGGCTTGTATGTGCAAAATACAAGATGAAAATATGTAAATAAATAGCAATTATCAAATGTGCTAAATGGATACATTTTATTCCTGTGACTACTTAGTAATAGGAAACCATCACAAAAGTAAATGAGCCCTCTGGGAAATTCGTTCTTAAGACACAGTACACTTTGTTGCTCATCAAATAAAATAAAACTTTCTACAATTTCCAAACTAAAATTATTTTTCGTTACAAACTTTTTCATTGTTTACATTTAAAATATTGCATGGATTTACTCGATTCAAAGATTTTATATTCTTGTATATTCTATGCACTTAATTATTGTAGAAAGAATTCTTTAAGTAAGATTCTTGTACTTAGGTGTTCGTATTGAACAGCTGTAAATGGTAGGTAAACAAACTTCCTCAAGTCCACAAGATCATTTAGTTTTGAAATTATAAACATACTAGCAGAGCACCTGTCCTTGGTACGGGGTTGGCATATATGTATCAAATGCTTATTACAGTTATACTCAAACTTTGAGTTTGCAATGGGGGAGGAAACATTTTTATAAAATGTGGTTCATAAATTTACGGTATGATATAGTATAACACATCTACCATTGCCATAATGTTCTACCATTGCACCTAAACAATAGATTGTGTATCACAGCTTTTTGTTGCTGCTTGGTTCAAATTAGCTGTTGTCATATATGCAAAAACAAAATAATAATAGTGCTGCACCCTGATGGAAACCTTATAACTATTTAATGCTATTGCATATTACAGAACCAACTTGTAAAGTTGAAACAGCTGACTAAATTCGTTAATTCCATTTAAATATAAATACTCATAAGGTTAACATGGGGAACCTCAGAGCCACTGGGGCGGAGTACGACTGGATTTTTGAGATAAGAATTTGCCCAAATGTTAATCGGGAATGTGAGCTTATCATCATAGCAAATTTCAGCCCAATCCGTCCAATAGTTTATGCGTGATTCAGCAACACAAACACACACAAACATGCAAACTTTCAGATTTATAATATTAGTAAGATAATATAAAATCGGATGATTATTTTTAACCACTCTGTATATTGTGTTATGGTACCTGCATAATCTAGATATTATTAAATTTTTTATCTTTGCAATATAAAAGTAACATAGGCCTACAATATTCTTGATTATTTTTTCCAAATTAACAAAAACACAATGTTAAGTAGAATAGGAATGACTGAGAATGTTAGTTAGACATATCATTACAATGACTAGACTAATAACCTTTATGTACATAGCCATACATCACTGTCTATAACAGGTTGTTGTGAATACAATGTGAAAGGTTAAAGGTCAAGTATATTCAATACGACATCGAGAACAATGAAACTTACATGTAGGGTTAAATGCAAATGGATTAATTATTACCGTAACAAAACGCATTTTGTATTCAAATGTCGTTGTAACTTCATTACTCAGTTGACGGCAAGAAAGCGAATATTACCTTAGGTGATTTAAATGAAAAGTTTTATCAAGATCTGATCTTACCTTTTAAATTGAAATCTCCAAAAGAACCGTCTTTTATCAGATAATAATGGTTCCCGATATTTTTTCACGACCACAAACCCTAAAATTAAAAAATACATGAGGTTCGTTGATTTTACATTTTAGATCTTTTTAGACATCTGTGTTACCTCTCTCCAAATCAATTTTCTCATAAACTTTATTATTATATTTTAAATTTAACTTATTTAACTTAAATTAACTTATCCTTAAGGTGAAATACAACAGATATATAAGTCCGTTTAAGGATTTAAATCGAAATGTCTAAACAGAAGACAACTCAATGCTTTTAAAAGTCTGTTCACATTAAATATATGGATGTAGTCATTCATATATACTCGTATATCTCGTAACATAATACATATTGGCAATTTGTCTTCAAACTTCATAAAAATGTACTTGAAATCCATTTTTACCTGTTTGATACCAAACTTTATGTTAAAAAAAGATTGCTATTTTTATTTTATTTTTTATAAATATTCAAATCTTAAGGAAGTTAACAAAGTTTATTTTCAAAACACTCACGCAGCTCACAAGCTAGTTTTCATACAGGTTTAATGGAAGGATATTGAATATATAATATTATTGTATATATTATATTATATTATTGTATATTCAACATTGGAGATTCGTGGTTTTATAAATAATATTATGTTTTACCTATTTCAACGAATTTACTGTTTATTCCGTTGTTTTAAAATTCATAAAATAATTAATCTGGTGGGTAGTAATGCTATTTTATGTTTTTTAGTGGTGTTTAATTAATTGTTCATTCCTGTTATATTTTAAAACATGTCAAATTCGCTGTAAACGTTTTTTTTTTCATAGCAATAGAATTTGTTACAATTTGAGCCAAACGTCATAATTTGTAAGGTAAAATGCATTAGTAAATGTAGCATTCAGATTGTGCATTCCAGTGACCTAGTACTGGTTACAGTTTGTAATGGGTTAAAAGGTAGGTGGCCGATTCACATTTCCCTCGTGTAAAATTAACAAATGAAAAAATGGTTATCCATGTTGCTAAATATGTAAATCCCTGTTTTTAGGAGGGAACTCACCAACCAAATTTAGTTTTTTTTTCTGAGTTTTTCAACAAGTAATTTTTCTGGCCCACTCGTTATGAATGGACCCGAATAAAGATGTCATTTGTAAATAAAAGTATCTTATGCATTACTTATGGAGTCGTAACGAGATATGTGGATCAAAATATTTAAAAAAAATTTTATTACAATATATGTAATAAATAATAAGGAACAAAATTGTTTTTAATAGGGAGTTGATAATAATTGAAACAAAGTTAATAAACTTGTATTTTATACAGGTAATAAAATGCTTTCGGTGACTTCTAAAATTGTCCAAGTATTCTGGTGGAGTAAATCAGTTAGTGCCATGCAATTCAATAACACTTCAAACTCGCAAAAGTTTGGGAAATACCTTGAGATATTCGTTCGATTAACTTAAACTAACTTTTAATGCGTTTTCAAATCCTTTATACTTTACTGTGGTTGTTGTACTCTGAATACTACATGTTCAATCTTACAATGTTAAAAAAATATATATATATATCAATAAGTATATGTTTTCATTCAAGCATTAATTTGCAGCAATAATTTACTTTTAATCGCAACAGTCGTCCATGAAACAATGTCTGATGTGAATTGTTAAATGATTAATCGACCAGATTTTTTTTACTTGACTATGGGTGCACTGTAAGCATTCAATATATGTTGGTTTGTTCTCGTATATTGGATTGCTCTTTCAATATTGAATGTGAGTTATTTGAGAATTGTTGATGTTTTGGTTAATTTCTGAATATTTATATCAAATTAGAGTTCCTATTGGTCAACTGTTGTGGCCACTGGTACCCTAGATGGTACTTGGCCTCCCTAACACACTGCCTCCATAGGTCTCTTTAATATTTGTTTAAATTAGTATTGTTTAAATACACATCTATATGTGTTTGTTACACCGAATGGAATGTTTAGAATATTTCCTAGATACGAGTTTTTACATACAACGTGAGAAAAGATATTCAATTTAAAAGAAACCATGGACGTCTTAGTATTCTGGAGCATCATATTCTAATGTGTACATTCGGAAGTGACTACTTAATTTAACAAAGCTATATGGGCTTTATCAAAGGTTTGTCATATTAGATTATATAACTACTTGATCAATATAGCAGGTGTTATAAAATTATCGAAATTAAAAAATCTTCAAATAACACTTGTAATAATATTTGTCCACTTATACTGTTTAATCACAAAACGGTAAATACATACAAGAGATGGTAAGTGGTGATCGGTTTCGGCTGGACACTCCAATCATCATACCCAATACGTGAATGGTATACCTTCGCAAGGAATAACAGGTGACCCCAGACACTAGGCAGGTGAGGTGGATATATAGACAGTTTATTTAAGCAAGCTAACTTCCTAGAAAGCTTGGCACAATCAAGCTAAATTTTAGTAAAGCTACATGGATATTGTTTGGAATTCCCATCATGTGTTCGTTTATTGAATCAGGTCCAGAATAGTTCCTAAACCGCAAACTCTGCATTTGACCTAGAATCTCATAGAATACCAACCACCCTATAATATCACTGACGTCAGAATGTATGTAACCTCAACATCAATTAATTCCCTGGAGTGTTCATAGAAATACAATCGATTTAATCGATTAAATTCTTTTGAAGTTTGTCAAATAGTACAAAGGAAGCTAAAGCTCGGGTTTTCTGTCAACACAACTTGCATCAATAAATAAATATCTTTAAATATAAAACTGCATTTAAAACATGTACTACATTTGTGAAAAACAAATAAATTTTATCAGGTGCATAATAGCATCTGTCCTCATTGCGCCTGGCCGGCCCAACTAACTATAAATTGCGATTTTCCTGTATTTATCCGTATTATAAAACTGGTCTGAACACGAGGTCGTTTGAAAAAAGTTTCAAATGCAAAAAAAAAGGTGTTGTTGATTTTTTTTTAAATCAGCCTATTTATAAGTAATTTAAGCTACGGTTAAATTTAAATTACCGTTAATTGAACTGTTACTGTTACTGTTACTGTTACTGTTACTGTTACTGTTACTGTTACTGTTACTGTTACTGTTACTGTTACTGTTACTGTTACTGTTACTGTTACTGTTACTGTTACTGTTACTGTTACTGTTACTGTTACTGTTACTGTTAATTTAAATGCTCGCAATGAAACAAAAAAATATTTATAATACTCACTTTTAATTAGTCCGTTGTTAGCTTAATTAACCAAAGCTATATAGGCTTTATGAAAGGCTTGTCATATTAGACTATATAACTTCAAACCTTATGCCATACGCCAAACTGCATTATCGTTTTAAAGATATACATTATAATTTTAAATATACAAAATTGCACATGGAACAAGGTGTTTCAGAAAACCATTTTTAATTTTTTGAGTGCTAAATATTCTGTACATGATTTTAAAATTACAATTTTTTTTATAAAACCCCATGCAGAATGAATGCACAAGTTAAAATATTCTTCACAAACATGGTACCCATTAAATAACTGCAAAGAAATGAAATGATACTATCATTTGATCACAAACAAATTATTTTTCTGGGTAAAAATTGGTTCTTAACCATTGAGAAAAATAATTTGAACCTTTTTTATAAAGCGTATTTACAGTGGGATATTAAAGTTTCAGAATAAGAATTACTTCTGTCAAGAACTTACTACATGAATTGAAAAAATATTAATGTCTTCGTTATAAACCACATTTTACTGCTAAATATTTATAATAATTAAATGGCATGTTTAAATTGGTTTGCTCAATAATTTATAGTTTTTACATTTACTTTACCAAAGTATACTAATTAATTTGTTAAATAAATAATATCCTAGGATGTAAGCAGTTAAATAGTTTAATTTGGTTTTCATTTGTGGCCAGTAACAGCTCCCTACTCTTTTTTATTGATGTAATTTTTTTATGGGAAATATAATTTTAAAATGTAATAAGAATGTGTTACATTTTGTTAAGTTTATCAATATACTTTAGGCAAATATTATACAATAGTTTTAATATAATCGTCTTAGGATAACACTATAAACTCCTTCAAACTGTATTACAAAGTTCAATAGTGTGTTGACATCGCGATTTGAAAGTAAAAAATTTGTCAAATTTAAATCCTACGTCCTTTTTAATCTAGTTTTGTTTTATTATAGTTGATGATTATAAAGTAAATTTATGTTTTTATAGGTGTCACAATTATTATAAAATAACATGTAAATATTTTATTGAATTCATAAAATTGTTTTAGAGCAAACTTCTGAGTCCATTTTACCTAAACAAGGACAAATTTCACTCAAAGCTTATTCAGATATATCGAGCTTATCAAATCTTGACGTTTATAGCTTTATCAAACACGCCAGATAGACCTTTTGTAACAACGATATCACATTTTATAAAATTATTAAAGTATAAGCTTACATTTTATAACTACTCTACGAATAAGCAATGAAAGCCCTATTTTTTTTTTAATTACTGAAATGTTAATGTTACAAATAGGCCTAGTATAAATATTACAAATCGTCGGTATTTATACAATTACTGAACCAATATTTTATAGACTATGTAATTTTATCCTTTGTGTAATGAAATATCTTACACTATTTAGTAACTTGTTTTTAAGTTGAATATTAACACGCCCCCTAAGGATATTTTGGTATGGGACTGATATTGCTCCATAAAGTATGTTTTGTTTGTCACCCATCTCTCTAATTGCAATAGGTATTTGTATTTTGGTAAGGATCATTACTAATAGAAGAAGTCCTCAATATTCATGCAATGCCTACAAATTTTTTATTGCATTCATAAAAAAATCTGATTAATTTCGGTTCCAATTAATTTTTTATGGGTTTCCTTCAATTATCGATTGTTATATCGAAATACAGTTTCAAATAATTTATTCATTCATAAACAATATATTTACTTCCCTTAAGAATATCTGCTTTTACTTTAATTTTATTAAACCAGTGTGATACATAATAAAGTTAAAAAGAATGAATCAATCTCATAAAACGTTTTTTATTATATATTTTTTTTATTTACTAAATATAAAACCTTTTAGGAATTCACAAGTAACAGATCTTTTGCCCTTTACTTAAATTCGTTTACTATAGCTTTACTATAGGTTTACTGTACTATTCCAATTCCTTTTCCTTTTTGCTAACAAGTCAAAGTGACCAAATGCCATACGTGTTTGCGTCGTGTTTTCTATTCACTAAAAAAAATATGATCACATAAAATCAATTTGAAATAATGTCCTACTGCTCTAAAAATAGATACTTTTTAATTGCAGCCCAGTGTCTTATTAAAACAAGATTAAATTTCCACTAAATTTCATTGAATAAATCATTGACATATTTAAATCAGCGTAAAATATTGCGCTACTTACAAAGGTACTATGATCTCAATATAAGGGTCTTTTCAGGAAGAAAGACGTAAGATTATTTTATATATACATAATGAAAAACGAAGCAATATTTACTAAAAAGTGTGTTTTTTAGCTTGGTGGAAAAAAACGCTTAGGCCTATATAAATGTCCGTGTTTATGAGTGCTCATATTTTTGTCCGCTAAGAAAAATTTTTTTAAGTTTTCTAAATTCTTGCTGACGCAATAACTATAAAAACACACTTAGCTACCACACTTAGCTATAATATTTTACGGTGTGCTCTCACCGTAAAATATTACAATTTCTTTTTGAAAGGCACCAAAACTAATTAAAATATTTTTTCTAAAACTTAAATCGTTGACGTTATTGCTTATATTTAGGTGTAGACACATAAATTGCAACAAATAAAACGATAAAAAAGCCCTCCAATCAACAGAGGCCATATATTAGCAAGTCAAAACGCTCAGTCAACAAAAACAATGAAAACCCTAAAGAAAATATTCAAAACCTGTTAAGGTCACTATGGTTTCTTGGGTATCCATTAAAAACTTCCTCTATTACACTCGAAATTTGACCTATTGAAAACTCGGTTTATTGTCTGATAGAATATTATGTTGCTGTGGTTTAAACAAAACTTTGCATTAGATTTAAAATATAATGTTGCATTACACTGCATGCTAAAATGCAAATTGACCTTAATTTTTTTAGCGTATGTAGTTCAATGTCATATGCTATATATAATTAAAAAAAAACAAAATCTACATCCAAAATAAAAAAAATCTATTATTTAGTAATGCCAATATTATAAGTAAAGTTAAATTTGTATAGTTCCCTTTGTAAAATATATATGAATCACTTCAAAGTTTTACAGAATAAAAAGATCGATTACTTGAAAAATAATAAAGTTTGGGCAATAACTGTTCAAAACAAAAATAAATACTACGCTTACGTTCTAAATAACTAAAGGTTACGTATTGCTCACTCATAAATTAAACTTATGTGGTATTAATTCATGGCAATAATGTGGTGAATTGAAAAAGGCCCACATTTCATTTGATCAAAAATTGAACTTAGATAGACATTTTCTTCTTTGGACGTAAGTTCATCCATTGACTATATATACCTACAGGTACTATAAAATACCTGTAGGATATATAGTCAATGTTCAACCATTTCACAACAAGGACATTTACTTTAAAATGATCTTTCAAAATCAGGTTTAATATGATTGAGTTGAAGAAGGAACATAATCAAAGAATATGTAGAAAATTACTAAATTAGTTCAATTTGTGATAACATTAAATGTGTTACTTTCTCCAACTCACCAATCTTTCCTTAGTTTGAATACCATGGTTAAAAATTTAAGCGAGCAATGAATAAAGAGGCAAATAAAATATAAAGTTTATACATCATTGAATGTAAAAAATACCCTTTAATTAAAAAGGCTATGGTGGGGTTAAGTAGTCATATACGTTACTTATATGCAGATAGCCAGGGATATTCTGAATAATTGAAAAGTACATAACCAAATTAAAAGGCCCATGCGAGTGAATGGTTTAACTTCTTATAAAATATAACGGTTTGTAATAATATATTTTTTTAAATTTATAATTAACAATTTATAAGTTGTGTTTCCAAATCGGAACAATTCTTATACCAAAGACTATTGTTAAGGAATATACCATATATTTTTAGGAGGTAAATAAAATAAAGTTTAAATGGTGAGTTTTATTTTATCAAAACAAAATGGCAATCGTTCCATTTCCGGATTCTCTAGGGCGGATGAGAGATTAATTTCATGTTTGCATGTCGTAGAGATGTTCTACTGGGAATAATATATAATTAACTCCTAGTGCTATTACTTTTGGCTATGTACATTAAAAACAGATTTACAATTTCTAATTTGTCAATAACTAAAAAGTAAAAATTGTGTAGTGTTGATAATTTGTCATTTTACAAGCTTTGTAAGGACAAGTGATATAGATGGAAAACTGTTTAATTTGGTAAATGCATACACATTAGGTGAATTAGACACAGGTCAACTCAAATCCGACTTAAATAACTAACTCATAGCTATACTAATTAAAACACTTTTAAGCTCACATTATTCGCTAATGTAACGAGTTCGCTCTCTATTGCCTTTATCATAAAAGGAGTTTCAATTCGTTTACTCATTCATGAACAATGGTTAAAAAATAAAAATGTAATACGTTTATGAAAACTCTTAGTTAAATATTTTCTGAATATGTTGGAATAAATTATAGATCAGATTGTCACAATCGATGCATAATAAGATGAAAATCAAACTATCTACTAATTATTTTGTATGGGAGTTTTCTTATGCAAAACTGATCGTGATGGTTTAATTTTACAGGGAATCGCAGTAAGCATTCGACATTCAATAATAAATTTGATTTTGTATGATATGAGATTTCACATTCGATGCTGAATGTGTGGTATGCAAAGCAGTTTATGACATGATTTGGGTCTGAACACACAATTGGAAATCCTACAAGTCAATATTGAGTTCCATACCTAAAATAGAATTGGGAGAAAATTGTCTGACTAGTTAAAATGTTGACAGAACAAAATATTTTAATTAAAGATATCTAGTATCCATTGATAAACTAGTATTGTGGTGTCATATATAGTTCGTATATTGATTCAAATTACATTTGTAAATGAATCTTTAACAATTCGTAGGAAGAAGGTTTATGCTAAGCATAAGAATTTGGAACTCAGCTTATTTAAATATCGCCAAAACTTTTTCGACAAATCTTGATGTCGATTTATCAAACTGTAAGCTCCAGCTAAAGTGAAAAACAATTTGTCAATCGGATAAAAGTTCCTAATACTTTGTATACATTTATAGTGGATACAATTCAAGCAATAAAGTTAATCTACTTTTTTAATTCTAAACTATAGGGAATATAGTTACATTACAGTTGATAATAGTTTGAATAATTTCCATGCTGATAAAAGTTAAACATTTTATTAAAACAGAATCGAAGAAAAACAACATGCAATCTCTGCAACTACAAACTTTTAGAGAGCCGAGACACAAATAAGTAGGAATGATTGACTGAACTAATGAAACGTGTTTATTTCCACATAATATATACAGAAGACAAAACAAACTTTTTAATACAAAATATATTTACAAAATATAAACTAAGAATAAGAATGAAAAAGAACATTTTTGTATAAATTAATGAAATTGATTTTATTAAATACAGCAGACATAGGCAAGTGCTGCCTGTGCGTCTGCTGGGTTGCTGTTTAAATAATTATGAATAACCAAATCACATGAAATTATTACCTTTATAAAATAAAGATTAATAAATGGAAATGGTAGACTGTTGCTTAAAAAATTATTAGCTTAGGGAAAGAAATATACGAATTCACTAAAAATAGAATAAGAACGAGAACGAACAGGTGGGGACTAGACCGACTAGACCTATACCTAAGGTTTTATGCTGGCTCAGGATGGAGGGGGCAAGGGTCGGGTTAAACGCGCCGGTAATCAGCTGTGATGATAACGTCGGCCTCGTCTATACCAAGTCTGAATAGAAATTGTTGATTCTTAGTTTGAAAACATTAATTGAAGGTGATTCAAAAAGATTACCATTGGTAAAATGTTTACATATATTTCGACAGAGTAAATTAGAAATATATAAAGAGTTCGTTTTAGAGAAAGTATAGTTTATCTCACGATTACTAGAAAAATACCGGTATGGATCATAAACATAAACAAATAACGTTTTTGGCCCGAAAATAAACATTATTTAACATTGCTTAAATGGAACTGCCAAAACATATGTTCAATGCTATTAGTATAGGATTCGGGCCAACAACGTCATTTGTTTATGTTTATGAACCATACCGGTATTTTTCTATAGTTTTATTGTTAGGTAAATTTGGCCTTTTTTAAATCGTTGATATGTTTCTAAAGGAGTTTATAATATTGCAATTCATATTTTCAATTGTAAAGCAAAGCAAATTCAATAGTTGAACTGAAAAAACTGTACCTAGACAAACTATGGTTATTATTAAACTAGATTGTTGGCCGTAGTAGCTAAATAACTAAGATATTGACTGCTTGGAATTCTCATTGTGTGATGGTTTGTTGAATCAGGTCCAGAACCATCTCCATACCACATACTCAGCATTTGACCTAGAATCTCAGTGAATGCCAACCCTATTAATAATAACTTTAGAATATAGTAGCTCTACTCTCCCTATTACAATTATAATTACAATTACTATAGAATATTCACAGGAATAAGTGCAATATTTTATTCTATAATTTATAGTTGGGATTTCAATTAACTTTCAACACATCTCAATCAGTTTTGAAACGTCACAAACATTTATGTTTTGAGAAATTATGGAAAGTGACATTAGAATTTAAACATGTTTTATAAAATAGGTGATAGTATTTTATTTAAGTTATAGGTATTTTATTATTATTATTATTATTATTATTATTATTATTATTATTTATTATTATTTTATTGTTATTTATAGGTAGTTAGGTATTTTATTCATTTGTATTAAACAAGTTTCATCTGTAAATAGCATGTGAAAATCTCCCTGAATGTAAAAAAATACTTACTGTAATTGAAAATTGTAATGTTACTAAAATTATAATGAAATGATTTTTTGGTATTTTATGTGTCATATTAAAATATGAAAATCGTAAATATACAAGAATTACTCTGAATTCTTGTGTTTTACGTTGATTAACATTACAATATTAATGCCTTATGTCAAACTTGAAGTACATTTTGGTGTAGTACAAGACTATCCTAACTACTACTTTGACCAGTCTTGAGCTTTAATACCACAATTGTGCACAATTGGGATAAAAACTATATAACATAACTCAGATAACTGCATAGTCTTGAATGGAGTTACCATTGTTGTTGGATCCTTTGTTTGAATGTGTTTAGCATTGGTAAAAAAACCTTCTTCATAAATAAAAAAATAATAAGTATATCTCTTTTGATGTAATAACCGAAATTATTAATCAAGCAATCTTTAAAATTAAAAGACGAAAAATAAACTATATTTTTTAAATTATTAGTAGATGAGACACTTTTCTGTGGAAGGAAGATTCACGAATTAATTACTACTAGCAACCTACGTCACTTCGTGACTTCAAAATTCGTGATATATTTGATATTGTAAGGGTGAAAACGGTTATTTCCCATCATATACCAATGATTTGCATTGCGTGCCCTATTATTTTCATTGCGTGCGCGATCTCTTCGAGTTATCTTAGAAAAATTACCAATACTTATGAAACATATTATGAAAACACCAACTCTAACGTAAGTCATTTTCTTCTTTATAGTTTATTCAAATTAACATTAAAACATTTTACTTAAACTCACTGAAACATCAACATCAACAACTACAAATAACCGCTTTTTTATATGTGTGTAAACAAAATTGTATCATGGCCATATATCTTGATGTAAACAAAATTTAAACTTGAGAACGTTTAGATTATTTACAACTGAATTCAGTGCCAACTATGGAATTTTTAAAGTCTATATGACAAAGGGCTTTCACCCAAACCCGTGAAATGGCACCTCTATTGGATAAAAGCTTTAAATTGATACCCAATATGCATATAAAAATAAATATTTAGGAGTAGATTTGCTGCACACAACAATCCAACAAATTATTTTAATAATATATAGATTATTGTTTTAAATTGCTGGAAATTAAAAAGTTATATTCAAAATTCAAATTCAAATTCATTTATTTTCTCAAATTACAGTTTTGTATACAGCACAGAGTTGTTTGTATTTTCTTTTAAACAACAAAATTAACCTATATACATATCTTAATAATATACCTGTCTTGTATACAGTGAATAAAACATCTCGTATGCATATAGGCCTAACATATATATTCTTAAACTAATATTTACAAAACACAAAAGACAGAAAATTTCATAACTCTATAATACTTGTTAGAAATAAAAAAAACATTTAAACTGCAACCGAGAAAATATTGGGCCTCTAAGGCAATGCCTGATTAGAGGTTCCTTTAATCTCTATCTAAAAATATTTTGTCAGCAATCCAGAGATAACAAAATTAAACTGAATATTATCGGTCTTTTAGATTGTGCTGGTTTCTTATTTTAATACACCACCACTGGTGCACTTGACATTGTCCAAATACACACACAATTAAAAATTAAAAGTATTTATGGTATCTTTTTGGAGGAAAACTCACATAATAACTATACATAACTAATATACGTATATATATGTATATATCTATACATACATATATACACATACACACATATATGGGCAACTATGTTAACAAGATAAACAGTAATTAATCTGTTACTCTTCATAGTAATAGAAACAATATTCAAACCCATAACGAACTATAATTATTTATTACAATTAGAAAAGAATAGAAATTCAATTTTACTACTTTTGAATACTAAACATAAAATCAACATTCTGTAAGGTGAATAGCCATGTTTTAAGTTTGATTGCAAATATCTTTTTGGAGTTTATTCTTTTGATACTTTCTGGTAATTTATTTAACATTCGAGGAGCTATAAAATTGTAAGACCGTGTATAAAAAGTATTGTTAGGTTTTGGTACTCTATAGTTTTCAACATTTCTTAACTTCTGCTTATACAAATTGGTATCTTCTAGAGGAATACTTGTACCATAAAACATTTTTAAAACTTTAAATACAAAGAGATATTTTAATGGCAAAATCCTTTCCGAATCAAATAAAGGCTTTGAGTGTTCAAATCTATCTTTATGGTTGATAAGTCTCATTGCATGTTTTTGTTGAAGAAAAATTACATTTAAATAGGTTTCAAAAGTACTTCCCCACACCACTATACCATATTCTATTCTACTTTGAATGAGAGCGAAATACAACAAACGCAAAATGTCTTTAGAACTCAAACTTTTAAAAAAGTAGAAACAGCGAAGGACTCCATTAATTTTTTCTCTGAGCTTGCCAATGTGTATTTTCCAACTAACTTCATTATCTACATATACTCCTAAATACTTTAAACTGGAAGCCCCGTCAACAACAGCACATTTCGATCTGACACAAGCAGCTTGTTTTCCTAGACACTCTACACACTTATAATGAATTTGACGATCAAATGATATTGCATTTCTTAAATTAAAATTAATATATTGAGTTTTTTCTGGGCTGAGTAACATATTATTTTTGGAAAACCACCACTGCAACGCTTCTAAATCTTTGTTCATAGAAATTTTTACTGCACTCCAACTTGATTCTACATAGGAAATAGCCGTATCATCAGCAAATGATGTTAAATTACCTGCAAACCTACCCTCACAAAGATCATTTATATAAATAATGAACAGTATTGCTCCCAATACGGAACCCTGTGGTACCCCATTTTTTATTGTACCCATATGACTTGTAACCGAATTAATTTTTACACATTGACTACGACCTAATAAATAACTTTCAAACCAATTTAATGCTACTCCTCGAACTCCACAATCAAACAATTTGACTAGTAAAATATCATGATCAACCGTGTCGAATGCCTTTTTTATGTCCAAAAACAGGCCACTTACACATTTTTTACTATTCAATCCATCATAGATATCTGACATAAAATTAACAAGTGCGTTTTCAGTATTTAGCCCTAGCCTGAATCCAAACTGTTTCTCGCTGAAAAACTCTGTTACTTCCAAGAACTTTAAAAGTCTTTTTTTCATTAATTTCTCAAAAATCTTAGAAAAACAAGACAGAAGTGATATAGGTCTGTAGTTGTTACAGTTAAATCTTGATCCATTTTTATAAAGTGGTATCACTACTGCTGTTTTTAGTTTTGTTGGAAAAACTCCACTTTCAAAGCTAAAATTTACTATGTACACCAAAACGTCAAGTATCTGTTGAGCAATATTTTTAATTAATGTTGTACTTATACCGTCAAACCCTGGAGAAGTATTATTCTTTAATGATTTAATAATTTCTAGTAGTTCGTTAGGAAAAATATACTCCAAAAATATAGATTTTGTTTCACTTTTCCTCGGAAAGTAGTTTTTGTAGTGCAAAGAAGAAAATTCATTTGAAGTTCTCTTACTGAGATCCAAACTATCCACCACATTTAGAAAATAGTTATTAAACTCATTCGCAACTAAAAATGGGTCCATCTCAATTTTTTTATTTATTTCAAGTCCAACTGATATTTCAACTTTTTTTGTTTGTCCTGTAATCTCTCTTATAGTCTTCCAAGTAGTTTTTGAATTGCCCTTACATTTCTCAAATTTCTCTTTATAAAAGTTATTTTTTAGTTGTTTGATTTCATAATGTAATTTGTTTCTAAACCTTAAATAATACGCTTTTAAATTTTCATTTAATGGGTGATTTTTAACTAACTTAAATAACTGATTCCTATTTTTTATCTTTCGACAAATAAAATCATTCATCCATGGCTTAAGCTTTTTAAACCCGTTATTATGATTAATCTGAACCCTACATTGTGCAATACAGTTCTGCAGTATTTCAAAAAATGAATCAAACGCAGACGACGCATCTGGCTGACTGTAAACAAAACACCAGTTGACTTGTCCCAACAGCTGATAGAGTAATTCATAGTCAATGCGATAGCGAGGAGAAGGATAGTTTGGGAGAGAACTATTCCCCACCCCCCCTTCACCCACTACTCGCACTGTGACCTTGGTGAGCGAATGGTCCGTTATACCGACATGCAGAACTAATGCTTCAATATCTATGGAATTTCTATCTGATAACCTCGAATAAACATGATCAATACAGGTTTCTGATTGTTGAGTGATACGAGTTGGTTCATTTACAATACTTTCAAACCCATTTGCTGCCATTAGTGTTTTATATCTTTCTACTCCCACATTAAAACTGTCCAAAATATTTACATTAACATCACCTATCCATAAAACATTGTCTTTATTAAAAATTAAACTGTCTCTATTGCATAGAAAATTACTTAGCTCATTAATGAAATCCATAATTGGCTTAAATATTAATCTATAAACACCTAAAAGATGAAATGTCTTGGATGAAAATATAAAAGAAATATATAACACATCCGCGGTCATAAAATTAAGCTTTACACTTTCAATTACTTGTACAGAATTTTTAACAAAAATTGCAATACCTGCTGATCTATGTAAATCATTAGCGTTAACATACAAATTGTAATTAGGTATGTTATAAAGATATTCTTCACATGTATTAATCCAAATTTCAGACAAAACAATTATATCTGGTGTTACAGTTTGAAGAGAAAGTTCCAAAATAAAGTTATCAAAGTTATGCCTCATACTTCTAATATTCTGATGAATAATTGTTATATTATTACTCATCTAATGAGAAAAAACCAACAACTTTTGTTTGCCAAATATACAAATAATCAACATTAAAACAAGAAATAGCATTACAAAACAAAATATGACATTGTTGTTATTATTTACAACTTACAAGCCATTGAGGTCATCACTACATGTCACGTGTATAATTGAAGAGTTCTCTTGCCTGCGAAGGAAGATTTTACCACCTCTGACCCAAAGAAACTTGTAGTCCTTATCCTTTCTCACCTGCCTCGCTGCCGCCAGTAGTCTCCTCCTCTCCGGTGTCAGAGCTTCATTTATGTAGATATCTACAAGTTCATTACGGATATAAAATGTTCAGACCATTTGAAGCATGTATATTACATTTTATTATTACGTTAAGGATAAAATATATATAGAACAAAATACAGTACCCACCAATACCGCTTCCAGCTATAATTGCTATAGGACTCTGGACACAGAAAGAGCATTATTGCATTTCCAACTGAACGCTTTTAAATGGAACTACTACTTGACATCCGGAAACTTATTTTCCTCTAGACCATTAGTTGCTTCCACCAATAAGCAAAAAGATACAAAATGAAATTCCGTTGTACATTGCATTTCGCTACATCATTTAATCCTCGGAATAATCATTACAACTAACAACAAATGTATTAATATAATTGTAGTATATTTCAATTTTACGATTCTTTTGACAAGTCTTCGAACTTTGCTATCATTATCAAACCAATCATAATAAGCTGAAAATAATAATTAGTCCATTCACTTTATCAAAGTGCAGTAGTTCATAGTATCATGTTTCCTTTGACTGAAAACATCAGATAATGTTAGCATGTGCATGTTGTGTTTTGACTGTAGCGGATTTCGCCATAGGGAAGTAGATATTACCGTAGGTGACACGGTAAGACTTGGGCCCTTGACAAATTTACGTTTTCATTTTGTTGTCCCCAGAGGCATAAACACTATTCGTTCAAATTCGTATGTAAATATGTGTCCATGAACGCGAGAACTCAAGTAATTCTGGCCCAATTTAGATAAAATTTGGCTTGATGGAGTAAAAAATTGGGGTTTTTCAAATGCAAATGTTTAACTTTAAAACATGAAAAGGCCCGATTTTCAATACAACGATCGTCTAGTGCTTAAAAAATTAATAATTTTGTAAATTGACGCGTTTTTTTTTATTAAAGGCTACTACAAAAAAACTGTACATTCAAGATTCCTATGTTATTCTTATGGAGAAAAAGAAAACTGTTGTGGTTTTCTTGTTTATGGATATGTTGATCAAATTTGGCGATTTTCTTAGTTTCATCTTATACTATTTAGACAAAACACTTTTTACCTTCACAGTAGCAGAAACCTAAGTACTTGTTAAAAGTAATGATATTTAAATTGGGAATGAATATGTCTTAAATATGGAATTGTTTTATTAAAAATCAAATCAGACTTATTAAAATTCGGCTAGTCTGCAGATTTGCTTTGGTGGAGGTATTTATTTTTAGTTTTTTATGTTCTTTTTGGAATGTATTATGACTTGTTTCGTGGGGAGTACGTTTAACCTGCAACGTTAAGCTTTATTATTTTGTTAATTATTTAAAATCAATTTTATGCAGTAACTTATAGCTTCATACTAGAAGAATAGGGCATAATGTAAAAAATATATAGTGCATATATAACAGATATATAATGATTTAGATAGCTCATGTAAAAGATCTTCGTCAAATAAAAAGATTGTAAATTTATAAAGTTATATTCAATGTTGATATTTATTGTGTTGACTTAAGTTATATTGAACGATGGGTCCTG
Organism: Macrosteles quadrilineatus; assembly: GCF_028750875.1. NCBI lineage: Eukaryota > Metazoa > Arthropoda > Insecta > Hemiptera > Cicadellidae > Macrosteles > Macrosteles quadrilineatus. The sequence continues at coordinate 101,798,339 of NW_026542602.1, read as the reverse complement.
CGCGCAAGTCGCGCAGTTCAATAGGGTCCAAAACTTGACCCCGAGAAAAATGAATCTAGTGCAGTACTTATTTACCTTTTAAAATTAAATTTGGTTCTAGGCTAGTTATTATAGGTAAATAAAACAACTCATATGCAACAGATTTGTTGATTTAAGATCTAAAATTTAAAAATTGATTTAATCACCTCAATCAGGTTATGTCAAAAAAGTAGCCTTTTTCAAATACATTTTCGTAAACTGTTTAGTTTCGTGTTTACGATCTGACTTGAATACAGTTACACATTAAACTGAAGGAACAGCTGTTAAATTGATATTCATTATTTAAACCGATATATATAGGAAGCCGGTCAGCATAACTGGATTGTTGATAATAGAATCTAAAAATAAACTAAGTGTGAGGAGGGGAAGCCCTTAAAATAATTTTTTTATCACCAATCGCAGGTGCGCTAGATCACAAGCTTGAAACTTACACATCAATCGTAAAAATCTGTTGAGTAATAAGAATAAAAAAGAGACAAAACATAACAACTTTTATTGTAATAGACGTTTTTAAATTATTACTACGACATATTTAACATATTTAATAATATGTTTTTTGATAGGTAATTCTGGTAATATTTTAAGAGCAAACTCAGTTTCATGTTGCACGCACAAGGTTGAATGTCACTCAGGGCCAGACATATCTAATATACTTCTCAGCTTTTGATATTTATAACTTTACCAGACATACAAGATAGACATTTTGTAACAACTTATATTTCAAATTTAATTCAACTAGGTATTCACTTTGTTATATGAATCATGAGTATGATTATTTATTTAATAATATTTTTTAAAAGTGTTGTGTAAATCTGAATTGAAATTTCAATAATGACTTATATGAATTATTTATCGGTATTTTTTTCTTTACTGGGCTTATATGTTTCAGATTTTATTATTTTTAAATGTTTTTCAAAAATTTATTTATGATATTTATCTCTATAAGATACAATTTTATTCATTCTCAAGGAATCCTTTATACATTGATTGAAGCTATTTTATTATGAATGAAGCAATTTCGTAAACTAAATATTTTCTTCTAAAATGTATTAATCATAATCCTTATAAATGTGTATATGGTCAAATAATAAGCGAGGGTCAAAATCGTGCGTTTGACGCTAAACTGTTAAATGTAAACAGTGATATCCTAAACTACAACTACTACACAAACTAACTACACAACTAACACAAAAGTTAAATTCTTTATATTGTGGTTCATGAATATTGTATTCGTCAAAATACAAAAATGGTATATATCACACGTTATAATAAAATGTTATCAATGGTCCAAATGAAATGGAATTTTAGTTTACAGATGGCCAGTCACTTTACGAGCATTAGTTAAAAGCATGTTGGTAATTAATTTGATCAAAAGCTTGGTAAATTTCAGCCATCTGCCATTAGTTTGAATAGTTACCCAAATGTGGGTTTCCTAGTTTATTTTAATCGTTAAACGTATAAATATTTTAAAATATTCAACCCTGTTTTGTGGCAGAGTGACACAGAGTGGGTTATGCAGCAGTTCAGTTTTTATGAATTACAATTTTCTTATGTGTTTGTGCAGTGTTTTTATAATACAAGTTTTTTTACTAATTTGCTTTTACCTAGTAATTCCTGTTCTTCGCTATTGTTATCACACGATATTGTGGAAGTAATTACACACTCCATAGCTACTGTGCAAGGATGCAAACCAATTCGTCTTCACCCATGGGATATCATCATAATGGGCCGATATTGCTACATAATATTTAGATAGCAAGACATTTCTCTAATTGTTAGAACCATTTGTGTTTGGATGAAGGCTGTTATCAATATATATATATATATATATTTTTTCAATGTTTGAGAATGTTAAAGTTCTGTATAAAATTAATAACAATATCATTTCACGAACCTTAGATTCCGTTAATTTGTCAATATAATTCATTCAATTAGACGTGTAAACACGCTTAAATGTTAGTTAAACACAATCAACGTATGACAAATGTAGGTAAATATTCAAAGTTAGTAAAGTAATTTTATACTTGGTTATAACTGTAGTTTTAATTTGGTTACACTAAAACAAAAGATTCTATGGAGCCAAAGTTAAGTCTTCTAAAAAAATAATACTATGGTAGTTAGTACTACGTAATGTGTTATTTTTAAATACTCAGGAAAGTTAATGTATGCTTATGATAGTTATGAGGAACTACTGTGAAAATTACACGGCTTTTAAAAACGTTGCTTTATGCAAACAAATACAGGGCATTTTAGTAGAAGTTAATAATCAAAACTGTTATAAAAACTACGTGTATTACCATTGTAATACATTTATTTATACAACAGTGTTGTACCGTCCACTTATACATATTTTTAGGGGATAAGGGCCCCCCAAAAAACAACAGTTTTTTGGGGGTCATTTGTATGAAGATTTGCCCTTCCACACTTCCATTCATACGAGCACGCCATGGTGTCCATATAATCGATAAAAATTTTATAGCACATTTGTGTCGATAAATTTACAAGTTAATTGCTCATTGTAACATTTCATTTTTTAATCGCACTGCTAAACGAACCTCCTGAAAAAATACTATTTTCAAAAAAGTTTGTTCTTAAGATTCCTTAACTGTATTTCGTATTCCGTATACCAAAAATATGAATCAAAAGATACAGTGTCTCTTAAGAGCTAGCCTTGTTTGGAAATTTGTAAGCTATTAAAACCAACCATATGTAAAATGTAAGGTAATTATGTATCGTATCATAATATGATAATACAAACAGCAATTGTCTCTAAGTCACGTGGACGTTTTCACACCCCAGACCAGTAGCAAGGATGTGTTCATTAGAAGCATATGCAATTATTACAACAACCCTTTCTGAGTCCTCTCACTTCACCCTTCCGTTTGTAGCGTAGACTTGCAGTCATTCTATAAATTAAATTATATAAGGTAATATATTCACTGCTCAGTCCAGACCAGACTTCTTTATACGGGAAGACCTTATTTAATTTGCAGCCGAGTGTTTATTTGACATTTTCACGTATTTATTTTTCAATATACCATATGACGAATTAAATTTAATGCGTTATTCAGTTCAAATTATGTTTAAGAATTACACCATTATCACTTAAGATTAGTTTCATTTTTAAAGTATTCTGGCAACACTGTTAGCATAATGGTTATGTTACTTGTACCTCACTGATAGTAAAAAGGAATAAAGCTAGTAAATCTACAATTTTAATTTTCGCTTCTAAGTTTTTTAAATCAAATATTTTTTGTATTTTTTTTAAGATTATATAAAGCTTAAAGAAATGTTTACAGTTTGATTTCATTTACATAATGTAGGTTGTTTTCAAATCCATACTAATTTTATAATATTATAAACTTCTAGTCACACAAATATTAATTATTTTTCTCTCTAAAGTGTTGAGCCTTAGTGTGAAAAATAACTGCAGTAGTTTTAATAAAAGGTTTGTAGAGAATCTAGAAATATTTTTCTGATACGTTTATTTTGTGGGAATCACAGCCTCGTAATAATGATTTTTCTAAAGAGCTGGTTAACATTTTTTGCTAGAAGCGATGAATGGTTGGTAAAATAAAAAAAAAGATAATTAAAGATGATTTTGAGTTCTGAAATTTGTTTCAAAATAAAAATACAATCGTTACAACACTGAGTTATCCATAGGTATGACGGTTCAGAAATAAGTTTCATGACCCAATAAAGTACCGTATGCAAATCCTATTAGGATTTATATACAGTAATTGCTAAGTTGTGATTAATAAAGTGTGATAGCATTAATGTAATGTTACGAATAATTATTCACATAGCTACCAGTTAAGATACTAAAGCAGAAAATTCACATATCATTACCACTACAACCTCACTATAATATTGTTTCATAAAGGATACTTAAATGTAAATCGTATAACAGAAGTCACTTTATTTTACTAACTCTGTGATATTTATTTATAATTTTTGCCGTTTTTGAGCCGATGTAACCGAATGATAATGTAACGAGTGTGTTCTCTATTGCCTTGACTATATAAAAAGTGATATTTGAAACCTTATTTACTCGTTGGTTATGTCATATTAAATATATAATTGGTTAAGACTTTTCCACTTTAACTCTTAGAATACATTTTTAACATACGATGGGATATATACTATAACAGTTGTGTAATACGGATATAGATTGTCATTCAATACTTGTACTCTTTAAAATATAGTAAAACCTAAGCTAACTTTTAGTGCGATTTCAATGATCCGTAAACTTTGCGGTTCTATTAACCTTCTAAATACGAGTGAGAAGGCGTTCTTTAATAAATACAAAAGAAGTTACCGGACCATAAAAAGAGTATTCATTGAACAGTAGTTTTCAAAAAGTAGTAGTAGTTTTAGTATTTTTTTTTAATCCAAAACTACTGTATTGAACCTGGTGTAATAATTCAGTTACAAGATTAATTTATTCAAGTTCCTCAACTATTATTAGATAGGCATACCATAAAAAAGTACTTTTAATATAATTAATTTTACTTGCTTTTAAATATAAAAAAATCAGTTTATATTCATACATGAACCACCATCATAGTTCATTTTTACAAGCAAAGGCAACATAAGTGCCTAATATATTTTTGTTTAAAATTAGATTAGAACGATAGATAAGTTGGAAGAAGATCCGACCAAACAGTTAAAAGCTATACTAAGTAGACTTTTAAGTGCTAAATTAATCAGGACGACTTATACACAGTATAGCGTTTCACTGTGAGAATTTAATGTTAGGTCTAAATATTTGATTTAACACTGCGTTATATTCATCGCTCAACGTCGAATGTGAGGTATGCGGCCAAAGTTTAGGACTTGGTTCCCGTTTGAACACACAATATGCATTCCTACTGGTAAATATGGTGTTTGATACGGCGAATGGAATGTTGAGAATCCGGTCTGAACAGTTACAACATGCTATAAGACATTGAATATTCAAACAACATTACGCAATAACGCTGACACACATTTCAGCTAAACTTAGAATGTTAATTTCGGCTAACAGGGGAATTAGGCTTATGAAAAAAACAACAAATTTCAGCTTAATAATGCCCACACAGTTTGAAACTGGCTTAAAATTAGATTTTTTTAAGATTAGACTTATAAATATTTGCCGTAGTAACAGAACAAACAACAAAAGTAAGTAAAGGTACCCTTTAGATGAATCAGCTGAATAGAATGATTACTATTTAGAGACAAATACACGCCCCTTACATCGAACGGCTGAATACTGTACAATCATACATAGAAGCAATCACTAATAACTGTTATGCACATAGCTATAAATCACTGTCGATGACGGTTTGTCGTAATTACAATGTGAACTGTTAAAGGTCAAGTAGGAAATACGTCATTGATAACAAATAATCTCTCGTGGCGCATAGCATGCAAATGAAGTACGGTAATTAATTACCAGCTTTGTAAAACACATTAGGTATGTAGATGGGTTTTATAACAATACATAGGTCCCGTTCCCTTGCCCTCTACCCTTAGTTAATGTCTTGGGTGATTTAGGTGAACAGATAGTCAAGAAACTGATATTAACTTTCAGACAAAAGATGAGTTGACGAAAACTGTCACTGTAAAGAGGTTGCTGATGGCAATATTTTTCTATGACTGCTCACACTCAAGTAATGCTCAGAATGCTTGTGTTGTGCTGATTTTGGAATAATTACCTGGCCGTTACCTCCCTCAAACCAAAGCCACATAAAAGTATTTTCCCGTTAATTCGTAGCGATACGATTTTATATACCATATAACCCGTAAAACAAAAGCTGTATTCATAACTATCCTGGACTACAGTTAACTGTAGGGTCAAACTGTAAATAAAAAATAAATTATGCATGTAATTATTATCTGAAGGCTAACAGTATTTCTCACTCTAAACAAAGTATTGCACAAACCTGAGCCACGTTTAGCATCATTACGCTTTTTCATCTCACTATCTAAATTACTAATAATTGTATTAAAATCCATATTTTTTAGCCCCTGAGCTGATCTTGTGACTAAATCAATAAATAAGGTTACCTTCGTCAATCAGCTCATAGAAGTTGTAACATTGTTACGTCCGTTTCAGCATATCCATGCCATCATCAGACGTTCAGCCTTAGTGGCGTCGTTAATATACAAAAACAGTCAGCTACTTGCTCTTGTGCGGATATGTATAATCAACAGGCCTGTTTAGTCAGAAACCCCCGTTTATGTTTATGTATGTGTACGTCGCGTGTGACAGTTTGTGTTTTTGTATATTAACGACGCCACTAAGGCTGAACGTCTGATGATGGCATGGATATGCTGAAACGGCCGTAACAATGTTACAACTTCTATGAGCTGATTGACGAAGGTAACCTTATTTATTGATTTAGTTAATAATTGTAATTTATAGTAGGCTACATGGGAAGATTCGCTATATATAATAGTTTATGATTAGGAAAAAGAGTTTAGTTTGCATTGTAATAGAAAGTGGAAACGAAGTCAACACAGTATTTTCAAGTGTAAATCTGCAGTCGTAAATGCAGAGGAGATTTAGTTTATGGTTAAGATTCAGTGAATCTTTATTCTGTGCATCTTTACATTATCCATTTCATTGTTTTGTAATAAGTGTATAACAAAGGAAATTGCAAATAATTTGAAACATTTCTTATAGTTTAGGCTTGGCAGCATTTCGTAACTTAGTTATTTATCTCGTTTAAGTTAATTATTCATTTGTTATTTCTCATCTTCATTATTGCATCTGTCTGGTCAGCATGTCAGCGGTTCTAATCTGATAAACGTCAATAGCTATTTGATGATTTGAAGCTGAATTTATTTAACCCTGACAAATCAACAACTGATCTTAGTCAGTAACAAAGCTAGACAGATCATCTCACACCATTCTACACCCAAATGTCAGCTTTCAAATGTGCACCCAAGTATGTGTTACATAATAATTGCAAATTTTATTGATTTGAAAACGAATACCTGTGAAATGTCAAACAAAAAGGTAGCATTCTCTTGGTAATACGTAAAATTACACGGTCTAGGGTGTATAGTAATTTGGACTTTTCACCATTCTTGAAGCGAGGGTGTGTTCGTTAGAAGCACATACAATTACCTCAACAACACTTTGAGTCCTCTCACCTCCCACCACTCTCTTTGTACCGTAGCCCTGGAGTCATTCAGTAAATTAAATCACATGCGTTCGTACCTTTCCAAAAATTCCCTTCTACCTTGCATACAAAGACACTTGTTTTTATTAAAATCCCGAAACTGTGATTAAGAACTGTTTTAATGCATAAATCTGTTTAAATAATCAGCTATCAAGCACATTTAAATGCTTGTAAAAGTATGTGCTTTTTTAAAAGTTTGTTAATAATATAACCCTAATTTATGTGTTACTTAAATCTTATCACATTGATCAAACATCGTACAACACTGCTTTCAATCCGTAGGTATATATTAGAACTGAAAATAATATACCTTCTGAATACATTTTAGCAGGAAAACCAACACAGTTAACAAGAACAACATAAATCCTAATGAAAGCAATAAAACCTGTTAAAGTTGCCAGGGTGATCGTGGTGACCATTAAAAACTTCCTCTCTTTCACACTTCAAATTTTCTTTCCAAGAAAATGCTGTGTTTCGTCCAGTAAAACCTTTGCATTTGTTGAATCAACATTTGACTTGAAAATCTAAAAAAGAAAATTATTTTATAAATATTTTATCCATTCTCAAAATAAACTTATAAACTAAAATATAATTAATAAATTGAAATATATAAATATGATACATTTATACAAAGAATGTTTTCGTAATAAGCAATAATATTCTACATGCAAGATTAGATATATTATGGATAAGATATATTTATGTAATTCATACATAGACAAAGATATGCATTATGAATATTTCTAGAGTATAAGATCCAATCCAGATTCTAAATTATCTATGGCAACCGAACTTCTTTACCCTTTGCCACCTTATATTTTATAAAAGTCTGAAGACAAAATAACCTAAAGGATACTGTAAGAAAAAGAACAACGCCGAATCTATAAAGATAAAGGGAATCCCTCTGATACTTATCACCGGATATTTTACACTTGCAATATCTACCTCTTTGGGTAGTAACTTTTACAACTAAATGTATAAACTTTGTATGTTATTTATTGCATTTCGTAACGTCGTTGACGAATGTAAATCGTTTTAGAACTGCCTATTATTATTATTAGGGTAGCGCTCCTGTCACTGATTTCTAATAGCTCCAATCAGGTGATACCCGTTTTACCTAACAGGTGGATATTTGCCTAAGATTGTAACAGGCTATTTAATTATTACGCTTAAAATTTTTTTACTGTATCATGCCAAAACTCTTTTGGTTTCGTTTTTTCATGATTTTTATAGCATATTATTGTGTTAGGAATGACACAATATTTATGATCGTCTCAACCAAACAAAGATCCAGTGAAGTGATTTTCTCATCATAACGTTCAATTCTCTCTCAGTTTTGTTTATTTTTATCGTAATTAACCAGTAAAACAATGTTAAATAAAACATAGGTAACTGCATTAAGGTAACATGCAAGAGTTAATTAACACTCTAGTTGCATACGCTTGATAATTATACCCACCTGCAATGCTGAGAAAATTTCTTAAGTTTATGTGTGAGAGCTAGTTTTAATTTTGCAGTTTCAAGTTAGAGATAATTATTGTTAAAGCATCGCAGGTACTGTTCAACGCGTGGTTGCACATAGTATGAATTTGTAAAAAGCTATTATTTAACAATGATGCATATATTACTAATCATAATTTAGCTATCAAAGTTCAAAATCATGAATGAGGTAATAGTGTGTTTGCTAAGTTGCAAAGCTTTGCCTTCATCGTAAATTACATACACGTATACAACTCACCTTAGAAAAATGCATTGCTTTACCTCTATCCCTAAGTGGTACCCAAAAAGAATTTTAGTTGAGCAATAGAATATGATTCTATTAATTAGTGTTAATTAATTTCAGCACATACAAATAATACGATGCAATTGTGATAGTTTCATTAAAATCGTCAATTTAGCAGCGCAGACTTAAACGCTCAGAATTAATTTATGAATGAATTCATGAACAGATTCAACAGCATGTTGAAACTGAAATGTCAAATTGAGTTAAGTAATACAAGCTGAGTTCGCTAAAATTAGATTTTCATCAGCAGCCGAATAAGATCATAGGATATGGCTAATATTCAATGAGCATTGAAATAAATTATAGCTAAAACAAATAATAAATGCGTTCAAAGTAAAATATTATAAGGGTGTATGTTAGAAAGTGCATTAATAAATAAGAAGAATGGTTATCAAAAAATAAATTGATGTCGTAAACTATATCTAAGTGAATCAAAGCAACCTACCATTAAATTCCAAAAATATGTATATTCATAGCTATTTTATGTAAATATTAGCCTACAATATTTTTTTTAAAGCATAGACTTAAAGTTTGTGGTTTATTTCGTGGAAAAAATAATATCTTATATCGGTAAAATATGTCATTATAATGATTTATTTAATCCTAATATTATCATACTATGATATAAACTGAAATTTATAACAAATATTTAATTTTTAATCAACACTTTACTATAAGAAAGTACACTACTTAACTATTTTTTAGTGTTTAATCATTTACTTGTGTTTTAAAAAATTAAAATAAGTTTTAGAAAAAAAAAAAAAACTGGTGTGGCTACACACCACATTAATGAAACCCAACTGAAAATAAGTTTGGTAAATAATAATCGTATCCTTACTATTTTCAACCTGAAATAATATTAATACTTATTATTTGTAATGTAAAAAAAGTCAAAACATCTCAAGAAACTTATTAAAGGCAAATTAATAGAGCAATTTTATTATTTTTAGCAAATTATTAAAGGGGTACTGCGAGGACAAAAAAAAATGATAGAAACATCACTCCAAAACTGAGTAATCCTTAGGGAAAGAGAGATTAGTTTCTTGTCTCTGTGTGTCAGGATCATTTGGACTGATATTATAATCAACCTTGATACATAGGAGTGGTGGTAGAGGTAAATTATATCTCTCGGGGTGGGAGTTTGTAGGCTATAGTCTTATATTTAGAATTGTGTAACATTATTTGCGAGGATCATTTTACACTTTTAAATTCTAAAAAAAAAAATTTAAAACTGTTATAAGTGCATCTTTATAGTAAAGCTACAGTTTTTCTTCTGTAAAATAAATGCCGGGACCGTCCGCATCCTTTGATGGTCCATTCAATTTAAATTAAATGTTTGTTGTCTATTTACTTTAGTGTGTTTGTAACATCGATGTCTTATATGTTTTGTAGCCCCGACGATGCCGCATTTACATGAAACGTGTAGGTTATTAACCTGGTACGCAAATTTGATTAATTGACTAGGTGAATTGTACCATATTTATTAGTCATGTCTAGCAATCCAGGGGCCATCAACATGGAATTTAATAAACAATTTATAAATACTTTTCCCAGTTTGGAAAGTAGTTTTTAATTTTAGAGCTATGACTAAAATTTCAATAAAGCCTCGGTATTAGTTTAACTATGGTATATCAAATACAGTAGCCTAAAAAATAGATTTAGGCGTGTCATTTATTTGCAAAGCATTCGGTTATCCTTAAAAAAAAGTCTGACGTTGGGTTTACGGTGGTTGTATGTACATATAACGGTTTCGCCTGTATATATGTAAAAAATGCAAACTTAATATGAACACAAAATATCTGCAGTTGTGATTATAATAAGGTTCCAACTGACTACAAGATCACCGTTCTTAGAACGGGCACACTGCTATTCTATGAATATATAGGGGTTTAGCCAAATTAAGACAGTCTACACTCGTCAATGATTGACCACTATACAATATGCATTTTAAGAAAAAAAAATAAAAATGTCAAACAGTACACACAAATAGTTTTGAAACTTTAGTATGAATTAATCATCGTACTTAAGGTTGGTTTATGTACATTATACATACAATCCTAAAATTAAATGTGTAGACCTAATCCTAAAATCAGCCCACTTGTAAAGTAAGTTTGTTATATTGTGTATCGGATAAACAAAACAATGTGTATCCAAATTTTTCAATTCTCTAACCCAATGTAATCTGAAAGCTTTCGACCTGCCGTCTTAGTCCTGCGATTTTAAAATGAACTGAGTGGGAAGAATATACTTCCTAAAAAATTGTTTTCCACTTGAAATCCGTATTTTAATTGTTATTTAAAAAGTTTAATGCGTACACTTTAGTGGCTTGATTTTCACATAATTTAAAAAAATCAATATAGGCCTAGTTGTTTTTCTTCGCTTATTTTTTATATTTTAGGTGGAAAGAATTTTCATTTATTTTTTAATCAAATAAAAACATTCTGTTATACTGTTGTTATTTTCTGTAACGAGGAATGCCAGAATGTCCTTTTTGTAAAATTCGACGTTTATCAGCTAAATACTCTTTTTTTTTAATAAAATTATTTATTAATAAAGCACTTACTAACCAGCTTTAGGCACTAAGGCCATTTTCAAATTACCTTTTTGAAGTCTTTAATTGTGATTAGGATAATTATTATAAACGTGAAACACGTAATTAAATCTACTGATTATGATTGAATAATGTACATTTTAAGGACGAGTTAACGTTTATTACTTTTTGTTCGTCTTAAGCTTTTCATAAATAAGCAATTTTTACGCATACACGTTATTTATTTTGGGGTCCCATGTGTAAGAAAGCTACGTTGACAAAATACGAGCGAATTGTTACGCACGGAAAAAAAGGAAGGTTTGTAAATTATCGACATAGCAGTTAAGTTGTCTTTTTACACTTTTGTGTGATATAATTTTAATTTTCTTGTAAAGTGTCAACTATTTTTTAATTATGGTTCATCACAATTCTATGTGCTAAGTTGTTAAGTTGTCTTTTTACACTTTTGTGTAGTATAATTTTCATTTTCTTGCAAAGTGTCAACGATATTTAAATTATAGTTTAACACAATTTTTTGTTTAAATGTTTTAAGGAGACCATAAGTCCATCTTTAATATACAATTAGGCTTAAGTTAGTAAAAAATATTATTTAAGGGGAAAAGAACGAGGAGGTAATAGTAGATAAGACCACTTTAATTAACAGAGGATAAATAAGCCACTCGGGCTTACGCTTTCCTTGACTGCAAGCCTTAGATAAATTGTTTTAAGTTTCTCTTTCAGTCTTCGTATTATACTAAATATAAATGACATGCGAACCAGCAATCATAAGGAACGACCCTTTTGCTTATGGTACATGTTTGCACGTGTCTAATAATGTACTTAGAGTACTATGTGTTAAAATTACAACAATAGTTACCCGTGCTTTAATGTGTCTAAATATGTATGTTACAATCTTTCAAAACTGTAGTGTAATCGATAGTAATCATATTCCATTATTCTGCAAATATTAACAGAATTAAAGACTCAATAAAAATTAAAATTTTTCCACATCCCTTAATATACTCAAGCAAGTTAAAAAAAATAAGGTTTTACCTTCGTTTTCAGAGTATAATCTTATGTTCAGTAAATAATGCATTTACAAACCAAATTGTACTAAAACTGCCTTACCTTAAAATAATTTAGTTATCCTAGTTCCTTGCTGTGAAGACATAGCAATTACTTGTGCGTATTCATTATAGCGACTATATTTTATTTTACAGCGAAAAGCTTTCGTGAAAACCCGCTGACAAAATCAACAATAATTCCAACAAATTGTTAGATCTTAATAGTTTAGGTTGTGTTTTGATAAGATACTATTTTAATATTTTTTCAGGTTATTCACATCAATAACGTTTTTTACAAAGATTATAAAAATAAATCTGAAACGATTATAGGGCCTTCAGTTCAGGTCACCCTGTTGCCGGAAATTAGTAATGTCTCCATTACTTAGCAGTTATTTATCGATTGGAACGTCTTATTATTTTTGGAAAATCGTATACATTATCATTGTTATTGTTACTTATTCATAGGAGGAAATAAAAAGACTACTATGACTACTAGTATTTAGTACTTGGTTAACATTATACATTATATATAACATTATACATTATGTATATAGTTACTAATGTAGCTAAAACATACAATAATTGTTGAGATTGTAATTAATTTGGTTGTAATTATTTTACATTAACGTCCATATTATAAACACTCCCTATGTTAAATGAAGCTTAACGTTTTCGCTTACTCTTCATGTTAATTACAAAATATTTCAGGCATTCATAGGCATAAATAGTTGTTTCATAGCTTATTGACGTAATTTTATTTTGTTAGTAAGCGATGATTTCTCCAATATTAGCTAGCCATTTAGATAATCAAAGTCTCTGGTGGTAAAACCCAAATCAGTTTACTACAAACCTTAAGAGGGTCAGCTGGCTTTGATTCACTGAAGATTGGTTCTCGTCAGACACCTGTGGCTAATTATATCTAGAGAGTTGTAGCATTGACTTTATATCTACACTAGACATCCTTTCGTGATACTGTGTGGTCGTAGAAACGGGATACATAGTATAATAACCGTAAATTTTTTATAGGCTACATTCCATAGCATAAGAAATAAACACTACTACAGCGTGAAGTAAGATAAACTATAACTGAAAGCATAAATAGATACATACGTGGAAATATTTTAGTTTAGAACTCTGCTTCCGTATTGTTACGCAAAGCAGCAAATCTTCCGGGGGAAAGAAACTATTAATAGTATTATTTGCATAAACGTAATAGTTTTAGTATTTATTTGTTCAATGTATTATCATATTAGCGAATGATATCATGTAAACATGTAAAAGGGTTGTAGATTTTCTATATTTACGAGGTATTTTTAATCTTCCGTCCTTTAAAATAGGACTAGCTGAGCTGTTCATGCCTTGTAACTAATGAAAGGGCTGCGATTACTTTCGGTTAATTTGCATTTTAGTAATCACCATTGTTACATACACGTGTTTTTGTTCTAATTACAGTTTAGTTTTGGAAACATTTTCCTATTAGGTAGAAGTCATTATGGTGGCACTTGCACTGCAAGTAGACCCAGACCAATTTACTTTTTCACTATGTGCCACGAGGGAAAAACACGCTGAAATAGTAAGACATAAAAAATAATTTTTCAAATTTAACATTTTGAAACATTAAAATGTCTATTTTTTTACAACAACCGTGCAGAGCTTTAAAAACTAATAATTTTGTTTATTGAATCGTTTTTGTAGTATTACAAGTTATGGATAACATTCCAAAAAAGGTGCATTTAAAATTCCAATGTCATTTACGGAAAAAAGGGTACACTGTTGTAGTTTGCTTGTTTATCCATACGTGTTCATCAAATTTGGCAAATTTATTTTATTTCATTCAATACCTTTAAATATTTTGAAAAAATAATAAAGGTTATCCTCCCCTGTAGTAGCAAACTTAAGTAGTAGTTAAATCTAATGTAATTTAAAATTGGGAATTAATCTAATAAATTCAATAAAATATTGTAGTTAAAATCTAGTAAGTTACTGGTAATAACGGCTTTTGAAGGAAGACAAAATTAAACGCAAATGTGTAAATGTAACGAATTGTTCGTTTAGTATGATCAATAATACCTTTTTTAGTATTACAAATATAACGTGTAGCCTAATAGTAGCATTGAACTATTGCTCTAATGTATTGACGTGTCTTTTTGGTAAATAGGTTTATACGTGATGTTTAACTAATCAATGCGTCGAGCTTGGCACTGGGGGTAATAAATTAGATTGGTTCTTTTAGCTTTGTACAATTACCTGACAAACCAGCCCAACCTTCTTACACATGTTTAGGACTGGGTCGATTCAGTAGTTAAATTTAATAGGTTACCCTTTACACGTTTGATCACAGTTTAAAACATGTTTTATGCTGCTATCCCTTTTTCTTCAAACTTTTAGTCATGAATTTTAATTATTTGTGGTGATTGTTAATATAGTTTTTTGTAAGAAGGAATAACTGCAGAAATCTGGTGTGAGATGGAAATCTGTAGTTGTTGTGAAATATGTTTAAGGCGTGGGTTGTAGGAAAGGAGGTCGCTTATTCATTAGCAGTTTCTCCAAGTTGCTCCGGGACGGTCTAGATATAGCCGCCAGCTGTCTCCATAGTTCATCATAACTTTGGCACTCAATCCATCGACAGAAGGATATGAAAGAGACTGATTGAGATCTTCAGAACGGACCTAACGGCGTGGATTGGTGAGTTATACTCTAAATGAAAGAATAACACGAAATAAACAAGATAAAAAGAGACCACTTGAAAATTATGAGTCTTATTAGTAACGGAAGGTTAAATTTACTGTAACAACTATCGTTTCTGAATAACGTTTTTATGTCTCTTTTACATTTAAAACCCACCTTGTTTATTTGGTTCCACAATCTTTAGCAAATACTAGTATTTGTAGCCCTATACTCAAACATGTAATTTTTAATAATGTGTTAAAATGAAATACGGATCGTTTAAAATTGTAAATTTATTTTTCATTTAGTGAACAAATTAGTTCTTTGTACTATTTCACTATGTGTTAAATTATTAACATCATTTTAATAATTTTTCTTTCAAAATTTTGTTGTACTTATAATGATCGAAAAAGTGCAAAGTACCTATAGATCTAGCTGATAGTAACTATCTTGGTTTATATTCGTAGACAACATTCAAACCAATTGTTAGGTGTAAAGTTTGCGACATAATGTTCATCTCAGGGTGTGGTACGTTCCCATTGATAATTATACTCATATAACTAGTTATATTTTATGTAAAAAAATTAGGTGAAATTTAAATGTCAATATGTGGATGATAAAATATGGCATTCAAATTGTAAACGTAACATATATACAAAACTAATAGCCTTAAAACATACTATGCAATTCCGTATGATAGTTTCTTGTATTGCAGACCTTGTTTGATAAAGTTGTAATGACAAAATTTATACAATTATTATTATAAAAATACTTATTTATAAGAGTACAATTTGAATGTTTGCTGGGATGTATAATTTTAGGTGAGAAAGCAGAACCTTCGTTAGCAGAAGAGTAAGTAGAACATATGTAGCTCAATACTGTTTGTTAGTATACGCGACCGCTTTACTAGTTCTGCCTTCATCAACATTGTAAACCGTTACGTAAATCATCTTTCATTTCACTTTTTGAGTAAAAGTGATGCTACGAATTTATTTACACCATACAGAAGGAGTTATGATAGCATAGTCGGAACAACAAACTAAAATACAGTATCCTATTTGAGTCAATTCCCTTTACGA
Organism: Macrosteles quadrilineatus; assembly: GCF_028750875.1. Classification (NCBI taxonomy): domain Eukaryota; kingdom Metazoa; phylum Arthropoda; class Insecta; order Hemiptera; family Cicadellidae; genus Macrosteles; species Macrosteles quadrilineatus. The sequence goes on along the minus strand of NW_026542602.1, from coordinate 101,782,008 downwards.
AGCCATAGAAGGTAAAAAATATTGTTATTGCACTATTAAATAACGTTATAAATCTACGGTTTGGTCTTCGTTTTTATACTTTAGTAGCCTTAAATCGTACGTTAAAGCATAGACTAACCAACACAAGTAGACTTCTCATCTCATTGTAAATTTTGACGCTTTTTATTCGTGTCTAGTTCAAAGTTTGTAACACTGATCGCTAGTGTCGACAAAATGTTGTTTCTATTATTTTAGGGTTGATTTAATGATTTGTGCTTTAATGTTTAGTTGTCCCCTAGTTATAGTTAAAGTTATAGTTATAGTCCCCTATTTATAGTTTACGATTTAATAGTTTTATTTTTTTAAACTATGTTTTAAATTACTGAAATAACAAGAACAAATTGTAAACAAAACACGACCTCTACAGTGCACCAGACAGAAATAACAATAAAATTGCCTTCAGTTGTTCCATAAGGATGAGAAATCTACTAAGGGAGGTTTTATACATTAGTAACGCATTTTATTTTCTTAAGTAGGTAAGAATTAAGAAATGACTTGAGAAATGAATTATCACTGTTGAGTAAATGCTCGATTTTTAACAACGATTTTATTAACACAACTCTTGAAAAAAATATTTAAGATTACTATCACGAAACAACGCGTGTTATGAGTTACAAGCCCTGAGTGCAATCAATGGCTATAGCTTTGGTAAACACTGCAGGTACGTGTTAAGACGTTATGCTACGACGTTCCATTGGCTTCTGAATCTGTTGTTGGCAGTTACTTGGCGCAAAACTAGTGACATTACGTATACATTTTTTTATTGGTTGATTAACTTAAATTATATATTATTTTCCAGATATGTACAATGCCCAAACATGCGATGCAGACTGTGGTTGGCACTAGAATATCTTACTTTTCAAAATATATTATAAGTATTTCGAAACCTCAAATATCGATTAAAAACCGCATTTATATCATAAATAAAGCAGTTATTATTACTTAAAATGCTGCGTTTGGAGTTAAAAAATATCAACACAGTGTACAGCTAAAGTAGGCGAAAGGTTATAGGTTGAGTAAAATATTGATGACGTCATAAATGCCTGAGTAACTCACATTGTTGGTAACTATGCTGTTGAAGTACAGTAATTACGCACTATCAATGGCGTACTGGTAATAAATTAATGGTTTCAACTTTATAGCTGCCTAATTTACTACTGATTATTGGAAATTAATCTAAACAAAGTACTTGAAGTCATCGACAAACAATACGTCACAGTTATGGGTTACAATGTAAAATACATTTACGGTTTTCTACATAAGTTGATAAATTAATTGAATGCATTTTTTGTATTGCAGTTTTAGACTTCATATGTTTTATATGTTTCCTCAACTCAACCAAAATGATCAATTTTTTACCGACCGAGTTGGGTTTGAATTAGCAATGGGTTGAAGCCAACGTGATGAAAATGATGTGGGTGACGGCTGCGTTGCCAAGATACCATACTGTAGTGTATAGTCTGCTTTTGAATATGTAGGATGCATAGTCTAGACAACATCAAAAGTTGTTTCATATAATAAGTTTAGTCAAACTGCAGGTTGTTGCATTTCTAAGTTATCATGCTGCATATTTATTTTTTAATAATGTATTTATATTAATACGCTTGAAGTCAAGCAACAATTAAACTCAAGAAAACTTTTTAATTAATTAAAAACTGTTTCTTGAATTTTAATAACAATCTCTTAGAAAACTGTTGTTTAAAGTGTATAATGCCGCATTGGTTTTGTTATTGGTGGTTACTCTTTATAGCAATAATAGTATAATCACTTGCTTTTAAGATTTTAATATTTTTAAGTTTATGGGTAATCATGATTTATATCACCCAGTTACAATACCCAAGACTATTATTTTACAAATTAACTATCTATATATTATCTACTGTGCTACACTAAAATGTGTATAAGTCAAAATAATCCAAACAAATTATAAACAGCTGAATACGTTTAAAAAATGTATTTGTCTTAAATATACTTTAATGTTATAATTTGTTCTTATAGCAAGTATGTAATTTAGGCTTTATATGATCAAACAAAATAATGATGTAGGCTATATACAGTACATGTAATTCTTGATTCAAAATGAAATTAATTTCAATTTAGGGTAAATACAAATTGCACATAACATTTTGACTTTCCATAAGGTACCTTTGAGGCCTTTGATGTTTTGGTGGAATAGTGTTGTTAATTAATTGTACAAAGCTAATAATGGTAATTCAATTCCCATTACCTGTGACGTCTAATTTGACGCATCGATTATGTAAACTTCACATAAAGGGTTATAATCCGTAGAGGAGTCGTCGTAATGAAATTAAAAGCAAACACTTCGTCTATAAAAAGAATCCCTACAGACACTGCCTCAATTTCGAATGATATTACCCCATGACATAAAATCTAAATAGAATCCCATAAACATACTCATAGAATAAATCGGTATAGGATAAAATAAAAATCAATGATATCCTGTTTATCGAAGTAATTTGAATTCGCACTCTCAGTACCTAGAAAATATGCATTTGTATTAAACAGTCATTATAAGTGTATGTCGACTGGGATTAATCTTTTCTAAAAAAAAAAAAAAAATGGAACGTGGTGAACTAATAATTTAACCAAAAATATTCTCTTGGTATTCTTGTGGAAGAATAAAAAGGTAATTTTATCCCTATTTCTTCAAAGTTACTGAACATAGAATATCATATTTACAGAGTTCTAAATTATACATGCTAATAACTTAATCCAACCTCTTTTCATCACAAAGTGTATTTTATTGTAATCACTCATGTTATCTTTTGGATAAAAAAAAATATTCTACATCGTAATTTTTTTTTTAAATTTTTACCCTAACACTTTAACCATATTTGTTGTAATTGATATAATGACACTCTAAAAAGATGATATACGAAGTTACATATGAAACCTGGTCGTAGAACCTTCCTTTTCCAGTTATAAAACAGTTGACTTTGGAATTTTTTTAAATTTATTTGGAATATGACGAAAAGGAAAGGACTGCTAATTTAAGCTCAACATTTACACGTAGTTAATTGTCATTCCAGGCTTATTTTCTTCCAGGGTGTTTTAAGCTCAACTATATAAGCCGAATAGTGTATTACTTAAATACATGTATAGTATTACTCAACGTATTTTATTAGTGGACTATATCTATTAGAAACGTAGAAATTAGATATGTATACATAAAATACAATGAAATGGGCTAAATTACAATATAAATATTTAATAATAAATTAATGTAATACAGTAAATTGTGTAGGTTCAACGTTCTCCCATTTACATAATTCAGTATAGAGTTTGCAAACATGATTATAATACTATTTATCCTTGTTCAAATAACTAAAACTGCAGTCCAGTTGACACCAACATTGTGTGTTACTATTAGGGATTATGTGGTTACTCTTCGTTATTATTTAAAATAAATTGTCATATTCATTTAACTTTAACGTTATCAGCATTAAATATGTGGTTCAAAATTTTTTATATTAATGAAACTTGAAGTAAAAAAAAAACTATGATTGATATGTTTGAAAATTGCGATATTTTTAGCTCTTGTAAGGTTTAAGGAAAATACCCTTAACAAAGTAAAATTATAAGCTAAATAAGATTCTTCACTTGTCGACTGAATCTTAAGGTAATACAGTTTATGATACAAGGGACTTTTCATTAATATTTATGGTTAATTTCGATCACTTCATTAAAAATTGAGTTTATTCTCTCACTAGGGAGAAGACTTTATTCTAACCGCAAAGAATTTATCTATTTATATCCGAAGAAAAAGAAAAACATTTCTTAAGACCTTACACCAAGACGTAGTTTTTTTTTTCGTTTTTAATACCTATAAATGTTTCTCAATGTATTATATAGTTTTTTAAACAACATGCATACAAATCCATCAGCATTTTCCAGCGATTCTTTTACGACACTCTGAGCACAGAAAGGATAGTGTTGCTTTATCATTTTAAAGCTCTCAAAAGCACCTTCTCACCTGCCTTTGAGCCAGTATCATTCACAACTGTAATTCTTTATCGTAAAACTATAAATATTTTTCCTTAAACTAAAAATACGGATAGCTATGCTTTGTCACATTATTTAAACAACACTGTTTAAATAATCGGATCAACAAGCATTTAAACAAAACTCCGTTCAATTGTCCAAGTTCTTGTGCCATACAAGGCAGCTGTAAATTCGAATTTAAAATTACACATTACATTTAGGGTCTTAACTGAATTTAAATCTCATTACACCTTTTACCTCCTGTTAATTTCTAAAATATTTCCTCTCAGTTTTTCATAAAAACATTTTTCAAGTATTAACGAGCATACGCATGCTTCGCGACGGGAGAAAACCTATAAGAATAATGCTGTTCTTTGGATCTGTTATATAAAATAGTGACACAAATATTATTCATTTTACAATAAAAAAAAATTTAAAAAGGGATACTTATTCAAAAGTGTAGATCTACTTACTTTCTAACTTTGGAAGCATGTAAGGCATAGTCCTTTGTATATTGCCTGTAGAGCAAAACCATTAGGAAGTTCGTTCATACAAATACTTTTCCTCAAATCTACACACTCTTTGCTTAATTTAAATGTGCCATATTCCTAAATTTTTAATTTTGTAAAAGGCCTTAAATAGGTAACACAAATTTGACTGTATCGATTTAACAATATAATCGATCAATTGTCAACAAGAACCATGAGCAATTATCATATCTTAAATAAAAAATTATCAATAATGTTCTACTGTATCAATAATTATATATTGTAAGCTGCAACGAACCTAAGAAACTGGTTATAGTAGTATATAAAGATGGATTTACCTTAAGGAATATAAACGTTAATGGCAAGATAATTCTTTTGGAAATGTATCCCACTGGGTAAGACTCAACTTGTAGGATATGACACACTGTCAGACGTAAGAGCAATATTTTCGAACTAAGCAACTGTTTTCACTGCAAGAAAAGAAAAAAAATCTTTGTCTACTTTTTGTAACACATATGTTATATATTTATTAGTATGAATACTAAAATATTAATAGTTAATAGTAAATATTTAATAAAACCAACTGTAGCAAATTTTCCAAATATTAAAGATGACAAATATATGTTTTTATAGTTACAGGTTATTCTGCTAGCACTTATGGTAGTAAACATAAGTTTGTATAACCTATATTAGATTAAAAAGTAGGTTAATAAGACTACAGTAACTACCGGTAACTGTGATACAGTGTTTTTGTTACTCACAACTGCAGACGAAAACCTTAAATTATCGGCAGTAGCATGTTGCTGAGCTAACACTAGTGTAACTGTACCTGCAATGGTGTAACACTATTTCCCTACTTAAAACTATAGACTTGAAATAAATACACGGAAAGGATAAATACTTGCAGTCAGCACTGTAAAATGGCGTAATTAACAAGTACATACAGATAAATTTAAATAAACTCTGAAAGGTTTAATCACAATTTTACTGTTTCACAGTTAAAAACGGAATTAACATAAATGCAAGAATCCAGGTTTAATAATTAGCGTGTAGACTATTTTTATAAGGGCTTCTTCGTTCAGACGTTTTTCGTAAATTTTGTTAATTGTAAATTTGGTTAACAAATCAACATTAAAACCTTGTTTTATAAACTATAAAGCGTGTATGTTTTTTTCTTAAGGAGTGTAAAATATTTCCTAAAGGAACAAGTTTAAAGTTAAAAGAGAGGAAGTTTTTAATGGTCACCGGCCAAAAGTCCAACAACGTTTACAGATCATGATTGCTTTCATTGAGATTTCTGTCGTTCTTTCAGACTGTCTAGCTTATCTTTTCAAAATATCAAATCTTTAAATCTGAGATTCTATTGATTAAATATTAAAATCTAATCACGATCGTTGGAAATATTTTTGATTGAAGTAATACATGTTTCGTAGTTCATAAATTTTTCTAGTTGTATTATCTACAAAATCTATGCAAAATATTATGTACAAAATTATTCTGTATTTTTAATACAAGACTTACTCGTTTACTGAAGGAGAATATAAAAAATTTAAAAAGAGAAAAGAACTGTTTTAAACAACTAAATACTTAATAACCTTTAAAATTTACTTGAGAAAGAGAGAAAATTCTTGTGTTAGTGTGATTATTAGAGTTTTGTATATTATCATAACCACATATTTATTATGTATGCGTCCTTTTAGGGGTTACATACTGCGAAACAGGTAATTTTGGAAACATTTTAATTTTTGATTTATGAAATGTTTTCGTGTGTTTTAACAAGTATTCAAAGAAAACTTGTTATTTTAATTTTGTATTTATTTGTTTAAGTGTAAAAATACGTAAGAGTTATAAATTATTGTTAAAGTATGTTAAAATAGTTTAAAAGAAAACTAACTCACAATTACAAAAAAATAACTCTCTATAAACTAGTAGAGGACTTTCCTGAATACAAGAAAGACGTGACTTTATAGTTTACCGCCTTTATATAAATCTGTCTCGTAAGATTTTTTACATTAACATGTTATTATATTTCTTTTTGAGTATTAATGGTATTTTCTTTAACACTAGTACATTGTATCCTTAGTTTACCATTCACACTATTGAAGCTGACTATGAAATTTGTACAAAACATTTTAACTTTTAGAACTTTTTAAAAAATGTTTTACAATTATTTCATTTCATTTCATTTCATAAAATGTGAAGTTATTTCAGATGTAGAGGCAAAACAAAATATAATAACGTAGTTTTTACAAGTATTTTTGAACTTTTTGGTTTCATCTCACAAAATTAGTCATGTTTCTAATTCCTCCAGATAAACCAGCCTACAACGAGATAGTCCAGGGTACGTGAAGGAGTTTCGTTAACAAGTTACCGTCATAAGGTTTTGCTCAGAATATTAATTACAACAATATTAGAAGATAAATCTGTTAACTTTCAAGGGATGAACATCACCAGCAATTAAAACATATGTTAATCTCTATTTTAGAGTTTAATTATTCAAGCAAACTAAATTACAATCGAACTATTAATGTGGCATTTTTAACAACAGTATAATGCCGTACTTTGTTAACACCAAAGTGAAGCACGTTAAAAATACTGCTAATCGCAAGATTAATCGGTATAAAATATTTACCAAGAGGGAGTAAGACGAGATGTTGGCGTGAATTGAATAAACATATTAAATTGTTCTTTCAACTTGATTGTTCGGGACTTAGTCAACCCCAGTACCCGGGTAAACGTAAAAACGTTATGCCTGCAAAAAACATCTTAATGAAGCTCAAAAAAAAAATACCTTTTACTTATAAGTCGTACATTGCAAAATTGCATAGTTTACCTATTTATGTTTTACTTCATCATCAACCAATTTTAAAATTTTCTAAGTATAATAATGTGTTGATTCATAATTTTAAAAAAGCATTTTTGTACTTAATACTTAGTGTAATGCCAAATACTAAAGAACATGAAGAGTACTCATAGGAAATAAAACTTCTCCCAGCGTTCCAGGATAGCGGAAATCCCTTTCATATTTATGATCGGCGATTTACATTTGGAATCTCCACTTCTTTTCGAGGTTCTGTTAATATGAGACTAAAACAACTTCATTCGACTTGATCATAACTTTAATCTTAATTAATTTAGAATAATAAATTATGTTTCATATCACACTTCAGTGGAGATACACTTAGCAATAGAGTAAATAATTTATTTGTTAACTATGGTATTAAATTAGTTATTTTCGGACTATAGAATTTTGGGATTTTATAATAATTCAAGTTTGTATGTTTTACTTTCAATATTTCTGGTGGTTATATTGATATATATTATTACTATCGTGGCATGTGCAAGTGTAATATTACAGTGATAAATAAGCTGAACTATTGAATGTTGGTCATGTATGTTTAAGATTTATGCCTCTATTCTCTCCAGGCGATTCGTGTGTTATGTTGTAACTCCCGAAGTAGCAAATATACAGACTAAGCGAACTTCCATTTCCCTGATTGGGTTTGTATTAAAATATTTCGTTAAACATTTAGAATTTATTCCCTATTTATAGTTAAATAGGGAATAAATCTAAAAGTTTTAAGAAATCACCTAATGTCACCTAATGTAACTAAATGTCAGTCTATTAGGTTTAATGAGTTAGGTTTAATAAGTCCCCTGCTACAGAGAAGTGTTTTTTTATATATATAAAGAGTGCTTTATTTAGTGAAATGATAATAATGTTAAGCATGAAGTAAATAAATTTTCCAAACGTGTAGAAATAAACTAAAAACTACAACCGTTTATACATCATGATAAAACTTGGTAAGCTATTTTTTACACAAATATGCTGACCTTTTGCTTTACATAAAACTAACAGTTAGTAATTTCATTATTTTATTCTTATCACTTTTACCTTTGAAAACACGATGTAGATAATTTTTAATAGTGAATTATTGAAGAATTTACTTCACAATTGAAGTTGTTCCCTCCGAAAACGAGCTCAGTTAAATAAACTGTCAGCTTGGTAGTGTTGGACGAGGTCATATATCCTACGTTAACATACTAGTCTAAAATAAATAGACATAATATAATACCCAAAGTATCTGGTTGCGAAATAATCCTTATCAATAAGTGTAAAACTTTGATAAATGTAGGTCTACAGTGAAATATTTTATACGATTTCAAAATGTCTTATATGTTGTTCTAAAAAGACGAGGGGGCTTTTGTATGATTTTCTGTTTATTTTGCATGAAAACGTATAAGGACATAAAATAACATAGTATCTAGTGGACAGTGATGCAACTATTTACTACATTGAAAGTTAAAATACCTAGAATAAAATCATGTCATGCCAATTTTTTTTTAGACTTTAAGTTCCCATGCTAAATACTAACCCTCTCTCCTCTACAATGGTAAATTAGGTAGTAAAGACTATTAAGCTCCCATTGAATGTATGTACAATACATTTTATATTCATTGTTTGACACATTTTTGTAATCATTATAGTTATAAAATATACATTTTGTTTTACTTAAAATAAAATACTCTGTTTTTATTGCTAAAAGCATCGATGAAGTTTACGAACCTTCGTGATAGAAACGACATGAACCTCTTAAACGTCTAGCATAGATAAGCTTCTATATATTTATCACATGGGCTCAAAGCTCTACCCACATAAACGTTCATCAGTAGGAAATAAAGAAAGTCGATAATTTATTGTTCAAACGTGATCCGTAGTAACCGTTAGTCGCCTAACAAATGTTCTCTGTGACGATATTTTATTATACTGACAGGGCTTATTCTAGAAGAGAAATAGAAGTTGTTATTGTAACCCAGATTATGATGACATATCTATTTTTTCTTTTTATTTGAAGTCCTTATTTTTTAAATATTTTAACAGGTACTAAATTACAACCATTGTTTTCAATTTAACACATTTAGCTAACACACTACATCATACAATAACAAAACTCATTAGGTTTTTTCGGTTTTTTACAGTTTAGCATCATAATATCAATACTATAGCCTATCATTAAAGCTATTTTAAAGTTATCAAAGGATTATAAAGAAACTCATACTAGCAACTCGTGTTATGTACTAAGACATATTGCTCAGGATCAAGTAACACGATGTCATGGCACGTTAAGCCAACCAATTTAGTTTCATTTCCCCTTTAATGCTGTAATTAGCAATAAAACATTCTTATCCGCATCCATCTAGCACGTACTTCCATAAACACGTTAATCTTTACAACCAGCAATCAGTTCAATTCAGCAATTATTACAAACAACAGTTTTGTATGCATATGAAGATTTACATTTTACCATATAGGTTTACCATATTGTAAACTGAATATGTGCCTAAGAGTTTATTGTAAAAACTGTGTGTTTAGTTTTACATCTTAAGTACCCTTGCTGGATCGCGCCCTGGAGTCTATGTGTTATTTTTTCTTATAGTAATGTACTTATAAGTTAAAATTATCATTAATGCAATCGGGAAAAGGATAAAGGTCTTGATGGGAATGTATTTTTATTCCCATCATAAATAAATAAGCTCGCGTCCCCTTAAAATAATAGGATTTTTCATAGCCAGAATACAGTCTTACACCAGAGAGTGTATGGCTTGACGTATTGAAAGTTGCTAAAAGGTTTCAATGTTTTGTATTTCACTATTGATTTTTCACCATTAAAGATTAACATTCAATTGAGATAATCAACATAATTCCTTGGTGGTGAATTCCAAATCAGTTTACTTGAAACCTAAAGAGGCTCAGCTGGATTGATTCGTTTTAGATTGGTTCTTATGACAAAGTTTTGAATGGGTTTAAATTTGGAGTGTCGTCAGAGCATTATTAGAATTCACTTATGACTTTCATAGGAAGTTTCAATAGTTAGGTGAATGACTAAACACTACTAATAGACAATTTTGAACGGACAAATATTTTGATTCAAATACTACAACTCAATAGAACAAATATATGTATATATGCAGAAGGGTCTTCGTTTACAAAGCTAAATCCGAGCAGGTAAGCCTTTGAAATCCTGGTTCCCTGGTGTTATGCAAACCAGCAAATCTTTCAAGAAAATAATCAATGTTTGGTATCTACGTCTTAAGAGTGATCTTATTAATTTGCATATATGAAATATTTGATATTGATAATTTACCTTATTCAACCATGTATAATAAACATTCAGCGGGAGTTCTCATCCTGAGGTGGTACAACATACTTTACGCTGTCCATCCAGCTTTAAGTGTAACGGTTTATCCAGTATTATATTTTACTTCTAAGATTTACAAGGAATAATAGATCGATATGTTAAGTAACTATACTGCAGTAAAAACATATCTGAATAAGTGTTTCAAGGATAAATGTAAATAGATTGTACAGCATCATTCAGAACCAACGTTTCTTTATCACAATGTAAAAGATTTATTTGTGATATTGAATATTTTAATTTTGATGTTGAAATCTAACGGTTTGTTTAAAATCAGGCTATCTATAAATAACTTGTGTCACATACACCGACAATCTCTCTTGAAACTCCGTGGGCATGTTCCAACAACAAGCAAAACATATTATATATTTATATGCCTAATTTCGCTTCGTTTTTCGTCTAACAGTGTTCATGTATTTTTTACATAAATTCCCATAACTTTGGAACCAATTGAAGTGGTGTCAACTTCAAACTTAGTACGCGTATGATGACTAATAAAAACTATTTTTTTTGCAAAGCGTCAAGTTTCTACTTCGTGTAATTTCAAAAAGGTGACTGTTTGAATTTTAACACAAATAACAGAGGAAATTTAATTTTTATAAAGGTAATACCTGCTTGTTTATTGAATTAGACCGAGTTTTTAGTTTTAACTTCAGAAAATTTTATTTTTCTCCGTTATTTGCTCTTTGACCCTATCAAGATTTAAAATTTCTGTAAAGTAAATTAGATTTCCATCTGTTCAATTTGTTCAATTTCTTAATTACGCCTCGTAGATTACATTTCCATTCTTCAAATATGTTCAGGATTAATTCTTTATTCGTACCTTTAAATATAAATGTTACAAAAGGTCAGCTAGTTTTAAAAGAATGTATTGTCATTGCATCCCTGAATCCGGTAGGATCCTTAAATTAGGTAATTAATGTTTATAATGCAACATTAAAACAACTCATTAATAACTGAAAACGCATCTAAAGGACGAATCGTTTTATTTTTTATACATCAACGTTACAGGGATAAGGTAAGGAGCAAACATGTAAGGCCAATTTCAAATGTCACTCACATATTTCCAGTTACATATAAATGCACTGCTCGACCCTTGACATTATATTCTTTACCATACTATGTTTACACACGCAAATATGAGATTTGCATTATTATAAACAGGTATTTTAGATGTATAAATATATTTTTATCAGCTATAATGTGTGTTAAATATAGTAATAACAAATCTAAAAATGTAATAACTGTTTACTGAATAATTTAAAAAACCTAATTATGCACTTACTATAATACTAAGCATATTGACATTACATATTCTATAGTCTGTGATATTGACCAAAATGTACAGGGCAAAAAAATGTTATTTGAAATCTATACTTCAAAAATAGAAGACTCTACGTAGCAGTCATTGTGAGAACAATATGTGTAACTCATCTGTCATTTTTTCGTTAACATATTCCCATTCTACATAAATTTAAAATTTAAAGAAATAAATTCAAAAATTACTAAGCGGGACATAACTAATATTTAATTTCAAAACGTAACCGTCAAATTTAACAAGGTTGATAACAAAGTAATTAAATTCGAACTGTGTTATAAATTTCATACTTTAAACTGTGGACGAACACTCTCAATCATAAGCAGTAGCATGTTTCTTTACATCTAACACTAGTTAAACTGTACCTGCAATGCCGTAGCGCTATTTCTTTACTTAGAACCACAGACTTACATTACAAGGAAAGTATCAAGAAATGCAATCAGCACTGCAGAGTGCGGAAAGGTGTAATTATCAAGTGCATACAGTTAAAATGCAAATGCACCTTTAAAAGTTTAATTATCTTCATTGCAGTTTCATAGTTGAACTATTTTCGTTAAAATTTATCTTTTTGTTTAAGAAGTGAACATTGTGCTCAGAAATGGTACACAAGTACTTGTTTAGTTGAAAAGGCTTTTTTTTATAACGCATTAGAGTTAAATAAATAATGATTATTACCCAAATCAATTTTGAGGTAAAGAATTCCGCCAAACCTAAAAAAACAAAACCAATATTTAGGAGTACCATGTTTACCATAATAACATTATATTAAATTTATTTAAAGATCTTTTTGTTTGTTTGTAATTTATAGTGCAGTATTGTTGGAACTCAAGGTTTTTTTAGATTTTGTATAGCTCTCTTAACATTATACAATACTTGTTTTTATGCAACGATATGTTAAATATTAACTTTTCATGGTTATTCTTTTTAAGTTCTAGTCAAGACAACTTTATCAACTTTAGTCTGGTAATGTTACAATCTATGAAGAAACGTATTAATCATCTCAATCATAAGACCTTCATTATATTTCTTACTCTTAACTCCTGAGTATGTTCAGAAGAGTACATTTATATTAAAATTTTCTGGAAAATCCTTAAATAAACACATCTTTAGGTGTGAATATCCCTATCTGAAATAGCCCTATCTTTAGGCACCTACTTCCTTTGTAGGTTTGACATATCGTTAGTAGGGGTTTATTATCTGTGTTTTAACTCATTAGTTACTATTAGCTATAAGTAAATTGAATTTCCAGCGAAAAATGTTTTAACAACAATGTAAATGTAAATGTAAATGCAATAAATGTGCAATGTAAATGTTGTTTGCAATGTTTTAATAATTTCATAGTAATATGTCAGTATTAAAAATCTTGTTACATGGGTATCCTTTTTATGTCTAAGAGGTTTTTTATTATTTTCTTTCCTATTAAGAAAGAATATTACTTTAATAGATTCAGCCTTGCTTACATCATCAGGATGCATTTTTACACTATGACCTGCTTTAAAAGCGTAAATACATAATTTATATACCTCGCATGTATGGTTCTAATCAACCTCGTTACAAATGCTCACAGGGTCCGACTCTACTTGACTAATGAGCAAACAGGTGTACAAAATGTTCTTTTAATTGTTTGTAGTGACATGTTACAGTCATTAACAGTTTAATTAAAAATAATAATGGGTAAATACAGCATTTTTTTATGTAAATGTGTATATCCAAGTAGTTAATGGTTTGTTTAAAAAGTTTTCATTTAATTATGTTATCTGTTAACAGTAATTTAATCTGAATTTTACTACAGTTCAGACTGAAGAGAATATTTTTGTGGCTTTTATAGTATACTTTACAATCTTCAGAAACCTGTAGGCCTATTTGCATTAAATATTGGGAACGTATTATATGCACATTTTACTGTAGCTTAAAGCAAATAAAATCACCAAGTAACTTTAAAATCACTATTCGCAACATGCCAAGACGTAAAACTCAAGGACACTAAAATTATGAATTTTTTTATATTCACTTGAACACTAAGACAGCTACAGAGTCGAAAATTTAACTAAGTTTAAAATTTCGTTTAAGTATAAATTGTCCTGTAAAACACTTTTGTAGGTTGTAGCCAATTGAAATATAATTTCGTTGTTTTATGACACACAAAGAGATTTTAAACATTGTATCCCTGGCTGTACTGTAACTTGTAGATTAATGCATAACTAAACGGTGCATTAGTATTCCTTTTAAACATAAGTTAGATGTAAAATATGCTATTCACATATTTAGTAGGTTTATTTTGCATTGTATTCACTACATTTTAGTGATACTTTTATTTAGTTACACATACAAAAAATAATTAACTATCGAAACCACCAGAACCTTTATTGGATATTGGAATTCGTAGTGTGCTACTTCACACTATTTGATATGCTTATCACTAAATGTTTACAAATATACAAAGTTATATAAAAGTACAATATGACATCATTATATAAACATTACGTTTGAAAAGATAATTTAATAGTAGATTTTATAAAAAGGTCGTTTTTTCCTATAAAATGGATAGGTGTTCCTACGAAGATTATATAGAACAGCAAAGGTTGTTGAGTTGGAAAATTGAATGTGCAGAACTGGTAACTACGATAAAACCTTAAAGCTCGTCTCTTTATCACTGTACAATTTGTTACTCTTGAACCTCTATAAATAAAGAAAAACTAGTACAAATAACATGGTTTCTTACATTCTTACAAAATAGTTATAACTACGTTTGAGAGGAAACATCAAGTACCAGCTTAAATACCAGAAACGGTAAATCTTACTGATTTGTTCACCTAAAAGTGATTATTTATACACCAATTTATAATTATATGCATCAATATATCCACGATATGTTGTCAAACTATGAGAAATATGTTTGGTTTTATTTTATTAGAAGAATGTATGTAAGTCACGATGTTATAATTTTATCCAACAAGCTTATTTTAAATTTTTGGCCGTTGTGTAATCTTTTCATAATCAGCTATGTTTGATTGGAAATCATATTATTTATGCGTGATTTGATAAACATTTACGTTTATGGAATGAAGTGCATTTAATATTCATGGTGAATTATTTAATATAATAGGTCCCATTTTTGCTAACTAATGTCGTATAATGTAATTTCACTGTAATTTCCAAAACTGTGAGACAATAGAATAAAATTAAAATGTTGACTTTTTAAGATAGAAAACATTGAATAATTAATAAAAATAGGCAGCATATGTTCAGAGTTAAAAGTTAAGATTAAACTAAGACCAGCAGCGCACCATAACAAAGGCGAGTAGTAGCAGACAATATGTTTGAATAACAAATAGACCACCAGTTTGTCTGGACAAAGGTGAGTAGTAGCTGGCAATATGTTTGCATTACACTTTGACCACACTTTTGTCTGGACAAAGGTGAGCAGTAACTGGCGATATGTTTGCATTACACTTAGACCACATGATTGTCTGGACAAAGGTGAGCAGTAGCTGGCAATATGTTTGCATTACACTTAGACCACACGTTTGTCTGGACAAGGGTGAGCAGTAGCTGGCAATATGTTTGCATTACACTTAGACCACATGATTGTCTGGACAAAGGTGAGCAGTAGCTGGCAATATGTTTGCATTACACTTAGACCACACGTTTGTCCGGACAAAGGTGAGCAGTAGCTGGCAATATGTTTGCATTACACTTAGACCACACGTTTGTCCGGACAAAGGTGAGCAGTAGCTGGCAATATGTTTGCATTACACTTAGACCACACGTTTGTCCGGACAAAGGTGAGCAGTAGCTGGCAATATGTTTACATTACACTTAGACCACACGTTTGTCCGGACAAAGGCGAGCAGTAGCTGGCGATATGTTTGCATTACACTTAGACCACACGTTTGTCCGGACAAAGGTGAGCAGTAGCTGGCGATATGTTTGCATTACACTTAGACCACACGTTTGTCTGGACAAAGGCGAGCAGTAGCTGGCAATATGTTTGCATTACACTTAGACCACACGATTGTCTGGACAAGGGTGAGCAGTAGCTGGCAATATGTTTACATTACACTTAGACCACACGTTTGTCTGGACAAGGGTGAGCAGTAGCTGGCAATATGTTTACATTACACTTAGACCACAAGTTTTTCCGGAGAAAGGTGAGCAGTAGCTGGCGATATGTTTGCATTACACTTAGACCACACGTTTGTCTGGTCAAGGGTGAGCAGTAGCTGGCGATATGTTTGCATTACACTTAGACCACACGTTTGTCTGGACAAGGGCGAGCAGTAGCTGGCAATATGTTTGCATTACAATTAGACCACACGTTTGTCTGGACAAAGGTGAGTAGTAGCTGGCGATATGTTTGCGTTAAACTTAGACCACACGTTTGTCTGGACAAAGGCGAGCAGTAGCTGGCAATATGTTTGCATTACACTTAGACCACACGTTTGTCTGGACAAAGGCGAGCAGTAGCTGACGATATGTTTACATTACACTTAGACCACAAGTTTTTCCGGAGAAAGGCGGGCAGTAGCTGGCAATATGTTTGCATTATACTCAGGCCACAAGTTTATCTGTACAAAGACGAGTTGTAGCTGGCGTTATGTTTGCATTACACTTAGGCCACAAGTTTGTCTGTACAAAGGCGAAAAGTAGCTGGCAATATGTTTGCATTACACTTAGACCACATGATTGTCTGGACAAAAGTGAGCAGTAGCTCGCAATAAGTTTGCATTACACTTAGACCACAAGTTTATCCGTACAAAGGCGAGTTGTAACTGGCAATATGTTTGCATTATACTTAGGCCACAAGTTTGTCTGTACAAAGGCGAAAAGTAGCTGGCAATATGTTTGCATTACACTTAGACCACATGATTGTCTGGACAAAAGTGAGCAGTAGCTCGCAATAAGTTTGCATTACACTTAGACCACAAGTTTATCCGTACAAAGGCGAGTTGTAACTGGCAATATGTTTGCATTATACTTAGGCCACAAGTTTGTCTGTACAAAGGCGAAAAGTAGCTGGCAATATGTTTGCATTACACTTAGACCACATGATTGTCTGGACAAAGGTGAGCAGTAGCTGGCAATATGTTTGCATTACACAGTTACGGAATATGTCTATTTAGTGTGTGTATAAATAGAAAGATAATCGGCCAGATGAATGTAAAAGGTTTGGTCAATAGTTTATTCCATTCAAATAAATGCAAAGGCGTGATTGAAAATATAAGATTACAAATGCTGGTAACAAATATGAAGCTAATACATCAAAGAATGATTCGATGGGAAAACATACAAATATATGCAGCATGTTCTTACTTCACATTACCTAACTACAAACAGTCTGGTATATTTTATTCCGAGTTCTTGAAAACCCATTGAAAGACTCTTCAGTAAAAGCTCGAGCTTTTCATCTCTGAAGTAAGCATGCATAATCGCAAACCCACCGATTCTATGAATAGATAATGTTAGTGAAACTCAGGATTTTACTTTTAGCACTTATCGTTCAGTTATATCGAGATTTTAGAATATGAATACACATTCAGTTATCTTTCATATTTTACGATTCACTAAGTAAACTTCAATCAGTAAGTGCATCAACACATCTTAACTAATATTAAATACCCCCGCCGCAGCAAACCTGCCGACTAAGCGAATTCCCATTTGTCTGAATTGATTTTCAGTTAAATATATTTTAATAACATTAGGTTTAACGAGTACCTAGGTTTGCTGCTACAAGGAAACTAATAAAGTGTGTTTTGGAGTAAAATATTGATAGCTTAGTACAAAATAAATAAATTTGCCAAGTTTGATCAAAATATATCCATAAACAAGCAAACTACAACATTTGACAATATTCTCCATAAGAATAACATGGGAATTTTAAATAATTTTAAAAAGCCTCTTTTACTGATCTCAAATTGTCTCACAAAATTCAAATAAATTCTTATGGGTGCCAGTCGATCAAGAGGGATTGACACCTTGTGATTTCTCAGAAAATTTACAAGTCAACATTTACCTTTAACAGAACTTAGGCCTAGAGATAAAAACACATGAAATAGACAAAGTGACAGAAAGAACAACAATTTATTTAAAATGAAATCAAATTACCCTTTATCAAACAAAATATTACCTACTGATCCCTTTGGATAAATAAAACAATCCTTTAGGCCTATGAACTAAGGATAAATCTCAAAATGAAATAGGGAGAACAATTAACAATGTTACATGATTTTTTAAGTTAAATTCAAATTCTAAGTTAAAATAAATCAGCACAAGTTTATTGATATTTGACTGAATTCAAATCAAATAAATCAACAACAATTAATAAAAGCAAGTATTCAAATGGGGGTAGCGGATTTCTACCCCCGGATATTTACCCCCATGAAAAAACGCCTACGTCATTTTGACGTCACGAGGGGCGGGGCCTATACACGGTCGAGAAACTGCCCGCGACTGGAAATTTACCCCCAATATAATATTAAATAATCAACATGTAATTGTTTGATTATAAAGTGATTTGCCATAGCACGGAAATCTACCCCCGGACATCTACCCCCGGACATTTACTCCCGGATATCTACCCCCAGACATTTACCCCCGGATATCTACCCCCGGACATCTACCCCCGGATATTTACCCCCGGAAATCTACCCCCGGACATCCACCCCCAGACATCTACCCCCGGACATCCACCCCCAGTGGTTAAATCATAAATATCTGACCCCGGAATTCTATCCTCGGAAATCAACGGCTCTTCGGTTGATCATTGTCTTATAATATCCAGTATAAAGCATGCGATATGTCATTGTCTTGTTTAACATTATCTATCTTCCTAATTTAATAAGCTGTAACAGTCCTTTTTCACCCGACCTACTTTGCCAATTGTTACGATTGAGGTGTCATTTTAAAGCTTAAGATCTTGCGCAGAGCAAAATGGTAATTAAAAAGGATATTTTGATTAGGGCTTCAAAAGGTTGACCCCTAAGCCTTTCATGTTAATTTTCTATTAGAAAGACTTTAAAAAAGCGTTAAAAACTATCTTTTTGATTGAATATCCACAATTTTTAATTTTTCAACTTTTCATCTTTCACAGCTGTTCATTATTTCATAGATGTCGTATTCTACAAACAAATTATTAGTATTTCATAAATTACTGGTAAACATTAGGAGTAAACTAGACAAAAATGCAAAAAATTGGGGGGTTGAACAAAATTTATTTTAATTCAAAAGTAGTGAGGCCATATTTTAATGGCTTAAGAGACTCGTGTCAATCCACCGAATCCAAAAAGACTATTTAAATCGAATCACGATCGATGCTCTGGTTTTTGAGGAGAAGGCCACGTAAAATGCCTTCTGGGCCTTGACAGACAAAGCAGAAATTGAGATAAAGACTTGTTTTGGCTTCTTTAATGTGTGAAATGTAAAAATGACCAAAAAGTATATAATTTTGAGCAATGTTTGTACTAAACTCTAATTTCATTTACATAAATTCGTAAACCCAAAAGAACCATGAGGTAAAAATACCTTCCCTATCCCGAAATATCCAATTTTATTCTTTTTATTTCTTTTAATTTTATTTTATTCTTATATTATTCTCCGTTATTTTACAACCAGCATTGACAACCAAAACTAATCATAGAATATGTTTATGTTTTATTTTTTACGATTAATTATTTGTGTAAGTAACTAGACTTTTTGGTCAATGTAAAACCCCGGATAGTGTCTACGACATAGGGATTATGCTATTGCGTATTACTAGAAGGTAATTGATAGTGAAAAATTACTAATTCATTAATCAACCTGTGGCAGGCTTTTTATCAACAATTAATTGCATTTTTACCACTAGTAATCAGGAAATAACCTCCTTCAGTGTTATGTTTAAAATTTCACGATCTGCGCTCGTTCATGTGCTGTTAGCTATTAGTGTATGTGAAAATTGGTCAACCATTTAAATCACTGTCTGAAAATAAATCAAATGCTTATGGGTTCAACTTTTGAAGCCCTTTATCAAAATATCCTTTTAATTACCATTTGCGTTGCATTGAATCTTAAGCTTAAAAATTACACCTAAATCAGTAACAGCTTAATGAATTGGGAAGATAGATTACATTAAACAAGACAACGACATATCACATGCTTAATACTAGATATTAGAGGGTAATTATTAAACGAAGAGCCATTGATTATTTTTATAAACCAATTACTAAAATCAACTACAACAATGAATATTGTCCGATACGTAGTGTAGCACGGGGGGTTGATTTCCGGGGGTAGAATTCCGGGGGTAGAATTCCGGGGTCGGACATTTATGATTTGACCACTGGGGGTAGATATCCGGGGGTAGATGTCCGGGGGTACATGTCTGGGGGTAGATGTCCGGGGGTAGATGTCCGGGGGTAGATGTCTGGAGGTAGATTTCCGGGGGTAAAGTTCCGGTGTCAGGTTTATTATCATTTTGAATAATTACAACTGTTAAGTAAACCGTGAAATGCGAGTTGATTGAATAAATAATAATTTATCCATCCTAAAAGTTCGCGGCCGGAAATTTACCCCCATTCATGTGACGTCAAAGTGACGTAGGCGTTTTTTCATGGGGGTAAATATCCGGGGGTAGAAATCCGGCGACCCACTATAGCTACACAATTTGCAAATTATCAGTTGATCAACAAGGTTTCAAATATGAATTCAGACAATACTTAAAATCTAACAACTTAGATAATGATTTATACACAATATTCAAAATCAGACTTCAAACGCAGTCTTAAACGGATTTTCAAGTTCTAAAATCAATAGGCTAAGTCTAAATATCAACAAGTTCTAAAATTAATAATAGGCACTGATTCAATTATTTAAGGCACAAATCAAAATGGATTACTTTACTTTATTTGAGTTATTTCTCAAAACAGATCTAATTTCAGGTTAGGCTAGCTAGGCCTACCGATTTTCATAAGATCAAAAATAGTTTCAGATTTGGTTGGCCAAAATGGCACAGACAATCAAAAGAATTAAAATGAAATAAAATACACTACTTAAGCTCAAAACAATGGCCTATTACTATAAAAGAAATAAAAAGAAATAAAAAGAAGTTCCAAAGAAATAAAAAGATTTCCACTGCAGGTGGGTAGTGTCCGAAGGCACTTTGTAGTCCTTCCGGGGTTCACACAACGTCGGTCGACGGTTTTACGAAAATATCAAAATGTTCATCGATTTAATTTGTCATGACTTTGGGATTAAGAGCTCTCTTTTAAGTTAAATTTTCTGTAACTTAAATTTCTTCACTAGGCCTAGACTAAATAAGTTATCAAAGAGGAATCAGAAATTTGGAGAGAAGGTAAGTTAAGTAGGTCATTTCCCTTTTAGTAAACGAAGCGAAGAACGAAGGCGTCATGTCTTCGAAGCTGAGCACCAATATAAGATGTCGTTATCGGGGCCCCAAGGAACATTGGCGCAGCAACGAAACAAGGTGGGAGTAGACAGCACCATCAACAGATCAGCGTACATCGGGTGGAAAAACCCTTTAAACAATTCAATTTGTTTGTAGCTACTAACTAACAAAATTTTTACTAACCTAACCTAACCAAAGTGAATTTTGATTCAGTTGAAATAAATGTCCATTAAAACAGACATAAAATATCATTTACACAAATTTCTGACCATTTTGATTAATTATTTTTGCACAATATGATATAAGTTGATTTCACAAAATTAATTGATACGGTGAGCGGAATTGTTTGAAATAACATGTTAACAAAATACATTTTAAACTTGAAATTCTTTGAACAATAAATGTATACAAAATCTGGCAAATATTTACATAAAAATGAAATGTTTCAAAATAGGACTAAAGGAATTAATCGAATTATTATACCTTACACTTAACTTAGCTGATTGAAGACATGTGATAGGCCCTAGCCCAATTTATTCTATCAAATAAAGATACATTTTTTAATATTTTTATTGCCTGAATGGGGCTGGTATCACTTTTGTGTGTCAAAGAGAGTTTAATTCTTACGTTAAATTTAGGTGTTGGTCCAAAATAGACCTTAAAAAACCAAACTGAAATAGTTTGTCACAAAAAATTGACAGGCTTAGGCAGAACAAAATTAGACTATGCACGTTTTCAGGTGATAGGTTTAAATTGGTAAATCTTGTTATTTGAATATCCAACTGCATCTCAGAAGTCGTGTAAATACTTTCTTCAATACGGTAGCTGTTAACAAATATAATTCACACTAAATCTTGAATAAAACTTGCATTTTATATACTTTGGTCTGATACGCTGACTCAAGCCTAGTCTGAAGCAAAGTTGTGAAGTTGACTATTTCCATAGATTTCTTGTAAGCCTGATATTAAATTCTTGTAAAAACCATTGAAGGATGACTTCTAGTTTATCCTGAGAGAAAATATTTAGTCCTATAGTGTGCTATAGGATCTAAGTAATGTGTAATAATAAACTTACCACAATTAGTGGGTCAGATAGTTTATTCATTTTAATGTTATGTCGACATGTTCGGAAAGAAGGCTTCTCGGGAGCTTGCCGAGATGAAGCGTTGATCAGGTTAGCCAACGTAATAGAAACAAATAACTGAACTTTTGTTCTGATGCATGTATGAAAGTGTCAGCCTACTCTCTGACCTCTAAACGTTACAAATTAATAATTTATAAACGTATAAATAAGATTTATACTATTTGGTTTTATTAGTTTTAAAACATTTTAAGTACATAGAAAGTTACACTGAGAAGGCAAATTAAAAACAAACATGCGTTGTTGCATAAACGATTTGTAATATACAATAATGTACAATAAACTAAATTAAGGTATGAACACCAAACCCTAGCCTACAGCTCTCCTGTTGTCTCGAAATATAAGAAAAAAAAAGTTAAATATCGAACCAAAGGATATGTATGTAACATCAACATCTTTACTTATGAAACTTGTTATGTATCTTGATGGTTGTAAAAAACTGATGAGTTAATTTGATGAAATAGTTCTATCATATCTATAAACACTGTTTTAATTTATTGCTTTATTAAAAACGATGAAACGTGACCGCTCCACTCAATTGGCTTTCACTGCTACGAAAGCAATCCTAGTAATAATTGGTATTGTAAATCGTGATATCTGAGTTTTATATGGTAAGCTGGTTCGAGGAAAACAACACGACTACACCATTACATCCAATCAGTATTTCGAGGAATATTTTAATTGTCTATTTATACAGGTGACTCTTAATTAAAAAGTATGCGAAGTTAAAAAATAATATAGTAGGTAGTAAAGGGTAAAAAACGACGGTAATAATGATGAGGGAAGCAGATGACGAATAAATATTTTCTTGGAATTCCCGGGAATGTACATGTGCCTCTGCACTATAACCAACACTATATCTAAAGTACGGATAGGTTCCAATTATGGGATTCTAGGAATATACGAGGAAAGTTTAATGAGGTTTTTGTTTATTGTGCAAGTCATGTAGCTAAGAAGAAATATCTATAAAAATTAAATATTCTCTATGGAAAATATATGAGTTTTATTATTGCCATAAAACGGTTATAGACTTCTGGTAATTATATTTCTACTAGATTATTTTAAAATAGTATACTGTATATCAGAACCAACGGATCAAGTCATGTGTAAGATACAGGTGAGGGTTTACGGAAGTAGGACTGTTATTAGAGTTTATCTGACATCGTATACATGCTCAAATAAGATAAATCTTTTTTGTAATGTTCTAAATTCTTTCACAGAAACATGGTATTATTTTTTTATTAATTTTCCTCAAGTCCAAACAAAATCAGGGTTTTCGTTATGCCAAAAGTGATTTCCATGGAATAATAGATATTATTTTGGCGATTACAAAAGCTAAAAAATATCGATTTATTTCTTTTAAAATGGGATATGTTTTTACCCTCTTTGAAAGATAAACGGCAATCGCCCCAATACTGAGTATTCTCTAGAGGGATGGCGAATAAGAGATTAGTTTCATGTCCCTGTTGTGTAGGGAATCCTACTGGGAGTATATATGATTAACCTCTGCAGCTACAAAGATTAATACAGTGTTACCACGCTGAGTTGAGATTATTATAGAGTAACAATAAAAGTTTTCGTTAAGTAAATAGGAAAAAAGTTTCGTATTGTAGGAACTAGTACCACAATTTACAAAATTACAGAATATGTTGGAAACTAATGGAAAACAACTTATATGTCATATCCATACACACACGTACGTCATATCCATTAAGTAAATTAAAATGAATGTGTACCGACGTAATCAGAAAATGAGTGCTTTTACTAATCAAGCCACTTTTGAGCTGATGTTTTCAAACTGTATGAAGTCCTAATGAGCATGTTCCCTTGCATTACCGTCGATGTGTAAATTTGTAACACTTCTTCATATGCAGTGATTTCAAACGCTGACATTTTTAATTAGTAAAATTTCATGTTTAACGTTTCTATTCAGATTATCGGATTACCCTGAATCTGTTTATACAGGGTGAATTTTAAATGAGTTCCCCCCCTACTTTTTTCTACATTTCTTAAGATATCATCTCCGGACCACGTCAGATCAATGTTTAGTAGTAAGTACTTCATTTTGACTGGGTATACATTTTTGGCCGCCATCTTGGATCTGCCATATTGGATACAAAGTTTTTTTTTTCAAATGTAAAGGTAGGGTTGTGACCCATTATTTCAAATTAGAATTTTACGCTGATTACAATGCCGCAATTAGTTTTTAAAAATCTTGATTCGTTCTAAAGTTATGAGGACTTTTTATAGCTTTATTTTTAGCGCATTTTAACATTGTGCATTTACAAACTAAGACCATAATCTCAAAATAGTGCTAGATAACGATAAGTATACACCACCATTCATTGTCGACATATTTTCACTTGGTTATGACGGATGTAGTTTTTTCAGCCGCCATCTTGGAGCCGCCATTTTGAAATGTGATCAATTAATTTAAATATGAAGGTGGTGTTGTGACCCATCATTTTGAGTTACTTTTTTATGCTAAACTCAATGCCGCAATCCGTTTTTCATTTGCATCTTTGGATTTTGAAATATTGAAATTTTAAATAAGAGTATTTTAATATTTCATCAAGAAAGCTTGATAGCCAAAAACGGATTGCAGCATTGAGTCCAGTATAAAAAAGTAGTTCAAAATGATGGGTCACAACACCACCTTCATATTTAAATTAATTGATCACATTTCAAAATGGCGGCTCCAAGATGGCGGCTGAAAAAACTACATCCGTCATAACCAAGTGAAAATATGTCGACAATGAATGGTGGTGTATACTTATCTTTATCTAGCACGATTTTGAGATTATGGTCTTAGTTTGTTAATATTCAAAGTTAAAATGGGCTAAAAATTAAGTGATAAAAAGTCCTCATAACTTTAGAACGAATCAAGATTTTTAAAAACTAATTGCGGCATTGTAATCAGCGTAAAATTCTAGTTTGAAATAATGGGTCACAACCCTACCTTTACATTTGAAAAAAAACTTTGTATCCAATATGGCGGATCCAAGATGGCGGCCAAAAATGTATACCTAGTCAAAATGAAGTACTTACTACTCAACAATGATCTGACGCTGTCCGGAGATGATATCTTAAGAAATGTAGAAAAAAGTAGGGGAGGAACTCATTTAAAATTCACCCTGTATATATTTTGGGCTAAAAAACTACTAACCACAAACTCCTAGTTGTTTCTGTTAAGTAATGCTAGAGAACGAATACAAAAATGTAGAGATTTAAAAAGCTATATCTGAACAATTTACCAATTGATTAAGTAGTAGTCATATTATTACGGAAAAGTAGAAATTAATATTAATAATAGGTCGATAATTATAACCGATTAAAGGCATTAAAAATTGAACTGGGTTATGTATTGAGTGTTCACCAATTTTTTTATGGAGGCATGTCACCTTTAGGGGTGTATGCATGATCCCCATGATCGAGAATTATTATAACCACCAAAACTTTACTGTAATGTTTTTATACATATTCCTATGAACATCACATTACTGTAAATGTACCCTAGTGTGCATTTGAAACACCAAGCATATTGTTTATGTATTCAGATGTCTCTGTGTAGCTCAAGCCCATCATGCACAAAGCCGTACTCAGGCTAACATAGGAAAGGTAAAGCCGTCTGTGTCTTCCCTAGATATGGTGAAGACACATGGATAGTATTGATATAAGACTGATATTAATAATTACAAAACTCTAGAAAATTTGTATTTTTTAGTCTTAGGCCTATATTTCAGGGGTTTACTTATATTATTAAAATTAAAAACTTTATTTGTTAGCCGATCTCATTTTAGTTAGTCCGAGGCCTAAACAAAACTAAGAATAAATAGCTATAAAACGTCATGTATAATAATATCCCTACTGGAAAATAATAATGTTGTTACTTGCGTTAAATAGGTAAAATATCAAATAGTGTTTCTTATAGTTGGATTTGTATTTACGATTGATGTAGGGA
Source organism: Macrosteles quadrilineatus (assembly GCF_028750875.1). Classification (NCBI taxonomy): domain Eukaryota; kingdom Metazoa; phylum Arthropoda; class Insecta; order Hemiptera; family Cicadellidae; genus Macrosteles; species Macrosteles quadrilineatus. Next base: position 101,755,481 of record NW_026542602.1, on the reverse strand, counting down.
ATGAATTCCAACACAATATTACTACAATATCTTAGTGAATGAGATACACTATCTGCGATCACGTCCAAAGGACATTCATATTGAACAATGCTGCAAGATAGTTCTTGTCTGTGACATTCTTGTAGTTGAAACATTACTTTTCGTACTATCAAGGGTTAAAATGGATGTATTTTAAGTTAAGTGTGTGTTCATTTAAATTAATAGTTGTGTATAGTTAAAGTTGTTTATGCTAACTATTCTACTACTTCTAACACTAATTCCAATAAATCTTTGGCCAGTCCTAGTTCAATATTCCCTTTCAAAAGTGTATCACGTCATTAGATTTTGGAAAGTATATAAGATTGTTCAATCATACGAGATAATAGTTAATTATTAATTATACCGTTCATACAGTATGAATAGTATGAAAACCACCTTTGAATAAAATGTCTAGTTATTATATTACAAAATTAAACTATAACAATTTTATTTTTTTATTATCATCATAGTAGGATTTGAAATGGGGATACAAAGCTACATTGTAACTCAAATATATAATATAGTATTTACACACATTTGTTTTTAAGTAAAAAGTATAATCCCGAATGTTAATAAATGATTGCTCACAACTAATTGAAGTTTTGCATTACCATCTGTGTTAAAATTTATTTCGCTTCGTTGTGAAATACATCTCTGTATTATTTTTTGATGTCAACACCAGTGGCATTTTTAAGGGTGAGGAAAAAATGATGAAAAAAATAATATTGTACTCGAATAACACTTTTAGGGAAAGTGGTCAAAATAATAAAATCTTTTGTTAAACAAGGCAAAACTAAATCAAGTCTCTGGAGTTTTCATCGTAACTCATGAATATTTTTTTTCTATTAACATTGTTCATTACAATGGTTAAAATTCGTCTTTCTCAAAAACAGCTCATTACACAGTCATCATTGATGATTATCAAATATTTACCCAGGCTAATGTGCATTAGGGCACTCATTGTTTGATAAACGTAGATATTTGCCCTCCGCTTGGTAATTAACTGTGCAAGCCTTGAATTTAAGACATAGTTATTAAGTTTTTATCTGTTTTACTTTAAAATCCTAACATCACTACTTGTCTTAAATATTTCTAACACTTTTTATTATTTAATTTTAACAGAAATCATATCAGTTGTAAGTAAAACGGTACTTGAATAAACGTATAAAATAGAATTTGTATATACACTATATCAACAAATACACACTAATATACACTAATATATACTAATATACACAAATATACACTATATGTATATTTGATTACATAAATCTTACAACTCATATGGCTGTATTTCGTAATATTTTACTGTATTGGGTTGACAAAATATCTATACAATTTCTATGAAAACCGGGGGTAACAATAAAGATATCGTTTGGTTATATGTAATACTATAATGCCCTTAGCAATGCTTTGCAACAAACGATGATGTAGAATTAATGTTAGTTATAGGGATGAGATTATGTGTTAGAAGGTTGAGTATTCATCAAACGATTCTCTAAAGTTGCTCGGGGACACTGTGGATATAACTACCTCCAGCTGCTTACACTATTATAACTTTGGGGGTTTCCGTGGGCGGAATGACAGTTACATGCCACCATTCACATGATAGTTATGGTAAAACCTGCTAGTCAAATAATGTATCATATTGTTACCCTATTATGCCATCTATCTTCCATGTCAAATAACATTGGTTATGTCGATTGTGATTCAAACAATTTGTAAAATTCCGATTACTTAATATTAATATTTACAACTAAATATATCGTACGACATTAAGTTTAAATATGTATTTTATATCACGTTATGCTAGGTTTAAGGATAATCAGTTCATATTTTACCGATACAGGGTCAATTTGTATTAAGGATTGTTTTGATTTAACACACATTTTTTGAGCATTTTTTAGGTAATGTGTGTACCATATTGTTCAGGAAGGGAGTACAAAATGTATACTTACCTTAAACTTTAACCTTTTACTGAACAACGTAAAGTCTCATGGTACTGTTACATTCAACCTAATAAAGCTTTGAAGGTAAAAAATAATTATGACAATAGACTTTTAATAACAGTCCTATTAGTACTAAATATAATTTTCCATAAATACGAAGCAATGTATATGACATTGTTAATTATTCCACCGTGACATTTATAGTCTGATTTTAAAAATAACATTTAAAACATATTTAACACCATTTTACGGTTGCTGACCAGAGGTATTAACTTCAATGCTTTTCTCTCTTTTTTCTGTACCTTGAGGTAGGATGCATTTATCAAGCTTGGAATTATTGCAGTCATTGTCCTGTGATGCTGCACTTAGTTCATACAGCAATATACTATGAGTGATGTACACAAAAGCTCTTGGACTATCTTGGTCTCGGTGCAATCACAAACTGCATTCCTTCAGCACATTTTGGTCACGTGACTAGATGCTTGTGCATTTCCCCTGTCTTTCAGTGAATAACACCAATAGCCTCATACTGACTCTTCTGATGTCAGAAACAAAAAGATCACATGGCTTTTTATAATTATCAAACAAAACCTAGTCGCATAATGGAACTGATTTTTCATCTAGTTTTCATTTTACTTTTCGTACTACATCGTTAAAATCTTATGCACATTTCTGATAATAGATTTTTACATTATCATACATTTTGTGAATAAGTACCGTATAAGTAATAAGTAGTTACATATTATACACTTTTTTTAATCAATATCGAAACAGCTTTTGACATCATTTAAGAAATTAACACTCCATGCTCCATGTGCATTTGTACAAAATAATCAATTAAATTATGGCATGCAATACCATAGTTATCAAGTGCATTGCATCATACTGTGAAATCTTAAATTTATTATGATTCAAAATTTTCCAGACAATATTTTTACCATTTGTCAAGTTTTAATTGTAACAGAAATCGTGATATTATTGTGCGTTTCGGAGTATTTGGATGTTTGTGAGTTCCCAGTTCAAACTTGTGACAGCTAGACCCTCGTCAATGTCAAATGTAAGCTTGAATTTTCATGACGTCACGCTCGTGTGTTCTTAGTTACGATTATAATTCACTATAGAGGAAGAAACTATAGTATGTGGTCCATCAGGCTTAGTGTTATTCTGATAAGTAACCATGATAAATATATTTTTTTACCACATAATTATATTTTGTAGTATACAGTAATATCTATTTTTAGTTTGCTCGTAACCATTTTTCTTTTATTTGCATTAAGTTGAAATACCAGCACATTGGAGCACTAAGCGTATTTTACAGGTAAAAGAAACACCTAACTTGCTTATTGTAAAATATTATCAGATGGCAATTTAAAACCTATCATGCAAAGGTTGAATCATAAAAATTACAAACAACCAAAATAAAGAAATTATAAACACAATTAAAATAATTAAAAATGTGAATAAAATGGCTATTAAACTTCATGTGAAAATTGCAACTTTGTGCAAAGCTTAGTTACAAATAATTAAGAGACAATATTTAAAATGAAAATTTGCAATCCTTGGGCCGATGTAAAAAAAGTGAACGGTCAAGTAAAATAAATTTGATTAATGGATTCAGCAAAACTGGCTTTGAAAGCTACCGTAGCTTGGTTCAGAGACGTCAAGTAAATTGAAGGATGTAATTTGCAATTCAAAAGGGGGTTTTATGAAGTAGTAAGACTTCTGCTTTCTTTCCGTAAAGTGGACAAGGAGGTTACTATTGATAGGATTTTTAATCAAATGTAAAGGACATATTGTGTTATAAATAGTATATAAAGTTACCTATTGTTTTGCATATACAATAACCAGTTGTTTAATTTTATTTTTTTTACATTAAAAGTTAGTATTTTCCTTTCTATAAGTGTTTATTTACTAACAAATTGAACTAATGAGTATAAACATATTTTTTTATAGTACGCTACAAATATGTTTTACTGAGGGATTTTACGATCAGGATACTTTATCCATTGTCTATGTTGTATATGTTAAACTCAATCTCCGAATTCGGACAATGTCCGAAATTTCTACCCACTTCGCGATGTGGATAGTGCAAAATACCCACGTCGCGGAGTGAGCATTTTATTTTGGACATTGGCCGAAACGAAATGCCCAGACCGCGTTGTGGGTAAACTGATTTACTCAAACGACGAAGTCGAAACCTTCTTCGGCGATTGAGCAATTTCAAAATACCCACAACGCGATGTGAGCAAAAGTGATTGCCCACGTCGGATAATGGGTATTTCTATTTTGCGCAAACGCCGACTAGTAGTTTATAAACTACCGTATCCCCATAAATCTACATGAAATCCACAATCACTAGGTAAAATTAATAAAATGTATGTTAGTGATTCTAATTATAAATAGCATTTTAGAAAATACAAGAAAACAGCAAATTACCGAATAGGAACAAATATAAAAAGTTCCATTACACATACATTGAAATTATGTTTTTCCGCTTTACAAAAAAAGGAGTAGCCTTAAAACGCTGATTATCACACAGAGATTATCTTTCTTTTACTTATTGGCACAAGAGGTGCTGCCATGACATTTATAATTGCATTTTACATTTGACTTAATACATTTACATAATTTACTCAAACAGTTCTTAAACCACATATTATAAAACCTTGTTTTTTTGTAGAGGTTGGTGACCCTTTTAACCTCTGATTTGCCCGTCCACGTTGGCCTCTGACGTCTTGATTGACTCGTTCGGCAGAACAAAACAATAGCTCACAAGGGGTTATCACTGAACATATATTAACTTGATCACGTGCGTATCACTACAGGACAGCAACAGTAAAGAAAACACAATGCAGGTGCAGGTCCGTCCATCCCAATCGCAGATAGTGCAAATGGTGGGGGTGACGTGTCTAAACGTAAATTCGGCGTTTGCACAAACCAGAAATACCCACAACCCGACGTGGGCAATCCCTCTACTCATATCGCGTTGAGGGTATTTTAGATTTGCTCAATCGCCGAAGAAGGTTATGACTTCGGCATTTGAGTAAATCAATTTACCCACAACGCGGTCTGGGCATTTCACTTCGGCCAATGTCCGAATAAAATGCTCACTCCGCGACGTGGGTATTTCACACTATCCACATCGCGGAGTGGGTAGAAATTTCGGACATTGTCCGAATTCGGAGATTGAGTGTAACATATATATACGATCATCCATGATTATATCTGAATAACGATTCATAATCTACTAATTTTAGAATTGGCAATTGAAGCACAGTATTGTACTGTTAATAGCCAGAGCACGAAGAGCGATTAAAGAGACATGTACCTTTCAAAAGTGTTTAAGCATTTACCAAGGAAATTTAATTTTAAATATTTTTTTGTTACAAATCATGTAGCCTATGTGTTGAAAATACGTATTTATAAATCAAAATATTGTTTGAACTATTCTATATTCACATTTTATATTCATTTGGATTTTATAGCTAAGGAACTCAAGTAAATTGTTTTGAACATTGGAAAATGCACTTGACACTATTTTACGAACCCTAAGAAAATCGTAACAGAGAATTAACTGAAAATTTATGTCTATAACTTTATCTATTCAAAAGTTCTTTGGCGTATTTATCTTAAAAAATAACGTTAATTATAGTTTTAAATATTACAAGTTTTGAATCATACATATACAGTAATGAATCATATGTTGAAAAAGACATTATACATGTCCAGAAACTAGAGCAGGTACTTATTTATGTTTGAAATTAAACTAAGTTATATAAACTTGTTGTCAGTCATGTACTTTTGACTACATTTTCTACACCGTACACCCTTCTCTAGAGGGGGTTTAAGTTTTATGTTTAAATTAAGAAGGCCAATTAATTTCAGTTCATACTTTACACAACTCGATGCTTAATTGTACTTTGAATTTAACTGCGAGCATTCCATATTACGTTTGGTGATTTGATTTCACGCGATATGAGATTCCACTTCCACATTCTACAGTGATGTCCGGTATGCGATGTAAGTCCAGGAATTGGTTGGCGTCTGAAAACCCAATTGGAATTCCTAAGGTCAATACTGTGTTTGAAGCATCAAGTGGCACGATGAGAGATTATTGCCTGATTGCTTATACTAGACAAAACATAAAAATTTAATGTAGCTTTAATATGATGTATAATATGTATAATAATATATATGTTTGAATTTGACAATTTATTGTTTTATTAAAACTAGTAAACCTCAGATTTTAGGATATTTTGTATTCAAAAAGCAGTATAATATTTGTACGTTATACTTGGGGTTGGGTTTGTTGAAAATAGTTTTATTTCATCATTGTAGGACCATCGGTTTGTACGAAATCAGTACTGAACACCTAACGAGATCCACACTGTATAGTTATGGACATAAATCTAGCCATAAAATATCGAATTACTTTTATAGTTGTTTACATCTTTTGGGAATATCTGAAACTGTTTATTTTCGCACTATCCTGGTATCAACAAGGGACAGAACTACGATGCATAACAATATTGTCTCAATGTTGTCGACATTAAAACATCATTAATTCAATATTGCCCCAATATTTATCATCTTGTTAACAATATTGATTGTTGACAATTGACAATCATTGTCTTGACAAAGTTGTCATAATATGTTTCAATATTTTATGGAAACATTAAGCCAGTATTGAGAAAATGTTGAGAAAGTTTAAACTGAAAGATAGTGAGAAAGTGAAAAGGTGAGAAAATGAGAAAGTGTAACTGAACAATCAAATAACAATATTTTTTAACAATACCTGTATTTTAGTCAATGTTTTTACAGTATTAAAATATTTTTGTGTCCACTATATCATCCTATCAATAGCCATTCTATTGTCGCATTAAGCCATATGTGTTACCTACATCAAATGTTAAACCAGATTTCTGTTGAACCAAATTATATTGGATTAAAACAAAATTCACAGTGTATCACCTAATGCTATACCTTTAAAATTTAAATTCAAACAGCTAGTCTTTTATCGCAGCAAAATATACATCGGTCATCCTCTTACCGGACGAATAGAGAAGCTCTATTGAATATTAGACGCAAAACACATAGTAGTTATAAATTAAAATAACATAAATTCTATTAGTTATCCTAATTCAGAATTATTTTCACATGTCATGAATGTGTTTAACTGTTTGGTTAAACTAAGTGGTATTATATGAAATAAATTAAACAATAAAGCGTTATCCTCCACAATTGATACGGATTATAAATAAAGAAAATAATAATTTAAATTGAAATTATGACTTTGAATTTCCCTTCTCTCAAATTATTGCTTAAGTAGTTGAGTCAGAATCTTTGGACGAAACCCTCTTTTCAATTCTAGTGTGACGTATAAAACAAATAATTTAACAAAATTTAATATTGTCATATAAGTTAAGTTACTTTCAATACATGTAAGTAATAACAACTATGTTAAGTAATACATGTTGGAATAATAACCATTAAGTAACACGATTTAGTATACTTTGAGTTTAGGTTTGGTAACATAATATTTAATTTAATTTAGAAAATGTGTTGGTTCTATCAGACAAAAGTCTATATTGTATTCATATACATGAAAACTTATGTTATATCAATGATGAATTTTTTTAAATACGTTTAAGAGTAAAAAATATCACACAAACATTGGATCCACCGCTACCAGTACAGCGCAGACAGTATCTCTGATTGCACTCTGCACACAGATAGAGCATTATTGCATTTCCAGCTGAACGCTTTCCAATGATACACTTGACCCCAGATATTCTATTTTCCTTTATCCCATTTTCTTCTTATATTTTGTATGCGACAATGTAAAATTCCTTTTAAAACTACTTTGTTTTGCACTAACAGAAGCAATTTTTTATTTTTATTCTTTACTAGCTGGCCCGACAGTCGTAGTCCTGTCCTACTGTGGTTTTATGTCACATGCTCGTACATTTTCAAGATGAGCTCGTTCGCATGGCTTAATCACGTCCTGGTTGAAGTTCGTTCGCTACGCTCACTCACCTTTAGGTTGGAATATTCCTTTTCAATTAAAATTAAAGTCTTGAAAGGTATTAGGTTTATTACTTACGAATTGTATTATAATCCTATTATTTATTAGGAATTGTACTAATGGTGAAATATATAATAAAACGTTGATACAAACAAGCTAATGTTTCATTTGGCAAAGGTACGATTTCGCAGTTTTCATTCTTCAATTACCGAATCTGTGGTATAGAAAAATACGTACAGGAATAATATAAAGTATCTAGAATATTATTAGAAAAATAAACAATTTTAGTCTTGGTATTTTAGTATGAACCTTGACCTTAAAGTACAAAAATTACGTCAAATAACGCTTGTAATAATATATAGGTGCACTGGGGCCTATATAGCGTGCTAGGGGCTAATTATTTCTCATTGCCCTTGCAGCTTAAAAATATATATGTCTGTAAAACTAACATGAATTGTTACAAGGTCATACTTGAAGGCAAGCTTCGAAAACAGTGCCTTGACTAAATGCAAATGAATACAATAAATTTGTTTCAACTAAGTGACACAAATTCATACACTAACTTTATTTCATTTAAGTTATAGATAAATAGAAACGACCATGACCTATTTATTAAAAACGAACAACTCAGGCTATTGTTAGACTGCCACTGTCAATCGACTTAACGTATTTATTTAATTTCAGTCAAAACAATTTTGATGATAGGCATTGTATTTTATTTCAAAAGGAATAATTCATTTAGTTAAATTATTTCAATTAGAGTTTAGTAATAACAATATAAATGATAAATTTCCTAACTATAAACAGATTTTTTACGTTTGGTATGTGCTATAGACAAAATATGTGATAAGCATGGACTTGCATAAAATAAAACTGAAACTAAACACCCTATGATTAGATAGCGTGCGTGGTAACTACAAACTCGAAACTTTAACATCACACGCACATTGTTGGGGGGGGGGGGGGGGTAAACCACAAAGTTTATTAATCATATAAGCAGCTGGAGGTAGTTATATCCAGAATGTCCCCGAGCAGCTGAGGGGGGGGGGTTAATGAATAAACCACTCCTCCCCCCATGGACCCTAAAAACGTAACGGCTCTTAGGCATAGCTATCATCCCCCATAGGAAAATCAATTTCATATTAATAACTCTTAAAACTGTTCGGACGGCTAACGCAATTTCATGTTGTTGTGTGTGTTGTTTTGATTGGCTCTTAGAAGCTGTGTCAGATTCCAGACGAGGACTCAAACCTCCAACCACGAGGAATGTTTGAATTAACCTAATTGTAAACAGATTTATTTCATTTACACCATTTTAATACGAACGAATATAAAGAAACTCATACTAGCAACTCGTGTTATGTACTAAGACATATTGCTCAGGATTAAGTAACACGATGTCATGGCACGTTAAGCCAACCAATTTAGTTTCATTTCCCCTTTAATGCTGTAATTAGCAATAAAACATTCTTACCCGCATCAATCTAGCACGTACATCCATAAACACGTTAATCATTACAACAGGCAATCAGTTCAATTCAGCAATTATTACAAACAACAACAGTTTTGTATGCTAAGATTTACATTTTACCATATAGTTTTGCCATATTGTAAACTGAATATGTGCCTAAGAGTTTATTGTAAAATTGTGTGTTTAATTTTACATCTTAAGTACCCTTGCTGAATCGTACCTTTTCTTATAGAAGTGTAATCATAAGTTAACATTGACATTAGTGCAATTGGAAAAAGCATAAAGGGCTTGATGAAAATGTATTTTTATTCCCATCATAAATAATTAGGCTCACGTTCGTTTAAAATACTAGGACTTTTCATATCCAGAATACAGTCTAACGCCAGAAAGTGTATGGCTTAGTGACTTATTAACAGGTGCAAAAGAGTTTCAATGTTTTGTATTTCACTATTGATTTTTCACCATTAAAGATTAACATTCCATTGATATAATAAACATAATTCATCTGTGGTGAATACCAAACTAGTTTACTTGCAACCTAAAGAGGCTCAGCTGGATTGATTCGTTTTAGATTGGTTCTTGTGGCAAAGTTTTGAATGGGTTTAAATTTGGAGTGTCGTCAGAGCCATTATTAGAATACACATATGACTTTCATACTCAGTTTCCATAGTTAGGCGAATAACTAAACACTACTAATAGGTAATTGTGAAGGGACAAATTGTATTGTACAAATCCTACAACTCAATAGAACAAATATATGTATATATGCAGAAGGGTCTTCGTTTCCAAAGCTAAATCCGAGCAGGTAAGCCTTTGAAATCCTGGTTCCCTGGTGTTATGCAAACCAGCAAATCTACCAAGAAAGTAATCAAGGTTTGGTATCTACGTCTTAAGAGTGATCTTATTAATTTGCATATATGAAATATTTTATATTGATAATTTACCTTATTCAACCACGTATAATAAACATTTACTATTGTCTACAATTCAGCGGGAATTCTCAACCCAAGGTGATGGTCCAACATACTTACAATTTACATCCAGCTCAATGCGTCCAAAAGGATCTTCTCTCCTGCATTGGAAACGGTTTATCCAGTATTATATTTTACTTCTAAGATTTACAAGGAATAATAGATCGATATGTTAAGTAACTATACTGCAGTAAAAACATGTCTGAATAAGTGTTTCAATGATAAATGTAAATAGATTGTACAGCATCATTCAGAACCAACGTTTCTTTATCACAATGTAAAAGACTTATTTGTGATATTGAATATTTTAATTTTTTTGTAGTTAAAATCCACAGGTTTGTTTAAAATCGGACCATCTATAAATAACTTGTGTCACATATACCGAAAATCTCTCTTGAAACTCCGTGGGCATGTTCCAACAACAAGCAAAACATATTATACATTTATATGCCCAATTTCGCTTCGTTTTTCGTCTATCAGTGTTCATGTATTTTTTACATAAATTCCCATAACTTTGGAACCAATTGAAGTGGTGCCAACTTCAAACTTAGTACGCGTATACTAATAAAAACTATTTTTTTTGCAAAGCGTCAAGTTTCTACTTCGTGTAATTTCAAAATGGTGACCATTTGAATTTTAAAACAAATAACAGAGGAAATTTAATTTTTATAAAGGTAATACCTGCTTGTTTATTGAATTAGACCGAGTTTTTAGTTTTAACTTCAGAAAATTTTATTTTTCTCCGTTATTTGCGCTATGACCCTATCATGATTTAAAATTTCTGTAAAGTAAATTAGATTTCCATCTGTTTTGTCATTTGTAACTTTTTTATAAATTAATCCTAGAGTTTTTGAGTTATTAAGCTTTAAATAATTAAAATGGCCACCATTTTGAAGTTATACAAAGTATAAACTTGATGCTTTGCGAAAGAATAGTTCCAATTAGTCATCAAACACGTACCAAGTTTGAAGTTGGTACCTTTAGTGGTTCCAAAGTTATGGGAAGTTATGTAAAAAATATATGCACATCGACAGACGGAAAAAAGAAGCTAGATAGGGCCATCTAGGGCATAAATTTATTCGATATTGTTTGTTTGTTTTGACCTAAGGAACATAATCACGGAGTTGCGGGAGAGAGTTTTGAAACACTCTGTATTTTAGTAACTCTCTCATCATTTAATTTTTTTAGTAATTTTATTTTTGGTCAATTTCTTACTTACGCCTCGTAGATTAAATTTTCATTCTTCAAATATGTTCCGGATTAATATTTTATTCGTACACTTTAATATAAATGTCACAAAAGGTCAGCTAGTGTTAAAAGAATGTCTTGTCATTGCATCCCTGAATCCGGTAGGATCCCTAAATTAGGTAATTAATGTTTATAATGCAACATTTAAACAACTCATTAATAATTGAAAACGCAACTAAAGGACGAATCGTTTTATTTTGTATACGTCAACGTTCCAGGGATAAGGTAAGGAGCAAACATGTAAGGCCAATTTCAAATGTCACTCACATATTTCCAGTTACATCTAAATGCACTGATCGACCCTTGACATTATATTCTTTACCATACTATGTATACACACGCAAATAGGAGATTTTCATTATTATAAACAGGTATTTTAGATGTATAGATATATTTTTATCAGATAAAATATGTAATAAATATAGTAATATCAAATCTAAAAATGTAATAACTGTTTACTGAATAATTTAGGAAACTTAAATAGGCACTTACAATAATACTAAGCAAATTGACATTTTATAGTCTGTGATGTTGACAAAAATGTACATGACAAAAAAGTCTTATTTGAAATCTATACTTCAAAAATAGAAGACTCTACGTAGCAGTCATTGTGAGAACAATATGTGTAACTCATCTGTGTAACATATTCCCATTCTACATAAATTTAAAATTTAAAGAAATAAATTCAAAAATTACTAAGCGGGACAGAACTAATATTTAATTTCAAAATGTAACCGTCAAATTTAACAAGGTTGATAACAAAGTAATTAAACTCGAACTGTGTTATAAATTTCATACTTTAAACTGTGGACGAACACTCTTAATCATAAGCAGTAGCATGTTTCTTTACATCTAACACTAGTTAAACTGCACCTGCAATGCCGTAGCACTATTTCTTTAATTAAAACCACAGACTTACATTACAAGGAAAGTATCAAGAAATGCAATCAGTACTGCGGAGTGCGGAAAGGTGTAATTATCAAGTGCATACCAAAGCTAAAGAGTGCAGAGTGCAGAGCCAAAGCTAAGTCTTCTAAATAATATAATACTATAGTAGTTAGTACTACGTTGTTGTGTTAATAGTCAAAAGTACTACGTAATGTGTTATTTTAAAATACCCAGGAAAATTTGTATGCTTGTGATAGTTATAAGGAACTACTGTGAAAATTACACGGCTTTTAAATGCGTTGCTTTATGCAAACAAATACAGGGCTTTTTTGTAATAGTTAATAATCAAAACTTTTATAAAAACTACGTGTATTACCATTGTAATACATTTATTTATACAACAGCGTTGTACCGTCCGCTTATACATATTTTTAGGAGATAAGGCCCCCCCCCAAAAAAAAACAACAGTTTTTTAGGGGGCATGTGTACGAAGATTTGCCCTTCCACACTTCCATTCATACAAGCACGCCATGGTGTCCATATAATTGAAAAAAAAATGGTATAGCACATTTGTGTAGATAAATTTATTACGATCGTCTTACAAGTCAATTACTCATTGTTACATTTAATTTTTATTATCGCAGTGTGCTAAACAAACCCCCTGAAAAAATACTATTTTCAACAAAGTTTGTTCTTTGAGTAACCTTAACCGTTGTTCGTTTTTCGTTTTTTTTAGTAGTACCGTTTTTCTTAAGAACTACCTTGTTTGGTAATTAGAAGTAAGAAGTAAAATGTAAGGTAATTAGGTATCGTATCATAATATGAAAATAAAAACAGCAATTGTCTATAAGTCACGTGGACGTTTTCACACCCCAGACCAGTAGAAAGGATGTGTTCATTAGAAGCATATGCAATTATTACAACAACCCTTTTTGAGTCCTCTCACTTCACCCTTCCGTTTGTAACGTAGACTTGCAGTCATTCTATAAATTAAACTACGGTATATAAGGTAATATATTCACTGCTCAGTCCAGACCAGACTTCTTTATACGGGAAGACCTTATTTAATTTGCAGCCGAGTGTTTATTTGAAATTTTAACTTATTTATTTTTCAATATACCATATGCCGAATTAAATTTAATGCGTTATTCAGTTCAAATTATGTTTAAGAATTACACCATTATCACTTCAAAAGATTAGTTTCATTTTTAAAGTATTCTGGCAATACTGTTAGCATAATGGTTATGTTACTTTTACCTCACTGATTGTAAAAAGGAATAAAGCTAGTAAATCTACAATTTTAATTTTCGCTTCTAGGTTTTTTAAATCAAATATTTTTTGTATTTTTTTTAAGATTATATAAAGCTTAAAGAAATGTTTACAGTTTGATTTCATTTACATAATGTAGGTTCTTTTCAAATCCATACTAATTTTATAATATCATAAACTTCTAGTCACACAAATATTAATTATTTTTATTTCTAAAGTGTTGAGCCTTAGTGTGAAAAACAACTGCAGTAGTTTTAATAAAAGGTTTGTAGAGAATCTAGAAATATTTTTCTGATACGTTTATTTTGTGGGAATCACAGCCTCGTAATAATGATTTTTCTAAAGAGCTGGTTACCATTTTTTGCTAGAAGCGATGAATGGTTGGTAAAATAAAAAAAGATAATTAAAGATGATTTTGAGTTCTGAAATTTGTTTCAAAATAAAAATGCAATAGTTACAACACCGAGTTATCCATAGGTATGACGGTTGAGAAATAAGTTTCATGGCCCAATAAAGTACCGTATGCAAATCCTATTAGGAATCATATACAGTAATTGCTAAGTTGTGATTAATAAAGTGTGATAGTATTAATGTAATGTTACGAATAATTATTCACATAGCTACCAGTTAAGATACTAAAGCAGAAAATTCACGTATCATTACCACTAAAACCCCACTATAATATTATTTCATAAAGGATACTTAAATTTAAATCGTATAACAAAAGTCACTTTATTTCACTAACTCTGTGCAATTTATTGATAATTTAAGCAGTTTTTGAGCCGATGTAACCGAATGATAATGTAACGAGTGTGTTCTCTATTACCTTGACTATATAACAAGTGATATTTGAAACCTTATTTATTCGTTTGTTATGTCATATTCAATAATAATTGGTTAAGACCTTTCCTCTTTAACTCTTATAATACATTTTTAACATACGATGGGATAGATAGTATAACAGTTGTGTAATATGGATATAGATTGTCATTCAAAACTTAACTATCTTTAAAATATAGTAAAACCTAAGCTGACTTTTAATGCGATTTCAATGATCCGTAAACTTTGCGGTTCTGTTAACCTTCTAAATACGAGTGAGAAGGCGTTCTTTAATAAATACAAAAGAGGTTACCGGACCATAAAAAGAGTATTCATTGTACAGTAGTTTTCAAAAATTAGTAGTAGTTTTAGTATTATTTTGATCTACAACTGTATTGAACTTGGTGTAATAATTTAGTTATAAGATTAATTTATTCAAGTTCCTCAACTATTATTAAATAGGCATACAATAAAAAAGTACTTTTCATATAATGAATTTAACTTGCTTTTAAATATAAAAGAAATATTTTTCAGTTCATATTCATACATGAACCACCATCATCGTTCATTTTTACAAGCAAAGGCAAAATAAGTGCCGAATATATTTTTGTTTACGATTAGATTAGAACGATAGGTAAGTTGACTGTGATGATACATTTAATTGGAAGAAGATCAGACAAAACAGTTAAAAAAACTATACTATGTAGACTTTTAAGTGCTAAATTAATCAGGACGACTTATACACAGTATAGCGTTTCACTGTGAGAATTTAATGTTAGATCTAAATATGTTATATTCATCGCTCAACGCCGAATGTGAGGTATGCGGCCAAAGTTTAGGACTTGGTTCGCGTCTGAACACACAATATGAATTCCTACTGGTCAATATGGTGTTTGATACGGCGAATGGAATGTTGAGAATCCGGTCTGAACAGTAACAACATGCTATAAGACATTGAACATTCAAACAACATTACGCAATAACGCTGACACACATTTCAGCTAAACTTAGAAAGTTAATTTCGACAAACAGTGCGAATGCTTATGAAAAAAAAACATATTTCAGCCTGGTAATGCCTGCACAATTTGAAACTGGCTCAAAATTAGATTTTTTAAGATTAGACGTAAGAATAGATGCTGTAGCAACAGGATAAACAATAAAAGTAAAGAGGCAAATACACGTCCCTTACATCGAACAGCTGAATACAATCATACATAGACGCAATCACTAATAACTTTTATGCACATGGCTATATATCGCTGTCTATGGCAGTTTGTCGTAATTACAATGTGAACTGTTAAAGGTCAAGTAGGAAATACGTCATTGATAACAAATAATCTCTCGTGGCGCATAGCATGCAAATGAAGTAATTAATTACCAGCTTTGTAAAACACATTAGGTATGTAGATGGGTTTTATAACAATACATAGGTCCCGTTCCCTTGCCCTCTACCCTTAATTAATGTCTTGGGTGATTTAGGTGAACAATTTGACAAAAAAGTGATATTTAATCTTAGAAAAAAGATCAATTGACGAAAACTGTCACTGTAAAGAGGTTGCTGGCTAGTAATGTGTTTCTATGGCTGCTAACACTTAAGTATTGCTCAAAATAACTTGTGTTGTGTTGATTTTGGAATAATTACATGACCATACCTCCCTCAAACCAAAGCCACAAAGAAGTATATTTTAGTTAATTCGTAGCGATACGATTTGATGTAGCATATATCCCTTATAACAAAATCTGTATTCATAATTATTGTACTGGACTACAGTTAACTTTAAGAGTCAAACAGTAAATTTGTTCAAATAAAAAATGTTGAATGCAATTATTATCTAAAGGCTAACAGTATTTTTCACACTAAACAATGTATTGCACAAACCTGAGCCACGTTTAGCATTATTACGTTTTTTAATCTCACTATTTAAATTACTAATAATTGAAATTTATAGTACATGCGAAGATTCGCTATATATCATAGTTTATGATTAGGAAAGAGAGTTTAGTTTGCATTGTAAAAGAAAGTGGAAACGAAGTCAACACAGTATTTTCAAGTGCAAATTTGCCGTTATAAAGATAGTGTAGATTTAGTTTTGTTTAAGATTCAGTGAATCTTTATGGTTTTACATTCATACATTACATACATATTACATCCATTTCAGTGTTTTGTAATAAGTGTATAACAAAAAAATGCAAATAATTTAAAATATTTCCTATAGGCCTAGTATAGGCTTGGCAGTGTTTCGAAACTTCATTTGTTATTTCTTAACTTCATTATTGCCTGGCAGCATGTCAGCGGTTCTATTCTGATAAACGTCAGTAGCTCAGAAGATGTACGTCAAAAGATGATTTGAAACTGAATTTATCTGACCCTGACAAATCAACAACTGATCTTAGTCAGTAACAAAGCTAGACATATCATCTCACACCATTCTACACCCAAATTTCGGCTTTCAAATGTGCACCCAAGTATGTGTTACATAATAATTGCAAATTTTTATTGATTTGAAAACGAATACCTGTGAAATGTTAAGCAAATAGGTAGCATTCTCTTGGCAATACGTAAAATTACACACTCTAGGGTGTATAGTAATTTGGACTTTTCACCATTCTTGAAGCGAGGGTGTGTTCGTTAGAAGCACATACAATTACCTCAACAACACTTTGAGTCCTCTCACCTCCTACCACTCTCTTTGTACCGTAGCCCTGGAGTCATTCAGTAAATTAAATCACATGCGTTCGTACCTTTCCAAAAATTCCCTTCTGCCTTGCATATAAAGACACTTGTTTTTATTTAAATCCCGAAACTGTGATTAACAACTGTTTTAATGCATAAATCTGTTTATATAATCAGTTATCAAGTAAGTTTTGTTAATAATATAACCCTAATTTTTGTGTTACTTAAATCTTATCACGTTGATCAAACATCAAACAACACTGTTTTCAATCCCTAGGTATATATTATAACTGAAAATAATATACCTTCTGAATACATTTTAGCAGGAAAACCAACATAGTTAACAAGAACACCAGAAATCCTAATGAAAGCAATAAAACCTGTTAAAGTTGTCAGGGTGATCGTGGTGACCATTAAAACTTCCTCTCTTACACACTTCAAATTTTCTTTCCAAGAAAACGCTGTGTTTCGTCCAATAAAACCTTTGCAATTGTTGAATCAACATTTTACTGAAGAATCTGAAAAAGAAAATCATTTTGTAAATATTTTATCCATTCTCAAAATAAACTTACAAACTAAAATATAATTAATAAATTTAAAAATTTAAATATGACACATTTACATAAAGAATGTCTTCGTAATAAACAATAATATTCCACATGGAAGATTAGATGTATTATGGATAAGATATATTTATGTAATTCATACATAGTCAAAAATATGCATTAAGAATATTTCTAGAGTATAAGACCCAATCCGGATCGTAAATTATCTGTGGCAACCAAACTACTTTACCCTTTGCCACCTTATATTTTATAAAAGGCTGAAGACAAAATAACCTAAAGGATACTGTAAGACAAAGAACAACGCCGAACCTATAAAGATAATGGGAATCCCTCTGATACTTATGACCGGATATTTTACACTTGCCAATATCTACCTCTTTGTGTAGTAACTGTTTCAACTCAAGGTATAAACTTTGTATGTTATTTATTGCATTTCGTAACGTCGTTGACGAATCTAAATCGTTTTAGAACTGCATATTATTATTATTAGGGTAGCGCTCCTGTCACTGATTTCAAATAGCTCCAATCAAGTGATAGCCTTTTTACCTAACAGGTGGATATTTGCCTAAGATTGTAACAGGCTATTTAATTATTACGCTTTAATTTTTTTTTACTGTGTCATGCCAAAACTCTTTTGGTTTAGTTTTTTCATGATTTTTATTGTGTTAAGAATGACACAATATTTATGATCGTCTCAACCAAACAAAGATCCAGTGAAGTGATTTTCTCATCATAACGTCCAATTCTCTCTCAATGTTGTTTATTTTTATCGTAATTAACCAGTAAAACAATTTTAAATAAAACATAGGTAACTGCATTAAGTCAACATGCAAGAGTTAATTAACACTCTAGTTGCATACGCTTGATAATTATACCCATCTGCAATGCTGAGAGAATTTCTTAAGTTTACGTGAGCTAGTTTTAATTTTGCAGTTTCAAGTTAGAGATAATTATTGTTAAAGCATCGCAGGTACTGTTCAATGTGTGGTTGCGTATAGTGTCAACTTGTAAAAAGCTATTATTTAACAATAATGCATATAGATTACTAATCATAATTTAGCTATCAAAGTTCAAAATCATGAATGAGGGAATAGTGTGTTTTTTGAGTTGTAAAACTTGGCCTTCATTGTAAATTACATACACGTATACAACTCACCTTAGAAAAATGCATTGCTTTACCTCTATCACTAAGTGGTACCCAGAAAGAATTTTAGTTGAGCAATAGAATATGATTCTATTAATTAGTGTTAGTTAATTCCAGCACATACAAATAATACGATGCAATTGTGATAGTTTCATTAAAATCGTCAATTTAGCAGCGCAGACTAAAACGCTCAAAATTAATTTGTGAATGAATTCATGAACAGATTCAACAGCATGTTGAAACTGAATTGTCAAATTGAGTTAAGTAATACGAGCTGAGTTTGCTAAAATTAGATTTTCATCAGGAGCCAAATAAGATCATAAGATATGGCTAATATTCAATGAGCATTGACATAAATTATAGTTAGACAAATAATAAATGCGTTCAAATGTAAAATATTAGAAGATTGTTGTATGTTAAAAAGTGAATTAATGAATAAGAAGAATGGTTATTACAAAAAATTGATGTCTTAAGCTAATTCTAAGTTAACCAAAGCAACCTACTAAATTCCTATTAAATTACTACTAATACTACTAAATTATACTAAACCCATTAAATTCCAAAAATATGTATATTCATAGCTATTTTATTTAAATATTAGCCTACAATATTTTTTTTCAAAGCATAGACTTAAAGTTTTTGGTTTATTTTGTGGCAAAAAATAATATCTTATATCGGTAAAAGATGTCATTATAATGATTTATTTAATCCTAATATTATCATACTATGATATAAACTGAAATTTATAACAAATATTTAATTTTTAATCAACACTTTACTATATGACAGTATTTAACTTTTTTTTTGTGTTTACTATCAACTTTTAAGATGTGCAAAATGTTTAGTTATTTATTATCTTATTATGTAATCATTATATTTTGTTTAAAAAATTTAAAATACAGTTTTAGAAATAAAAAAAAACTGGTGTGGCTACAATCCTATATCTGGTTTTTAACTATCACTACATTTATGAAACTGTAAATAAGTTTGATAAAATAATCGTATCCTTACTGTTTTGAACCTGAATTACTATTAGTACTTTTCAAAAAAATGTCAATACATGTCACGAAACTTATTAAAGGCAAATTAATAGAGCAATTATATTATTTTAGCAAATTATTAAAGGGGTACTGCGAGGACAAAAAAAAATGATAGAAACATCACTCCAAAACCAAGTAATCCTTAGGGAAAGAGAGATTAGTTTCTTGTCCCTGTGTGTCAGGATAATTTGGACTGATATTATAATCAACCATGACTTGATACATAGGAGTGGTGGTAGAGGTAATTATATCCCTAGGGGTGGGAGTTTGTAGGCTAAAGTCTTATATTTAGAATTGTGTAACATTATTTGCGAGGATCATTTTATACTTTCAAATTCTTTTATATAAAAAAATGTAAAACTGTTATAAGTACATCTTTATAGTACAGCTACAGTTTTTCTTCTGTCAAATAAAATTCCGGGACCGTCCGCATCCTTTGATGGTCCATTAAATTTAAATTAAATGTTTGTTGTCTATCTACTTTTGTATGTGTGTAACATCGATGTCTTATATGTTTTGTAGCCCCGACGATGCCGCATTTACATGAAACGTGAAATGTAAACATGAAATTTATACGAAAAAGGAAGGTTTGTAAATTTTTGACATAGCAGTTCATTTGTCATTTTACACTTTTGTGTGATATAATTTTCATTTTATTGTAAAGCGTCAACGATTTTTAAATTAATTATGGTTCATCACAATTCTATGTGCTAAATTGTTAAGTTGTCTTTTTACACTTTTGTGTAGTATAATTTTCATTTTCTTGCAGTGTTAACGATATTTAAATTATAGTTTAACACAATTTTATGTTTCAATGTTTTAAGGAGACCATAAGTCCATCTTTAGTATACAATTAGGCTTAAGTTTGTAAAAAATATTATTTAAGGGAAAAAGAACGAGGAGGTAATGGTAGATAAGACCACTTTAATTAACAGAGGATAAATAAGCCACTCGGGCTTATGCTTTCCTTGACTGCAAGCCTTAGATAAATTGTTGTAAGTTTCTCTTACTTCTTCGTATTATATTAAATATAAATGCCATGCGAACCAGCAATCATAAGGAACGAAAACCTTTCTTATGGTACATGTTTGCACGTGCCTAATAATTTACTTTGAGTAGAATGTGAATTACAACCATAATTACCTGCTCTTTAGTGTGTTTAAGTCATCGAAGTATATAACACAACGTCTAATTATGTATGCTACAATCTTTCAAAACAGTGGTGTAATTGATAATTAATACAATCCCATGAAAGTATAATTATGTGAACTATTTCTTTTACCTTCAGTGACGCTGGCATAATGCCACGGCCATGTGCAAGTCTCTGTGACATTTTTTCGTAAATACTCTTATTTTGTGTGTCAATTAATCTTCCCACACAACAAATTTCCTTACATTTAAAATCACTACAAGTAATTTTTGTCCACACGTGCATGTGTGTTGACATCTGATGAGACTGGTCTACATTTTTAGCACAGTAGACTCCCTCTTATCCGGACACCTTTTAACCGGACATCGTGGGAAAGATTTGAGACCAGTGATCACGTGTCAAAATACAATGCTCTCATAAATTTAAGTCGAATATTACAGTAAACGGTCCTTTTTAACAAGTTTTTGGGGACGTCGGTTTAACCGGACAACCCGTTGTCTGGACTGGCCTTGGTCCCGAGGAGTCCGGATAAGAGGGAGTCTACTGCAAATCGATCATCACCAATAAGCTGTGAATAGCTTATAATCGATTTATATCTACTTAAGAAAAAAAAACAAATCTGCTTATAGGTAGTTTTAAGCTATGCTCAGTAACTAGGGCTGCAGTAATCTTTCTTGATTTATGACACTATAGCATACAAGGAATTTTGAGATTATAATTATTGTTGGTTGGCCGCTGTATTATTTTACATTACCATCCATAAAAAATATACTGGGTACCTATATTACATTAAGCTTAACGTTTTCGTTTACTCTTCAAGTTAATTACAAAATGTTTCAGGCATTCATATGCATAAATAGTTATTTCATAGGTTATTGACGTCATTTTATTTTGTTAGTAAGTGATAATTTCTCCAATATTAGCTGGCCATTTAAATAATCAAAGTCTCTGGTGGTAAAACCCAAATTAATTTACAAACCTTAAGAGGGTCAGCTGGCTTTGATTCACTGAAGATTGGTTCTCTTCAGACACCTGTGGCTTGCTTTATATCTAGACAGTTGTAGGAACGGGATACATAGTACAATCATCGTATAATTTTTATAGGCTACATTCCATAGCGTAAGAAATAAACACTACTACAGCGTGAAGTAAGATAAACTATAACTGAAATCATAAATAGATACATATATGTGGAAGTATCTTCGTTTAGAAAGCTCAATCCGATGTGGAATACTTTTAAACTCTGCATCCCTATTGTTACGAAAAGCAGCAAATGGTTTTAGTATCTCTTTGTTTAAAGTATTATTATATTAGTAAATAAGATCATGTAAACATGAAAAAGGGTTGTAGATATTCGATTTTTAATCTTCCGTCCTTTAAAATATGACTAGATGATCACGCCTTGTAACTAATGAAAGGGCCACGATTACTTTCGGTTAATTCACTTTTAGTAATCGCCATTGTTACATAAACGTGTTTTTGTCCTAATTACACTTTCGTTTTGGAAACATTTTCCTATTGGGTAGAAGTCATTATGGTGGCACTGGCACTGCAAGATAGACCCGGACCGATTTACTTTTTCATTTTGATGTCCCACGAGGCAAAAAACACGCTGAAATAGTAAGATATAAAAAATAGTTTTTCAAATTTAACCCTTGAAACATTAAAATTTCTATTTTTTACAACAACCGTGCAGAGCTTTAAAAACTAATAATTTTGTTTATTGAATCGTTTTTGTAGTATTATATGGATAAAATTCCAAAAATGGTGCATTTTAAATTCCAATGTCATTTACGGAGAAAGGGTAAACTGTTGTAGTTTGCTTTATGCATATGTTTTCATCAAATTTGGAAAATTTATTTTATTTCATTCAATACCTTTTAAATATTTTGTCAAAAATAATAAAGGTAATCCTCCCCTGTAGTAGCAACTTAAGTACTAGTTAAATCTAATGTAATTTTAAACTGGGAATTAATCTAGAAAATTCAATAAAATATTTTAGTTAAAATCATTTAGTTAAAATTTAAATGTAATAAAATATTTCTATTTTAGTACTATTGCTCTAATGTATTGACGTGTATTTTGGTAAATAGGTTTGTACGTGATGTTTAATTAATCAATGCGTCGAGTTTGGCACCGAGGGTAATAAATTAGATTTGTTCCATTAGCTTTGTACAGTTACCTGACAAACCACCCTAACCTACAGTAGTGGATACATAGGGCTGCTGAGGAGTGACGTCACAAGAGCCATGTGGTGCTTAATTGACGGTTAAGCATCTGGTGGTAATGGTGCGTGACCTAGCACGTGGTGTGGTGGGTTACGGTATGGTGACGTCATGATGACGACATGCTGAGGTGTGAAAGTTAGGTGGATCGATATTTTCAAGGTTATTGTTGTGGTTTAAAAAAAAATCAGCATATCGGTAAAGGGATAAGTACCGATATGCTGATTTTTAAATTCTTTATTGAAAAATCAAAATTGACATACGAGGAATATAATTGTTTTCAAACTTAAACCTAATACAGATCTAAGCTAAACTAAACATTTGGATCATAGAGTTAGGTCTACTACAGTAACAACAGTTGTCAAATTGTCATCCACACATGTCGCAAGCGAAACAGTGTTTGCATTGGTAAGAAGAGTAAATTACGATTTTTTTGTCCATGCATATTATACACTCAAAGTTTGCTTCTTTTATTGGAAACATAGTAGGAATTTTGTTAAATTTGAGAAATTAGCTATATATACGACATAAAACTGTTGGAGATAACTATTTGTACATGTTACCTTTGCAATGTTTGCGATATAATTTGTTGTTAATGAGATGTTGTCTTTAGCTAGTTCCACTACAGACTAATGAGAGACCCATCATACACATTCTTTTATGCTGTTTATGATTGCTATCTGGTATACAGCAAACATTCGCAATTGAAATATTTCCACTTTTGTCTTTGCATTTTATAAGATCGTCAAGTGAAAAGTTTGTTATTATGTACATATTACGAAAAGTGTTTGGATTTTGGTTTGCAATGTTTCTGTGAGAAAACTTATTAAAAACCACTATTTTATTATGTCACCATTATAAACATAAATTCAGAACTAAACTAAAATATCACTTTAATCCTGCAAGGTGTATCAGCTATTTAACTGGTATGGAAAAGTAATGTACACAGTGTTTCTACTTCTTCGTGAACAGTTGGCGGTACATGCGGGCAGAGCATTGTTCCACTAATTACAACCATGTGCCACATTTGCAACATAGTACCTTATATTTCTAAGACTTGTTTATTCATCCAAATCGTTATGTTTTTGAATGATTTTTAAAATAACAAACATTTGGTATATTGTACATTGCTTAATGTTAGACGTACAAACGATCAAGCTATATAAAAACAAATTTCCCACTCTTTACCCTGTAATTTACTATTTATTTAAAGCAAATGTTAACTCTCATTAAATACTCTTGGTTGTATTGTAATCCAACGTATTTCTGTTTATCGTTTGTCCTTTTGTGAAACTGTTTAAATGTTTTTTTATTGCTATTTGTAGTACAGAAAACTATTCAATTTAACTAATTTCACTGTTAAATATGTTCAAATGTTAGGTAAGGCTTCTTTCACCGTCTTCTAGTCTTTCTAATATATCTATCACTTCATTGCTGAACATGAATCTTTTTACACTGTATGATATTATATAAGCATCGGTTTATGACCTAGCACGTGACCTAGGACATGGTGTAGTGGGTTATGTCATGGTGGCGTGTCAGAGCTAGGGTGGATCGATATTTTCAAGGTCGTTGTTTGGGTTTAAAAAAAATCAGCATATCGGTAGTGGGATGAATACCGATATGCTGATTTTTGTTAATTCTTTATTGAAAATTTAAAATACACACAATATAAGGAATATAGCTGTTTTAAAAACTTAAACCTAATACAGATCTAAACTAAAAACACTTGGATCATAGAAATTATAGGAGCTCTACAGTAACAACAGTTATCGAATCTCCATCCGCATATGTCACAAGCGAAACAGTGTTTGCATGGCAAGAAGAGTAGATTACGATTTTTGTTCATGCATATTATACACTCGATGTTTGATTCTTCTATCGGTGGGGGTACAGCAATGTTGTTTGTTGGAATCCTTTTCTTTTGTAGGGCGTTTCTTTCGGTTCTGGATCTCATTTCGTTGACGAAATCTTGTCCTTTGTGTACCAATACGAACGGACACTTGGGAAACCATTTCGCGTGTTCTTCCCAAGGATCATCGATATCTTGCCAATGGTGTAGTCCACCACCGCAGTAAAAACAAATCGTTTGGTCCTTTTTTCCTGCGTAGAAGAATCCTGCTTCAGCGAGTTCGATTCTACATTCGCTAACAAAACTTCTCGTTCGGGCGTGTATGTACGAGTTGATCCTATCATTTTCTTTTGAATATTCAGGATGTTTTATACACCACGACATGTTACTTCGAGCTCCGATGAGAGTAAAGTGGATAGTAGTAGGTCTCGCATCGTCCTTTTATGCGGTAGGTACCTTATTTTCGTGGAATGAAAACCAGCTTCTGATTGGTTGATTACAGCAGACGTTGCAATGTTCAAGGTCATCCAAAGTAAATTTTAAAAAACAACATATCGGTATTGAAACAAAATACCGATACGATCTAGCTTTTATTTTTCCCATATTTATTTCAAACATTTAGATAAACATATTTACAATAAACATTATTTTGACTACGCTAAATTATTACATTTGCAAAAACTAAACCTAAGATACAAATCAAATGAAGGTGAGGTGTAATGAAGAGGGTTCCCGATGATGGTGGTGTAGAATGCTCCTGTTTTGACTTGTGGTCAGGTCGTAAATTTATGGAGTTATTTCGTACTGAAGGAGTAGATTGATTGTGTTTAGTCTCGTTGCAAAGATTAGGTGTAATGGTGTAGACTTCTGATTGTAGCGGTGGGGTAGAGCACTCCTCGTCGTAGTCAGACCCGTTGTAATCACTAAAGTTCATAAATGGTAAATATTGTCCATGCTCCTTTAAGAATATCCCCCTCGTTTGTTGATGTTCAAATATTAAATTCCAATCTAAATGATCTTTGTAGTTTTCGATAAAACTTTCAGAAAGGTTTTGATATTTACAAATTTCCTTCCAACAGCAGTTGTTGAAAGTAGGAATCATCTCTACGAGTATTTCTTCTGAGAACCGTTGTCTTTTTAAAACGTGAAACCAATTCACCCTGTGAAAGTACATCCTCAACATTTCTATAGTGAAAATGTAGTGCAAAGAAAGAAGTTCCCAGTCCATAAACGTGTCGAAACGTTGCACAAAACTATCGGATAACACTCCGTGAGGAAATCGAGGTTCTTGCGAGATTAAACTCCAAGCACTCACGTTGGTACCCATCGTGTTATCGTGAACCTTAGAGTGTGCAAACTGAACGCTGGAATACTGTGGCAACCCTTTTATGTGATTGTAACAAACTTAGGTGTAGTGATGTTTGCAGATTTAAATTTGAAAATTTAAACCTAGAGATATTTTTTTGTTATTCAGATGATCTGGTTTCATATGGTTTGAGAACCAAAGCTAGCTCATTAAGTAAACGTGTGATGTTACTTCTGTTTAAGCCAATGCTACAACAAACACAAGTATCGGGACCACAAGTTGCATCATCGTTTGACCATGGACATTCCTTATAATGCTCACCATATTTGGACTTTGTTTTTGCTGACAAACCATGCCTATCTATTTTTCTCTGGATTTCAATAATGTTTTTGATTATTCTTTCGAACTTCAGTACAGCTTCTAAATTCCAACTCACCAACCCTAGTGCAGGATGTGTTAAAACTCGATACAATTCGTTGTTCATGATGGGTTTCCTTTAGCTGGTTCTACTTCAGACTGATGAGCGACCGATGTTACACCCCCCTTTTATGTTGTAAAGTTCAAGGTCATCCAAATTTGTTAAAAAAAAAACAGCATATCGGTATCAAAACAAATACCGATATGCTGTTTTTTTACTCTTTATTTATTTATTAAATCTTTTACAAAAGTACATTCTACAAACAGAACTTAAATCTAAGGACGTTGTGACATGTGAAGAGATAATTCTGTAGAGTTGTTTCCGCTTGACCCACGAGACACCAGGTACAGGGATCCGGGTTCGATGCTTCTCAGATCTTCATTTTGTAGTAGATGTACAAATCGTTTAGGTAGAAATACTTGAAACTTCGGTTCATCCCCCGAAGTAAATGGTGCATCACTTAAAGAAACCACGATGGCATCCCCGATGGAAGTGTCAATCTTCTTGATATTGTGAATTGTATAATGTTTGTTTTCTTTTAGTTCTGAACACTTTTTAGTAAGTAAACAGTTTGATTTGGACTGTGCGTTGAATTGATCAACAAACGTTTGTAGGAAATGTGAACTCATGATTTATTTAGTTCGTCGTTGTTGCTAGCTTGGAGTCTAGAGTAATACTCATGCATTGTCAAGGTTTGCTCTTCGTATTTATACCCATCGCTACCCCCACCACTCCTCATTGGCTCCAAAAAAGCTGCTAATCGGTATACATTTTTCAATGCGCACTGTGATTGTGTATGTTGTTTGTTTTTTACTAGTCGACATATATTTTCCAACTTGGGAGATTCGAAATTCTTATCCAATATCACGTCGTAAACTTGCCGAGTCGTATATGCTTGTATCCAATTACGTTTTTCTAATCCTCTTGTGTATACAGTTGTAAACTCATTACAAAAATGATACATAATATTTTCGAGACTCTTGTAGTTTGTAAACCCTTCACACCAATCGATACTATGGAAGTATCTCGTAGTCCATTTATTGGTTCTTTTCGTTTTACTGTTGAGATTATTAAATGCGAATGGAGGTTCAAATAGAAATGGAAAGACAATTCCTGTATTTAAATCTAGGAATACTAGTTCCTTTATGATATATTCATTTTTGTTTCCTCGAAAAGCTTGAAATTCCACTACACAAGGTTTTTCTTGAATCTCTTCAACTCTGTCAGCGAAGGAAATCTTCCTCTCCATATCGTTTTAAGATAACAACTGGTTTCCACACCACGGTAGATCCCTTTTTTATAGATCAGGCCGTACAGTTGTCAGCGCGTTGGTGTATATTTAACGTGGGCACCTTCCCCCCAGTAGGCCTACCCCACGTGATGTTAACATATTTGCTGTCCTGTTTACATCGGCTACAGCTTATCTGTTGTTTCCTTTTTTATTTCTTCTATTTTTCTCCGTCTTGCAAATTCATTACACCTTTAACATCACTCGTCTGTTCTGCTACTGTTGAAATTGTTTCGTGGTTTTCCTCCGTCACTTGTTCCTCCGTTACACTCACAGAACTAGATCCTTCTATCTTTTCTTCGTCGATGTTTTCCCTCTGTTCCAACGCGTTAACTTGTCTCCACATTTCCACCTCTTCTGGTATCCGGTTGAATATCGATGTATCCACAGGTCCATGCAATATCTGAACGTCGGGTTGTTTTTCCATCGTTTCCACTAAGTAATCTTTCACGACAGGGGAAGAAAAAACTAGCTGCCTCATGTATCTTGTTATCGATGATGTAGAACAACTCAATAAATAAAATTCAGAATTGGTAAGTAAAATTCTTTCATCGTGTTTGGTTAGCTCCCTAAATCTAACTTGCTGCTCCCCTCGCTGTTTAACAACATCTATCTCGATGTCGCAGTCTGAGAGCCTGATTGCAGTTTTTCTTCCAAACAGATTGTTCTCCAAATAACATTCTATCAAATGCAAATGTTTAATAAACGATTCCCAAGCATTTTCCGAAAACAACAAAGTTTTAGCACCATGGTTCAATAGCACTGTTGGAGAATAATCCAACGGTTTGTACATACCGATAGATATAATTTTTGTCATACATCTTGAAACTGGATATGATATACGAAGAAATACTTCTATCAACTTGTGTAGTGGCATTTCCTCTTCTTGTTTCCTCTTCCTTTTTCCGATTACCTTCGTTACGATGTTGGTGTTTACATCATTTTCTGTACGTGATTCTTCTTCGTTAAAAGATAAAAATTCAGATACTGCTTCTTTACATTGGTTTTTGTTTTTTTCATCTTTTAATAACATTGTTGTTGTTGTATCCGTTGCACACTGCGATGATCCCATCTTTGAAAGCGATGTTTTCCGTACTGAGAGTATGGATAAACTGAAGCTTTCCGATTACTCTGAGTTTTATTTATACCCTCCCGCAACGAGTGTTTCCATCTACAACACTACTTTTACAATTCCTTTTAGAGGTGTGTATGTTACAGTCTTATCATGCAGAATCAAACAATAAGCGGATATTCCTTCGTTTGTATTTTCATTCAACTCCAATTACAACTTTATATCCACGCTTGAAGATTTTACAGATTAATTTTGTTTGGAACAATCTATAACCACGACTGGAGCTTTTAAGACACCTAATTTGTTAGAGATCTTCTTCACTATCCACCACTACGGTCTTAAATTTTGATAGATTTTTTCTTTGTTCACCATCATACAAAGGTGTGATAGAGCGTTTTTCCTCATTCCAAACAAACTTTGATCCCATGTGTGTTATAAGCTTTCCACCAACGCGATATACGTGTGTGCGAAACTTGTAATCTCCACCACGATATGTTGCAAATCCACTCATACTTGTAGCTTTTGCTATTATTACAGGTTTTGAAGGACTATTTACAACCAAATCAAATTCAACATCACCACATTTAAATATATCCTTTTCAAAATCATATGTCAACGTTTGACTGACAGTGCTTACATCATTTTTGTTAATACCTTTAGCTACATGAGTGATTCTTTTATTTTTACCATCGTAGCAACATCCTTCTGGAGGAAAAACAGCTTCCTTGACTTCTTTTACTGTTAACTTAAGGTCATTATTGGAGGATTTCAAGTTTTCAGTTAATGTTGAAAAGCTATTACTCATTTCCTGCAGTTTTTCCAACTTTTTATTTAGGTCACTAAGTCTTTCTTCCAATTCTTTCAATTCCAGTTTATTAATATAGTAACGGGTTAAATAACCTCTTGTTACTGCTTGACGTGCGGTTTCAGGATCCGACGAAACCCTAAACCGTTTAGTATCTTCATCGTCATAATCTTCGTATTCATCTTCCAAATCTTTTCTTTCTCGTTTTTGGGTGTACAGAGAGTGACCAAACTTATCAATAATGTGATGTTTTATCATTGGAGATGTTTACTGTAGAGTATATGTAAACCAAATAAGTATAATCCGAGAACCTAGCAATACTTATACTCCAATAAAAATATTGGACGGATAAGAATGATTTTTCTACTTAAGCTATTTTTAATAAGTGTTTACTTGATCTTGTTCAAATGAAGACAAACTGTTATTCTCTCGTTTCTAAAATCAACCAGTCTGTTATCTTGATCCATAATTTTGAGCGTAATATTACTAATTGTCTGGGTTGTTAATGGCAAGTAAATGACAGGATTAGGTATTTCAACTAGTTTATAGCCGGGTGGTACAGCAGGAAAGAATTGATAAATCACATGAGATTGTTCGTTGTTTAGATATGAGCCTGTCGTCACATTACAAATAACTCTTATTGTGTTTACCTTAAAAATGTCTACAATGTTTTCAGAATAATAACTGATTCCAGGTTTAGCTACAATATTTCCAAATCCTAAAAGTTTTCCAATTGAATTAGGCATGGAAAAATCTACTTCCACAGTACATTTGATCATTGATTGAAGAGTATTGTTGTTAGTTCCTAGTTGAATGTAGTATTTCTTTTCCTTTGTTGTTATTTTGTGAAACTTCTCTTGTATGTAATCTCTTATATCCTGCACCTCGTATGCACCTTTTGGAATAGTAATCACTTTATCACCATCAAAATGAAATTGGTTGTTTGTTTCATCAACGTTTGGTATTGAGTTGTACGATTCAAAACTAAGAAGACCTATTTCATATTCATCAATATTTCCTATTTCAATAGGTGGGAAATAATTTACGGAGAGCACTGAGCTCCTACCTGAAAGTGTCAGTGTCTTGGACATAACTGATGACTAATAAGCATAACAATATTTATTTATAGATGGCTAGTGCTTTTACTAAAAAAAATGAAACATAAATTACCACAGATCAACGTATCATCTAGTGGTTGTTGTCTATTATAATTATAAAATACGTTCTTGACTGGTTTAAAGTATTTAGAAATATTTTCGAAGTTCCTTTGAAGTTACTGATAATTCTGCTGCTTTTTACATTCAACATTGTTATTTATAGCAAACAATGAGTGCACTCTATAATAGTTTTAATATTGTTTATTAACTTAGACTATATACATGCTGTTATTTTTACAACATTTCTCAATTTTAAGCAATTATCCTCCGATTACGTAGTTTATCAACTAAAGCTACTCATTCGTTTTCCAAAAAAGTATGATCGGCTTCCAATAGCT
The DNA here is from genome assembly GCF_028750875.1 of Macrosteles quadrilineatus. Classification (NCBI taxonomy): domain Eukaryota; kingdom Metazoa; phylum Arthropoda; class Insecta; order Hemiptera; family Cicadellidae; genus Macrosteles; species Macrosteles quadrilineatus. The sequence continues at coordinate 101,723,788 of NW_026542602.1, read as the reverse complement.
TCATGTACTAACCGCATTAAGTTAATTCATTTGTTTGCATTGTTGTATTATATATTATGTTAGTGTTAGAAGACTCTTTTTAAATAATCCTTCTCCAGAACGAGTTAAAGTCCGGTATCCTCTTTTCTTTTTTCTTCTATAAATTGGATCAATATCGACTTATTACATTGTTCTTCGTTTAACTCTTCTGACTTCTGATGTAAACATTCCAGATATGATATTTGTGTATTTTACAGATCTATTCCTAAGTATTGATAAATTTGAGTTATATGCTTTTTTTTCTGTGAAGGTTTGTTCTACTACAGATATTCTTAAACAAAACTAAAAGACGAAAACAGATTTTATCGGAAATAGCCGAAACAATTATAATAAAGATTTAGTATGTTGTAGCTACCCTTTAAATTCTGAACAAAATAGTAGAACCTTTGATTATATGGGGTGTTTTTTTTAAGTGTGCCACCATTGGGATCTCAGTAACTAATGATTCTACAGCAAACTTTAAATGCGGAAGATTCCCTTGTTTTTAAAGACATTCAAAAATTATTTAATAATATTTTTTGTAAATGGTCACCATTTTCCAATATGGCGGTCAACTTTGAAATTTCTTATAGGACACCCCCCTATATTTTATCATGTCTTCGGATAGAACATGCAATTTAAAAACTTTATCATCATTGACATTTTTTCGATAAACCCACTTGTTTAGGAGTTAAAGCCTTTGGAACAATAACTTCCGATGTACATTTTACATCATGTAGCTCCTAAACAAGTAGGTTTGTAGCGAAAATGCGAAGTGTAAGTAAGTCAAATAAGTCCTAAAACTGCACCCACATTCCATAAAGACCATAAAAAACGTTAAAAATATTCATTCTATTATTTCAAAAATGGCGACCATTTTTTGCAAAATGGTGACAAACTTGAAAAGTGGAAAACTGTGTATATTTTATGGTCTTATGTATTTTATGTATAGCATTAACTAATGTTATATGGTCAATGGTAGAACATCCATTCCTGTAACAATTACGGTCCATAAACTATTGTAACTTAAATTATTATTTTCCTATAAAACTACATGAAATAAAAACAAAAAATGGATTTGATAAAAACCGTTTATGTTTGAATTACTACATTTGTGATCCTTATGGTATTTAAACAACATGGTGCAACTCCAACATAGTCGCTAGATGTCGATGTAATCGGTAGCAAAACGTATGTATATTTAAAAGAATAACTTATACAAACTGTTGACATTTTGTTTTTAAGACGCAAGAACTACAAAATGATCTATTCTCCACTCTGTATTTTTTTTTAGTCTAGTGTTTTCATAAAATTTATTCAGACGGTTTCGAAAGCAATAAAACGAAAACTATAATATTAGTCAATGTAAATAGTTCAATTTATTGGTAAAAACTGTTTCGGCCTAATTAGGCCTCATCAGGTGGAGATAGACAAACAGCTTAAATATATAAATTGTAAACTGTGTAAATATTGGAAGTTTACAATTTAACATTTAACAGCTGTAAAATGTCACTCACACGACAGTTTTTTTTTTGTTTTTTTTTTTGTGTTTTTTGTGTTTTTTTTAATGTAATTGCGAACATAAACCAACAAATTATCTATTACCCGCTCTGCGTTCTTTTCGCTTTAACTTTAGTATCAGTTTTAATCATCATCTACAGTTAAGGATAACACTCCTATGAGTCCAGCATTGACAGTATCGATCATAAAAGTTTGGTATTCCATTAAATCCTCTCGGAGAGACGCATTATATATTCGATCTTCGAATATCGGGGATAATGTTTCTTCACTAAAAATGCCAAATCGAAATATGCATCCAAAAAAAGGAGAACCATGGACTGCCAGGTCAAAGAAACTCTCACATACACCATCCATATTGTAAATCATCTTGTTGATCTGCATTGTAGGTGTAGGTGCCAAAGGGAGAATGATATCATACAGTTTAAGCTGTGCTTTTATACGTAACAGTGGAAGAGAAGGGGGTTGAGAGGAAAATGGGGGGGGGGGGGGGATTAATAGGTATATATGCTATGCAATTGGACGCAACAAGTTTTGCAACGTTTGATGATTTTTAATGCGTTTTACCACAGCTTTAAACTGTTTTAAAAGGGGCACTGAGTAATCTTTCTTTTGCTGTTAATTAACATTTTCTGGTGCACCATTTGTTTATTATACTATCATTTAAAATAAAGTTAAAATCAGCAAAAGTAAGAATACTTTTAACCCGAATGAGGAACACGGTGGTTTGTGTTACGGATCCACCTCATTCGGGTTTTATTTTTTTAAGTCTGGAGTGACCTTGACCTAGATTCATTTTATAGACAAAAGAAACAAATAATGATAAACTAAACTATTACATAAGTTAATAAGTTAAGTTAATTCTAATGTTTTGATAAACAATGATTTCTGAAATATGTGAGTTTTAATCCTTACATTTTATAAAAACCCTTTGTGTTGAGGGTGGGGGAAGTGAGGGAATCATATATAACACAGCATAGGTAGCTCTCTTGTCATTGTGTGCTGTGTTTCAGAGCGTTCCGTTTCGATAAAAATGGATGAAGACCCATGCCTTAGAAAAAGAACATTGCCCAGGCCAGTATTAGCACCAATGAAGAGGCTACAAGAACAAGCTGAAGAATCAATTCCTAAAAAGAAGAAAACTCAATTAGAAGAAGATTTAGAAGTTAGTGATGTAGAAACTAGCACATCAGTGCAAAATTTACTTGATATTATTGTTGAGGAAGCAGTAACTATAGAAGAAGAAAAACCATCAGACAAAAAAAAATCTAAATTTACAAGTAACGAGTTCGTTTTATCATCATCTTCTGAAGATGAAGATGACGTTAAATCCACAAATGAAAGGGCTAAAGAAAAAGCAAATGAAATTTCAAAAAAAGACAAACCGGTAGAAGAAAAAAGAAAAATTATTGTAATTTCCCCTCAACCAACAAAAAATCTTTGTAAATACATCTATGTGAAAAAACCTAAGAAAGGTGAAAGATGCCAAACTTGGACGAGAGGAGAATTCTGTACCATACACACAAAAAAAGAAGAAGAGAAAAAACCTAAAACAAATTATAGCAAAATTGATGAAAACTTAAGAAACATTCAGACTCATTCTCAAGAATTGGAGTCAAAAGTTGAGCATTTGCTTCGAACTAAAAACAATAATGAAGATTTGAAAAAGAAGATTAATGAAATTGAAAAAAAATTAACAATGATACAAACAAGTCTTTCAAGTACTCCACAAAACAATGCTGTAAATAACAGTCAGAAAAAAGTAAAGAAGCTGCACAAGCTAAATAAAAATTTTATCTATAAATTGGTCAATTACGACGCAAATGGTAATGCAAAATTTCAATCGGCAGAAAAAACTGTATGGATTAAGCTTCCGAAGTCATTAAGAACATCTGAACCAAACGAACTATTAAACAAATTATTTAAATATGACAAAAATGATAATAAGTTCAAATTTGAATAGTGATTGCCAATCAATTCAAGAAACTAGAATGAAATATTTAAAATGTATAAAAATGTAAAAAAAGTAGAAAAAACAAAAAAAACAAAAAAAAACTGTCGTGTGAGTGACATTTTACAGCTGTTAAATGTTAAATTGTAAACTTCCAATATTTTACGCAGTTTACAATTTATATATTTAAGCTGTTTGTCTATCTCCGCCTGAAGAGGCCCAAAAAGGCCGAAACAGTTTTTACCAATAAATTAATCTATAAAAGTTGACTAATCATATATATTTTATCTTATTTTTTCTATTTTTTAAGAAACATTTAAATTTGTTTTTATTAATTTTTACTAACATCAGGAGTGTTTCAATATTGCAGAAAGAGTTTGCTATTCTTATTTAAATTTTGTATTAAGAGAGGTAACTTAAAAACTAACCAATTTTTTAATTAATTATTAAGAGACATTGGTCGAACTTTCTTTTGCTGTTTTAACAGTAATAATCATTTGCTGCTGCAGCATTTATAATTTGTATACCCATGTTAAAAGTAAGGCTAATGCAGCAAAAGTAAGTGCAAATTTAACCGAATGATGGAACACCGTGGTTCGTGTTATGGATTCACCTCATTCGGTCAACATTTTTTTAGTCTGGTTTGAATCTATTTTGACCAGTAATCTACTCTTGACCTAGAATCTATTTATGTAGTAAAGGAACAAATAACATTTAAGTAATCCAAACTACATTCACCATTTAAGGTCTAATGACAGATGTATGTCATCTAATTAAAAGATGTTATAACTAATAATTGTCATACAGGTTTTGTTAACTGACATCACAATTCTAGTGAAGCATTGAATCATTATACTGGATTAACGTTTAACCGATATTTTTTTATAGGATGGTATTTTAATTAAAGATTTGGGTTTTTACTTTTGACATGGCAGTAAAAATGCTTAGCAAGTATTGGTTTTGTATTCTTTGAGTGATGATAGAAATGGAATTAGAACCTAAAAAATTTAGTTGTTCATTTCTTATACAATATTTATTTAAACCACACCATTTTTGAATTACAAATAAAATGTACGTATACGGGAATGAAAAAATATTTTAAAACAGTTTAAAGCTGTGGTAAAACGCATTAAAAATCATCAAACGTTGCAAAACTTGTTGCGTCCAATTGCATAGCATATATACCTATTAATCCCCCCCCCCCCCATTTTCCTCTCAACCCCCTTCTCTTCCACTGTTACGTATAAAAGCACAGCTTAAACTGTATGATATCATTCTCCCTTTGGCACCTACACCTACAATGCAGATCAACAAGATGATTTACAATATGGATGGTGTATGTGAGAGTTTCTTTGACCTGGCAGTCCATGGTTCTCCTTTTTTTGGATGCATATTTCGATTTGGCATTTTTAGTGAAGAAACATTATCCCCGATATTCGAAGATCGAATATATAATGCGTCTCTCCGAGAGGATTTAATGGAATACCAAACTTTTATGATCGATACTGTCAATGCTGGACTCATAGGAGTGTTATCCTTAACTGTAGATGATGATTAAAACTGATACTAAAGTTAAAGCGAAAAGAACGCAGAGCGGGTAATAGATAATTTGTTGGTTTATGTTCGCAATTACATTAAAAAAAACACAAAAAACACAAAAAAAAAACAAAAAAAAAACTGTCGTGTGAGTGACATTTTACAGCTGTTAAATGTTAAATTGTAAACTTCCAATATTTACACAGTTTACAATTTATATATTTAAGCTGTTTGTCTATCTCCACCTGATGAGGCCTAATTAGGCCGAAACAGTTTTTACCAATAAATTGAACTATTTACATTGACTAATATTATAGTTTTCGTTTTATTGCTTTCGAAACCGTCTGAATAAATTTTATGAAAACACTAGACTAAAAAAAAATACAGAGTGGAGAATAGATCATTTTGTAGTTCTTGCGTCTTAAAAACAAAATGTCAACAGTTTGTATAAGTTATTCTTTTAAATATACATACGTTTTGCTACCGATTACATCGACATCTAGCGACTATGTTGGAGTTGCACCATGTTGTTTAAATACCATAAGGATCACAAATGTAGTAATTCAAACATAAACGGTTTTTATCAAATCCATTTTTTGTTTTTATTTCATGTAGTTTTATAGGAAAATAATAATTTAAGTTACAATAGTTTATGGACCGTAATTGTTACAGGAATGGATGTTCTACCATTGACCATATAACATTAGTTAATGCTATACATAAAATACATAAGACCATAAAATATACACAGTTTTCCACTTTTCAAGTTTGTCACCATTTTGCAAAAAATGGTCGCCATTTTTGAAATAATAGAATGAATATTTTTAACGTTTTTTATGGTCTTTATGGAATGTGGGTGCAGTTTTAGGACTTATTTGACTTACTTACACTTCGCATTTTCGCTACAAACCTACTTGTTTAGGAGCTACATGATGTAAAATGTACATCGGAAGTTATTGTTCCAAAGGCTTTAACTCCTAAACAAGTGGGTTTATCGAAAAAATGTCAATGATGATAAAGTTTTTAAATTGCATGTTCTATCCGAAGACATGATAAAATATAGGGGGGTGTCCTATAAGAAATTTCAAAGTTGACCGCCATATTGGAAAATGGTGACCATTTACAAAAAATATTATTAAATAATTTTTGAATGTCTTTAAAAACAAGGGAATCTTCCGCATTTAAAGTTTGCTGTAGAATCATTAGTTACTGAGATCCCAATGGTGGCACACTTAAAAAAAACACCCCATATAATCAAAGGTTCTACTATTTTGTTCAGAATTTAAAGGGTAGCTACAACATACTAAATCTTTATTATAATTGTTTCGGCTATTTCCGATAAAATCTGTTTTCGTCTTTTAGTTTTGTTTAAGAATATCTGTAGTAGAACAAACCTTCACAGAAAAAAAAAGCATATAACTCAAATTTATCAATACTTAGGAATAGATCTGTAAAATACACAAATATCATATCTGGAATGTTTACATCAGAAGTCAGAAGAGTTAAACGAAGAACAATGTAATAAGTCGATATTGATCCAATTTATAGAAGAAAAAAGAAAAGAGGATACCGGACTTTAACTCGTTCTGGAGAAGGATTATTTAAAAAGAGTCTTCTAACACTAACATAATATATAATACAACAATGCAAACAAATGAATTAACTTAATGCGGTTAGTACATGAAGCTATTGGAAGCCGATCATACTTTTTTGGAAAACGAATGAGTAGCTTTAGTTGATAAACTACGTAATCGGAGGATAATTGCTTAAAATTGAGAAATGTTGTAAAAATAACAGCATGTATATAGTCTAAGTTAATAAACAATATTAAAACTATTATAGAGTGCACTCATTGTTTGCTATAAATAACAATGTTGAATGTAAAAAGCAGCAGAATTATCAGTAACTTCAAAGGAACTTCGAAAATATTTCTAAATACTTTAAACCAGTCAAGAACGTATTTTATAATTATAATAGACAACAACCACTAGATGATACGTTGATCTGTGGTAATTTATGTTTCATTTTTTTTAGTAAAAGCACTAGCCATCTATAAATAAATATTGTTATGCTTATTAGTCATCAGTTATGTCCAAGACACTGACACTTTCAGGTAGGAGCTCAGTGCTCTCCGTAAATTATTTCCCACCTATTGAAATAGGAAATATTGATGAATATGAAATAGGTCTTCTTAGTTTTGAATCGTACAACTCAATACCAAACGTTGATGAAACAAACAACCAATTTCATTTTGATGGTGATAAAGTGATTACTATTCCAAAAGGTGCATACGAGGTGCAGGATATAAGAGATTACATACAAGAGAAGTTTCACAAAATAACAACAAAGGAAAAGAAATACTACATTCAACTAGGAACTAACAACAATACTCTTCAATCAATGATCAAATGTACTGTGGAAGTAGATTTTTCCATGCCTAATTCAATTGGAAAACTTTTAGGATTTGGAAATATTGTAGCTAAACCTGGAATCAGTTATTATTCTGAAAACATTGTAGACATTTTTAAGGTAAACACAATAAGAGTTATTTGTAATGTGACGACAGGCTCATATCTAAACAACGAACAATCTCATGTGATTTATCAATTCTTTCCTGCTGTACCACCCGGCTATAAACTAGTTGAAATACCTAATCCTGTCATTTACTTGCCATTAACAACCCAGACAATTAGTAATATTACGCTCAAAATTATGGATCAAGATAACAGACTGGTTGATTTTAGAAACGAGAGAATAACAGTTTGTCTTCATTTGAACAAGATCAAGTAAACACTTATTAAAAATAGCTTAAGTAGAAAAATCATTCTTATCCGTCCAATATTTTTATTGGAGTATAAGTATTGCTAGGTTCTCGGATTATACTTATTTGGTTTACATATACTCTACAGTAAACATCTCCAATGATAAAACATCACATTATTGATAAGTTTGGTCACTCTCTGTACACCCAAAAACGAGAAAGAAAAGATTTGGAAGATGAATACGAAGATTATGACGATGAAGATACTAAACGGTTTAGGGTTTCGTCGGATCCTGAAACCGCACGTCAAGCAGTAACAAGAGGTTATTTAACCCGTTACTATATTAATAAACTGGAATTGAAAGAATTGGAAGAAAGACTTAGTGACCTAAATAAAAAGTTGGAAAAACTGCAGGAAATGAGTAATAGCTTTTCAACATTAACTGAAAACTTGAAATCCTCCAATAATGACCTTAAGTTAACAGTAAAAGAAGTCAAGGAAGCTGTTTTTCCTCCAGAAGGATGTTGCTACGATGGTAAAAATAAAAGAATCACTCATGTAGCTAAAGGTATTAACAAAAATGATGTAAGCACTGTCAGTCAAACGTTGACATATGATTTTGAAAAGGATATATTTAAATGTGGTGATGTTGAATTTGATTTGGTTGTAAATAGTCCTTCAAAACCTGTAATAATAGCAAAAGCTACAAGTATGAGTGGATTTGCAACATATCGTGGTGGAGATTACAAGTTTCGCACACACGTATATCGCGTTGGTGGAAAGCTTATAACACACATGGGATCAAAGTTTGTTTGGAATGAGGAAAAACGCTCTATCACACCTTTGTATGATGGTGAACAAAGAAAAAATCTATCAAAATTTAAGACCGTAGTGGTGGATAGTGAAGAAGATCTCTAACAAATTAGGTGTCTTAAAAGCTCCAGTCGTGGTTATAGATTGTTCCAAACAAAATTAATCTGTAAAATCTTCAAGCGTGGATATAAAGTTGTAATTGGAGTTGAATGAAAATACAAACGAAGGAATATCCGCTTATTGTTTGATTCTGCATGATAAGACTGTAACATACACACCTCTAAAAGGAATTGTAAAAGTAGTGTTGTAGATGGAAACACTCGTTGCGGGAGGGTATAAATAAAACTCAGAGTAATCGGAAAGCTTCAGTTTATCCATACTCTCAGTACGGAAAACATCGCTTTCAAAGATGGGATCATCGCAGTGTGCAACGGATACAACAACAACAATGTTATTAAAAGATGAAAAAAACAAAAACCAATGTAAAGAAGCAGTATCTGAATTTTTATCTTTTAACGAAGAAGAATCACGTACAGAAAATGATGTAAACACCAACCTCGTAACGAAGGTAATCGGAAAAAGGAAGAGGAAACAAGAAGAGGAAATGCCACTACACAAGTTGATAGAAGTATTTCTTCGTATATCATATCCAGTTTCAAGATGTATGACAAAAATTATATCTATCGGTATGTACAAACCGTTGGATTATTCTCCAACAGTGCTATTGAACCATGGTGCTAAAACTTTGTTGTTTTCGGAAAATGCTTGGGAATCGTTTATTAAACATTTGCATTTGATAGAATGTTATTTGGAGAACAATCTGTTTGGAAGAAAAACTGCAATCAGGCTCTCAGACTGCGACATCGAGATAGATGTTGTTAAACAGCGAGGGGAGCAGCAAGTTAGATTTAGGGAGCTAACCAAACACGATGAAAGAATTTTACTTACCAATTCTGAATTTTATTTATTGAGTTGTTCTACATCATCGATAACAAGATACATGAGGCAGCTAGTTTTTTCTTCCCCTGTCGTGAAAGATTACTTAGTGGAAACGATGGAAAAACAACCCGACGTTCAGATATTGCATGGACCTGTGGATACATCGATATTCAACCGGATACCAGAAGAGGTGGAAATGTGGAGACAAGTTAACGCGTTGGAACAGAGGGAAAACATCGACGAAGAAAAGATAGAAGGATCTAGTTCTGTGAGTGTAACGGAGGAACAAGTGACGGAGGAAAACCACGAAACAATTTCAACAGTAGCAGAACAGACGAGTGATGTTAAAGGTGTAATGAATTTGCAAGACGGAGAAAAATAGAAGAAATAAAAAAGGAAACAACAGATAAGCTGTAGCCGATGTAAACAGGACAGCAAATATGTTAACATCACGTGGGGTAGGCCTACTGGGGGGAAGGTGCCCACGTTAAATATACACCAACGCGCTGACAACTGTACGGCCTGATCTATAAAAAAGGGATCTACCGTGGTGTGGAAACCAGTTGTTATCTTAAAACGATATGGAGAGGAAGATTTCCTTCGCTGACAGAGTTGAAGAGATTCAAGAAAAACCTTGTGTAGTGGAATTTCAAGCTTTTCGAGGAAACAAAAATGAATATATCATAAAGGAACTAGTATTCCTAGATTTAAATACAGGAATTGTCTTTCCATTTCTATTTGAACCTCCATTCGCATTTAATAATCTCAACAGTAAAACGAAAAGAACCAATAAATGGACTACGAGATACTTCCATAGTATCGATTGGTGTGAAGGGTTTACAAACTACAAGAGTCTCGAAAATATTATGTATCATTTTTGTAATGAGTTTACAACTGTATACACAAGAGGATTAGAAAAACGTAATTGGATACAAGCATATACGACTCGGCAAGTTTACGACGTGATATTGGATAAGAATTTCGAATCTCCCAAGTTGGAAAATATATGTCGACTAGTAAAAAACAAACAACATACACAATCACAGTGCGCATTGAAAAATGTATACCGATTAGCAGCTTTTTTGGAGCCAATGAGGAGTGGTGGGGGTAGCGATGGGTATAAATACGAAGAGCAAACCTTGACAATGCATGAGTATTACTCTAGACTCCAAGCTAGCAACAACGACGAACTAAATAAATCATGAGTTCACATTTCCTACAAACGTTTGTTGATCAATTCAACGCACAGTCCAAATCAAACTGTTTACTTACTAAAAAGTGTTCAGAACTAAAAGAAAACAAACATTATACAATTCACAATATCAAGAAGATTGACACTTCCATCGGGGATGCCATCGTGGTTTCTTTAAGTGATGCACCATTTACTTCGGGGGATGAACCGAAGTTTCAAGTATTTCTACCTAAACGATTTGTACATCTACTACAAAATGAAGATCTGAGAAGCATCGAACCCGGATCCCTGTACCTGGTGTCTCGTGGGTCAAGCGGAAACAACTCTACAGAATTATCTCTTCACATGTCACAACGTCCTTAGATTTAAGTTCTGTTTGTAGAATGTACTTTTGTAAAAGATTTAATAAATAAATAAAGAGTAAAAAAACAGCATATCGGTATTTGTTTTGATACCGATATGCTGTTTTTTTTTAACAAATTTGGATGACCTTGAACTTTACAACATAAAAGGGGGGTGTAACATCGGTCGCTCATCAGTCTGAAGTAGAACCAGCTAAAGGAAACCCATCATGAACAACGAATTGTATCGAGTTTTAACACATCCTGCACTAGGGTTGGTGAGTTGGAATTTAGAAGCTGTACTGAAGTTCGAAAGAATAATCAAAAACATTATTGAAATCCAGAGAAAAATAGATAGGCATGGTTTGTCAGCAAAAACAAAGTCCAAATATGGTGAGCATTATAAGGAATGTCCATGGTCAAACGATGATGCAACTTGTGGTCCCGATACTTGTGTTTGTTGTAGCATTGGCTTAAACAGAAGTAACATCACACGTTTACTTAATGAGCTAGCTTTGGTTCTCAAACCATATGAAACCAGATCATCTGAATAACAAAAAAATATCTCTAGGTTTAAATTTTCAAATTTAAATCTGCAAACATCACTACACCTAAGTTTGTTACAATCACATAAAAGGGTTGCCACAGTATTCCAGCGTTCAGTTTGCACACTCTAAGGTTCACGATAACACGATGGGTACCAACGTGAGTGCTTGGAGTTTAATCTCGCAAGAACCTCGATTTCCTCACGGAGTGTTATCCGATAGTTTTGTGCAACGTTTCGACACGTTTATGGACTGGGAACTTCTTTCTTTGCACTACATTTTCACTATAGAAATGTTGAGGATGTACTTTCACAGGGTGAATTGGTTTCACGTTTTAAAAAGACAACGGTTCTCAGAAGAAATACTCGTAGAGATGATTCCTACTTTCAACAACTGCTGTTGGAAGGAAATTTGTAAATATCAAAACCTTTCTGAAAGTTTTATCGAAAACTACAAAGATCATTTAGATTGGAATTTAATATTTGAACATCAACAAACGAGGGGGATATTCTTAAAGGAGCATGGACAATATTTACCATTTATGAACTTTAGTGATTACAACGGGTCTGACTACGACGAGGAGTGCTCTACCCCACCGCTACAATCAGAAGTCTACACCATTACACCTAATCTTTGCAACGAGACTAAACACAATCAATCTACTCCTTCAGTACGAAATAACTCCATAAATTTACGACCTGACCACAAGTCAAAACAGGAGCATTCTACACCACCATCATCGGGAACCCTCTTCATTACACCTCACCTTCATTTGATTTGTATCTTAGGTTTAGTTTTTGCAAATGTAATAATTTAGCGTAGTCAAAATAATGTTTATTGTAAATATGTTTATCTAAATGTTTGAAATAAATATGGGAAAAATAAAAGCTAGATCGTATCGGTATTTTGTTTCAATACCGATATGTTGTTTTTTAAAATTTACTTTGGATGACCTTGAACATTGCAACGTCTGCTGTAATCAACCAATCAGAAGCTGGTTTTCATTCCACGAAAATAAGGTACCTACCGCATAAAAGGACGATGCGAGACCTACTACTATCCACTTTACTCTCATCGGAGCTCGAAGTAACATGTCGTGGTGTATAAAACATCCTGAATATTCAAAAGAAAATGATAGGATCAACTCGTACATACACGCCCGAACGAGAAGTTTTGTTAGCGAATGTAGAATCGAACTCGCTGAAGCAGGATTCTTCTACGCAGGAAAAAAGGACCAAACGATTTGTTTTTACTGCGGTGGTGGACTACACCATTGGCAAGATATCGATGATCCTTGGGAAGAACACGCGAAATGGTTTCCCAAGTGTCCGTTCGTATTGGTACACAAAGGACAAGATTTCGTCAACGAAATGAGATCCAGAACCGAAAGAAACGCCCTACAAAAGAAAAGGATTCCAACAAACAACATTGCTGTACCCCCACCGATAGAAGAATCAAACATCGAGTGTATAATATGCATGAACAAAAATCGTAATCTACTCTTCTTGCCATGCAAACACTGTTTCGCTTGTGACATATGCGGATGGAGATTCGATAACTGTTGTTACTGTAGAGCTCCTATAATTTCTATGATCCAAGTGTTTTTAGTTTAGATCTGTATTAGGTTTAAGTTTTTAAAACAGCTATATTCCTTATATTGTGTGTATTTTAAATTTTCAATAAAGAATTAACAAAAATCAGCATATCGGTATTCATCCCACTACCGATATGCTGATTTTTTTTAAACCCAAACAACGACCTTGAAAATATCGATCCACCCTAGCTCTGACACGCCACCATGACATAACCCACTACACCATGTCCTAGGTCACGTGCTAGGTCATAAACCGATGCTTATATAATATCATACAGTGTAAAAAGATTCATGTTCAGCAATGAAGTGATAGATATATTAGAAAGACTAGAAGACGGTGAAAGAAGCCTTACCTAACATTTGAACATATTTAACAGTGAAATTAGTTAAATTGAATAGTTTTCTGTACTACAAATAGCAATAAAAAAACATTTAAACAGTTTCACAAAAGGACAAACGATAAACAGAAATACGTTGGATTACAATACAACCAAGAGTATTTAATGAGAGTTAACATTTGCTTTAAATAAATAGTAAATTACAGGGTAAAGAGTGGGAAATTTGTTTTTATATAGCTTGATCGTTTGTACGTCTAACATTAAGCAATGTACAATATACCAAATGTTTGTTATTTTAAAAATCATTCAAAAACATAACGATTTGGATGAATAAACAAGTCTTAGAAATATAAGGTACTATGTTGCAAATGTGGCACATGGTTGTAATTAGTGGAACAATGCTCTGCCCGCATGTACCGCCAACTGTTCACGAAGAAGTAGAAACACTGTGTACATTACTTTTCCATACCAGTTAAATAGCTGATACACCTTGCAGGATTAAAGTGATATTTTAGTTTAGTTCTGAATTTATGTTTATAATGGTGACATAATAAAATAGTGGTTTTTAATAAGTTTTCTCACAGAAACATTGCAAACCAAAATCCAAACACTTTTCGTAATATGTACATAATAACAAACTTTTCACTTGACGATCTTATAAAATGCAAAGACAAAAGTGGAAATATTTCAATTGCGAATGTTTGCTGTATACCAGATAGCAATCATAAACAGCATAAAAGAATGTGTATGATGGGTCTCTCATTAGTCTGTAGTGGAACTAGCTAAAGACAACATCTCATTAACAACAAATTATATCGCAAACATTGCAAAGGTAACATGTACAAATAGTTATCTCCAACAGTTTTATGTCGTATATATAGCTAATTTCTCAAATTTAACAAAATTCCTACTATGTTTCCAATAAAAGAAGCAAACTTTGAGTGTATAATATGCATGGACAAAAAAATCGTAATTTACTCTTCTTACCAATGCAAACACTGTTTCGCTTGCGACATGTGTGGATGACAATTTGACAACTGTTGTTACTGTAGTAGACCTAACTCTATGATCCAAATGTTTAGTTTAGCTTAGATCTGTATTAGGTTTAAGTTTGAAAACAATTATATTCCTCGTATGTCAATTTTGATTTTTCAATAAAGAATTTAAAAATCAGCATATCGGTACTTATCCCTTTACCGATATGCTGATTTTTTTTTTAAACCACAACAATAACCTTGAAAATATCGATCCACCTAACTTTCACACCTCAGCATGTCGTCATCATGACGTCACCATACCGTAACCCACCACACCACGTGCTAGGTCACGCACCATTACCACCAGATGCTTAACCGTCAATTAAGCACCACATGGCTCTTGTGACGTCACTCCTCAGCAGCCCTATGTATCCACTACTACCTACTTATACATGTTTAGGACTGGGCTAATTCAGTAGTTAATTTTAATACGTGATACTTCAGACGATTGATCAAAATTTTTAAAATGTGTTATGCTGCTATCCCTTTTTCTTCAAACTTTTAGTCATGAATTTTAATTATTTGTGGTGATTGTTAATATATTTTTTTGCAAGAAGGAATAATTGGAGAAATCTGGTGTGAGATGGAAATCTGTAGTTGTTGTGAAATATGTTTAAGGCGTGGGTTGTAGGGAAGGAGGTTGCTTATTCATTAGCAGTTTCCCCAAGTTGCTCCGGAACGTTCTAGATATAGCCGCCAGCTGTCTCCATAGTTCATCATAACTTTAGGACTCAATCCATCGACAGAAAGAAATGAGTGAAACTGATTGAGATCTTCAGAACGGACCTAACGGCGCGGATTGGTGAGTTATACTCTAAATGAAAGAATAACACGAGATAAACAAGATAAAAAGAGACTACTTGAAAATTATGAGTCTTATTAGTAACGAAAGGTTAAATTTACTGTAACAGCTATCGTTTCTGACTAACGTTTTTATGTCTCTTTTATATTTAAAACCCACCTTGTTTATTTGGTTACACAATCTTTAACAATACTAGTATTTGTAGCCCTATACTCAAACTTCTAATTTTTAATAATGTGTTAAAATAAAAAAGGGATAGTTTAAAGTTGTAAATTTATTTTTCATTTAGTGAACAAATTAGTTCTTTGTATTATTTCACTATGTGTTAAATTATTAACATATATTTAAATACATTTCTTTCAACGTTTGTTGTACTTATAACGATCGAAAAAGTGCAAAGTAACTATCTTGGTTTATATTCGTATACAACATTTAAACCAATTGTTAGGTGTAAAGTTTGCGACATAATGTTCATCTCAGGGTGTGGTACTTTCCTATTGATAATTATAGTCATATAACTGGTTATATTTTATTAAAAAAAAAATAGGTGAAATTTAAATGTCAATATGTGGATGATAAAATATGGCATTCAAATTATAAACGTAACATATACAAAACTACCCATAGTTTAAAAAATCTATAAAATAGCTAAAAGCCTTAAAACATACTATGCAATTTCGTATGATAGTTTCTTGTATTGCAGACCTTGTTTGATAAATTCGTAATGACAAAATTTATACAATTATTATTATAATAATACTTATTTATAAGAGTACAATTTGAATGTTTGCTGGGATGTATAATTTTGGGTAAGAAAGCAGAACCTACGTTAGCAGAAGAGTAAGTAGAACATATGTAGCTCAATACTGTTTGTTAGTATACGCGACCGCTTTACTAGTTCTGCCTTCATCAACATTGTACAGTAAACCGTCTTTAATTACGCTTTTTAAGTAAAATTGATGCTACGAATTTATTTACACCATACAGAAGGAGTTATGATAGCATAGTCGGAACAACAAACTAAAACACAGTATCCCATTGTTTGAGTCAATTCCCTTTACGAAGCCATATTAGGTAAAATATTGTTATTGCACTATCGAATCACGTTATAAATCTACGGTTTGGTTTTCGTTTTTATACTCTAGTAGCCTTTAATGGGACGTTAAAGACTAGACTAACCAACACAAGTAGACTTCTCATCTTATTGTAAATTTTTAAGCTCGTTATTCGTGTCTAGTTCATGTTGGTGACACTGATCGCTAGTGACGACAAAACTTTGTTTCTATTATTTTAGGGTTAATTTCATGATTTCTGCTTTAATGTTTGGTTGTATAACTAGGGGACTAGTTATTGTTTACGATTCAATAGTTTTATTTGGCTAAACGATGTTTTAAATGAATTAAATTACGAAAAAAAATTGTAAACAAAACACGACATGCACCAGACTGAAATAACAATAAAATTGCCTTTAGCTGTTCCATAAGGTCGAGAAATCTACTAAGGGAGGTTTTATACATTAGTAACGCATTTTCTTTTCTTAAGTAGGTAAGAATTAAGATATGACTTGACAAATGAATTATCACTGTTAGTAAATGGTCGATTTTTAACGACGATTTTATTAACACAACTCTTGAAAAAAATATTTAAGATTACTATCACGAAACAACGCGTGTTGAGTTACTTACTAGCCCTGAGTGCAATCAATGGCTATAGCTTTGGTAAACACTGCAGGTACGTGTTAAGACGTTATGCTACGACGTTCCATTGGTTTCTGAATCTGTTGTTGGCAGTTACTCGGCGCAAAACTAGTGACATCACGTATATATTTTTTTATTGGTTGATTAACTTAAATTATATATTATTTTCAAGATATGTACAATGCCCAAACATGCGATGCAGACTGTGGTTGGCACTAGAATATCTTACTTTTCAAAATATATTATAAGTATTTCTAAACCTCAAATGTCGATTCAAAACATTTATATTATAAATAAAGCAGTTATTATTACTTAAAATGCTGCGTTTGGAGTTAAAAAATATCAACACAGTATACAGCTAAAGTAGGCGAAAGGTTATAGGTTGAGTAAAATATTGATGACGTTATAAATGCCTGAGTAACTCACATTGTTGGTAACTATGCTGTTGAAGTACAGTAATTACGCACTATCAATGGCGTACTGGTAATAAATTAATGGTTTCAGCTTTATAGTTACCTAATTTACTACTGATTATTGGAAATTAATCTAAACAAAGTAGTTGAAGTCATGGACAAACAATAGATTACAGTTATGGGTTGCTATATAAAGTACATTTACTGTTTTCTAGATAAGTTGATAAATTAATTGAATGCATTATTTTGTATTGCAGTTTTAGACCTCATTTTTTATATGTTTTGTCAACTCAACCAAAGTGATCAATTTTTACCGACCGAGTTGGGTTTGAATTGGCAATGTGATGAAGCTAACGTGATGAAAATGATGTGGGTGACGGCTGCGTTGCCAAGATACCATACTGTAGTGTATAGTCTGCTTTTGAATATGTAGGATGCATAGTCTAGACAACATCAAAAGTTGTTTCATATAATAAGTTTAGTCAAACTGCAGGCTGTTGCGTTTCTAAGTTATCATGCTGCATATGTATTTTTTTAAGCATGTATTTATATTAATACGCTTGAAGTCAAGCAACAATAAAACTCAAGAAAACTTTTTAATTAATTAAAACTGTTTCTTCAATTGTAATAAGAATCTCTTAGAAAACTGTTGTTTAAAGTGTATAATGCCGCATTGGTTTTGTTATTGGTGGTTACTCTTTATAGCAATAATAGCATAATCATTTGATTTTAAGATTTTAATATTTTTAAGTTTATGGGTAATCATGATTTATATCACCCAGTTACAATACCCAAGACTATTTTTTTTACAAATTAACTATCTATATATTATCTACTGTGCTACACTAAAATGTGTATAAGTAAAAAAAAACCAAACAAATTATAAAGAGCTGAATACGTTTAAAAAATGTATTTGTCTTAAACATACTTTAATATTACAATTTGTTCTTATAGCAAGTATATAATTTAGGCTTTATATGATCAAACAAAATAATGATGTAGGCTATATACAGTAATTCTGGATTCAAATTATGAAATTAATTTAAATTTAGGGTAAATACAAATTGCACATAACATTTTGACTTTCCATAAGGTACCTTTGAGGTCTTTGATGTTTTGGTGGAATAGTGTTGTTAATTAATTGTACAAAGCTAATAATCGTAATTCAATTCCCATTACCTGTGACGTCTAATTTGACGCATCGATTATGTAAACTTCACATAAAGGGTTATAATCCGTAGAGGAGTCATCGTAATGAAATTAAAAGCAAACACTTCGTCTATAAAAAGAATCCCTACAGACACTGCCTCAATTTCCAATGATATTACCCCATGACATAAAATCTAAATAGAATTCCATAAACATACTTATAGAATAAATTGGTATAGGATAAAATAAAAATCAATGATATCCTGTTTATTGAATTGATTTGAATGTGCACTCTCAGTACCTAGAAAATATGCATTTGTATTAAACAGTCATTATAAGTGTATGTCGACTGGGATAAATCTTTTCCTTTTTTGTAGGTCTAAAAAACTGGAACGTGGTGAACTAATAATGTAACCAAAAATATTCTCTTGGTATTCATGTGGAAGAATAAAAAGGTAATGTTATCCCTACTTCTTCAAAGTTACTAAACATAGAATATCATATTTAAAGAGTTCTAAATTATACATGCTAATAACTTAATCCACCCTCTTTTCATCACAAAGTGTATTATATTGTAATCACTGATGTTATCTTTTGGATAAAAAAAATATCATACATCTTTAATTTTTTTTACATTTTTACCCTAACACTTTAATCATATTTGTTGTAATTGATATAATGCCACTCTAAAAAGATGATATACGGAGTTACATATGAAACCTGGTCGTCGGACCTTCCTGTTCCTGTTATAAAACAGTTGACTTTGTTTTTTTTTTTAAATTTATTTGGAATATGACGAAAAGGAAAGGATTGCTAATTTAAGCTCAACATTTACACGTAGTTAATTGTCATTCCAGGCTTATTTTCTTCCAGGGTGTTTTAAGCTCAACTATATAAGCCGAATAGTGTATTAGGCCTACTTGTACACATGTATAGTATTACTTAACGTATTTTATTAGTGGACTATATTTATTAGAAACGTAGAAATTAGATATGTATACATCAATTACAATGAAATAGGCTAAATTACAATATAAATAACTAATAATAAATTAATGTAATACAGTAAACTGTGTAGGTTCAACGTTTTCCCATTTACATAATTCCTTGGACAAATAACAAAAATAACAGTCCAGTTGACACCAACATTGTGTGTTACAATTGGGGATTATGTGGTTACTTTTCGTTATTATTTTAAGTAAATTGTAATACTATTCTACTTTAACGTTATCGGCATTAAATATTTAGTATTTTTTGTATTTTATGAAACATTAAGTAAAAAAAAAAAAAAACTATGTTTGATATGTTTGAAAATTGCGTAATTGTTAGCTCTTGTAAGGGTTAAGGAAAATAATGCTTAATAAGATTCTTCATTTGTCGACTGAATCTTAATGTAAAACAGTCCATAAAACTAGGAAATTGCTATTAATATCCGTGGTTTATTTCGATCACTCCATTAAAAAGTGAGCTTATACTCTCACTAGGAAGCCCTCATAAATTTGGAATGCATCAAGATTTTTTGAAACAGTTTGTGGCATTGTAATCAGGGTAAAAATCTAGTTCAAAATAATGGGTCACAACCCCACCTTTACATTTGAAAAAAATATTTTGCATCTAATATGGCGGATCCAAGATGGCGGCCAGAAATGACCACCTTGTCAAAATGAAGTACTTACTACCCTACAATGTTTGGAACTGGTCTGGGATTGATATTTGAAAAAATGTAGAAAAAAATTGGGGGGGACATTTAAAACTCACCCATTTACAACTGAGCTAAGGACAATGTTATTCAACTACCTTACGAAAAATAACGTCGGAGTATTTTTATAGAAAGACAATATGAGTTTAGCTAGTGTATATTACAAAAAACAGACATGTTTCTCAATGTAGTATACAGTTTTTTTTTTTTTTTTTTTTTTTTTTTTTTTTTTTTTTTTTTTTTTAACACAACATGCATACAAATCCATCAACATTTTCCAGCGATTCTTTTACGACACTCTGAGCACAGAAAGGATAGTGTTGCTTTATCATTTTAAAGCTCTCAAAAGCACCTTCTCACCTGCCTTTGAGCCGGTATCATTCACAACTGTAATTCTTTATCGTAAAACTATAAATATTTTTCCTTAAACTAAAAATACGGATAGCTATGCTTTGTCGCATTATTTAAACAACACTGTTTAAATAATTGGATCAACCAGATATACATTTAAACAACACTCCATTCAATTGTCCAAGTTCTTGTGCCATACGAGGCAGCTGTAAACTCTATTAAAAAATTACACATTACATTTAAGGTCTTAAGTGAATTTAATATATCTCATTACACCTTTTACCTCCTGTTAAGTTCCTAAAATATTACCTCTCAGTTTTTTATAAAATCATTTTTAAAGTATTAACGACCTTCTATACGCATGCTTCGCGACGGGAGAGAACGCATAAGACTAATGATGATCTTTTGATCTGCAATATATAATAGTTACACAAATATTATTCATTTGACAATAAAAAATAAATTGTTAAAAGGTATACTTATTCAAAAGTGTAGATCTACTTACTTTCTAACTTTGGAAGCATGTAAGGCGTAGTCCTTTGTATATTGCCTGTGGAGCAAAACACTTAGGAAGTTCGTTCATACAAATACTTTTCCTTAAATCTACGCACTCTTTGCTTCATTTAAATGTACCATATTCCTATATTTTTATTTTTAAAAGACCTTAAATGGGTAACACAAATTTTACCGTATCGACTTAACAACATAATCAATCAATTGACAGTAAGAACCATCAATATGCAAACAGACGATAAATAGCTTATTATGTTTGTTTTTACTGTAACGTCCCAGAAATACAGTAGGATGCATCTTACCTGGCCAGACCAAATGTCACTCATACATTTATAATTCTTGGCCCTAGTAAGCTATACATTAAAAACGTACACTAGACATTTACAATAGAACACATATTTTTTAAATATATCAATGAACAATGATCATTGATATATATCATTATATCATCATCATTATCATTATATATTATCATTATTATCATTATATCATTATATCATTATCAATAATTTTCTACTCTATCAATAATTATATATTGTAAGCTGCAACGAACCTAAGAAACTGGTTATAGTAGTATGTAAAGATGGATATACCTTAAGGAATATAAACGTTAATGGCAAGATAACTGTTTTGGAAATGTATCCCACTGAGTAAGACTCAACTTGTAGCATATGTCACGCTGTCAGACGTAAGTGCAATATTTTCAAATTAAGCATCTGTTTTCACTGCAAGAAAAGAACAAAATTCTTTGTGTACTTTTTGTAACACATAAGTTATATATTTATTAGTATGAATACTAAAAAAGTAATGGTTAATAGTAAATATTTAATAAAACCAATTGTATCCAATTTTCCAAATATTAAAGATGACAAATATATGTTTTTATAGTTACAGGCTATTCTGATAGCACTTATGGTAGTAAACATAAGTTTGTATAGCCTATACTCCATCAAAAAACAGTTAGTTGGGCTACAATAACTACCGGTAACTGTGATACAGTTTTTTGTTACTCACAACTGAAGAACAAAACCTTAAATTATCGGCAGTAGCATGTTGCTGAGCTAACACCAGGATAACTGTAACTGCAATGGTGTAACACTATTTCCCTATTTAAAACTACAGACTTGAAATAAATACACGGAAAGGATAAAGACTTGCAGTCAGCACTGTGAAAGGGTGTAATTAACGAGTACATATAGATAAATTTAAATAAACTCTGAAAGGTTTTGAAACGATTTTTAATCATAAATGCAAGCATCCAGGTTTTATAATTAACGTGTAGCCTATTTTTAAAAGGGCTTCATTCAGACGTTTTTCGTAAAATTTTTAAATTGTAAATTTGGTTAACAAATCAACATTAAAACCTTGTTTTATAAACTATAAAGCGTGTATGTTTTTTATAAGAGTGTAAAATATATCCTAAAGGAACAAGTTTAAAGTTAAAAGAGATGAAGTTTTTAATGGTCACCGGCCAAAAGTCCAACAACGTTTACAGATCATGATTGCTTTCATTGAGATTTCTGTCGTTCTTTCAGACTGTCTAGCTTATCTTTTCAAAATATCAAATCTTTAAATCTGAGATTCTACAGATTAAATATTAAAATCTAATCACGATCGTTGGAAATATTTTTGATTCATTTAATACATGTTTCGTAGTGCATAAATTTTTCTAGTTGTATTATCTACAAAATCTATGCAAAATATTATGTACAAAATTATTCTGTATTTTTGATACAAGACTTACTCGTTTACTGAAGGAGAATATAAAAAATTTAAAAAGAGAAAAAAACTGTTTAAAACAACTAAATACTTAATAACCTTTAAAATTTATTTGAGAAAGAGAGAAAATTCTTGTGTTAGTGTGATTATTAGAGTTTTGTATATTATCATAACCACATATTTATTATGTATGCGTCCTTTTTGGGGTTACATACTGCGAAACAGGTAATTTTGGAAACATTTAAATTTTTGATTTATGAAATGTTTTCGTGTGTTTTAACAAGTATTCAAAGAAAACTTGTTATTTTAATTTTGTATTTATTTGTTTGAGTGTAAAAATACGTAAGAGTTATACATTATTGTTAAAGTATGTTAAAATAGTTTAAAAGAAAACTAACTCACAATTACAAAAAAATAACTCTCTATAAACTAGTAGAAAACTTTCCCGAATACAAGAAAGACGTGACTTTATAGTTTACCGCCTTTATATAAATCTGTCTCGTAAGATTTTTTACATTAACATGTCATTATATTTCTTTTTGATTATTAATGGTATTTTCTTTAACACTAGTACATTGTATCCTTAGTTTACCATTCACACTATTGAAGCTGATTATGAAATTTGTACAAAACATTTTAACTTTTAGAACTTTAAAAAAAATGTTTTACAATTATTTCATTTCATTTCATTTCATAAAATGTGAAGTTATTTCAGATGTAGAGGCAAAACAAAATATAATAACGTAGTTTTTACAAGTATTTTTGAACTTTTTGGTTTCATCTCACAAAATTAGTCATGTTTCAATTCCTCCAGATAAATCAGCCTACAACGAGATAGTCCAGGGTACGTGAAGGAGTTTCATTAACAAGTTACCGTCATAAGGTTTTGCTCAGAATATTAATTACAACAATACTAGAAGATAAATCTGTTAACTTTCAAGGGATGAACATCACCAGCAATTAAAACATATGTTAATCTCTATTTTAGAGTTTAATTATTCAAGCAAACTAAATTACAATCGAACTATTAATGTGGTATTTTTAACAACAGAATAATTCCGTACTTTGTTAACACCAAAGTGAAGCACGTTAAAAATACTGCTAATCGCAAGATTAATCGGTATAAAATATTTACCAAGAGGGAGTAAGACGAGATGTTGGCGTGAATTGAATAAACATATTAAATTGTTCTTTCAACTTGATTGTTCGGGACTTAGACAACCCCAGTACCCGGGTAAACGTAAAAACGTTATGCCTGCAAAAAACATCTTAATGAAGCTAAAAAAAAAAATACCTTTTACTTATAAGTCGTACATTGCAAAATTGCATAGTTTACCTATTTATGTTTTACTTCATCATCAACCAATTTTAAAATTTTCTAAGTATAATAATGTGTTGATTCATAATGTTAATAGAACATTTTTGTACTTAATACTTAGTGTTATGCCAAATACTAAAGAACATGAAGAGTACTCATAGGAAATAAAACTTCTCCCAGCGTTCCAGGATAGCGGAAATCCCTTTCATATTTATGATCGGCGATTTACATTTGGAATCTCCACTTCTTTTCGAGGTTCTGTTAATATGAGACTAAAAAAACATCATTCGACTTGATCATGGCTTTAATCTTAATTAATTTAGGATAATAAATTATGTTTCATATCACACTTCAGCGTGAGATACACTTAGCAATAGAGTAAATCATTTATTTTTTTACTATGGTATTAAATTTATTATTTTTGGACTATAGAATTTTGGGATTTTATAATAATTCAAGTTTGTATGTTTAACTTTAATTATTTCTGGTGGTTGATATTGATATATATTATTACTATCGTGGCATGTGCAAGTGTAATATTACAGTGATAAATAAGCTGAACTATTGAATGTTGTTCATGTATGTTTAAGATTGATGCCGCTATTCTCTCCGAGCGATTCGTGTGTTATGTTATAACTCCTGAAGTAGCAAATCTACAGACTAAGCGAACTTCCATTTCCCAGATTGGGGTTGTATTAAAATATTTCGTTAAACATTTAGAATTTATTCCATATTTATAGTTAAATAGAGAATAAATTCAAAAGTTTTAAGAACTCACCTAATGTCACCTAATGTAACTAAATGACAGTCCATTAGGTTTAATGAGTTAGGTTTAATAAGTTCCCTGCTACAGAGAAGTGTTTTTATATGTATATAAAGAGTGCTTTATTTAGTGAAATGATAATAATGTTAAGCATGAAGTAAGTAAATTTTTCAAACGTGTATAAATAAACTAAAAAACTACAACCGTTTTATAAACGGATACATTTGCTCACTTGTACTTACCAACTTACTACTCTCTCAATTGTGGATTGGCCAGATTGCAGCGTCTTGGAAACGAAGTCGGATCACAAGTTGACTTCTTCAACGAACAGTTGTCTTCCTTCAGAAGAAAATGCTCCAACATTATCTTTGTTATGCCTGTTTTGTAGCTGACGTTTGTTTGTTTTTCCTAAATCTCTTTCATTCTTTTACCTTTGAAAACATGATGTACATAATATTTAATAGTGAATTGTTGAAAATATTACTTCACAATTCAAGTTGTTCCCTCCGAAAACGAGCTCAGTTTAATAAATTGTCAGCTTGGTAGTGTTGGACGAGGTCATATAGCCTACGTTAACATACTAGTCTAAAATAAATAGACATAATATAATACCCAAAGTATCTAGTTGCGAAATAATCCTTATCAATAAGTGTAAAACTTTGATAAATGTAGGTCTACAGTGAAATATATCGATTTCAAAATTTCTCATATGTTGTTCTAAAAAGACGAGGGGGCTTTTGTATGATTTTCTGTTTGTTTTGCATGAACACGTATTAGGACATAAAATAACATAGTATCTAGTGGACAGTGCTGCGACTGTTTACTACATTGAAGGCTAAAATACCTAAACTAGTATGTTATGTCATGCCAAATGTTTGTTTAGACCTTAAGTTTCCAAGCTAAATACTCACCCTTTACCTCTACAATGGTATCTTAGGTAGTAATGACTATTAAGCTATCTTCCCATTGAATGTATGTACAATACATTTTGTATTTATTGTTTGACACATTTTTGTAATCATTATAGTTATAAAATATACAGATTTTGTTTTACTTAAAATAAAATACCCTGTTTTTATTGCTAAAAGCGTCGATGAACTTTCCGAACCTTCGCGATAGAAACGAAATGAACCTCTTAAACGTCTAGCATAGATAAGCTTCTATATATTTATCACATGGACTCAAAGCTCTTCTCACATAAACGTTTATCTTAACGTTTATTGTTCAAACGTGATCTGCAGTAATAGTTGGTCGCCTAACAAATGTTCTCTGTGACAATATATATTATACTGACAGGGCTTATTCTAGAAGAGAAATAGAAGTTGTTATTGTAACCCAGATTATGATGACATTTTTTTCTTTTTATTTGAAGTCTTTATTTTTTACTTTTTTTACAGGTACTAAATTACAACCTTGTTTTAAATTTAACACATTTAGGAAACACACTTACATCATACAATTACAAAACTCATTAGGTTTTTTTACAGATTAGCATCATGATATAAATACTATAGCCTATCATTAAAGCTATTTTAAAGTTATCAAAGGATATATAAAAAAATCACACTAGCAACTCGTGTTATGTACTAAGACATATTGCTCAGTATAAAGTAACACGATGTAATGGCACGTTAAGCCAAACAATTTAGTTTCATTTCCACTTTTATGCTGTAATTAGCAATAAAACATTCTTATCCGCGTCAATCTAGCACGTACATCCATAAACACGTTAATCTTTACAGCCAGCAATCAGTTCAATTCAGCAATTATTACAAACGGATTTGCATTTTACCATATGTGTGTTTTATACATCTCAAGTACCCTTGCTGAATCGCGCCTGAGTCTATGTGGTTTTTTCTTCTTATAGTAGTGTACTAATACATTAACATTATCATTAGGGCAATCGGGAAAAGGATAAAGGACTTGGTGAAAACGTATTTTTATTCCCATGATAAATAAATAAGCTCGCGTTCGTTTAAAATAATAGGACTTTTCATATCCAGGATACAGTCTAACGCCAGAAAGTGTATGACTTAGTGACTTATTAACAGGTGCAAAAGAGTTTCAATGTTTTGTATTTCACTATTGATTTTTCACCATTAAAGATTAACATTCAATTGAGATTATCAACATAATTTCTTGGTGGTGAATTCCAAATCAGTTTACTTGAAACCTAAAGAGGCTCAGCTGGATTAATTCATTTTAGATTGGTTCTTATGACAAAGTTTTGAATGGGTTTAAATTTGGAGTGTCGTCAGAGCATTATTAGAATACACTTATGACTTTCATAGGAAGTTTCCATAGTTAGGTGAATAACTAAACACTACTAGTAGATAAGTGTGAAGGGACAAATATATTGGTTAAAATACTGTAACGAGCCAATTTTTTCAAGATACTTTTTTTCCTCCTTAAACCTTACGACTCCTTTCCGCCGTCCCCAGTCAACTTCCGCCGCACCACACCACCTTCCGCCGCCCCATATATCCTTCCGCCATGACCTCCGCCCGTCTCCTTACCTTACGTCTCCTTTCCGCCGCTCCAATCAACTTCCGCCGCCCTACGTCGCCTTCCGCTGCCCTACCGATCCTTCCGCCACGATCTCCGCCCATTTCCCTACCTCACGTCTCCTTTCCGCCACCCCTAGTCAACTTCCGCCGCCTCACCTCGTCTTCCGCTGCCCTACTGATCCTTCCGCCACGATCTCCGCCCATCTTCCTACCTCACGTCTCCTTTCCGCCACCCCTAGTCAACCTCCGCCGCCCTACATCGCCTTCCGCTGCCCTACCTATCCTTCCGCCATGACCTCCGCCAATATCCTTACCCTACGACTCTTTTCCGCCACCCAAGAGCACCTTCCGCCGCTCCACGTCTCCTTCCGCCACCCGAAACCATCGATACCAATACCATTATGCCAGTTCCTGATCCTATCCGCCGAACCTAACCTCAATTTACATCCCCATTTGTTTCTATGTTAACTTAGGAACCGATCAGCTCTCCATGACAGCTGGGTTGCAACTGAGCAAAAACGCACTTCTGCGCATGCGCGACTTTCCCCCTCCAGGTGGACCAGATTTTCGCATAAAACCGCGGCAGCTGGGGACCTCAGTCTCAGTCGCTCCCGGGCAGTCGACAAGGAAACATCATTGGAGGTAATATTGCTAGAGAAATCCGAGCAACCTTTCCTATTGCTAGAGAAATCCAAGCAATCCGTCCCTATTGCTAGAGAAATCCAAGCAATCCGTCCCTATTGCTAGAGAAATCCGAGCAATCCGTCCCTATTGCTAGAGCAATCCGAGCAATCCGTCCTTATTGCTAGAGAAATCCAAGCAATCCGTCCCTATTGCTAGAGCAATCCGAGCAATCCGTCCTTATTGCTAGAGAAATCCAAGCAATCCGTCCTTATTGCTAGAGATATCCAAGCAATCCGTCCTTATTGCTAGAGAAATCCAAGCAATCCGTCCTTATTGCTAGAGAAATCTAAGCAATCCGTCCTTATTGCTAGAGAAATCCAAGCAATCCGTCCCTATTGCTAGAGAAATCCGAGCAATCCGTCCCTATTGCTAGAGCAATCCAAGCAATCCGTCCTTATTGCTAGAGAAATCCAAGCAATCCGTCCTTATTGCTAGAGAAATCCAAGCAATCCGTCACTATTGCTAGAGCAATCCGAGCAATCCGTCCTTATTGCTAGAGAAATCCAAGCAATCCGTCCTTATTGCTAGAGAAATCCAAGCAATCCGTCCCTATTGCTAGAGAAATCCGAGCAATCCGTCCTTATTGCTAGAGCAATCCGAGCAATCCGTCCTTATTGCTAGAGCAACCCGAGCAATCCGTCCTTATTGCTAGAGCAATCCAAGCAATCCGTTCCTGAGTGCTAGAGCAATCCGAGCAACCCGTCCCACGTGCTAGAGAAATCCCAGCAATCCAAGTTTATCCTTTGGCTATGATGAGTCAGGGCCATTTGGGAATCTGGTGATTCATTGCCAATATTCTGAGCCAATTCCAACTCCTTTTAACATCGACCCCTGGAATCAAAAACCCAGCTACGACTTATCTATCAAGGACAAGTGTGCAAGCTGCAAATCCGCTCTGTTCCGAAAATTCGTCACACATTTTGGCGCCCGAACAGGGACTCCGTGAGTCATCGATTCGTAGAAAAAGAATATCGAAAATACCTTGGGAAACAATTCGAATCTCTCGTTGGAAATGACGAAAGACAAATTGGACAACAATGTTTTTCCTCCGCTCACTGCAAAGGAATCCACGGCTGACCTCATAGCGGCAGTTTTTTCCCCCGGAAAAAACAATGAAGTAACCCAAGTTGAAACCTCAACTACTCAGGGGATTCCTGCCACTCTTAGCCAGGCTAGTCAACAGGACCAGCGTGTAAGTTGGGTTTATCAATTGTCAAAGTCTCAAATTCAAGCTGAGCTGGAATCACGAAATTTAGACGCAAGTGGGAAGATGCAAGAGTTAAGAAGTCGCCTCGTCGAGCACATTCGAACTCCTGGTGTTACTCCAATGACGGAGAAAAATCAGTTACTTTTCCCCCCAGTGGACACGGTTGAAGGGGGGGCTTCAAACTCAAATCTGGACTCCAGCCTACTCAACAATATCATGATGATCGTTGGTTTACCCCCAAATTCTGAGGTCAACACCTTAAGAATGAGGCTCGCAGACCTCGCTGAGAAAGAAAGGTTTGTTCAAAAGGCATCAACATCCAACGCCTTTCCCGAACTTCAAAGATTCGTCAAGGAAAGATCACCGCAAGAGTTGAAAATAAACCATCCTCCGTTTCCGGTGAAATTGAATTCAAACAACCAACCTCCCACGGATACGGTTAGTCTCTGCAATCAAGTAAGAAAGTGGAACATTCGTTTCGATGTATACACGGACCCCGTCTCATTTATGGAACGACTAAATGAACTAGTGGAAGCTTACGATATACCCCTAAATCGCATACTACAAGCGATGCCAGAAATCTTCAAAGGGAATGCCCTCCTCTGGTGGCGGAACAACAAGGAATTCTGCAGAACTTTCACTGAGTTTCAACGAGAATTTGAATTGCAGTTCCTACCTCCTGGCTATTACAAGAATTTAGATAGAGAAATACAGGATAGGACTCAAGGAGAACGGGAGACCTGTCGCCAATACGTTGTTGCAATCGTCACTCTAATTCGTCGTCGAGGAGGATATACTGAGGAAGACAAATTGGAAAAGATTTATGGGAACTTAAAACCTGAATATAAGCTGTATATTCGCCGTCATGACGTCAAGACCGTCTCTGAACTAATCGCTCGAGCTGAGGAATTCGAGGCAGTACTTCGATGTAGAGCAACTTATCGACCACCTCCTGCTCCTGCTCAATCATTGACCCCTGAAACAGCGTATCAGTCCAAAGGAAGAAGAAGATCGGACGTACATGGAGCTATTTACCTCGAGGAACTCCTTCCAGTACCGAACATGGAGCCAAAGAATGCAAACTACCCTGGCAAAAGCATGGAATCAAGGAACACGGACTGCAGTGGTAGAAACGGAAAACAACCATTTGTGAGGTTTGCCGATGGTGGGCGAGACCATCACAAGCCCAACGTTTTCGGGCCAACGCATTCGAAGTACGGTCCAGGAAATACCTTGCTATCTGAGGATAGCAAGACACCGGCAAGGGAGTCATATTCAAATGAAACCATACCACCGAGAGTCTGCTGGAATTGTGATAAGCTTGGCCATCTGTTTCGTGACTGTAGAAACCCATGGAGAATTCGCTGTTTCTATTGCAAGAAAGATGGACAGCTAACTACCACTTGCCCATGTCGCTCGGGAAACGAAATGCCGACTCTGAGGAAGGGAAGCCAGTAGAGTCGGAGACAACCAGAGATACTTCCCCAGATTGGGAAAAGTGTTTACAATATGTAGAAAGCTTTCCCCTGAAAGCCACACCACCAACCCAAATTGTGGATGAACGGCCCTATGTTAATGTTGAAATCCATGGAAAAACCTTTACAGCGTTGATCGATACTGGGGCTATGTTAACTTTCATATCAGATGAAGTGGCGAGTCACTTAACTAGAAACTGTGTTAAGTTTACCAAACCGAACCTTAAAGTGCACCTGGCTAACAATAGCCAGGCAAAGGTTAAAGGAAGCTATCAGTTTGAAACTATTATAGGTCAAGCTAAGTATCTATTTGAAGCGATACACGTAACCAATCTCTCAACTCCAGTAATATTGGGGATGGACCTCCAGAAGAAGCTGAACCTGATCTCAGTCAACCTGCCTAAGGTTAATCAAGCCCTAAACATACAACCAGTCAAACCAAATCTGGCAGAAATAAGCACTCTTACCAACGCCGAAGAAGTTAACTTAAAAGCCTTTTTGGACGAAGAACTCTCAAAGTTTGATAGCGTCCCGGGTCAAACTAAAATTGTCCAACATGAAATTCGGTTAAAAACTAGACATCCTGTTAAGCAAAGATATTATCCACGTAACCCCACGATGCAAGGAATAATGAAAACTGAAGTCGATCAGATGCTGGAGGATGGGATTATTGAGCCCTCGTCCAGCCTGTGGAGCTCTCCGGTGGTTTTGGTGAAGAAACCTACTATTGATTTCCGCAAAGTAAATGAGTTGTCAATCAAAGACGCCTATCCTTTGCCTTACATTAGTGGGGTCCTGGACAAACTCAAAGAGGCAAATTTCATCTCTACAATCGACCTAAAGAATGGATATTGGCAAATCCCACTACATCCAGATAGTAGGCCAGTGACAGCATTTACGGTACCTGGTTTAGGCTTATATCAATTTAAAGTAATGCCGTTTGGCCTACATTCGGCTCCTGCCACCTTTCAGAGACTCCTGGATACAATTATTGGACCCGATTTGGAGCCTAAGGCTTTCGCCTATCTTGATGACATCATTGTTCTGGGAAATACTTTTGCCGAGCATCTAGAGCTCCTAAAGGAAGTGTTTCGAAGATTAAGGGCCGCAGGTCTTAAGTTAAACCCGGAGAAATGTCACTTTGGAAAAACTGAACTTCGATACTTAGGTCACATCGTCAACCGAAATGGAATCCAGACCGACCCGTCGAAAATTAAAGCTATGAAGGACTTCCCAACACCAAGAAAACCTAAGGACATCAAGAGTTTTTTGGGTTTAGTTTCATGGTATAGACGTTTTATTAAGGACTTCGCCAAAATCAGTGCCCCCCTTTCGGCCCTCTTAAAGAAATCAGCAAGGTGGGAGTGGAGCGAACGTCAACAGCACGCATTTGAACGGTTGAAAGAAGAGCTTACGAAAGCCCCAATACTGGCATGTCCCGACTTTAATGAGCAATTTGTTTTGCAAGTAGATGCCTCTGATTTTGGACTTGGAGCAGCGTTGACACAAAAACAGGGTGGTAAAGAAGTTACCATTGCTTTTGCGAGTCGCCTACTTTCCGATCAGGAGAAGAAGTTTAGTACCACCGAGAAAGAATGCTTAGCATTGGTATGGGGCATAAAAACCTTTCGTCCATACCTCGAAGGTTATCACTTCAAGGCTATCACGGATCACCAGGCACTAAAATGGCTGCTAACAATTAAAGAGCCATCAGGACGACTTGGACGATGGGTCTTGGAAATTCAGCAGTTCACCTTCGACGTAGTCTATCGGAAAGGTATCAACAATAAGCTAGCTGACGCACTTTCCCGAATCCCTGGGGAACCGAAACAGAACCTAGAACCGCTAAATGAAATGGTAGTAAGAAAAAATAACTCTAATCACGAGGTGGGGTCAGACCCCAAAGGAAATGTAAATATCCAAGGTAATATAGTGGATAAGTGGTATGACTCCTTGTCGAAAAAGATTGGGAAAGTACAGCTTGAGAACTACCGTATTCAGGACGGTAACATCTACAAACGAATCACACGCAAAGGAAAGCTTTGTGATCCCGCCACCCTATGGAAACTTTGTGTCCCAGGGAAAGATTGAGCTTCAGTGTTAGGAGAAACTCATGACGCACCCACAGCTGGTCATTTAGGCATCCGAAAGACCGTAGCCAGAGTAGGACAAAGTTATTTCTGGCCAGGTTGGAAGAAGGATGTACTGGAATATGTACGCAAGTGCCATATTTGCCAACTCCATAAGCCTGAACAAAAACCCGTCAGGGGTCAAATGTTTCTGCGGAACCCAGAAGGGCCATGGTATACCGTGGTTGCCGATCTTATGGGACCTTTTCCGAAGTCCTCTCATGGTTTCACCTTTTTGCTAGTGATCCAAGATTCTTTTACAAAATGGATTGAAATCATACCCCTCCGAAATGCTACAGCAAAGGAGGTCAAAGATAAATTTAAGGAAGCCATCATACATCGTTATGGAACACCGGCAGTCATTCTAACGGACAACGGAACCCAATTTACATCAAACATCTTTAGTCAATTCACAAAAGAATGGCAAATTACGCATAAGTTGACTGCACCCTATTCACCCCAATCAAATCCAACCGAAAGATGCAATCGAGTTCTCAAAACAATGATCAGGCAGTACATAGTGGATAACCACCGCCATTGGGACAAACACCTAGGAGAGTTTCGTCTCGCCATAAACTCTGCGGTGCATGACTCTACAGGTTACAGTCCGGCTTTCCTGAACTTCGGAAGAGAATTAAAATTACCCAATTCATTACTTCAAGTACAGTTCATCGAAGGAGAGGAGGCAACCCCGTCTAGACTGATTTGTGAGCGCAGCGAACGTTTCCGAGCCATCAATGAGTACGTAAGGCGGAATCTGAGTCAAGCTCACAAGAGACAAGCCAGTTACTACAACTTAAGAAGGCGACCAAACACATTGAAGGTAGGCCAACAGGTTCTGTGCCGACGTCACGACCTCTCCGACGCATCGAAAGGTTTCACTGCAAAACTAGCACCGAAGTTTGACGGTCCCTACACCATTGTAAAAGGATTGGGGGTAAATATTTTTCACCTCAAGTCGGACAGTGGACGCACCATTCGAGCCCATGTAAAGGACCTCAAACCTTACCTGTCATAACTCCTCCACCTTTGTCTCCCCTGCTCTAGCACAAACAACCAAACAACACTAGCAAATTTTAAGTTTAACAAAAAACAAATCAATCTCGTACTGAAAATTAATATTTTTTTTATTTTCAGGTAGACACTTCTTTTTGGGACACACAATAATGGAACCACTAACCAATGCAGATTTGGGAACTTTGACAGAGGGAAAAGACTTAAATGACGGAGTGATAAACCATTTTTTCCATCTACTCCAGCGCCGTGGTCAAGAGAATGACGAGAAAAAGAAAGTGATGTCCTTCCCGACCCATTTTTTTGTGCGGTGAGACCGAGAAAATGCGGGGTATGAAGGTGTGGCATCGTGGGTAAAAGAAAATCCAATGATTAAGGACATTTTGTTCTTCCCAATACACGTGGATGTAGGGAACGGGCATTGGGCCCTGATAGTGGCACGGCCACAGCACCGAGACATCGTATCATTCGACTCTTTGGTGTTAGAGCATAACCGGAGGATGGAGCAAGTAAAAGAGTTCCTCGAGAAGGACACCCGAAAACGAAAAAGGAAAGGTTCAAAAAATCTTGGTCTACGTTGAACATGCTCACCGCTTGTCCGCAACAAAAAAATACCCATGATTGTGGCGTTTTCGTCTGCCTTTTTGCTGATCTGCTGATGAGGGAACAATCCTTAAAAACCTTACAGACCTTGACTTCCCGAGAATTGCGAGAAATTCTAAAAATAAAAATTAAATGGATGGGGCTAAACCAAAAGAAGCTTCCACAAAAGAAGAAGCAACAACCACGAGTCGTAGCTAAGTAACCAATCACCAAGGGACCACTGTTTGACAAGTGGGTGAAAAGACCGAGTAACCAGAAGTCACCAATCGTAGGCAGCAACCGAGAGGGAATGTTTTTAGTTGAAGAAGCAACCGTCGAGGCGTTGGACGCTACCAAGTTTTTGGAAATCGTGTTAAGTCCCGTATTAGAAATCGCCGCATCACCCGACCTGCTAATGGAGGAGATGAACGAGTATCTGGCGGACGAAGAAATTGATGACGGCCTTTTTCCCCAACCCCCGTCAAGACCGTCCTCTGTGTCAGAAATGATGTCACGGATGGGAATATGTTCACCCCACATTTCCCCTCCCGTCAGATGTGACAGCGCCCCGGCAGTTTCAAGTGGCCCCATCAGTGTGGGAAAATCAACTCCTGAGGAACAAGAAAATCCCGCCGTCTTTTTGGAAAGACCAAAACCCGAAACGACCAACATTGTAGATTCAAAAATAGACATTGGGCCCGCAACCGGGAACACTCGGCAGCAACCCCGGAAGAGAGGCCGAACCCTCAGGCAGAGAGTCTTTGTAAATGGGAGATTCATCCGAAAAAATAAAAGAAAAATTCAAGCTCTCGTTAGGAACCCCGATTTCGACTGGGACTCCCTACAGAAGTAAATTGACGTTCAAATGAGCGAAATTGGTATTTCTAAGACTGATTAAACGAAAAGACTGAATTTTATAAAGTACTCGTAGTTTTAGGTTTTTTAAAAAGGTTCCTTCTTGTGTTAATGAAAAGTCTGTGAATTTGTAATTTTGTTTTCGCTTAGCAACGGTGATATAGGTTTTGTGATAAAAAAAAATTAGTATTAAGTTTTAAACGAAAATGTCTGTTTAGTTAAGAAAAGTCAAAGGTTTTGTTTTCGTAAAACCGAAAGGTATTTGTATAGATATTTAGATTTAGGTTTTCTTTAAAGTTGATTGTTTTTTTTATCTTTGTGATACCAGGTTGTGATTTTTTCGTTTGTTATTCTCTTTTAGAATAGAAATTTTGTACGAGTTTTTAGTTTTGTTAAGAAAGGGAAAATTGTTGTTGTTTGGAAAAAATAAAATCGTTATTTTGTTTTAAATTGTTTTGTTTTTCTTTTCGTGAAGAAAGTGGTGAGTGGTGCATCGGCCGGGAAATCCAGAAAAAATCGAATTTTGAGATTTTATAATAATTCAAGTTTGTATGTTTAACTTTAATTATTTCTGGTGGTTGATATTGATATATATTATTACTATCGTGGCATGTGCAAGTGTAATATTACAGTTGTTGTGAACTTTATTGAATATGTTTTCACTTCATTGATTTTCCTTTTGATCTGACTGTTATATTTTTTCTAAACTACTGTGTTTTGTTTTACCACATGTTAAATATTTTGTATTGAATTAATTTAATTGTTTGAAGATTCAGTTAAGACTTTGGAATAAATAAAGAAGCCTACTAATCTGTTTGTGAAATAATTATTTTATCATTTCTGGTAATTATTTCAAGATTCAAAACATTTTGGCGACCGTGACAGGACATTTTCTTTAATTTAAGACATCTGGGTTATTTAATAGTTATAATAATATGGAAAGCCTAGAAAATATGAAAAAGAAAAGATCACAGATTAGAAGGCTATTCACCAAGGTTTATAATGAACTGGAAGAAGCATTTAATAATGAAGACCTGTCAATGAATGATAAAGAAACTCAAATAAAAGTAAACTTTTCTCAAATTGAAGATAAAATAACAGCATTAATGGCAATGGATGGAAAAATCTCTGATGAAATGCTGATGAAAGATGCTTCTGATGCTGATCTGGACAATGAACTGGACACACAAGAAGAATACAAGAAGAAATGGTACCTGATGAAGGCTAAGTATGAAATGTTTCTTAAAACACCTACCAACAATGGTGAGTCAAACATTTACAGACCAAACCGTAACTTTCATTTGCCTAAATTGCAATTACCTTCATTTGATGGGGATGTTAGGAATTGGATTGGGTTTTGGGGTCAGTACAAAAAGATTCATGAAGATAGTGAAATTAAACCTGAAGACAAATTTCAATATTTAATTCAATCCTTGAAACCTGGTTCATCAGCTAGGGAATTAATAGATTCTTTTCCTCCTTCTGGTGAAAATTACATCAAGGCTATTGAACAATTGAAATCCAGGTTTGCACGTGATGAACTTTTGATTGAAGTTTATGTAAGAGAATTACTAAATTTAGTTTTGAAACAAGCCAACAAACAAAGTATCATGCCACTTTCAACCCTTTCTGATAAACTCGAGACCCAACTTCGTGCCCTAGAAACACTCAGGGTCACATCAGATAAGTATGCTGCCATGCTATACCCACTGGTTGAATCTGCTCTACCAACTGATACTCTCAGAGCATGGGAGCGGTACAGAACAACGAATAAAATAGGCTTAGGTGAATTTAAAGGTAACGAGTCATCTAATTCAAATTATTTACAGCTGTTGTTGAATTTTGTACGTTCCGAGGTCGAAAGCGAAGAACGTTTAGCTCTTGCTCGGAACAGCTTTGCAGTCGACAGAGACATTACACCAAGTGACCAGCCACAGAAGAGATCTTACCGTAACCAACGTCCTGGTATGAAAAGTGAGTTTGAGAAAGGACTTCCTTTACCTACAGCATCTACAATAATTGCTACAGACAGCTCTTCAGTGGTGAGTAAGCCTACATGCTTATTTTGTAATAAAGGAAATCACAACACCCAAGACTGTTCTGGGTTACAAAAGCTCACTTTGAAAGAAAAGAGAGTGTTTGTGACAAAAAAAGGGAGCTTGTTTCTCATGTTTAAAGTTAGGTCACAGCAGTAATAAGTGTAAAGTGTTTGTATCCTGTGCTATCTGTAAAAGGAAACACTACTGCTTAATGTGTCCTAGTTTAGAGAAAATGGTGCACAGTAATACTCATGAAAATGACTCTAACAAATCAAATGTCATTGAAAGTGTTCAAATTAATGACAAATCTGAGTCCTTGATTGCAAATCAAAATAAGGAAACCTTATTACAAACTCTTCTAGTAAAAGTAATAGGACCTGACCAGCAATCTTTACTAGTAAGAGCATTGTTGGATTCTGGATCTCAAAGGTCTTATATCTCAAAAGACTGTGTAGAGAAACTTAAATTAATAGAATCCGGTGAGGAATTCATAGTTCATGGTTTGTTTGGAGGTATTAAAACTAAAGAGACTCCACATAATCTTTACCAAGTAGAGTTACGTGACACAAAGGGTAAATTTGGCATTTCAGTTAATGTGATCAAGACAAGATTTGCAATTACATACCCAGATTAGATACAAAAAGGTATTTTCCTATTTTAAAGAAGAAGAGTATATCCCTTTCAGATATTGGACAAGATGCAGCAGAAGAAATACAGTTACTACTAGGAGCTGATATCTTGGGCCAAC
The DNA here is from genome assembly GCF_028750875.1 of Macrosteles quadrilineatus. Classification (NCBI taxonomy): domain Eukaryota; kingdom Metazoa; phylum Arthropoda; class Insecta; order Hemiptera; family Cicadellidae; genus Macrosteles; species Macrosteles quadrilineatus. The sequence continues at coordinate 101,685,540 of NW_026542602.1, read as the reverse complement.
TTCTCACAGGTAAAATTGAACAGCTAGATCAAACTCTGGTTGCTGTTCAGACTGTGTTAGGATGGACAGTAATGGGACAATGTGGAAAAAGTTACCAGTCACTTATTAGCATTAGCTGCTTTGCTAAAATGGACATTTCAGATCTATGGCGTTTAGATGTTTTGGGCATCACTGATCCATCAGGTAGTAAAACAAAGGAGGCGAATGCATCAGATGTCTTGGAGCATTTTAACAAAACTATTGTAGTAAATAGTGAAAATAGGTACGAGGTGACTCTTCCATGGATTGAAGGCCATCCAGAGCTTATGGACAACAAAGTTACAGCTGAGAAGCGACTACATGCAGCGACCAAGAAGTTGATTAAGTTAGAAAAGTTCAATGAGTATGATCAGGTATTTTCAGAGTGGTTGAATTCAAACATTATTGAAAGGGTTGTTGAGTCCTCTGTAACTGATAGACCTTTACACTACTTACCTCATCACGCTGTGGTCAAAGAATCCAGTTTGACTACTAAGGTTCGACCAGTCTTTGATGCTTCTGTAGTTGATAGTAGAGGGAATTCACTTAACTCTTGTTTGGAAAAGGGACCTAATTTAATAGAACTAATTCCAGCTCTTCTAATGAAGTTTAGAAAACACCCAATAGGCGTTATTTCAGATATTAAGGAAGCTTTCTTGCAAAGTTCAACAAAAAGTGACCGAGACGCTTTAAGATTTTTGTGGTGGGAGCGACTTATTGGAGTGGTAAAGGAAATTTTACGACGAAACTTGGGAAATTCTTCAGTCACGCAGGAAGAACTCTCAACAATTTTGTGTGATTGTGAAGCAACTGTAAATTCAAGACCTTTGACTTATCTTTCGAATGATGATTGTTTACAACCATTAACTCCAGCCCTATTCTTACAACCAACATCAACAGCTGAATTACCAGATTTGGATGAAATTGAGTGTCTAAGTTTGAATAAAAGAGTGCGTTATATAAACAAATTAAGAAGATCACTAAGAGACAGGTTTAAGAAAGAGTATTTGGCTACACTCGTTCACAATGGAAAAAACAAGAAAAGTAGAGAACCCATTATTGGAGAAGTTGTATTGATAGGAGATGATAACACAAAACGAATAAGATGGCCTTTGGGGTTGGTACAAGATGTATATCCAGGAAGAGATGGATTCTCCAGAGTCGCAAGACTAAAAACTGGAAATGGTATTTTGACAAGACCACTACAAAGACTTTTTCCATTAGAAATCACAGCTTGTGAAAAAGAGTGTATGAAAGAAAATAAACCACTTGAAGAAGAAGTAGTTGAAAACGAAGTCTTTGATTTCGCTAAGAAGAAAACCAGATGTGGAAGAGAAGTAAAAGTGCCCCAGCGATTTTACTGATTTAAAATTGCACATAATTGTTTAGCAATTTTAAATGGGGGGAGGATGTTGTGAACTTTATTGAATATGTTTTCACTTCATTGATTTTCCTTTTGATCTGACTGTTATATTTTTTCTAAACTACTGTGTTTTGTTTTACCACATGTTAAATATTTTGTATTGAATTAATTTAATTGTTTGAAGATTCAGTTAAGACTTTGGAATAAATAAAGAAGCCTACTAATCTGTTTGTGAAATAATTATTTTATCATTTCTGGTAATTATTTCAAGATTCAAAACAACAGTGATAAATAAGCTGAACTATTGAATGTTGTTCATGTATGTTTAAGATTTATGCCTCTATTCTCTCCAGGCGATTCGTGTGTTATGTTGTAACTCCCGAAGTAGCAAATATACAGACTAAGCGAACTTCCATTTCCCTGATTGGGTTTGTATTAAAATATTTCGTTAAACATTTAGAATTTATTCCCTATTTATAGTTAAATATGGAATAAATCCAAAAGTTTTAAGAAATCACCTAATGTCTCCTAATGTAACTAAATGTCAGTCCATTAGGTTTAATGAGTTAGGTTTAATAAGTTCCCTGCTACAGAGAAGTGTTTTTTTATACATATAAAGAGTGCTTTATTAAGTGAAATGATAATAATGTTAAGCATGAAGTAAATAAATTTTCCAAAAGTGTATAAATAAACTAAAAAACTACAACCATTTTATACATCATAAAAAAACTTGGTAATGTTAAATTTACAGTTTTTCAGGGACTATCTCTGTACCCATTAGAGTTGTATTAGTCTAAGACATTATAACTGGGCCTCCAAGGCCTCCCTTTTCTAAAAAAATTACCCTTGAGCCATTTTTTACAAAAATGTGCTGACCTTTTGCTTTACATAAAACTAACAGTTAGCAATTTAATTATTTTCTCTTATCACTTTTACCTTTGAAAACACGATTTACATAGTTTTTAATAGTGAATTGTTGAAAAATTTACTTCACAATTGAAGTTGTTCCCTCCGAAAACGAGCTCAGTTAAATAAACTGTCAGCTTGGTAGTGTTGGACGAGGTCATATAGCCTACGTTAACATACTAGTCTAAAATAAATAGACATAATATAATCCCCAAAGTATCTGGTTGCGAAATAATCCTTCTCAATAAGTGTAAAACTTTCATAAATGTAGGTCTACATTGAAATATTTTATATCGATTTCAAAATTTCTTATATGTTGTTCTAAAAAGACGAGGGGGCTTTTTTTATGATTTTCTGTTTATTTTGCATGAAAACGTATTAGGACATAAAATAACATAGTATCTAGTGGACAGTGCTGCAACTGTTTACTACATTGAAAGTTAAAATACCTAGAATAAAATCATGTCATGCCAATTTTTTTTTAGACTTTAAGTTTCCATGCTAAATACTCACCCTCTCTCCTCTACAATGGTAAATTAGGTAGTAAAGACTATTAAGCTCCCATTGAATGTATGTAGAATACATTTTATATTCATTGTTTGACACATTTTTGTAATCATTATAGTTATAAAATATACATTTTGTTTTACTTAAAATAAAATACCTTGTTTTTATTGCTAAAAGCATCGATGAAGTTTACGAACCTTCGTGATAGAAACGACATGAACCTCTTGAACGTCTAGCATAGATAAGCTTCTATATATTTATCACATGGGCTCAAAGCTCTACTCACATAAACGTTCATCAGTAGGAAATAAAGAAAGTCGATAATTTATTGTTCAAACGTGATCCGTAGTAACCGTTAGTCGCCTAACAAATGTTCTCTGTGACGATATTTTATTATACTGACAGGGCTTATTCTAGATGAGAAATAGAAGTTGTTATTGTAACCCAGATTATGATGACATATCTATTTTTTCTTTTTATTTGAAGCCCTTATTTTTTAAATATTTTAACAGGTACTAAATTACAACCATTGTTTTCAATTTAACACATTTAGCTAACACACTACATCATACAATAACAAAACTCATTAGGTTTTTTCGGTTTTTTACAGTTTAGCATCATGATATCAATACTATAGCCTATCATTAAAGCTATTAAATTTATCAAAGGATTATAAAGAAACTCATACTAGCAACTCGTGTTATGTACTAAGACATATTGCTCAGGATCAAGTAACACGATGTCATGGCACGTTAAGCCAACCAATTTAGTTTCATTTCCCCTTTAATGCTGTAATTAGCAATAAAACATTCTTATCCGCATCAATCTAGCACGTACTTCCATAAACACGTTAATCTTTACAACCAGCAATCAGTTCAATTCAGCAATTATTACAAACAACAGTTTTGTATGCATATGAAGATTTACATTTTACCATATAGGTTTACCATATTGTAAACTGAATATGTGCCTAAGAGTTTATTGTAAAAACTGTGTGTTTAGTTTTACATCTTAAGTACCCTTGCTGGATCGCGACCTGGAGTCTATGTGTTTTAGCGAATTTCCCTATAGGGAAGTAGCTATTACCGTAGGTCTCATGGTAAGACCTAAGCCCGGGACCGATTTACTTTTTCATTTTGATGTCCCCAGAGGCCAAAAACACCATTCGTTCAAATTTTTATATATCTATATATAGATATATATATATATGTGTCCATCCGCACGATAACTTGAGTAATTTTTGTCCGATTTTGATAAAATTTGGTTTGAAGGTGTAAGGCGGGATAAACTTGAATGAGTTCGCGAACCAGCATGATCGGATTATGGGAACGGGGATTTATGGGGGGTTTTATGGGGTAAAAATAGGTTTTTCCCATTTTTGCCCCTAAAAACACAAAATTTCACAATTTCTTTTTAAACCATTTTGTAGAGCTTAAAAAAACAAATAATTTAGTATATTGAAGCGTTGTTATACGCCTAATTGTTACGGAGAAAATTCAAAAAAATTGTAATTTTAAAATTCTCATGTTATTCTTATGGAGAATAAGTCAACTGTTGTAGTTTGCTTGTTTATGAACATATGTTGATCGATTTTGGAAAATACTTTTATTTCTTATTAAACTATTATCATTTTATAAAAAAGTCTTTTTTACCCTCCCTGTTGCAGCAAACCTAAGGTACTTGTTAAACTAATTCTATATAAATAGGATATAAATGTGCTATTTTTATGGAGGCATTTTAGTGTAAATCCAATCAGGTCAATGGAAATTCGCTTAGTCTGCAGGTTTGCTGCGGCGGGGGTATTTTTTTCTTATGGTAATGTACTTATAAGTTAAAATTATCATTAATGCAATCGGGAAAAGGATAAAGGTCTTGATGGGAATGTATTTTTATTCCCATCATAAATAAATAAGCTCGCGTTCACTTAAAATAATAGGATTTTACATAGCCAGAATACAGTCTTACACCAGAGAGTGTATGGCTTAATGACGTATTGAAAGTTGCTAAAAGGTTTCAATGTTTTGCATTTCACTATTGATTTTTCACCATTAAAGATTAACATTCAATTGAGATATATACCCCTACCTTGTAGCCAATTAGGTAGTATACTTTAATTTAGGATGAATCTAATTTAAGCTGGTAGTAGAAGTGAGATAAATTAAAAGACAAAGTAGGCCAAAGATGCATTTATTTTACGGATGTTAAATTTCTCAAAATACACTTTCCAAATGAAATTAAATATGCAGTTGTTACTTCCAAAAATTATACTAAATAATAAAATAGTGGAAAGATCTTACTTTAAACAGAGACACTGGTTTAATGGTCAGAACAGGCACTAGCAGATACCATGCAAACTAGAAGTGGTGCAAAAAGCTACTGGACCAATCATAAGAAGGTGAACAAGAAGTGGTAGTACCAAGAAGTGGTTGATTTCTGTCTGAAAACATCACACAAACCCAATAAAAACTATTCTCTATAAATTCTAATAATTAAAAGTAGATTTAAGATCTTTACAACTTCTTGTGAAAATGTGCTTCTCCTAGAACAAAACTCAACAGGTCTGTATAAACTTTACTTGTTTTCTTTTCTTGTGAAAAGCATTAAAATTGATTTGAAAACTATTCATTCCTTTTCATCTTTTTCCAAAAGTGATTTCTACAAAGCTATATACAATAAATCAGCTAAAATCTTATTACTAAACAATATTAAAACTACTTACAATTTTCTACAGCAACCACAACTTAGATGACCATATTTCCAGTGAACTTAAAACTGACAAAGTTGAACCTGGTTATCACTAACCACTACCAACCCTACCAAACTAAAACTTCTAAACTGCTGGTCACTCTTTCTTAATCTTTCTAGCCAATGATTAAATAATATTGATTTTGTTTTGTTATTTCAAATAAAAACTAACTACCATCGGTACAGATAATCAACATAATTCCTTGGTGGTGAATTCCAAATCAGTATACTTGAAACCTAAAGAGGCTCAGCTGGATTGATTCGTTTTAGATTGGTTCTTATAAAAGTTTTGAATGGGTTTAAATTTGGAGTGTCGTCAGAGCATTATTAGAATACACTTATGACTTTCATAGGAAGTTTCAATAGTTAGGTGAATAACTAAACACTACTAATAGACAATTTTGAACGGACAAATATTTTGGTTCAAATACTACAACTCAATAGAACAAATATATGTATATATGCAGAAGGGTCTTCGTTTACAAAGCTAAATCCGAGCAGGTAAGCCTTTGAAATCCTGGTTCCCTGGTGTTATGCAAACCAGCAAATCTTCCAAGAAAATAATCAATGTTTGGTATCTACGTCTTAAGAGTGATCTTATTAATTTGCATATATGAAATATTTGATATTGATAATTTACCTTATTCAACCATGTATAATAAACATTCAGCGGGAGTTCTCATCCTGAGGTGGTACAACATACTTTACGCTGTCCATCCAGCTTTAAGTGTAACGGTTTATCCAGTATTATATCTTACTTCTAAGATTTACAAGGAATAATAGATCGATATGTTAAGTAACTATACTGCAGTAAAAACATGTCTGAATAAGTGTTTCAATGATAAATGTAAATAGATTGTACAGCATCATTCAGAACCAACGTTTCTTTATCACAATGTAAAAGACTTATTTGTGATATTGAATATTTTAATTTTTTTGTAGTTGAAATCCACAGGTTTGTTTAAAATCGGGCCATCTATAAATAACTTGTGTCACATATACCGAAAATCTCTCTTGAAACTCCGTGGGAATGTTCCAACAACAAGCAAAACATATTATGTATTTATATGCCCAATTTCGCTTCGTTTTTCATCTATCAGTGTTCATGTATTTTTTACATAAATTCCCATAACTTTGGAACCAATTGAAGTGGTGCCAACTTCAAACTTAGTACGTGTATGATGACTAATAAAAACAATTTTCTTTGCAAAGCGTCAAGTTTCTACTTCGTGTTATTTCAAAATGGTGACCATTTGAATTTTAACACAAATAACAGAGGAAATTTAATTTTTATAAAGGTAATACCTGCTTGTTTATTGAATTAGACCAAGTTTTTAGTTTTAACTTCAGAAAATTTAATTTTTCTCCGTTATTTGCGCTATGACCCTATCAAGATTTAAATTTTCTGTAAAGTAAATTAGATTTCCATCTGTTTTGTCATTTGTAACTTTTTTATAAATTAATCCTAGTGTTTTTGAGTTATTAAGCTTTAAATAATTTAAATGGCCACCATTTTGAAGTTATACAAAGTATAAACTTGATGCTTTGCGAAAGAACAGTTCCAATTAGTCATCATACACGTACTAAGTTTGAAGTTGGTACCTTTAGTGGTTCCAAAGTTATGGGAAGTTATGTAAAAAGTATATGCACACCGACAGACGGAAAAAAGAAGCGAGATAGGGCCATCTAGAGCATAAATTTATTCGATATTTTTTGTTTGTTTTGACCTAAGGAACATAATCACGGAGTTCCGGGAGAGAGTTCTGAAACACGCAGTATTTTAGTAACTCTCTCATCATTTAATTTTTTAGTATTTTTATATTTGTTCAATTACTTAATTACGCCTCGTAGATTAAATTTCCACTCTTCAATTATGTTCCGGGTTAATACATTATTCGTACACTTTAATATAAATGTCACAAAAGGTCAGCTAGTTTTAAAAGAATGTCTTGTCATTGCATCCCTGAATCCGGTAGGATCCCTAAATTAGGTAATTAATCTTTATAATGCAACATTTAAACAACTCATTAATAATTGAAATCGCAATTAAAGGACGAATCGTTTTATTTTTTAAACGTCAACGTTTCAGGGATAAGGTAAGGAGCAAACATGTAAGGCCAATTTCAAATGTCACTCACATATTTCCAGTTACATATAAATGCACTGCTCGACCCTTGACATTATATTCTTTACCATACTATGTTTACACACCCAAATATGAGATTTTCATTATTATAAACAGGTATTTTAGATGTATAAATATATTTTTATCAGCTAAAATATGTGTTTAATATAGTAATAACAAATCTAAAAATGTAATAACTGTTTACTGAATAATTTAGGAAAACTAATTATGCACTTACTATAATACTAAGCGTATTGACATTACGTATTCTATAGTCTGTGATATTGGCCAAAATGTACAGGACAAAAAAATGTTTTTTGAAATCTATACTTCAAAAATAGAAGACTCTACGTAGCAGTCATTGTGAGAACAATATGTTTGTGTAACTCATTTGTGATTTTTTCGTTAACATATTCCCATTCTACATAAATTTAAAATTTAAAGAAATTAATTAAAAAATGACTAAGCGGGACAGAACTAATATTTAATTTCAAAACGTAACCGTCAAATGTAACAAGGTTGATAACAAAGTAATTAAACTCGAACTGTGTTATAAATTTCATACTTTAAACTGTGGACGAACACTCTAAATCATAAGCAGTAGCATGTTTCTTTACATCTAACACTAGTTAAACTGTACCTGCAATGCCGTAGCGCTATTTCTTTACTTAAAACCACAGACTTACATTACAAGGAAAGTATCAAGAAATGCAATCAGCACTGCAGAGTGCGGAAAGGTGTAATTATCAAGTGCATACAGTTAAAATGCAAATGCGCCTATAAAAGTTTAATTATCTTCATTGCAGTTTCATAGTTAAACTTTTTTCGTTAACATTTATCTTTTTGTTTAAGAAGTGAACATTGTGCTCAGAAAATGGTACATAAGTATTTGTTTAGTTGAAAAGGCTTTTTATAACACATTAGAGTTAAATGAATTTAGATTATTACCCAAATCGATTTTGAGGTAAAGAATTTTTACCAAACCTAAAAGAAACAATGCCAATATCTAGTTTAACCATGTATACCCAAATAACGTTAAATTAAATTTATTTAAAGGAACTTTTTGTTTGTTTTTAATTTATAGTGCAGTATTGTTGGAACTCAAGGTTTTTTTTAGATTTTGTATAGCTCTCTTAACATTATACAATACTTGTTTTTATGCAACGATATGTTAAATATTAACTTTTCATGGTTATTCTTTTTAAGTTCTAGTCAAGACGACTTTATCAACTTCAGTCTGGTAATGTTATACAATCTATGAAGAAACGTATTAATCATCTAAAACATTAGAACTTCATTATATTTCTTACTCTCAATTCCTGAGTATGTGCAAAAGAGTACATTTATATTTTAATTTTCAGAAAAATCCATTAATAAACACATCTTTAGGTGTGAATATCCCTATCTGAAATATATCTATCTTTAGGCACCTACTTCCTATGTAGGTGTGATATGTCGTAGAAGTGCTTTAAACTCATTAGTTACCATTAGCTATAAGTAAATTGAATTTCTAGCGAAAAATGTTTTAACAACAATGTAAATGTAAATGTAAATGCAATATATGTGCAATGTAAATGTTGTTTGCAATGTTTTAATAATTTCATAGTAATATGTCAGTATTAAAAATCTAGTTACATGGGTATCCTTTTTATGTCTAAGAGGTTTTTTATTTTTTTATTTCCTATTAAGAAAGAATATTACTTCAATAGATTCAGCCTTGCTTACATTATCAGGATGCATTTTTACACTATGACCTGCTTTAAAAGCGTAAATACATAATTTATATACCTCGCATGTATGGTTCTAATCAACCTCGTTACAAATGCTCACAGGGTCCGCCTCTACTTGACTAATGAGCAAGCAGGTGTACAAAATGTTCTTTTAATTGTTTGTAGTGATATGTTACAGTCATTAACAGTTTAATTAAAAATAATAATGGGTAAATACAGCAATTTTGTATGTAAATGTGTATATCCAAGTAGTTAATGGTTTGTTCAAAAGTTCTCATTTAATTATGTTATCTGTTAACAGTCATTTAATCTGAATTTTACTACAGTTCAGACTGAAGAGAATATTTTTGTGGCTTTTATAGTATACTTGACAATCATCAGAAACCTGTAGGCCTATTTTCATTAAATATTGGAAACGTATTATATGCACATTTTACTGTAGCTTAAAGCAAATAAAATGACCAAGTAACTTTAAAATCACTATTCGCAACATGCCAAGACGTAAAACTCAAGGACACTAAAATAATGATTTTTTTGTATATCCACTTGAACACTAAGACAGCGACAGAGTCGAAACTTTAACTAAGTTTAAAATTTCGTTTAAGTATAAATTTTCCTATAAAACACTTTTGTAGGTTGTAGCCAATTGAAATATAATTTCGTTGTTTTATGACACTCTGTATATTTTAAATATACACAAAGAGATTTTAAACATTGTATCCCTGGCTGTACTGTAACTTGTAGATTAATGCATGACTAAACGGTGCATTAGTATTCCTTTTAAACATAAGTTAGATGTAAAATATGCTATTCATATATTTAGTAGGTTTATTTTGCATTGTATTCACTACATTTTAGTGATACTTTTAGTTAGTTACACATACAAAAAATAATTAACTATCAGAACCACCAGAACCTTTATTGGATATTGGAATTCGTTGTGTCCTACTTCACACTATTTTATATGCTAATAACTAGTGTTTACAAATATACAAAGTTATATAAAAGTACAATATGACATCATTATATAAACATTACGTTTGAAAAGATAATTTAATAGTAGATTTTATAAAAAGGTCGTTTTTTGTCCTATAAAATGGATAGGTGTTCCTACGAAGATTATATAGAACAGCAAAGGTTGTTGAGTTGGAAAATTGAATGTGCAGAACTGGTAACTACGATAAAACCTTAAAGCTCGTCTCTTTATCACTGTACAATTTGTTACTCTTGAACCTCTATACATAAAGAAAAACTAGTACAAATAACATGGTTTCTTACAAAATAGTAATAACTACGTTTGAGAGGAAACATCAAGTACCAGCTTAAATACCAGAAACGGTAAATCTTACTGATTTGTTCTCCTAAAAGTGATTATTTATACACCAATTTATAATTATATGCATCAATATATCCCCGATATGTTGTGAAACTATGAGCAATATGTTTGGTTTTATTTTATTAGAAGAATGTTTGTAAATCACGATGTTATAATTTTATCCAAGAAGCTTATTTTAAAATTTTGGCCGTTGTGTAATCTTTTCATAATCAGCTATGTTTGATTGGAAATCATATTATTTATGCGTGATTTGATAAACATTTAAGTTTATTGAATGAAGTGCATTTAATATTCATGGTGAATTATTTAATATAATAGGTCCTATTTTTGCTAACTAATGTCGTATAATGTAATTTCACTGACATTTCCAAAACTGTGAGACAATAGAATAAATTTAAAATTTTGACTTTTTAAGATAGAAAACATTAAATAATTAATAAAAAATTGGCAGCATATATTCAGAGTTAAAAGTTAAGATTAAACTAAGACCAGTAGTTCACCTTAACCAAGGCGAGCGGTAGCTGGCAATATATTTGAATAACAAATAGACAACCAGTTTGTCTGGACAAAGGCGAGCAGTAGCTGGCAATATGTTTGCATTACAATTATACCACCATTTTGTCTGGACAACGGCGAGCAGTAGCTAGCAATATGTTTGAATTACAATTAGACCACCATTTTGTCTGGACAACGGCGAGCAGTAGCTGGCAATATGTTTGAATTACAATTAGACCACCATTTTGTCTGGACAACGGTGAGCAAGTAGCTGTCAATATGTTTGCATTACAATTAGACCACATGTTTGTCTGGACAAAGGTGAGCAGTAGCTGGCGATATGTTTGCATTACACTTTGACCACACGTTTGTCTGGACAAAGGTGAGCAGTAGCTGGCAATATGTTTGAATTACAATTAGACCACCATTTTGTCTGGACAACGGCGAGCAGTAGCTGGCAATATGTTTGAATTACAATTAGACCACCATTTTGTCTGGACAAAGGTGAGCAAGTAGCTGTCAATATGTTTGCATTACAATTAGACCACATGTTTGTCTGGACAAAGGTGAGCAGTAGCTGGCGATATGTTTGCATTACACTTTGACCACACGTTTGTCTGGACAAAGGTGAGCAGTAGCTGGCGATATGTTTGCATTATACTTAAGCCATATGATTATCTGGACAAAGGTGAGCAGTAGCTGGCAATATGTTTGCATTATACTTAGGCCACATGATTGTCTGAACAAAGGTGAGCAGTAGCTGGCAATATGTTTGCATTATACTTAGGCCACATGATTATCTAGACAAAGGTGAGCAGTAGCTGGCAATATGTTTGCATTATACTTAGGCCACGTGATTGTCTGAACAAAAGTGATCAGTAGCTGGCGATATGTTTGCATTACAATTATACCACCATTTTGTCTGGACAACGGCAAGCAGTAGCTGGCAATATGTTTGAATTACAATTAGACCACCATTTTGTCTGGACAAAGGTGAGCAGTATCTGGCAATATGTTTGCATTACAATTATAGCACCATTTTGTCTGGACAACGGCGAGCAGTACCTGGCAATATGTTTGAATTACAATTAGACCACCATTTTGTCTGGACAAAGGTGAGCAAGTAGCTGTCAATATGTTTGCATTACAATTAGACCACATGATTGTCTGAACAAAGGCGAGCAGTAGCTGGCGATATGTTTGCATTACACTTAGACCACATGCACATGATTATCTAGACAAAGGTGAGCAGTAGCTGGCAATATGTTTGCATTATACTTAGGCCACATGATTGTCTGAACAAAGGTGAGCAGTAGCTAGCAATATGTTTGCATTATACTTAGGCCACATGATTGTCTGGACAAAGGTGAGTAGTAGCTGGCAATATGTTTGCATTATACTTAGGCCACATGATTGTCCGAACAAAGGTGAGCAGTAGCTGGCAATATGTTTGCATTACAATTATACCACCATTTTGTCTGGACAACGGCGAGCAGTAGCTGGCAATATGTTTGAATTACAATTAGACCACCATTTTGTCTGGACAAAGGTGAGCAAGTAGCTGTCAATATGTTTGCATTACAATTAGACCACATGTTTGTCTGGACAAAGGCGAGCAGTAGCTGGCAATATGTTTGCATTACAATTATACCACCATTTTGTCTGGACAATGGCGAGCAGTAGCTGGCAATATGTTTGAATTACAATTAGACCACCATTTTGTCTGGACAAAGGTGAGCAGTAGCTGGCAATATGTTTGCATTATATTTAGACCACAAGTTTGTCTATACAAAGGCGAGCAGTAGCTGGCAATATGTTTGCATTACACTTAGGCCACAAGTTTATCTGTACAAAGGCGAGTTGTAGCTGGCAATATTTTTGCATTACACTTAGACCACATGATTGTCTGGACAAAGGTGAGCAGTAGCTGGCAATATGATTGCGTTATACTTAGACCACAAGTTTGTCTGAACAAAGGCGAGTAGTAGCTGGCAATATGTTTGCATTACACTTAGACCACATGATTGTCTGGACATAGGTGAGCAGTAGCTGGCAATATGTTTGCATTATACTTAGGCCACCAGTTTGTCTGAACAAAGGTGAGCAGTAGCTGGCAATGTTTGCATTACACTTAGACCACAAGCTTTTCCGGAAAAAGGTGAGCAGTAGCTGGCAATATGTTTGCATTATACTTAGACCACATGATTGTCTGGACATAGGTGAGCAGTAGCTGGCAATATGTTTGCATTATACTTAGGCCACCAGTTTGTCTGAACAAAGGCGAGTAGTAGCTGGCAATATGTTTGCATTACACTTAGACCACATGATTGTCTGGACATAGGTGAGCAGTAGCTGGCAATATGTTTGCATTATACTTAGGCCACCAGTTTGTCTGAACAAAGGTGAGCAGTAGCTGGCAATGTTTGCATTACACTTAGACCACAAGTTTTTCCGGAAAAAGGTGAGCAGTAGCTGGCAATATGTTTGCATTATACTTAGACCACAAGTTTGTCTGAACAAAGGTGAGCAGTATCTGGCAATATGTTTGCATTATACTTAGGCCACATGATTATCTGGACAAAGGTGAGCAGTAGCTGGCAATATGTTTGCATTATACTTAGGCCACAAGATTGTCTGAACAAAGGTGAGCAGTAGCTGGCAATATGTTTGCATTATACTTAGGCCACATGATTATCTGGACAAAGGTGAGCAGTAGCTGGCAATATGTTTGCATTATACCTAGGCCACATGATTGTCTGAACAAAGGCGAGCAGTAGCTTGCGATATGTTTGCATTACACAGTTACGGAATATGTATTTTTAGTGTCTGTATAAATACAAAGATAATCGGCCAGATGAATGTAAAAGTTCGGTAAATAGTTTATTTCATCCAAATAAGTGCAATGGCGTGATTAAAAATATAAGGTTACAAAATGCTAGTAACAAAATATGGAGCTAATACATCAAAGAATGATTCGATGGGAAAGCATACAAATATATGCAGCATGTTCTTACTTCACATTACCTAACTACAAACAGTCTGGTATATTTTATTCTGAGTTCTTGAAAACCCATTGAAAGACTCTTTAGTAAAAGCTCGAGCTTTTCATCTCTGAAGTAAGCCTGCATAATCGCAAACCCACCGATTCTATGAATGGATAATGTTAGTGAAACTCAGGATTTTACTTTTAGCACTTGCCGTTCAGTGATATCGAGATTTTAGAATATGAATACACATTCAGTTATCTTTCATATTTTACGATTCACTATAACTAAGTAAACTTCTATCAGGAAGTGCATCAACACATCTTAACTAATATTAAAAAACAACCAGACTGCTCTTCTCCTTAGTCAATAACAACATTATAAAAACAACCAATTAACCAATTAAAAATATGATATTGCTTGTTATCCAATAGTTTAAAATATAGTTTGGAATCAAGTAAAACTAATACAAACAACCTTGAGAATTTATTAATGTTCATTACTAGTATAAATAGCTGTTATTTGTAGGTGTTGGGTTATTACTATAGTAACAATGTGAGAAACCAAATTCGTACAACTTAAGTAAGTGATGCAAATAGAATACAAGTCATAAGCTTGGAATATCAATAATCTAATCATTCACTGATCCATTCAATTTTGTTCCTCCAATTCTGTTATCAAAGGGTATTAATTTGACAAATAGTGTGACAAATATTGAGAAATTGTTGTGAAAAAATTATACAATCACATAGTTAATTATTTATAAACGTATAAATAAGACTTATACTATTTGGTTTTATTAGTTTTAAAACATTTTAAGTACATAGAAAGTTACACTGAGAAGGTAAATTAAAAACTAACATGCGTTGTTGCATAAACGATTTGTAATATACAATAATGTACAATAAACTAAATTAAGGTATGAACACCAAACCTTAGCCTACAGCTCTCCTGTTGTCTCAAAATATAAGAAAAATTATAAATATAAGAAAAGAAAAGTTAAATATCGAAACAAAGGATATGTATGTAACATCAACATCTTTACTTATAAAACTTGTTATATATCTAGATGGTTGTAAAAAAACTGATGAGTTAACTTGATGAAATAGTTCTATCATATCTATAAACACTGTTTTAATTTATTGCTTTATTAAAAACGATGAAACGTGACCGCTCCACTCAAATTGGCTTTCACTGCTACGAAAGCAATCCTAATAATTGGTATTGTAAATCGTGATATCTGAGTTTTATATGGTAAGCTGGTTCGGGGAAAACAACACGACTACACCATTACATCCAATCAGTATTTCAAAGAATATTTTAATTGTCTATTTATACAGGTGACTCTTAATTAAAAAGTATACGAAGTTAGAAATAATATAGTAGGTAGTAAAGGGTAAAGAACGACGGTAATAATGATGAGGGAAGCAGACGACGAATAAATATTTTCTTGGAATTCCCGGGGATGTACATGTGCCACTGCACTATATCAAGTATGGATAGGTTCCAATTATGGGATTCTAGGAATATACGAGGAAAGTTTAACGAGGTTTTTGTTTATTGCGCAAGTTATGTAGCCAAGAAGAAATATTTATAATAATGAATGAATGTTTTAATAGTTGGATTATTTATAATAATAAAATGTAATTAAAATTTGTTGTTTAATACATTGTTAGTTATTTTCCTCTTAATTAAATTTGAGATGAAACGACATAAAATCGTTTATGGTTGCGCTTGAAAGGGCCAAAGACCAAAGACATTTTGCACAAAACAAAAACCCCATGGATTAAAACAAGCCAGAACAATATTAATTTTTTTTTACTTTTTTTTAAATATACAGGTAAGTAATAAATTTGTAAAGACATTATTACCTATATTGTTTAAAAGAAAGGTTGGCTGGACACAAAACTTATTTATTACACCGTTGGCTGTATAATTTATTAAAGATTCAGTAGCTGTAACGAGGTAAGAAGAAAGCAATTATTCAATAGAATTTAATATCAAATCTTTATTTGAAATAAAATATTCTCTATGGAAAATATATGAGTTTTATTACGGCCATAAAACGGTTATAGACTTCTGGTAATTATATTTCTACTAGATTATTTTAAAATGGTATACTGTATATCAGAACCAACGGATCAAGTCATGGGTAAGATACAGGTGAGGTTTTACGGAAGTAGGACTGTTATTAGAGTTTATCTGACATCGTATACATGCTCAAATAAGAAGAACCTTTTTCAAAGAAAATATGTTTCAAAGAAACATAATATTTATTTTTCCAAATTAATGGTCCTCAAGTCCAAACAAAATCAGGGTTTTCATTTTGCCAAAAGTGATTTCCAAGGAATAATAAATATTATTTTGGCGATTACAAAAGCTAAAAAATATCGATTTATTTCTTTTAAAATGTGATATGTTTTTACCCTCTTTGAAAGATAAACGGCAATCGTCCCAATACTGAGTATTCTCTAGAGGGATGGCAAATAAGAGATTAGTTTCATGTCTCTGTTGTGTAGGGAATCCTACTGGGAGTATATATGATTAACCTCTGCAGCTACAAAGATTAATACAGTGTTACCACGCTGAGTTGAGATTATTATAGAGTAACAACAAAAGTTTTCGTTAAGTAAATAGGAAAAAAGTTTCGTATTGTAGGAACTAGTACCACAATTTACAAAATTACAGAATATGTTGGAAACTAATGGAAAACAACTTATACGTCATATCCATACACACACGTACGTCATATCCATTAAGTAAATTAAAATGAATGTGTACCGATGTAATCAGAAAATGAGTGCTTTTACTAATCAAGCCACTTTTGAGCTGATGTTTTCAAACTCTATGCAGTCCTAATGAGCATGTTCCCTTGCATTACCGTCAATGCGTAAATTTGTAACACTTGTCTATAAAATGCTCTGTTTTCAAACGCTGACATTTTTAATTAGTAAAATTTCATGTTCAAGGTTTCTATTCAGATTATAGGTGTCCCTGAATCTTTTTATATATATTTTGGGCTAGGAAACTACTAAAAACAAACTCCTAGTTGTTTCTGTTAGGTAATGTTAAAGAACGAATAAAAAAATGTGGAGATTTAAAAAGCTTTATTCGAACAATTTACCAATTGATTAAGTGGTAGTCATATTATTACGGAAAAGTAGAAATTAATAATAATAATAATAGGTAGATAATTATTACCGATTAAAGGCATTAAAAGTTGAACTGGGTTATGTATTGAGGGTTCAACAATTTTTTATGCAGGCATGTCACCTTTAGGAGTGTATGCATGATCCCCATGATCGAGAATTATTATAACCACAAAAACTTTACTGTAATGTTTTTATACATATTCCTATGAACATCACATTACTGTAAATGTACCCTAGTGTGCATTTGAAACACCAAGCATATTGTTTATGTATTCAGATGTCTCGTCTCTGTGTAGCTCAAGCCCATCATTTACAAAGCCGTACTCAGGCTAACATATGAAAGGTAAAGCCGTCTGTGTCTTCCCTAGGTATGGTGAAGACACATGGATAGTATTGATATAAGACTGATATTAATAATTACAAAACTCTAGACAAATTTTATTTTTTAGTCTTATATTTCAGGGGTTTACTTATATTATTAAAATTAAAAACTTTATTTGTTAGCCGATCTCATTTTAGTTAGTCCGAGGCCTAAACAAAACTAAGAATAAATAGCTAGAAAACGTCATGTATAATAATATCCCAACTGAAAAATAGTTTTGTTGTTACTTACGTTAAAATATCAAATAGTGGTTCTTTTAGTTGGATTCGTCTTAACGATTGATGTAGGGAATGAATTCCAACACAATGTTACCACATTATCTTATTGAATGAGATACACTATCTGCGATCACGTCCAAAGGACATTCATTTTGAACAATGCTGTGAGATAGTTCTTGTCTGTGACATTCTTGTGGTTGAAACATTACTTTTCATACTATCAAGCGTTAAAATGGATGTATTTTAAGATAAGTGTGTGTTCATTTAGTTTGAAGTTAAAGCTGTAAGAAGTGTAAAGTTAAAGTTGTATATGGTAACTGTTCTACTACTACTAAAACTATGATACCCACAATACACAATCAATCAAAACAATAAATCTTTGGCCAGTCCTAGTTCATTATTCCCTTTCAACAGTGTATCACGTCATTAGATTTTGGAAAGTATATAAGATTGTTCAGTCATACGAGATAATAGTTAATTAATAATTATACCGTTCATACAGTATGAATAGTATGAAAACCACCTTTAAATAAAATGTCTAGTTATTATATTACAAAATTAAACTATAACAATTGTATTGTTTTATTATCATCATAGTAAGATTTGAAATGGGGATACAAAGCTAAATGTGTATTGTAACTCAAATATATAATATAGTATTTACACACATTTGTTTTTAAGTAAAAAGTATAATCCCGAATGTTAATAAATGATTGCTCACAACTAATTGAAGTTTTGCATTACCATCTGTGTTAAAATTTATTTCGCTTCGTTGTGAAATACATCTCTGTATTATTTTTTTGATGTCAACACCAGTGGCATTTTTAAGGAAGAGGAAAAAATAATGAAAAAAAATAATAATGTACTCGAATAACACTTTTAGGGAAAGCGGTCAAAATAATAAAATATTTTGTTAAACAAGGCAAAACTAAATCAAGTCTCTGGAGTTTTCATCGTAACTCATGAATATTTTTTTCTATTAACATTGTTCATTACAATGGTTAAAATTCACCTTTCTCAAAAACAGCTCATTACACAGTCATCATTAATGATAATCAAATATTTACCCAGGCTAGCTAATGTTCATTAGGACACTCATTGTTTGATAAACATTGATGTTTGACCTCCGCTTGGTAATTAACTGTGCAAGCCTTAAATTTAAGACATGGTTATTAATTTTTTATCTATTTTACTTTAAAATCCTAACATCACTACTTGTCTTAAATATTTCTAACACTTTTTATTATTTAATTTTAACAGAAATCATATCGGTTGTAAGTAAAACAGTACTTGAATAAACGTATGAAATATAATATTTAGATACAGTATAATATGTATATTTAATTAAATAAATCTTACAACTCACATGGCGGTATTTCGTAATGTTTTACTGTATTTGGTTGACAAAATATCTATACAATTTCTATGAAAACCGGGGGTAACAATAAAGATATAGTTTGGTTACATGTATATAACCCTTAGCAATGCTTTGCAACAAACGATGATGTAGAATTAATGTTTGTTATAGGGATGAGATTATGTGTTAGAAGGTTGAGTATTCATCAAACGATTCTCTAAAGTTGCTCGGGGACACTGTGGATATAACTACCTCCAGCTGCTTACACTATTATAACTTTGGGGGTTTCCGTGGGTGGAATGACAGTTACATGCCACCATTCACATGATTGTTATGGTAAAACTTGCTAGTCAAATAATGTATCATATTGTTACACTTTTACGCCATCCATTGCTAAATAAAATCTTCCGTGCGAAATAACCGATTACTGAATATTAAATATGTATTGTATTTCATGGCATGGTAGGTTTAAGGTTAATCAATTGACATTATACCCTTACAAGCTCAATTTATGTTATAAATTAGTCTACTGTGACTAATACAGTCTGACTTTTTAAACAACATTTTAAAAGTGTTAAAATCCAACAACTTTTTACGGTTGGTGACCAGAGGTATTAACTTCAAAGCTTTACCCTCTTTTCTCAGTACCTTGTGTAATGCCAAAGTTAGTTTTTCATCAATATACTATGAGTGATGTACACAAAAGCTCTCGGACTATCTTAGCCACCATGCATCACAAACTTCATTCATTCTACACAATTTGGTCACGTAACTAGATACTTGTGCATTTCCTCTGTCTTTCAGCGAATTTAACTCCATTAGCCTCTTACTGACTCTTTTGATGTTAAAACTACAAAAAAATCACATAGCTTTTTATAATTACTAAACAAAACGTAGTGGAATAATGGAACTGATTTTTCATCTAGTTTACATTTTTTACTGTTCGTACTCCATCGGTAAATTACTGTGCACATTTCTGATACTAGATTTATAAATGATCATACATTTTGTGAATAAGTAAAGTATAAGGAATAAGTCGTTACATATTATAGACTTTTTGTAATCAATATCGAAACAGCTTTTGACACCTTTTCAGAAATAAACACTCCATGGGCTTTTACGGATGTATTATATTGTGTTGTACGATGTGCATTTCGTACAACAAAATCAATTAAATTATGGCATCAAAGTTATCAAGTGCCATTGCATCATACTATGAAAGTTTAAATTTATTTATTATTTAAAATGTTCCAGAGAATATTTTTACCATTTATAAAGTTTTAATTGTAACAGAAATAGTGATATTATTGTGTGTTTCTGAGTATTTGGATACTTGGATGTTTGTGAGTTTCCAGTTCAAACTTATGACAGCTAGACCCTCGTCAATGTCAAATGTAAGCTTGAGTTTTCATGATGTCACGCTCCTGTGTTCTTAGTTACGATTATAATTCACTATAGAGGAAAAAAACAATAGTCTATAGTCCATCTGGCTTAGTGTTATTCTGATAAGTAACTATATATATATTTTGTAGTATACAGTAATATCAATTTTTAGTTTGTTCGTAACCACTTTTCTTTTATTTGCATTGAGTTGAAATACCAGCACATTGGAGCACTAAGCGTATTTACAGGCATAAAACAATTTACTTAACTTGCTTATCATAAAAAAGCTAGTCGGCCTTTAAATCCCATCATTTTCTTGCAAATGTTACAGCATGAACATTACAAACAACCAAAATAAAGAAATTACAAACACAATTAAAATTGTTAAAAATTTAAATAAAATTGCTATTAAACATGTGAAAATTGCAACTTTGTGTAAAGCTTAGTTACAAATAATTAAGAGACAATATTTAAAATGAAAATTTGCAATCGTTGGGCCGATGAAAAAAAGTGAACGGTCAAGTAAAATAAATTTGATTAATGGATTCAGCGAAACTGGCTTTGAAAGCTACCGTAGCTTGGTTCAGAGACGTTAAGTAAATTGAAGGATGTAATTTGCAATTCAAAAGGGGTTGTTTATGAAGTTGTAACACTTCTGCTTTCTTTCCGTAAAGTGGACAAGGAGATAACAATAATAGGACTTTTAATAATATATAATATATAAAATGTAAAGGACATATTGTGTTATAAATAGTATATTAATTTACCTATTTTTGCATATGAAGTAATCAAGTGTTTCATGTTTATTTTTTTAGGTGAAATGATAGTATTTTTCTTTATATAAGTGTTTATTTGCTACCAAATTGAATAATTGAGTATAAACCTAATTTTTACTGTACGCTGCAAATAAAGTTATGTACAACACATAACTTTATTTGCAGCGTATCTGAAAGATCTAGATACTCAATCTGTTGTCTATATACGATTATCTACAGTATAACTATATCTGAATAACAATAAATAAGCTACTAAGTTCAGGATTGGCAATTGAAGCACAGTATTGTATTATATATGAATAAACAGAGCACAAGCGCGATTAAAGAGTTTCAAAACTTTTCTTAGGGAATTTATATTTGTACAATTTTTTTTTTAAGTTACAAATCATATAGCTTTTGTTTTTAAAATAATTATTTTAAATTATTGTTCGGACTGTTATTGTATGTCTTAGGAACTGTTAATTGTTGTGAACATTGGTTACATTGGCACTTGACACTATTTTACGAACCCTAAGAAAATCATTTTAGAGAATTGTCTGAAAATTGTAGACTATAATTTTTTCTGTTAAAACAATTTTATGGTGCATCTTCAAAAATAACTCAATAATTGTTTTACATATTACAGAGTTTTGCTATACAGTGATGGACTTTATGAAAATGAGTCATATATTGAAAGAGACGTTATACATGTCCAGAAACTAGAGCAGGTACTTATTTATGTTTGAAATTAAACTAAGTTATATAAACTTGTTGTCAGTCATGTACTTTTGCCTACCTTTTCTACACCGTACAACCTGCTCTAGAGGGGGTTTAAGTTTTATGTTTAAATTAAGAAGGACAATTAATTTTCGTTCATACTTTACACAACTCGATGCTTAATTGTACTTTGAATTTAACTGTGAACAATCCATAGTACATAATACGTATGGTATTTTATTTCACGCGATATGAGATTCCACATTCTACAGTGATGTCCGGTATGCGATGTAAGTCCAGGAATTGGTTGATGTCTGAAAACCCAATTGGAATTCCTAAGGTCAATACTGTGTTTGAAGCATCAAGTGGAACGATGAGAGATTATTGCCTGATTGCTTATACTAGACAAAACAAAAAAATGAATGTTGCTTTAATATGATGTATAATATGAGACATGCTTGAATTTGATAATTGCTGTATTAAAACTAGTAAACCTCAGTTTTTGGGATATTCTGTATTA
The DNA here is from genome assembly GCF_028750875.1 of Macrosteles quadrilineatus. Lineage (NCBI taxonomy): Eukaryota > Metazoa > Arthropoda > Insecta > Hemiptera > Cicadellidae > Macrosteles > Macrosteles quadrilineatus. Next base: position 101,662,847 of record NW_026542602.1, on the reverse strand, counting down.
AAATAACCAGTATAATATGTTAACGTTATTCCTTGGGGTTGGGTTTGTTGAAAATAGTTTTATTTCATCATTGTAGGACCATCGGTTTGTACGAAATCAGTACTGAACACCTAACGAGATCCACACTGTATAGTTATGGACATAAATCTAGCCATAAAATATCTAATTACTTTTATAGTTGTTTACATCTTTTGGGAACATCTGGAACTGTTTATTTTCACACTATCCTGGTAGCAAGGGACAAAACTACTCAAGTAGCATAGCAAAACTGTCTCAATGTTGTTGTCAACATTAAAACATCATTAATTCATTATTGCCCCAATATTTATCATCTTGTTAACAATATTGATTGTTGGCAATTGACAATCATTGTCTTGACAACGTTGTCTTAATATGTTTCAATATTTTATGGAAACATTAAGCCAATATTGAGAAAATGTTGAGAAAGTTTAAACTGAAAGATAGTGAGAAAGTGAAATGGTGAGAAAATAAGAAAGTGTAACTGAACAATCAAATAACAATATTTTTTTAACATTACCTGTATTTTGGTCAATGTTTTTACAGTATTAAAATATTAAGCCATATGTGTTGGCTTACATCAAATGTTAAACCAGCTTTCGGTTCAACCAAATTATATTGGATTAAAACAAAATTCACATCGTATCGCCGGCTGTTATACCTTTAAAAATTAAATTAAAACAGTTAGTCTCTTAGTGCAGACAGATATATGTCGGCCATCCTCTTACTGGACAAATAGAGAAGCTCTATTGAATATTAGACGTAATACACATAGTATTCATAAATTATAACAACAGTAGCTGTTGTACCCGTGCTTTGCAACGGGAAGAGGACACAAAATAGAAACATTTTGTATTATTGCGATTCTACTATTTTTCGCAGCTTTCCTTTTAAATATGATTACTCATAAGGTTAACATGGGAAACTCCAGAGCCACTGGGGCGGAGCCCGAAAGGACTTTTGAGATTAAAATGCGTCTATATGTTAATCGAGAATGTGAGCTATCATCACACCAAATTTCAGCCCGATCCGACCAGTATTTTTCGCGTTTACTTGTCACAAACATACATCCATACATCCAAACTTTCTCATTTATAATATTAGTAGGATGAATGCCATTCGTTATCCTAATGCAGAATTATTTTCACATGGCATGAATGTGTTTAACAGTTTGGTTAAACTAAGTGGTATTGTATGAAATAAATTAAACAATAAAGCATTGTCCTCCATAATTGATTAGGATTAGTAGTTGAGTCAGAATCTTTTGGGTGAAACCCTCTTTTCAATTCTAGTGTGACGTATAAAACAAATAATTTAACGAAATTTAATATTATCATATGTTAAGTTTCTTTCAATACATGTAAGTAATGTACACAACTATGTTAAGTAATACATGTTGGAATAACAATCATTAAGTAACACGATTTAGTGGACTTTGAGTGTAGGTTTGGTAACATAATATTAAATTTAATTTAGAAAATCTGTTGGTTCTATCTGACAATAGTCTATATTGTATTCGTATACGCGAAAACTTATGTTATATAAATGATGAAATCTTTTTAAAACGTTTAATACTAAAAAATATCACACAAACATTGGATCCACCGCTACCAGTACAGCGCAGACAGTATCTCCTATTGCAGTCTACACACAGATAGAGCATTATTGCATTTCCAGCTGAACGCTTTCCAATGATACACTTGACCCCAGAAAATCTATTTTCCTTTATCGCATTTTCTTCCTATATTTTGTATGCGTCAATGTAAAATTCCTTTTAAAACTACTTTTCCTACAGTTACCTAACAATGTACATGTTCTCTCACTGATTTGAGAAAGCAAAGTGGCCAATTCGCTCATCAGTGAGACAATGTTAATATTGTCTCACTCTAATTACTTTGTCTCACTCCAGATTTGCAACGAGAAGGCACGAAATAGCGAGCGCGTAACATGCAGGCAACGTCGTATGCGCGCGAAATACGTTGGCAGCACTGGCTGTAAATCAGCTGGTCAGCTGTTGTACTGTTGTATTTGTCACTTCACATTAAATTTTATATTAAACGTTCACTTCTGTGTAAAAATAGGTTATGTTTCTTCACCAATTTATTTGTTTTATGGTAACTGTAGGAAAAGTATAATGTGCAACTCGAGTTCAAAGTACAATTGCCTCACTCGAGAAACCATTCCTCACTCGCCTACGGCTCGTGAGTAAGGATTTCTCTCGAGTGAGTCAATTGCTCACTTTTCTCACTAGTTGCACAAATAACTATTATTTTGCACTAACAGAAGCAAATATTCATTTTTTGCTTTATTGAGTAATTGATTTATAATCATATTCTTATGGTGTATACACTTAGTTCCACACAATAGATTGTACAACTTTGATTTAATAACAAAAGTTAGTAAGTTTTACACTTTATGTCTTAAAGTCGTTTTGGAATTAGATTTTTTTTAGAATATATGGATTAAAATATTGTCGTGAGCAGATTCCTTTTAAATCTAAATTAAAGTCTTAAATGTAATAGGTTAATTATTTACGTTAGGAATTGTACTATTGATGAAATATATAATAAAACGTTGATACAAACAATCTAATGTTTCATTTGGCAAAGTTACGATTTCGCAGTTTTCATTCTTCAATTACTGAATCCGTGGTATAGAAATATACGTACAGGAATAATATACAGTATCTAGAATATTATTAGAAAAATAAACAATTTTGGTCTTGGTATTTTAGTATGAACCTTGACCTTAAAGTACAAAAAATACGTCAAATAACACTGGTAATAATATATAAGTATTATCATGGGCACTTGTGATAATATCTTATTTGACATATTTTTTGTAATTTCAGGTTAATTGCATAACACGTACGATGCTGATCAAGAATTTATTTGCGCCTTGTTTAAGATACATACTGATTAATTCCATATTTTAGGGTATTAGATTTATTATGCATTAGTGAAACCCCCACCATTTAGTTTTTTTGTGTTTTACATTTATATCTAAAATATTCAAGATATATTTATGAAATTTCTTGGACCATTTTATAGAGTAAAAGAAAATTTAAACCAAAATAATTATTAAAAAGTGTTTATTTCAAAATGGCAACCATTAAAATTTTTACATCTTAAATTACAAAAAGATTGCTGATTTAACGAAACATTGTCAAGAACAACTTTTATTCAGAATTTAATAGTGCCTATTCAAAAACAAAGTTTAAAAAATCTAATCACATACGCCTGAGGAATTACAATAATTTTTAATTGTACATGTCAGGCAAAATAAGGCCAGGAGGGGTGTAGAAATAAGGTACAGAGAATAGTTGTTTCGTACATCAACCTAATTGATTCTATGTTATAAAATAGATCGTTATAAAGATTAGTGTCATTTGTGTTTTTTTGAAATTTTCTCCGTAAAGTTTTACAAGAAAACCAAAAGCGTGCTAGGGGCTAATTATTTCTCATTGCCCTTGCAGCTTAAAAATATATATGCCTGTAAAACTAACATGAAATTGTTACAAGGTTATACTTGAAGGCAAGCTTCGAAAACAGTGCCTTGACTAAATGCTAATGAATACAATAAATTTGTTTCAACTAAGTGACACAAATTAATACACTAACTTTATTTCATTTAAGTTATAGATAAATAGAAACGAACATCACCTATTTATTAAAAACGAAAAACTCAGGCTATTGTTAGACTGTGGCTGTCAATCGACTTAACGTATTTATTTAATTCCAGTCAAAACAATTTTGATGATAGGCATTGTATTTTATTTCAAAAGGAATAATTCATTTAGTTAAATTATTTCAATTAGAGTTTGGTTATAACAATATAAATGATAAATTTCCTAACTACAAACAGATTTTTTACGTTTGGTATGTGCTATAGACAAAATATATGATAAGTATGGACTTGCATAAAATAAAACTGAAACTAAACAACCTATGATTAGATAGCGTGCGTGGTAACTACAAACTCGAAACTTTACCATCACACGCACATTGTTGGGGGGGGAGGGGTAACCACAAAGTTTATTAATCATATAAGCAGCTGGAGGTAGTTATACCATGAATGTCCCCGAGCAGCTGAGGGGGGGTTAATGAATAAACCACTCCTCCCCCCATGAACCCTAAAAACGATACAGCTCTTAGGCATCGCTATCATCCCCCATAGGAAAATCAATTTCATATTAATAACTCTTAAAACTGTTCGGACGGCTAACGCATTTTCATGTTGTTGTGTGTGTGTTGTTTTGATTAATAGCTCTTAGAGGCTGCGTCAGATTCCAGGCTTTAGATTTCCAGATTAAGACTCAACCACGAGGAATGTTTTGAATAAACCTAATTGTAAACAGATTTATATCATTTACACCGTTTGAATACGATTTTATACATTTTTATTCAAGATGTGTTTGTTGTTTGTGTATGAACCGAACCGATTATAGGTACCGGGATCCATTAAATTATTGTTTAAATGAGTGAAATGTGTTAAGAATGAAAATAACTAATACTGTTACACTTATGGTAGGTTATATACGAAATAATGATCCATTGATGAATAATACAGGTGCGAGTAAGTGAGCCAACGAGCAATCCCCTATAACAATTTTAAGTTTATCTATGATTTAAAGAAAATCTATATATTTAATACGCTAGGCATATTTTTGTCATAATTGTTTTGGAGTGCTGGTGCTACCGATCACCATGTTCAAGGTGTCGTTAGTAAGGTGTTAGCATGTAGTTTTGCCATCAAACAAAAAACTTTGGAATTCCATCAGGGCTCTGCCCCAGTGCCCTTTAAAGTTCCCATGTTATTCTTAAGGAGAAAATGTTTGTTTATATTTGAACAGATGAATACTTTGAAATTGACCCTTACATTTGAAACAGATGGTTATACAAAAATTTTGCACAAAATCAAAACATAACCCATGAAACGTTCGACATAATGGAGACTGACGTTGACCAGGTCGGCAAATAGGAAGAGGCCGACGAACTTTAACTGGTAGACGCGAACGAAATACAAATAATACTATTGTCGTTGATAGCCGAATACAGCAAGCACCCTTCCGTGTTGGGTTTAAGTGTGCTCTCCAACAGTCGCCTGAAGATTGCACATTCAATTTAGGGCTGTTGGATAATCGCTGCATAAGCTGTTGATTTTGGAAGACAAGGATGAGGGTAGTACTAATTTGGAAACAGAATAGAGGAGATATTAGATGAGTGACAAATGCGTGGGGAGCAGAGTGTTTTATGTTAACGTTTTAAATGTAAACGTTCGTATATATACCTAACATCAGAAAGAGACTGGAGAACAAGATTGGGAGATGGGCCATTATGAAACGCAGTTTGTCACAGGACATTTCAAGGCGATTTTGTGAAGATTTCACATGGTGGAAGAGGAAGTATGTAGATGTGCAGAACTAAAAACCATGAGTCACGTATTTATAAATTGCTCACTTCAGGAGACAAATAGGAGAGAACAGGAATAAGTCTTGCATAAGATAGGCCTAGAGATGAGAAAATAAAACATGATGAGTCACAAGGAAGCAATTGAGACGTTTAGAAAAGTAGCTAGGGAAATAGGAAAAGACAAAGGATACATACAAAAAGTGTTGAAATTAAAAAAAAATACAAACAAAAACTAAAAAAGAAAAGGGATGAAAACTTGCCTATGAAGGGGAGAGAAAGGTTAGAGCGAATCTCAATGATCCCTATCGCTCAGGGCGGTATGGGGAAGGGAGTCGTGCTGGCTTTTGGACACACAATGTGTCTGGAAACCCAATGCAGCTATGAGTAAGGCTATTTTTGTAGAAAACACTATTTACAATAAATGTTGATTATATCTATCTATTATGTACATCCTTAGTATTTCCATAATCTTTGAGTCGAGTATTTTAATTCATCAGAAATTATGACTGTTATTCGTTTCAAAATAATGCCTGTAATACTTAGCAATTGCTCGAATTCGAGCAACAAGTACACTAGTTATTAATTATGTCCTTTAAGGTTCCAAACTAACAGTTTAAATATTAACTGTACAATTATATGATATGAGCCAATATTTTTCACATCAAATAGTTTGTGATATAAAGTAGTATGAAATTGTTATTATAATATTCTAACATTTACCAACCTTTCATTGCAAATGTCTGTTTAGAAATATTGGATTGTTTATTCTGTCGTGGTTCTTCCCCACGGGGAAATCATATATAAATACATCTTTAAATAATACAGTATTCTTTCAACGAATATTTCCTTTCGTCTATGTACTTTTTTCTAATATTGAATCTTCATTACATTTAAAACTCACTTTACCGTCGAAATGAGCTGAAACAAAAATCTTTTGTATACAAATAGTATTGTGCAAACTGATACCTAGCTGTTTTATTTTGCTAACCAAACAAAGAGAACTATGGTAAAGGTGAACAATTTGTTTGATACATAATTTTAGAGATATATTTATTTTGTCAATGTCATGTAAGGTTTTGAACGGAAAACAGGTAATTTTTAGAATGTATTAAGAAGGTCACTGAGAGAACATAAAAAATCAATTACTAATCGTTCATGTTCTTTGAATTTAACGATTATTTTTACATTGTATTAAAACTCTTTTGAGAGGATTAAAATTAGCCTTAACAAAAATATAAACCTTAGTGGTAACGTGTTAACGTGATACTAGAACAAACTAATAAACGTGATTCTAAGGATGTAATCAAACTTACATATTATTCGGGATTTAAATGTGTTATTTAACCGCTAAAACGGGCGTGACGAAGGTGGTTTAGTGGTGATATTTATTTCAACGTAATAACATTTTAATCTTCATTATCGTGCGTATGTACAGCAGGTAATGATATTACCCTCTGCGGCGCGCTGCTGTGCAGGGAGACCAAACTAATCTGTCATCTCCCCAGGCTACCTTGGTATTGGACCGATATTGCTGCTATAAGACCTATACATTTCTAAAAGATCTATAATTTCACAGCGGACAATTTAATTGGCGTAGTGGGTTCGGCAGTTCGTATACCTTTTGGGATGTTTTGTATCGTCTATATTTGTAGCTGCACTATTTTGTAAACACTATATTTCTCATCCATAATCTTTTAGATAATTATTTTATCCTGGACAGTGATACATGTATCTAATGGACGGTGGCAAAATCATTACTATTGGTGAGGTTGAAATAACTGGACTCTTGAACATAAAGATAGATTTAGATCTAAAATAATACATAAATTAGCTATGGTGGCCTAGCTAAAAAAATATGCTTTTAAGTTATTATCGATTAATCGTTTGACCAAAACAAGGATTACCTAATAGTATGTATTTTCACTTTTTGTTTAGTAAAAAAGAAATATAGAAAATTAAAAATTTATTCATCGTAATATTATTAGAAAAAATACCTGGATCTATTGGTGGCAACCATGTTTATTTGATTAACATAAGTAAATGAATTTTTGCTCAAAGGGTGTTCTACCGTTCTACGACGGTACAGTATTTTGCTGTAGAGTAGTATAATATGAATTCATTGCAACTACGGGATTTTCCCGTTCATTTATAGTGTTTTCCCGTACATTTGCTATAGTGTATATTTTGAAAATGTTGACAAATTACTATCAAATCTATCAATGTATGGATTAGGTACTCAGATAGTCCATTTAGGCTATAACATTGGGGAATGAAATAATACATTTTCACACAGTGTAGTGTTTAACTATCTTAAATTATAAAATAATACATGCTCAGTAATCTTAAGAACTATTAATTTATAGCGTGTTGTTTTACCATGTTTAACTTTAAAACAGATAATGGTGAATGAGGGATTATACATGTCTAGAAACTACAGCAGTTACTTGTTTGTGTTTTAGATTAAACTAAGTTGTACGAACTTGTAGTCTGTCATCTACAGTCTCCAACATTTACTTTACAAAACCGCTTTAAGTTAAATTTCCAAACTAAGAGCGCGGATTTCTGTTTCGACTTACACAACATCATGCATAATACCACTTTAAAGTTGAATGTGAACATTCAACCTCACGTGATTTGATTTTGCACGATATGAGATTCCTCTCGCTGGATGTGTTACATGCGAGGATAGTTCATATGGTTTGGTATTTATCCGATGTCTTATCATTAGTACTTAGTATTTTGTAGTTTGCTCGTATAGCCTACTAAATATGTCTAACAAGATATTTATATTAGGTTAAATGTCATAATATTATGTTATGATTGTTTTGTTTAAAATATCCTTGTTTATTAGTAACCAGCATAGAAACGCTCAAAAGCCAATGTTAAAAATGCCAAAATGTCAATAAAAGTTTGCAACGAAAATATAACTTTTCCGCTCTATCCTAGCATAAAAAAACACATCTTATATACTACAAAACTTTTGCAAAATTTATGACAGCTAGCCTGACCATACTACTAGATCGAATTACACGCGGGTGGTACCAAATGAAAGATATTTTCCTGTACATGTGCAGAACCCCTTTATTAACTAAAATAGGCTCAAAAATAAGCCCAAAAATGGATTTAAAATTTAAAAATTAACAAGGGTCTAATGGGTTGCCATGTTGGTGACGAAATAACAACAAAATATAAACAGAAAATCAAAACAAATGGGAGAAATTCCAATCACACGTTTTATTTACAGCGTGGGGTGAAAATAGAGAAGTTTGCACAATACATACTTTTGGTCGAGTTTTCGACCATGGGGTGAGCTCTAGTTTATCCTAAAACAACTATATTTTTAAGAATTTTGGTAAAATTCATTTAAGCATTTTTTTTATTGACCACGCAAATCTTAGTATGAATGAATGAATGAATGAATTCTTTATTATGTCAATATAGTACATCAGTTCAATCGTACAAAAAACGATTTATGAAATATAATCCCCAAATGGGCTATATGCCTGTGGTTGGGGATTGAGTCCATCATCCGCACAATAAAACAATAAATTTAGGCTAGTAACGTTAGTATTTAGGTTAAACTAACTAAAAATACCACAAATACCAGGATACTTAACCATCCTGATTTTTAAAAGTCCAACAAAATATAAGCTACGGTTATTGAATAAGTACCGGGTGTCCACAGTCTTGGTCTGATTTAATAGCTTTGCTGTACGAAAACCATTAGAGCCAAACTTAACTTGTATGCCTTGTTTTGAGGGGAATTTAATCAAGTTTTATTTAATAAAATTGGTAATACCGTAACACAGCTGATTGAAAAATATTTTGTATTTTTTATTTACATACTACAGATTTAGAACAGTGTTTTTCTTTTTAGTTGCTTAAAGCTAACTCTTTGAATTTTATTTTGACTATAAAATTCAACTGCTTTGGGTAGGAGACTAAATAAACTGAAAGCGAGCCGTTGGGAAATCTTTCCTCGAGATAAAGTAGACTTAATTTCCCATAAACAAACATTCGTTTCGGTTTACAAATTATAATTATTCATTCCTGACAGTGGCATTCTTTTTCTTTCACCAAACCATTGCATTGATACGTTTTTGTCATTAGTTTGTTCACGAGACTTGCTAAACTTGTTTGTACATTTCGTGGTTTATTAAAACAAATAATCATTTATTTCGAAAAAAACTGCTTAGGAGTACTAAAAATCCTTCCTTGTATTAAATTCCTTTAATTTATGTTATCGTAAATAGCTTATCATAACAGTTCGTGGTAATAACTATGTTAAAGGTTAAAGGTCAAGTAGGAAATTTAAAACGTCATTGATAACAAAGTACCTTACATGTTGGATAGCATGCAAATGAGGTAATTACGAACTTTATCAAAAGCATTCCGTATGTAAATAATCTTTGTAGTACGTAATTTAGAAACTTACTTTACAATGAGTTACTGGATATTGCCACGAGAGATGTAAGTTAACACTTGGAGTAAACAGTGTACTTAACTGATGGAAAACAAACTCAAAGAATTTTCTCCATATTAGATATATTTGGGTATAGTACAGGTAAAATAGGGTTTTATAAACAACAAAATTTGTACATTCATGAAATTTCACCTGTGAGTTACTAATAATATGTGAAATGAAGATCCGATGAGTCCCCAAAATTTTGGGCGTCCTAAGGCCCTTTTTGGGGCCCTTTTTGTTCCGAAGGGCCCTTGTTCCTGAATAATTTTGTTTTTAGGTTTAAGGTCGAGTGAGGTGTGGTTTTCAATGGTTTTAGTTATTTTAAATCGATTGGCACTAGTTTTAAGTGTATTAAACCACTCCATACAGGGTGTTTCGAAATATTATTAATTTTTACGATATTTAAACATGAATTCATAAAGTGATAAAATTAGTTACCTCCATGCTCTATATAAAAAGGGATTATTGAAAATAACTGTAATTCTTTACTATATAAGAGGGAAGGATCACAAGGAGAAAGAGAAAATATTAAATACCCCCGTCACAGCAAACCTGCAGACTAAGCAAATTTTCATTTGCCCGATTTTCAATTAAATCTAAAATAGCATTGAGTTTAATGAATAATAGGTTTGCTGCTACAAGGAGGCTAATAAAGTGTGTTTATAGTAAAATATTAATAGCCTAGTATAAAACAAATAAATTTGACAAGTTTTATTAAGACATATCTATATAAACAAACAAGCAAAATCATTTTACACTATTCTACATAAGAATAACATGGGAATTTTAAACTTACAATTTTAGTATTTTTATCCGTAACTAATAACCATACAAAAACACGTTAATATACTAAATTATTTGTTTTTAAGCTATTTAAAATTTTCTAGAGAAAAATTGGGAAACTTTGTGTTTTGAGGGTAAAGTAAATAAGAAAACCCAATTTTTACCCTATAAACCTCGTTCCCATTGTTCAGGACAAAAATGCTTGTACCAACAATGCTGCTCTGATGTCTTAGTGCTGTCCTGGTCGTCATAAACACGAAAGATAACCGTACTTGTATTGATTGAAAATAAGTTTGAGGAACTTAAGATACAAGTTGCAAACGTCAGTATGTATGAAAGGTGTTTTTGAACCACATCGTTCGTGCTTTAAGATTGGTGTTGCCTGTTCTGCAATATGCAAGGTTTGTAAAGGGGAATCCTGCTTGAACACCAACTTGGACAAAATCAGTAAAGATGGACACGTTGCTAATAATAATAAAAATGTTAACGAGTAGTCTGAGAATAATTATTGTTATGACGAAATTGTAAAGAGAGATACTACGGAAATTGTAGAAAAATAGCTTTAGTTTAAGTACTTCATTTTCGATATGTAATGTAAGGTTTTTATACAAATACAATTGTTTTAATTTTTTATAAATGTAAAGAAAATAACTTAAATAACTACCTAAGAAAAATACATATCAATTTGAAATTGGTCTTAATAGATTTTCATAAAAAACACGTTGAAAGATTATTCACACCACCTTAAAAGTTGAAATTTTTGCTTTGTAACCTATGTTATTATGTTATAGTGTAAAACTAAATCCATCCCCTTTTAGCGAACATCCCATATAGAAGATGAGCTATTACCGAAGGTTATACCACATATACCACATAGACATTATGGTAAAAACATTATAATAAAACATAGACCCGAAACCGATTTACGTTTTCATTTCGATTCCCCCAGAAGCCTAAAGCACCATAATCAAAATATTATATATGTGTTTATATACATATATATATAATATAATATATCCATGTTATATACGTGTCCGTAAATATGATAACTCGAGTAATTTTGGTTAAATTTTAACGAAACCGGCATAATCGGTCCATGGAACAGGGTGGTAAAAATTTGTAATCTTTGACCCTCAAAAGACCAAGTTTCCCAATTTGTCTCTAGAGCATTTTAAAGAGCTTAAAGAAAACAAATAATTTAGTATATTAACGTGTTTTGTAAGTGTATTAGTTACGAATAAAATTAAAAAATTGTAAATTTAAAATTCCATGTTATTCTTAAGGAGAATAGTGTAAAATGATTTTGTTTGTTTGTTAATGTAGATATGTCTTAATAAAACTTGTCAAATTTATTTGTTTTATACTAGGCTATTAATATTTTACTATAAACACACTTTATTAGTCTCCTTGTAGCAGCAAACCTAAGTATTCATTAAACTCAAAGTTATTTTAGATTTAATTGAAAATCGGGCAAATGAAAATTCGCTTAGTCTGCAGGTTTGCTGTGACGGGGGTATTTAGTATTTTCTCTTTCTCCTTGTGATCCTTCCCTCTTATATAGTAAAGAATTACAGTTTTTTTCAATAATCCCTTTTTATATAGAGCATGGAGGTAACTAATTTTATCACTTGAATAAATGTTTAAATATCGTAAAAATAAATAATATTTCGAAACACCCTGTATGGAGTGGTTTAATACACTTAAAACTAGTCCTAATCGATTTAAAATAACTAAAACCATAGAAACCCACACCTCACTCGACCTTAAACGTAAAAACAAAATTATTCAGGAACAAGGGCTCTTCGGAACAAAAAGGGCCCCAAAAAGGGCCTTAGGACGCCCAAAATTTTAGGGACTCATCGAATCTTCATTTCTCATATTATTAGTAAGTCACAGGTGAAATTTCATGAATGTACAAATTTTGTTGTTTATATGGAGTGTTTTTGTATTATTTTACCTGTACTAGTACTGGTTGATGAAAATTGCTACTACTTATAACTTACATAATAACTCTACTTATGGCATTTTTTACCATTCAAATACCATACTATTTTAAAATCGAACTTGAAACCTCTCCCTATCAATTCATATCATAAAAATAATTATCACCCAAATTACTATTTATGTATTAATATACAATTTATAACGTATACATCTAACTATAAAGTATCAAATTACTTTATAAAATATGTTTTAAAAAGTAGATCCTTCGGAGGCAAACATCATATTAATGGACAATCGTCTAATGTGGATCAAAATAACAATTTAAACCAGAAGCCTTGTCAGTCAGGGTGATTAATTTATTATTTAATATTGAAATATAAGCTCTGTCACAGATATATTGATTTGTACACATCCAGAGGTCTATCTCTCAATGAAACGGCTATTGTTTTATATTTACTACCTCATGTGACAGTAATTCCATTAAGTTACTTTCAGTGAATTTTCGATAGGCTATAGGTAATAACATTTTATATTTTTTGTGAACATCTCAATGAAAAACTTAAAACTACAATCATAATTACTCATTAAAATGCTTATATTTAGTATTGACAACTTTTTTTAAAAATAAATGATGTGTTTACATTACTTTCTTTTTCTTTTTACAATCATTAAAATTAACGTTATTCAAATAGAAAAAAGAAATAAAATTTGTGTGAATATTTTGATGATTTTTTTTCCAAAGGGAATATTTTAGGGAAAATCCAACCAGGAGAATGAAAACTCGATTATCCCTGGAGGCTTATTACAATGTAGGACTGCTGTTGGTGAACACGGTCTTTCAGATAATGACGGATGGTAAGAACAACTGGACCTGTGTGTCATATTTCGTTCAGGGTATTCTCCGGGCCAAGAAGCTTGACCTTGACCGAAATGCGGTCTAAAGTCGTAAAAGAGCTGAATGTCAGATATGGTAGGAGCCCTAGGGCTTAGGACACATGTTGGTTTGACTTGAAGTAATGTGACAGACAAGTAGGTCTGCGTCCAACGGAGTCGAGAGGATTCTCTTAATGAGTAGTCTATTATAATAACAAAAATTACTGGTCACCTGTGTGGGTATAAGAATCTTCCCTCCACTCCTCAATTAATATTGTTACCTGTTTCCCTATAAAGGGAGCAAAATTCGGGCTTAGGTTATAAGGTAATAAGGCTTGGTCATAAGGCCTTATGAAATTTCTTAGGGAGGAAATTAACTAAAACTCTATTGTGACACAGCTGTCTATCTCTGATATTCTTAAAATGTGGTTGATGGTTTGATGATTGATGTGTCGTAAAAAATTTGCTACGCTTGCATTCCAGTATGGACCAGTCAAATGTGTTACATTTTACGCCTTACGTCGTCAACGTCATCTTCTGGCAAGAGTTATGGAAACAATGCTCTGTATTCTAATTAGAAACCCTACTAACCACATTATATTAGGAGAAATGTTTCAAACATTCAAAAGAGACGAGACATGCTTAATGCATTCATGTCGTATTCAATTCGGTCCGACCCGACACATTCCGTCACACACGTGTATTAGACTCCAGAATACAAAATGTTTTAGTCATACAGCATTTGTGAGACTGCATTTTTTTTATTTTTTTTATTTTTTATTATGATTTTGTATAGATAAACTGAATGTAAATAGGTGGTAAAGAGATAATCCACGGATATAGAATGGAAATTTAAATAATTAAATTACGATTAATATTGATTAACTTTATTTATGGATGCAAGCTACCACATATCATCCTGAACGTTTTAGCAAACCCATTTATAGTCATTTAATCATTGTTAAAATCAGTTAAATTAATTTACAGCAATAAGAGTTATTTGTGGTGATAGTATAACATTTTATTAAATCACTGATACTGATACATTGATTCAACATTATTTCTTTTAAAACCATTAACATTGCCAGTTGGAAATGATTACGATGTAAAAGTTGACTCTGCATAATTATGTATTACAAAGTTGGCTGAAACTTTGTCCGATGATAAACAGTTTTACGTCGGATAAAATGTCATCCAACTTTAAATTACCTGATTATAAAAACTTAATTTTTACAGCATACTAATTTCCACTGGCAAAGTTTAAAGTTTAGTTATAATTAAATGGGATTCTCAGAAAGGTAAATAACAAAGCTTTGACATAGTGAGAGATAAGTATATAACTGGATTCTGAAGTAGTTTTATAAAGCTTTTAGTTACACTTTGTTCCTAAAGTATAAGAGATTAATTCTGTCACTAAAAGCTGTTATCGCATCTATGATTACTTATAATATAAGATACAGAAATCTTGGATGGAATACCTAATGCATTAGAGTGCATACTATTTAAGGCTAGTTTCACGTTACTTTAAACATTTTAATAGTATTCATTAAATAGCATTTCTAGTGAAGGAAACGGGCTTAAACCAAATTAATAATTCAATTAAAACAGTGTATAAATGAACAAGATTTTGTTTACTTTTAAGCTGGTTAAAAAAAAATGGAAAAGAGTATGCGCTTTAAAATTCACATAGCTTAGAATAACAAAAAAAATCATTATCAATTTTAATTGAACATTTAAACTAAGAAGAATATTTTCAAAAATAATATTTGCAAAAACGTAACCAGCTATGTGGTAGAAGCAGGTGTTGAATCTTTCCTTTGTAACTATGTCGAGGTCAGAACAGAATAAGTACAATACCTACCTGAATATTAAATATACTTGGTTATACATCTAACACTAGATGACATCTCTCTTTACCGGAACTTGATTTGTTCAATACAAGAACAAACATTGCTTTGATAACCATTATTTGTAACGTTATTTTTTTACAATTTGTAAATCTAAGATTTTTACTGATAAGTGATTTTTGTTCTCAAGCAGTAGTATAGAATGTAAAAATAAAGAATATACCTTGAATGGGTGATTTTGCTTAAAATTCATGGAAATGTATATTCCTAGTCAAACCATTGTAATAACTCTTTACCTTTCAGTTTGATTTTACTTTTCTATAAATACAATTTAAATTAAGAATGTATTGACGCGAAAGAGTTTAATTACTGAATACCTTTCAATACCAAACAATGTGTTGTCACTGTAAAACATAAAGTGTTTTTTTTTGTCATGTGCTTTGATAGAATTTATATTAAAATACCTTCTGAACCTTCCAACATCCACATTTACCGACAGCAACTGACATTATGTCACAACGATTTATTTGGTTTAACATTGTAGAAAAGCATGTTTTAAAAGTGGTTAGTTTATTTTACATTTTAATTTAATTGTATTTTTCTATTTGAGATGCAGATATTTTAGAGTCATAAATATATTTAATGATACATTATGAAATCGACTAATCGTCAAATATGATTTTCAGCTAACTAGCTTTACCTTTCTTTAGCAAAAGCGTATTTCAACAGTATATACCCGATTCCATTAAATTACTTATTGTTGTTTAAGATAATACTAAACTAAATACTCCTCACAATCTGAACATTCTAAATTTAAATGCTTAGAGTGAACCACTCAATCAACAGATCAAAGTCTCAGTTGCAGAAAACCTTCGCCGACTTCATCTAGCCTTGCTTGTGTGATAGTGAAACATACATCCTACCCAGTCACATGTCAATATACATGTTACAGGTTAATTACCTTTATTAACAAATTTCACATTGAACTAGCACAAACATGACGTCATCAAAGATCATTGGATACGACATAAATCTGTAAAATGAACACTTAGTACAAATTACTATAGAAGTTATTTTTATTCTGTAATGTAATAATTAGTAAAAGATGCTTCCTCCTGAATTATGTACACTTATATTTTCAGCCTATGTACTCAAAGGATATAAATAATTAACTGTTAATGCAGTTAGATGTATGCGGTTAGATTCGTATGCTAAGAAGAAAAATAAAATAAAATTAAAAACTACTTTATTTTAAATCCTTATAGTCAAACATTAGACTTAAATCTACCAGCCAAACAAAAATGGTACATAAAGGTTACACATAGGATTAAGAAGTAACACATATTATGAATTACATTAGTACGAGTATATAGTCCTAGTACAGTATGATCTGCATAAAAATTTTAAAATGTGTTAAGGTAAGGCAAATAGAACATTTAGTAAGGAAGAAAACTTCAGAACAAAGTTGTACATTTTAAAATAGGTTAGGTAATTTGTATGCAAATTCGTCGGGAAAGATTCTAGGAAAGCTGCTGTATTAAGTGGAGATGCTTTCCATCGTTGCAGCAAGTCATTTTTACTTAATTTTCAACAATTTCTTTGGTATTTAAGGTTCTTTGTACAGTTTAAAGGACTTATTATAATACCTAAGGCTTTAAATAACTTTTTTTAAAGCAACCAAACTGTGAAAACAAGACACTGAAAACAATGATATCGCCCTTTGTAAATAAGATTACAAATAAATTGCGGCTACATTCTACATAATAATTAATCCAATTTTATAAAGTATGTAAATATTATACATACAGGGTGTCTCAGACCACCCGGCCGGCTTGTATAGCTCCAATATGAAAGCAAATAGAAACCTAATTGCAACTGGAACCCCCTATTTTGACCCCAAGGAATTCAGCTAAATTATTTTCAACCCCAAAAAAACACCCCAAAGGGCAGATTTTGGGGGGTGGGGGTTGTTTTGGGGAAATTTTCAAATGTAAAGGGGGGTCGTGTTATACCTCTTTTTAAAGGTCCTTTAGTCCTGAGTATTTTAGTGGAAAAAGATTTAAATTATCTTCATCCCTATTTACAGGGTGTTCAAAAACGTACAAAAAATAGACCTTTGAACTACTTTTCACTGTAAAGAGGTGGAATTTCGTGGGGAGTTCAAATTTTGATAACACTTTAATTGCTAAATGAGCTTTCAAAAAACTCTGGTTTCAACCCTTTTGCTATCTTTTTACTTATGTTACGCATTTTCAAACTTTTTGAAGTTTCAAGAGCTGTTATCTCAAAGATTTCAAATGGCAACATGGGTTTCATTACAAACCACATTGTAGCCCTTAAAATTTGCTATAATTTTTGTATTTAATGTTTTTTGGTATCTTCATTGGTTAAAGAGATATAACGAATTTAGTGTATTTTAATGTTTTATTAAATGGTATTCAAAGTGTTTGCTGTTGCAAATGTACACCTCTAGGTCTCAATTAAAACAAATATTGTTTTAAAAAATAAAATAGTACTCAGATTGTTGATCTTGGAAGATTGATAAAGGTAAGAACACAACTGCAAATATTCTTAGGTATTTTACAATTCCATGGCTCTAATAGTGCTTTGAATGAATAATTTGTTTGAATCAGCATTAATAGCCTACATACCGATGGACTTCTACAAATGCTTAAATTGCCTTCCATTTTGTTCCATGCAAACCCCAACTCTGTTTATGCACGTAGTACTTCTTCTCCACTATTATGGTACTGTATTGCTATTTTACTACCGCAGGTGCATTCACCTCTCGTACAGATCCAGTAAGTTCCTTATAATTTGTTTTATCTGATCAAACGTGACCAGTTTCACGCACACGCTCATTGATTTCATGATGATTTTTTTTATTTACCAGTAGCATTTATAGACAGTATTCATTCAAAGCACTATTAGAATTTTGTAAATTGTAAAATAACTAAGAATATTTGCAGTTGTGCTTTTTCCTTTATTAATCCTCCAAGTTTAACAATCTGGGTAGTATTTTAATTTTTTAACATAATTAGTTTTGATTGAGACCTAGAGGTGTACATTTGCAACAGCAGACACTTTGAATACCATTTAATAAAACATTAAAATACACTAATTTCGCTATATCTCTTACACCAATGAAGATACCAAAAAACATTAAATACAAAAATTATAGCAAATTTCAAGGGCTACAATGTGGTTTGTAATGAAACCCATGTTGCCATTTGAAATTTTTGAGATAACAGCTTTTGAAACTTCAAAAAGTTTGAAAATGCGTAACATAAGTAAAAAGATAGCAAAAGGGTTAAAATCAGAGTTTTTTGAAAGTTCATTTATTAATTAAAGTGTTGTCAAAATTTGAACCCCCCACGAAATTCCACCTCTTTACAGTGAAAGATAGTTCAAAGGTCTATTTTTTGTACGTTTTTGAACACCCTGTAAATAGGGATGAAGATAATTTAAATCTTTTTCCACTAAAATACTCAGGACTAAAGGACCTTTAAAAAGATGTATAACACGACCCCCCTTTACATTTGAAAATTTCCCAAAAACCACCCCCACCCCCCAAAATCTGCCCTTTGGGGTGCTTTTTTGGGGTTGAAAATAATTTAGCTGAGTTCCTTGGGGTCAAAATAGGGGGTTCCAGTTGCAATTAGGTTTCCATTTGCTTTCATATTGGAGCTATACAAGCCGGCCGGGTGGTCTGAGACACCCTGTATAATTGTCTAAATGTAAATATGCAGACAACATAACAAGGCCGCAATGCCGTGTTTTGCATTGCCACACTTGGATTGTGTTGTAAGATCGAACATTTTTAGTAATGTGAAAATTGCTTGTGAAATTTCTTTGTGAATAAGTTAAATTTTCTGGAGGAGAATAAATCACACGTTGATTGTTGATTGGTCACACGGAATGGTTGTTTAAGTGTGTATAACCATACCTACACAGTGTGTGGAAGATTTTTTTTATTTAATTGTATCGGCCAACGGCTGTAAATTTACATTGTCAGACTTAATCAAGTATACAACTATCAATTAATCTTTCTCGAGATAAATACTAATTAATTAGAAATGCAGGCTACTACAAGAGTTTCAATCAGGTATTAAATAATTTTTTTAGACCTGTCAGGCGAACAAAAGCGTAGGGTTTTCGACAAGATAACACTAGTTGTTGGGGGTTAGGGATTGACTCCCCACCGAATTCGAGGAATTTGGACGAAATGGTACAACACAATTTTTAACAAACTGACCTTATTATGGAGTACGCCACCAGTTGCAAAGCTTACTTCAAGTGTGGAAATGGTAAAACATTATAGTGGTAGTGCGCTGACATAACAGTATTGCTCACAAATGTTTAATTGGCTTCACAACATTTATCCGATCAATCAAGTGACGATCGTACAAACTTGACAGCAAAATTCAGCTCACCAACGCAGTACGAACAGTAATGATCTAACTGAAATGTTAGTTTTAAGTTTCGGTTATGTTTTTGTTTTCGTGTGTTTGGTGAGTATTATTTTCTATGATTTTGATGTTATTTTCATGTTGCCTTGTTTATTTATTTCTTTCAACGCTTTCTCCATTACCAATAAAGTTTTTTACTAAAATAGATTAACAAATAGCAGAGTTCGAAATTTTGAGTAAGAAATTACATGCTAATTCAAAACAAGTGAAGCGAAAGTGAATAATTTACTATCAGTGATAACAAACATTACAATAACAATAAGTAATAAGCTAGCAATAAATAACTGGCTGAGACCTAAGAACTACAATAAAAAGCCTACCAATAAAATAGACTATACGTAGTAATAATGGTAAAAAATTATGGACTGCTCAGCAAACCATGATAACAACAATAAATACTAACAAATTAGACTACGGTATTGACAATAACAAATTGTAGACTATGGTATTGACAATAACAAATGATAGACTGTTGTATTGACAATAACAAATTATAGACTATGCAAGCTTTAACAACAGGTTAGCGATTCATATTTTACTTCTTTATAGATTCTATATTGTAAGTTTTTTGCTATGTTTTATTTCAGGTCCCTCGATATCGATATGTATTAGCAGGAAACGACCTAGAAGGGAATGGTATGTTTGTTGATGTAGTGAATTTATCAAAATTGTAATTCATAAAATGTAGTTCCTGTCAAAACTGGTTATTGTGTTGAGCATTTTTGTCCCAATTTTATCAGTTAGCCAACCAATAGGTTATATGTTATCGTAGTTACAGATTAAACCCTATAAGCTTTAAATTTAAATTAACCATTCAAATTTGTGATGTGTGTTTTTAGCGTCACATGGGTGAACACGGTATATTTTTGTAATTACAGATTGTCCCTGAACTCTCTAACAGCCTTTTAAATTATCATTTCTGGGTCCAAAGACAAACTAAAAGATCAATGTTAACAAATTGTAATAACTCAAAAGATACCCGTACAACCGCCATTTTTTCACAAAATTATTTTTCTATTGGCTAGCGGAATTTTTTGTGGATTGAAATGTGGTGCATAGATTAATATCGCAAAGATCTATTTAAAAATGAATATTATGTTTGAATAATGTTTAATGTCTAATGGTGGACATTACAAATTTCTTAGCTTAGATATTATAAAAACTACAAATGCGAACAAAATTATTGTAACATTATTTTATATAGACAATTTCATTAAAATGCCTACGAGGCCAAATGTAAGAAAATCGGTTCATAAATAAGGGACAATACTTCAATTTTAGTGCTCATTTTGTAACTAATAATCAATACTGCTGATATGTTTTCCTACCTATCAGTAATTATTACCCAATGGCCGCAGATAATAATAATGATGATAATGTTTGGTGTATAATATTACTTGGTAGGCAGTCTCAGGTCCGCCAATTGACATAAGCCGAAATCCAAAAAAAGTTATTTGACATTTCCGTATTTTTTGGTATGTATAATATGACTCTGCAGAGACCGCTGGTTTTTTTTTTTTTTTTACCAACCTGTAAATTTACTATTAACCTGTCCATTTATGATATTCTGTTGTTTGTTGTAGTTGCATAGTAAATAATCGTACCGTATTCAAAATTGCACATTTGCATTTCAAAATTCTCTCAAAATGTGAAAGTGAAAAGCATTGGCTTATTTTCATATTCCGATGTACAATTCTCGGATACATTACTTAAGTAACTTTTATCAACAGTTTTAAGGTTCTAATTGTTTTTTGTAGCAATTATTTACATCTAAACCGTCGTTGTTTTAGTGTTGGGATCAGAAGATTCAGTAAGAGAGGTGTTAGTGGTGATACCTTCTCGTGACAGAGGTATTGCTAAACCATCCAATCACGTCATTAAATCTGCTGAGGAGGCGGAGTTTGTGGTCAAATGTACAGAGTATGAAGCAGATAGTCCCAGAGCTCTTGTGTACAGCCCTCATGGTATATTGTTAGATACACTAACTCTAGCACCACAAGCCGATGCCTGCGAGGAAACTAAGCTTACAAAATACATCGTGCCACAAGGTTCTAAGAAAAAAGAGCGAAACTTTTATGTTAAAATTATTTACCTCTGGTCGGGAAAGAATCCAAGATGTGTGGAGAGGACGTACTACGTAAACAAGAAACCTCTGTATGCGAAAGTGGAGTCGTTGGACTACCCTAGAGTAGACTGTCCTAAAGATGTGGAACAGGTGAGTGAAGTATTGCTGAATGTTCTTAATTTTATTACGGTACGAGTACAGCAGCATTGAAGATAAAAGCAAAGAGGACCGATGGGGAAAACAGACCAAATAGGATTTTAAATATAAGTTATCCCCTAAACAGGAGAATTTTTTAATACATTGTTTGTTTTTTTAATGTTCATTCTCAAATGGTCATCACTGGCCACAAAAGATAAGTTGAAAAAACGTTATGACAATTTAAAGTTTGTTTATTGTGCGATATATTAAAATAAGCGATCTATTTACATTTTGTGCACACACTTTGAGTGTCCATTTAAATAGAGTTAAAAACTATACGCGAGCCGTGTATCAAACTCTCCAACGGCACTAGTGAGGTAAAAGGACCGATACAAGACGGTTAGGTTCATCTATATCCAGTCGGAGTACAGTATGGTTAGTCTATGGTTCATACTAAACCACTCTTAGATGCAGTTGTCAGTAAGTTTAAGTGGTCAAATGAAGTAAGTGACGAAGTCAAGTGCCGACATTTTGATAGACTTAACTCATAACTTGTTTGGATTGTGGTTCGAATTCTTTGAAGGATAATGTCATTTCAGTTGCTAATTAGTTATAAGCTAAACGACATTAAAGACAAATGCCACTATTTAAAAGGTTAATATCTTTTAATAGGCTACCTAATGGGTAGTAATCTTGAGAAATAGGAAATGGGGAGTGAGAAAGCCTCCGAAACAGTGTTTCGCTACAATTACAGTATAACATGAAGAGAGAACAGAAACATATTGAATGTTAACCAAACAAAGTTTTAAAAGGCCAATAGTCTATTGTTACTCGTATTTAAAAAAAAACAAATCCATGACACATGATTCGCATTGAATGTGGCTCACAACAAGATTTCGCTGCAATTTGTGATCTTTATCACAAATCAGGGGAGTACCCTTGGGCCTATTTTATTCCTAATATATATAAATAATATTTCTAAATTACCAATTTTCGGAAAAATGTTTCTTTTTGCAGATGACACATTGATTTATGTTAAGGATAAGACATGGGAAGGTGTGAAGAGTAAAGCTCAATCAGATCTCAAATTAGTAAAAAAATGGCTCGACCAAAATGTACTATCTCTTAATGTTTCCAAAACAAAATTCATGCCTATTTCTCTCGCGTCAACAGCTGACTATAACCTAACCAATTTGATCTTGCACAGTTGTCTCAACCAATTCAATAACAGTTGTTCGTGCGATACCTTAGAGAGAGTTAACTCATATAAATATTTAGGAATAATTTTTGACTCACATATGAAATGGATAGAGCATATTAATTTCTTGCAAAATAAAACTAGAAAACTTATATTTGCATTTAGACAGTTAAGTGATGTTCTCAGTTTTAAAGAAATTAAATCAACATATTTTGCATATGTACAGTCGGTTTTGTCTTATGGAATATTAGCTTGGGGAGGGGCGTACAGTTCACATCTCACAGGTCTGATTCTGGTTCAAAAGTCTATCCTAAAAGCTGGTTTCAAAAAGTGTAAAAGATACCCCTCAGATTTACTATTTCATGAAACTGGAATATTCCCCATTGCAAAATTGTTTATCAAAGATCTTCTAATTTTTATATTTAAAAATTTCAATTCAATTTTTACTTCCATAACCCACACACATAATACAAGATATGCAAATAGAATTGGAATTTCTACTATTCAGCAGCACAAATCCTTTTCAAAAACAAATTGTTTCTACATAGCACATATTTTGTTCCGGAATTATTCCACTATGTATAAAGCAACTCAGTTATTTCATTCTCCTACATTAGG
This sequence comes from Macrosteles quadrilineatus, assembly GCF_028750875.1. NCBI lineage: Eukaryota > Metazoa > Arthropoda > Insecta > Hemiptera > Cicadellidae > Macrosteles > Macrosteles quadrilineatus. Next base: position 101,639,018 of record NW_026542602.1, on the reverse strand, counting down.
TGTATTCAAAAATCGAGTTAATAGATGGTTATTGGATATCAGCGATGAAGAGGCCGAGGCTCTTATCACTACTGATAACAGGCGACCTGCCACTGTCTGACAGCACTAAACGGACCCCCTCTGCAAACTCTTGCAACCAACAAAATTCTTTTCCGTTTTATTTATTGGCTTCCCCTTTAAACAATTCTGTTATTAAAAATTTTAATTAATATTTACGCCAATTTTTTATATAATCTTTAAACTTATTTTTATTTTTACAGGTTCCCATAGCACTTAGTACATTTTTATTTAATTTTAAACTTTTTCTTCAATTGCAAATTAGCTCAAAAAATACATATATAATTTTTAGCAACTCGAGTCTACGCACAGACCACTGAGGTCTATGTAGACTCATTTCCATTATATATTAAATTAGTTATTATTCAAGCCGGAGCAAACACTCAACTAGTATTTAAGTTTTTACTTTTATAACTTATAAATTAATTTTACTAGAATTTATTTACGTTAACAATTACTGTATAATGCTTCAGGGCTATATATATTTTTATTTTATTTTTTTGAAAAATTGTAAATTTGTATATATTGTGGAAATAAACTGATTTGATTTGATTTGATTTGATTTGATTTGATTTATCTGTAAGTCATCTGTATTTAATTTGTAAACTTGAGTATACAACGAATAATCACCATTTTAATTTAAATTAAAATATTATACCGTTATAAAGTATTTCATATAGGCTAACTATTTCACTTTAAGATGAAATCAAGTTAGCATTAACAACAAACAAACATATCTTTAGAATATAATTTACGTACGGATTAAATAGTCGTTTCGATTGACATGCAGTTGTAAACGTATGCCGTGCGTTTGTTCTGCTTTTGCTTAAGGATAGTAAGGCGAAAATAGAGGTGGCAATAAAATGCCAAACTTTTTTTTTTGAGGATGCACACTTGAGTGAGAATTTTAAGCTTGATATGAATGCAACGAGAGTATGTAGAGAGTTGATTGATATTATCTTTTTAACGTTTTACTAACATTACTATTATACTACCATATTTTTTCATTAGTCAAAATAATCTATTAAAAGCCTAGTATTTAAGAACAGCTGGACCAAGTTTCAAGCAAAAAAAAACTACTGACTATTCTCAGGATCGAACCGGTGACTGCATGCTTAAGGTGAGCAATAAAACCATTTAGTTTCCCAGCTACTTAACCTATTTCAATATTTAACCCTATGATTTTGTAAAAGATTTAATCGTCTATTTGGTAGTTGATAAATAATATGTTTTCAGTTCGTGAAATCTTTTGACCGACCAATCAAGGCAGGGGGCATTGGTAAGTTCTTAAAAATTATGTTTATGTTATAGCTTCAACTAACTCCATAACTCTTACTAAATTTGGTAACATCGTCAATTAACTATTCATATGTCTTTTTTCATAAAAAAAAATCAATGAACTATGAAAATTGTAAACTACGTTCCCGGACCTTAAATAGCTACTGTACTATCTTTGGTATTGATATTTTAATAATAATGGGATCTCAAGTAAAAGTTTAAAATAACTCTAATATTGTTTCCTTAAATATTTATAATTGGCAGTTTAAACAGGATCTGCAAACTTCATATCCTATAGAGCTATTTTTTATCCAATAATTAGTAGTTTCTTTTTGTTAAACAGTAGAATTCTTTGAACGGAAACAATATGAAATGCTATATCTACATTCCCCAGGTTTGCAATCCACAAAATGATTCGGTCTGTTCAAATCTTTCATCATTTTTTGTGTCCTGATGCCATGAGCTGGTCTTTAGAAATTTGTAACCCATATTTTGCAATCTGTTGAGAGACATTCTTTGAATTATATTTTTTTGTCTGTCTTATTCAACGCATGCTTTGCTATTGCTACTACGATATTCATATTCATTTACTATGATATGTATATAATTTGTTATTTTAATTTGCTTTATACTTCTTCCTTAGCTGGGCAGATGGTTTTAACCTTTGGGAATTTGAGTCTATTGAACCTTAATGCCTTAATTTCATAACCAAAAGTTGTGTTAGTTCTCCTGATTAATGACTTAATATAAAAATCTTAATAATTAGACCACCAGAAGTTTAATTTATTTATTCATGTGAGCATGGAGTTAAATTGAAGACTATTTCTTGTAATTTTTAAATATTCACTCTTTCCTACAAAATACTTGTAAGTCATCTAAAATGTCTTAAATATTAATTATTTTTATGTAGTTAGTTCAATTAAATCTAGTATTAATCCAATTAACTTTTGTTATTAATTACCGATAGCTTTGAAATTAATTATTTTTATTGTTTTTAACTTACAAGAATTGTTTGCCGTAAAGACTTAACAATGCATGTTTACTACAGTGATGGTGGGACCAATGGAGACAACAAATGACATGGAATTTTCTGGTGACGTTCAATATCAACACACAACAAATGTAGAAATTCGAAAAGACTTTGAGGATAAATCTTTCTGGCTTACCTGCAATGAAGGTTTTATACAGTCTGAAAATTCAGACGAAAAGAAGGATGTAACATTTGGGCTCATATCACATGAAAATCATCCTGATTTCATTATTGACAAACTCCAATTGAGATCCTGCAATAAGAACGGTATCAACATCAACCGTAAAAGACTGTTGGATGTTGTGATATTTAAATTAGTATTCAAAAAATCTGACGGTCTATGCTACTGTAGAAAGATTTATCTCTTCCCTAGCAGCCATTATTATTATTACGAAAAGTCTGTAGTTTTCAGGGAACTTCCTTTCGAAATCGCGTGCCCTAAATCCTTTGAAGGTGACATTCACTTGAATGCAGCTGACCCGTGGTACTTGAGGTGGTTCACGAAGACGGTAAAATTTGAAGGCAATTTTAAATTTACACTTCCTTCCTAAAGAAATGGTTATAGCTTTGCCACAAATAATTTCAACACATCAAATCAAAACAATGTTGAAAATAAATTACAACTGTATCAGTAAAATGTGAGTTATTTATCCTCAAATACAATCTATTGTCAATCTGGAATGCAATACACATTTAAAGCTCTATGTTGTGTAATATATTTACTTGTGAATATTTATTTTAATAGCTCGAAAATTCCTTAACAGTGTCGAACAAATGAAATATAATAACTACTTTTTTACAACACGGTAACCCTAAAGAAACGATGAGAAATTCGCTTAGTCTGCAGGTTTGTTGCGGTGGGGGTATTTCGTTTTGATGCCCCTAGAGGCTAAAAACCATCCGTTCAAATTCATACAAGGTGTCCAAAAACCCGTTTCAGGACTTTGTGATAAAATTCTTGATACAAAAAGAAGAATAAACTTCATGTGCAGGTATGTCCGACATTGCATGCATTTTTTATACATAATGATTTTTATATTTGAACATTTTCAACCGATCCTTTACGTTAGAAATATAGTTAAGTTGGTCCATGTTTGAAATTTCAAAAGGGAGAACGCTTTAATTTTTAAAACTAAAATTACAAAAATTCCAGTTTTATGAAAAAATGTCTAGAACACTTGTATTAAGTATTTTGGATTTTCTATCAAATGAACCCAAGACAAAAAATATAAAATAGCTTAGGCCTAAATATCACTTTTTTATGTAAAAAAGTTCAATGGGATACACCTCGACTAGCTTAGTCCTATTTTGCCTACATGTTGGCCGTTTTAATTTTCGTACCTTGGTTTCTAAATAATGTTATAACAAAATGTTTTACATTTAAAATTTCCTATCAAAAGATACCAAGTTCAAAAAAAAGATAACAAATTGCTGAAATATGACGATTTTTTTTTGTATAAGTTAAGTAGAATTAATTAAGCTAAGCTTGTCAGGATGCTATTATAGCTGTTTAGCATTTTTAGGTTTTTGCATAGTAGCTGTTTTTTTCTTTGTAAATTATTTTCTACAGTAAATCTTTACTTGTATCTGGAACATTCTTTAGCCAAATGTATCTGTTGGGGAAAAAATCCATATACTTTGCCCTGAAAATGTAAAACTGGTCAACAAAATTTGATATAAAAGTGCAACGACCCTTATATACTCAAGGTATACAGGGGAAGGACGTATTCATTAGGACTGTATACAGTTTGGAAACATCAACTCAAAAGTAACTTGATCAGTAAAAGCACCAATTTCATTATTAATGATGGAAACACGTTCGTTTTAATTTACTTAATGAGTACATCGGCATCGTGCTATTGAAGTTGTGTTCTATTCTATTCTAAGCAGCTTTTGTTTTCTCGTTGAAATAACCATAACTTAACGGCAGTAATCGTCTACATTACTAGTATAAATATCTTCAAAGGTCAGTTATTATATCAGTTTCAGTAGTACTTCCTCACTTAATGGAGAAACGAAACTTATACTTCATCCTCCATCTTTGAACGGTTCAACTTTCGCAAGTTTCTGCCATATAATTTACTTTATAAGTCAATGTGTACGCTTTTATTTATTATATTACACTAAAAAATGCAGGAGCAGTTTCAAGATGTTGCGTGTCAAAAAAAACGGATAAATTGCATATAGATTATTTCGGTTTGATTAGGAATTACTTTGCTCCCCTACATTTCAAAAGTTCTTTGAAATAAATAAACTTTAATTAATGTGTAGATCATTGAGGTTTATGAAACTGAATAAAGTGCCATACATTGTTTGTGTATCAACTAAATTGTTGTCATATAATCTTAAAATTAAAATTATGTAAAGCTTTCCAAAGCTTCCAAAGTTGTGGTTTATATGATTATCGGTAAAACTGATTCCAATGTACGATGGAGCTGATGTTTTTATACAATCATTCGCTTAAGGTTAGAATTTAAAACAAATAGACATTTTAAGCTGAAATTTCTCATTTCAAACATGGTTACAAAAATGTTTTTTTTTCAAATTATAAGAGTTTTACATACTAGTTTAGTTTTTATATCATAGTTTAGGGTCCGAAGTAACAAATTTTACAGTTATCAAAAAATTGGCTTAAGAATTAAATCACAGTAGCCAGTTCTGCAAAGTCAATTGTCCAACTCAACAACCTTTGCTTTATATATATAATCTTTGCAGGAACATCTATCCATTATTCTATAGGATCATCAATACAAAATAAACCATGTTTATAAAACTGATTCCGAAAATAATTATCCTTTCAAACTAACTTTATATTTATATGCCAATAGCATGCTGTGTTCATTTCAATTGTAAATTATTCAATCTGTCTCTGAATCTGGATTGCAGTCAATTTTTTTTCATAACAAACATTTTACTATTGAACTTATAAATTGATAAATAATAAAACACTCCAAATTTCTTTTACATTTGTTGGTTATATAATTTGTTTCAATACATTAATACTTTAAACCATTTAAACAAAAACATGCTTCCATCAATTATTTATTTATCTTCTATTGAAAGCAACATTACGTAAAAAACATGTTTTGGATACGTATACGGGGTGGCTGAAAAGTAACTTGCAGCCCCCCTTAACTTTTCAACCATTTGAGATATTTGAAATCGGTTTGCGGCAACCTTCTTAGATATGAGGGGCTACTATAATTATGATAATTTTTTAAAAATTTGCCCTTAAGGGTAGTAGGGGTAGGGGGTAATTTTCAAATGGCAAGTTTGGTATCATTTTACAGGCCTTGACGAAACAAAACAATTGACATAAAGAAAACGAAAATCTACTCACTAATAACCAAATGGCGCCCTAAAACGTATCAAATCCAAATAACCATGAGGGTTGCTGAAAATTAACTTGCACCCCCCTTTATCTTTTTAACTATTTGAGATATTTGAAATCGGTTTGCGGCAACCTGTTTTAATATGAAGGGCTACAATAATAATGGTAAATTTTAAAAGTTTTCACCCTTAGGGGTAGTGGGGGTTGGGGGTAGCTTAAAATTTTCAAACAGGAAGTATGGTTGAGTTTGGTATCATTTTTTAGGTCTTGACATAACTAAACAATTAACATAAAGAAAATTGAAATCGGACCACTAAAAACAAAATGGCAGTAAAAATTAATTTTACTTTGATACCAAATTCGACCATACTTCCTGTTCGAAAATTTTAAGCTACCCCCATCCCCCACTACCTCTAAGGGCAACATTTTTGAAATTAACCATCATTATTGTAGCCATTCATATCTAAACAGGTGGCCGCAAACCAATTTCAAATATCTCAAATAGTTAAAAGATAAAGGGGGGTGCAAGTTAATTTTCAGCCACCCTCATGGTTATTTGGATTTGAAACGTTTTAGGGCGCCATTTTCTTATTAGTCGGCAGATTTTCGTTTTGTTTATGTCAATTGTTTTGTTTCGTCAAGACCTGTAAAATGATGCCAAACTCGACTATACTTGCTATTTGAAAATTTTGAGCTACCCCCTACCGCGGCAACCCCTAAGGGCAAAGTTTTCAAAATTTACCACAGTTATTGTAGCCCCTCACATCTAAGAAGGTTGCCGCAAACCGATTTCGAATATCTCAAATGGTTGAAAAGTTAAGGGGGGGTGCAAGTTACTTTTTAGCCTACCTGTATATTAACATTCAACATATTTTATATTTAGATTAACATAGGGTAAATGCTTCAGTTATTGGCACCTTAACGGTAAGCTTCGGTGAAATCTACCACAGCTCCTTTGCAATACCTTTTTTAATACCTACGTTTTTTTTTTTAAACATGTAGTAGAATGTAATTAGAATACAGGGATGTATTAAGGAAATATATATATCATTACTTAAGTTTATAAAAAATGAAAATGTAAAAAATATAATTCCATAGTTATTGGCACCATCAACCATAGCTATTGTCACATCTTGGCACAATTATTGGCACCTATAAAAAGTCTAGAAATATTACATTTTAAGTGTCCTAAGATGGACGTTTGAAAGTAGACCTACCATTTTTCTGGTTAAAGTAGTTGATTAGGTAAATGATTAGGTATTAATATAATGTTTGAAATCAATGTAATAACAATCGGGGGGAAACAACGTCTTTTGTAAATTAACTCTAACATGTTAGAGTTCAAATTCTGTTTGATTGTTAGCCCCCCTCCGATATAATAGTCGCTATATAGGACTGGATTGTTTGTATAATAAGCTAATTCTTAATCTCACTCTCTCTCACTTTTTGTGCTTTTAGTCAGCTGGCTTGGCCGTGCGCTCGCAAAAGTCTACCTAGCGGCTGCCACGGGAACTATCCGAAATTCAAATATTTCCAGACTAAATCTTTTACAAAGGCACTGCGCTTGTGGAAACTTTACGTTAAAAAAGTTTTAATTCTGATACTTTTGAGGTTTTGTGTAAAAACATATGTTTTCCTACAGTTACCTAACAATGTACATGTTCTCTCACTGATTGGAGAAAGTGGCCAATTCGCTCATCAGTGAGACAATGTTAACATTGTCTTACTCTAATTACTTTGTCTCACTCCAGATTTGCAACGTGAAGGCACGAAATAGTGAGCGCGTAACATGCAGGCAACGACGTATGCGCGCGAAATACGTTGGCAGCACTGGCTGTAAATCAGCTGGTCAGCTGTTGTACTGTTGTATTTGTCACTTCACATTAAATGTTATATTAAAAGTTCACTTCTGTGTAAAAATAGGTTATGTTTATTCACCAATTTATTTGTTTTATGGTAACTGTAGGAAAAGTATAATGTGCAACTCGAGTTCAAAGTACAATTGCCATTGCTCACTCGCCTACGGCTCGTGAGTAAGGATTTCTCTCGAGTGAGTCAATTGCTCACTTTTCTCACTAGTTGCACAAATAACTATTTTGTGTATTAAACATAAGTTAAAATAATCTTAATGATCTTGTAATAGTTTTCATAACAAAGATACAGTGGAAATATCACATAGAGTTACATTATCCAACCAACCTACTACGTTATCCTAATGGAACAATACATTAGACGTCAAGTGTAGTAAACGTGTTCTGACAAGTTCAGGAAGCATATGATCCGGGATACATTGAGATTGATGAACAAACAACATTCATTGTGGGTTAGCATCCGCTATCCTCCTTTGATAGAATTCTTACACATTGTTTCAAAAAAAGTTGTTAGAATTTTAACTCTTTTTCATGTTTTAACTTCTAATGCCATTAATTAACTTATAATGCCACTAAAAGTGTTAGTCAAATCAAATCAAAAATCAAATCAAACATAATTTATTCCATTAATCAAAATATACAAACAGTAATTCTAACAAAAAAGGATCCTCCCCGCAAAGCCTGTGCGTGGGGAACGAGTTAATCAGCCCATCCATATTCTACAATATATAATCTAACATAATCTATAATCTAATTTACAAAAAGGGGGAAAAATTTTTACTGGGAAGCCACAGCAGATAACTTAAACATTAGTACATGAATACATTCGCCTATTAGGTCTGATCACTGGATTGTCCAATCGAAATCGTTTACTACTTACCATCTTTTATACGTATTTACCGTCAGTAAACAGTATAAGTTTAAATATAATATTATAAGTGTTAGTTGACGTATTTTTTGCTTTCAGATCTCTTTATAAAACCTAAGGTTTAACAATTACCCAGGTTTGCTACAACAGGGTGGCTAATAAAAAGGGGGTTTTAGTAAAATATTAATAACTTAGTGTAAAATCAATATTTTTGCCAAGTTTGATCAAAATATGTCTATAAACAGCAAACTACAACATTTTAAAATATTCTCCATCACAATAACATGAGAATTTTAAATTTACAACTTTTTTAATTTTCCCCGTAACCATTTTAAAATTATTCTTTTTGTCAGTTCTTTAAAATGGTCTAAAGAGAAATTGGGAAATTTTGTGTTTTGAGGGTCCAAAATTAGAAAAATAAGTTTTTACCCCATAAAACCCGCTGTAAAACCCCGTTCCCATGGTCCGATTATGCTAGTTCACGAGCTCATTCAAGTGTATCCCCCCTTACCCCTTCAAACCAAATTTCATCATAACCGGACAAGGATTACACAATTTTATTGCATTCGCAGACACATATAACACATTTTAAACGGATGGTGATTTTGGCCTTTGGTGACATCATAATGAAAAAGTAATTCGGTCCCGGGCCTAGGCCTTACCGTGCCACCTACGGTAATAGATGCTTCCCTATGGGAAAATTCGCCAAAATATGTGCATGAGTAGATATAATAGGACAAAGATACCCCACTTTCGGCGTTTTAGAGGCACTTTTAGGGCACTTTTTATAGGGGAAAAATGAGAAAAATGAGTGGCTCATTTTTTTGGCCACTTTTTTAAAGACCCAGCTCTCGACCTATACACCCCTATATAAATTTTCTACTTTTTTAATACTGAAAAACACGTCTGGAATATGGCTCATTTTTTTGGCCACTTTTTTAAAGACCCGGATCTCGACCAATACAAACCCATACAAATGTTCAAACTCCATTAAAATTTTAAATCCACATTCATTCACAAGTATATTCTCAAAATCATGTGAGGTTTGCGCGCGAACTCGGGCACGCTTATGGCTATGCATAAACTATGCCTGACTCAAATGAATGACTGTGAGTGTAACCTAATGACCCCAATCAAAATCAATTGTCAACATTCTCTGCCTGTCTGGCGCCAGACTGTCTGGGGCAGGTTTAGACAATTACCAAATATGTTTGATTGATTGACCTCAATTATTCAATTGTTCAATTTCAGTTTGTTCAATTTCCATTGTTAAGTTCTAAATTAATTTAGACAATTTTGTGGTATATAAGGGGGGCATTCTACGGAATCATCACTAACTCTTCCACCTGGATCTTCTTGTTTTGGTAAGTCTTTGACATCTAAGCTAGACTATTGTAATATGTTGTCGCGTGTCGGGTCATGGGATCAATTGGTGACGTAATTGGTGCTTGTAGTCATACTCTGTATTTCTTTTAACTTAGGAGTGTAGCTAATTTCCCGAGTCCATTTTTAAAAACTTAGCCGAATTGAGTCACTAAGGAACATGTAAAAAATGTATATAAGTCTATTTTTAAACACTTAGAGTATTTTGAACAGTCACCAAGGAACTTAAAATGTATATAAATCTATTTTTAAACACTTAGAGTATTTTGAACAGTCACTAAGGAACTTAAAATGTATATAAGTCTATTTTAAAAAACTTAGCCAAATTCACTCATGAGGGGGACTTTGAGTCAAAAGTTTGCACAAGTTATTATTTAAAAACTTAACCAAACTTCACGCACTGGGGGACTTTGAGTCAAAAGTGTGTACAAGTTATTATTTAAAAACTTAGCCGAATTATACTCACTATATAATTTTGTCGAGTTCCTTTTAACATAGGTAACATAGTCTTCTCTATAACTAACACTCACTCTGTATATATGTAGACTCAGCAATCTGAATTGCTAAAAAGTATTTTTATTTAAGATTTTGGATTTAGTTTTGATTTAAAAAATTACGATTGCCAAATTTTATTGTATGAAATTGTTTTGAATATTAACATTTAAAATTCTGATTTAAATTATTATTTCCCATTAATTGAAATTGTCTAAAATGTAATTTCCACCATATAGAAGATGCTAACTTTGTTTTTTAGTTACATGTCAACTGTGTGCTGCTTCTCTATCCAAAAAGTAACTTATTTTGTTATTACTATTTTTAAGTGAGTCAAAAGTGTGCACAAGTTATTATTTAAAAACTTAGCCAAATTCCATGCACCGGGGGACTTTGAGTCAAAAGTGTGCACAAGTTATTATTTAAAAACTTAGCCAAATTCACGCACCAGGGGACTTTGAGTCAAAAGTGTGCACAAGTTATTATTTAAAAACTTAGCCAAATTCCATGCACCGGGGGACTTTGAGTCAAAAGTGTGCACAAGTTATTATTTAAAAACTTAGCCAAATTCATGCACCAGGGGACTTTGAGTCAAAAGTGTGCACAAGTTATTATTTAAAAACTTAGCCAAATTCACTCACGGGGGGACTTTGAGTCAAAAGTGTGCACAAGTTATCATTTAAAAACTTAGCCAAATTCACGCACCAGGGGACTTTGAGTCAAAAGTGTGCACAAGTTATTATTTAAAAACTTAGCCGAATTCACGCACCAGGGGACTTTGAGTCAAAAGTGTGCACAAGTTATCATTTAAAAACTTAGCCAAATTCATGCACCAGGGGACTTTGAGTCAAAAGTGTGCACAAGTTATCATTTAAAAACTTAGCCAAATTCACGCACCAGGGGACTTTGAGTCAAAAGTGTGCACAAGTTATTATTTAAAAACTTAGCCGAATTATACTCACTATATAATTTTGTCAAGTCCCTTTTAACATAGGTAACACTCACTCTGTATATATGTAGACTCAGCATTCTGCTAAAAAGAGTTTTTATTTAAGATTTAGGATTTTGTTTTGATTTAGAAAATTTCAATTGCCAAATCCTATTGTATGAAATTGTTTTGAATATTAAAATATAAAATTCTGATTAAAATTATTATTTCTCATTAATTGAATTGTCAAAATGTAATTTCTACTATATAGAAGATGCCAACCTAGTTTTTTAGTTACATATATAAAAATGAAGACTACATGTCAACATTGTTTCGCATCGCTCTCCAAAAAAAGCAACCTTATTCGCCACTACAATTTAAAACATCAAATGAAGGTATGTAAACTGTGTGATTTAATCTGTGATAATAATGTGGCTCTAAAATCTCATATATTACAAAGTCACAAGACTTGTAATTTCTGTAAAAGAAATGTTGTTGGCCATTTTAAAAGACACGTAAATTCTTGTAACAAATGTCCATATACAATGATTAAATTTGTTGGTGAATCGATTAAAACTGAACTTAAAAGTACTCTTCAGTCTTGTCCTCTACCGATAAAATGGACTTTAGTAAGGAGAATCAAATTTATAAAATATACAATAGATCAAAATGGAAAATTAGTTAATGAGAAAGAATGTATTGCAGATTTCAGAAGCCTTACTATCCTAACCATTGAGAAGAGAGATTTAAAGCCTCAAATTGAAAATGCTCTTTTAAAGATTGACGCTTCCACGCACAAATATCAAGCCGAAGGCAGCGGATGGATTTATGACCATACTAAATATTGGCAGTTGCACGTTTACAAGTATAAGCCTCTAACTCCAAAGTCATATATCCCCACACCAAAAAGTATTCAATCAAAACATGCTGTTTTAAATATAAAAAATGCAGATAATAAATGCTTCCTTTGGTCAATTTTAGCAGCTTTACATCCAAGGAATGCTAAACATGCTAATAGAGTCTCTAGCTATGCACCCTATGAAAATCAGTTAAATATGACAAACATAAAGTATCCTGTTAAAATATCTGATATAGATAAATTTGAAAGACAAAATAATATAAGTGTTAATGTATTTGGAGTTGAAGACCGAAAATTTATATATCCATTAAGAAGAACCAAACTGAATAGTAACACTCATATAGATCTATTATTATTACAACAAGGTCGTAAATCACATTACTGTTTAATTCGTGATTTTGATAGGTTAATGCTACGGTCTACAAAACAAGACCACAAGAAGCATTTTTGCAAGTTTTGTTTACAACATTTTTACACCAAAGATAAATTAGAACGTCATATAACATATTGTAAGAACTTTGATGCACAAAGAGTGGAAATGTCTAAACAAAATACATTACAATTTAAAAATTATAAATATCAACTTAAAGCCCCATTTGTAATTTATGCAGATTTTGAATGTTTTATAAACTCTAACAACCATACTCCATCTGGATTTGCATTTGTCGTAGTAAAAGATTCTAAGATTATTTCTGAAGAGTTATATAGTGGCGAAAATGTTATGGATGTGTTTTTTGAAAGATTATTTGAGACTTATGACTTCATTAAAAGTCAAATGGCGATATATATTCCTCTTGTAATGACTCCTGAGCAAGAGGCATCTTTCCAAAACTCAACACATTGTCATATTTGTGAAAAGCCTCTATATTTTGATAGGGTACGAGAACATTGTCATTTAAATGGCCAATACCGTGGAGCTGCCCATAATGATTGTAATTTAAACTATAAAGTAACAAAGAAAATACCAGTATTCTTCCATAACTTGAAAAATTATGATGGACATTTAATAATGCAACACTTGGGAAAATATAATCGTAAATTAAATTGCATAGCCAAGGATATGGAAAAGTACCTTTCATTCTCAGTTGATGATTTAGTATTTTTGGATTCCTATAATTTTCTGTCCCTTCCATTATACAAATTAGCTTCCAATTTAAATACATTTAGATTCATAGACAATCCACTACTACAACGTAAAGGCGTATTTCCCTATGAATACATGACAGGACCAGATAAGTTTGCAGAGTCTCTACCTCCAATTGAAAATTTTTACAGTACTTTAACTAAAGAACATATCTCTCCTATCGAATATGAACATGCTAAAAATGTATGGTCCCATTTTAATATAAATAATTTACAAGAATATCATGATTTATATCTTAAAACAGATGTATTGCTACTGGCTGATGTCTTTGAGACATTTAGAGACCTGTGTTTAAAGGATTACAAACTTGACCCCGTACATATGTATTCACTCCCTGGATTAACATGGGAGGCCTGTCTTAGAATGACCGGTATAAAATTACAATTATTTCAAGATATTGACATGCATTTGTTCATAGAAAGTGCAATCAGAGGAGGAGTCAGTATGATTTCCACACGTTATGCTAAAGCCAATAATAGATACATGGGCGAACATTATGATCCCTATCAAGAAAGTATGTATTTAGTATATTTAGATTGTAACTCGCTATACTCCACAGCTATGTGTGAGACACTACCCGTGGATGGATTTCGTTGGACGAATGAGATAGACTACAAAATATACAAAAACAATCAAAATGATGAGTTTGGATACATTTTAGAAGTTGATTTAAAATATGATAAAAGCTTACATGATTTACATAATGACTATCCATTAGCACCTGAGAAAATGAATGGCAAATTAATACCTAATTTAAATGACAAAACTAAATATATTTTACATTATAAAGCATTACAAAAATATGAAGAATTGGGTTTGATTGTTACAAAATACCATAGAATTTTAAAATTTAGACAGTCTAAATGGCTTGCGCCCTATATTAATTTTAATATTGAAAAACGCAAATGTGCTAAAAATGATTTTGAAAAAGACTTTTACAAATTGTTAAATAATAGTCTCTTTGGTCGAACAATTATGAACCAACGCAAGTTTCATGATATATATCTCAAGGATGAGTCACTATTAACTAAATATGTCACTAATCCAAGGTTCGACTGTAGCAAAAAGTTCGATAACAATTTACATGCTATACATTTAAATAAATTAGTTGTAAAGTTTAATAAGCCGATATATTTAGGAATGACCATTTTAGATATCAGTAAAGTAATAATGTATGATTTCCACTATAATTATATGTCAAAATTTAAGAACAAAAGATTTCTTATGACAGATACAGATTCTTTAATGTATTCTATAGTTACAGAGGACTTTTACAAGGAAATAGAATGTGACTTGCACTTTTTTGATACCTCTGGATATAGTAAAGACCATTTCTTATACTCTGATAAAAATAAAAAAGTCACTGGCAAGTTTAAAGACGAATTAGATGGTCATATTATGTATGAATATTGTGGTTTAAGACCAAAGTTATATTCTTATATTCCTCTAAAATGGTTATATGAAGAAGACAAGCAAGCTTTAGAGGTCAAAAAAGCTAAAGGAGCTGATGGTGCTACAGTTAAACATCTCCTCAGACATCAACATTATTTAAACTGTCTTGCAACTGGGCAAGATTATTATGAGAATGTGACAAGAATTAAATCTACAAATCATCATCTTCAAACCTTAACTATGAATAAGAAAGTACTATCGTTTGACGATGACAAGAGGTTTATTCTGGAAGATGGCATCAATACTCTTGCACTTGGTCATTATAAAATTGATCAAACATAAATCTATATTTGCCATTATTCTTTGACCTTTCTTTGTCTATTACAAAAAAGCCATATTTAGTTTTATCCCAACATTGATGACAGAGATTTCTAAATTGGTTAAATGAAAAGTCATTACCAACATGATTGTTATATACATGTTTTAAATTTAAATCATCTTGTTTAAATAATATTAGGAAATTTACATTATCACGTAAATGTTTATGTACTTTGCTGTAAGATTGACACAAGTAAAAACAGTTAATATTTTTATGTCGACCCATTGAAAAAAATTGTGTAATATTTTGACTATTTATGTCATCAAATACAACAACTGACTGTGATTTTACATCATTTGGTGTGATTTCACAGTCAGTAAACGTGTGTAATTTCACTTCATCACACAAACTAAATATTTCAATTATTTTTTTATATTTTTCTTGTTCTAAAGATTTAGATATTAAATATAAGTTTGTAAATTTTAATCCTTCCTTTTTCACAATTAAATTGTAAATTACAACCGTCTTCCCACTTCCACTTGGACCACAAATAACACATCGAATATTGGTAGGAAATAGACCCAACTTCTTTGGTATATTTTCCTTAATATGTACTATTTTAAATTTGTGTTTTTGTTGAATAAAAGACATTTTTTATATAATAAAAATGGTAAAAAATAATAAGAAAACATGTAAAAAGGGCAAAGGTTTATTCCTAAAGCCTTACAGGGGTCGAGGGTTATTGAATACTCTTATAAATAACCTTCCATTTCCACTTCACATACCATCATATCGGTACTGTGGACCTGGAACGAATATACGTGAGAATTTAGCTAAAAATGTACCTCCAAAAAATAAACTAGACTCTTATTGTAAAGAGCATGACATATTCTACATGAATAATCCCGATACTGCTGCTCGGAACAAAGCAGACATGAGATTAGCAGACTTAGCTTGGACTAGAGTAACGGCCAAGGATGCAAATCTTGCTGAAAGAGCTGCAGCTTATGCGGTGACAAATTTGATGAAGGCAAAAGCAAAGATGGGAATGGGATTAAAATTTAATAAAAAAGATGGACAACTACCAGCTGTTAGAGGCCGCAAAAGACGTGCCTCACTTCCGGGGGGTGTACCTAAAAAACGAGCTAAAAAATCTAACACCAAGAGTAAAAGAGTGCGGAATAGTTAATTTAGACAGTTCATCTGGCACACATTGGACAGCATATCGTAAAAATAAAGATATTGTAATTTATTTTGACCCATTTGGAATCCAACCTCCAAAAGAAGTAATTAAATATTTTGAGGGACATAAAATCTTCTATACTACTGATCAAATACAAGATTTAAATAGTTCCATTTGTGGAATTTTATGTTTATCATTCATAAAAAATTTTTGTTTATAAAAATGGATTCATTTACTATAGCATTTTCGGGTACAGAGCCAGAGCTTAAGTCAGTGTTCTTTCCTCCCATTGAATTAAATGATGATTATGTAATTGGATTAGTAGATTTTCAAAGTTATAATTCTATATTTAATGTTAAAAAACCACTAAATACTTTAACATATTACAAAGTAGAGAAAATAACATTACCAAAGGGAGAGATCTTAGTTGATGATTTAAACCAATTATTAAATGGTAAACTTAAAGTTATAATAGATAAAAATGGAGAAGCATTAATTAATACTAAATCCAAACTTTTATTTAAAGGGCTTATTCCAAAATTAAATCAACTTAAAGGCAACAAATTAACCATTGGAGAAGGTGATGATGTTTTCTATTATGACCACAATGCTCCAGTTACAATAGAAATTTCTGAAGGAACATATGAGGTGGTTGAGCTTGCAAAGGAAATTCAAAAGCAAATTCCAAACTTTTTCCTTACAGCTAATAATAAAACTATGAAAGCGACATTACTTTCTAGCCATGTGTTTGATTTTACAAAACCATGTTTAGGGTCTGTTTTATTGGGATTTAAAGGTGTTTCTACTCCTGGTGTTCAGTTTGAATCTACAAATAAAATAAACATTAATAATGTAAATGTGATTAGAGTAAAATGTA
This sequence comes from Macrosteles quadrilineatus, assembly GCF_028750875.1. NCBI lineage: Eukaryota > Metazoa > Arthropoda > Insecta > Hemiptera > Cicadellidae > Macrosteles > Macrosteles quadrilineatus. The sequence continues at coordinate 101,622,006 of NW_026542602.1, read as the reverse complement.
ATATTGCAAACGGGTCCTATTTAAACGGAAACAAATCACACACCATACATAGCTTTTATCCAGAAGCTCCTCCTGGCTACAAAATTATCGAAGTTCCAAGAAATATTATATATTTTCCTGTAAATAAGAGAAGTTTAGATGTTGTCAGTATTACATTTGCCGATCAGCACGACAAGGCAATTGACTTTAACGGAGAAGAAACTACAATTACTTGTCATATAAAAAAGATATGAGAATTTATAAGAATTTATCTATAAGTGCACAAAATGCTAGGTTCCTAAAGTCAATAGGACTAAAGTTAAATTTTTCTATTAATAAAAATGGAAGATTTTCTAGACGTTACAGGGAAATCCCAATTCGACGATAGTGTGGTTAAAATTACAAATCACTCCTATGTTCCCCACAACACTTTGGCAATAAATAATTCTGATGAAATTCGAATATGTATTAATAATCAAGATTTGCTAACTCTACCATGTAGGAGTTATCTGTATATTAAGGGAGAAATTGAAAATCATGATAAAGGTCATTTTATAAATAATGCATTTGCGTTCTTATTTGATGAAATTAGATATGAAGTTGCAGGTAAAGAAATAGACATTGTAAGAAACCCAGGAATTTCTAGTCTTATGAAAATATTGAGCTCTTACAATAAAACTACTAAATTGTCAAATGTAGCATTTGATTCTGACACAAATTTAAAAGAGTTCCATAAAGGTGGCAAGTTTAGTACATGTTTGCCATTAGAGCTGTTAATGGGTGTATTCGAGGACTTTAATAAGGTATTAGTAAATGTCAAACAAGAATTGGTGTTGAAAAGATCCAAAAATGATTTGAATTGTATATTAACAACCGCTAGTGCTCCAGCCAGTGGCACTGCTGATACGATTCCTAAAATTACACTTAACTCAATTCAATGGGTGATGCCACACGTGATACCATCAGATGGGGAAAAGTTACAATTACAAAAGATGTTATTGCAAAATAAAAATTTGCAAATTGCATTTAGAAGTTTAGAGTTGCATGAACTTCCATCATATCCCAATACTACAAGACATACATGGTCAGTAAAGACATCTTCCAGTTTGGAGAAGCCTAGGTATATTATATTTGGTTTCCAAACAGCTAGGGATAATAGTGCACGAAAAAGAACTGATGAATTTGATCACTGTAAATTAAAAAATCTCAAAGTATTTCTAAACTCTGAATATTATCCTTATAGTGATTTAAACCTCGACTTTGAAAATGGAGATGTCTCTAAAGCTTATGAGATGTTTATGAGATTTAGAGAGACTTACTATAATACTATCCCAGATCCTATGATTAGTAGGGCTGAGTTTATGAAGAAATATCCACTAATTGTAATAGACTGTTCTAGACAGAACGAAACAGTGAAGGAAGGAATTGTTGATATTAAATTAGAGATTGAAACTGCAGAAAATGTGCCAGCAAATACATCTGCATATTGTTTGATAATACATGATAAAGTGTTTGAGTACAATCCTTTGTCAAATGAGATAAATAAAATGTAAATAAAAGATGAAAAACATTCAACAAGAATTGGTTGACTCTGCAAATCAAATAAGAGAGAAATATAGAGCTTTAAAACGTGGCAAGTTTCTAGAGGCTGAAGAGAGGTTTCAAACATTCCAACCTTTAGTAGAGCCATTACAAGAATTAAAAAAAATCGCCAAAACAGAGAGGCCTCGAATGGAGATTCTCCCAATGACTCCATCTAGAATACCAATAATACCAAGATTGCAACCATTACAACAATCTACTCCACAGAAATTAGATTTTGGTCTTTTAGCATCAGACTATTTAGGAAATTACCTCAGTAAAAGTAGTATGACAGACACTACATATGGTATTAGACGAGAAGCAAATAAATTTTTTATTGGAAATAAGGAAGTTGATATTGCCAATGATGATGTTACAATTGCAAATAAAACCTACAAGGGGACAAAAGGCTTGTGGCAGTTGTTAACTTTAAAAGAACCTGAGGATTATACTCCGGTTGATTTGCAAAATTATAAAGAAATTTTGGAAGCTACAAATGGACATTTAAAGAGTTACAAAGATGGTGCACCAATTTCAAGTAATAGACATACTAAATATCTTAATATAATTAAACCTCTTTTTAAATCTGTTGGTGAAGGTTTGAGACAAGTGACTGGTAATAAAATAGACTATATTTATTGGGATGATCCTAATGAGCTTGTAGATAGGTTAAGACTTCTTTGGCTAAGTCGCCAAGCCGGTAACTCAGGAGTGGATAATGAAATAGATTCCATTATTGAGGAATTAAGAGAAAGTGGAATTATTTATTAAATAAAAATATGTTTATAGATAAATTTTATCGTTTATATAATCCATATAATAAGCCTGCAGAACCCAGGGCTAGTAGTGAACCTACTTTAAATTTACAAGACGATAGTTGGAATGGTTTAAACCGTAAAATTGGTAATGTTAAAGATGGGGAGTTTGTAGATGATGTATCAACTTTGGGACAGACATTAACTAGAAAAGGTGATGTCTTTTTACAAGGTAAAACTAAATATGAGTTTTTAGAATCTAAGAATAAAAATTGGAATGCTAAAAAACAGAAAATTACTAATGTGGGAAAGGGTGAAAGTTTAGATGATGTGCCCACTTTACAACAGACTTTAATACGAAAAAAAGATGGTACATTTGTACAAGACAATAATAATTATGAATTTTTAGAATCAGAGAATGGTGTTTGGAATGCTAAGAAACGGAAAATTACTAATGTAGAAAAGGGTGAAAGTTTAGATGATGTGCCCACTTTACAACAGACTTTAATACGAAAAGAAGATGGTAAATTTATACAAGACGATAATAATTATGAATTTTTAGAATCAGAGAATGGTGTTTGGAATGCAAAGAAACAGAAAATTAGTAATTTGATGGAAGGTACAGATAGTAAAGATGCTGTGAATGTTTCACAAGTTCCAAAAATGGAAGCAGGCTATTGGAATTTTAATAATAAAAGGTTAGTACGTGTTAAACCTGCCATTGATGACACTGACTGTGTTACAAAAGAACAGACTATAACTTATAATAAAAAACTATATTGTTGGGATGCCAAAAATCAATTTATAAGAAATCTACCAGAGGGGAAACATTTGGATGATATTTGTCTAATGTCACAAGCTATGCGTTATGATGGATCGAAATTTGTGTATGGAGAAAAAAATTTTAATTTGATGGAATACAATCCTGATTTATTAGTTGCTGACCCCAAATCTTTGAGTGGATTTAAGTATATAGATAATAGACCATATATACCAGAAAACTATGTATTTAAAAGAATGGAAGATAATCTATTGATTGGGGCTAATGGTGATGTATTTAGAGTTACAGGAAAGGATGATGTTATAAAAAATGAATGAAATTGCATACGAACTTCATAAACCTGCAAGAAAGAATTTCATAAGAAGGTCTTTTAAAATATTAGGTATAAATGAAACCGTACAAATAGATTTAATTGATATGCAAAACTATGCTAGAGAAAATTCTGGCAATAAATATATTTTAACTTTAATAGATACATTTTCTAAAAAAGCTTATGCTGCTCCACTAAAGAATAAGACAGGGTTAGTGGTTACAGAAGCCATTAAAACCATTCTACCAAAGGGGGTTAAAAACATTCAATCTGACAATGGAAAAGAATTTTTTAATCAATATTTTAACAAACTAATGAAAAAATTAAATATTAATCACTATCACACATTTTCTACAACTAAGGCTGCAATTGTGGAGAGGTTTCAGAGAACTTTAAAGAATTGGTTATATAGGGAATTTAGTGCTCAGGGGAGTTATAAATGGTTGGATTTACTTCCAAAGTTAATTCGAAAATATAATAATAAGGTGCATAGATCTATAGGAATGAAGCCTAACCAAGTGAATGTTAAGAATAGTAAATATGTGCATGAGAGGTTGACTTCTAAAGTAGTGCAAGTTAAAAAGCCAAGATATAAGGTAGGTGATAGCGTAAGGATTTCCAAGTATAAACATGTTTTTAGTAAAGGTTATACTCCAAATTGGACAGGGGAACTATTTACAATAGCAGAAGTTAAGAATACAAAGCCTGTGACTTATATCTTGAAAGATGAAAATGGCAATATAATCAGGGGAGGCTTCTATACAGAGGAGTTGTTAAAGACCAAGTATAAGGACATGTATTTGGTAGAGAAGGTAATTAGGAGAAAGGGTGATTCGTTGTATGTCAAATGGCTTGGGTTCCCAAGTAGCCAGAACTCATGGATTTCCACTAAGGATGTCCAAGGGAGCGCGTCATAAGCTGGGAGCGCGCCCGAGTTCGCGTGCCGAGAGCCGGGTCTTTAAAAAAGTGGCCAAAAAAATTAGCCATATTCCAGACGTGTTTTTCAGTATTAAAAAAGTAGAAAATTTATATAGGGGTGTATAGGTCGAGAGCTGGGTCTTTAAAAAAGTGGCCAAAAAAATGAGCCACTCATTTTTCTCATTTTTCCCCTATAAAAAGTGCCCTAAAAGTGCCTCTAAAACGCCGAAAGTGGGGTATCTTTGTCCTATTATATCTACTTGCATGGATTTGCCATGGATAAATGTTGCACAGTCCTACAACACTGTATTTGTATCCTCAGATGTGGTAGGTTCTCTATTGAGTTGTGATAGCCGCTTAGTTTCCCGACCTAGGCTGGCATGTGTGTAGCTTCAAGCTGAAACTACTTTGTCGAACAAAGCCATGTAATTATAAGGTGGCCAAGTTTGTAATTAATTTTACCTTCAGAAACTGTAATTAGATACGAGGTCACACAAGTAAATGCATAGAGTGTGTAAACATATTTATGTCCAAACATCTAGATATGAGTAATAAAAAGATTTCTTGGTTACAAATTTGTCTAAAATAAGATTTTCGTAACACTTTATTATTGAGCACCTAAATGACCTAGAAGTATTTTCCCCTGACAGTTCTCTAAGAAGTTCTAACTAGTTTACTAGTTTGGATTATACTGCTATAAAATACCCTGGTTAATTTTGTTTTAAATTTCTTTTCCTCAAATATATTTCAGTTTAAGAACTTTGTTATACTTACTTTTTTAGTTTTTATACTCGTTCACGTTTATATTTAATGGATATATTGAACTAGTTTTGTGAAAATAAAATCATTAACATATCCAAACTTATTTCTATTATACTAAGAAATATCCTAAGCTCAATTTTTTTTACGTTTTGATTGCTTGTGTAAACGTTTTAGCTGGAACTAACAAAGAACGTGTTTTTATACTTTGTCATGTTGCAAATAATTTTTATCGCCTGAAGATGATCCCGTGAGGATCGAAACCGGTCGCCTTTCAAGGTCACAAGGATCACTTGACAGCAGGTAATTTCAACAGTACACGTGCAAATTTTAGTCCGATAACGAATATGCTATCTTTAAACGATGGCTAATAAAGTATTTATATTTCAATTATGTCGAATTTATAAGGGCATAATTTTATAAACTAATATTAATTTTCTTTTTGAGAACATCGAGGTTCGCTAATATTTAGTTTAATAAAAACTTCAAACATTTCTAAGCCAAATGTTTTTGATTTGCATGTTTGAATATTTAAGCGTTCTTTGTTGATTAAAACGGCTCAAATACTGAGGCAACACTCCCACTGCCAAATACAACGGCTCCACCAAGAGTTAGTTACTTGGGTCACTAACATCTAACTAACATCAATATAAGAGTATTTAAAATTTTTTTCATAAATATTGTGTCCAAATGATTATAAAAACACAAAAATCAATAAAAAATATAAATGAAATCTCCTCGTTAGCTGTCATACTTTAATTTTAAATCCGGTCCTATTTATTAATAGTTACATTAAACATGAACATATTTACTTATCTAATTCAATAATTAGTATTTACAAATAAAAGAATAATATAAAATAGCTACTTTACCAGTTGTGTACGGAAATATAATAACTTCAATAGTGCATATACATCCTTGGCAGATTGCATATTCATATATAGATGACTAATTAAATACTAATGCTATTACCTATTATGCAATTATAACTATTTGTTACCTTTTGTAACTAATTGTTAAGTATATATTGTACCTTTGAAACATTGAACTAAATTGCAATACGCTATTTTATTACATATTAACATTGACTATTCTGTGTATAATCAATGATATTAATTTCTGCCACAAGCATTGGCCTCCAAATAAAGCTTTAATATGATAACTCCAAGCAAAGTAGCATAACCACCAAATGTATAAGCTACAAACCAGTAAATAACCCTATTTACATGTTTATTACGCCATAATGCATGACTGTGTTGCAGCTAAACTCGCCAGTGCAAGCTGTAATCCCGCACATTAAGTTTGCAATAAGTACGTGATGTCAAACGAATAAATCCCAGTTATAGTTAATATAGTTATATAGTTAATATAGTTGGGATAATCAGTTCTCCAAAACATATAGGTCATTCATAGCTTTGCCCCATTTCACCTCTGAATGAGAGTGAAAATTACAGGAGTAAGTCACAATATAGTGTTTTCTCATGCTAAAATAGTAATAAGAATGCGTTAAAAGCAAATTATTAGTTTTATGCTAAGAAAGTTTTGAAATTAAGTTTCAAGATGTGATTCCAATAACTAATAATGTAAATATTTTTGACATGAACAAATTTAAGGAAATCGGAAGTAATTATTAATGATACTAAGGACGACATTAAAGATTACCCATTACCAAAAATACGGTAATAGCGTACCAAAGAATGTAATCGGAAAGCAATATATTTGGCTTACTTTAGTATTATTATTTTATTTGCTTCGGTATTTAAAATTAAGTCAAAATGATTAAGAAAAGAAAATACTCCTATTGATTCTTGGTAAAAGTTCTCATTCTGTTATCGATATTTTCAGGATGGCTCTTCTATATAATAACTACATAGTAAAAATGGATTCTAGAATCCCTAAAATTACGGTTTGAAATTAAGAATAACTTGACTTTATAATAAAACCCTGCTTGGTTTTTTAATGTTTATTTTGTTAAGTTGTGTATTAGGGTTGTAAATTAATTTTTCCCAAATTCTACTTCCTTCAAAGTGTTAATAATTATTAGTGGAAAACTTTTCAATTGCAGTTAAAATTCGTGAAAGTTGAGAAATAACGTGTTGTTGCAACGGTGGATAGCTTCCGCACTTTACAGCTTCTTTCCTAGAACTGTTCACAAAGTTTTTGCATTCAAATTACTTGAGCTATCTTCAAATTTATACCCTAGAAATATATTACCAACTTTGTTTAGTTATTTTTCTTCCTTACTAAAAAAAAAGCCCCTCCTTCTTAAAATGTGTAAGAACCTAAAACATTTAATTGAATTTGTGTTCATTATACGATATGAGAATAATAGGCATATGCAAATGGATCATACAGTACTATAATAATAATAGGATCATAGGATCTATTAACATAGTAACTATATGTAATAGGATATAATTATGTGCCAACATTAAGTATCTATTAACAGATATGATCAGTTGTTAAGATTTTACGACAATAGTAATTATTAACAGATAATCTATCATACCCACACTTAAAGTATTTAAATAGTTTTAAATATTTAGTTAGTTTTGATTTATAGTTTTAAATGTTAAAACTATTATTTTAATATTAAAATATATGACAGAAAGCTGTAAAATTCATACTTAACCATATATATTTTGATATGAACTATTTGTAAACTAACTTATACTTTGGTTATATTTATTTATTCTTCTCATAACCCAGGACTAGCTTTAAGTAGGTAGTAGGTTTAATCTTTTTTTTAGAATAATGTTTGGAAAATGGGAAATTTTAAATGGCACTGAAACTAACATTCACTCCCTAGTTACTCTTAGTAGTATGTTTAAAAAGATAAACCTTACTAAACATTTTAAGCTTAATCATCGTATTAAATATTTGCAGTAAATTTATTTCGTTGTTTTAAAATAATGAAACAAAGACGTTTATTTACAATTGTAACCAAAACAAAACAAGCATCTAATAAAACCAAGCGGTAAAACCGTTTAGGTTTTCAGAGGTGTTAGCTGAAGCAAGAAATATTTATGTTTCACTAGTGTTTGTTTATTTCATGTTTTATCACCCTGAAAATTGCGTCAATTTGAGAGAAACGAAGCGGAAATATGTTTTATTCCTAATTTACATATGTTTAACTAAAAATGGTAAACTTCCCAGTTGTAACAAACCAGCAGCCTAAATTAATTTCCCGTTGCAGCCGGATACAATTATTTATTATTAGAAGAAACATAAATTTATGTATAAGCAAACCGACTCATTGATTTTCGCTACGAAAAAAATATTACTGTATTTTACTGTAAAGATTTGCAAGGTATAATTGCAAATAATATATAAAAACTGTAAATAATGTACTGTAAATAATATACAGGGTAACAAAAAAGTCTGGAAACGGTTTAATATCTTTTTAACTAAATCCGTTAGAAAATTCAAACCTTTCACATCAACTTACATGCATAAAAACTACTTTTTCCAAGAATTTTCATTTTTTTACCTTCACCAGGGGACGACCCACGAGGAGTAGGTACATAATCTTTAATGTAAGCATAGGTTGATATGCACACCATTTTAAAGGTCTGATCAAGTGGAGTTCATTGCTGGAAACCGCGTCAAAAAAGGTTCATCCGTTACAAAATGGCGGCTGTCCAAAGTTCTTGTTGAATATACCTGCACAGGCCTTACTAATGGTAAATACTCGTATTAAACATTAGCTTGAGAGCTGAAACTGTATTTTAAAGTCAACTAGCTCATAGACTAATATTATTCAATCTTCAAAACAAATTTAAATGGGTTTCAGATTTCCCGGCTAATGTTGAATATGAGTATTTACCTCTGCAGGTATATTCCGCAAGAACTTTGGACTGCCGCCATTTTGTAACGGATGATCCTTTTTTGACGCGGTTTCCAGCAATGAACTCCACTTGACCAGACCTTTAAAATGACGGGCATATCAACTTATGCTTACATTAAAGATAGTATACCTACTCCTCATGGGCCGTCCTCTGATGAAGGTAAAAAAAATGGTAATGCTTGTAAAAAGTAGTTTTCATACATATAAGTTGATGTGAAAAGTTTGAATTTTCTAACGAATTTAGTTAAAAAGATATCAAGCCATTTCCAGACTTTTTTGTCACCCTGTATAATTACCCATTTATTTTATTTACCATTTTTAAAGTCTTCTTGGATTTAATGCAAAATATAATTGCCACAATGTAATCAAAATGATAAAATGTTTATAAATAATTATAACAGAAAATGACGTGTCCTAAAGATTTGCAGTACAATGGAGGATATATAAACAAATTAGTGTTTGTAAGTAGAAAACTGAATGCGCAAAACTTCAAACCAGAACATAATGCTTGACTTTGAACTCACGAAACTTTTCACATCAACCCGAATATACTCCTGGAATGGCATAAATACTGTAGTGCTTGAAATGGAATAAGCAAAACTTTGACTATTACGTTACACAACTTTAGTCAAAGAATTTCAGTTATGTGTATGTGGATTTGAATTTTATTTTATAAATAGGAGTTATACTAAAATGTAGGTGGTTCATAGCTGTGATTATTACTAATCCATATATTTGTTTTTGTATTGAACTTTAATTTCAAAAGTAGGTTGCCCTGAAAAGGTTTTTTGACCACAGGAAATATAGTAAAATACTGTGTTTTGGAATGTCTTACTAAAACATTCTGGATTGCAAAAGGTTTGAGTTACAGACTATGATCAAACAGTTGGGTGACCCAGTAGTTTTCTTGACTTACTTGAAACGTAACACAATTTCAAAACGATCTCCAGCTCTTATATATATGCAAAATAACTGTAATTTAAACCCCCATAGTAGCTGATGAATTTTTCTCTCAACGTGTTAAATATTACATGGGTAAACTGAAAGAGATATTAAAATTAAAAAAAATTTGTACCTTTTTGAATGGAAGTATGGAGATATATCATATTTTGATATGACTGTGTCAGATTAAATTTAACGGTATTATGAAATATACCGTAAGACCAAATTACTGTATCCTTAAACACAATGGAGTATAATGTATCAGGAAAACAAAAATTACAACTAGTATTCGCTATCAGTGACCACCAACGTCAAGCGTGACAGTGGACAAGTGCGTTGTTGGCATTTTTTTATGTCTCACCTTCACATCCTAGGACGCTAGTTCTAGCCCGCAACTGTTTTACACATTACTAGCAAGCTAGTCCTAGAGGGTTGCGGCATTATCACATTGATAAAATCCATTGGTGAGTGGCGGTATTTGAACCCGGGACCTCGCGCATCGAAGCCCAGCGCTCTACCACTAGACCAGCTTGTTTCCCGACGTTGTTCATATTGGCAGTACACCTTTCCCTTCGTACATAAGGTGGCATAAGGTGCTTTATCAAGAGTTCGGTAACTTGATGGACTATTATTACATTAATTTTCACACTCTAGACTATTGGTTTAAATAGTAAGAAATTATTCCCTGCAAAGAAAGCTTAGGTGCTACCAATCGCACGGGTTAAAATAAAGTCGAATAATTTTTGGGTTGTACAGTTGAATTTAAATGTCAAATTTCCCACCTGTTTACTTTTATACCTTAATACTAATTAGTAAGTATGTGCTATTACATCTATTGAAGTTTTTTTTGTAGTTTCTTTCCTCATAAAAATCTTAAATAGTGCTTGCTCCGCTGAACTGGCTTTCACCTCTCTGAACTCAATCCTAGCTTGCTATGTATTTTATGGAAATGAATTTGCAATCTAATACCATGTATGGCAATTGTAATTGCATTTTTTCACTATTTCCGCCATACTTAATATTCTTTAAGGTGATTGTGTAAATCCATTAATGCTATTAGATACATTATTTTCTTGCCTATGTCGTAAATAAACGTAATCGATTTGCCTTAAAAGATGGACACAAATTTGACTGTTACACTATAATAATATAATAGATAATAGATGTCAAACATTTGGGTTTATAATGTTAATGTTAATGTTTGTTAGTCAATCACACAAGAAAAGTGGGACGAAATCGGATAAAATATTTCAACAGATAAAATCGAAAACCAGAAATAGACTTATGCTGGGTTTTAATACTGCTTAGTTAAAAATATTTTAATTATTTAAAATATTTGCAGCACACATTAGAAATTGAAATACAAAAGTATCCAGCAGTCAATGATACTACTAACTGCTTCCATAACATGTTTTCTACATAATATTGAATCAGGTGAAATGTGATAAAATGCTGTTAGTTGCTGTCTGTCAATTTGGACATTATTAGCTTTAGAATATTCATTCCCTTTAACGCAGGAATTCAAATTGCGCTTAATAACGTCAAACCTTTATTGTTTGTTTAGTAATTTAAACTGTTTGTTCGTTATAGCTATATCGCATAAAGGCATTCTTTAAAAATGCTTTCCAAAGCAAAGGTGCTAGGGTAAAATTAAACTTTAATTTTAAAAATACGACAAGGGCATAACTAGAAACCAACGAGCACATAATAAAATATTATATTTTTATATTATAAATATTTATATTATGTGCTCGTTGCTAGAAACACAGCTCACTGTAATAAGTAGGATCATCCGCGTTCAAAATTTACACTTAATTTTATATAGAGAGCTCGGGGGCTAGGATCCTGAGGTCCCGGGCTCAAGTCCCACCAATCACCAATGGATTTTATCCATGTTATGATACTGTTACCCTCTAGGTTAGTGATAAATTATATAAAACCTTATTTCAGTAAATGTAAAACACTTGACAGTTGTAGTAATCCGTTAGGTATCGTACTTCATTCCGTTCCAACCTCAATCTAGTTACTAAGGGAAGATGCAGCACCTGCTTCCACCCAACAGCTGGTGTCAAGGCCATTACATATAAGTTGGGGTACCTTTGCTTTTAACATATTTTTTAATATGCACTTTAAGGCAAGGACTTTTTCGTGGAATACAAAATGTTTTGTTAGTTTTTCTCAACAATTTTATTTCAGCACACAGTTCAATTGGTTTAGTTTCAGCATAGAAATATTTAGTTGTAGTTAAGTGATCTGTTCGTAACGATATTAAAAGTCAAAAGTATTTATGATTAATAAAAGGGAATGAATAAACTATCAGATTCTCTTACACTGTACAACATTTAACATTATGTTGTTTTTACTCAGATTTTTTTTATAGTACAGAGTCTTTTAATATTCTTATCTTAATATTTTTAATTATAAAGTGATGCAGCAATTTAATGTTGTGCTTATGAAATAGTCAAGGTATGTAATCTATTTTTTTATATTTGCAAATATTAAGCATATGTTTTTGTGATGCACAACTGTACAGAATCCTTATCTCCATAAATTGTACTAATTGTTATGCTAAGAGTTAGAATATAATTGACTATTGAAACTGTCATTCATAATTACGGTGCCATAATTATGTAATATCAAATTGTAGCTTAAAGTATTATGAAACTACTCCAGAATCCAGAATTTACTTATTTCTTACGTTGTCGAAGCCTTGTTAATACCTCTCTGAGAAACCCCATTTAATTATAACTGAAACTATAAACATTGAGGGTGGGAAATTATTATGATGGGAAAGTTAGTCTTTCATCAGGTAATTCAAAGTTAGATTAGCTTTTTACCCATTTTAAAACGGGTTTAAAACTCTAAATTATATCTTCTTGATAAATTAATTGTAAAAACTATATATTACCTTTACTTTTCAATTTTTAAATACAGTACTTTCTTGCACTGTTAAAAAGTTTCACTCATGACATATTTGTTTTAAAAAGTTATTAACATTTGTACCATAAATAAATAATGACATTAAATTAAAAAATGTTAAATACTGATGATGTGTTTTCATTTGTAGAAGGAAATAAAAATGGGTCCTTCCGATTGCTAGACGAAAACACATATTGTGTTCAAAAGTGTATAAAACGGAACAAGACTGATACGGTATTAAAAATAAAAACAGGTTGTAAAATAGAATAATGTTAATCAATGTCTCGGTGATTTTATTTGGTGTAATACTGTATGTTATCATAACTTATATAAGTTGTAAATGTATTACCATCAGTGTTGTATTTATTTCGACAACAACTAATTTGCAACCATTAAGTGTGATATGTTTCATCGCTATGTCTAGTAGGATACGGTTGCTGGCGTCTATGAATAAAAAATGAATAAGCCTACTAGTCTTAAATTTATTTTCCCTTGGAGGAATAGTTTCTCTTTGTCAATTATTAAAATTTTGACAAATATTTGTTTTTATTAAAAGTTTTGAATCTAATGTTGGCTATTTGTGTGTGCTTTAGGTCAAGCTGTTATGCTGCAACATAAAACATAAGATCACAAAAGCTGTATAGCCAAGACGAGTTACACTCTAGGGTCTAATATATTGTGTCTGGCGATGTATGTCGTGTTGTACGAAATTGGATGCGACAATGTATTTTTGCGTGTTTTGAAACATTTATTTTGAGAGTTAGAGTACAAAACATTTGTCTTTAAACCCTTTGCCAGAATACGACGTTGATAAAGTAAAGATAGAAATGTTGATACATTTAATTCATTCATACAGGAATGCATTCGGTTGAGCCATTTTACTACAACACCTCAACTGAGCCAACATCTAAAAACATTTTAAGAATATTTTTGAACGAAAAAAAACGCTGTTTATTTCCTAAATGACTCAAAAGGTACTTAATATGCACAAGGCTTATTAGATTAACTACAGACCGTAACGAGATTTAGGTGGTTTTAAGGGAAGAAATTACACCACCTCGACCTAAACCTACCTTAAAAACAACAGCTTGACACCTGAGGTTTGGTACGTCTTTGGCTACATAATGATGAATTTATCCCAGCTTTGTCACATGTGATTGGCAGGCAATTCTCTACCCAGGGACCCTATAAGTCTAATGACCAAGCATGTATTTATATTTGACTGTGTCTCATGCATTTATATAATGTCTATAGACGAATAAATATCATTTCATTTCATTTCATTTCATTTCATAGTGTTGTTAATCAATTCAATTTACGATTGTTTAGGATCTAAAAAACTAGATTAAACTGTTAAATTACAAGACGTTCTTTTAAACTTCTTGACAATTATATTTCCATTTGCAAATTTCAAATTCACTTTGAACTACTTTATACTTTAAGGAAACCAGTTATATTTTACGAGTTTCGTTGATATTTTATTATTTAAATGGCTACAAAGTAATATTAATAAACGAATATTTCCAACATGTTAAATTAGTGATTCCTAGTTAATAAAGTCGTCAAATAAGATGGCAGTTATGAACAAATTACCCTATTTAGTTGGTTCACAGAATAACACTACGATTGCTTATGTCTACAAAGTGCTGAGTAAGCATTGTGCCTTGACCTGTAGCCTTGACGCATGTACAGTCGATGGTTATTCTAAGACACAGGGAGCTGGCACTGAGCTGTACTGAGCAGGACACGACAGCATAAGGTCTGGCAAGTAAAGCGGATACCTAAAGAAATCATATAACTGATCATCACTAACTGACGATTGAAATATAGTTTACGCCACACTACATTATTTAGACGAACTTCCCACGCAAGGATTCAGTCCAGAAAACAGCTGTTTGCCGCCAGCTTATTCAAATGGGGTTTCATTGCGTGATACTGTTCTGCAATGAGTTTTACCGGACACCAATCAGCTGATTATACTGTATTTGCGTAGGTAGCAATAATTGGTTATAAGCAAAAACATAACCTCTCTTAGAGGTTATGACTAGTGATTTTTAGTCCTTTAGTTGGTGGAAATATATAAGGATTCGTACGGATTAAGTAGTATGGCGTAAAATATCGTACGTAACTCGTCCAAAATGTGTTTACCGGACTCGTATGGTAATCCCGTACTCGACTTCGTCTCGCACGGGAACGACCACACTCGTCCGGTAAACACTTACTTTCAGGACTAGTAACGTAATATACTATTGTGTCTAAATTGAATAGGATATTTAAATGTTTAAATAGTTCGGATTAAAATTGTTTGGATATTTTATCGTTTAAATGGCTAAAAGGAATTTTAACCAACCAATATTTTCCAGAGAATATTCCAATACTTTCCAATATTAGCGGTTCTCAGACGGCAGTCATGACCTAATAATCCTCTAAACAATTTTTCCACACAACAATACAAGTTGTGCATGTCTTCAAAGGTCAGAGGAGGCTGTGTCAGAGGACACAGTTAGGTTATATATATCGATTGTAATACAATTAAATGTTTACAGTCAATGGCCACTCTAAAAGAGGCTAGACACAGGCTGAGGGGCAGGGGCTGGTACTAAGCAGGGCACGGCAGGATAAAATCTGGAAAGGCAGCGGAGAACTCAAAAAATCAGGATAACTTAACCCAAGGATTACTATTCATTTAAGTGTTAAAATATAATTCGTCCGTAAATTGAAAAGAAATTTCAAAAATGTTTAGATTTAAAAAGTTTGATTTGATTAATTTTAAGCTCTATTTTCATCCCGCTGTTATTATTTATCCACCTATAAATTGTGTCCACTATTTATTTTTACCGATTTTTTTGTGAATGACAAGTATGTTAATCGATTTATAATCATCCGTACATATTGTTTAATTTCTCAAATAATGGCACATTTAACACAACTTATTTTTAAATTTCATATTCTAATCTCTAAAAATATAATTTTTTTGTACTACAAGTTCTTCAGTTTTACCCTAGATTTTAAACTTAGGCTACCATAAAATATAACGGTAAGTTTGAAATTCTTTATAATGACCATAATTATCTCAAAAGAGTTAAACTAAGTTGCTTTATGAGGCTACTTGAGAAATCCAATTATTTCCTCATCTCTTTTTTGTCAAAGTTTTGTTGCGGCCTTTCTGAGACAACGCCATTAATTATAACTGAAACTAAACATTGACATTTCATTACTTTGTTGCTATAATTTGGGCAAGAATCGTAATTTAGTAGGTGAATTTGCAAAGTGAAAGCTGGAATTTAATTAATACATTACCTTCATTGCCATCATGTTTCAAACTTAACAAAAATCAACCCTGTACACATATACAATACTTGAAGAACCGAAATTACCTGCGAGAGGAAATAAAGCAACAATTTAAAGGTACAATATTAAAACTATGATTAGACCCCAAATATTTATGTTTGAGTATTATTTTTAATTTCAATATCATATCATCCACGTTAAAAATAAAAGCCCTCTATAAGAGGTTTTAAGAGGGTTCCATCTGCCAGTTGGTTACGGCGCACATCATGTAAACTACGAGACAAACAGTATTTATGCATGTTGACCTGATTATTGACAATGTACAATTGTGCATGTTACAATTTTGGAAGCCAAGCTAAGAAGAAATATTTGAAGGTAATTTGTATAGTGGTTATTCGTAGAAGTAGGGTAAGTCAAATGATTTTTAAAGTAAGACAAAACATAATAGTTCATCACACAGTCCCAAAGCTTCTATTCCATAACCGCCGGAACCAGTTTCTACCAGTTTCTGTTTTGCTGGCTTAGGTTGTAGTGATGAAATACTAGACCATTAATTTACATCTATATTTTGTTCAATCATCGGCTTCTTTTGGATACAATAACAGTAGGTTTAAAACCACAATGTGTCTGTCTTGCCCTTCCAGTAACAATTCAGTAGCTTTATCATGAAGAGCCCAGGGGTACTCTACATCTGGATCTGAAAATAAGCATTGGGTTGTATTGTAAATACATTGCTGGTACATAGTCTGTTAAAAATAATTGCATGTTACCTCAGTCTTTTTAGATAAATGTATAAATAGTTTTACAAACAGATTCTAATTGTTTTAACCTAAGGAATGAGTAATTTTATCCGATGTTTTAATTTCCGTATCAAAGTGTCAATGAAAAATAGGAAATAAGGTTAACTCATAATTAATTTGTTATCCGAAAACAATACATTTATCTAAGGAACCTTATAAAACATTACCTTGTATATAATTTTTCTGTCAAGTGACATTTCATACTTTCCCTCTTGCGTTAAACCTAAAGCACTTGCAAAACTTCGAATTATGAATTTGGAATGAATTTGACACATTTAAGGCAATATTAAGTTTTAGTGCAAAATTTTAATCAGGCACATGACAATTTGATTATTCTGCAGGTTTGCTACGATGGGAAAGTTTCAATTTATTTTTTTATCAAACCAACTAAGTTTGACGAGTTTCAATAGTGAAGCTTTAAACTAACGCGCTTTTTAAGTTTAAATTCAATACTTATTACCCTTAGTGGTAATATTGTTATTCATACAGCAACATCATAACAGCTAAATACACTTTAAAACACGAAATACAAAATTAATTGCAGCAACAGGTACCAACTTTACATTTCAACAATGGCTTATCAACACAGTTTAAATACTCTGTAACAACAAGAGAACTGTTTAGTTATTCACTCTCAACCTATAATTAGACCACAATTTCAAGTAGAGAATTTCTAATGAGTAAACCTAAGCTCCTACTTAAGCACATCAACATGGCATTGTTGGCAAAGTCTATTGTAATGTGTCAAGAACAAAGGTCTTGAGTCACAAAGAGATTAAACTAATGTTTGCTTCTGAGCCGCTTTGACACTGCTTTGTAAACTGAACAAACATTACACAATGGCAACATGATAGTTTAACTTATATACGTAGTTGTTTTAATTATTAATTCTAATGCACTCTTTTTAACATGGTATAACTATTGTAGGTGTTGGTTTTATATTTTGTAATTACCTATTACATTTCTATCTTTATAAGATTATTTTATACTTTCGTGTTCTTGGATGGAGTTTATAGATAACATTTTCTCTCTCAATTGTCAAAAATAGTTAGCTTTATACATTTTTATAACCGTAAAAAAAGATGAAATTAATGACTTGATTAACTATCAAGTCCATCAAGTCACGATCAAAATAGGCTATAAGATACCTAAATGGACAGCATTTTATAAAGAGAATCATACAATCATACTGGAAAAAATTAAATAACGTGCATAAATAATAGTAGGTCTATAGAGAGTATTAATTATTTTATTTTAATAAGTTTTATCATTGACTATTGGATACTAATAGTCAAAGGTTTTATCTGATAAGCCAAGTTAAGCTTCCCCTTAAAAATATAGATAAAACAACGTTATAATTCCTCAACTTCATTCAAACAATTCTGCGGCTAAATTTTGTACTGTTGGAATTTGTAAATTTAACTGTACAATGAAATATAAATCCAACGATGACTTGGATTTGATTTGCCCAAAACCTGGAAACATGGTAAATATAAGCTTTAAAAGTACTTACAGCCATATTTTCCAATGAATGCTATATCGATAGTCTTATCGCTACATTTAGGGTCTGTGAGAAATTTCTGGGGTTTTGTATACCAGCCTCTACCTTCATAAACATTCCCGTCACCTCCGACAAGAAAACTGTAAACACACGAACAAAGCTAAAGCATTGTTAATTACCTTAACTCAAACAATCACGTAGGCATGCAAATAACACTCATGTTATTAAACGGAATATTACATTCAATATTTATGCTTTACTTCTAGATTGTGTGTTTGTTATTATAAACTTTAAACACAAATTTCAACTGCAAATGGAATGTTTCAATTATGGACGAAGTGGTTTTGCTATTTCAATTTGTAAATTTGTTTACTTACGAGATGGAAATTATTCACCTTGTATTTACTTCTGTAAAATTACAGTTAGGGCCTACTATAAATGCAAAACAAAAGACAGTGACATTACTGACATTCCCAAAATTTCTTAAATGATTTTGATAGAATATGTACTGTTTTAAGTACTATATCCTAAATTTCTTTTACCAAAACTAATAAAATCTTCAAAAATACAAAACTAGAAGTCTTCAAAGGGCATTGACATAATTATGTTTTAGTTAAACTAAACGATGGCAGTGTTTATTTTTTTTATGTAGGCCTACCTTTCTACAAGACAAAACTATTTTGCATGCCACTTAATTCTCTGGAGGTAAATGTAGATTGAATGTTTATTACAGTACAGTATTTATTTGCCACCAACCTATTTTCTAACTGTCATTTTGATTTTAAAAGATTCTATGTTTTGTTATGCTATTTAACTAACTTATGTCAACAAGGACCCCGTATCGTTAGTTTTAAAATATAAAACGCATTATACTACAAGGAAAATACTATAATAATTATTATAATACAGAGCTTCAATTGGAAAGTTAATTAATCTTGATTAATGAACCAACTTTAGAACGTTCTGCGATTAGTTCCAAGCTGATATCCTGATCGCTACTTATTTTTTGTTATAAGGATATACAGCATTTCTCGATCGATATACGAGTGGGTAGAGTGAACTAGTACTAGAGTGAAGAAAACAAGGTGCAAGAATTATAATGTCACTCCTTTTTCAAGTATATTATTTCAAGTAGTATTATTTTAAGTCTAATACTCAGGTTTACTATTTTGAACTAACAAAATAGCCTCATTCTCGGTGCCACTGGTTGGGAAACCTTGATCTTTAGCAGTCTAAAGCATGTGGTTTCTATAGAACGATCTAATTCCATTTATTTACTTTTAGCCTGCTCTCAGAATAGCTGTCTTAGTAAAGCCGTAATGTCAGCACATGGAAGTGTCTGACAAAGTAAGACCTGTATGTTGTGTTAGTGTTCGTTTACTATGTCCGCTTACTTGTAGGCTATGTCTGGTAGATTGTCCTGGTTCATATGTCTGTGCTGTATCTCCCTCACTGTAGAAACACACTCTGTTGGACTATTGCAAGGAGGCGTGTCGGTGTCAACGGTAAATGAAACCTTGGACCATCATCCGCTTATTGTTTGCTTCCAAATATAAAAACCAACATACAGCAATCAAATCAAGAAGTTGATAACAAAACTTATTTACATATTTTTGCAGGTATTGATTAAACTACGTAATTGATATACAAAATTATAATCAGACCACTAATAACAAAATGGCGTAATAAAATGATTCACCCTAAAAGGGACAGAATTACTGATAAACGCAATTGTCTGGAAAATCCCCAACTCCCTATTATTGGTGTAACATATCTTTAATCTCTGTCTGTTTTGGGTGAACCATTTTTTGGCGTAATTTTGTTATTAGTCTTCCGATTTTTATATTCTTTATGTCAATTTCTTAGTTTGATCAAGAACTGGAAAATTATATGTAAGTCGACCATACTTCCTATTTGCAAATCTTCAGCTACCCACCACCCCCACTAAACCTACGCGTAAAGGTTTTAATCTAACCATAATTATTGTAGCCCATTATATCTAAGAAGGTTGCTACAAACAATTTCAATTATCTCAAATACTTAAAAAGTAAAGGGTTGGGTGCAAATTAGCAAGCACTGTTCAGGGAGAGGCTAAAACACAAGAATATAAGTGGACTGACATTGACTGTAACAGATATTTGACTTTTGATGAACTTTTGACTCCTGTGTTAGGTAAAAATAGAAGTGATAAGTAGGACCAACCTAATATAGGAAGTAATTAATACACTCATCTCTAGTTGACATCTTTTTTGTTCATTTCTATACGTTTAATAGCAGGCGAATACTTTTCAAATGTAAGAATATGTCTTTCATAAACACAAAATGATATGTTTAAATAATAATATTCGTGTCCTAGAATCTAACAATGATTATCGATTGGATTGTACACATTATGTTAACTTGCCTTTTTGATTGGGTGACCAAGGCGTTTCCATACTATGGGATGTTCTGCTCCCCACTCCTCTCTGCTTACTATGAAGATTTTGAGAGGCGGCCGGGTGATTTCTAGTGGTTGAGTAATCAAAAATAACTAATTTTAAAAGGTAATCGGGAAAAGAGTTTGTATTTACAAAAATGAGTAAATAGGACAAATTGGGGATAGTAGAAGATTATTCAAGAATGAGAAAGGACAATAAATGGGTAGTTTTCTTTGTATTGAAATTTTATTTAAACTCACTTATAGACTAAGTTGGATTAGAGTTTTTTTTTTTTTTTTTTTTTTTTAGTTTATAAGAATGAATATATGTGTAGAGATTGAGTGTGATCAACAAAGGTTACATTACAGTAATCTTTTAGAGAACTATAATCACCAAGCGAAACTACAAAAAAAATTACCCTTTTAAATAATCACATGAGGTGAGGTGCTTGTGGCCCAGGATCACTTGTTGAATTAAACCTTTTACTTTTAAATAGCTCCCTATAGTGATCGGTTGGAAACAGCTATATGCATACCACACTATATAGACAATTGCTTAAGGTAAAAATTGATAACATAAACTACTTAATATTTACCATCCCAAATAAATGTTGAAATGAGTAATGGTAGGTATGATTAAATAACATACTTTTAATGCAAGCTAAAATCTCCTTACATTATAATTGGTTATTTTGCAAATTTGAAATTAAAACTTTGCCTAATGAAGAACTTAATCATCGCCCCTGGTCTGGTCCTATTTAATTTTTATGGTTATAAGATGGTGTATCTATTTTGCTAATGACAAATTTAAAAATTTGGCTGCACTGTAATTCAAATCCTACCATGTTTAAATAACAATGTATATTATCAGAAAAAACTTGTTTGGTTCAAGTTAAAAAGTTAAATCGTTCTTGTGCAAAATCTATAATCAGAATATTTTAGATGCTATGTTAGTCGTTGTTAAAACATGGACTTAGATGATGTATATGCTTATTTAAACCTATTCTCAGTGTCGAAATTGTTATAAATAACTGCTATTTCACTATTTACAAGCAAATAAATATGAAAAAATAACTTACGATTAACGGGGGCATATCTGTAACTCATTTTCAATTCAAATCTTGTTTGTTATTCTATTTAATTTTTTTTTCTTTTTTAAATATCACAAACATTTTACGAACACTTAATTTTACATTTAGTCGGTCTTAAATTCACCTTTTTCCGAAGTCTTATGATTATTTTACTTAAAAATAATAAGCACAGTAATACTTATGTAAACAAACTAAAGAAAACAACAGTTTTAAAAGATATGAGATAATAGAATGATGTATTTACCAACTGATAACGAGACTCATAATTATTCTTAGTTAGTGCCTACTTTAGATAGCTGTATTAGCTTGTTACTGTGTGACAGTGTACAATTAAACTGCCTAAAACATAACTGTTAAAATCACCAGAACAATTGTTTTTATCTTCACAATTATTTTGTTACATAGCCTTTTCATCTTTTTTGCCCTACCTACTAAAAAGCGTTAATGGACTAAATATACTAATATTTGGTCCAGTTTAGATTACTGGTTATCAACTATAAATATATGTACACAAATTGTATCGAAAAATACATTTGATGTATATATTTATATTTATCAGTATTTTGTCTAAACTCCAACGCTATAAACGAAAGGCAGTACAAACGCATGCCATTTTTCAAGGAAAGCTATGGATCGATCACGCCACTCTGGCACCAAATTCCCAAAACCTTAGTTTATCACTAAGCTAGCGAAAATCCCTCCATTACAATGACCTAAAGGAATAGAATACAAAAATGCTCACAATATTTTGGTTTGATCCAAAACAGACTGTAGTCAAAATATTTAGATATCTAAAAGCCTTACAAAATGTATTCCTGACAAAATCAATTTGTAAAAACAAGTATTTTACAGATAAATTTTATCAACCTTGGAACAAAATCTATGATTGAAATACTGTACGATGGCTTGTTATATTATTTATACATAGCTATATACTATAACTTATAATACCTGTATATACTTTACTCATGTCCGTCGTCCTTCTCTCAATAATTAGATTTTTTTAACTATCAATCATTCAAGCATTAAATCTTCAGAGACATTGTTTCCAAAAAAAGTAGTTTTATTGTTAGTCGCACAAAACACATGAAAAGCTTTGTAAGTTTCACTTCTCAAGTTCCAAAATGAGTTCCTTTGTGGCAAAACGTAAGTTTGGAGACTGGAGTAATCTCCTACAAGAATAGCTGTCAGCAACCACAGAAATAGAGTCGGCATTGTATGGGAACAAAAACAAGCAAGTCTCCAATAACACTGTTTGGGCTTAGTGGACTTCAAAGTAAAATAGAGGAGTTTGGTCCCCGGCACAGTCACAAAAACTTACAGTGTTGGACCACATTATATCAAGAAGTTTGTGATTCTTTGGTCCATAATGCAGTATTAACAAAATATCAGGTATTCAATCGTTTTAAAAATCTACAAGTTTTGTACAGTAAGAGCAGACAGTTAAAGATTTTAAACACATTTTAAAATCTTATTTGTAGAACATTATCCTTGAAAGATCTTATGGGTTATCTGAGACCATTAAAAATAATAAGGAGCTTAATTATTTTGAAAAGATACATGACGTTCTTAGCAAATATCAAAAACAGTAATCAAGTAGTATACGAAACATTGTTCACCATTTTCAAACTTATTACAAAAATTAAAATAGGCTAAGTTGGGAATTTTAGGAAATATATTTTTCGAAATTTTAGGGAAAATTAGGAAAACATTAGGTATATAAATTACAAGTTCCTAAACGAACCTTGCTATAGCCAGAAAGTTAAAACTAAACTACCCTGTTGTATAATCCATCAGTCTTAAAACGAGTTTGCTCAAAACACCTGTGGGGAAAAAGTTTTAACGAGTGTTGTAGTTTAAAAGTGCTTTGCATCAGTAAATTTGTTTCGTGGCCAAGAAAACTTCATCATTTTTTTACAAATTATGATGGACAGCCCTAAAAAGGTTTTATGCTATCAAAAGTTAACAGTGTTGTTAAAATAATAGTGAACAGTTGTGTAGTGAGGGCACTTTGTGGATAAAAATACTCTTTAGTTTGTTTTAGTAGCTTTTTTATCATGAGAAATATAGTTAACTTCTTATGGGGAGTAGTCAGGGCAGCGCTTGGGCCAAAATTTGACCTTGAGATGATCTAGGTGTACTCTCAGCTGACCACGTGCAGTAGGTGTTTTGTGGATAAAAAGTGTTGGCCTGACCGGGTTTCGAACCCCGGTCTTTTTGTTGGTAGTTGTATGCGTTAGCTGGTTGAGCTACAGCAATGTTACGGGTATGGAGTTTTATATCGGTAAATGACATCTTACCTTGTATCTTATATATATACAGGGTGTGTTGGAGGTTTGATTTTAATATGGTTCACGGGTTCGAATCTAACCTAATATCATTTCCGGTTATTTAATCCTAACCTAATGGTATTGTATTATAGTGGGAGGTTCATGGGTTCAACTCTTACCAATCACAAAACATGCTATTAGAGGTTCAATACCGGATGTAATCTAACCACAGCTGATTACGTCACTTGGTTTAGAGGTTCATGGGTTCAATCCTAGTAGGTCTGGAAAAATACTTTATATAGTGTATAATGTTTAAGCGGAACTTTACTGTTGAGTATAAAAGAATGTTAAATGTGTAGTAGTATTGGAGGTTATTTTATATAGTGTATAATAAATGTAAAAACAGCTGAAAGAAGGCTTAAGTTTACCATTGAGTATAAAAAATGGCCTTTGTAAAGGCCACCAAATATTATATGTTAAACTTATATTTAATCTATGCTAAATGAGTTACTTTGGGTTAGGTTGTATTGTAGTGGGTGTCCTAGAGGTTCACGGGTTTGATTCTTACTAATCACCGATCATTTCCGGTTATTTAATCCTAACCTAATGGTATTGTATTATAGTGGGAGGTTCACGGGTTCGAATCTAACCAACCACTAATGCTATTATAGTGGGAGAATCCTAACGCACAGCTGTTTATTTCAGCTGATCATGTGACTTAGTTTAGAGGTTTACGGGTTCAATCCTAACCTATCATTTAGAGGTCTATGGGTTCAAACCTAACACACAGCTGTTTATTTTAGCTGATCACGTGATTTGTTTTAGAGGTCTATGGGTTCAATTCTAACCAACCACAACTGTTTATTTCAGCTGATCATCTAGTTTAGAGGTTCATGGGTTTGAATCTAACCTATGATAGAGGTTTATGGGTTCAATCCTATCCTAGTAGGTCTGGAAAAAAAACACATTATATAGTGTATAATGCTTAAACCTTACTGTTGATCATAATGGTAAATGTTGGAGGTTATTTTATAGTGTATAATAAATATAAAAACAGCTGAAAGAAGGCTTAAGTTTACCACTGAGTATAAAAATGGTCTTTGTAATGGCTATTAAATATCATATGTCAAACTTACATCTAATCTATGCTAAACGAGTTACTTAGGTTGTTTTTTGTATAGTGTTGTATTGTAGTGGGTGTTTTAGAGGTTTAATCCTTACCAATCACCAATCATTCCTGGTTGGGGTGTTTTTTTTTGTATAGTTAACTGTTTGTATATGAGTTCTGAAGGTTTGATCTCTTGTATATGTAATATAACCTCACTTTTTACCTATTACTACTGGAGTGCTAGTGTTGATGGTATTATTATAATAATGATTAACTTAATATAAGATTCATCATAACAGATTACTCTGAGTTGATGGTATTAGTTTATAAATTCTCTACTAGGTTGCAATACTAGTGCTACCAACTACTGTTAGCCACTTATGTGACTTTGTATATGTAACATAACCTCACTTTTTACTTAATAATTTATTACTAACAGTATGTTACTCTAAGTTGAGGTATTAGTTTATAAATTCTCTACTAGGTTACAGCACTAGTGTCTAGCCAACTACAGGTTAGGTGCTCTTGTAACATAACCTCACTTCTGTCTTATATGCTTTCTCGCCAATTTTTCTATTGCCTCCCCCTATTAGATTATGTAATTTTAAAACTTGTTGGATATTTAGTTGAAAGAATAATGAAAACAACTGTGAAAGCTAAATATGAATTTATATATATATACAAACTTATATTATTTCTATTTATATTATGTACATAATTCTATAACTTAATACTTAACGTTAGTAGAGGAGGAGAGGGGTAACCATCTGAAACAGACAATAAACATAATTAGCTAACTATGGTTTAGTACGGTAAACTGTTTGAACCTAGGGTTATAAGTTTGAATTGTACCAGGGAGACTAATGTTTATACTAAATTAATTAGCTATGACCCTCATTATTAAGACTGTATTGAAGCTATAACATAGCCTCACTTTATGTATTGTGTAGGTCGCCATTTGCTTTTCTGTCAGTTGTATTGCCAAATTGATATAACCTCACTTTTTTATAACTTTATAACTTCAAGTTGAACAAGTTTATTAATTCACCACCAAGTGTCGATGAAATATATTTTGAGCTATTTTATTGAATAAAATAAAAAGTCAGATAAAAACGATTCTATAGTAAAGATAACTTTATTTAATCAAAGATATTTACCAAAGAGTTATCTTTTTGACTGTGGAATACTATTTGTATTAAACTAGCTAATTGACATAGGGGATTTATTTAATGTTTTACTATAACAAATTATATTAAAAACACTGATCATGTTATTTGTTACTAAAACATATTATACTAATGTATTAAAATATGAGTACTGTATATATTTTTCACCATTACATTTGATGAGTATTGAAGTATATCTTATAACCGAGGTCTGTTAGGCTTATATTTGAGTGTGGTTTCCTCTCTAAAGTATTATTTTATTGAATTACTTAACTTATAGTAACTTTAATGAATCAATAAAACAATATATATTGGAAGCTGATTTTTTTCTTAAGTTAGTAATCTAACCTGCTAATTTAACCTCTTGAAATCTAACACTGTTAGGGCTATAAATGCTTAACCAGGCCTCACTTAATGAGGGGATAGTCTCAAACTCTATCTAATATAAAGCTAAAAGAGGTGTAAGAATACATCATTTCCACTATGGAAGGCATAGCAGAAGAACTACACAAACCCGCTAGGAAAAACTATACCAGACGTAATGTAACTCTTAAGGGAATAAATGACTTGTACCAGGCTGATATAGTAGAAATGCAGCCATATGCAAAGTTAAACAAGGGGTACCGCTATATTATGACAATCATCAACTGTTTTTCCAAGTTAGGTTTTGCTATACCTTTAAAGGACAAGTCAGGTCCTGTAGTTGCTAAAGCACTTGAACCTATTCTAGCTAAATATAAAATGAAAAATTTTCAAACTGATCAAGGAAAAGAATTTTTTAATATTCATATTAATAGGCTGATGAAAGAGTATAACATAAATCATTACCATACATTCTCAGAAATGAAGGCGTCAATATGTGAGAGATATAATAAATCTCTTAAGAATAAAATGTATAAGTTATTCACTGCTCGTGGAAGTTACGAGTGGTTAAGTATTTTGCCAAATATTGTAAAGTCGTATAACAATAGTAAACATAGGACTATTGGTATGAAGCCTAAAGATGTTAAACAAAAACATGTTAGGATGATACTAAAAAGGCTAAACAAACTAAAAAACCCTAAAGGTAAAATTAAATTTCAATTAGGAGATAATGTTAGAATCAGTAAAGCTAGAAGGACATTTAAAAAGGGATATCTACCTAACTGGACTAATGAAATCTTCAAAGTATATGCAATTAAACCTACAAGGCCTGTTACATATATATTACAAGACTCAACAGGGGAAATCCTTAAAGGTGGCTTTTATGCCGAGGAAATTAGTAAGGCTAAAATGAGTAATGTGTTTTTGGTTGAGAAGGTTTTACAACGTAAGGGTTCTAAATTATTTGTCAAGTGGAAAGGTTTTGATGAAACACACAATAGCTGGATAAATATCAAGGATGTAGTTAAGTAAAAAACCACCAAAGACCTAGTAGTTGTTATCTAAAGTATAAAAACACACATCCGCTTAAATCTGTGCAATCAGTAACGATGAGGTTAGTGCAACAGGATGTACAGTTTCCCGTCACAAACTTTGATATCTTTAGTGGCATGGGGTCAGATAAGAATTATAAAAATGGTCAATTATTACCATGTTCTATCCGGTCTATTATCTGTGGACCTAGTTCCTGTGGTAAAACCAACATACTGTTTAATATGATTTTTGATTCAAACGGTTTAAGATTTGAAAATATTTACGTTTTCTCAAAGTCTTTATATCAAGATAAATACAAGTTACTTAAACAAGTGTTGCCTGAAGAAATAGGGTATCACGAATTTGATGATAATACATTAGTTATAAATCCTAAAGATACAAAGAAAAACTCTATAATTATATTTGATGATATAAGTTGTGAGAAACATAATATGATTAGAAGTTACTTTGCTATGGGGAGACATAAAAATTTAGATATATTCTACTTGGGACAGACATACAGTAGTATTCCAAAACAGTTAATCAGAGACAACTGTAATTTTCTCATACTATTTAAACAGGATGAAAGGAACCTGAGACATGTATATAATGATCATGTGACAACTGATATGTCTTTTGATAAGTTAAAAGAGATTTGTGCAGTTTCATGGAAAGATAACTTTGGCTTCCTGGTTATTGATTAAACATCAGACCTTAATAAAGGCAGATATAGAGTGGGACTTGACAGTTTTGTAACAGAGTTGTAATGGTTCGGATATACCATTATAATGACCTTAGAGGTTATGATACAAAGCTACATAATGTAAAATCAAACCTTTGTGCATACTACTATAAGGATAAGAAGAGATTCTGTGGTAACTACTGCAGTAGAAAACCCCCACATGGCTATATGTTTAACAAGAGATGTTGGAGACATAAGAAACCTAAAAGCTCTGCTATGACACCTCCTGTGGTGTTATTAATGATATCGTCAAGTGAACGAACATACAATAGAGATACATGGTTAAATTTTTTGTTTAGATGCCAAGAGAGAGCTGTTCCTTTAGAATTTGTAATATATCACGAAGATATGGTTAATTGCACAGTTAGGGACCCACAAAATTTAATATCGAGATTTCGACCGTTTCCGGATGTATTTGGTAAAGCATTACCATTGCGCAACCTTCATGGCAGTGTAAACTTTACACAGATATGTAATAAAATGTTAGAGTATGGTTGTAAGATACCCTATGCCACCCGGTGTGTACTATTAACCGAAAGAACTATCCCTATAACATCACCTTTTAAATTATATAAACGTATTTTGGATCTAAAATGTCACATTGACATAAGTTACAATGTAAACTATGCTAAAGTTCCTGATGGGCTGCCTAAAGGTTACAGAAACAAACCCTTCGGCGGTGTAAACAACCTCTGTCAGGGATCTTATACTACCGAGTTTCTTAAAGTTGCACTACCGACAGTACCTAAATATTGTGAGAAGTTTGGCATCTCTTTTAATAATGGTGTATATAGTGTTACAAACCATGTGCTATTTGATCAGTGGAGAGCATTTACCGGATCTAACCCTAGTGAATTTTGGCTATTAAACTCGTTTCTACTAGACCATGTACGCGAACAAAGACCAATTGAGTTACTTAAAAAATATATGGAAAAGACGATTGAAAGTGACAAATATACAGTAGCTGAAATACCTCAGTGGAGAGATGGTTGGAAACGAACATTTGTATTTAAAAGTTTTACCGGTAAATACCAAATACCAAGATTTGATGCTAAAGTAAGACAATATTACCAAGGCCTAGACTTGAGTACAGAAGTAACTCTGTTAGATATTATATGGTATTTAAAAAAGAATAAAAGGCGTGCAGTGTTTTTTAGGCAAGTTGAAACCCCATAAAACTATATATGCATGCTGATATACTTCATTTGCAAATATGAGTTCCAAGGATAAACAACAACTAACTGCTCGACTTATTGAGCTTAGAAAGGCTATTAAACGCAAGTACAAAATGTTTAAAGAGGGTACGGAGGATACAGATTTACAGCTAGAAAAACAATACAGACCCATTATACAGGAGTTGAGAAAAGCTACCCCACCAGTAATCAAAAGTGAAGTTAAGGAAGAGCCTATGGACTATGAAACAACAGATTCGGAAAATGAGATAGTATCTGAACCACCAGCTTCATCCACCCCTATGAGGGTAGTTGAACCACCAACCACCCCTATAAGGCCTAAAGAATCAGAATTTACCGAACTTGTCTCCACACCAACTAATTTAGCCTCTACTACTCAGTTTATTGAGGAATACTTTGACAATCCACTAACACAACAATATATGACATGGTTTATCAAAGATATGGGTGGAAATAAAAAGGTGATAGACTACACATATGGTCCACGTTACGAAGACGGTAGTAAGTTAATGGTTGGCAGTGAGAACTTGGACTTTGACCATATAGGCAATATACATATCGGTGGTGTTAACTATGGAGCGTCTGAAGGTCTCTATGAACTATTATTTAAGCATTTGCCCGATAAAGGTACTTACACGCAAAACGATTTAAAAACCTACAAAAGTATATTGTATGCTACAAATGCACATAGGGAGAATTATCAACCTACAGGTCAGGTTAAATCAAGCAAAGGTCATAAATATCTTAAAATTATCCGACCATTAATGTCTGCACAAGGGAGAGGCTTATTATGGAAAAATATACAATCCCGAGACATTATCTATTGGGATGATGTAAATGAGCTTGTAAACAGACTTGGACATATAATCATGTCTACAGAGACTGGAAACAGAGTACATTCTAATGAGATCATTAGTATTATAGAAGAGCTACGGGAAGCCGGGTATATAAGAGGTGGTGGAAACTCTAGGTTTAAATCATTAATATAATGACCATTGATAAGTTTGGACGTAGTAGTAAATCGGGTAAAGGTCCTGTTAAAGGACCAAAGGGTGATGGATTTATTTTTACAACCGAGGGAAACTATGATCTACAGAGCAAAATCCTGGCTAATATTGGTAAACCTAAAAACAGTAATGATGCGGCTTCAAAAGAATATGTTGATAAAAGAATTATACCCAGTGATAAACACAGCTATAATCTTAGAAGTAAAAGATTAATAAATGTTGGTAATCCTGTTGAAAACAGCGACGGAGTAAACTACCAGACTGTAAAACGACTTTGCCTAACACTTAAGGACTCTCATTATGATGCACAGGGAAAACAAATAACACATTTAGCTGAGCCTAAGGATAAAGATGATGTTGTAACAAAAGGATACTTGGAGAAAAGTACAAACGAAATATTTATACCGGTATCTACACATTTGGCTAAACTTCAATCTGATATTAATACCATCAATGAAAAAATATCACACCATCACGGTTTAATAACACAAAACAAAGATCATCATGATAAAGAATTGAAAAAATTTGGTGTGATTTTATTTAACTATATCCATAAAAGACACACGGGAAGGTCTGCTAATCTACCTATTGCTGGGGAAAATGATTATTTAAATTGGGGGGAACTATTTAAAGTCCCTAATGAAGAAATAGAACCAACATCCTCTGATGGAGACGAAGTAGATAGATTTAAACGAGTTTGAATTGAATAAAGATGATATATTAGCTATACAACAGTTGGTACTACCTACACAACTAACTATAATCTGTTTATGGTGGATAAAAAGTGTACTTTTGTAATTAACTATTTATTAAAGCTTAAATCTTTGACCATGTCGGTTCTTGTGTTTCTATTGCTCGTACACACTGTGTTTTGTAATAAAACATTAAAATATCTTGAGAAGTATGGCTATATAGCTGATTCTGCTGTAACCGCTGATATAACTGATGCTGTAAAACAGTTTCAAGAAACATTTAACTTGGAAGTAACCGGTACTTTAGATAATGCTACATTGGAATTATTAGACCAACCTCGATGTGGGAATAAAGATAATCCACTACCATTTTCAGTTGTACCTAACCGTAAATGGAATACAACAGTAATTACATGGTATGGATATAATATATCTCATCTACATAGTATTATTATTGAAAAAGCATTCCGTGTATGGGAAAAGCATGCAAACATTACCTTTAGAAGGTCATTTCATAACCCTACAATATTTATTTCATTTTCGGTACAAAGAAAACATATGTTATATTCTAGAAAAGATGTTTGTTATTATGATTTTGATGGACCTGGTCTAGTATTAGCTCATGCTTATACACCTCAAGCTGGATATAATTCAACCGATATTCATTTTGACTCTGAGGAGAATTGGGATTATACTATGGACTTACCACGTTATGGAAACATTTCGTTCTTTCTGACATTAGTACACGAGATTGGACATGCGTTAGGGATAGATCACTCTTTTGATAATGAATCAATTATGTACCCTTTTATGAGACATCCTCAAGGAATTGTAGATCTAAACGATTTTGAATTGGGTAAAGATGATATATTAGCTATTCAGTTTTTATACGGTAGACGTCCTATTCAAACAACAGCTAGTAAACTAACTACTTCCACAACTATATTCACAACAACTAGTAATCCTACAACTACATCCACAACGACTAGTAAACCAACAACATCTACAACTACAATAACAACTAATAAACCAACAACAACATCCACAACAACAACCAGTAAACCAACAACATCTACTACAGAAAAACCTAATAACTTTGAAAATGTTAATATTTGTGAGTTAAAAAGAAACATATCTACATATTTAATTGTGAATAAGAAAATATTTGCATTCCTACTAGATCGTGTATGGGTACTGAGTCTTGACCCCTCTGAAAGAACACCTGAACAATACAATACTAGTATAAAGATTACAGACTGGTTAGGGTTTCTACCCTATGACTTTAAAGAGGTATCGGCCATTTACCAAAGACCAAGTGGTCAAATTGCTTTATTTAGCGGGAATGATGTTTATCTATTTCAATATCCATCAATGATGTTAAATGTTAAACATAGTGTTAGTAGTATAACTGCAAGACCTGTAATTAAAGTAAATGCTGTATTAGCCGGTAACACAGGCAAAACATATTTATTGGTAGACGATTGGTCTATTTACTCACTGGATGAGTGTTCATATAGAGCTTCTCATTTAGGTCTTATAGGCTCCTACTTAGCTGGGGTTCCTAATAGTGTTAATGGGGCTTTCCGGTATATAAATGGTAGAATATACTTTTTAACTGACAGTTCAGTGTTGGAATACAACGAGTTTACCGGCACTATTACGGGCTCAGTAAAAAGTGCGTTTGATAT
Source organism: Macrosteles quadrilineatus (assembly GCF_028750875.1). Classification (NCBI taxonomy): domain Eukaryota; kingdom Metazoa; phylum Arthropoda; class Insecta; order Hemiptera; family Cicadellidae; genus Macrosteles; species Macrosteles quadrilineatus. The sequence continues at coordinate 101,588,855 of NW_026542602.1, read as the reverse complement.
TTTGGAAATTACCTGTATACGTGAGACGTTACTCACCAGACTGTACGAGGTGCTTAAATACCTGCAGTAATGAAAAAGACAATCAGAAAGAAACAGACTCCCAAAAGAGGAAGTGGGTTTATCGCATCAGCTATAAATAAAGTCATTGATAAGCTACCTATTGAATTACATTTACCAGCGGGTATTAATCCTTTTAGTAGTAAAAGGTATAATTATTGTGGACCTGGCACAAAATTAAAGGAAAGGTTAGCGAGGGGAGATAAAGGAATAAACAAATTAGACGAGGCGTGTAAGGTACACGATATTGCCTATTCAAAATACAAAGATAACGCGAACCGGCTAAACGCAGACCGACAGCTGATTGATAGTGCTTGGCAGCGTGTAAAAGCATCAGACTCTAGTATAGGTGAGAAAGCTGCAGCGTGGGCTGTGACAAATATAATGAAGACTAAAACAGCTTTTGGAGGGGGGCGGAAAAAGAAAAGATGTACCCCTAAAAAGAAGGGTAAGGGTCTGTATCTTAGACCGTATAAAAGAGAAGGTGCCGGCAAAAGGAAAGTAAAACGCAGAACTACGAAGAAAAAAAAAGCTTGTCAATACCGATAAAACCTCTAACAAACTACGACTTGATAAAGTATGCAAAATTACTTAAGGTACCAAACTTTAGAGGCGTATATATGAGGGATAGTTTACCAAAAAAAGCCTAAAGTGTATGAATCGGCTATAGTGAATTTGGACAGTATATCAGGGGTCGGTACCCACTGGGTATGTTATAAAAAGATAAACAATATAATTTATTACTTTGACAGTTTTGGCAATCTCAGACCCCCACCTGAGCTAATGAGATATTTTGGGGGCTGTGAGGTTTACTATAATTATGTGAGAGAACAGAGTTTTGACTCAGTCATATGTGGACACTTGTGTTTAAAGTTTCTAACTAAAAATGTTTAGCCTCACGGGTACAAGTAGCATTTTTACACACGAGTTATCAACACCTATTGATGTTAGTAATAGGGAGTGGGAGCTAGGGTTAATCGAACTATCTACATATAATTCTATACCAAATATTGAAAATAATATAAATAACAAGTTTCACTATGGTAATAATGGTCTTGTCACTATACCCGAGGGTTCATATGAGATTGAAGATATAGAAAAATATATAAAGTCCCAGCTATCTAAAGAGTACGAGTTTACATTAAAAGCTAATAATAATACACTTAAAACCGAGCTGACTTGTCAGGAAAGTATAGATTTCAGTAAACCCGGCACAATAGGTAAGACGTTGGGTTTTAATAATAAAGTATACGAGGCGAATAAAACACACGTTTCCGAACTACCTGTCGACATTATCAAAGTTAATTCAATCAGAGTGGAATGTAACATAACACGTGGCTCGTTTATTGATGGCATCGAATCTCATGTAATACACGAGTTCTATCCAGCTGAGCCACCAGGGTATAAAATCATTGAGATCCCAAGGAATGTAATTTACTTGCCCGTCATCGCTCAAAGGATAAACAGCTTAACAGTTTCGTTAAAAGATCAAGACGGAAACTTGATAAACTTTCGCGGAGAGAGAATATCAGTACGTTTACATCTAAGACGTACCAATGGGTCTTATCATATATAATCAGGGACCTGTAGTTTCAAAACGCATTACTACCAGAACACCTGGAGGGTTAACTAGTAAGAATATAAACTTGCTGCGCTCTCTTGGCTTTAAAGTATTTCAAAATGGCTCTACTAGCAATCGAAAATGAAGCCCTGTATGATGACACCATTACCGGTATTGAATACCATACATATCAACCATACACTTCAACTACTCTAAACAATAACGATGAAATACGGATTCCAATTTTACAACAAGATGTAATTACTCTACCGTTTGAGAGTTATATCATAATACATGGGAAAGTATCGGCAAAGAAAACAGCAGATGGTACAGAGCAAGATGTCCAGTTAATAAATAACGCAATGGCTTTCCTCTTTGAGGAAATCAGATATGAGATATGTGGAAAAGAAATTGACAGAACACGTAATGTGGGCCTCACTACAACTTTAAAGAATATCCTTTCAATACGTCAGGAGGAAATAAATCCCCTTAAAAATAGCTGCTGGCTAGGGCCTAGTAATACTGAAAAAGTTACCGAGTTTGTATATTCTATTCCTTTACGTCTACTACTGGGCATTGCCGAAGACTATAGAAAAGTTTTAATAAACATTAAACAGGAATTAGTGCTGTTGCGGTCGGCTACAGACATTAACGCTGTATGTTTAGCTTCACCCGGTACAGTTAAGGTGGATCTTACTAAAATATACTGGCGTATGCCTCACATTACAGTTAATGACACAGAAAAATTAAAACTATATAGGTATATTGAAAGGACCCGGTAATTCATGTTCCGTTCCGTTCATGGGAGATTCACGAATTTCCCAATTTACCAGCTACTACTAATCTTTCTTGGCAGATTCGCACAACTAATCAGACAGAAAAACCTAGATTTGTCATCTTTGGACTACAGACAGGGCGAAAAGGTGACGTAACTAAAAACATGTCACAGTTTGATTCCTGTAACCTAAACGAAATTAAACTGTATTTGAATTCAAATTTCTATCCATACGATAACCTTCGGGGTAATGAATGTCTATTGTATGATATGTACACAAACTTTCAAAGAGCCTATTACAACAATACAACTAGCTCACCTATTTTGGACTTTAAAGAATTTAAGGAGAAATGTCCACTATACGTTATTGATTGTTCAAAACAAGACGATACAGTTAAAACAGGACCTGTGGACGTTAGATTGGAAATTGAATTTAGAGAAAATGTTCCCGCTTCTACATGGGGATATTGTCTTATCATACACGACTGCCATATAACATATACACCTATAACCGGTGATGTGAGAAAAGTCTCCGCATAATAGGTTCACTTGTCAGTCTCTAACTGATCTCCATACTAACAAGATGGGGAGCGCATACGGATGGGTTAAACTCGAGTTCTATACAAAAGACAATCTATTGATAAAATCACATTTCATAGACTGTTATAAATATCATACGGAAACATGTGTTTTTCAAGTACCTTTAGGGGCCTCCCGTATTATAGCTAAATGGCGTAAAGAATACGAAGATACTTCCTCCTCTTCTGAGGATGGAGAAGAAGAAGAAGAAGGTAGGGTGCAATTTCAGGATAAAACGGGGTGATTTAGAGTCAGTAGGCAAGATGAGTTCACAAGGTGAGGACGTAGTTACAGAGCATATACTCATCCCTAGAGAAAAAGAACCTATAAATGTAATAACCGGAATATTTTTAAAGTCAGTCTACTTTCTAGACTTTGACCTAACCAAATGTCTGATCACCGGGATCTTTAAAAACAGAGATAATAGTCTCGGGGTTTTATTTAAAGGGAGAAAAGGTTTTGTATTTTGGTCCTATGACTCTTTCTGTCAACTCTGTGACAGGTTTAATGAAATAACTATCGCTTTATTAAGTAAAAGTCAATACATTATTAAACTTGATACTAAGGCCTCGATTAAAGTAACAAGTATCTTTGGACATCAGTATGCATGTATCTCTGATGGAGAACACTCTTTGACTCTAAACCTAAATGAGTGGCATCTACTGATAAAAAATATACCTATGATAAATCGTTCACTTTTGGAACTATTCTATCTAGAGGAGGATATCAGAGTTTGTATCGAGAAACTTTTATCAGACGCAGAAGATTTATCACATAAACTCCCCGACCCATATTTTGACCGTTTGTATGGTGAAACCTCACTATGGAAGCTGTAGTAGAGTTTCAAGGGTTTAAAGATAACGATAATTGTTTTATTGTAAAAGAGTTTGCTATTGTCGCTAAATCATATAGAACACATTTAATTTTTCAAAACCCTTATAGCTTCAATTTTCTTAATAGTAAAATGAAACGTACAGCAAGATGGTTAACTAAACGTTTCCATCACCTAAATTGGTATGATGGGGACATACCTTATGATTTGGACTTTATTAAAGATTTATGTAAACCCTTTACAGCCTTACATACAAAAGGTCTTGAGAAAGCTCAATTCCTCAGAGAATTGCATGATAGTGTAATTGAAATTGAAGATGATATGTATATAGATAACAATAGTAGTGGTAATATAGTTTGCTTTTATCATAAAAATATATATAACAGTAACTGTGCTCTACGTTCTGCTGAGTACTACGCAAAAGAGTTACTCTAGGCTTAAAGTTTATTGTCTGTATACTGTCACCTACTCAAAAAAGGCCGAGCTAAGCCGTTGTAAGTCCTAGAGCGGATGTATAGGTTGGCCTAATAAGCCATAGAACACTGGTTTCCTATGATAGGCACAAAACCTAGTAAATTGAGTAGCTCAGATTTAGAAGAACCTGTGCTACTCCTTGGAACGGTTTAGTGTACTGTCACCTGCTCAAAAAGGCCGGGCTAAGCTATAGTAAGTCCTAGAGTAGATGCATGGGTTGGCCTAAAAACCATAAAACGCTGGTTTCCTATGATAGATACAGACCCCCAAGCCTAGTAAATTGAGAAGCCCAGATTTAGAAGAACCTGTGCTTCTCCTTGGAACGGTTTGATATACAACAAGCCTGTAGGAATAGCAGAACTTGGAGCCACCAAAAAAATCATAAAAAATAAAAAGTAAAAAAAAAAGATTAGTTTAGACCGTGGGGTAGGCCTACAGGGGATGATGCCCACGTAAAATATACATCAACGCGCTGAGACCCCTACCTCATGGGTGGTGTGGAAACGTGGGTCACCTAAGTAAAATTTTAAAAATTAATAACTTACCAATTTATCCACCTTCCACAGCCTCATGCTCGCATCCAACGTCAAACTCTTGATACGGGCCAAAATGTGCTGCCACAAATTCTGCTGGTCCAAGCATATCACATCTATCAATCACATAAGCAGAACATTAAAACAATATATATAATTAAACCTTACATAAAACAACACTAAGTTTAAAGATACATACCTGCAGCAAACATAGATTCCATCATCCCAAATCTGTATTAATATACAACAATATACATAGCGCCGACAGACAAAACACTCTCTAGCATCAGACATCTTGTGAGGCTATAACTGATAGTGTAGCATAGGAGCTGGAGTGGGGAAAAGGATGTGGCATTAACCTCAAGCATTTCCTTTCCCAACCGTATATATACAAGGTACATTTGCTGTTCAACAGTACAATCTGCTGAGATATTGCTTCTGCTGTACACTGAATAGACATTCTCTACATTCATCATCACTACAAGGTAAATATTACTACTATTATTTTAGTCCCCTTCACTAGAGATGTTTATATTAGTTACTTCCATATTGGTTGCAGAAAAATATTAGTTTTCATACTAGCCTGTTAATATCTATAAATTGAGTATATTAGTTTAAACCTGATTCTAATATAAGCTTTTGTTGCTAAATTCAGTTTATTATTTCAAGAAAGCCTGGGATATATATTACCTCTCGATCTAGCTTTCAGATCATTATTTTTACATCTTATTATTAAAAAATTCAAAATTTGTTCAAACAAATATTTGTTAATAATTTATAAATAAAATAAAGATTAATTCATATATACAAATTAAACTTTATTAGATGTTTTGCATTAAACATGTCCTTACCAAAACAGTTTACCAATATTATATTAGTGTTGAAATATTTAATACTTTGATGTGAGTGTTGAAACAAAGAAATATTCTTTTTCATACATTGTCTGTTACTCCATAAAACTATTACTTTTGAATATATTCAACCATCCCTACCCTTACATATGATAATATGCTATGGTGATAACACTTTATTAAGCCATTAGAGATGAGTAACACAATCTTATGGACTTATTATGTGAGCTTATTCCTCAGACACAACTAAAAGACCTATAGTTTATGGTGAAATTCTAACCTTTTTTTTTGCCTTGTCAAATTTTCAGGTCTATACTCACCCTACTAATTTAACTGTATGATTTTAGATGGATCTTTCTGCCAGACTAGAGTCATGTGAGGTGCTTTCATCCCCATTGAAGATTCCTGTTAAAGACCTTAAGGAGCCGGCCAGGATCAAAGGGGCAAAGAGTCAGCACACGGTTCGGGACTACAGTTATTGTCTTGGAAGTGACCACATCTTCTGGGGAGGAAAGAATCACCTTTCTACCATCGAGATTCACGTCCCTCCTCACTGATGAAGATCTACAGTTTTTCACAAACTCAAGAATTTATAGTATAAAATGTACTGGTATGCATGGGAATTCCCCTAATGTACGTATATACAAGCACTAACACCATAATGTGTTTATAGAATAAACGCTTATATCTTAATAACTGTGTTTTCAATTACATATGCATCCTCAGAGTTTAAATAATTTTAACACTTAAAGTTGTCACTATAATTTTTAAACTTACAACAAAATATTACTGCTTTTAAGTATTTAATTTTATCATAATATTTATGTTGAAACAATTTTTACATATACCTCAAGATATACTGTGGCAATATACACCTTTTTAAAAGTTTTTATCATGGTTGGTATAGAATAACCTTAAATAACAATAGAATAACTATTAAAAACTTACCTGTTAATTGTAGACTGTCACTTGATACTAGCTGAGGTTTTCACTACAACAAAACACTATACAGAGACAACTAAGGTCTTATCAGAGTGTGATTTCCTATCTGGTTTAAAAAATATATTATTATGTTGATTTAACTTGTCTAGAGCATATTTAAACATCAATGATTCAGTCAAATAACCAGCTAACAATAGTTAGCTAGACACAGGTGCTGCAACCTGGTAGAGAGTTTGTAAACTATGACAAACTAATACCATCAACACTGGCGCTCTAGTGGTGAATTAACAAAGTAGTTTGGGTAAAAGTGAGGTTATGTTACATATACAATATAATCAGTAGTTGGTAGCACTAGTACTGCTACCTAGTAGATAATTTGTAAACTAATACCATCAACTCAAAATAACATATTGTCAACACTTAATGCTAAATTATTAAGTAAAAAGTGAGATTATATTACATATACAATATAATCAGTAGTTGGCATCATTGGTGCTGTAATCTGGTAGATAATTTGTAAACTAATACCTCAACTTAGAGTAACATACTGTTAGTAATAAATTATTAAGTAAAAAGTGAGGTTATGTTACATATACAAAGTCACATAAGTGGCTAACAGTAGTTGGTAGCACTAGTGCTGCAACCTAGTAGAGAATTTATAAACTAATACCATCAACACTAGCACTCCAGTAGTAATAGGTAAAAAGTGAGGTTATGTTACACATACAAGAGATCAAACCTTTAGAACTCATATACAAACAGTTAACTATACCAACAAAAAAAAAAAAACACCCCTACCGGAAATGATTGGTGATTGGTAAGGATTAAACCTCTAAAACACCCACTACAATACAACACTATACAAAAAACAACCTAAGTAACTCGTTTAGCATAGATTAGATGTAAGTTTGACATATGATATTTAATAGCCATTACAAAGACCATTTTTATACTCAGTGGTAAACTTAAGTCTTCTTTCAGCTGTTTTTATATTTATTATACACTATATAAAATAACCTCCAATACTACTACACATTTAACATTCTTTTATGATCAACGGTAAAATTCCACTTAAGCCCTCTTTCAGCTGATTCATATTTATTATACACTATAAAATAACCTCCAACATTTACCATTATGATCAACAGTAAGGTTTAAGCATTATACACTATATAATGTGTTTTTTTCCCAGACCTACTAGGATAGGATTGAACCCATAAACCTCTATCATAGGTTAGATTCGAACCCATGAACCTCTAAACTAGATGATCAGCTGAAATAAACAGTTGTGGTTGGTTAGAATTGAACCCATAGACCTCTAAAACAAATCACGTGATCAGCTAAAATAAACAGCTGTGTGTTAGGTTTGAACCCATAGACCTCTAAATGATAGGTTAGGATTGAACCCGTAAACCTCTAAACTAAGTCACATGATCAGCTGAAATAAACAGCTGTGCATTAGGATTCTCCCACTATAATAGCATTAGTGGTTGGTTAGATTCGAACCCGTGAACCTCCCACTATAATACAATACCATTAGGTTAGGATTAAATAACCGGAAATGATCGGTGATTAGTAAGAATCAAACCCGTGAACCTCTAGGACACCCACTACAATACAACACTATACAAAAAACAAACTAAAGTAACTCATTTAGCATAGATTAAATATAAGTTTAACATATAATATTTGGTGGCCTTTACAAAGGCCATTTTTTATACTCAATGGTAAACTTAAGCCTTCTTTCAGCTGTTTTTAACATCTATTTGTTTTACATTTATTATACACTATATAAAATAACCTCCAATACTACTACACATTTAACATTCTTTTATACTCAACAGTAAAGTTCCGCTTAAACATTATACACTATATAAAGTATTTTTCCAGACCTACTAGGATTGAACCCATGAACCTCTAAACCAAGTAATCAGCTGAAATAAACAGCTGTGGTTAGATTACATCCGGCATTGAACCTCTAATAGCATGTTTTGTGATTGGTAAGAGTTGAACCCATGAACCTCCCACTATAATACAATACCATTAGGTTAGGAATAAATAACCGGAAATGATATTAGGTTAGATTCGAACCCGTGAACCATATTAAAATCAAACCTCCAACACACCCTGTATATATATAAGATACAAGGTAAGATGTCATTTACCGATATAAAACTCCATACCCGTAACATTGCTGTAGCTCAACCAGCTAACGCATACAACTACCAACAAAAAGACCGGGGTTCGAAACCCGGTCAGGCCAACACTTTTTATCCACAAAACACCTACTGCACGTGGTCAGCTGAGAGTACACCTAGATCATCTCAAGGTCAAATTTTGGCCCAAGCGCTGCCCTGACTACTATGGGGCACTCCCCTTTTTATCTTTTCAGATGTTTTTTAGTATGGTTTCAAATTTTTTAACGATGTTCACCATTTTCCAACTAAGCCGAAAACTTTGTTATTTTTAATGGAACACTCTGTATTTTATGACGTTTTCATTCTAGACATTTTTTCTCTTTTCCCGCCGCAGCAAACCTCCAGACCATTAAATTTCCATTTACCTGGTTAGAAATTTAATCAAACAGTCCCTTAAATTGTAACATTTATTCCCTATTTAAATACTGTAACATTTTTATTAAATTCTATTGAGCACTTAGGTTGACTGATAAAGGGAAAGTAGTACAGTGTGTGTTTTTTTATTATTAAAATGTAAATAGTCTGGAACGAGATAAAATATTTGGCCAGAATTAATCAAAATATTCCTAAACAAGCAAAAGGAGTTTGTTTATTCTCCATGATAATAACATGTAAATTTTAAATGTTCATCTTTTTTTAAATTTTCCCTTGAATAATAGGCTGATACAACGCTTCAATAATGTACTATTTTTTTTACGAAATAGTAAAGAAATAAATTGCAAATTGGATGTTTTGAGAATCAAAAATGGAAAACCCCAATTTTTGCCCGTAAAACCCCCACTCCAACTCTCATAAAACCCCGTTGCCATACTTCGATCATGCTGGTTTGCAAACTTGTTTAAAGAATCGTAGGTGCACTTTTTTGCCAAATTCCATCAAAATCGGATGATGTTTACTCAAATTACCGTGCTAACAGACACATATATAAATAAATATATATAAATGTATTGATGGTGTTTTTGGCCACTGAATATATCAAAACAAAAATTAAACCAGTCCTGAATATCTATAGCTTAGGTCTTATAATGAGGCCTAAGGTAATAGTGTATCCCCTTTATAGAAAATATGCTGAAAGGAAAAGTCACACCTCTAGGTAGGCTAAGCAGGTTACAATAACTCAAAAATAGTATTGATGAAGCACTGAGCTAAACTAATATTTATTCTTACAAATTTAATATTTTCTATGTTAAGCATGAGCATGTCTGTTGTAAGTTGGTGTTTGCCATTTGTATGAATAAATAAAATGAATAATCGAGTCTTAAAATGACAATAGAAAGACATTTAATTAATTTCCTTGACAGCATCAACACACTGTCAATCTACAATTCACATTATCATACATATTCTAATAAATGAACAGTTATAATTGTACTTCTACTATATGAACATGATTAACCACAAATTATCACACTATCGTGCCCATTAGCAAGTTACAGAGGCAATCTGTCCAGTTATGACAAACTACCGAGCCATCCATAATATAACAGTCAAATAACAGGGGAAACAGAGCAACAGCAATTAACACATGAGAACAACTGATAATTGGTTCATTACTAGATACCAAATATTCGTTTTAATGAAGCATTGACGCTGGTATCATGTTACAAGTGGCAAACCAAGTTATTGAGGTTTGGCTTGCCAATAGTCATTCATCACTTGTGTAATGTGTTTAAGTACCTATTTGGAATCCATTGTTCATTTACAAGAATAAAACCCACTGATCCGAATGCCTAATACTTTTTCCAACGTTTGAGTTACGTAAACTTTATCTGAATTTTATAAACAACCTTTTATCTAAATCTAATTACAATAAAATAATTATACGTTTTGGGTGGGAAATATTTTCTTTCCATTCTTTTTCCACCATACTGGATTCTCAAACAATTTGTTTATGATGTGGTTCATAACCGTATGATATTGAATTTTGTTCATTTTAAAATTTTCATGTGTATAGTTTTATGTTAAAAAGATGGAAATTTTTGTAACAATCTGAATTAAAAGTAGTTTTTCTGTACCTATATTATAGTTTTTACCATGACTATTAGTCAAAGAGGTTTAAACTGTAAAAAAATTCAGATTATTAAATCCTACAATGCAATTGTAAAAAAAAAACAGTTAAAAGATTTAGTAGTATCAAAAGTTTAAGATAAGTCACTGTTAAAAGATAAGTCACAGGTTGGTTGTCATCATTACGGATGTATAGGACTGATTCACAAATGCACAGTCAAACTAAAATCTTTAGTTAATGAAGAAGAAATAGAGCAAATAATGAACAATTAGTAGTGAAACAAAGAAATGTAAAGAGAGAACACCACACCGAAAATTACAACCGAAGTGGTGCTAAGAAACAAACTCCAATCCCAATACCATACCCACTGTAACACAAAATCAGTCTTTTAGTCCAGGAGCTGAGACAACAATGCTATGTTGTTGTTTCGTGGCTAGCAACACATCCAATTGGTTTGTGCTATTCCTGATGTTAGGTATTCTAATTATTAAGAAAATATGAATAATATTTAAATATTTAAAGTTTTAACATTTCCTATGGTAGGGCCTAGGTAATCATTGAATTACAAATACTGTTATTACAAATTCCTAACATTTATTTCAGATAGCCTAAATAAATATTTAACTACCTTTCAGTCATCTGCCAATCTTTCCTACTTTTCATAAGTACATAAAAATAGTCTAACTCAAACGATCCCAAGTTTTAGGTTATGCTACCAGTACACTATCACCAAAAATATAGGAGAGCACGATAGTGTTCCCGGTCTGCTCGTGTACGCTCAGGGGGGATAGTTAGCCTCACCATGATTCATGCTCACCAGTGCTCCATTTTTGTCCGTTTTTAAGATGAGTCAAAGGAGACGAGCAAAGGCGAGTACCGGAAATTAAAATTTATCTGCCCACCATGTTCAGCGAACATGGGAGAGCAAGAACTGGATGAGATCATGGTTCACGTTTGGCAGCATTCGTCGTCGCAACTCGAGTCAAAAATAACATTTAATTATTAAAATCCCCCTGGTATAATATTTTGGAGGGGTGTCACAATCCCCTTGACGCCCCCTCTGCTGGGGGTGCCAATGGGACCAAGAAAATAATTTGTTTAACATTTTACTTCACCTTGGTTACAACAAAACATAGGAGAAATAGATACCAGTAAATTTTGAACAAAGAATCATAGGTTACCTAGCAACAAAATTCATATTTAAAACTAACTTCAAACAAGCCACAAGCTCTCTGTATCGTGAGTAATATAATAAGAAACTGAGGAGTAAAACTGTAAATTAGAAACATGTAGATAAGTTTCATCATAATCTTTAGCTTTGCATGAATTAATTATGAGAACGTGTAGATTATTTTGGACATGATTAAAAGTACCTTAATCGAATTTCTAGTATAGCTTTGTTAAACTCTTCTCATTTCTATGATAGTAGTTTGATTAGCCATAAATTTGATTTCAATGATTTCAGATGTTTTTTTTTCTGATTGAGATAAGAAATCCTAAATTATTTAGATTGAAATTTAAAACGTCAAATTGATTCATAAGGGAAAACAATTACCTTCTATTTTAGGTCCATTTTAGGTTTAGTATTGAACACTATTGGTTCTTTCATGACTTCACAGTTCCAAGCTCTAAAACTCACTAAACTTGCAAACATAAACATTCCAAAATTACATGAAGGAATGTAGTTAAAATAGTACTGTATTTCATAAACACTCCAATAAATTTTGAAAACTACTATACTGTATATAAGTAAGTCCTGAAGATGTCTATTATTATTATTGAAAAAAATAATGAGTTTGAAACTATTTGTACACTAAATATTATTAGTTATCTTTATCAATAGCTTAATAGTTTTGATTTATTTTGAAAAAACATGTTTTATTTTTTGTTTGTTTACATGAAATAAAATGAAAATACTTAAACCTATACTTTTAGTATTGGCAGATTTTATTTTGAATAGATTTAACCTTCAGTAACCAATAGTCAATGATTAAACTCAGATCCGTTGAGAAATGTTTTGCTTATAAAAAACTAATTTGAAACTTCTACTGGTTTGTTATATTTCCAAAATTAAAATGATGTTGAATTAAATTAACACAATGTTACAAGGTTTTAATACTTTCTAACTAGTTTTTAAGTAGCTCAGTGTTTCCGATGAAAGTAAACAACAATAAGACCAAGGTAAGTTTTTAATTATTTTAAAAACTGTTAGAAGGTACCTATTATTACTTCATTGTTTAGAAGCTAATGTGCCCAACATAAAATAACAATTTTAAGAATCATTTACTAGCTGGTTGAAGTGTGAATGTTATTTTGATATGGATTAGGATGGTCCTCATGTTTTGTTTATGCTTAGATACTTTTTTCACGAGCAATAACAAAATTAAATACCCCCGCCGCAGCAAACCTGCCGACTAAGCGAATTTCCATTTGTCTGAATTGATTTTCAGTTAAATATATTTTAATAACATTAGGTTTAACGAGTACCTAGGTTTGCTGCTACAAGGAAACTAATAAAGTGTGTTTTTGAGTAAAATATTGATAGCTTAGTACTAAATAAATAAATTTGCCAAGTTTGATCAAAATATATCCATAAACAAGCAAACTACAATATTTTACAATATTCTCCATAAGAATAACATGGGAATTTTAAATTTACAATTTTTTTAATTTTCTCCGTTACTAATAATCAAACAAAAATACTTTTATATACTAAATTATTTGTTTTTTTTAAGCTCTTTAAAAAGGTCTAAAGAGAAATCGGGAAATTTTGTATTTTGAGGGTCAAAAGTGAGAAAAACCAATTTTTACCCCATAAAACCCCCCGTAAAGCCCCGTTCCCATGGTCCGATCGTGCTGGTTCGCGAACTCATTCAAGTTTATCCCGCTTTACACCTTTAAACCAAATTTCATCAAAATCGGACAAAAATTACTAAAGTTATCGCGTTCACGGACGTATATATATATATATATACTAGCTGTACCAGCGGGCTTTGCCCCGTTTAATTCTTAATTTTCAAGATGAACTCGTTCGCATGGCTCAATCACGTCCTGGTTGAAGTGCGTTCGCTACGCTCACTTACCTTTAGGTTGGAGCTTGTTCGCTGCGCTCACTTGCCTTCAGGTTAGCTCGTTCGCTACGCTAACTCGCCTCCAGGTTGAAGTTCGTTCGCTACGCTCACTCACCTTTTGGTTGCAAATTAGCTGTTTTCATAAATTAAAAAAATAATAATAGTGCTGCACCCTGTTGGCAATCCTTGTAACTTTAAAGCTATTGAACATCATAGAACAGAACCAACTTGCTTAATTGAAACAGCTGATAAGATTCATTAATTTTCCTTTTAAACATGAAAAATCATAAGGTTAAAATGGGAAACTCCAGAGCCACTGGGGCCGAGCCCGAGAGTCTGATCAGAATAAAAACAACTTAGTTTTCCTATTTAATGCCTAAAGAATCGGTGTACCAAATCTCAGCCTCCTAGGTAAATGGGAAGTGGGAGAATTAGTGATGAGTGAGTGAGTGAGTGTGTCAGTGAGGGCTTTGCCTTTTATATATTTAGATATAATATATACAGGGTGGTCGCGAATAAGCGTTAAACTTTTTATTGGGTATAAGAGGAGCATAAATGGAACTCGTAAACGTGGTTTAAAAAAATATATCCCATACACACCCCCAGAGATGACATGTTTTAAGTTTTTTGAAAAAAATTGACATAAATGCAAAAATGTTGCATTTTTCGGGTTAATTTAAAACTTTCAGCAACAATTAACTGTACCATTGCGTTCTCCACAAAATTTTAAATAAAAATACATGTATTTGAACTTGCCAAAATCTGCATAGCTACTTATTAAATTGAATAGAAATAAAAATTTGTGTTTTTCAAAATATTTTAAAAAATACGTAAACATAAAACTTTTTTCAAAAAAGGTTTTAACGAGCAGCAAACACTTTTTAAAAACTGCTCCATGATCTAAGCTTTCAAACAATACCATAAAACGTAATATTTGATCCCGATAAATGTCCGCTATTCAAGTTTGAATGGCGTAAAACACAGGTTACCCAAAACATTTTTACTACTGTCGCGTCGTAATAATGTTTTTTAGTCATGTTTTTAGTCATGTTTTTTTTTGTATTTTTTTACGCATGTTTGAGTTCTGCTACGTCAAATATTACAAATCAACCTATTAAAACATATTTATCAATTTAACGTGTGTTTACATTGAAACTGTATCCTTTTCTCAACAACTTTACCTCAGCAAGTATTTAGCTTATGCAAGTGGCAGAAATAATGTAACAAGATTCCTTATTTATAAGGAAAATACTTTAAAATATTTGTGACTCCTTAATAGGCTACACAAGGTGTTACATACCGTACTCTTACATACCTCTCATTCTATTAGGTACATTTTTTAAATAAAATAAGTAGGCCTGCATAGTGATATCTTATTGAAAACAATACTCTCATGTTTCTTTCTATCTTTTGTTCCAGATTGTTTGGGAGGAGACATACCAATTGCAAGCCATGTTAGCTACCTTTTAGCAACTTTTCAAAAATCTTCGAAGCACTCGACACACACACAAACTACACCAGGGTGGTCCAAAGAACATTTTGCCGGTTTCCTCTTAGAGTCTTTTATAGGACTCATTGGAGACTTGTGACGTGTCGGCCCTGTCCTATGTGGTTACTTCTTCTGACAAAGCCTAAACAATTACAATGCAATCATCTCATATCCCTGAAAACTTCAGACCTAGTTACTCTATGAATATTCTCTGATTTTCTTCACATGTTATTTTACGACTCACTTGTCTTGACCCGTAGTGTTCAGACCACCTTGCAACCTCCCTGTATCTCTCCCTGTGACATCTGTCACCGTGACAAACTACACGTAGTTGGGTGAAGGAGTTACCCGCTTACGAGCCTGGTCAACATACTTCAAGACCCATTACACCTCAGAATAGTAGTTTGTTCACTCCTCGTGTGTGGACCAGAAATATTCTAGGTGTCAGACGAGGCGACTCACACAGTTCACACTCCGCTGCAACGAAATATTTATTTCTACATGGCTGCAGATTAATAATGGCCTTCTTACTCTGAATTGAGTCAGAGGAATGAAAAGGAAACTTTGGACACAACCCTACAACAGGTAGCTTTCCATGTTTATTTTGGTAGCTTTGGTGTTTAAGGAATGTTACATTTCTAGGCAGAAATAAAGATGTTAAAAATTAAAAACTTTACAGATTCAAGCAGTAAAAATCTATGAAATGGCTTTCTGCATCTCAAAGTAGTTTTATTTCAAATACAGCCATCAATAGGAAATGGTTGAAACCAAAAGCAATGTTCTTTCTTAAATAATTACTCAATTATTGTGTTCCTAAAGACAAGTAAAATTGAGCTTTGCAATAACAATGATATCAATAGGAAAATATCCCTAATGACTTAATGACTAGTCCCTACAATACTTACTTACTTACTTTATACTTTTCGATGAAATGGTGACCATTCAAAGTAGGTATTTTAAGCCAAGTATGAATGGAGATGAGTGTAGAATGAGTGGCGCGATCTTGTAGTCTTGTTAGTGACTAAGGCCGACATATTCCTCAGATACAGCTGTTAATTAATAAGCCCATACAGCTAATGGCAACTAAGGGACCTACAGTTTATAGTGGAATCCGAACCACTTTTTTGCCTTGGTATATACAAATTCGTCTAATTATCAGGATAGTACTGCGGATATCTCTAATACTAATTGATAAAACAATCATCACTTAAACGTGTTTTTTTCTTCTAGACAAGCAACAAGAATCATCTTTCAACTCCCATCCAACTTCTGAGAAAACTATCAGAGTTCAATCAGAGTAACAACTCATCCAGTTCATCTCCATAGGATTCCAAATTAAATCAGGTAAATAAATACTTTACACAAATATACCTGTATCAGTCTCTATTTCTTTCTGTGGCGATGGGTAAGTGGTAACATTTCTATTGTTTTGTTAACCAGCATAAAAAACTTGTAACATTGTGATTCATCTTAAAGAATACATTTTTATGGTCTAAATAATCCTATAAGTCAAAGGCGCTGACTTAAAACTAAACGGGATTAAAATCTTGTCGTACGAACATGAATTTAACCGGATGGTGTTTTTGGCATCTAGGGACATCAAAACAAAAATGTTAATCGGTCTTGAGTCTAGGTCTTGCCCTGAGACCTAGGGTAATAGAAAATTCCTAAATGGGAAATTTGCTAAAAAAAACAAGTACTTTCAAAGAATTAGTGTAAATTGCAATTTCCTTTGAATCTTAAAGACTCAAGATTTCATATAAATTCCGACGTTGTTCTTAAGCTAACAGAAAGCCCTGAAAGAAGGAAGCCATAACAACAATATTCAAGCAAGAAGCAAGGGCCCAAACAAGAAGGCCGAAAGATGACATCCAGTTCGCAAATTTGACCAACAAAATAATATCCCTACACAATGCACGGACAAAACTGTAGGATTTTCATATAGATTATTGATGGGGGTGTAAATCAATTCATCAGGTGGGTTGGCTACTACACAGTAGACACCCTCTAATTCTGTCACCTTTTAACCGGACACAGCTGGACTAAACTCAGCAGAAGTGACATCTCTGTAACCTGATAATGTTTATTAGTACTTCAGTTTAAACAGACTGGATTGAATTGAATCGGCAGGAAGTGGTGACTGACTAATACGTTGTTGTATTAATAGTCAAACATCCCATCTATATGGATCAGCTGTCGCCAAGTTTTTACTAAAAAAGAATGTAGTTGTGTGAGCCAGTCACATATTGCACTAGTGTCTAAAACTCTATTTTGTACCTTATTTTTCGTTACTGACATAGTTGCTGGGTCACAACAGTTGCTATAGCTCATAATAAGTCATTCCATCAGTTTGACTTGGTAAAAATCATCATGTAATCGGCAGAAATCAGTAATTTAGATCAGCGCAATCTGTAGGTGGCTCACATCAACTAAGACAAATTTCATTAAAAACCTGGACAACTTTAACATGGGGATGGAATGTCTAGTTGTTGTATTAATAGTCAAATCCAATACTAAATAAACTAAATTGCTGTGACTCATAAATCTGGGAGGCAGTGGATAATTAGCTACTTGAACTAGTTCACTGTTGCCTAGGGTTAGACCAATTGCTGTTGATATTTTGATTATAAATAAGTGGTTTAAATACCAAAACGGCACACGGAAGATTTCTCAGGTGCCGTCTGACGTCATTAACTGCTTACGTCACTATGAGGGAACACAAATACCGCAACGATACGATTAGGAGCCATCGGCCTCACTGGTGTAGTGGATAGCGTAGCGGTCTGATAATCCAAACGTACAGAGTTCGAATCCCGCTGGTAGCACTAACTTTTTGTCAACCATGTTTTTCATATTAGCAAGTTTGGTTGGTTTGGTTAGGTTATGACAGTTTAATTTAATAATAGAACAATTATAAAATTGTCTGTTTCTTCAGACGCAGCAGTTAGTGACGTCAAACGGCACTTGAGAAATCTTCCGTGGCCCCTTATATGGTTGTGGTGACAACTAGTTTTACAGGCATTCCAACCATTTTTATAGATTTGCATATCTTGGTAATCTGGAGGCTACCTACCTTGAGAAAAATATTCTGATTTGTGTACCGGTACTGTATAACTAGTAGTAGGTAGCAAATTTGTGGAAGCTCTTCCCATGTCCCCATTGATTAAATCCCTTCGAGATTAAATTGAAATAAGATATGTTCTAAATAAATGGGGTGACTCTGTGGGCAGAATTTTAGAAATCCATCACACATCAGATCTTGTAAAAAAAAAAACTGTTTACAATCTCTAACACTAGAAATGCTTTGATGGGGAAAAAAGAATTTCCGCTCATCAATTTTTCCTAACAGGGCCCAAGTCCTGAGTTGCAAAGTGATGTTAGAGAGATTTTGAGATGTAAGAGATGCAAGTCCTGATCCCAAGTTGTGAGCAGGACCTGCCTATTTGATTTATAATGCTACAAATACTAAGGAAAAGGTAACTTAATAATACTGAATTCACATTAGTCTCATACTTAATGTTAAAGAATGCTGCAAGGGTTCGGTACAAAAAAAAATTACTTCATAAAAAAATATTTAACTTTCAACGAATAAAATATACACAGTATAGCACACAAATATACATAAAGAACATTACATTAAAATGAGCATCACAAAATACTTATAGTCCAGTCAATTCGTCGTGGAAATCTACCTTACGTTACAAAAAATAACTGTTACGAGTTTTTTCCTTAACTTTATGTTTTTTGGGGCGCTGAATCCGAATCTGAAGAGATCCAACAAAAATTCCTTGTGCGTTTTGAGCTAGACGCAAAAAATATAAAAATTTTGGCACTTTTTTCAGTTTCTTGCTTATAACTCGGAAACTATACATTCTACTAAATTTTACCAAATGTGAAAATGAAAGATCATGAAATTTCCTACAAAATACATATGCATCATTCTTTATCAAACGCACAATTAGCCCGCTAGAGTGCGCTCCAAAAAGAGAAAAATATCACATTATTGTAAAAATACGTTTATTGCCAGATTTTTACTTTTATTATTGAAAGTACGCGTTTATTGAAGGTGGACTATGTAAGTAAATTAAGTTTAAATACTTTACATGTAAGCCCCAATTAGTGTACAATTAAAAAATATCTAATTTATTTCAGAACATATAAGAGCAAAGACAATATTAGTTTTAGTGACTTTTTCCACTGCAGTGGAAGACCGCTGCTTGGAGTCCCTCAAATGCGGTTGGTGTTCTTCTGTACAATACGGTTCAGTAATATATTGCTTTTCCTTGTGGTTGGTGTGCTGATAGCTGGGTAGTTTATTAATGAAATTATTTTAATGAGTTTAAAGTTATCGGTGGACAATTGAAATTTAAGACACGGATTTAGTTTTTCACTGGTTATATGCTGAATTTAATATTTAAAACAAAACAGTACAAAGACAGAAATTATGTTAACAGTTTGGAATACAAAATTATTGAGTTGAATCGAGAAAAAATAACAAATAAGAAAATAGCTCACTGTATAAATGAGCGGTTTCAATATAAAAAAAACTGTCGGAGGACGCTTTAGGCGTCCTTGCCGCGTGAGTTTTGTTTTAAACACTGATTGTCACACTTTAAGCATCCCCAAGCCCTGACGGGCAAGGGAAGGGATATTAGGAAGTTACTTTAATAATATGACGAGAGCTTCCTTGTCTTCGATCCCTAAATTACTTATTTGTTTGTTATTCTTCAATTGTTTACCTTATTAAAATTAGATGTGATTATTTGTTTGGGAGCGGCAAAATGATCTGACGGTTTTCTTTGCCGCCCTGTCGAGCGAATGAGTGGCGTAGGGTGGTGGGAATAGGGGCGTTACAAAGCCAACGAGTGAACATTTTTAGTAGCCATGGAGCCGTGGGATAGCTGAGCAACATGTATTTGTAGTAGAAGTGTTTTTAAAAGTGGAAATTCCTGTGTAGCTTTTTAGTACACGTTTCAATGTGGGTTCAAGGGGAAAAGTCCCAACTCAAAAAACCATTTTGCAGTGAGTAGGTAACTTCAGAGCTACTAATTCAGCATTGAAAAAAACCAACAGGCAGTCTAAGTCCAAGGTCAGCCCGGACCCCAGAGAACGCTGAGAGAGTAAGAGAACCTGTGGAAGTTAGTCCTCAGTGGCCTAAACGTTAATAAGCTGCAGCTCTGTACTTGTCTGGCCGCTCGGTAGAAGAGTATTACAACACGACCTGCATTTCCATTCGTACAAAATGGCAATTGTACAACAGCTGAAACCCAGAGATGCAAAGCGCATCTCTTTTTCAGAACAAGTAGTGATTGATTTTCTTACATGTAACAACATTTTCATTATGAGCGACGAATCACACTTTCAACCACAACATACAGTCGTCCTCACTCTCTTTAGTTTCACACCACATAGTCAGATTTTAGTTTCAATGCTGAACTAGTAGCTCTAAAGTTACCCACCCACAGCAAAATGGTGTTTCGAGTTAGGACTTTTCTTCTTTGACCCACATTGAAACGTGTACTGAACAGCTACACAGGAATTTCCACTTTTAAAAACACTTCTACTACAAATACATGTTTCTCAGCTATCCCACGGCTCCATGGCTACTAAAAATGTTCACACGTTGGCTTTGTAACACCCCTATTCCCACCACCCTACGCCACTCACTCGCTTGACAGGGCAGCAAAGAAAACCGTCAGATCATTTTGCCGCTCCCTGTATTACTGTATTCTCTTTTGTTTATTTTAGCTTAAAGTAACCAATCAATAGTTTTATTAATACTTATGATGTAAAACGGGGTGAGGCTCGTGGGTAACAGCTAGTATATATGGTATACACATTTTGGGATAATTGTTTCATAATGTAAAAGGAATGTTACGTGATGTGAGACACATATTAATGAACATTTAAGTATTATAAATATCATTCAACATGAGAATTCCCATTTCAAGATTTTGATGGATTCTGTGTCGTCCCTCTGAACTCGGTATTCTCTGCTGTCTACACTGTCTACATGCTGCTCAGAGATTTCGAAGTGAACACCACAAAACCTTTCCATCTCTTTGGTAATGTGAATTATGGATGTGCGCATTTGTAATCATCTAAAGGATATGCTATCAGAAATATTATACATTCTAAATCTACCCTCAATTTTAGTACTTCTCATGAGGAATTGCGCTATTGTTTTGTCTATGAAGGTGCCACACCATAGTTTATCGGGACGACGGACTGTGAAGGCGTCTCCACAAGTGAAATTGACGATTTATATCACGTCAATGTTTGTAAAAAATAAAAAGAGAATATGTTATAATTAACTGTTTATGTTAAAACTGTGTACGATAATGCTTTATTATTCAACTTACAGGTTAACCAACCATAGGTTACTGTATAGTTGTAAAAATAAATGTCTAACTATGGCAAGTTATGTTTAACAGAATATTTGTCCTTTCGTTCATGATAAATTTTAGGTGTTTTTGGTGAAAGTAATTATTTGAGAGTTTTTTTTAAGCTAGAATTAAGTTAAATAGATAGTGAAATAAGTTACAGAAGGGAAGATGAGTGGAAACGCTGTACTTTTAATAATACATGTGAAAATATGGCAAAAAGGTTGTTTACAAGAATGTAAAATTTTTGTCTTTTTGGAGCGGGTCCCAATTATTGTCTTTGCTTCTATTTGTTCTGAAATAAATTAGATATTTTTTAATTGTACACTAATTGGGGCTTACATGTAAAATATTTAAACTTAATTTACTTACATAGTCCACCTTCAATAAACGCGTACTTTCAATAATAAATGTGAAAATCTGGCAATAAACGTGTTTTTTACAAAAATGTGATATTTTTCTCTTTTTGGAGCGCACTCTAGCGGGCTAATTGTGCGTTTGATAAAGAATGATACATATGTATTTTGTAGGAAATTTCATGATCTTTCATTTTCACATTTGGTAAAATTTAGTAGAATGTATAGTTTCCGAGTTATAAGCAAGAAACTGAAAAAAGTGCCAAAATTTTTATTATTTTTTGCGTCTAGCTCAAAACGCACAAGGAATTTTTGTTGGATCTCTTCAGATTCGGATTCAGCGCCCCAAAAAACATAAAGTTTAGGAAAAATCTCGTAACAGTTATTTTTTGTAACGTTCAACTACCATTTGACTGGACTATTAATGAAGTTAGCTTAAACAAATCTTAAATGATAGTAAAAATATGTTTAATTGATCGAATTGAAACTTAACGTTTAATTTTCAATACTTAAGGACTTAAAGTACACCCTAACAAGTATAGTTATAAAAATGTATTTTAAAGGTACTCATGTGTATAAGGATGGTAAGATGATTTACATTATTCCTTTCAATATTGCTATGTATGCGGCTAAACTTGATGCCCAAAGGAGAAAAGGCAGCCAAGTCTTGATCCAAGCACCGACACTGAAAAGAAATATTTTTGTTTTAAAACATTTCTTAAAACCAAGAGAAATTCTAGAATAACAAAAACAATTTCTTGGGTTCTATTCACTAAGGGTACTTAAGGATGTGTTTCTACATGCAGTCATGACTTTGGTTGCCTGTTCCTGCAGCTTGTGACAGCAGTCGCTACAATCCGTGATGACAGCCACTAGGGTTAGCAACCAAAATGTAGATGTCATTCGTCAAGATGTTATTGCAGTTGGCGAGCTTTTATTACTTTTGGTGAAACACAGCAGAATTTATTTTACTGGTTTCCAAGGCTGCGTAAGAAGATATGTGCCTAAGTAAGAAACACGTTGTTTTAGTATTGTTGTGCAGAGTTAAAAAGACAGTTCACATAAGAGATTCTAAGGGCTGCTTTATGAGGAATTAAGATTTAGATGATGGTGTTTTTCACATTTTAGGGAATTAAACTACGAAGACTAGTAAGCCATATTTTGATTAGTTTGTATAAAAGAGAAAGTGAGGGTGAGTATACATTATTAGTTTGTAGGTATAAGCTAGACAGCAAAGTTGAGTTCAAAGAATACTTCCAATTAACAAGGAGACAGTTTTATAAAAAAATATTATGTACATTTATACTTCCACCAAATCTCGTATTCCGAAAACTTTTTGATAAGCTTTTCCTAAATCACAAAAAGAAAAGTTTACTTATTCCCTGCAAGGAAGTTTATGTTTGCTCCATTGTCGCTACGCAGCTCAGACTGACTGCTCCGAGAGCAGTCAGCTCAAGCTGCAGCAAACAGTACGTGCGTCTTTGATACGCAGTCGAAAGGAAACTGCATACATAAATCTTCATAAGACAAGTGTGCTGAGGCTTGGTTACGCATAAGCAGTGTATCTATTACGCGTCTAGCAAACCGTGGCCTGAACAGAGTATAATGAGGCGATTACTTCTGATCGCACACAGTCTCCCAGTTGGGTCATACCTGTGTGTACAGCCCTGGTGACACTGCATATGAATATAGTGAAACAGTACCCTAGTGACTAGAGGTGATTCCAGGTTATCCCAGACATGAGACCAAGTGACCAAGTCGCCCCCATGTGTACTAGGCCTAAGCCTTTGAACTCCATGGTTTATTCAGTATTTTAACTATGCCCATTTTTAAAAATTGTTTCTCATCTTAAGAACCCAACAACCTAATTGGTTTTAAAACAAGTTTTCAGTTGACGCAAATAGTAGGAATATGTGAAATGCAGCCCAAGTAGGGCCTACCTCGGTCTCATTGAAGGTGTAACTCACAACAAATCTACTTATTCCTTTATCTTCTACTCAAGCCTATCTACCGAGCCCTACCACAGACAGGTGAACATTTCATGAGTTAACACCAGAGTTACCTATTTGTCAATGACTGGGTTCTAAACTAAACGAGGCTATTGCGTTATACTAATCATTGAAAATCAAAGAGATGAGAAAAATGTAAACACCATAACAATTAAAACTGTACTACGTCATAACTGATGACACCCACCTGACATATTGACTTCGCAGCAATGACATGAGGGCTAGACTGACCATGTTCCAGTTAGAGCTGCCGTTGTACTTCACTTTGTTGAGAGCCATTGCTACCATGGAGTGGCAGTTGTCACAGCATAAGTTGTGCTGAAATCACAAGTGAAGTAAATAGGCTATATTTGATCAAAATATACTATAACTTATCAGATATTTGTACCACTATTCAAAATGTTTTTGGCGAGAGTGTTTGTATGAATGTAAAATCAAAGATCATTTTATAATCTTAGTAAATTTCACACAACACCTTTTTTACTCACTAATTGTATCATTGTAGAGATGGGGACACCACCTATAGGTGTGTATTTTAACCCAAATATGAGTGAAGGATAAGTGTAGCTTTGTTACTTACTTAGCTGTTTCTTTGGCCAGGATCATTTATTTAAAGCCCAATGGTCAGGAACAGCTAGGTTCATAATGGAATCCACCTTAGGCGCCTAACCCGTCTCACCTATTGTCGAATACTTGGCTCACTTATTAGTTTACTAGCTGTACCCGCAGGCTTCGCTCCGTTTGACTTCATAAGTCTAGGCCCTCAGATTAGAACTAGCTTGCTAACCTCAACAGAAGCTCAAGTGTAACATTAATTAACAGGCAACAGGCAGCCCCTGTAATGTATATGGAAGTGAATGTTTGATAAACTGTACAAGATTCTTTCAAATCATCAATTATATGGGTATTAAATGTTTGTTTAATGACTCACCATGCGCCCCTTATACACCTCTGCTGCCTCAGCTATAGCCCTGTCCCATGCGGCCGCCCCGCCTGCTACTTTATCAGGGTCTAGCTGCCAGTACTTGATGGGATTGCCAAATGCCATGTTGTCTTCACTGACATGGTATGGTCCGGCAAAGTCTCTGATAACCCCGTGCGACGTACAAATACCCATGTGACCAATGAACGGAAACATCCATCTAGTAAAAAAAATAATTAAGCATGTTTGTTTTAATTTTCAAGGGTTTTTTCAATACTGTAGGCCCATAGCAGAATAATAATAGTCCTAAGAAATCATAGTGCCCTCAAACCTAATTAGGCCAAATGCACGCAATGGTTATCAAGTTGAACAAGATTAAAAATTATCAAAGATCTACAATGACTTATTTACTAGAGCTTTGGAGTAGCCTATAGTCCTCGCTACCCTAACTTGAGGCAGCCCAAGGCCGCACTAGATATACAGCTTGCGGGATTGGGCGGCCTCAAGTTAGGGTGTTGTTCAAAGGTTTATTGCGGACATTTTCCATCATGAATGTAAAAAACAATACAGTACACAACCAGTTATACCAGTTTGGTAGTTGTGTATTGTTTTTTACATTTTTGATGGAAAATTTCCGCAATAAACCTTTGAACAACATTAACTCACCATCACCAACAATGAACTTCAAACAAAGAAGTTAGGTGGCGAGGACTATAGCATGTGAATGGCCCAGTCAAATTCTGTCTGTGTGGTTTATTTCAACACTATTGCCAGTGGCGATTTATAATAATATGGGTCCAGTTCCGCCTACGATATGTTTAGGGATGAATTTTTTATTGAATGTAAGGTAACTTATAACTAATTAAATATATTTTTATTCATAGGTTTAACTAGGCCTATTGATTTTCTGTTAAACTTATAGGTCTTTTCAAGAAGAGGGCCGCCCATCACTCTTTTACAGTGCGCTGCAGCGTTTAGATAGGTAAGTTTTGTTCAGTCTTGATAATGATAAACAAGGTGCCATCTACCAAATTTAACTTGATCTAAATTCATGAAAAAGGACACAAATAAAAATGTATATACTTGTCAAATTAGGTACCCCTAGATTGATCAAATGGATATGATAGGAGGCTTGGTAGCCACATGGTATTTTATGGCAAGAGAATGAGCAAAAGTCTGACCAACAGTCCAACATCAAGGGATCAGGTTATTTGAGAATGTAAATAAGTGATTTTAATGTAGGCTATGTATCAAAATATGTTTACATAAAAACCTGACAAATTGGGCTTCCTTGCACAGATTATAGTACAGAAAGCCTTAGCCTACTTTGGCGCACACCAGTATTCCAACCAAACTACACAAAACAACGTGCTTTTATTATACACGTAATACGTGTAGGCTACCCTTAAAATAAGTTGGCAACACTTAACTTTTATCATAAATGAAAAGAATGTAGCCTACTTTAATTGATTTAATGTCCATATTTGACACGATTACTATTAGTGGCCTTTAAGTTCTGCCTCCCAGAAGGCAGCAATTTCGGCGAGGATTAAGTTGAATGTGTCACTAGTTGCCACACCAGATACAGGCGGTGACAGGTGATGCGTGTGGTCCAGTCAACGACCTCACCTTGGCATACTTGGAGGGGATTTGGCGAGTGAAAGTATGACTCATCTGGTATCGTTTGATTCATAATGAAACGAGGAATGTCCTACAAACATATTTATGATAACCCAACCTAACATAACCGCGGCAGCGCGCTGTATAAGAGTGGCCTTCAGATAATACCAAAGTACCGAAAAATATGATGTGTAACTTAACACGAGTGCAAACTGCCTTTGCTGCACTCGAGAAACTTTCCACACTCGCCTACGGCTTGTGCGTAAACATTTCTCTCGTGTGCAGCAAAGTGTCTCTTCGCCAACTAGTTATACAAATAACTAGTTATACAAATAACTATTTAAGATATTGTCTTATAGGCTAGTGGTCAATTTGTAAAAATGTCGACTTCATAAGCTGTAAGATCTGTTTCACAAACACAAAGATTATAGGCTAACAAGTTACCGGTAATATAAAGGATCTGATTTTTGTTTGAAGGCTTCTTGGCTAAAAATTCATTGGAGTTTACTTACGTTACGTTTTACAAGAATTGCAGTTCACTTACGTTAGTAAAGGAATTGGAGTCCATACTATGCAAAACGGAAATCTGTGCCTTTCAACGTTAACATCTGGATATTGTGTCATTTCACTGGCATCTAATTTCTCCTCGTCGTAAGACATTAATGTTAATAAAGTAATGTAAACAGTATCACATTACACATCGGATATTTGGCAAATTTTGAGTTGAAATAAACGCAATAAGTATTTAAAAACTCAGCACTTCAACCAACCAATGATAAACACAAGCAAGATAACAAATTTAACAATATAATATACCTAACCTCAAAATATTGTGAGCGTTTGACTTAGACAGCTGGTGTTGAGACTGCAGACAGCAATGACAACAAATGTACTTTTTTCAAACAGCAGGGAGACTTTCAGCGCAACATTGACAAAATACGCCCAAGGTAATTTATATTATGTGAAGTGTTTTAAGACAAATGTTAGTGTTATTTACAGTTAGTGTTATTAGTGACCATACAACTGATGAATGGTCTGACATACGCTGCAAACTACTCTAACAACTTATTATTCTGTTTCTTTTAGTTTTTATTCGTAAAATATGTTTTATACAAAATCGTAAGCAACTTATTCTAGCATCCAAGGAATAATAATGTTGACAGTTTGTAAACGTTGTGTACCTAAACCTAAAGTTACCCCTCTTTTATCTAAAAGCGATTGAAACAGTTGTGGATCCAGGACATGAAACGGGGGGGGGGGGGCAGGTCGGATTATAAGGGTAACCTTCCGGGGACCCAACCCCCGGGAATTTTAGGAATATTTGAACTAAAACGTCATTTTTAGACAATCTAGAAAGAAAATTTGATAATTTTTTGCAATTTAAACCTGTATAACATATCACTAATTTTTGTTCTTATATTCTCGGGGGGGGGGGGGGGTAAGTCAAAAGAGGCAGTTGCCCCCTCCCCCCCTTGGTTGGCCATTCGGTCAAAATGTAATGGACTTGAGGATGAGCTTTTTTTTCCGTAGCGTAATCTTATCTTTCAGTTTGTCATGAGATGTCTTGATCGTTTATCATCAAAAATATAACTATTGTTCAGTATTTAAAATTTAGTTTGTCTATTAGCAGATGTGAACTTGACTTAGCTTATTAGGGTTATCAAAAGTAGCCTGTTTGGTAGTGTACTTATTAGCTTATACATCGCTGTTTTAGTTGCAATAATTAGCTGTTCATTGACATAAAAGGGCCAAAACTGTATCATAATTCATGTGTATGGCCACTCACTTTAAAACCTTAAAAATAAACCTTAATCTGTATATTTAGAGATTTTCAAACTAAACCTACATCATCACTAATGTCCCAATAATAGTATATTTTATATCTCAGTTACCGTTAATTAACAACTCCATTAAAACGACGAGAGGCCCCTTGCGCAAATTAATTGCGCAGTTATAATAGGGTCCAAAACTTTGTTCCAAAGCAAAATGGATCCAGTTTAGATCCAATTTATCTTACCATTTCAAGAATATATTCGTTTAGAACAGTTATTATGTGTACCTACTCATTTACAAAAATTTTGTTGATTATAGAAACTGTACTATAAAGAGTAATTTACCTACCTTCAGGACACACGTAATAAAAAAGGTAGCCTATTACTAATATATTTTCATAAACTGTCTATTTTTTACAGTCTAGCTGCGGTTAAACGTTCAACTGAAGAAACAGATGTTAAATTACAAATCGCATTCAAACAAGGCCACACTAAAAACGTTTTTTTAGTGTGGCCTTGATTCAAACCATTACCGGTATAATAAAAAAAGTTCAAGTTAAAGTTGGTCGACATAATTGATTCGTTTTAAATGGATTCTATAAATAAATTAAACGTGAGGGGTGATGTCATTAAGGAAATTAGTTTTTTCATTACCATTTAGGCTACAGATGCGTTAGATCACATAAGCTTTAATATGACACCTCAATCGTAAAAATCAGTTTAGTAGGACAGCTGGAAAATGGATGTAACAGAGAAACCTCTTACTATAATAAGTTTATAGATAGATTAGCAAAATTAATTTAGCAATAAGTTTATATATTTTCATAAGTCAGAAAAGTTCTTTGTATGGAATAAAAGTTCTTTATTCCAGAATTACAAAATTACATTGCATTTGAATAGTCAAGTTGATAATGAAATGTACAAAAGATAAAATAAAAAAAATAAAACTCTACTAACTAAACAATTTGACCTTCTAGTAAATCTAACAGGACAGAAATCACTGACTACATGACAGTGGAAAAATCGCAGACTCTGTAGCAAGCATTTTCAACCAAAATTTGTTTAAGTTTTCTCCTAAACCTGAGCAAATCAGTCTCCAGCTTTAGATGTTGAGGAAGTTGGTTAAAAAGTTTAATTCCATTTTACAGAAGATGATGTTGGAAAAATGAAGTTGAATGGACGGGAATGTTTAAGTTGTATGATGTGCGTAAGTTATTTGTACTGGAGTTAATGTTGGTGGTAAGTAATGACTGATGTTTTTTTTACAAATGAAAGGGTCTCAAGGATGTATAGTGAGGGAAGAGTCAAAATTGCAGCTGACCTAAATGATTCCTTACATGATCGTCTTCTGAAAAGAGAAAATATAACACGAATAGCCTTTTTTTGCATTTTAAAAAGAAAGGAGGTAAGATTATTTTCATATCCCCATTTTAATATTGACTTAATTATTTATTCCGTAATTAGATTCGAAGAATTCTTGAATACAGGGTGTCCCGTAACTCTCTGGACATATGTATATAGCGTTATTCCTTAGGTCAAGACAAACACATTTCACCATAGGAACATGGGTCTGTGGGGTCTAGTCAGCGAGCACAGAATAAAAAATTAAAATAAAATAAAATAAAATGTAAAAATAATTTTACAAAAATGTTTATCTTATTAAGACCTTTTATCGTTAGAAATTATACTAATAAATCATTAACCGTCCAAAATGGAGGCCATTTAAATTACTTGATGCCAAATTTCACGAAAACCGTTAACTTTACAAAAAAGGTGCAAGAGACAAAAAAGTTTGTAAATTTTATGTAGTTTTCAATGATACCTTATATGTTAAGATTGGATGAATAATACCAGAGAAACTAGTTGTTTTCGTAATGTATGACCACCTTTTTCCATTTAAACAATGCTAAACAACGTCAAATAGTCCATGGGCCAACCAACATGTCGGTATAATTTGGGGGTACTAATTTTCCTTTTCACCATAGTTAGACGGGTCTATTAGGATGTAAAAAAATCATGATTGCCATCTCAAAGTGGTAGCTAATAGAAATGGCGGCCAATCCAAGATGGCGGATGTCGAGTTTTAGAAAACCAACTATATCTCTGGAACTATCCACCCTATTTCATTGTTTCTTTTTTTAAACTAAAGCTCTATATATGTGCTACAAATGTCGTCATATACACTAGTTCGATAAAATTAACCGTTAGTTAGTAATAAAGGGAATATTAATTGTTTTTCTAATTTTTATGTCAAAACCAATTTTATTAATAGATTATTTAAGAGTTATATGTACATTCAAGCTATAAAACAGACTACATATGTAGTGTAATAAATTCTCTTCAACTTGATATATTGCAAGGATAGATTCTACCAAAAAGATAAGTAATATAAATTAAATTTTAAAATCCACCGTTCAAAAAAATACGGTAACTGAGCGCAGAAAAATATTATGTTTCAGGTAAATACTGTTATGTTTTCAAAATAGCTTTTTAACAATTTCAATATTTTTTTCTTGTTTTAAGTATACATTTCTATAATATACCCTCCAGTTTTTGCTGCCCGGAAGAAACAACATTTCCATAAATAAGACATATTTATTCCCAATTTAAATAAACATTAGATTTAACGAGTGCTTAGGTTTGCTGCTACGGGGAAGGTAAAAAGTGTTTTTTGGCCATACGTCAATAGTATAGGATGAAATAAATAAATTTGCCAAATTTAATCTATATATATCCATAAACAAGTAAACTACAAGACAGTTTTCATTTTCTCCATAAGAATAACATGGAAATTTAAATTACACTATTTTCGAATTTTCTCTGTGACCGTTAGGCATACAAAAACGCTTCAATATACTAAAATATTTCTTTTTTTAATATCTACAAAACGGGTTGAAAAGAAATTGCAAAATATTTTGTTTTTAGGGTCAAAAATGGGAAACCCATACTTTTAACCCATAAACCCCGTTCCCATGGTCCAATATGCTGGTTTGCGAATTTGTTCGAATAAACGTAGGTTTACACGTTTGTATTCAATGTATTGAATTTCATCAAATTCAGATCATTTTTGTTCGAGTTATCGCGCTAACGAACATACATATACAGGGTGAATAAAAAGTCAAGACCCCCCCCCCTCTAATATTTTTCCAAGTAAATATACAGAGATATCCTTTTGGTGGTCGAGCAATCTTAACAGGAAGTTTCATTTTATCATTTTAAAATTTTTGAGTGTCCCCCCAAAAGGGGGGATTTGGGGGGCAACTCAAATATTTTAAATGTAAACCCCCTTCAAGTGACACCTCATTTTGAAGTGTTTACAAAAACTTAAAGAATGGTGAAAACTAGATGTCGCTACCTCTTCTCTATCCAAAATGGTAGCCCGTCAAATGTTGTGGAAAATCAACGGTAAAATTTTTAATATTGGCTGCCATTTTGGATAGAGAAGAGATAGCGAGCTCTGGTTTTCACCATTCTTTAAGTTTTTGTAAACACTTCAAAATGAGGTGTCACTTGAAGGGGGTTTACATTTAAAATATTTGAGTTGCCCCCCAAATCCCCCCTTGTGGGGGACACTCAAAAATTTTAAAATGATAAAATGAAACTTCCTGCTAAGATTGCTCGACCACCAAAAGGATATCTCTGTATATTTACTTGGAAAAATATTAGAGGGGGGGGGGGGTCTTGACTTTTTATTCACCCTGTATATGAATTTGAATGGATTTTGTTTTTGGCCTCTTGGGATCTTAAAAACAAAAATTAAATCGTTCCCGGGTCCAGGTCTTACCATGAGTATTATGGTAATAGCTTATTCCCTATATAGGAAATTCGCTAAAAACTATGAAGTCTGTGCTGGGATAACACCTGGAGAGCTTACATGCAGATGTAAATATATCTTCATCAGCTACGATAATTGATGGGATGGCATTAATTAAAAAAATACATGGAGAAAATACAACATTTTATCAATTGACTGATACAATCCTCAATCAAGTTTTTAAAGCAGCCTATCATAGGACTCGAATTGATGTTGTATTTGACACTTATAAAAACAAGTCAATAAAATCTGCTGAACGTCGTAGTAGAGATTCAGATGCAGGAATCACTTCAAGAATATTAAAGGTGGTCACAGAATCATAAAATAGAGAAGTCTTTACAAAGTGGTGACAGTAAAACATAAATAAACCAAGTTTCTTGCTGAAAGCTGGCAAGAAGAAAGTAAAAGGATGAAAATTGGTATCAATACATTACACGTAACTTCCTCTAACAAGTGTATTAAAATAACTGGCAGTGGTTTTCAAGAAGTACACAAACTTGCCTGTTCTCAAGATGAAGCGGATACATGTATGATGCTACGTATAAAGGACCCTGCTATGGAATTTCCAAATGTCATTTGTGTATTTGATGATACAGACGTGTTAGTCATAGCTCTCTACATATCATCCGACATCGACATAAAGAGTAACCTGTATATAAGACGCGGTTCTAGTGGCCGAATCAGATTGGTAAACCTAACAAGACTAGCATCTGTAGTTGGCTGTAGTGTCAAATCAGCTTTCCCTGGGTTACATGCGTGGATTGGCTGTGACACTGTGAGTGCGTTTTCAGGACAAGGAAAGCTCAAAGCATTGAAACTGTTACAAAGCAATATAACGGGTGAATAAAAGTCAAGACCCCCTCTCTAATATTTTCTTTGTAAATATACAGAGATATTTGGTGGTCGTTTAATCTTAGCAGAAAGTTTCATTTTATGATTTTGAAATTGATAAATGTACCCTAAAAAGGGGGGATTTTGGGGACAACCAAAATTTTTTGAATGTAAACCCCCTTCAAGTGACACCTCATTTAACAGTTTTTACAAAAGCTTAAAGAATGGTGAAGACCAGAGTTTGCTATTTCATCTCTATCCAAAATGGTAGCCCGTTAAATGTTATGGAAAATCAATGGTAATATTGGTTCGTAATTATAATACTGGCTACCATTTTGGACAGAGGAGAGATAGCAAACTCTGATTTCCATCATTCTTTAAGTTTTTTAAACACTTCAAAATGAGGTGTCACTTAAAGGGTGTTTACATTTAAAAATTTTGAGTTGCCCCCAAAACCCCCCCCTTTTCCACTCAAAATTTCAAAATCATAAAATGAAACTTCCTGCTAAGATTGCAAGACCTCCAAAAGGATGTCTCTGTATCTACTTAGAAAAATATTAGAGGGGGGGGGTCTTGACTTTTTATTCACCCTGTAAAACAGCTTGAATGTCAGCTTGGATGGTTGCTGTTTTCACAGCTTGGAAATGAGTTTGCCCTGACGAAGTATGATCAAAATTCAAAATTTAATCAACAAGTTCACCTGTAAGTTGTATTCAAGAAACACCAAAATATTAAACGTAGACGAACTTACATGTTTCAAAGTTGGCAAGGTCAAGTGGACTCAGCTCAACTTCCTTCATGTCAAGATTGCTTAAATCAACATTCTAAACGAGCTAATTATCAAACAGCTATTTGAAAGCAATGTTTAAATAGTTTTCCTGAAATCCCACCACCTGAGGATCATGGATGGATGCTAGACGAAGATGGTGAGCTAAAAATCAAGTGGATGACTGGAGCACCAGCCTCTGAAGCAGTCGTAGAACTCCTAAGTTGCTCATGTTTAAAGCATCGATGTATAATAAAAGTCGTGCCAAGTTCCATTATTTTCTTGTATGGTTAACAATCTAAAGTGCACTAATGCGTGTACACTGTCAAATTGTGAAAACACTATACCCAACAAGAGGAAGAAAACACAGATTTTAATTTGAACGAATCTTCTGAAAGTGACGAAGATGACTTTTAATTTTTGTTTAGACGTTACGACATTAAAGTGATTTTTCGGTGTTATGCTTTCAGATACCTACATGTAATATATCAAGTTGAAGAGAATTTATTACACTACATATGTAGTCTGTTTTATAGCTTGAATGTACATATAACTCTTAAATAATCTATTAATAAAATTGGTTTTGACATAAAAATTAGAAAAACAATTAATATTCCCTTTATTACTAACTAACGGTTAATTTTATCGAACTAGTGTATATGACGACATTTGTAGCACATATATAGAGCTTTAGTTTAAAAAAAGAAACAATGAAATAGGGTGGATAGTTCCAGAGATATAGTTGGTTTTCTAAAACTCGACATCCGCCATCTTGGATTGGCCGCCATTTCTATTAGCTACCACTTTGAGATGGCAATCATGATTTTTTTACATCCTAATAGACCCGTCTAACTATGGTGAAAAGGAAAATTAGTACCCCCAAATTATACCATATCCTTCAATTTGGCTAGTTGGCCCATGGACTAAAAGGAGTATTAGCATTGTTTAAATGGAGAAAAGTGGTCAGGCATTTGGAAAAGAAGACATTTCTCTGTTATTATTTATCCAATCTTAACATATAAGGTATCATTGAAAACTACATAAAATTTACAAACTTTTTTGTCTCTTGCACTTTTTTTGTAAAGTTAACGGTTTTCGTGAAATTTGGCATCAAATAATTTAAATGGCCGCCATTTTGAAACGGTTAATGAATTTTTTAGTATAATTTCTAACGATGAAAGGTCTTAATAAGATAAACATTTTTGTAAAATATCAAAGCTGTATCTCAAACCGTTTAGGAGTTATTAGTTTTTTTGTAAAAAACACATAAATACTGACAGTCGGTAAACTAGACCCCACAGACCCATGTTCCTATGGTGAAATGTGTTTGTCTTGACCTAAGGAATAACGCTATATACATATGTCCAGAGAGTTACGGGACACCCTGTATATCTCAATCAATAGCTAAAAATATCGCCACCGCAGCAAACATGCAGACTACCGATTTTCCATTGGCCTGGTTAGATTGTCACTTAAACTTTTCATTAAAGTTGTTCCCTAATTTTACTCATTTATAAAAAACTAGCTGAACCCGGCAGACGTTGTCTTGCCTTTGACTATTTATAATTTAAGTACCGTAACGTTTAATTGTCTTATTGTATATGAAGTGCTTATAACTAAATTAAAATACGTACGACAACTAATGAAACACATATAGTACAAAGGATAACCGATTCTTTATTATTGCTCTTATATTAATGCTAGTGGGTAGACAATATTTTTGGTCTTTCTATTCGGCTAAATCACGTCCTGGTTGAAGTTAGTTCGCTACACTCACTCACCTTTAGGTTGGAGCTCGTTCGCTACGCTCACTCACCTTTGGGTTGGAGCTCGTTCGCTGCGCTCACTTGCATTCAGGTTAGCTCGTTCACTACGCTAACTCGCCTCCAGGTTGAAGTTCGTTCGCTATGCTCACTCACCTTTTGGTTGCAAATTAGCTGTTGTCATAAATGTAAAAGAAATAATAGTGCTGCACCCTGTTGGTAATCCTAGTAACTTTAATGCTAATTGAACATCATAGAACAGAACCAACTTGTTTAATTGAAACAGCTGTTAAGATTCATTAATTCCATTTCTCATAAGGTTAACATGGAAAACTCCAGAGCCACTGGGGCGGAGCCGATTGGACGGATCACGAAATTGATGGTGTATAAACCTATTCCATGAAATTCTACACGTATGTACCAAATTTTGTGGCAATCGGTTCAGCGGTGTCTGAGTTTATCACTGCCAAATATATATACAAACATCCTCTTTTATACTTATAAGATACATAAATTTCGAGATTCAAAAATATTTTATAGGTTTCAATAATTAAATAATAAATTGAAAGGAGCATATTTATTCGAAACCAACATCGTACAGTAAAATTACTCATAGCTTTTCGGAAAAACTTGTAAAAAGCACAAAACAGCACGTAAACTCCAAGCTATTTCCTGTATTCTAAATCGAAGGAGATCTAAGGCAGGTATATTATTAGCTATTCAGCCGTCATGTCCACTTACGTTTCAATAAAACCGTTGAAACGACTTGGACGTATAAATCATTTAGCGAGATCGCAGCGCGGACAGCTGATAGTATATCTCACATAGCGATCTGAGAGTTGTGTCGAGCCAATGGATGGTTCGATATGTTATATTTGACCTTTTAATTATAAACCAGGTGACACCCGACACTTAAAATGGAAAATGTAGCGTTGTTTTTATGAGATCAGCCTCCAAGATTTTTGTTTTACGGAAACACCCTGTAGATTGATGTTACGCAATGCAACTGCATGATTAAGCTTGATTAAGCTGATTAAGACGATATTTACTTTATATATTAAACTAACAATAATCTTGTTTTAATAAATATCTAGAGCGCTTTTTCACTAGTTTAGTAAACGAATGTTTGCTAATCAACATCGTACGCTCATTTATATTTTGGTATATAAAGCCGTTGTAAATTAGGATTTTTATTTTTCTAAGTTTTCAGCTCAAGTGAGAACGTTTAGTGTTTTTTGCTGTCGAGGTCTTACAAAATTAGATCTTCGACGTCTCCGAAGAGATTAGAGTAAAGGATTTTAGTAAGGAACCCGGTTACTTAAACTTTCTAACTCCCTATTAGAACATAATATGTTTAGCAATCCTAAGAGCCTAAGAGCAATCCTAAAGCCCAAACTAAAATTTACCATGTTTTACATGGCTGAGTGTCTGAGTGTTACTGACTCAATCCCGCGTGAGGTCAATTCTAGACCCAGATGTAATTGAGTCATTGTGCTATCAACAATCGAGTTAACAGGTTGACGTTAAACAGTGACAATATTGGAGTTGCAGACGGTTCGTAAACTTACAAAAAAAATTGCCCCTGAATGGTAAAAAAATAAATTACAATAAACTTCCTCAATTTTTATATCTTAAAATCATTTTATGAAACATAAGTCGGCAATAATCATGAAAAACAAAAGTGGCGCCACCATTCCCATGCAAATCTTCGGACTTCCACCTTGACCTTGACTGCCCAAACTGGAGTCACCGTATCATCCAGTTTCATCAACCACAAAACGAGCTAAGCCGTAAATCCTCCTTCGCAATTTGTGTGATACCAACCCAGCGTTGGAGGAACATGGATGTTGTATGGGCTTCCTGAAAACGTAGATTCCTCTTTGCTACAGTGTGATATACCACCTCCGAGATGGAGGGCATTTAATGTCACATGGACTTCCTGAAAAAGCATATTCCAATTTGCAACAGTATAATTTATCAACTCAGCGATGGAGTAATATGAATGTTGAATGGGCTTCCCATACATGTAAATCCTCATTATGTTGGCTGTTGGCTCGCTTTATCTTCGTTCAAGGCAGAGGAGAGAACTGGTAAAGGGTGAAGGAGTATTGCTTATGCGACAGCATACTGCACAGCACACTTGATCCGATTTTTAGATGCTTCGTTACTTTGCCTGTAGGATGCTTTGTGCATTGAATTGTCGTTTTCGGACTAGATAACACACGTTTAAAAGCTAAAACTTAAAGCATGGATTGCAAGGTTCCAGGTCTATTTAGTTTTTATGTTTCTATATTTGCATTTATTTTTGAATTGTAATAGACTATTTATAAGTTTCAAACTGTTAGGCCTAAATATTTTATGTGATCTCTTTTTATTAAATTTATTTCATAAATTTCTTATTGGTTCAAACATAGCATACCATATTTTTCCAATAATAAAACATCTTTTCCAACGCTTAAGAATATAAAAATGGCAATTATCTAAAACTGCTAGTCTGAAAGAGATAATGTTGAATGTTTGCTGTACAACACCAATGCTGTTTATGTACAAACTATAATCAAGACTTGGATTAAAAACGTTTCAATTAACAGTAACTCATTGTACAGAAGCTGGTGACAAAAATTACATCTCTGGACTTTCATTTTTGGAAAGCTTAATTTTACACTCGAATAGGTACTTAAAGAATTCGTCATAAGGTGTAAAACGTTGAAGAGTCTAAGCAATGAAATCGTTGCAGTAAACTAATTAAGAGATTAGAAAACTGGATTTTAATCGTTTTGTTTCCTAAGTTTATTCCTGGATTGGTCTGTTGAAAATTAGCTTGTTTATCAAAACACTGTTTTCATGGAATATTTTTACAAAATATTTCGACGTTCTTAGAAGAGAGCTTTACAGTTTTTGTAATACAATAAATAATTTAGAAACTCTTGTTACTTTTAGTCTCTGACTCTTGGTGCCAGACACGAAAGGCATAAGTAATTGTGTACCTTTTTGGATTCTTGTTGCCAAGAATTTGATATATTTTTACCTAGAAGTTTATCATTTTGGTTGACGGTTTCATTTTCAAAGGTATGTTAATTAAAATAGTACGGCTGAGTCTTAACGTCCGGGGTATGGTTACCGAAGTGCTACTAACGATTCCCCTGTTACTTATACACAAAACTGGAAGGACAGATTATGCCATTTCATCAGAGCCAAACGTTCGGAAACAACTGTACACCAACAACTAACTGCCTGATGACCCAAACTTCCTCCAACATGAGACTAAAAATAGTTGGAAATGTGTAATAATAATGCGTGAGAGTTTCTATTTATAAAATAACACAATTACACGCATACTAAAACAAAAGCTTTACGCTGATAAATCTGAGTCGCTTCAAAGACGTCAATCTTCCACCGTTTGTCGGGAAACAGATAAATTTTACTGGAGGCTGTTACACTACTCAGACATCTGAAAAAAGACGCTGTGAGTGTTGCACCAAACTTGGCGAATACCTTACGATCGCGGGTTCGTGGAAGCGGACAATGGGCAGTAGAGAAGGCGCGACAAGGGAAAAACAAGCGATTGGTTGAAATGCCGACAGTCCAGGAGTCCTGGGCATCTTCATCTCCAGTGGTCGCGGCCGTGGTCGTCCTTGAAGACGCGGCCGTGGCCTGTGTACACAGACTGTTGTTATGGTGGTACTGTAGCTTGTGGGGGTATCATAAGTAAGAAAATTGAACAGAGTCCCTATTGTTCGTCTTCGTTCGGTGTTAATTTCCAGAAGAGTTAATGAACCATCTACGAAGAAAATAGCGTAGGGCAAAAAGACGTGTAATAAGACAGTCTGGCTATACAAGTAATAAATTTTGATAGTTACCAAAACTACTTAAAATTTTGTAAATTCCTAAATAAGAAGTGTTAGGGGCAAAGCGAATATAAGAGTACTACCTTTGACTATTATCCAATAGTCAATTGTACTACTTTTCTTATAACTTGTCCATCTTCATTTTATTGTATCAAATTATCACTATCAACTAGGATAATAGCCACGACAAATAATAATTGAAAACCATTCATCGTTCGAGATAGTCTTTTAAAGACATTAGTAAATTCAATCAAATTCAAAGCATTGCTAATTTAGTGTACAAATGCATAGCTCCCATTTTGTCACTCACGACAAAGACTTACTGTAACGATCTCAACACAATTAGTTGGTCCCTGACATTACACGCCTGCTTGGTCCAACTCCTTGACATTCTGTTGGCTGTCCACATTGCCTTGTATGGTTTATCTTATTTCATTATGTTTTGTTTCCAGGAATTTTCGTCCCGATAGTAAATCAAGTGCTCACCTGTTAATTGTCTCCATCCTAACAAAAGTGTTGATGGTTCAAAACTGGATCCAACTGTCATTGAATTTTGGGTTTTTAATAGTCCTGAACAAAGCTATCGTTTAATCCATTCAACAGTTATAATTCAATCTTATTTGCCTTAAAATACTGGTACGTGGGAATTTACAAATTGACTCTATCCTTACAGTTTTTAAATTGCTTCTTAACGAAAGTTTGATAGTTGACGAACGTATAGCTGTTTCAGATATAAAAATGTTCACAACCATTGATACGAGTAGATGTTCAATAACTCCAAATGTTATGAGATTTTTTATAAAAGATTTGGTGCAGTTACACCAAAATGTTTCTTGAATTCATTGAAATTCAACTGATGGATGTAACGCCTTGCAAAAATGAACAAGAGGGTAATCAACCACTGCACATTCACTTAATATGTTTAAAAGTATACGCCATAG
This sequence comes from Macrosteles quadrilineatus, assembly GCF_028750875.1. Classification (NCBI taxonomy): domain Eukaryota; kingdom Metazoa; phylum Arthropoda; class Insecta; order Hemiptera; family Cicadellidae; genus Macrosteles; species Macrosteles quadrilineatus. The sequence goes on along the minus strand of NW_026542602.1, from coordinate 101,548,460 downwards.
GTAGGGATTCATAACAGATTTTTATCGGTTGCGAATCACATATAATTTACCTAGGACAATTATGGTTTCCAGGTATCTAAACCCTAAAAATGATATATCTACCAAAACCAACGGAAACCTTTCAGTTAGTTTACACTTCCCTTCTTTGGCTCGCCAAATCCGCCACGAGTCGATTCTTTTTCTTCGATTCATCATCAAAACACAAAAACGTCACAAAGGAAAATGTGGGACCAGTTTTTCCCTCGTAACAACTAGTGACAAGACTTGTGATTTATGACTCCATTATGCCGTTTGTCGACGGAACACAAATCACAATGGGACAAAAATAACATCTCTGAGGATGGAAATAGACGCGAACTGGTTTCGGACAGAGTCCATCGTCCCGTCCTTCGGACTAAGTCGGCCTTCGAGCTAAACCTGGACCTGGAGGCGGTCTTTATGATGTAAACCGTTGACGGCTGATATTCAAACTGTGGTAATTGTGTCCAGTACAAATGTGTGGACTGGAGATGCAGCCACATTCATGGCAGCTGCAAGAGGTTGTCATGTTTTACCCCAGATGCCCAGAAGGCCTGGTGTTATATGTATATAACAAGGGTGGTGTTTAATAGCTGTTATGGTAGGTCCCAGTTGTCAATTCCTTTATATTTGGATAGTAAGCTTGGTTTCTTAGCAATGATGTCTACGGTCTGTATGTCTACAATCAAATTTACAGTGTGACTGGTTGTACTTTATGCATTGCCGAACTTTTTATGTAATTGCCGAGACCCCATTAGCTAGATTGTTCTACGATAAGTTTCTAGGTAGGTTTTTGTATTAATTAAACATTAAAAGCCTATGCATTCTACTTATTGTTGTGTAAAAAATCCAATGTATACCTTAAGTTTGATAACAGGTTTTCTTATGGTAAAAAATGTTATCTCTATTTCAAACTACATGTGGTATGATTTTATTTGATAACTGGATTTGTAATTAATTTAAAATAACAAAGTAAATAACTTCTGCACTATCACAGAAAACATACTACTGTTTTCTGTGGCACTAAATACAATTTATAGTTTTATTTACTGCATTAAACAATATTTATTGACTTTGGCATTTGTTAATTTCACTTGATTTACCTTGGGTTTGATTAGGCCTACATCTTACATAAATTAACTATGATATGCGGCTAAGATGACAATGAGACTATGATAATTAACTATGATTAACGATCTAAGATTAATAGAAGCAATATCAGGGTTGGGCCGTTCACATACAAAAACTGTAGACGAATGTAAACTGATGTAAAATAATTGCAATGGCATAAACGTAAGGTAAACATATTATTATTGTTGATTTAATTCCTTTGAAATCGCAGGCTTAGGTGGTCATTTATAGGTCAACGATTGAGTATTTGGATTTCCTAAGCATATCAAATGTGTCTTTAAATCATCTCCCTTGTTGTTTCCTTTTTTTAAGACATCCTTGAGGAACTAGCGTAGGCTTAACTCTTACAGCATCTTGAGTTCAGACAAAAATGTGTATTCTAAAATGGTATACCCCATGTAATATAAAACGATAACCTTTGTTTAGGTTTAGGGAATTGCAATTAATTATTGTCTATCTTTCTTGATTAACTATCGAGAAACAACCAGTTCTTGCTCAATCTTGGATGTTTAGTTGCGAAAAATAAAACAATATAGCACATATTTACTAAGAATTACACTTGTGTCAAACCACAGTAAACTCATAATTGTAAAGTAGGCCTGTTATCATGTCGATTTTAGATATCTTGTCATATCATACGATATCGCAAGAAAGGAGTTCATTAGTGATTATTATCACATGACTATATAAATGTATGAATGCATAATATATAATATACATAGTATATAATGTATGATACATAATATGTTCTGTGTATGATAATATGGTATATAATTCAAACAATATCTCCTAAAATGTTGAACAAGCTGCCCTTCAGACGAGTAAAGCGTTCATCAAAATTCCAAATTGAGACGGAGTGGCCATGAGGAATCTGAAACATGACATCTTTAATATGAAGGCCCCATGACACTTCCTTTAAAACCAGACTGAAGTAAGGGAAATCAGGACAATCAATCGTTGGATAAGTGGTCCTTTCAGCTTAAAATTAGTAAACGCTTTTAGCTAGCTCGTTTATTCGATGTGCAAGTGGGATAAAATTGATCAAAGTACGAAATTTCAAATCAGAAAAACAACGCAAATAGTAATGTAAATGTTAATCATATTTATTCAATTCTAAGCGCTATTTTAGGGGCTCACTGGAAATCAGTTGTATTTCTTAAAACCGTGATTTTAAACACTAATAATTCGTTCCTGTCTAGCTCTTGCACTAACAGGTCCATTATTCTACCAAGTCCCCGTATTTAGTTCGAATTTTACACAAGAGTTTGTGTTATACTTGTGGTGGAAAACATTAGTTAATAGAGAGAATATATATAAAAAAAACTCTTCGTAGATGGAAAATTTAAAACTGGGTGACATTGGGGGTCCGATAACTGTCTGATCTCAAAACCTTTTCTCGAGTCCATAGCCAAAGAAAGTAAGGTTATCAACCACAAAATCTTTATTTTAGTATACAACTCCTTCCGAGGATTTTTCCTCGTTTATTTTTAGATATTCCTTAATAACCATTTGGAGCCTTGCCTATGGTATCTAGACCTTTTAACAGACACTCGTTACATAGTCCTATCACAAATTGACGCTCAAGACTTGTTTTATTCGCAATAAATGTCAGACAAGAAAACCGTATAAAGCTGATAAGAATCCTGCCGTACTATAAGCAATTAGATAATAAAATATCGTATAAATAATGGCGATTAAATACCAAAACAGGTCTATCCAGCTTATTATTGGTTTTACAGTACAATCAGCTCGTTTTAAACCCTAGTTCATTAATTATGTCTACCTATAATTGCCTTCATCTCTCCTCAATTAAAACAAACCACATGGGTTTTATAAGGGTAAAATATTGAGGCATTTCTAATTAGTTAGAAATGTTAATTGGCGGATTCTCGCTCTCGCATTCACGCTCGGACTAGAAGCAGATAGCTTTACCTTACTAGAGTTCGCTCTTGACCCATTAATATGTTGTTTTGTTGATTCATCGGTTTATAACCATAATTGTATCGTTAAGAGTCATCACTGCAGTTGGTTATGCTGGATCTTCACTTCCCACTTTCATATTTTGGTGGACAATTTTTTTTTATTTCAATACTACTTGAAGGTAATCTATTGTCATGACGTGCTTGATAGAGCTATTAGCTATATTTTCCTAAATAATCGTTAAAATCAAAACATGGTGGCAGTAACGATTTCAGAGGTTCCAAAATCAAATCTGTTAGATTTAACACTTACAAGATTTTATTATTTTATTATGATGATAGTTCAGTTAACACAATATAAAAGTCTAACTCGAAGCTTTGTTGATGTTTATCTTCTCTATCCTCAGAGTGACCCATCCCACCCAGTGTAATTAGGGCTTCAATCGCACCCACAACAATCATTTGAAGACAGTTTTATAGACCATTATTTACAACTCTACACAAACAGTACAACTGATATGGGTAGTTAATTTTCTATAGACAGGCACAATGAGGTTAATGAGCAATAACAAACAAACACGCTATCTAACGTCCATAAACAACAACCTTTAGTAGGTAAATACTAAACATTTCGTTTTGAGAACCTAAAGACCGAAGACAACATCGCTGTGCATTTGAGTTTCGGAGGGTACTTTTCTATTCCTTAAAAGCATATACCACGGAAATTGAACTTCCTACTACGCGGTAGTGGAAGGAACATTAAAGAGCAGCCTTGAAGGATACAAGGACCTCAGTTTTGGAGACGACCTGTCACCAAGGCCGGCGTGGGAAGATGTCCGGTGTAGGACTGTTGCTATGGCTTCACAGGACCATGACTCATCCTGGGCCACGACACAGAACACAGGACCCTGGGCCGGGGTGACTCCTTCCTGTGGATAAATGATGAGGTTAAATTGTGAAATCAGTGGGATAAATGATGTCATGTGAACTTCCTAAGGATTCCGTTTGCTCTCTTGAAGATTAGGTTGGTTCTGTTGCGATAATATTGGAGGTCTCGGTTGGTTTGGGGCGCGAATGACAACTGTGTGTTAATTAATATTTTTCATGGCTGGATTTCGGAAATGAATAAGTTTATCCGACTCTTCGATAAGTTTTCAATATTTAATTCCCAAATTAATGCGAACCTGATGTGGAATAGTACGTAGTCATCAAAGATACGCTTGTTTCTTTAAATCTGATCAGTATGTTTTTCTTTTTTAATTTTTTTACTGCCAAGTAAAAAAAAATAAAGATGACCTGAAGTCTTCTCAAACCAAGATTCTGTTTACAAACATAAACTTATAAGTATAATTAATTGTTTCAAGGATCTACAATTCTACTTTTTGCTAGTTCTTATAATTTAGTTGAAAACAGTGTAATTCTAATTTGTGTCAACAACGCCACGCTTTGAACTAAAAAAAACCTGTCATGAGTTATCCACGCCTTGGCGTACTGAGATAGAGATGGTTTTGGCTATAAAATAGTTTACCACACGAATTACCTAACGGCAAACCCTCTTATAACCTTTATAATTTCGTACAGAAACTTTGATCTGTTTTAGTTTGTGCAACGGCATTCAACTTTTCACTGATAACCGAGTGAAATTGAAAGAAAAACTGACCGGAAATCGTATTCAAATCCCTCGATCTGTCAGTCACTCCTGGCCTCAAGGACTATAATCACCTCGGATTTGCATAAAAGCAATTTGTCCTAAGTGTTAAGCCACCCACTCAGCAACAGTGGCTGAGCTCATTTCTAACATCAATATCATTCCGTGTAATATCAGCATCAACCAGTCAAACCTTTCCAAAACTAGCTTTGAGTCTTTGAGCAATATATTATGCAAGGTAATCACGTACTAAAAGGTGTTGTTTTTTATCAATAGACATGATTTATCCTCTGAGCTGAGTTGATGACTAACATGCCGAAACGGCCGTAATATACGGAAACTTCAGAGCTGTACTATTATATTATTGTTTTTTATGTCTTTTCTGTTCCAATTTAGAGAGACATTGTTTTAAAAGGATAATAACAACGTAATTTCCAACGTCACTTCAACGTTCGATGCACAACGTCCATAACGTTATTTGGTGGATTGAGGAATATTGTTAGTTAAAATCCATAAAGATACAATAGTTCTAACCTAAAATGTCTAAACCCAAGAACTTAACATGTAATTTTGCTGCGCTGTGTAAACTTGTAAAAATCGGTCCCGCGTCCAGGTCTTACCATGAGTACTACGGTAATAGCTTATTCCCTATATGGGAAATTCGCTAAAAACAGGTGACATGTTACTATGCCTAACTTGAACTACAGTACCTCTATAAGTAAAAGAGTTGAGATTCAATAAAGTTGACATCTTACGTATTGAATATTTTATCGTACCGATTGACCTCTTGTAATAATTAGGACTTGCAATAAGATATAGGTATAATGCTCTTCCTTTGTCCAGTAAAAAAGTCATTCAAAAAACTTTTACGTGACTATTCTCATGCATATCACCACAGCTGATCTCCCTCGGTTATTATCACAGCTGATTACCGGCGCGTTTGACCCGAACCTTCCCCCCTCTATCCTGATCCAGCATTAATCTATAGTCTAGTCCCCACCTGTTCAAAACTGTATTCATTGTAGATCTATTCAATTTTACAATTCATAAATCTCCTTTCTAAACTAATAACTTTTAAGCAACAGTCTAAATTCCATTATTCATCCTTTTATAGGCATAATTCCATATAACTTGGTTACTATAAATATTAAATAGCAACCCAGCAGACGCACAGGCAGCACTTGCCTATGTCTGCTGTATTTCATACAATCAATTTAATTTAGTTAATACAGAAATGTTCTTTTTTATTCTTCGTCTTAGTTTTATTTTGTAAGTATTTTGTATTAAAAAGTGTGTCATTGTTTTCTGTATATATTATGTGGAAATAAATAAACATTCATTCATTCATATACAATTTCAACAACATCAAAATTTACTAAATAATGATTTTGTACTTCAATCGGCATTTAATTCTGCTTCGAGTTTTGTAGTTTGAAATTCCACCAATAGTGTTATAACAACCTATAACTGTATTTTTGCCAAACGTTTTTTACAAAACTAAACCTTATTAATTATTTAAATCCATATAAATAAAATTGGAGTTTTGTCTGTACATTGCTAAGAATCATAACTTTTAGGTTATTTTTACGTTTTATACATTAAAGAAACCGAAACAAGTCTCATTTATATTTCTGTCTGTCTGTCTGTCTTCATGTCTGTCTTCCTGTCTGTCACGGCCCAAGAGCCATTTTACGCGGCCTTCTCCTGTAAAACGAGAGTACCTATCAAGTTCCAAATCATTTTAATGTATTCACTGGATTGGCGAGAGTGTCTTTAGCCATTAAAATATGGCGTCACCACTTTGTAAATAAAATGACGGACGTTAAAAACCCAATTTCGTGCGATGTTTTGTAAAGTTTTCTCCCAATGTTTATCACATATTCATCTATGAAATAACGAACAGCTGTTCGAATCAAGATTATTTCTTCTAGCTGTCACTGATATGTTTACATTGAATGTTGTTTACAAATACCGTAACCAATTCCGATCACGTTTTGAAAGCAAATCCAAACCAAGTAAGATTAAACACGTTTTTCCTTACATAACGGATTTAATTCATCACAAGTGCAATAATTTGTAGGGTAATCGTAAATGAAAATAGAGATTCTTTGTGTATAAAATTGTTCTTGAGGTTTGATAACCGGGGAAAAGACCTTGAATCAGTGTTGTATATGGCTGGGAAACTTACATTTTTTTAAATGAGCGTTTTCAGTCGAGACTCGGCACACGACCGACGCCTGTCTACATGTCCATAGTATTAATAAAAGTAAGCCTACCGTGTATTTACGTTTTATTTGTCATGTGTATAAGTGTACAGTTCGTGTATGTGTTTCAAAAACTCCAAGACGCACCTAATAGGGAAGCTCAAGACCTTATACTATTAGGACTGATGATGGCATCTCCTGTAATAGGATACATTAGGATCTACCGGCGGACACAGGTAATTTAACCTTTTATTGATTGTCATACCGATCCAGAACAACAACAAACAACATAAAATGAAGCTATGTGTAATAGTTTGGCCAGCATATCTGAAAATATGCAAACCAACTGCTGTTCTTTATACTGTATATAAGAAGGTTTCAACTGAATGCTATAAGCATAGAATAAATACTATAAGATCCCCTGCGTAGAACGGGTACATCACAGCTAGTTAAAATATAAAATCACTTTCTACAAAATGACAAAGCATACCAGCACTAGACCTCTCAAAAACCACCTGCTCACTTAAGCCCACTCCTTTTACAATATAATGATCCCGACCAATATAATCTTTGTTGTTGGTCCCGTATAGGTAAAGTAATGATACAGGACCTCTCAGAAGAACTTTGCTAATGAGGTGACCTTGATCATTACTTGTTCTTATTGTTAATCTGGCCTTCTTCTTTGACCTTTTGCTCTCGCCAAGTCCAGTAGCACACTTCAGAACTGCTCTTAGACAACCAAGGACCAAATGTCTACTCGATGTTGAAATTATTCTCCTTTTCTGGGTTTGTCTGATAATTTTGACATTTGAAAGTTGTGTGTTACAGAGTCATAAGAGGTGACTAAAATTTATAGGCATGAAGCAAAAACAGCTCATATCCTTAACTCCGGTTCCTTTTGAGAGAAATTTTTATTTTGCGTTGATATTTTATCTTCCCCGATACTCTAGGATTCCATTAATCAAGAGATCAGAACTAGAGTAACGAATTATGTTTGGTAGCCAGAAATACCCATAATAACGCATACAGCCAACCAACGAAATTGTAAACTTATATTTTAATTGTATAACTAATAGTCTATTTTAGTTGATATAATAGTATGAACTAGAGCTCTCCCCGTGGTCAAATACTCGACCTAAAGTATATACCGTGCAAACTTCTCTATTTTCACCCCACGCTGTAAATAAAATATGAGTTGGAATTGTTCCATTTGTTTTGATTTTCTGTTTGTATTATTTGTTGTTATTTTGTCACCAGCATGCAACCCATAAGGCCATTGTTATTTTTGTTGATTTCAAATTAATTTTTCGTGCTTATTTTGAGCCGATTTGAATTTAAAAAGGGACTCTGCACATCTACATGAAAATATCTTTCATTTGGTACCAACCGCGTGTAATTCGGTCCATTACTATGGTCAGGCTAGCTGTCATAAGTTTAAAAAAGTGTTTTAATACATAAGATTGTCATTATACCTCGTCAAGCCTTACCCTGAATAACCTTGCATAATATGTATGCTCTCTGTTCACTCCACTACTTATACCACCTTATACTGTAGTAAACATTGATATTGCGGGACTAGATGACAGTAAAAGTAGTAAGTGAAAAAATATATGCAAGTATGTACCGGTTAATTTGAGTTGATTCAGAAATACTTTTACCCGCTTCTTCATTATTCTTAGCTAAAACAATTGTCCGGTTTACCGTTGGCTTTCCCACAACGGGACGAAGGCTAATGCTTTTGATGGCCAAATTTACTGTCCCCAACATAAAGTAGCACTTTTACGCTCTTGGCTGAAGAACCCCTGTTTTGATCAAGTTCGTAAATTTACTATTTGATGTGGCTGCCGATACGGACCGCCTACTGTGCGCTTGTAGACTGCGCAAAAACTGGAAGCTGTCTGATAAAAGTTGGCTCGGTAAACGTGAGTCTTCCTAAAAGGTCATAAATTCAGTTTTTTTGTATATTTAGTTTGTCAATCATGTAAATAGATTAATCCTTTTAACACTTAAATGTATTCTACGGCTTATTTATCACGGAGTGGTAGCTGATTGATAAAGTTGACTCGTTTGTAGTTTTGGATTTTTTTGTATTGTTGTTTCGATCAACCAACCTCCGTGACAAAATACTTTCCTTTTTCCCTGCACTTTGTGCTTTATAAAGTACAGCCTTTGAAATAATTTCTAGTTTTGAATAAGTTTTGTAGCACTTATGATAACACTTGAGTTGGCATATAATATATCTTTGTTTAAATTATTGTGTCTTACATTGATGGAAAAATGTTAAACATGGTTGGCAAATTAATTGAAAAAAATGACTTTTTTAATAACCTAAATAAAACCAGAATTGATTGAGTTTTTTGCCGTAGCAATCTCAACACCTAGAAGCAACTTAATTAAGTTGCTTGATTAATTAACCAGCCATAGTTCAATCGCACCAACTAGTTCCTCATACTAACACAGTGTGGTAAAGTTTGTCCTTGGAATAACTAACGCTAAAGTAATCGCAAAAATGTGTATTTCCATTCAAGTTGTTTGTTTGTTTTACGGGTAGGAAACATCCTTATGGAATCCCTCCGAAATGCGCGCCTACATCGTTGGGACAATTTACAAGGCAGTTTATCTACAAGGTTAAGGGCAAAGGTTTTTGGAGATGCGCTTTAGCATAGAAATAGCCAATTTACTTTTGTTTGCTTGGGCTCAGACAAAGACTTAACCGGAATGATACAACGATTGTTAAAACTCCCCTGAAGATATTCATAAAGCTTAGCTTTCATTATCGGAAGAATCGTAGTACTATTTTAATAAAAGATACCTTGTACATTTATTGATATAATGAATCTGTTGTTTCTATTGTTAAATTTTTGTCACCTGCTTATATCTTTATTAGGACTGATGTAGAGCAGCAAACCAAGTATTTGACCACTAAACATTATTGGAACAATTTGAAATTATTTTATCGCTCCTGGCAACAAAATGTCATCATTCTGGTTGAGGTTGATAAATAAGTTGAAATGTTAATAACAAATGTCCCAATTCATAGAGCACTGAGATTTGTTTGCTTGAGAAATTATCGAAGATTATAATTTATTTTTGTAAAAATATACAACCGACTTCAAACGCTCTAAAAAGAATGAAATAATTTCAACAAAGTAAACTTTTGTATTAGGCAAGCTCACGTATTTTAAGTCGGCGCGGCTCTATGATGATTTTTGATACAAAATTGAAAGAGGGTGTCCATATTGCAGGTGACTATCTATAGCTAAAGGTGTTAATCTGCATGTCTTTTTCATAGTTATGCGTTAAGTGTTATTTATTAACGTAATCAGAGATCGGCATTATAGTGGTATTAACGAGTATCTTTAAAAAGAATATAACGCATTTAAATGTTTCTAACTTGGAAAAGTAACGTTTTAATACTAAACTAGCTCCTTTTCCCTATTATAATATCAAACTAAATTATTTTCCTATTCATATAGAACATTTGTGTGTGTTATTTTCATAATGCATTTATTCTGAAGTAAACATAAAATACAAGAAAATATTTCGTTTAATATATAAACAAAACAGTTCAGTATATTTTTTATATATTTATGTTATCCAGCTACAATTTATTGATTTTCAAAATACACACACAATATTTAATTTCAATCATATTTGCAGTTTGAGCCGCGCCGACTTGAAATACGTAAGCTTGCCTAATACAAAAGTTTACTTTATTGAAATTATTTCATTCTTTTTAGAGCGTTTGAAGTCGGTTGTATATTTTTACAAAAATAAATTATTTCATGATTTTTAGTGACTGTATAATTTTCTATATATTAATTACTTGAGAATTTTTGATAAGCAAAACTGTTTGAAACAATCAAAAGTTCCGCGGAACAATCATTATTTTAAAACTGCTTGAGTCACCTGTTCAGGTTACATAATCAATGGGTATAGAAATAAACATCTTTAGATATTCCTTAAGAAAGAAAGAGTTGTCCATTACATTAGGCCTAATGAAAAACTAATTGTTTTTTTCTAGATACATTGAAATGTCAGACATCATCGTTTCCTGCAATCGGTGTACTTCTACATTATAAAAAGAAATACAGTAACGTCTCAAGCCTTTTGGAACAATATGAAAGTTATTCCTCAGCTACCAGAACTAAAAAATCTCTCAAAAGTGGAAAATTGGTCGTTAACACCATACTACCTTTCGTATAGTACCTTTGGAAAATATTATATGAAATATTGGTTCAGCTAAAAGTGGTGTAAGTCATGTAGGGGGTTTTGTTTGCTCAAGATATAGCCTAGTCGAAATTGCAAATCATCTTCCTCTAGGACTTTCCGAAGCAGGCATAATAGTATTGATATGTTATAGTAACTGGGTAGAGAATATAATTAAACATTCCACATCTGCAAATGAAATATGTATATGAAAGATTGGTTCAGCTAAAAGTGGTGCAAGCCATGTAGGTGGTTTTGTTTGATCAAGATATAGCCTAGTCGAAATTGCAAATCATCTTCCTCTATGACTTTCCGAAGCAGGTGTATTGATATGATATAGTAACTGGGTAGAGAATATCAATAAACATTCCACATCTGCAAATGCATGTTTAGTAATTAAAATATTTAACACTTTTGAGACAATTGACGATTATGCACTGTCACACTTCTTAGGTCATGTAAGTGATAATTGCATTTGATTTATATTTAGACCTGTTTTACGAATGCTTTGGTTTTCACAATACACCTTAATTACTTGTCAATATCATACAGCTATTCACTGAAACATATATGTTTTTGTAAGTCAGAATATTCAATACGTTAAAATACATTTTTTATAGTAACCAAAACAAAATGCATTTTTCTTAATGTAATTCAGGCTCCATGGCAAGAAATAGTTTATTGATCAATATGAAGCATCTGTTTCATGAAGAATTGTCTGTAGCTTCATTTAAATGGTTTCAACTAACAGCTGTAGGAATGTTATTATTATTTATTGCCTTTTCTGCACAAATGTAAACAATCTGCACAAATGTAAACAAAATAAATATTGAATATTTAAGGTTTTCAGAATTTTTCACCGAAACAAATATTATACTTAAACATAATATATAAGGTACCAAATAGAAACTCACCTGGTTATTTTGGTGGTGGAACCACTCTGATCGGTAAAAGAATCACAGAGAAATTGGTGAACATACATAGAAAAAAAAAACATCGCCACAAACAAATTGAGAACCTCCTCCTTTTGTTGGTAGTGGGGAAGTCGGTTAAAAACAAGTCCTATGGCTTGAATCTTTGCCAAAAAAATTATGTTTGATAAGTATTCCATCTATTACAATTAAAAATACCCCGCCACAGCAAACCTGCAGATTGCCCTAATGTCCATTTGCGATATTCATTCCGTATATCTAAATAACATTAGTTTAACGAGTTAAATTAAAAAAGTGTTATTAAAATTACTTAGGTTTTCTGCTACAGGGATGAAAAAGGTGTTTTTGATAAAATGTTAATAGTATAGGATAAAATAAATTCATTTGTACCAAAATATGTCAATAGCATGTTCAACAAGCAAACTAGAATAGTTTATTTATTCTCCATAAGAATAACATGGGAATTTGAAATTTACAGTCATTTTTTTCAATTTTCTCCATAACCAATAAGCTTATAATAACGCTTAGATAGACTAAATTAGTTGGGTTTTAAGGTCTACAGCATCGTTTGGAAATCAAATGCAAAATTTTATGTTTTTATAGTCAAAAATAAGAAAACCTAAGTTATTAATTGTTTTAATTGCCTGATAGAATATATATATACACTGTTTAAATTTCTATTTGGCAATCCGAAGGCTGAAATCTACTATGAATATGAAACCAGAAGAGGTGTTTGTTCACCACAAGAGGTTTTCTAAAAGGACTCACTGAGTCAGTACACAGGTAATGTAATGCGTGATTTAAACCCACCAAGTAGAAGAAACTCAAGTCAAACCTAATGTAAGGAACAAAGGTTATATATATTAACAAAGGTGTGTGTGTGCGCGCGCGCGCATTAAAAGTATGCTAACAGAACATTTATCCTCTTAACGACTTGACTACCTGTTATTGTTGAGAATGTTTGCCTAATTATATTCTATCAGAACGAGTGTAATAATCCGATCTAATCTGGAAGATTTGCCAAGTTTGAATCATAACTTGGGATTATTAATCATTGTTGCCATGTTAAATCCCTATAGCTGTCTGATTTGGTAAATTATTGGTTTTATTACAATTGGTTGTTTGTTGTCCAATTTATTATGTGGCAATAACTCAAAAACTCTTTGAGCTATTCAAGCGCTTACTTAATATTGTAATATGTGTAAAATAATCTGATAGGATTACTATTACACGCACACGTGTATTGTCATGTTCAAAAAAAAAAACTTCTTGATCATCCATAAAACTTCTTTGTCCATAGTGATAATTTAGGATTGGAATGTAGGCATTTTTTCAAACTTTATCACTTAACTATTCATGTAATATAATAATATTTTAGTTATTACGTATATTTCTGCAGTATTTTTTTTAAGCACATTTCAGAAAAATTTATCAAACATGATGTTTGAAAAGTAAAAGGTTATTTCATTATTTTGAACCTTATCAAAATGCGCAATTCGCGCATGGGTTCTCTCCTTAACTGTAAGGTTTGTAAAGGCATTTAAAAAATATTATTTCATAAACTAAACAAACTATTAAAAAATACATTAATTTATACGGTAAATATGCCTTAATCCCCCTCCTTTAATAGGCAATGTAGGCCTATCATCTAGTTTACGTGTTTTCTGAAGATCCAGCCATCATTAATTCTTAGAACATGTTTGACTTTTCCTTTCTCAGCTGTAAATCCAAAATAACTACTGTCTTCATAAATAAAAAAAAATCCTTTCAGTGAATTTCGCACATAATAATTTATTTGATTGTGGCACAACATTTTAATTCTTTCTCACCGTTAAAAATTCTCTGTCTTATAATAATTTTACTCTCATTATAATTTGCTGTTTAGATTTTCTCATTGTTATCAATCAGTTATGTGTGTCCCAAGGAATTGATTCTCTTTTGATATAACTTGTATTTCTCTTTAAATAAATCCTTTAGAATATATTCTTTAGAATATATCCTTTATTTAAACACTACTATGCTAACATAATTTGATGGTTTTCGTAGAGACATCCTACAAATTTAAATTAATTTTTACAAGTAAACTGTAATCTGCTAATCAAAGAACTTCAAATTAAGTATACCACTGCATCGTTATATCCCATGCATTTCGAGGTGGTAGATAGGGATAAGCGATTGTTAAGAGGTAATTACTTTCTAACACAGCCGGTCTGGCAGATACTAGAAGTCACGCTTCCATTGTAAGACACACAAACTCCTTCCAGCGAGGACAAGTCAACGAGTCCTTGGCAATTCCTGAACACGGCTTACAAAGACACCGCCGACGCGACGAGGGATATGTCACCAGTACCAGTCATAACAACGGCGCTGTGAAACACGGGGTTATGTCAACAATAGTATCTGCGGTGCTGTGAAACACAGGGTTATGTCAAAGATAGTATCAGTGGTGCTATGGAACATGGGGATATGTACACAATAGTATCTGCGGTGTTGTGAAACATGAGGATATGTCAACAATAATATCTGTGGTGCTGTGAAACATGGGGATATGTCACCTGTCATTTCATCGGTGCTGTGAAACACAGAGATATGTCAACAACAGTATCAGCGGAGCTGTGAAAAAGGGGATATGTCAAAAACATTATCTGTGGTGCTGTGAAACACGGGGATATATCACCAGTCATATCATTGGCACTGTGAAACACAGGGATATGTCAACAATAGTATCAGCAGTGCTGTGGAAGATGGGGATATGTTAAAAACATTATCTGTGGTGCTGTGAAACACGGGGATATATCACCAGTCATATCATTGGCACTGTGAAACACAGGGATATGTCAACAATAGTATCAGCAGTGCTGTGGAAGATGGGGATATGTTAAGAATAATATCTGCTGTACTGTGAAACATGGGGACATGTTAACAATAGTATCTGTAGTGCTGTAGAAGTGGAACATGGGGATATGTTAACAATAGTATCTGCGGTGCTCTGAAACATGGGTATATGTTAACAATAACATTTAAAGGCATGTCACAAGTTATGGGTAACTATGAAATACAAGGGGTGTGTCACTACTCATGTGTAATGCTGTGGAGCATGGGGTTTTAAACAATATGGTACCAGTTATGCTGTGAAATACGGGTACATGCCACAATCATATGAAACACTGTGAAATACGCGGGCACATCAATGGTCATAAGTAATGATGGTATTGTCAACAATCGTGTTACCAGCAATGAGCATAGAACAAGGAACGAACTATTGACTACCCTTGCTCGTGAAAATCAGAGATCTGAAGTGTATCCTCGCAATATACTTTATGGGTCAACCAAAAATCATGTTATATTAATGAATTCCTTGTATATTAATCCTAAGCAGGATTGATATTTAAATTGTAAAACAGCCGGCAACTTTGTTGAGATGGATTGAATAAATTACCAGAATGAGATTAATCTTGGACTAACTAAATGATACTTCGCAGGACACCAAGACGTAAATGACGGAGGATGGGTTGATGATAGCTAAAAATTCTTTGCTGAGCTTTAACAGAAATATAAAATGACTAAGGAACTGAAGCATGAATCCTAAATGTAAATCAGGTATTCGCTCCACAACTAGACCAGCTTGTTTCCTTCTTACACATTTACTTACTCAGTCCATTTTGATATTTATACCATGTTTTATTCTTTCTTGTAAATCTAAGAGTATTTTGCTACTGAAAAATTTGCATAAAAAAAATAAAACCAAAGTAAAACTGCAACCCCCAAAAAATTAGAAACTTTATGTAACTTTCCCTCCTTAATTAATTTATGTTCCAGCAAAATACGTTACCCTTCAAAGCTACAAACTGAACCACAATACCTTTGTTACACAATATATGCTTTTTATACAGTCTTGCCATAACTGAACAATGAATGATTAGTTCTAAGATTCAAAATGATTTTCTTCCTGAACAGCTTGCCTTGCTCTTATGATAATTTCTCGTTACATATCGGCCAGTAACAACACAAGTCATTGTGGATTTAGAGTGACTGGCGAATGCGAGGCATATAAATTAACAAGATAACCTTCCACTCCATCGCGGTAACTAGAGTACAATTGGATCCTGATATAGAACGCTTCTTGCGCATTTCATGACGCACAGGGTTTGTTTCAGTATCGGGCTCTATTTTTGCGAGTGGCTACTTTAGTTTTATTTTTGAGTAATTTTTTTATCCATTACTTTTTCATAGATATTTAAGATAATATTTTATTTTATTCCTTGGTCTATGGATTGATAATATTCATACATTTACATTGTTAATGTAACAAGCTACAATATAGTAAAGTATTCGTTTACTTGTTAAAAGGAAATCAACCAATTAGAGATGCAGAATATAAGAATCGTCAAAAACAAAACCGCAATTAGAAAATTTGACAATTTTCTGTACTTTTATCGTATGTCAAAAGAAACAAATTAGATATCATTACACAATATACTATTTGTAAACTGTATACCTGTTTGAAGAAATAAAAAGATATATCTATGCTACATTAGCTAAGTCGAACAGGTATGAGTTTGAAATAAATGGACTGTTTTATCGTCGTTGGTAATGGTACATTTATGCCCAAAGCATGTTTGTTGTAATTTTATTCATTTTTAAGAGGTTGTCAGCCTTTATTAATCTTGCATTTTTCTCAAAACCTTCAAAACTGTGCGTCATGTATGGATCGTATCCAACCATATCAAGAAAAGTAAGGGATGAGCAGGTATATATAGAACAACGAACGAGCTATATATTTTTACTGGTGATACCTAGACGTAAATTCACAACGTAACTGTATTGGTTTTGAAGTCTGTCACAAGTTTTGAAACTAAACCGTAAATGCGGGGGTAGCTGGGAATAACAAACATTTAGATCCGTATAAAAAGGAAAAAATAGGAAAGGTCCAATCAACCTAGTGCACTCAACATATGATCATATTATGTATGTTCAAGGCCTCGAGCTATTTAAGAAGAGTATGCATTTCAATTCCATTTGGGGTCTTCATATCTCAATCCATTAAAATGTCATACAGTTTTAATTCTCTAACCATCACTTTCATTTTAAAAGTTGCAAAATCTGACAACATTTCTATCACGATACTAGAACACGCTAATTCCAGCACATCTAACCTTTCAAACCTAACTACCTAGGTTTTAAACGCTTTACACCCGAGGCGTTTAGCAATTTCAGGCTGAAGGAACGCAGCCTTCTGGTATGTAAACGATGATATATCATACGGCAAGGCCAGTAGATTGGGGACTGAGGTAGAATCCCACGGTCACCACCACCTTGTACGGGGTCCGCGAACATTGCAAGTGTTGAGAAGAGAGGGAGAGGGAGGAATGAGTGAGGACCGATCTCATCGATAGATCATGCGCGGTGAGTACGCATGCGCACACTCCCCCCCCCCCCCCACCACTCCCCCACCACAGCCACACATACGCGCACGCACGCGCGAACACACAGTAGGTCAATAACGACACGTACATTTCCAAATATGACGGCTCGAATATCCCCAAGATGAGTAACATTCTTGCCTACTCGCCGTGAATACCGAGTAAATTGCCTATTACGAGTTAGCAATTTGGAGGCCAATAAAACTGGGAAAGAAACAACCGCACGAGGTGAATATTGAAGTAGCCGGCTGCAATTGTGACTTTCTCCTTTTTTAAAACAGAAAACATTGTATAAACACTATGTGGAAAAATAAATTAAGGATATAATATACTTTTAAGAAGACCAATTTTAATTTTCTTGCGTTATAAATGAAATATTTTAACGACTTTTGTAACGCTTTGTGAGGCAATCCATAAAATATGATCACTATATTCTTTAATTCCATCCTTGAGCTTAGCAATATGAGCTATAAACATAAGTCAATCCAACTCAAATGTTTAAGTCTAGATAACTGTGCGTTGATAAATATTTCCCAGCCTTGTAAATCCTTTGTCTTAGAATCTTTTTAAGTAAAGGAGTATAACTACGTAAAGTTATGTTTCGCCTAATTTTAGATTAAACTTTGGAAATTACACTAATTGCTGTAACCATAAATGTTAAAAAAAGCTGAAAATTCTTTTATGAATTCCAAATAAAGTATATTATCTGACTGATCTCACATACATGATGCAAGCGCTAACCATGCTGTCAATGCCAGACTACCATAAAAACTACTGCTATCTTCAATCAAATCACTGGAAAATGTCACACATCCGACTAGTGCATTTAGTTCCAAGATTTCCACGCATGTTATATAACTGTTCCCAACCCCCGGATAGGGCAAAGTATGCAACCTTGAGGTATCCCATAACAACGTGATTCTGCAGCCGTCACTCATATACTTGTCCGAGTGATAAATGTTACACCTGTCTTCAAAGCACCGTCCCGGGAAAATAACGGGAATGGATTGTACGTGTTCACGCTTTTTCTTAATCAAGAGTGACTGCAAGGTCAGAGAAAAAAGGTCATGTAAGCCTTCTAGAGAAATGATATAATTCATCTTTTTTAATGTAATCTAGTATTTTTATAGGTTACGGTGAATGAGGCTTGTTACGAATGTCGCAGTGAAAGGAAGAATTGGCATTGAGCTAGAACTTGATTAAATGTTTAGGTTTGAAGACAACTTCGGTTTTGTTGTGTTTAATTATTACTAGTTCATTAGGTAAAAATGCCAGTATACCACTTAAGAAAATATATTAATATCAATTTTTTTTATTGTTGCTTTCAATAGTGTTGAATATTTAATTCCATTTAGTTATATTTCTTATTGTAACCCTATTCCATTGCGGGAAACACTATAAACATTTTTCTTGTCTACTACAAAGTATTCATCATAAATTTACTGTTGCAACCAACGAAAAACAATGGATTTCAAAACAATTTATGAAGTATGGTTTAGGCATTTTAACAAGAGTGGGTGTTCAATTGACTATTATCAACTAACTAACTAACTATTGACTATTCTCAAGAGTCCCCCAAATTTATTAATTTTCCTATGCTGATATAAAATACCCCCGCAACAGCAAACCTGCAGATTAAGGGAATTTCCATTTGCCTGTATTGATATGCAATTAAATGTATTTAAATAACATTAGGTTAAACGAGTACCAAGGTTTGCTGCTACAGGGAGGCTAATGTATACATATATATATTTGAACGAATAGAGTGTTTGGCTTCTGGGTACATCAAAATGAAAAAAATAAATCGGTCCCGGTATTAAGATTGCTAACGTAGTGGATGGGTCATAACTATTGCTATCACACCTACGATCACATTCGTCTTATGTGATCGTTGTATCACACTAAGTCGTTCCATAAGTTTTTCTTTTTCAATTCGTGTATTTGACATAAAATAGATCAGCACAATCTGTAGGTGGGACACATCTACAATGACGATTTTGATTAAAAACTGGTGACAACTTTAACATGTGGACGGAAGGTTGTATCGTATCAATAGTCAAAGATCATACTGTCTCTTCCTTAGTAGCACCATGTTGCAAAGAGCACTGAATCAATGCTTCCAAAGATCTGCCGATGCCAACCACTTCTTGATCTATCTGAAGAATCATAACTTTCCTAAACTATTGTTAGCTAGCTATTCCTAATAATTTTTACTTATATGACACTTATGTGAGGTTTCCTTATTTTGTGAAAGACTTTAGATATTCACATACACAACTTTACACGCCAGAAATGAGAGACCAATACATTCTGAGACGACAGTAAGACCAAAACGAGACAACATGGTCAAAGTCTTGGCAAATGTTAACAAAGATTTATCTGTTTAAGTATCTTCCTCGCTGCAAATGGTTAAGGCTTTCCTAGAGTACTCTCCGAGGTTGACCTCAACTTATTGTGAGTTCCTTGCCATCAGCTCGCTTATCATACTCTCAGTGCCGGTGTTGCATTGTATTATAATGGAGCGGAGCGAACAGTTGATCTCTAATGCATTAAACATGCCATCCCTGGGGCTAAACTGTCGTGGAAATTCAAAATGGTACGTTTGAGTATGAGCATTTTCCTTGAACGTTAAACATTGGTATTGAAATAGGTGATCACATTGGAATTGCCCTCCAACTGAACTGATTATGTTTTTGGTAATATAATTTTGGCTTACATTGTTGTATAGATCCAAAGAAATTATAGTTTCTTTTTAAAATTGTATTCTTTTTATTAGAGAGTTTAGTGTAAAACATGAAATGTTTGTATAATCCAACTACTATGAAAACTCGCTATGAAATAAGAATATTTTTGTCTTATTAATTCTAATTATTTGAAACAGTCAATTGAAGATAGGTGATGGTTCCTATACTTATAGTAGAGACATTTTTATCACCTTGGATCAATTAGATTTACACTGTAGGAACTTAAGAAATGATAGGAATACAACATATAAAAAAGTTACTGTTTGTGGTGTTTTAAATTAGTTGATAGGGAATTCTTAAACATAATAAGTTCACATAACGAACAGTGGAAGATAAAAGAGTTATATGTTCTCTAACTATTTTCCATCCATGCAAATAAAATTATACTTACCTCTAGCTTTGATTAATACTTTAATACTTTCTTATGAAAATGCGATCATAATAATTTAGGTATTTTAAGCCAAGTATGAATGGATATGAGTGTAGGATGAGTAGCGCGATCTTGTAGTCTTGTTAGTCACTAAAGCCGGCATGTTTCTTAGACACAGCTGTTAATAAATAGCCTATACAGCCAATGGCAACTAAGGGACCTACAGTTTATAGTGGAATCCAAACCTAAAAATTAGGCCCGTAGCAAAAAGGGCCCTAAACATTATCTAAGTCACCACAAAATAAATTCTCCTATACACAATTTCTATTTCAACACAAGCTAAACCAATAGTTTTACAACACCAAAATACTCAATAAAAGGAGTGCAGTATTTGCTAAAAAGGAAGTTCCTATATACATAAGTTTAAAACACATCGTGGACTTAAAATGCCGTCAGGATATCCAGGAAACAAGGAGTTCCGAAGGCGGAAACGACACCTAGTCTCAGTATATCACACGAGAGGAACTATCTCAGGACATTGGGATGCACTTAGTCCTGAGTACATTTGTCTTGAGTCGCCTACAACTATTGTACGTGTCCGCCATTGAACATGAATTATGGGAGGAATTGTAATGTGTCGAGTATTCTCCTGTATTCTCTGTGTTCTCTAAATATTGGAGCGGCCACTGTGAGAGACTTGCAGGCTGTTTGACATATCACAGTTAAAATTCAGTTTTTTTACTAAAATTTTGTCTTTTGCCCTACTTTATATCATTGAATTTTGAAATGAAATTAAATTAAAAATCTCTTTATACAAGAGGCGAAACTTGAGGTAGGACTTGAAAGTCCTCTCTACCATTTAACCTTGTCAATATAAATAAAAACTCTTCACTTAAATAAACTTTTGGATGGTCAAGTTCTATCAAGACTCAAAGGTTACATTTAATAAGAATTCTATTTTTTAGAATAATTCACCCTCTATATCCATCCTCACTCTAGATTCGTATTGTTAGTTCTATCTGTCTTGAATCATTTACTTTTTCATAACATTACTCAGAGTAAGAGCAAAAAAGTTGAAAAATCTATGTTCCTATTAGGATTGTTAAATTAAAAATTTCAATTTATTACTTACCCTAAGTACATTTAGTTTTTGTATTTGGATTACCTTAAGAAACTAATTTTCATAGTTAAGTATAATTTACAAGCTTTGAGTTACAGAGTTATTATTTTATGAGATCAGTATTGTGTCTCTAACTTGTCCCTGAGAACTAAAATGCACATTTATTGTATACTAGCTGTTGTACCCGTGCTTTGCAACGGGAAGAGTACACCAAATAGAAACATGTTAATCTTTACACCTGTTGCATATAATAGTTACACATCTGCCAACGCTTTTAGAAACAAAATTCAACTTTTATAGCCTGAATTGAAACGTTTAATTTATGATTTAGGATACCACCATATTGGTTTTGATTAATTTTAAATCTTGTGTTGGCTGATATGAGAAAACTGACCAAATCTTCGAATAAAACTTTGACATATATGATTTACCTTCATCTCCCTTAATTACATTTCTTTTAATTTATTATTGACATTTTAAATTTCAATTTTGAAGTTGCAAAAGTACTAATTATTACATTTAAATGAACATTTTTTTTTTTTTAATTTCACTCTTCTTTATATTAAATCACAAATCCATCCATCTTCAGTTTCTTCACTCACAATAAATCATTAGCAAAACTAAGTCAGCTGTTATAAACTTTAGAAATATTATTGCTGTGCCTTATCAATACAGTCTTTTGAAATATTAATGAAACTCTATAGGTACTATAGAACAACAGGTACAATAGGTACTATAGGAACAATGTTAAACAAATAATTTCGCATTAAGGACAGCGGACAAAACTAATATGATTATAAAAGCATCAAGGACTAAAAAATGTAATAGCAAAAATACAGTATATGTTCCATTGCATCTCTGATTCTACTCTACAAAAATATCAACAAACAACTTAATATACAAACCAGTTTTTTTAATCAGTTCCATCGTCCATTGCCATTACATTTTCACACTTACCCTTAAGTAAACATAGTAACAGATATTTCATTGATTTTAGAAACAAAAGAACACTGTGTAGTGCTTAGTTGTATGATATTTTCCTTGGTTTAATTTAATCAGTGGTGTGGCAAAACACTAATAATAAATGTATCATATAAAGTAAATGTGAACTGAAAGCTATGTTAAGATAAAATAAGAGTATTTTGTATTACCATTGATAATTAAATATAGTTACACATATAAAACATATTTTAGAAAACAAAAATCAACGACATACAATTTAGTTATTGATGATATTCTCTAGTTTAATTAAAGCATAGGTTTAGCAAAACACAATAACTTAGTTTACCTAAATATACATATAAAAAACAATGTTATGTGCAAGTTATGTTAAGTTAATCTAACACATGTTAAGCAGTTAGAATTTATTTACAGTAGCCTCCAAATTCATACAAAACATCTATACATTGTAATTTTCATACTGTTTCCATGAAAACATATCAATAACATTATTTTCATAACTTAGACGCTTTAAAAAATCCAAAGCAGAGCCGGAGTTGATACAGCAATGGTTAAAGAATCTTTTTTTCTATAATCATTGACATAGCTTTAGAATAAATAATCCATGATAAAAGGTTAGATTAAAATAAACCTACCTCATAGTTATGGAAAATATTATATTTAATTTCTTTGTTATCAGCTGTCTGAAATTGTGAAATATGCAGTTTAGCAATTCTTCTTGTTTTCATTTAAATGTCAAAGCAAATGTAAACAAACATTGTTAGTGTTCTAATCGCAGCCATGGAGACCAATCAATATTTACTTTTAAAATGTTCACCTTAGTACTTTTAAAGCCAAAGGGGCAAAGCCTACGGTCAGTATCGAAATGTGAATAATCCTATAAGGGTCCTTGGTATGGTATCTATATTTTTGTAAAATTTAAGCCCAGTTGGTTCAGTAGTTTTTGTACCTATTGGTAACACACATACAGACAGACACCATTAGATTTTTATATAACAGTATAGATTGCCACTGTATGTAAGTATCTTTTATAGCTTCAAGGTTTTTTTAATTCCTTAAAATATAATATAAAAACACTTTTTGTGTTAGTACTGTTTGAACTCATTTTATTTACACTGAACGTGTGACGAAGCGTGATAATACTTAGTAAACCAAAAGTATAACTAAATGTAACAGTCCAAGTGTAACTCTACTTTCACTAGTAACCTATCCTGATCAAAATATGATAGAGCAATTTGAAATCGCTTAGTCTACAAATTGCAGCGTTGGGAGTATTTGTTATTGTTACCGTTTTCCTCACTGTCCAGTCCACTCTTCCCACACTTTACATTGATATCCCCTTATGCCACTCCTGAGTAGTTTTTGTTAGATTCGACATTTGTCAAAACATAACATCCCATACTATCCCTAAAAGTTTACAATTATATTATCTATACATGATTTTCCTCTTGTAGGTTTTTTATTTGTACAAACTAAATTTAGACTTCGCAACAGATTGGCAAATTCAATAGATGTCTTTTTTTTCATTTTTATCATTTCTATGTTAAAATCACCTGCAATGGCTACAAATTTAAATGACTTTAACAGCTTTTTCACAGCAAGCTCAAAATTTTCCAGAAACAAACTAATATCACCACTAGGGGATCTGTAAACACTTAAAACTATAAGATCATAATTAATTATTTTAATACAGCTAAATTCACAATGAAGCTCAATGCAAAATAAGCTAACATCTATTTTGGTGAATGTTAACCCTTCTCTTAAAAATATTCCTACCCCACCATTTTTTATACTTTTCCTACACATGATATCTGCAGCAATAAAATCTTTAGGAACAAAGAATTCAACTTCCCGCTCCTCTAACCAATGTTCAGACACACATATTACCTGCACTTGCTCTATGGCACAAAAGTGTTCTAATTCTAACATTTTGTTCCTAATAGACTGGATATTAACCTGTAAAATTTTTAAGCATTCTTGATTTTCATTGTTATTTGTTTTAGCATTATTATTTACAGTAAAATCAAAATCATCCAGCCGCTCACAAAGTACAGATAAAGCCCCCGTACTGCTGACCAACATAATGGCCTCTCTACTACCAGCGGCGGCAGCTCTACAGATGAAACCATTACACCCAGAATCAGTGGCCCTATATAAGGCACTCGGTGATTTCAGCCCGAATCATTACTCATTACTTATTTATGAAGTCGCTCACATCCTTTTGTTACTTGCATTGTCATGTTTTTGCTGCAACGTTCAACTATGTGACCCAATTTTTCAATTGGGCTGAATTCAGAGTAAAGGTTTTGCTTCGTAAATGATTGATACTGTGGTTACGATTTATAGTGACATTGTTCATTATGGAAACATTTGAGAAGTGAGTTTTAATAGTAATAGGTATAATTAGATTGAACTCTTACTAATGCACTCAAGTCAAATAATTACCAATTAAGGAAACATATGTTATCCTTTACACACAAAGATATTTTTACATAGGCACCTTATAATTTTACAAGTCCATAACCCTACATTGTCGATTTAAAGTCAAAACTATTAAAAATCTTTTCACCTCTATAATTTTAAATCCCGAGTGGTGCTTTTCCTGCCACTGTAATAGAAGAAACTTTCTAAAATAATAATAATAAGTTATTGGACACGATAAAAGGTGTTAACAAAAAAATTTTCATGATAAAATTTTAACATTATTGATTCAAATTGAATTTGAAAAAATAAATGTATTCAAAATTTAATAAAATAATACCGGGTGCACATGTAAAAAGTATGTTTTTAGAAACTTTATTCCAAACTAAAATGTTATTATTTTTTTTATTGTTTACAACAATGCTACAAAACAGTGTATGCCGATGTAATCATGCAAAAGTATTTTTATAATAATAATCCAAATACAATATTATATGATGTTGGGACAGTATCTTAACTATTTTGGAAAACAGTATTATTTTTTACATTATTGTTTTGCCTGGTTGGCCTGTACATTAATCGTATCTTCAGAGCCCATATGATCGATGCCTGTAACGTTATCTTTTATATCTTCTATCTTATCAATTTATACTTAACAAAATAAATATTTTCTCTGTAATATCGATGTGTAACCCATCCTAGTTAAGTATGATTTAGCTGTAATTTTAAAGCTTATGATCCAGCGCAGGGATCAATGGTTAATAGAAAATTGGTAGTTTCTTCTAGGGCTTCGCCCTTAACCTTTAATTTATTTCTAGATGGTGTTTTCAAAGGTACCAGTGTTGCTGACCACTTTTTTTATGACTTTGAGTTGTCATTCAACTGCTCATTTTAAATTGTTAACTACAGCTAGATTCAAAACCATACACAAAACAGTTGTATTTTAATATTTCATTGATCATTGGCAACTAAAATCGTAGGTCTACTTCACAACAGGTTCGCCAGGACTCTTGCATTTAATAATTACACACCAACTTTGGAATCAAAACTTAATTTTCCACTTTGTTTGATATATTTTATCATTTGGTTTCATTTGAAGTTTCTCTTTGGGGCTTTGACAAACTGTGGGACTTCTTTAACTTTGAACAATTAATCCGTGTTTATTGCTTCTGGTGAAAATAGTTTAAATCCAAAGTTTAGTGTTAAAAGTAACGCAGTTGAGAACATGCACTGATTTAATTTCCGATTTTGCATAGTATTTGAAATAGTAACTCATACAAGCAATAAATTAGTATGACAACAAGCTGTAAAAATTGTTATACAAGACAATTATGGTGTCCGCGCAGTGTTAGGTGGCATTTAAGTGCAATAAAGCCACAAACACCCTGTTATGTAACATCATTATAATATGCAGCTTGTTAGTTCCAAGGTTTATCTACCAAGAGTGTTTTGAATATATTTCACCTTCAGCTTGTTACCATAAGTAGCTAGAGCAGAGTGGAATGAATACAAAAGAGGTAGTTTGGAATATTAGTATTTTACGCACAATTACTTAAACAATACATTTTGTTTTTTATTCTAAAAGCTAAGTGTTCACGAGTGATTTTTGCAACGTTAAAATAATTGAACACTATCAAAAATTGAAGTGCATATAAATATGCTGGGCTTTGTTAACAATCATTACAATTATTAAATGTCGATGAATGGGGGTTTTTAGGTTGGGTTAAGGTCAATGGGGTTTGTTTTAAAGCTTTAAGTTTATTCAATTTAGGGATAAATTATTTCAATTTAAAGTTAATCAAGGTCAAATCATACTTATAATGCAAAACATTATAAAGTATTAAAATTCTACTTTTGTACTTAAATGGTTTCGTGTTGTTTATTCTGTCTTAATTTATCTTCCTTTACATTACATTAAACATACTATTTATTTGTGAACTTTTTAAAACTATGTACACTGCTGCAAGGTGAAATTGTGGATACAGGGTAATGCTTGCAATCGTTTTGACTTGTTTTTACTCCCGTAATACATATTAATGTTAGTATTCATTGGTAATACTTTTACAATTCAAAAAATTATGATTAGCATCATACAAATGCACTGCTTATAGTATGGATGACATATAACGTTATTTTCCTATAGATTTATTGTTTTGTTTACAAGTCATCTGTATTGACAACACTTACACAAAACAACAGTATCACAAACAAAATTGGTACACCTAGATGTACTTTGAAAAAACTACGATTAAAGAAGAAATTTTATTAAATCACAAATTGAGATATTATTCTATCTGCTATAATTACTGAAAAATTAAAGCGTTTTACCACCGTTTAAAACTAACACTGCTCCAAAACGCCATCTACCGATTTGAAAAGAGTATGTATTGTGCAGTGGGAATATCTACGGCTTTGAAAAAAACGTTCCAATGTTTTAAGACAGCTCTTCGATAAAGGCACCGACCTCAGATTTTTATCTGATAAATTGTAGATGTATTTAAAAAAATCTTTGGTAAATACGACACTTCATTAAAACACCAACAACAGTCTGCGTATTAGGTGTTAAAAATATCCACAATAGTCTGTGTATTGAGGATTAAAAATATCCAAGACTATGCAAACACTTTTCAAAAGTTCATAATCAAACCGACTTACATAAAAAGATACAGGCGTAAGAGTAAGAGGAGGTTAGGAGGAGGGGAGGGACTGGCAAAACAAGAATCAGCGGAGCGCCGCGCAAGCTCAGTAGTTGTATTGGTGCCGACAACGCCGGACCAGACAATACGCATGCGCAGTTGTTTTCCCAGAGTAGACAATAGCCTGACTAACAATCTAACCGACTAAACGATGGGACATTGTTGATTTGAAGATTTTTTTGCGGTTTTTGTGAAATGATAGTTTATCCTCCGCCAGTGACCATGGCGACTAGACGAGGAGTTCACCCGAGATTCCTCAAGAAGATGACAAACATCAAGACTCCCAAGAGACAGGTGGTTCAATGGAAGCAGACCAATGTGGAGCACGGGGTGGTCATTGTAGACGAGAAACAGCTGTTGAAGTTGATCAAGACCGAGCCCATAGAGAAATATTATGAACTAGACCCTGAGCCGTTCGCCACGTGAGTAATTTTGTTATACATTGATTTCTTGGACTTAATATGTTGTATTTGATCCTTTGTCGTTGAGCTTTTAAAAACTGGTTTCATAATGTCTTTCCAATTAATTTGGATCATTTTCTTCTCTGAAAATCGTTTACAGTGCTATTAAACCTCAAAAGAACTACACAAAGACATTCAGGTTTGACGGTAACAATTTTTATCGTAATTATTAGGTGATGCTGAAGTAGAAACTGTCTATGGACCAGCTGTGGCCATTTTCTCTTCAATGGTACATGGTTGAATATTGTGGTTGAATAAGCCACTCACAGAGGTCGCTGCTATCGAAATCTTGTTTTCTCCTTTAAACTTAAATACTTAAATACTGATAGTTGAATGAGTCATAAAAGATCCTATAATAGACATTAAGTCACCTTTTAGTTCACCGTGGTTGAAAATTTGCTTATTCGTAATTTACAACCCTGTACTCTGTCAGTGACCCAATTGAATTATGTTTACTTTGATTTCAAAACTGGCAACAACTTTCATATAGGAATGGAATGTCTACTTATATCAATAGTCAAATGATAATCGTTGATCATAATATTACATTGAATATTATGATTTATTTATCAACTAAGTTGTGACGTTGGTAATCGATTTGTTGAAAGATATAATTATTTATTGTGTATTGCATGGTTTTTTTTAATTAGAAAGAAAAGTCCACTTAATATTGAGCAACAGTTTTATAAATTTGAATTCTTGAAGTCTTGAGTTTACCTTTCACGTGGTTTCAATGTAAAATCTATAGCCCGTAACTTAATGCTAAATTTTTGGAAACAGTGTCTTTGTTTAAAATCCCCATTATTTCAGGATACTAAGAAGATAAAAATAAATATGTTCATCATCCATATGAAAATACCAGCTCTTTATAACTATTAAATAAATATGTCTGATGTTTGGCTATTTTTATGAAAGTTTTGATTTTGTATGATTATATGATGTGATCAACTCTTCTTCTATAATATGGATGGGATCGTTTCAACACTGTTTTGATAAAATATACAATTATTTTCTCAATGCTCAATAAAATTAATGTTTCCACCCATACAACAATAAACTGATGTACCTTTTACATGATCGATCTTGTGACTTTCAAATATTTTTTAAATCCAATCTGAGATGAATTTTGGCTCAAAGCTTTTTTTATATTTGATGCGAGTAGAACGATAATAAGCCATGCTCTGAGCAACCCCTTGTGTTCATATACTTGTTGTATTTCTGGTGAAATAATTAAGTGAAACGTTCCTATTTTATTTTCGTTACGAAATTTGTTCAAGTAATGTTCATTTAATTTTTAATAAAAAAAATCTCTTATACTCGTTAATTTCCTCTCAATGCTGTAATGCAATTATGAATAGATTGACAGACCTATTAAAACATCGAAATTATTCAAACAAAAGACAAGGCATCAAGAATTATAAGTTAAATCGTTACTAGACTATGTTTTAATATTTTTGACATAGGCCTAGTCTGGTACTTTCAAATTTTTAATATTTTTTTTCGCAAAGGTTTTTTTACTACCCAACTTACAGTTTGAAAATAGAAAAACCATTAAAAAACTAATTACAACCCGTAGAGTTCGAAAACGTAATAATATTTCTTTACACATTTTGAGTCATTTAGTAGAAGCTTTTCTAGTATAAATCATAGAATCGTTCTATATTTACATTCAAATACATTCATCTTATGTATTTAAATTTGATTGGTTTTTGTTTGTAATCGATGCGTATAGTTGATTTACTGATTGTAGGGTTAAACAAGGTAGGCCAAGTATGTTTACTGGAGGCTTCAAATATCATTTATAACTTTCTAAAGACAATTACATATTTCGTGTATTGTTTTCGTTTTTGATTTATTGATGTTTCTAAATTGTATGTCAATTTATTAATTATTAAGTTATTAATTCAGAAACACATTAATATAAGGAATATTATTTCTTTTAAATAGAATCGTCTATTAAATTTAATGTTGTGCACTTCATTGTTTAGTATGTCATAACCCTTCGTGTCTCTTGGTGTTTGAATCGACAATCTAGGATTTCCCATAAAAGAATAAAAATATGGAATTCGATTAGTCGAATTTCCCTATTGAATGAACGAATAAAATAATATGTTTATTTTCCAAATAATAGGCTATACATAATTACAAAGTACATACTTGTAATCGTAACGATTACAAAATATGAACTAAAACTAAAATAAAAATAACACTTCTGTATTAACTTATTTGATTTATTAGAAAATAAGCAGACATAGACAAGTGCTGACTGTGTGTCTGCTGGGTTGCTATAAAAAAAAAATAGTAAACCACATCATAATGGAATAATTTAAAAATTAAAATAAACTGTTGCTTAAAAGTATTAGTATTGGGAAGTAGCTATTACCAAAAGAGGCTCGGTAAGACCTGGAGCGGGCACCAATATACTTTTTTCATTTTGATATCCCTTTAGGCCAAAATACTATTACAGTAGGCCCCTACCTAGGTCAAATTTTTATATGTGATCCCGTGAACTCGATAACTTGAGTAGTTTTGTCCGACTTTGATGAAATTTGGCTTGAAGATGTAAGGCGGGATGAATTTTGATGTGTTCACGGGGGGAATCATAGGTAAAAATTTGCGTTTCTAATTTTTACCCCCAAAACAAACAAATCCCAAATTCCCTATAAACTATTTTAAAGAGTTAAAAAAGAGAATTAAGTATACAATATTGAAGTGTTTTTAGGGTTATTGGCTACGGAGAAAATTAAAAAAAAATTAAATTTCCATTTTATTCTTATGGAGAAGTAAACTGTTGTAGTGTGCTTTTTTTATATGTATTTTTATCAAACTTGGCAAATTTATATATTTTAACTAAGCCATATTTTACCAAAAACCCACATTATTACCTTCCCTTGTAGGTACTTGTTTAACCTAATGTTATTTAAATAGATTTAATTGAAAATCCAATCAGGCAAATGGAAATTCGCCTATTCTGCAGGCCAAAAAAATAAATTCAGCGGGGGTATTTATCTACACTCCCTAACGTTCCAAAAGATCTTCCAAAAAAATATCAGGTTCACAAATACATATTCCAGACTTGTCTGTTTGAAATATCAAATGATTAGAAGGTGTGATTTACCAGCTCGGGCAGACAGTAATCACAAGATAACAAGTGGCCTAAATATTGATGCCCTGGAGGGCCCTCCCCTCTTTGGTAGGGCCCGTGACCTCCTGGAGGGCCCCGGGGCCCAAATACACGATACTATCATTATCTCAAGCTTGCTGTGACCGTTGATAAACAGATGGTGTCGTCAGCCTTGTCGCGAGATTGATGGAAGGTTGTGGACTCGGACTTTCAAGAGTTTATTATCCACATCTGGTCAAAGTATTACAGTGTGGAATGTCTTAATCTTCTGTTACCGCTGGTGTGGAAACTACACAAAAGTAGGATAAAATCTTGATCAAAACGTTGTAACTAATTGTATTGGCTATGATTTTAGTAAGTAAATCATTTTCAAAACTCCCTTATGGGTAGTTCCATGGAGTTTAACTGAATACACAGGAGAGCATTATTTACTTGAAAAACTACGAGAAATACCACTTTTTATGAGCGAAAGCATTACCGTAATGGTTAGAGTCGTATTGTTTTATGTATATAAATAAATTGTAAAATTCTAATCATTTTCAGTATGAAAAAGTAACAATCTTTTTATATTTTCCATCCAATACCGAATAAGAGCTTTGGTAGTTTTATCATACTACTAGTCGTTTTTTCTTTTGACTTGTAAGTATTTTTAGTACCAGACAGCAGTTCCACTATAGCCAGAGGGTAGAGCCATAAGTACCCTATTGACATTATAATAGGTCTATAGAAATTCTGTGTACACATGGCATCTTACAGCAAATCTGATTCATTGGCTTATCTGTAATAAGACAAACATACAAATATGTTTTCTATTTATTCAGCTTAAAACGCCTTTCGACCAATAAACTTTTTAAGATAAAGTTTGGGCTCCCTCACTCATTGATTTTTTTACAGATGAATTCTTAAGTAAAAGCCCTAACCTTCTAAATGAATTTGCCTTCTAAACCTCGCCAATCACTGCTTGAACGTGCATCTGCTCTAGATTTAACTGCTAGTCAGGCTGGTTGATGTTTTCTCGTGACGATGCTGTACAGTGTGCAGTGTTGTGTTAGGACAGACTCGTGTGGAGTTAACGATGTCGTGAGTGTCGAGGACTTTAACAAACTGCCAGCGTCAACCGTCTCCCTGCTACCTAGGACAACTCCATCTACTCTACTGTAGGGTTTGGAACGTTTCTAAGTGCAAGGAAGAATTTTTATTAGGATTTTAGGCTCACGAGAATGATTTTTGACCGCGTCCAGTTCTGCGATTCAAGTTAGCTTGATGCCACCTTCTTGGTCGACCAGGAGTAAATATATATCAAGACGTAAATACCTTGAACGTGTTCCCCTGATTTGTTAGTTGTTCAGAACAAAATGTTTGGCATAATGTGTGTGTAGACATTTAAAATGTGTTGCTGGTCTAAAAGTGACAGTCCCAGATCCAAATTCTGCAAACCACCAATGACAATTTCTTGTGTTGTAATGTCATAACCAGAAGACATGGAACGCACTTGGAGTCATAGGCTCACCTACCAACTAAATGACATAAAACTCTTAGACAAATATTGGTAGTCTCCCTCTACGAGAAGCCTTACGATAATGAAGTATATTGCAAAAGTTAACCAATGATTTTCTCCGAGCAAAGCTCGGTCCCCAGGTAGTTGTTTTTAAATCTTGTAAAGTAACATTTTACAAACTACACGAACTAGTTCACGACTTAACAAGTTAATTTAGAACAAAGCAAAGGTTTGCATGCATAACATCGTTACGGCCATTTCAGAATTGTAAAGGAAGAAAATTAAATTCCGTGTATATTTATATTACTCCTTTAGTTGGTGCATTTATGCGATCATATGCGTTGAGGTATGGTACGAGTATATGTGTAATATGGCTCAATAACTAATGACACTCAACATATCAGCTGTGTTGACATATAGGCTGAGTCAGAGTGGTGTAAGGTTTCATGAGATCGGTAGCTCAGGTTACGTCACTGCCTTCGACAGTTCAACTTGATTCATATTGTAACAACGTTCAACGAATGCTTTGATGATTCACAGAAGATGATACAAGGATATTTATACGGACAGTTGTTGTAAATTATGGCAATCACCAGTATACAACATAGTTAGGTTACACAAAAGAACGTCCTTAATTCGTGGGAGGTAACATTAGAGTATTACCATCACTGATAGGCTAATAGGCTTTTCTTGTCCTAGGACGCTACCCACGAGCCCGGAATTGTTTGTCACATTACTTCAGGCTAGACCTAGGGATTACGGCTTTATCACTTATATAAAATCCATTGGTGATTAGGTAGGATTTGAACCCGGGACTCCTGAAACCGGAGTCCCGCGCTCTAACCACTAGACCAGCTCTCTCCCCCGGGCTGATAGGCCCAAATTAAAATTGCTAGAATTAAAACTCTAAGGGCTGTACTGTAACTCTCGATCTTTAGTCGGAAAACTTTAAGTTCGACCCATCACCACTGACAAGATGAAATAATTCTCTTGGTTATAATGGTCAGAGCCCACCTTCAAATCCGAAGGTTGCTGGTCCGAACGTAAGCGGTGCCGATTCTGGCCCCAGAAGCGATTTATTTGTCATAGGGCTATAAATAAAATAAGATTTTTAACGGGTATTTGACGTTAGATTGAAACAAAACCAGCCGCTCCTTGTAAACACTTAATAAATACTACATTTAATAAATAAATTCGGATAAATACTGCGTGAGCTGTTCAAGTATCAAAAACTCTCGGCGTGTAGGTCAACAACACATTTCTTGGAAATATTTATCACAAAAGGGAAAATGTATTGATTAGCATACGGTTATAGCATCACTCGTCTATGGTTTGATAGATACTTGACCGCTACCACAGACACAAGTCATGTGGTTGTGTAGAGCCCGTGGTCATGAATCAACGGTAGAGGTAGGTAGCAGCCCACAGACCGGCGAGCCCAGGGCGACGGCTCTGCTAATACATTATACAACTTGTAGCATTCCGTCTACATCAATAATCTATTTCCTAAAACGTCAATACCGTTCATTATTGTAGCGCCACGCTATTACGTTCATGAATAGTTATGATTGTGAAGGAAGTTTGATGAAGGATATTAGGGTGACATGTTAAAACCTTCACAATGAATGTAGGGATACTAGACCTTCAGTTGAAAAATGCAATTCTATCATTGAGAAGACTTTGCTTTTTAAAGTATTTGTTACATTATTTGGTTTAGCTCCTAGCTTATGGTTCACTCCTAGACTAATTGGAACTACTGAGTTCAAAATTACGAGTATGTAAACCGTAAACGAATTCCTTTCATAGCGTATATGCATTGGAAAGAATCTTTAACATATTCTTCTGTAAAAATTGAGTAAACATACTTAACTATAATCTTAGGTTTTACTGCATCTTTTACAGCAGAATTTCACCCGTATATTAGATATTCAATTAGCTTTTTAAATCCCATGTGTTCAAGCTCAAACCAAGAACTTGTCCAACTTACAGCACTGCAACACACCTTGTTATGATGAAAAATTAGTCGATCATTTAACATTAGATTAGTTTAGGCTCTTGGACGGTAAGAGCAAGTCTATATTCCCGTC
The DNA here is from genome assembly GCF_028750875.1 of Macrosteles quadrilineatus. NCBI lineage: Eukaryota > Metazoa > Arthropoda > Insecta > Hemiptera > Cicadellidae > Macrosteles > Macrosteles quadrilineatus. Next base: position 101,513,495 of record NW_026542602.1, on the reverse strand, counting down.
GGAAGTTCTGTACAATAAAATGCTAACAGGCAAGTTTGGTTGAGACTTGAACGTAAGTTTCCTTAACCTTTCAACATCCTTAAACGACGGATCCCATTAGGAGCTGTACAGCAATACTCTGGAGGCCAGTAAAGGTCGGTTGTGGTCAGTATATCCCTTATTGTTCTCATGACCCGGTTTAGTTGAACCATGTAATGTATCAAACCATAACATTACACTATAATTTGTATTGTTTTGTTGTTGTATTAGTTGTTGTTTGTATTTGTTTTGTAAAATTCGAGAACCATTTTTAAAACATTTTCAAAGAACCCACGTTGTCTCTTTTGCATTTTGACCTCGTTGCAAGGCATGGGTATAGCGGGTAGTTAACTATGTTATCTCCCCCTCTGGAAGAAACCCTAGAATTATTCATTTTTCATCTTCACAGACCATAAAGGACGTTTGTTTGTTTGATTTAGATTTGTTCTCACTAGAAAGAGACCTATCTTATTAAGTTTTCTCAAATTAGGTTACTAAATATCACATCAAGCCAAATACCAACATCGACCAACCTGAGCTGATCACAGATAACACAGTGGTGAGGGAGTTGACTGTCAGTGACTCAAGGCACATCCTTCGCCTAGATTTCCACCAACTTTGTTACGGAGTGTAAACTGTTAGTGTTCGAGTGTACAAGGTAGTTGGACTTACTCAACAGCGTAGTTTATGGAAATACTCTTGTCCACGCGGTAAACCTGACAACGAGCGACATTAAGCCAAGTCCAGTGGGCGCAAAACGCGTCGAAATACGAGTAGATACGCGTTAGTGAGTCGCGCCAGCTGTATTATTTAATTTGCAGCTCCGCGCGCGCCCTGCCTTATATAGTTGGCGGGCTGGCGGGTAGAGCGGGGGCGAGTCGGCTGTTTGTCGTCTACCTTAGACAACACAATCTGCGGTAAACCACTCCCAGGGAACTTAATTAATGTTAATCGATCGTTTTCAATGTAGAAATCAAGTTTGTAACAAGAAAATGTTTGGAATTAATGTTAACTTGTTTGTAAAAGTTCTGCGTTTTCTTGGTTTTGACCACAAATTACACATTCGATTCACTCACTGTGTGTTTATACTAGAAGAAAATTACCTTGCACGTGAAAAGGGCAGATGATAAAAAAAAACATATGAACGTTCAGTCCTGAGTTATCTGTTATATTTGGAAAGACATAGTCTAACTTGTTGCATTTTAAAAAGAGCTGTGTAGCCTCCGGATTATTGATTTATTCTGATATAGATTTTTTAAATGGGTTAAATACCTGCATAACATAACTTGATTTGGTGGCAAGTAGTTTCGATTCATGGATAAACCAGCTTCAGGTCCCAAAAAGTCATAATTTTTTTAGGATGAACCTGGAGATGGTTTTACCCATGAACCGAAACTGTAGCAACTAGGATTAACTTTATGCAGGTATGAAACCATTTTCAATTAACTAACTTTATAATCATAGACTCAGCCTCAACATAATTTGTAAAACACTCAGAAAACTGATTTTTTGAAACATGATAAACCTTTTCTTAACGAGTATTACCCTATTTCTCAGACAGATCAAATTGCTAGTTGGATGTAATTTGATTGTGTTTTATTGTAAAATATCTAGTGTAACCAATTCACCAAATACTTTTTCCTATTCTATTTTTCATTTATATCATCAAACTCAGGGCCTCAGCAGTTCCGTCAAGACACAGTGTCAATTCACTTCCACTCTCGGACATTTAACACTGAGCTACATGGTTCCATTAATTTCTCTGTCAAACAAATACACAGAAGGAGTTGTTCTCCGTCAAGAGGATCAATTAGTCAGTAGTGAGGCCGAGGCGACGGCGCCTGTCAGCGCGTTGAATGCTGAGCCGAGCTCTAGGCGGAGTCCACACCATTCACCACCTCGCACCTGGTAGGAGTTATCGTTTGTCTACAGCACAATATCTCCGTCTTTGTCTAGTTCCGCACACGATATCTCTTTATCTTCATCTACCGTTCACACACAATATATCTATCCTTGCGAGTCTTCCCGGGGGTTCCAGCTCGAGTGGGAATCAAGGAGAGTTACACAGCACTTTGAAACAGTCTTAGAAACACAGCTCCTTGTAGAAGAATAATGAATCAGCATTTAAATTGGGTTGTGACAAACGCTACTGGTTAAGAAGGAATTTTAAACATTTAAGTTTACTAAGTGTAATAAGAGAACATGATTGAATTTTGGAAATGTAACAAGGGATGCTTTGTTAGCTGTGTTGGTTAAAGGGTTTGACTTTGGTAAAAGAAATCGTAAGCTCCCAGTACCAACAATATTTTTCTATAGTATAAACTGCCACTTGGAGATTTGACTCAAGCACTGTTTAAGGATCTGAAATTATATTTTCGCTAAGGTCTTAAAGAAATCCAGGAAACTGTGATACTCCCCAAGGCCTCTTAATATTTTACAAGGCATCGACAAAACATAATTACTCTTTAATACAGTAGATTTGGGGTGAGATGTAAATGCATGCCTTGCATACGCAGGACATTACAGTCGAATTTAGCCAAAACTAAGGCTGCTTTGCCAAAGAAACAGCAAGTAAAACCCTTCATGTCCAAAATAATTAATAACGCTGCTCACAGCACGTGTTAATTTCTAGGTGGAAAATTGGCCGGATTTACATTTACGTCGGTTTAATTTGGAAACTCGATAGATTAATCAACGAAAAGACAGCCCATTAATAATAACGGTCTTGCTGAGATCCTTATCCAATCGCGATCCTGTGGGAGGGTCAAGTCCTGGACACCTTTCTGGGAGACGTCCCTCCCCCGGGATATGATGTATGACTGGGAAACTCGGCGTGGGAAATGTACAGGATACAACTCCACATGTCCGAACGTCCAGAGAAACTGATACCATCTAATTATACTCTGTCATATCCCTAAACAAAAACGACAGTCGTATAATCTTTAGCCGTTTCTCCTCTCTTCGCTGTAACATTTGCTTGGACATTCATAATAACAGTGTGCTTTACTGAAAGGTCGAGTTAACTTTTAGATGTAGTTAACAATGTTGATTTATAACGTTTTTTTTTTCCGGGAGAAACTTATTACGTAAATATTGCATATACAGTAATATAAGTAGATGAATTTTACATAGTGGGATTAAGTTCTTCAACATCTTCAATTGGGACTACTTTCAATAAGGTTAAAATTAAGTTACATAGTGTGATTATAAACAAAATGAAACACAAATAAGATTATGTTTGATTACTATGTGAGGCTATGTCGGTAATATTTCTAAGTATACAAAACTTAACTAAGTATACGTTGTAAATATTGTAGAATCCTAGGTCATGATGGTAGTTTTAGCTTTCGAAGAAGTGCATCAATTGGGAGTATTTCATTTGGTCCAAAATCGTTTGGTCCACAAGTTGTAAAACAGTTCGTTTGGTCCAAAATCGTTTGGTCCAACACTTGTAAAACAGTTCGTTTGGTCCAAAATCGTTTTATCATCCAGTTGTGGAGTATTTCATTTGGTCCAAAATCGTTTGGTCCACAAGTTGTAAAACAGTTCGTTTGGTCCAAAATCGTTTGGTCCACAAGTTGTAAAACAGTTCGTTTGGTCCAAAATCGTTTGGTCCACAAGTTGTAAAACAGTTCGTTTGGTCCAAAATCGTTTGGTCCAAAAGTACAGGCAAAACCAGAATTACAATTGTGCATTGTGGAGTAAACTTATGAAATAGACTGTACGTTTCACTGTGGACCATTCGATCGGGTCGTTTGATCCAAAACTCTAATACGAGTTCGTTTGGTCCAAAAGTATGAACTATTGCGTCCCTCACATAGAAGGCGTTCAAATAATCGCCGTCACGTCGTCAGCCCAACCGCCTGCCTTCCGAGGCCTATTTGTTGTTTTGTGTCACGTTTCTAAATAATTGATATGTTTGCATTTATATACACGTACATATACATATATTTATTTATATATAATGTGTTTGTGTAATGTTTACTTTTTATCCCCAGTCAATCTTAAAACAACGCGTTTTAATTCCCTAGATTTGTGGATAAATATTAACTTTGCTTTGAGGTTGCATTTAATGTTAAACAGATGGTTTATTTAATTTATCTATATATTAAAATTCAATCTGTGTTTGTTGTATGTTTGTCGTGGTATTTGTAACAATTATGTAGTTAATAATACAAATATATAATGTTAATTTCTCATCGAAGATATATCCTATTTGTAAAACTTCCCAATATGTTATGTTTACTCCCCATGAGAACCGTGAATAAATTATTGAAAAGAACAGAGTTTGTCATTGTTGTACCTTTATAAAAAATTATATTATATTTTTAAATATTTATATCTTATCTTATCTTACTATCTTACTAATATTATAAATGTGAAAGTTTGTGTGTTTGTTTGTTTATTTGTTTGTTTGTTTGTTTGTTTGAAGTTCAATCACGCATTAACTACTGGACGGATTGGGCTGAAATTTGGCATGATGATAGCTTACATTCCCGATTAACATATAGGCATAAAATTCTTATCTCAAAAATCCTTTCGGGTTCCGCCCCAGTGGCTCTGTAATTCCCCATGTTAACCTTTTGAGTATTCATATTTAAAGGGAATTAAAGAATTTAGTCAGCTGTTTCAACTAAAAAAGTTGGTTCTATGATATGGAAAAGCATTAAAAAGTTATAAGATTTACCAACAGGGTGCAGCACTATATTTTTTTGCATTTATGAAAACAGCTAATTTGAACTAAGCAGCAACAAAAAACTGTGATTCGCAATGAGAACTTCGCAATGAAACTGAAATTTAGGATTAATAACTTTCTATAACTTATCATGCATTTATTCATAAAATTATTAAAAATTTAATCCAGTAACTGAAAACCACTATTATTTAAAAAAAAATATGGTCAACGTGCCTGAATGTTTGTCTCAGACAATTATGCATATCACAAAGAGTAGTCCTATAATTGATGTACCTTAATGATATGTCTATGATAAATAAAAGTAGCCTATTTAACATTCATTTTCATAGACTGTAAAAGCCTTCTGCACTTTTATTATTCTGTATCGTATTACATAATGGGAAATTGTCCAATGATTAAATACACATGTATAACAATAATCTCGTGATGATCTGTCAGTCTTGAATAATAAGAAAAAAATATCGGCAAAAGTAGTCAAAAAGGCAGACACCAACCAGTACAATAGATATAACATAATGCAATAAGAAATGATTGAAAGAGTTACTGTAATATTAAGATTATATAATTGTTCGTAATGGAACGTTATATTGCTAAACATGACATTATACAGAAGAACATCAATTTTAAAATAAGAAAATAAGATCCTTATATATAATTCTGTAAGACAAGATTTTTACCAGGAAATTGTGGACGTCCAGAAAGTATGAGTAGGCTAATTAATGTAATTTTCATGTTCTATTTTAACCTTTTGATTAAGAATTATAAACAACGATGGAGGATCAATAGTAAACACTCCATTGTAAATAGGTACCGGTACAACAATACAAATTAAGGTGTATTATAAATTTTTAAACACGTTGGTCCACTGAATTTCTATACACTCTGTATATTAAAAGGTCGCCAAATGTGATAAAAACTGTTCATTTATAAGATTTCCAACCGTGTGATACACTATTGAGCTTTAAGTTTGTTTATGTACGCTTTAGTGGTTTGAATACAACAAAACATGGCGTCTTTAACGTTAAAAACATAGAAAGTCAACATGTTTAAAGCAAAAATTGTATTAATATTATTATTGTATACGACGGCGGATATTTGAACGCCTTCAATGTGAGGGACGCAATAGTTTATACTTTGGACCAAACGAACTCGTATTAATGTGTTGGACCAAACGATTTTGGACCAAATGAACGGCAATATAAACGTACAGTATGTTTCATAAGTTTACTCTACAATGCAACATTTTACTTCTAGTTTGGCCTGTACTTTTGGACCAAACGATTTTGGACCAAACGAACGTGTTTTTAACTGTTGGACCAAACGATTTTGGACCAAACGAACGAGTTTATAACTGTTGGACCAAACGATTTTGGACCAAACGAACGGCAATATAAACTGTGGACCAAACGATTTTGGACCAAATGAAATTGGATAAAACGATTTTGGACCAAACGAACGAGTTTTTAACTGTTGGACCAAACGATTTTGGACCAAACGAACGGCAATATAAACTGTGGACCAAACGACTTTGGACCATTTGAAGATGATCCCATCAATTGAGTCAACCATTCATCTGTAATACCATTTGCAGTCCTATTCCAAATTCCAATTGCACCTCTACGAACTCTGTCGACGTAAATCCCAAAAAAGATTCAAAACGAAATTTTAATTCACAGTAAATTGAAGTCATTCATCACTTTTGATTAAAACAAAGATAGAGTTTCAAATCACCTAGGACAACCGACAGATGGTTGACGAAAGTTGAGATCAAGTTTTGGCGCGGGGGAACACAGTTTTGAGTAGGAGAGGTGACGTAGGAGCCGGGCGAACTGCGTCTTGGACCGGGTCAGCCGTGCTTTTTAGGCTCTTGATAAAAATCATTAAACGAAATCACGTGTGGGAGATGGCGCTGCCCACACGGGGCGTACGCCGAACTGGTTAGCCTAACTAGAAGCTTTTAGTTTGGGCGTAACTGTTACAGTTCGATTCAATTATAACGGGTGTTTTCCTCATTGATTCTAGTGGTTACAGAATTGTATTTGGCTGTAGGAGGTGCCTTGAAATTGCTATTGATGTTGAAGTGCATACCGTTTGTTATTTCGATGTTCTTATTAAATAAGGTGTAAGATTTTTGACTGGAACCACAGAACAATTTTCCAACAGATTTAAACCATTTTGATTTCGAGAGTTTAATGTACAATTATTATGTATCAAGATTTTTGAAAAATAATGATTTGTTGAAGAGCACAATGGCCTATACAATTTGTATGAGATTAACATTAGGGTGGTAAACTATTTGAATTATTCATTGAAATTGCTGACCAAAGATCTCAACCAAGTATGTACCCCTATTTACTTTTTATTGGACCAACAACCTACTACAATAACTATTGACAATAGTCAACATAACAAACATTGATTATGTGTCTTACATATTAATTATTTGTTGTAAAAAAAACTATAAAATCTTAACTTAAAAACATTCTTTTCTACAAAAAGAAATATATTTTCAGCTCATAATGACCGAATTCAGCAATGAATTACAGTTACATATTTTCACTAACATTCTACTATGTTCGTATTTTTATTGACGAAATAAGTCTTTGTAAAAAGTTACCGTGGGTGTTCAAGTGGAGCGATAAATTTCAACCTTTTGACGACAGCTGCCAGTGAAAAGCCGCTTCAGCTTGTAAAAATAATCTTAACGGTTATCCGCATTAAACCCGATTATAATCAGATGAAAAAGTCGTTCGCTATTTTTGGACACCGTAAATAACGAGTGAGGCGGCCGCTGCCTTTCTGGGCAACAAATAAAACGACTTTGCTTTCCTCATCTTTCTTGCGCCGTTTAGGTTTTATTCTCTTGTAGTCTTTGTTTTATCGTGATGTAATCGGCCAGGTTTTTCTGCTGGACAATCGGTCGATTTTCTTTTTTACTCTTTGTAATTGGTCCCAAATTAGTTGCAAGTTTCGTTCTTCAGCCTTTGGATCTCGGTGAAAACGTTAATTGTTATGGAGCCGGAGCAACTCATTTGGTTTGGAATTTGTGTAATTGTTTTTGCTAAAGTCAGGCCGGAATTTCTGGACGTTGCATCTTTTTTACGGTGGATGATAAAGGAGTTCATGAGTTGAAAACTTATTAACTAACTTAAAGTAACTAACTCTGGTTTATTTGGTAAAAATATATATTTGAAATAGGCTTCTTCTTCTTACGTTCAACAAAACGATTGGATAACCTGATCCATCTCTCTTGTTGTGTACTGAAAGATTGGAGTTTACGTGTAACTATAGCCAGCTGGAATGACATGGTTTATAGCCAGTTTTTACATAGGACTGGGACGGTGGCGTCTTCCTGTAATCCAGCTACAAGGAGGTCGCAAATTTTGGATATTTATAGGCATGCACTGTGGATGAGATACTCCCTGGCGTGGATTAACGTCCGCACTAGTGAGTACTATGATTATCAGCAGTACTACCCTGATAAATAGACAAATTCGTTAATACCAAGGCAAAGACGTGGTTCGGATTCCACTACAAACTGTAGGTCCCTTAGTTGCCATTAGCTGTATGGGCTATTAGTTAAGCTTTGTCTAAGGAATGTCAGCCTTAGTCACTAACAAGACTACAAGATCGCGTCACTCATCCTACGCTCATCCCCATTCATACTTGGCTTAAAATACCTACTTTGTAAGGTCACCATTTCAATAAAAAAGTTTTAAAAATTAATAAAAGTATTAAAGAGTCACCGTTGGACAAATGCTAAAATACCACATGCATGAAATTCATTTTCAAATTAACTACAGTATTCAACCAATAAGAAAAACCCAGACATACAGCCAAGTAGCATCGTGAAGAGATGTGACTACACACGTCACTTACCACAAGGACCTCCTTATAATTTCACTAGCAAAGTTGAATAACGAGTGACCTCTGGACTCTACAAGATAGTCTCTAGGTCGAGGCTTGTAGCTGAGACTTGTGACAAGCCATAAGCTAATACAATCAGCTGATCGCCCTCCTTGTACGTCAGTGGTCAGTTCAGCCAACCTCTGAAATGTCATAACCGTCCGTGATGATTCATAGAGCTGAATTCCCCTGAGCCTTTTACGGTAGTTACTACCGGGATTATGCTTTACGATCCGTGCTTGCAAGGTAAACAGTCTTCAGCCGTCCCGTTGAAGCGTGCTTCCTTGCTTTGAATTTACGACGCTAGAGATCGCGGAAGTCACTTATTGTTTGTACTGTGAACGCCTCTTGTCGTTGACAAGGGTGAAGATATAGTATCGCGAGTGACCTAATTGTTTCTAGGAAATAATTTATGAACTGCACTGTTTTATGGGCTGCAAATGGTCAGCTTGATGGATAAGAATGGAAAATTGTAAGTTTAAGTGTAGTTCGACTTCAAATATGGTTACTGCCTTGTTCAGTTGTTTAGTGAGTTGAGTGAATATGGCATGGTCTCTGTGAGTTATGTCTTACTAGAACTGGTAAATGTTCTAATTGAAATTTGAAATACTCTTGACCTTGTATGATTGCTTGTATGAATGCTTGGTTAATTCATTAATATTATTAATACTCTCAAAGTCTTAATTGGCTATAATCACTTGATGAGGCTATCTAACAAAACAACCTAGGATTTTGACCATTTTATTACAAAAACGCCAAAAAACGATGTAGCTACACAAAATTTAAAAAAATCTATTATTTGATTATCTTTGATATCTCTCGTGTTCTGCTCTAGTACAGACTACTGTTTATTGATCTTACGCCACTGTAAAACCACGATTTCACTCATGTCTACAACCAAATAAGGCTCTGTAAAATCGCGATTCACGTTTCTAATTCATGTCCCGAAGCGCTACATATCAAAGTGCCAGACCGAGGGAATAATTCGTCCCAAATTGGCTTTCTATGGAATCGGGCTCTAATGAGTAAATTGCCAAAGTGACGCCAATTGATCAGAAGACCTTGGCCTAGCCGCGAGGTCTTCATGTTGATGAAACGGAAACGCCTCGGGCAATATAAGGCCTTAAACGAGACTTAAGGTCTTAGAATTATAGATTCTTCTGTAGGAAGTTTAGTGTTGCTTTATATCTTTACACCCCAATTTGCATGTTATGCAGATACCTTTATAGTCCAATTTACCTCAAATTGTAACTAAAGTTTCCATAATCAATCAATGATATGTAGATAAAAAAATAAAAAGTTCCTACAAAAAGATTAATAACACCTGAAAGTGTCTTTGGAAAGTTTCTCGTAGAAATCACACGCATAATATGCTCTATGATAACAAATTAGAATAAAATAGTATTATGTGTACTGCTACTTCAAAATAGTAGTGTTTAGATGGTGAAGCTATTAAAGACTTCAAATAAATTAACCGTCTATAATGCCAAAACATGGGTTAGATATTTTTAGTTGGGTATTTTTAATTTGTACTGTACTCACACTTTTCACAGTGTAACTGAATATTTTCATAGACTTCACTACTTTTGCAGTTTTGTTTGAATAAAATTCGAAATGTTGTTCAATATGTAGATTCCTGTGTCTTGTTTCATCAATGTAGTTGAGCCATGTAAATAATGTTATTGCATTTCCATTAGGTCTATTTGAAGTTATATGGAGCCATCCTCGTAAATAGTTTGAAAAAAATATCGACTACCTCTAGTTATGTAGTTCTTTGTTTATATGTGTTTTTTTTATAAAAAATCTTTAAATTACAAAATGTTATTAGAATAAGTTTATGGCTCAAAATTTTAATATATGAAACACAAAAAGTTTTTTCTACACTTCAGTCCTTAATGTTCCCGTATACCATATCAAGCCAAGGGCACAACCCATAAATTGTTGTGTTCGCTCATTTTTAAATTAACTGTGTACAAAACCACATATTCTATCCAGTATAGAAGTTACGTACGGGCTTACCTTATATCACACATTTTATACCCACTCGTATTTCCACATTCGCACTAGGTGCGCTACAAACAAGGTTTCAAAGAAAGCCATAACAACAAAGTTTTACACGGAGAAGTGTTAAATAACTGAATTTATCGGTGAGAGATCTTCTAAACCAGTTTGAGAATTGCCTCCTGGATAGCCACCGTGTTATTAAACCTGGGGTATAAATTACTCACGCCGAAACAGAGAATTAATTCGGTTACTGAGAACAAGGCTAATTTGTAAACACCAAATTGTGCTTCAGGCTTCGTTCGGCCTCCCGCTCAATGAGTAATGAATATGTGATCGGTTAGTTTATGTAATGTATACTGAAACGTGTTATTTGAATATTGAGAGTGATTGCTGGCCATTGATGAGTTTAACATTGATATAAAGTGGTTTTAGTCCGCAGATCAAATTGGGGAAGTAGCTCTAGCTAACCTGATTTTTTGAGAGTGGAAGAACCCAGCGTGAAAAGTATTTTTCACTGCATGGAAATTTGCACCTTTAAACATTACGTAAAATAGCTCATTGCCGCTCTAGAGTGGGAATGAATCATTCCCGCTCGCTAATCAGCTGATTTAACTCTTGGCGTTTCTACACCAGCCACAGCCGCGTCTCCGTTACGTTAGTTAACAATTGGTAAGCAAATAACATAACCTTGAAAAAGCAAACATAACCTGAATGAAATTTTATATACATTTAAAAAGTCAATTTGTGTGTTTATAAGTTAATTATGGTGGTAGGAAAAAACTGGTGTATTAAGAGCACAAACATGCCTATGCGCTCTTAATACACAAGTAGCTATTACAGTATATACAACTATCTTAGTATTAGTATTTCTCGAAATAAACAATGTTTAGGTTTTTCTTTGGTTGTGTTTAGGATAATAGATAAGATCATTAATCAGTAAAGTTCTTAAATATATTAGTAGTTTTTTTTTTTTTGTCATTTGAACTAATATATCCCCGCTTTGTTGTATGTACACTTCGTTGAATGTGATTGTACTTCGGTCGCAGAACCCATTCTAGATTTCGATTAAATACTCATCATGTCATTGACACTTTGTGACAGAGCTTAAATTTATTTTCACTAAACGTCGTTGTTTTTTTTTTTTTTTTTTATAACAGGTGGGTTGAAACATTTACTATGTAGTATACAACAATATCATGGTAACGTCGTATATACGTTTCTTTATTTTTGCTCTACTTACTTGAAACTTTGAATCTCATCTGTATACACATGAGGGCTTGGCTCGCATAAAGCTAGAGGTCATCTATCTACATATTGTAAAAGGACAGTGAAGGAGGAGTAGGAGGTTATCTCCATTTTTTCATGTCAAAATGATTCTAGTAGAAACTATACACCAAACATATAACAGAAACAAACATAAACTTTATCTCTCAGCCATTTACCACGAAGCTCGTCCAAAGAGGTATCTCGACCCACACTGTTACGGTGTATTAGTGTTAGGTTACTATTTGTTGGACAGGTTTTTTGTTTAAGCTTCACTGATAACGTCGGCAATTTTGCAAATGTTGATCCGATGGGCGGACAACTTTCTAACGCCAATTCAAGGAAGTGGAGCATTAAACTTTCATGAAACCTTACAGAGTAAGTGATTGTTTAAGTGTTAATGTTGCTTGATTTTCCTCGGGGAATATAAATTTAAATTTTAAATTTGAACTGAAAATAAGGAGTTTTCACTTTGTTGTTCAATCAGATTTCTTTTACATCCAATGAGTTTGATGAGATTTGTTTTGCATTCTGGATACGCTTACGAAATATAAAATATTGAAGGAATGAGGTAGTCCAATGATAACAGCTCGAATAAGTATTTTATGCTGAGGAAAATATCTTGATTGGCATTAAACGTGTTTTTGTAACCAAGGGTTTATATATTTCCTTTACATCCTAGGTCGCTAAGCTCTATACTAAAAGTCCCTACAATATTACTTCAGGTTGGTGCTAGGTTTAGTCACGGCATTAGCACATGACTGTGTTAATGACTAGATGTTTGGAGGATTTACATTCGGGATCAAGAGGTAAAAATCCCCGCTCTATCTCTAGATCAGCCTCTTGCCATGTAAATAATACATCCAATAAAATTATTTTACTGACACTTTGAATGTTATCAGTTAATTTTGTTCCAATTCAATTTATACAACTGGAATCTACGGTTATCACAAAAACTATTATAAGATTAATTGAATACAAAATTGAGTGTTGGTAGTATTTTCGACTTGGCATATCCAGTTTTTTGGATGCCTAGTTACAACTACATAGCAACACACATGTACACTACATAGTAACTACATATACAGTAGAGGTAGGGTTTAACCTATATTAGCTCAAGCTGGCCCTACACAAGTTCGTTGATTAAGTTAACTTAAAGTTTTTAGAATACGTAGAAGGTCAATTGGTGCTGACTGGTAATGGTGACACATCCCTCTTCTGTTGTGAAAAACTTAAACGCCGCAAGCAATGTCCTGAAGTTGAAATCAATGTATACAAGCCGTACTGAGTGTACATTGTATCTTCCTGAACTAGGCCTATGTGTAACGCGATCGGTCACTGCCCTTGGGTGCAAATATTGGAACAGGAAGGAGTTGGGCGTTGGAGAACACATAGCCGTTAAAGTGTTGTATGTGTCGCGACCAAGACCTACGTGGGGCGAGACATTGCTATACCAGTAAATCCACCTTCTACAGTTCCACACATACGTCCATCTGTGTCTGCACCGGTAATGGCTTGTACTGTGATAGATAAGGTGTAATATCTCAACAGAATCGTTATAAGCTTATTTCTTAACGTAGCCTGTGAAATGGCTGGACAGTACCACACGAACGAGTTTTTATTTGGATCGATAAGAGAAGGAAATGCTGCAATTGTTGTTGTTTAGGTATTATCAGACTACTAGTAGTTGGTTTTCTAAATATCAAATGCATGTGTTCCGTTAATTTTAGCACTGCTGTTTCGATTGTTCAACCACCCTCCTGTAAATCTTACCTAACGGCCAATGCACATGTATTTGTGATATGAACGTCCAAAGCTGTGATGCTCCACGAGCATAGTGCACTGTGTGTCATATCAAACCCCAAACTCGAATTGGCTCTACTTAGCAAACTGTTTAGTATTCGTGTAGGCCTATATCTACCGAGATCCTTCTTTCCACGATAATAGCGCATTCCCTACATGGGAGTTCTGTAAAGAATCGAAAGTAACTGTATTAACTAATGTGTCTCTAATAACGTAAATAAACTATTCTGTCTCGAACCACTAACCACACCGGACAGTCTAGAACCGATCCCAAGATTCTCTATTGTTTGCGAAGTGCGTGGGACTAAATCCGGTCTGTATCAGTCAGTGTCTAGTTACCTAAATTTGAATGTGGCTTCGGAAAGTGAACGTCATAATTCGTTTAGCAAATTGGTGGTTTGGGCCTCGGGCTTTCGTGAGCTGAAGCTGGCATTGTAATGGGACCTTTGTTTATGAGCGTTGAGCAGTGGTGTCTTGCGTTCAGAGATTTCAATAGTACTGCCTGGCTGAAGAGGACTTAGTCCTAAAACAGCCTTAGTCCAGTAGGGTTTCAGCTCACTGAACTGGAACATCACGAGAACGAACGAATAGTACTGTTAGTGCTTATTGAAGTATTGAAATATGTTCAATGTATTGAAGTATATTTTTGGTTCAAAATAGTTCCACAGTTAAGAATATTTACACTTTGGCCATATATGAAGTTGTAAATAGGCTTTAAAAAATTGTACCTAAAATATGGAACATTTCTATTGAAAGGTACTTACTCTAATTTTATAAAAGGTTGTGCCATTCTGTTAATTTATACCTGATTAAAACTAACCTCCTATACTTTTTCTATCATGTAAATATTGTTGTTAAAACAGCTTAAATGACGTGTTCTATAAATTCCCCTAATAAATTTACACTCATATCTAGAGGTGAACGTTTCATGTGTACATTCTTTATGTATTAATACTCGTATTGTATCAAATATATCACTTGTTATACGGTAACATCTGTTTTGGGTTATATAAACTGTTCTTGCTATTGTAAACTGTTAAAATAAATACCAAATATTGATACATATATATTGATTTTGTAAGCTATATATTAAATCTAAGTCACACATTCACAAATAATACGGAGTACAAATACGAACTAAGTATGGTGTTTTTCTCTATAATTACAATAAGAATTCATCTATCAACTAAGGTTGATAACTAAATCTCAGCTTATTATTGTAGAATGTTGAAATCCACAATTTTTTATTATTTCGTTCCGTTCCTAAGCCCATTATCCTTTTACAAAAAGTCACCTAGAAAGTTCCAACCCTATAGCAATATTTTAAGCTTGTTACAAGTGAAAGTCAATTATAAACTTAGATTAAACACAAACATATAATCATCCCCAGTGGTGTATTTATATGGCCAGCGCAGTTGAAACACTTCATTAAGTCCAAACCTCAATTATATTCCAATCTACTCTTACTCTGTCATAGTGTAATCATTTCCATCGTCTACCAGAGTTCCAAATTCCCACGAAGGTGGTTCTGACTCAGTCCGAGATTCAATTATGTCCTACGCAGTTCGATCCAGTTTTCAGGTTTTTAGCAACACCTTTTCCAGCGAATTGTAGGTGGTATACCAATGTAGGCGGCTTATTATAAATACAACTCTTTATGTGTATCAGCGTCTCGCACAACTAATGTTTCAAGGTCCTTCGCCTTATACGGAGACACGGATTTGTCACATGGTCCCTGTGTATTTCCTGCGATAGTTTTCATTAGCCTCCTAATTTTACGTCACAACCACTGTTTTGAATGTATTTACATGATTGAAACATTTATTTTCTTGTCAACAACATTTGCATAACTGAATATTCTGTGGAGACTTCAACGCTGGATCTGTCAAGAACTTCTAATAAATTTGAAACGTAATTTAAGTATTTTTTTTTTTTTATTCAGGACTGTAGTAGTCAGTAATTGAAGAGTAAAATAATATAAATAACAAACGTTTAGATTTGTTTAAGTTCTTTTTTTAAATATTTAAAAAAGGTCAGTTTTAAAGTAGTGGACGGATATGAAACTTTTTAGAAGATATTTATCTAACTAACAGCTGGCTCCTGGCTCTACCTTAACAACATTATTGTTGTGTTTGAGGCTTACATATAGGCACATAGGGCAGAAAGTATGACCATTGGACATTGAAAGCGATCCACCATTAAGTATTTGTAGGTATCAAAGTTTGTTTTTACAAATATTAAACAAATATTACAAATATTAAGGTAAATTTATTTTATTAATATAATATCTGAATGTAGTATAAATTTAATATCTGAATTTAGTATAACTTCGAGTTACAAGTTTTTATTAATTTATATTTACTACTGTCATGACAAATATTGTTAGCTGCACTATATATACAAGAAACAATAACTTATATCCTAAATTAATTTCGTTAGAACTTTTTACGAGATGTACACCAAGAATAGTAACAAAGTCAATTGTCCAAAGCAAAATAGTTATATTTTATACAAACCCACAACTTAGTTCCTTGGCGTCCTCTGCTGACCTCGGACAAGTATTACGTCACAAATCAGGTCTGTAAACGAGTCTTATCATAAAATGCGAACCAACAAGCTCGCGGGGCTTGTCGTCCTAAATTACAAAATTAATGGAAACAGAATCTTAATTGCTGACCTTCCTCCTTGGATAGCAGGTTACGAAACGTTTAGTGGAAACGCATAACGTAGAGAATAACAGGGTCATAATGGTTGGAGTAAACAAAACCATATTTGGGCCATTTTACGTCAACATAGTGAGCTCAAAAACAGAACTTGGTAATAGCTTGTAATGAAGAGTTAAGAAGCAAATAACAGTTTTGTCCTTCCAAAGTGAACAGCCAGGAATGCCTCATGCGATTTTCCTGCTAGACATTGTTGGATAATGCATCGTCAGGGTGAATTAGGTTATGTTCAGCTAGTCTGTATGGAACCTTGATCTGGTTTAAATTAGCAAAACGTTAAACCAAAGACAATTCAAACTAACTACAATTACTGTAAAGCCCATCTAAAGAGTATCAATAATCAGTGATGAGTGACAAGTTGAGTAAGAATGGTGTATTTATATTCATTGTAAATAATTCTATACAAAAACTATGTGAAAGAGGGGTTCACGACTTTAGGGATTTTTTTAAAGGGTAACTCTTACGAGTGTATGTGTGTTTTGCATCTTCCTAAGACCAACATTAAATTGTATCTAGTAGTAATAATAATAATAATCACCGGTTTGATATAGACTATCTACAAAGTGATTTAATGTAAGTGTTTGTGTGCGTGTGTTTGTGCGTCAGTGTTTGTGTGTGTTTTGCGGCGAGCGTCAGATCTCTCCAGTGATTGGGTCTTGTTGAACATCTCGAGCTAATCACTGTCCGTTATCCAGCATGACTTGGACACACAAACATCCTGACACACACACACACACACACACACACACACACACACACAGACAGTCGGCCAGTCATCTTCCACAACAGGCTTGTTTAAACAACTCTTAGTTGCGCTTCTTAATTAATCTAGTATGTACAGTTACTCGAGAAAACGAAAATGCAAGGAAACTGTTGTATGTAGGCTAATCAGAATAATCTTTTCCTGCTAATTGCAATGATTTAAATTTATAAATGTGTTGGCCATATATATATAGCAATGTTGGGACGATATGAAAGTTTTTGTACAACAAGGCAAACCACTGAACATCAGAATTCTTTCCCGTTTTATTTTTACTTGGTCACTTACAAATTCTAGAATAAATTATCTTTATGTCATTTAAGTAGTTCTCGAAGTTAAACTAGCCTTCTAATTGGTGAAAATACGTTTATAAATTACATTTTGGAACTAGCGTGCAATGGTTTTTAACCCCATCATGCTAATTTTTCGGTATATTATTTTATATTTAGAATTTTCCTTGCAGTTATTCCATAGGAAGATTTTACACAGTGTATATCATATGCGTGTTATCCATGATTTGAGATTATATTAGGTTTCAGATGTTGGTACTATTGCGGAGTATGACACAATGAACGCAATATACAGTTAGTTACGTAATAGACTGACATGACAAGTGGGTACTTCATGTCCCGGCTTACAAATGGTATCTTACCAATTTGCAATTTAGCGAAACGGGAGAGTAGTGGGAGGCAATGTATCATGCATATGACTAAGTGGGTGAAACAATATGAAGGCGGCACAGTAAAGAAACACAATCTTGCAGCTGTTCTTTCAGCTTCGAACGTTACTTTGTCCCACCTTCATATATTTGGGTGCTAGACGGTTAGCATTGAACCGTTTTGCACGTTACTCCAGGGATGGTGTAGTAAGCCACGGAATGATAACGTAGCTAAAAGTATTTCATTGATGATTGGTGGGATTTGGACCCTGGATCTTCGGAGCCGAAGCCTAGTGCTGTACCACTAGACCCGCAGAGCATTATAGTGTTGACAATAATTTGTGTAAATTAATTTAAACAATGCAATACTCTCTTGTCACTTAAATTTACAACAATTAGGGAGTTTTAAACCATAAGAATTAAAAGTTGCATTCTGAATTTATCTAGATTTATTATACTTTTCAAATCGTTTGGTCTCTTTAATTTTTTTCATAAACTTAACCCTAAGTGTTTTAATTTTTTATTTGCTGTAAATACGCGACAACGTTCGTTCAAAATTCAAAATCTATATAATTAATACGCTACATGAAACTTTGTCGGTTGAACTCCTCCGCCATTTCTTAACCGATTTTATCCATTGATGTCTCATTGGAAAAAGCGTGTCGCGTAGATTTGCAAACTGGCCTCACATTTTTGAAAAAGTCCTTTGGGCTCTGCCCCAGTGGCTTTGAAAGTTCCCATGTTATCCTTATGAAGAACATAATTGTTTACATTTTGATCAGCTGTATAATTTAATTGTTGTTATTTATTTTTTCAATTCAATGAAACACATTGCGTTTATTTACTATTTGAGTTTGTGTAAACATAACCCCCAAGACAGATCGTGTTAGTGTGGTTGTATGTTAAATTTGTGTATTTATCTTTGTTTTGTGTCGCTATGACAGATCGTGTTAGCATGATTGTAACTGAAATGTGTGCATATATCGTTGTTTTGTGTAGCTATAATTTGTTTATTTGTTGTTTTTTCTTTTAAATGCCTCCAACGTGACGACAACGAAACATAGACAGGATGCGTAATCGTGATAACGACCGCAGCTACAGAACAGTGGTGCGTAAAGGCTTAACTCATCACAGTCAGCACCTGACCCTGGACAATCTCAACTATTAGGTTACAAATGCACCCTAACACTACCCCAAAATCAATTGGCCCTTTATCAATGACCTGTGTTGCATGTACAGCGAGGCATTTTGAGAAGGAGAAAACCGGCCGGAATGCTTTAGGTTTATCAATAACGAAGATAAACATGGTGGTTACACAACGGTAATCTTTGAGTTGACTCTTTTAAACTCATTGTAAATATGTCTGTTATTCGTTTTGAAATAACTCCTGTAATACTTTGCAATTGCTCGAATTCGAGCAACATGCACACTAGTATTATATTATAGTAGAAAAACAAAGCTAATAATTAACTGTTGGAAATGAATTTTTAATTTCTAATTTATATAGGAATTCCCTAAACATTTTAATGCGCATCTAATAAAGTTAGTTATAGATATGTAGCATCACTAATGTAACGTCCTAAAAAAAAATTTAATGTGCGTTCGTATGTACATAATAGAAGCTTTGTTATTCAAAGCACTATAAAACTCATCAGCTATAGGGTTACGTCAAATCGGTCATTTTAATATTGAAATAATTTTTATATTTCAAATGTTTGTTACTTAAAGTCGTTATAGCAGTAAATAAAAAATATTTTTACCCATACACCCAACACAAACACGAAATCTACCGCTAAAACAAACGTACAAGTTCCAACACAATTCAGACCATTCTACACAAACATTCCTTTTACAAGTTTTTATCCGACATTCGTCTATGTGTCTCGACGCAGTCATTTCTTGTGTAAAACCCGTTTTAATTGCCTCAGTCCATCACTTATCACAATAACTACCCGGCCTTTATCGTAATTACCTGGGAAACTCGTGGATCCAGAAGTGACAAATATCACCAGTCAACCAGCACAAGGAGACTGCTATAAAAGGTGTTAATCGCCATCCGGTTATTATTCCAATAACCATTAGAGGTAATAGTTGAATATCGGTAAAAACCACCGTAGATTGTGGGAATAAACGAGGGAACTCCATTTACCTTCGTGAGGATGACTCACGGATCAGTGTTTAGTGTGTACTCACAATGTGTAATGGAGTGTGAGATATGTTGTCTAGCTCTTGACCATGTAAGGTATTGTGAGTCTTGGATAGTAAAGAGGAGATGAAAATAGAGTTTCTTGAGATTGATGACAACGATTGGTAACACATATTTTATACGTCAAATAATGCATGTAGAAAAAAATTTCAAACGAAAGCTTTACTAATTACAATGTTAAGATTTAACAAATCATCAAACACAAAATCATGAACGAAATAAACAATGGCTATTGATGATTGGTGAGTGCTAATGATTACTCACCACACCATTTATATGACTGCTTGCATACATAAATCCTTGCAAACATTTTATTTACTAAAATGGAATGGGTTGCATTCATTACGGTTGCACATACAGATGATATCGTTTGTCACGGCACTTCATCAGAAAAGACAATTTGAGTAGGTTCTTCCTTCATATAATAATGTACAAATACCCCCGCCGCAGCAAATCTGCAGACTAAGCGAATTTCCATATACACAGCTGGAATTCCACTAAATTGTTCCCTTAAAATTGTCAGATTTATTTCCTATTTAAACATCATTAATATTAATGAGTACTTAGGTTTGCTGCTACAGGGAAGAAAATAGGGGGTTTTTATTGAAATATTAATAGCTCAGTATGAAGTAAACAAAATTTCAAAATTTCATTAATATATGTCCATACACAAGCATGCTACGACACTGTATTTATTCTCCATAAGAATAACATGGTAATTTTAAATTTACATTATTTTGCAATTTTTCCGTAACCGTTCGGCATGCAACTATGCTTCAATATACTAAATTATTTGTTTTTTTGAGCTCTACAAAATGGTTTAGAAAGAAATTGCAAAATTCTATGTTTTCAGCGTGAAAAATTAGAAAAACCTATTTTTACCCCATAAAACCCCCCATAAACCCCTGTTCCCATAGTCCGATCATGCTGGTTCGCGAACTCGTTCGAATAAATGTAGGTTTACACGTTTATACCAAATTTCATCAAAATCGGATCATTTTTGCTCGAGTTATCGCGCTAACGGACACATATATAAATATATATATATATAAATATATATATATATATATATATATATATATATGAATTTGAACGGATGGTGTTTTTGGCCTCTGGGGACCTCAAAACGAAAAACTAAATCGGTCCCGGGTCCAGGTCTTACCATGAGACCTACGGTAATAGCTTATTCCCTATATGGGAAATTCGCTAAAAGGGTCACGTGGTATGTGGAGTTCAGTTTCTCATCACGAAATATGTTTATTTTTACTTCATTTAAAAGGACATAATTGTGGTTCGTTAAAGAACCATTGAAGTAATTGAAACTTATGTAAATAGTGGTACTCACAATTAATAACGTACACAATCCATCACATAAAGAATTGGCAACTCTTTAGGTTAGTCTGGCTAATGCAAGAAAACTGCACCGACTAGGCTGAATCTGTTCACAAAGGACCTCGTTAAAAATATAGGCTTTATCATGTGTTTAAAATGGCACCTGAGAAAGTTCAAAGTTTCCAAGTGCAACTTTTCCCAGTTGGCAGAAAAAAATATGAATGTTGCGAGTAATTGTGTCCTCTTAGTTTAATGGAAATAAATCAAATATAGCTTTTTGAAACTAAGCTGTGTACAGTTTGTAAGGCTTATATAGTTAATCGTACACTAGTAACTGCTAAATACAGAAGATTTAAAGATGCCCACTGTTCTATTCTGCTTCCGTTGCAAATAACGTCCGTATCAACTGAATAAGTCAGGCAAGTGTAAGGTTAATAGTACGACAACAAACTTATGACTTATTGGTTTATTTCAACAATTTAAATTGTTGGGTATCGCTGTTGTAGCAATATAGCTACAAATAATTTCAAGCTAGCATATTTTTCAACAGCCATGGTCCCGAAAGGTTTCCCTACTTGTACGAGAAATTACTTTGCGCTAAAACAAATAAAATGAACTCATACAACTATGCAAAATACCCTACCTCAAAGGTGACAACACACTAAACCTATGTTCGACACAAAATCAAGTGTTAAACCCACCCGAACAGCCTAACGTTACGTAAACCCATAGACTATAGATACTGAAGGTAAAACCGGTATATCGATGTTATACGAGGGACTATTTTACAATAAGGCATGAATGAAATGAAACTAGAGTGTGGTGTGGCCATTCACATATGCAACTGAGACGAACGTGTTAATGGACCAAGTGTCCAGCCTACCAGAGTCTTTGAGTAATGTAGCATCAGAACAGATTTGCTATTGTGAACTATTTAACTACGCTAGGTTGGCGCCGAGTTGGCAAGCTATAAATATACCAGCCCACACAGCTGGGAACTAACACACAGCATAACTAGGAATTACTGATCCTAGCGTACCCGACGATTTATGGTGCATTGTGTACTTATGTCAACGTTTGCTTGAGTACCTGTTGTATAATATGAGTAGCCTATTTAGAAAATTTTTGAATGTGTTTTAGTGCACGGGATTTCGGTTGGGTTTTGTTAGTTAATAAGATTATTTGGGTTCAAAACGTAAAATCTAAAACAAGAAGTGCCTTGTTTCGGCACATTCCTGAAATCAATTAACTGAATTTGAAGTCACGGGCTTATCCTAAAACCACGTGGTGGTCAGAAAACGGGTGGTCTGATGGAAAAGGCACGAGCCATCTGTTTAGGAGATCCGGGTTCAAATCTAGCTAATCATCGTTTTCCTTCAGCTATGTGAGAACAACTTACACAACCCACCTTATGCTGGAGGTCTATAAATATACTAATGGGCAAATTTTATGTCAGTCAGGAGATAATAGCTTCTTTTTTAATTAACAACTCATTCTACCAAACGTAACAACAACCAAATACCAAGCTTTATTTATTTATTTATTTATTTATTTATTTATTTATTTCCCAACGGATTGCACCTTTTTACAAAATATGTGTGTACAATTGAGATGGCATTTGCAATATTACTAATTAGAGAAGTAATATCCTTATATCCTAATATATTTATAGTAATATATTTATATCCTTCAGCTCATTGAATAGTTTACAATTACCTACACTGACGACCAAACACATTAGTTACTAAAATATAGTTTAACAAATATACAAAAACAATTGTGAACATTCCAATGGGATGGTTATTAAGTTGAAGCTACCGTATTTAAGATTCTTCGCAGCTTAACATTGAATGTGCACAAAAATGATCAAGTAAGTAGTATTCAGTTTCAACATTAAAATTTTAACTGTCCATAGTTTGCCATGTGCTGGTCCCTGGGATTTTACTTCTAAAATAATAATAAACGAGCATTTTCTATTTGACTTTGTGGTTTTGTTGTAGGCCTATTAAGTCATCAAGGAAGTAATAGGCGTAGCGCCGCAAAGAGCCGCATACATTTGATTTACCACACCAAGTAGGAGCTAGGTTTGTCACCGTCTTGGGAACGAGGTTGATTTGTGATCTCAGAATACTAATATGTTGTAAATATATTTAAATTATGTGCTGTGCTCTAGGTGTAGCGAATCCGTACGTCAAAACACCTTGAATAACAAACTCTGAGTTATTCTTTATTCAACAGAAATTACTAGTACACCAATTAAATTTCCATTCGATTGTAAAGTATAAAGTATAATTTTATGATGCAAAATTTATAGGGAATGAGATATAAGTAATGGTTTTGTTAATATTACAGAACATGTATAAATAAATATGAGCGTATGCAGTTAAATTATTAACTTATGTGAAAAGGATTGAAAATATATTATTTTACGTGCACAATAAGTATAAACTCAAAATAGAGAGAAACAACCTAACAAAAGGAGGAAAATGGAAGGATTAACGACGAAACGATTCTATTTTTAACCTATCCCCGTTTGTTTCCCAGCAATCGCACAGTAGACAATAGACAACCTTGCCACTTCTGACGTCGTAGCTCCATATAAGGGCATTGCTACACTGTTACGCCAATTGACGCGAATGTTTCGACAAATGGCGGCTTCACACTAATGGGCAATGGTCGTGAATCACTCATAAAGAATAAAAACATTTCTGGATTCCTGCTCGTCGACACTTGGAGCCATTTTGCGACCTTGCAGAATCCTTGGGCCTCGGATCTATTCCAGGAGGAATGCGAGTTTCCACATATCTCACAGAGTTATGGAAGTTTTAATGGAGTTAATCGCTTGTGGATCTAATTGTGGTGGACAATAGCCACCATAAAGTCAGCAGTCAGCAGTTCAGTTAGACACGGTTAGACGTTATTGGTGCAAGGACTTTACAAGGACGATGGCATTCTTGGTCCTTCGTGCAGGATTAAACATGTTGCTGTTTTCTTTTAGTCCCTGTTAAGATGTATGGATGTATGGTCTTATCGATCTTTTACTAAAGAAGAAATTCAGCTTTAAGCGTTGTTGCAATGATTTGACGTTATTAATTTAGTAAAAGAGTGATTAATGTATATGCCTTAGAATCCAAAAGCTACCTGTTAAAACTAAAGCGGTTAGACTCTATTACACTAAAACTGTTGGACTACAATTTTAACATCATTTATATAACCAAGATACAGTCGTTCGGTTGTTTACTGTTTGGTTTTTTTATAAGAAACTATACCAAGATTTAACAAAAAATATGAACATATTTGTAAAGTATTACTAGTCCCTTGGCATTGTAGCCAAAGGGGAAAAGCACAATTTGCTAAAGTAACGACTGAAATAAAAAAAGAAATATTGAAGCGGTATGCGCTAAATGGACTTCACATTTTATAACAGGATGAGTACTTGAGTAGTATCACAGCCTCCTCTAATAGGAGGCTGTGGTAGTATACCAATACTTCGTTTCCTGCAACCTAAACTTAGTACTTTAAGTGATATTTAAACTTATGAGTACCAATAAAAGGATTGGCTGATCCCTTGAAGATGTAAAATAAAACAGGCACTTGTACCAAAACCAACAAATATCTTAATGTTTTTCTTTTTTTTTACCCAAAGAATCTAATGAAGTAGGAGCATTCATAAAGATAAAAAAAAAAAAAAAAAAAAAAAAAAAAAAAAAAAACTTATGAGGTTATACCGGACTATAGGCCCCAAGTTAATAGTGTTTAGCTTTTAAAGAAAACATTTTTTATTTTTCACATTTGTTTAGAAACCGAATTTTACTGTTCTAAGTGTTCGGAATGTTTCATTTTTATCTTATCAAGCTACTTTAAGAACAGTGATATAGTATTCCAAAATGTCTTCAGTTTTGATCGCTGAAGTACACTCGTCGTGGTGGTAATATAAATTAATGACGCCAGTTAATAATCTTGAAAAATAAATACAGAGGAAACCTAAACCAGGGTCAAATGTTGCCAGCAAGAATAATTTTGTTTAACTACAAATGGAATAGTATATTAGGTTCAGAAATTATTAGTTTACTGGTCAAGTATTGTCGTTGCCGCGCGAGACAAAGTCAAGTGCGGGATTACCATACTAGTACAGTACACTGTTTGGACAAGTGGCGTACGAAATTGTTCGCCTAACTACTCTAAAATAACCTAACAATAAAATAAACTGCACAAATCCGTTATACTATTATAACCGACCACAGGACTTTACAATCACTAGTCATATCTTATAAAAGAGGTTATCTCATTACAAATTATAATCAGCTGGTATCCGGTAAAATGCATTACAGTACAGTAGTGCGTAATAAAATCCCATTAATTGATAGAGGAGGCAAACGGCTATTTTCCGTACTAATTCCTTGTGTTTTCCTTTTAAAACTGAGTGGTGTGGCGAAAGCATAATTAAAATTCTCACTGCTTCACAACATAGAATATCGCTAACAATTGTCATTTATATCCATCTCAAACCTTTAATATAAGCCACGAGACCGTCCGATAAGCACACATGTGATGTGAGCACGTATCATATTCACACAAGAAGCACGTGCTCGTGTGTGTGTGGGTGGGCGGCAGCGTGGGCGGCAGCGGTCATGCCGTATTTAAATGAGCTCACCCGCCCCACATTATACCAGCGACTGACACAATCTTGCTAATAACGATGGTCAGTGAGCCCACTAGGCTGCGGTTAGCAGCCACCTTTTATCTGAAGAAGTTATCTTGTGATATTGTCTTTGTAATGTGCTATAATGTAGATCAAGATAACATGATAATTGGAATCAAAATAATGGTCTTAGGGAGTATATTGAGTTTACATTTAGTTTGATTAGCTTATTGCGTTACCAAGATAGAGCGCTAATTTATTTTTTACAACTACTTGCCTAACTATGTTCTTCAAGTTTCAATTAAATCATGACTTCAGTTATCAAATAAGAGCAATTTACCTATTTATTCAAAGCAATCAGATTATTCGGCCCTTCAAGTCTCTGGTCTTTTCGAAGATGAATGGCTGAAACATTTATATTATAACTTAATTTTACATTATCAATCTCTTATTGCTGCGAATAAGAAATCCCCATGAATCCTACAGTTGGTAATTACTTTGTATTTATTTATCATAAGATTTATATTTGTATGGATAAAGATCTTCATATCTGTAGTGTATGGTTAATAGAAGTCGGTTGTAAGACTCAATTTCCTCACGTGAAGAACCGGATTCTATCGATCAATTAGTTCTGTCACATGTCAATTAGGTCTTCTAGCCATCAATCAATCGTCATCATAGTCCAGAGTTTAAACTATCAAACTATAAGGCTCTTAATTGGTTGTAACACTTGGTCATCTTAACACTAAAGCTCCATGTCAGTATATTTCATTAGTCGAAAAAATTAAAAAAAAATAAAAATTTGTGTCCACTGTCTGTTTTAATGTCTTCTAAGGACCAAATATAAAATAATAAATCAAAATTGTATTTTAACTCTGATTTATTCGTGCCATCGACAGATCGTACCACGTACAACTTTTAAACAACATAGTGAACCTGGAGTAATATAACCTTTGAAGCGTCTGCGCCACCTCGGTCGGTTCATCCTACCGTTGAAGTCTCCAGCAGCGCACTGTATACACCATCTCACCGCCGCTGCCAGACGGCTCTATAACGTACTCCCGCCGTCCAGCATAACTCAGGTGTGCATACAGATAAATCTGGCGGCCTTGCAGCATTGCCGCGCTTTGTAATTAATTGACCCACGTCCCTTCTAATAGACCAATTAACTTTTTATCAATTTAGTTTTACGGTTTCCATAAAAGCGGAGATACGTATCTTTTGATTTATCTCTCAGCCTTCGTTAAATTAATGTATGCTAAAAGTCAAATATTAAGATTTATGAATTAATCGGGTTTTTGTTGGTGCCTTGTCTGCAGATTAACGGCCGTGCCGTTAAATTATCTCTGGGTCCTTAGCTAGTAAAAAGCTATTTTTATAAGATACAATGATGTCATTGAAATTGTGGTATTTGATTGGGTTACACTTACCTTCAAAAGATTGTCTTATAATACAACAATAACTTCAGTTATAGGCCTAGTTAGATTTATGTCTTGAAAAAATGAATGTAATTTTGATTTATGACGGAATTTTGACAAGCATTAATCTCAGGATTACGAGTATGAATGACAGTATAGACCACTTGAACGTAATATTACCAAGCCTTGTTTGTTTTATTCATTCAAATTCCAGGTTACGATGACAAAGCTATTTAAATAGATTATTGAATTGAATTGAATTGAATTGCAATTCATAATCTATTAAATTTGTTCTCTGCACAAAACAGAATAGGTTACAATGTGCTACAGAATAGGCTACAGAATGCCATGTTTATTGCAGCATAATAATTACAGCATAATCTATTGCATTGTATATTTTTCAAGTGTCGCGTAACAATAAAGTTAATGAAGAGTGTTATAGCGAAAGTGAATAGAATTGTAGTCAATCAATCAATTATTTAAGATAGGGACGTCACTGTGTGCGTATTTTAACCCAAATATGAGTGAAAAAATGACAAAAATTGTTTATCATACATGTAAAATATAATTTAAGCTTTTTATAACTTTATGCAGTTAAGGTTAAAGTAATTTATTCCCGAAATGAGTTTTTTTTTTTTGCAGATCAGTTAACACTTTATCCTCCGGTCCGGTGGAGATTTGCCTAGAAGCATATCAATTTAACCTCACCTACATCTGCATTTTACATTCGATTCTCCCTCCGTTTCACGATCTGTGTACAAAGGACATCACTATGTAACCAAGGTCCTGAGATCGAATCTCAGCTGATATTGTACCACCTTGGGCTCAACATATGGGACCAGATATCGCTAGTAATGATATGTCTGCTGTCTATATCGCTTGCCATCGATACGTAAATTGGCCACGTACAGCGCCAATGACAATTACACATCTGATACTCGACGTTGCCACAGGCCAATATGGCAATTCGTAAATTGCCTAAGGTGATTCTTTGTATAATTGCATCAGACCTGGAGGGGTGTTGATTATTGAATTGGCTTGACTTATGTTTGAAGCAATTACATAAAAATAAAACTATTGGTCAGCTACTTAAAAATAGCTATATCTTCCTGAACATACACAGTGTCATTGAGAATCATAGTTTATTACTATATAATATAAGTCGAGATTCAAATAATTATTTTTTGTTGATAATACAAAAAAATGATAATTTAATGTTTTGTATTTATATAATCTTATTATAATCTTAACTGATAGTATTTTGTAAATGGCATTGCCGTGGAAAATAAAAATGAAATGAATACAAGTACAGTATTGAGAAATTTCGGGGGAATCCAAGACACTTGTTATTTTAATCCACTTAACTCCACAAAAAACGCGAGGATCCACAGAAACTATCACGAGTATAACTATATCAAGGTAAAAAGAGCGCATCTCTAAACGAGCGCTGCGGGTAATTCACCCGGAAGTCGGTTTTTGCCTCTAAGTGGCGGCGTTCCCGCCAAGGACGGTCTAATGGTCGTGTTTTCCGCGGGAGTACGGCACGGCGGCGCGTGCGTAGCTAGTGATTAGGGCGGCGGCGGCAGGGTTGATAATAAAGCGAAGTGAGCTCATTTAAATACGGCATGACTACCACCCACACCCGACCTACACACTTACACACTCGCCAGGCATCACTCAGGGGTGTGCGCTTGGACCGCTTCTTTTCCGTCATCCATCACGAATAAACAGCGTCCTAAAGCATCATAACACTTATTTTAGAATCATCATTAAACGAATTACGTGCAAATAAGCGTCATCAGCACCGATGAGTAATATTCAGTTTATGCTTGTAATCTTGCAGGCTTGCCTCTTGTTTTCAATTAGCTTCGGGTTGGATCCGGTCTCTCTACCAGGATGAAATAAATTATACGTTGCGATGTGAAATGTATCATTTAAATGTGAAATCTACAATCAATGGTTTGGTTTGAAATTTATTACTTTATCAATTTGGTGAGCGTACAAAGTATTGTTTATTGGTGGTTTGATACATGTGCAAGTAGATAGACATCGTTGCAAGGCTCTTTGTAGATAATAACAAAATATGATAAAATGAACTATAGAATAAAAATTAAACAAAAAATTCTGTTCAGAAAAATCTCACTTTATACCACCAATCTTATATATACTTATCTCATCAAAACGAATAGTGTTATATGCGACGTAAAATAATTATTACATGCAATCTCTAATTTGAAAAATATTAATTTTAGTATTTACAGTACTTTTAAATGGTTGTATTGTGTTGATTGATAGTAAAATATATTAGGGCAATTCACATTCACAAATCATTCTACAAAGCATCTTAAATTTTCAATAAATAAACCATACTTATTTGCATTCACCGATGTGAAAGATTCAGTGCCAGTATTTAAAAATCCATCGGACACGAGGCCAGAATAATTTAAACCGTAAATCCACTAGCAGTGTAGTGGCTACTGGTAGAATTATACCTCATTACCCACAAGGCTGGGTGGAAGGACGCCAGAGACGCTGTTTATTGGTGGGCTGCTCGGCCAATCAGAAGCTAGCTGGCGACCTAGATACATGCCATAGTGATACTACAATCACGACTTGCTATGACACATGACACGGCCTTGATAAGAGATAACATCACTGGGGAATGTCACCACAAGGTTGAGTGGGGATATGTGTTTCTCTGTGGGAGTGTTCAAACAAAATGGGGATTTGAATCTCAACTTTGTGTAGATTTTACAAAGTGTGCATGTGGTGACAAAATAAACATGAAGTATACATTAATTAATTTTAATTTTATTAATTTCCTCATTCCACAACTAAGTCCAAGTGAGTTCTGGAATGTAGCCTATATCCAACATTAAACCTTCCCTTTTTTGGGAATGTGATTTTTTAAATGCAATTCATATGAACTAGGATATATGTGTCCAAACGTTTTGAAGGAGAACAGGCAGATCGATTGTAACTTAAATGCCATGAAAAATATAGTTGAATTTTTAATTCTGGCTTAAAAATTCGTAACATTGTAATAATTATAGTTCTCATATTGGATTATAATTTATTTGAATAATATAGATTTAGTTTCAAAACTCTTTATTTACTTTTAAAGAACCTCATTGATAAACGTAAAATAAGTGACATTTATTTGTTCGCTTAAGATTATCTTTAAAAACTTTACTGAAATGTATTCAAACAATTTCAATTTTAGTTTTAGATGTATTAAATTATAGCAGACTAAGAAACAAAATTATTCTCGCCAATTTGACGTTGACTCGTACAAAGAATTCAAAACTTTAAGAAGTATTGATCCAACAGCAATTGACATTGTATACAGTTATTAACATAAAATGAATCCAACATTTTCTGTACTGATTAAAAGTGTTAATTTATTATCATAAACAACACTGATAGCGTAAGCAATTGATATAACATGATAAATATTTATTCGACAGGATATACCATACACCATTTCAATGCAACTATTTACCAAATACAAACACAACATCAGCTATTACACAAGAATAAGGAATTACAAGAACATATGACACATATCACTAGGTTACTTTAAAGTTTAATTACGGAATCCTAAACACACACCAGATAGTTAACAAGCTCGATGAACCAGATTCCTTGACCACGTGGTCTGCTAGCCTCGCTGGCAGTGACGTGGTAGATGTTGATGTATCACATGTCAGCAAGGATCTGTGCTACGATCCATCCAACGGAGGTCCTTCTAATTGACCGGTGGCGCCGGTGATATATCTGTCTTCGAGTCTGCCTCTATGCTAATCATAGTACAAGGATAACCTACTTCTAGGGAAACACGCCGACATGACGTTTGTGAACTCAACATCTTTGTGTTGTAATTTTCTCAGGCACAAGAGGACAAAGTCGTAGAACAGCTCCAGTCACATACTGAACATCGCCCACTGAAACGTCACGTAATTTCATCTAGCTAAATGGTTGTTGCATGGATCACTTTTGCTTAATTCGGCCTCGTTCTTGTGTAATCAACTTACAAAATGGCACACCAAATAGTTTGTAAACTCCAAAACTGATATGACTAATGGGCTATCAAATTTTTAAACTGTAAACTGTTGTAGTATTTAATAGTTGTTTATACTTCGATTGTAAAATTCAGCAGGGCTCGCTGACATACTTCTCTTTTGTCTTGAAATTTCAGTCAAATCTTATCTTCGTTTTCTCAGTTTAAAATTTTTTTAACGATCTACAATCCTACAAATCCTACAATCTTTGATTATTGGTATACTTAACCTTTGAAGTATGTGCACCGCCGGTACATCCCTCTATTAAAGTCTCCGTGATAACCGCTGGGTAAACTATAGTTTCAATTTTAGTTCCAGTCTTATCTGCTCTATTTGAGAGTCCCTACTCTAGACATTAAATAATCTATGTTTGCCGGTGTTCAGTCATTCTAGTTTATGTGTGCTTTACGCTATTTTCGATATACGTAGCATAATCTCTGCAAACTAACCAGGAGTTTCACAATGAAGTATTAAAGTTATACGTTTCAAAACGGCCTCCGATTTGATTGTTCTGTTTTTTTTTTTTTTTATTGTGTTCATACCCAATGCATTTCTTGTCTGCATAACATAACCAGGAGTATTTTTACATGCTATAAACCATTTTCTCTCGAGACTCACAAGCTCTCTAGTTCTAACCGTATTTTATTCTGTTCCAGAGGGTTGTTTGCCAACGTGCGCCGCTGCCGTTCCCGCGAGACAGGGGAGGTTTTTGCCGCCAAATTCTCCAGCAGAGCTCGCTACGGAGAGGACTGCACTCAGGAGATCCACCATGAGATAGCGCTGCTGTCTCTGTGTTCTCCATCGCCCAGGATAGTCCGGCTACACGACGTGTTTCAGTCCAGCACGGAGGTCATCATCGTCATGGAGTTGTAAGCTATTTTTCCAATATTTTTTACGATTCGTGATAGTAATTACTTTTGTAATTTACGTTTTGCCACCGAACCCCTAATGCTAAAAATATAAATCGGGCGGACATTAAATGTGCCAATAGACCTGAGTCAGGTAGCCGAATACTCCTGAATTGCGCTAACTACAGGAATCCACCCGGCACGTTCCTTAACTGCGCCAAGTGGCTGTCCTCTTTGACTGTATAATTAAGTAGATTAGGTTAGGTTAGGATAACACGTAAACAAGGAAATTCCTTCTGGCGGCAACTCACCCCTACCTGGCTTGGGCTTGGTGCAACACAGGAACATTTTTTGGCGCAATTAATACTTCATGTCCTTATAGATATGATTATAGATATGGAAAAAATAATTGACTTCACTCTGTCTGTGGATCAATTCAACTTCGTACATCGTCGTTCCAAATCTGGTCAAAGCTTTGGAATGGATATGGAATGTATCTATCATTAGTCAAAGATTTTACCCACACCATAGTTTGATGTTTTCGAATAATTTTCTTCTAATGAAATTGGATTATGCAGTGTCCAAGTCGTTAAACTTGTTACTCAATTAATCTAACACCAAGCAAAGGTGTCTTATTTGGCATTTATGATCCTCTTTAACCAGCGCAATATATATGGTTATATTAGGTGCAAAAATATTTTCTCTTATTGCCAAAATAATCAAAATAAAATATTTTTTAATTCCAAACAGTTATTTATGATAACCTTTCATACTTATACAATATAATATGAAAATGCTAGGTATCTTAAACGTGTATGTTCACCCTTTCCTTGTCATAATGAAAATACTAGAGCAATGACCCACTACACACAGTAATCAAACTAATTTACACTCTGCACTCCAGCTTACTAATCTCTAAATACAAATTAAGTAAATGTGTCGTAGTCGTCCAATTGGCAACTGAAGTTGTACACATTAGAGTAACAAAACCTGGATATCCAGCTCAAGGCGACATGTAGTACGTATGTGAACAGCCATTAATAGCCGCTGCTGATGGTATCGGTTTGCTTAGCGACGGTCAGCAGAATAGACCATTACTCGCCGCTGAAGATTTATCCGATTTAAATGGCTTGCTCACTTTATTGTCACTCTTTCTCCATCTCGGCTCCAATTGAATGTATTTCGAACTATTCTTTACTGATTACTTATCTTTAAATGTGTTTGATGTTTTATAAACATTTCATTTGCATTATCATTGTTATTTGAGGTTACAAGTTAAGTGTTTTTTTAATTGCGGTGATAGAATATTTTGATATTGCATTCTCAAAATTTATACTCGTCATTTCATGATAAAATGTAGTATTCAATTAAATGCTTCAAATGGTAGGCCTAAATATTTTGACGTTTTACATTGACGTATTTTTAATAAATAAGTTTACAACTTTAAAACCCTCTAAACCTATTTTATTGAAAATATCTAACTAGTTTTATACATGTATTACGTTACCGAACATTGATAAAGACTGGACCTTTCAGCGCCCCTGGTGGAGACATGCAGACCATCATAGACGACAATCTCGTACCTTTTGAGTCGGATGTGGTCAAGTTTATTCAACACGTAGTAGAAGGATTGGCTTACCTACATCATCGCAAGATAGCCCATCTAGATATCAAGGTAGGTGGAACAATAACCTGAAAATCCTACACTATTGCTAGGTAGGCATTTGGTGGTAGGAAGCTTAACTTTTCACTTTATCAGTACTAAAAGGGTAGCAACACTTGATTTTCATGTAAGAACTGTACTTTTAAAATATCCTACCACCCGATAAGCTGGATTTCAATCAATTTAATATTTTTACTTACTTACCAATATCCTCATAGTTTCGCTTGTATGTACGATCCAAAGCGACAATAGCCACGAACAGCTGTTAAAGTTACAAACAAACTAGATGTTTAAATGAAGTACTTCAAGAAAAATCCGACTCGAAGGACCATAAATCAGTTCGGTAGAACCATAGACAAAAGGAATATTTTATTCTTTTGTCTATGGCAGAACTTAATGTTATCCTTTTCAGCTTTCTCAATATCTTAAAGGCTTACCGTAAACCATTTACAAAAACAGATTCCCACTTGTTGGTCTTAGTTTGACTTTAAGTGCTCAACGTGGTAAGCTTCTAGTCAAACGACACCCTAAAAGGCAACAGTACAACACTTTCAAATACTCCCATAAAAGCAAGAGACGATAAGCAGTGGCAGACGTGGCACAAAAATCACCTTATTATTTTAATTTATCGATCCCCTTTCCCGTAGACTACCTTACCTTCGCTCGAATGCCTTCGCGCTTAATTAAACAAGCCGCCGAGCATGTAGCGCGAAGCTGTAAAGATAAGACGTAGTAAACATTTACGGCCAATAAAATGTTAAGTTTAAATGTCTGTTTCCAACTGGAGGTGAATTCGGTTCGCGGAAGTACTTGAGAGTCAATTATACGAGTTCTAACAGTTGGAGCAGTAAAATAAAAGTTCTAAGGTGAAAACGACCGATAGAATCTCGAGTTCACCTAGTAGGTTTATAGGGTTGTTACTAATTACTGTTGGTATAAACATACACTTGTGTGTAGTTTATAGGCTGGGATCCAAGTGACACTTGAGTAGAGACTTTAGTGTGGCTAGGTGAGAAAATGTGAGTTGGCAATTACAGAATTACTGCCTTACATTTTGACATTTAGACTTTTGAGTCAACTACACTCCAATCTTGTCTCACTTGAATATAATGTACATCTTTAAACACAAGTTGATGTAATTTTGCAGCTAATTCATTTCCTCTATAAAGATACTGAAAATGGAGTTTTCATCAATACTCAAGTTCCTGAGGTTAAACATTTTCATTTGTGTCTCGGGTTTCAATATTACAACTCAAAATTAAACTCTAGTCAGTGATGTTTGAGGTACTGGTTGTTTTTAAAGGGAAATGAATAATACTGTGCAATGGGACTATAATCGAATCCTTATTGGCTTAGAAATGTGATTATCATTAACTTTTAAATAATTGAAATTAGTT
The DNA here is from genome assembly GCF_028750875.1 of Macrosteles quadrilineatus. NCBI lineage: Eukaryota > Metazoa > Arthropoda > Insecta > Hemiptera > Cicadellidae > Macrosteles > Macrosteles quadrilineatus. Next base: position 101,478,097 of record NW_026542602.1, on the reverse strand, counting down.
TTCAGGTACCGTAGTCATTCTTTTCTATTTTTCTCTTTATAACCCCAGCACTCCCCATAACAGAAAGCCTGCAAGGTATCACCCATTGTCGCGATCACATTTGTTAACATTACTTAAGAACTGCCTGATCTCTAGCATAACCTGTCTGTCACGATTTCTTTTGGTTAGTTACTGTAATAAAGTCAATTATTTTCACCTGATAAAATGCAAAGTTAAAAGGCCTGATGGTTTTTTGTTACCCTTGACTGTGAAAAATAGTTAAATACTTCAATGAAAGTTTTACTAAAAGGTTCTTGGATATAGTATAGTCCATGTTTCATATTAAAAGCAATTCGGCTAACATCCTCGTTCATTGTTTGTAGGAATCTTCATATTGTAGGTGTTCTTCATTATTTGGGCTAATAACGATAGTTAATTCTAAAAAAAAAAAAAAAAAAAAACATAATCTCTATTTCTTCTACTTGTTTCTCCTTCATGTTCTACTTGGTGGTGTTCTATGATTTGTTAACTATGTTTCCATAGTTTACAAATCGGTTCTTTCAATGATTGCTCAACAAATATAGTACTATGTCATTATTTGGAACTGGATTCTATCAATTTTCCAGGCTTTCTGCCTTTTTTCTATTTTAATATGAACGCAAACCCAAATTTAAAGAGTAAATATTTAATTTCAACCAAATCATTAAATTATTATACATGCGTTTTCTTAAATTGTAAAATAAATATTAACAGCAATTAAATTATCCATCTGATCATAATGTGAGCATATGTATATTGTATAATGTTCTTCATAAGGATGATATGAGAACTTCAAAAGCAACTGGGTTAGAGCCCAAGGGACTTTTTTTCAAAAATGTAAGGTCAGTTTGCAATTCTATGCGACTCGCTTTTTCCAGTGAGACGTGAATGGTCAAAATCGGTAAAAAAAAATGGCGGAGGAGTGCAAAGGACAAATTTCGTGTTGGCGTATTAATTATGTAGAACAATTAAATCACATTGTTAAATCACGTTGTTGGGATTACAAACTTTTATTAAGTATGAGGTAATTTATAAAGAACATGGTAGGCAACTCTTTCTCGTCAAACTATACAACCACAATACAGCTTAGCACTAACTTTACTTTTCAATGTCACACCACTAAACCATAGTGATGTACTGGTAATTATTGAGACAGTATACCCTGTAAACCCTTACATTTTGTTACACTTGGCTATTCACAAAGCCCCGCCAAAGTCATATACGATAGTGCTAAGTGCACTTGGCAATTCAGTATCTCCTCGTAATCCCGTAAAAACGTAATCACACTCGTAGTCTGCACTAGGTTATGAGCATTGTGAGGAAGACTCTTCATGCTTCCTCTTCTGGTTAAAGGAAATTATTTAGTCGGTGTAAGTAGTTTAATAAGTTTAATAAATTAAGATGACTAAGCCAAACAAATCAGAATAGATTATTAGGGAACGTTCAAAATGCATATCTTACTAATTTTAATATACATGGATAGCTCTTCCTCCATAGATGATGATCATTAAAGTTTATGATTATACATTAACAGATTTGTTATAAAAAATATAGTATTGGACCACGAAGTCTTTAAATAATGCTTCTACTATAGTTTTTGCACTGTATAGCGATTTTGCAGGCTAAAATTGCGTTCTTAGAAAAGATCGTTATCAAAGTGGCATAATTTGACTCTAATATTACCTAGATAAGACATTAAACAAATCTCACAGTTTTGTTTGCCAACTTCGCCCGACAACATTTTCATATTTTAGACGGATCCTCATTTGATTTTTAATTGACAGCTTTTTTAAGTGAAATTATCAGTGTCAGAGAATTCCCGCCCGATCAGAATGACCTAGTCTTGTGTATATTTCAAATTGAACGTATCTGATTTATGTGTAATGTTTTTACTCATCCTTTACCCTATATAGTAGCTTAAGTGATCAGTTAAATAATTGACATGTGCACTCTGATCATCTCAAGTCATTATTAGGCATATAAGTTTGTTACATGTTTAGCCCTGTTTCACGTTCGTTGCAATTTCAAGGATCATTCTCCACTCTGTGACTGTTTTTAAATTTGTTAAAGTCATCCGTTCCAAGAACTGTCAATCACTTTATCGTCGTTCCAAGATTCGTACATCACTTAGCCAGTCCGCCAGTCTTTCGAGAGTCTTTAGTCTTTCGTCCATTTGTCACTTCATGACTTTCCATTTTTTTATTTTCGCTCGTCATTTCTCCACTATGTGAAGAATCGTCGATACTTCCGTCGCCGTTTTGAGTTTTTAGTGATTTTATTTATTTTCCAAGAGTTTTAGTCACTTCATCATCGTTCCAAGTTCCCTTACCGGATGACTTTAACAAATTTAAAAACAGTCACAGAGTGGAGAATGATCCTTGAAATTGCAACGAACGTGAAACAGGGCTAAACAGGTAACAAACTTATATGCCTAATAAAGACTTGAGATGATCAGAGTGCACATGTCAATTATTTAACTCTTCTCTGCTGTTTCCAGCGTCGCAATTTGATCTTTATTTCAAGAGTCGTCTGTGCTATAGTTGCCGCTACAGGAATCGTCCATCACTTCACCATCGTTCCAAGAGCCGTTGCCCTCTTCTCTGCTCTTTCTAGCGTCATAATTTGATCTTTATTTCAAGAGTCGTCTGTGCTATAGTTGCCGCTACAGCAATCGTCCATCACTTCGTCACCGTTTCAAGAGCCGCTGGTCACAAGCTCGTACCTCACGGCTGAAGGTCGACCTGATTCCATCAACACCTTGTTTAGTTGCCCCCCGTCGGCGTCCCACGTGACTGGCATTCAGCTCACTATGATTTATGGGTTTTTAATTGGCTCATGCTCAGTATTCCTATTATGATCCAATAGAAATATGCTTTCCCATGCAACTGCCTGAGAAATTCTATTCTTGTAGCCTATCCTTAATGATCCTACTCCAGCAGTCGTGGCAAAATTTACAACACCAGATGTTAAAACGCAGTGTTCAAAGGATTTAATCTAGTTCTCCTTAATTGTTGTTGTGTTTTAAAAGTCTCGTAACTAATTTACCATATTTTAATATATTTTTTATAGTTTAGATTTCACTCTGTGACATTTTTCTGTCAAATCTGTTGTTTTATTTATGTAAGCCTGGTTTTAAAAAGGAACTCTCCTAAATGGGCACAATTTGTCAGTGCAGTAAAACTATACTTTTTACTTAAACATACGAAGATAAGATAAATACTACATTTCACGTTGACACGATTCCACTACTACGTTTAGTAGTTTTTTACACTACCAACGCAAACACCAATCTTTGAACATACTAATGCTCAAACTATTAAAACTCAATTCCCGTGTACAGCTATCCACATTAGTTTCTAATCTATCCTAAATGAAAAATAATTTGCACGGAATTACACTAATCCAGTCTTCGCGAGTTAGGAGAAAGGCTCATTTAATTAATCCAAGTCCGACTCGAAGTCGGACTGACTAGGTTATTGCCTTGATCCGAATCCTCAAGGACTATCCAAGGCTCCATTATCAACACAATACTATCGCTGGATCTACGGCGCATGCGCACCACCGTTTGTCAACGCGCTCTATCCTCTTGTTAACCGATTTATTCGCGACAAGTTTTCGCCATTGCCTCGCGCCCTTAGTTGTAGCTGAACACAAGATAAGCTGCTTTGTTTGCGAAGAATTTCTATTGTTTAATTCGTTATGGGGAATAAACAGTATGGTAGCATTAGTTTACACGTTTTTGAGATAAACTAGAGGTTTGTATAGATAAAGTGAATACTAAGATATTTCCCGTTTCATTGCTAAATTCAAGAAATTGAACATGTACATAAATATAAATTAATCCCAATACCATAGATGGAGTACTTCTCTACGCTGAGCTGAATATTTTCATTGGCTAATTAAGCTAGAGTAGAAAAACTAAATACAGCATCGAGCTAATCAAAGGCTATTTACTTTTGATGGATAGTCCTGGAGTCCTGGGAAAGAATAAGCTGCTCTTGGGTAGCATTAAAACAACATGTACATTTTCACATCCTCCTTAGAACAAAAATGTGCTTAGCTGTGTCACAATGTTAAAATAATAATGATAGAGTGTCTCTCCTAGCCATCAACCATACATCTTGTTTATATGTATTTTTCTTCAGATTCTGCATATGCGCAAAACACAAGGATCTTGTCAAATATTATCCAGAGTAAAAGTATTGGCGTTGTAAAATACGAATATGGAGCTGAATCATTTGTGAAAGTTAACTCAGCCTTAGCGTATTATGTCTACGTTAGTAAATTTATATTCCCACTGTTTCACAGGATAAAATCGTTTAAATTCAAATTTGCTCGTATAAAATTTACATAACTAAGCGAATACAAGTCAATTTACACAGATACGACATTATACTAATAAACACTCCCAGGATGTATTTCAAATGTGATTTTACACATCCAAGGACAAATCTTCCAAGTGACCCTCGTAATACATACATAGGAAGTAGAGAGCGTTATCGTTTCAAATCAGATATATGTCGCGTAGTTGTCAGATCGCTGTCTGATTGGCTTATCTCCCGTCACGCCCCGATACAGATCAGCTGTTTACAACCGATTGTTATGAACAGCTGGCGATCTGTTGAATCATTCATGACTGTAAAATAAACATCGCCCGCATCACGGAGCAAATAGCTCATGTAGCCATTTCAGCGTTTTATTTGCACCTAGTCACTCAATGATTCTCAACTGTACTCAGTCGTCAAGTCAACTTCAGTTATAGCACTAGGTGAAATCATCAAATTACCGTGAGTTCTTTGAGTGTTTCAATCGTTACGTCGAATCATCTGCTGTTCTATCAGCGGCTTGATTGGTGGGGGTTTTGAAGTGGTACCTTACATTGCTCTTGAACTACTTTTCAACTTTTAAGATGTTTAAGTTTGGTTTCTGGAATAACAAATTATAATCACAGATAATGAAAAAATGAAAAATTAAATCGGTCCCGGGTCCAGGTCTTACCATGAGTACTACGGTAATAGCTTATTCTCTATATGGGAAATTCGCTAAAAAAATAAAAAAAACACATGCTTACCCATGTTAAAAAAATATCAGTTTAAGTTATATACTTTAGCCTTTGGATGTAATAAAAAAATCAACACAGACTAGATAATGCTCCGCAATGATGGACAGAAAAATTACCTTCTTACTTAGTTACAAGCCAGGATCGTTCAACAAAAATGACCATTTGCAATGCCTACGCGTGCATTCCAAGAGGTTTGCAGTAAATAGAAATACCTAGGTGGCGTTAAAAGTGTCAAGACCTCTATAACTGTTTGCCGGGAATGTTGATGGTGGCAGGGCTGATCTACCACTATATTCTCTTGGTATAATAAGGCATTAGAAGTTTAGAAGGAGATAAAATATGAGTGGTAAAGTTAATAGTTTTAAAAGCAAAAAATCCAAACTATCAGTATCCATCAGTCAGGAAACATATCCAAATAAGAACAGTGGGAATGACACTGTTTTACAAGTGGGAATTTTGAATTAAACATGTGTGTAGGACGCCTCATAAAACACTTTCAAAACCAGAAATTCTTTTGAATAATCGCTTCATACAGTAAATATATCAAAGTGAAGACAATTTAAAGTGATTTGTTTCGTTTGTCCGTAGAGCGATTTTAATGAACCACACCTCCATTACCACAAAGTATAAAAGGCGGTGCCAATATATCAGTAGTATTTCACATTATGTACAGATTGACAGAAAATTCATCAATATATCAATCTGGCCAAATTTGTCAAGCGTGGGTTTTGTAGATCGATCAGCTGTGTCTGATTAACGAAATACAATTTGTTATCGGGAGTAAGATTGGGCCGCGACTTGTTTTCGTGATCTGAGATAATTGAAATTACTGTCCACACCCAGGTGAAATGATCTAAGTTTATTAATCAATGTATAAATATTATGGAGTTTGGTTTTGATAATCAACATCTAGTGGGAGGATTATTATTTCTTGTAGATAATGCGTCGCAAAATATTAGCCAGTGTTACCGTAGCAGTAAACAATTGGAAAACTTAATCGATTTAAAGTCGCCTTATATTTTTTGAAGCATCATGTTTCACTAAAATAAAGTTAATAAACGAAGTTAGTACTGTATCAACGTACTCTTGTCAGTTGATTATTAATAAGTGTCTTGGTTATAACCAGGGTCTAATAAGGGTCTTGGTTGGGGTCTTGATAATTTATAACGCACTCTCATATTTAGTTGTCTTGAAGTGTTAGAAACATAAAACAATCAAATTGTTTAAATCATTTAACCATCGGTAAAAATATCTTTTCACCACACTATGATGTTATTAGCTGTTTTACATACGTTAATTAGAGGCTGAAAGTTACGTTTTGCTGGCGATGCCAGCTGTCATCGTCATTTGGGGACCGAGCAGGTTTTTACATCCCTAGGGCCGCAAAATCAGCTGCACGCTTGCATATTAAATACGCAAATAGCATCTATAGCATTGCAATATAATTGTTTTATTTTCACCGTTGCCTAGCAACTGTTTAATATTATTTTTGCTGATTCCTGAAATTACTTCTTCACATAACCTTAAAGTTGCGTTGACTATCAGTGTGCATTAATTATTATTTTGAATGGTAGTAGTGTGGTGAAAAATAGTGTTCGTACCATCAACAAACCTTTAATGATTGGTTATAGACTGACATTCATAACATTTCGTCTTAATACAATTGGTAGAATACTACAATTTCCTTTACACAAAACTACAAAACCAAACAATATGTGATATAGAAATAAACTATACCGTACTGGTGAGAAACCACATTTCCTTTACCTCGTAATTAGTTTTTGTTGGAAATATCGTCTAAAATAACAAGTCGTCTTGTGGATCAAAAATTAAGTTAATTTAATAGTAAAACTGATAGAATGAAAAACTTAGATTTGTGTATACATCTTACTTCATCAAAATATATCAAACAACTAAACTCTGTTGCCAAGGAAACATCATATGTTCTTTTCTAACATAACTATTATGGACATTATAATATGAATAAATTACATCTTTAACACACCCCCGTAATGTCCATAATACATTTTAGAAAAATAAGTTTTAGTTAAGAGGTCACCATCCCAATGAAAGTTTTCATTTTAACATGTTTCAATGATGATAAGCCCTTTGTTAAAATATCAGCGGTTTGTTCTTCTGTTGGAATGTATCTGACAGTGATCTGTTTCCCAGAGACCAACTGTCGAACATAATGGTATCTTGTCTCAATATGTTTAGAGCGATCGTGGAACATTGGATTGTTCATAAGTTTAATCGCACTTTGATTGTCCACATGTAGTATAGGAATAGACTTTTCTTCAATTGCGCCAATCTCTTTCACAAGACGATCTAACCATACAAGGGATTTACAGGTCTCGCTAGCAGCAACATATTCTGCTTCCATTGAAGATTGGGAAACACACCGTTGAAGCTTACTCTTCCAAATAACTGGTCCACCAAAAAGCTTTACAAGTATCCCGCTTGTTGATCGTCTAGTTTCCTTATCTCCAGCAAAGTCGGCATCACTAAAAACTTCAATAGAATTGTTTCTGCTTTTCTCAAAAGCAATTCCATGAGTTGTTGTTCCTTTTAGATACCTCAATATTCTCTTCACCAAACCTATGTGAGCTTGAGTTGGTTTATCTTGTGCTCTTGATGCAATCCCAACTGCAAAAGATATATCAGGACGAGTCGCAGATTCTAAGTATAATAGACTTCCAACCATTTGACGGTAGTTTGTGGCATCCGTTACCAGTGGAGAATCTCCAGAAGTCCATCCAGGTTCAATGGGTAGTAGCAAAGGTTTAGCATCTGTCATGCCATACTTCTCGAGGATCTTGTTGATGTAGCCAGTCTGATTAATATGTAAGTAGTCCCCGTTTCTTTTGATTTGTAAACCTAAAAAATAGCCAGCTTCATGCACAACAATTTCAAATCTTGATTTTAGCTTTGTTACTAAACCTCCAACTGCTGTCTCCTGGCCAATTATCATCCCATCATCTACATGAAAAAATACAAACAAGTTATCTCCATAAAACAAACAAGGATCAAAATTACTCTCTTTCAGATTACATTTCAACAAGAATTCAATCAAACACTTGTACCAACACTTTGATGCTTGTTTCAATCCATAAATACTTCTTTTCAAATGGCATACACGATTAGTTCCGTCTTCATATCCACATGGTTGTCTCATATAAACAGTCTCTTCAAGATTGCCATTCAAAAATGCTGTTTTAACATCAAACTGCTTGATAGTAAGATTGTATTGAACTGAATAGCCTAACATAGTTCGCATCGTCTCAAACCGAGCTACAGGGCTGAAAGTGTCACCATAATCAATACCAGGACGCTGAGTAAATCCTTTTGCGACCAAACGCGCCTTGTAACGAATGATTTCGTTCTCAGAATTTGTTTTCAGTGTAAATACCCAGCGATTATCGATGACTTTTCTTCCTTTTGGTAGATCAACCAAATCATAAGTTTGATTTTTTATTAATGAATTTATTTCTTCATCCATAGCAGATTTCCAATCGATGGCATGCTCAGATCTAATTGCTTCATCATAATTTTCCGGTACTTCGTTTGTAAGTATTGCAGAAGCTAAAAGCTCATTTTTATCTCTGTCACTGACACACATGACAGAATCATCTCTATATCTCATAGGTATTTTTATTCCATCACGTTTTCTCAGGTTATAAGTCTCCTCTTGTAATATATCACCTGGAATAGGGTTATCATCATTAGGACACAAAATGTCTTGTTCATCAGTATCATTGGTTCCTGGATACACAATATCTTGCTCTTCTTCATGGAATATATTGTACTGATTACTGTCAACAAGCTGATTTCTGGTCTCATCATTTAGAATTGATTGCCTGTCAATATCATTGCTACTCTCTTCAATGTTAAAGTAGTGTTTATCATCGTTCTTTTGACAAAACTCAGGATTGAATTTTACATCACGGCACACTTCAGCTTTGTTCTTATCTGAGAAATATACTCGGTATCCACAGTCACTATACCCAACCAAATAACCCTTTTTGGACTTAGCATCAAATTTCTTCCTCTTTTGTTGAGGTATCCAAGCATAGCACTCACTTCCAAAAGTCTTTAGATGTTTGAAGTCTGTTTCACCCTTTAAAAATATCTCAATTGGGGTTTTGTTCTTGATTTTTGTTGGTCCAGTGCGATTGAGAGTATGTGTTGCAGCAAGCACAGCCTCTCCCCATATTCTTTTTGGTAAATGAGGAGCTGACGTCATCCATGACCTGGCCATTTCACACAAAATTCGATTTTCCCTTTCTGCAACCCCATTCTGTTGAGGTGTATAAGGACAAGTCAAAGAGTGGTGAATTCCATTTTTCTCAGCGAATTCTTTAACATCTCTATTGTTGAATTCCTTTCCACCATCAGTTCTCAGCTCTTTGATTGTTGTTTTAGCTTGATTCTTCACAATCTCACAATACACTGGCAATTTATCTTTAACTTCATCTTTCTTCCTTAGAAGGAAAGTCACTCTAAAACTGGAAAAATCATCTTTAAAAACTAAAAAATAGCGATGACCATGTAAGTCAGGTTCTTCCATTGGTCCACACACATCGGCAAAAATTAACTGTCCAGGTTCATGTGATTTTTCTTGCCGTTCCTTAAATGGAGATCGTTGATATTTCCCCAACACGCATCCCTCACAAAACGGTTTATCAAATCTTACATCAATACCTCGTGATTTTAAAAAATTGTGAACATATCTATGATCTTGGTGCCCCAGTATTTCATGCCAAGACTGCAAATCATTATTTATTTTCTTCAAAATAAAACATGATTCTTTTGGTGGAATGACCTTAACAACCATATTATACAATTGATTAGTTGTATTAGATATAGCCAAAGCAATGGTTGTTCCGTTTTGAGAAAACACCCATGACTTACCATTGTTTTTCACAGTCTGGTGAATGCCTTTTTCACCTGCTTTCCTCACAGAGAATAAGTTACAAGCAACATCAGGACAGTACCAAACATCATCGAAATACCTGTAAGTCCACTGTTTACCATCAAAAACCATAACGTCTATTTTTCCTGACCCCAAGGCCTGAATATGAACACCTTGGCGAGCACTGTCCATCTTTTTAGGAGTATCAAATGGTTTGTAAGTGGCGAACCAGTCCCTGCGGTTTGTCACATGGTGAGAAGCACCACTGTCAACAAGCCAGTTGTCACATTCACTGAAAAATGACTTATCAATTAGGCCTACCTCAAGATTTGATCGAGTCATCATTGCAGCATTTTGTATCTCACGGGTACATTCATTTGATTTATGTCCTTTTGTGTGACACTTAAAACAAATTACACCTGTTCGACAGTTTTTAGATAGATGACCATTTTTGCCACATGAAAAACATTTTATCGCTCCTAATTTTTGCAAGTCCTTTTTGGCATTTTTGGCTCCCATATATTTTGGCTGTTTAGAACTTACTTTTATTTTGGAAACCATGGCTACTGTTACATCCATCTCGTCTCTGTCCTTTAGACGTAATTCAAAGTTGAGACATTTCTTCTGTAAAATGTCCCATGTCTTCACCTCCCTTGGTGAGTCGTGCCAAGTCACATATATGTGATCATATTCCTTTGGTAGAGTTTGAAGGAGTCGAGCACACAAATCGTCTTCATTGATAGGCTTACCGTATATTGTTAATTGGTTTTGGATTTCGTCAAACTTTTCCAGATGACCATTCATCCCATGGGTATGTTCCCAAGAAATGTTATGGAACTTATTTCTCAATATGTCAATATTTTCAGTTGACTTGACATCATAAATGTGAACAAGTTTCTCCCACATCTCTTTTCCTGTAGAGCAATTACTTACTCTAAGTAGAGGATTCGTCTCAAGGGATAAAACAATATATTTTCTGGCTTTTGCATCATTTTTTGTCCAATTTACCAATTTTTCGTCATAATTTGGTGTACCTGCTGTTGGTTTTCCGAATTCTCCACTAACAATTCCATAAACTCCTTCACATTCTAAGATTACCTTCATGACTATTTTCCATGTTGTGAAATTCTCAGTCCCTCTTAATTTTTCAATCTGTTTTTCATTACTCATCATTCACTATTCTATTAACTTCTTCTCAATTAATTTAACCACTCTGTTCTGCTACCATGTTGGAAATATCGTCTAAAATAACAAGTCGTCTTGTGGATCAAAAATTAAGTTAATTTAATAGTAAAACTGATAGAATGAAAAACTTAGATTTGTGTATACATCTTACTTCATCAAAATATATCAAACAACTAAACTCTGTTGCCAAGGAAACATCATATGTTCTTTTCTAACATAACTATTATGGACATTATAATATGAATAAATTACATCTTTAACAGTTTTCTATTGTACAAACACTGTTTTGTATTTTTTAACTTACAGTCACTTTTCAAGTGCGTTCTTTTATTGGAAATACACTGATTAGGGAACTTAATATTCCAACTAAGTACTAATGAATCAGTGGCTGATGTTATCTTTGTTACTTTCCTCACTGCTAAATTCCAACAATCGCCACAAAACAAAGTACCGCCCCTGAAAGGTACTGAACACCACACGAGAACCTCCGTTTAGGAATGGCATGAGGAGATTACCTTTTAAGACGGTAGTTTTTCTGTACCGAGATTCAGACTTCGTGTCCCCGCTTCTCGTGGCGATAAAAACATTTTATTGGTCACGAAACATACAATGAAACTCACTAGATAGATGGATCCGTGTGAGGCCGCGCGTGTCGCAGAGGTAAATAATGCAGAAGATAAGATACTTAAGCCTCTATGTCACCACATGCTGATGGTTGTAGGTTGGCTTTCATTTGATTCCTTTTCTATCGCCTTAACTATATGTTGTTCCTTGAACCAATAAGTTTTTGATTTTTTATTATTCCTTGATTTTTCGATGGAATAGATTTATTTTTAAAGTTTAACTGCCAAAGGTCTTTCTATTTTGAATGTTCATATCTTATAAACTTTCAGTTTAGTAGAAGAAATAGTAGTAGTTTAAGTGAACCTCTTTAATCCGAACTAATTGGGGCTGGGGGTAGTTCGGACTATTAAATAATTAGGATTACATAACATATTGCTGTTTTTACATAACAATAGATAAAATGTGGCTAAAACTGTTACGGGAAATGTGAAAAATTCTTTATAAAGTTAAATAAAGCCTTTATTTAATACGGTAGTAAACATAGTGAATAAACAGTACTCAGTACTGTACATAACAATAGAAACAATTACGGTGCGTATATCAACAAATACAGTATACATACAATAAAGAACTACTATAAAACAGTAATTCCTCTTATAGTTTAACAGTTCAATCCTCTTTCGGATCTAAGAGCTTTTACTGTACTAGACACTAGGTTCTTTAACAATGTTAAACACAAATTCGCTTTTTTACTGAGACCATCTTTATCGCAATTCTGATTATTAAAACCGTTTTCACCGCTGATACATGAGTCATTCAAGGGATAGAAGTATGTTTATTGATTGTAAACTTCCAATGACATTTTTTAAATTGAGTTGGTTGTGTTCATTTTGAAAATGGCAAAACACTCACTGAACTAAGGCTAGGAATCTATCGAAGTTACTATTGTACTCCCGTTATGCTACCATCAGTTGGTAAAGTATACCAATTAGATGACAATACCTTAGACACAAAGTTTATGAACTGCCAGGAATCGAACTACAGTACCAAGCAAAGAAACTCCCCCGCCTGCTAAGAATCCAAGATAAGATTTGTCTATCGGTAATATTTATTACAGATTTAAAACTCACAAAAACATTTACTACACACATTCTATGCACATTGTTTTACCGGACAATAGATCACAATATATCCTGCGTCATTATTATCCAGACTGCATCCAGAGGAATTTCTTCATTTCGTTCCGCTCGTGGAATGCAGTTATGATTCTGGTTGGCGACGCAAGGAAGATTCTATCGGCCGAACAACACCTAATAACGTCCGCCTTATGGTCACGTTATGACCAATATGGCTTGAGAGGTAGGAGATCCTCGATGCTAGTCACTTCATTGTCGTCTCACACCTGAATACCAAAGAGTTCCTTATTAGAGGAGACCTCCCAGTGGTTGTGATCAGCCACACATTCTAGGATTGTATCCACGGTTCTTTGAACTGCTGATTGATCTGCTCGCTTCATGACAAGAATCTTGACTCAGTTCACACGATAGCTTCAGCTCAGTCCTCTCGCGTTTGAGACATCGGTTCAACAGGTCGGTGTGACCAACTCCTCTTTGATCACATAAGACAAGTGGACAATTATAGCTGGATTGGAAACGTTCCCTCACGTCAGCTGATGGACAAATCTTCTTGTCAGTGGGAATTGACAATACAATTGCGGAGACGTCAATACAACTCTATTGGGTCTGATCTTATGCGCGAGAAAAGGAATTGAGTTATTAAGAAGAATTTTGATTCATTTGTCACTATGCATACATGTGCGTTTTAGCTCCAGGGTACAAAGAAGAATAATGAGTATCTACACCAGTGACTAAAGAGATGTCTATAAGTTAAGTTGTACATCAATTAGTACTGCACCAGCAAAGTGGATCGTTGCATGCGAGTCCTGAAGGCAGATTGCACAAACTGGTTTATGCCTGGGAGAGTTTACTGGATAATTAGAGAACCGTATGGCTCGGGAGCCCAAGTTATACGACTGTACAAGAATATCAGTGGCAGTCGTTGGTCAGGAGGCCCTGTCAGATAGCGTACACGCTAGCTACTAGTACACTACTTACTTCTCCCTTTGCCTCACGTTGCTTATTTTGTGCCTTCTCCGACCTCCCGTCTCGAATTACAAACTACCCATAGCCGACTAAAATAACTTTATTGTATGAGTAACCTCCAGATTGCGAAGAATAACTAATAATAATGGTTTGAATACATGATTCTGGCAATATAATTGTTGCACTCCACAACTAGTTTTGACCTGCTAAGAGGTCATCATCAGGTGTGTACAAGGATGATTACTTCATATGAAGGTCGTCAGGAATACAAGTTGTTGACACATACACATACACAAATACATAGGATAAGTAAAAGAACTTTGTTACCAATCTGACAAATGAATTAAAAGATAACGGTGGTAGGTGTTGGATAACCTAGTGACAAGTGACAACCCTGACCACCATGACACTCAGTTTGCCAACTAGATACAGAACACTCAGTAGATATCCTTAGATCGATGAGCTGGATAATCTATTGACAAATGACAACCCTGACCACCGTGACACTCAGTTTGCCAACTAGATACAGAACACTCAGTAGATATCCTTAGATCGATGAGCTGGATAGTGACAAGTGACAATACTGACCACCATGACACCCAGTTTGCTAACTAGATACGGAACACTCAGTAGATATCCTTAGATCGATGAGCTGGATAATCTAGTTACATGCGACAACCCTGACTATTGTGACACTCAGTTTGTCAACTAGATACAGAACACTCAGTAGATATCCTTAGAACGATGAGCTGGATAATCTAGTGACAAGTGACAACCCTGACCACCATGACACTCAGTTTGCCAACTAGACACAGAACACTCAGTAGGTATCCTTAGATCGATGAGCTGGATAATCTAGTGACAAGTGACAACCCTGACCACCATGACACTCAGTTTGCCAACTAGACACAGAACACTCAGTAGGTATCCTTAGATCGATGAGCTGGATAATCTAGTGACAAGTGACAACCCTGACCACTATGACACTCAGTTTGCCAACTAGACACAGAGCACTCAGTAGGTATCCTTAGATCGATGAGCTGGATAATCTAGTGACAAGTGACAACCCTGACCACCGCGCTCTCGCCCATCTTAGCTGTTCTGATCCACTCCGTCAAACAAGCTTACTATCCAGTTTCGCATTTTCGCTTTCGCAATTTAGACTTTTTTCTCGGCTATTAAACAAGTTCGTGTACTCTTCTCTTTAATTTGACCACGGTCTGTTGAAGCCTAATATGGATGTCCAATCTTTAATTAATTTTAACACAACCTGTCTTCACAATCCTGTTTTCTGAATGTATTGTCAATAGGTCGATATCTTTTACTTGTAACCGTAACGAATAGAGTATATTGCAGGTATTTATAAACATTATTTATTTGGGTTATAGATTTGTTGTTATTTATCGTATGAATGTATATCGATGTTTATTTCCATTATGTCGTTCATATTTATTTCTCTTCATGATTTACGTCGTTTAAACGATCTTTAATTAAACGCGTTGCTTCATCCCTTAACACTATTATTATTGCTATTTCAATCCAATAAAACTTCACAGATTTAAATCCTACTCAATCTTTAGTGATTCAGGAAATATCAAATTAAATATTTGCTAATCAAATAAACACAAAGTCATTAGGACGGTTCGAAGCTATCGGCACTTTTTGTGGAGTATAAAAACAGAAAAATGCCTTAATTGGAACAAGGAAACTGTTTTGGTCAAGATTAAAGAGCAATCAAAGATTCCGCCTTGTGGCAGATTGCGGAGAACGCGGACATTCCTCCGAATATACGACAGTGTTCTGAACAGGTGACAGCGACTCGTGAAAATTACGAATTTTCAAAAGGTCATTGGAAATGTTTGGTTGCCATTTCGGCATTTCAATCTCCCACGTAAACAAAGTCGAACACGCAGGTTGGAATTTGTGGCCCCACAAATCAATTTAATAGCATTAAAACATAACAGAAGGATTCGTGAGACGAATAAATTAAATGTTTTGTAGACAAGTTAAACGTGAAGGAATTTTGTCAAACGTATGTTGTTTTTCACAGTTAATGTTTTATTTTACAAAATAATCGCGATCGTTGCTCAATTAATTGAGTAGCTATATAAATGACCACGCTATAGCGATAATCACCATAAATTAAATACTTATTTACGATATACTACTATTTAGGAAACAAATAAAAGAGAGTATACTGCCTGCGTTTCTGCGAGAAACCGCACAATATAGTCATACTTGGAGTGGAGTCATACTTGGAAAGGGCTGGGGTATTGTGTGGTTAAGGTGCAAGACTTTCTGTTCTAGGGCGCGGGTCCCACTAATTTCCGTTGATTTTAACTATGTGATATTGCTATTATAATGCTGTTGTTTAGAGCCTACTTCAAGCTATTAATCGGGGGATACCGGAGAGTTTCCTCAGGCTATGAGAACGTTCCCCGCATCAAAAAACTCCCTCCAATAAATGTGATATTATAATGTTATTATACATTTGACTAAAGAAGCTAGCTTTCATCCTTTCAAAATATTCCTAAAAGAATAATACCAACCCAGATTATGTTTTCGTCGTCAGAAAATATTTCTGATTCAACCCTCAACCAGTTTTATCGAGAAATTACACTTTATCCTATGCAGTTAAATATCTTAACTATCAAAATCACAATCTTCTGTCACATCATATGAGTATTTATTGAATATGTACAACAAATCGAACACCATCTTCTGTACTGTCTCTATCTCTTCTACTACACCCACCGCAACGGTTATTATAAGCCAATAAGCCTGCGGCTAGACAATTTACAATCAGCCGCTAAGTGATTCAGACAATACTAGCGACCTCTGATGGCGAGATACACAGCAATAAACACAACTGGTCATAACTCAGCCAACACCGCCAGAGATCGCTAGTGTCGATGAGGCTATGATCTATGAACTGAGGCCGTGTATATGACTTGATCATAACTTTATGTTCACACTCGACTGGGTTTTGGTCTTTTAATGTTGTGCGTCGTTTATAAGTTGATCGAAGTGACTGGACAAAATTAAAATTATTTCACGTCTTTTATTTGTAGGCCTATTTACTATTGGTATGTAACCATGAATTAGTAAGGTAAATTATGTCTAATAAGTGTTATTAATCGTGTTTATATATTATCTGTCATTTTGTTAGGTTTAATCCAAAAAGTGCAAGGCTAATTGAAATTTTTACACTTAGGTTAAATGAGACAGTAAAATAAATGAAAATTCCAATCTCGTAGATACGTATTGACAATTTTTCTCCTCATCTACAATGGATGTTTTCAATTTATTGACATTTTGAAATCATTAACATTCTCCAATATTTTCTCTTGAAAAAGCAGATTTTTTACTAAAATGTTACCTAATGTGCGGAAATACTTAAACTTATCCAATTCCGTATCTTATCATTCTTACACATTCTGTATACTGTACGGACACCTTTTTGAACGGACACCTAAATGAACTCAAGTAAAATTCTTTCCTAAAAGAATTTGTTTGCGTTGTCTTGATATTTGTCAAACGCACAATAAGGCTTAATGTAACCTTTCCGGTGTTCGAACACTAAGGATAAGTATGTTTTGTGGTAAGCTGTTCATAACAATCGGTTGTAAACAGCTGATCGGTATCGGGGCGTGACGGGAGATCAGCTGATCAGACAGCGATCTGACAACTACGCGACATATATCTGATTTGACTTGATCAAGTTTTGAGTAAAGTTTATAATTTTGATTTGCTCAAGCAATGTTTTTCGCATTAGAAAATAGTAAACATTGAATTTTTATTGTATACACAGTGTATGTTTTCCATTTGCACTGTTTTCGCCGAAACTTTCGTCACTTTTGCGTTGGCTTAGTTTTTTAGTCAACATTGTTAAATTTTCAAGATTTACAACTGTCAATAGTTTCCTGATTTCTTTTAGTATTCCATTCTATCAAAGAGATGGTTAGGGGGTATTTCAGAAATGTACTTCTTTTTAGAAAGTTTAAACTTTTCCATCACTAAAACAGTTATAATATTTGCCATTTTAAAATTGCTGACTGTAAACACAGCTTAATTTATGTCAAATCAAAAATGTATGCCTGCATTGATGGAAACATCTGCAAAAATAGTTTAAATTATATTAGTTTATATCACAAGGATATGTCATTAATGTCATATAAGAATAACTTTTTAAAAGCTGATAAGAAAATGACGTAAATTATGAATTTGAAGACTCGTATTTTAAATTTAGAGTTGAATTTTAAAGATTTATATGCTAATCAAACTTTAATTAACAAATATTATAACTCAACGTCACAAATGACTAAATTAACAAGATAAACCACATTTGGAGGTTTGTTCCATACCACGAATGCTAGGAAAGACGGTATGGATCATAAACATAAACAAATGACTTTTTTGGCCCGAAAGTTAACAAAACCCCTATTAGTAGCATTATTAACTAATAGCATTAATTAATATATGCTTTTGTTTACTTTCGGGCAAAAAACGTCATTTGTTTATGTTTATCATCCATACCGGGTCTTTTCAAGTATTCGTGTTCCATACACAAGCAACATCCAACGGCAAACATGATTTTAATTTACCTGGATACACTACTGATAATCAGATGTAAAAAATCAATCAGCTGTTCAGGTAATCAGGTGTTGCTCAGCTGGTGTAAGGTCTCAGCCAATAGTTACCAAGGAGAGGAAACATGGCGGCCTCCGAGATGGTAAAGGAGAACTTGTGCTTGTTTTATACCTTATACGTCCCGCCAAGGAACCTCGTCCGACTCAGCACTGCCTTTGATAATTTCAGATTTATTGATTTATAATATGACAACATACTTATCGGTGTTGGATAGGGTATTTGAATTGAGGGAAAATTTGTTAACCGGTAAGCTTTCGGTAAAAAGAGTTGAGACGAGACTATTTTAGTTCTATTTACTTTGTAATGGAGATATTGAACAATAATCTTTAATACACTATAAAATAGTGCGTGAGTTGTATGTCTGAAGTTTATTTATTGAGCATGTAAGAAAATGTTGCTTAAATGCTGTATGACATGTACTTAAAAATCTTAAGAATTTTGTATATCGAGTTTAAATTAAAGATTTTAAAAGGAGTGTTTGATTAAGTACGGTACTATTTAGAACTTTAAAATGAAGCTTGATAAAACCATACAAGATGCTTAATGTCGGTTATAAATTTGACCCATGAAATAAGCTTGATAATTCAAAACAGCTATGTAAACTTGAACAGTATGGGATTATAACATTAATTTGTAATTCATTGTAATTATGGAATAGCGTTTGTAATACATTTATTTCAGCTGATAAGGGAACGAACTAACAAAAAAGAAACTAAAATTATAGTAAATCTAAATATGTTAAGTATGAATTTTCGATTACTTTGACCAAAAAGCTTAAAATTGTAAAATCCCTTTTAACGCCCATTTACGTGGCTTGCTGTAGATTTACACACACTTATCAAACAAACTCCGAATCTAATAGCACACATAAATTATATACAGTGGAATCTCGATAACAAGTCACCCTTGATAACAAGTGTCATTTTTTAATCCCTAGAATTTATTTTACCCCTAATCACATGTTATTGCAAACCTCAATAAGAAGACAACCTTGATGACAAGACTTATTTCATAATCCCCATGAGAGTCTTGTTATCAAGGTTCTACTGTATAACCAAATACACAGACATCTGCAATCCACAAATGAGATAAACTAGATCTCCGGGCAAGTATACAATAAATCCGGATTGTAACCAGAACACAGTTATCAGGAGGCTCCAGATGATTACAACGGCAGAAACTCTGGAACTGAACCTGATCGAGCGGGAACCGCAAATAAAACCATTAGCGTAATGAAAATAATTAATCCTCTATTAACGAGCCCAATTACCCACCAGTGGCTATTAGGGATCTGATATAGCGATAATGGGCCAGTCGATTACAGCTCTGCCTGCGGATGAAATGGGAATTGCTGAGAGGATTGAGACGGCGTACGGCATAATTGGGTATTGCAGTTCGTAAGATATAACTTACAAAGACAGCGGCTACGGTTGCGATGTTTGGACATTTAGAACTCTGATGGCATAGAATACCAACGGTATAGAAATATGAGGAAGCAGTAATATGGGTTGTCAGTACGGGTAATGGTTAGCTGGTCCCGTAATCCGAGGGTCGAAAAAGGTTGGGGCAATAAAACGACTCCACTGGTCCCGAGAGGTCCAGGTAGTTTTGGGGCGGCTAATCCAGCGGGGCAATGAGGCATGAAGCGTGATGTAAACAAACAATAAATACTTGCAGTCCTGTCCTCGGCAATGAATGGTGCGAATTTTGGAATTCCCTCGCCAGGTCATCATCCCATCGCGAAGCTCTAAACAATGCATCAATTCACTCTACACGTCAACAGCAAATACTTACAGCGCTCTCGGTATCAAAGAATGTTGCGAATTTGGGGTTTTGAAGCACTCACCTACCATAAGGGGAAGCCGATAAATATACCTTTAAACATCTACGAGAGAAGTAAACAAAATGGATTACAAGAGGTAGTACTGTAATAAGCAAAATTAGTAGGGATATTTATGTTTAAAATCAAATGTTAAGGGGAGAGAAGGAACGTGGAGGATAAAGAAGACTGTAGCAATGAAATACTTTATCGTCAAAAAGCTAGAATCTCTTTCAACAGGGGAGATCGACCTGGTCACTTTTGGCGAATTTCCCCTATAGGGAATAAGCTACTGTATTACCGTAGTACTCAAGGTGAGACCTGGACCCGGGACCGATTTATTTTTTCGTTTTGAGGTCCCTAGAGGCCAAAAACACCATCCGTTCAAATTCATATATAACACCACACCGTCCGTTAGCGCGATAACTCGAGCAAAAATGTTCCGATTTTGATTAAATTTGGTACAAACGTGTGAACTTATGTTTATTCGAACGAGTTCGCGAACCAGCATGATCGGACTCTATGGGAACAGGGGTTTATGGGGGGTTTTATGGGGTAAAAATTGGATTTTCCCATTTTTGACCCTAAAAACTCAAAATTTATTTCTTTTCAAACTATTTTGTAGGGCTTAAAAAAACAAATAATTTAGTATACTAAAGCGTTATTATGCGCCTAATTGTTACGGAGAAAATTCTAAAAATCAGTTATTTTTAAATTCCCATGTTATTCTTATGGAGAATAAGTTAACTGTTATAGTTTGCTTGTTTATGAACATATTTTGATCAAATTTGGAAAATGCGTTAATCTCATACTAAACTATTACCTAACATTTGACAAAAAAAAAAACACACATTGTTACCCTCCCTGTTTCAGTAAACCTAATTACTCGTTAAACTAATGTTATTTAAATAGGGAATAAATGTGACATTTTTAAGGAGACATTTTAGAGTAAAACCATTCAGGCAAATGGAAATTCGCTTAGTCTGCAGGTTTGCTGTGGCGGGAGTATTTTAAAATGTGTATCAAACGTTTCCTTACCCAGAGAGGTTTAGTCGATGGGAATAGAGTCTGTAAATACGTTTTTAGTCATTTGTAATATGGTGTAGTTTGTTTGCAAAATTTTTGTAAGCATTCAGTTTGTCGTATTTTTCGTTTTTTCGTATATTTTATGAGTTTTTTGTTTTGTTATCAATTGCAAATATATCTTTTCCCTAATTTAATTTCATATATCATCGTATTTGATCTGGTTTTTGATCAATGTTTATGTAAATTTTTGTGAAATATGGTTTTAAATGTAGGTACTTAGTAATTATTTAATCGTAAATATTCATCTTTATTTATGTACTAGCTGTGTGCCCGTTCTACGCACGGGGATCTCATAGTGGTCAGTTGAAACCTTCCCTATATAAAGAACAGCAGTTGGTTTGCATATTTTCAAATATGCTGGCCAAACTATTATATATAAACAAATACAGTATCCGACGGTTTCAAAATGCGTAATAGAACTATAAGGGGTACATTTCCATATATGTTGGCACAAACAACCAAATGAGTTATATTGATTATTCGATTGTTTAATTCGATATATCGTTTGGTTAGTTAGGTTAGGTTAACCTTACCTAACTAACCAAACGATATTTAGTTAAAATACTATACCTCAACCTCGCTATTAAACATTCAGGTTGGACATTTCACTATCAAAGGTGTTCTTGTCCTGTCCGTACGGAACACTGAGTATTATAATATGCGCTACCAACTTATGAATAATTGTTTAGGCCTACGAACCCCAGAGATAGGCAATTGGTCTATTGGCTGTATGGTCCAGCGAGCAGCACATAGCGTGGTAATTATGTCGACCTCCAGTCAACGCTCGCAAAATTATTAATTTTTTTTCAATCTGTTCGTTTTTTAGTGCTGATTCCAAAAATGATATTCATTTTTTGCGGAAACGTCCCGCTTTCCCGGAAAATGGGAAAAACGGGAAAAATATTTTTTTGCCTAAAACCTATGTTGTGGGTACTCAAATTGTGCGGAATTTCCTCCTGAACAAGAATATGTAATTTTTATTACGATCGGACCACTATTAAGTAAAATATCACCGGAAAAGCGGCCGCTGCATACTTACTGCCGCATAGCGCTAGCATTGCGAATGACTCTAAGCCATTGTAGAATGCGGGCTTTATTTTGGGTTAGGATTGGTTAGGTTAGGTTAGGTAAGTTTGGATAGGTTGGGTTAGTTTAGGTTAAGTTAGTTAAAGTTAGGTTAAGTTTGGTTAGGTTAGGTTAAGTTTGGTTAGGTTAAGTTTGGTTAGGTTAGGTTAAGTTTGGTTAGGTTAGGTTAGTTTATCAATAACATGAGTTTTGTAAGTAGATGAACCTAAAATTGTAAAATGCCGGCTTTATTTAAGGTTAGGTTTGGTAAGGTTAGGTTAGGTTGAGTTAGGTTAGGTTAGGTTAAGTTTGGTTGGGTTATGTTAGGTTGGTTTACTTACAATACTCATGTTATTGATAACCTAACCTAACCAATCCTAACCTAAATTAAAGCCCGCATTCCACAATTTAAGGTTCGTTTACATACAATACTCATGTTATTGATAAACTAACCTAACCTAACCTTACCTAACCAAACCCACCCTAACCTAACCTAACCAAACTTGACCTAACCAAACCTAACCAAACTTACTTAAACTAACTTGACCTAACCTAACCAAACCAAACTTAACCTAACCTAACCTAACCAAACTTTACCTAACCTAACCAAACTTACTTAAACTAACTTAACACATCAGTTAGTAGCCAGCGGCCGCTTTTCCTAACCTAACCTAAATTAACATAAACTTACCAAACCTAACCTTAAATAAAGCCCGCATTCCACAATTTTAGGTTCATTTACTTACAAAACTCATGTTATTGATTCTAACCTAACCAAACTTAACCTAACCTAACCTAACCAAAACTAACTTAACCTAAACTAACTTAACCTATCCAAACTTAACCTAACCTAACCAAACTTAACCTAACCTTAACTAACTTAACCTAAACTAACTTAACCTATCCAAACTTAACCTAACCTAACCTAACCAAACTTAACCTAAACTAAACTAAACTAAACTAACCTAACCAAACCTAACCTAACCAATCCTAACACAAAATAAAGCCCGCATCCTACAATGGCTTAGAGTCATTCACAATGCTAGCGCTATGTGTCAGTAAGTAGCCAGCGGCCGCTTTTCCGGTGATATTTTTACTTAATAGTGGTCCGATCGTAATAAAAAATACATATTCTTGTTCAGGAGGAAATTCCGCACAATTTGAGTACCCACAACATAGGTTTTAGGCAAAAAAATATTTTTCCCGTTTTTCCCATTTTCCGGGAAAACGGGACGTTTCCGCAAAAAATGAATATAATTTTTGGAATCAGCACTAAAAAACGAACAGATTGAAAAAAAAATTAATAGTTTTTGGAGCGTTGACTGGAGGTCGACATAATTTACCCATAGCGTTGAGAAGACACATTGGAAAAGCGATGCCGTCAATGAGTTGAAACCTTTTATGCAAGCTATTGGTAACGCTTATGTAAAAAATTTAAGTTTCCCAGCCATATAAAACACTGATTCAAGGTCTTTTTCCTGGTTTTCAAAACTCAAGAAAACTTTTATACACAAAGAATCTCTATTTTAATTTACCCTACAAATTATTGAACTTGCGATTAATTCAATCCGTTATGTAAGGAAAAACTGTTTTAATCCAACTTGGTTTGGATTTGCTTTTGAAACGTGATCGGAAATGATTGCGGTATTTGTAAACAACATTCAATGTAAACATATCAGTGACATCTAGAGAAAAATAATCTTGATCCGAACAGCTGTTCGCTATCATAAAAATTTATGATTCTGAGCAATGTACAGACAAAACTCTAGTTTTATTTAGATTGTTTTAAACACATGTCTTTGTATATTTTTTCAGTTCTTTTCTTAACGCATTTGTATTTTATAATAAATATTTTCAGCATGAAATAATAGAAAATTATTCACAACACTGTGTATTAATTAGCTAGTATCCTTAGGAATTAAAACCCAATGAATTCTATAACCTGCCAGATTACTGAAACTCATTCGCTTAATGACTATTTAAACACTCACAAGTATATAAACATTAATGCTGTACTTAATAATGTTACTATCTAAATCTATCAAACACTCTCCAAACATGTGTTTTAGAGACAGCGCAACACCTCAGGCCCCTTCCTCCTACTGATAAATGGGCATTAATAGCTATACAAATACTAGCTGTAATCCTGTAAGACAAATTACAAAGGGGCTGCCGGCGGGACCAGTGGAAGTGCGGATTAAGACACCTTACTTGAGACTGGGACCAGTAGAAGTAGGGTACCTGGCTTACGGGACCAGTTGAGTCTGCCCCGTCAGTACTTCGGCAAGCCACACACCTCTGATAATGGGCTACAGGAATATGGCAAGGAATAACTATGATATTGCAGAATAACTACAAGGCAATTTCTGGTATGAGGCTGTAGAACTAAAAGGAATTTATATTAAATTATAGATCTACGACAATGGATATCTCTGGTTTCAGGCTACAGTAACACCATTAAAAAATTACGGTACTAAATAAATACAGGACAAACGTTAAGGGCTCGATCACTAGTAAATCTTTAACGTAGTACAACAAAAAGACCTAGAAGGTAGTATACTCATAAACTATTTGAACCTGATGCTATTGATTTAGCCAACTTACCGGCTTAACTAACTTGGCTAGGCAGGCAATTCTCCGCTGGTGCACAGAGTTTTGATAGTAGATCTCTCGTGAGTCACATTTCTGACTCAGTAAAGTCCAACAATCATTACTAATATCACAGACAATAGACCATTATTGGTATTTCTTTGTCTATGCTAATATATATCATGGCCTTGTAAACGTGTGCCTCCAACAACGCACTTGTAATGCTTGTATCGCACGACTGAAACAATAAAACCATATAATGTAAGCATGACTCCAAAAGTGCAAATCTCAGTCAAAACCAAACCATGGTAAGGTATTTATCACGTTTTCTGAACACTTGGATACGTTTAATACAGTCACTAGCATAATTCCACCCTAAGTTTTTTAATAATGAGAAATTGAACACGGATATTAGGCCTATATGATTTTAACTGCATTATATCTTATTCTAGCAGCGAAAATGAGTAAAAACACATGTTAAAATCAGTTCAGCAAGACACATTAAAACACATCGCAATCATTCCCTCACATTCCTACAACATCGTGTTTCCATCACATAAATCAATTAACCTTTTGTTCTGTACTTTTCCGATTTGTTTTTCGTCCAAGTTCCAAACACAAGTTTTTATTTTAGCATCGCTTAACAAGGACGTGTACACGAACATGAATCAGATGTTCAGCAGACGACACGACGATTCTCGTTCCTCCGGTGAGAAACGCGGTAAAAACTCGCTACGAATGCAGCGAGGAGCGGCTAAGCAACTAATTAATTCACAGTTTGTTTATGACTTGGCGGAGTCGTGAGAGCTGATAGATGCCGAACAGGATAACGCGGTCGGAATTTGTCAATCTTGTCTAATTTGAGAATATAGGAGACAGATGCGGCGTTTCACATGTACGAAGTTTGAAGCAAGCTGCATGCCTAAACTTGGTTAAAATTTAGTACAAAGTAAGCAAATATCAACAGGTTGGCAATGCACACAATTGCAACAATGTAACAGCTGATTCAAATATCTACTTTTTGGCACTTTTGAGAATTGATTGGTTTTGGTTATTGATAGTGATTGGCATTATGCAGCAGGCATCGGTGTTTTGGTAGCTTTGGTCGTATTGAAAAGGTGAAATAAAAGCTAAACCTAAATTAACCGAATAATTTGAATGCTTAACTTGAATTTAACATTGATGTTTCGACAAAAAAGTAACTAAAATTGTTTCTACACATGTTAAATTCTATCATGTAATGTAAATATAATCAATGTAATGTAAATTAACAAGCTTGGGTATTTCAATTTTTTTTAATAGTCATGATTTGTACTGTTTTAGCCTTTGCTTAAAGGTATATCTAAAAACGCCTAACATTTCTAGTCGAATATTTAGATATTTGAGTAGAATATCTAATATTTGGTTTTATTACAAAGTTCAATTGTTTCAATGTTAGCCTAAAATGCATTTATTCTTTACTTTGCACCAAATAACTCACAAATATTGTATTTCTTCATCAGCAGCATACTTTTTTCGTCTCAGACTTTATACGGAATATTTCCTCCATTCACACTTTTTCCGATCATGGAGATAAAACTTGGCTCGCTTACCAAACAAATAATATCAAAGATTTCCATCTCCAGGGCTAGTTCGTGCCCTGAGATGATCTTTCACTGACTGCGGAACTTCCCCGGGATGTTCCTTCTACAAGGACTAACTAGGACCTTACATGACATCCTCTACATCCTATCTCTTCCTTGTCCTGTTGTATGTTCCTTGAAGAACGGCAGCTGTTCTTTTCAAATATTTATCAGTTGTGACCGTTGTTGTCTGCAAAGGTCAAGGAACATCCTTGGAGCCTTTTACTATCGTTCTTGTCCCAACATGCATTCTCGTATCGCCTTTAACCACTGCTCTCAAGGAGTTAGTTCCTTTTTAGATTTTTTAAACTGAATGTTTTACGTTCACTTTACCGCAAGCGTGATAGTAAATGGTTAAACTAATAGTTCTTGCATTACTTGCATTAATAGTTCCGAAATTATTGCTGTGTAGTAAATTACTAATGTTAGCTATATTTCAATTACAGCGTGATTCTAAATTATTGCTACATTTTTGAAACTCTATAAATGAAAAACCATACAACCTATTATCACGGGTTGAGAACCAATTGAAAGAGGAGACTCTAAAGTTTTGTTTGACACCACTTAGTAAACATAGTTGCAAAACTAGCCTCTACAGACATTTTTAGATTTTAACTACGATTTTTAATTTATTTCACACTTTTACCTCTCTGAATCTTAAAACTTCATACTCTACGTTGAATTGTCAAACATTTTAAGTAATACTGCTAGTGGTCAATTAGTTTTATAATTGACCACACAGTCATTGTTGTCCGCCATTATTGTAAGCTGCGAGGAACCTTCAAAAATCCAAAAGTTTTCTGTGTTTTATAGTTTGGGACGACTTTAATCATCGAATGGGTGTGTGCTGTGCAGCCAGAGGGGGGCATAGAGCATTTATAGTTTTTACCCATAATCTTGTTCATTTTTTTTGTTAAATCACCTGCTATTGTTGTACATACTTCTTTACGCCACGAGTTTTGTAGATTTTATATTGTATAATTAATTTAAAACCTCAGTTAAAATTTAAAATTTTCTGTAAATACTAGTTTTGCAACTATGTTTAAAAACAAGTCAGACTATTAACTTGAGAATCTCCTTTTTCAATTGGTTGTCACCCCGTGATGATAGGTTGTATAGTTTTTTTTTTTTTTCATTTATAGGGTTTCAAAAGTGTAAAAATAATTTAGAGTCACTCTATATATTATACATACATTTGAAATAGGTCTAGCTTATGTTTTTATGTAACGTCTTTAAGTTTTAGAAATAACTTATAGAAATTCTAAAAGTAGTTTGTAATCTAATACTGTCTTTATTTGTGGCTCTATTTTATTACACCACTCGTTTGAAACACGTTTCAAAATATTCAAAGTGGAACCTTCTTGATGCTGTAAGGTTTTGGCTGATACATGTCTAAAATACTTACCGCCTGTTAGTTAATAGTTTATAGAAGTTTGATTTTCATCTTTCTTTCTCGTTCAATTGCGTCAAGCAGCTCTAAGTTAATCAGTAGTCCTTAACATACTGTGCAGTATATTTGTGTTGGTTTGAAAAGGGACTCGCTGTCCTTGATCATTGGACTTTTAATAAATGGCCATGGCTAAACAAAAACAAATCTTAATAATAAAGCTACAAACATAATCTCAATACAACCAACCCTTGTAGTGGTTTCTGCTCTGTAAAAGACGTTCCGATACAAACTGAAACAGATATAACATTTCGGGTCAAAAATCGCGGGACAAAAAGTTTACTTTGGAGGGAGATGTTCGCCAAAACAGGTGAGTGTGGGAGGGTGAATCAGCAGATCGCCCACGGGACTTATGTAACCTGGACCCGGGACTCATAGGCAGGGTAATGACGGTGAAGAGGTTGCTGACGCTTTCATGGAAATCCTTGAACGATTCAGAATTTAATCATGGCTGTTAGCTCGTTAAGATTATTTAACTTGTAAATTATGTTTTATTTAACGTGTTAACAGTGTTATTTTTATGGCCGGTACATAAATTAGTCTAGAAATCTTGTCACAATGGTTAGAAGTATTACATTTGTTTTTGCAGGTTTACATAAAGTCTCATCTCCAATTAAAATTATACAAAACATGTCTATTAACTGTACCTATTTGAAACGATGGAACAAACTATATATCTCAAGCTTTCGGTAACACGGGTATCGTTCAAATTAGTTTGACGTAATGTTGTCAGACTCTAAAGGTAGGTACTATTATAATATGTATCCGAAACATGTTGTATTAGGATAATTATTGATTTTAACTCATAGTAAAACGTCTAGCCAATCATAAATGTAAACCTTTTACACAATTGGAATATAGTCCAAACGTAATCCAGAACTATTTACCTGAGCGCAATATACAATCGAAGAATAATATCAAAGTGCATTCTTTGTCATCATACTGGTACAAATGCAATATTTGATTGGCTATAATACCAGGGGTGAATTTAAGGACGCACTGTTAACTTGTGGGGATAAATATAATAATGTAAAACACCATATTTCTATAGCTTCAGTCTACTATGGATCTTGTTTTTCATCCACGTTTTTTAGGTTACTGTGACACCAGTATCTCTAACCCACCAAACCAACAATCAAAACACAAACGGATAGTCCCACTTGTAGTTACAACACTATGACGTCAGTGATTGTTGAACAGCTGATAACGACGATAGAGGTAATGATAGGGTATAGTTGATCATCGGTGGGGGGAGGGATCAGCATAATAAAGGCGAGGCTTTGAAGCAACGTTCCCGAGCACAGCTGATTGAAGGTTTGCAAGCCTGAATCAAGATATAGTTGACGCGCTGACGTTTCATTCATTATACAATCTGACGTCACTACGAAACAAGTGTTGAATGCATAGTTTGATAGTTGTATGTGTTGCTGGGTCACTGGAGAAGGTACCCGATTAAGATATCAAAATGTTGGGTGGATTTATGTTGAAAAAGAAAACTGGGCTTTTGTTTATTTGACTTTGATTTAATAACTCCGATCGTGCTATGATGAATTTGTAGTAGTCGTTTTAACTTTGAAACACATGCGAAAGTTGGTGGCTTTGCCCGAAGATATCGTCAAATTGTATTAATCTTTCCCTCAAGTCGTCCACCCGTAAACAAAAATGATTGGACATATTTACCACACAATAAAATCAATAACTACTTGTAAAAGGAATAGTATCCTATTTTAGATGGGGTATCACCCACAAATAGTATTATTTAGTTTCCATTTTATTATTTTTTTTATTATATTGATACCTATCTAATTGTCAACACAATTGTCAAAAAAAGTATTTTTTTTACGGAAATGGGTTGAGTTTTTACTACTTGTAAAAAAATACTAAAATACAATCACCAAAAATAACCAGTAATCGGCAAGTAAATCAAAGATAAGAAAATAGGTAAGTAAACTTTCCAGCGTATGACGACATTCCGTAGCAAATCCATTTATAACGCCTTCATTCCAAGCCATGCATTGTGAATGCTGTTCCCATTTTGCCTATCTTACGCCCAAACCCGTTAAAACATAATTACATTGTCCCCCACTTGCATCTCAGCCATTAATCGTATTATTTAGTAAATCTTCAATACTTATTGGAAAATGTCTAAAACACATACTGTAGCTACATAACTACTATATAAATAAAATTTAAAATTTGCATTAAATATGAACATATTTATCCTGTTTCAGCCCCAAAACCTGGTGATGATGGGAGATTTTCCCGACTGTGATGTGAAGGTTTGTGATTTTGAGATATCCAGAGTCATCGTGGAAGGCACAGAAATTAGAGAGATACTGGGAACACCGGAGTATGTTGGTAAGAGAATAAAATTATAAAAGTAATTAAAAAAACGTTAGTTAGGAAATAGTATATTTCACTACTATGCTACTAGACACGAAAGTGTTCCATTTCGGGGCTAGATCATGTTTTACATGCGAGTCGAAACATGGAAGACATCGAGCATAGGAAACACTATCGAGCCCCGAATGGGACTTTCGTGACAGTATTTAACGATACTTTTTATCATGATGAAAAAAAACCTACTTCATCAAACTTTAAAAAAAGTAAAACGTAACTTTGTTGATGTCAGGCAAAGTATTGTTTGTGCAGCGAAATTAATGTTTATGTCAGGAAAAGTCAGCTGATCACTATTTGTTTTTGGCGTATGGAAATTGACGATTTTCAAGGATTTCAGCTGTATGGAAACGGGCTATTTTTGAACACAGAGTGATGAAAAGTACATTTTTTTGTCATACTATTTAGAGTGTATAATAAAAGTATAGTATACGGTCTTTTATTTAATTATATCAACTTAACCGATGTACTAGGAATGTTTTCTAGAAGAATAAAAAAGTTATTAAAAAATTAGGAATTATTTTGGACAAAATTGCTGCATATTTAGACTATTTACAACATTCTAAGTAAATGTTACGGGAAAAGTAAAAAATCATTTTTAAGAACACAGTAGTAAACATATTGAATAAATAGTACTCATAGGCTACATTACAATATAAAAAAATTACGGTGTGTATATTAATAAATACAGTATACAATAAAGAACTACTATACTGTGTATAGAGTACAGCAATGGGACGTTCAGATTACTGGGGTTAAGATTAAAGAGGTTTTACTGTAGGTGATTGGTGAATTTTTATCAAAACTTTACAGTAAAATATTATTTTCAATATGCTATTCTATTAGAACCTATTTTTTATCGTGCTGCATTATAAGTAGGTCATACTAAAATTTCTTGTGGTGCATGACAGTCACTTCAATATGAAACTTCTGATAATTATAATTATCATTATTATATAATTGTAACTGATAAATAATTACTTTTCAGCTCCTGAAATCCTGCATTACGAGCCTATCACGTTGGCAGCAGACATGTGGTAAGATTTTTATTTCATATGTAGCTAATTATATTAAAACTATTATTAAAAAACTGTGGTTAGTGGTTCCTTAACTTTTATCAGTACAGTTCACCTTTGTACTGTACCGGCTCACCCCTTGCTTTCCTGGATACTTCCACGCACAGATCTGTAGTCTATGTGGACGGGCAAATGCAAGGTTAAAAGAGGCCGCCAACCTCTTAAAAAAAATTGTAGGGCCTACAATACATATTATCTCCAAACAAATTTATTACATTTTAAGAATATACCTATTAGCAAAAGATATCAAAATTTTTCTTAGTAAATTAATTTGCTTTTAGACCCAAAGTTAATGGCTCACTCTGTAAGAGTCTAGTATTTCAAAATGCACCTGAATTAATTAACAAAAACATTGGAACAAACAACATGTGTATACTATTACATTTCTAATACGGTAGTTAAGGTTTTTTTTAAATCTATGATCTGGATAAAATAAAAAAAATATATACTTCAGCATATCTATAAGCTTAGTAAAGCTTAAACTTGTCAGATTTCTCAATGCTTGTTGATCATTATAGTACAAACGTCCATCAGAGATTCATCCTTAAAGACATCTGATGAAAATAAAAGGTACATTTCCATATTTAAGCCCTTCTTGTTATTTTTCCATGGGACACGAACCTCAAGTTTTTTTCATGAATGGAGAAAGTCTAGCGCAGATGTTCCCATAGGCTCCCAATTCCAAGATTCCCAATTTCCAGATAGTCCCAATTGCATATCTCAAAAAGAGTTTGTGACTTGTAAAAAAGTCCTTGATGGAAGACAATATTATGAAACCATTCTACTGGATGTAAAACATTTGCATACTTTTAAATCAATGCATATATTGAAAAACTAATGGATAAAAAAAATAATTTTACAAGTAGCTTCAATACTTCTACAGTAATCAAAACATCTTTTTGTACCACATTTTTTTTCTTTTTAAATATTCTCCAAGCTAAATTTTATTTCCAGGTCTCTGGGAGTGACAACATACGTCCTCCTCACTGGGTTTTCCCCGTTTGGTGGAGAGACTGACCAAGAGACATTCCTGAACATCTCACAGGCTGCTCTTGACTTTCCAGACGAGCTGTTTGAGGACATCTCTGATGATGCTAAGGACTTCATCCGGCGACTTCTTGTCAGAGACCCAAAGTATGTCAAAAATAAGTTAAAGAATATGTTTTAAATTTGGTGTACAAAATATTGCATGCAATTTCATAAAACTCCAATTTATTGTTGTAGACTACTGACATTTACACAGCAATTAAATGAATGTCTTCCATCAATCTAAATTTAAATGGGTCTGCCGTTGGAACGTATGAATGAGTAAATCAAAACTTTCTGCATGACCTATACAGTTTAGATACTTAGAAGTTGGCTTTTATATAAAATATGGATGCCAACGCCAACTAATATCCTTAACCAAATTGTATCAAGCTCTTGTGCTATTCAAATCGTATTTCACTAAAATAATTTAGTATTATTATTTTTTACCGTATTATATTTTATGATATTCGAAAATCCAGAATCGGTATTGTTTCTCAGTGTTTCCCCCCAAATAAAATAGCCTTTTCATGTAATATATCATTAAGAACTTTAAGCTTTTTGTCAACTTGACTAATTTTCTGAATTTGTTTCAGACACAGAATGACAGCAAGGGAGTGCCTAAGACATCGTTGGCTGGCATCAAACCGCAAGACCAGCACCTGCAAGAACTCTCCAAGGACAGAGACAATCGTCAACCCTCCAGACCCATCTCGTAGAGTAGGATGTTCATCATGTCCACCTTCCACCAACCAGAAGAACCTTCGCAAGTACTTGTCAAAGTCCAGAGAAGCACTGTTTGAAAAAGTCATCTCCCGCTCCAAAGACCTTCCTCAGGAGAATTTAAGAAAGTCCACGCTGATGTCTCGTACTCGTCGGATGTGCGAGAGTCAAATGTCTTTAGTGTCCAAGTCTCGAGAGCGCCTCATCTCAGATCAACAGTCAATGATGACACCAGGGCTTCATAAGTCTCGTGAGAAGCTATATGGGCTGAGGAGTCTCTCCAAGTCTCATGAAGTTCTCAATCTCTGCAAAACAGTTGGGGCTCTCAAAACCGATATCAAAGTACCTGAATCTTCTCCGCTCCGTGGAATACTGAAGACTCTGACAAGAGCTACTACGATCTCTACGATGACCGATGACAAAGAAAACATCCGTCACCAAGACAACGGTGCAAACGTTGAAAATAATGAAGATAGTGCACAAGAATCAAAGAAAGATGAGAGTCCTCAGCCATCCACACAATCAGAAGAGCCTTTTGAAATGGATGTGCCCGTTCCACCAGAAGTCCAGCCGTTGCAGTCAGTTCTAAAATTCATTTGTAAAAATAGCATTAATAACGAACCAAAAAAAAGCAAGGTGGATGATGAAGTTAACAAAGAAAATGTTTCCGATTCTCTAAAAGACGATAATGTCTTGGAGGGTTCTAAGGAAAATAAAAAGGATGAACAGTCTGTTTACATGAGCAAAAAAGAAAAACACAGACCACCTCCACTATTGACAAAGCAACTATCGTTCATTCATTCTGATGATGATCCTCATTCTCCAGATACAAATCATGATTCTTTATCTCTCACTGAGGGTACAAGCACATCCGGTTCTGAAATTTCCGATGAAGATGCTGGTAGCTTAGAGAGAATAACCAATGACTTGTACTCAGAGGAAGATGAACCAAGATACACTGTCGCCCAACTAATATCTGCTTACAACCTACACCAAGAAATAGTCACCAAGTGTTCTCTAGAGGTAACCATGAATGCTGGGCAGTTGGAAGAGAAAATACCACCACTGATTGAAAAAACACCCAACAAAAAGTTCCCCACTGGTGCAAACGCACTTAGACTCTTCATCCCTAACATAGACATTGCTCTAAGATCTGTTAAAAGAACAGCAAGGAAGAAGCCTACAATGAGGCCTGCGCCAAAGTCCATCAATGAAGTCAATGAGGAAACCAAAAACTCAGAAGTTACTGAAACACAAACTCTTCCTTCAACAAACACTGAAGAAAGTCATGTAGATTCTAAAACCGATACATCCAACAAGACAATAGACACCAAATGTTCAACAAAGCTAACAAAATCACAATTAGATACAGATAAAACTAATTCAAGAGAATCCAAGTACAAACTAGAAAAAAGTAATTCTAAGGAGAAATGTCATGTTGCGGGAGAAACAACAAAGGGCTTTGCCCGGTCTAGTTCTATATCTAGTGAAGCGAGCTTCAAGTCTAGCAGTGCGTCAAGTAATGTAACAACGTCAATGGAAGAGTTGACGTCAAGTGAGAGAAGGCCCAGGAGTAATCGTTCCTCTGGGATAGTCTCCAGCGACGGGGACCAACCGGAGAGCTGGAACAATAAAACTCACAGTAGCTCTACCTCTCACAGTAGCTCCTCAAGAGCTCCAATGGATAGGTTGTCACATGCGACACCGCGGCCAAACAGAAAGTCCTTCTGTAGCCCTCGAGCTCCTACAATCCACACCGACTCAAAGACAAGGAGAAAGTCGAGTCCTATCATGAAACCATTCTACTAGTGGTAATCACCTTTTGGCAACAGATCTATCAGAAGTGATAAAGACACTTTAAAGTTCGGGTTTGCTCTTTCCTTAAGTGTAAATCACTTAAATAAATCATTTCTAGAACTTGTTCTGTTCAATCCACGTCTTTGCTACAAAGATAGTGTTGCTTTTACAAGATTTGTCTAGTAGTGAAAATAATGAAGATTCTTGTACACGTACAGTGCAACATTTTCTTGGTTGTGTAGAAAAGTGAGTGGACTATTGTAAATGATGTTGTTTCTAGTCATGAAGTTAATGAGTAGCCCATGTAAAATATAAGGTTTGAGCTTAGACATATAATGTGAAGCTTAGACATATTTATGTATTTATGTATATTTGAGTGTATTATGTATTTGAAGTGTTTTAGTTTTAAGTTTTTCAGTTGTCAACTTGGCCTCCATACCAAGAAGTTAACCGATACAATCCACACAGAACTTATTTGACAAGCAAAATTCATGAATGTTTTCACATTAACTTATTTGTAAAACTTACAAAATTGTATAGATATTACTAATGATTCACACATTTTAAACTTCAGTTTAGGACTAATTATTTATTTTATTTATTTATTATCTATTTATTTTCGATTGAAACTTTAAAGTAAAGTTTTGATGTGATGCAAGATTTGCTGAGCTTGTACAAAGTGTAAACAAGTTCTGTCTATGTAGAAAGGAAATAAACACTTTTCAGTGAATATGAGATTTATTTAACCACTAATTAGGATCATGCAATTCAAACCAAAAGGTTCTAGAACCGATTGGTTCTATGTAAACACATTCTGATTCTATTATTGTTATGAGAAACAATATCCATATATTCAGTCTTTTATGTTATGAGCAGATTTTTTGTACTATAAATATCTTTCTTTGTTTCTCACAATATATAAGGTAAATTTATAAACTTTATTTAATAGTATAAAAGCAATACAAAACATGCAGATGATAAGCTAATACCTGAGACTATTGTATAACAGCAATTCTTAAGCAACAAAAATAATGAGTAGACCCCCTATAACAAAACAAACATAGATAGTATAGTAAGGTCTATAAACTTGTTTCTGCAACACTGCTTACTGCACATGATCATTACAAAGGTTGGTTAACATACGTTTTATCTAAAACGTAGAGAGACGAATAAACTAAACTCCTACTAGCCAGTTAATAAACATACGCTGACCTTCTGGTGTAAATCATTTCAATAATACTGTACTAATCCAAGTCTCTTAACACATTTACATGGAGATTTCTTCAGAGCACAGCAGATTTTCTTCTAGTCAGCTGTAACAGTATAGGTTTTTCAGGCTGAGTGACAAATGACGTTTTGCTGAGAGGCACAGGAATCTGGGTTTGAGCTGTTAGTCCAAACTCAAAATTCATAAGCATGTAAGCAAGTCCAATCTTTGTTTGTAAGAGGCCGAATCTCATGCCTGAAAAAAATTAGTATCAGTGATGTGATGGAAACATTTTAAAGAGTGGCTTTAATTTGAGTAGCGGTTTTATGCAACGAGCAGTCCAACTTAATACAAACATTTTTGTAGAATAAGTATCCCCTATATTTTCTCTATATACTTCAAAAAATACAGAAATCTTTACTGTGGTTTTAGTTCCACATTTCTCATAAATTAAGCTTTTTATTTGACCATACAGTAGAACCTCTTTAATCCGAACTAATTGGGACCAGGGGTAGTTCGGACTAGTGAATAGTTCGTATTACAGAACATATTGTTCTTTTTACTTAACAATAGCTAAAACATGGCTAAAATTGATCTAAATTATTTTGGGAAAAGTGAAAAAAATGTTTTATAAATTAAAATACAGTGTTTATTTAATACAGTAGTAAAAATGGTGAATAAACAGTACCTACTGTACATTAAATACAGTATACAATAAAGAACTGCAGTACTGTGTATAGAGTACAGCAATGAGGGGTTCGGATTAGTGGATGTTCGGATTACGGGGGTTCGGATTAAAGAGGTTCTACTGTATATATGCAAAATTTAAGTATTATCAAAACAAATTCAAAATATATAGTTAGGTACATAGCCAAAAAACAAACATTCCAAATAGCATGATATGTCAAATTGCATATCATTGTAAAGGTATTGAAATTCCAAGCAACTTAATAATGTCTATTTTATGTGTATATGTTTTAGTTTACGAGTTTTCAACCAAATCCATGTTTTCCCTTAATAAAAGGCATGTTAATTGATGCACATTAGGTGTCACAAGGTCTAAAGAGACAAACTTCACTGCAAACAATGATGACTACAGAGCTTTAAAATTATGTATGATATGTTTGTATTTGACGATTTTTAGATTCAAACTAGTGATCATCCAGTCTGGTACATTCTGTATTCAAAGCTCATTTGAAATATTTTTATTTTATTCCTTGGGATTGGTTTCCAACAGAGTTTGTCAGATCAAAACTGGACCTTACCTTACGAAATTCACCTTGTATAGGAGTCAGCCAACTTTGCTGTAGTGTAGGTAATAGATTTTTTAAATTTATTCCAAAAAATATTAAAAAAGAAACAGATCCAAACCAATTTTTAA
The DNA here is from genome assembly GCF_028750875.1 of Macrosteles quadrilineatus. NCBI lineage: Eukaryota > Metazoa > Arthropoda > Insecta > Hemiptera > Cicadellidae > Macrosteles > Macrosteles quadrilineatus. Next base: position 101,440,369 of record NW_026542602.1, on the reverse strand, counting down.
AATATTGAAAGAGTTTTTAATAAATTTAGCAATAATTTATTCTTTTGACGATTTGTTCACCTCCCTCAGTTGCTATGATAGTTGAAATTCTTACTAGATTTGTAAAATGTATTTGTTGTTTTTATAACCATTCCTCATGTTTTGCTGTTTTTTATCCTGTTGGACTATTTTGACACTATTTATTGTACAATGTACATAAAAACTAATAAAGATATTTGAATTGAATTGAATTGAATAGGTGCCCAAAAGAGCTACATGCTGCAACCAATCTTGGGCCCTGCTGAGGTTTCTCATCAACTTGATAATAGAGTTCTTTATAGCATGGGTTTATGAGGTGACAAACCAAAAGGGCATAATGAGCTCAAAAACTCTTATGGGTACAACATAGCGTTCTACTTTACTTGGTAAAGAACCGAATAAAACTTGTTTAAATCGTTTCCTGTCGGTAATATATTCTACACAACATAACCATTTATACCTGTAATAAAGAAATAAGATAAGATGTGATGTTTGGAAATGGAATTCTTAAATATAAATAGAATGGTTGGTAGGCATTTCAAAATGAGGGCTACATGTCGTTATATATAAAAGCTAAAGAATCCATGCGGTACTTACTTTGAGTTGTTCTTGTTTAGACTTCTTTAAAGTGAACAATGTGATTTCATCTCCAGGGTTATTTATCATAGAAAACACAGACTAAGTATTTTGGTCGTCATAGATTAAGTAAAAACAAAACACTCGGATTTGAGAAGTAAATATTCGTTTGTTTTAAATTAATTTAATTCACATGTTTCAGTGGATTGAATAACGTAAATAAACATTTAAGTATAAATTACTTGCAAAATGATATAATAGACCGTTTGAAAAAAAAACTATTGGAAAATGAGTGATTTGATTTTTTTTATGTAGTTGGTGAAAAGAGTTTTAAAATTACTCCTCATTTATGAACATTTGTGAAGAAATAAGGAAGTTATGGCCTACCAACAAATAAAGACTTTAGAATTTATAGAGATAATTCAAAACTGGACCCAGTTGTCTTTGATAATTGGATAGATGATCCTGGCTAAAGAACTAGCTTTCTGTTATCAAACCAGTAACAAAGCTATTACTCACTCTTTCAACATTCGCCGTTCTCTTATCTTTGCTTTAAAGTAGGCACCCTCGTGTGCCCTAATTCAAATTCTGGGTACAATTTTTAAATATGAACGGAACGCTCTCCTCGCATCAAATTGTATATTTCTCTTGAAGTGTCAAAATGTACTAACCAATGCAGACCCGAGGGCCCTCGCCGAAGGGTAGGTGAACATAGGGATGTCTCTCTCTCACTCTCTCAGGGCTGAACCTCTCAGGGTCAAACTTGAATGGGTCTGGGTAGAACTGAGGGTCATGGTGGATTGCGAAGGTTGGTATCACCACATTCGTACCTTCCTCTATCACCAATTCAGAGTCTGGCACCTTGTATTTCTCTGTGCAAACCCGGTTGAGAACGGCAAGGGAGGCGTATCGCCTCAGTGTTTCTGAAAGTATGAGAAAGTAAGTATGTTTGTGAAAAGTATAATTTAACAGGTTTTTAATATTTTTCTTGATTGAGAACCTGAAGTATTTTATTAATATAAATATGCAATTAATAAGTTTTGGGATGCTATCTTTTGAGAAAAAGTACGTTATGTCATTAAATGAGGCATCAACTTTGCCAACTTTACCAACACATTGCTTGGTGACAATGATATAATCCCTCATCATCTTTAAAAGACTTGATGTAGCGTTAGTGAAAATTAAATTTAAAGACAAACCAGAACCTCGATGAGTGGCGCAAAGTTCCAAAGTTCATTGCCTAAGCTATAAAATCAGAAAACAGGTAAATTTTAAGGGAATAACATGGTACATGGTAATTTACAATTAATTATTGGTATTTGGGCTGCTGAAATCTGCATAATTCTAAAGTGTAGAAGTGTAATAATCTTTAACCTTATATACAGGTAAAAAAATAAACTACTTTATTTTAGCTCTACTGTGTACGTACAATTTAATTTAAAAGAACTTTTATTTAATAAAGAATACATCGATAATGTTAAAAATAATTACCATTAATGACTTTATCCATATATGGCATTTCTTGTAGCGTCTGATAGGTAGGTTTGCCATCGTGCTTCGACAAAGTCTCTTTGATTTCCTCATAGAGTCGGTCTTGAATATCAGGGTTCTGAGCAAGCTCGTAGAGACAGAATGACATTGTTGACGATGCAGTTTCAAACCCAGCGGCAAAAAAGACAAATGACTGAGCTGCGATTTCTTCCACTGTAAAAGCTTAAAAGGCAAGGGAAATGTGAAAACATGATGTGGGAAAATAATCATGATCAAAGTTGCTGTGAATATTTTACAAAGAATATATAATAGCTGGAGAGTACTGAGTGTAAACTGTAGTCTGTCTTTTGATAAGAGCAATAAATAAGAAACATAACAAAATGTAACTACAATTTTTCTGTAACAGTCATCTTATTTTACTAACAGTGGGAAAAATTCAAAATTTATCTAGAAAAAATACTGCAATAGACTAAGCAACACAAGTGTCTAAGGGAGTATGTTTTATCTATGATACTACATTCCTGAGATAAAAATGTTTATGACAAAACCATTGGTGAATGTTTTTACTACTTTTGTTCCTATCCAATGTTCTAGGATAATTGTATCATTTACTAAATATTTCTTGATAAGTTTGAAGAGAAAATTTATATGACATAATATTAATGGTTTCATGATTGGAATTTAAAATTAATGTAAACCAAACATGCTTTAAGTTGCACAGGCATGGGCGTCCGTCCGTAAGGGCAAGAGGGTGTTTGAAGCCCCCCCCCTTTGATACCCTACCAGGGTGACCATACAGATTGAGAATTCCGAGAAGTTTGCGGACATTTATTGAATCAGGAACTATGCGGGAATTTTGAACTCGTACTGGTTTAATACCTGTTTTTTGAACCTGTTTTAGTCTGCGGTCACGTTGAAATTATAATCGTCATCCGTGGACACGGTGAAATCATAAACACCTTCCGAGGTGGCGGCAAAATCAAAAGCACCTTCCGTGGTCACTGTAATCTTGAGAACATCTTCCGCGGTGACGGCATGATCAAAAACATCTTCCGCGTTTGTGGCAAAATAAAGAACTTCTGACGAGGTCACTGTAAGATAGAGAACATATTCTGCGGTCACAGCAAAATCATGAACATAATCCACGATCTCGGCGTAACCATAAACATCTTCCGTGGTCATGAGAACATCATTAGTAGTAGCAGCAAAATCATGAGCATCTTTTGAGGTAAAAAAAATCTTGGACATCTTTCGCGGTCTCCGGACATGATCGTCTCCCACGATAACGGTAAACTCGTCAATTTTCGATCGTGCATCTCCATAAATGCTCTCCACGGTCACTGAAATTTGCACTCGTTTTGTCTCAACTCAATCCAAGCTTGGCCCAATAATAATTTTTTGCCTGTGCGGATCTCTTGGGAGTTCCCGGACCCGCTGAGCAAATTTAGTTTAAAAAATTTGTAAAAGCAAATATTTTAGATCCAAATTTGATAAAAGAATTTTCAAGTACAGTACTCCTAAGACCACCCTTTTTACTGAAGTTAATTCCGGACCCCAACCCCTGGCCCTCCCCTAGAGAAGTCAGATGGACGCCCATGTAAACATCTGCTAAATTTCAACTTAGAAACTTAGAGTTGAATATCTTACCTGTGTTTACCTTAGCCTTGTTTTCACTGTTTCCATTGACCTCTTCTTTTTCAGAATTTTTATTTTGACCTACTTGAATCAAAAGGTTAAGAAAGTCGTTTCTGGTGACATTATTTTTCTCCCTGTATTCAAGAGTATCCCTCACAACCCTAGTGAAAAATTCTGTTAGATCTTTTGAAACCAGACGAATAGAAGATAGTTTCATAATAGTTGGAAACACTGCAAATAAAATTCGCCTGATTTGTCTGGCAAAAGATAAATGGAAGATTTTCACACCATAGTGGTAAAACTCAGAGTCTCTGTCTTCCAAGGAGTTGCTCTCCAAACCAAAAGCACAAGTAGCAATAGTGTCCAAGGTGAACCTAGCAAGAACATCTTTGACATCAATCACAGAATTTTTATCAGTTTGTTCATTCACGTGGTTGATCAGTTGTTCCACACATTGTTCTATCAATAGAAACATAGTTTTTATTTTTCCTGATGTGAATGTCGGGGACAGTTTAACCCTCATGTGTTTCCACTCTTGACCTTCCAAGTTGAACAGATGTTTGGCGAGATAGTCTACCTTGGGGTTAACAGATTTTGATATAGTGAATCGGTTTTGGAAATGATTAAAGTCTTTAGTCAAAATGTGTTTAATTAGCTGTGGATCTCTGACGACGAAGATTGGTCTACGGATTTCATAAACCCCAAAGTATCTTTCACCCTTAAATTTGTTGTAAAAGTCATTGTAGATTTCTCCCAGTTGTTTTCTACCCATTAATAGATCCTTGGTGTTGCCAAATGGAAACGAGGGCTCAATAAAAGGAACTCCTTTGGTTTCCCAGTACGTGTAGTTTTTAACGACGGATAGGTAAAATGTTATAAATAAAAGTAGAAGACCCAAAATCACCTCGCAGAAAAATGGAACATCAAGTAACAGGCCCATGTTCTCTGAAACAATAAAACAAAAGGTTTCCTAAAATCCAAAGAGAAGTGAGCCATTAGCCAAAATTAATTACATGACTTTTATCAATTATAATTACATATTAACAATGAACGTTTAAAAACAACAACATCTTTGAAACACCCCCGAAAACGTGAAATAAGTTATTGGAGAACCCTGAAGCTAAAAGTGAAATAAGAACACAAATTAACAAGTGCATTTTCTGTTACAACAAGAAATTCAACTATTATTATTTATTAAAGCGTAATTTGTTTTTCATTCAGTGCAGACTCAAGATGCTTAAAGGGTTAGTATTATGTCCAGTGTATTGTTGAGTGAAGTTTTTCATAAATAAAATTCATATAATAGTATAGATTACTACTTAAACAGTTCTAAGGTATTACATACCTAAAATAAAACATTTTGAATTATTACGGTTTTAAAAATACAGATTTGTTTCCATATTTGTGAAATTTGTGCTTTTTCACATACAGTAAATTAAATTTTGGAATACCTGCCATTTTGGCTAGAGGTGAGATATCCAACTCGGGTTTGTATCATTGTGTTTCTTTTGACAAATCCTTCAAAATCAGGGGTCACTCAATGGGGGTTGCTATTTGAAAAAATAAGTCACCCCCTACCCTGTTAGGGGGGTTAAAAAATATTTTTGATGCTAAAAATTACGGAACCTTTGTTAACAGTCAACGCCACAAAGAGGAAAGAAACAATTAATTGTTTATTCCACATCAAATTGTTACAACCTACAAATATTTAAAATTTCAAAAATTAACTAAAAAAAATTACAAAAATAAGTAACACAAGTATATTGAGAGGAAACAATTAATTAAAATCTGACTTAAGAGTTGCACGACAAAAAAAACTAACAAGGCGAACAGAAATAACCATTAACTTATAATTTTGTAGTTAGAATAGTGTTAACTAAGCCTGTGGACTCAGCAGACATAGATAAAACGATAAAACTCTGCCTGTGCGTCTGCTGGGTTGCTATAAAATGTTTAAAAAAATATTAAGCAAACACTTACATAAGGAATGTGCAGCGCAGTAAGATGTATGTGAGTTCTAAACTGAGCTTAAGTAACTCATTATCTAAGGTACAGAATTTAAATGTCAAAGAGTTGCAAACTTATCTTACAAGATGAAATAAAAGTTGTTGTCTCTCTACCATCTGGCTGGTAGGTAGACTGATGACCTTGAATTTAGCAAACTAATACATCCTGCTAGATGGCAGCTCTGCTCAATGATTGTCAGAATTAACAGAAGGAATACGTAAGCGCAGATGTAAACTATCGGTCTCTTAGTTCATCAATCGTAAGTCTGTTTATGCTACAGAAAGGGACAAGTAAAACTAAGAAATAGGCTGATTTGAGACCTAATTGTTATAAAGCCAAACCGATAAATTGTGTAATAAATAGTTCTGAGGTGTCATACCTTATTGGACTTATTGAATGTTGATAAACCAAGAAATCAACCAAAGTGGTCTGAAATAAGATGAAATGTATTTCTAACAGTATTAGTTAGTTTGGTTTTTCCTGTCAGGCTAACAAAAATCTGTTTGCGAATTTCCCATTTTCTCATTTTTGACCCTCAAAAGATAGAATTTTGAAATTTTTTTGTATTAATTTTGGCTTTGTTTTGTTTATCATAGGCCTAATAACAAATAAAGAAACATGTCTAAAACAAACAATAATTGGTTAAACTGTTGTGTATGATTTTAAAGAGGTGAATTTTCCAAAGGCCTTTTTATACAGGAACGATGGATTTACCACCTATCGATAACTGTTGGAAATCCACCACGTATATTACCATTACCAATGAATTTGGTTAATTAATGGACGAGAAGTTAGGATTGTTGTTTAACTGAGATTTGGTTAATTTGCCCATAACATTGTGTTTACCAGTGACACCAATAAGTAGAAAAAAGTGTACATCAGGTGGACTTTCCCATTGTTGCGCTCACGTTCACTCATCCCGTTACGCGCAGAATAAGCGTAGCGTACTACTAGTATTTTAGGTAATGAATCTGTTGACCATGTACTGTCACAGGTCTGTTGCATGTTCATGATAGGTTAACAATTTAACAAATGAATATAGGCCTACCCTACTTCTACTACTGCAATAATTGGTCACCAAATTAGTGCATTATGGTCAAATAACATTGAAAAAGTTGAATACAGTAATAGTTTGCCAAACGCCTATATAGTTGTGAATATAAATAACATGTAAACACTTACAAAATGGAATGTGCAAGCAGCAGAAGCTCAAGTCAGTTATCAACTGAGATGCTGAGTGTCTTAACCCTGCTATATTTATCTTACAAGATAACAATTAAAGTTGCTATCTCACCAGTGTTTGGCCTCCCAATGTCACTAGTCATTGTTATAAACAAACACCTTAAATGATTCAGATGTTTGGTGTTCCAGTTACAATAATGACTTGTAAACATGGAGAACTGTTGATAACATTATCTATATATATAATTCTGTAAGACAAAATTTTTACCAGAAAATTGTGGACGTCTGTTAAGTCGCAGAAAAGTGGGAGGAGGGGTCTTAAATTAAAGGTCTTGACCCCAGGGACTCGGGAAAAATAGCAGAATGCCCATAAAGTTACCAGAAAACGAGATATAATGTAAAATATCCACCATAAGAAATGCATGGGGACTGAAAAACGTCTGCATTCTATCAGCTGTTACTTATTTATTTGCAATGTTTACATTTATTCCGAAAGTCAATGTTGGTAAATAATGTTTCAAAATGAATTGTGTTTAATGTTTTTTGTTTTCTGTTTTTATAATGAGTGACGTAACTAGACAGGGTAGGGGAAGACCTGCAAGACGTGGAAGAGTGTCCAGGAATTCAACAGACTTAAGAAATGCAAAAGAGAACGTCATGTAGGGTCTAGCTGTGAAAGAAATCCAGAAGCTGTCTAACAACCCGTCTTTAGAAGAACGCTGGAAAATGAGTTGAGTTGTTTCTCACAAACTAGGTCCTCATAAAGCACTTGCATGCCTTGAGGCGCATTTCACTTCGCAGAGGAGGCCACAAATGGACATTGCAAAGCATGTTACCACAATGGACATGCCACAACCACAAGTAAATGACGAACTAACTGTTTTTCCATGATTCAAACTTCATAAAAAACATAAGGCAATACAACAGTGCAATGGCTATTGCGTCGCTTTCCACTACACAAAAAGAGATTCCGGGAAATGGGCCTTACTGTCTTAAAATTCAGGGACAAATTCATAGATATATTTCTGACTTACCACCGCCAAATGGAGAGTTGCCTTCATAATAATTAATAATAATTTTAACCTTTACATTTGGTTCTCAAAATGGAAACTATAACAGAATTTGTAAGATTACAAAACAAATCTTCAATTTTAAAATAGAAAAAATGTGCAATGTTTGGCTGTATGATTTCAGCTCTGATTCGTCGTTCTCCGGGCTCAGGCCAACCGTGTGCATGTTTCCATTTGTAATATGTTGTGTTATTGATTTAATCATTATTTTACAATTATTGTAGGCTATTTCATTGACACATTAGAAGCAACTAATATACGACTCCAACGGAAGGAAGACCAAGATATAAAACAAGAAACACTGTTAATTTTAAGAAGTAACATAAAATTGATAATTTTAGAAACATATTTAGAATATTTGTCTTTTTATATATGGTTTTTTATTGTGGTCTAAATTAGGGGCTATGGCCCCTACAGGCCACTAGTTTATAATTATTTTCATAGAATTTCTGTAGTTATATGTTGCTAAATCTTATTACTCAGACAAACAGTTTCTTGAAGAAAAAAAATAGAAACAATTTACTTAGTGAAATTTTTATTCTAAAGTGTTGTTTGAAATACTGTATAATGTTATTATGTTTAAGCTACACATTTAAATTTTTTTTTACTCATATACACTTTCTTCATGGCCTCATCTAATACAAGGTCACGGGAAACAAAAGTCGCAACACCGCTGTCTCGGCAAACTGAAACAGCTGTTACATTATTAATAATGGAGTGTCTATACAGTGTTAATGTTTACATGTTTGTTATTACTGTCTTTACCTTGGCAACAGGCATGGTATAATATAAAAAATAGCCCATAATTATTCCAGCACTCTTTTTCATATACTGACAATAATTAACTATTAGCTGATGATGAATAACTAAATTAAAATGTCAAAAAAGTTATGCTGTTACTAATGAGCCAGAACCAAACACAGGAAAAAAGGATCAAGGAAGACTTGAATCGATCATGAAATACCAGCTGGAAGTAGGCCTACTACTGTCTATGGTGTGGCAGAATGGACCAATCAGTTTTACTCATGTTGTACTCCGGCTGTGGAGGGGATATGCCACTGTTGGTCTTGTTCTCATCAATGATTCAATGATTTATTGAACAACCGCTTCAGTCACTATCATCATCATGGTTTGGACCAGGCAACATCAAGGTTATGTTGTGTAAGCATTTCAAAAATTATAAGCCAATGATTTCAACAAAACACATATATCTTTTCTCCGTCAATTTATTTTTCTATCCCTTACCGCGCGAACAAAAAACATATATTTACGCTTATACTGTTACTCACAAGACGGTAAATATACAAAACAGATGGTAAGTGGTGATCGATTTTGATTGGACACTCCAATCATCATCAGACCCAATAAGCGAATGACAAGAATCTTAATGGCGTCCCTACTTATATCCTATTGGCTACCGGAAGCACCGGCCAATACATTTTTATAAGTACAACTGGAATCAAAATGTATTTGTTCATTGATCAACTTATTTCTATTTTTACATTTTTCCTTATAAATATACAATTCTTCCCAAGCATTCATTACATATACTTTCTTACAATTCTTTAAAATATCTAGACTATCCTCAATTTTTCCTAGTGAGTGGCAATTTTGTAACAGGTGTTGTGCGACATTTGATCTTTCCGGTTTGTTGTTCCTCCACGCAGATATGTGGTTTTTGAAGCGGTTAACGAAGTTCACAGTCTGTCCAATGTAGAAGTTATCACAATCGTTACAATTGATTTTATAGATGCCCGAAGCGTCGAATTTGTTGAAATCTTCTATTTTCGGATGCAGTATTTAACTCATGGTGTTCTGAGTCCTGTGGGCTATTGAAACTCCGTATTTCTTGAATCTGTTAGCAGTCCTTTGTGTTGTAGTCCCCGTGTAGCTAAATGTGATATATCTGGTGTTTTCCTCTTTTATCTCTTCTAATGTTGTTCTGCTGTGTAGTGTATTCTGCCTATCGATTTTACTCCTCGTCTTCCTTGCGATGTCCTCTATCGTCTTGGTTCGAAATCCATTAACTTGAGCGATCTTCTTAATGGTGTCCAGCTCTTTCTTCCTATTGGCTTGGCTAAGTGGGATCTTGTAGGCACGGTACAGCATAGATCTAAAGGCTGCGGTCTTGTGGATTGTCGGATGGATAGACTTGCTGTTGATTCTAGTGTCCGTTTGCGTAGGTTTCCTGTAGATATCTTGCTGTCTTTTCTCTCTAATGTGAGGTCCAGGAAGTTGGTCTTTTTGTTTTCTTCAAACTCGTTGGTAAAGGTGAGGTTCGGGTGGTGGCTGTTTAGTGTCTGCATCATCGTTTCGTGCTCTTGCTCCTGGGCTTGTCTGAAGATAACAAGAATGTCGTCTACATATCTAACATACAGTTTTACATCATGATTCTTTCTTAAATTTCTTTAACATTTCTTTTTCCTGATGCTGTAAAAATATTTCTGACAAAATTGCCGAAAGTGGACTTCCCATAGCTAAACCATCTGTTTGTTCGTAAAATCTATTGTTAAATCTAAAATAATTTTGTTTCAAAACAGTCACAAGCAATTTTAGAATCTGATTGACATATTCATCGTCTAAACTATTCTGTAAAAGCCTACATTTAACAAGATCTACAGTTTCAGATACAGGTATGTTGGTGTACAGATTTGCGATATCAAATGAGACTAGCCTACTTTTTGAATTTATATCTATGTTCTTTACACGTTCAACAAATTCATAACTATGCTTTACATTGTATACATATTCTAATTCTAAATCATTGCTGAGCTTACTTGCTAACAATTTTGAAACATTGTAGGTAGGAGCACATTTAAAGTTAACTAGGGCTCTGATGGGTACATTCTTCTTGTGTATTTTTGGGATCCCTTTCATTACGGGCGCTTTCGAATTTAGGATGTTCATCTCCTGTCGACATTCTTCGGGAATCACTCTGGTGCATCTCTTCACGACGTCGGACAGCTCTTTTTGGTACCTCTGCGTTGGATCCTTTTTCAGCTCTTTGAAGTTATTTTCTTTGATGAAATATTCCGTCTTCTTTACATATGTATGTATGTATGAATATGTAAAGAAGACGGAAGATTTCAACAAAGAAAATAACTTCAAAGAGCTGAAAAAGGACCCAACGCAGAGGTACCAAAAAGCTGTCCGACCTCGTGAAGAGATGCACCAGAGTGATTCCCGAAGAATGTCGACAGAAGATGAACATCCTAAACTCTCAAAGATCAATGAACAAATACATTTTGATTACAATTGTACTTATAAAAATGTATTGGCCGGTGCTTCCGGTAGCCAATAGGATATAAGTAGGGACGCCATTAAGATTCTTGTCATTCGCTTATTGGGTCTGATGATGATTGGAGTGTCCAATCGAAATCGATCACCACTTACCATCTGTTTTGTATATTTACCATCTTGTGAGTAACAGTATAAGCGTAAATATATGTTTTAAGTGTTATAAGACGTTTCTTTTATTTACGTTCCACTAACAAGACTACAATATCGCACCACTCATCTCCATTCATACTTTGCTTAAATTACCTTCTTTGTATGGTCGCCATTTCAATGAAAAAGTATTAAAAGTATTAAAATTGAGATGACTGGAAATTTTAAGTTTGCACTAAGAACAGTAATGGTGAGCGGTATACAAATTGAATACTCACACAAAGCATAAACTTGTGATGTGTCTGGTCCAAACCATGTTAGTGACTGGAACAGTAAGAGTGGCTGATAAGAACAAGAACAACAGTGTCTGCCTACCCCTTTTACAGCTGGATACCAGCTGTCTTTAGTTCAATGCCAAAAACCATACAATAATGGCAATCATTATGCTAGGAGCAGCGGGAAACAGACACACTAACACAGGGTTCCAATCAACTTCATTGAGTCATGCCTCATTTTTTAATTTCACTCGTGTCTAAACCAGAAGTTTGAATTTTTTTTTACAAAATAAAAATAACTATATTCCATCTGGGATCTTTAATGAAGATTCTACAGCTATTAACAAAAGATTAACCCTCAGAATGTTATGTGTCGAAATTTCGACTCACAAACACTGTTTACGGCAAATGCTCTATGACTGACAAAATCGGATTGAACAGGATCGAGTTAGGTATCGTTTTATTTGGCAGATTCTAAGCTTTCTCCCGAGGTCTGTCTCTAAGCGCTTTTTTCTCTCGAGCCGATCTTAATTGTAGCAGACAGCTGACGTGCGTATTTGTAAACAGCTTGGTTAACCTCGCACTGATGACTGATGTGTTTTATTATGTTTATCATTGTTTTAGTGTTAAAAATCAAAAGTAGTGATATACGTGGTGCATTATAACAAGATTTAAGTGATTTTGAAGGGCTGGTTGATGATCCTGAAGAAGTAGGTAGTGATATTTATGTAAATTATCAGCCAGATTTAGGGGTGTGCGAAGCAGCAAAAAATTTTTGATTCGAAGCAACGATTCGATTCAAAAGATTTTCGATTCGATTCGATGCAACTCGATTCGAAGCAATACGGTATTTTTCTATTCATAATTGTCAATTGAGTGGATTAACAATAATTAAAATTTATCACATTTGTGTAATACAAATTTTTGTTGATGTGGTATTAGGCCTATTCATACTTACATATGAATTTTAGGTGAAAAAATATTTATTTTCAATCATATGTATTAGAATAACTGCTGGAAATACCAGTGAGCTGCTTTACTTGCCTATTTCATAATTTTTACTTGGAATTGGCTCAACTGCAAGAAAGAAGAAAATATTTTTTTTATCAAGACATTCATTCCCATTTTAATAACTGTTTAAATAACTAAATAGGTACCGGTAGCTAAATTACAACAAATTTGAATGGAACTTAATATAAAAAGACCATTAAGAAATAAATTTACATATCACAAGTTTAGGGCCTGTGGACCGGCTTCAGGACTGCAAGCAAGAAGAAAATAAAAATAATATGTTTCCACCATGCAACATGTATCATTCATTCCCTGCCTCCTAACCTCCTTAGTTTAATAACCTCACACTTACATTATTTGTTACATCATCATAAATAAAGAATTATTATTGGCATCAGTAGGCCTACAGCTTTACATAGGCATTATTTTTATAGGGCCTAAAAATAAAATAGTACAGGCTAGAAGCAACATGTCAAGTGGAGAACTCATTGAAGAAAAGATATTGTGTAAACTAATTTCCTATAAAACTCAAAAACAGTAAATAACATACAAACATTGTTTATGGTATAATTAATAAGGACTAAAAAATGCATATCATGTCATACAGTAGTATAGACCTACCGGTACTGCAAGAGATTAAAATCCTAAAACAACTGATTTTGATAGCTAATGAATGAAAAGAATTAAAAATCCATAAAATGAAGCTAAACAATATCACAACTAATTAGGTACCCGAAAAGTAACTCTTAAATAATATATAGAAGATTAAAATAATATTAAATCAAGAGACAAGAAAGTTAAATGCTATCTTCTAGTGCCCTTGGCAACACAGGTCAATGTTTTTAAACTACCCTCAATGTTTTTGGAACAGCAGGGCCTTTTTCTCTTAAGGAAGGGTAGTAGTATGTCAACAAAAACAATGAATCAGTCTCACCAGCCAGGCCCGGGCAACGATGTGTGAATTCAAGGTCATAGACCCTCCCCCTCCCCTCTTACACCACCCGGTTGCTACCCAGTTGCTTCAATTGCTGACAAAATGCAAGTGATGAAACAAGGAAGTAGAGACAAAGAAATATATTTCTTTATTCAAAAACACAAAACTGTTAGAGATTATTTTCAAAGAAATTAATTCAATGTAATTTGTGAGTTGTAAATATTGTATTGGATCTTAGAAATATATTTTTTTAACCCTATTTAACCAAGATACAGATCTGTTCACTATATCAGATATTTCTTTTGTTTATAATTTATTATGTAAAATACTAAAATATATTTTTAATTAGGTATTGAATGAACAATAAATGATTATACTAGTATGTCTGGATAAATAGTCTTTCTATTCTTTTGACTTTGTTTTCTTTGCACTGTTAGTGTTGCGTCACGGCTTTTGTCTTGTTACTCTTATCAGTAGACGACTAGACCTGGCTCTGGCTAGTGGCAGTGCGGCAATTGCTCTGTTGTGTCTTTATTAAAGGTCGTGAGCCAACTTAATTTTTAATTCTCATTTGAACATTTTAATTCCTCTGTAATAGATATAATAATATAAGAGTGTTTCTTTGGAAATAAATTATTCTTTTTTTTCTTTTGCCCCAACAAAAATTCGGGGACGGGGACCGACAGACACCTAACAAAAATACCAAATGTATCAGTCTATAACATTGATCTTACTAGTTAAGTATTAAGTAACAATTTTTCAGACTTATTTTTAAAATGATTTTGGAGTAACCTACCTTGTTTTGGCTAGGTTCACAGTAGTAAAATATTTCACACACTGCTTACATCAAGACAAAAAACAAAACCTCTAAAAAAAATATAAAACAATTAAAGCTATATTTAATGCAAAGAATGTATTAAATAAGAACGCCTTCGTAAAGGAAACGCAACAGCAACGCGCTCCTGTATTGCGGGTATTGCATTGACTTTCTGCAGGCGTTTTTCGTATATGGATACTGACTCCCTCGTGAATCGAATCGTTTTTTGACCACCACTGAATCGAATCGCGATTCGATGCATCGAATCGAATCGAATCGAAATTTCGATGCATTTTCGATGCATCGCACACCCCTAGCCAGATTCCTAGCTATGGTTAGGCTATGCATTCTTAGCTAAACGCTATGTACCGAAATCTGTTTTTTGCCCATAACTTATTTATTTGCAAATCTACTTCCTTATATTATTATATTTTTGGAATCCTCATAAAATTTAGAACAAAGTGGCTGTTTTCAAATATTTATAGGCCTATAATTTATACAATTTCATTGAGCGCAAACTTATTTTTTTTTCCAAATTTTCCAAAATTTTTTTTTTACATAAAATTTTTTTTTGAAACAAATGTTCCTTATGTTTTATGTATAATATTGAAGCCCATGATTTTCCAAACAAAATGGTATATAGAACAGTATAATTAACATTGTTTTTAAGCTTCTAAGATCCGTTTTAATAAAACCTTGCAAATGCGCAAAAAATAGGCAGACAATAAGGCCAAAACTAGGGACACTCGGAGGGTTAAGCCCCCCTTTGTGTTACAAAAGAAACATACAGAAATATTTTCACTTTCATGTTACTTGGTACTTAAAGCTTTTTTGTAATGGGAAGACCTTTTTTCTTTGTTTTTAATAACTATATTTTAATTTTAAATTAAATTATTTTTAGAGGTATATGGGACTTCACTAGCTTGCCAAGTTCCAATTCTGTCTCACCAATTTGTAGTTCCCATGTACACAAATACATATAACCAGTACACTGAAAATATGTAACGTTGCGTAATAAATCCTTTTTTATGGTGGAAATGTATTTTAAAATCACAAGTTGAGCATTGATGACGAACAAATAAAACTGTCCCGACCAATTTGCAAGATTTATGCACCCAAATATTAATATCCACTTCCTCTATTAGGTGCTGTTCAGGCGTAAATTAAATAGCAACCATTGTTGTTGTATATGTTTTATTTTACGTGAGGAGAAGTTAGTGTTTAAATATTATACAGAAATATAGTTTTAATGTACAATAAATCTATAAAACAAAACAGTCAAACAGATAAAATTAAAACCAATTACAATTTGTACAAGTATAACATTACATTACAATATAAAATAGTGTTGTTCACTTTTTACATGGACGAAGTCAGTTGAGTTAGTCTCTGTTAGACGGTTGTAGTCTTCAGCAAAGCCAGTTTAGCTTTCACCTCTCTAAACGTCGGTCTCTTGTCTGGCAGCAGATCCCAAGCCTGAAAATAATACATCAACAATAAAATCACATGTTTTACCAGCCGATTTCACAGAGGGTATGCCAAAAATTGATCAAACAATGTGAGTTTAAGCAAGAAATATGATAGTCAGTGGGAGTGTCAGTTCAGTTCCTTAAATTATCTGTATTGAGAATGTTTACTGTAAAATTAACGGCAGGCTTTATGGAGGCAAACACAGGTAGATTTAAATTTCCAGAACAATGTGAGTTTAAGCAAGAAATATGATAGTCAGAGCAGTGAGAGTGTCAGTTCAGTTCCTTAAACTATCTGTTAGAGAATAATTACTGTAAAATTAACTTTACAAGCTACAGCTTTACAAGCTTTCAGGGGCTTTAAGAAGAGAAACACAGGTGGATTTCAATTTCCAGAACAAATCATCGACTCCCACGGTCATGGAAACGTCATCATTGTTTTTATTTATTTCTCGCAAACAAAGTTTCAACTTATAACAGAAACTGAAAGAATCTCATTATATATATTCGACCCACCTGTCTCATGATCTCATACACTTCTGGTGGACATCCTTCAGGTGCCTCCATCTTGTAACCCTTCTCAACATGTTTCACAACGTCAGCCAAGGGCTGCAACAATCACATGGCACACTTAGCATACACAGAAAAAGCAAACATAATTACAATGTGTCACAGAAAACAAATAAAAATTATCTACCTCACTTGGGCAGTCTCAAATGTAAGGATGATTCATTTGCTTGAAATTTTAATTCGTAAATAAATGCCTAAATGTTAATCTTATCTTCACAAAATTGTATTTTGTTTTTAAATATGAAGACTAATAAGAAGCCTACTGGATTACCCAGCATTTCCAAACAAAGCAGAGCAATATGGGTCAAGCAATTCAAGCAGTTAAAAACAACTATCACATTATTATACTGTTTGTCTTGTTCAATAATAATCTTTGACATTTATTTAAGGTTATCTACAAAGCCGCTGATAGTCAGTTTTTTTTTTATTTCTATTTTATTTACATTAGAAGGAGTTATTAGTTTACTTTTCTTACTAATATTTAAAAAAAAAACTTACTATTCTTGGATAAGGCACACGACCGAAGGAATATATCTCCCACAGTAGGATTCCAAAACTCCACATATCTGACTTATTTGAGAATTTCTGAAACAAAATCAAAACATTTTTATTAAGTTTAAAAGACAATTTTCAAGAATAGCTAGTAAAAATAAAATAGGCCTAATGAAATGAAATAAAATACTTTTTTAAACAAAATAAACTATCCTATTTGGGGTTTGAATTAGTGATGTGTCGATACCAAAATTTATCGATTCTCGATACCGATGCCTGAAAAATCTATTCTCAATTCTAAATAACGATAACATTTTTTTTTTGTTTTACAAAATTTCCCAATTTAGTTATAGGCCCTACTACACCGACCCCTGTCTTTATGTCCTTCCTTAAAGTATTTTTTAAGTACGGCAATGGAGTGATTTTCAAGTAAAGAAAAAAAATTTTTTTTTCAAATGAAATACCTTATCAAACCTATCAACCTTATCAAATTTAAATGAAAATCTAACAACAAAACCAAAAAGAAAATTTTATAACAATTGGAAGTGTGCCAGCCTGATATTTTCAGTGAAGCCAAACTCAAGTATTATATATCAAGTATAATATTGTGATCATCAGCCGCGATCATGGAGACATATCATCGTCGTCTTCTGGGATCAATGCAAAATCCTGAATATCTTCCTCAGGTACTGAATCATCACTGTCTTTGGCGGTTGCAGCAAAATCATGAACATCTCCTGCAGTCGTGTATCATCATCGACTCCTGTAGTCGTGTGGACATCATCATCGTCTTCCGCAATCGAGGCTAAATTCTGATAATCTACCGCGCCCATGTGGACATCAACATCACCTCTCGTGGTAACGGAAACGTCCTCGTTGTTTTGCGTGATCGCATCAAAAAAATTAAAAACATCTCCCGCAGTCATTCAGACTTATAGTTTTCTACTATTGTAGCAAAATCCTGAATACCCCTTGCGGTGTCGGAAACTTTATTTTCATCTTCCACGATCATGGCGAAATCATGAACATCTCCCGCGGCTGTGTAAACATCATCATCGCCTCCCACGGTCATGGAAACGTCATCGTTGTTTTTCTCGATCGTGACAAAATCATAAACATCTCCCATGGTAGTGACAAATTCATATTTTTCGGCCAAGTAGTTATTATAATCGTCTTTCCTGATCGTGGCAAAATCATGAACATCTCCTGTGGCCGTGTGGACATCATCATGGACTCCCGCGGTCACAGTCACGTCAGAATCACGAACATCTCCCTCGGCAGTGTAGACATCATCATTGACTTAACCGTAACCTCAGATGTTCATGATTAATCCATGACTGCAGACTAAAATCAGGTTTCTGCAGTGAAATTTCAGGATCCCAACGTTGTCTCCCATTTTTCCCAGGACAAAAATTCAGTATTCACCTTTATAATTTTCGGTCTGCGGCCACTCTGAATGTGTATAATGGTATTTTATTTTATATTATTTTCTGTGTTTTATAACCTTATTGCTTAAGTGTAACCTTGTCATGCCTAGTTTAGGTCCGATAATCGAGACTCTACTCTCACTCGAGACAATAACTACACTCACCCCCTGTTTGAGGGCCTCTGGTGCCGTCCACTTGATGGGCAGCTTGCCACAGTCCAGGTTGTAGTTCTCCTCTCTCGCCAGTCCAAAGTCTGCCACCTTGGCCACCCCGGACTCTGAGATGAGGACGTTACGAGCCGCAAGGTCTCTGTGAACCACCTTCCTCAACTCCAGGTACTCCATCCCACTACATGTATCTCTGTGGATGGTTACAACTCAGATTGGTATCTCACAAAGAATATCATATTTATCAATTAATCTTGGAAAATATTAGGATGGAATTGTTAGAAAAATTTTGTTAGTTCACTGAAGATATTCTTGAAAAATTAATTTGCAATAAGCTGAAGGTTATAAAGCTTGTGGCTTCATTTATTATTTATTTGAATCTCTAAACAGCATTCATTAACACCAGTTTCAGTCAAGTTGTTCACTTCAAACCACACCCACCAAACCTTGTTTTAAGAAAAATATAGTAAATAGGTTATCTGAAATGGCCTCCACCAAGATTTTGGTGGGTCAGGGTTGTACTCCTTTTCCATCCCAAATGGGGATATAAATTAAAATCAACAGGAAGACAGTTTCTTGGTTGAGTCCAAATTAAATTTCTCTGAACCCCATCTGAAGATACAATTACAAGTGACTCTAAACTCATTCATAACTACAGTAGGACTCACACAGCAAAGCAGATCTGGTCTCTCTTGGTAACGTGGTGGCGGCCCCGTGATCTGAGGTAGTCCACGAGGCTGCCCTTGCTCATATACTCTGTGACCAGAGAGATGTGCTTGTCTTTGAACACCAGCCCCAGCAGTTGTACCAGGTTCTCGTGTCTCAGTGACCTGTGTAAAAACATGGGTGGTTACAAACAGCTGCAAACCTGGGGCAATATGATTTATTACTATGATTTTGTGTCCCTCTTTAGTATTAATGGGATTGTAAAGCTATTTTTTTTTTTTTTATTCTTTAATATTTAAAAATAATTTGAGGTTGATGCTGTTAACTATTGAGTGAAGCAAGTTGTTTGGGCTACTGATTAATGAAAACTAGATAAATTTACGTTGTCACTGAGAGCATTTGAGATAAAGGTTTCAGCTTCTAAGAGATATTTTCAGGACTATTCTACATCTCTCTCCCCAAACAATCTTCTCTTAGTTTAAAATGCTGCCAGTGGCAGTGAAATAGTCAAGTTTTTTGGTGCAGTCTAGTTTATTATGTTGCTTAATTTTTTTTTAAGAGGTTGGCGGCCTCTTTTAACCTTGCATTTGCCCGTCCACATAGTCATAGTCATAGTCATAGTCATATAATCTTTATTCAGCAGTACAACATGTTGCACCAGAATGGCGTTATACAATTAAATTATATTGTTAGAACTAACCATAACTTATATAAAAAGGCTAAACAAAAATACAAATCTTATAACTTACAATTTACAACACCAACCAAAAAAAATTCATCTAGGGAATAAATGGGCTTGGATAACATAAAAGTTTTTAGCTGTTTTTTAAATTTATTTTTGTCTGTTATTTGTAAAATATTATCTGGTAGATGGTTATAAAATTTAATCCCAGCATATGACGGTTTATTTTCAAAGAATTTTAAGTTGTGATTTGAAAAACTGATTTTGTGTCTGTGCCTTGTCCCATAGCTGTGGCATGAACCCAAGGTCTCAAATTTTGGTAAATTATTCTTTACAAACAAGATCAAATCAAAGATATATTGGGCAAAAACAGTAAGAATACCAAGTTTTGAAAATTGTTCTTTAACTGAGGTTCTCCAATCTTGAATGTTTAACATGATACGAAGTGCTTCTTTTTGATATAATAATATTTGTTCCAAATTTTCATGAGAGGTTGCACCATATAAAATTATGCCAAAGGAGATGTGGGAGTGAATAAAAGCAAAGTAAATTATTTTTAATGTTTCCAAAGGACATAATTTAGACATTTTTCTCAGAGCAAAAATCCCTGATGAAATTTTACGGCCAAGATGTTCAATATGAAGGTTCCAATTCAAATTTTTGTCAAGTACAAGTCCTAGGAATTTAAAATTTTGCAGTTCTTCTAGACATTTTCCTTCCATCAAAATTCTGTGTTGAGCTGGTTTATTACTTTGATATGTTGAGAAAGATATGCACTTTGTCTTGTTTATATTTACTAAAAGGTTTAAATTGTTTAAGAAAGTATTTACGTGTGGAAATTGGTTATTTGCTATTGACTCTACTTTTTGATGGGTATTACCAGATACAAGTAAGCTAATGTCATCAGCATATAAACAGACTTTTGCATCATCTAATACATCTGGTAAACCCTTTGTATAACATATGAACAACAGTGGTCCCAGGATTGATCCTTGTGGCACTCCATATTTTAAAATTTCCAATGATGAAGTAAAATTTACCTTATTGTTGTTTGTGACATTAGTTATTTCTACATATTGTTGTCTGTTATTTAAGTATGATTTAAACCAATCTAAAGCTCTTCCCTTGATACCCAAACAAAACAGGATATTTACCAGCTTGGAGTGTGACACACTATCAAAAGCCTTGCTGAGGTCCATGAAGACCCCAGTAACATTATTTCTCTTATCCACCGAATCTATTACTGATTCAATGAACTGAACACTAGCACTAATCACAGACTTGCCGGATTGAAATCCATGTTGTTCTTTATCTATCAAGTTGTTGGTTTCCAGAAATTCTGTTAGTTTTATACACATAGCTTTTTCATATATCTTAGAAAAGGATGGTAGTAAAGATATAGGTCTATAGTTTGAAGGTATAGCGGGGTCTCCCTTTTTAAAGACTGGTTTAATCTTAGAAATCTTTAATTTGTCAGGAAAAATACCTGTAATAAAAGAAGAGTTTACAAGATGACATAACGGATATTTTAGATAGTCAATTGCTGTTTTAATAATAGGCATGGGGATCTCATCATAACCACAAGAAAATTTATTTTTAAAAGACAAAACTATTGATTTGATTTCTTCTAATGATAGTGGTTGAGGAAGAAAACTTTTATTTGAGTGGCTCAAAAGGGGTGTTTGGATACTTTTAGCTTTGTTGGGTATGTTTGGGATAACTTCTGTTTCAACCATGTTGGCATAGTACTGGTTTAGGAGTGCACTTACCAACCTGGGATCACTGACGTCTCTGTTTCTATGCTTTAAAGTAATGTTTTGTTGGCGGATTGAACTGCTGCCTACCTCTTTATTTATAATATTCCATGTTGTCTTGCATACATTGTCTGCATTTTGTATCTTATTACTGAAAAAGTTAGTTTTAGCTCCAAGAATTTGGGATTTTAATTCAGTTTTTTTGTTTTTCAAGGCCAATTTAACATTTTTGTCCCTGGTAAGCCGATTTAAATTACTTAGTCTGTCGATTTCCTGTTTACTCTGTACAATGTGTTGGTTCATCCAGCCTGTTTTTTTGGAAGTCTGTCTGCATTTTACCATAGGAAAACACAAGTTAAAATAATACATGAAAACATTGATGAACACATCATACTTATCATTTACAGGAGCGTTATAGACATCATGCCAATTTTCATGAGAAATTAAATGCATAAACTGTGCGTTTTTGTCTTCTGTGAATTTTCTACGAGTGGTGGTGATGGATTTGTTTTTTGATTTGTTTGAGTTGCCAAAATGTATTTCAAAAAGCTGACCATCATGGTCAGATATCTCAGTAATTAGTCCTGTGACGACAATTTCATTTTTATTAATATTTGTTATAATCTGATCAATTGAACTTTCTTTAGTGTCACACACTCTCGTAGGGAAATTCACAGAACAGTACATTGAATGTGATTCAACAATATTTTTTAGTCTATTACTCGTACTATTGCTTTCTAAAACATCGATATTTATATCCCCAGCAACAACAACATGGGCATACATTTTGTTCAGAATTTCAAGTAAAGTATTTAACTTGTCCAGGAAAGTATTTGTGAAACATTGTCGCGGAGTCCTATAGACACCGGCAAGAACTAAAGTTAATTTTTGTGTTTTAATTTAAACAAGCGCACATTCAAATTCTTTATCCATTATTAAGTTATTAACAGCAGGTATACGTATTTCTTTAATTTGTAATTCAGGTTTGGCTAAAATTAAAACTCCACCGCCTGAGGTTGAATGGCGAGAATAGAAAGAGCAAACATGAAAATTTTTTATATTTAATCTATCAATTTCAAAATCTTTCATTTTGTGCTCTGTAAGAACTAATACATCAGTTTTTATCTGCTCTAATAGAATTTCTAAAACATCAATCCGTGATTCTAGATGTTGGACGTTTTGGTGAAAAATACTGAGATAGGAGGTTTTACAAAAAGGTGTTTTTATGTTGGGATTTTGAATCATTGTTGAATCACATTTTACATTATTTTTTATCCTAAAAAACTAGGTTGATCATCACCGGTCACACTGACACTCACATTCACATTATTGCCCATAGCACTTGTAACTTGACTAACACCGTTGTTGATGATTGGTTGCCGCTGTCGGGATGTCATCGTAGGAGGCAGGGAGTTGTCAGCGAGATAAGGTGTAGAGCTCTGAAGAGACGTGGATGCCAGTGTGGGCAGTGATGGTGGCAGTTTTGCGGTTGGTGAGGTAGGGTCAGTCACAGAGGGTGGTGCAGCTTGACAAGTGTAGCGAGGCTCAGCTGATGGTGTATCTGCCTGGATGACACAGGGTGTGCTGGTCGTCAGCTCAGGGATATCAGGTTTACTGGGTGTTGAGCTCAGGCCAGCTAGATGGAGCTCCTCCGCTATGCTGGTCCTCAAGATGTTAACAAGCTCCTCGTGGTTAAGTCCACTTCTTAGATTCCTTATGGCTTTTTCATCATGCACAATAATGTTAATTCCAGCGCCAGTCTTTAGACATAGACTAAGCGCCGGTGCGTGGATCGTTAACAGCAAAGCAAGGAGTGAGCTCGTACAGTAGAAAGGTGAACTGTACTGATAAATTTTAGTGGCAGGTACCAGGATCCGAACCCATGACATCGCTGCCTTGGGCCCGAAGTCCGTGATGCTACCGACTGAGCCACCGACTCACCAAAGTGCACCTATATTGTAAAAATGGGATATTTCTCTTAGGGCAAGCTCAATCTTTGCATTAGTGTTATTTCTACGCTAATACGACCTAACCATATTTATTTTCCTCAATTTAAGGAAAAGTACAACTTACGTCATCAGCGAGGCTTCTGTAAGGAACTTCTGTGCGGCTTCACTTGAATCTTTGAGCATCTTGACAGCGACTTTCTCCCCTCTGAGGATACCGAGCATCACATCGCCAAACTCTCCCTTCCCTATTGACTCTTTCAGCTGCGGAGCATAAGAACTGGTTAAGTTGTGTACAAGATGATACTTCAATAACGAACCTATAATAACGAACCTATATTACTGAAACATTATCAAAATAGTTTTCAATATTATCGAAGAAAATCTTTTTGAGAGTAATCCAATGTGTAGTTATACTCAGCTGTTTAAATGTTGTCACATTTAGTCAACAGGCTCCAGCTCGACCAGATGAGTTCTAATTCCAGATACGCAATGAATGAAAACAAAGTGATTTAAAATTAATTAAGAAGAAAGTTTGTTACGTCATTCATTAAACCATTTTCAAATGTTGAGAAATTCAAAGCTCAATCCAGTTTTTCATGGTTGACAAAATTCACAGCTCATTCAAGGTTTTAATGTTATTAAGATAGAGACTGTAATCTCATTAGCCTACTAAAATCCTACATAATAGAGGCAGAAAAACACCTAAACTAAACTTAATGAAAAGTAAGAAAAGTTATTGATCACTTTTAACTGCTTACATTACAATAATCTGTTCATTAAACATATACTACTTACTTCTAGTTCATATTCCTGAATCACCCATCCAGCTTCTATGAACTTTTTTGTGTCTACACAAAACTCTTGTTTACCTTTTTTAGGTAAACTTTTTGTGAGCTGCGTACAAAGACCATCTGCGTCTTGCTCGTAATGCTGGAATCAAAATGTCAAGTCTTATTACAAACATAATTTAATAAATTTTATTAAAATAAAATTCAATAGGGTACATTGAAACTTACTCTGAATTCCAATATCCCCACATGGTTGAATGTACTATCATTGAGTTTGATTCATTGAGTTCTCAAATCAAATAACAGTGGTACAGTAATGACAATACAGGCACTAGCCAGAAGCTACACTTTCCAATCATGGCAAATCAAATTATTTGTCAATACATTTGATTTGATTGAACGAGAAACACAGTTAGCTGAAATTGCTGCGGATTTTCAACTGTGGAATTTCATCATTGTACAGATAAAAATTCAGTTGGATTCATTGTGTCTAGCCAAACTATTAACATTGTGACATTATATTTTATTTTCAGTGCAGTCTTTAAACTGAGTTAACCTAGGTTTTTTAAATTTATAAGACTACTACAGAGCTAACAATTATCCTAAAGTTTTCAGTTTTATTAACAATCACCTCCACTAATTGTGACAAGTTTTCAAAAAACTCCTCATCGTCTATGGTTAACTGGTTGTCTTTGTACTTTACTCTGTAGTGTTCCACCTGAAATCAAGTAAACAGATTGTATAAAAAAATTGTGATAAAATATACTTTCATTAACTAAAACTGTTGCCGGCCAGTCAACATTTTAACACTGACTTTTTGATGTAACAAATCAAACAACTTCTTGATCAGCATTGGAGGTGTTATAATAATGGTAAGTAAATAAAAAAATACACCTAATAGCACTTACATACATTTACACTCATGCTAATCTGTAAATTTATAACAACAGTAAACTCTGGTAGTATTAAATATACCAATCTGCAAAGTTTCCTCAACTTTAATTACTTCCTCGATGGAAACTAAAAACAAAAAAATTAATGCCAGCATAGTCATGCAAATGTGTACTCTCAACTGCAAACTCCCTTAGCCTCCTATGCATATTTTTCACGTCTATATACTTTTTGCCAAACACAGTTGTCTATTGCCAACAGATTTCAATAGGATATTGACCTACTTCCCACATAAACCATAAACTTGATCACAGACTATGAGTGTTAAGTGGTGATTGAAGTAAAGAACTCAGTGCTGGTGTCAGAATTGAACAAGCTCTCAACGGTGCAATGGGAGCAGCTTTTGCATTAGAGACCTTAATTTACCGACAACCATCGTAAAGGATTAGGAGAATAAAAGGAGCACAAGTAGACTCTGTATTGACAAGATAATACAGTATTGACTTTTGTTGTCTTTAGAGATACTTCCTTCAATACAAACTCACCAGCAAGTACACCAGCAAACAGGACATGCCTATTCAACATCTCTGGCTGCTTAATAGGCTGTTAACACTTGACACAAAATTAAGAGGAACTACCTTGCAATAACCAACAGGTTATTAGTATCACTCACCTTGCCCTGGAAGCAGACACATAATGTGTAGTCTCCAGGAAAGTTGGTGGATTCCCTGACCAGGAACAGGCCGTCCTGCTTGGGGCTCAACAGCTGCTCTGCTCTGTCCCTTGAGATCTTCCCGTGGAACCATCTGTGATCATACACCAAAATTAGAACACAAACCTACAAGTAGACTATAGTTGTGAACGTTGGTGATGGGACAGCTCAAAATGACATAATTCAACTAAGTAAAATGTCAGCAATTTTGATTGGTGGTTTTGGGTATGATGTGCTAAAACTGAGCAAATCCTGAACTTGTTACAGACTTTCAGAAACTTTGATTAAGAGCGCAAGCCACAGATTCTCAGAAATAGGCGAGCCAACTCTTTTTGTACAACTGATATAATTTTTACAGCAGCAATAATTTATAGCCCTTTGACAAATGGCACCTAGATCCTGAATCCATCTTGCTTAGAATAGAACCAGCGATCTTAAGATTTAAAGGCAATCATTCTAAACCATTTGGTTATAGATTTGTTATCAGAAAAGTAGCATTATTTGTAACACTAGAGCTGCCTAGTATACTCACGGCATTGCACTGAGCTTGACCTCCTGCTTGTTGTCCCGCTGGGCCGGTGTAGGCGCAGGGGTAGGTGTAGGTGAGGGGGAGGGAGGAGACAGTTTGTCTGTATCCATCAGATCTGAGGGGAGGGTCCAGCCCGGGCACTCGTAGTAGCCCACTGGCTGGAACCCCTGTAACATTACCAACACCACGACATCAGTAACTAGACAATGAAGAATGGATGTTTCTACATAGGGTGTTGTATCTGCAAAGCATCGCTGTATACAAATATACAAATCCCTTTGGACTCCTGTTATGACAAGAAAAGCTTCCTTACCTCCAACTATAGTGCAGAAAGTTTCGTAAACGTAATTTTGCACTTGCAATGAACTAGTCAGCATTTAGTTAATGAAAATTTGGACCACAGACCTAATAATAAGGAAGCCCATTTTGTCAACAGTGCACCATTTAATGTATTCTCAAACATTAACAGTAACAGTACACACATTAACAGTAAACATTAACAGTTGGTTAAACTGAGTAACCAATGGAGAGATATAATGTCTTAACATATCCAGGCCAACTTAGTTGACTCATCTGTTTTTATTTCAACAGTGTAATACGACCTGTGATTAGTTCATGTCTGGTGACACTGGTCGCTAGAGTCCACAAAATTTTGTTTCTATTATTTTAGGGTTAATTTTATTATTTGTGCTTATTGTTTTTGTTGTATAACTAGGACGAGTTATTGTTTATGATCGGATTGTTTTATTTGGTTGAAAGAGGTTTAAATGACTGAAACCACAAGAAACAAATTGTAAACAAATACGACCTCTACAGTGCATCGGACAGAACTAACAGTAAAATTGGCTTCAGCTGTTGAATAAGGATGAGAAATCTACTAAGGGAGTATGTTTTATCTATGGTATAAGGCACATGTCTGACAATTACACAAAACTAACAGTTGTATACCTTGATATTTCAACTAAAATATTTGTCAATTGGAGCCTGGTTGTTAACTCTTCTCCACAATATTTGAAATTATAAAAAACATTTAAAGCCTCTACCACATAAAACTTAAATAATACATTCACTTGAATTAAATTTAAATGTTAAATTGTTTACCGAGTCTAGGCCAAGCTACTGCAAGCATGCAGTTGACATTGAAAAATCAATTAATTTTAATACCTTAACTTATCTGTTAAGTCTTTCTATACATCTGTACATTACAATTGTTTGTCTTCTTAGATCAATCAATTAACACAAGCAAACCTAAAGTTTTAAGTAAACTTTCCTTATTGCTATCTGCAAAAAGTTAACACTCATAGACGAGGATATGTAATATTCTACAACTACGGACTGTGACATGAAGGTTTCTGTGGCTTTTTCACGTGTCAAGTTACAACCATGCTAATTACCTGTGTGAACGCAGTTCCTTGTAAGGTCTGACTCATAACTGGAGAGGCATTTTGCAGACGACACCTCCACCTGAAAAAAACAAATGTTTAACTTTCAAGTTGAGGTTTGAATTCACAAGTAGTTTAACACAAGTGGTCAAAGAATATTTTCAACATTCATTAAATTAATTTAATTATACTGTAAAGACAAACAATGACTATAGAATCAAAACCTACAGTGCAAGAATTCATCAGCAAAGTATGCTACAAACAAACAGAATTTATGTTATCAAGTTATTATCTCAATTAACAGAGCAGGGATTTCAGGAACATGTTTAGTTTAAATCCTACTTCTGCCTTTACCTTTTTTAAAACAATTTTTTATTTCTCAAAATGACTCAAACCCCTGCTTTGTTTGATATAATAAATGTGTGGGTATGTGGATGAAGAGTTGCCAAGTTAAAAATAACAAACATAGCCTAAATTATGGTAAACCTGATCAGCACTCATCAAATAGAATTCAACAGTTTGTGTGTCGGAGCCTCAAATCAAAATGACAGAAAAACTTCTCTCAAAATATAGTCTAGTAAAACCCCAGTACAGATTCAATTTTTAAGTAGTATTGTATACAAACTTGCTACCCTACCGGTATTGTACTCAGCAAAATTCATGATGTAATAAGAGTATAATAAGATAAAAGTTTCCTAAAGGTTTCTTACAAATCATTTTACATAGGTAGTTTCAAGTAAATGAATCGCAAACTACATATAACCTAACACCAATCAGGAAGGGACCCTTCTTTGTTTGAAGACAATCAACGGATCAGGAGTCATTTATTTGCAAAGGTTCACTTGCTTATCAAGTTATGATGATGCAAAATTATGTCACTTCATTATCATCGTTTATTTTTAAAGATTTACTAAAGGAAGAGCATTCATTTGCTAGACTAAATCAAATAAATGTTTAATAATCGAAGTTGTGATTCTGGTAAAAATGTGATAAAAAAAATATTTATTAGAAAATGTGTCTAATTTATTTCTGTACCCTATTGTCAGTTCTATTATCATTTTAAAAATCATTTATATAGTTTAAGTAATTAATTTTCCAATAACGTATATTTAATTAGTTTATATCTGTGTGGATAAATAACTTCACAGTCAAGATTATAATACTTAAACATGTTTAAAAAACGTCCATATACAATAATCAGCTTTCTATGGTATTAAGCATTGTATATTGTTTGGAAAAATGGAAAAAAAGAATGAGACAAGTAGAGCATCTGACATTCCGACATTCCACGACTAGAATAGAAGCTGACATGTTTGGGGCCCGATGTAGTGTAGTGTGGCATTGAAATTTAAATACAATGACCAAAAGTCCTTGACAGCAGCTATATGTCAACCTGACAGATTGTTTACGTTTCAAATTGAGTCCCAAATTGTTTCTTTATTGAAATTTTGACTTCAGTTGTAAAATTCAAATTATAGTTTTAGGTCTCAGATTGATTGTTAAATGAATACCTCAAACTGTTAAACTGCATTTGTCTGAACAAAGGGAAATTATTTTACAAAAAAGTAACATCTAATAGAGTACAATCAAACTTGTGAAGAGATACAACTTACTTAAGGCCTACTATGTATCAGGCGTTATTTAATATAAACAGCTACACTGTACTATAAGCTTAAAAATTAAAGATTTTTTTCTTGCCATCACAACCCAAAAAAGTTTTTGCCATTAAAAAACTACACATAAAAACATGCACCTCTATTAAGGTAGGTATATAGGTAGGTAATATGTTTCAAAACAATCAAAACTGAAAATACCCCCGCCACAGCAAACCTACAGACTAAGCGAATTTCCATTTGACTGATTGGATTTACACTGAAATGTCTACTTAAAAATATAACATTTATTCTTGATTTAAATAGAATTAGTTTAACAAGTACTTAGGTTTGCTGCATCAGGGAGGGTAAAACTGTTTTTTTTTTAATTTGAATAGTTTCGTAAGAAGTAAAAACATTTTCCAAATTTGATCAAAATATGTTCACAAACAAGCAAACTACAACAGTTTACTTATTCTCCATAAGAATAACATGGGAATTTTAAATTTACAATTTTTTTGAATTTTCTCCGTAACAATTAGGCGCATAATAACGCTTCAATATACTAAGTTATTTGTTTTTTTAAGCTCTACAAAATGGTTTGGAAAGAAATTGCTAAATTTTATGTTTTTTGGGTTAAAAATGGGAAAAACCTATTTTTACCCCATAAAACCCCCCGTAAACCCCCGTTCCCATGGTCCGATCATGCTGGATCGCGAACTCGTTCGAATAAACGTACGTTTACACGTTTGTACCAAATTTCATCAAAATCGGATCATTTTTGCTCGAGTTATCGTGCTGACGGACACATATATATATATATATATGAATTTGAACGGATGGTGTTTTTGGCCTCTAGGGACCTCAAAACGAAAAAAAAAATCGGTCCCGCGTCCAGGTCTTACCATGAGTACTACGGTAATAGCTTATTCCCTATATGGGAAATTCGCTAAAAGTGAATAACCTTAGCAATTCTTTTTGACACTGCTAAACTTTTACCTTACAACATTTTTTAGGTTTTCTTTTATTAAAAAATAAATACTACAAAGAAAATCTTGAGGTGTGTATAGCGTATAGCTTAAGAAATTATTTTTCAAACTAATAATTCTCACATCACAACTAGGCTATACAAAAACACAGTAAACACAACACAAACACGAATTTATAGACAAAAACTCAACTTTCTACAGTTTAAAATAACAACATGTATTATAGACTAATGATGAGGAGAAAAAATTAGAAATTGGCCTGAATAGAGGAGAGGTAGTTGTGTAGTTGTGGTAGTTCCGTTTTCCCACATTAGTAAGCCAGGTTAATTGATGTAATGACTACACTCAATGATAGCCTGACACGCCATCAGTCTGGACCCATCCTAACTGACTTACACTCTTCCATTGTCTCATACAAAGTGTGGCAAGATAAATGATATATGTTCCTGCTGCTGCAAACCTGCAGTGAATTTCAAAGTCTATTCGTGAAATTTTTATCCAAACAGGTAAAAATGAAAGAAGATTTACCCAAGTTCAATACTCAATAAAAATAGCACTGGGTTAAAACGTTTGCTACTACAAAGGTCATACAAAATAATTGTATAAACAAGTTTTATATTGCCAAATTGTTTCAAAGATTTTCAAAATGAAACAATGCCTACAGCATTTAATATATTCACCACAGGTACCATAAGAAGCCAACTATGTTTGGCAATTTTCATATCTCACAAACCAGTAAAAATTACTGGAGCTCAATCGAAATGTTTTTAGATGGATTTAAAAGGTAGGTCAACAAATAATTTTTAAATTAATATTGTTGGGAAATGAAGTTAAAGCCGTGATTGTTTGGGTGCAAACATCCAAAACATCTCCTTAATTCCCTAGATTGAACTCGTACATTAATGTATCTAAATTAATAGAAAGTTTGTTCACACTTTGATTTCCTCAAAATTACAACCATATTTTAAACTATTTATCAATGAATACACAAACTGGTGTGTATTCATTGTATTTATAGTGCCTAAAAAAGATTTACAACGTAAAATTAGTACTGCTACAAGGTAAATCCACTCATTATTTGATATGTAATTTTGTACTCTTAAGTGGTTGTTAATCAACTCCTTAATATGCCTCACATTTAGCCTATTGCAGACAAATTATTGTGACAGTCATAGATTTTTTATATTTCTCCTAAAACGTTTAGTAAACATATCAGCCTGTAGGAAAAAATAGCCTAGCCTGCAATAACTAGCAACAATGACACAATTATCATATCACTAAGCATTTCATTATAATGACATGATTCATCAATGCAGAGAGTCTATTAAACACTTGATAATGTACAGTATCTCAGTCTCAGACAACAGGATGGCGCTAATAGTTTTAAGATTTCAGTGTGTTTTATAGCTGATCTAAAAATATAATTATGTAGCCTAAGGCATATGATTCACCAATGTTTAAAACTATCATGACACTCAAACAGTAAGATGTTTTTAATAATAGTTTTTAAAGAATCCATTTAAGTACTTGAGTTTTAAGTAGGAGACTCCATAGAAAAAGATGCCATAGAAGACATAAAAAAACATTAGTAGCTTACAATTTGAATTTGAATTTCATAGCAATTTAGGGGAACAATTTAAATTTTCACAATGATTAGTAATACCTTTTTTATTTAAGCCCAGAAAATGTTTTTTATTTATTTTATTAACTGCTCATGTTATTGTGATTGCAATAATGTTGTATTTCAACAGTCAGAAATTCTTCACTTTTTAAAGATTATTTTGTTGACAGTAAATCTTAAATGTATTTTAAGCACCTTGTTGTATAACTTACATTATGTATTTATAGTATATTTTTGACTCTATTCAATACATGTCATTTTATGTATAACGAATGAAGAATGATTTGATTTGATTTAAAGTATGTAAATAATCGGCAGTTAATGTTGCAACACAAGCTAGAGTTCTCTACAGATGTCACAGTACAAGGGTCTCTGTTGCTTTAATGTGATTGCATCAATTTAAGACTCGGCCAATTACAATCTAAACATGGATCCTTGTTAGGTCTGACTTCTCCAATAATGCTTCTATTCAATTCAATTATTCAACCCAAACATCAATTATTTTGTTCTATTAATTGGTACTTCCTATGAGATAAAAAGGTTCAATGACGTAAAAAGAATATTGTTTTACATATTATTTAAACTGTATGGATAGTTACCTAGTTGATAAACAACATTTAAATGTTGACGTTGATATTATATTTAACCAACAGTTTCTTATATTAGTTTGGTAAAAGCATGGATCCAAACAAACAATAGGGTGCACAAAAATCAAACGTAGAGAGTTACAGAGAATGTGCTTCAATCATGCTCTTTTTCTGCACAATATACTGTACTGTGAAAAGTTTGCTAGTCTATTAAGTATGTATTACTTGTATTACAAAAGGTAAAACCTGATTATTGCTATACAGTGCAGGAATTAAAAGCTTAGGATTTGTGTTTCATTGTAGAGTATTCTGTTTACTTATATTCATCTTACCTATCAATGCTGAGACCAGATCAAAAGTGAAATTTATTAAGTACCTACCTGCAGTATTATGGTAATCATAAGCAAATACAAATTTCTTTGGGTGATTGACAAATATGTATTTCCTCCAAAACAGCCTACATTAATTTAAGTTTTCAAAC
This sequence comes from Macrosteles quadrilineatus, assembly GCF_028750875.1. Classification (NCBI taxonomy): domain Eukaryota; kingdom Metazoa; phylum Arthropoda; class Insecta; order Hemiptera; family Cicadellidae; genus Macrosteles; species Macrosteles quadrilineatus. The sequence goes on along the minus strand of NW_026542602.1, from coordinate 101,407,218 downwards.
TACATAATTTGTTTGGAAAATTTAAGAACTTATTTTGCAATAGGATTTTATTTTGCATTAAAAAAGACAATTCACAATTAAATAAAAGCTCACTTATGGTCATCAATGTAGATAAGAAAAAAATCACTACTGACTTAACCCTAGCAAGTTCCAGGCCCTTTTATGAGTGTCCTATGTGCCTAGGCCCTAGGTTAGAGGCAAAAATGGTAATTTTGAATACCTTTATTTTAAAGCATGTCAAAACTACAAGCATTGAGCAAACATCAATTTAAATAATAATATTTTCGACCTAATTACAAACGTTGAAGTCGTTTCAACTGCAATCAAAATGTTGGAATTGTTTCAATCTTCAAACACAAACGACACAGTGGTGCTGTATTCCCAATTTGTTGAATAAGGGCCAAATCCCGGTACTGTTGTGAGACAGGAAACCGGAAACGAGTCTAGTCACCGTGACGGAATGCCGCCATTGTGGTGTGGGTACATCACTACTGTGCAGTGTGCACTACCAACCACACTACCACACCACGGACGACGCTGGCCGGTACACGGGGCGTCGCGGGCCGCGGCGCTGGCAGAAAATAGAACATGGACCGATCTCACACAATGGATCTGCGGTATTTTAGACCTTTGTTGATTTAGTGGATATGAACCACAGGGCAAACCAAGACTTCCTCGAACAGGCGAGTTTGGTTAAAATTAGATAACAAAATATTACCTCGCGATATTCAGTGGTTAAAAAATTGTGCGCCGCAGATACAAAATACTGTACAGTTTTAACAAGTTAAGGGGTTTAAACCTAAAATACTAAGTACAACACTTGCATCGTGTCCGAATAACAAAAATGCCAACTAATAAGCGCTGTGTAATTAAATTTGTAAACAAATTGTGTAAAAAAGGCATAAAAACATTAATTGTCTAACATGAATTCACTGCGGGAATTCAAATATTTCTATAATATGTCTATATTCTAGGACCACAGGACTCTTCTGAGATGTTATCAACAACGTCGCGACCGTGGCACATTCCTAGCAGAGTGAAAGTCACCCTCCAAGATAATAATAGAACTAGTAAGGCAGAAATACTGTAATTAATATTATACAATACTACACACGACTACAAGCTACAACGGCAAACACGTAAACACACAACATTGCATGCAATGTGTACAAATAATAGGAAAACAAGAACAGTTATTACAGAAAGGATCTTGTAACTTAATACAATAAGAAATATAAAACTTACAATTTCCTAAGCACTTTGAATAGTTGCATTCGGCTCTAGTCTAAGTCCGTATATTTCTACGGTATGTATAACCTTATGTCACAACTCATCAACTGGTCTGATGACAAATTTCAAACGCAAATACGGACAGACACCATTAATTAACTGACAACGAAATATAAAACTGCCTCAAATACGTCATAAACCATTACTGTAATGACTATTTATAATGCGTTATTAGACTACTAGTCATAGATGGTCATCGAGGGCAATATGCTTCAACGCACGTAGGCTTGACATTACATACATTATGGCTACACAGTAACTGAGTAACTGCAGTATAAAATCACCATTCGAAATGTCCAAGTAAATATTAAAATCTAAGTGCTTATACAGCATGACAGTCTAATTTTGTCAAAAGATTGTTGCAAACACTTTTGTTAAATGATCATTTAAGTGGTCACATTAAATGCTTACATCAAATAAACATGTTAATAAAGAGATTTAAAAGGGAAAATAACTAGGTTATTAAGTTCAGCCAGCAGTAAATATACAAGTACAGCACTATAAAGACATGTTGGATTATCACAGGTTATAAAGAATAATATATTTAATTGCCACACAAAAACAAAAAAACTACAAAAAAATAACGAAATAATACGACAACACAAAATTAACAATACAACTACACAAAGCAAACTCGTTCGTGCAAAGAGGAGGGGTGAAACAAGTAAAAGGTTAGTAAAAACACTCACATCATCTTTTCACCCGGCATGGCCACGCTGCGTAAAACAATAAAATGAAAATTAGTCTACAAGCAATTAAGCAAACTATAAAATCTTCCGATAACGATAAATGTCTTTTACAAGGATCAGTGAATTTTTCTATTGACTGCTAAATTATAATTAAAAAAGAAAATTCTTAACCGTCTAAACTCAACATTCGTTCATTGTGTTAACAATGTACTGTCTGACTGTTAATGTTATAATTGCTTATTGTATCAGCTTCGTTACCAAACACAGAATTGTTTAAATGACAATCAGTGTGTGTATCCAAAGACCACGAACCTTACAGCAACACAGATTGTTGAATGTTGATGTTGACAAGGTGTAGTGTGACTCGTACGTTGTTTACAGCATAAATAACTTATAAACAACATCAGACGAGTCATGGACGTTGCGTGAATAGATGCAAAATAAAGAACCGCCGCGGCGGACAGTTGATGTTTAACTTGCTTGGGTATGAGTGCTTCGTTTTACTTCAATTACCAGTAAAAGGGGACTGAGGGGGGCAAATTCGTCATCTAAGTCAATATTTGGGATAGCAATACCATAGATAAAAACAGTCTTTTCTAATATTCATTTTCACCACAGACAAGGGACTTTTTTCTCAACGTTTCCACAAGCATAAGCGCAGCGGTGACAAGGTTAACTGACAAACGATAATGACGTGAAACCGGAAGCGGAAATGGACTACCCTTCGACCTCGAGCGACGAGACAAATGTGTCAGGATGAGCAGCCAGATTGGACAATTTGGGGACATAATGTTAACTGTGATAAGTAAACGCTTCCTCATTCCGTCAGAGAAGAGTTAAGAGATATCTGTTGGTGAAGACTTCGCCCCCTACAATGCGTAGAACCTTTGAGTACTCGACAGAGAGCTGAGTTGAGAATTACTAAATTTATGCTACACGTACCCCTTTCAACCGAGCCAACGTAAAAGGAGAAGTTATTGTATACATCGAGTATGTAACACCATTAATTTGATCACAGTAACAAAAAAAAAACTAGGGAGAAAGGATAATTTTTAGACTGTAACACAATTTGAGAGGCCCATAACTGCCCCGCTGGATGTCTACTTAGTATCCACAATTCAATGGTAGGACTGAGCAGAACCAAAACGCAGATTGGAGCTGGGTTGGAGAAGTGTATGGAGTATACTTGAAGAGTCTGAATAAAATGCCAAATAAGACATCCGATCAAAAACTGAGCATCCTCCAAGAGAAAAAGAGTTAAACTGTCACTCCGAACAAGACAGGTTTGGTCTTATATCAAAGTCTAGCATTAAATGGCCTAGTAACACAAAGTTCATTCCGTAAGCACGTTTAAAGTAATTAACAAAAAAATGTTTCAAAAAATCTTACCTGCAGCAGGGTGCACTGGGGGATAAACCACGTGACTCAGCCCCTCACCTGTAACATAACAGTAGTAGTTATATATCGATGCATAACATGCGGGTTAGGGGTCATTGCAGAACAATCAGTGATAAAGTGGGATAAGTTGGGACATGGTTCACAATTTCCAAGACATTTTATGGTCTACCACGGTTATAGATTTAGATTTAGGTCATTCTTTTATAACACTCAGTCGAAGTGGGAGTCGTGTGTCTTTAATCTGTGCCTATAGTGGTGAAAAATAATACCCCCGCCGCAGTAAACCTGCCGGCTAAGTGAATTTCCATTTTCTGAATTGATTTTCAATTAAATGTATTTAATCAACATTAAGTTTTATAAGTACCTATGCTTGCTGCTACAAGGAGGGTTAAAAGTGTGTTTTTAGTAAAATATTATTAACTTAGTATAAATTAAATAAGTTTACCAAGTTTGATCAAAATATATCCATAAACAAGCAAACTACAACATTTTACAATATTTTCTATAAGAATAACATGGGAATTTATAAATTTGAACGAATGGTGTTTTTGGCCTCTGGGGACATCAAAATGAAAAAGTAAATCGGTCCCGGGCCTAGGTCTTACCATGCAACTTACGGTAATAGTTACTTCCCTAAAGGAAAAATCGCTAAAAAAAGGGATATTGAGTTTATCCAGGGTGAAAATTGTGATGATGTTTATGTACAGTAGTAGATTTTCGCGTGATTAATAATTTAACACCTGCATTACAGTCCCAACTATTGCCTTTTTCCTATCTTTCGAGGACCTTTTGTTAAGATAGCGTCAATTATAGCGAAGACAAAATGCCAGCTGGGTCCATACGCCACTTAGGATTGAACTAACACCCTTAAGAATTGAATGCGAACACACTACTACCACTAGGCTACTAAAACAAGATAATGTGATGAAAAAACAAGGTAGGAAAAGGAGCAAGAGTGGTAAGATTTGTATTTTTGTGTCAAGATTTGGGCTTATTTCAACACCAGGGCCATTAAACCGGTATGAAATATATTTTTTTTAAATTCTACCCTAGTTTGCAATAGGCCTATTGTAAACCAATACAGCGAGGAGCATAATAGGCGGAGTCGAGTATGACTAATATGGTAAGGTAGCCAATAATACTATATCGTATTCTGAAAGGATTTGTGTATATGAATCAACAAACAGTTACAACACTAAGTACTACGTGGAACTAAATTGCATTCAGTACACCTTGGCTAGGTGGAGGGGAGGGGGGTCTCTCACACGGTATAAGTACCAGGTTGGCAGCGCTGTTCATCCGTTACTAATTATAATTGACTCCCACGAGATGATAGTTTCCCTACACTTTCCTTTGTCATTAAAAGCTGCAAAATACGGTAACTTCCTCGCCTGCACGCTCGACTGAAACTAACAACAAACCAGTGCATTTCTTTCAAATACAATATTCCTAATGACTTCTAAGTTTATTTTCAAAAATACCAAAATATGCTGCATAAGATTTACTGGTTTATCTTAAAATCAAGCAGAAACGCTATCTACGACCAAGTGTAGTGTAGCATAAAATAACATTATGTACTTATGCTGAATCGTCTTCGAAATAGAAAGAAGTTAGAACAAACCACGCCAAACCCATCAAGTATCTTGGCTATCGTATCTAGTATCCATATTGACTGTGGAGTATAATTTATACTTATTTATACTGACGCGAGATACTATTTCAATGGTAGAGTAGAGGTTGAAAGATGATTTCATCCATCGAACCCTATCAGAACCATTTAAGGTAAAGCCTCAAGTTCAATATCGCAACCTTAAAAGCACACTCACTATCACAACGTAAACATCGATCTATGATTCATCAAATGCGTCATTGCGCGTGTTGCGCGATAAGATACGCAATCTGTACAACAGTTTTTGCGGTACCCCAGGGTTCCACGCTGGGGGTGTCAACCCACCGAGTGTTGCCAGATGTACAATCACTGTTGTGTTGTGCCATCAAATCGCTGTGTCATCGTCACAAATAATAATGAACAATTGTATAATTTTCGTCGTTCGTACCACGATGTTAATAGCCGTAATGTGAACAATTATCTCTCGTTTAATTATAATCAATCGTTAAAACGTCTTGTGGTACAAACAGTTTTTATTGTTGTGTTAGCGTTACTGGTACAAGTTGTAGAAATATTCAATTTTGTCTACATTAGTAATATAAAAATATATAACACAAGTATGTGCGATCATTTTAGCAATCGTTAGTTCATCTTTGTGCTTGACTACGTTTTGAATAGTGAACGAAAATTTGTATTTTTATCATGTCCCACTAACCGTTTTCTCTAAACACAAAAACTGAAAAAATACGGTTGGCGTTTAAATCAAGAAATAAAAGAGTAATTGTCAAGAAAGATATTTATATAGGCTATAATAGTTGTAATTGACATCTGACTTTAGTTCCTAGAACTTGAAATTTTCACTATGGAACGACAATTTAAAAGATCAGGGGAAATTCGCTACAAAAGTTATGAGGATTTCATAATACCATTATTCAATGTGGTTTTTAGAAAAATCATCACTTTACAAGTCGGAATTTTGGTCAAAACGGGATAAGCGAATATAACGCATTGCCTCCAGGAAAGCGCCTCTGATATCATCAAACGAGTTAAATATTTGATTTAAATTGCATATCACTACTCTATGAACTTATAATTAACAATAATCCGACTATAGTTACACCGGATTCTACCTGTTCTACACATAAACGTGCTTGCATATCGTCAAGTGTGGCAACACTGGCCGGCCGGCTACAACCGTGTGTAGGGCTTGCACTTTGCAGTGTACAATGTTTGGTGAATGACAAGTGCAGCAACGGGTCAACCCATCGATTGTACAACAATGTGTTATGCGCGTGCGTCAAGTCCTGCAATACTATACCTGGCGTGACCCCACCCTGCACTAATTAATTACTGATGAGGCAGTTCAGATAATACGATAGTCGGCGTAAAACAAGGCGTACGCAAACTGATTCACGTTGTGTATCTATGAGTAAATGACCCAACACCATTAATGTCTAGTTATATAGACTACTTGGTGGTTTATTAGTGGTTTGGAATCATTTTAACTGTGAAATATTATACAGTATTATAAAAATGATCGTAGTATGAAATCGTAAAAGAGAACCATGTTATTAAAAAAGTTATGTTCTAGGCATATATCTATATGCCAACTTGTCACGTCTTAAGAAGGACCCTAGAACATACAAAACTAGCACTGCCGGGGAACTTTAACACAGCCTGTCTTTGGTCCGACGCCAAAACAGAGCAATAAACAATAACTGGACCAACAGGTACGGAGAGACAGCTTACAAGTGGGAAGTGTAATTCTAAACTAAACGCTCTTGCACACAAAGTACCATGGATTCGTTCATCTTTGATTCCTTTGTAACTCAATGTAAATAGAAGTCAAGCTATTTTAAAATATAAAATGAAAGTTATAAAAAGAGAGTTATAATTTATCAACCGCTGTAGTAATTTGAGGAAACCTTGACGAGCATTAATGGGGATGACGAATGACGAAATGGGAATTTAATTTTAACAGAATGAATCTCAATTGTGAAATGACTGATGAAAATAATATCGTTGTTCTAAATAACCAAACTAACATTATGACGATTTTAGATACAGATCGTCACAAAATTAACATTTACAAAAAATACATATGTGTTGGTTCATTAGTCAGAGATTATATAAGTACAATATAATCGATTGGCTAAAATTTAACAAATGGTAGATGATTTCATCGTTATATAATGCTATTAGTACAGTAAAGTCTGACGCAATTCGATGGTGAGCTACAGGTAGCAGCATAAGTAAATTTTCCAATACTTGGTTTAGCCTAAATGATTCTGGATACCATACAAACGTACTAAACAACTGTTATTTTTGATAACCAACAAAACAATGTTTAGTAATTGTTACACGCCAATAGAAGATACACCTAGAGAAATTGCGTTTCTCGAGTACATTATTTATTTAGAAGACCAAGAACCCCTTTAATTATTGTTTATATCGTAGCAAACATTTTCACAGACTAGAGGTGTCTGTCCACATAATACTTCGTGAACAGTACGTAATTTCCTCGTGGAAATAACGTGCTGACGATAGGACCCTTTCTGCTTCTTGTTGGACGTAAACGAACTCATTAAATCCATGTAAGAGATTAAACAGAGGATTAAAATGTAACTATACGGAGATCATCAGAGAACGCCGCCCCAAACTTTGTGTGTGCACACAAACACAATACAGTTGGTACAGTATAGTATTTTGTTTCGATTATTTTGTATAGTATTTTATATAATCATTTTAACTGATAGTATACAAATTGAGCAATGATTCAAAAAGAGAGTGGGGAAAGATTATCCAAAGATACAACAAACTGCACAAATACCAACAAAGATTTCATGAATCATGAATCCTAATTTCTTTGGCGACTATTTTTGTGAAAGATTTTTTTTTATCAACCGTGTTATCTTTATTTATGAACTGTCGTTTCACTTCCAAAATAAATTGAATTTGGCATTCTTACTTAACAATCAGAAAACTTATTTAAAAATTACAATTGCTACTGTTATAAATAATTTGCCGCGATTTCAGTTAAGTTTCTTTGTCAACAAAAGTCATTCGCATTTGCATTTAAATAGGACAACAACTATTTACCACTCAACTTCACAACTACAACTCATCTAGTTGTTTATGTTGTGGCGAAATTCTTGAATCACGTCCAAACATTCACTACGCGCTCGCACAAGTGATCAATAACTTAGGACTAGCTGCAGCCTACGCGGAGGTCACAGCATAAAATTGACTACAGCCACTTTTATTATTTCACTAAATATACGCAAGATCAATCCAAATGTAGTGATCCAGTGAAGAAAGTTTTAACTATTCCAATATTTTTTCGGGACCCTATCATACTACGGCTTTTCAAAACAAGGTTTACAATTGTTTTCTCGCCCCTTAAATACGGGCATTTTTGTTTAAGTAATCAGTCTTAAGATATTCAGTTTTGTCGTAATTTCTACAGAAGTTTGGTCTTATGTGCAATATCTGTTTTGGCAATAAAAACAGTGTCAGTTCATCTATTTTATGTGCAATTAAATTAATATTTTCTTCTCAACAGTATAATTCTACCAACTAATAAATCATATATTTGACGTTTTTAGGTGAATTCCGATGGTTATTTGAGTTAAGAAGAAAATTCAAATCGTGTTCAAAAGACAACTCGTTGCGCAAGTACAAACATATGTCGTCACACACGCTTATAGTGAATGTAGCCCATTTCTGAGCATTTAGTCAAGGAAGGGACAACTTCTCCGATAATTATGGCTAATAAGAGATATTCTGTGATAAGTGTGGGATATTTTTTGCGGAGCTGCTACACCACAACACAGGTCTGTAGGTGAACCACTTCCACAGACCAGTCTGTCTAGCAGTTGACACACATCCGCGAAGAAACCGAGTAACGCGGAAAATGTTAAATAAATATCTGGGAAACTAGCCTCTCTGCTTCAAGAATGCTCGAATTAGACCACTTGTGTCCCTCAAATCGATTTTCTCTGGTAAAATTTTGATCATCATATTAGCTGAAATTATCTCAGAGTTTTAACCTCCTTCGTAACGAGTTCGTATACACAGTACGGTCATACAGTTTCTCTAGCACTACATCAGTTCCTATGGAAAATATCAGTATTGTCTTTTATATAGGACATAATTCAGCCGGTGGATTGCTTAATAAACTGTAATAGTTCCACTTCAACATTATTCTGATTGAATTATTAAACTTTTCTTTGAACACGGTTTTTTTCACACGAGAACAAACAGTCTAAAATTTTAACTTATCGACATTATGCTGTGTATTTAATATTGGAGGAAACCTGAAGACATCGAGCACTACAAGAGAAAGGTTACTTACTTGGAAAACTTATAGTACGGCTGGATCAAATCAAAGCTTTTAAAAATCTTACTTTCAGCAATAAACACGGATGTCTACAATACATTGTAATGTGTCCTTTAATACTATTATTGAGTTTCTCGTGTAGTCGAAAAAGTAATATTCTTCACGAAATCAATTCCCACAACTCAAAACCTCTATTCAACACAAAGGAATCACAAATTCACGAACATAAAACACTTTACAGAGGACGTTTAAGAACCCGATTGTACTCCATTTGCACCAATCAGTCTTCTGTTTTCACTTAGTTTTTACCACAACACCAAGCTATTCCGAGGCTTCCATTGAATCTGATTACTATAATGGATGTTTTTCCAATTGCAAGAATTTCCCGGTTTCCCACTTTCCCTTCCTGTCTCGACTCCCAGATGACTCACGGAGGGCGCCAGCCAGTCGGGAAGGGGGAGAAGGGCAAGGGGAACTGGGGATTGGGGGATTTATGTTTAGCTATTTGTGTACGTGTCTCGAATAACACTGATGGTTTCTTCTTAGAGTTCTTGTGTTAGTTTTAGGGGAACAATCGCCAAACTAGGATTCTGAACGTGATTGCTGTACAATACTGGACACAGACTACATTTTTTACAGAGATCAATATTTGATAACTTTTTTAAGGGTAGTTAATAAAGTTTTTCACTAAAAAATTGTTTAATCGATCTCGTTGAATATCTGAGTGGTAAAAAGAGCTAGACTAACTTACACGTTTCACATTTCGATCTTGAGGAAAGTCAGAGATGGATCAAAATTGCTTATGTTGATTATCAGGTGTTAAATTAATAATTCTTGCTTGGGGATCAGCTCAACTTAGCCAGTAACAAGGATGTCGTCTGGTTCATTTAACACTCATCTCCGCCTTGAACACACACTATCATGTTTCGCCATAGCGTGGGTTAATCCTATAACAACTGCAGATGAGTGTATTTGCCGTATGTTAAAAACTATTAGGCTTTTTCTAATTTTATTTTATACTATTTAAGGTGCTTTATATTGCTCCATAGTGGCCGTGTTAAGTCTCTTTTGTATTGAGTGTTTAAGTGTGAATACTGTGGCATTACAATACTTCCTTAGTGCAATACTGCATTGTCATGATCGCAAGCTGATATTACGAATAGAATGGGACCCAACGAATGAAATCGATGATAAATCGAATCATTAAAAAATTAAACTTAACATAGTAGCGACGTTTCAGGTGAAAATTCTTTAATGCTGCTGTGTCTCTGGACATTTCTCACTACCATTTCCAGAACCTTAGTCCCAAGAGGATGACTGTAGCTACCCTTACATTTACATACCCTCTAAGTGTTTCCATCGTCAAAGTGATTCATGTTATATTCATGATAAGTGATATTCTCAGTTAATAAGATCGATAAACATTTACAAAACTATCGACAGTGCTTATTTCAAATCTGAAATTTAGTTCTGTAACAATAGCAAGTAAAAGACTGGAAGATTGAATGAACTAATATATTCTCGATTTCGAGCAAATGTATAGTTACCTACTATTTTTTTTTATTTTGAACAAAATATTGACATTTTAAAATCACTGACAATGCTAATTTCTTAAAGTAAACTATCTTATTGGTGTACACAAGAGCATAAAATGAAATATATGTATTTACAAAATACATAAAAGTAAACATAAGGTATACTGACAGCTGGGTTACCTGTAGGGTGACGTACGCAGCTACTACTAACTGTACACTGTACTGGGGACCCACAGCTTACACACGGCCCCGAAAATCAATGGGATAGCGCGCGCGCCCTTACACGCCCGTCCCGGTCATCGTACGGGCCAACCGCAACTAAAAATTTGGAAAATGAATACTGGATAAACAATCGTGAAGATATGGACAAAAGACTTAGGTACAAAAATTCCCACAAACCAACGTATTCGAGACAAATAAAAAAAATAAATAAATAAATAAAACCTACGCACAAAACTCATTTTTTATTTGCTCTAGCTCGTTAACTGCAATGTATTTTTTAGGCGAGTTAAGAAATCTAATTAATGTATTTAAGCTTAAATTATTTCCAAAACTCTTAAAAGTCTATGAACCTCTACGAGTCTACGGTAACCTAACGATAGTTAACTACATCTTTCAATCAAAATAGGGTTTCGTCCGAGTACAGACTAAAAGAAGTATTTGTACCATGTAAAATGTAACGTGTGAGTACAAAGATTACCCTTTAAGTTAAGATAATATATTTGTAATGTAAGTTTATACCAGTTTATACTAATCGATATTTTACAGCAAACCCTTAAGTTAATAGAGGAAGAGTGGCATTGTGCTACGTTGAGTAAATATGGGTGAGGAAACAAAATATATAAATCATTAACTTAATGTCGAGATTCCAACTGTGTAACTAAGGTAAGGTTTAGAGTTCCGCTTTATTGTCTGACAGCTGTACAAATATGTCACGCTACACGAAAGCAGCACTCTGACGTGTGGAATGCAAATCACAAATGTTAAATTTAACATTAAAAAATCTCAACCGTTAACGACCTAAAACGTACGTTAAAAATTAAAACCCTACAATTCGAGGTTAGAGCTTTCTAATTTCTACCACAAACGTGTAAACAGATTATGAAATTCCCTCCTAATCAGACCGTCTGGCCACCCTTCTCTTGCCAGATTCCACCCCTGAATCAACCCGCTATAAAAATAACACGAATTCCGACCGTTTAACACCCGGGCCGGCCAAGGTGACGGTGCGGCCGACCTTGGCTGCGGCTACTGTGTACGCTACAGTGGGTCTGCCGAGGCATGGCCACCTCGGCCGGCTACTGGAGGATCACTTTCACTGGAGATGGCCGGGTACACGACCAACGGGAAGCGGTGGGCAGCGAGCAGCGACATTGGCAGCTTGGTCAAATAATGTCCATTGTATATTGAAACACGTCCTTAATAGGTACGATTCAATTAAACTATTGGACGAACGCTGTATAATTTGTACACATCGCCAATACGCGTAGGCGTTATAAAGTTATTCGAACAAAGCAGCACCACTGGGTAAAAAAATACTTCGAGGAAAGAAAGCGTCAAAATTGTATTGCACAATTTGCTATTCTTTCTCTGTCAACATGCTAAGAGCTAGCATAAATTACAAATAACAGCCTACTTATCATTCCGTCACGACTAACTTAAAAAGGTAAACATTAAGTGTTCCAATTAAATAATTTTAACATCCCTCTATAAGCAGACGAATTAAACGCGATAAGTTGCATCTAGACACGTAAACCATTAGTTGAATTCAGTCCACGTGCAGCCTTTAGAAAGATCCGTTTCTTTTTAGACATACCTTACGTGATACCACCTTGAATGCACTCCACGTACCGGTACTTACAAATACGTACCTAAGAGATAGTACATCCTTACACACAAACCATTCCTAAATACAGCCCTACTCCTTACTAGGAGTACAAGTCTTAAAGTCAAACGAGATTCACCTAAGGACAGACCACGTACAAACCTGAACAGATTAACCCATGGACATACCACATTCAAACATCAACATGAGACAAATTCGCTAAACACGTAACAAATTCTAATTAAGACAGTTTCCCTATAAATAATCCGCAAACAAAACCCAAAAGTAATATGGATATACCTTCAGTCACGACATAAAAACTTCGAGGGATATATTTCCCTATCTCTCCCCACGTTCAGTCCCCAGAGTTGACGGACCCCAAAAAGCCAGGAAACAAACAAACCGTAAATTAATACAGACCAATCATTTGCCAGACCTCGTAACCCCCCCCCCCCTCTCCATGTAAGACAGATCCTCCTATAGCCAGACCAAGTAAGACAGATTCTGACACCTATTTCCGTCCAGCTGGTTGATTTATCCCTGTTTACTTAAACCGCTTTTATTTTAAACCTGAAGGTTAAATACCTCGTCGGCTGCGTCCTACTCGTCAGTCGTACCTTCGTAACTGACTCAAGGCCCGAGGCTTAAATAGCTAGATCTAAATACCCGAGTTTATATCGTAACTAATCTGCTTTATTTATTTTTTTTTTTTAGATAAGACACTACGGGGAGCCAGCCCTTGTATATCTCTAGCCCTGTATGTATCTACAAATGGAGGATCGATATTCCTAAAGGATTGTATACCGCTGTAGTACTTTTTAACTCAAATCACCGAACCTATGTGTTGTATCTTTAACTGAAAATGTATACTGTTCCATTATCTGATGAGCCCTCATGAACATTTATGGGTTTATCTTTCCTCGAATAATATTAAGAATAGAGAAGGGTTTTTGCGATTTTTACCTCTCTTAGATGATTAATTACTCCTTTCGTGAAATCACGTCACCGAAATCATGTCATTTTAACAATATCGTCCACGCGAAACATCGATGCACGAAATCGGAGACAATAAAATGGCAAATCTTGACCTTGGGTTTGACTCGCAGACGTTCTATAAATAGATGTGATAAGAGATTAAAATACGTAATCAGTATATTGTTGATTTTGTAGAATAGGCCTAATAATAGACGTTAATATTTAGAAATTTTTGACAAATTATGTTTATAGTATTTTTAAGAAGTGTTTAAATATAAAACACTATAAGAGCTAATACTACGCACAATGATTCTGAATGATACCACTTTGTTTAGCCAACATATAGAATACAAACAACACAATAAATGGTGTATTGCCATGAAAGAAAACACAGCCGATATATTCCATTAGCTCCACTGTCCACTATTAATACCACACATAAAGTTGTTTAAGAGGCCATAATAAATGTTCCACCGGAGTAGGAGTGCACATTTCAAATGTTTTCTGATATTCTTTTATATTTTCTCTTGAAATAGGTTTAAATAATCTCTAAAATAAAAGTTTAGGTGAACAATGTGGTATATTGAGGCAATTGTCTGTTATTTCGAGACTCGCACTCCACGCAATAGTATCAACTATCAACTACGTGGGAAACCCACTTCACAAAATCCAGCAATACACATACAAAAAGTATGATTATTTACTACAACAACCTGGATGCTTTATTGTTTTGTGCTAGCAATCTTAGATTATTTTTTTTCTACTCAGGATAAAGAATGTTATTTATTTCCGAGTAAAATATAGAATCCCTAATATATATTTTTTTTAATTACCTAGGCTCTCATAAACGTGGTTCCTTAAAACACGAATGTCGAAATTTCAACAACCTTTCAAATACGTCTTATCCACTGAGCTTAGGAAGTGTTTAATAGCCAATGAACCGCCAACACCCTTGTCACCCAAGTTTCGAGTTTTCCAAATCAGTTCGGCTTTCGCCAATTCGGAGGCGTCCCGTTACACGAGGCGCTAGGCGATCGTGCAGACCTAAATTACCGTCTTGCTTTACGCGAGTCAAGCGTCAGTCCGGCCTTGGAATTCCATTGGGATTGGTTAGCCATTACCAGACGATTTTGGGCTTAAAATACACCGCGGCAACAAACCGGGCACCTCGGAACATGTGTTTACAATACATGCATTACCACATTATTCTGCGTTACTACTTAGCTTCCAATGAGTTAGATCCAATACTTTACATAAAAAACGTTTTCATATGCCGACCGCTATAAAGCATATGTAATACAATTCACACAATTGTCTGGAAAGCTGAATTGTTTGCTCGCCGTGAAATCTCGGTCTCGGGTTCGAATCCAAGCGAGATCCAATAGTCTGGACCCAGATGCCATTTGCAATTGGGCTTATCAATTTAATAACTATATCCAACAAAAGGTCGACATTTGTGATAGTAACAATACCATCAGGGTTTGTGCTTTGAAAAATACAAAGAATGACAATGACACAAAATACCACAAAATAATTATTAAAAATAACTTAATAGCAGTTATAATAAAACATTGATCACAGCTAACAAATCTTCGATTGTAAATTATTTTATTCAACATTGTGGTTGGCTACATTAGGCTATTCAACAGTCATTATGGGGTACAGTTTGTTCAAACGCAAAACACTATTGTGTAATTTACAAATTTTTGTTTGAAATTATATATACACGTATGTCTAATTACTACCTCTGTATCTTTGTGTGTACAATTCCAACTTAGTCCAATTCAATTATGAACATTATAGCTGAAGCAACAGCCAACAGAACAGCAATTAACCAACCTATAAATTCAAAATTAAACAATAATGGAGAATGGCATAGCTCAAACAATCCGTTGTACAAACAGTGCTTTGTCAATACAAACTACTGTACTGAAAATCTGTTCTTACCTCTACCA
Organism: Macrosteles quadrilineatus; assembly: GCF_028750875.1. Classification (NCBI taxonomy): domain Eukaryota; kingdom Metazoa; phylum Arthropoda; class Insecta; order Hemiptera; family Cicadellidae; genus Macrosteles; species Macrosteles quadrilineatus. The sequence goes on along the minus strand of NW_026542602.1, from coordinate 101,391,603 downwards.
GTTAGCGTTACGTCATCCATGCTAACACCACTACAGTATTTTCATTGTCAGTTTTCTATCGGGAAAATTCTTACCCCACTCACACTAAAGTATCAATTGTACCGAATGAAAATGTATGTAGCTTAGATTTGGTTAGGAATGTTTAGTTGGTCCTAACCTCTCTCAAGTCAGGAGGGCATGACCTATTTCGACCTCAAACTGTCATTTCCAATATGAATGATGGGATCAACGTCACTCTGGCAAATGTCCATCTCTACTGGTAGAGAATTATTGAGTTGACAAGGTCGCTAACACTAAAATGTAACAGCTCGCCCAAGAAAAAAACTGATTAAAATATTTAAATTTGCGTGAATTGTTAACAAAATGAACATAAATAAGTTTAGAAATTGGACTTTAGTATGCTGGAAAGTTGTGAAAAGGTAAAATGAGCACAAAATATTATAACCGAACCTCCCCACCCCCCCCCCCCACAAATCATAGAATGATTTTTTCAAGGTTATTATGAGGTTTTGTTTTTTATATTTTACATACTTTGTAAATTGTAGCTGCGACCGTTTTGGATCTAATATAATTTTGAACTAGGATAGAAGACGCAAATGCCAAAATTAGGGCTTTATTAGAATATTGAAGTCCAACCCATTCACCTACAGACGAAGCAAAAGATTTCGTATTCAAAACTCTTAAGATCGTCTATGAACTTCACTTCACTACATTCCAGTTAGGATTTACTGTTCGACAAGGAGGCTGTCAGGACAAGTAGGCGCGCCAAACCACTTTACAAGTATAGATGTTTCAGAGGAATCGGCAATTCAACATTTTTCCCAGTTTGACCAGGAATGTAGTTCAAACTAGCCATAGGACACATGACGCCGTGCTGGCGCTGTACAACAGGCGGCATTCACTACTCACTGCGCGGCTGACGGCTGTTCAATGGTTAAAAGCACGGGACATCTGACCAAGAGTCCTTAAAAAACACAGGATGAGGGAGGCGTTTGGCTCTAATTTAGACCTCCCTGAGTCTGCTAAAGGCGTCATACGGCAGTAAATTTTATATGATAGTGTGCATTCACAGTAGTCCTGAATGCAGAGTCACAATTTGTCATGTGTTCATGAACACCTAGTCAATAATTAAATATCACTCAAAAACTTCACTAATCCATAAACCACTATGCATACTGCACCAAAGTGCACAAAATGTTTTGAAAAGCACCTTAACAATAATTATCAGTATCAGACAATTCAAATTAAATTTTTATTATAAGACGAAAATGTAATGTTTACATCACTGATCTAATTGGGTCAGTAGCCCAGACAGTGTTGATACAACGATTCAAGGCCCGTATGGTACATCACGATGGAGGCACTGGGACAGGTGGATTCCAAGCCACTTTCCCTGGCTGTCTTACGTCACCAGAAATGACACCAATCATTTTGGCGCCCAAGTAGAAAATAATGATGAAGGGGCTAAATTAACCAGTAAATTATCCAACGAAGACCAAAATGTAGGTCTAAAATATTGTTCATTCCAACCTCTCACTTTGATGGTTGGGAAAAGGAAAAAGACCTAGACCTAATAGTATAGTATAGCTCGATGGCTAAGTGAATATGATGATCGCCTTGTTATCAAAATGTTGCCGGTTCTATTACAAGGGAAGTCAGTAGCTTTTTGATTATTCAGGACTCGACCCAGCAGTCATTTTTAATCGAGATTTTAATAAATGATCCTGTCTAGAGAACCAACTTTAATTCATTAAACTTCTCCTTAAACTTCGCACCCTGGCGTGTCAGCGTCATTAAATTGAAATGTAAATAAACTGTATCAGCAATCTGACACGTACTTTCTCCCATTAGCTTGTCAACAACCTTTATCATGGAGAGCGGTAGGAGTTTATCTAGGAAATTTTATAAGGAAAATCACAAAAGATGCATTTTTACGGCAATGGAGAGTTGCAATATAATGTTTAAAATCATAAGGACCATGACATACTAATTTGAATCAAAACCGACATTTTGTTGGAAAACCTGACTTTCCGTTATTTTATGGGGTTTTGTATAGGAAAATATCATAACTTACAATAACTTTTGAACTGTAATTTCAACAGCAATGGGAGTTGTACCATTTTGTTCATAGTTTAAAGGGCTACACAATACTACAGTAAATGTTTATCATAAACCATTGGGCCATTTTTGAGACACTTAGATTTTCTATTAGTTTCTTCTATTAGTTTATGGGTTTTTATGGGAAAATCACCACATTCAATATTTTTTTCCAGTGGAAGAAAGGTGTGTCGCAAATGCAATTGTTATAGTTTAATTTTTTAAATGTCTACTTTTGCTCATGACAAACAAAAGGTGAAAATGGGAGTTTATGGACAATTGGGTTCAGTTTTAGGTGTTAAAAATGGCTTTAGAAAGTCACCAAACGGCTTTAAAAATTCAAAATTTTCCCGGGGGAGGACCCCCTGACCCCCCGGCTTTATTGAGGGGTGCTCCACAACACAACCCTCAAGCTCCCCGGGAGCCCCCTCCTTGACAAGGTCCTAAAACAGTCACTAATCATGATTGGTTCATGAACTCGTTTGAATAAACGTAGGTTTACATGTACGATATCATATGCTTATATGCTTACACATAAGCCTATATGTATAAATAGATATGATATATTATGATAAATAAATATATTAATGTGTGAATATATTACAATATTAAGAATATTTATGGTGCTTTATGGGGACCTCAAAACTAAAAAATAAATCGGTTCCAGATCAGATCTCACCATGAGACCTACGGTCAGCTTATTTCCTATATGAGAAATCCTCTTAAGTCAATGTTCTGCCTTAGCCTTATTCACCTACTTTATTTCCACACCATAAAGTAGGTTATATGAATACACTTTGTATACAATGTTTGTTGGCATGTTGAAGGCTATTTACCGGTACATTACTAGCAGTCGTCCATTGAGCTACAAGAGTTCCAGTGGTACGTTACAGGGCCGTGAGCAGGTGAGGAAGTACACGGTAGACTTCCCATGAGCACCAACCAACCTGACACGACAAACCTCTCTAACCTACAAGCTTCTTCCTCCTACAGGCAATATTCCCACGATTTATAGCACCTGAGGGTCAACATACTCATGTACCGGTACTATACAGTATCATATTATAGGCCTACTTTCCAAGAACTGTGTAGTAATATTGAGATTCTTAAATAAATTCCAAATTTAAACCTTTATTAAGTTAGCCTATATCACAATTTAAATAGGCCTTATTTTCTCACACAACCTTATTTTACTGTTGACTGTATCTCTAGAACAATTTTAAAAAGCCATTAATTATCAGGGGAAATTATTAACCAAATAAAAAAAAGATTTTACCTTAGTGATTGATCCAACACATACCAATAGATTTGAAAAACTATTCAAAACTTTAATTCAACCAACTCTCTTGTGTGATTAAAAAGAAAATTTATTTCTCCTGTAAATAACAAAAAAGATATTATTAGAGCGCACTTAAAGAAATTTAAAAATGTGCAGGTTTAGGGTTTGAAAAATCTGTGATTTTATATTTCTTTTCTTATTTTATTATAGTTAGAGGTGCATTATGAGCTGTAGTATTCAACTGAGAAGATGTTTCACCCATGATTAACACAAAAGACAAAAGATGTCAAAGCTTTGAGACAACAGATATCGGTTGAGTGCATTCATTGGTTTCCAGAAGTCCAATTAATTCAATTCCTTTGATCGATAGGCTACAACAAGCAGAAAATTTGGTTTATTGTTTAAAAGCTTAGCTCTCATGATATGTTTTCCCACCAAACTTCTCTCGTTTTGTGGGAACTACTATACTAACAAAATACCCCCGCCGCAGCAAACCTGCAGACTAAGCGAATTTCAACTTGTCTGATTACATTTTTACTAAAATATTTCGACATATTTATTCCCTATATTTAAATAACATAAGATTTAAGTTAACAAGTGCTTAGGTTTGCTGCTACGGGGAAAGTAAAAGGTGTTTTTTGACCATACATCAATAGTATAGGATGAAATAAATAAATTTGCCAAATTTTATCAACATATATCTATAAACAAGTAAACTACAACAATTTTCATTTTCTCTATAAGAATAACATGGAAATTTTAAATTACACTATTTTTGAATTTTCTCCGTGACCGTTAGACATACAACAGCGCTTCAATATACTAAATTATTTCTTTTTTTTAAGCTCTACAAAACAATTTGGAAAGAAATTGCAAAATTGTTTGCTCTATAAAACAATTTGGAAAGAAATTGCAAAATCTTTTTTTTTTAGGGTCAAAAATGGGAAAAACCCATTTTTACCACATAAAACCCCCCATAAGCCCCTGTTCCCATGGTCCGATTATACTGGATCACAAACTCGTTCAAATAAACATAGGTTTACATGTTTGTACCAAATTTCATCAAAATCGGATCGTTTTTGCTCGAGTTATCACGCTAACGGACACACATATATATAAATTTGAACTGATGGTGTTCTTGGCCCCTAGGGACCTCAAAATGAAAAATTAAATCGGTCCCAGGTCCAGGTTTTACCATGAGTACTATGGTAATAGCTTATTCCCTATATGGGAAATTGGCTTATAAAAAATGATATATTGTACTGTAGAAATTGCAATTAGAGATTGTACACAGTACTGAACCAATCTAAAATTTTGAATTGCAAACTAAGCCTATTTTAATACAAACTAATTACCACCAATTGGAAAAAAAACTTGAACACTTATGATAATAGAGAGAGCATCCTCTCAATTTAGTCACAATAATGAGAGAGGGAGAGAGAGAGAGAGTAATTAATTATAATTGGCGACAAAGTGATGCTGGCACAGCAGGTTGAATGAATGAAAACTCATTACACTTGAACTGGGGGAATAAGTGCACTCCTTATCCTCCCCCCACGCCCTCCTGTACAGTAACTCATAAGACACACAATCGTTGAATATTTACCCCCTGAACATTCATGGATAAAAATTATCTAATATAACACACAGATTATGAATTCTGGAACTGATATTATTATTGTTTATAGGGCAACACAAAATAAAGAAACAATAGACAGGTATTTAATACCATTTCTGATATTGTTTGTTAGTTTAGCTAAGATTTTTTCAAGCAAATCTGAAAATGTAGCAATGTAGCTTAATTTTATCATGGCTGAATTCACTTAAATCAACATATTCATTAATTATCTGGTTGCATTTGGATACGTTTAAGATTTAACTGTGTGAATCTAATAATTACAAATAGTTGGACAATAATTAATTTTATAACATGAATTAGGTAACCAATTTAGTACTGTATAAACTAAAAATAGCATTTCTTACAGTAGTATAGCGCAAAAGAATGTTACAAATTACAACTCAAAACAAAACCACCAAATTTAAATTTGTTGTTTAAGTCAATTTTAACAGCCTAGACTGTCTTATGGATGTCACAATATAGACCTTGAGTATAAATGGATCTGTCAAGAATCTCCAATTGTAATCGTTCTGCACTTATTGATGCAATTTGACAGATAATATCCAAGTGTCAAAGGTATATTATGCCTACAGCCTTATGATTAGGCGATTAGTGTTCCATAATGAAGCCTATTTTATAAATTCCATACGTTTAATTCACCAATACTGTGCTGGCAACTGTTAGGCCTATGTTTATTATTCCACTGACTCAGTTGTACATGTAGGCTACAGGTGCAGTCGACCACACCCATTACATAATCAGATTATAGGATCGCTTTAGGTCAATATTTAGTACTAGGCTACTATGTTGATAATATTCTCCTAATTCAGAAACCATAAAAAAATATAAAAGTTTAAACTCGGAAATTGATAATTGTTTACAATGTTCAGTGAGAAAATTCAAACTAATATTGTTTGGTTGGATTGTTAAGAGATACAAGGCTAAAATTTAAATGTAAAGTACTGTATTGAAATTGGAAAGGTATTCAAGCTTCACCTTAACTCATACCTTGATCCGCCGAATATTTAATTATGTTAAGTTAATTAATTTTTGTGAAATACATTTTTTTATTTGATACAAATTCACTTAGTGAACAAGATGGTATCTTCTTTTTCACTTTTAAATGTAGCCACAGAGTTGTATATTGGTTAATAATTTAAAAGTCATTTTTTCTGTTTTTTCATATATTAGTACCGGAGTACCGGACCGAGCCTTGCTCTGTTGTGGTTAATTGGGTTTAATAGTTAAAATAATACCATGATTAGACACATTTTATCATTTACAAAACATAGTTTTATTACAAACCAAAAACATTTAATCGCCTGAAAACAATTAAACAACTGTGTAATGTGTGCCCACCCGTTTTTATAGATCATAGCATTTAGATTATTTGCAGTACTGTGCCGTATGAAATTGACTTGAGTATAACATTTCATTTTAATATCAACCATAGATACTCCTGCTCAAGATGATCAGTCTGTTGTTCATCATTTTGCACGGCCATAAGATCTTAAATTATTTCTCTCCTTTTATTCTTCGATGCGCGACTTTATCAGTACAGTTCACCTTTGTACTGTACTGGCTTGCCCCATGCTTTGCTGGATTCCACGCACGGGCAGTTAGTCTATGTGGACGGGCAAATGCAAGGTTAAAAGGGGCCGCCAACCTCTTTAAAAAAAAAATCAAGGGCTGTAGGACAAAAACTGGATTTTTGCCAGCCTTGTGACCAACTCCAATCGATTTCTCATGGCCAAATACCCCATATTAAAGAAAAAAAATCAAAAATCCTCGGACATAAAAAAGGTTTTAACGTACATGCGCTTGTTTTAGATTATAGGAATGGGATCTGATAGGATTTGGCTGAGCTGAAAGATAATATTCAACAATGTTTTTTTATTTGTATGTGCAAAAGAATACCTAACTGAATGTGCACATTAATAAGTTAGCTACAGTAGTGAAAATGATATTTAATTAATTTGTGTAAGTTAAGTTAATTCTTTACAACTTGAGCACTACTTAATTAACGCAACAATTTAGTTCTTAGTGTTTAATTGGAAATTTACTTATTTGAAATGTAGCACTTTGAACATAATACCTAGGTTTTTTGTAGGCCTACCTTTAAAACTAACAAGCCTTTTTTAATTCCAAGCATTGACATAGGCCTAATTAAAACGTCTACAGTGAGGTCACAGACAAGACTTCATGTGTATTACCTAATATACATTCCTTTCCGATTTTAAAAGCATTGCAAAGTCTAGCATTAAACAAAAAGATGTACGAGCATTGTACGAGGGGCCGAGTGATCGTTAGGACAGACACCGTGGTTACAATTAGCTACTTGAAGGACCATCCACTCTAAGGGCCTCTTGTAGTACACCTCGTATAAGAGTGTGCGTACAACCTCTTTCATTATTCTACGTACTCAAAAATGCCACCACCCACTACGACAAAGTTGAATCAGCACTTCTTTGAATTTAAATTTTCATCAACTTGGAAGTTTGTTTAGGTTATAACTTAGACTCATACAGTACGACTAACAATAGGCTGATTATATGAATTTGTACTCAATTGCAATGTCATTAAAACAACGCAACTATTAGCCTAAATCTAGTTTTTAGAATTACCTACTAAAGTTTGTTGGAATAAATCGTTCTCATTACTAAAGCACATTGATTTCACTAATTACGGTAGCCTACTAAAGTTTGTTAAAGGAATAAATCGTTCTCATTACTAAAGCAAAAATGATCACTAAAACTGTAGCCTACCTAGATGTTTGGTGTGAGTTTTTTTTTCTTTTTTTTAATGTTTCCTGTTCACTAACATTGACTACAGCAGACATTTCTAAACTACAGCAACCGAAGTAATCAGCACAGTTAAACAAATAGGTAAGTTTTTCTTCATTTTTCCAAGCCAAAGTCAAATAACAAGAGTTTGATAATAAATATTATAAAAGAGGTGAACTCCGTTTTTATCGACTGTTTAAAAATAAATTTTATTATTAAGTAGGGCCACACATATAAAATCTATATACCCTACTGTATATATAATACTCGTATAATACTGTATATATAATACTTTAGTGAGTCGGTGGCTCAGTCGGTAGCGTCGCGGACTTCGGGCCCAAGGCAGCGATGTCGTGGGTTCGGATCCTGGTCACTGCCGATAACATTTTATCAGTACAGTTCACCTTTGTACTGTACTGGCTCACTCCTTGCTATGCTGTTAACGATCCACGCACGGGCGCTTAGTCTATGTGGACGGGCAAATGCAAGGTTAAAAGAGGCTGCCAACCTCTTTTTCTAAAAAAAAAAAAAAATAAAATAATACGTGAAGCCAGTGGCGGTCTCAGGGGGGAGGGATGGGAGGGATATATCCCCATCCCCGAACCCCCCACCCCAAAATAGTTTATATTTAATTAGCTAGGCCTAACATACTATTACCTTGAGCATATTTTAGAGCTCAAATACCGGTACGTATAAAAATATGTTTTTTGGGATTTTCCATACTCCCAGACCCCCGGGAGGTCACCCAAATGAAATCCTGGGACCGCCACTGCGTGAAGCCGTTTTTTTAGAACAATACTCTTCCCTTAGCTGTGGACCAACTTCAACATTGTCAAAAGACCCTTCTTAATTTGTAGTTTTGCTTGTAGGTTTACTTTTCCCCATAAGAATTACACAGAACAAATTTTAAAATAAAAAACAGACCTGTCAATAAAAAGAAATTCAGTAGCTTTTAGGAGAGCAAATATTGATGTTTGTAATATTCACGAGGTTAGACCTATAAACAAATATTTATTCAGTTTTTTTGGAAGAAAAGAAAATGCCTCGAGTTCAAAAAGAAGAAATATTGAAAACAGGAGGAGAAAATTTAAGAGATCGTAGGCCTATGCATGAGGAGAGTAGAAGAGATGTCTAGTCTAACAGTAATAGTACGGTGCAATTAGACCTAAACTGGGACATCCAAAAAAAGTTTCAAACCAGCGCTAAATTGTTGAATACAATTCCCTCAATTTGTAAAAAAAAGTTATAGGTACTGATTTGGGTGTCGGGGTTGGGAGGGAGGGGGTGAAAATAGGACTTTTTTTACTTTTTCGCAAATACCTCAAAAACCGTGCAAAATATAATGAATTACAAAAATAATCTACATTAAATTTCAAACAAAATAATACCGTACAACATCTGTCTACTATGAACGGTTCAGGAGATATTGGGGGGTAAATGTGATTTTTTTTTTTTAATTCTAAAAAAGTAGTTTTTTAAATGGAGAAAACCCATGGACACCCATATAAAAAGTTTCTAATGAGTGCCAAATTGTTCAATAGAGATCCCTTAATAGCCTATGTGTAAAAAAGTTACAATGATTTGAGTGTCGGATTTGGGAAGGAGGGCTTAAAGAAAAGGGAGGGGAATGGGACTTGTTTTTACTATTTTACAAATATCTTGAAAACGGTGCATTTTTATTCATAGGGATATTAAGAATTTTAAAATAATTTACATTAAATTTTGAACAAGATGATACCAAACAATTCCTATCTAATATATAAACGGTTTAGGAAATATTGAGGGGTAAATATGTGATATTTTCTGACGATTTAAAAAAGTGGCTTTTTAAATAGAGGAAACCTATGGACACCAATAAAAAAAGTTTGTAATGGGTGCCAAATCGTTGGGCAATCCTCCCGTGTAAAAAAGTTAAACACAAATTTGCGTGCCGTTTTTGGGTAGGAGGGGGTGAAAACAGGGTGGAGAATTTTATTCATAAGTAGCCGACCTAATTTTAGAAATTTTGTTAAGTAGGCTAACACTTTTTATTTTCCTTTTTAAGACAAATATAGGTAGGCCCTACCGGTAATGACAATTTAACTAAATATGACTTAGGCCCTACCTACCAGAAAAGACAAACCTACCTATACGTGAACACGTAAAAGTATACGCGTCCGGTAACCGGATGGATTAGGCGTCCGGCAGTGACGTCACTGGGTTGTGGGGGCCCGGAACACCAGTCACAACGATACGATGTACAGCCATCAGTGTTCGTGGTGTAATGGATAGAGTACTCAGCTGTTGTACAAGAGGTAGGCCTTATCTAGATCGAACCCCATCGGTGACACTAACTTTTTGTTAAAGAATTTGCTTAGAATAGGCCTACCATTTCTTCTTAACTGTAAATCTTTTGTTATAATTTGAGGCATTTAACTTAAGTTTACTTATAATTGTATTTTATGGACAGAATTTAACCTTCATTAGATTTAATCATCATCAGCTAGTTTGGTTAGCCTAGTTAGGTTAGGTTAAATTACAGAAACTGCCGGACGCCTTATCCACGTTCGGTTACCGGACACGCATCCTCTGCCTAATTAGAAATAGAAAATTCAATATTATTTCTTCCAGTTTTATTCACTTAACTTAAATATCTACGAAAACACTTACCGTACTTACTTATGTTAACCCTCCAAGTGTCCATAGTTTAGGCCTTAATGTCCACCTATTTTTGGCGCATTTGCAAGGTTTTATTAAAACAGATCTGAGAAGCTTAAAACAATGTTAATTCAGATGTTCTATATACCATTTTGTTTGGAAAATCATGGGCTTCAATATCATACATAAAACATAAGGAATATTTGTTCCAAAAAATTTACTTAGGTAAACAAAAAAAATATTTTGGAAAAATTGAAAAGAAAAATAAGTTTGCGCTCAATGAAATTGTATATAGGCCTATAAATATTTGAAAATAGCCACTTTGTTCTAAATTTTATGAGGATTACAAATATATAATAATATAAGGAAGTAGATTTGCAAATAAATAAGTTATGGGCAAAAAACTGATTTCAGTACATAGCGTTTAGCTAAGAATGCATAGCCTAACCATAGCTAAGAATCTGGCTGATAATTTACATCAATATCACTACCTACTTCTTCAGGATCATCAACCAGCACTTCAAAACCACTTAAATCTTCTTATAATGCACCACGTATATCACTACTTTTGATTTTTAACACTAAAACAATGATAAACGTAATAAAACACATCAGTCATCGGTCCGAGGGTAACCTAGCTGTTTACAAATACACACGCACGACGCACGTCAGCTGTCTGCGACAATATTTTCGGAACTAAAATGAATAGCGCTTAGAGACAGACCTCTGGAGAAAGCTTAGAATATTACGGAAAGAACGATACCTAACTCGATCCAGTTCAATCCGATTCAGTCAGTCATAGAGCCTTCGCCGTAAACGATGTCTGCGTGTCGAAAAATCGACAAGTAACACTACACAAAGTGTGCTGCTTGTCGAATTTTCGTCAAGTAACACTGGGAGGGTTATGGTTAAAAAGGAAAAAGCTTTGATAAAATGTTTTGTTGTTATTTTAATTTAAGTTAAGTAGGGATTCGCTTAAGTAAGTTACCGTAAGTTAAGTTTATTTTAATACCGTATATCGCAGGTTCACTGCCAAACTGTACCCAAATTACTATTGAAACGTGCGTCTAATGTGATCTTAGCTTTAAGTGTAAATAAGGTCAAGAATTTATTAACTTCTAACTTGAGAGCTCACGCAAATTTAAGTGAATATTTACTTACACTTACACCAAGGTCCCTCTCAATGACTGACAAGAAATAGGCCTAGGCTAATTTAACACGTGAAAAAGCAGGCCTGGTGTTTGTGAAAAGACTTAGGCTAAGTTAGGACCTAACATTACTAACCCAGACTTCATAGGCTAGGCCTAGCCTACGGCTAAAACATTTCAAGAAATCACAAATCAGATTTAAATGGTGGTTTCATACTATAGGCCTATACTACCACAACTGGTGATTTAAAAAGTTTAACAGCTAAACCTTAAGATTCCCTAAGTCTATTCTGTTTTATTTACCAAGGTCAGCATTGACTTACAAAGTTTTGATGTTTAGGAGCAACAGGCCAATAGCCTAAAAATATTAACCGAATGAACTTGCTTTCACGTTGGTCATTATGATTACAATAGACTTGATGTATGTTTACTTACGTTATGTTATAGATCTGCAGTAGTTGAGATTCAAGTTATCACTATTTTGGTGTTTTGACACTAACTAAATCCTTCAATGAAGTACGTCACTATCACTCACAACGTTCCTACGCACGCACAACTCTCACTACACTGTCAGCCATCTTGAAAATATTAATGTTATATTGTTAATAGTACAACTCAAAATAACTACTAAAATAAAATTATTGATTTCCAAAATGTAATTTAAAACTTAAAACATTTATCTAAGTTATTTATAACAGGGCTTTGTGATGGTTATCTTTTTATTATTGTGTGAAAGGAAATAATACTGGTTATTCAAAAGAGAACTAGTTCCACTTCCTGTCAGGAAGGCGGGTCGATTTGAAATTTACAAGAGCTGTGAACGAAATTCAACAACAGTTTCTGTAGTTAATGTAGTAAGGTTCCCTAAATTACTATACATATAAATCGTTTATTTATTCCACTAATACACCAAACAAATATGTATTTATGTAACCTAGAAGGTCATCCAGTGGTCGAAAACTCAACCAAAAATATGTAATGTACAGACTCTTCTATTTCCCCACCACGCTGTAAATAGAACATGTGATTTATTTATTTATTTATTTTTACGGCAAACACCATTTTTATGTACAATCGTTTTATGGTTTTACATTGTGATACATGCAAGAAGATGCTGATTGTAGTTTCTTCCATTTGTATCGATTTTCTGTTTATATTTCGTTGTTATTTTGTTACCAGCATGCAACCCATTAGGTCCATGTTTTTGTTTTTTTTTAGCGAATTTCCCAATAGGGAAGGAAGTAGCTAAGACCGTAGGTAAGACCTAGACCTGGGATCGAAAGAGTTCGCGAACCAGCATGATCGGACCATGGGAACGGGGCTTTACAGGGGGTTTTATGGGGTAAAAATTGGTTTTTCTCACTTTTGACCCTCAAAACACAAAATTTCCCTATTTCTCTTTAGACCATTATAAAGAGCCTAAAAAAACAAATAATTTAGTATATAAAAGTATTTTTGTTCGGTTTATTAGTAACGGATAAAATTCAAAAAATTGTAAATATAAAATTCCCATGTTATACTTATGGAGAATATTGTCAAATGTTGTAGTTAGCTTGTTTATGGATATATTTTGATCAAACTTGGCAAATTTATTTATTTTGTACTTATCAATATTTTACTCAAAAACACACTTTATTAGCTTCCTTGTAGCAGCAAACCTAGGTACTCGTTAAACCTAATGTTATTAAAATATATTTAACTGAAAATCAATTCAGACAAATGGAAATTCGCTTAGTCGGCAGGTTTGCTGCGGCGGGGGTATTTTTAATTTTAAATTCATTTTTGTGTTTAATTTTTTGCCTCTTTTATTTTTTAACGGGATTTTGCACCCCTACAGGAAAATATATTTCTAATAGTATTCGTAAATTTTCCCTACGATAAACACAAGCTGAGAAAAAAGGACAATGCATGTTTTTAAGTAAGTTGCGTTTTTAAATTTCTCTGTTTCCAGCGCTGCGATTGGCATTTTGAACATTGGCACTGTGTGCATCTATTGGCAAGCCTGCATAGGAAATTCGGCAAAAATCGGCCATGTTTACATCCGGTTTTGAGCATTCAAAATGGTGCCGCCAATTGAGACTGCCGCCTACTGTGAAGTGCGTGCTGTAATTAGATTTTTAACTGCTAAAGGTGTGAAAGCCATTGAAATTCATCGAAAGATTAGTGAAGTGTATGGCGAGAACATTATGAGTGACGGAATGGTACACAAGTGGGTAAGGGCATTTAAAGATGGTCCCACTAACGTTCATGATGAGCAACGCACTGGGTACTGGCATTGAATATATAACACTCTTATAGTGTTATATATTCAATGGTACTGGTGACAGTAATGTCACTCCTGTCATATGCTGACGTCATCCAGATTGCAAACACCATTTCAACATTTAGAAAAAAATATAAAAACAATAACAATCAAATCAAAACAAATATATACTTATATGGCAATACGATCATGTGATTTTTTTTTCAATTTGGGTGACGTCAGCATATGACAGGAATAGCACACCAATGATTTTCCTTCCACCATCGATGATTTCTTGGAGCTTGATGAATTTTATCACATTAAATTAAATAATCCTGATAATTCTAATTATTCCTAGTTAGAAGGAACCCTACCCAAGAAGGTGGAATCTTGGAAGATTTATATTGTTACAAAACTATATCCTACATTTTACAATAAATGAACTGGTTTGTAGCCGAACTTTCATGGTTTGGTTTTTATTGGTTTCATACTGTCCTTTAGAAACAGGTGGGACCGATATCTCTTTAGCTGTTTCAGGGTAGGCCTAGCTTTAAACAAAATTACTTTCATTAGTCAGAGACAATACGATGATACAATTTACAATTTACAATTACACAAACCAGTTTGTTTAATAGTCCTAGTGTGTGGTTATTTTTTACCATTAGGAAAAAGAATTTATATAAACCAAAATGTTATTATTACCGAATTTCCCTATAGGGAAGTAATTTACTTTACTTTAATACTTTTAAATACTTTTCAACGAAATGGCGACCATACAAATTAGGTATTTTAAGCCAAGTGTGAATGGAGATGAGTGTAGGATGAGTATGGCGCGATCTTGTAGTCTTGTTAGTGACTAAGACCGACTTATTCCTTAGACACTTAGACAGAGCTGTTAATTAATAGCCCATACAGCTAATGGCAACTAAGGGACCTACAGTTTATAATGGAATCTGAACCACGTTTTTGCCTTGGTATATACGAATTGGTCTAATTTTAAGGATAGTACTGTGGATAGTCGTAGTACTCACTCGTGCGGGCGTTAATCCACACCGGGGAGTTTCGCATCCACAGTGCATGACTATAAATATCCACAATTCGTAACCTCCTAGTAGTTGGATTACAGGACCAAGCCACCCGTCCCAGTTAGCCGTATTCACCGTAGCTATTTACTGTAGGTGGCACGGTAAGACCTAGGCCCGGGTCCAATTTACTTTTTCATGTTGATGTCCCCAGAGGCCAAAAACACCATTCGTTCAAATGTTTATACATCTATCTATATATATATATATATAAATGTGTGTGTCCGTAAAAGCGATAACTCGAGTAATTTTTGTCCGATTTTGATTAAATTTGGTTTAAAGGTGTAATGCGGGATAAACTTGAACCAGCATGATCGGACCAAGGAAACAGGATTTTACGGGGGTTTTATGGGATAAAAATTGGGTTTTCTCATTTTTGACCCTCAAACACAAAATTTTCCAATTTCTCTCTAGACCTTAAAAAAATAATAATTTAGTGTATAAAGGTGTTTTTGTACGGTTAGTAACAGAGAAAATCCAAAAAATGTAAATTTAAAATTACCATGTTATTCTTATGGAGAATATTGTAAAATGTTGTAGTTTGCTTGTTTATGGATATATTTTGATCAAACTTGGCTAATTTATTTATTTTATACAAAGTTATTAATATTTTACTAAAAAACACACTTATAGTTTCTTTGTGGCAGCAAACTACCTAGGTACTCATTAAAAACCTAATATTATTTAAATAGATTTGATTTATAATCAATTCAGACAAATGGAAATTCACTTAGTCGGTAGGTTTGCAGTGGCATTTGTTTTTGTTGTGTCCATGGAGACCAATCAATAAAATATTTATATTAAACATAAAACATAGGAAGGCCTAAAACGATAAACCCTGAAGCAAAATCCTTCGTCGTTTATAAAGCTGCATGTACTAAACTTCTGCTAGTGCTAAATTCAAATTTATAATAAAAACATCTAAGAAAGCCAACACAAAAACAATGGAAATGAACACCAATATTTTTGAATTTTTATTTTCATGAGGCCTTTTGCCTCATAGTTTTTGTGAAGTGTCTGATGATGCTTAGCTGGCAAAAAGCCTCATGAAAATAAAAATTCAAAAATATTGGTGAAGTTTGTATTTTAAATTGGTATAAAACCAATATTACCAGATCTTGATGAAGATTCTGCTAAATTGATTAATATTAAAATCTTGCACTATAGAAAGTCAATACAATATTTGATTCCGTGTAAGTTACTAAGCTGTTTTGTCATAACTTGGTGTTATTGTTTGTAGTCAACACATGACATATACTCAAAGCGTATACAAATAAAAAATAACAAAAACAAATAAATTATATGCCTTGATTTGACTAATATACTTCTTATGTCGGCTCAGCTGGCCAGATTATTCCCAGTAGGAGATCAATCACACACATTTTACATCCATGTTGTCATGGCAACCTCTAACTAAGCCCTCCCCCTCTTTTCCTAGTGTTGTTTGGTAGGCTTTCTGCAAACAAAAGAAAATAATAATATCTAGAAATGACAACAGATTTAAATTATTCCACAATAAAGTTAGCTCATCAAGTTAGAGATTTTGTGAGTAGCCTACTTAGCGAATTTTAAAGATTATAAACATTTTTTATTTAGCAAACTTGATGAAGTAAAGTCATCTTGGTTATATCAGAGTGTATATAGTAACTTGAGTTTTATTTTTACAACATTAAAATAAAATGTAGTCAAATCACAGAAATGATAAAATAATAATGAAATTGCCAGAACCAGGGATTTTTATAAAACTAAAGTGATTACTCACTATCAATTTGGGTACATTTAACATGCTCATGACAAAATATCTATCGACAAGCAAAAATTTGTATACTTTTATATATAGCTATTTTTAGTTAGCATCATCTACCAATACCAAATGATAAAAATTAGGTCTATACAACTTGAGCAGGGTATTTAAATAAATTCTAAAATAAATTTGCTAACTTTAGTACCTTATTGAGGATCATTGGTAACTATATCCGGGTAGTTATTACAAAGTTTTTTTAATATTGCTAAAAATCATACTAGACACCTCAAAGATGCAATACAGTAAAGTAAGATCCTAAATTTGTTTTCCATCCATCAGGAGGAAAAAAGACTGCAAGACCGCAAAAAACACACTCTGTACGTTGTGCACCAGTACTTGAAGGATGAAGGGTAAGACAAAATTACTTAGCCTAGAGCTTAAAAGTAAGTAGGCATTGTGGCTCAATAAATATTTTCTAGTTGCATAGGCAGTGGCTGTTCCAGGGGGGCTATATAGGGGCTTCTCCCATTGGACCCTGTAAAATATCAATTTAATTAATCATACATTTTGTCATAAAAATGTAACGGAGGTTTTTGGACACAGTTCTAAGCGTTAAAAATGGTTTTTAAAATATTCACCAAATGCCATTAACAATAGACTATTTTCCGGGGGAGGACCCCCAGACCCTCCTAGCTCCTGGTGTGGAACCGTTCACCCCCCTCCCCTCTTTACAAGGTTGTAGAACAGCTATAGGTAATTGGAATACAAATTAAGAGCATTTCAAGCAATAACAAAATCAATCAGCAGGCTATTTACATTTTTCTGCAAAAAAACTATTTACTCAAAGTATCTAGGCAGAGGTATGGTGCTTGTTTGTGAGTATGAACAGACACATAGTTTACATGTGCAGAGTACGGACCTGCTTTATGGTGATGGTCCACTAAAACACTTTAATTTCTGGAGAGCCTCAGTATAGTACCAATGTCACAATCTCTCCTTCGACAGACTTTTCTCTCTGGGAAATAATTGGCAAGATCGACTTCTTCATTTTCCATGATTCATCGTTAAGTTTTAATTGAAAAAATTCATTGTATGTTGGGCCAGTGTTGTTCGACAAACTCCTAACAGCTTCAATGACCTTTCCTTGGATCAACGTCAAGTTAATAGTGTTGACCTTAATTATGTTCAACATATACTTAGTTTTAAGATCATTAAAACTGGCTATTATTTTAACTGACTTTTGATAACTATTGCCATGTGAACTATTGACGTGAGTTTTTCTGTAAAGCAGATGTATACTGTACATTGCTTCATAAAGGCATTTTCACTTTATTATTACCGTATAATCTATTCATTTCATTAAATAGTACTCTTCAATTTGCAGGTATCACAGTACAGCTCAGCAGTTTGAGTCAGAGGCCAGTCTCAGCAATCAGTTTGTGGTATGTGATAACATCGATCTCTACACCATCCTCCAGGAGTTTGAATCGTACTTCTTTCTGCGGTTCCAGAAATATCCTAAGGTAGGCTATTGTATACACTTCTTATTAATTTTAAGGGATCTCCATTTTTGTGTCAAAGGTTTTTTAATGTAAATAATTTTTTTTTTAATTTTTTTGCCACATTACACTATGTTTTAATGAACTTACTACTCAAGGATTTAGTCCGGAAAAGAGCTGTTTGCCGCCTGCTTAATCAAATGGGGTTTCATTACATACTTCTGTAGGCTACGGTAATGAGTTTTTACCGGACACCAGTTTAGACCCATGCATGTCTAGTGCATGTCTTAGTGGCATAATGTTGCTGATATGGAGTTGTTATATTTGGCAAAGACGGATTATAAACAAAATCAATATCATAACCTCTCTTAAGGCTTGGTTTCTTTGAACCACGCAGCGTCACTGCAGGATGCGCGATGACGTAATGTCTGTCGCAGCTATTGCTACGGGGGTGTTTTCTCTGACTTCACATGCGCAATTCTCTGTGATTCCCGCCAATTGAGTAATGCGTGATTCCTTTGCGCGACGCACTGAAGTCTGGGATCCCAGACTTTTTACGTGGCACGCAGTAGTTATTCCCATCTGTTCATCTGTTAGTGACTGATAATTGTGTTGTTAATGAAACTGCAACTATGAAATCCAAGGTTTTTACTGCCAAGTTTTATGAAAAGCTTTTAGTACAATATTGTTTCACCCAAAAGAACTACAAGAACAATGGAATCAAGAAGAATGTTGGACAATTAGTAGTGTCAAGCACAACTTTTAAAATGGTGAAATAGATTTTTAGCGAATTTCCCATATAGGGAATACTGTAGTAGCTATTACCGTAGTACTCATACTCATACTCAAAACAACTGTTTTGAAAGCCTAACAAATTCCTTAAACTTACTTTCATTGTTCAATTTAATGCCTGGTAATTAGAATTCTAAAACACCCTTCTTCCTCCATGCTAAAGAGTCTTTTTTACTAAATTTACAGGTAAATTTTCTTTATTATCTTCTTCCTCCAGCAGCAAAGCTACGGCAACAAATCTGACATCTATGTTGTCCATGGTCAACATGGCTGAAGATATACTCGCGCGCTGCGAGGATGGTGTCATAGAAAACACGCTCATTTTTTATCACGCACACGTGATTCCTGCGTATCGCAAATCACGGATCACGCAATAACGCAGCGTGGTTCAGAGAAACCAAGGCTTTAGAGGTTATTAGTAGTGATTGTTAAGTCCTTCAGTTGATTGGAGTATGCATGAGTACAGTAACAAATTTGATGTTTTATTTTTTATTGTTAGGTTAGTTTTAGTATGGCAAAAAATGTGTTTACCATACTTGGATGGTAAACCCACACTCAACTTCAAATTGTGCGGGAACAACCATACTTACCAGGTATCAGGTAAACACCTATTTTTTGGACTAGTAATGCAGTATAAATATACTATTATATAGTTTTATAGTAAATTATGGTAGCTTTTGAAAAGAATAGTTACAAAGCTTGACGGTTTCTTGGATTGTTTCAATAAATTTAAATAACTTAGTTTTTATGCTAGAGAGCAACTCATACATTTAAAAAACTGTCAGTCAAAAACATCTAATAAAATCCAAAATTTACCCAACAGTTATACTTTCTAGCATTACCTTTATATCAACCACAACATATAAAAACTATCTTCATGCTTTTACAATTGGATAGAATGGTCTTAATCAATAACTAGAGTCAACAGCCATACTATTTGGTGTCTACCATATTTTTATTTAAAACCCATCAATAAAACATGATTTGTAAAAATTGAACAGTGGTTTTATCTTTTAAAAAATTTAATGAATACTTTAGAAATAAAACAAAGAAGGACACTTAGTCACCTGAAGCTTAAGCTCCTCACAGTCTGGGTTGTTGATCCACAAAGTGTTTGGGCAGTTTAGGAACGTCTCTCTCAGCAAACAAATTGAAAACTCTTCCGCTCCGCTTTTACAAGTCAAATTGCTTTTGGCAGCATTTTCTAAAGAGTCTACACACTTGTCCACACTTTTTGAGACAACAGTTGCTAAATCCCCATTCCTGTTTGAAAGAGTTTTTTTAAGTGATTTCATTTCAATTTTACCATCCTTAAGATATCCACTTTCTTGGAAAATACATTCAGTCACACATGTCTGGATGTTGAGCATTTCCAATTCTCGGTCTGATCCGGAAATGTTTACCGGTGGTGTTTTATCATCAAACGGTTGTTCAGAAGAAGGAAATTTGCTGAAACACTTTCCAATGACTTCACTTTTGAAGATGTCAAAGCTGTGTTCAAATCTTTTACAGCAATCAAGATAATCAATTGTTTGTGGGCCACAATCATTGTTACCAGTAGCTTTGACACTTCTTGCTGATAAAACAATGAGAAGTATTAAGTCGAATGTGTTTGTCCTCATTCTATTGGCTTTTTTTACAACAATAAATAGAGATTGTTTTCAAACAATATTGACTGACACACACACACACAAAGGGCAAATGAAGGTTGATCTATAACAGGATGTTGGTTTCCTCTTTAGATATCATGTTGTGAATAACTCAATTACCTGAATAAAAAGCAGCAACATATTTGTAGTGACTAGACACTGAAGTTCTTTAAAACTTTAAAATAGTCATATTTAATAATAATGTTTCATTTTTCAGATTTGTAAGAAAATATTGCCAGGAGGTGGAGATGGCAAATCAAAATTGCAAAGAAAATCAAGCGAGAATGGATTTGACTGCAAGTTGATTGCAAGCTCACTCTCTTGCCCAAAACAAAACAAAACCTCGTCAAAAGCTCCTGGAAACTCTACAAGAGGAAAAAACAAACCATTTGTTTCAGATTTCGACATAACAATTCTCCCGATCACCGCTCCAAACCCCAATGTTCACCTCCAACCTATTGAATCTGACTTGTCTTCTGAAAGAATTGTTAAACCCATCTCAGGCCTGGAGGGATACACCGGGGAAATGAAGGAGTTTGCAGACATAATATCTAAGGCAAGTTAAACATTTTAAACTAATTGCACAGCTTGGAATTTGAAATATAAATTCTTATAAAGACTAGAAAATAATTGGTTAGCGATTGTAAGCCACACAGTTAAACACACACATAATGATGAGTTGTTTGCTACCATACTATTCTTGTTGAGATATTAATTTCAAATGTAATAGTCTATTAATTTTTAAAACTAAAACTGTTTACAATCACTTTAAACATATTATTTTCTTATCTGTTTCAATACTGCAGTGATCTATTGATTGTTCTAAATCCTTGTGACCCTTAATTATTTATTTGGCTCCTCAGGAGATTTTCGTCCAGGACCTGAATGTGAGATGGGAGGACATCATGGGGCTGGAGTCAGCCAAAAGGCTACTTAAGGAGGCTGTGGTGTATCCGACCAAGTATCCGGAGCTGTTCACTGGTATCCTGGCTCCGTGGAAGGGACTCTTGCTTTACGGACCTCCAGGAACTGGTAACTTTGTAGTATTTTATAAGTTCCAGACCATGACAACATATAGTTACAAAATACACTAAAACAACTTTTAACTACAAACCATTAAACCGAAACCAGGGTTAACCATAACCATTAAAAATTCAAATAAATTGGAAATGAGCTAGGCTAAGGGAACTGTTTGCAGTGGAGCATGGCGTGAGTAATTGGTTTGGCTCGGCCAACAGAATGTAAAGGTGCAGACGACGACATAGATCTCTAATGTGAAATAATGTTGAAAATGTAACTTAAGATTATTAAAAGAAATAAATTTTGTGTATACAGTTGAACTTTAAGAAGACAGGATAAAATGGCATAAAAAACTACTGTTGTAGATCTCTTTTAGTTATGGGTCGGTTGCTGATTTTAATGGTCTGTTTTTGTTTTCAATCGGTTCTCGGTTTTCACTTTTTTGGTTGTTCCCCCTGTTGTATCACTTATTTCAATGGAATTTTTCTCTCTACTCATGCAAAGGCAGTACAAACGTTTGAAATTGTAAATTGTACTTCATGTGAGGGCATAGTTGAATATTTCGAAGGTAGATTAGGTCAGACAACATACCTTAGCTTCAATAATTTATGGTATATCTATACAATCCACAATAATTTTCTTCCAACTGAGTATTAAATATATAGAATATAGAATAGATTAGGTTATCATGTTGTTAAAAATGTAGGTGTTACTAAATGATAGGCATTTTTAAACAATGCTGTATACAAATTAATATTTAAGGACACCGACATCTTGCTCATTCATATTTAAGAACATATTATACTCATTCAGGATCTAATCTGTTTTCATTTGATACATACCGTAACCACATTTTATTCATATATACAGTATAACACAAGTTCAAGATGGATACAGCTCTTACAGAGCTGTTTTTAATCCAAACATGAACTAAAGATGACTTTATGATAGACTAGCTGTTGTACCCGTGCTTTGCAACGGGAAGAGGACACAAAATAGAAACATTTTAATCATTATCTCTTGCATATAATAGTTACAGATCCGCCAACGCTTTTAGAAACAAAAATTCAACTTTTATAGCCTTAATAGAAACGTTCAAGTTATGATTTTTAAATCTGGTAAGTAGTGGATACCACCATTTTGGTTTTGATTAATTTTAAATCTTGTGGAGGCTGACATGAGAAAAACTGACCAAATCTTCGAGTAAAACTTGAACATGATTTTCCAGATTTACCTTCAACTCCCTTAATTACAAATCTTTTGATTTATTATTGACATTTTCAATTTCAATTTTGAAGTTGCAAAAATACTAATTATTAAATTTAAATATCTTTATATTAAACTCTTATTTATATTAATTCACAAATCCTTTCATCTTCAGTTTTTTCACTCACAATAAATCATTAGCAAAACTAAGTCAGCTGTTATAAACTTTATAAATATTGCTGTGCCTTATCAATACAGTCTTTTGAAATATTAAAGAAACTATATCCATAGGTACTATAAAAAATTTCAAACAAATAATTTAGCATTAAAGACAGCAGACAAAACTAATATGACTATCAAAGCATCAAGGACTAAAAAATGTAATAGCAAATATGGAATATGTTTCATTGCATCTCTGATTCTACTATACAAAAATATCAACAAACAACTTAATATACAAACCAGTTCTTTTAATCAGTTCCATCGTCCATTGCCTTTACATTTTCACACTTACCATTAGGAAAACATAGTAACAGATATTTCATTGATTTTAGAAACAAAAGAACACTGTGTACTGCTTAGTTTTATGATATTTTCCTTGGTTTAATTTAATCAGTGGTGTGGCAAAACACAAACAATAAATTTATCAAATAAAGTAAAATTTGAACTGAAAGCTATGTTAAGATAAAATAAGAGTATTTTGTATTATAGATTTTAGAAAACAAAAATCAAAGACAATTTAGTTATTGATGGTATTCCTTAGTTTAATTTAAGCATAGGTTTAGCAAAACACAATAACTTAATTTACCTAAATATACATATAAAAAACAATGTGATGTGCAAATTATAGTTAATCTAACACATGTGAAGCAGTTTGAATTTATTTAAAGTAGCCTCCAAATTCATACAAAACATCTATACATTGTAATTTTCATACTGTTTCCATGAAAACATATCAATAACATTATTTTCACTTAAGATTATTAACTTAAGACGCTTTAAAAAATCCAAGCCGGAGTTGATACAGCAACGGTTATAAAATCTTTTTTTTTCTATATTCATTGACATAGTTTTAGAATAAATAATCCATGATAAAATGTTAGATCAAAATAAACCTACCTCATATTTATGGAAAATATTATTTCTTTGTATCAGCTGTCTGAAATTGTGAAATATGCAGTTTAGCAGTTCTTCTTGTTTATATTTAAATGTCAAAGCAAATGTAAACAAACATTGTTAGTGTTCTCATCACAGCCATGGAGACCAATCAATATTAACTTTTAAAATGTTAACCTAAGAATTTTTAAAGCCAAAGGGGCAAAGCCTACGGTCAGTATCGAAATGTGAATAGTCCTATAATGGTCCTTGGTATGGTAACTATATTTTTGTAAAATTTAAGCCCAGTTAGTTCAGTAGTTTTTGCACCTATTAGTAATACACATACAGAAGGACACCATTAGATTTTTATATAATAGTATAGATAGATATAGATTTTACACACTTGGATAATTTCAGTAGTGGTTTCACTAAAGATGACATTTTGTGATTCTCTTTAACATTATTATTATTATATTCAAGTGTTATATTTGATTAACTGTTTACAGTATGGTACAGTAATAGTTTAGTAGGTCTTAACAGAACAGTACAGTTTGAATTTTTATTTCATTTTAAAAACTTGAATTCCATTGAATCCTTATATTTTCTATCTATTTTAGGAAAAACTCTGCTTGCCAAAGCTGTAGCATCGGAGTGCAGAACTACTTTCTTCAACATCTCGGCCAGTTCCATTGTGAGCAAATGGCGAGGAGACTCAGAGAAACTTGTCAGAGTGAGTTAACAAGTCATAAACTCTGACACAGAATAGAAATGTTATTTTCCTACAGTCACCTGACAAAGTGGGCTTCCTTACACTGATTATAGTACAGAAAGTTGCTAATTGCTGCATTTACTTACTTTTGCCGCACTCCAGTATTCCAACCAAACAATACAAAACAGCGTACTTTTAATAGGCACAAAATACGTGTACACTTTAAAAATAAGTTGGCAACACTTAAAGATACTACGACTACAATCAGCTGTTTCTCATTTCGTTCAACGCTTGGATTTAACCTTAAGCGTGTTTTTTAGCATTTGAAAGACTAATTATTTCTATGCTTTATAAAAACTGTAGGAAAAATATAACGTGTGTAACATGAGTGCAAATTGCCTTTGCTGCACTTGAGAAATAATTTTCCACACTCACCTGCGGCTTGTGCATTTTTCTCATGTGCAGCAAAGTGCTACCGTACTTCACACACTAGTTACACGAATAATTATAGTACAAGGTCTATGGGCATTGTATGGCAAATACAGTATTAAGCTGTATTTGTAATTACTGCATTCGACAGCCTCTTTCAACGTCATATGTACCTTGAACCACACTTGCACTTTGTTTTATGGTCCTCCAAACTCAAAAACACTATTATTCATCAAAGACGCAGAAAATATCTTGTTCTTAATTAAACAACATTATGACTACGTTGCATGCTTTTGTATGAATATGCAGTATTTGTTGACATTTTAAATCTAAATGGTTAACAGATGTAATAAAAATCAAACCAAACATTTTTATTCAGAACTAGCTAGAACTTTTACATGGGAATAGGCAGTCTAGTTTAATACATTTTACTACACAACTGGAGACCAAGAGTTATGTTCCAGCTTTGGGTATGAATATAACTATATATCCCATTCCCATGTCAAGGTTATGTAGCCAGTTTTAGAATGAAAATGAATACAGTTAGATTGAGACTCTGAGTTAGCTGATGTCAATTACTGATTTAGGTCTAATACTGTTAGGTCGATTTTTGAACCAATCAAATCAACCATCATAGTATCTGCAAGTAACGGAAGAAATTGAATTGAGTAGCACACTATGTAAGCTCATTCAATTGTGCTAATTAATAACAATTTTCAAAAGTCAATGGTTTCAGGTAATGTTTGAGGTGGCCAGGTATCACGCCCCGTCCACTATCTTCATAGACGAGCTGGATGCCTTGGCTGGTCGTAGAGATCACGCGGTCGAACATGAGGCAAGTCGACGACTCAAGACTGAGCTGTTAGTACAACTGGACGGACTCGCTCAGTCTGACGAACGAGTCTTTCTGCTGGCTACATCTAACTTACCCTGGTAACAACTGAACATTTCAAACTAATGCATACCTTGAGAGGCTGCATGATAACTTTATACTATTAAAATGTCAGAAAAATGATGTATCATCTTTTTTGTTTGACAACACAGTAGAACATCAATTATCAGGATATATTAAGACTGGACATCATCAGAATAGCCAAAAGTTATGGTAGCAGGCAGTTAATGGCGGTTAAAGGTGCCTTTTCCTGGCTGCCAAATTTTGATGTGTTTCGGTAATGAAGTGAACACACAAACACCAAATACTACAGATCTTTTCCTAGTGGGCATATTCAACATGGAAAACTCAAGTGTCTAAAAGACTCGCAAGACATTATGTTGAAGCCGTATTCAGCATCAGCTAGGGCCGTTTTAAGTACACATCATTTTGTTTTTAAAATACCACTCCAGAAAGATTTTTTCTTTCACCAACTTCTTTGTGGCCATATTTACAGGAAAGAATAAACCAGAAGGTGAATCTAATGATTTGTCAAAGCTGTGACTAGACATTGCCCTTGTTATCTGTACGTGTTTCTGTCCCTAGGGATCTGGACCCTGCAATGTTGCGACGGCTGGAGAAGCGTATCTTAGTGGATCTGCCAAATTTGGCTGCCCGACGGGAGATGATAAAACACAACTTACCACCCTTGGTCCTGGAACGACCCAAACTAACTGCGGACCTCGACTACGATTTGCTTGCTGAGGTAGGACCCTAACTTCAAATAGTATCCCTAGTTTAAGCCCATAGGCCGATAGATTGGCCATCAAGATTAAGATAATTAAACTGAACTTATCTCTGAAAGTAAATCTCCATAAAGACGGCTGAGAGCTGTACCCTGATAACCTCGGAGTGAAATTTAAGACTACTACACTAGGGCTTCAGGTTTATCTGTATTGTTAAAGTGGGCGAAAATTACAACTTCAGGGGTTGAAGGTAGAGGCAATTCACAAGATTCTAAACCAAAATATCAGATGACCCAACAAAATAAAATAATAAGCCAGTTTTTTTTTACTATTTGAAGTAAAATCTTTTACTAAAAAAGTAAAATTTTGATGTTACTTTTTTTTCAAATTAACGATCAAATTTTCTTTCACTCTATATTGGCATTAAGTTTTTCCAATGTCTTGACTTTGACCACTCTACCCTATCTTACAGTTTTGGGTACATTGTGTTGTTATTTTATTTTTTTTTTGTATAGAAAACCGCCAGCTACTCTGGTTCTGACATTCGACTGGTATGTAAAGAGGCAGCCATGCAAGCCATGAGACAGGCATTCGGCCACCTAGAATCCAGCACTAGTGGTGAGTGTATAATTTACAGTTTGTGGTTAGTTAGTATAACTTAAACATATCTGTTTTATAAACAATCTTGCTTACTATATACTGTAAAACAGTATCACAAAGCTTAGATTTTAATTAGAAATAGTTTAAACTAGAAATTTTCAATCTCATTATCGAAACATAAATCAAATCAAGAATCTCAATACCTGAATGCAAAACTTTTGAACTTGTTCTTTAAGGTTACAAGAAAATTTAGGGGTATTATTAAATGTCTTAAGACATGTTATGAAATTATAAAACTGAAATAAATTAAACTCTAGACACTTACATAATTAATACCATGGATTTGAGGTCAATTCAAACATTTGTATAAAGGTCGATATTATTTTTGGCGGTTTTGGTTTGGATTTTGAATCTTGCCAATTGAATCTCAAAACCCAAACTTTTCTTGTGTTCTTATGGTTTTGAGATTTGAGATTCAGTTTTGACGCATTACTAATAATTTTGATTACCTTTTAAAATAGCAATCAGCTACCAAGAAGAGGTGGTAGTGACTAACATATAAGTTCAAAAGTGGCGGTTTTAATTTTTATCATATTTGATTGCATAAGGTTTTGTAACAAATAAAGAAATTGTATTGTTGATGTTAGCCTCCGGATTACGTTCAATATAAAAATTGGTGTAAATACCTGCTTCTTGTAATCCAAATTGTTGCTGTTATGACGCAACTAGTTTCGACTTATCACGAAGACAGTCTAGACGCTAAATCCATCCGGCCGTGACGCATAATCCTCACCGGTGTTACCATTTTTAGCTTTTACTCGTTAAATCGTACTTTTTTCGTTTCAATGTTCGTGTCTGTGTTTTTGTTCGTAACCGTGACCATGTTCGTGTATGAACGTATGTGTGTATTGACGACCTTCTGATGAAGTGATTTGACATCCCCTGGCATCTGAAGATGACTTTGTGATAAGTCGAAACTAGTTGCGTCATAACAGCAACAATTTGGATTACAAGAAGCAGGTATTTACACCAATTGTTAAAGAAATTGTGTTGTTAAGTGAACTAAGGTAAGATAATAAAGACAGTAAAAAATTCTCCTTTTTGAAAAAGGAGTCTGAACTTGGTGAGATTTAGCTTGATAACCCACTCAGAATCCAAGTAATAATGATCACGACTCTACAAAAAGAGCAATGTAGAATTTTCACAATTATTAATTTTACAGTAATTGCATGACAATAACTATGAGCTTATATCAATTATTACTATAAAGTATTAATGCATTTTATTTTACTAGATAATGAGCTCGGGAAGTTACAACTGAAGCCGATGACAACGGCGGATGTGGAAGCAGCATTAACTCGAACTAAGCCTTCAAACTCTTCGCTTGTAGGGAAGTATCGTAAATGGCAGACGGAGTATGGTTCAACATAACAAAAAAAATAATAGTGGTCCTTTTAAAGAAATGCTGCAATGTGAAATCTAAATAGTAAACTCTGCTTCACAAGTTGAATATTTGTCATTACAGCTCGAGTAAATACTTATGAAAGTTTTAGCTCAAATTGGTGTGGTGGCTAAAAAGTGAATATGGTTGGATACTGGATAGTAGTTATATCAACTTTTGCTAGTTCCTATTCACTCTCAGAAGGTGTAGTAATCATTCAAAAAGTCTGAACTGGTAATTGCTTGTGGTGCCCTTTTTATGAATAATGTTTAGATAAGTAGACCCAGTACCACTAACAGTAAATCTATCATTTTTTTCAATTTTAGATCAACTGGTGTTTACCTACAGGTTACTGAGTTCAATTACATGCTCAAGATAGATGATTAAGATAATTTATTAGGCCCCCTAATATTGCAGTTAAAAAGCCAAGTTACAACATTACTGAAAAATCTGCATAGCTTTTTATCAACTTTGAAATTTAATCACTTGTAGCTTGTAGTTAAATTTGTCAACACATTTTTTGAAGTAATTCTAGTCATTAGACTATAGAGATGCAATTTTAATGAGTGTTCAATACTTTACCCTTAAAATTTAAGTTAGGCTACACTGGATAGCTATTTTTAGCTGTGTTCTAATCTAATATTCCAATAAGACCTAATAAATACCCTGTCAGCAGAGTCAAATGTTAGGAGAAAGGTATTACATGTTGGCAAATTTCAAACACCTCAGTTCAAATAAAATATTACACATTTGCTTGACTGAAAATTGTAAATCACAGCTTGGAGTGTGTTATGCAACACCCTTGGACTTCACTTAACTTGCTTTCCGGCTCAAGATATTTTGAGTCTAATCAGTTCATCCCTAAAATAAACTGGTGTTTATTCCGCTCA
Source organism: Macrosteles quadrilineatus (assembly GCF_028750875.1). Lineage (NCBI taxonomy): Eukaryota > Metazoa > Arthropoda > Insecta > Hemiptera > Cicadellidae > Macrosteles > Macrosteles quadrilineatus. Next base: position 101,362,023 of record NW_026542602.1, on the reverse strand, counting down.
AAATGTTGCCAACTTATTAGAATAATCAAAAGAAAATCAAAATAGTTCTAGAATGAAATTAAAATACAGTAGTTAAAACAAGTAGTAATGGCTTGCTTAAATCATCAATAATAGCTTTGTAGCTACAGTATAGTAATGTTATATATATTGGGGTAGATACACAATTTACCAAATGTTAGATTCTTTGGAAGAAACTTACAGTAATCCATGATTAATTTTTAGTAATTTGTCTTCATGCAACAGCAACTTAAAATTGCAATACTTAAAGAATATGGAGAACAACTAGGCTACTAATATGTTTATTGTACTTTAGTAATTGTGTAATGCCAAATAACTAAACCTTTCACTATTGATACTTCAGTATCCAATAGTATCCATGTTAGTACATCCACAGGAATATAATTAACATTATATCAACTTTTAGGATAAGTAAATCCTAAACACAAATAATTTACTTATTCAAGAAGTACTGTAATGTTATTTTCGGTTTTCAGTGCATTATCTATCACAGATTTAACATGAACAACTGACTCCTAAATCCATACAGTGAGACAAACATATCCAGTCTTAAGAGGTATGTCACAAAAAACTGCCAGAAATGCCAGAAAAATCAATGGTTGAAATGTATAGGCCTAGTTATATTGTCTATTGGTTATTAGATTGCAATTTTTATCTTCTTGTTATAAATTTATAACTTGTATGACACACATATTTTCTGTTGAAATAAAATGTGTTGAAAACAATTCTGAAAAAAAAATGTTATGTCCCTTCTGCGTAATGTTAAGAGCCTACTACACTATTCAAGATCAGATAATTTTCTAACAACTAAGAGAAAGACATCCGATCCATACTTCATCGCCGGACTCAGGTAACGGATTAGGTAATGGCAGCCCTAGGCGAAATTAACTCTACATGTGGAACTTCTCTTTAATCGAGGAGAAATTGAGAACCTCCCCCTTAATCACGGGGACATAATTTCAGTCACCCGCGACCATGGAAAATTATTCATTAAAAAAACTTCAATTTGTGCACTAAGAGAATTGTTTTTGTACAATATGCTCTGGCCTAGTCGGCTTGGTGGTAAATCTGGAACTCGATTGACAACTATAAACTCAGCCAATTACTTTGTTACAGACCGTTTCACCGTGCTTGGCGTGTAGGGGAGGCAGTGCGAGAGAGACAGAAAAATACAAAAACGTAAACATAAAGCAAATTAATTTGACAAAGCTGATGCTAGTTCACAACTTTAGTATTTTAACGTGACTGTACCGTACGTTGAGGCGTAGTGGGGGAAAGCTCTCAGTGTGCATGCTCCAGCGAGGCCCCACGCACCGTGACACTATCTGTACCAGACAATAGTCTGAAGTCTAAACATAGATTTTTAAATTATCATGGTAGCCAAGATCATTCTTCAACCAACAACAAACTTATTGATAAATTTAAGAATTCAATGGGTAAATAATGTATAGATTTTTCTTTCAAGTTTGTAGGACACACAAAAGTAAAGTAGTCCTAGTAAATATTTTTAAATGCTTTTATTTACATACATATACAAAAATATCAACTTCCGATTATCTAACAGCTTAAGATTGAATTTATTAGAAACATTAATGATGTTGAAGATTTTGCCCTCTTTCGTACAAACCTGCAACCAATAACTTTATTGAATTACTTGTTTTTTGCTTAATTATTCATACCGAAAAATCCTAGTTATATTTAACTTGTGTAACCTACTTTTACACTGATCAGCAAGGAAGTGTTGCAATTCAAACATTTTTTTTTAGTTTAAAATCATTGAAATAATAAAAGTTTGACTAAAAATTTTTTTCCAGGTTATTTACCTGCAAAATAATCTTAAATTAGGGAGACCATTTGCAATAGACATAACTATGTAGCAGCTCTTCCAGGTATTAAATCAAAGATCATAAAAAGAGTAAATAGCAAAATAATCTTCATTGAGTGACTGTACATTAGCAAAATCAGTATAACAAAAAATTTTATAAACTCAAAAGCTCACCTGTATAATATCCACACATATACCATGACATCAGCATGGAGTTTAATTCTTCCTGCTTCTTCATTGAAGAACTCTGTATCAAAAAGGATAAGAGTATTTCATTACAAGTTCTGAACATGGCATTTTCTGGTCTGTGCTCAAATTACATCAACACCAAATTTTACATACAAGGCAAAGCGAAGCATGTAACGGTGGTTTTCACATACGAAGCAGAGCCGAGAGAAATCACTTTTGGTACGAATTATGAATTGAAACTTTTCATCACAACACAATTATGCATATTACAGCTTGCAGTCAAATTGTTTTTAAGAAACAGATGATTTAAATTGTGAATATTAATGGTAAGGAAACACTAGTACACATAGTGGGCAAATGGAGAACTGATTGAGAGCAAGGGAATGTAAATCCTTTTTTCCCTTGAATCAGAGCTTGGGAATAGTTATTTGTGTAACTAGTGGTGAAAGTGGCACTTTGCTGCACACGAGAGAGGTGAGTGCGGAATGATCTCGAGTGCAGCAAAGGCCTTTTTCACTCGTGTTACACATTATATTTTTCCTACAGTCACTATAAAGCATATAAATAATTAGTCTTTCAAACACTATACAACACGTTTTTAGGTTCAGCTGGCAACACAAATGGTGTCCTAGAGAAAGTAGTACCCGCGGTCCGTATCACTCCGCTATTTTTCCTCGGCAAGAAATGTGCTCCGCGTTTTGAGAATATAGTTCCGTATGTTTTTGTAATTTGAAGTGGTTTCCGAGCCTAAAAAAAATGCTTTAAAGGTATTTTCTCGTTTATTAAGATCGTAGGAATGTTTTAAAAACGTTTAAAAGAAAAGTCCAGTAAGTTCAGAAATACCGAAACTATAAACACGAAATGACAGGTTAAATCGTAGTTATAATAGTCAATCAGCTGCTCATAGTATTATATTTATATTATTATCATTAAGTGTTGCCAACCTATTTTCAAGCGTACACAGATTACGTGCATAATAGAACCACGCTGTTTTGTGTTGTTTCGTTGGAATCCTGATGTGCGGCAAAGTATAAACCGTACGGCAAAGTATAAACCGTACGGCAAAGTATAAATATACAGCAATTAGCAGCTTTCTGTACTATAAACAGTACAAGGAAGCCAACTTTGTCGGGTGACTGTAGGAAAACAATATTTTTTATATCAGCTGACATTTAAAATAGTAACTTTCTGTACCAAGTTATGAAAACTGTTTTCTTTAATAGATTTCTTTATTAGATAGATTTATTGTTTTTTTTATAGAGTTACCAAATATGATGTACCGTCTAGAGGGGCCTAAAATTTTGATTGGACTATACAAATATGACCAGGAATTAGGGATGGTCAAGTCTCGAAATTTCGGGAAATTTTCGGGAAATTTTCAATCTCGTTACACGAGACGAGATTACTTTTTGGCCGAGATTTTTATCGAGACGAGAATAAAAAAAAAAAAAAAAAAAAAAAAAAAAAAATTAAAAACGCCTGCAGAAAGTCAATGCAATACCCGCAATACAGGAGCGTGTTGTAGTTGCGTTTCCTTTTCGAAGGCGTTCTTATTTAATTAATTCTTTTAATGTAAATATTACTTTAATTCTTTTAATGTAAATATTACTTTCATTATTTTAATAATATTACTTTAATAACATTTGAGAAGTTTTGTTAAGTGTAAGCAGTGTGAGGAATGTTTTATTACTATAAAAAAGTCAAAACAAGTAACTATTTTATAAAAATTAATATTGCTTTTATTTTATGATTTATTTTATTTTAGGATAAGTTGAAATCTATCCTAACTGATATCACCATGTTTCCTAATCGTAGGCATTTTTAATAAGTTAGGCGTGATTAAAAAATGTTATGCTGATGTTATTTAATAAAAGATTGTAAATATTCTTGCCTATTATCATTATTTTAGTATTTAAACAGTCATCTAACAATGTTACAAAATCAGGTAAAAATTTCGAACGTGCATTTCCCGTTGTGTATGAGAAGAGAAATCTCGTCTCGATCTCGTCTCGAAATTTTATGAGAAATAAAAAAATCTCGTCTCGTCTCGTCTCGAACTAAAAATCCAATCTCGTCCATCCCTACCAGGAATCTAACTATCTATATATATAATTCCGTAAGTCAAATTTTTGTAAAGAAATTGTGAGTGACTGGATGGCCGTAGAAGGATGGGAGGGGTCTTATTTTAAAGGTCTTGACGTGAATTTTGAGGGAAAATATTCATTTTTCTTATTTTTTTACCATAAATTCGCAACAGAATAAAACTTTTCCCATTAAAACAACATGGGGTTTAATTTGTTTACATCTTTTGAAATTAAAACAGCTGTGCCACAGATTTGAAAACAGTGATCAATACACACATTTGGTTTACTTTTAGCCAGTCAACTATGAAATGTATACTATAATAAAACTGAAATATTGAAGATTAGTCGGAAAAACGTCTGCATTCTTTGTTTATATTTAAATCATATACTCAAGTTTCATTTTTTCATGCTTTTACGTTATTGTCGTGTTAAAGGAATAAACGACATAGAATAAATATTCTGTATAAATAATCAAAGAGTCAAAACTAAATCTAACTTCTGTTTTGTTTTTATTTTTAAATCATATGTTCAAGTTTATTTTAAATGATGTTGTTTTCTTTATATTTCTACACATTTTAAGGTTAAGGTTGTGTAAATATATACAACTAAAATAACCTATAAATGTTATTGGTTCTAAAATGGTGTATTTGCATTCCTTCGTAAGTAAATTTTTTTAGTGCAGTGAATATACAACGTAGAGTAATCATATTCGATCATACTTTTATAAAATCACCAGGGATTCAAGATGTTTTGGTATGTAGGCTGCTGGATATATATTCTTTTCATTATAAGTACTGTAATTAATATGAACGCCAGGGGAATACCACAAAGGCGGGGAACAGTTCATAGGAATGACAGTGCGCGTAGGAGAGCAAGAGTAGATAATGACGAACTTAATCAAGATATGTTATAACCCCTTTTTAGGAGACCCATGGTAGACGAGAGAAATGTAAAGATCCATGATGCAGGATTATTGGACCAAGAGTGCATTCAATGTAGTGCTCTTCATTTTAGAGAAGAGCTAACGAATAATCATTTTATGACATGTTGCCACAACGGACTTATTAACCTTCCTCAGTCAAAAACTAATGTAGAACTTAAAAGTTTGTTTGAAGAGAGCCCACAACTGTATAAATTCATTCGACAATGCAACAGTGCGATGGCTTTTGCTTATTTTTCAGCCAGTAAGAAAGATATTCCAGGAAAAAGGGCCATACTGTTTCAAAATTCAAGGACAGATTTATCGTTCAATCTCAGATTTGCTGCCTCAACATGATGAAGACCCCGTGTATGGCCAATTGTACATTATTGACACATCAACAGCAACAGAAATTCGTCAAAGGCGTCGAGAAAATAGTGACTTAAAACCTGAAATATTGTCAAAACTAGCTGAAATTCTATTAGAAAATCCATTTGCACAAATTTACAAAAGAGCTTCGGAAGAAATGGATGTACAAGGTGACAGTGAATTAGAACTTAGGTTTGTAGACAGGATAAATATGGATCGTCGTAGGTATAATAAGCCTACTGCAGATGAAATTGCAGGCGTCTTCAATTCATCTGAAGGCGAACCTCCAATGAATTTTTAAAATTCCAAACAGGGAAGCTTTTATTTATCCTCATTAACCGCAAGACCAAAGCTACCTTAGTAAACCAGTATTTATTCACAAACAATTATATGTTTGCTGCCTTTTAATGTTAAACCACTGGAGTGATTCAAATTATTTATTGAAAATGACATCAACAAAAGCAAACAAAGAAGAACAACAAACTGGTTTTTAAACAAAAGATATGGTGTAGGGATGCCTATTCTGACACATAGATAATGTTATTCTGAGTTTGTTTAAATACCGGTATTGCAAAAAGTTGTTTTACATTTGAGCTTTTTAGGGACTTATGTCCCTAAAAATAACAACAATAATAAAAATAATAATAATAAAATCTAATAACAACCGGTGGGGTATTTAACTATCTGCCGCCTCTAGGTAGGTTTCAGCACGACGTTGTGCTATCAGGCTTCCAGTCAGAAATGTTCACAGTCCATTGGACGTCGTTTAGTAAAAACTATATACAGTTCACAACACACAAACACAAACAAATACACATTTACCGATCGGTATTTACTAGGGGAGAGCGACATTTTGTCAAATCACCGGCCGCGACGAGTGACATCCAAGCCACAACTCAAGGTTACAGTGACATCCAAATTCTTTCTTTTGTTCCACACCTCCAGATCCCCTGGTAGCCCCCCCTCCCTTGACAAGGTCCTAGAACAGCCCCTGAATCAAATTCATTCTACTTCTACCAAACCATCAGAGAGATTTTAGTTCATAATATTGCAGGTTTTAAATATGTATTAATACACAATATATTTAAACATACAATTCTACCTTACCTTCATCATAGAAGCGCCCCGGGCCAAAGACGGTGGTTGCGGTGGGAAGGGAACATGAAAAGTCATCGGAGGCCTTGTCGGAAACTTAACCTTTGTCTTCTGAAATATTTTATCTTCTTCATCAATAAACTTGGAAATATCTTCCATTGATGATGGCATTTCTTGTTTAATTCTTTCATGATGGGATTCTTGAGTTTTTTGGTAAATATCTTCATGTTCAGATTCTTCAGTCACTGAACATTCACCCTTAAATCAAAGGAAGATTGAATTTTTAAGACAGATTTGTTTGTCATAAATAACATATTTTTTATTACTGGTATTCTACATAATATAATTAGTATGGAAAATAAATATATATATATATATATTTGTATCATCCAATATACTGTAGTTCTTTCTTAGCAATTCATTTGTAGATAAATAAGACTAATCTCTAAATTAATTAATAAAGTAAAAAATTACTGTCTAAAGAAGGAAGATTGCATTTAAAATTGAATGCCATGAATGACATTTTTTAGTAAATCATAATCATAATAAAGATGCAAATATACACATTTTTCAAGTTCATTGCAAAATATATCTTAATAAATTGGACCAGGATACTAGTCATTTTACTAGATATTTTATTTTACTACTATAATTGTGGAATTAGATTATTACATGGTGAACTTTTAGGAGCTACAAGCAGAAAAAAGAGTGTGTGACAAACAGGCATAAATATAGGCTATATGAGCCCATCAGTGCCTGGTTTGAGTATGTTTCGAGTGTGTGATCCTTTACTTTTGTAAAACATTTACGCAGCTTTTCAGGTTTGAATTAGTTTACTGATTTAAACATAGGCCTATTGATGAAAGATAGCCAAAATAAAAACTACTGGTTTTTCATGATTCTAAGTCTAGATTTTAAACATTCCTATTTTCAATTACCTCTTCTAAAACATATTGAGAATCATCAATCTGTTCTTGGACAGCTTTTTTCCCTTTTGATGGAATCAGAGTTTCAATCAACACCTCTTCTTCATTGTCATATCCTTATTAAAACAAACAGAAGTTTATAAAGACAACTCAGTTATTTGATATTAATTTACTTTAAAAAAAAGTACAAGTATAGGTCTAAATGTATCTGTTGACTTACATGAATTCAAACTTAACATTAAACTAATTGTGCTGCCTTATGTAGTTATTGAGATGTTAGTTAAGAGTCTTCTTCACCCCTGTGAAAACAATAAAAACATGCCTTGGACGTCCCTCACTACGGATGGAATGTGTGAAGATAAGATATAATGTTAAAACTTTTTTCCCTTACAGATTAATGTTGATTCTAGGGCCCTCATACGTGATATATCCAAGAAAATCAATATTATAAGTACAAAAAAGTTGTAAAGTAGGTAACGTAAATTTAGTCACTTTTAAACACTGATAAAACTAATATTTTTTTCTTTTTCAACCTTTTGAGGTATAAGAGCCTTAATATAAGTAACTATTTAACTACATCTATATAAATAAAATTAGAGTTTTGTCTGTACATTGCTCAGAATTATAAATTTTTAGGTTATTTTTACGTTTTATAGATTAAAGAAGCAGAAACGAGTCTTATCTCTATTTCTGTCCGTCTGTCTTTCTGTCTGTCTGTAACACTCAAGGTGACATTTTACGCTATCTTCTCCAGGAAAACGAGAGTACCTATCAAGATCCAAGTCATTTTAATGTATTCACTGGATTGGCGAGAGCGTCTTTAGCCATTAAAATATGGTCTCACTACTTCGTAAATAAAATCACGGACGTTCAAAAATGCAGTTTTGTGCGATATTTGTCAAGTTTTGTCAAATTTTCATCACATAATCCTCTATGGATAGATAACGAACAGCTGTTCGGATCAAGATTATTTTTTCTAGCTGTCACTGATATGTTTACAAATGTTGTTTACAAATACCACAACCATTTTCGAACACGTTTTGAAAGCAAATCCCAACCAAGTGAGTTTAAAAACGTTTTTCATACATAACGGATTTAATTAATCGCAAGTGGAATAATATAGTGTAATCGGGTACACTTCCATATCTGTATGGCACAAACAACCAAATGAATAATATTGATTTTTCGATTGTTTAATTCGATATATCGTTTGGTTAGTTAGGTTCGGTTAACCTTACCTAACTAACCAAACGACAAGGTAAGGTAACGACCAAGGTAGGTAAGGTTAACCAAACCTAACTAACCAAACAACATATCGAATAATGGATATATCGTTCAATATTACTCATACGGTTGTTTGTGCCAACAGATATGGAAGTGTACCCGTGTAATCGTAAATGAAATTAAATAACTAGGCACCATCCAGGTCAGGAACCAGAGATTCTTTGTGTATAAAAAATTGTTCTTGAGTTTTGATAACCAGAAAGAAGACCTTGAATCAGTGTTGTATATGGCTTGGAAACTTAAATTTATTAATGATCGTCGCCAATAGCTTAGAAACAAGGTTTCCACTCATTGACGGCGCTTCAATGGCGGTTGTGTAAAGTGTAAAGTAAAAAATCACAACTGCAGTGGGTGATTGTAGCAGAGGTTTACCGATGATGCTAAACTCGCTTTTGCAATGTGTCACTTTCTGTTCCTAACTACTGTTCTTAATAAAGTTTCAACTGACTACGATAAGATCCCCGTGTGTGGAACGGGCACACAGCTAGTTGATACTAAATTTCAAAAAAATTAACCGGGTTCCCACATAGGTAAAACTTTTTTTAGGGTGAAACTAAATTTCAGTGTTGGAGAATGAGTAGAGTTGAGTTAACCCAGGGATTAAACTATAATAACAGGTTAACCGAATTTGGAGAACACGGGCCTTAATTGGATATTGTTAATCAAGGGTTAACTAGTGATGATGCAATTAGAAACTAATATTAATTAAATGATACTAATATGATTAATAATAAATGATTGATTATACTAAAGGGCCGTCCAGTGGTCGAAAACTCGGGCAAAAATATGTTATGTGCAGATTTCTCTATTTTCACCCCAAGCTGTAAATAAAACACATGTGATTGGAATTTCTTCCATTTGTTTTGATTATCTATTTATATTTCATTGTTATTTCGTCACCAGCATAACAACCCATGTTACGGTAATTGTTTTTATATTTTAAAATCATTTTTTAGCTTAGCCTATTTGAGTCTATTTTAATACCTAGCCTATATGAAGGGATTCTGCACATCTACAAGAAAATATCTTTCCAACAGTATGCATAGATTTTCCATGTGATGCACACGAGCTGAGAAAAAAGGGGTACTTTCCTGTTAAAGGGAACATTCATTATTATCGATAATTTTTTCCTCGATATATCGATATTAACAAATTGAAAAATATCAGCTGACAACTACGATAAATATTGTTCATTATCAACAAACAATAATGAAATGAAACTGTTATAAAAAAATAACCTAACATAACTAACCAAACTTGTCGTGTAACATTAAAAAATTCCGTGTTTAACTTGCCTTTTCTGTTATCAAACGGAATTTTTAAATGGCACAGCAAGTTTGGTTAGTTATGTTAGGTTAGCTTAGAACAGTTTCATTTCTTAATCCATATAATAGACTATTTTAGACTAAACAAGATCAGTTGTCAATTTGTAATGGATCGGAAAACAAAAATATCGATACATCGAGAAAAAAATCATCGATAATAATGAATGTTCCCTTTAACAGGAAAGTACCAAAAAAGGTTTTAAAGAAACATGCTTGCTTATTTGCAGATGATTAGTTAAATGATTTTTTTTTTTAATTGAATTGAATACTTAACGAACTAATTAACTTTATTATGTTAAAATCACCTTCTCCCATTATCAATGCTTTCTTCGAGGTAACTTACTCAGATTTTTACAATGACTAAAGTAACAAAACTTACCAACATATCTGACAACGCACCAGTGGTTGTCTACAATTTTGACAACCACTGCTTCATACTGTTGCCCATCTGTAGAGTAAACTGCTCGACAAGAACTTCCTACTGCCCACTAAAAATAATTACAATCCTTTTACAAAAAAATTATCCTGTAAACAATAATGTTGACAAATATCATACCTGTGAAATTTATGTTAAACATTATAATAAATCACTTATTACCCAACAGAACACAATTTTCTAACAGGTTGAGAGGTTACACAGTTCTATAACCAATAGGCCTAGTCAATTGTTCTGCCCGAGATTGAAAAAATCTCACATTTTATTTACTACCACCATTGATTATATAGATTTTAATTTAGTATTTAAATAATTTAGTATACAAATCTGTTATATCACCAACCAAATATTTTGCCTATTAAAGCCCTCGCTATTCCCATAGACCGATTATGCTGGTTCGCAAACTTGTTCAAATAAACGTAGGTTTACACGTTTGTACACTACCAAATTTCAACAAAATCGGATAATTTTTGCTTGTGTTATCGTGCTAACGGTGGGCTCTGGGGACCTCAAAACAAAAAGTTAAATCGGTCCCGAGTCTAGATCTTACCGCGAGACCTACGGTAATAGCTTATTCCATATACTATGGGAAATAAACTCTTTTTTTTAAGAGGTTGGCGGCCTCTTTTAACCTTGCATTTGCCAGTCTTCATAGACTACAGATCTGTGCGTGGAACGTATCCAGCAAAGCAAGGGGTGAAGAGGTACAGTACGAAGGTGAGCTGTACTAATAAAATGTTTGCGGCAGTGACCAGGATCCAAACCCACGACATCGCTGCCTTGGGCCCGAAGACCGTGACGCTACCAATTGAGCCACCCACTCACCTACTATAGTATAGTAGAATGATAATAGGTATAAAATACTAATAAAACTTATAGCTCTAATGATAGTGACTGAACAGCTTGCATTGAACTGAAATAGAATACACTTATGTAATCACCTTCTTTCTATTATTTTTCTTCTTAGTTTCTAAACTTGCATCACTTAGGAATTCTTCAACGTCTTCATTTTTTAATCCTAATTCTTTCTGAATCTTCCTCGTTATCTAAAACAAACACTCTTTTTAATTAAAATCTCAATCAAGTGTTAGGTTAGAGTAAAATTTTTAATACATAATGCAATTTAAATTAAGTGCACAATTACTTTTAAAATAAAAATTTAATCTGAAATAAGGTAAGTTAAACAATAATTTCTTGCTATTTGGACAATTGAATTATCATCTGATCCATTAGTATAACTGAACCTTAACATCAAATAAAGACCCCCACCGCGTCAAACCTGCAGACTAAGCAAATTTCCATTTCACTAAATTACCTATTTCATAAAAATTTTTGGATTTTTTATTTAAAAAAGTAATATTTTTATTTTAATGGGTACTTAGGTTTGCTGCTACAGTGAAGATAATAAGGTGTGTTTTTATTGAAATATTGATAAGTATGAAATAAACAAATTTGCCAAATTTCATTAAAATATGTCCATAAACAAGCAAACTACAACATATATATATATATAATTCCGTAAGCGAATTGGTCCCCACGAAATCCGTAAGCGAATCGGTCCCCACGAAATATGTCGAGTTAGGTAAAAAGTAGCATGGCTGTTGAGGATTCATTTTAATGCTTAAGATCCAAGGACGGTGGGAAAAATATCAGAAGTGTCAAAAATTAACCCTGCTCTACCCCACAGGCCGTCAAAAATCCGGTCATTTTCTAATGGAAGTACACAGTGTTTCTACAAGCTGCTTTAAACAGCTGATGTAAACATTGTGTATTTGTATGTTTATTGATTTTAGTGTTCTGTTTTTAGGCTAGAATGGTAATGCAGTGTTGAAATGTATCGTGTTGGGGGAAGAACGTGACTAAATGTGTAAAGAAGATTGCATTTCTTAATTTCCTTTTAAACTTGTATACTTAACTACAAAGCAGCAATTGCTGCTATGGTCCCCTAGTCTATCTATCTATATATATAATACGCTAAGCCGATTTTTGTGAACAGAACTCCTCCCACATTTTTGGACCGATTTTGATGATTAAAGTGTCAAAAAAATTGCACTGATCTGTAGTTTTGCAAAGTGTTTTTGGTTTTTTGAAATCTTTATTAGTTTGGGCAGGATCTTCCATCAAAGTTGGGTTTTCTCCCATAAGATTAACATGGGGGAATCTAAATATTTAATTGGAAACAAGTCTCCACTAATTTGAGAGAATGGCTTGGCGTAGAAACTTGGTAGAGGGGTCAAAAGAAAGGTCTTGGTCTGTAGATCAATTATCAAAAGAAAAACTAAGTGAATTCTCTTAGGGCTCTGTTCCAGAAGCCTTTAAAGATCCCTCCACAGATTTTTTTACATTTTGGTCATGTGGATAAGACTTTTTAATGAAACAGCTGTTCATTTTTAAATTGTAATCTAAACAACACACATTTATTGGGAGTTACTAAATAGTCCAAAAGAAGTATTTGCAATGCTATTTTCTGATTTTAAAATTGATTTTCGTCTGTATCATGTCATGTTTTGCATTATAAAGTTCCATTACGGTATCAGGAAAATCCTTTTATTACAGTAACTCTTACAATCAATTATTTCTTATTGAACTATCTTATATCTATTTTACACGACATTTTGGCTGTAAAAAATAGCACAATGAGTAAACACTATTTAAGCAGCTACTGTCGTGACAGGAAGGTCATATTCCTTTAAAACTAGATTACATAATCCTTTATAAGATACGTTGATTAAAAATGCATGTAAACGTCAATATTTACGTAACAGCCAATTTAAGTTTTTTTTTTTTTGCTTTTTGGAAATGCCCCATTGCTATTTTATTTACATTATTTGCTGCCAATGAAGCCGCACGACCATATAAACGAGGAGGTCCCAGTTCATGAATAAAAGCCAACTTCACTTCAAGTATATTCCACTATACACCTAACGTGAACTGACCCAACGTAACGAAGCAAAAATCATACTTACACTGTAATGGAAATACCTCCCTTTGAAGTTATAACGTGTCTTCCCAACAAACAGATATTTTTTCAAATAAAATCATAGATTAATCTGCATTACACTCATGAAATAACGGAAGTGTTTAACTACAAAAGATCCACCAACATACCAGATAACATACTAATAATATCTCCGATGACGTACGGTATGGGAAATATTTTATTCGTTGAATGATCAACCATTTTTGTAACGAACGCAATTAATATCATTATTGTTTTTACACTTATTACTCTTTAAACAAAAAACAATGCTAAATTCTCAAAATATGTATAATTTTACTCAATTTATCGCAGTTAGATGAATTAGTGTAAGCCTTGAAATTTACCGTCGATTTTGACGGGTTTCACCTAGTTTTATTTAATTATTCTACATAAGAATAACATGAGATTTCTAAAATAACGCTTTTTTGAATTTTCCCGTAACTGTTAAGCATACAACACCTATTTTAAATATACTAAATTATTTATTTTTTTAATGTTTTTACGGTGAAAATGGAAAAACCAATTTTTACCCCCTAAAACCCCTGTTCCCATAGTCCAATCATGCTGTTTTACTAACTCTTTTGAATAAATATAAGTTGGTTTACACGTTTATAGCAAATTTCATCAAAATCGGATCCATCACTTTTGCTTGAGTTATCGTGCTAACGGGCACATATAAATGAATTTGAACGGATGGTGTTTTTGACCTCTAGGGACTTCAAATCGAAAACGTAAATCGGTCCCAAGTCCAGGTCTTGCCATGAGACCTACGTTAATAGCTTATTCCCTATATATAAAATGTCAAAATAGAATATACAGTAGATAGCCTAAGCCCATCTTGTAAACAAGGTTGAGCAAAAACTAGAGAACGTAAGTTACCTTTCTCTTGACTGTGGAGATTGCCTTGTCATATGCTGTAAGGATTGCAGAATCATCCCATTCCTCATCATCTTCATCATAATCCTAAAAGCACAAAAAAACCCTGACATAAAAAAATGATTAGTACTAATGACTACTGTAAAACACCTTAGCCTAAAAACTATTAAGTTATTCATAACTTAGTTTATTATGTAGCCTAATTGAGCGGAGCGAAGCAAAGCTCTTTGGGATCAACTTCAATACAATCATTATAACACTTAATCTCAATAATGGCTGAACATATTTTTGCCAAACTTACGAAGGTTGTTTTTTCAAATGTTTAGGCCTAAGTTTAGATGATTTAGACGTAGGTAACCAATTTCAATTTTGGATAATGCCTATGTAATTTTACAGTAACTCAAAGTTTTTACATTTTAACATTGGTCTTATGGGTTGCCATGATGGTTACAAAATAACAACGTACCGTAAATGAAAACAAAACAAAGAATCATAGTATATGTTCAAATCAAGCCACGACCTAAACACAGTACAAAGGAAGAAATTGGATGATGACAACTGATCAAAAAATACAGAGAAAGTCTTAGGTTTACATTTAAGTCGCAATTTGGAAACGACCACTGATTGAATAGGTACCTACAGAAATAAACTCGAAACTTAACTAAAATGTTCAGCAACACATTTTCAAAAACCTATCATGTGACCCCTCATCTTAAAGGGTTTATCAAGAGAAATTGAATGACACAAACCAGAGGTCAATATCGCACCCCTAATCAAAATGGCAGCCATTTTAATTTCAGTTGAGCAAGCAAGATAAGAGTAGGGACACCCCCAGTTAACTTTAAAACAAGTGACAGTAGGAAAACCAAACTCTGTACATGTTTACAACATAAAAAATGCACTTTTTTGTTTAAGTTAGAACTATAACCCGGGCCCCAAAATGGGGTATTTTGGGGGCAGCCCCAATTTTTCAAATGTAAACACCTATCGTGTGACCCCTCATTTTAAAGGGTTTCTCAAGACAAATTAAATGGCACAAACTAGAGGTCAATATCGCACCCCTAATCAAAAAGGTAGTCATTTTGAAATATCCCCTATTAACTTTTTAACAGGTTATAGCAGAAAAACTAAACTCAGCATAGGGAAAAAACTAATCTCCTTTATAAAAAAAGAGAATTCAACTTTTGGTCAGTAGGCCTATTAAATTATAAAATTTTTTGGGCGGGGCCAGACTTTATCTTGCTTGCTCATCTTAAATAATTAAAATGGCTGCAATTTTGATTAGGGGTGCGATATCGACCTCTGTTTTGCGCAATTCAATTTCTCTTGATTAACCCTTTAAAATGAGGGTCACATGATAGGTGTTTACATGGGTCTGACTTAGGGGAGGTACGATTGAGGCATTAGTTCAAAATTCCTCCGCGAACAGCGCTGTAGTAGAGAGCACTTTGGCATTGAAGGTTTATTAATCGCAAAAATAGTTCTGTTCATAAAATAAAATTATAAATGCCTCAAATTCAATTTTATTATTTTTTTATTATAAAATTAAACTATCATAACCTAACCGAACTAACCAAACTTGCTGATAATGAAATAATATACTTAACAAAAGATTAGTAATAGAAAAAATAATTCTGTTTATTAAATAAAACTAGAAATTGGTCAATTCAAATTGTATGACTTAATAATAAAATTAAACTGTCATAACCGAACCAAACCAACCAAACTTGCTGATAATAAAAAAATCTTGGACAAAAAGTTAATGCTACCAGCGGGATTCAAACCCGGGAACTTCAGCATATCAGCCCGGCACGCTAACCACTAGACCACCGAAGTCGATGGCTACAGATCGTTTTGTTACGGTAATGGCGTTCCCTGAGCCAATAAGAATCCCACAGCTGGCATCGTAGCCTTTTCTATACCTCCCCTGAGTAAATACCGTGTTTACATTTGAAAATTTGGGGCTGCCCCAAAATATCCCATTTTGGGGGCTGGATCAAAGTTGTAATAACTTTGATGAAAAAGTGCAATTTCTTATGTTGTAAATATGTGCCGAGTTTGGTTTTCCTACTGCAACGCGTTAAAAAGTTAACCAGACTTTTGCCTAACCCTGTATAGATAACCTAGGGCTAGGCCAAGTCTAATTTTCTTATTAGTAAGCCTAGGCCTGTGAGATACCAATGCAAGACTTGTAATTACCTGCTTTCTCACGTAAATCATAGGTTTCTCATTTCCTGACATGATGAAATGTTAACTCTTTACTTTTCAAGATATTCTGTTTGTATTCTAATTTTTATTAATGATAGAACTCACGATTTTGGGTTGCAAATTTGCAATGCAAATCAAGCCGGTTTCCGGTTTATTTGATTTAACTTAACCTAAAACAAAATAACCTCTCACTCAACTATGATGTCAGATGTGTATGTGCAGTGTTGCCACACAGCTCCGGAAGAAATCCGTCCTCACTAGCATAAAAATCCCGCTTTTTCCTCTCTAATCCGCGCACAATACGTTAAAAATACGTACACAATCCGCGCACACTGTAAATTAACCTGAGTCTAATAATATAGTACAGTACTAGAAAACAAGTTTTACATTACATTTTTTCACCTATAACGAAATGTAAACTCAAAATATGTTACAGGAGGTTTACACTTACCGTATAATATACATATTATGTGCTTTTGATATGGTAAACCATGAATTACTTTTGACAAGGATGTGCAACTTGGGAATCAGAGGAGTGGCACTTGATTGGTTTGCTTCCTATTTGACTGAGAGAAAACAGTTTGTTTCCATACCCAACGTTGATGGGGTTGGTTATCTGAAAAGGAATGCTTCGCCTACAGCTCTGATCAAGAGAGGAGTGCCCCAAGGGTTCGTATTGGGTCCCACGTTGTTCCTTATCTTCATTAACAGCCTACCTAAAAGTGTCAGCTTATCTAAGACTTGCCTATTTGCCGATGACACGTCCCTCACTCTTTCCAGTGCATCTATGGAATCCTTGGAACTAAAGGCATTTTTAGAGTCAAATAGTCTTCTGCAATGGTGTTATGAAAATCAGCTGATTTTAAATGCAGAGAAAACTCAAATGTTGAACTTTCGCATGTCAAATAGGTCATCGTCAGCAAACAACTGTGGTCTTAACATTCTTCTAGAAGACAAAGTTGTGACCTCGTCCCAAAATGTTAAGTTTCTTGGTTTGATATTAGACGAAAATCTTAACTTTCGCCATCACATTGAAAGTGTAACCAGTAAAGTCTCCACTGGGGTTTTTGTTCTTCGAACTCTGAAACAAAAGACTGGTATTTAGGTACTTCTGTCAGCGTACTATGGCATAGTATTTCCATATCTATCATATGCTGTATCTGTCTGGGGAAGTGAAAACCAAAGGACTCTGCTATTGTTTCGTCTCCAAAAGAAGGCTATAAGAGTAATCTTCTCCCTCTCAAAAAAACAATCTTGCAGGGATATCTTTAAGGTACGTTTTGCCTGAAGCGACAGGTGCGACGGTCGCGCGGGCTGAGTGGCAGTCGCGGGACACTGATCAAAGGGGTTTTGCATAGTCCTGTTTTGCTTGGAGCTACTGTCGCTAGAGCCGCGAGCTGCAGTCGCTGGGTACTGCTCCAAGACCAGTCAGGAGCGACAGTCGCTTAGCGACACTAGCGACAGTTACCCAGTTACATTTCTGATTGTTTTTATAGTCTACACCATTATGGCAAGTTCGGGAACCTTTTATTTTCGCTATATGGCGTCGGCCAACGGCTGTGATTAAGTTAAATTTTTAGTAGATTATTTAGATTGTCGACTTAAAAGACTCTAATTAAATTTTCGTTTAGGTGATTCAAACAAATATTGCTCTGTATAAATGGTTATTGATCAAATTCAGTGCCGTATTTACCACTAGGCCGATTAGGCCGCGGCCTAGGGCCGCAAGCAAAAGGGGGCCGCAGAGGATTGGGAAAAACATTTTTTTTATATAACATTTAAAAAAAATAATTTATTTTAAACCACCAGTTTGCCACGATCACAGGTGACCATAATGATGTCTCCGTGGACCGAGGGAGATGTTCACGATTTTGCCGCGGCCTCGGGTGCCTGTGATGATGTCCCGTGATTGCGGCCCGCGGGAGACGTTCATGATTTAGCCGCGGCCGCGGGTGACGGGGATGTGTCCTTATGATCGCAGCCCACAGGAGACGTTCACAAGTAGATGCTGTATCGAGTTGTCAATGATGATGTCCCCGTGATTGCGGCCCGTGTGCGGGAGATGTTCACGATTTCGCCGCGGTCACAAGTGTCGATGATGATGTCCCCGTGATTGCGGTCCGCGGCAGATGTTCATGATTTCCCCACGGCCGCGAGTGTCGGTGATGCATCCCCGTGATTGCGGCCCACGGGAGATGTTAACGATTTCGCCGCGGCTGGGGGTGTCAATGTGGATGTCCCCGTGGTGGCTTACGGAGGAGGATGTTTACGATTTCGGCATGGACGCGGGTGACAATGATGAAGTCCTCATGATCGCAGTCCACGGGAGATGTTTTTAACACGAATTGGCCGCGATCGCAAGTGTCGATGATGATGTTCACGTGATTGTGGCCCGCGGGAGATGTTCACGATTTTACTGCGGTCCCGGATAACTATGATGGCTTTTACTTGGTTTAGGAGGTCCACGATTTCATCCAGGATCACGGGTGTCGATGATGATGTCCCCTTGATGTATAGGAGATAGTCACTATTACTTTCACGATCGCAAGGAATTTTCACCACAGGGGGAGGGCCGCTCAAGTAATTTGGCCTAGGGCCGCAAGTACCCTAAATCCGGCACTGATCAAATTGGTTTAAAAGTCAGGCGTGTCATATTTAAATATATAGAATGCCAATTATTAAAGTGATGTGGTTATTCAAATATTAATGGAGTATATCATGTAATTGGTATTTTATTCATTTACAATACAATCAATAAAATATAATTTTCACTCTGTGAGGAGGTTGTTTATAACACTGATTTCCAATTCAAGTTATGCTTGTGTACTGCAATTTACGGAGAAATTGAGTAATTTTATTACATTTTGGCTTGTGACATGGCAGTTTTGGAATGTTTCTTATAACAAATAACTAGGCCTACAAGGAATACTTCATTTGTTAAGTTTTACCAGTTTTACTAAGTGAATTTATCGATTTTATTTAGTGACTTTATACTTAGTGCGCACTTTTGAGGTTAGGTGCACTGACGGTACCACGTCTCGTGACGCCAAAGAAGTTGTCGCTCCAAGCAAAACAGTCTACCACCCCGCGACTGCCGCTCGGCGACAGTCGCTTAGCGACCGTCGCACCTGTCGCTTCAGGCAAAACGTACCTTTTTAGGCAGTATACAATTTTACCATTTCCCTCTTTGTACATTTTGGAGACGCTGTCGTTTGTAAAAAAGAATCTTGAAATGTTTGATGTTGCTTCTTGTCACCAGTATTCTCTTCGAAACACTAACAACATTCCCATCCCCAAGCACTCCACTTCATTCTTCCAACATCATTTTCAGTACAACGCTACAAAGCTGTACAATAGCCTTCCTCTGGGGTTGAAGACCGAGCAGGATCACCAGACTTTCAAACGAGCAGTGAAGAGACTGCTCTTGAATGGGGTTTACTACAGCGTCCGGGATTTTTTGGCTGGTAGTCAAACCGCTTGTAAATAGTTATAAAAATGTACTACATAAGAAGTTTTGTATTTTAGTTTATTTTGACATGGCTAACGCTGATTGTATTTGGTAATTTGGCTAAATAAATGACTTATGACTTATGACTTATGCTTTCAATATTGATTGAACGGCTACAAAAAAATTAGTTTAGTTTAATTGAATATTATGTAATTTATTAAATTTTCGTATTAGTGCAAAAGCATTATATTTTCATTTTTTTCACTGAATACTTTTTGGTATCTGTTCAATCAATATTGAAAGCACACATACGGTAAGTGTAAAACATCCTGTAACATATTTTGAGTATTACATTTCGTTATAGGTGATAAAATTATTGGAAATAGTATATTTCATTACTAGGACCGAAAGTGGCATTTTCCGTCGCGCGCCCAAGTTTTTTTGTGAGGCGAAGCCGAACACAGGGAACCCCAATTTCACGTGCGAGGCGAAGCCGAGTATGTGAGAGCTATTTTCACGTACGAGGCGAAGCCGAGGACGGGAATAATGGAGCAAGTGCCGGATAATAACTTTCGGTACGAGTTATGAACGATACTTTTCATCACGACGCAAAAATACACTAACACAGAATAGCAGACCTCAGTATATTAAAACAATTTGATTTCTCAATTAATTTGATTGAACATCAAAATAAAATAAAATCTTCTAAAAAGAAACCTACGTATATTTCTCAATAAATTTTGTTTAAACATCAAAATAACAGAATAACACAACTTTTAAAAATACATACAGCTGATTAAAATCATTAAATTAAACCGTAACAAAACACTGGCGCGCGTAGTGAATAAATGGAGAACTAATTGAGAGCGAGGAAAAGTAAATTTAGAGCGAGGGAAAATCAGCTGATCGATTTTCCCTCGCCCTAAATTAGAGCTTGGGAAACGACTACTTTCATTGATATCAGCTGTTATCGAAAATAGTTACTTTCGTTAAGGAGTGACGAAAACTTGTTTTCTAGCACTATATTATTAGACTCAGGTTAATTTACAGAGTGCGCGGATTGTGCACGTATTTTAAACGTATTGTGCGCGGATTACTTGTGAGGACGGATTTCTTCCGGAGCTGTGTGGCAACACTGGTCATACAGAGAGATAGGGTATACACATACAGACAGACGTAAAAGTCAACAAAGTCACACAAATAATTAATTATTCAATACAAACATGTATTTTAAGATAGCTAAATACAAGTTATTAGTATAAATGGCAATTTAAAATTAGAATGTAGAATGAAACTTTACAGTTGACAGGCAGTACATTTAGTTTGTTCTTGTTGTGATAGGCCTGGTTTTGGAAGGATAGACCTAGGGTTTATTATTTCATTTGTAACATTTAACATTAGCTTAATATATTCTTTGAACATGTCATATAGGCTAAGTTATTGTTAAAAAAAATAGCCTTCTTTAATGTGAATTTTACCCAAGAATCTTGTGACACACTCACACACTAAGATACACTAAACCTTTCTTAGCCCTTCATTGTTAGTTGTTGTTACTGGTGATTATTACTCCTAGGCCGACAAGTTACTCCCAAGGTAAGTAGCCTAATCAATTTTTCCATTATCTTATTAGTCAAGCATGTTTATTCTTTCTCAGCTTGTCTGCATCCCAGGTTCGGGTACAGTTTCTTAACTGGGCTATGCTAATATTGATTGAAACTATCGAATTGAAAATATTGATTAATAATCGATATTTTTAAATATATCTATTTTAAAATAAAACTATCATAACCTAACCTAACCAACCAAACTTGCTGATGGTGAAAAAATCGCATGAAGGTTTACTTATCGAATCGATAGTTTCAATCAATATTAGCATAGCCCAGTTAAGAAACTGTAGCCGAAATGCTACTGTTAAAAATATATTTGCCTGTAGATGTGCAGAACCCCTTTAAGTTATAGGCCTAAATTAAAATAGAGTCATAAGTTAAATAAGTTAGCAACACAAAATGAATTAACACTTATATCAAACCCCGGTCTGACAGGCCCACGGGAGTTTTCAAAAACACATGTTGGTAAAATTGTTTACTCAAAATTGATTACATTCATATCATCTGTATGACTCAGCGAGCACATAATAATAATAAGTTAATGTGTTCGCTGGTATGACTATTGCAAATAAATAGAAAAGGCAGGCATTTTCAACCACTGAGCTGAAGCAACAATAATTCATTATTAACTTATTGGTCTTAGAAAGTGAAAAGTGCAACTTAATCAGGTGATTTTCATATTGCAGAATCAGAGTTAGCTAAGGCCGGTATTACACTATCATAGTTCTATGACATATTATATTATCAAATATATGATAATATGTTCTCTCAAGGAGAACATATTATCATACCGTAGTTCAAAACCATTATAATAGTTGGTACATTACACTGTAATAATTTTCATCAAAGACATATGATAATAGATATATGTCATAGAACTATGATAGTGTAATACGGGCCTAATTAAAGTTGTCACTTCCATTTGCTTGACTATGATTGAAAACAATCAGCTGGTTGGTTTACTTAACCCATAGTTCATTCCACTTGTAAATGTCATCCATCCTACCCACCTTGTTTATTGTAATGTTGTATATTATTACGGCGATATCGTGAGAAATATTCATCAGCTGTGAAAAATAATGGTATATTTGGATTCAGGAGGTAAAAAACTCAAAGTAAGATATCAAAATTATAAATTCGTTTGGAGGCATGTAAGTTATACGGAATAATTACCACTTGGGGGATTCCATTCCCCCAATATAACTTACCTTCCCACCTTTTCCTCCCCTACCTGTTAATAGGTATTTTTTGTTCATTTTGGTGGGTGCCGTGACCTTGACAGGTTGTCTGTTCATAACATGCCCGTCTAAGAAGCCCAGCGTTAATGTATTTTAAAGCCGAGTCTCACAGGACCAGGGTTTCGGTTTGTGTGTTTCTAAGCAGGGTTCATTAACTTATTTTCAAATTAGGCCTAGTGTTTAAAGGGGCTTATACTATTTCTGACGCCCAACTCACCTAAAATGTTCTACCACTTAAAAGACTTTTTTTAACTGTTCCTAGACACCAACACTAGGCCTACAACTTTCTCAAATGACTTTTGTCACCAAGGCTTCCTGTAACTTAGACACCACGCTAGTCGAGGCGTGAAGACTAGACACTACGCCTGAAAAACTCACTTAAACGCACCGTGATAGGGCAGATTTCTTTACTAGACACCTTGTCAAGATTACTAGACACCATTACCTAAATTACTAGACACCACACCCAGATTATGGTTAGGCTAGGCTACGCGAGGTGTCTTAGTACCTAATCTAGGTGTGGTGTCTAGTAATGGCACTGCTTTAACACAATGTTTAAGCAAGTTTTCCCTCAGACATCTCTGCTACAGCCCCTAAAACTTGCGTTAATGTGATGGCATTGATTAATTTATACTAGGCACCTCCTACGTCACCTCACCTAGATTACTAGACACCATTACCTAGATTACTAAACACCACACCCAGATTACGGTTAGGTTAGGTTAGGTTTGGCTACGCGAGGTGTCTAGTAATCTAGATGTGGCGTCAAGAAAAGGAACTGACCTGTCACTTATGTTTAAGCTTGTTTTTCCCTCACCCAAACCCCAAAATTTCCACCATGGTAGAGGTTATTTTTGATATTAGCCTATATACGATTGTAGAGTCAAAGGAAGCCTCGGCGACAAACAAGTCATTTAAGAAAGTTGTAGTGTTGGTGTCTAGGAACAGTTTAAAAACGTCTTATAACTTAGGCCTAAGACGTTTTAGGTGAGTTGGGCCTCGGAAATATTTACTGAATTAAAACTTAAACTTGA
The DNA here is from genome assembly GCF_028750875.1 of Macrosteles quadrilineatus. Lineage (NCBI taxonomy): Eukaryota > Metazoa > Arthropoda > Insecta > Hemiptera > Cicadellidae > Macrosteles > Macrosteles quadrilineatus. The sequence goes on along the minus strand of NW_026542602.1, from coordinate 101,338,162 downwards.
TTAACATGGGCCTTTTAACGGGTTGCCATGATGGTGACAAACAGAGGCGGCGTTTAGGGGGGGGCAGTTGCCCCCCCACTTTCACAAGGAATATTTATCAAAATTATAAAATAGAATTATGTCAACAATAAATCTAGATTTCGCCCCCCCCCCCCCCCACCTCTCAAGCCCAATCGCCGCCACTGGTGACAAAATATAGGCTAAACAGAAAATCAAAACAAATGGAATAAATTCCAATCACATGTTTTATTTATAGCCTTGGGTGAAAGTAGAGAAGTTTACTCAATACCTATTTTGGTAGAGTTTTCGACCCTGGGGCGACCTCTAGTTTAAGATTAATGAGTCCCACATTTATTCATTAAGTTTATTAGGCTACTATATTTAGGCTACCTAATTTTCTATGAGAATACCTTAGGCCAATTTTTTAGTGTACTGTTACATGGAAGGGTCTGCAGTAGGGCCTAGTGTTGCTGTCATAGGCTAGAGTCACTGATTTCACTGTCCATGTCCAAGTGTTCCAAAGAGGCATCTTGGGACTCAAAAGAGTCCCGGTTTTGAAAAATCCAGCAAATTTGTGGCCATTAACTCAATAAGGCTTAAACCTTACTTTACTTGCCTTGACCTTAAGCTTATTTTACTTACAGTATTATGTTTTAAATTTTGCTTTATATTCCGTACATTTTAAATTAAGTTAATTGAATACTTTTCAGGCTGAAGAATGAACAGCATCGAAGAAGATGAGGTAAGTTGATATCCAACTTTACTCCGAAATCAGTCAATTTTACTTGGGTAAACCAAGATCAAGAGTTAGAGTAGTACACAGAGAGCCAGATTACCAGAAAACCAACATAGAAGTTTGATAAATTGGTTACAAACAAGGGGGGGCGGACCTGGGGTCTCCAAAATGGCAGTTTTATACCATTTCTTTGTCAAAGTAAGTGTGACAAATTATTTTACACAATTTGTATGCACTAATGTATTACATGCAGTAAAAAAATATAAATATGTATGCCCAAGGGGGGGGGGGTCGCACCCTTCGCCCCCCCTCTGGATCCGCCACTGCTTTTAACCCCAGATAGCCTTCGCCTATCAACATAATGTGAGAGCTCGCACGGAGAAAATATTTCCCCATCATGTTTGATTGGATTTGATAAATAAAACAACTAGCAATTTATTCATAACACATTGCAAACCTTATTGTCAACTAATATGCACTCAATTATGTAGAAAATCTCAATTGAAAAACTAAGCGTCTAGACATTGAAACAGCCAAAAGACTAAATTTTAAAACTTAGGTTTTCAAGAATAGCACATTATAATTTTTTTTTCAAAACGTTTTTAATTTTTCTATTTCATTGGTTTTTTATTCCATTACTCTTATTCTTATCATAGCCTATTCCACGAGACTTGATAAACCATAATTTATTTTTAAATGTAATAGTTTTATATATAACGCTATACTCAATACAAGCGTTACCTTATAAGGAAATAAAAATACCTGTCAATGTAAACATAGTTCAAAATCTCAATTTTTTTACATCCTTCAATTAATTGTTCTGTTATAAGAAAGATTTGTGTCGCAATTAAACTAAACTGTGACATTTACAATGATATTTAATTAATTTTATTTTCACGACCATAACACAGTACCGGTACTTAATAAGACTATTTTGGTCGTGAAAAAAACCTGTGATGGTCGTGATGCCCCGGTCGTGAAATCATGTATTATTTGGCTCTGTTCTAGTGGCAGCCCTACACCTCATGTTTGAGGGGGCAAAGTGGATTTCTAGGTTAATACAGCAATTCAAATATAGTATCAACAAAAATTAACACCATGTCTATTACATGAAATGACTACGTACGGTCGTGGACACACCAAAATTACAAAAGCACAAACTTACCTTTATTTATCTTAAATATACTACAAAATACACTATCTACAAAATAAAAGGCCAGGGACATTAAAACATACGTTTCAAAATTTTCCCTCCAATACAAGTTTCTACTTCACGGTCCTTGCAGATGCTTTTACCATAATTAGCACCTCTTGGTGGTTTCTTTTTCTAGATTTCTTGGACAGAAATCACATCTGGCATATTTTTTGTGTGTTGGTTATCATTGTAACTTAGTCCTAAAGCCAGCTTATTCACGTTTTTAGGTCTCAATATAGTTTTCTGTCTCTTCAAGGAATCGTTCAATTTGTTTTTTTTTTTTTAAGAATATTAATAAGCTTATAGAATGTCGATTACTGAGACTAGCTGTTGCAATATAAAAAAATCTTCACAAATATAATTTATTTACATTGTTAGTAAGTGATAGTGTTCACAGTACCATATTAGAAATGTTCCCACCGATTTTGGTCCTACAGTATACCGGGGTTCAAATATTTCCAAACAATGCTGCCCTTACCATAAATATATATTATTTTTAGAATACCAACACAATGTTCCAAAAATAATAAAAGTAGTATTTAATTACTTCATTGAGTGGAGCGAAGCAAAGCTTTTTGGGATCAACTTCAATGCAAACTTTAGAACACATAAACTCAATAATGGCTGAACATATTTTAGCCAAACTTACCAAGGTTGTTTTGTCAAATTTTTGGATGGTTTTTTAGACGAATATTTTTTTTTAATTTTTAATAATGCCTATATTAATTTAAAAGTAACTCAAAGTTTTTAAATTTTAACATTGGCCTTATGGGTTGCCATGATGGTTACAAAATAAGGACGTAAAATACACATTTTTACAAAACTTGGATGATGACCACTGATGATACAGAGAAAGTCTTAAGTCCCTAACATTTAAGTCGCAATTTGGAAACAACCACTGATTAAATGGGTACAGTCATAAATAATATGTACTCCCTTAGGTAAAGTATTTTACAGATTTGATTTACGTAGCTAAATAAGTTATAACAAATAACATTTATCTTAAACAATTCGGTCGATGAATCAAATTCACGGATCCATCTCATAAATCGCAAACTTAAACAGGTCCACGACCTTGGAAGTGGTGAAGAAAGCAGTAAAGGCCAGCAGTGCGGAGTGTGGAAAAGGTCTGTGACGGTTAGAATCCCCAAAAATAGTCAAAGGATTTGACCAAATCGCTGGAGACGATAATGGCAAAACCTGGTGAAATCATCACATGTGTTGTCCCTATTGCTGTGGTTGTGTATAAAGAAATGAAATGAAATACGTTTATTTATCCCAATATTATTACAGAAAGATAAATAAAAACAGAGAGCAAGATTAACTACAGTAGTACAACTATTGTCAGATGAATCTGCCATACTTATGGGATGATAGGCCTACATGGGCAGGTGCCTGTGTGTAGGCCTGGTTGTTATCAGTCTGCAAAATTTTAAGGGCAAAAAACTGAATTTGGGAAATTTTTTTCTTAATTATTTAAAAGAAAACGGAAATGCTGTTGAGAATGTCTCCAAAAGAAGACATTTGGAGGGTGAGGGGGTATAAGGGTCGAGGATTTTTAGTCAGAGTCAAGTATGGTTTGGTCTAATCAAAGTCTCGGCCTCTCCTTTGGTAATGGAGTGCAGTAAAACAAGAATGTGGCTTTTGAATTTCTGTAATGAGGGTAAACTAAAAACGTGTTGAATATCATATTTTTGAATTAAATTTTGACAGAGGATTTCAACATAAAAACAGTTGGTAGTTAGAACTGATTTATGTAGCTGAGGAACAGATATTCTAACATTGTGTGAGTATCTTGTGAAGTGCTGATGTGTGACTGCTGTAAGAATCGTGTTTGAGTTTTTGAATGTGTGATTAAGAAGGAACTGGATGAAAAGATGTCTGACCGGTAGTATTCCCGTCTCACGGAATAGAATGTCAGTGGAGTACCTTTTATTTTTTCTAAAAGCAACTTTCAAAATTGATCTTTGAATTACATTCAAGGGTTCCAAGGTGGTGTGATAGCATGCTCCCCAGCAAATAATTCCAAATGAAATCAAGGATTGCACATATGCGATTTATGTCATCCTCATCTAAAATTTCACTCAATTGGTTAAAAGCATAGATATATTTACAAATCTTTTTCTTCAAGAAATCTACATGCTCTGTCCATTTCATTCCGTAGTCAAAATAAACACCCAAATATTTATAATAATCTACCCTTTCAATGTACTCACAATTACAAGATAAACTTATGGTTGCTCGGTTATGGTTGCTGCAGCAATGAATCTTCAAATTGTTTAGACTATAATCAGTGCTGATACTGAGTGATATGGGAAGGAATTTAGTCTTGGTTACATTAAGTGAGAGCACATTTTGATCTAACCATTTCTTTAGAATTGAGAGGTCACCAAGAGCTTTGGACCTGACATCCTCCCATGAACAACCCTTTATCAAAACTAAAGTGTCGTTGGCAAATAAAAACAGTTCACCATTTAGGTTGAGTTTAGAAATGTTGTTTATATAAATTAGAAAAAGTATAGGCCCCAGAGTACTTCCTTGAATAACCCCATACTCAATTAAATTTGCATCACTATTCACACCGCAGATGGAAACTACTTGATGTCTGTCAGATAAATAGTTTTTGAACCATGTGAGAGCAGTGGCTCTGACACAGATTTGTTCCAATCATTTTGTTAGCAATAAATTTCTGTCAATTGAGTCAAATGCTTTTTTTAGATCTAAAAACATTAGCATAGATCGATTGTTATTAATCATTTAATTATTTATATATTTACAAACTTCAAAAAGTGCATCAGAGATGTTTTTATCTTTTCTGAACCCAAATTGTGAATTAGTGTATTGTTACTTTGAAGGTACTCCACTCCAGGTGTTCCTTAACAATACGCTCCAAAACCTTGGAAAATACGCTTAACAGTGAGATTTGCCTAAAATAGTTTTTATCTTTTGGATCACCTGTTTTGAATAAAGGAATAACTTTTGCTGTTTTAAATTGAGCCGGGAATATACCAGTCAGTAGAGATAAATTGATTAGGTGTAGCAGCGGAATGTAAATTATGAGTGCGTTTTGTTTGAGTAAATCAGCCGAGACCTCGTCCAGACCGGGAGCTGAGCCACCACGCAGCCCAGAGATATGTCGTAGTACGTCTTGTGCAGAAACAGTTTTCAGTGTGAAAGTAGAGTCAGTCAGAGTCAACAACCACCAGGGTCCCGTCCGCATCTATCTGATTTGATAAATTTTCTCCAACAGGAGCAAAGAAATTAAAATCATCTGCAATCACATTTTTGTGGCTTGTGTATGATCAGACGTGTTAGGAATTAACTTTTCAATTGGAAATGAGTTTTTATTACATGACCTGCCAGCAAGATCATTGCTCAGTCCCCAAAATAATTTGGAATTTTGACTGTACTGGTTGAGTCTTTCCCTGTAAAAGTCTCTTTTGGCCCTTTTTAATACACTGCTTAGGTTTTGTCTATAATTCCGGTAATAAGTTTGTAGATTATCATTAAATGGTTGACGGTGTGCAGCTTTACTTAATTTGTCTCTAGTACATATTGATTTGACCAAACTGTCCTTAATCCACGGTTTAATTCTCTTACGTATAGATGATCTTGTAGTTATTGGATTTATTGAATTTTTTATCGCAAATTCAAGGTTTTTGTAAAAGAGTTCGGAGCACAGATTGCCATCTAGACAGCTTTGGACTGGTCCCCAATCGGTCTGAGAGAGATTTTGAGTGAGTAGGGTGTGATCAAGGTAAGTTTGAGGAGGTCCGGTTGCAGTGTGAATGTTAAATGCGTGTTCGTGAGTGTATGTAGTGTCATGTATAGTGAGTGCGGTGGCATAGTGGTCGGTGAGGCTAGTGTGCAGTACAGCAGCGCGGACAGCAGTCATGTCACAGTAACGTACAAATATGTGATCAATGCAGGAGGCAGTGTCCTGTGTGACTCTAGTCGGCCTGTCCACACACTGTACAAGGCCGGAGCCAAGTAAACTGTTTAAGTAGAGGTCAATTAGTATATCCTCTGCTCAAAAGGTTTAAATTCATGTTACCCATGAAAATGCACATTTTGTTTCTATCTATGTTCTGATAGTAAGTCTCAAGTTCACTAGTGAATTGTACTGAATTGCTGTTGAATGTTATGTAAAGTGCAAGTAAATTGAAGTTCTTGTTGCAGTTCCCAAAGTCCAGTGATAACCCATGAACATCCACCAGAGTGATTTGTCGTGCAGTCGCTGATAGTGATTTGTTAGTAAACACAATGATACCATCATTGCGGTTACCTTGAGTGGTAGTCATGTGAGTGTCAAACCCGTCGTTGGGTAAAATAAAGGGGTTCACATGGTCGCTTGGAAGAAAAAGAAATGTTGTCCGATTAGAAGACATTATCATATGTGTTGCCGAGATCTAGAGAAATTTTTGTGGAATTGGAGGTGATCCTAAATAATGATTACGGAACTGCTGTGATCGCGGGATTCATTTGTATGTTGACACAATTGTAGGAAATCCCCACATGGCGTGATTTTTATACAAGCACAGATATCCAAAATCTTGAAAAATCATGGTGGATGTTATTGCAATCAGGGAAAGCACCACGGTTGTTGCCGCAAGTGTTATAGAATAGAGTAAAGCTTTCCAAGTTTTTGCATTCTGCCTTATTTACTGTACCTTGATTAATTAATGTTCGTTATTTTAAAACGTTTTTATTAGCTCGCTTTCTTGTCCGGCACAAATTTTGCAATCAATTTTATACTAACTTCCCAATGAGCTAGAGACTTGAAACTTGAAACATAGCCCACAAATGGATGAGAATGCAATATTATATAATGTAATTTTCATATTTCATTTGGGCTACGCCCCATGGGCTTGTCCAGTACAAGTTTTACAATCAATTTTATACTAACTTCCTGATGAGTTAGAGACTTGAAACTTAAAACATAGCTCACAAATGGATGACAATGCAATATTATATAATTTAATTTTCATATTTCCCTTGGGCTACGCCCCATGGGCTTCCAAATTTTTCATGCTTACATTTTGAGAGAATGTAAATATAGGCTATCAATAAATTTAAGTCAGCTGTAAATACTTAAATTTGACAATTAGAAGAGCAGGGGTTAAGAGGTTCTGCTTCAGAGATATTCTAAAAATATAAAACAATCATTTTAAAGTAAAAATAAAACATCTGGTTACAGATAATAAGGTTTTGGTTGTATTAACAGGCCATATAAAATGCAGCATACTGATTTTCTAACTGGTTTAAATGTTATTTCACCATTACAATGCTTATAATAGTTAAAATCATGTAAGACACATAATATTGTGTATATAATCGTATATTCGTACTGAGGGCCACATTGGCAAATTTGCCTGGGGCCCCTGAAGCCCTAAGTCCGGGCCTGTCTGACATTAGCAAGCAAACACAGGAAAAATACTAATACAAAGAATATGTAATGTCCACTTCTTTACTAATGAAACTTGTTATAGATGTTGATAGTTCTGTGCGAAATTGATGAAATAGTTGTATTTTGTATTATATCTATATAAACAATTGATTTATTTATTGCTTTATTAAAAACCACGAAACGTGATCCACTCAACTGGCTTTCACTGCTATGAAAGCAATCGTAGTTAAATATCAATACACAGTGTACTTCGCTCACTGCAGACATAACATGTTGACTTACACCAATGCCCATGTGGGATAAAAAGTCCCCTCACAGTAATACCTCACTGACTTTTATCACATAAAGCATCTACCATTACAAAACTGGCACTACAGTAGAGAGTCGAAAATCCATCTGAACCGCTTTTTAGGGTTTTAAAATATTGAATTAGCACAGAGACAACAGATGTTTTACATTTACAATTTCGCGGGCCAAACAGTTGGCGCCTGGCGGGAAAACAAGTGAAAGGGCCAAGTCAGTCAGTGTTTCGTTTGTTTCCAATGTATTAACTCTACAAAATTTTTCAAGAAACGAATTACAGTAATGTACCGAACATATTTTAGTACAAAAACCAGTTTTTATTTCAGTTCAGTGCTGTGATTTTCCTAGAACTGTATTTTTAATGTTGTAGGCCTGATATGTGTCTAGCATTTCTAGGTTATGTTTGAAAATCCGAACATATCAGTAATCTGAACTACCTACTGTGCCAATTGGTTCGGATTTTTGACGCTCTACTATATTACTTATAGACTTCTAGGTCATCAGTGAACAATCAGACTGGAAGGTAATCAGGGGTAGGAAGCACTGGGCACTTTTTTGCCTAATTTCTCTCACATTCAAAATGTGCCTGGGGAAACTTTAACCCAGTGTTGGCATACTGGGGTTATTATACTAACTTCCCAATGAGCTAGATACTTGAAACATAGCTCACAAATGGAAGACAATGCAATGTTATATCATTTAATTTTCATACTTCCCTTGGGCTACGCCCCATGGGCTTGTTTTTATTAACTCGCTTTCTTGCAAATTTTGATACTTCCCAATGAGCTAGAGACTTGAAATTTGAAACATAGCTCACAAATGGATGACAATGCAAAATTATATAATTTAATTTTCATATTTCCCTTGGGCTACGCCCCATAGGGTTCCAAATTTTCCATGTTTACATTTTGAAAGAATGTAAATATATATCAACTAGCTGTACCCGCGGGCTTTGCCCCGTTTTACTTCATAAGTGAGCTCGTTCGCATGGCTCAATCACGTCCTGGTTGAAGTTCATTCACTACGCTCACTCACCTTTAGGTTGGAGCTCATTCGCAGCGCTCACTTGCCTTCAGGTTAGCTCGTTGGCTACGCTAACTCGCCTCCAGGTTGAAGTTCGTTCGCTACGCTCACTCACCTTTTGGTTGCAAATTAGCTGTTGTCATAAATTAAAAAAAATAATAGTGCTGCACCCTGTTGGTAATCCTTGTAGTAACTTTAATGCTATTGAACATCATAGAACAGAACCAACTTGTTTAATTGAAACAGCTGTTAAAATTCATTAATTCCATTTAAATATGAGTACTCATAAGGTTAACATGGGAAACTCCATAGCCACTGGGGCGGAGCCCGAGAATCCGATCAGAATAAAAACAACTTAGTTTTCCTATTTAATGCCTAAAGAATCAGTGTACCAAATTTCAGCCTCCTAGGTAAATGGGAAGTGGGAGAATTAGTGATGAGTGAGTGAGTGAGTGAGTCAGTCAGTGAGGGCTTTGCCTTTTATATATATAGATTAAGACAGCTGTAAATACTAAAATTTGACAGTTCGAAGAGCAGAGGTTAAGAGGTAAGGGTTATGCTCCCAAGAGATTCTTTATACAAACAAACATTTAAAAATAAAGATAAACCATCTGATTGCAGATATAAAGGTGTTTGTTAAAAATGTCAATTGTTATTTATTTAATACTAGTGTCCCTGTTGCTCGAATTCGAGCAATTTCTAATTATTTGAGGTGTTATTTAAAAAGGAATAACGTTCATAATTTCTGATGACTTTAAAAGATTCGACCCAAAGATTATGGAAATATTCCAGATGTACATAAGTTAACAGAATATATAAATTTATCCAGGCTCTCTCGCTTTTTTCCATTGTAATATTTACGCCAACCCGAATTCAAATAGTAAATATTTCATTTCAACCAAGTCAGTAAATGTTTGTAGGAAACTGTAAAATTAGCAAACTTATTGACTGTTTAAAATTAACATATGTTCTTCTTCTTACTTTTAATTTCTGACAACAGCTGGAGTTGCATAATAATTTTTGTTTCCCATGTTAATCTTATGGAGAAATACGAAACTTTAAAGGGTCCTAGGGCCTCACTCTCTGATTATTTCCCTAAAAAGAAAGTTTCCTGCACAACTTCACGTTACGCTCTTTCCAATGACAACAAAAACATGTAAATCGGTTCAGTAGTTTCGGAGGAGTAATTGTCACAAAAAACATGCTTGCGTATTAAATAAGTATAGATTCTATAAAGTAAACAATAAATTAAATAGATTGATATATTTATAGTTAGTAGGTAGGCCATACATTCAATCTAATACATAATTATATGAAAAGAAACTCAAATAAACCTTAGATTTCCCACATGCCTCTGTCTTAATCTGGGACTGGAGGTCACGAATTGTGGATATTTATAGGCATGAACTGTGGATGCGATACTCCCTCGTGTGGATTAACGTCCGCACAAGTCAGTACTACGACTATCCGCAGTATTATCCTGATAATTAGACCAATTTGTATATACCAAGGAAAAATGTAATTCGGATTCCACTATAAACTGTAGGTCCCTTAGTTGCCATTAGCTGTTTGGGCTATTAATTTACAGCTGTGTCTAAGGAATATGTCGGCCTTAGTCACTAACAAGACTACAAGATCGTGCCACTCATTCTACACTCATCTCCATTCATACTTGGCTTAAAATACCTACTATGTATGGTCGCCATTTCAATGAACAGTATAGATACTTGAAATAGATTTAACATCCACACACATTAAAAACTAAAAAGTAGAAAATAATTTATAGATAAAAAACTTTCTTAAAACAAAACGTTTTTAAACGCACTAAAAAGTAGGAAATAATTTATAAATATGTGTACAGTAGAGTATAAGTGCTTGTAACATTTAAAACGAAAAACGTGAGGTGCATGTAATTCATAATAATACATTAGTTCAATAGGTGAAGGTAATTGTAAGTTATCTATTGCATGCACCCCACGTTTTTCTTTTTTAAATCTTACAAGTATTTATACTATCCACATATTTATAAATTATTTTCTTCTTTTTAGTGCGTTTTAAAACGTTTTGTTTTAAAAAAGTTTTTTTATCTATAAATTATTTTCATATACAGAAAAATACTCTTATTGTACACAGGTGGCCGGACTCACTTAGCTATCAGTGTTTGCCCGTATGTGGAACTACTTCCTTGACAGCCATCAGTATTTGTATGCAAACTTCTTTGAAATATCTATATCTAGGAACAACTTATACTCAATGTGACTTTAGTAAAAATGGGCCCAGAGGCGCATGAGATTAAAAGGTTAGTTGAGAGTAAAATAAAGAAGCAAATTTGATCAAACTGTGCCTTGCAAACGAAAAGCTTGAGTATAACTGCAATAAGCATTTATATTTATATGCCAATCCCGTACGAAGGACGGGTACTCTGCTAGTATAACATTAATACTAACATAATACCTGTGTTGATGTTTAATAAACATTCATTGACTTTTTAACTTCTTGATAACATTGAGCCCCAGCTTAGGCATGGCTGTTCAGTAGACTCCCACTTATCCGGACTCCTCGGGACTGAGGCCAATCCGGATAACGGTTATTCCAGTTAAACCGACGTCCCCAAAAACTTGTTAAAACGGACCGTTTACTGTGATATTTGAAATAAATTTAGGAGAGCATTGTATTTAGACACGTGATCACTGGTCTCAAATCTTTCCCACGAGAACAGTCGTTTCAGTACTGCCCACTTCCTGCCGATCTAGTCCGGTTAAAAACCAATGTGCTGATAAAAATTGTCTGGTTAAAGAGATGTCATTTCTGCCGATTGTAATCCGGTTAAACCGATGTCCGGTCAAAAGGTGTCCGGATAAGAGGGAATCTACTGTATGCAGAAGCTCACAACTTCACTTCTAATTTTAAACTTCATACTGGCTCATCTACAGTTCCAAACTGCATCCTGTAGTTAACCAGGGGACCTTTTCTATTTATTGTATTTTCACAGGAGAGAACGCCAACTGCATCCTCTTGGCTGCTACCTGTCGAACCAGAGGTAGAAATTGAGGAACTTGACAAATCTTGGGAGATTTTTGAGGAGGAGGTAATGATTTTGGTTTTTAACAAGTAACTAAAGTTTAAAAACAAAGTGTTTTGAATACTGAAATATACATCCAATTTAAATAAACCAGCTAGAGCCAGTTGTATTATTTAAATAGAAGGTATTATCATAGATAAAACATATTCCTAGATTTCTCATCCTTATGGAACAGCTGAAGACAATTTTATTGTTAGTTCTGTACGGCTTATGTAGAGATCGTGTTTTGTTTACAATTTGTTTCCCGTTATTACAGTCATTTAAAACCTTGTTAAACCAAATAATACGATCTAATCATAAACAATAACTTGTCCCCTAGTTAAATAACCAAACAGTAAAGCACAAATGAAGAAATTAACCCTAAAATAATAGAAACAAAATTTCGTTGACACTAGCGCCCAGTGTCACCGTACATGAACTTAACACGAAAAACGTGCTTCAAAATTTACAATGGGATGAGAAGTCTACTTGTGTGTTGGTTAGTCTATGGTATTATCATGTTAAGATGGTACTTAGGATGTGACGCTACTTATAAAGTTTGCTTTTATGTTTTAATTAGTCTTAGTTTTAGTAAATGTTCCTTTTAGGAAATAAGCTATTAGCCTACTGTAGGTCTCATGTTAAGACTTAGACCCAAGACCGATTTACTTTTATGTTTTAATGTCCCCAAAGCCCAAAAACCCCATCTGCTCAAATTCACATAGCCTATATAAAACCATATATATTTGTGTTTGGGTTTGTGTGTGTCCGTTAGCACGTTAACACCATAAAATATCGTCCAATTAAAAAAATATATAAACAATTTGTAAACTTACATTTATTCCAACAACGATTGACAATGGGAACAATATTTGAAGGAGGGGAGAGTTATTAGTTAATATTTTTTTCTTTATCTTTAACCCACAAAAACATTTTTTTAATTTAAAAACATACAATTTTGTAGAGTTAAAAAAAATATTTTCGTATAGACCTAAACTGAAGCGAATGTTTTACTTGTCTGGAATTTCCCGTGTTAACCCTATGAGTGTTCATACTTAAAAGGAATGAAAGAATTTTGACAACTGTTCCTACCAACAGGGTGTGGCACCATTAATTTTTTGTTTGAATTTATGACAGAGTAGGATTTTTTACAGTTATATGTGTTTTTGTTTTTAATGTAATAAATAATTTGTGATATTGTGCGAATAGGGCTATTTGTGATAGTTTATAATTCATCAACTTATTGACTTTGTTTACGAGTTATTTAAATTTTTATACAGCAGATCTATAGAACATGATTATTCTCTTTAGCTTTCTCTTCCCGTTGCAATGCTCGGGTATGGCGGCTAGTAAATATATATTTAGGCCTAAATCGGATTACCCGAGGTCTTGGATAACCAGGGCTCGGATGATCAAGAGTATACTGTAACAGATTTAAATCGCATTCGTTTTGAGTACTTAGTTTTCCTATTACAATTTAATTTATCTGAGCACGCACAGATTTGCCATCAAGCATCATCATTCATTTATCTATTGTATTACTCAACCAAAAAACATAAATTCAGTTTCTTTCCAAATTTTTACTTCAATTAAAGATTTATTTCACCAGTTCTATAGTCCGTCCCTTTGGCTATGATACCCAGCGGATTAGGAACCTTCTCGGAACTCGACTGACCCTTCAGACCCGCTCCCCAGGCTGGCCGTTGATAAAAAGTTTACCTACCTACTGTCATAGTCCCACAGATCTGTACCTTTTTTTATCTTAAGTTTGTAAGATTTAAATTGTGTTTTGTATATTTGAGTTCTACATGAAATTCCAAAAATAATGAGTCCAAAAACGATGTAACTACGATCTGAAAGTCGGACAAAGCTGGTGACGATTCAGAGTAATTGTACTACGGCCGTGACTACTTTCAGATCGTAGATATTAAGTATCCACATCGTGTTTGGGCTCATTATTTTTGGAATTTCATGTAGAACTCAAAATTATAAAGACAAATTATTTTAACTTAAAACAAAAAAAGTTACAGATCTGTGGGATTGTGACAGTGGGTGAGTCACTGTTTGTCTCCGGCCAGCTCGACGAGCGGGTCGAGAGAGTGAGTTGAGTTCCGAGAAAGCCCTAAACCGCTGGGTATCATAGCCAAACGGGCGGACTATAATTACATTATCCTATATGTTTTGGTCTAAGAACCTTTAGTGAAATACCACCTTTTATTTTAGCTATCTATATATAAAGCCAAAAGTACCCATGAACTTTTGAGAAAACTACAAGTCACACCCCCATCAACCATATACTTAAAATGTTCATCATGACGAGAAACCTTGCGCAAAATTATCCATTATTTCATAAATTGCCCTATAAGGTCGTAATTGCTTTCCAAAGGGAAATTTCCATTTACCTAATGTTAAAAATACCTCAGCTGTTATTATTTGTCCGTATTACCATTACTGTATTCTGTTTTGTTTATTTTATCTTAACTTAACCAATCAATAGTTTTAAAAAACAGGGTGGAGCAGCCCGTGGGTAACAGCTAGTTGATTATAAAATTGAATTTTTTTTAATGTGCAGTTTGCACATGGGTGGTCTCTTGTTTAAATAAAAATTCCAATCAGTGAAATGGAAATCTGCTTAGTCTGGAGGTTTCCTGCGGTATGAACATTTTTGTACTAAAATAGAAGATAGGATTATAACAGATGACTTACATTTTACAAATAAACCGTAAACAACATAAATATCATTAACATACTTCTTTTAAAATTATAATTAATTTATTGTCCGTAGCCTTTAAATTTCTATTAATGTGCTTTTAAAATGTCTTAAGTTAAACTAGTTTAATTAAAAATGTTTTTGTCCTAGATGATGGAGGGCTCAAGCGAACCTGAAGAAAAAAGTGGTTTTCAAGCAGTTCGGGAATTAGAATCTGAATTAATAGACAAAATGTGTGAAATTTGCGGAAATTTTTTCAAAACTTTTGAGTTAGTCAATCCCGAAGCAAGAAAACCTCTTCTGTCTACTTGTGAGACATGTTCATATTACATTACTCCTCCAGTCACCTGTATATACAGCAAGAACATTTTGAACGATTATTCTTGCGACAAGTGTTCTCAAGTATTTGAATTTAAAAATGACTGGTTAAGGCACAAAGCCACACATGACAATTCAAAACAGTTTTCCTGTGATATGTGTGACGACTCATTTAAGAAACGATACGAATTGACTGAACACATAAAACTTGCCCACTTAAAAGAAGACAAGTGTGTAAAAGATAGGTGTATTGCTTGTGGAACATTTGAAAACATCATACAGCTAAATGTCGGAGAAAATGAAGCGGAGTTTATAAAACTTTGTGAAGTTTGTAATATTTCCAGGCAAGAAAAACTAGCAAACATAAGTCGAAATGGATCTAATGGTTTTTCATGTGATTTGTGTTTTAAACAATTTTCTCGAAGGGATCATGCATTGCGTCATCGACTTTCGCATCTAAATGTGAAACCATTTAAATGTTCTATTTGTCAAAAATCGTTCAGCCGAAATGATCGGCTGCAGCGTCACAGGAGGACTCATCCCGGTGCCAAGCCTTACCCGTGTAGATTTTGCTCAGAGGCGTTTATTAATTGTGATGAATTAAAAGGTCACGTCATGCTGAAACATGAAACACTAAATGCAAAGGTAGTTAGTGTGCAAAAGGTAACTGGAAAGGTGGTTAATAGTGTGCAAAAACTAAATGCAAAGGATGTTGATGGTATGCAAAAACAGCAAACGCCACTCAAGGACAGAACATCACGACTCTGTGTTTGTTTGTGTGGGAAAAAATTCAAACAAAATAAAGCATTGCTTGTTCACCAGAAAAAATGCTGTGATCTAAACTACATTAAGTGTAAGACATGTGGGAAAAAGTTCAAAAACAAGGAAATCCTCAATCGCCATGCTCTAATTCATACCAGCGCTAAAGCGTACAGTTGTACCATATGTAGCAAGGTATTTTTGCGAAAAGATAAATTGAAAACTCACCATTTGATCCATATTGACATAAAACCTTACTCGTGTCATATTTGTAACAGCTCGTTTAAACGTAAAGACAAACTAAGTCGTCACCTAAGAGAAGTGCATTTTAAGATGAAAGAGTGAAATGAGGTCTAAATTGTCTGTTCACTATTATTTAAAAAATGTAGTGCTAACTTTGACAAGGTAAATTTAGTAAGAGTATTAGCTATTAGGTGCTCATTACCAAATCCTTTTCTTACTTAAAGAAGGTTCTTATTCTTATCTTACATTTCCTTGTTGATTTTATTTTTTATAAATGTTTTTCTTAAGCTACAAACTAAGTCATCACCTAAGAGAAGTACATTTTAAGATGAAAGAGTGAAATGAGGTCTAAATTGTCTGTTCACTATTATTTTAAAAAATGTAGTGCTAACTTTATTTACTAAGAGTATTAGCTATTAGGTGCTCATTACCAAATCCCTTTCTTACTTAAAAAAGGTTCATCTTATCTTAAATTTCCTTGTTGATTTTATTTTTTTTTAAGCCTTACACGAGTCCAGTAGAGCAGGCTGATTACGGGGCAAGTTACTTGCTTCTAATGTATTTCAAGTTACCTGAGGCAAGTAATCTGCCCGCCTACTGGCCTCGTGTTAGGTAGGTGAAAGATAAGCCTAAGAGCCAATAATAAAAATTTTGATTTGTTTATTCTTAGCTTACTGTGTTTGTACAAGATATTTCAGCCTGTTTATGCAGGTGAAAACATTTACTTTACAAAAATTTAATTACCTTCCATCGTTATTATTGTACTATAACTTGGTGTAGCCAATCAACCAAAATCACGTCTCTAGACTATATTACAAAATATTGACAAAAGTGGAGTCTTATTGGTAAACAAGGGGGTTTTAAAAATGTGCAGTAGAACCCCAGATATTTGGCCACTTTTTGAAAGTCAATCATCAAAACATGTTTCCTTTTTTACTGGCAGGTGCATACACTAACTATTGTCTGCTCGCAACTCGAGTGTTCTCACAATTTATTTGTTTGTTTACATTCTACTGTTTTCATTATTCTGTTGGGCAAGTAGATCTAATGCCTCTAAACAGTTGGTTGATTATTTCCAGTGCGGTTAGTACAGTAGCAAGAAAGTGGTTAGTAGGCCCCACTAGAAAAACAGGCCATGCTGCAGCGCAACACTACGTTAACAACCAGCTTATTTACCGAAAACATATGGGATATGGCAGTGAATCTATCCACAAGTGTGTCTTCATGGATCCTGCAACACAGTGGCGGATCAAGGGGGGGATAAAATTATCATGTTTATGTATCTAGATTGTCTAAAAACAGGAGTTTTCAATTCAAATTTTCCAAAATTTCCCATGGGTGGGCTTCGGACCCTTCCTTTACTACATACCCCCTAGACCCCCCCCCCACCCCCGAAATCATGCCCTGAATCCGCCACTGCTGCAGCATGGCCTGTTTTTCTAGAGGGACCTTGAAAGTACCTACATTACTATAAGTGCCAAAAGAAACAGTACTGAAAATGAATAAAATATGATGATTTCAGTACCATTAGCACTAAATACTATTATTTCTGTTATTTTAGCATAATATTCAGTAATTATTTTGTTTCGTATAAAATATAAAAGAATGCTAAGCAGTAAATTACAGACTATTTTGATTATAGACATAATAGTCTTTAAACACAAAATTTATTATGGGTAATTTAATTTTGACTTTTTATCTTTATTAAATATTTGTTTTTGTTACCTGAACAGATTTTTTAAAATGTTGATTATCTATCTACCCAGACCTGATTTTTCCTATGGATAAATATTTTAATTGATTTTACAAACATGTGTATTTTTCTAAACATCACAAAATATATTTCAAAAATATAAAAAATATTAGTAAGATTCACAGTTAAGTATATCTTTATTTTTTTTATAGATTTTATCATTACTATATGTTTTTGGAGCTAAAGGCCGGCGCACATAGAGACAGACGGATGGACTAAAATTTGCTCCCCATGTTATCAAATGTGGCAACGTACACAGGAATCGGTCCGTCGGCCGGTGTCCGCTTGAGTTCGTAGACAGACTTTTTGGAATCGCCTCTCGGTGATTTTGAAGAACCCTGCTGCAGACTTTTTCTGCTGCGCATGTGCACAAAGGTTTTTCTCAACGTTACTTCTGGGCATTGCCACTAGATGCGCTGTGGTTTGTTTACTCAGGGTGTTCAGCTAACCTTGAGACCGTTCCGTTTCAAAACGTAAAAAATGCCACTGGTGTTAAAACACACAAAATAAATTTTAAAAATAAAAATTGTACGTACATTTTTATGACCAGGGAAATATCCGTGAATTTTGTAAAGAACGGGGAAAAATAAATGTGTGAATGGTAGCAAAAAAATCTGCCCAAGATTACCGATTTTTCTCTTTTTGCGTAGTTAAAAATTGCGATCGCAAGGGAGACTACAGCGTTGTCATGATTGCAAGAAATTATCACGACCGTTTCCATGATCAAGGTAAATCATCACAAATTTCGCTGCAAACACAAACATAGTCAAGGGTGGTGAGATGTGTTTATGTTACCGTAATCGCAAGAAGTAATCAAGTGTGTGGCTGCGATCGCCAAAATTTGTCCTGAGAATTGGTTGTAATATACAAGCAGGTTTAATAAGTAAGTTTGGCTTTTTGCAAGTTTTGTCCTGGAAATTTTTAATCTGGAATTTTCCTTGAATTTTATTTTTATGGGACGCTAGAAACCCTGTAATTACAACTACTTGTGAGGGATTCTCATCCTGTTCAACACGTAGTTCCGTTTCTTCAGTTAGTTTTTGCAAACAATTTTTTTAATCATTGCTACCCCTCATTTCACAGCACCGAAGAAGTGAAAGCACGAGGTGAAGGAGGGAAATGATAATCCGTCTTCTTGCGGACTCCTACAGCTGAGTACGTTACAAAAATACCCCCAACACAGCAAACCTGCAGACTAAGCGAATATCCATTTGCCTGAGTTGATATACAATTAAATCTATTTAAATAACATTATGTTAAACGGGTACCTAGGTTTGCTGCTACAGGGAGGCTAGTAAAGTATGTTTTTAGTAAAATATTAATAGTTTAGTATAAAACTAGTGTCCCTGTTGCTCGAATTCGAGCAATTGCCAAGAATTACAGGCATTATTGTAAAACGAATAATAGTCATAATTTCTGATGACTTTAAAAGATTCGACTCAAAGATTATGGAAATACTCAAATGTTCATAACAGATGGATATAATCAAAATTTCTTGTAAATATCTTATCATTTTTCAAAAGCTGATCTTGTTTTTTAGTGTTTTCTACAATTAGGAAATTAAAAAAACAAAAAACATTATTTCTAATTCTTCTCCTTAGTGGTGTTTTATGACTTTCCTATGTTTCCATGATTTGCAAATTGGCTCTTTCAACGATTACTAAAAAATGCAGCACAGTGTTAATGCAGTTTTTTTTTTTAATATCAATTTATCCAGGCTCTCTCACTTTTTTCCACTGTAATATTTACGCTAACCCAAACTCAAATAGTAAATATTTCATTTCAACGAAGTCAGTAAATATTTGTAGCAAACTGTTAAATTAGCAAAATTATCGACTTTTTACAATTAAAATATATGTTCTTCTTCTCACTTTTAATTTCGTACAACAGCTGGAGTTTCATAACAATTTTTGTTTCCCATGTTAATCTTATGGAGAAATATGAAACTTAAAAGGGCCCCAGTGCCTCACTCTCTAATTATTTCCCTAAAAAGAAAGTTTCCTGCACAACTTCACGTTACGCTCTTTCAAATGACACCAAAAACATGTCAATCGGTTCAGTAGTTTCGGAGGAGTAATTGTCACAAAAAACCTGCTTGCGTATTAAATAAGTATAGATAAATAAATTTGACAAGTATGATCAAAATAAATCCATAAACAAGCAAACTACAACATTTTACAATATTCTCCATAAGAATAACATGAGAATTTTAAATTTACAATTTTTTGAATGTTCTCCGTTACCAATAACTGCACATAAAAACCTATATACTAAATTATTTGTCTTTTAAGCTCTTTAAAATGGTCCAGAGATAAATTGTGAAATTTTGTGTTTTGATGGTCACAAATGAGAAAAAACCATTTGTACCCCATAAAACGTAAAACAACAATCCCATCGTCCGATCATGCTGGTTCACGAACTCATTCAAGTTTATCCCGCCTTACACCTTCAAACCAAATTTCATCAAAATTGGACTAAAATTACTCAAGTTATTTTGTTCACTGACATATATAGATATATATAACATACAAATTTGAACGATTAGTGTTTTTGACCTCTGGGGACATCAAAATTAAAAAGTAAATCAGTCCCGGGCTCAAGCCTTACCATGAGACCTACGGTAATAGCTACTTCCCTATAGGGAAATTCGCTAAAACCCATCCACCTGCAGGAGTCCGTCTGTCTTTGTGGTGTGCACTGGCCTTTATCGCTCTAATTTTGTTGTGTATAAAGATTTATGGTATGATTGTAAATTGTATGTACAGTACTGTAATGTATTATTCAAAGTTCTGTTGTGTTTCTAGTCATTGTACACTGTTCTTTGTGTAAATACTGTTTAATGATGATTTAGATTTAAATTGTAATTTTTATACTGACTGTTGTTAATAAATGTTTCATATGACATCAAATGATTTCCAATAGCCTAAAAATCATGTTATTTATAACAATAATACAGGTGAATGCAGTCATAGACTAACCAACACAAGCAGACTTCCCATCCCATTGTAAATTTTGAAGCTCGTTTTTCGTGTCTCTAGTTCATGTATGGTGACATGTCGACGGAATTTGGTTTATATTATTTTGGAGTTAATTAAATGAATTTGGCTTTAATGTTTGGTTATATAACTAGAGGATGAGTTCTTGTTTATGATTATATCATTTTATTTGGTTAAACAGGGTTTAAAATGATATTTTCAAGCAATACAATCAAATTTTATGTAAACGGTTAAGGCCATTTACCAAATAAAAATACAGTAATATGGCACATCAACAAAATGAAGCTCTCAGTGTGTAGATTTGCCAAAAATTATAGGTAGGCCTATGGACAAATTTATCAGAACTCTGCCCTACAGGCTGATTATTTAATGAAACAGCTGGTCAATGCAATTAATTGTTTTAAAAGTTGATTTGCTTGAAAAGATGTGTGTGATGCTTTATTTGGGAGCCTACCAGTAGATCGACAATAGGCCCCTAGACCGTCCTTTTTAAACTAGGTGGCGTTCGCAGAGGCATTCACAAAATTGAGCGGAGTCATCAAGGGTTCATATTATATTGTTTTTGTCATACTGCAGTAAAACAGTCGTTTTTAATTTAAGGAGTGAAAATTGTTTTTTTTCCTCTATGGAATAAAAATCAGCTGTTGTCAACTCAGTTGTAAATTTTGATTGTAACCGATTGCATGTATCTATGTATCGATACGCGCTTCGTAATCATTTTAACCTACAGTACAGATCTCTTCCCATAGCATTTTAGCACTGCAGATACATTAAAACCCACTTGTAAAATGGTGTTTGACGTAAAAAAAATAAAAAAAGTCCATTCCCACACTCAACACTGCTCACCTTTACAACTTCCCTCACCACCCCCTACGTCGTGGACCTGTTTCCCTCTCTTCCCATAGCATTTTAGGATTGCAGATGCATTAATGTAATTGCCAAAGACAGTTCCCACACTTTGCACTGCTAGCCTTACTATCCTACGTCATAGACCTGTTTCCTACCCTTCTCATAGCATTTAAGTATTACAGATACATTTATCTAACTGCCCAAACGCCCCCCCCCCCCCACTCTGCACTGCCAGCCTTTACTTCTTCCTTCACCACTTCCTACGTCACGGACCTCTTTCCCTCTCTTCCCATAGCATTTTAAGATTGTAGATACCTTAATCTAACCGTCATAAACAGTTCCCACACTCCGGACTGCTCGCCTTTACTACTTCCTTCACCACTTCCTACGTCACGGACCTGTTTCCCTCCCTTTCCATACCATTTTAGTTTTGTAGATACCTTTAATCTTATCGCCATAAACAGTTTTCACACTCCAAACAGCTTGCCTTTACTACTTCCTTCACCCCTTCCTTTGTCGCAGACCTGTTTCCCTCCCTTCCCATACCATTTTAGGATTGCAGATACCTTATTCTAATCGTCATAAACAGTTTCCACACTCCAGACTGCTCACCTTTACTACTTCCTTCACCACTCCCTACGTCACGGACTTATTTCCCTCCCTTTTTATACCATTTTGGATTGTAGATACCTTAATCTAATTGTTATAAACAGTTTCCACAATCCGGACATCTCGCCTCGACTACTTCCTTCACCACTTCCTACGTCACGGACCTGTTTCCCTCCCTTTCCATACCATTTTAGTTTTGTAGATACCTTTAATCTTATCGCCATAAACAGTTTTCACACTCCAAACAGCTTGCCTTTACTACTTCCTTCACCCCTTCCTTTGTCGCAGACCTGTTTCCCTCCCTTCCCATACCATTTTAGGATTGCAGATACCTTATTCTAATCGTCAAACAGTTTCCACACTCCAGACTGCTTACCTTTACTACTTCCTTCACCACTCCCTACGTCACGGACTTATTTCCCTCCCTTTTTATACCATTTTGGATTGTAGATACCTTAATCTAATCGTTATAAACAGTTTCCACAATCCGGACATCTCGCCTCGACTACTTCCTTCACCACGTCCTACGCTGAGGACCTGTTTCCCTCCCTTTCCATAGCATTTTAGGATTGCAGATACCTAACCTAATCGTCATAAGCAGTTCCCACACTCCGGACAGCTCGCCTTGACTACTTCCTACGTCGCGGACATGTTTTCCTTCCTTTCCCTAGAACTTTAGGAATGCAGATACCTTTAATTAATAGTCATTAACAGTTTCCACACTCCAGCTCCAGACTGCTAACCTTTACTACTTCCTTTGCCACTTCCTACGTCATGAACCTCAAGCTACTAGTAGTGTCGTACTATTTCTTTCTATTTTTCGGTTTGTAACTGTTGTGATAGTTTTTTTTGTTTACAGTGCAAACCATTTAACACGTTCTTTTATTGTACCTTAAAATCTATCATTGGTTTTGTATCGTAGGTAGCTTAAATAAGTACTCACAGTATGAGTACTTATTTTTTACTTATACCACAGATAATAAACCCCTACTTACACTTTTCGCCCTCAATGAATTCTTGTATTTCACGAAGGTGTCGAGACAAAACCCACCGATTAACAAAACTCTTATTACAAAACTGGCATACATTCATTGTTGACAAGACAAGTTGGCTGCGGCCACACGGGCGTTTTTTTCACGCACAAACGCAGCGTGAAAACACGCGAAAAATTAGAGTAGCATTGAAACAAATAGGCGACCGCTACTGCGGGAAAACACACTGCGTGTGGCATACCTCATTACATTTAATGCTGCTCATATTTCTTGCGTTTTTTCACGCTGCGTTCTTGCGTGAAAAAACGCCCGTGTGGCCGTAGCCTAAACGATGAAGATGAAGGGGAGCGTTTCATAAACTCCAAATTTCACAAACTCCAACGCTTAAAATATTAAATAAACAGAGCGGTTCATAACCTCCAATTTTCATAAGCTCCAAATCTATAACATTCAAATAATCACTGTTTCACAATGTCCAAATTTCACAAACTCCAACGTTAAGATACCAAATAAACAGTGCGGTTCATAATGTCCAAATTTCATAACCTCCAACGGTACAGTCTGAGCCAGAAGTCTCTACAGTGGTTGCCACAGTCAGATAGCAGGCACCGTTCGCCAGCGCTCAACTACTGATTATACGTGCATTTTATGATTGAAGAACACTCAGCTGTGTGACTCAAATATGTGTTAGCACACAATGTGCAAATCAAATTTACATTTTTACATTTTTAATACCTTTAATTCAAGCTTTCAGCTGAGTTTCTTAACTGTTCCGTCTCTCAATTAAAAAGCCAATTATTACATTACAAATATCGTAAGAGATTTTTTTACCGATTAAAAATTATAAAACATATAAATATGTTTTATAAGTATCCTTATATATAATACGTGAAGGCGATTTCTACAAAACACTACTCCTCCGTTAATAATGGACGGATTTTTACAAACGATGTGTTAAAATGAAGTATTTTTTGTGTAGACGCCCCCTTTCACCAATTCCTGCAATAAAAGTCCTCGGGCTTTGCCCCACAGGCCATCAAAATCCCAATGTATTTCTTATGAAAAATGATTTTGTTTACTTAAACAGACGAATAATTTGTATTAATTACAGCTGTTCTTAGTAAACACATGATACACACAAGAGCGTTCGTTTTCAGTTTCGATAACTGGAATGGAGTGATTGAATACATTATCTTTAAGTTTACTCTTTTAAGCCATTGGGAATAATTATGACTGTTATTCGTTTTGAAATAACACCTGTAATACTTTACAATTGCTCGATTTCGAGCAACAGGTGCACTAGTATTTTCTAATAGCTGTTAAAATTTCATAATGTTTACATCAGTTGTTTTTTTGTTATGTGTAAAAATAGCCCTTTGTTAGAAAAGTGCCGAAAACCTTGTACTTTATTCATTCTACCCACTGAAAGGATGAGTTTAAACTACATAAAAAGGTAGAAACTAACATACATAAACGCAGAAATACATTTTTATAAATATGATTTAACTTATTCATCATATTGTAGGTATACTGGTCACGTTTCAATAAAAGCTCATACTCGAGTACACTTTTTTACTCGACAGCAGTCTCGTTTCTCTTTGCAACTTAATGTGGCTAGTTCAATAATGTTAAAGTTTTGACAAGGTGATAATTTATATTTTGATTTGCCTTTTCAGTGGAGAGCTAAGCATTGTATACCTTTTATTTACCAATAAAAATGCGTAATCACAAGCAGTGGAGTCTTTGACTGTCGTATAAAATATTAAGGTATGAAGTTGTTGTTGTTGTAACGATTATTGCATATTCTATTTAAAAATAGTGTTCAATGTAAATAATTCAACAAGTTATTAGATAGGTACCTTTTATAGTTTTTAGATTCTATTTATCAAATTTCCCTATAAGAAAGTACAGTAGCTGTAGGTGGCATGGTAAGACCTAGGCCCGGGACCAATTTACTTTTTGATTTTGATGTCCCCAGAGGCCAAAAACACAATTCGTTAAAATTGTTATATTTGTATATATATGTGTACAGCTGTCCGTGTGAAAGCATGCATTTTCTAAATTTAAACCGACGACAGTCAGGGATTGCCCTGGTGTCTTAAAATGGTTATTGCGAAAGCAAGACAAAAAGGAAATTTTAGTTTCTTAAATTCAGAGGGTAATTCGGATGAAATCATCATTATTCTTTGGATTATGACTATTTCTCCTTTAAACTTACCACTGATAATTTTTGCTTCAATCACTTTTGGTGTCATTTTTAGCGAATTTCCTTATAGGGAAATAAGCTATTACCGTAGGTGGCATGGTAAGACCTAGACCCGGGATGGATTTACTCTTTCATTTTGATGTCCCCAGAGGCCAAAAACACCATTCGTTAAAATTTTTATATATGTATATATTCAATTCAATTCAAACAATTTTAATTAATGCAATTTTTTGTTAATGTGTTTTTTTGCCTATTTTTTGTTTTGGTCAGAGAGGTTCTGCCTGTGGCTAAGTTGTAGCCAATAGTTTAATGCATAAAATAGCCTGTATTTTTTTATTTTTTTACAAACAATGTTTCTGTAGATTGCTTAAACAGGTAGGGCAATTTAGCATTTTGCAACGTGTAGAAAGAAACTACAATCGTACGCGTGCCGAATGGACTAATGTTTAATTACCTAAGGACAAAATAAAAATTAATTTATCTTTTACTGACTTTAAAAAAAAAACTGCAAAATCGGCATGTAAACTGCGAACTCGATTAGGCATTTTACCACCACTAACTTTAACAACAAAACCAAGATACCAGAAAACGCCAAATAAAATTTTAACAAAATGAAAAATGACATTTGGATTACTCCATTTGCCAGTCAATTCTGCAACATACTGTATACTATATAAAACCAGGGTTAAGGTTACCTATATTAATTAAGACTTTTTAGGGTTATAGAATGTTGAAGTAAATTATTTTACTGTGAAACTTTTCAAATTTGTGTATTTTTAACGTTTAACATGAAATAACCACGTTGACTAAATAATTAACGATTCAAGATGGAAAACTCCTGCTTTGTTTTTATTTCAAAAACATTATAATGAGATGATATATTCTTAACGTTTCTGTAAACATTTGACGCTTACTTTAGTGTTTAATCAATATTTTGTTTAAAGTGGAATGACCTCAACGGCTACTCTGGAACTAACCTGAGAATTAAAATAAAAAAGGTCGTAGAGACAATATATTTTTTCACTAAAGCAATTACTATGACAAGTTCCAGTGAGCGGGATTTATTAATTTTGTTTGGAGAAGGTTTTAACTAGGTACATTCTGTTTCTCAAAGGAAAAGGGGTTAAAATCATATAGACTAGCATGCATAGTATGAATAAAGTACAGGGAAAACCAATAACAGTAATATTTTGAGGTAGTTTCCTTTTCTTTATATGCTTGTCAATGCTGGAGAAACGTAATTTCGTGATTGGTTTCGACAAATGGGTAATCAAACCCTAACCATGCACTGCAGTGGCAAAAATGTTAGACGTGAGCCGTTGATTAGCTTTTTCAAATATAGATGAATATAAACTCGTTAAATGTTTTAAAATAAAATCATAATATATCCATTGAATATAACATGTAATACTATCTAACAACTAAATGGCTAAAGAGGATGAAGAAGCAAATAAATAGGTATTGTAATGTGGTCTCAACCATGGTCTCAACTATGAACCCGCTGAACGTTTTAAATAGGCCTATTTCGATAGAATGTAAAGTCAATCGCACTTTTAGCAGGAATTCCACCACATAAACTTAGAATAAGAGTAGTTTCTATTTTTGTTTATATTATTTTGACCAGAACCAAATCTAGGGTAAAGTTTAGTCAAAGGGATGCATTTACACTAATTTAGTTTACCTTAACGAAAGGAGAATAAGAGTAGAAATAATAACTGGGCCAGGTCGCTAATTCAGTGGGTTTTACCAAGAACTTAAATTATCTCCACATCTTTATATGCCTTTTCATATTTCACGAAGACAATTTCCGAAATTACAATCGGGGAAGCATTTATATCAAAGAATTTTGTTAACTATAGACTACCGGTAAGCATTAAAATGCACACACATACGCCTGTAAATTAAGTTACCATTCTTCGTAATGTAATGACATATTTGATGTAATATAATGATAATTAAATGCTAGAAACTCAGTTTCTATATCCCGTAAACTGATGCTGAGCCGGCCAAACTCCTAGCGCCAATGCCGCGCCAAGCGATTTTATGCCTACTTTTAATCGCTTAAAAATGATACAAGCAGGCTCCGTATCAAAAAAAGCTTCAAATAAAAAATAAAATTCATACTTTGATCTAAAACTTTGCCGCAGGAATTTTTTCCCTGACCAAAAAATAAAAAAGTTCCTCGCTTACTACATTTTTCATGTTTTTTATGGTGTTAAAAAACAATCATCTGTTTTAATTTGCCTAAATAAATTATAAAAATTATGTTAAGGTAAAAACTAGCTACATAGTAATGAGCACTGGTTTTTCCAGAAAAATAATATATCAATTTGAAATTTTTATGTTAACAAATAAGTGTAGCAGAGCAGGTTGAGTGAATGTATGTTTGTGTAAAACAGAGAGGTTCATTCGGCCCGTCCGCTTCGGTATCCCGCCAATTCGATTGACTTATGGCAGAGACTGTACCGTTGGAGCTTATGAAACTTGGAGGTTATGAACCGCTCTGTTTATTTGATATTTAAAAGTTGGAGTTTGTGAAATTTGGACATTGTGAAACTGTGCTTATTTGAAAGTTATAGTTTTGGAGTTTATGAAGTTTGGAGGTTATGAAACACCCTGTTTATTTAATATTTTAGACGTTGGAGTTTGTGAAATTTGGACATTATGAACCTCACCCTATCACACCACGCGACAGATAGCATTGAATTTGACGTTCAAGTTCGGCACTGCTCGGTAAGATTCGGAAGCGTTCGGCACAGCGCAGTAGTGGGGGGAAGCGTCGTTCCGATTTCAAATTCCGCTGTCCCGTTTCTAGACAGACGAAAAAAGGCCGGTGACGGTCTGACGGCAAGGTCTCCTTGACAACACTATTTAATTTTGCAAGATCCTTCGCTGGGGAGATTCTTGGTCAAGTCACTTATTTATATTCCCTCTTACCATTGACTTTATATCTGTGTAGATATAAAGTCAATGCTTTTACTAATTGTTCACAGTCACAGTACTGAACAGATTGTAAAATAAAACAAGCTGCTATACCCGTGCTTTGCAACGGGAAGAACATGTGACCGTATTTTTCTAGTAATCGTGTAGCTATTAAAGTTGTGCTGATGTGTGTTTTAAAATACAGCAACTCTATGATTTATTTTGAAAATATAAACTGATTTAAAAGCGTAAACCTACTTACTTTTAAACCCCTACTTAATAGATCCCTAAGAATATGACAACATACCTTAGTGTAGCAATAGCATAAAAAGAAGTATGACTCCGAAATAAAACTAAAGAAAAGGTCAAAAATATCATCTAAAATTGAAGAATCAAAAAACAAAAATAAAGAAATCTGGAGAATCATAAATAAAGAAAGAAATAAAAACCCATACAACAGAGAGAATATTATGCTTAGGGAGGGAAATGAAATCATCTCGTGCCCAGAAAAAATAAGTGAACTTTTTAACGACTATTTTATCAAAATCGGAGGCTCTGCTGAAAACTCCCACAACAACAGGGAAATATCGCAAGAACAAGAAGAAATGCAAACCCCTCAAGAACCCTCACTAGGAATTCTATCAAAATTCAATACAATAAACAAAACCGAATTAAACAATATATTTAAAACTTTTGATTCAAAAAATGTCTGCGGCTTTGATGAAGTCCCCAACTCTGTTATAAAATACTGCAAGGAAGAACTAATAAACCCCCTACTAGACATCATAAACAGTTCAATCCTAAATTGACATGTACCTGATAAAATGAAAATAGCAACAATTTACCCAAAATATAAAAAAGGAGAAAAAAATTTAAAAACAAACTACAGGCCAATCTCAATACTACCCACCCTCTCAAAATATATAGAGAAAATAATTTTTAACCAGATAATGGACCATCTAAACGAAAACAACCTCCTAACTGAAAAACAACATGGTTTTAGACCTCAAAAATCCATTACTACAGCAGTATTTCAATTCTGTGACTTTATAACAAAAAACTGGGAAGAAAATAACAATGTCATAGGAATATACCTGGATATAGAAAAAGCATTTGACAGTCTAAACTGGAAAACCCTTATAAGTAAATTAAATGCACTTAACATAAAACAGGACGCTCAAAAATGGATCAAAAGTTATCTCACAAACAGAAAACAACAAGTAGAAATAGGCTATATAAAAAACAACATTGAACTTAAAACCAAATCTAGACTTCAAGATATGACCCAAGGAATTCCACAAGGAAGCATCCTCGGCCCCCTCCTATTCATCATATATATGAACAATTTTCCAGAAAACCTGCCAACAGGAACGGACTGTATTATTTTTGCCGATGACACCACAGTACTAATCCCTCGAGATCATCACCTCATAACTAACGGAGGAATAGAAAATATTTTAAAACATATCGAGCAATTCTGCAAATCAATAGACCTTAGAATCAATAACGCCAAAACTGTTACAATAGAATTTTCCTGTAAATCAAACCCAAACAAAGCCCCTCTAGGTAACTCAAACCCAAACAGATCAGACCATACCAAATTTCTGGGAATAGAAATAGACGAAAACCTAAAATGGGAACACCATATTAATTCACTGCAACAAAAACTATCTACATCAATCTATGCTATGAGAAGGATAACTAACCTAACCGACTTTACTACAGCTAAAATTGGGGACAGCTCACTTACTCTACAGATCATAGACTATACGAGCTTTTTAAATAATATTGAAGGTTCACTTGCACTACAGGCTCGTATACTATACGAGCCTATCGAAAATAAAAAATAAATGAAGAGGGTTCACTTACTCTACGAATCATTGTGCCTATGAGCCTCGTGTATTATATTTAAAAATACAGTAGGAAGGTTCGCTTACTCTACAGATCATAGTGACTATGAGCCAAGCTTACGAATTATTTGATAATTTAGGAATCGGCTCGTATAGTATACGAGCCAAAATAATGAATAATATAAATTATAGGAATAGGCTCGTATACTATACGAGCCTGCAGAAAAATATTAGATGGCTCACTTACTCTACAGTTCATTGGCACTATGATCCGTATAGTAAGTGAACCCTCTTCAAAATATTAGATGGCTCACTTACTCTACGGCTCATTTAGCTACTCGTTGCGCGGTTTGCGTTCGTGAAACTTTAGGCGCTATGCCCGGATTCGACTGCTGCGACTGCCTACATTAGTGTATTGCATCACCTCAATTATTTATTAAAACGAAATAAATATGTATGCACAAGAAAATTTATTACATTTTTGGACTGAATACTTTAAAAATGGAGGGAGCATGACTTTTATGTTTAATTAAATTAAACGTTATAGAATAAAACATATTTTGACTAATATCAGGTTATATAATACACACTTGTATGATCCAGATACAGAGCTACAGACAAAACCTGTGGTCCGATTTAGATTAAATTTTGTATCTGGATTTATCCACGAGTCACTAATTTTTTAAGCACGGGTTGAGAAATAATGGCAAAAATTTATAAAAACAGTTCACCAGTTTAGAATATTTCTCAGTAACTGTGAGTTGCAAAAAAAGTGTATACAGAAGCATTTGTGTACACAGAAAATATAGAGGACTAGATGTATACAGAAGATATATTAAAATACAATACGCACACAACTATCAACGTTTACATATGTAAAATTAATGAATTTGTTGTATTGAGTATTTTTAACATTATGACGAAGCCTTAACAAAACATATTTTTTTTAAGGAGTTCTAGGGTGTTGAACTATGTATTTATCTTTTGTGGAAGATTCTGTCCACGATTTATGATTGCTAACAATTTAATACAAAGATTTAAGTCTCTGTACGTGAAGACTAAAAACACGAAACAAACTTTAAAGTGATAGAAAAGATTTGATCAGGATCTAGCGTTTGATACCTTTTGGGAATAAATATAGCCTCTACTTCAAAGGTATACATGGTGAGGTAGCCTCTGGAAGTCCATCTTCAGGTTAACAAAAACGTCAATAGGTAACCAATTTGGTTAGATGACCTATTGACGTTTTCTGAAGATGGACTTATTTTCAAGTCCGAAACTATAGTAGTGTAATACTGAAGAAGGATCACTTGACGAAGCCAGGTAACTTAAACCATTTAGCTTAAAGTTATACAAGTTGGTTTCACACCAACATTTCATGCACATATGAAATCTATATAATTAATACGCGAACACGAAGTTTATCGGTTGAATCCTCCACCATTTCTTAACCGATTTTATCCACTGACGTCTCATTGGAAAGAGCGTGTTGCGTAGATTTGCAAACTGGCCTAAATTTTTTGAAAAAGTCCCTTGGCCTCTGCCACAGTGGCTTTTTAAGTTCTCATGTTATCCTTTCGAAGAACATAATATTGTTTACATCAGCTGTTTAATTTAATTGTGTTCTTTGTTTTTCAATTCAACGAAACGCATTGGTTACATTAACTGATTTTGTGGAAATTAAATATCTATCTATATATTAATTACGAAAGCCGATTCTTTGCGACAAAATTGTGGGCGACTGGGTAGTCGTAGAACGACGGGAGAGGGTTCAAATTAAAGGTCTCGATCCCGGAAAAATAGTGAAATTCCCCAAATTTTAACACAAAATTAGATAAAACCTTTGACTTAGTCAATAATATAACGTAAAATGTTCTCCATAAGAATAGCATTAGAAGCCATTTGTCTGTTGATTTTTGTTTACCTCAATACAGCTGATCGTGATTCATCTAAGCCAGTAAGCAATATTACATTTGGATTTAACTCATTTGCCAGTAAATTCTGCAATGTACTGTATACTATATAAAACCAGGGATGACGTTACCTACAATTGAGACTTTTGTCGTTATGTCTTAGAATGTTGAAATTAATTTTACTGTGCAATTTGCAAATTTGTGTATTTGTATGTAAATTAGCCAAGCGCATGAAATTTAGTAGAATCGTGGGAGATGGTTAAAATCAAAGTAAATGGAAGTAGAATGGCTGAAACATTTAAGATTTGGTTTCTTTAAACATATGTTCACGAAGTTTACAAAATTATTTTACTTTGATTACATTTCTTCACATTAGTAGGTTATTGTTGTGCTGAAGGAATGTTTAACATGAAATAGCCCCATTGACTAAATAATCAACGATGCAAGATTAGTTAGAAAACTTCTGTTTTGTTTTTATTTCAAAACATATGGTGAAAATTTATTCAAAACTTTTGTTTTAAATTTCATAACATTTAATTTGACACGTAATTGTAGTGTTTAATCTATGATTTTATCGAATGGAATAACCTTAACAGTTACTCTAGAGAATAACCTGGGAATAAAATTTGAAATAGGTTTGTACAGGCAATACATATATTCCTTTCATTAATTACTATAACAAATTCCAATGGGCGGAAAAATAAAATTGTTTGGAGTAGATTTTAACCAGGTATCTACTGTCTGTTGCTCCAAGGAAAAAAGGTTAAAATAATATAGCCCAACATGCATTGTATATATATACAATCTATATAGACAGTAAAGATAGAATCTATAACAGTAAACCCTGGAGGTAGTTTCCGATTCTTTATGTTTCACTAACCAAAAATATGTACCTATATCAATGCTGATGAATTTGTTTTCTTGATTGGTTTCATTAACATGATAATGGAACCCTAACCAATGGCAAGTAATCAGTCGATGATTCGCTTTTTTAACTGTAGGCTAAATAAATAATATAAACGGTAAAATGTTTTCAAACAAAATTTACATCCATTGAATGAAAAATAATATACTATTAACATGACTATAGCTGATATGGCTTAGCTGTCGGCTATCTGTACATTGCATCATAACATCAGACAGCGCTGTGTTATTAACTTAAAAATTATAACGGATTAGCAAATAAATACTTTACTATGGTCTTAACAAACTATGAACCCATTGAACGTTTAAATTGGCCTATTTTAAAGAGTGTATAAAATCAACCACAGCTTTAGGAGGAATACCACCACATAAGCTGACACAGAGAGTAGTTTATATTTTATGTTGATCAGAAACGAAACTATAATCAACTATAACTATCAACTATAACTTATAGGGCAGCCTTTACACTAATTCAGTTGTGCCTTTACAAAATGAGTAGAGCTATAATATTAGAAATAATAACTGGGCCAGGGTACTAATATGAGTACATGTAGTATTGTAGCACTGTATCGATTCTGACACATAGATAATTTTATTCTGAGTTTGTTTAAATATTACAATAGTTTGTTTTACATTTGAGCTTTTTAGGGACTTATGTCCCTACAAGCCACTAGTTTATCAATATAAAGCCCAAAGTACACATGAACTTTTGTGAAAACTACAAGTCATACCCCCATAAACCATATACTTAAAATGTTCGTCAAGACGAGAAAACTAGCGCAAAACTATCCATTATTTCATAAACTGCCCTTAAAGGTCGTAATTGCTTTCCAAGGAAACATAGGAAAGTCATAGAACGCCACCAAGTAGCAGAAATCGAGATTTTTTAAAAATATTATCGTTATCATCCTATATAAAAGAAGAACACCTACAATATGAAGATTCCCACAAACAATGAACAAGGATGTTATCGGAAGTGCTACTATTTTGTAGGAAACACGGACTTAACTTTATGATGATTTGCAAAGGAAACCCCTCTAAGGCTGAATTAAACTGGTACGGCAAGGACATTATATATGTTTTCATAAAAGTCAAGTGATTTTAAAATAATATGACTACATCCAAGAAACCTTATTAAAACTTGCATTGAAGGATTCGCATTATTCACATTCAAGGGAAACAAAAACCCATCTGAACAACAGTAGGCCTTACAATTCTGCATATTTTCAGGTAAATATAACTTACGTTGTAACAGTAACTAGCCAAATTAATGCCAATTGAGGCAAATAAAATTGTGACAGAGAGGTTATGCAGAAAATCAGGCAGTTCTTAAGTACCTATTGTAAACAAAATTGTATCTCTATAAAAAAATTACTGAAATTTGTACTGGTGACAATGGGTAGTACCATGCTGACTACGTTATCATTGACGAAGATCAACATGGACTACCTAATGTGGCTATAAGTGGGAAATTTTGTAGAATACACTAAAAACCAGATCAGCTTTTGAAAAATGGTAAAATATTTACAAGAAATGTTTAGGCTATTATATGGAAATGTTAGGTACGTTCCATCTATGAGTTTAGTCTTTTAAACTCATCGGAAATTATTACTTTTATTAGTTTTTAAATAAGTTAATAATTGTTTTTAAATAACTACTTTACTTCTTTGCAATTGCTTGATTTAGAGCAACATGTACACTAGTCGTTAATTATACTAGCACATTTTTGACGTGAGATAATAGCACGTTTGAAAAACAATGCTAATGACATCAATACACACAGTAGGAATTTATTCGATAAGAAAACTCCTTAAACGATCTATTTTTAGCCTTTAAATACTACCCTGTGTACGCCACTATCTGCCCTGTATTTTGCTCATTTTCTTTACGCTGCCTCTACCCTAATCACTAATTCAACTGAACAAAGGAAAAATATGTGTGTTATAACATTTTGGATCTATGGTATTGCGTTTTAAACCATAATAAAAGCTAAAATACAATTTAAGAGTGTTACTGAGAGAAAGTCACGTGACCCTGTAATTTTTCTACCTTTTTTCTATCCCACCAACACATCTTACGCTAGTTCTAGCCCGTAACAGTTGAACACAATATTTCAGGCAAGTCCTAGATCGTACTAAGAAATAATGTACAGACAAAACTCTAATTTTATTTATATAGAAGATGTCTCGTGTTCACATAATCTCTCAGTGAACTGATAATTTGTCACTTAGTAATGCTATCATACTTCATTTAAATATTGATATCAGTAAACCAAACTATGAACATCGGTTTTTATATGTAATTGTTTTGGCAGAGCTTTGCTACTGCTAAAAAAAAGAAGTTTCCCTACTTCTATTTATTTCAAACTAATTAATAAAACAAATAATAAATAAACATGCCTTTATTTATCAAGCCGTTCTCTCAAATTAGTTGAGACAAAGTTTGACATTAAACATTTCGAATCCTCCATGTTAAACTTGGTGTGTAATAATATCAAATGTTAATAAAAATATCTTATGGTACTCCTTATATATTGTATAATACGTGAAGGTGATTTCTACGAAACACCACTCCTCCGTTAATAATGGATGGATTTTTAAAAACGATGTGTCAAAATGAATCGACATCATTCAGTTAGTCTATATAACTTTAAGTACTCGGACTCCTTTTACCATCGGCACAGAAAACATACTACTATCTGATTGGACCGTTAATACCCTCTAACATTGAACCAAAGTATGCCCAACTTTGTGTATACGACGTAAACACAGCTGTACTTACAGAATGGGCCACAATCCGTGAAATGCGAACAACTGCAGATGCTTGATCTAAGTGAATCTATATATTAATAGGCAAGCAGAAATCTATATTTAAAGCCAAAAGTACCCATGAACTTTTGAGAAAACTACAAGTCACACCCCCATAAACCATAAACTTAAAATGTTCGTCATGACGAGAAAAACCTTGCGCAAAACTATCCATTATTTCATAAATCACCCTTTAAGGTCGTAATTTCTTTCCAAAGGGAACTTTCCTTATACATAATGTTAAAAAAAACCTCAGCTGTCCTTATTTGTATGTTATTCTTTCAATGTATTTCCTTATTAAAATCAGGTGTAATTATTTGTTTGTATTTCTGTATTCTGTTTTTTTTATTCAAGTTTAACTTAACCAACCAATAATTTTATTAATACTTATGAATTAAAACGGGGTGGGTGAAGCCCGTGGGTAACAGC
The DNA here is from genome assembly GCF_028750875.1 of Macrosteles quadrilineatus. NCBI lineage: Eukaryota > Metazoa > Arthropoda > Insecta > Hemiptera > Cicadellidae > Macrosteles > Macrosteles quadrilineatus. The sequence continues at coordinate 101,302,157 of NW_026542602.1, read as the reverse complement.
TAGTATGCTTTAAAACCTTTTTTCTCAGCTTATGTGCATCGCAGGGAAAATCTACGCATACTGTTAGAAAGATAGTTTCCTGTGGATGTGCAGAATGCCTTTATAAATTAAAATACAAAAATAAGCACAAAATTATAAGTGCTTCGCTCAATAATATAAATGGGGTATTTGCATTTTTGTGACGCTTAACATCACGCACACTGCGCCTCTGCGATGAAATCAAGCAGTAGTGAGTAGACAGACACAGCAAAAAACCGCCAACCGGGCGCTCGAAGGCTTGTACAATAGGAAACAATGCCATTGTTTGCGCTTCCGTTGGTAACGCAAATATTTAGAGCTCGATATACTAGGAGCAGCACACTACTATAGCAGGGTTTATTGAAATCGTATTGGTGGATCTTTTGCAGTTAAACACTTTACCTGCTCTGGTTTAAAAAAATTCTAAATTTTTATAATTTTTTAGTAGTGATTTCTATATGTCCGCTATTTTACCAGTGTAAAGCAGATTAATCTATGATTTTATATAAGAAAAAATATCTGTTTGTTGAGAAGGCACGTTCTAACTTCAAAGGGATGTATATCCGTTTTTGATTTTTCCTTCGTCTTGTCGCGTCAGTTCATATCGTACATATGTACTTCTGTGCAAATGAATAACCCTCTATCATAGTTTTGAGAAATTGGTTGTGGGGTTACTGTTAAAGCTAAAATTCATTGACATGGGGGATGTCAGTTAGTTGTCTCAGCCTTATACATAGGCTACATAAAGTTGTCAATTAATCTCTCTACGTAATGTTAGGGGCTTACTCGTTTATATGGTCATGTGGCTTCTTTTGCAACAAATGATGCAAATAAAATAGCAATGTGGCATTTCCAAAAAGCAAAATAAATACTGTAAATTGTTTGTTACGTAAATATTAATTTGTCTGTATACGTAACTAGCCAAATTAATGCCAATCTATCTATCAAATATGACAATATTATTGTATAATTTTACACTACTTTTTAATTAAACAGTATGTATTTCTTGTAATTTCAAGAAATACATAATGGTAATTTGTAGGAAATGTTATTCTCTTTCAGAATATCACGCTCCACTTTGGTCGATTTCCTCGCCATTTCAAAGTTATTTGCAAAAACGTTAAGCAACCTCCAAATGTATAGTAGTGAGAAAATACTGAATTAAAGATGTTGTTCTTAAGCTTTGTACAATTAAATCTACAGTTCTACTGAACCGATTTTATTAATTAATAGGTCATTGGATAGCCTAATTTGTGAATACACTGTATTTGCAAATAATTATGAAAGTACTGTTGAGGTTGCAAGCAAGATCGTTTGGATATAAATCGATGATAAAGAACTCAATTTTTTGAACAATTTGTGTTGGTCGTGATTTAGCTGTGTGCTTTAATGAAATGGGAGTGGTATTTCAATGAAGGTTCTTAGGTCAAAACAAATAGAATAACGTAGTTAGAATTAATTAAATATAATTAAAACTAAATTCCATATCCAAGATATAATGCAATTTATACTTTATGATTGAGCGATACAGTATCTTGAACTTAATTGATTAAAACTATCAATATCTCAAGTGAAAGCTTTTGAAGTATTTTAAGACATATAAAATAACTTAAATAAAAATAGAGTTACGTATCATTGATTGCAGATAGGTAATTATCGTTGATTCGTGATTCAGCAGTGTGCTTTAGGTAGTCCGATCTCAATAAACAATACAGTAGCTCAAATAAATCTGCGGTACGTCCTTAGTTGGCCAAAATGATGAAAATCGGTCAGGTAGAAGAGCTAACCCGACTCGGAAAAGAAAAACCAATTATTTTTATAGATGGTAATAATTGGTTTACCAGTATGTGTAATCTAATCATACGAAACATGTGTTAATAATTCAACAGCTTATTGTTATCTAATTAATTTTTCTTTGATTAAATTTTCTACATTCTAAACATTCTAATGTTATGTGCTTAAACTGTACCATTAATATTAGTGAGTAAAGTGGTGTGTGGATTTCATAACCATTATTTTACTAGAGACCGTTGTGTTTAACCATAACGGGCACTGTTGCTAGTAGATCTATAAAGCAGTTCCTTTGCTTCCTTCATTAGATATAAAATATGGACTAACAAGATTGGGTAACATTTAATTGCGAAGCATTCGTTTTGGCTTGAAACTGTCAGATATTGTATTTGCGAAGGTTTATATGTATTCCTATACAGTAATAGTTTTCCCAGCATATCTGGAAAAGTGCACACTAAATATGGAAACCAACTCCTGTTCTGAATTTAAGAAATTTCTACTAAGATTCCCGTACGTAGAATGGGCACCAGCTACCTAATTCCAAATCAACTAATCTATATAATTAATACGCTACATGAAACTTTGTCGGTTGAACTCCTCCGCCATTTCTTAACCGATTTTGTCCATTGACGTCTCATTGGAAAGAGCGTGTCGCGTAGATTTGCAAACTGGTCTTACATTTTTGAAAAGGTCCCTTGGGCTCTGCCCCAGTGGCCTTGAAATATCCCATGTTATCCTTATGAAGAACATAATTGTTTACATTTTGATCAGCTGTAAATTGCTGTTATTTATTTTCAATTCAATGAAACGCATTGAGTACATTTATTTACTATTTGAGTTTGTGTAAACATAACCCCCAAGACGGATCGTGTTAGTATGGTTGTCTCTAAAATTTGTGTATTTATCGTTGTTTTGTGTAGCTAGGACGGATCGTGTTAGCATGATTGTAACTTAAATCTGTGATATTTATCGTTGTTTTGTGTAACTATAATTTGTTTATATGTGATTTTTTTTTCTTTTAATTGCCTATGACGCGATGACAACGAAACATAGACCGGAGGCGTAATCGTGATAACGACCGCAGCTACAGAACAGTGGCGCGTAAAGGCTAAACTCACACATTCAGCACCTGACCCTGGACAACCTCAACTATTAGCATAGATGAAGTAATATTAAGTAATGATGGTGTTTATTTATTCTATGCTACTGTATTAGGTTACAAATGCGCCCTAACACTACCCCAAAACGACTTTTCGTTCTCAATTGGCCCTCTATCAATGACCTTTGTTGCCTGTACAGCGAGGCTTTTTGAGAAGGAGAAACCCGACCTGAATGCTTTAGGTTTATCAATAACGAAGATAAACATGGTCTGAGTTACACACCGGTAATCTTTGAGTTGACTCTTTTAAACTCATTGTAAATATGACTGTTATTCGTTTTGAAATAACTCCTGTAATACTTTGCAATTGCTCGAATTCGAGCAACATGTACACTAGTTATTATTTATTATTTAATTATCGTCTTCAAATTAAGTGATGGTTGCTCTTAAAATAATAAATTTAACATAAGCAAATCCATATATCTATATGCTTATTTAATACGCAAGCAGGTTTTTTTTTTTGTGACAATTACTCCTCAGAAACTACTGAACCGATTGACATGTTTTTGGTGTCATTGGAAAGACCGTAACGTGAAGTTGTGCAGGAAACTTTCTTTTTAGGGAAATAATTAGAGAGTGAGGCCCTGGAGCCCTTTAAAGTTTCGTATTTCTCCATAAGATTAACATGGTAATAAACACAAAAAACCACCATGCTCATGTAGGGTGTGTTTTGTTGACATTGTTATGCAACTCCAACTGTTGTCAGAAATTAAAAGTGAGAAAAAGAAAATATGTGAATTGAAAACAGTCAATAAGTTTGCTAATTTAACAGTTTACTACAAACATTTACTGACTTTGTTGAAATGAAATATCTAGAGTCGATTTGCAAACTATGTAAACATAGGAAAGTCGTAAAACACCACCAAGGAGTAGAAATAGAAATAATTTTTTTTTTCGTTTATAATCGTTATTATAGACAACCTAATGCGGCTATGAGTAAGTCTATTTGTAGAAAACTCTAAAAAACAAGATCATCTTTTGAAAAATGATAAGATATTTACAAGAAATGTTGATTATATCGACCTGTTATGTACATATTGAGTATTTCCATAATCTTTGAGTCGAATCTTTTAAAGTCATCAGAAATTATGAATGTTATTCGTTTTAAAATAACGCCTATAATACTTAGCAATTGCTCGAATTCGAGCAAGAGGGACACTAGTACTTATTTAATACGCAAGCAGGATTTTTGTGACAATTACTCCTCCGAAACTACTGAACCGATTGACATGTTTTTGGTCTCATTGGAAAGAGCGTAACGTGAAGTTGTGCAGGAGACTTTCATTTTAGGGGAATAATACCTTTTTATTGTTATCTTGCAAATACTGTCATGGCATCCACTTAACCCATAAGGCCCATGTTAAATTTCTAAAAGTTTAAATTCACATAGGGAAAACCCCCGTGGTCCGATTTGTTCCATTTCAGATTTATACCTTCCCGTGGTTGGGTACTATGACTGTGCTAAATTTCATGCAGATCGCTTCAGCCGTTCATGAGGAGTATTTGTAAAACTAAAGCAGGAGTGTAGTATAAGAGCTTCGCTCGCTTCGCTTCGCTCCGTTCAAAAAGGTAAACAAAAGTTGTAACATGTGTTTACAAATAAATCATCTAAACTAGCACATTGCAAAATAGAGAACAAAAGGGAAGAACAATCGGATTGATACCGTTGAGCATTATTTGCTACAAAATGTATAACCAATAAGGATTATGCACCATTGGCTTTTGATGTTACAAGTAGAAATTTTTCATTTACGTGAACCAGACGTACAATTTACTTTGAATACTGCACATAGGGATTCCAAATTATGTGAACCAAATATATCATTAACTTTGGATACAGCAATTAGACATTACATTAACGTGAACCAGATGCATTATTGACTTTAGATACTGGAAGTATAGATATCCCATTTACAAGAAACAGAGACATTGACTTTGATACTACAAGTAGACATCCGATTTACGTGAACCAAATGTATCATTAACTTTGGATAGGTACTGCAAGTAGACATTCCATTAACTTGAACCAGACGTGCCATTGACTTTAGATACTGCAAGTAGACATGTAATTTATGAGAACCAGATGAACCATCGACTTTAAATACTGCAAGTAGACATCTCATTACGTGAACCAAATGTACCATTGACTTTGGATACTGCAAGTAGACATTCCATTTACTTGAACCAAAATGTGCCTGTGCCATTTGCATTGGATACATCAATAGACATTTAATTTATAAAAACAGAAAGACCATTGGATTTAGATAGGTACTGCAAGTATACATCTCATTAACGTGAACCAATTGTACCATTGACTTGGGATACTGCAAGTAGACTAGACATCCCGTTTACGTGATATAAATGCACCATTGACACTGGATACTGCAAAGAGACATCTCATTTACGTTAACCAAAAGGAGCATTGACTTTGTATACTGTAAGTATACTTCCCATTTACGTATAACAAATGTAGCATTACCTTTGGGTTCTGCAAGTAGACATTCCATTGTTTATGTGAACCAAACGTACTACTGAATAAGAGGATTCAACCAGGAGATGTCTCAATTACGTGAACTAGATTTAGCATTGACTTTGGATACAGCAAGTAGACATTCCATTTACATATAACAGACGTAGCATTGGCTTAAAAAATGATTAATATACTTGCTCCGCTCAATATTGCAAGCATACAACTGCATTGCACACCTAGTATATAGATGATGATGATGATATTTTGTTCTGCATCATCTGATGTTTTGCAATATAACGATCAATTACGAAATCTTTGGAAAATCTGAATACTACAATAACTCTTAAAATAATTTCTTATCGAATTATCTTATATCTATTGTACGTGTTGGTACTGTTTGTTATATATCGATGGTTGGTACAATAGATATAATTGTACTGAGATATAATTACCAGGATTACTATATATTTAGCTAAGTAAATTCCCTCACCTCATCACATCAGTAAGCCTCTCTATGAGTGATTTTGATCTTTTTAAACCATGGATCTTTCATATAACGTAACACACTAAAGAAATTTACACAGTTAGTTCTTGAGGGTGTAAAACTCTCTAGCCTCTACTCCTCTGTAGAGGTAAAAGAAACTTACGAAAACCTTGACCAAACAAAATTTACTTCAAAGGGGGGAATGTAACTAGGGTAGAGTACTCACTAGGTGGAGGACCTCTAGGATCGTGGAATAAGTGAACACCAGTTCCAGTATAATAATTATGATTTAATAAAAATAACTAAATGTGCACACATAAAATAAGTACATAAAATGAAGATAATTGTTATACAGTGATATTATTATTATTCAGAATAGAAAAATTACAAATAAAATTGAAATAATATAAATGACTATTTACAGCCTATTTTGTTTTTATACTCTGTTTCTTGTATAAGGATATTTAAAGAAAATTTCCCTTAACACTTAAATTGTATTTAAAATTTCTTTATACAAAATGATAAGAAATAAAATATTTCCCTTGACACTTAAATGTTATTAGTTACGGTATATGAATCGTAAACACTCAAAACATTCTAAGCTAAATTAAACCCAATATTTACATACAAGTTAGTTCATCCCTCTGATAATATATATTAACTAAACATACATTTAAAATACGTGCTTACGTGGTTAACACCCTAATTTTCAATTATTTACTCATATTTGAAATTGCCTCTATTATTATATACACGTCTATATTAATAGTCTAACTAACAGGTTTATTTATTTGGATTCGTTTTGAATCCTGTTTTATTCAAATTTCAAAATTGCTCTTGTTTAGGTTGACCCCTTTTAGTTTAATTGAGGGTTGAAGTTTATATGAATTTTAAAGTAACTCTACTTCGTCTGCCCTATTTTTAGCGAATTTCCCATATAGGGAATATTTTTATATATTTACTTTATCTTTCTTATAGTTTATTTATTTCATTTATATATAGATTTTGTTATATCTTATGGAGTTTCTCCTTAACATTTAAGTTGTGCACGCTACCAATTGAGTGAAGATATTTGGACATACCACAAGACGAGGCAGTTGGGCAACGATTGGAAGGTTCCCCGGGGCGTTACTTTGGTGCGGGCGTAGACTCCGGGGTTGTTCGCTCGAGACTTAAGGGTTGATCCAAGCGTAGTCCTTCCTCTCGTCGTCGGTCGCTCGTCCTATGGGCCGTCCTCTTCGGGTTGCTTTGGTCCTTGGTAGCGTGGTAGTGTAGTGGTGCCTTTGGTCTTGAAGAATAGCCGTGGTTGTGTCCTCGTGATCTTGAGTCTGGTCGGGATCTTAATAGGTGCTTCAAACTACCCTGTTAAGTCACTGTCCCTACTCGATCCGGGACTCCCGACGGTTTCTTCTTTGAAGTGCTACTTCTTGAGACCTCTCCAAGACTGATTAACACTTTTCTTCCCCAAGACCTCCTTTCCCCTCCTGGATTATCGGTTCTTCCCCCCGATGTCTTCGGGAAACGCCTATCCTCCAATCATCGGTGGAATATCTTCGATCATCGTCCTCATTGGCTTCTCACCTCATGACCAGCCTCCAGATGGCGTGGTGCTGACCGTAAGTAAAATTATTTCTTTATGCATGTAAAATTTCTCGGAATCGATGGGAACAATATTGATTCTCGTCGATTGTTCCCATCGGTTACAATTTCTTCTACGATGCATTCCAGATCGAAATTCAATCTATGCCTGGCTTGTTCTCAGCCAGGTCTTTGCCCATGAGAACGTGACTTGAACTTGATCATCATTACTTGCGATCATCTTTACTTTTCATTCCTATGAGGGGTCAGCGAACGTTTTGTATTGTTCATGAGTTTGTAAAGAAAATGATTTAATAATTTAAATTTTTAATTTCCATATGTTTATAAGGGCATTTAACAACCGCGCAATTAATAAGTACTGTAAACCATATTACTGTAAAAGGCCGGTCTTTGTCACAAAAACATACTTCTTTGTATAAGGATTGTTATGTAAATGCAGTTGTCATCGTAATTTACAATTATTGATCTGTCTAAGTGTTATTTTTTCAATAAATGTAAATATCTTGTTTGGTAAACAAAGGATGTAATTGACTCTGTAAGTTAAGACAAGTATGCGAAAACTACAGTTTTCCATTAGCTCAAGCCTAAATTATATTGTATGTAATGTAGCTTGTTATATTTCGTTATTTTTGTCACGTAAAAACATTTAAATTCTGTATGATGTATAAATATAAAAAAAATTTAACAACAAATTCATTTGAAAGTAAAGTTTAGACATTGGTACGGTCGACATTGGTACATTATCATTGGCGAAAATGCACATGCACATTAACATTAATGCGGCTATGTTCAGTTCAGTTCAGTTCAGTTCAAAAATCTTTATTCACATAAAAAACATTTTTTATACAAATATTCAACCATGTGTTGTAAAACACGTGTGGTTGAAAAACTTAAAACTATACTTATATTCTATAAACACTGTCTTGAGTAGGTTCATTTTATTTTAACTGTCTTTTTTTCTGTTTAACTTAAAATTCACTGTCACTGATACCTTATATCTAATTAGATTTTTCTCAAACACGTATGGTTCATCCCTTCACTGGCTATTCACTCTTACATACTATTTTATATTTACAAATCGTTTAACGGTATATGCTACATTCGATACTTAATTATTTCACTTTGTTTGATTGAGTTATTCTTTATCAATTCCTTTAATTTATTTTTATATAATTCAATTTTCAAATCCTGCATATTTTTGAGTACTCTAAAATTAAAGTTAAAACATTTTACTACTTTATGGTAACACTGTAACCTGCTTGTGTCTTTCATAACAGGTGGTATCATAAGCATACCCTCAGTATAGTTTCTCGTACTCCTATTAATAACAACTGTTTGAAATAAACTAGTAAACTTTTTATCCTACTAATATTATAAATGAGAAAGTTTGGATGTATGGATGTATGGATGGATGTATGGATGTATGGATGTATGTTTGTGACAAGTGAACGCGAAAAATACTGGTCGGATTGGGCTGAAATTTGGCATGATGATAGCTCACATTCCCGATTAACATATAGGCATATTCTTATTTCAAAAATCCTTTCGGGCTCCGCCCCAGTGGCTCTGGAGTTTCCCATGTTAACCTTATGAGAAATGAAATTATTGAATCTTAACAGCTGTTTCAATTAAACAAGTTGGTTCTGTTCTGTGATGTTCAATAGCATTAAAGTTACAAAAATTACCAACAGGGTGCAGCACTATTATTTCTTTTACATTTATGACAACAGCTAATTTGCAACCAAAAGGTGAGTGAGCGTAGCGAACGAACTTCAACCTGGAGGCGAGTTAGCGTAGCGAACGAGCTAACCTGAAGGCAAGTGAGCGCAGCGAACGAGCTCCAACCTAAAGGTGAGTGAGCGTAGCGAACGAGCTCCAACCTAAAGGTGAGTGAGCAAAGCGAACGAGCTCCAACCTAAAGGTGAGTGAGCGTAGCGAACAAACTTCAACCAGGACGTGATTGAGCCATGCGAACGAGATAATCTTGAAAATTAAGAAGTTAAACGGGGCAAAGCCCGCGGGTTACAGCTAGTAATAACATAAAATCCTACTTCCTACTAATATCATAGACTAACCAGTATGTTTTATCTATGCTAATATTATAAATGAGAAAGTTTGGATGTTTGTGACAAGTGAACGCGAAAAATACTGATCGGATTGGGCTGAAATTTGGCATGATGATAGCTCACATTCCCGATTAACATATAGGCATATTCTTATTTCAAAAATCCTTTCGGGCTCCGCCCCAGTGGCTCTGGAGTTTCCCACGTTAACCTTATGAGAAATGGAATTATTGAATCTTAACAGCTGTTTCAATTAAACAAGTTGGTTCTGTTCTATGATGTTCAATGGCATTAAAGTTACAAGGATTACCAACAGGGTGCAGCACTATTATTTCTTTTACATTTATGACAACAGCTAATTTGCAACCAAAAGGTGAGTGAGAGTAGCGAACGAACTTCAACCTAGAGGCGAGTTAGCGTAGCGAACGAGCTAACCTGAAGGCAAGTGAGTGCAGCGAACGAGCTCCAACCTAAAGGTGAGTGAGCGTAGCGAACGAGCTCCAACCTAAAGGTGAGTGAGCGTAGCGAACAAACTTCAACCAGGACGTGATTGAGCCATGCGAACGAGATAATCTTGAAAATTAAGAAGTTAAACGGGACAAAGCCCACGGGTTACAGCTATTTGAATATAAATATATCTTCTCTAGCTGCATTACGTCTAAGTACTGAAACAGTGGTGCAGCTGAGTCAAATTTCTTTACACCACAAATAGTTTTTAATGTAAGTTTTTGCATTATTACAATTGGTTTAAGTATTGTTGAAAACGTCCCTCCCCAATGAATTAAACCATACTTAAGAGTAGATTCAAACCAGGATAAATATAGCGTTCTAAGAAGTTTAGGAGTAATAAACTGTCTCAAATGAAAGAAATTATAGTTAATTTTTCTACGTTTTTTACATAGTTGATTAACATGTGTATGCCATTTTAAATCTGAATCTATATGAAGGCCAAGATACTTGACCGAATCAACAAAATTAATTTTTGTACAGCAACAATCACGAAAACAAGTAACTAAATGACAACGTAGATCGATCTCTTCTTTCAACGACTCTGTCAAATGAGGTTTGTAAGTAAATATCATTGCATTGATTTAGAAGTATTGACGATTAATTTGTTTCTTATCACCCAATTTGATATTACGTCCAAATCATTATTAATTTTCATCCTCAGTAAATCATAATTGTTAGCACTGCATACTAAAGATGTATCATCAGCAAAAGCATATATCTTCGATTTTAAATCCATTGATAACATGTCATTAATATAAATTGTGAATAAAATTGGTCCAAGCACTCCCCCTTAAGGGACGCCAAGCCTTTGAGAACATACATCTGAGTAAACGTTTTTTATTTTAACCATCCGTTTTCTTTCATTAAAAAGTCTCAAACCACTTAAAACTATTTCCCTGAATTCCATATAACTTTAGTTTATGTAATAATATGTCTTGATTAACTAAGTGAAATGCCTTAGTAAAGTCAAGATAAACTCCTATTGTTGGTTTACGCTCATCAACATGATTAACTATCTCGCTTATGTCTTTCAACTGCTAGGTCAGTATTTTTACCTTTCATGAACCCAAATTGATTATTTGAAAATAAATTGTTATCTGAAAAATATTTAACTAATTGGCTTTTCACACAAGTTTCTAACAGCTTAGCAAAGGTATTTAAAAGTGAAATCGGTCGGTAATTATTCATTTGCAATGGATCAGCTGCCTTATATACTGGAACAATGAGTGCTGTTTTTAGACTAGAAGGAAAGTAACCTAGCTTTATACATAAATTAAAAATGTGACGTAATATTGGGACAAAAATCTTAACATTTTCTTTTATAGTATTTATGGAAATACCATCAAAGCCAACAGACTGTTTATTTGGTTTGCTTAAGATTAAACTTTCTAATTCTACCTCAGTAATTTCAGATAAACGTAACCTTGAGCTGCACGCTAGACCGATATCCGGCATGGCGGGGAATCCCGGCCCATACAATTCTCTAATCAGCTTATCCGGCATACCAGTAAAATAGTTATTGAATGAGTCAGCAACTATTTTTTCATTACCCTCAACCTGTACAATTTTATCATCTATATTAATCGATGTTAGTTCATTTTTTGACTTTCTCATAATAGATTTGCATATATTCCAATAAGACTTTGATGCAGCCCTTTACTGCTTCAATTTTAGATGAGTAATAATTAATTTTTTCCCGTCTTTTCAAATTAGAACATTCTCTAGAGAGTTCTTTATATCTATTAAACAAATGTATGTCATAGTGCTTTTTCAATCGAGAGTGAAGTCTGTTTTTTCATTTATCTTTTTAATTAGTGTGTCCGATATCCATGGAGTTCGATGCCTATTTTTACTGTTAATAGGCCTTAAAAAACTTGATTGCTCAATACATTTATTATAAATATCGTAAAAAACTGTTAGAGATTTATCAACATCCTCATAATCAAACACTGGCATCCAGCTCACTTCAGCCAACCTTCTTTTTAAAATTGAATGATCTACAGCCTTGACAAACTCCTCTTTCAAAGCACTATCACAACTTGTTACGCAATTTACATTAACTCCAGCATGATCAGTAAAGTCATAGTTTTCTAAATTACTATGAAAAATTAAATTAGTCTTACTTCTGATAAATACATGGTCTAAACACTTTACCCAATTTTCTCTCCCCCAAGTTGGCTCATTTATAAACGACTCAAAACCAAATGAGTTCATTATACTTAAATAATCAATGACACTGTTATTTTGTTCTAAAATGCATAAATTTATATCTCCTAACGTAATAGCTGTGTTTTTACAATTACTCAAAATACGTTGCAAATCATTGCGGAAAAAATAAAAATCATATTTATAGTTTCTATACAAAGCTATTAAGTCAATTTCAAAAGGTTTATCATTTATGGTAAAAACTAATGTCAGTTTAATTAATTCAACTTCACGTGACTGAAAGCGTTCATAATTTAAAGTTAAATGATTAGAAATATAAATTACCACTCCACCAGTCTATGTGTATAAGTTGAGACACGTTTGTAGAAAACACTAAAAAGGCAATCTTCTAAACAATTTTAAAATATTTACAACTTTAATTATATAGAAATGTTCATAACACAGTAAGTAATTCCATTAGTTGCATAAGCTTTTACGTGAGTCTTTTTAATTAATTGAAAATTAAGTCTGTAATAACTCTTAAAATAGCTCCTGTAATACCGGTACTTGATAATTGCTTGATTTCTAGCAACGAGTACACAAGTTAAAAATTCAACAATGCATTAACATAACAAGCTCTCTTTCACGCTGCAAGACTAGTAAACGGCAGAAGTAAGGCAGAACGGCAGAACTGCGGTATTGGTTTACCATACACGCCTGCAACGATGCGCTGCAAACCGCGCGACGAGTAGCTAAATGAACCGTAGAGTAAGTGAGCCTTCTAATATTTGTAGAGGGTTCACTTACTCTACAGATCATTGTGCCAATGAACTGTAGAGTAAGTGAGCCGTCTTCTATTTGTGTAATAGTTATAATGAAATAGGCTCGTATAGTATACGAGCCTACTCCTGTAATTTATTTAAATTCAGTATTTTGGCTCGTATACTATACGAGCTTATTCCTGAATTATTCAAGAATTCATACGCTTGGCTCATAGGCACTATGATCTGTAGAGTAAGTGAACCCTCTTAATTTATTTGATATTTTTGATCGGCTCGTATAGTATACGAGCCTGTAGTGCAAGTGAACCTTCAATATTATTTACGAAGCTCGTATAGACTATGATTTGTAGAGTAAGTGAGCCATGTGTTTTAAGAATTACATATTTGGAGGCTCATTGTGTCAATGATTCGTAGAGTAAGTGAACCCTAACCGCTAAAATTGCCTACCATGCACTCATAGAATCACACCTCCGCTTTGGAATAGTTGCCTGGGGCGCAGCAAGTACAGACCTTTTCCAATCAATTTTCATATTACAAAAGGAAGCAATAAGAACCCTAAATAATACCCACTATCAAGAACATTGCAAACCATTTTTTATAAAAAACAAAATTCTCACATTAACATCCTTATACTTGATTGAAGTGATAACCCAAACAATGAAACTGAATCCCACTAAACGATCAGAAACTCATAACTACAACACCAGGAAAAAAACCGATCTGAACCTACCGCAACACAGATTAGAAAAAACAGCAAAAACCCCAACATATAGAGGGATGAAACTTTACAACTTATTACCACATCGGCTAAAAGCTATTACAGACCCGAAAAAATTTGCTAACCAACTGAAAAACTATCTCCTCGAACGACCCTACTACAGTTTAAATGAATTCCTGGATGACCATACTTTTAACAGAAGACAATAAAAAACCAAGATACAACTAAGAAGATAAAGATAAAGAAAAATATGACGCCTCCCCCATTCTTGATGACTGCGGAGGAGAAGAACAGCAGTAAGCAGTAAGCAGTAAGCTTCATAAATGACATGTTTTACCATAATTCTTAAATTTTAGTCAAGCCTCTTGACATGTAGCTTACTCTTAAATAAAAAAATGAAACTTTCAGCAATACTTTACAAAACGTATAAAACCTCACTTTAAAACCAAACATAACCCTCCTCAATCTACATAGCTCACAAAACATCTTTTTCTAGTAAATAAACAAACACCAGTTCATTGTACTGACCAGCTGTTTCATTAACTAAATTGAATCATTTAAAAATTGAAAGCATGCCAGGCGTAGCCCTTTGGAAATCAGCCATCAGCCTGTGGGGCAGAGCCCATAGGAAATTCGTCCATATCAATACTTTTCGGCAAATCTACACACTCTAAGCTTCATTTTGATGTGCCATATGCCTATATTTTTATTTGGCAAATGACCTTAACCGTTTACATAAAATGTGATTGTATCACTTTAATAATATAAAGTTAAAAAAAATGTCAAAAAATTTAGACATGTGATTGACTTTTTATTTATATTGATTTGATTCGTTCCGTTTGTTTACGTTTTTGTTGTTCTTTCTTTCGTAATTCGTAGTCGACGTTTGACGTTGGCGTTGGCCTGTTGGTCATCGTTTTTCGAAGTTTAATTGAATTAAATGAAATCCGATAAACTAAGGAAATGAAAACAACTCGTAGAAACATAATACCAGTCGAATGACCAATATTTCTAAGAATTATTTAAAAAAATTTGCCATGTCCTGAGTTATAACCTCTAAATACATATAAACTTAATTGGACGGACAATTGAATTTTACTAAACAGAAACAAACAGGTCAGTGGAGTACAGTTGTGCTGTTTTGTTGAGTAAGTAGTCAAATTATATAGAATTTTATATTCTTTAAAGATACACTAAAACACAAGTTATTTAAGTTAAAGATTCAGTTTCTTAACTGGTCTACAATCGATGATTGATTAACTTAGTAAACCTTCATTTGATTTTTTCTTATCAGCAAGTTTGGTTAGTTAGGTTAGCTTATGACAGTTTAATTTTAAGTACAACTGAAATAGGCCTAGTTAAAAATAGCGATTAACTTATTAATCAAAAATGGGTACAGTTTCTTAACTGGGCTACGTTAATATTTATTGAAACTATCCAATTGAAAATATTGATTAAAAATCGATATTTTAAAATATATCTATTATAGCCTAAAATTAAACTATCATAACCTAACCTAACCAACCAATCTTGCTGATGGTGAAAAAATTGCATGAAGGTTTACTATCCGAACAATAAGTTAGTTTCAATCAATATTAGTGTAGGCCTAACTTAGCCCAGTTAACCCTCCGAGTGTCCCTTGTTTTGGCCTTAATGTCTGCCTATTTTTTGCTCATTTGCAAGGTTTTATTAAAACGGATCTGAGAAGCTTGAAAACAATGTTAATGTTCTATTTCTAATCCAAGAATATTAAACACACATCTTGTTTCAACAAACTCTATTTCAAAATTAAACCAATGTTTACAAAAACATGTTTACACAAATCATCTGTCAACAAAAGATATTTAAACACAAATAAATCATATGACTAAAAGAAAAGACTTAATACAACATCCCGCCTCAAGATGTCTACATCTTCATGAAGCTCAGTACCGCCTCGGTATCTTGATGGAACTTCCGTAACGGGTAACTGTGCCAGCGCCTGGACGATCACGTGAGTTAGATGGACATTTAAGGACCGTAGATGAACAGTTTGAAAGAATACAATCTTCGCCGTAGTATGGTGCAGGAACTAAGAACTTCCGGTTTCGTCGAATGGTTCTCTTGTCAGTGTCCACAAGGTAGGAACGTGGTTCGTTCAATTTCCTGACTACTTTACCATGTCTACGTAGATCTGTGATCCATACCATGCTTCCAACTTCTAATTCACCTAACCACTCGCTCCATGTCGTTTATCAAATTGCATCTTATATTTCAACTGGTACTTATTCTCTCTCTCAAAAAGGTCTTTATTTTCCACAGGATTTCCAACCAAAGTAGATGGAAGATTGTCTCTTATTTTCCTTCCAAACATAAGTAAGTTCTGGAATCAATGGTTCACTGTGATTAGTTGAGTTCTGAATACACACTGGACACGATTTGAATTTTCTTTCTATTTCTTGAGAAATTCCAGGCCACCACATGGTTCCCAAAGCACGTTTCCTTGTTTTTGTGATTCCCAAGTGTCCACTGTGAAGCCTCTCGAGCATTTCCGCTCGTAGTTCCTGAGGTATTATCATCCGAGTTCCTCGAAGCAATAACCCATCAATACAACTTAACTTGTCATTCACGTTAAAGTATTCTTGAATCTCATTAGGTAAACTTGATTTTCCAGGCCATTTGTCTAAAATTGTTAACTTAAGTTGTGCACATATTGGATCCCTCATTTGTGATTGAAGTCACATTTTCGTCTGTAGTGTTTATACTAATCAGACTGATTTCATGGACGAAGGCCTCCACTTCTTCTGTCAATTCGCCATCTTTATTAGCCGGAATAGGACTTCTCGATAGTAGATCTGCTATGGCAAGGTCTTTTTCTGGGGTCCAGGTCATGCGATAATCGTATCTCATCATACGCATTCGGAATCGCTGTAGCCTCGGTGAGAGCTCGTCTAAATTTTGTCTTTTGAAAATTGAGACAAGCGGTTTGTGGTCGCTCTCAATTGTGTACATTTTACCCATCAAGAAACATTTTAAACGGTCACTTGTCCATGTGCACGCAAGCGCTTCTCTCTCAATGTTACTGTAGTTTTCTTCAGCAGGCGTTAGAGTCCGAGATATATATGCCACAGGCTTCTTGTTTTCTCCTTCAACTTGTAGTAAAACCGCTCCAAGACCTTTTTTTGAAGCATCACAAGAAAGAATCGAGGGCTTTTCCGGATCGTAAACAGTCAAACATGGCTCTGATGATAAAATCTGTTTAACTGTGACAAAAGCTTTTTCCTGAGTTGGTCCCCAAAAGAAATCGTTTTTAGTCTTTAACAAGCTCGTAATTGGCTCTAAAATCTCACTGCAGTTCGGAATACATTTAGCCAGAAAAGTGATCATGCCCATGAATCTTTGGACTTCATTAGCATTACTTGGGGCTGGTAAGTCCACAACTGCTTGTACCTTGCTTGGATCAGGCTTGATTCCTTCCTTAGACAGCACAAACCCCAAAAATGTCACAGTCTTCTTGCAGAACTCAGACTTCTGCTTAATTCAAAGTGATTCCATTAGCTTGCACTCTCTCTAGAACGGCTCTAAGACACTCGTCGTGTTCCTCTTTCGTTCTTCCCCATATCAAACAGTCATCAATGTGCACTAAACAGTTCTTTGCCCCTTCTAAAGCTTTTGACATACGGCGCTGAAACTCTTCATGAGCGGATGTAATTCCAAAAGGTAACTTACAGAATTTATACCTCCCGAAAGGGGTGATAAATGATAAATGTTGTGTAATCTTGTGACTCCTCTGCAAGGTTCAGTTGCCAGAAACCGGAATTCGCATCGATCTTGCTGAAGTACTTGGCTCCCGCGATCTCGAACAATGAAAGTCCAATCTTTGGAATAGGATAAAACCGACGTTTCACACTGTTGTTGAGTTTGGATAGGTCCACGCAGATCGTAACCCCACCTCTCTTTTTTGCGCAAACTACCATTGGTGCGCACCAATCAGTCGCGTTTTCAACTGGGACAATCATTCCTTTCTCAAGCATAACGTCTAACTTCTCTTTCACCTTGCTTTTTAAAGGTATTGGTACAACCTGGAGGTAGATATAGCATAAGGAACTGCATTCTCCTTCTTTTCTATCTTGTACTCTCCTTTCATATTTCCCAATCCTTGAAATAAATTAGGGTACTTAGTAACCCAGTCAATATCTGATGAATCTACAGAAAAGATCCTCTTCACCAGGTTCGGCTCTTCACAGGAACGTCTGCTAAGAAGTGGAACAGTGATCTCCTCAGAAATATACGCATGATCATAAACCGATACACCCTTATGTTCAAGCTTCAGCCTTAACCCTCCGAGTGTTATGTGTCGATTTTTCGACACACTTTCGACTCACAATCACTGTTTACAGCAAAGGCTCTATGACTGACAAAATCGGATTGAACTGGATCGAGTTAGGTATCGTTCTTTTCGTTAGATTCTAAGCTTTCTAAAGGTCTGTCTCTAAGCGCTGTATGTTCTCTGAGCCGATCGTAATTGTAGCAGACAGCTGACGTGCATATTTGTAAACAAGTTAGTTAACCTCGGACTGATGACTGATGTGTTTTATTATGTTTATCATTGTTTTAGAGTTAAAAATCAAAAGGAGTGATATACGTTGTTCTGTATGTAATTAGAACAAATAATAAATGTATTTGTAAAAGTACAATTTTAACCAACTTTATTCAACACAAATTAAAAACAAAGTGAAGAAGTAAACATTATAACCAGCTGGTAACAGTTATAAAATAAATAATCAATAAGTAAAGATAGACATTTAGGATGTAACACCTCCCCTTCTTAAGTGAGTTTCATAAATTGAGTCTATCCACGGGTTTATGTGTCCTTTTTGAACGTCTCACTGTAATAGCGGGAGTTGGTGCCACTGGAACATCTGATATGTCGTGATCGTTGGCCTCTGGAACATCTGGTATGTTGTGATCGTTGGCCTCTGGAACATCTGGTATGTTGTGATCATTTGTTATGTGGTTTTCGGTTGGTATGTTGTGATCATTTGTTGCGTGGTTTTCGGTTGGTTCCTCTCTGACTCCTCCAAAATGGACTCCTCCAAAATTTGTTGGTATGAATACTTGATTTTGCTCATTCCTTAATGAAAACTCACACAAGTTTCGCCCTGAACGTCTTATTTGGTCTTGATGACGTCTGATTGTGCCACTGCTTGTGGATATTTCATAATTTCTTGGTCCTTCTTTTCTATTGATCTTTCCAAAACCCCATTTGTTGCAGGTCCCATAGAGGCGGTAAGCAACAGGGTCTTGAGCTTTAAATGATTTTTGCCTGTCAGAATATGATTTTGAGTCAAAATTTTGGTTCATTTTTTGTGACAAATCAAGATACAATAAGTCAAGTCTTGATCGAATTTGACGTCCAATAAAGAGATGTGAAGGAGACTGTCCTGTAGTACTATGTGGAGCTCTTCGATAGGCCATTAAATATCTCTGTAATTTCAACTCAATTGAGCCTTCCTCAAAGTGCATGGCTCTGATAGTATCTTTCAAGTCTTGTACATAGCGTTCTACTTGGCCATTAGTAGCAGGATGGTAAGGTGCTGATCTCTTGTGTCTAATTCCGTTAGATTTAAGAAATTTTTCAAACTCTAACAAAACAAATTGCCTTCCATTGTCTGACACTAATATGTCAGGGATTCCAAAAGAGCAAAAGAATTTCCGCAAAGCCTCAATGGTTTTATGTGAATTTATAGTTGTAAGTGTTACAATCTCTGGCCATTTACTGTAGGCATCCACAATTAGGAGAAAATAATGGCCATAAAATGGTCCTGCAAAATCAACATGAACTCTTTGCATAGGCCTTGAAGGATATTCCCAGTGGTGAACTGGTGCTTTGGGTGCTTCATGTTGTACTCGTTGACATCCCAAACAATTTAAGGTCATATTCTCAATGTCTGCATCAATTTTAGGCCACCAAACATACGAACGAGCTAGTCCCTTCATGCGAACTATACCCACATGAGCCTCATGAAGTTCTTTCAAAATTCTTGGACGAAGTTGTTTGGGAATCACCACACGATTCCCTTTTAATAAGCATCCAAGCTGAATTGACCATTCTTGTTCGTTAGAAGACATCGGGTGATGGATTGGCTCCCCTCTGATTAGTGATTGATAAATATCTCTAAGATCTGGATCAGATTGTGTATTTTTTGCTATTTCTTCAGCTGTGACAGGTAATGTATAGATTTGTTCTATTTCATGAACATCGGCTGAGTCAATAACAGCAGCTTCTTCAACATTTTTAGGTAGTCTGGAAAGTGCATCAGCATTAACATTGTCTTTGGTTGATTTATACTTTATGTCAAATGAAAATGCCTGAAGGAATATAGCATAATGTTGTAGTCTTGTTGCGGCCATAAGTGGTATTCCATTTTTCGGTCCAAATATTGATACCAGGGGTTTGTGGTCTGTAACTAGGGTGAAATGACGTCCATAAAGGTATTGGTAAAAGTGTTTAACTCCAAAATAAATTGCCAGGGCTTCTTTTTGTATGACACTATACTGTTTTTGTGTTTGTGATAGTGTTTTGGAAGCAAATGCAACAGGTCTTTCGTTTCCATCCGGAAACACATGAGAAAAAATTGCCGAAATTCCAGATTGACTAGCATCTGTTGCTAGAATGAGTGGTAAGTGTGGGTCAAAATGGCATAGTACCATTGTTCAGGTTGGTTACGGTAACCAAACCAAATATCTTCCATTGTATATAGTCGATGGTAATAGAGATACGATATTTGGTAGGGAATGGCTGAGATCCATTAAAATAAATTGGTCAGACATACATAACGTTCACGGAGCTGACTTGGATAGAGTTAAACACTCAAATCCCAAAGTACACAATATTTTAATGGAATTTAAATCCATATTTGAACCAAGAGTTGGACGTTTCAAAGGGGGAGAAGCACTTCTTAACTTAAAGCCTGACACTACACCAGTTTTTAAAAAAGCTAGACTACTACCTTATGCTTTGTTACCAAAAGTTAGTGCAGAAATCGACAGACTAGAAAAAGAAGGTATAATTACAAAGGTGAATCAGAGTTCTTGGGCTACTCCAGTTGTACCGATTATGAAGGCAAATGGGAATATCAGACTGTGTGGAGACTACAAAGTAACCCTCAATCCCCATTTGGTAATACCAGAACACAACATGCCCCGCATTGATGATATTTTGGCCAGAATGGGTAATTCGACTAAATTTACAAAGATTGATATATCTGAAGCTTACCTACACATGCCAGTGAAAGAAGAATACAGAGAATTACTCACAATCAATACACATAAAGGTCTATATCGAGTAAATCGTCTACCATTCGGAATTGCAAGTGCACCTGCTATTTGGCAATCAGCAATGGAAAATATTCTACAAGGTATTGATGGTGTTGATGTTTTCTTTGACGATGTCAAAATAACAGCCCACAGTGATGAAGAACATTTGAAAAGACTCCGTGCTGTATTAAATCGGTTCAAAGACAACGATTTACACATTAATGTTTCTAAATCTCAATTCCTTGTACCAGAGATTGACTTTCTTGGTTACCATGTCTCGTCAAAGGGAATAAGTAAAAGTAAACATATTACTGAAGCAATAAGAAACCTGAAGAGACCAAGTAATGTGAAAGAAGTTAGACAAATCCTTGGTTTGATAAGTTACTATCGAAAGTTTATTCCAAACTTAAGTGAAAAGATGCAAGCCATTATTAATCTCACAAGAGCTAATGTACCTTTTAATTGGACTGAAGAATGTGAACATGATTTTCAATTGGTGAAGGAGGAAATGATGTCAGAGAATATACTATGCCATTTTGACCCACACTTACCACTCATTCTAGCAACAGATGCTAGTCAATCTGGAATTTCGGCAATTCTTTCTCATGTGTTTCCGGATGGAAACGAAAGACCTGTTGCATTTGCTTCCAAAACACTATCACAAACACAAAAACAGTACAGTGTCATACAAAAAGAAGCCCTGGCAATTTATTTTGGAGTTAAACACTTTTACCAATACCTTTATGGACGTCATTTCACCCTAGTTACAGACCACAAACCCCTGGTATCTATATTTGGACCGAAAAATGGAATACCACTTATGGCCGCAACAAGACTACAACATTATGCTATATTCCTTCAGGCATTTTCATTTGACATAAAGTATAAATCAACCAAAGACAATGTTAATGCTGATGCACTTTCAAGACTACCTAAAAATGTTGAAGAAGCTGCTGTTATTGACTCAGCCGATGTTTATGAAATAGAACAAATCTACACTTTACCTGTCACAGCTGAAGAAATAGCAAAAAATACACAATCTGATCCAGATCTTAGAGATATTTATCAATCACTAATCAGAGGGGAGCCAATCCATCACCCGATGTCTTCTAACGAACAAGAATGGTCAATTCAGCTTGGATGCTTATTAAAAGGGAATCGTGTCGTGATTCCCAAACAACTTCGTGCAAGAATTTTGAAAGAACTTCATGAGGCTCATGTGGGTATAGTTCGCATGAAGGGACTAGCTCGTTCGTATGTTTGGTGGCCTAAAATTGATGCAGACATTGAGAATATGACCTTAAACTGTTTGGGATGTCAACGAGTACAGCATGAATCACCCAAAGCACCAGTTCACCATTGGGAATATCCTTCAAGGCCTATGCAAAGAATTCATGTTGATTTTGCTGGACCATTTTATGGCCATTATTTTCTCCTAATTGTGGATGCCTACAGTAAATGGCCAGAAATTGTAACACTTACAACCATAAATTCACATAAAACTATTGAGGCTTTGCGTAAATTCTTCGGCTCCTTTGGAATCCCTGACATATTAGTGTCAGACAACGGAAGGCAATTTGTTTCATTAGAGTTTGAAAAATTTCTTAAATCAAATGGAATTAGACACAAGAGATCAGCACCTTACCATCCTGCTACTAATGGTCAAGTAGAACGCTATGTGCAAGACTTGAAAGATACCATCAGAGCCATGCACTTTGAGGAAGGCTCTATCGAAATAAAACTGCAGAGATATTTAATGGCCTATCGAAGAGCTCCACATAGTACTACAGGACAATCTCCTTCACATCTCTTTATTGGACGTCAAATTCGATCAAGACTTGACTTATTGTATCCTGATTTGTCACAAAAAATGAACCAGAAGTTTGACACAGACTGTGACAGGCAAAAGTCCTTTAAAGCTCAAGACCGTGACAGGCAAAAGTCCTTTAAAGCTCAAGACCGTGACAGGCAAAAGTCCTTTAAAGCTCAAGACCCTGTCGCCTACCGCCTCTATGGAACCTGCAACAAATGGGGGTTTGGAAAGATCAACAAAAAAGAAGGACCAAGAAATTATGAAATAACCACAAGCAGTGGCCCAATCAGACGACATCAAGACCAAATTAGACGCTCAGGGAGGGACTTGTGTGAATTTTCATTAAGGAATGAGCAAAATCAAGTATTCATACCAACAAATTTTGGAGAAGTCAGAGAGGAACCAACCGAAAACCACGCAACAAATTATCACAACATTAATCCAGAGGCCAATGATCCCAACATACCAGATGATCCAGAGACCAGTAACAACATGTCAGATGTTCCAGTGGCACCAGAGACCAGTAACAACATGTCAGATGTTCCAGTGGCACCAGAGACCAGTAACAACATGTCAGATGTTCCAGTGGCACCAGCTTCCGCTATGACAGTGAGACGATCAAAACGGACACATAAACCCGTCGATAGACTTAACTTATGAAACTCACTAAGAAGGGGAGGTGTTACATCCTAAATGTCTATCTTTACTTATTTACTTAAATTTATTCTATAACTATTATCAGCTGGTTATAATGTTTACATGTTCACTTTGTTTTTAATATGTGTTGAATAAAGTTGGTTAAAATTGTACCTTGATAAATACATTTATTATTTGTTCTAAATACATACAGAACAATTTGAACAATGGTTTTACCCAATGGAACAAATTCATTTTTGTTGAAATCTCTTAATATTATGTCTGGATTCATTAAAGGTCTGTGTTTTGGAAAAAACTTGGAAAAGTTACTTTTTGACATCAAAGATACCCCTGCTCCTGTATCTAGTTCAAACGGAATAGTTTTCCCATTTATTTTTATGTTTAACATAATTTTCCTAAATTTATCTTCTGAAATGTTGTTATAAATGAATGATATCTCTAGTCTTTCCATATACATTTCCCATGTTTCATATCTTTCATTAAAGGGTCCAATCAATGCTGAGTTAATCATTTGAATGTTTTGAGAGGTATTTGAATCACTTGTACTCACCTCCATCGTCGCCAAATTGTTCTGTATGTAATTAGAACAAATAATAAATGTATTTGTAAAAGTACAATTTTAACCAACTTTATTCAACACAAATTAAAAACAAAGTGAAGAAGTAAACATTATAACCAGCTGGTAACAGTTATAAAATAAATAATCAATAAGTAAAGATAGACATTTAGGATGTAACATACGTGGTGCATTATAAGAAGATTTAAGTGATTTTGAAGGGCTGGTTGATGATCCTGAAGAAGTAGGTAGTGATATTGATGTAAATTATCAGCCAGATTCCTAGCTATGGTTAGGCTATGCATTCTTAGCTAAACGCTATGTACCGAAATCTGTTTTTTGCCCATAACTTATTTATTTGCAGATCTACTTCCTTATATGATTATATATTTGTAATCCTCATAAAATTTAGAACAAAGTGGCTATTTTCAAATATTTATGGGCCTATAATTTATACAACTTCATTGAGCGCAAACTTTTTTTTTTTTGAAAATTTTCCAAAAAATATTTTTTACCTAAAAATTTTTTTTGTACCTAACAAATGTGCCTTATGTTTTATGTAGGCTAGGTATAATATTGAAGCCCATGATTTTCCAAACAAAATGGTATATAGAACAGTATAATTAACATTGTTTTTAAGCTTCTCAGATCCGTTTTAATAAAACCTTGCAAATGTGCAAAAAATAAGCAAACATTAAGGCCAAAACTAGGGACCCTCGGAGGGTTAAAGTTCCCAAAATATTGATTTGTTCTTTCTTCTTTGCACTGAACACAGGGGATTTGCACTTTCCTAGAGGCAGAGTCTTAATAAAATCACCAAGAACTCGTACTGGAATCATGGTTACATCAGCAGCTGTGTCAAGTTTAAATTTTATAAGCCCTAACACTTGGTTTCCACAGCTTGCTTTTACCTCCTGGGCCCAGGCTCGGTCATTGTTTTCTATATTCCCGATGAAAATCTCAGGAACCTGTAGATCTCCACAGTCTGAAACTTGCTGTTCGATTTCTTTAACGACGTTTTTGTTTTTTCTCATCCACTTTTCGCGGGAGGGACAGCATCGAAAAAAACGTCCAATCTCGGAACATTTGTCACATTTGGCTTTCCTAGCAGGACATTCGGCCAGTGATCCGTGCCAATTATAACCATATTTCCTACACTTCTTTGTATTTTCTGCATCCTCAATGTATTTCTGGTCACAAATTCCTTCAGTCCGATTCGGTTTACCGACTTGAAATGACGTTTTATTTACCCAAAAACCATTAGTATTGGCGAGTTCACGTTTTTGGCGTTCTAGCTCCTCATGTTGGCGCAAGGTATTAATTGCTTTCTCCAGAGTCAATTGAGAGTCCAGCTGGAGTCTATCACTTAGAGTCTCATCTTTCATACCAATAATGAGGACGAGAAGCATCATCTCATCGTTTAGTTCACCCCATGCACACGTTTTCGCAAGGCCATGCAAATCTGTTATACATTTTTCAGATGAATCACTCCCTTGCTTGTGTCTCAAAAATTTTGATCTCTCATAAATTATATTCCGTCTTGGCACAAAGTATTCATCAAAGGCCTGAAGAGCCTCGTCATAAGTATTAGGTTTTGGTGAAAACGAATCGAAAATATCTTCACTTCTACTACCCATTGTAAACAAAAGTACATCGATTTGCCGAGCGTCGGAAGTGCTATCCAGACCGCAACCCCGTCTGTACCTTTGAAAGCGATTCCTCCAGGAATGCCACTCATTCGGAGTAAAAGAGAACGTTTCCGGAGTTGGTAACGTGATATTGACCATCGGAGTAGGAGTACACATAACTGCATTATTTTCTTGGTTCGTATGCCCCAATGCAAAACCTCGTGACTCATCTTTAGTCTTTCTAGAGTCCCTTTCTGAAACGTAGTTGAGTTCACTTTGGGCGTCGTCCTCGCCGTTGTCCTCATACCTTTGCCTCCGAGTATTTAGTTTTTTTCTGCCCTTACTTGACATTATGTGTGGTTTTAGACTTTCAGTTCGATAAAAATCCACTAAGCTGCCACCATGTTCTATTTCTAATCCAAGAATATTAAACACACATCTTGTTTCAACAAACTCTATTTCAAAACTGAACCAATGTTTACAAAAACATGTTTACACAAATCATCTGTCAACAAAAGATATATTTAAACACAAATAAATCATATGACTAAAAGAAAAGACTTAATACAACAGTTAATTATACTGTTCTATATACCATTTTGTTTGGAAAATCATGGGCTTCAATAATATACATAAAACATAAGAAAAATTTTTTAGGTAAAAAAAATAGTTTGGACAATTAAAAAAAAAAAATAATAAGTTCGCGCTCAATGAAATTGTATAAATTAAGTATAGGCCTATAAATATTTGAAAATAGCCACTTTGTTCTAAATTTTATGAGGATTACAAATATATAATAATATAAGAAAGTAGATTTGCAAATAAATAAGTTATAATAAGTTATATTATGTATGTGTCAGTGAATGTGATAACTTGAGTAATTGTCCGATTTTGATGAAATATGGTTTATAGATGTAAGGTGGGATAAACTTGAATGAGTTGGCGAACCAGCATGATCAGACCATGGGACCGGGGTTTTATGGGGTAAAAATTGGTTTTTCTCATTTTTGCCCCTCAAAACACAAAGCGCTAAACACAAGAAGCTCCAGGGTCTAGATATCGCCAATAGTGAAAGGCGTGAGGACCACCTGCAACCATTAGGTGCACAAGGGATTTCCTGCCTTTAGGATCTCCCTTGATAAGTGGAGAAGGAAATGATTGCAGTGTAGACATTAAACCGGCGTTTTACAGGGGTTTTATGGGGTAAAAAAATGGTTTTATTATTTTTCACATTACTTCAGGCTAGACCTAGGGGTTACGGCATTATCACTTAGATAAAATCCATTGGTGATTTGGTGGGATTTGAACCCGGGACCCTAGGAACCGGAGTCCCGTGCTCTAACCACTAGACCAGCTCACTCCCCCGCATCTAAAAGACAATAACAGTGATAAATACTTAATAGCATTAGCGGTTCCAAGGGGGGGGGGGCTATAGCCTCACCATAGGACACAGTTCTAGACCTTAAAAATGGCTTTAAAAGTTACCAAACATCTAATTTTCTGGGCGAGAACCCCTGAAAACCCTCCTGGTGTGAACACCTCTGGTAGCCCCACCCTTGACTGGTCCTAGAACCGCCACTGATTAATAACTTTAAAGTCACAAACCCTGGGTTGGTCCTCCAGACCATAGCCTTCTGGTCCTGTACTCTGCGTTTGGTTTGTCCCACATAGATTGGGATTGGGACACTGTTTTCAGATGTTTTTCCGCTCCCTTCCTTGCTATTGTGTCAGCTTTTTTATTCCCTGAGTGCCCAGACTATCTTTACTTGGCAAGACCAAAGCCTTGAGGGCGTTATTGCATCCCTTTACTGTGTGTGTGTGTGATTCTGTCATGCATTACACAAACGTCTTAATAATCGCTTGGCTGACCGTGAGGGTCAGTATTGTCCCTTTGCTTGGCTTCATCTCTAGAGGAGTTTTAGCACAGCATTCAATCGCCTGGACCTCTGACTGGAAGATAGTTGCTATGCTTCCCAAGGCTTGAAAAATGTTAGTTTAACTACCATACACCATGCCTGTTGCGAAATTATATTGAGGATTGAGGTTTTTCTTGTCCAGTTAAAATTTTTAGTGTGGAAGCGTGTATATAAATTTAGTTGAGTAAAGTTTAGTAGTTTAGGCTAGTTTCAAGTTTCTTGGTAAGTAAATATGAGTTAAGAATTGTTTTAGTTTTACGAATTGAATTTAGTTTACTTGGAAATGAAGTTAGTATTTGACGATTCATAGTTTTCAGAAGGGTGATAAGACTTGTGCTCTTTGTTGTTCCTTAGCCCCAAACCAGTAGTTTGGCTAGAAGCTTCAATGTTTCTGTGCGGCGAAACAGTAGTTTGGCTTGTATCTTCAATGTTTTTGTGCTGCGACACATTAGTTTGCTTGGATCTTCAATGTTTTTGGGCTGTTACACATTAGTATGACTTGGAGCTCCAATGCTTTTGGGCTGCGACACATTAGTTTGGCTTGGAGCTTCAATGTTTTTGTAATGCGACACAGTAGTTTGGCTTGGAGCTTCAATGTTTTTGTGCTGCGACACATTAGTTTGGCTTGGATCTTCAATGTTTTTGCGCTGCGACACAGTAGTTTGGCTTGGAGCTTCAATGTTTTTGGGCTGCGACACAGTAGTTTGGCTTAGAGCTTCAATATTTTTGTGCTGTGACACAGTAGTTGGCCATTTCAAAATATTACCATTGAAAGAAGGAAGAGACAGTTAAGGTAATTTCATTGACGTAGATGCAGGTAAAAGAAAGTTAAGTGGACTCACCTGAATTGAATCAGTTTGACAATCACTGTTCAGTTCCTTTCTGAAGAGTTTCCTTCTCTGAAAACGCGATGTTCACCTTAAGAGTCCTTGGAGGCTAGTGGCCATCTTGGATAATTTCCAACAACTGCTGAAGAGTTGATTTTCATCCAAAAATATTTTTTCAAACACTTAAGTGATTATAACTTAAATATCTAATATACTGTGAGATTAGAAATTGTCTTTGTGGCTTTGAATTGTTTTCCAAGGGAGTCCATGGAAGCCAACGGCCATCTTGGATTTTTCCGCTATAAGAGCAATGTTAATTTTGTTAATTTCAAACAGCCACTGAAGAGTTATTTACCATCTCAAATTATTTTTTCAAATACCAAAGTGATTGTAATTTAAATATCTAGTATACTGTGGGATTAGAAGTTTTCTTTATAGTTTTTTTTTTTTTTATTCTTTTATGAGTTAGAATGTCTAGGCTCCAAGGACTCTTAAGTTTCTCGCTGATTTCATAGAAGTCTAGCATCAGGAAAATGTTGTGTTCAGTTACCTTTTTGTTTTCATCTTTATCTTTAATCGGCAAATCATGTAGGTCCATTATTGATTTCGTCATTTCCTCAACTCGTCTCGGGTAAGTTGAAAGTACATTTATGGTCGTCACTAGTCTCTTTGAAGAAACGGTAGTCTCATCGGCAGCTATCAAGTCGTTGGCTTCGGCGATTGCACTCTTCAATCTTTTGCTTGCCTCGATGTAGTTCTTTCATAGCCGCTGAGAAGACATTTCTGAGATTGTACTATACCCTCGGGGATCTCCAACCACGGAAAAAAGTCCATCAATGCTCTGCTACCAATTGTCACGGAGTTATAAGTTTGTTCTAATTTAAGTAAATATATAAATGTGGAAGCGTGAAAGAAGTTTTATTTTTGACAATAATTAAAGTATTTCAGTTTCAGTTAACATTATCCTTTTGCTAATAATTAATTCAACTAGTCCAACTCACATTATTTTCTTTTTATAATCACAACATATGGTATTGATAACATATGTTAAAAACAGTATTTTTGGAACTGTTATGGCTTTGCCACAACGCCTTTGGTAGAGAAACTCAAAATTGTACTCTTTAGTCATCAAATCTGGGGCTGTTAGTTTCTTTAACACTTTTCAATGAAATGGTGACCATTCAAAGTAGGTATTTTAAGCCAAGTATGAATGGAGATGAGTGTAGGATGAGTGGCCCAATCTTGTAGTTTTGTTAGTTAGTTGGCTGACATTTTATTCCTTAGACACAGCTGTTCATTAATAGCCCATAGCTAATGGCAACTAAGGACCTACAGTTTATAGTGGAATCCGAACCACATGTTTGCCTTGTTAGTAACGAATTGGTCTAATTATCAGGATAGTACTTTGGATAGTCGTAGTACTCACTAGTGCGGACGTTCATCCACACCAGTGATATTGTATCCACAGTGCATGCCTATAAATATTTCATATCCATGCTCAGTAACCCCATAAATGGTGTAACTAATAAGTTGTGATTGCAACATTAGCTTTTAAAAAAGGTAAAAAATTTGATCCAAGCCTTTTTTTTTAAGCTTAATACAACTTCATTAGCTAATTTGTTTTGGCGTTTGCCTTCAGAACCTTTCAAATTAGGCCTAATTTCTTGAGTAAAGTAGTTTATCTTAAACAAACAATTTGTTTCCAGGTACTAAGTGATGGAGTACCTTCCGAGACTACCAGTGGACCAAATAATGTCATATTTGGAAGTTCCTGATCTGCTGGCTTGTTCTCTGGTGAATTCAGGCTGGAGAGCTGTCATAAATGATGATAGACTGTGGAAAAAGGTTTGCTACAAACAAAGCAACAAACCTACCATTGAATATGTTCAGGCTGTAACCCCCAGGATATCTCCTGAGTTTGAAGAACCAGAGTCGTATCACAAACGCCTCGAACCTTTGTGTCATTGGAGGGTGGTTTATATGAAACTGCAACATGTGAATTGGAACTGGCGCAGAGCTAAGCATGAAACATACAGTGTTACTGATCTTGCTTACAATCACTTTGACCTTAAAATTGAAAATGATCTTTTAGTTGCGAACGTGAACGACAATCAGTGTGAAGTTTGGAACATCAGAGGAATTCCTCGAAAACAAGAAACGGTTATTTGTGCTTTGAAAAACACCAGGTGTAAGTGTATGATTCACTTGTGTGGAGATAGGCTAGTCATTGTTCAGGACACTTTGCTCCAAATTTACCATAGGGTAGAAAAGAGGTTTAGTTGCCGTTATAGAAGATTATTTAACCAACCAGAATCAGATTCAGAAACCATCCCAGGATCTTTGACTGTTGATGAGTGGTACAATGAAACTGTAAAACGACGACCAACTCATCTTCAGGCGTTTAATGTCAGTAAGTACTTCATAGGCTTGGCTCTAAATGGAACATTTGAAAACGCTTCATTTCACGTTTGGGACTCATCTGTAGGAGTAAAACTGAAGGAAGAAGTGGTAAAAAACATTTCTGTGGATGTTAAAGAACCGATACACAATGTGAAATTTTGTCCACCTAAGACAGAACAAGGAAAAATTCTTGTTTGTGTTCAACATGTGAGACAAAGTGGTAATTTTGGTGATGATATTTATTTCTCTGTTCTATACATTTATGATTTACTCACATTAACTTTTAGAAAATTGAGGGTTCTTAGACCTCACGTTCCTTGGATTTATTATGAAGATAATTTAATCTTGACAATTGGTTATAGCCAAGCTAAATTGAGCATTTACAATTCTACCAGTGGGGAAAGACTTGCTTCAAAAAGATATGAAGGAATCATAAATCCTGAGAGTGTCCAAGTCCACGGAAATCATATTGGCTTTACTACCGGAGGTGACCTAGTTGTCTTAAGTATTAAGGATTTTGGCCTTGAATTTACCACTGGTATTGTCAAGTTTTCCTCAAACCTTTTTGGGTTTGACTTTGTGTTTCTTGATTGGGATTTGGTCCTCATATCCCGTTGGGATAAAGTCAATAAGATAGAAGTATGGAGTGTGAAAGAAAAATGTTTCCTTAGTACATTACATGCTAGTGGCCTAATGTTCCCTTGTAACAACTCAGCCAAGTTTTTTGTTTGGAATGAAATGATAACAACTATATACATGCTACAATTTTGGTAAATTCAATTGTAAATTTTGGAAAAGTAAAACTTGTTTGGAAAATATTTTTAAGTTTTGTCAATACTGTTCAAGATATAAAAAAAAAACATATAAGAAAATTAAATAAAATCATTAAAAAATTAGTTATTGTAAATAACTACAGGGTTCCCTAGTCTGTTTCAAATAATAACTGTTAAATTGTCTTCCACTGTATGTATAAATAGGTTGGTTCTATTTATCAAGATGTTAATTTGGTTTATGTGCGGTTTTGTTTACTTTGTGTATATTAAAAGTGATGTATTGCTTACAGTACTGTTCTTAACCTTACCAGTAACTATTTATTTTTTGCAGTGTTACGATTATCGGGAGATTATGCTGGTGTTTTAAAGTTAGCCTTTGAACAAGATTTGATCAGTTTTTCTTCTTTTACCCAAAAAAGTCAACTACAATGTTTCTTTTATAGCAGGCATAGTACAGATGATAACATAGTCTACAGGTACTGTACATGATTGTCTAAAGCAGTGGTCAAGTAATATTTGTTTGTTTTATCTCCCTTAATAAAGTACCTGAATATTTATAGTAATCATCCACCAACCAATAAAGCCATAGATAAACCAACACGCTCACCGGTTTGATACTGAAGGATCAGTTATAGGTGAGATTACAACTCTGCTAACCAAGCTAAATACATTCATAGCAACTTACCTTCAGTGATTTTTCTTTTGATTTTTTTCTTAGGGAGAGCAGGTAGATAAATGTTCTTTTACGCTCACAGGTGGCCAGCCTGTAGTCTTATCAGACTACTCACTAAACAAGCCCCTCTACGCTGTTGGACACAGACCTGGGATTGTTTGTCACATTACTGTACTTCAGGTGAGGTTAACGTGTGACCTAAGGCCGTAAGGGTTCGTGCGTGCCATTTCTGGCATTTAATTCCTTTATGACCTAGACCGCAACCCAGTCAAGGTCAAACTTCTTGGCGTTTAGAAAACCCTAGATCAAATGTGACACACATGACCAATTGCCCTCACCCTCTGTCCATCGGGATGACCATGTCCACCGACAACTGTCCTACATGTTGTACTTTCCCAATGCAGGCAGTGTAAACAAGTGTGTAATATTTGCCAGGGCAAGGGTCGGCCCTGCCTCTGTTTGCCTTGTACGGTGGTCGTTTGTGGCAGTGCAGAGCCTGACCTCTGCATCCATGTCGCACTTCCTGACTAGGGCCCGAAGGGGCTTCTGACGACACAACAAAGAGATACCATCGGCAGTGCGAAGCAAAAATCAGCCCTTCTGTAAAAGGGCACTTCCAAGACTTAATAGTGCGCGCTGGTCTAAAAACAAGAAGGATAATCACCGGAAACAGGGTGATTATCAATCGTTTAAATATAGAATAAATAGGTACCTATGTTTATACAGAGTGAGTCTCTACTAAGTGTATTAAATATTACCAATTATTCTACTCACTACAGTATAAGGAACAAAAATGTACATAAACCCTGGTCTGACCTTAACGGTTTAGCTGTTATCATAGCTTTTTACCGTTAATTTGACATTAAAAACAAACTCGTATTAATGACAGTTGCCTACCTTTATCTCATTTCTCACAGCTAAAAAGTATCAAATTAATGGTAATGCAATAAAAAGGATAATGGTCAATGTTAAAAGTCATTATGGTTCGGCGGGATATAAAAGTCAACCGTCTGGCATATTTTTAGCGTTTTTAGAATCAAACCCAAAACTAGCAAATAAACTCATTGTTATACTGTGACCATTCATTTTCTGCTGAAGCATGTGTAACATTTGTAACCAAACAGCATGTGGATGAGAGCAATCCAAAGATGTTTATTTGTTATTTGAAAGAACGTTAAATTTAATACAAATTAAATGTAAAACAAGAGTAACATACTCTTTGAAACCATGGTTGAAAAAAGGTTTAAATGTAAAATATGTTGTTTCAACAAAATTTAATTTTTATGGCTAAAGAAAGTCAGTTAAATATTAGCCCAGGCTAGACATGTAGCTCCTAAAAATTGGGAAAAAGCTGGAAATCGTGTTAATCTGCTCTGGAGATCCTAAATATGTTAAAAATGAGCTTGCTATGGATTCTTAAGTGAGCGGGAGACAAAAAACTAGGCCGATTTTGCTCATTTTTTAGTTTTTCGCTTATGGAACACCCTATATTTTATCATGTTTTCGGATAGAACATGCAATTTAAAAACTTTATTCTTGAAATTTTTTCGACAAACTCACTTGTTTAGTTACAGCCTATGGAAAAATGACTTCCGGTGTACATTTTACATCATGTGCTATGCACTCAGCATAGCAACGCTGGTGGCGCTGCCTACGAATTGACAGGCAAAGCTCTCTCTAAACGCTTAATGCTTTTTACCCCGCGGTTGGCATTCTGGGTTATAGTAGTATGTTTTCTGTGATGTAGCTCCTAAACAAGTAGGTTTATAGCGAAAATGCGAAGTGTAAATATGTCTTAAAATTGCATCCACATTCCCAAAAAACCATAAAATTCGTTAAAAATATTAATTATATTATTTCATAAATGGCGGCCATTTTCCAAAATGGTGACAAACTTGAAAAGTGGAAAACTGTGTATTTTATGGTCTTTTTGGAATGTGGATGCAATTTTAAAACTTATTTACTCTTCGCATTTTCGCTATAAACCTACTTGTTTAGGAGCTACATGATGTAAAATGTACACCGGAAGTCATTTTTCCATAGGCTGTAACTCCTAAACAAGTGAGTTTGTCGAAAAAATGTCAAGAATAAAGTTTTTGGAAAATGGCGGCCATATTAAAATAAAATTTATTTAATGATTTTTGAACCTCTTTAAAAACAAGGGAATGTTTCCCATTTAAAGTTTGCTGTAAAAGCCTTTATAGTTACTGAGATCCCAATGGTGGCACACTAAAAAAAAACACCCTGGGTGCAAGTTAATTTTCAGCCACCCTCATGGTTATTTGGATTTGAAACGTTCTAAGGCACCATTTTGTTATTAGTAGGCCGATTTTGGTTTTATTTATGTCAATTTTTATGTTTCGTCAAGACCTGTAAAATGATACCAAACTCGACTATACTTGTCGTTTGAAAATTTTGAGCTACCCCCTACCCCCACTACCCCTAAGGGCAAAATTTTCAAAATTGACCATAACTATTGTAGCCCCTCATATCTAAGAAGGTTGCCGCAAACAGATTTCAAATATCTCAAATGGTTGGAAAGTTAAGGGGGGGGGGGGCGCAAGTTCCTTTCAGCCACCCTGTATGCTAGAAGTGAAGTACGGATTATGGAGACCTTAGACTGGGACGGGTGGCGCCGTCCTGTTATCCAGCTCCCTTTGGGATGGCTCGAAGCAAATTTTAGTAGCTTTTTGAAGTATCATAAAACTTATTCATGCTCATCATTCACTTTAAATGTTTTAACGGTTTAGTTTAAAGATATCCAATCTATCCCTTGTCTATGGTGGAAATCTAAAATCAATTGATCTCTTATCTCCCAGATAGTCAGATTAGATTACCCTCTCAAACCTCAAAGCAAGTAAACAACAATATTTTTTTCCCAACAGCTGATTAGGTTGGCAGCTGTTCGGTGATTGGTAATTGTGTAAACAACAACGACAACAAACAGTTAGGCAAAAAATAAAAATCTTACACCAAGACCAAGTTTCTACAATAATTTATAACCAGTTAAGTGCTGTTGTAAGGTAATAATAATCCAATTATCATTTTATATTCCATATTTAAGTGAGGATCTGTGTGCTTATTATACAATCAGCAATTTAAATTACTAGATAACACTTGACATTTGACAATGTATTCGTTTTTTCAAAACCAAAAATTCAATTCAATGTCACCAGTCCAACAGTCCCAGTCCAAGTCCAGTCAAAGACTCTGAGTCTGAGTCAGAGTCAGAGTCAGTGACAGTGAGTGTCAAAGGCTAGATAAGATAGCACTCAAAGCAGAATTTGTTTAGCCTTAGCCATAACCTCCAGGGCTACATAACCTCAATGTTTTATCTATGTAATTGACAATTGTTAAAGTGTTTAATTTTTGAATAGCCTAATAAATTGGCTTATGGCATCTTACATTTTAACTTTAGTGAATTATATATAGCCTAGTCTAAGTGTAACAACAGTGTGCTCGTGGTTATTAAAAAGTTAGCAGGGCCTGACTTAATTTAACTAACTTAAGCTAGTAGGCCCTATTATGGTTCCAGTCTTATGAACAGTTTTGAATTAATCACAAGCAGGGGTAATGCTAGGTCTAGCCTGTTTTTCATTGACAAATAATTATTGAAATTACCCCACCAGATCATTTAGAAGATACCAATATCAATGTTTATAGTAAATTCATTGTGCAGGACCAAAATCAACTGGAAGACAACCTCTAAGAGCTTATTGAAAATTATGGCTTCTGATACAGGAGATCGAACTTGGGGCCATTTAGCCTCAACAGAACATTTTGGCAGGATAACTGACTCTTCAGACTACATTCAAGTAGATAGAGACAATTTGAAGAATGATCCATATTTTAATAGTACACAGGCGAGTCATTGTATGATCTTTGCTAGAAATGACAAGAAAACCTTTGGCGTTTACAACCCAAGAGCTGCCATATTAGTAAGTGTATTAGACTGTGATAATAAGTTTAGATTCTTTCTAGCTTAAACTTAATTGACATTTGAGCTAGACCTAAGTTTAAGTCCAAATTTCAATAAGTAGAGTTGTTTACAGATAAACCTACACTAAGTTAAGTCTCACCGCTAGCCTTAAGTCACTTGGTTAAAGTTTATGCTCAAATCTAAATCTGTGCATCGATAGTTTCAAATCGATTCCCTTTAGGGTTATTAAGTTATTCACTTTCCCTAACTCACCTAAAATGTCCTATAAGTTAAGACGTTTTTAAACTGTTCCTAGACACCAAGGGTACAGTTTCTTAACTGGGCTATGCTAATATCGATTGAAACTGTCGATTCGATTAGTAAACTTTCATGCGATTTTTTCACCATCAGCAAGTTTGGTTAGTTAGGTTAGGTTATGATAGTTAAATTTTATAATAGATATATTTAAAAATATCGATTATTAATCAATATTTTCGATTCAATAGTTTCAATCGATATTAGCATAGCCCAGTTAAGAAACTGTACCCGACACCAACACTACAACTGTCTGAAATGACGCAGAGACTTCCTGTAGACACCACGTTTAGATTACTAGACACCACCCCTGATAATCTCGCTAAACAACTTGTAAGGCAGTTTAGTGTTTAGGGGGGGGGGTTTAGGTTAGGGCAGTTTGGTTTATACTTGACAACCTAACCAAGATTACTAGACACCACGCCCAGATTACTAAGTTAGAGTTTTCTAAGCTCTTTACACTCTGCACTTTATCTTCTACGAAATTTCCTATTAGCGGCACCATTTTAAAAACACATCTCACAGCAACAACACTCAGGTCACTCTGAAGAGAAAGGAAGGAGCAAGTGACCACACATGGAATCATAGGCACAGGGGATTTGCACTGGGTGAGATGCACATTAGTTCTTTACTTTCTGGACGACCTTGGTAGGCCTATAAGTTATTATGTTAGTTATTGCATAGTTGTTCAAAGGTGAACTTTTTTTTTTATTTGTTGTGTGATAAGTTATATGTTTCACGATTGTAACTATTCAAATTTGGTTAACTCCACTTATTCAAATAGGCCCTACTGATAACCACAGCTTTTGACTTGGAAATTTGTTTAGTATGTGTATACCCATGAATTTCCTATTTATTTTTTTTTAGTGGGTGCCCATGAATTTTGAATCCACAAAAAGTCTTAGGTCAGTCATTTAAGTCAAAAAGTGCTATGATCTATAATGCTATAAAAACCAACATAAACATCATTTATGTTCTTTTCTTTAGACAAAAGCAAATAGGCTACAGTTTAGTGCTAATTTTTTTAAAACTTAGGAACCTATAGTTTAATTTTTAAACAAGACATTGCCTAAAACTGTTATAAAATTGATTTAAGTGAATCCAGTAAACAAATTGATTTTTAAAACCTCAACAGGAAGTATTATAATTAACTCTTTGAGTCAATTTGTATAAGTTATTTTGTAACCAAGCGCAATCTCTTAAGACTTTTTGGTTTTTACAGATGCAGATGCGGTTTGATGGCAATTTGGGTTTTCCTGGAGGACTGGTTGATGATGGGGAACAACCAGTCGAAGCTCTTAATCGAGAACTTAGTGAAGAAATGAACTTGGATGTAAAAAAACATCATGTCTCTGAATCAGACTACGTTGTATCACATTGGAGCATAGCCAAGCGATTATGTTTACACTTCTACGCTTTAGAAGTCAGTTTAGATGAAATATTGGAAATTGAAAAGACAGCTCTGTTAGCTAAAGATTATGGATCAGAGGTATTAATGTTTAGTTTCACTCATTTTTCATATTAATTTGATTTATAGCACGAATTCAAATTTAGTTTAAGAATATCAGCATAGGTTAACTCAAGGTAACCCTTGCCAGGTTCAGGTGTTCGTTCCCAGATATAAGGAACTTGTACCTAATGACTAAAAAAAACTTGAGTTTAGACAGTTTGGATGGAACTAATAATATTTTTACGTTCTATATCTGGGAGAAAATGCAAAATGTATTTTTCAACTGAAGTAAGGAGGCAAACTAAGATAATAAGGTAGTCTACTGAGAAGTGAATAAGATGGGTGTTGAGACAATTCAATTCAATTCACTTAATTTAGGTACAGTACTTAAGAGTCTTCTTCACCCCTGCAAAAACACTAAAAACATGCCTCGAATGTCCCTAGCTCTTAATGGAATTTGTAAAGATCTAATGTTCCGCCCCTACAGATTAATGTTGGTTCCAGAGCCCTTACCTGCCTCATACATCCAAAAAAGTTAATGTTACTTATATTATTGAATTACTTCTAACTATTGATAAAATTATTTTCTTTTTCAATTTTTTGAGGTATAAGAGCTTTAATATAACTATTCAACTACCAGTACATTGTTAACAAATTCCAAGAAAATCTGTTGAAAAACTGTGTTCGAAACGGGTGACAAAATTAACTCGTATTGTTGGAGGCTACTGTGCTATTAGTCTTTTACGAAACTTGGCTCAGGTGGCAGATGAGTCAACAACGTGCCATTTTAGTAGTTGTGTGTTTACAATGTTTTCAGAATTGCGACCTTCCCCCCCAATGCCTCCAAAACGTAACTTCACCAAGGATGATGAAGACTCTTAGATAAGCCTGTTTATTCTTAAGCCAGGATTAATAATTTGTAACCAAATTGTCATTAATTGATCATTATCAGCATAATTTTTGGGTGTAGTAGCCGTAAAACATTTATAGTTTAGGCCATATGGAATCTATATAGATAGCTTATATATTTTATTCCCAATTTCCTGATACATAAACTAAGGCTCATCCGCTCAAATCTGACAGTTGCCTGGTTGGGCAGGTACTAGAATTGTTCAGTTCTGGGCCCATAAACTATTTGCTAAATGATCCTTTTAAACAACAAGTTGTAATGAGATTAGGCCTATACACAATCAGGGTTTAGAGTGTTCACTAAAGCCTTGTTTACATGAGGACAGTTGGCGGACAGGTTAAGAGGGCTGGTTACCTGCCCCGCAACCTTTACTTTACTGGTCTCGTGTAAACGCGGCTTTAATGTGACAGGAAGGAAATCTTTTAAAATGTTGTGTAGTTATTACATTGCAGCAAACCTGTAAACTAATCGTTCGTATCCCCTCCTAAGCTTTAAAAGCATAGTTTTTATGGGGTTTTTATTCAAGCAGTTTTTTGTAATATAAAATACATTTTACTTCTAGATCCAAGGACTTTTTTTTATAAAATACATTTTACTTCTAGATCCAAGACCAGTTAATCAACATTAGACTTGTCAAGTACTGCTAACCAATTTTTATAATGGTTTAGCGTTTCACAATTCTAATATTCAGATTTTATTTTCCAAGGTCCTAGGCACCGTTAGAGTTCCACTGTACACCATGGGAGATGGTTACCGAGGTTTTCCTACTTTCCTGTCAAACGCCTTCATCGGCAACTCTCGTCTGCAGCTGCTTCAGGCCCTGCGACATCTCAACATTCTGACCGACCAAGAGATACAACTGGCCCAGAAGGCTGTGCCACTGCCACTCAAATCATGAAAACAGTTCAAACTAGCTGTAGATATCCTTTAACATTCTTGACTTCTACGTCTTTCTTAAAGAACAGCTTTAAATATAAAATTTAAAAGTCAAATTTTATCAAATTTATTATTTTCAAATTATTTAATCACGTTATAAAATATATTGTTTTCAGTAAAATATCAAAGTTTTATTGCCTTTCTTCTCTTGTATGTGGTTGCACATTGTGTTCTTTCAATCTGCATGCATACAGGATTGGTAAATTGTAATAGAACAACATGAAATTACTTTAAAAAATAAATACGTTTAATTATTTAGATTTTACTAATTGAGATGGGGACACCACCACAGTAGTTATTTCAATCCAACATACCTTAAGAATAAGTGTAGAATGAAATGAGATGCCTTGTCTAGCTTTGTTACTGACTAAGACCAGCTGTTTCATTAGTCACTAACTAAGACCAGCTGATTCATAAGCCACTGATAAGACCAGCTGTTTCATTAGCCACTGACTAAGACCAGCTGTTTCATCAACCACTGGACTAAGACCAGCCGTTTAATTAGCTAATCATTAGCATTAGCGTATGCATTAGCGTTTTAGCACTAATCATTAAATTCCCAAGCTCCAGTTTTGTAATTTTTCTCAAGATCAAACCTGCAACCTTTTGATTCCCAGACTAGCATTATACAGTAAATACTCAGCGACCAAGCTGTATATTTTATAGATGTTACAACTACTGCAACAAATACAAATGCTAAAAAAAACTACAAACTCTAAGTTAGGTATAATACAAAGGCCAGGTAAATAATGTTTTATCCAACAAAAATTTAGTGCCATCCGAAGTGTTCTCATTGGTGAATTAAATCTATTGATTTATGTTGAAACGTTTTAAGACACAGTAAAATTACCTTCTATTTTTTAGTCTCTGCAGCTTCTTACAACTTTGTTGGATACAAGTGTAGAATGGTAACATATTTCTCATAAATTGTAAATATAAAATAAACAGTGATTCCTAACACTATAGATGATTCAGTATAGGATGGGGTTGGCTGGATAGGCCAGCTGATTGGTATCCTCGAAGACACATTGGATCAGGTATGCAGGATTGGTCATGTCTTCAGCAGAAGGTCCCCTCCAGGTTATCCATATGGTTGCTTGGTACTCGATATATACCCGGCCGTAAAGTCTGAACCTGTACCATGGATACCCAACTCCACCGCCCAGGCAATCCACACCACCTACAGTAGAACACAAGAGACTATTGAGAAAGAAAAGGATAATGTATATATTTTTTGTTGATTTCTCTTGAGATATTGTATACAGACAAGATTATACTAGAAAGGTTGAAGAATGAAGAACAAATAACAAAATGGTTGTGTAAAATACCTAAAAAAAGCTTGAAATCATTCTAATCACCAGGCTCTAAACCTCTTGGACAATACCGCTACATACAGGCTGAAAAGAACTCATCTTATAGACCTTAGCTCATGCTTTGTTTAAATAACTTCATTTTATATTGTAATTTTTTTCATTGAAATGTTTTTAAGTTAGATATAGATTAGATATAGATAGATGTCTATGGATAGAAACTAACTAAAGTGGTTTTATTAATTGTTACCGTATTTGCTGAATGTTCAAAAAGCTGGACAGATTGTAAATGAAATTGTGATAAAAATATTTACTAAAACTGACTAGACATAACAACAATCTGAAATCTCAGCTGTAAATGTAAATAAATAACATATGTAACAGTAGTCCCCCCTTAAAGTTTTGTGCG
This sequence comes from Macrosteles quadrilineatus, assembly GCF_028750875.1. Taxonomy (NCBI): domain Eukaryota; kingdom Metazoa; phylum Arthropoda; class Insecta; order Hemiptera; family Cicadellidae; genus Macrosteles; species Macrosteles quadrilineatus. Next base: position 101,260,627 of record NW_026542602.1, on the reverse strand, counting down.
CAGCATCTGGTCAACTTGCTTTATTATAATTTGTAAAGTTTTTTTTAGGGGCACGGCCTCAACCTGGCTTTGTTACCAGGGCCGTACTTTAACCGTACAAAGGGGTTTTTGGATTAATAGTTGAATTTTCCAAAAGACAGCATTACCTGAGGAGACAAGATCAATCCTGTCAATAGTCCATGTGTAGGGACGCGGTCCAAACCCTACTGTGTCACTTGCAATGTGGCTGTTAAACGAGCAATCCAGGTTGCTGGACGTTCCCTCGTAAATCTGATCATTGTTGTAAATTTGTTCTGAACTGCAACATTGGATTGAATTATAAAAAAGATTTTGAGCTTTGGAACTATACCCTGTATGCCCAGGGAGTGCGGCTGGCTGAAGAGTCGGATATCTCATGCAGGCATCACACACAAAAACACAAGGGTTCAGGACAGACCATTGATAGTGTGTTTGCGTGAGACGTGTCTGTCGGAGGAAAGGGTGGACCTCCAGTACACTCCCTAATCAAACAGGGTTTAAGTTAAAAGTTAGTCCCCATGATGCTGGTTCTGTTTCTAAAGACCAAAAGTTATGGAATAAAAAGTTATCCTGCAAAGCAACTACAAGGTTTGGCAAAAAATCTATCTATTTTCTGCAGCGCACTGTTCAGCAACAGGTTATCTGAGAGCCTAGACGATGCCTGAGCCACGTGCGTTTGTTATCAAGTCGTTTAAAAAAAGTAATCATTCAGTCATTGAAACTCACTGGCAATTACATGCATTCTTTAAATTAGGTCGACATGGAGAGGTTCCGTCGCGATTAGGTTCCCTATGGATAATAAAAAAAATTAAACAGATAAATACAAACTAATCCATAAGAATAAGAATTAAGGTCGTTTAACATAGCCAAAAATATCTTCCACATTTATCGATTAAAAAAAAAACTTTATCTTAGCAAAATTTTAATTACATTCGGTATAGATGTTTTCTTTAAGTAAAATTTACGTTACAAGAGTTTTTGTAGTATTTTTAGTGTTTTCAAAAACAGCAACCATTATTTCCAATCATTTATTATTTTACTAACATTTTTTTGTGTAATGGAAAAAACTATATTATAATATCTACTTGATTAATTGAATAAAACGATAAGAAGGTATCTTATATATTATAAAAATTTGATTTTTCTTTTCCGAGTTCGTCTGGTTCTTCTACCCGACCGATTTTCATGATTGAGGTCTCAAATTGAAGGTATGCACGCACAGATTTGCCATCAAGCATCGGCATATATTTATCTATAATCCCACTCGGCTTATACGTCAATGAAATTTGCTCCCTATGTATATCTTATGAGAGTTAAATTTGGTTTTTTTCCGAGTTTGTTTTTGTCTCTTCTACCCGACCGATTTTCATGATTGAGGTCTCAAATTCTTCAATTTATGCACAGATTTGCCATAAAGCATCGGCATATATTTATCTATAATCCCACTCGGCCTATACGTCAACGAAATTCGCTCCCTATGTATTTCATATGGGAGTTAAATTTGTGTTTTTTCCAAGGTCGTTTTTGGCTCTTCTACCCGACCGATTTTCATGATTGAGGTCTCAAATTGAAGGTATGCAAACAAAGATTTCACATCAATCATTGGCATATATTTACCTACTGTATTACTCGACCAAAAAAACATAATTTGATTCATTTTCGAATTCTTACTTCAATTTAAGATGTATTTCACCAGTTATAATGATATAATCCTATATATTTTGGTCTAAGATCCTTCAGTGAAATACCGGCTTTCATTTAAGCTATTAGTTATCCAAATCGGACGAGTTTCAAGCAAACGCAAAGAGAAAAACCAACATAAAAATTATTATTATTTTTCATAAGATTTTTCTATGATTAAAAAATTAATGGCTCCAGTATTGTTCATGTTTTTATATGTTTTAGTAGACTTAAAATAACCAGTAAATTATAGGCTTTAATTTGAGCTATTGATCGTTTGAATCTGTTAAGCTCAAGATACTGTAATGCTCAATCAAAATCAGAAATTTAATTATTTCTTGGATATTATATTTATTTTAACGGATCAGCATCGGGCCTCTAGTAGTTGATTATTTTTATTGATTTTGTACAAATTAAGCATGATCCTTGTTCAGGATTCTGGAACTATGTCAATTTTATTTTGATGGAAACATCACTATTTCCAATCGCTTACAGTATCATAGTTATCATAATATTTTTGTACTTTATGTTTATAATTTTGATTTTGGTTTAAAAGATATCCCATTATTGATCAATTTTTTTCTGGATTCCTTAATATAATATCAATTAATAATGAAAATCCACAGCTTGTCCAAACAAGCTATATCCTTACGTGTACAGTATTCTTCCAATATGGATTGAACCATTGGTCATCTCTTGTCCGTAGCAGGGGACGATTTCTTGAGTTTCACCTGAATAGGAACCATACTGAAACTGACCAAAAACTATTGGAAAACATGCTGCAAGGGAAACTAACACACCCGATGCTGTCATAGTCAGTGCCAATCGCTTCTCTTGTCGGCAACAATGGTGAAACTGTCAAAAATGTTACGACTGGAGGAGAAACAATAGTGTTATGTGTTAGCTGATTGTTTATTGAAAAGTAGTTGTAATATTCAGAATTTTCAATTCATGAATTGAATATTGTTCTGTAACTGACACTGCATACATTACTGGATTACCATTTGGATATTGTTTAGAAAATCTAGAATGGTTTGTGATTATTGTTCAAGATTAAAGGTAAAAAAGTGAACATTAATGATTGGTAGCACATTTTTTCTATTTCTTAATGGTTAAAAACATTTTTTCATACTCGTTTATTAAGTTAGTATATTTGTTTTCGAGTATGATATTATAACCTATTGTATAACAGGAAGCTATTTTGACTTTTGATTAATAAGAAAAAAAGTTGTGAAGAAAAGTTGGTTCTTTATTAGCTCCAGATTTTAGTATTTTTGACCAACATCCTAAATATTGTCCTATGAATTTTTGTTTGCCATACCTGTTAAAGTATTTTCATTTTCATTTCATTGAACATTTAAATAAGTGAAATACAAATAATTGTCTTTTTATCAGTAGGTGCCCTATTTATTTTGTCAAAATTGAACTCAAGATAATATATACTTATACTTTGGCAAGATTTATGGCAATTAGTCAATCAGTCATCCTCGTTATTCATCAAACAATCATATAGTTGTATCTTTAGAGTTAGAAGAAACACTCGCCTTATCAACCTAATTCCTTTTTTACATCAGATTGTTGCTAAACTTCAACATGTCACTGTTGGCACATAAGTCACTAGAATCCTTGATCAGAGACCTTGTCAGTTCGGCAATCCTCCCTGTTGTGCATTATGATTAGACTGTGTGACTGTTGTATAAATAGTCTCCACACCATTCCAGTCCACGACAGTCTACACAGGCCTACAATGTCTCCTTCACTGGTAAGCTACTCACTTACTTATTTACAAATAATTAAAAAATGTTTATCAGCTTAAAATAGTAGTCTTTATAGTTCAGGGATTGTTAGGGAAAAAATCATGCTTTCCCTCTAAAGACTAAATGAGATACTAGCAACTGAATAAAAAATTGTCAGGTTAAAGCATGGCTTTTGACAATAAAGAGTTGGGAAAATCATACTTTTAGCATTTCCCTAGGGAAGTAGTTGTTACCATAGGTGGCACAGTAAGACCTAGGCCCAGGTCCGATTTACTTCTTCAATTTGATGTCTCCAGAGTGTAAAATTTCATTAGTTAAAAATGTTATATGTCTGTGTCCGTGAACGTGATAACTTGTTATTTGTGTCCGATTTTGATGACAATTGACTTGAAGGTGTAGGACGGGATGAACTTGAATGATTTCGTGAACCAGCATGATCGGTCCACAGGAACGGGGTTTTGTGGGGCCGTAATAATTGGTTACAGAGAAAATTTAAAAAAATTTATACTTAAAATTCCCATGTTTATTATTAAAAATACTGTAAAATATAGTTTGCTTGTTTATGGATATATTTTGATCAAACTTGGGAAATTTATTTATTTTATACTAAGCTATTAATTTACTAAAAAATAAACTTTATTAGCGCCCCTGAAGCAGCAAACTTAGGTACTCGTTAATCATAATGTTATTTAAATTGTTTTAATAAAAAATCCAATCAGGCAAATGGAAATACGCTTAGTCTGCTGCAGGTTTGCTGTGGCGACGGTATTTGTATTTACATTGGTATTGTCCTTTTTGGAACTATATTTTACATATTGGTATTGGTAAAATTGTTCAGTAATACAGAACTATATTAATTTGAACTTAAATTGATGGATGATTTCAATTTGTTAAGTATATTATACACATTGAGTCACTACCCTATAATGATAAACACAGCCATCATATGCCGGAATACTGAATAATGTTAAGAGTCAATAAGAAAATAAATATGACAGGTACCTGAAATGATGGTACAATCAATGAAGTTGGTTAAACTCTATTTAATACATATACAGGGTGGAAAAAATCAAAATAGAGCTACAAAACTATGTAAAAAGTTGCTGGTAGCAGACGGTGAGTGGTGAGTCTACGATGGCAGCGAATCGACGAACACTGAGGACACTCTAGCGACAGATCGCGGACCCTTCCTTTGACAGTTTATGTTTATTCTATTTGTCTATGATATAGCGATAGAAACACACAAATGAAAAATATTTTGGTTTGGGATAGCAGGCTTATGTGAATGGGAGGGAGTCCACTATGGAAGACACAAAAAATTATACACTCTACCTACACGAAGTAGACACTTCCCATTCTGGTAAGCCTGTCCCTACAATCTAATGCTTGGCCCTTGTACTCTATGTTACATCCTATTATCCCTTGGGCTCTAGGTTACATCCTTAAAAGTGTCCTAGACATTGTGTAAATAAGCCTTCATTTTAGATGTAAATGATTTATTTCAGATTGTATTGTTGGCTGCCATTGGGTGTGCTGTTGCTGCCCCCGCCCCTCAATTTATCGCCCCTGTAGTTTCTGCCCCCGCAGTAGTCACCGCCACTAGCTCACAGTACATAGCCCGGAACTACAATGGAGTGGTCGCCCCGCCTGCAGTTGCAGTGGCTGAGCTACCTTACACCTACCCTGCTGCAGTTGCGCCTGCAGTGGAGCCTGTTTACTTCATCTAACTACAAACCTTATAATGACGGATAAACATAGCTATACTTCTTACCACAGTGTTTTTATTATGGTTCCTCAGATGTGTCATAGTGTTGCAAAAGCTTCAAGACTGTTTTCAAAGCAGTAGGTATTAGGTTAAATGAAAACTGTTGGTTATTATCTCGGTAAATAAGGGACAGAGCTGATCTAGTGGTCAAAGCAGAACTTCTTCTATCGTCAGGTTCAGGTTTATGCATGACAATCAGCTGTGAGTAATTACTACCGATATAAAACTCTACCATCTGGTAGCTCAAAGCCTACCTCTATATATGCTCAACTATCTAGACAAGATAGGATCTGTTAGATTAGTTGAATTGTCTATGTATGCCACTGTCCCCATCCAACAAAAGCCACTCCATTATTTACTATAATATTTAATTATGACTTGTTTAAGGAAATATTCAAGTGAAAATCCCATTCAAATATAAATTTGCTTAGTCTGCAGATTTGCTGTGGCAGAGGAATTTAATAAATTTAAACATGCGAATGAACTTGTTCCTTTTTAATATACGAGGCATGTTTTTTAAGTAAGTACCGTTTTTTACTTTTCTCCGTTCAAGCACTGCGATTGGCATTTTGGACATTTGTGCTGTGCATGTGCATCTATTGGCAGCAATCGGCCGTTTTTACATCCGGTTTCGAGCATTAAAAATGGGTGCCGCCAATTGAGACTGCCGCCGACTGTGAAGTGCACGCTGGAATTAGATTTTTAAGTGCTAAAGGTGTGAAAGCCATTGAAATTCATCGACAGATTCGTGAAGTGTATGGCGAGAAAATTATGAGTAAAGGAAACTCCTCAGATAATGATGAGATCGTAAACCGACTGTTCTCTCTCACTTTTCATCGACTTTTCCTACGCACCAATTTATCAGTAATGACAGATGGCCGCCCAGTGCGTTGCTCATCATGAACGTTGGTGCGGCTGTCTTTAAATGCCCTTATCCACTTGCGTAACATTCTGTAACTCATAATGTTCTCACCTTAAACTTCACTAATCTGTTGATGAATTTCAATAGCTTTCACACCTTAAGCACTTAAAAATCTAATTACAGCGTGCACTTCACAATCGGTGGCAGTCTTAATTGGTGGCACCATTTTGAATGCTTAAAACCAGATGTAAACACAGCCAATTGTTGCCGAATTTCCGGTGCAGGCTTGCCGATAGATGCAACACAAATGTCCAAATGTCCAAAATCCCAATCGCAGCGCTGGAACGGAGAAATTTAAAAACGGTACTTACTTAAAAAACATGCCACATATTTCCATCGATGTATATCATATATCTAATGTTGGACGTTTCCATCAAAAGTAGGAAACTTTTCCTCCAAAAGAAAAGACTGTAGACTTGTATAGTCTTTCTTTAACTAACGACGTTAAAGCTTCACACATCTCTTAAATACAGGATCATTGACATTATAATTTTATCTTTATAGTGTAGGTAGCAAAACAGCAGTTGATACAATAATATGATTACATTTACCATTTTCTTGGTTGGGAAGTACGGGAAAATACACTCATACTTTTGTGTCTGGAATACATTTCATATCAAACTAAAGAGGTGGACTTTGTTTAAATCTATTTTTCATATTCTAATTCTAGCATAGTAGTAAGCAAGCAAATACTGTACTTTAGAAGCCAGAGATGCAATGTTTCAAACAAACCAGTTTTTTCTTTAGACCTTGAACTTGACCGAAGCATTACTGAACAGTTCTGAGATGGTTTTTCTTATTTGCATCAAATCCACTCAGCAAATCACCAAGTTTCCTTTGAGAATGGATATCAACTTGTTTTTAACCTCGGTGGTAGAGGAAAATCTAATTCCTGTTTCCTCTTCTCTAGATTTTGTTTTCCTCTTCAACTATAAGTACAGTGTATTAACAAATGAATGTTTGTCTGTATGCTTTCTCAAGCCATCCATCCTCATCATGAAACAAAATAATTTTATATGTCACTGTGAAGGTGTCTACCTTTCCCCCCATTATATACCCTTGCATCATGGATCTCCGAGAGTTTAAAGAATGTTTTTTATTTATTAGGTATGGTATATATTATGGTTTCCACTATTAACTGTAGGTCCCTTAGTTGCCATTAGCTGTATGGGCTATTAATTAACAGCTCTGTCTAAGTGTCTAAGGAATGTCGGCCTTAGTCACTAACAAGACTACAAGATCGCGCCACTCATCCTACACTCATCTCCATTCATACTTGGCTTAAAATACCTACTATGTATGGTCGCCATTTCATTGAACAGTAACAGTTAAATTATTTAATGTTAATGTATTTTCTTTCAATCTTTTATTATAGTAAGCGCCTTGATTTTATTGTAGCAATCAATAATAGTAAGATTTATAACAGCCATTAAGCCATTTTATAACAGGTATATCCTGTTATTGTAACAATATATTGTTACAATAGCATAAGAGCAGTTAATTAAAATAAATACCATAATTCAATAATAAAGAAAAACAGTACATGGATAGTAAAGAAAGGATATGGAAATACGCAAGAAGATTGCTTGCAACAGCAGGTTTAAAAAGAATGAGATTCTTATGGCATTGATCATTACAAGTGTTATTAATCTGTTGTGTCCTAATCATTTAGAAATAAGGTTATTGTTCACTTTGGTCAATTGGCAGACCTGAGACCACATACTTAGTTTTATTCTGGACAATAAATTCTCTTGGAGAGGTGGAGAGCAGTTGTTGGAATCGCCAAATCCCTCCTTGGGCATAAATGGCCATGGGAGTGAGTGAGTGAGTGAATACATTCTCTTCTAGTTTCTCTTTATGATGCAAAAAAAATTAAATTACCAACCTCAATTTCAATTTTTTAAACACCCCTTTAATTACCAAGCCACACGTATAGTTTTTTTTTACCCGATTACCTTACCACACCGATACACTTAAAATGAATCTACAGTAATAATCAATATAACTTTGTCACATATTGGCAGAAGTCCAGATTACATAACCGATTGAGTCAGGTTTGTAATTCTTTTTGAGCTTAATAATCTATATTATTACATTAAATGCAATGTTTTTCAGCAAAACATACAGGATTTCCTTTTAAACACTGTAATCTTGAAGTGATAACGTAAACATATCTGCAAAACATACAGGATCTCCTTTTAAACACTGTAATCTTGAAGTGATAACGTAAACTATCTGCAGAGCATGAATCAAATATCATTGTATATGATTACAGACAAACCTCTCTTGGATTTCACCTCAGATATAGATTAAATATTTAATTTTTGCGTTAAATTGTAACCACGAACCTTAAGCGTGTTTGTAGCAGCGTTTTTGTATTCCCAAGATGTATTCTCAAGATGGTGTGACCAAGAAGAATTCACAGATTTCTTTGTACATCCATTGAACTTTTGACCTTTCACTTTGTAACTGGAATATAATTTGATTCTCTGAATCAACTTTGCAAGTCTCATTTACATATTCTCTCTTTTCCTGTTCTCCCCTACTAGCTTTGATTGTGTAAGTTAATAAATGTTTGAGCAATCATCCAGATCGGGTCAATAAACTGTGTATACTCCAAAACGTTTGATATGACTACTTATAAAATCTGGAGGCATTTTCATTTTAACCTTGGAAGATAAGGCATTTCTTTTACCTGCATTGCTAAAACTATGATTGCTTCCAGAGCAGTGAAAGCCAGTGATGGAAAGCCGCTCAGGATGAATCACAATTCATGACTTTTTATGAGGCAGGAAATTAAAACATCTTCCTCACTTTAAACATATATGTACTGATCTTTTCCATTTTTTATTGTTTATGTTAGATTTTTTTAGATGGTATTCACTTTTCGGCTTTCAAGCCCCTGAAGCCCATATTCTCAAACAATCTTAATATATAAAAATTTATGAAAAAGTGTTTACTTGTTTGTGTAGCTGCTGTTTAAATTTGTGTTGTGCTTTTTTGTTTTTTAGCCCGTTCATGCTTGTTTCCCCCTACAAGGTTTACGGTTCCAGATCATCTCACGAAGTGAAGAAGTATATCCATCTATCTAGCTAGTCAGCACTTTGTGGAGGTCTTAAAAAGATTAACTGATCCAGATCTTCTCGTGTGGACAAAATCAACAACTTCTTATAGAATCAGCCCTCTAGAATAGATCATATAGCTCATAGCTGAATAGCTATTTCAGCTTTGCTAGAATAGAGAGAGATGCTTCCCACAAATCCATTTCCACAACAAAGATTAGGGCCTACTATCATTTGGTGTAAACCAGAAAGGAATACTATTGGAACAATGTTGTACTGTTTACACAAATAAAATCTGTAATGTTTGTTATTGAAGTATCATTGAAAACTCTAAACCTATTTACAGTAGACTCCCTCTTATCCGGACTCCTCGGGACCGAGGCCAGTCTGGATAACGGGTTTTCCGGTTAAACCGACATCCCCAAAAACTCATTAAAACAGACTATATTTACTGTGATATTCGACTTAAATTTATGAGAGCATTGTATATAGTCCGGATAAGAGGGAGTCTACTGTATAAGGATATGTTGATAAGACAACCATAGCTAGTTTGATCAGAATAGGATATTTGGGGAGGCGTAACATTTAGTTGTTCCAAGACTTTTGGTTGACAGTGTAGAAAGGTCTAGTGGTGTAAGGCACTTTCTCCCCGACCGAGTTGACCCTGTCAGCGTCCTAGGCACAACTAATAGTGGCGCCCCTTTGCAATATATCTTCTGACCGGGATAACCGGGAATTATATGTGACATTTTTTAAGCGGGAAATATGCGTCCACTTTGTATTTTACCTGGATATTTTACCATAATTGGGCATGACAACAGTGACATTTCCGTGACCGTGGGAGATTATATTGATAATATTTCAACACACGGCAGCGAGGGATGGTCAGAATTTTACCCCGCGCAAGACAATGATAAACTCCACACTACCTAAGGTAAAGATTAAAATTTTGCCTCATTGGCGGAAGAAAATAATCTTCACACAATCGCGGTAGATGATTAACATTTTGCTGCAATTGTGTGAGACGATTACTATGTTCACACGACTGTGGGAGATGATGGCCGCAAGGGATTATCAGAATTTTACCGCAAGACGATAATAATGTTCACCCTTATGACCGCAGAAAAGATAAGAATTTTTCCTCATTTTTGGCAGACAACAATAATCCCCTCACGATGTTCACATATTGCCGCGATCATGGAAGACGATCATTATGTCTACATGACCGCGAAAAACAGTCAGAGTTTTGCCGCAATCACGGAAGACAATTACGATATCTACACTGCCGCGAGGGATTATCAGAAGCTTACCACTATCGCATGCAAATACAACAAATTTTTTTTTTATTTTCAAATTGTTTGGCGCCCCACAAAAATGCCAATTGCCTGACGTCCTAGGCACGTGCCTACCGTGTCTATTCGGTAAATCGGCCATGATTGTAGATTGAGGATTCAGATTTTGTTTTGGGTCCACAGATTACACTTTACACTCAGCTAATTTTACCTCAACTTTCACTGGGATTGAGTCTTACAAAATCAGCTGAATATCAGTGTGAATTTAGCAATTTGTATACGGTAACAGTACGTAGTACCGGGGGACCGAGCCATGGCTCGGTATACAGTAGTTTATTTCCATTTAAAAAGCAATATAAAGGAAACTCACAAAAAAGCACTATACTAAACTTCATACAACAAAGGATATTTTTAATGATTAAGGATATTTTTATGCATTTGTTCTTGTTAGTTTAGGAGTTTTAAAAAAATGTTATTAATTAGTTACTTTGTTAATAATTAAGGTGTTATTGGTTTTGTTATTTGGATTAGTATGTTGTGGTAAGTGTTTAGCTTTTCTTACTAAGTATTTTGATGGAAATTTTAACTTGGCAATTTTCAGACTGCAGGTGGTCAGTACAGTCTTATCACCTCAGGTTGGGTTCCTGACTATCATACTTAATTCCCTTCTCCAGTACAATTAACAAACTAAAAACGGTTAATTTTAACTCAGTGCATTTGACTAATAGAATTATTTAGATCATACAAATATATTCTTTAAGATGAATCACAATGTTACAAGTTTTTATGCTGGTTAACTAAATTTTAGAGATTTTGCCACTTACCCATTGCCACAGAAAGAAATAGAGACTGATACAGGTATATTTGTGTAGAGTATTTATTTACCTGATTTAATTTGGAATCCTATGGAGATGCACTGGATGAGTTGTTCTCTGACAGTCTCCCCAGAAGTTGCAAGGGAGTTGAAAGATGATTCTTGTTGCTTGTCTAGAAGAGAAAAACACATTTAAGTGAGGATTAATGTTTTATCAATTAGTATTAGAGCTGTTATTGTAGGGACTAGTCATTAGGGATATTATCCTATTGATATACCTAATTCTTATTGCCAAGTTCAATTTCACTTGTCTTTCGGAACACAATGAATGAGTAATTATTTCTTAAGAAAGAAAATTGCTTTGGAGTTCACCCATTTACTATTGAGTGTTGTATTTAAATTACACTACTGTGAGATGTAGAAATACATTTCATAGATTTTTAGTGACTGATTATCTGTGAAGAGATTTTATATTTTTAAATTGTTATTTCTGCCTAGAAATGTAACATTCCTTAAACACCAAACGCCACCAAAATAAACATGGAAAGCTACTGTACCCTAGCTGTTGTAGGGTTGTTTCCAAAGTTTCCTTTTCATTCTTCTGACTCAATTCAGAGTGATAAGGCCTTTATTAATCTGCAGCCATGTAGAAATAAATACTTTATTGAAGCGGAGTGTGTACTGTATGAGTCGCCTCGTCTGACACTTAGAACATTTCTGGTCCACACACAAGGTGTGCCAAAGGCATGGATTACATTAATATATTAAATGCCAGCTGGTTATAATTCATTTGTTATTGTTTTGAACTTATAATTGTTACTATAAAAATATAAAAACTGTAGAAAAAACTCTCTCAACTTATTTCAGTTTTATCAAACTTTTAAACTTATAAAACTAACTAACGTTAAACTTGAACAACTAACTATTTGACATGGTAGCAGAGCTGCAACGATCCACACGTAACTGATCTTTATTTCACTTATTTGTACTGTCTAACTTCAACTGAACTTTGAACATGACGACTCGACTGAGGAAGAAGGCTGCCACTCTCACGACACGTGTTAAGTCTACCCTTGCAGAGGCGACTACACTGCTTAACGCCAAGGACCCTTCAAGGAACGCGCTACTAGCGACGCTGGCAACTCTGCAAGGCTATTCGGCTCGCCTAGAAGCCTTGATGGAACAGATTGACCTAGACACAGCCAACGGGTCGGCAACTGTGGAGGGTACCGACGACGCCGAGGACCTTTTTGGTATCATACTTGACAGTGACCAAGTGATATCAACCTTGAAGGTAAGACTAGAAGCCTTCAACACGAAAGCTATCAATGATCATGCCAATAATTCAAATGGTCTTTCGTCCGAGCGAGTGTTGGAAAATCCACGCAGTTTAGTACAACTGCCTAAACTAATCCTTCCCATGTTTGAAGGTAACATTCTTAAATGGCAAGAGTTCTGGGACTCGTACAACTCTGCCATTCACAGTCAGCAATATTTAAATAAAGTAGATAAATTCAATTACCTTAACTCCCTTTTGCATGGAGAGGCCAAACTATGCATTGCTGGTCTACAATTAACTGCTGACAATTATGACGTTGCCATTTCTTTACTCCAAGAAAGATTTTCTAACAAACAACTCATAATCAATTCGCATTACAAAGCCTTGATGGACTTAAGTCCATTAAAATCAAACGACACTGGAAAACTTAGGAACTTATTTGATGTTATTGACAAACACATCAGGTGTCTACAAAACTTAGGCGAAGATACCAACTCGAATTTCTTTTTTTCTCTGATTATGAGGAAACTTCCTCTGGATATAGTTATAAAAGTAGAAGAAAACAACGTAGATAATACTCTTGATGCCACTAAATTATGTAGTATAGTAAGAAATATAATCGTAGCTAGAGAAAAGTCACAACTGTTATTAGGTTTAGGATCAACAAAAACTTCCATCCCACCATCAGAAAACGGAAACTACTTTCGTATCTCAGAAAAAGATAATTTTTCAACTACACAGGCCCTTCCATCGACCGAAAACAGAACTGCAACCTGTATTTTCTGCAAAGACGCCCACTGGAACGACCAATGCCAGAAGTATAAAACTGTAGAAGAAAGAAAAAGTAAGGTTAAAGGTCTCTGTTTTATTTGCCTGAAGAGTGGCCACAACTTAAAAGATTGTAAGGTAAGCAAACCTTGTGTATATTGTAAACAGAGGACAAACCATCATAGGAGTCTCTGTCCCAAACGATTCCTTCAAAACACTAAAAGTACTGAATCCTCTTCTGCTAACTCTATTTTTTCTAAAGAAACTTATTCCCTGATTTCGGCAAACGAAAATGCAATTTTACAAACTGCAAAAGTATATGTTGTGAATGATGACTTGTCCGAACCTGCTCGAGTTCTGTTTGACACTGGAAGTCAGAGGTCGTATATTTCAAAGGATCTTGCTAAAAAACTTAAACTTGAGTGCAATAATACACAATCTTTATCAGTTTTTTCCTTTGGTAATACAGAAGCTAAGACCATTGAAACCCAAACTGTTACTGCCGGTATTAAACTACTTGATGGTAACTTACTTAAGGTTAACTGTAATGTCGTACCAAAAATTACCGGAAAACTTCATGCTTGCACTACAATTGATGTCAGTAAAATCAAGAAACTCTACCCCTCATTGAACTTTGCCAAAAACCAGAATGAAGATTCTGAAGTCGATCTTTTAATTGGGAATGATTATTACCTAGATATTATGACATATGAAAGAATAGAGTTAAAGTCTGGTCTTTATCTGATCGGTTCCAAAGTTGGTTGGATTGTAAGCGGTAGACAAGCATTAAGTGAGAAAACGGACATTCATCATCACCTTGGATATTCATCCTCCTTTCACACTATAATTCAACCCACTAACCATTTTGAAATGAAGAAGAACTTTGAAACGCCTGACTCTCAGACAGTAAAGGGTTTGAATGTAAGGAACTTGCGGAGCATAGAGAATTTAGAAATCCACGACTATCCCTATCAGAATGATGACGCCATAGCTTTGTGTGGATTTAATGATAAGGTAAAAATGGAAAATGTTAGGCCTATAATGAAATGTCCAGAGTGGAAATGTAACCCTGCAGAGCCGACTGAGGAGAATGGAACTGAAGAAATAGGTATTCTAACTGATGCCTCCATAAACAAGATTGTAGGAACCCCATTTGAAAAAGACTTTGGAATAAACTACTTACAATCGGAAACTGTTCTCGTGAAGTCTGAGGCAGTTATAAACTCAAGACCACTTGTTGACACATCCTTCAGTGAATCATGTGTAACAGACGACATGATTACTACAAGCCACTTTTTTGATTTTGACAAAAAAGGTGGAGCCTTAAAGAAGATGATTGCAGAGAAAAGACCTTACACTACTTTTAAAAGTGAGAGTTCACCTATGAAAGGACCTTGGGACGTTTGGAAGAAAATCCCACCTTGTGGGAGATGGAAGAAGCGAAAGATGGTAGAACTTCACTCAAGTCGAGACGGAAAAATAAGAAGTGCTACAGTGATTCTCAGCTCGAAAAAGAAAGTTGTACGTCCCTTAAATCTCTTATATCCACTAGAAGTGAAGAATTATTAGTGTTTGTCCTTCGCCCGGAGTGTGCCAAAGGCATGGATTACATTAATATATTAAATGCCAGCTGGTTATAATTCATTTGTTATTGTTTTGAACTTATAATTGTTACTATAAAAATATAAAAACTGTAGAAAAAACTCTCTCAACTTATTTCAGTTTTATCAAACTTTTAAACTTATAAAACTAACAACCTTAAACTTGAACAACTAACTATTTGACACAAGGTGTGAACAAACTACTATTCTGAGGTGTAATGGGTCTTGAAGTATGTTGACCAGGCTCGTAAGCGGGTAACTCCTTCACCCAACTATGTGTAGTTTGTCACGGTGATAGATGTCACAGGGAGGGATACAGGGAGGTTGCAAGGTGGTCTGAACACTATGGGTCAAGACAAGCGAGTTGTAAAATAACATGTGAAGAAATTCAGAGAATATTCATAGAGTAACTCAGTCATAAGTTTTCAGGAATATGAGATAATTGCATCGAAAACATTTAGGCTTTATCAGATGAAGTAACCACATTGGACAGGGCCGACACGTCACAAGTCTCCAATGAGTCCTTTAAAAGACTCTAAGAGGAAACCGGCAAAATGTCCTTTGGACCACCCTGGTGTAGTTTGTGTGTGTGTTGAGAGTCCTTCAAAGATTTTTGAAAAGTTGCTAAAAGGTAGCTAACATGGCTGCAAGCTGTAGGCCTAGGTTTAAGTTTGCTTCCAAACAATCTGAAACACAAGATAAAAAGAAACATGAAAGTAATGTTTTCAATAAGATTAAGATAACACTAGGTACTTATTTTATTTCAAAGTATTATGTCAATAAAAGTACCTAACGATTATGATTAAGGATATACAAATACTTTTAAGTATTTATTTTCCTTATAAATAAGGAATTTTGTAACATAATTTCTGCCACTTGCATAAGCTAATTACTTGCTGAGGTAAAGTCGTTGTGAGAAGGACAGTTTCAATGAAAAGATGCATTAAATTGATAAATGTTTTTTTAGATTTGTAATATTTGATGTACCGGAACTGAAATATGTTTGAGAAATACCTGAATGTTTTGTAGAGAATGAAATTAAATGGAGATTATAAGAGGAAAAAAAAATGAACACACTTTTGGGATAGGAGAACAAGCACTGTTTTATTTACTTTTTGATACACAACATGTGTTAGCAATAGAGAATAATTTAATTTGATTAAGAACACATGTTAGTTGCAAGGAAGGAAAAGAGATGTACATTAAATAAAACATAGAGTGTTAAATAATATGAATGGTTAAAGTTTACTGAACATACCGGGGGCCTTGAATCCCCAGTGGATTCAACAAAAACAGTTCACGAATCCACAGTTGGCAGGGGAAACACTTTGTGGGCAGATCTTCTGAGGTTGCCACTTGATGTTTTTAAGTCTATCACTCGCACAACCCCATCAGCCCCTGGATGAACTGCTGTAATTCGAGCGAGAGGCCACGAGAGAGGTGGTGAGTCCATATGTACCAGAACAAGGTCACCCACTTCAAGATTTTTTGATTTCCGAGTCCACTTGGTACGTTGTTGCAAGTTGTTTAAGTATTCTAGGTGCCATCTATGCCATATGCGTTGATGAAATGCTTGAACTAGCTGCCATTGCTTGAGACGGTTTTCAGGAACTGTCAGGAGATTAGGTTCAGGTACTGCTGTGAGGGGT
The DNA here is from genome assembly GCF_028750875.1 of Macrosteles quadrilineatus. Lineage (NCBI taxonomy): Eukaryota > Metazoa > Arthropoda > Insecta > Hemiptera > Cicadellidae > Macrosteles > Macrosteles quadrilineatus. Next base: position 101,244,020 of record NW_026542602.1, on the reverse strand, counting down.
GCACCAATCAGGAAGTGTCCGGGAGTCAGTGCTGCGAGATCCGAAGGATCATTTGAAAGAGGTGTCAGTGGTCGGGAATTGAGCATTGCTTCGATTTGGGTCAACAATGTGATGAATTCAATGAGTGTTAAGACTGAGTTTCCCATTACTCGACGGAGATGATGTTTCACATTCTTTACAGACGATTCCCACAATCCTCCTTGATGCGGAGCGGCTGGTGGATTAAAATGAAAATTGATGCCTTTAAGTGAAGAGAATCGTTGAATCTTCCGTTTGGAGTCTTGACAATAAAGAGATTTTTCAACAATCTTGCGTAGGGTAGAGTCAGCACCAATGAAGTTGGACCCACAATTAGTAATTACCCACAATTAGCTATACAGCCCGATGTGTAACTCACTCACTCACTCACGGGGGATACTAATTCTAGACCACTTCTAGATGAGCTAGAGACTTGAAATTTTCGGTGGTTGTAGGTCTAGTGCCCAAACCCCCGGGAAAATTCCAAAAAGTGACATTTTTAAATTTTAACCCCCCCGTAATCTCGAATTTCCCCCCCATGTTATTCTTATGGGAAATAGCATTGAAAATTGCCGACTTTGGTAAGCCCATATGAACATTTTAGAAACGCGCTAGAGACTTCAAATTTGCGTAGTATTGTAGTAAGAGATCTTACGTTACCGGTGGAATATGCAAAAGTCCCATTTTCAAATTTTAACCCACCCAAAAATCCAAAATGGCGGACCTCTGAAAACGAAAAAACACTTTTTTTTCAACCGGATGTAGCTCGGAAACGGTAAGAGATAGAAATCTGCGAGATACAAATCGAGTCATTGCAGCAATGAAAGATTCAGTCGTTAGGTCTGTTACTACTTCCAAATGTACAGCTTTCGTGACGAGGCAGATGAAAGTACAAAAGTATGACTTTATGTGTCTCACTGCCTTGAGGTTGAAGATTTTTACAGTAAAAGGTCCTGCATAATCTATGCCGGTGTGGAGGAAAGGTCGAGCAGGAGTTACACGAGACTGAGGGAGATCAGCCATGAGAGGACACACATTTCTAGGTTTGACTTTGAAACATCTGACACATTTATGGATACGAGAGCGTATGGCACAACGGGCAGACAGTATCCAAACATGTTTGTAAAGTAATGCTTGAGTAAGCTGAGGGCCTGAATGAAGATTGTAGATATGGTAGTGGTCAATGAGAAGATTTACCACATGATGCTTTTTTGGCAGAATAATGGGATGTCAAGCATCTTCAGGAAGTGATGTCTGAGAAAGACGTCCTCCAACACGCAATAATCCAAATGAGTCAATGAAAGGTGAAAGACGTTGTAAACGAGTGGAGCAAAATGATTTCCGTTTGAGGCAGTTGATTTCTTCTGTGAATACTTCTTTTTGTACAAGTTTAAAAATGTGATATTTTGTGTCTTTCAGTTCCTGTGTTGAGATGAAACCTTGGCGTTTTTCAGAACCTTTACAGTTGTGTATGAAACGAAGGACGTAAGCAAAAATCCTAAGAAGTCGTTCCCATGAAGAATATTTAATGAGAAGATTGGTCAGCGTAGATTCAGTGGTAGTTGACACAAGTACAGTTAGAGGAGTGTGTTTTACTTCATCTAATGTTGAGATATCTGTAGGTGAAAAAGTTACATCAGGCCAGTTTGAAGGGGGAAGAGAAAGCCAAGAAGGCCCTGACCACCAAAGGGGGTGAGACACAAGCTCAGTGGCTAGAATACCTCTTGAAGCACAATCAGCAGGGTTTTCCTTGCTAGGGATGTAACGCCAACAGTGATAGGGGACAAGTTCTTGTGTTTGGGCGACTCTGTTAGCCACGAATGTTTTCAGCCTGTAAGATGGAGTTTGAAGCCATGTCAAGGTTACTGAAGAATCACACCACAAATAACATTGGTTGAGTGAAATTAAGGGTTTGAATGAAGAACAACAGAAGTTTACGAGTTGAGCTAATAAGTGGGCAGCGCAGAGTTCTAATCGTGGAAGAGTCACCTTCTTGAGAGGGGCGACTCTAGTTTTAGATAAAACCATACGTGTAGTCACTTCTCCGTTGGGTTGGGAACATCGTACATAGACAACAGCTGAAAACCCACGTTCAGAGGCGTCTGAGAAGCCGTGAAGTTCAACACTAGAATTTGGAGAGATTTTCAATGCTCTAGGGATCTGAATGTCTGCAAGTGCTGGTATCGCTGAGATAAAGTTACTCCAAATTGCACTAAGTTCTGGAGTGAGAGGTTCATCCCATTGTAGACCGGTCGTCCAGAGAAGTTGAATAAAACATTTCGCTGTCATAGTACATGGGCTAAGAAATCCACAAGGATCGTATATTTTAGCGACTAGACTGAGAACGTGACGTTTAGTTAGTGTTTTTGGCGGTAGGTTGAGATGAAATGAAAAATTGTCCGAGTCTGGAGACCAGTGTAGGCCAAGAATTGAGAAATGGGGATCAGGTGTATTTTCAAGAAAGACTGGAGAGTCTTTATGAGTGTCTGGAAGAGACTGAAGAAGCTCGGGAGAATTTGAAGTCCATTTTCGAAGTTCAAAGTGTCCACGGTTGAGTAGTTGAATGAGTTGATTTTGAAGGTTCTTTGCTTCATCTACCGTGTCTGCTCCAGTTACAATGTCGTCTACGTAAGTCTGAGTGCGCAAGACATTTGCTGCTTCAGGGAAGTCTTTACCTTCGTCTTCAGCTAACTGGTGGAGGGTACGAATCGCTAAGTAGGGTGAGCTATTTACTCCAAAAGTCACTCGAGTGAGTTTGTATGTGGATATATCTTCAGAGGGATTGTCACGCCACAAGACGAGTTGGAACAGTTGATCGGAAGGTTTGATTAAGATTTGAAGATACATTTGGCGAATATCGCAAGTGAAAACGATATTGTGTATTCTGAAATGTAGCAATATATCACAAATGTTGGTCTGTAATTTAGGGCCGGTCATGAGAGAATCATTGAGGGAAATTCCAGAGCTGGTTTTGCAGCTTGCATCATAAACGATTCGGAGTTTAGTTGAGGTACTGGATGGTTTCACAACTGCATGGTGTGGCAAGAAATAGTGAGGAGAGTTGATATCTAGATGAGGTAGTTTTACCATATGACCTTGAGAGATGTGTTCATTTATATTGTCAGAGTAAGCTTTATACAAATCAGGAGAGAGTGTAAAACGTCGTTCAAGTGAGTGAAAACGTCGTTCTGCGATGAGTTGGGAAGATCCTAAAGGTGGATGATTTTCTTTAAATGGTAGCTGAACTAAGTAACGGCCATTTTCGTCCCTAGAGTGGGTAGCTTTAAACAGATCTTCACACTGTTGCTCTTCAACCGATATCTTTGAGGGTACAGATAATTCCTCTAATTTCCAAAATTTCTGTAGAGAGTTATGCAATTCGTTGTCAACCGTTGAGAGCAGAGAGATGGATGGAGTGTTGGCAGGCTGGGAATCGGTTGAACAAGGTGCATTCCCCATAACAACAAAGCCAAAGTGAGTTCCCATCATGTTAGGCATGTTAGGGCCGAGAGAATAGTTTTCATTCGTTAAAAGAAGAGGGAAGAGAGAAGCTCCGATCAGCATGTCAATGGGCCCTGATAAGTGGAAGCTGGGATCAGCAAGGGGGTAAGGTTTTACTTTCAATAGAACTCTTTGTGATATTTGAGATCTAGGGAGATTGACAGATATTTTATCAAGTATGTGCACTTCATGGTTGGATGCAACTAATTTTCCTGCCAGTGTGTTAACAGTGAGGTTCACAATACCCTTTGTGAGAGTTGGAGATTGAGAAAGACCAACTACTTGTAAGTTGGATTTGAAACGAGGTGCATTCAGTAGTTGAGCAGCTTTTTCACTAATAAAATCACACATGCTGCCACTATCAATCAATGCTCTGAACACATGAGAAACGTTATTTTGAGCAGTAACTTTAACCAGTGTTGTGCCTAAAATTACAGTTTTAGGGATTTGATTAGCAGGACTGGCTTCCTGTGAGCAAAGAGATACGGTAGGTTTTTCATTCGAAACATGAGTGGTTGATGGTTGTGATGATGTAGAACCTTGAGATGTCTTGTCATGTTCAAAATGAAGTAAGGTGTGATGACGTTTGTGGCATTTGAAGCAAGATGCTTTAGACTTACATGTTTTAACATCATGTTTTCCGAGGCAAGAGACACATCTGTTGTTGTCCTTTACAGTTTTAAAACGTTCATTTGAAGAAAGAGAGAGAAAGCTAGGACAAGCATAAACCTTGTGGCCAGTTGATGAGCAGACAAAGCAGGGAAATGAGAAAGGATTTTTTGAGTTGTCTTGATTTGATGGAGTTGGAGTAGAGACCATTGTAACTTTCTGAGCTTGAATGAAAGAGGGCTTGGATGTGAAAGATTTGGGTTTAAAATTTGAATTGTGGTTGTTCGTACTTTGAGCAAACTTGGTATGTAACACAGCGTCTTCCATTTGGTTACACTCTTGATTAAGAAACTTGACTATTTCGACTACTTCTGGTAGAGAATGTGTTTCGCATTTTATATTAATTCTAAAAGCCTCTAGTTGTTTTAGAAGGTCATTGTCTAGTTTTCGTAAGAGTATGGTGGACAACAGAGGGTTAGAGTTAGAAGTAATGTCACAGTCAAGAGCTTTAAGTGCTTCTGTGTGTTCATAAAACAAGTTGAGGAACGTTCTGAGACATTTGTTTGAGGTAGAGGAAATGTCCGGTAGGTCGATCAGTTTGTTGAGGTGAAGTGTAGTTAACCTTCGGGTGTTGTGGTATCTGTCTCTGAGGAGCTGATAGGCAATTGAGTAATTGGCTGAAGTGATACTGAAAGCTTTTACGAGATTTAGTGGTTCATTTTTGAGCACGCTGAGAAGATATTGAAATTTAGTGACGTTTGAAATGCTTTCATTCAGATGGATGCTAGTGTCAAATAAGTTGATGAAACTTACCCACTGTAGAGGAGAACCATCAAACGTGATGAGGTCTAGTTTTGGGAGTCTTACGTGAGCAGATGATGAAGCTGAGATGTCACTAATTCTTGTTGAATCTTTACTTTCTTCTGGAACATCTTGCGGCTGCTGTTGGAGAAGGGCTTCAATCCGAGACTTGGCTTCGACGAATAGCAGTCGCAGTTTGTCTTCAGTGTCACTTACTGCATCCAAATCTAATTCTTCTGATATATGTTCCAAGGCTCTTTCCAGGTAATTTTCATAGGCTTCATGTTTCTTTTCTAACTGGTTCGAGAAGTTGTTTAAAGTTCTGATTTGTATCACTGACAAGATTGAGGGGGAAAGTGTTTCAAGCTCTTGTACAGATTTGAGAATCTTTTCAAAAGAATTTTGTATGAGAAGGGTTGATTTGTTGAAGTTTGAGAGTGAAATTGATCTGGTAGCCATATTGGACAAAACAAATGGAGTGAAACTTTACTAAGAATTAGATAGAGTTTGTGACACTATGAGAGTGGGGAGAAACATAAAGAGATTGAATGATAAAATAAAGATATTTCGATAGCTTGAAAGTGTTCTGAAAATTGAATCCAAAGACTGAAATTCAAAATCCAGGCTCGATTAGGACCAATGAATGTTTTGTAGGGAATGAAATTAAATGGAGATTATAAGAGGAAAAAAAATGAACACACTTTTGGGATAGGAGAACAAGCACTGTTTTATTTACTTTTTGATACACAACATGTGTTAGCAATAGAGAATAATTTAATTTGATTAAGAACACATGTTAGTTGCAAGGAAGGAAAAGAGATGTACATTAAATAAAACATAGAGTGTTAAATAATATGAATGGTTAAAGTTTACTGAACAATACCTATACAGTATTGTCTATTTACATAATCTCTCTTTTTACTGCTCCTTCAAAGGATTTCCTGCCATTGAACAACCAAAAGCAGTAATATTGTATACTTCATTACCTACTTTGTTTTATCTTTGATAAAATAAAAGATTTAAAAACGTTTTCTTAAAATATAGATTCTAGATTCCAATTTGACAAAATGCTCTATCAAATATATATCTCTTTGTAATTTGAATACATTTTGGTGTGTGCAATCTTGTATTATCAATTATTTAGATTGGGACTATGTGCATATTTTAACCCAAATAGTTTAAAGTTAGTGTTTTTGGAGTTTAAATTCTCACTACCTTTTTATTGTAAGGATTAACATCATACAAACATTTACTGGCAATAGTTGGTTTATTTCTCAATTATTTTTCAATTTTAATTTTGTTTTGTCTCTTTTAATTTTGTTATTGCTCTTTGAAAAAAGTATTTAATTTAAGCATATACAAAACATGAGGACCATCTAATCAATATAAAAATAACATTTTTACACTTCAACCAGCTAGTAAATGATTCTTAAAATTTGTATTTTATGTTATAGGCACGTTATCTTTAAAACAATGAAGTAATAATAGGTACCTTCTAACAATTTTTGCATTATAAAATTGGCCTATCAATAATTAAACAGACTTACCTTGGTCTTATTGTTGTTTTCTTTCCTTAGAGACACTGAGCTACTTAAAAACTAGTTAGAAAATATTAAAAACTTGTAACATTGTGTTAATTTAATTCAACATCATTTTCATTTTGGATATATATAAATCAGTATTAAAGAAGTTTAAAATTTGGTTTTTATTAGCAAAACATTTCTCTTAGGATCTGATCAGTTAAATCATTGACTACTGGAAAGCTACTGGCTACTGGATACTGAATGTTAAACCATAGCTGACCATTCCAAATAAAATCTGTCAATTATAAAAGTATGGGCTAAAGTATTTTTATTTTATTTTTTTATTTTTATGTAAACAAATAACAAATAAACAAATGGTTTTCTAAACTAAATCAAAACTATTTAGCTATTGATAACTAAGTGTAAACGATTTCAAATTCAATATTTTTGATTTAATATAATAATAGACATCTTCAGAACTTACTTATGGTAGTAGTTTTTTGATTTTTTTTATATTTTTTTTTTATTGGAGTGTTGATGAAATGCAGTATAGGTACTAACTAAACTACATTCCTTCATGTAATTTTGACATTTGTTCATGTTTGCAAGTTTAGTGATTTTTAGAGCTTTGGAACTATGAAGTCATGAAACAACAAATAGTGTTCAATAATGGATAAGAAGGTAATTGTTTCCCCTTATGAATCAATTTGTCGGTTTGTACGTTTTTAAAATTACATTTCAACTTAAATAATTTAGGATTTCCTATCTCAATAAGAAAAAAATATAGAAATCAAATGTATGGCTAATCAAACTACTATCATAGAAATGGGATAAGGATAAGATTAACAAAGCTAAGCTAGAAATTAGGGGTACACTTCCATATCTGTTGGCACAAACAACCAAATGAAAATATCGATTGATATATCGTTTGGTTAGTTAGGTATTAGGTAAGGTTAACCTAACCTAACTAACCAAACGATATATCGAATCAAACAATCGAATAATCAATATTACTCATTCGGTTGTTTGTGCCAACAGATATGAAAGTGTACCCGAAATTAGATTAAGATATTTTTAATCATGTCCAAAATAATCTTCACGTTCTCATAGTTAATTTATGCAAAGCTAAAGCTTACGATAACTTATCTACATGTTTCTAATTTACAGTTTTACTCTTCAATTTCTTATTACAGTATATTACTCACGATACAGAGAGCTTGGGGCTTTTTTGAAGTTCATTTCAAATATGAATTTTGTTGCTAGGTAACTTATTTTTGATTCTTTGTTCAAAAGTTATCTGTTTTCATTTTCTGCTATGTTTTGTTGTAACCAAGGTGAAGTAAAATGTTAAACAATGTATTTTCATTCTTGGTAGCATGGGCGGTCCCAGAGGAGCGTCAAGGAGGTCGTGACCCCCCCCCCCCCAAATATTGTACAAGGGGGGTAGGCCTACTTAATTAAATAATTAATCAATTGTTATTGCAAATCGTTTAACCAAAGTCATTGGTCTGATAGGACTAATTACAAACTCTAACCTAAAACATGGGATCGTTAGAGTTAGACATTTTTTGTACGTTGTGAAAAGTAGGGAAGATTGGCAGACGACTGGCGCTTTCAGCCATATACGGCAGTGTCCGTATATGGCTTATATTTACAGTGTAACTGAGACTAAACTGTGACTAGTCTGCAACGGAACTGTGACTGAACTGATATGTTGTGTGAATCGACCTTTAAAGGTTAGGAATTTGTAATTCAATGATTACCTATTAAATCTTAAAACTTTCAATATTTCTACAGTATTCATTTTCTTAATAATTAGAGGACGTAATATTATTTATAGGAATAGCACATACCAATTGGATGTGATGTTGCTAAGCATGATAGAACCATAGTGGTTAATGTCTCAGACTTCGGTGCGGGAGGCACGGGTTTTATTCCCGGCACAATCACAAAAACTTTATTCTCACGTTTACATGTTATAAAATACCACTGGCGTATAAAAATGATAACACTGGGAATTAATTCTAATAGCAGTAGTATAACTGGTTTGCGATATGACACATGTTGTATTTCATTTTTTGCTTGTTTTGACCTCCCGAATAATCTGGTGAAGTTTGTTCTAGTCGAAGTTGGACACCCTGTATATATAACAATTAATTTGAACGAATTTTGTTTTTGGTCTATCTGGAGACATCAAAATGAAAAAAGTAAATCGGTCCCGGGCTTATAAGTATTGTAGGTTGCTTTTAAGCTAATGTTGAATACGAGTATTTACCAATACTACGGTAAGGCCATTCCACAAGAATTTTGGACAGTCACCATTTTGTAACGGATGAACCTTTTGAGACGCGGTTTCCGGCAATGAACTCCACTTGACAGCCCCTTTAAAATGATGTGCATATCAACCTATGCTTACATTAAAGATTATGTACCTACTCCTCATGCGTCATGGTGAAGGTAAAAAAATGGTAATACTTGCTAAAAGTAGTTTTCATACATTTAAGTTGATGTGAAAGGTTTGAATTTTCTAACGGATTGAGTAAAAATATATTAAGCCGTTTCCAGACTTTTTTGTCACCCTGAATACTAATTTACTAAAAAACGATGACTACCTAATGAGGTTTGCCATTGCATGCTACGATGTCAAGTTGAATAATTCAGTAAAATTATATTTGGATTAGCTGCTATTAGCTTACTATATTTATTTGCGTAAGTTATGGCCTCTTTGATCGTGCTATTATAATCTACAGTACACTAGCAAATTACTAGTTGCGCACCGTAGTTCCGGGATCCCAGTGACTAACGCGTCACAACAATGCTAATTAGGTTTGATACTTTTACCTTATTAGTATAAGCTTCAGTATGCCTATCCAATAGTCAATGGTATACACACTACCACATAGAAACAGATGCCCCACGAGATATGAAAATGCGTACGCCGTATTCAAGTAAATGCCAAAGTCTCTAGCCAAAAGTCCCCACTCCTATCACCCCCTTGCTTTCCTCCCTAAAGCCCTCCAAAGTTTTAAAGGGTGGATAAATGCAGTACTTTGCAAAATCGCTTGTATTTCAGTAACTATTTGAGATATACCTAACATGTTGATGTTTTTATATTCCTAAAATTACGGTCTATAAACTAGTTATCTAGGATTTGTGATTATTTAACTAGTTAATTATATTCCGATATTTCATAGGTACTAAAAAATCAAAGTTTTTTCGTTATAATCAGAGTATTTGCACACATTATTTTAAATTAAGGCTCCATCAATTACCATTAGTAAAGAGTTTTCAATTCAATATTTTATCCTCTTCATAAACTTTAGAATTACATATGACTTGTCATATTTTGCCAGTATTGTGCCCTATAATTTAACATTTGAAGTGTAGTCTGCACCACCTACCGCACCTCAAACAGAGCAACACGTACAATACAAATATTTTTTTACAAAAAAATTTGTTTCTTTCTGTTAGTACTATTAGGTATTAGCATAGGTTACACATGCTACGCAAAATGTAATTTAATGGCTGTGAAGATTCTCTTCGTGATATTTGCATGACTTTGATCCTTGTAGTGGCTCTATAAGGGATTTTGGTATGCTTCATCTCTTGTACACTGGGTGGTGCAAATAAGCCAAAAGGTCGAATGAAATTCCAACACACAACATACCCAAATTGATGATTCCTGACAACCACGAAGTGTACCAGACCTACGATCAGCCCCCAGGCTGAGTGATATAACCTTGGACATCCTAACCTTGGTCTTAACCTCTTCTAATCCATGACTCTGGAAACCGGTTTCCTGCTGCCTGGAGAATAATTGTATTAAAAAACTCCTCATATGTGACGCATGCATTTGCGCTTCCTCTGCCCTGTTAAGTCTCTTTATTGTAACATTCATAATAGCAGCAAAATATTTTGATATTTTTTATGAGAATCATTTTGCGTTTTTATAATATGCATATTCATAACGTAATATTTTAGAAAATTATGAAATAAATCTTATATTTCAAATAACTTGTAGCTAAAACAAAATACAGGTTTTACTTTCATTGGTAAAGGTAAAGTTGTCCGTGTACATTTCGTGAATGTGTCAAGACTTACCAGTCATCAGCAAACAAACATATTCAATTTTTCTGACTAAAACGAGCAACTTAATTAGTAGTTTAACGCCTCTCCATTGGGGTAGCATGTTAGACATTGAACGTGTGTTGAATACTTACAACTATCGGTCTTTAGAGTGACAGTTTAATATACTTAAATCCCTCTACTTTTAAAACTAAAAAATCTCACAAATAAATTTTGCGCAATAAACTGAAATGTATTCAGTGTGGAGAACAACATCCTTCCGATGGTTAAATTGGACTGGTTCGTTAACTGATGCACTCATGTGGAATTTTGTTTGCTAAACCTGATTAAAATACCAAAATCGAAATATTGTCAGAATCAGACAATTTGTACAAGGTAAGGGTCAGATTTATAGTAAATGCCAGTCAAAATTAACGATGTTTTTGCATTCTTTTACTTTAAAACAAAAAAAAAACCATGGTTCCAGACCTAGGCCACAGAAAACATAGGCCTACTATGTTCGGCCGCTTAGAAAGCGACCTCCTCCAACATTGGTTTAGCATTAGCACGCAGGGCGCTTTCTAAGCGGCCGAACATAGTATGTTTTCTGTGCCTAGGCCCAGGGGTGTAGTCAAAAACATTTTACTGTGAGGTGCTCACCATTGTTTCAAAAACATGGGTCGTCTACTACAGGTTTATAGGAGTTTTTGGGGAGCACGATGGGACGTTCAATGGGTTCCCACCTCTCTACACGACTGCATAGGGGCTAAAATTAATACTATGGCAATACTATGGTGCTGTAATAATAGCTTAACCGTAGCGACGTTCTCTTAAACTTAAAGAAAGAAATTTCATTATTATTTAATGCAGAGCAAATTAGATGTGATCAATTCCGAAGTCAATCAAGTACTCACTTAATTATTTATTGGATGTTTACCAGAAGAAATAATTATTTTCCTCGCTAACTTGTTGATAGAATCACATTAACACTCCTTTTGATTAAACAAGAAATATATTTACCATACATGTATCAAAACTTATAACTACAGTATAATTATCACTTTACCTGTCATTATTGAATACAGGTAATTTTCCATAACCTATTAGTTATTTTTTTATTACAGTAGTGCAATCTCTCTTTCTTCGACTCCACGTAAAGACGTGTGCATTTTAAATTAATTGAATAATCTATTGGCATCTGTTCTACCATAACCACTTATTTAAGAAAGATGATTTGAATGACCAATTAATAGTTGTATCATTCATCTATGAATGACTTCCTCTAACAAGCGAGGACTCATTCATTATTTTCTTCGCGGAATTGCAACAATAAACCGTTGAAGATTTCATCATACAACTGCCACAGCTTGAGCAGTTTGACCAAACTTTGCTCTATAATATTGTAAGTATAAAATGTATTTATTTTTATTACTACCTACTGTATTTTTAAATAGTATTTTTACTTCTTTAACTATGACTCTAAAAGATATATGAAGGTTTTACAATAGCCTATCTTAAGTTTAAAAAAAGTAACCTAGGTATAAATATATAAGACTATGAATTTGTTCAGATGATCTTAAAAATCCCGCCTAAACATATCTGGGAACTCACCTAGCTCCTATGACAGATTTTATTTTCAAATATGCATTATGCGTATGGAGTTTTTTATACAGAGTAGTTGGTGTGTTAGTAGTTTGTTGCTAATAAACTGCACAGCATGCATTTAATATGAAAGAATGTATATTTATAGCTACGGGCTGAACTTCCTAATTGAACAAAAATAAAAATAAATTTATCAACGAAGCATTTTTTTGAAAATATAAAATATTTGTAGAAACTAAACTTACACTACAGAATCACCGTTTTAAACAAGATTTTTTTGGTTCACCATTTATCAATTCTGATTAAGTCCAACCCATTTCACTTTTCAAAGATTACTTTTAACGGTACAGAATTGTATGTTCGAGAATAAAAGCATCATCTGCCCAGATGCTTGTAATTATATAGACAAATAATGTTTGTGAATGTTGTAAAGTTATCAGATAAATCAAAATGCTAATTTACAATATTTGAAATAAATATGTCAATTGCAGTTCTATCCCATGTTATTAAGAGTGATTTAGCTTCCTCAATCAGGTTACAATTTATTCATTATCCATGCAAGTATCCTATTAAAAGAAAATCCTTTTTAGCGAATTTCCCTGTAGGAAAGTAGCTATTACTGTAGGTGGCACGGTAAGACCTAGGCCCGGGACCGATTTACTTTTTCATTTTGATGTCCCCAGAGGCCAAAAACACCATTCGGTCAGATTTATACACATATAGATTTATATATATATTTATTTATAGTTATCTATGATGTTTAGTATTATTGGGAATTTATTATACTGTGTATCCCAACAGTGTTGAAATGTGTAACAATTTCCACCTGTGTAATGTAGTGGTGTAAACCAGTTGAAATTCCTCACTAATGCAGAATATTGCCATCCTCACCTTGGACCTAACTCGCCACAAATCACAGAATATCAAACCGGTTCGCGACCGCAGATGATTAATCGTAATCCCCAGCTGTGATTTCCGGAGAATTTCCCTGCGGTTTATTTAATGTGAGGTGTAAGTCGTCTTTGAAAATAAAACAAAGTTATGTATATAAAATGTGTTTCCCCCAAGACTTGCCATAGAATAGAGATGCTGCAGAAAAACTATTCTTGATTAGATTATGTTAGATATACGAGACTCGGACACAATATGCGGTGTGCGTATTTTTTGGGAAATATGGTTGAATAGTGAATGAACTGGATGATAGCTTTTTCAGTGCATTCTTAGCCAGAACCAAACCAAATGATCAAGTACAGCTTGGTCCAGTATCGAACCACCAAAAAGCTTCTTTAACATATTTAAGGTTTTACAATACTTTTTGTTTAATCTATGATTTTTTGTCACCTTTATAAGAGAAAAATGTGTGGATTGAAACAATCTAAAAGCCTTAGAAAAAATTGTGAATTAATTTTACAAAAAGAAAATAGAGAATTCATTTTTTAAGAAATCGTACAATATTTTATCTACGGTAATATATCGGGGTACAGACCTACCAAGTATTATTTACAATCCAAGAGACATTTGTTATATAATACAGAGAGTTCGTTTGATTTTTAATGAAAAAAAATTATCGTAATCCTTCAAAAATGCCATAAATAATTTACACTACCCATAACATTTAATATGGAAACAACCCCTCAATTTTGGCAGACTCTCCATGGAACAGAATTTGCCTTAACAGTTTCTTATTAACAAAAAACATGTTGTACTCTATCCCTTTAAAGACTCCACAGACAAGACATAAAAATAAGTTGGCACATTTAGAGAGGCATGTGAGCGTGTGGACATGGTTTGCAATTTTAGGTTCCTAAATTGGTAAAACGCATAAGGAATTGCAAACCTTTCAATTCCCTATCGAGCAAGTACTAGCACTGAACTGACAGTCTAATAGTTCTAAAATGCAAGTCGAAAACAAACAACTAAAAAGATTAACATTTCGACATTGGACGATTCTAGGGTATATGAGAAGTTTAAACAGGATCGAGGAAAAAACCACAACGCTTTTAGCACGATGAATCAGTCAGTCAGAGCCTAACCTTAAAGATGTCACCACATTAGTCCGGAAACACGGACTACTATAGGTTGATGACGTGAGTTGATATTGAAAGCTGTAAAACCCTACAACGTGATTGATTTGACTCATTTAGGTAGGCCTACTACCTCTAGAAAAGCTGCACTCAGTTTGTTAGGGGCTTTGAGAGTAAATATAAATAAAAAAATAATAATAATAACTGAGTAAAATTTTAAATCCATTAAAACAATACAATACCTTTTATGATCAATGTATTTTCGAGTTAGAGTTCTATTAGTATAATTCACAAATATGTAAAAACGTATAAGAATAATGTATATCTAAATTTGAAATCACATGATTGCAACAACCGTGCTCTATCACCTGGATGTTTAACGTTGAACATGTGGTATTGTTATCTTACAAATATGAGCGAATAATATTGACATAGTTGCTGAACATTTGTTTTGAAACGTTCAACTTTGTATATACATCAAACATAATGGAATTGTAAAATAAAATAATCTTTGCAGTTGTGTTAACAGTATTTACTTTATTAAATCTTCTAACGATAACAATCGAATAGTATTTTATTATTTTCTCAACCGATAAATATATAAAAACACTAAATGCGAAAACTGTAGTTACTTTTAAGAGCTACAATGTGTTATGTAATGCAACCCATATTGTTATTTGACATTTTTTACATAGCCGCTTTTGAAACTTCAAACAGTTTGAAAATGCGTAGCCCAAGTAAAAAGTAAAAAAAAGGGTTGAAACCAGATATTTTATAAATTAAAGTGTTATCAAAAATTTCAACCCCTCCACGAAATTTAATATCTTTGCAGCGAAAAGTGCATAGTTCAAAGGTATATTTTTCGTACGTTTTTGATCACCCTGTAAATAGAGATAAGAATAATATAAAACTTTTTCCATTAAAATACTCAGGGCTCAAAGACCTTTATAATAAGGTAGAACACGACACCCCTTTACATTTGAAAATTTACCAAAAAACACCCTACCCCCTAAGTCTGCCTTTTTGGGTAAAAAAAATTTGCTGAGTTTCTTTTGGGGCGAAAATAGGGGGTTCCAGTTGCAATCAGTTTCTATTTGCTTTCATATTGGAGCTTTAGAAGCCTATATAGGTGGTCTGGGACACCCCGAGTAAACTTGTCAACACATCCATAACTAGTGTGTTTTTGCGTAAAGCTAAATTTAATTTCATAATCAACTTTTGATGATTAGTTTCACGTGTTAAACTAAAAAAAAATGTTCTACCAACAAACGGAAATGCATTGAAGATCTTATAAAAAAAAGATACTCTCCATACTGACTAAAGATGTCGCTTTGATTTATTTAATTGACTCAAACATTTCCTCTTTACATCATTAACTTAAGGTAGGGTAATAAACTCTTTCACGTCTCACGATTTCCGGGGGTTTTCCGACAAGAGATTACACCATTTTCCTCCAAAGACCGTTAAGGCAAATCTCATCTCATCCAGAGAACTCAAAGGAGTTTCCTCATCACAAGATTACAGAGTACTCTGTCTATATTTCACACAGAATATCCTCATTTGTTTGAAGCCCATTTTTGAGGTTTGTAGGCCTATGTAGTTTATGTGATTGTTAACATCAATTAGCAATTAGTAAATAGATATATAGAATTTGGAATCTGATCCTGACTGCAGGTAAGAAAGTGCCTAAAACAGCCAAGAATAGTACACAAACCCACTCAAAGCTAGAACATATATAAATTAAGACTATTAAAAAAAAATAAAGTACAATGATTGTTGTTTTCTCTCTGAATTTTTGGTTTCTTGTTTTGATTACCAGTTACTTACAGTGTTACTTGGTGTTTACGTTGGGTGTTAAGTGGCTATTGTGACGCGTAAGATATATTGGTGGTATCTTTAGCTATGGACAGAACTAGACAATCCATCTTTGGATTTTATTTTGATTCTCAGTTTCAGTTTCAGCTGAATCTGGATGGAACAACAAACGTTTTCGTCGCTTAAGGCACTTTCTTACCCGAGGATTGGATCAGATTCCAGACCCAAAACGTCTTGAAAAACGTATTTAACCAACAAGAAAGGTTCGTTAGCAATGATCCACCAAAGGAATGGATCAGATCACAAATCCCGAACACTAAAATCTAGTTTGTTACTCGTGATTGAGATCCGCTATTCGCTACACAATGTAAAACAAAGAAACCCACCTGTAAGTAGCCAGTGTCATTACGGCTCCGTTGATTATTTCCTCATCCATTGCAGCATTTCACCACACCGAAGGTCAGATCGACTCCATCTGTCCGACACATCGTTGACCTCGTGGTCCGTGGTCTCCCCATGTCACAACGGACCTAGGTCACGTGACGACCGCCATAGACACGTGAGGCAAGGAGGAAACTTGATGTGAGAACCTCTCATGAATCGGCTCCAAATCTGTACACTCGTTAGTGAACCACTTTTGCGATCACTTTTACGTTCTCTGAGGTTACTTTGTGCAGTGGTTTTAGTGGCAAGAAATATTGGTATTATCTTTAGGAATGGATAGGCCCCATAACTAAACAATCCGTTATCATAATTTGGTACCAGTTGTAAAATGACAACGTATTTATTTTGTATAAAATAGTTTTTAATTCAAGCAGAAATGAAACGTAAACTACCTGATTGCCAATTATAGCATCTTCTGTATCATAGAACAGTTGACTTTTGGGTACTAAAGTTAATGATGGAATCTAACTACCAGGTTGTTGTATTAATAGTCAAAGCTACCAGTAACTACAGTATAATCAAAATCGAGTAGGCTATAGAAAATTAAAATAAGAGATAGCATTTCTAAACCAGCACTTTCTGTGATTGGCTCATTTGCCTTCTATCTATTCGGATGAAAAAAATAGCAAACATGGTTTAATAGATGATGGAATGTCTACTACGGCATCTTAGTCAATACACACGAGGAAATTCTGTATATTAAATAAATAGTTCAAAATTATAGGATTAGGTAGTAAAAAATAAAGATCTATCTAAAGAATCAGCTATACTTGGTGAAACCGTAGATTTAAGGAGTAGACATGCTGAAACTGATATACAAGACCAATCCTTTGAATATACACTTTTAAGTACTTGTCCGTTAGCTACTCCAGAAGATAATATCCTTCTGGTTTTTATATTTAGCTTGTTTGGATCTATTATTTTAGGTCTATCTCTTAATCACGATCTATCATTGATTGATCAAGATGTTAACGTCCTGTTTGTGCATAAAATATAATGAAATAATCTAATGATAACCTATTTAGTTTAGCAGTAGGCTACCCTATTTATTTAATAATTTAAATTCTCAATTCAATGTTTAATGTGCATGAGTATAAAATAAAAACAATACTCTCAATAAAACGGGTAAACATCTCTACCCCACAACAGGTCACACGAGTCAAACAAAATAGTTCCAACAAACACTCCCTTATCTTGAATAAGTATGCCAGGCACACACTCGATAACGTGTGCGATTCGCATGTAAATATTGAATATTTTCGCAGCAAGAGGGAGTTTACAGTACAATAACCTGGGCATTCTTTACTGAATGGGAAATACATGCGATCCTGCTGAAGGGCGGCTGGTTTTCCACTTGTCGGTCAATGCCAAGGCAAAGTCGTTTCTTTGGGCCAAGGAATACCGGCGAAATGACGCACGCCGACCAGACCGAGCGTGCTTTGCGTAAATGAACTTCTTCAGCTGACAACCTGCGAATTGCATAACGTGAAAGCTGTTTTTACGTCAGTGTTCGTAAAACCAATATTTAATTCGCTTGTATACGTAATAGTGTTAGTTGAGAATGAATGGACAGTTCACGTTACGAATCGAAGTTTTTTTAAGTTAGATGCATTTATAACTATGTCGTATGTTGGGAAACTGTCGTACCTCAATGCACCTAATAACAACATGTAAAAGTATGGAGGAAAACTAGCTAATGAAACAATTTTGGCAACTAGAAAAATTAATATTTGGCATGTTATGACGCGAGCAAAGCTACCCAGCTTCGCAAGAGGTTCTAGCAGAAGCAATCATTTGACGAGTACTTTGGACTACACTATGTGCGTAATGCAAATTATTTTTAGTTTAATTAAGTTATGTACTAGAGCTCGCCCCGTGGTCGAAAACTTGCAAAAGTATGTATTGTGCAAACTTCTCTATTTTCACCCCACGCTGAAAATAAAACATGTGATTAGAATTTCTTCCATTTGTTTGATTTTCTGTTTATTCTGTTTGATTTTGTTGTTATTTTTCACCAACATGGCAACCCATAAGGCCCATGTTATTTTTTTTAAATTTTAAACTCATGTTTTGTGTTTATTTTTGAGCCTATTTTAATTTATAAAGGAATTCTGCACCTATACAGGAAAATATCTTTCTAGCAATATGCGTAGATTTCCCCTGCGATATACACGAACTGAGAAAAAAGTGTTCAATAAACATGCTTGTCTATTAATATAAAATCAGCCCCATGTGAAATATCCATAAGAAAAGTTAAATTTCCATTTTGACCCAATTAACATAAATATTCTTAAAATACAAATAAAACCTTCACATATAAGAGCGATAACCTTTCTTTTGGTACAACCCGCGTGTAAATTGGTCCATTACACATCCAATTCAATTCCATTGGTCCAGTGCAATTGTCGTGTGGTCAGGCTAGCTGTCATAAGTTTTGCAAACGTTTTTTAATATATTAGATTTTTATTTAAATTATATAGGCCGGAACTCGTGTCCTAGTTTTGTAATCCAGTTCTTTGAATTCCGAGTGTTTGGAGTCCCTATATCCCCAAAGCACTTAAATAATTGAAACTTAAATTTTAAAATCGTCCGCATAGAAGGGTGAAAATTGAATAAAAATATAGAACACGTTATTGAATATGCGAATGAGGCGTGTGAGTTTATTTGAGAAATATAACTGCCTACCTGTAGTTCCACACGATATTTTGAAACGGAAGACAGATTTATTTCCACAATTATTACATTTGATCTATACATTTTTGAGGCAACATTTAAAAATGTGGATTGTCAGTTAATAGTCGGTAATAGCATACTTATATAAGTACAATTCAAACACAACTTTTGTTACTTATTTCATGTGAGTTTGCTATCACCGTGGTTTCAGTACATGCAGTTTAATCTTCGGTCAACAAACGAGAACAAACACAACAAACAAGATTATTCACGGATATTATTCACGGGCGTTATTCGCGGTGTATGTATTCACAAATTGTAACAGAAGAGTTTTGACATATCGTGACAAGTTAAGTTACCAAACTAAATATCATCGAAAACTATTAATTGCTTTTTCTTCCAATTACATTAAGCTCAAGAACGTAATGTTATCTTTTTGAGAGTGAGTTTTGTCTCTTTTGTGTTTTAAATCTATATGACCCTTTGCTCATTTTCTTGTATTGTTGTAGCTCATTGTTATATTTAACAATTTCATAGGTGAAAACATTATCATTCAAACAATAGTGTTAATCCTTAGAAATCGTTTTATTTGTTCGTATTAATCGCAATGTGCAATTTAGAATGATTTTTTAGATATTCTATAATTTTCCTATATTTTGACGACGTACACTTTTATAACTACAGTATTGCACAGTATTGTCAGTATTAAGAATATACAAAAATACCACACATAGGCAAAATCTAAAATTTTAACAAAAAACCGTAGCAAAAAAATGCAAATGTAAAACATTTTTTTATATAATCGTATAGCCTAGAAAATAATCTTACTGTAACATAAACAACAGATTTAAACTGTACGTTTATACGTATAAACTGTACGTTTATTCAAACATAAATGACGCTCTTAGAAAACAATTACTTCAAACGTCATTCAGGTTGATGAGTCCATCAGGTCTAGTTTGGGCCTCGATATTGATTGATTTCCTCTGAACAATTACTCCCTAGTCCACTCTTTTCCTCTTACTCACCTTTAATTGTATTGGTTTTCAATGTACTTAGTCAACGCCACGAGGATGTATTACTGGCGAGGTAGTTGCACCATTAGAATCAGATTGTCCTCACGATGTTGTCCACACTTTATAAGACGATTGTCTTCTTGAAGTTACTAGACGGTATAAGTAGACAGGTCTTCGTGTGTGATATGTAAATAAATGCTGGGATTTCCTGCAGAACAGAAGCTCGGTTATTGTTGGAGTGTGAGTCAAAATGGCTTGAGGAAGATATGCTATCTTACCGCTCTAAGGGAAGCGGTAAGAAGGAATTGAATTGTGTGTGAAACGTGGACCTCCTGAGCTTGCTAAAATGTTCTCTGTATTTTTCGTATCAGTTAGAATCAAAATAGAAATGTTTTATGAATACTGGTTCTCATAGAGATGTACTCGTTATTGATTTCGTCTACCCGTCTACCTTAATGTAGGCCAATAAATGTTTTGTGAAATTTAAAGACTTTCTCATCTTTCTACTCCTTTATTAATTTCGCATGTTTTCTTCTGTAGTAAGAAACCTGAAACTTTCTAAAATGGTTAAGTTAGACTACTAAATATCATAATTTAACTGTAAAATAATTGTGTGACTTTGTATTCAAGATTTTATGTTAAGGAATTAGATTGTCAGATTTTTATTACCATCCTAACGGCGTTAACAACATCACGCCACCGGAAACTTTAAATAGCCCTCTTCACTCTGTGTGCTTAGTTTTTTTTTACTTTCGTTAGATGAAATAATACATTTAATTCAATATCCAGTTTAACGTTACGTGAATTTGGAACTGCCGTAACAAAACCATACGCAAAGATATAACACCATTGACTATACACAGAGCAAAATTCCCATCCAATGTAAAAATTTGGTGCAAAAAAGATGCACCAATCACCAAAAAAGTGGCGCAATCTGTTGAGATTATCTATCAACTAATGACAATATTCTGTCTCTGTCAAGTGATAAATCAATCAGCTGTTGGCATGGATCTTAATTAATAACCTATTTAATTAACCCAATACACGTACTAGTACCCTCTGGTGGGATGGTCCTGAACTTCATATATTTTCTTGGCTTCAAACTTTTACATTGGTAGGGAAGTCTACTTCTTTGTATATGCTAGCACCAACCATATTTTCAATCGAACAAATAAAAACAATTTCAACCACTATTTTAAATGTAGTTTAATTCCACAAGCTTTGGTTACAGATGGAAAATACTTATGAGTAATTAATAACATGTAGCCGGTCACATGTAGCAGGGACCAATCACGTGTTTAGAGAAGTTTGACCGGTTCAAACAGGTCCAGGCCTGCAGCTATAACCTGTAGTGGAACGTGCAAAATGTGCGCAGAAACCAGCAACTGAGCAACTGAGGTTGTCCGTGTTGGACAATCAAAAGTCCGTTCTTTCCTCTTAATAAATTGTCGACCAGTTTGTTTATGCTAACCTCCTTTTCAAATGATTCCACTGATAAATAGATCCATATCCAACAGACATTAATTAACATAAAATATGTGAACTCGTTTAAGCAAATGTTAAATCTTCCATAAATACCTAATTGAATTACTTTCTGAGAGGAAGAGCACTACTTCTGAGGCAAGGTAGGCTAAAGCAGACAAAATCTTGAAACAAGTTGATGGATTAACTTGTCAGGTTGTGAATAGTTACTTGACAATAATTACTATAATGACGATAGTTATCATACATTTATCAAGTAAACCAATCAACGAGTTAACAAACTAGGTATGATGACACCGTAGAATTCAATTCACTATAGAATTCAATTCACTATAGAATTCAATCAAATACCCTTCACAAAACTACTCGTAAAAAGTGCGTATGGTTTTAAATATTTTTTTAATTATTTTTAAACTATTGATTACTTATTATTTTATTCGGTTGTACGATTTCTATTTGAGGATAGTAAAATTTACTGTTTAGTAAAACAATAACAGAAAAAAAGCATTCATCATACTTTACACGGGTTACGCAAACACTGGCTAGCAGTTCCATAAACAAAACATAATAAAAAGTTCATTTTTAGTAATGATTGAATGTAATTTTAGTTAGTTTTGATTGTTGTGGAATTAAAATCAACTAACGGGTATATTAATCTATTTATGGTATTATCTGTTGTTATTTTGTGGAATGAAATTTAAAACTTCTGATATTATTTTAAAAACGCTTTCACTTTATTCCCTCTTCAATATGGTACAAGCATAATAGTTTTTTTTTTAGTCCAATCTGATAATTGTGGTGTTGGAGTAAGATACAAATCCTTTACAATATATAATACCCCATATTTGGGATAACGGTACATTATTGCTAATTGATCGCTAAGATTGAACGAATAGTGTTGTTTACCTCTGGAGACATGAAAATGAAAAAGAAGTAAATCGTTCCCGGGTTCAGTCTTTTCGTGCCAGCTACTTCTCCATATGCAATTTCGCTTAATGCAATAATATTATTGTTAATATCTATATATTTCATACCAATGGAAAACTGTGTGATCGTTACTTTAATTAACTTACATTCTATAGGTGACAATCAGGATAGAAAGTCAAATTTGTTTTAGTGCAAGACGCTTGTAACATTATTCTATGTTACACAGAAACAGTGCCGATACAGCGGTCTCCAGCCTTCAATGGCTTGGCAATTGTTTCTAGTCACTAAATGAAATAACAGTTTAAAACTGTTAAGCAGTTTATAGGGAGAAATTGATGTACACAGTAGAAAGTTATACTATATAAATCGATGGAAAAATTAATTTGAATGAGAAGTCGGAGATCGAAACAAATTGAAAACAAAACACTCTTTTTAAATCCAAAAATGAATATTATATGTTTTTATAGTAAATTATTCTGTCATCTCAAAGTTCCTCAACGTTTGAAAGAATCTTGAAATAAACAATAGTAGTAATTTTGACAATATTCATGTACGCCGTGGTAATATTTCGTGCGAAATAAACCGGAAGTCTAATATCTTCCTCTGATAACATGGCGTCGCATCAAATCATTAATTTAATTTAATAACAGATAAGTTCTACACTATCAGTTTCACCAACGCGGGGGTTCAACGGGAACGCTGTTGCGTGTGCTGCCTTGCACATCATCCTTTAATACGTGACTGTTCAGTAACATTGTCTTGTAAACAATTTTTGTTATGCTGTAAAGTTTGTTTAATTGAATTTACCCATAGGGAAGTATCTATGGGGGTTACTATGTATGGGAGTACCTATGTAGTCCAGTAGTCCAATAGTAGTACATAGTCGTTTATGAAGGAGGGGTAAAAATTGGGCTTTCTCTCTTTTGGCACTCAAATCACAAAATTTCCCGATTTCTCTTTAAATAATTTTAAAGAACTTTAATTTTAAAGAACAAATAATTTTTTTATATCGAAGTGCTTTTGTACGGTCATTGGTTACGGAGAAAATTCGTAAAAATTCAAATTTAAAATTCCCATGTTATTCTTATGGAGAATATTTTAAAATGTTGTAGTTTGCTTGTTTATGGGGAAATATTTTGATCAATTAGTAGTCAAAGTACTTACTGAACAAATATATTGCCTGTACGAACCGATTTAATCTTTATTCTTTATTTATTTGTTTTCTAAGAGTAGCCGTTGAGGTTATTCCACTTTATACAAAATAGTGATTAAAAAATAAATCTCCATGCGGTTGAGTACACAGGTTTGCTGCTACAAGAATCACAAACTAATAAATCAGTAACAAATTGACGTACTGTAAAGCAATATTCCAAAGCACTAAATAGTTTTTAGCGAATTTCCCATACAGGGAATAAGCTATTACCGTAGTACTCATGGTAAGACCTGGACGCGGGACCGATTTTTTTTTTCGTTTTGAGGTCCCTAGAAGCCAAAAACACCATCCGTTCAAATTCATATATATATATATATATATATATATTTATATATTTATATATATATGTGTCCGTCAGCACGATAACTCAAGCAAAAATGATCCGATTTTGATGAAATTTGGCACAAACGTGTAAACCTACGTTTATTCGAACGAGTTCGCGATCCAGCATGATCGGACCATGGTAACGGGTGTTTACGGGGGGTTTTATGGGGTAAAAATAGGTTTTGCCCATTTTTGACCCAAAAAACTTAAAATTTTGCAATTTATTTCCAAACCATTTTGTAGAGCTTAAAAAAAACAAATAATTTAGTATATTGAAGCGTTATTATGCGCCTAACGGTTACGGAGAAAATTCCAAAAAATTGTAAATTTAAAATTCCCATGTTATTCTTATGGAGAATAAGTAAACTGTTGTAGTTTGCTTGTTTATGAACATATTTTGATCAAATTTGGAAAATGTTTTTATTTCTTACTAACTATTAACATTTTACAAAAAAAAAACAATTTTACCCTCCTTGATGCAGCAAACCTAAGCACTTGTTAAACTAATTCTATTTAAATCGGGAATAAATGTTATATTTTTAAGTAGACATTTCAGTGTAAATCCAATCAGTCAAATGGAAATTCGCTTAGTCTGCAGGTTTGCTGCGGCGGGGGTATTTTAAGCTTAATACAATGGTGGAAACTACAACTTGACTTATTCAAGGTGTGTATATATGAAAAATAAAACACGTTATTGTATTGAATTTTATTGCAAAGAGTTAACTTAACTGATAACAGAGATAAATGATGATGACAATAAAGTAAGTATTTTTTAATATAATAAGTAACATTATACAGATACACAAGAATAAGATTGCCAATTAAGTCACTCAGTCTTTTTAAGTAAAATTAACTTTCAATACATTAACCCGTAAAGTTGGTAAACAGGGTAGTCTTGGGTCTATCATACGCATAAAAAATGTGCACTTTCATTATACTGCGGGTTTAGATGAACCACGTACGTTTGTTGTTTGTGCATCTTGTGATGTTGAAGACATACTGACTTCTGAGAGCACGCTCAATGAAGGCGAAGGGAGCATAACACCATGGTTATTTTCACGTGATGCCCACATATCAGATTCAATATTTGAAATCAAACTTAATGTTTCCAGCTTAGCTCGTTGTTGTAAATTAGGGGGCATCTTTTGCACACTCTTTGCTATGCTTTTAAAAAACAAACTTATATCATCGTCTGTTTCGTCGTCCTTTTGTAACAAATTCATTATCATTACATCTCTCTCTTTGGAGCATTTTTCGATCGCAAAACTGATTTTGTCTCTGTAAGTCATTTTCTTTTGTTGATCAGCTGAATTGTTTTTGTGAGACTCTAGTTTCGGAGGCGTAGGCTGAGGTGGGACATAAGCTGCTGCATCTGCAAGGGTGTCTTGCTCAATGTCAGATACATTAAGACCTATGGAATCATCTTGTTCATCACGAGTACTCTCTTCGTTGCCGCTGTTGATATTGCAGAAGCTTCTGAAAACAAACACAGAAGGAAGTTGTGTTATATCGTAATGGATTAGGCTTTTTATGAGAGCAGAAAAGGGACTCTTATAAAGTGAAGGTTGATGTGGGTGTAGAGGAGAGTAGTGAGTGCTTGATGAGTAAATAAGACTGCAAAAAGTATTATATTTGACATTAGCCCATTTCCCCCCACATATCATACCCGCATTCCTAGACTGTAATATCATGGAAACAAGTCATGGGATGGTCTAATCTTATATATTACCTAATATACAGGGTGTCCCGGAACTCTCTACCAATATCTTAGGGCATTACTCCTGGGTAAGAAACATATAAAAATCATATTTAAATTGTGTGGAAGTCCTTAGTTACTCACACAGCCGCCATTTTGTTTTTTCAGTTAATAATTTTTTTTCTAAAGAATGGTTAAACATACGAAATGGAAACTTTGCACAAACATTTATGACAAGTAGACAAAGCTACAAAAAAATTATGACGATTTTTCAAATTCATAAAACAAAATGGCGGCCATTTAAAAATTTTTTTTAAATAACTCAAAAACCGTTGATTTTATAAACATTTTAAATAACCGCCATTTTGTTTTATGAATTAGAAAAATCGTCATAATTTTTTGGTAGCTTTGTCTAGTTGTCATAAATGTTTGTGCAAAGTTTCCATTTCGTATGTTTAACCATTCTTTAGAAAAAAAATTAATAACTGAAAAAACAAAATGGTGGCTGTGTGAGTAACTAAGGACTTCCGCATAATTTAAATATGATATTTATATGTTTCTTACCCAGGAGTAATGCCCTAAGGTAGAGAGTTCATGGACACTCTGTACAATAAATTATATTATCATACTCGGGTCAACGAGCCTTATGTTATATCTTACTTTCGTTTAACATCTGCAGTGTGCAGGAAAGACAGTTGTTCTTCTAATTGCCACTTCTTCCCTTTCTTGCAGGGTGGGGCCTCAGAACCAGTTTTGTTGTTTTCTCGAATCCTCCTGTCATGAGTATCTTTAATGTTTCGCCAACGTTTTTTGCAGTCAGCAACTGAAATCGAGAATTTGAAAATTGTTTGTAAAAATAATAAGAAAATAAAAAAAAATACTTGCTCCGCTCAAAATTGCAACTATTGCATACCTCGTTCCAATACTACTACGTATTCTAATGTCACTATTTTTCAGATTCTTGGCTAGTTGGGAATCATATCACTAATTGAGATTTCAATACTGAATTTCCATCAGTTAAATAAGCCGTATAGTGGAAAGGGCCCTGGCTGTTCTGAAAGAGAATCTAGTGCCGTTGTTTTTACCAAACATTTCTAAAGATGGGCTGAAAATGAAGGCTAATGAGTACTACGTGAAATGGAATTTCCCAAATTGTGTTGGAGCGATCGACGGGAAACACGTACGAATCACGTGCCCTATAAAGTGTTAGCAAAACGGGAGTGCCGGCCGATGGAGACCTGTGGGGGTGCGTGCGTTTGAAGGGACTTGACCTGGTCTCCATCGGCACTCCCGTTTTGCTAACACTGTAGAAAGTCGTCCTCTTTGTACTACAATTACAAGGGATTCTTCTCTATTGTATTATTAGCAGTTGTAGACGCTAACTACAAATTTATGTTCATCAATGTTGGGGGTTGGTTCATATGGAATAGAGGTAGATAGAGGGGTTTTAAAAAAATCTAACTTTGGCAAACAGTTTTTTAGTGGAACTCTACTTCCACCTCCACAACAGCTTCCAAACAGTGATCTTTTGCTTCAGCATGTGTTGGTGGGGGATGATACATTCTAGCTGATTAAACGTTCCCGATCGTAACACCAGTTGTGGTTATATAGTCAATGGTAACACCCTTTTACTCCATGCATCTTGGGTAACACCACAGAAAACGTACTACTATACCCAGAATGCCAACCGCATGGTAAAAAGCATTAAGCGGTTTGAGAGAGCTTTGCCTGTCAATCCGTAGGCAGCGCCACCAGCGTTGCCATGCAATAGCATAGCAACGCTGGTGGCGCTGCCTACGGATTGACAGGCAAAGCTCTCTCAAACCGCTTAATGCTTTTTACCATGCGGTTGGCATTCTGGGTTATAGTAGTACGTTTTCTGTGGTAACACCCACCACCACCGCGCCGTACCGATGGCGTGACGTAGTCTCTTCTCTTGAGGGAACACCATTACTGTACCGCAACGATACGCAATAGAGCCATGTGCTTTGGTGGTGTAGTGGATAGCGTGTCGGGGTGATAATCTGAAGATGCCGGGTTCGAATCCCGCTGGTAGTACTAACTTGTCAACATTTTTTCATATCAGCCAATTTGGTCGGTTAGGTTAGGTTATGACAGTTTAATTATATGATTAAATACACCCACCTCAGCAAACCTGCAGACTAAGCGAATTTCCATTATCCTGATAGGATTTAGGCCTACACTTAAATGCCTCCTTAAAAATATCATATTTATTTCCAATTTAAATAGAATTAGTTTAACGAGTACTTAGGTTTGCTGCAACAGGGAGGGTAAAAAGGTGAGTTTTTTTTAATGTCAATAGAAATGACTGTAAGAAATGAATGTATTTTCCAAATTCGATCAAAATATGTTATGTTATATGACATCAACTTGAAAAAGTAAATCGGTCCCGGGCCTATAGGTCTTACCGTGCCACCTACGGTAATAGCTACTTGCTGTAGGGAAATTCGCTAAAAGGTAGGCCCTATTGAAACTGAATTAGGTTTAGTAGATAAAACACAGCACCACTATCAGACGAATCATGGAACGAAAAAGTGCATAAATGTTATATGACATTTTCTTTAAGATAAATAAACTTACTTGATCTTCCGACTTCCTCTGATATTGCTTCCCAAACGTTGTTTCTCGCTCGTTGGTCCTTGTAAAGAG
Source organism: Macrosteles quadrilineatus (assembly GCF_028750875.1). NCBI lineage: Eukaryota > Metazoa > Arthropoda > Insecta > Hemiptera > Cicadellidae > Macrosteles > Macrosteles quadrilineatus. Next base: position 101,215,617 of record NW_026542602.1, on the reverse strand, counting down.
GGTGTCTCAGGTTGTAAATTTCAGGGTGGGGAGAAATCGCCTCAACTAGTTTCTCGTCTTCCTCGAGCGTAAACACTTTCATTGTAGTCTTGGATGACACTCGACAAAAAGACACGCGCACTTTCTTGAGAAAACGCTGCGAAAGCCTCAAAAATCGTGCAACGACTGCGACTATGTCTGCTCCAGGAGCAGACCCGTACGATAGCCGTCTACGACTGTGGCGCCAGTCGCGTCAGTGGGCGCCATTGAAAACAATGCTCAGCAGTCGCTCTACGATTATCGATCAACGGCTGTCGTCCAACGACTGCAGTTCCAGCCGCACCACATGCGCGGCGGAACATCTATTATTCATGTCAAGAGTGACGAATCATCTTCCGTCCGCTGCATACTAGCATTTACAATAAACGTATTTCTTTTGATTATACCATTGACTATATATACCTATAGGTATATATATAGTCAATATCTATGTATAGTCTATATATATAGGTATATATAGACTATATATATATAGGTATATATAGACTATATATACCTGTAGGTATATATAGTCAATGATTATACCCACGTTAACAATTTTAAACGTTGTGAAACAACAACACATAGAATATTTAATTTAAATACGCCCAGTACATATTTGGACAGAAACATACCTAATTTGACCTGATCCAGACTCATTGTTTATCGCATTTCTCATAATAAACATAAATAAATAACGTCACTGGCCTGAATGTCTATACAAATGGCTGTAACGGCTGGTTTGACAGTTCCATATAAATATTGATAAAAATCATGTTTCCTTTCAGGCCAGTGACAACATTTGTTTTTGTTCTTATAGTTGTGGTAGTATCATGAACATTACCCACCTATTTGAGAATCATTTTTTTTTATTAATCTTTTCGTTTTTAAAATACTACAGTTGGGAATAGCTTTACTTGTGAGTTTTTTTCAGTCTTTAAAATGCCCCCTTCTCAATTAAAATGTGTAAACAATAACGTACGTTTAATTATGTTTTATCTATTAACCCTTTGAATAAATCTGAACAATTGACTGATTTTCAATATAACTTCCACAAGAACAGCTAATTGACAAACAGCGAGAAAGAGCTCTATTATGGCTCTTTTAATATAAAAGCCTCACTTATTATATACAAGATTATATACATTTTGGCCCGTTAGTTGCATCCCCTTATGTTTTTGCAACATACAGTATTTTACCTAAACTTTATTGCATTAATTTAATCCCTCGTACTGTATGTTGTTTTGTAAATTGGCAACTTACTTAAAATTTAAAATTTCATTTAAAAGTTTTAAAGCCAGATATCTTTAAGGGCGTGTGTATGTTAGGCACGGGTGCATATGTTGCATTTCAAAGCCAGCTGATAACAGTATGTGCCCGAGTGATATCAGAGTGTTTGTTCTAGCGTAGGCGACCGACTTTCCTGATGATCGTACCGTTAACAGTTCCCCGTTGGTAAGTTATAAACCATTGTCTACTTTAGTGGATAGTGTGTAATTGTAGGTGATTGTAACAATGGTTGCTTCATACATACTCACATACACACACATACACAAACTCATACGCTTACGCACTCACACTAAGACGAGAAAACGTGTCAATCGGGCTTCCCGCTCGACTTGAACATTGTTTCAAGTCATTATCACTAACGTGTAGCGCCGGTTTAGGACCGTCAACTTCATAGAATGGGTTTAAATGGGAAACCCGTGAAAGTTGGGAACTAGGTATTTTCTAAAATTAGTCTATATAGAGTAATTCCTCCACAATTAATAAGGGAGTCGAAGTAGAGTCTGGATGAAATGTGATTAAAACAGGGATATTATGTGAACGTGAACTCGGTGCTTTACAGAACATATTTATGGTGTATAATAGAAAATTTAATTCAATATGACTTTTTATTTTACAGATACTTAATTGTAAGGCACACGGTATAAAATATTAATGGTTTGATAATACAGCAATTTTAGATATTTATTTAAAACAAATGTAGAGAAAAACAAAATTGTGTACTCTGAAACAAATCTTTTAACGAAGTTTTAGTTTTATATCTCCCTAAGTAATGGTTATAGAAAAAACTATAAGTAGGCCTGTTGTAGGAAAACGAATCAGAAATAAAACAAGAAAAATTTCAACACGATAGCTTACATAGTATTCAACTTATGGTCAATTTAGTATAACACTGCAATTTCTAGGTTTGGAGGGGGTGGGGGGAAAGCTCAAGGGGTGAGAGTGGGGATTTTTGGGAAAATACACCTCCCATAAGATTATATCACATATACAAAATCCAGCTTTCCACCATTTAGTTGCGAAAAGGCTGTTTTATTGTATTCATTAACTGGGCTGATAAAAAAAAAAAACACAACAAAAAAACTGTATTTTTACAGTGATTTTGGAAAAATCCGTAAAAGGCATGAAAAGGGGTTAATATTGTATTTAATTTTTGGTACATCACCCGTGTTTCTAAGTCTTCTCGGCATCTGAATACTACTCAGGCTGAAAAATATGCGTACTTCTTAGTACACATATTGTGATAGTACGTACACAATACGTACAAACGTTAGTTTCTTAGTACGTATGTGTACTCTTGTGAGGGTTTGGATTTCGACAGGGTAATGTGAGCCGTAGGAAGCACTTAATCTCTAAGGTAGAATTCCATAGTCAAAGTAGATTGCGATACTGCATCAACTTAATGACTCAATGAGTTAAATTGTAGTATGCCCCTATTATGAATTGCTACAACGCATCCGAAATGTAGGTTACAATCTTCACATATTCAACGACGCGGTCGTATGACGAAGACGAAGATTTGACAGTAAGTACTAGGCCTACTCCTCTTCCTTGGCTTCCAGCGTTCCAGTTTTAAGTAATGTACCATATTCTAGGATATGTCGCGATGATGCATTAGTGAGGGATTACAGAAAAATCTGTCTCCAACTTACCCACTGGACCTCTCACATAAAAAATCTTATTAAGTCTCGTCATCCACCTTTGCAAACTGCCCATCAGCTTATAGAGAAATGCTTTTCGCCCAATACGAATGGCGCAAGGTCTTGGGGTGCGATCATACGCAGAAACAGCATTTTAACCAATCCACAAACAGCAGTAGGTGTCTCGTAGCTAACCCGTAAGCAGTAGGCTCTTTTAAACCAGTTCCTCATCGATGTAGGAGTAACTCCTGGAAATCTAAGTGAAGGTAGGTCCAAAATCAGGAAAATCTTGTTCACGTGCGTAGTTGAACGTGTAGTCAGACAGTTCATTTTCACTAATTAATTGCAGTTCTTAAAAGATAGAATATGACATTAGTATAGAAAAAATAACATGATTAGGAACAACTTAGACTTTTGAACTTTTAAATTCTTTTTATTTCAGTACTCGTATGTTAGCGTTGAATTAAATCATTGTATTCAAACTAGGAATATCCAAGCCAATGTTTACAATAACATCCAAATATCATTAAACTAGATCTAAAAAGAGTTTGTAGGTGCCAAACTAAATAAATTTATGTAAATACCTGCTTCGTATTAATCCAAATTGCTACTAATGCCGCAACTAGTTTCGCCATAGATTAAAAAGGAGTAGACCGCACGGAACCTTTGCTTAGGTACTCATTTAATCTATGGCTTCACCTTCAGGAAGTCATCTTCAGGCGTCAAAGGAAGTCATGATCAATTCATCAGAAGGTTGTCGATTCACTTCTACAAAGACACAAGAACACCAACATGGACATTTAAACGATGAAAAGGTAGGCCTACATTTATATCGAGTGACAAACGAATAAAAAATTGCAACAATGGTATGTGAGTAATTCGCTGGCAACCGGATGGATGTAGAGTCCCGCGGATGTATATAAATTGATAAGTATTACTTATCAATTTGGATTCCTACGAAGCCAGTATTTACACAAATTCATATATTTAACCAAAGTAATCCGGAGGCCAACATAAAAACATTTTGAACGTCTTTAAACACTCCGTATCATTGCTAAGTTTAAGGTAGTTTTAGTTTTACGCCGTTCAGATTCGGTTCTTTAAAAAGTTCGAAATCAGCCTACTCTAAATAATCCTATCGATCAGCTGAATATATGTTTTTGTGTCGATTCCGTTATATAGAGGTGTTGTTATATAGAGAAAGTTTTATTGTTTTCTATTTGTTTCTTCTTAAACCCTGAACGTTACCAATTTCGATTAAATGATTAAGCAAAAAACTGTATATTTGTTAGAAATAAAACTAAAGAAACAACTCACAAACTAAATAACTAAACAACTAAAGAAAAAAACCAATCATAAAATCTTCCCTTAAGTATGAAAACTAACATTTAGTTGACTAGCGTTCAAATGTCACAAACATGAAATGCACAAAAACAAGTTTCATATTATTAAATATGATAAAAATCTACTTGTACGGTACTCAAATATTCAAGTTCATTGGAGAAACTAAAACAAAATTTTATATTTTTGAAGTGCTGTTTTATTTTTATTCATCCATAAAACTTAAACCTTCAAAAATGTTTATTTGCTCTACAAAAAATGCTCAACAATAATCTTTAACTTAAAAAATAACAAACATTTTAGAACAGTTCAACTTATCACACAAAACCTCATTTTACTCATTCACACAATCTCCGCGCGAGCAGACAACTGTCACTTGATCAGCTGATGTGGTACCAGCTGATCAACAATGCCGCACACCGGTCAGCTGTCTGTCTTCAGGCCGGTGGAAACCCCCTGGCACCGCGGATGACGTCAAAGTGGCCGGTCAGCCACATATAACCACCGGGGCGCAGTCCCCAGTCACAGTGTTAGTGCATCGTCCTCCTGGAAGTGAGCTCAAAGTAAGTGGTTCAAATCTTTCATAGGTTAAAGTATTTGGTTTCATAGTAAAATAGGTTAACAATTAATTGTAGAATAATGCAATTTAATGTAATAATAACGAATAAAAATATAACCAATTTGACTTTTGAATGTGTTTTGACTGCTTTTATAATTTGTTGTGCCTTTTTTCTTTTTGAAATTGTCGTAATTTATTTGTAGCAATGCATTGAATAAAATACATTTTCAAATGTATATTGTAACTTTTTAATCAGCATTTTACAATGCTACACATAGCACATTTCAATACAATAGAACTCTTTCTACATTTTAATGTATAAAGGACACATTTTTATGTTAACAACACTAAAAAGGGCTCTGATTAAATTAATTAACTACCTAATACAACTTAACTAATCACCTCAAAATTTAATTGTCACATTTATTAGTTTGATCAAGGAAAATTGGATGAATGTTTTCTATATAGTTTCATTTAATAGCTCTTAAGGGTAGACTGTGAAGTTATTTAGAAACTTATTTGATATATTTGTAATATTATGCTTCTCAAAAGGAGAAAAGGTTATTTAATACATTCTCAAATACTTGCAATACTTGTGATAATGTTTAAACTTATATTTGATATGAATGTCTGTGGTAGTATTTTCCAAAATATAATAATGCGTATTCCTTAATGTTTATCATAATTTTGTAGGAATGCTTAAACAAACTTAATTTTTAACCAACAGAATAAACCAAAGCTCTGTTTTCGTAGTACGATTCAAAATAAAAACAATACAAATATTTTAATATTACTTTTGTTTTTACTATAGGACAATATAATTATTACCAGTAATTTAAAATACTATTTCGTCTGTGAAAGAATCAAAAAATACATTCATTTTATATAACTGTATTGAAATATTTTTACCAAAACTGCAATAAGCCTCTCTTGTTTTAAGTAGTTGTTTGTGTTTGTTATTCTTTTAATCTTTATATGACTACATAACTATTTCATACCCAGTTTTATATTACACTAAACATGCTTAATACTTCTGCCATTTAATTAAAACTCATTTTACAACAAAACAATATCATTTGGCAAAGATAAAAATTACATTGAAATGAAGGTTGATCATTTGGCATTGAAATATTTGTTTTTGATAAGCTCGGCCTAATTCTCACAAACGTGTTGATTTTATATTGATCCAAATGTCCTCAAGTGTTATTTTGTTATATTGTAACTGTATTTATATTTATAAACACGGATAAATATAAACTTGTAGAAGTATAAACACAGATCATGAACCTGGTTGGCCTTCTTAGTTGTAATCACTCAATGAATACGGTCAATGTTACAAATGATTCAACAGAATGGCATGGCCGCTATCTGCGCTCTTGACTCTTATTAATTATGGTTTTGATAACGATGAAGGGAAAATAAAAACACGGCCGAAAATAAATCAAGGTTTGTTTCAGGGATGTGTACAATATTTTTGTAATGTTTGTACACAATAGAATTTTCCGAAAGAAACTGAAGTAAGATTTAATGTGAGATTAAGATAATCAATGCTGTATTAATAACAATAACACATTACCGAAACATTTTTGTGTACAATTGTTTCAACGCCAGTGGTATTTTTACACGGTTTTGTGACTATCCATACCCTGATCTTGCTCGTCGATCTTTTTTTTAAGATAGCATCATTGATTTGATAGTCCAAATACAAACGATATCTGCATATAAAATCCATTTGGGAACAATGAATCTCCAGATTTGAAGACGGCCACTACAACAACTCGGCTAACCAATCAATTAAAGTAAAATATAGAAAATAAAATTAACACCCTCCAACGTAACATTACCATACATATTTCAGAATTAACATTAAAACTATGTGAGTATTGGTTTTGAGATAAAGTATTTTGTAGTTAACACAGTGCCAAATTCAGAAGTTTTAACAAGGTTCAATCATAGGTTCAATCTTGTTAGGCGGTGCATCATAATATATTCATAATCGTACAAAATACCAAAATCCATCGGTAAAATGTGTACAGTTCTTGTTTGTTTTGGTTACAGGTTCGCGTATAATTCTTTGCTCGGAGAGAAATTCCTCTTTTTACGTAATTTAGTTCGTTTGAATGTTTAAATTCATTTGGAGATATAGCCTCTGGATCGTTAAAAAAAAAAAGAAAAAAAATTGGATCGTAAGGTAAGCCTTAGATTTAATTATGTTTAAATTCAATTTGACTTTGATTTTATCAATCAGTTCCAATCACTAGTAATGAAAGTACACTAAAGTCGACACAAAACGTCAATTGAAGCATTAAAACAAGAAAACTATAAAATATCAGAATACCTTCTCGCCATTTTGCAAAGTTTTTACTCTTAAAAACTGGCCCGGTTCACTGTCCGGAATAGATAAAAACATATTTTACATAACTCGCAGCGTTATGCATCTTCCAGATAACTTAGTTGACCTATCTTGATAATTAGCTGAAGTTGTCCAGCAGTTTGATTCTTTTCGGTCGATTCTTTACAACCATTACGTAATGACAATAAACCGGGCATTTTAACGGTCTATGACCTGATTGTTATGATGTTATGAATATGATACGTGATTTGTTTCACTTCCGAACAACTACAAACGTGCCAACGTGTCTTTGTCAAAAACAAATAAATTTTATGGTAAAATAATGCAGTAGTTAAACAGATTCCACAAACTGTATTACTAATCTCATAAAACTAATTGGAGATAAAATTTATCAGTAAGTTTAATGTAGAGCATACAAAACTTATCTATATTTCTTTAACTAAATGAGTACCTAGTTTAGACTTGATTATTTTTTTCTGAATTATACATTTAAAATTTTTATAGCATGGTTTTACCTAAAACATCTTAGGGTTTATGTTGTTCTTTAACAAGTGCAGATACATTAGTTCCATCAAGGGATAGACAAGTTTTAAATTTGGCAGTAAAATGTTGGAGTGTGAATTTAAATTTTACTTTTTTAACTTTCGTTTTTTTTACGTTCGAACGTCACATGCTAATGGAAGTCCAATCAACTTTTGATTAAAATAATGAAACACGATTAACTGACGTGGTCTGCCCGATTCTCCCCGCTTTTTACCTGTTACACCTGTAATGGAAAACCACTTCGAGGCAGGCAAATAATTATAGAAAGTTACGAATCCGAACAGGTTTTTCGCACAAAGTGGCTCGGGCTACTAATAGTAAAGTTGTCCGAGGCTGCGTCGCGCCGGTCACTGAGATTTGTTTAATTTATTTCTTCCTCTGGAATCTCCGCCGGACTTCCCACTGGTTTCTGTACGACTTACCGCCAATTCTGCATTCCTTCTAGTTTCCTTTACCTGTAGTTTCCCACCAATATTCTCCGTGGTTCAGCCAAGTGGACGTGGAAAAGTTTGGAATGCCCGTGATAACTGATCACGTTCGCTAGGGTATTTTTGGTCCTGTGTGGGTAATTTAGACTGGGTGTGATTATACTTGGATAGGCCAAAAAACCATATAAAAGAGGTACTGATATTTAGTCCCACGTGGGAAATGTATACTTAGGGGCCGTGAAAAAAAAAACATATTTGGAATTTCGAAAAGTATACTCTATAATCCAGTGGAGGAAGGATGTTGAACGTATCATTTGGATTACTTCAGTTAGCAAATGTATCATTTTAGAATATACTCTCCAATTAATAGAAGAAGGCGTAATTGAAAGGCAATCACGAACGGGGACCACACCCGTAACGTTATGTAGTAGGTTAAGAAGATTTGCCAAATAAACAAGACAATAAGTAATTGAAAGTGAGCGAATTGGATTAATCTTACCCAAATTAAATTTCACTCCAGCCAATACTCCTTGGCTTAATTAACTAAACGTCTTATCCAACAACACAAATAAAGACATGGAAAAGCCAGGTTAACGGAGGCCACTAACCTCACAAAAGTTCTTGAGTCATATTTACTTAAAAGCGATAATTTACCGACCACATTTTGCGCTGAATATTAAACGGCCTGGTTAATAGAATCCTAACCAGGCGAGGGCTTGTTTGTTATTGAAGTTGCAGATCAGGTCGGTAATTATGGACTATCAGGTTCAAGCCTTCGGCGACGCCACACAGCTGATTAACACGACGTAGATGATTTGCTAGCCGGTTTCGCAAACTGTACATTAAGCTTCATTTACTTTTATGCGTCATTTATCAAGTCACGATCAAACATGAGTTTTACCCAACTATCGCTTAACAACACGACTGATAATCAAGAATGTATGTGATATTTAATCACCTACGTACTGAAGATGTTTTTGCGAAGTTATCAAACAGGTTTGCAGCATTTAGAAACAAGTACTGTATGTTTTTCCAACTTTTATCACAGTAGGATATTTTTGTTTGACTGCTGCCAGTTAAAAGATGTTGACCCTACAAACAACCTAAGCTATCAATTGATTATATCCAATTATGATTTATCTCCTGGAAGTTGTTAGACCCGATCAGCAGCCTCTTTCATGTTCGTTTGTTATATAAAATGTCATAAGTAATTCTTTGTGGTGTAAGCCTTTCCTACACAAAACATCAAACGTTTTCCACCCTAAAGATCCAAATTTAACCAAATTATTTAAACCAATGATTGTTTATTTTCTACCCCTCCAAGTATTACTAGTATTTCCCTTATTTCCCTCGTAAAATTTGAAACTTAAAATTCATTATAATCTCATAAATCTATCTGACATATTCTTACTTCTTGTCCTAGATGGAGGCTAATACGACGACCGTTGTGTCAATAATGGCGGCTCAGCTTCAGTTTGGCCTGATAGAGTACCTGATCTTCGGAGCTCTACTGAGCATGTCTGCCATGATCGGAATCTACTTCGGCTGCTGCAGCGCTCAGAACACCGTCTCTGAATACCTTTTGGGCGGCAAGAAGATGGGGATTCTGCCTGTGGCGCTGTCAAATGTTGCCAGGTGAGGTTAAATAACAGTTGAATTTATAATAAATTGGAATTATTAATCCTTAAAATCTTTAAGATAGACATAGTTATTTACATTAATTACAGTATCTATTTTTTACCTTAAAAAACTGAAGGACATGAAATAATACAGGAAACTGTTTAGGTCTTTTAAGATTCTCAAGTTAACTGGGATGTGTAACGTGGAATTTGATCAATAGAAATACAAAACGTTTTCCCAAAACGGATAGGTTTTGTTATCAGTCTTCCATAGGTATCTCAGAAATAAAATGTGCTCAAAAATTAAAATCCAAGCGTCATTTGAAAGTATTTTTTTTATATTTTACCTAGGTTTAATGTGCACAGTAGAATTTGAAGAGCACTGTCATCAATAAAATAGTTTTATTGAATATATTGCTATTGAAAATAATTTTTTTATATGATTAAAGCTTCTGCTAGAGTCCTTAGTTAGTATGTTTCATGGTCCTCGGAGACAAGTTATCAACAGCAAAGTTTGGATCTTTAAATCTTTCCCTTTATTCCTTATGATAATCAGAGTAAGGAGTGGATTTTTTTTGACGTTTTGAACAAACAATGAGTTAGTCTTTCTGTTATATTTCTCCTGATTGATGTTGACATTTTTTTGCAGCCATGTGTCTGGGATAACCCTCCTGGGAGTTCCAGCAGAGATCTACCTCTATGGGACACAGTACTACCTCATCATAGTCAGCATGGTGGTCGTCTCCTTCTTGGTCATCTTCTGCTACATCCCTGTCTTCTATCCCCTACAGCTCAACTCTGCTTTCCAGGTAAATATATTTTGAAGTTGAGAATGGGGGTCTCAGTTTGATCCACTTAAACCTAATTATGTTGACAAAGTCCTTGGAGGAACTAAAGTGTCAAAATCACATAAAATTTACCAACAATTCTTTATAGTGTTGTTTGTTTCTTAGTATGCAATAAGTTATTTTAAACTGTATGCTTTAATTGGTGGTTTCAACTTTATGCTATGATGTAAAAAAGTTTTGTCTAACTATCGTTTGATAACTTGAAACCCCCCAAAAGAATATATTTGGTCTTTTAGATGCATTGTTATTAATTTAAATCCACTAACGATTTGTGTATTTTTACAGTATTTGGAAATGAGGTTCAATTCAAAAGTTCGGAGTATGGGGTCATTCATATTTGCTGTTTCATTGGTGAGTACCTACAGCAATATCATATTATTATTAATATAAAAATTAACAAACTAGTTTGCATTGTCACTTGTCAGGGTAAAATTTGTAATAAATGTATAGAAAGCATCCTTTTTCCGAAAACTATACCAATTTCAAACCGTGTCTTATATACTTATTTCATTTGAGCTATGATTTATCGTCATTAGAGAAAGCTATGATGAAATAAATTAAACTGATGAATTGCTTAAACTCTTGAAGTAGTAAACCGTTTTGCAAAAAGGTAGCAATCTTGCGACTTTATAGAACAGGTTTGTGAATATTTTACAGTATTTTTTATTACTCATAAATTTGTTCAAGCCTTTCAAGGTAACTCTGGTGTCTTCTAAATTTGAAGTTTTTTCTTTTTGCAACATTTCTATTTTTTTAAAACACATTTTTGTTATCTTTTTTGACCATTTTACTTTCTGTTACAGATTGTCTACATCCCAATAGTGATCTATGTCCCAGCGCTGGCCTTTAATCAAGGTAAGATCATCTGATTATTTAGTTAGTTGCTTCATTAAACATAATCTTGTGACCTAAACCTATAAGTTATAACCTAAGTTAACCTAGTTATACCTAGTTATAGTAATATAGTTGTTAGGTTAATTAAGTTATAACCTATAACTTTGATAAGGAAAAATATATAAAAAATGTAGGTTTCAATGTTTATAGTTTCATAATACAAGATGAATAGGTATGTATCTTATCCAATTAAATCTATACCTGGAAGGAGTAGATTTATTGGAGGTAGCTTTACACCAACAAGATTCATCTTAATTCCCCAGAAGTTATGTAAACTGTTTGTTTGTTTTCAGTTACGGGGGCTTCAGTACATGTAATCGCTCCAATCATCTGCCTCGTTTGCATATTCTACACAACTCTGGTAAGTTACGCTCTGCTCTGATACAAACAAGATTTCATGACTGTCTTGTATTCTATTACTTTGTTTTGTTACCTACTTTGAAAACATATAAGAACCCAACAGATAAAGTAATGCAATTTGAATGCAAGACTGTGGTAATGGTTATACAACAATCATTTGGCTTGATCATGATATGTAAAGTGCAGTAGAAATGCAATTTTATTCATGCCATTTAAAACTTTGTGTGTAGGTAATCAACAAACTTATCATGACATAGATTAATTAATTGATATGATTATAATTAAAATATGAGTTATTATTTGAATGCAAAACATCTTTTATTGCAATACACAATTAGTTACAAGTCAAATTACCTTCTGATGGCGGTCACTCTTTAATCTCAAGTGGAAATTAGGTCAAAGTTGTAATTTTGGAATCACGCCAAATTGCTTGTCCTGTCCATTATTTACCACACAAGTTTGCATCAAGGAAAGGTTACATTGAACTTGTTGGTTTCCTTCGTGATGGTTTATGAAGTTTTTGCAAAGAAAATGAGTCAAACAAACCAGTTTTGAGTCCGTCTTTATAAAACCATAACCCTTATTGTACGAGTTGTACGTTATATTGATCCACTATTGTACACATGAATTGAGTACCGGTAGTTGAAAAATAACCAATCAACTAGTCAACAGACAATAGTCAATAATTGGTTACGCCTACTTCCAAGTTAAAGCAAAACTCTTCAAACTGGCATAACACTAAAGTTTTCCTGAAAATTGTTTCTCAATTATACCTATGTAGGGCTCACTCCATTCTCATTCAAATTTTATTCTGCAGGGGGGACTCAAGGCAGTAGTTTGGACTGATGCTCTCCAAAGTATTTTCATTGCTGTGTCAATCACCTCCATCTTAATTTTGGGAACTTCACAAATTGGAGGATTCTCAGAAGTGTTTCGGATAGCCAAGGAAGGTCATCGGCTGGAATTGTTGAAGTAAGTTCAAAGCTGATAAAGTTTGGGGAATAAAAGGCAAAATGGTTAAGGACGTTTAAAAAGTATATTGAATGCAATAAAACCATGATTAAAAGCTATTACTCTGAGTAGTTTTATTTTTAATGTACAGTTGAAACCAGTACTTTGGCATATTAGACGAATATTCACTCTTTGTGAAAAGTAATATTCAGTCTAGGTTTTTGCCGAGTAGAAATTTAATCATAGTACATTTTCTTGTGATTCCTCTCATAAGCATAAAATTAGTACTGTAGTGACAGAGTCCTGAAGGCATTGCATAAATCAAAGTTAATCATTCGTCATTTACATTCCTACACGTAATGTAACTACACGTAACGTGTTTGCTGAATGCATTCATTCAATTACTAGCTGAGAAGATGATATAATGCCACATGATTTTGTTCTCTCTTTTTCTTTGCTCAGTTCGGCTTAGTTAGACAAAATAGTTTGGATGCAGTTGAAGTCTCCTTAGAACATCTAGTAAATAGCACTACCAATTTTTAGATCGACCACATTCTCATAATAATGTAAAGCTTCTCTATGGAATCATGTGGAAATTAGTTTCCTGGTTATCACCAAAATATTCTCCAAGTTGATAAATTTTTGAATTTTCTTCAATAAAAAGAGTTATTAAAAAAAAAACTTTATTTTTCTGACCAATTCCATGTAGTCTACTCATTTAAGGTCTGATAACATGTATGCATTATGTGGTCTACCTATTTTTGTCTCTTGGCCTTTTATTTGATACTCGAGTCTTCTATGAATGTGAAAATACTGAATGGATAGTATCACAACAGATTGATGTGTCCACCAGTCTAAAACTCCATCTCAAGCACAATATCCTAGGTTACATTGCCATACAAGTAGTGGTGGTACGTAGTTTCTATCCTTTTAGAGAGGACTTTCCTTGTTTTTTTACCAAACAACAAGTGTTTACTAACTGATTGCTTTTGCAGTTTTGATACTGATCCATTTGCAAGAAACACATTCTGGACAGTTATCATCGGAACTCAGTTCTTCTGGCTCTCCAACTTTGCAGTGCACCCAGGCTCAGTGCAGAAGTTTATCTGTGTTCCATCCATGAGAGGTGCCAAAATGTGAGTTGTTTGCCATTATGTGATTAATTAGTGAAGATTAGTTCCAAATTGCTTTATAAATTAAACTGTTTACAAAACTGAAAACAATACCATTTAGTTCTTCTAATAATTTTGTCATGTCTCCCGCCAAGTCCCCCAGCGGTACACAGCTGCTGCAGTGTATATATACATGACGTGACAAAGTGGCTTTTTTACTCGTCTATAGCTCTGAAGAAACAAAAGCTATTAAAATAATTGTTCATCCACTGGATAGGGGCAATCATTCTTGGCAAAATAAAAAAAAGAATTTAAAAAAAGGTTGTGTTTGAGCCAAGAAAAACTAGTTTGAAAATTCACAAATTTTCCGTGTTCTCCTTCTTCTCCTTAAATGTTGACGGACCTACAGCCCAAACCACTGGCTCAATTTTAATGTTTTTTATGTTGTTTGAAAGCCCTTAGCGTGTAGATGTGCCTTTTGAGGGTCACAAGTCGGTGCGTTGACCCATAAACCCTTGGCAAGCCCTCAAAGTACGATTTTGGCCCATTTAAATAACATGGGATTAAAATCAAAACAAAAGAAGGATCAGCTGCGATTAAATCTCAATTAATTTAAAATGTTAGAGAAATTCATAGGATCAGCTGAAAAAATATTTTAAAACTTTTATAAAGTATTTTTTTCAGGTATACCGAATGATTTGAGCTACTTACTATATAAAATTACTTAGAGCAGTGATATTCCCCGATACTTTCCATTGAAAAATGCAGTGTACCGATGGTACACTGGTACAGCAGCTCGTCATTTTTAACAGTTTAATACTACTTATCAAAACATATGAAACCTAGGAACTTGAAACTTAGTACTAGTACTAAGGTTAGTTTTAACATTGTTTCTTCATAATATTGCCAAAATTTATTTAACTAAATAAGGTTAGTTTTATGTTTTGATACACTAAAACAAATAAAACAATCGGGAAAATCCGTCTACGTATGTTAAACAAGCAAAAAAGTGAATGTAAAAAGTGATATGTAAATTTAGGATAAAAATGAGTTTTTCAATATTTGTTTTGCCTTATGCTATCTCTAACAAACCTAATCTGTTTGATTACATTTTTACTTCTCTAATAAGGGCTCAATTTACACTAGTCTTTAGATATACGGGTTTAATTATCGGAACACTTATGTAACACCAATGCATTTTATGTGTAGTTGTTCCCTGGTCTATATATAAGAGAAAAGAGGATTTTTATTTTAACTGTTAATTTTCTACAAAAATAAATACAATCTAACAAAAAACCACTAAGTGGTAACACTTCCCCCGCCAAGTCAGCAACCCAAAAAAGACAATAAATCGCCACTTTTCCGCCAAGTAAAACAATGTAATGTATGTAAGTTTGGCCACTTGGCGGCAGACTTTTGCTTGATCACTTTAAAAAATACCATAAAATTAGTTTCATTGAGCAAGTATCTCTCCCAATAGTACATTGCTAGATGAGAGCTTATTTTACAAAATTTGACCTTATTTGTGTCACATTTCATAAAATCATAATAGTGATGGTTTTATATTTACTGATTACCTCGAAATTATTATACTTAGTTGGACTAATTAATTAGAGAAGTTGATTTGTGAAATTATCCACCAACGTAACTTTAATGAAAAAAAAACAAGCAAAAGTCTGCCGCCAAGTTGCCAAACTTACATATATTACATTGTTTTACTTGGCGGAAAAGTGGCGATTTATTGTCTTTTTTGGGTTGCTGACTTGGCGGGGGAAGTGTTACCACTTAGTGGTTTTTTGTTAGATATTGTAAAAACTGATGGGAGTTGTTGGTTTTCTTATATTGGAGTTTATTTTATTAATTGTAAAAGAATGTTCAACACTCCATAATCTAGTGTAATCACAGACAAAATCTCTGTGTCTTGAGTGATTCTTTTGTAGTTAAAACTCACACCATTTATCATGATTAATGATAAACCACATAGCGAAATGTGACACAGTATTCTTTGCAGTTATGAACAAGATGTGTTATTCTGGGATGTTTTTTCATTAATTACAATTTTAAAATGCGGTTTGGATTCCACTATAAACTGTAGGTCCCCTTAATTGCAGTTGGCTGTATGGGCTATTAATTAACAGTCCTGTCTAAGTAATATGTCGACCTTAGTCACTAACATGACTACAAGATCACCACTCATCCTACACTTATCTCCATTCATAGTTGGCTTAAACTTCTTACCTTCGTATGGTCGCTATTTCAATTAAAAGTATTAAAAAGTGTTAAAGTAAGCCTATGTTATGAAATAACATAACAGTTATTTTCCCTTACTCAAACTAACATGGTAGTTAATTTATATAGATGAATCCAACTTCACAATAACACTATAACCTAACCAAAAACTTCTTTACACTAAAATAATCACATAGTTTCATTCGTTTACTGACCAAGAAATTTATTTTCAGTGTCATGATCATCAGCTGTGTTTGCATCATCGGAGTCATCAGCATCACTTCTTACATTGGTCTGCTGATATTCGCCAAGTATCATGATTGCGATCCAGTTGCCACTAAGGTGAGGTTTTAAACACTCGAAGATACTTTCAAAAACAATCAATTTGTCTATACATTTGACTTTAGATTAAATGTTTGCTTTGTTCTCTAGATGATCCGAAAATCTGGACAGCTGTTGCCATACTATGTCATGGATGTAGCGAGAGATGTCCCTGGCTTAACGGGACTTTTCGTGTCTGGAGTTGTCAGCGCCGCTCTTAGGTAAGCACTGATGACACCAAGTAAGGAATAGACGAAGTAGTAAATCCTTTCATGTTTGAATGACTCATTTCTCAAGGGAAAATAATTAGATACATAAAAAGCTCTTCACCAGTACTGTATTGCTTAGTCAATGTACAAATCCATGAGTACAATAACTTGTCTGAAACCTTTCAAATGCCTTTGAGATTTAAAGTAAACCCTCAGTTCATCTTAAAGTTGATGAAAACCCAAACTGAAAGACTACATGTGTTACATTACACTATACCAACATTACCAGAATGACTGACCAAAAACCAAACAATAATTTCAGTAGTACTATAATGTGCCAATTTCAGTTCTGGTTTTTTTTCATATTACACACTTAGACGAGCTTCAGAATTGTGGTTGGCAACTGTATAGTTATGTAAGATAACAGCCTAGGCATCAATTTATATAACGATTCAAGACATCCAGGTGTTTTCCGTTCCAATGTCAAGGTTTTGTGGTTAAAGATCATCCTACTGTGCAAGGCTGATTGCCCAGTTTGTAATTATTTTTCCTACAGTTACCTGACAAAGTGGGCTTCCTTGCATTGATTGTAGCACGCAAAGTAATAATTGCTGCACTTACTTACTTTTGCTGTACTTATTTTCTTTTGCCGCACTCTTATTTTTTACCGCACTCCAGTATTTCAACCAAACAACACAAAACAGTGTGCTTTTACTAGACACGTAATATGTGTACGCTTGAAAATAAGTTAGCAACACTTAAAGACACTACTATTACAATCAGCTGGTGCAGTGTTTCTCATTTTGTTCAACCCTTGGATTTTACCTAACCTAAATACGTGCTGTATAGTGTTTGAAAGACTAATTGTTTCTATGCTTTATGGTAACTGTGGGAAAAATATAATGTGTAACACGAGCGCAAAGTGCCTTTTGCTGCACTCGAGAAACTTTCCACTCTCGCCTGCGGATCGTGCATAAACATTTCTCTCATGTATAAAAACCAGATTATTTTGGTGTCCACTGGAAAGAAATAAATTCCCTTCAAGTTTTTTTGCACATATTGATGGTAGATTAATTATTTTCATTAGTGTCAGAAGCTAGATCCTCTGAATACATTACTGTCAAGGATTACAAGCCTGAAGGGTCACTTTTACGATCCAATGCACACATTCAAACAAGTTGAAATTAATTGCTTCATCAACATTCAGTGTTATTTAACTAGTTGCACAATTTTCTAGAAACTGCAAGAAAGGAAATTGTTAAAAAAGCTAATTTGAGCTTGCATAACACTTTGATCCTTATTTAAATTAGCGATGCAAAATTTGTTTTATCATTTGACATTATTGTTTATCACTGCGTTGAATGAATAAATGATTGTGAATACTGGTATGATCTTATTTTTTCAAACAAAATGCAGAACTGTGTCTGCCAAGGCATCAACTCAATTTTGCATAAAACGATAAAACCCTGATCATAATTTAAATATACTAAATATTACATTTTACAAAAAACACCTTTTACCCTCCCTGTTGCAGCAAACCTAAGTATTCGTTAAACTTTTATTGAAATAGGGAATAAATGTGATATTTCTAAGGAGACATTTTAGTGTAAATCCAATCAGGGAAATGGAAATTCGCTTAGTCTGCAGGTTTGCTGCGGTGGGGGTATTTTTAAGTGTGTTTTAGTTTGTTAGCATGAATAAATAGTTAAAATTATCGTAACATGGGTTGTTTCCATGGAAACGTAATGTAAAACGGCAGCATTTAGCATAGTTTTTAATTTTGTTGTACTTCTGGCCTTTTTTAGTGTGCTCTAGTGGCGAAACGGTTCGTCGTAGAAACAAACATTATATAGGAAACTTGTAGTAAATTTTGTCATCTTTAATTTTACAAAGCGGGATTTTCTTAAAAACCCATACTTACCGAGATTTGCCCGAAAAACCAAAAAAAGTGCCCAAATTTTAAGGGTTTTCACAAAATAACCAATGTTCCGGGCAAAATATCTGTCAGCAAACCTCATAATCGTGTTCAGCGACCCAAAAAAACATAAAGAAAAGTGATTATTAGGACTGTACCTAAACTTTCCGCTAACTGTCATTTATATTCCTAATATGCCTAGCCTATTAGTATTTGTCACTGAGCTATTTGAGGTGAAAAAAGATGCTATAGCTTACAATAAGTCGATATATCAGTAAGCATGATTAATTAAAAAAGTTTGTTGTTTTAAGAGAAACTAGAATCTGCTGTAGCTCAATACAACTGCATCCATTGTGATATAAAACTGGCGACAGCTTAACATGGCTATCGATAGTCAAAGGTTTTAACTGTTTCTGCTTGGTGACTAAACAAGTATTTTGTGTTGCAGTACGATGTCTGCCAGTCTAAACACAGTGTCGGGGACGCTCTATGAAGACTTTATCGCACCTTACTACAAAAAGTCACCCAAGTCTGATGCCACAGCTTCCCTGCTGATGAAGCTGATAGTGCTGACTGTGGGAGGATGCTGCGTGCTGCTCATCTTTGTTGTGGAGAGGCTTGGAGATCTTATGCAGGTTGGATTTTCTGATTGACTTATACTACCAATGTAATTTTCAGAGCATTATTGTTCCATTTTTAAATCCCATAAGATTGTATGTAACAACAGTCTTAAATACAAATGTCACAAGTAACATTAACAGGTTCAGTCTCTGTATGTAGACTCTCCAGACACCCAGGAGTGAGTGTGTTAAGAAATTAAATAACATTTTAATGTTTCTTGTGGCAATTTAGGTTGAAGAAAAACTGCACAATCACACGAGATTTGAAAATGGAGCACTAATCTAAAACTTGCCACAGAATAATAGTTGTAAGTTGAGAACTGCAAAAGGTATGCAACTTATGGTCATTGATTCAATCTTGGGGGCAAAAATGAATAAATTACTTCTTCAGATTTCTTATAATGAAATCTGCTAATCTTTAGCTTCAACGTGACAGGAGTACTATAAATACAAAACTCAACTAGTTTTATGGATGAGTTCAGAGGAGAGTAATAAGACAGAAAAAAGTTGGAAAACTATACATTTCAATTTGTATTTACCATTAATTTTGTTGTTATAACTTTAAATTTCCCATTTTCAGATGGCAATGAGTTTGACCAGTATCACTCATGGTCCGATGATCTACATATTCTCTGTCGGACTCTTCTTTCCATGGGTCAATTCTAACGTAAGTTCTTCATAATATTAGGATAATTTTAAAATAATATTTTGGTTTTGACTGGTACTTCAGTACCAAAAAGTCTGTTTGTAAATCCTAATCTACACCCATCATTTTTTATCATGGTTTAAAGTCCTAAATTAAAAAAAATAACTTTTTATAAACAAATAAATGACTGAAAAAGTTAAAAATTAAATATTTTACTAACCTTCTTGTTTTGCTCACACAAGCAAAATTTAACAGATTGTGCTCAGACATTCCAAGTTATTCAAACATACTTCCCGATGAGCTAGAGACTTGAAACATAGCTCACAAATAAATGACAATGCAATATTAAATAATATTACGAGTATTTTAATTTTTCTGTACATTATTTTTTACCAGTGTATTTAATTTGTATATCAATTGCAGGGAGCGATATGGGGAGCGATATCCAGTCTGACATCTATGGCTGTCCTTGTCGGAGGGTCCCAGTTATACGTGCTCATGGGGAAAATAAGATTTCCGGGGAAAATCACGACTGTTGACCAATGCCCTCTGGACATTGCAATAAACAAGTAAGTACCCCTACACAATATTATTGATTATAACTTTATTTGAGTGTTTATATCTTAAAATGATTATTTGATAAATTCATTACAGATTCTCAAAATTTAGAGCTTCAACAAGGTGTTTGTTAAATACTTGATTTTCCTATGTCAACAAAAGAAAAAATGGTCACTAAACACATTTAAAGGAAAAGAGGTCCAAACTTTTAAATGTGTTGTCATTTTGTGAATTAATTCCGTTTCTCTTTTCTCCCAATGATCAAGACCAATTATAAATATTTATAAAAAAATTCAATTTAAAAACTTATTGATGATAAAAGTTGCTTGCACAGAAAAAAAATTCAACTTACCAGCTCTCTTTAAAAAAGTTTGTTGGATCAATTAGATTAAAATCCTTGAAAAACATCACAAAGTTCTAGGATGTAATTTTTCAGTCTAAACAGTGTTAGGCTACATCTTTTTGAAATAAAGGAAATTTCCTTACTGTTGTAAAATGAAGCACAGCAATAACAACAATTATTTTTGCAGTTCCACGATGGCCTATCTCAGCAGCTACACAGGGCCGAGCTCCCTTGTTGAGGCAGACTCGGATGTTCCCCAGATGTTCCAGTTGTCCTACATGTACTACTGCACGATGGGGACTCTAGTCGGCCTCGTAATCGGCTTCCTGGTGTCCTACCTCACCGGAGGCCAATGTCTGGACACTCTGGACAGGCGGACCATAACACCGTGGATGCGAGGGTTCCTCCCGACCGAGAAACCAAAACTGGCACAAGAGGAACTTAAACTCCTCAACGGCAAGAGCAAAGTGACCATCGTTAAAGGGATGAACAATGTTTAGAACATTAATTTTGAAAGTTAAGAGTAGATTTTACGGACAAATGTGATATCTAGACACCAAAGGGGTTTTCAAAACTCAAAATTAGTATCCTGTGGTCAATCCTTACAACAGGAAAATAAGTTAAGTCTCCTTTATCCAGGATAAAATATTCCTCAATCTGATGTATTTTGAGATTGAAGAATATCTTGAATTTAAAACAGTCAAAGAAGTACCAGATTGTGTACAATCTATTTCCTTGTGTATTGTGTAATACCATTGACTTTTGTATCTATACTGAATATTCTATCAATAGTCAATGGTAATACTGTATATACAGGACAAGCAATAAAGGAGGAAATAAAATTCATTTTATGTTCTTAAACTATCGGTGTGTCTACCAATTAAAAAATACAGAAGAATGCATAAGGAATGCAGTCTTGTATAGTTTTATTAATAATGTGTACATGTGTAAATAATAATTTTATTTGAAAGAGTATTAGTGCACTCTTTATAATGTGTGTTTTTAGTTTGTATATGTCATAGTTATAGGTAATGCTGGTGAATTTGTTTTCATGTCTCCTATAAAGAGCCCAAATGTAGTTATCATTAAGGAGCTAACTGATCGGGATTAACAAGAATATTTTTAACATCATACACCAATTCTAATCATTACAGCAACAGATTATGTATACTTTAAAAATTACCTTTTGATTTACCTTTAAAAATACTATAAATGTTTAATCTTCAGAAATATTTTTCATATTTTCCAGTATCTGTAGTAAAATAAACAAATTTGAAATAAAACCAACCGATATATACTTTAGTTTTGACAAAGAAAAGCAAAACCTAAGCAAAAATGACTGTCCTCGTGCTGTGATCTTCATAAGTTGTAAATAGTGTAAAATATAGAATAGTTGGAATACAAATAATGTTATGAAATAAGTATTACTGTTACTGAAAATAAATGTTTTGTAGAAAAATGTTTTGTATTTATATTTAAATTCGTTCAGCCCCTTAGTAAAAGTTTTGTAAACACATACCTAGTCTAGCAGCAGTCACACTCCTCTGTATGAGAAGTCACACACTATAATTCATCATAATTATAATGTGACCAATATAATACACTACATTGTGTTGGTGAAATAAGATAATTTTCACCAGCACTTACACCTGGTAGAGAATGGGTATTTACTCAAGGGAGGTATAGAAGAGCCTTCGATGACGTCAGCTGCCAGATCTCTTCTCTTGAGGGAACACCATACCGCAACGATACGGAATAGAGCCATCGGCCTCGATGGTGTAGTGGAAGCGTTCCTGGCTGAAGAATTGAAGGTAGCCAGATCGAATCCCACCGATAGCATTAACTCTTTGTTTTATTAGCTGTAGTACATCTTTTGTTAGAATGTGAGGCATTAAAAAATTTATTTTATGAACAGAAATATTTGTTTGACTAGTTGGATTTCATTGGATTTTTTATTTTTCTTTGGATTTTTTCGTTATCAGCAACTTTATGGTTAGGTTATGACAATTTAATTTTATAATTAAAAAAAAAATTAAAATTTAATTTGAGGCATTTATAGTTTTATTTTATAAACAGAACTATTTTTTGATTTTTTTACCTTCATTCGATTTTTTCATCATCAGCAAGTTTGGTTAGTTTAATTTTCTTAGACGTCTTGGATCTGAAGCCAATCAGAAGCCTCTAAATGACACTGGAGGCAAAACCAGGTCCGTTTTTCACCCTGACAGCGCCCTATGGGCACAACTAATAGTAGCGCCCCTTTGCAATATACATACATAGTGTGTCCACTGACCAGGAAATCCGGGAAATATGCGTGAGTTTATTTGAACCGGTACCGTAATTATGAGTGAATTTTGTTATACCTGTAATTGTCAACTTACCGCGATCGCGCATGACTACAGTGACGTTTCTGTACTGTAACCGCGGGAGACGATAGTACTATGTCTACACACAGCCGCGAGGCATGATCAGAATTTTTACGCGATCGCAAAAGACGATGATAATGTCCACACGAACGCAGGATATGATAATGATTTTGCCGCGATCGCCAAAGAAAATGATGATATACACAGAGCCTGCTTCGATGACGGGAGACAATCCAATGATAATGTCCACACGGCCGCGGGAAAAAGTCAAAATTGTGCCGCTATCACGGGAGGCGATTACGATCTCTACAGGACGGAAGGAGATACAATAATGATATCCTCACGGCCGCGAGGGATTATCAGTTGTACCTATGGTTGTACTTTAGCTTGAAGTAGTTCTAGTTCAAATTAAAATTCCCCCGCAACAGCAAACCTGCCGACTAAGCGAATTTCTGTTTGTCTAAATAGATTTTCAATTAAATCTATTTAAATAACATTAGGTTTAACGAGGACCTAGGTTTGCTGCTATAAGGAAACTAATAAAGTGTGTTTTTTAGTAAAGTGTTAATAGCGAATTGTAAAATAAATACATTTGCCAAGTTTGATCAATACCCCTTAAAAAAGCAAACTACATACAAAGTTTTACAAAATTCTCCATAAAAACACATAAACCTAAAGAAACAAAATGGCCCACAAAATACAAGCCAAAAAATACTAGTTTGTAAATACCAGTTTTGCATATATTTCCTTTCCTTAAATAGGATTTATACTGTACAAGTTTGTGGCGACACTGTGTTTCGTTTTGTAGTCTTTGGAATGTTCTCGTTTGTAGGTTGTGAATTATTGGTGTGGTGATGGCAGTGAAAAGATAAAACAAGGTAACTTTGACAACAAGGCAAATTTGAATTTTCCAAAGCTTTATAGTCGCAAAAATCAAACTAAATTCCCTTGGAAAAGGACTCATTCTCATTATGTACTTAGAAATATTCCGCGATTGATTGTGAACTGGATTTTAAACTCCGGCAAGTGTTTAGTTTGGAATTAGTTTACATAATGTTTTTCTATTGAATAGACATGTTACAATAGCATCATCACTTTCACAGCTGTAGCGATGGAGCCTTTTCTGTTTTGTTTAAACCTGCAAAACATTATGGATGCTGAACTCTAAACAATCGTCATGTTAAATTTAGTAACAATAGTGCAGTACCGGGTGTTTCAAAATGAATGACCCGGTTTTAACGCTTTATAACTTTTATACTATTAAACTTACCACTATAAAATACACATCAAACGAAAAAGCAACTCAAAGAGTTTATGCCTTCTAAAGACACATATTATTTAACAAAATCGATCCAGCAGAACTGTAGATTTAATTGTAAAAATTTAAAAAGTCATCTCCAACTTTTTTTACCACTAGAAATTTGGAGGTTGCTTGATGTTTTTGCAAATAGCTTTTAAATGGCGAGGAAATCGACCATAGTGGAAGGTAATATTCCGAAAGAGAATACAATTTCCTACAATCTTCTATTGTACATTTCTTGAAAATACTCAAGAATCGCCCAACGATTAAATATAATTATAATCTCCAATAACGATAAGAGTAAGAGTAAGTGTAAGTGCATAATCTTAACAACCGGTACCAAAAATTGCCTAAAAATGAAAAAGAAATTGAAAATCTCCGTCTTCAATGTAGATAATAGACATAGCAAACATTAAATTTCACACCTTTTATTTTAAGGAAAATTTTTGCTATTCGTAGTTATTCGTAGTAATTCTAAAAGTACTAGAACTTAAATCCGGAGAGGAACCAATAAAATCGAAGGACTTTAATAGATGCCGTACTATTTCTGCCCAAATGATCACAAAATTGGGGAAAGATCTAAACATCCCACACATACAAAATATTAGAGACTACCTTGCCAGTTTACAAACAAAATAGGCCTACCACTTGATAAAACAGAATGCGTATACAATAACATTTTTCACCACAGTATGATGTTTTTGGCTGTATTACATAGGTTAATTGGTGGCTGAAAGTTACGTTTTGCTGGCTATGCCAGCTGTCATCGTAATTTGGGGACCGAGCAGGTTTTTACAGGCCGGGGCCGCAAAATCAGCTGTCCGCTTACTTACTTAAAACATGAATGCATTGTAATAGCTATTTACATTACAAGTGTAGTAAGAGCGTTTTTACATCACGCAGGTGAATGTTGTGCAACGAGCGAAGGCGAGTTGCATAATTCACCGAAGTGATGTAAACACGCTCTTGCGTAACGTGTAACGTACAAGATTTTACCTGACCCGACAATATTCAGGAGGTCACGAGCAATATTATGCTTCATTATCAATTTCACTCATCTTCTAACAGTAACGTTCATTTACAAACAAAAGCTAAGTTAGGAAAATTCTTCAAAGCATAACAATAAAATTCAAACACAGCTGATTTCTAGCGTTGAACGTCGTTGGCTCCATAGAGGTATATTTTTTAAGTTATCCACTCAATGTTATTTAAATGGGTTTCATTACATCACCGAGTGAGTTTTTTTTTCAACTTTACATCACTCGAGAAGTAAGGAAGTTGTATACATCACGCTTGGGATAGGGAAGTTTAACATGGCGGGTTAGGTAAATACACAATCAAAATCCATAGCATTGCAATAGAATTGTGTTATTGTCACCGTTGCCTAGGAACTATTTATTTTTATTTTTGCTGATTCCTCAAATTATTTCTTCACATAACCTGTTGTAGTTGTGTTGACTATCAGTGTGCATTATTATTGTGGCGAATAGTGGTAATAGGGTATAGTGTGGTGAAAAATAGCGTTCGTACCACGGACCGAAATGGTTTTGTAGCTCTCGATCGATTTAAGTTCTCGACTTCGTCTCAAACTTAAAAACTATCTCGAGCCGGCAAAACCTCATTTTCGGCCCTAGGTACGAAATATACTATTACCGGCCATACATAAACAATAAACTGGCCATGCCATAGATCGATTATACTTACAAGTGGAACAATCCCTACCCCATCATATGTTTTTAAAAGAGCACTATAGTACTGGACACTGTTCTAATGTCACATCTTTAATTGTAAATATATATAAATATATACAGGGTGTCCCGGAACTCTCTACCAATAATTCAGGGCATTTTTTCCCTAAGTAAGAAACTTATCTAAATAGCATATTTAAATTGTCCGGAAGTCCTTAGTTAAACTAAATGGCCGCCATTTTGTTTTATGAGTTTGGAAAATGTTCATAATTTTTTGTAGCTTTGTCTAGTTGACATAAATGTTTGTGCAAAGTTTCAATTTAGTGTCTTTAACCACTTTTTAGAAAAAATTAGTGAGTGAAAAAAACAAAATAGCGGCTGCGTGACTAACTAAGGACTTCCGGGCAATTTAAATATGATATTTAGATATGTTTTTTACTTAGGGAAAATGTCCTAAATTATTGGTAGAGAGTTCCGGGATACCCTGTATACAAAGTATATTGATTTAGTCGAAATCCCCCAATGTATGTTGTTACTAATTCTCTGCATATTCTAGAGGAATCTAACGCGAATGAACTCGAAACTAGGGGGACTAGACATCCCTCCTACTCTTCAATTTACGTTGTACGGTTTAAGTTATTAATATTCTCAATTTAGGACCAAACCGTTTAAAACGCGTGTGTTGTAGTAAAGCGTATAATCGATCATGTTGTGCGATTATCAGCTGTGCAAAACAGTTGACTTTTGATGGAGAAGTCGAAGTCAGTTGGACTTCATCCAATTTCAGACTTCATGAATTCGAACGAAGTAGCTGGAAAATTAATGAAGATTTTTCCAACAATTTTACAGTGGATTTAAGTGGGCAAACTGAAGCTCTTCACAGGCATCGCTTGACAATAAAATTCTTCGGTTTGAAAGTACAGTGCAGTGCAGTAGCCTAAAAAGATTCAGCTGATATTCAATTTATTTTATTTGGAAAATCTCAAAAATATTACAACATTTCATAAACAAAGCTTGCTGCAAAAGCCAGGAAAAATTGGCTTGTCTGCAGCTCATAGAGATAAACTTGTTCTAGATAACAATGTACTTTGTCCCTTGGTCAGTCTTCTCCATATTACACTCTGGTTTTCCTTGTTTCTTGTCAAGATCTGCTATTTGTTGTTTTGACTTATTCTCTACCTTTCTATATAAGACTAGCTTGCTTTAAAAACAACTTGAAACAATTATCTTAAATAAATAAAATATATAACAATAAATAACATGCATTAAATACTTCTCAACTTTAACAATAATATAATGAAATTTACAAAGAGCATTTACAAAGCATTTAGCATTTACAAAGAGCAATCCAAGGGTAAATCCCAAAGAGCAAGGAATACCACGTTAACTCAAAACTTCATCAAAATAAACCCATCGAAAAGAAAAGGGTTAAAAGTGAATCGCGTTCAGACGTGGAGACCTCTGATCGTGAATCTTGTGGTGAAAATTTAGTTTACAAAGAACACAACTTCTTTGCCAGCAAGTATAATACATTTTATGGTATAAAATAAAACTAAAATCTTTGCAAAATTGTACAAAAGGTGGATCACGATACCAATGATTAACCATGAATAATACCTAGAATTCATTTCGTACACAGTACACAGTCATTCTAACTTGGACTTGAACTTGAAACACATCCACCTCAAATACAACAAGTAAGAACTCAGTACCCCAAAGAGCAGCTTAGAAGAAGAGAAATACACAAGCATCGGATCCACCCCTTCTACCAACGGCTCTCCGTTGTATATATGGTTTCAACAGTGACACTTTTCCCTGCGAGAACCAAGACTTTGATCATCGTTTTTCTCGTCAACCATGCAAAGAAGACAATGCAAAGTATGATTCCTTTGATATTTAAACTTTTCTACACGACTTGGTGGTATTGTTTTTCTTAAATATGCCCAAATAATCTGGGTTTATAGGTATAGAATCTGCATTACCGACACAATCTTTGTTCCCTTATTCGACCGATAGAGTTCGGGACCTGCACTTCCACAACATAGAGAACATTGTATCACAACAGCCACAACGTGAGGTGAGGACTGAGGACGAGGGCCGAGCTCATCATTCACCATTCAAATCAAATCAAATCAAAATATCTTTATTCGTCATCTCATCTGTACATGCTTGGTACATTGAATAGTGTCAATGAATAGCCTATATTACATTTAAAATATTTGTAACATAGGCCCTAAAATTAAAAATGTAATAAAATAAAATTAATAGTACAAATTCTAAATTAAATTAAACTAACTAACCAGCACCTCTATAAAAATTATCTAGAATATCTAGTGAGTAAATAGCCCTTTCAGTCATGAAACTTTTTAATGCACGTTTGAATGAATTTAAATTATTGTTATTTTTAATATAACTTGGTATATATTTCAAAAATTTGGATCCATTATAGGTTGTTTTCTTTTCAAAAAAATTTAATCGATGTTGATCAGTCTGGATTTCATTCCCACTTCTTGTATTGTAAGAGTGTGTTTGATTGTTTAAAGTAACTTTTTCAGGATTGGATTTTACGTAGATGATTGAATCATAAATGTACTGTCCATAAACAGTTAAAATCTTCGAACATTGACCATTTTCGACTACCGACCACAGAATAAACAGGTTCTAATTTTCCGCGCAACCACTGAACCACACTATCACCTACTACATATTGGCAAGGTTAGTTGCTCTACATGTATAACTTATTTCGTCTCTAGACTATTTTGTTGAGCCAATAAAATATTAAATAGATTTTATATCCTCCATCAAAAAGTAGCCTAACAACTAGGATTGTTCATTCGCAGACAAGGGAAGTTTCGTTGCGAAGACATTTGTTAAAGAACTCGTCAAAAACACAATATAAATTGCAAATTAATTTTTTTGAGGGTCCAAAATATTTTGGAAATCAAAACACTTGTCAGAAGTGCTGTTTATATTTATTTACTAGATGCTGTACCCGTAGAGAGGGCACTGAAGCGAAAATTTTTAATCTTTAATTCTGTTGTATAAAATAGTTTCCACATTCCCCTTTGGTTTCAGGAACATAACTCAATTTAGGCTAACTTATGCTACCTAGTGCGAATGATATTAGGCGATGATGCATGTATGGAAATAATGTACCCATAGGATTCAATTTTCAAATTATAAGCTTACTTAAATAGAAAAACTTATTTCGTAGCTTATTTCGTAGAAAAACGTACCTACATAAAAGTTAATAAGGAAAAATAATCACACTACACATTTAAGGCACTCTAGTAAAGCAAAAAGACAGTTTATATTGATTTCACATGCAATTGATTTGTTTTACCTCAGAGTAATAAAACAAACTTTTGTTTTATTACTCTGATGTTTTACCTTGGCTACTGAGCTTTTTTCAAAGTTCAATCTTGACCTGCAGATCAGTGTGTATGTATCACAATAATAAGAAAAAATAAACTAATGGAAAACTTGTATTACCTTTTATTAAAAAGCCAACCACTAACTATTGTTAATCAGGGCACAAATGTCATCAATTTTAATATAAATCAATAACAATACATAACAGTTATTATTTTAACTTGTTCCATAGTTCAAAACGTGTATGCTTTTCCATTAGTTTTCATAATCATTTAAAACATTGAGTAAAGAAACATAGTTACGTTACAGGTATTTAATTGATTTTAGAAACAAAAGTGAATTGCCTGCAGCTTAGTTTTGTGCTTTTCTCCATAGTCTAATTAAGGCAGTGTTGTAAAAACACAACTATTAATATGAGGTTTCTGTAAATGTAAAAAAAGTGAATGTGAAGTAATTGATAGAAGAAAATGAAAATATAAGTAGTAGCTACGGAATAAAATTAGGTAGCCTATAGTTGAAATTTAGTTTGTAAATGGAATTAAAACACAAATAAAAGTATAAACATTGAGTCAGTTAAATTTTTAAAACTGTACCAGTACATATATCTCTGTATAAGTTTTAAAACCTATAAAAATCCTGATCCAAATATTTGTTTATCAGTTCAAATTTGTAAACAAAAAGCTACCATATCAAAATTATTCCAAATGATTTAGGCTATATACATTGTAATGATCCTTCTGTTTCCATGAAAATAGTATTTTCCTACAGTTACCTAACAATGTTCATGTTCTCTCACTGATTTGAGAAAGCAAAGTGGCCAATTCGCTCATCAGTGAGACAATGCTAACATTGTCTCACTCTAATTACTTTGTCTCACTCCAGATTTGCAACGTGAAGGCACGAAATAGTGAGCGCGTAACATTCAGGCAACGTAGTATGCGCGTGAAATACGTTGGCAGCACTGGCTGTAAATCAGCTGATCAGCTGTTGTACTGTTGTATTTGTCACTTCACATTAAATGTTATATTAAAAGTTCACTTCTGTGTAAAAATAGGTTATGTTTCTTCACCAATTTATTTGTTTTATGGTAACTGTAGGAAAAGTATAATGTGCAACTCGAGTTCAAAGTACAATTGCCTCACTCGAGAAACCATTCCTCACTCGCCTACGGCTCGTGAGTAAGGATTTCTCTCGAGTGAGTCAATTGCTCACTTTTCTCACTAGTTGCACAAATAACTATTTTTCATAAATATTTTAATCAAACTATTCTCATAAGAAGCATAAACTTTAGAATATTGGGAGCAGAACCTGTACCTCTTAACCTCTGCTGTTTGAACTGTCAAATTATGGTATTTACAGCTGACTTCAATTAATATTTTTTACTATTTACATTCTTCCAAAATGTTAACATTGAAACTTTGGAAGCCCATGGGGCGTATCCCAAGGGAAATATCATAACAGGAATAGGCCTATA
Organism: Macrosteles quadrilineatus; assembly: GCF_028750875.1. Taxonomy (NCBI): domain Eukaryota; kingdom Metazoa; phylum Arthropoda; class Insecta; order Hemiptera; family Cicadellidae; genus Macrosteles; species Macrosteles quadrilineatus. Next base: position 101,184,623 of record NW_026542602.1, on the reverse strand, counting down.
TGTTAACCAGGTACATAAGCTACCTTCATACAAAATTTTATTTTAATCGGTTCAGTGGTTCTTGCGTTATTAAGTAGCAGACAGACACACAAACACACACCATCTCATTTTTAGGCTATATATTAGTAAATATAGATTTCATACGGATACATTATTTGCATAACCATTGAAATCCATGTTTTTGGAATTTTCTCGTGGAAATCTACCCACAGAACTGTGACGTCAAAATAACGTAGGCGTTTTTTCATGGGGGTAAATTTCCGGGGTAGAATTCCGGTGACCCGCCCAAGAACCAGTTCAACGGTTGGTTGCTGACGGTTTTATAATGTTTTTTAGTGCTCTCATTATGACTATTATGAGTGTGAATAGCAAAGTGTTGAGGATTCTGTTGATCAAAAACATAGAAGACGAGGATATTCTGGACCAAAAGCGAACCTCCGTTGTGTACGCATAGTGTTATTACCAGGAGAAGTGATGAGGAAGGATATTTTAAAATACTTATACAAAACCAATTGAAAGCAAGGCCAGGGACTGTTATAGTAATACCAGAAACAAAAGAACCCTGGGCCGTTTCGAGCCGCGCAGGTTTGAATGGTACGCCACATCTACCGGCGCGAACCACGTGATCTTTTCGTTTCTGCGCAGGTTGTTTTGTTCGTGGTATGTCTATAAGTGATTTTTCTACCCTTGCAAAGAAACAGTTTCACTCGTAGCGTGCTGTAAATTAAAGCTGAATGAGCAAGACACTGCTTCAATACACTTTTAATCTTCGTCAGAAGAGGGGAAAAATGCACTATTCTTGCTAGAAGACATCGAAGCTTGGCAAAACTATAATAATGAAATAAAAATTATGCGCTGTGCTCTTTACCACAGCTCTGTTCATGAATGAATTATGAACTAAGCTATTATGTCATCGTTGCCTTATTTATCCTCCTGTATAAGTCAGACCCTAGTGAATGTGGTAAGGTTCATAATTAAACATCAACATCTCTATTCAATAGAAAAACAACAAATCGGTTAGGCACAAGCAGAGTAATAGTATATTAGGTTACTAGTCTGGAAAATAAGTGTTTACCAGACGAGTCACCTGTCGACCAAGTGATTACCATACGAGTAGGGTAAACACATTTTGGACAAGTGTCATATGATATTTTTCATTATACTACTCTCAACCAACCTAACAATAAAATACCCCCGCCGCAGCAAACCTGCCGACTAAGCGAATTTCCATTTGTCTGAATTTATTTTCAGTTAAATATATTTTAATAACATAAGGTTTAACGAGTACCTAGGTTTGCTGCTACAAGGAAACTAATAAAGTGTGTTTTTGAGTAAAATATTGATAGCTTAGTATAAAATAAATAAATTTGCCAAGTTTGATCAAAATATATCCATAAACAAGCAAACTACAACATTTGACAATATTCTCCATAAGAATAACATGGGAATTTTTAATTTACAATTTTTTAAATTTTCTCCGTTACTAATAATCGAACAAAAATACTTTTATATACTAAATTATTTGTTTTTTTAAGCTCTTTAAAAAGGTCTAAAGAGAAATTGGGAAATTTTGTGTTTTGAGGGTCAAAAATGAGATAAACCAATTTTTACCCCATAAAACCCCCCGTAAAGCCCCGTTCCCGTGGTCCGATCGTGCTGGTTCGCGAACTCATTCAAGTTTATCCCGCTTTACACCTTTAAACCAAATTTCATCAAAATAGGGCAGATATTACTCAAGTTATCGCGTTCACGGACGTATATATATATATATATAAATCTATATATATATATATAAATCTAAGGTGGGAAGAGGAAGGATGATGGAGGTGAGAGGTAAGCGTAAGCTCCTCAGGGAGGGGGAGCTGTCTATGACAGCTCCTCCTCCAAGACCGCTGTGAGTCGACTTTGTTCAGCAAAGTCGTACTGTGCTATGCACAGCCTGCAAGGGGTGCCTCTGCACTCGCTGAAGGCAGCGGATCTAGCGCTGGCTGTGTCGTGACTAGACAGCCCTAGGGTAGGGAGCGGCTGCTCTAGTACTGGCCTTGGGCGGAGGTGACAATCACCAATCCGGCCAAGGCCCAGATAGCTAATGTTACCGCCAACTGTTACAGGTATGTGTGCAGCTGTGACAGGACTGAGCTGGAGACGATGAGGGGTCCTACCCCGAAAGGGTCCAGTCTTGGATATTAGCAGGCGTAGTGAGTGGGTCACGGTTCGGCTGCTAAACTGCTAACTTTTTTGCTTTTCTTGTTTTAGTAATGGCTGAAAGTAAACGAACGGAATCATTACCCCAGGTGGGTACCTGCTCAAGCGGGGAATCCCACTCCTCCTTTTTGGAGGACAAGCCCATGGATTCTGGGGAGGGCAACGATCAGCTTTCCTTTAACAATGATAATGTTACTGTGCAGAACACCGCTATGGAGACGGAACCTGGGGAGATCCTGGACTCGCCAGAGGTCTTCTCGAGAAGTTCCTTAACAGCAAGAACTCCACCCAATTCATCTACTGATGTGCTTGAGCTTTGCCACAGGTTAGATGCAGACCTGAATAAGCCACTAAACACCAGCAGTGCTGGCGACTCTCCATCTCTGGCGGATGTTTCGTCCGACTCTGAGATCACTTTTACAGTTATGACCAAAACTGAGTACAATATGTCTGTTAGAGAAAAGAAAAAGGCTGAGGGCACGTGGATCCCTAACAGACAGTGGAGAAAGAGGAAGCGAGAGTCCCTGAGTTCTCCTGGGGAAGGTTCAGGCGTATCACCGATGCGTAGAACCGGATCCGATAGTAACCCTGGGTCGTCTCAAAATCCTCCTTCTAAGAGAAATAAAAACTCTAATCAATCAGCAGATGGACTCGTTGCAGGAAAGGCCAGCTACAGAGATCAGCTTGTGGGTCACAAGTTGGCAGTAGCTCCAGCGGCCTATCCCGATGCGAGATTCTCTGTTGAGGAATGTGATTTGTTGCAGGACAAACTGATGGAGTTGGTGTTTGGTGATGACGGCGCCAACATTCCTCATCAGTTTGAAAAAATTTACCATGAGAAGGGTGCTCTTGTCGTAACTTGTGGTAATTCTGAAACAACTGACTGGCTAAAGAGGGTGGCACCGAAGCTGGCGCTGGGAAGTGAGGGGAGTATGGAGGTCATTGTAGCAGACTATAAGGATCTGTTGCGCACGACCAAAGTGCTCCTACGCACTGACAGGCGCTTGGCCAAGGTCGAAGCCTCTAAAGTGTTTGTTCAGATTGAGCGACAAAATCCTGGTGTCACGACAAAGGACTGGCGCGTCATTGGTGGGAAGAGGAAGGATGATCATCAGATTCTTGTTCTTGCTATTGATGAAATGAATGCGCAGGTTCTGAAAGATCGTGGCTGGATTATCTATCTGGGTCTGGGGAAAATACAGCTCAGAGTTATCTCTGGTGCTCCCTCTGATGACTCAGGTCCTTCAAGCGAACCTACAACACAGTAAGGCTGCCACGGCTGTGTTCTGTCTGAGCACGGTTAAGCAGTCCTTAGATTATGCCTTGATTCAAGAACCCTGGATCAATAATTTTAGAATTGCGGGGATGGGAACTATAAAGGGTAGCATCTTCTCTGCATCTGTACCACACCCTAGAACTTGCATTTGGGTTAAAGAGGGGCTAAAATGTAATCCAGTTCTAGAGCTTTGTTCGAGGGACGTAACAGTAATTAAGACTGTATGTACTAAATCCAACATAAATCTGCTGCTGGCCTCTGTTTACATGCCACAGGGCGACGATGGACTGCTCCCATCGGCCGAGGTCAGAAGATTGGTCGACCTCGCACACGAGTCTGGATCTGAACTCGTGATAGGCTGCGACTCCAATGCCCATAATACGGCCTGGGGATGCAGGGACACTAACAACCGAGGTAGGTCACTTCTAGAATATATAGCTTCTTGCGGCCTACTTGTTGCAAATGTAGGCTCAGAACCAACTTTTTTAAGCAGGATAGGCCAATCAGTAATTGATCTCACCCTGTGTTCGGCGGGTATGGCTGACAGGATTATTGACTGGTCAGTGTCCCTTGAGCCATCCCTGTCTGATCATAGGCACATTGTCTTCGGGTTGGGGAATTTCTGCGGCGAGGTTCGCTTATTCAGGAGCCCAGTTAAAACCGACTGGGCATCCTTCAGAGCTGATCTTCGGGGCAGAATTGCCTCGAACCTGAACACATCTCCTATTAACACAGTTGATGCGCTTGACGAGGCGGCAGATCGTCTAACTAGGTGCATAGTTACATCCTTTGAGGATAATTGTCCTTTGAGCAAGGGAAAGAGCAACAGGGCTAGTTGGTGGGGTCCTGAACTTGCCTCTCTTAGGAAGAGAGTAAGGGCCCAATTTAGGCGAGCAAAGATAACCAATAATTGGGATACATACCATACAACTCTCACAGAATATAACCATGCAGTACGTAAGGCCAAAAGGCTCTCATGGAAAAATTTTTGTGGAAATTTAGAGAGTATCAAGGATACTTCTAGAATACATAAGGTACTTGTTAGAGACAGGCATGTTACTTTGGGTGCCGTTGAGGGACCGGATGGTGTAATGGCTTTTGAACCTACCGAAATACTAAAGGTTATGGTAAAAACTCATTTCCCTGGTTGTATTGTTTCTGAAGTGCAGCAGGAGGAGGTGAGTCCAGAGCGGCCTAACCTGGGCCGTCGTGCCACTCATTCTATGTGGAGCACTGCTTGCCGCATAGTCACCTTCAGCAAGGTAAGATGGGCTGTTGGCTTATTACGACCCTTCAAATCGCCGGGTCCTGATGAGGTAAGACCTGTTTGTTTGCAGGAGGGTCTTGATACAATTATACACCCACTCTGTAAACTTTTCAGAGCCAGCTTAGCGTTAGGACACATTCCCTTAGGGTGGTGTAATTCGCGTATCGCATTTATTCCTAAACCAGGAAGGGATAGTTACACTGACCCTAAGTCATTCAGACCCATTTCTCTATCTTCTTTCTTTCTTAAGATCCTAGAGAAGTTGGTCTCAAGATATATGATGGATACAGCTCTTAGGACACATCCTTTACATATTAATCAGCATGCGTATGTCTCAGGAAGATCATGCGAGACTGCGTTGCACCATCTTGTAAGCAAGATTGAGAAAGCTCTAGAGAGCAGTGAAGTGGCCCTGGGTGCCTTTCTCGATATTCAAGGTGCTTTTGACAATACTGGTACTCCAGCGATTCTTAATGCGGTGAGAGCAAGAGGTTTTCACGGTATAATATGTAGATGGATTGAATCCTTGCTTCTCAGTAGGAAGGTTAGGCTCTCACTCCACAATGATACGATCGAGGCAAGAACTACTCGAGGATGTCCTCAGGGGGGGGTTCTTTCTCCTCTACTTTGGAATTTGGTAGCAGACGACCTTATAAGGACCCTCAACGAAAGTGGGGTTTTCGCCTTAGGTTATGCTGATGATGTTGCAATCCTTGTGGTTGGAAAGTTCCACGGAACCATAACTGACCTTATGAATAGAGCTTTAAGGGTAGTGGACCGTTGGTGCCAGGATGTTGGGCTCTCTATAAATCCCAGGAAAGTTGTAATGGTACCCTTCACAAGAAGGAGGAAACTGGACGGGATCGGCCCACTAAGACTGCAGGGTACTGTAATAGAGCTGCAGAATCAGGTGAAGTATCTTGGTGTAATTTTGGACAGATCACTTCACTGGGGACCACACCTTCAAAAAGTTATTGAGCGTGGCAAATGGTCCCTTATGGCATGCAGGCGGATGGTAAGTGGCACATGGGGGTTACAGCCTAAACTTATGCACTGGCTGTATGTATCTGTTGTTCGACCCGCCCTTACATATGGTTCGCTTGTGTGGTGGCCAAAGATGGAATCAACTATAGCTGTCAAAGCTTTAGCAGGAGTTCAGAGGCTTGCTCTTATTATGATAACTGGGGCAGTAAGTAGCTGTCCTGGAGCGGCACTTGACTGTCTGCTTGACATGCTACCTATTGACATTTATATTAAGGTGGTAGCAAGTAAAACAGCCCAACGCCTTAGATGCGAAAACTTATGGATAGCCTCAGGGAACAATAAAGGGCACTCTAAAATTGTTCAGGTGGTACATAATGATGAATTGGACTTACCTTCAGATCACATGTCCAAAAAATACTCCTTTGGAAAGCCTTTCAAAGTACTAATACCAGATAGGAAGGATTGGTCTGGCGGAAAAGGACCCATACCCACAGGTGACTTAGAATGCTATACTGATGGTTCTAAGATCAAAAATGGGGGCACTGGAGCAGGTGTGCATTGGATGAATGGAGGCACTGGTATTTGTCTTCCAATGGGGGTGTACCCAACTGTCTTTCAAGCGGAGGTCACTGCCATTCTAGTTTGTGCTCAAGAACATCTTAACAAAGATATCAGAGACAAAACAATCAATATCTTTACTGATAGTCAAGCGACCTTAAAAGCATTAAACTCTTACGAATTCAACTCCAGGCTCGTGTGGGATTGTCTTGCTTCTGTGTCTGAGTTGGGTAGGAGAAATGACCTTACGCTTTGCTGGGTACCAGGACACTCAGGCATCGAAGGAAATGAAGCTGCAGACAGATTGGCAAATACTGCCTCTGCGACATCATTGTTAGGCCCGCAACCCTTCTGTGGCATCTCACGAAACAGTGTATGTTCTGCGATTGCGTCATGGGCCAAGGAAAAGCATCGCAAACGCTGGGTCGATGTTCCCCTTCTTAGGGTCAGCAAGCTTACTCTGTTTAGGCCTTCCAAAAAGGTTGCCTGTGACCTCTTGAGACTAGACAGACGAAGAATTAAATTAATTGTTGAACTGATAACTGGTCATGGAAGATTCAGGAAACATCTACAACGGATGGGCTTATATGATGGTGAACCGATCTGTAGGTACTGTGATAGGTCAGAAGAGACAGCTGATCACTTACTCTTTGATTGTATTGAGCTCTCTGACGCTAGATTGATAACTCTTGGAAATATGGCTAGAGGTAGATTTCTTCCTGAGGATGAACTAATTGGGAAGTTACAGGCATTCATTGGGCGCCTCAACTTGTAGGTCAACAAGAAAGCAATTAAGTATCTGGGGTGCGCAATAATTCGATTTCGGATGAAGTGCTTTAAGGTCTCGACCTGCCCCTGTCAGATAAGATAAGATAAGATATATATATATAAATCTATATATATATATATAAATCTATATATATATATATAAATCTATATATATAATTATATATATATATATACATATATAAAAATTTGAACGAATGGTGTTTTTGTTGGCCTCTGGGGACATCAAAATGAAAAAGTAAATCAGTCCCGGGTCTAGGTCTTACCGTGCCACCTACGGTAATAGCTACTTCCCTATAGGGAAATTCGCTAAAAAGAACTGTACAAATCAATTACTACATAAAACTTCCAGGAGAGGTTATTATTAACTACAACCAACCACTCATGTTGACAATGCAGCTTCTGTATGTTGATGACATAAGTAAGAGGGGATATTGCTACTGTTTTAATATCTTAATATGTGTTTTAATATTTCTTAACGAAATAGCCTTTCGTCCAGCACTCATCATGGTTACAGGTCAGGGAAATCTACCACCTCAGCAGTTATGGACCTTGTCAAGCGAGTCTCAGACGCATTTGAAAATAAAGATTCGATTCTTTTAACATTATGTGACTTAACAAAGGCCTTTTGACTGTGTTTCACATAACCTTCTGTTGGACAAACTTCGTCACTATGGTCTCTGTGGCAAGACTCTAAGTATGCTGGAGTCCTATTTGAAATTTGAATGGGAGGTTGCAGTGTGTTACTACATAGACAAAAAGAATGAAATATAGACCGTCAGCTGTGCTGCGGTTACCATAAGTTCTGGCGCACACCGCTGGGAGCACCACGGTAGTTACAGCGTACGCGCTACGTAAACTACAGCGGTGTGCGCCAGAACCTATGGTAACCATGGTAACCGCAGCACGGCTGACAGTCTATATTTCATTCTTTTTGTCTATGGTTACTATTAACGGCTCGACATCGGCTACTCAACTAGTACACTATGGTGTGCCGCAAGGCTCAGTACTGGGTCCCCTACTGTTCATTTTACACATCAACGACCTTAGTGTTGAGGAGGGAGTGCTAATGTTCCCAGATGACACCACTCTTCTCAGTACTCAACTGAACGAGTCAAAAATGCAGTTAGTACAGGTAAAACTCACCTAAGAAAACATAAAAATTAGTCCATTCATGAAACTTTCAGGAAACGTAGTAATTACCATTAGGTATTGGAATCTGAAGAGTCCCTAGTGATTGTGGGGGTGGAAGTACCATTTTATGGGGTTTTAAGTTTATGGGGGTAGTGATTTTGAGAAAGTTTTTATTAATGGGATCCAAGCAAGTGGGGTGTCGTTTTCTATGTTTCTTAGGATGCAGAATCGAAAAAGAACACAATAAATGCAATAAAACCGACAGTTTATCAGAAAAAGACTAATTTATTAATTAAAAACTAAATATGACAAATTAATTAAGGTAAATAATCTAGTTAATTAATATCAATCATCTATTACAAAATTGATCATGAGTCTGTGTCACATGTTTAAGTTGTGAGGAAAATTAACCAAGATCCTGCAACTTAGGATGAAGATAATATATAAGACCAAGAATGTAAAACCACCCAGACCCCAATTTTTAAGGACCTTGGTCACCCGTAATGACGTCATCAATATGGCGCTCGTAAAAGGATGCTGGGTCGCTATGAATGGGTTATTATACCAAAATGCCTGAACCGATGTTAATGAAATTTGGCATATAAGGGCTTGAATATGATATCTAATCCCAGTTTGTCAATGGTCAAGTTTGATTAGGTCATTTCAAAATGGCGGCCGTTAATAATTAAAATAATTAAAAATTGTTTAATATTTAGTTTTTTCAACTCTCTCCAGAAATCTGCAGCGATCTTTCATTTTCCTTGCAATCACAGGTTGGGATGCCATCTCTGCATTTCATGGAATAGGCAAAATACCCCCACCGCAGCAAACCTGCAGATTAAGTGAGTTTCCATTTGCCTGATTTGATTTTCAATTAAATCTATTTCAATAACATTAAGTTTAATTAGTACCTAGGTTTGCTGCTATAGAGAGGATAATAAAGTGTGTTTTTTTTTATTAAAACATTAATAAAGGTCAAAATAAGGCTTAGGTCAAAATAAATAAATTTGCCAAGTTTTATCAAAATATATCCATAATCGAGTAAACTACAACAGTTTACTTATTCTCCATAAGAATAAAATGTGAATGATAAATTTACAATTTTTGAATTTTCTCAGTAGGTAACCAATATCCATACAAAATCACTTCAATAAACAAAATTATTTGGTTTTTAAGGTATTCAAATTCATCATGGTATCCAAAATGGTTTAGAGATAAATTGGAAAATGTTATAGAGGGTTAAACATGACAAAACCCAATTTTGACCCCCATAAATCCCCCCAAAAACCCCGGTCCCATGGTCTGATCATGCTGGATTGCGAACTCATTGGAATCAATCCAAAGATTTGTTGTACTTTTCCATATGACATAACATCAAACTTTAACAGCGTTAATGACTGTAGACGTGTACTTTTTAAAGAACGTTAGCACAACTCAAGTAATAACTCAAGCAAAAATTACCCAACGTTGACGAAATTTGGTAAAAACGTGTAAACCTACTTTTACTCGAACGAGTTCGCGAACCAGCATGATCGGACAATGAGAACGGGGTGTTCTGGGGGATTTATGGGGTAATAATTGGGTTTTCTCATGTTTGCCCCTCTAAACGTAAAATTGTCGAATTTCTCTCTAAACTATTATGAATACCCTGATTAGTTATTTTGCTAGTTTATGGTTATATTTTGATAACACTTGGCAAATTTACTTAACCTATTCATATTTTAATAAAAAACATACTTTATTACCCTCCCCGTAGCAGCAAACCAAGTTAACACAAAACTTAATGTTATTGAAATGGATTTATTGAAAATCAAATCAGGCAAATGGAAACTCACTTAATCTGCAGGTTTGCTGCAGTGGGGGTATTTTGCCTAATCCATGAAATGCAGAGACGGCATCACAACCTGTGATTGCAAGGAAAATGAAAGATCGCTGCAGATTTCTGGAGAGAGTTGAAAAACAAAACATTAAACAATTTTTAATTATTTTAATTATTAACGGCCACCATTTTAAAATGACCTAATCAAACTCGACCATTGACAAACTGGGATTAGATATCGTATTCAAGCCCTTGTATGCCAAATTTCATTAACATCGGTTCAGGCATTTTAGTATAATAACCAATTCATAGCGACCCAGCATCCTCTTACGAGCGCCATATTGATGACATCATTACGGGCGACCAAGGTCCTTAAAAATTGGGGTCTGGGTGGTTTTACATTTTTGATCTTATATATTATCTTCATCCTAAGTTGCAGGATCTTGGTTAATTTTCCTCACAACTTTAACATGTGACACAGACTCATGATCAATTTTGTAATAGGTGATTGATATTAATTAACTGGATTATTTTACCTTAATTAATTTGTCATATTTAGTTTTTCATTAATAAATTAGTCTTTTTCTGATAAACTGTCGATTTTATTGCTTTTATTATGTTCTTTTTCGATTCTGCATCCTACGAAACATAGAAAACGACACCCCACTTGCTTGGATCCCATAAATAAAAATTTTCTCAAAATCACTACCCCCATAAACTTAAAACCCCATAAAATGGTACTTCCACCCCCACAATCACTAGGGACTCTTCAGATTCCAATACCTAATAGTAATTACTATGTTTCCTGAAAGTTTCATGAATGGACTAATTTTTATGTTTTCGATTGGTTTTTTAGTATAATTTTACCTGCACTAAGTTACTACTCTGTAGTCTCAGCGAAATAGAATTTCACAAAGCCGCTAACCCCGTAAAAATGTTGTTTTTCACTCTGGACCTTAAGCTATCCTGGGATAAACACATTGATGTGATTACCAAGAGATGATTGTCCAGAGTCCTGTTCCTGCTGCGGAAGCTTCAGAGCCTACTCGACTGCAAATACCTAACTGTGGTTTATCATGCCCTGTTCCATTCTCACATCAGCTATGGACTGCTTCTTTGGGGGCACGCTTCGGAGTGCCACAGACTGTTTTAGCTGCAGAAGGCAGCGTTGAGGATTATCACCTCTAGTTATTACCTAGATCACTGCTGGCCCCTGTTTCGAAGTTTGGGGATACTTACCGTACCATCGAACTATATCTTGGTTTCACTGGTATATTTTAAGCTACATGAAGCCTCCATCACCACCACAAGCGAAATTCATGACCACTACGTAAGAAGCAGATCTAATCTGGACATTCCGAGACGCAGGCTAGTTAAGACTTCAAAGCACTTCCCGGACTTGACGTTGAATATGTTCAACAGGCTTCCAACTGATGTTAGGCTGTTTGAGAAAAACCGCTTTGAGCATGTCTTGGTGTTGTGGCTAAAGGACATGGCTTCCTACTCAATTAATGAGTTTTTTGCCGATTCACTCACCTCCCTGCTCGCCATTTGTGCTCTGTAAATAATAAGGTTATTTAAATGTTTTCATATTCAATTTTATGTATGAAGTGTTGTTTAAATTTTATTGACATGAACAATTCAATTTTCTCTGGTATCAGTTCACGATGGAAGGAATAAGGTAAAAGGGAAACACTATCTAGCCACAAAATGGAACTTGAATTGAACGATACTTATCATCATATCACGATGAAAAAAACTACTTTATCAAACTTAAAAACATTATACAATATTTCATAATCTATTCATTTTTCTAATCTAAACACAATACGTCTTTACAATTGATTTTTGCGTAAAATTCAGCTGATTGACAATTTTTATACAATTTTTTTACAATTTAAAATTTTTTTTACAGGCTTAAAAAATGTCCAACCTGCCAAAAAAGATTCTCCATTAGATGTTTCAGGGAACCTAACTCCCCAAAAAGTCTAGCAAGAGGTATGAGATAGAAAATGCAGAACTGCAATGTAATATAAATTTGAATTTCTTAATTTCAGTGCTCTCTATTAAATGTTATGTCAGATTTATTTGTGTTTCTTAACTATTTATTTAATCTAGTCTAAATTTAATATTCATGCAAGTTGTAAGCTCTGTCAATAAAAATAATTGTATTTAAATAAATCAATTTTCTGTTATGTATTTTTAATTCAAACACAATGGTGCTCGCTCCTTTTGAGCTAACCGGGAAGTTCCTGGTATTCGCTACACAAAAAATACTTTCCTTGCCAAATGCAATACTTTCCTGAAATCAGCCAGGCAAAGCATTGTTTGTGTAGCGAAAGTAATGTTTATGTCAGGAAAAATCAGCTGATCACTATTTGTTTTTGATGTATGGAAATTCACCGATTTTTGAAAATCTCAGCTGTATGGAAATGGGCTATTTTTGAATACAGAGTGATTTGGTTTGCATTCACTGTATGAAAGAATGAGTGTTTTTTTTGACAACTTTTAACTATTAACTTGAGTTTACAGCCAATGGAATATTTGTATAAAATATTAGACAAGATTCAAACTTTGATAACACTTTTTTTATTTTACATTGTGCTTTCAACCTAAAATCTGTAATTGCTGTTCAAACTTATGTTTCTTTTAATTTTCCTGCAAACACATCAGTTTAAAATAAGTTCAAATAACAAACATTGAGACGGGAAAATAACTAATCAAATTACAAAACCAACTTCAATATATTTTCCAGCTGATTTCATTAGACGACCTGCCATTAATACTAATCCTTCCTTAAAGTAAAGTAAAAAATGAAATCATGGCTAAGATTAAATTAAGTTACAGAGGTTATATTAAAAATAATATCAAAGTTGGTGTCTTAAACATGTATATAAAATCTAACTAATCCGATTAAAAATAAGGTAAACTAAACAACCTTTTGGAAGTTGTGGTTTAGTAAATATAACTACAAGTACCCATTGATGTCTTTAAGTCCCTTAGTCGTTATTGCACAAAAGACATCAAATAAAAAAAAAATGTCTTATAACAATCCAGTGTAAATGCAAATTAAATCTAAAATATCAGCTCAGAAAATCTAAGTAAAAACTCATTGTATAAAATAAAGATAAAATGAGCTTAAACGCTACATCACATAACAATATATTTCTGCGGCTTTAGTTCCTAACTACAAATAAGTACACTAAACTGTAAAATAAGTCGTTAATAAAATGGTATGTTAAGTTTCAGGTCTTTACTTTGAATTAAGATATATTATGATAATACTTATATTTATTATGATGTTAAACAGTCAATGTCTAGAAATATGTCTTGATGAGTTATGGCTTAACATAGTGTGGCAGAAATAAAGCTAGGCGTTGTACTTGAGTAGAAACCTACACTGACTAGACTACACCAGTATAACGATGACAAAGTGGCATGAAGATGGATTGAAATAGGTACATGTACCTACAGATAGAATTTGGCATGCATTTAAATTATTGATTAATAGAAGTGCAATAAGTAATATAGAATGTTGCTCATACCATGCAAAAATTACTTTTTTGTAAGATGAGGAACTGTTGTCAAATGTACAGTTGTAAATGGTACATAAATTATATTTTAAGTTCTTCGGTAAGACAATATTCTCCTACTATGAAATATAATGCCGACCAGTCATCGTTCACAACTTAACAAAACTATATAAAATATATATATATCTAAATCTAAATAACAGTCAGTGCGTACTTAAAATTAATGTCATGATTCGCTGAATCTTCCAAAAACCACAACTCCCAAAAAGAAGAGGGATAAAACATACAATAACTACATGTGCGTAGTGGTAAGCCTGGCAGTGGCGGCAGGCACAGTTTTACCAACATCCCTCATGTAAAACCAACCTTTAACGAGCAAACTGAACTGACTTATTGTGACCTCGGGTAAAAAATCTTAATCTAAAATCTAGCTAAATCAACACTAATACAAATTTAGCACAACTTATGTTCTAAAACATAATCACAAGGATACAAATAGCTAGACGTCAACTCATAATAATTTGGACTCGATCTATTGATACAAACGCATCCCAAAAAGGATCCGCCGCTCGCCGTTGGAATGTTGAAACTGTAACCGGTTCGAGACGATCGTCAACAAGTTATTACTAGTAAAAAATTCAAACCTCAATAATTTTATACTCTATAGGACCAGGAAAGGGAGGGAAATTTAATTCATCCTAACACTGATTCTCGTTAGTCCGAGGTGAACTTGTTTACATATGCACAGAAGCGCCAATATCGAAATATTGAAAGCGGAAAGTCTGTAAAACCGGGAGACGTGATGCCTCGGGGGCGAGTCATTCAATCGATCCAACAACGGATGTGCCTACTAGGTGATATGTCTGAGTGAATGTACACTAACTACACAACACACACTGTCACTGTCTAGGCGCAGTACTCGACCCCGGCCTGGTGTCAGTTGGTGTAATGATCAAACGATCCGAGGTACTCTAGAGAGGCTCGATAACAGAACTGGTACTGGTCCTGCAACACAAGAGAGTGTTCAACTACACAAAAAACACAAATAACAAGTGTGTTGGTGTAGGAATCCATTTGAGGGTTTTCTGAAAATAGAAACATCATTTATAGATGCATTGGCGACATAAATCATTTAAGTATGAATTCCATTGCGTGGTTTTTTCACGCATGAAGAATGAAGATCCATGAAGGGGTCTCTTTATTAACTGAATGTTTGAATTTTATTTATGAATTACTGCTGGAATAAAGGTCCCTTGGAGTCATAATTTCACAAAATATATGTTTTTTATTCCACTTTTCTATACATAAACAGAAGTTCTTTTTTGGGGATTATTTTGACTAAATGTTTATGTCTAAATTCCTATTTCGGTTTTCCGCATGAAAAAAGATGTTTGGGAAACCTATTTTTGGAGTTCTGAACATAAGTATATGTATATGAATTCTTTGTTGGTTTTTCTGCAGACTTTGGAATGTAAATCATACCTCTGTCTGAACCATGGCGGGTCTCTGGGTTCGTAGGATTCTCACAGTCTGGAACATGTCCACGACTCCCTCGTACTGCATTCGCTCCAACACGATGCTCAGAGAGATGAACACTCCAGTGCGACCAACCCCCGCACTGAAATGTAATAGAATGTGGTTATTTGCATTTCATTATCACTGCAACACTGGAACAGGTACACAATGCGAAATCTTGAATACCAGTGAGCAAAACGTTTAGAGTATAGAGTGAGATTGCTAGTTACCTTTGTTACTAAGACCAGTCGTTTCTTAGTAACGAGGAAGCTACTGACTCTCCAGAGGATCGCACCATCAACCTACTGATTACCAGGCAAGCACTTTATCCACTCAGTTACCAGGCTATTTACAGCCCTTGATCAGAACGCAGCATCCCTCCACATAAGAATGGTGGCTAAAAATAATTTGCACCAGTGTGGCATCACAGACTGGGATTGTGTGTTTAAGTGAATAAAGATACGAGACCTTTGAATGTAACGAGAGTGAGACAAATTATGGATTGTGTTGAGCTGTCGTTAAAGCCAAAAATCTTCTTAGATGTGAATGGTCACATAAGTAAGGTGGCAATTAAAGGAAACTTGTAGTATATAAGCTACTAATTAACATCCAATTTCTATCAAAGAATATGCTAACCTGCAGTGTACAGTGATGGGTCCGTCTTGGCCAAACTGCTCCTTAGTTTTGTGCACTTGTCCGATGAAGTCTATAAACCCTTCGCCCGACTTAGGCACGCCCTGCTCGGGCCAGTCAATGAACTGGAACTGCCTGAGAGTGCGGGAACTGCCATCTCGCGCGTCTGTGACCTTGAACTCTCGCAGGATGTATTGAGGCATGTTGTACTCTGCGATCGGATCAACCACAAAACACTGGTACCTCACTGACCTCTCGCTCGGCCAGTACTGGTGGCACTTCTCCTGCAATGGGAATAGCACAAATGTTACAAAAATGTCATGTATTGAGTTAACTTAATTTAATGGTTATTGGACACTGGGACAGAGGCTCAATGATCATTCTCATACATTACCGAGGTGTAATATAATATACCATCAAAAGCCAATTTCTTGAGTGACTATTATATAGTGTGACAAATACTATGTTGAAAATAATTTTTACATCTTAAATTAATAGTATTTTCCCCTGCATACCAGACTTTTAACCAAAATAATTTCTGACCAAACCGTTAGGAAATGCCCAAAATGTCTTCTTTACAGTCAAAATATTCAAGTAAGGTTTCTGTTGCATCACAACATATACAGTTACCTAAGACAACCATAGATAGATAATAGAAATCCAACTTAATTTTTGTGTTTAACGAATGTCGAAAACAAAAACTAACTACACAACTTAGACTGTTTTGTGTTAAACGACCCCGGCCTTCAGGAAGAGCTTTTAGCTTTTAGGAAAAGTTAGAATATTGAAACAAAAGAAGTATAAAACATGATAATTCACATAAAAGTGTATATGATACTATGTTAATGAATATATGTTAATTAAGTCAAACTTGACCAATGCATCTGATATCTAATAGCACTGCTTTAGGGAAATTCTGGAAAACTATCAGAATACGAGATAGTGTGACATCCAAAATTATAATTGAAAGTTAAAAGATGAGATCATAGAGTACTCGTAAAGTAACAAGGCTCGTGCCTTAAATTTTCTACTTGTGTAAGAGTCCACTTGAGAATTTTACAAATAAATAGTTGCGAAATTACTGTTATCTTTGACTATACGTGCAACTAGACATTACTTATCTTTAAATTCTAGTCACAAAAATAGAAAAAAATGAAAGTAGGTAGAATGAGCCACCAGATACTGATGTAAATTAGTGATTTCTGACACCAACTTTTAACCAATCCAAACTAAAAGGACAGCTTATTGTTAGCTAAATCATACTTAAATCAACTACACGGACAAAAAAGATAGCAAATATTGTTTATAACTGCAGTGTAATCTTTGAGTGGCTCATTTGACTATGTTCTTTTTTAATAAAATATCTGCTACAAATGGTATTTAAGGGTAAGACATCAGTATCCAAAAGTGGCACAGACACATCAGCCTGAGATGTTAAAACACTGACCCTTCCCATTTCCTTGAGCTTGGTGAGCATGACGACAATGGTGGAGTTGTGTTCCCAAAGCATGCGCCAGAAGTCTTCCACAGTCTCCTGTAGGGGGCCTTGCGTTGCGATGTACGCGGCGCGTGTGCGGTATCCGTCGATCAAACTGGCGTTGATGTAGTCTGACCCTTCTACGTTGCGCAATGGTGTGAGACACACCCTGGTGCTCTCTATGGGCAGGATGTGCACCAGTCGGTTCTTGTGCTTGTTGCACGGCTGGTTGGCCGATACAAAGCGAGAAGAATCACACTTGATGTTCGACAGTTTCTGAAATTGATAAATCTTGTTACCCATAATGTGAAGAGAATAGTTTAAATTCTGTAGGTAATTTAGTATTGATCAGTTTACAGATACCAAAAAAGGGACAGAAAAACAAAGCTATAAAAATTACATATTTAAGTAATTTGAATACGTAATTGTGTCATTTAAACAGTATAAAAATTTAAACTAAAGTAGTGTCAGTAGGTGCCAACTAAAGGATGGAAAAGAATTCACTAAATGGCAATTATTTAACGTAATAAGCTTGAAAACACACAATTTTAAGATAGGTCCTAATGTTTCCTTAGTCCTAAAAATCCATGTTGCACAAAGTTTGTAATAATTAACTACTCATTTCTACTCGCTTTGGAGTGTTTTAATTCTAAGAGGTTTGTTATAAAAATAATTTGTCCAGTATAAATATAAATAACACAGAATAATAGATTAACTTAGGTTTGCTGATACGTAGAGGGAAAGCCAATAATACTCTGAAACAATTTTTAAAGCCTACAGTATATCTGAGTAACCAATAGGCATTCCTATTCCTCACCGATAATCTCAACTTAATTTACATCTTTATAAATTAAATTAAAAAAAAAATAAATTCCCATTCCCGCAGAGGTTGTTCCTGAACTGACCTTGAACTCCAACTCCATGCCTGTGGTGGTGTCCCCCATTTCTGGCTGCATCAACTTCTGTATGTGCTGATGGAGATTGCGGGCCGGAACCTCAGTGTTGCCACAGATCACAGCTTCCAGTAGGGCGTCATGGATAAATATGTACTGGTCCTCCGTCTGGCAAACATAAAACGGGTTTCTAGATTGTAACATGGATCATGTTTACACTGCATTACAAGCAGTAACTTCAAGCCAGTTAGTATTTATTAGCTTGAGATCTGCTTTTTGAATTTGGAATTTGCATAATTTGTTGTTGGCATTTCAAGTTCTTTTGTCGCAGCCCTGCTTTTGGTACTACAAAGGACATGTTCCGATCAATGCTGCTAACTGTTTTTTCAGGCATTACTAAGACCACAATAACTGGAACACAGTGCAAGCTATATAGTTAGTTACTGTTTTTTGGATGGAATAGAATTCAAACACTTTCTTGCACTCATTTGCACTAAGGTCATTGGTCTTTCATGCTCATGGGTGAGGCCAGTCATTACGCAGCTGCTATGAATCTGACCGCTACTATTCCAATTGGTCATTTCACCATCCTTTTAGACCATGGTTTCCTAAACTTTTTTACTGGAAATTTTATGCTTATAAAATATCCTACCTGCACCATGTAATTTCGTTGAGCTCTCAAACAGGTGACGTGTCCATATATATCGATACTCTTCTCATGGCGCATGCGCTCAATCATGGAGTCAATGATGATGAAGCATCCAGTACGGCCCACACCGGCGCTGCAGTGTACCACCAGTGGCCCGGCGTCCGGCGGGTTGCAGCCTCTCACCCGGCGCAGGAACTGTAGGAACGGCGCAGGGTGGTCAGGGACACCGTGGTCTGGCCAAGCTGTGAACTGCAGCTGCTTCACCTCACGACGGTCACTGTGTCCAGCCTGCCAACAGGGTTATGAGATGAAAATTAGTCAACGATTTTAAGAACTATATTTACTTACAGACAGTGGTACTATATTGAATATTCTACTCGTATTTCATTATATAATCACATAAATTATTGTCAGCAAGAAAGAAATATGATCCTGGACAATCCATAAAGCCATTTCAGAAATAACCTTAGATCTCTCTACTTGTAAAACATAAATGGGCATAATAAATGGCCATTCCTCTTCTGTTGATTAGCTTTTCAGTCAGGAATTCATAGATTTATTCAAAAACCTTATAAAGACCTTATACCAAAGTTCATTCTCGATTTTCTCCTTATTTTGACTCGTAAAACAATTCTCAGAGTTAAGCTGTTTACTTACAAGACTCCCGGTATAGTTTATTTTTTGTGCCAGAGTGCACATGATAAATTCTTAGAACCTTTTGGACCTTGTGCTTACCCTGGTGATCTGGAAGCTGCGGATGCAGTACGTAGCCAGTTCCTGTACGTCAGACAACGTGACTGTGATGACTCCGTAAGTCTCGGTGCCACGGGACGGCCAGTATTGGTCACACTTGATCCTCGTCCTCTCCTCCAGCTTAGTCATCATCACGATAGTCGCTGTCCTCACCTCCCAACACATCCTCCAGAAGTCACTGGTGGTCTCCTGCAGTGGTCCCTGTACAGGATTTCATAGACCCTTGATTATCCAACCACTTGTATATACATCAAGTGTGAATACAAGACACAATCTGATTTGGTGAGTTAACTCTAGCTGTATCACGTAGGAATGTAGGACCTATTATACACATCCTATTATACAGGTGGACCTACTATACACTGAGTACTTTTAAGAACTTAATCAAATCAAATTCAAGTATTGCGTATCGGCCAACCATTGTCTAGTACTGGGTCAAATGATGTATAAGGTAAAAATTAGGGATGGACGGGATTGAATTTTTAGTTCGGGACGGGACGGGACGGGATTTTTATTTCCTTCCCGATTTTCGGGACGGGACGGGACGGGATTTTTTTCTGTGAATAAAAAGAAAGTACTGTATTGCAGTTACCAAAAAAGACATACAAAATCAATTTTTACCATTTGTGGCACTGATCTATAAAAACCAAAAAATGGGTAACAATTTACAGGTACCTATAGAAACTTGTGACTCGCGGGTCACGGGGTGATCGTCTGTATGACTCACGGTCACGGCGCGATCGTCGTCATGACTCGCGGTCACGCCGCGATCGTCGTCATGACTCGCGGTCACGCCACGATCGTCGGTATGACTCCGCGGTCACGGGGTTATCGTCGGTATTACTCCACGGTCACGGCGCGATCGTCGTCATGACTCGCGGTCACGACGCGATCGTCGTCATGACTCGTGGTCACGACGCGATCGTCGGTATGACTCGCGGTCACGGCGCGATTGTCAGCATGACTCGCGGTCACGGCGCGATCGTCGTCATGACTCGCGGTCACGGCGCGATCGTCATCATGACTAACGGTCACGGGGTTATCGTCGGTATGACTCCACGGTCACGGCGCGATCGTCGGTATGACTTGCGGTCACGGCTCGATTGTCAGCATGACTCCGCCATCACGGCATGATCGTCAGTATGACTCCGCGGTCACGGCGCGATCGTCGTCATGACTCGCGGTCACGCCACGATCGTCGGTATGACTCGCGGTCACGGTGCGATCGTCGGTATGACTCCGCGGTCACGGGGTTATCGTCGGTATTACTCCACGGTCACGGCGCGATCGTCGTCATGACTCGCGGTCACGACGCGATCGTCGTCATGACTCGTGGTCACGACGCGATCGTCGGTATGACTCGCGGTCACGGCGCGATTGTCAGCATGACTCGCGGTCACGGCGCGATCGTCATCATGACTAACGGTCACGGGGTTATCGTCGGTATGACTCCACGGTCACGGCGCGATCGTCGGTATGACTTGCGGTCACGGCTCGATTGTCAGCATGACTCCGCCATCACGGCATGATCGTCAGTATGACTCCGCGGTCACGGCGCGATCGTCGGTAGGACTCCGCGGTCACGGCGCGATCGTCGGTAGGACTCCGCGGTCACGGCGCGATCGTCGGTAGGACTCCGCGGTCACGGCGCTATCGTCGGTATGACTCACGGTCACGGCGCGATCGTCGGTAGGACTCCGCGGTCACGGCGCGGTCGTCGGTAGGACTCCGCGGTCACGGCGTAATCGTCGAAATGACTTCGTCTCCTGCGTTCGCGGACCTATCGCTCGCAATAACGGCATTATCGGCACTCGCGAAGCGGAAAAATCGCCGACGATCGGACCAAATCCCGTCCCGAAAAATTCCCGAGTCAAATGTAATCCCGTCCCGTTAATCGGGAATATTTTTTTCCCGAAAAATTCCCGAAATTTCGGGACCCGTCCATCCCTAGTAAAAATGTATGATCATAGTATTCACATTACTAACCGTAATTTTGTTCATAAAGTAGACCATGGTGTAGGCCTACATATAATTGAGTCATTAGTCTAAACTAAATACAAGTATTCATACACGGAACTTAAATTACAGGATTTTTAGCAAACTTATAGCATCGCATTGTAGCATCTAAAAATTTTTTTAAGAATGTTTTATACTAATTTAAAATGCTGCATAAGGCTGATTCCTAGCCCAGTCGTCAATTGAAATTGAGAAAACAATCAATAGTTCTTTCTACAGCCAGAGGTTTGTTAGATTGTAAGAAGATTAGATTTAAATTGTACCTGAGTGGCGATGTAAGCGTTGTGTTTGCGATATCCGTCGCAGTAGTTTGCGTTGATGTAGTCGCTGCCCAACACTCCCTCCATTGGCTGCAGGATCACTCGAGAGTGGTCGTACGCGATCACGTTGGCGTAGCGGTTCTTAGGCTTGTTCACCTCCATGTTGGAATGGTCCCATGTAAACTGTTGGCTGGTCTCTATAGACTGTGGGACAATAGATGTGTTTTTTTTATTTCAGAGAAAGTATTTACAAATAAGCAATTCTGAATTACAATTCAAGATTGGGAATGAATCCATAGACCCATCATACAAATGACCACACACATTAGTAATTTGCTAGTTTAAATGTGTTAACTACCGGTGCTCTTTTTTTATAACTAATTAAATTAATGGTCCTGGGAATCAAATGATAAGTAGGATCTTTATGAAATATAAGACAGCTACGTTCTAATCAATTTTAAACTATTTTAGCTGTTTCTTTTTTTAATATTAGTAATTTATTTAATTGTTCTACTTTTTTATATAATACAATTTAATCATTGATAATGCACCAGGCATCCCGTATACATACTATTTACAATAATTTACAACACATACATTCCTATAAAATAATAATTTAAAAGAATTAAAATCAAAATAGCAAATGGGTATTAGTTATATCCAAAACTATGTTTTACTGTCTTTTGAAACCAAGCATTCAAACATCAATCAATCAATAAAAAAAATCAATTATTCAAACAGAACATAAAATGTCACATTCCAAAAGAATCTATTTATTTTCATCCATACTAATAACTTTGACCTTCTGAGAAACCTCAACAAAACTTCAAACAGCATTCAAGAAAAAATACAAGCCCATAAAATACTAGGTATATACATCCAGGAAATTCATATCCAAGTAACTCTAATAATTGAGCGGAGCGAGCGAAGCGAGCGAAGCTCTTATACTACACTCCTGCTTTTTTATTACAAATACTCCTCCTGAACGGCTAAAGCGATCTGCATGAAATTTAACACAGTCATAGTAACCAACCATGGGAAGGTATAAATCTGAAACGGTACAAATCGGACCATAGGACTTTTCCCTACATGAATGCAAACTTTTGGAAATTTAACATGGGCCTTATGGGTTAATTGGTCGCCATGTCATTATTTGTGAGTAAACACTAAAAAGTAAACAAGAGTCTCAACATTAGTCAACAAATCTACCACATGATAAATACAGTACAAAAGAAAAAATTGGATAATACTAAAGAGCATATTATAGTATATTGTATGTAATACGAAATGATTAACAATCAGTTCTATATTGAGTGATTAAACTCCATGCCGTTTATATTTAATTGTAAAATGGTTCTGTTCTTTTTAACAACAATGAATAGTTAACTAATTAGGCCTAAGTTTATGTTGCTTGGAGAAGGAGAAGATAAAACGAGGTCATTAAAAAAACACTACAACATAATTATACCAACAAAAATCACACCGCCCTTGATTTGCAAGAAACTTTGTAAAAAATGTTCTTGTAGCTAAAAATACAAAATCGTTTTACGAAATGAAATCACAACCACGTGGTTTACAGGTAAGGTTTAAGACTAAATGGTGTAACTTAGACAATACAATAGTTGTATTGATAAATTTTATTGCACAATAGGGAAATTTTGAAAGTGGTTGACGACAATTTCTTACTTTTAACTGCTAAAATAAAACTAGACCTAAGTTATAGGCCTATACTAAGTGAGGCTAACCCCAATCCCTCACAACAATAATACTGGTAAACAGTTATTGAGGTAATAGAATTGGTGAGTTTTATGAATGTTCAATGCAAATAAGTCTTCTGTACAAATAAATGATTCTTTTTTTAATAATGAAGAAAGAAGACATTGAAAAAAAATAAAGAAAAGCAAATTCTACATACAATGGGTAATAATAATATAATAATAATCGTTATTGCCTTTTAATAATACAGGTATTGCTTAGGCCTACCATGATTCATTTGCAGTATCGAAATTATTGAGCGGAGTGAAGCGAAGCTCTTATACTACACTCACTGCCTTTGTTTTACAAATACAGGTCAGGCTCCACCTGACAGGCTTAAGCGATCTGCAGGAAATTTGGCACAGTCATGTAACCAACCATATGGGAAGGTATAAATCTGAAATGGTAATATTCGGACCACAGGACTTAAACCAATAATAAGGGTTGCCGGAATTAGGCTGATGCACCATATTGCGTTTGGAATCTGTAAATAACTTACAGCATTTTATGTGAGCAAGACGTGCAATTAATGTAGACTTTGAATATCTATCTGATTGGAACATGTTCAATTCCTATTTGCAGTCTACAAATAGGAATTCCACTAATGTGAACCAAATATAACACAATTCGTTGACTTGAACCCGACGTCTCATTGACTTTGAATACTGCACATAGACATCCCATATAAGTGAAGCAGAAGTAGGCCTAAGCCTACCATTGACTTCGGATACTGCAATTAGGCATTTTATTTATGTGAACAAAATAAATGGACCATTGATTTATTGAGGATACTGCAAGTAGACTATTCATTTACATGTACCATTGGGTTTGGATACTACAAGTAAACAATCCGTCTACGTGAACCATACGTACTATTGACTTTAGAATCTGTAAATAGGCATTCCATTTATGCGAACCAAATATATCATTGGCATTGGATACTGCAAGTAGACATTTAATTTATGAGAACCAGATGAAACATAGAATACGGTTCCTGCAAGTAGACGATTCATTCACTTAATCCTGACTTATGATTGACTTTGGATACCTCTGCAAATAGGCATTCTATTTAAAATGCAAAAAAATCATTGATATTGAATATGCTGGCTCCGCTCAATATTGCAAGCAGACAACTGCATTGTACACCTAGTTTAATAAATGCTAATGTCTTACCTCATATTCCTGAGAAAATTTGAGATTGTCATTAGCTTTAAGACGCTCAATGTGATTGGAGAGTTCCGTGACGGGGATGGGGGGGTGAGAGATCATGGCGGGAGTCTGGAAGTTGAGTCGTCTCATCTCTACAGGATCAGAGGGAGCATGACTCGTAGCGACCTCCCCACTCATCAGTGGTCGGGTGACGGCGGCCTGGTCTGGGGACTTGCATGGCTGGCGGCGTCTGGAAATGCACAAACATGTCAGCACTACTACTACTAATATGGGCCTACTACAAAAAACGTATGTGTGGATAGGTTTGAATCTTGACAGGATTTTGATAAAATTTAGAAAATACTAAAGCAAGCTAATAGAGCTTAAAAGAAGTAAAATGATGATTCTACAAAATGGTATTTAGAAAAATGTAAAATTCCTCGTACACTTTATAATGCACACTTTTTTTTACAAATTCACAAAAATAATAATTGTGGATGGGGAAAAAATAACACAGTTATAAAAATATTTATTAACTTTAATCAAACAAAGCCCATAAACAATTGTGATGATCATTTCTTGATGTAAATTGATGTTTACACATGCTACAGGCTTGAATCATTGTCCGAATTTCCAAGTCATGTATATGAAAAGGACGCACACTTTTGATCAAAGTGAACTTGTATTTACTTAATCTTATCACCACCAACTCACTTCTTGATGATGAAGAGCAGCACCAGACAGATGGACAGCATGAGAGCCGCTATGATTGGTCCAATGACCCACACCATCCCCGCCTCCTCTGTGTTGCGGTTGACTGACACCTCGGAGATGTCTGTCAGGATATTGGGGTTGGGTCTGCGCGGAGGGTCACCTGGCGGCACCTCACGCATGCTAAGCGACAGAGGTTCGGAGAACGGTGATGATGTGAACAGGTGCTGTGGGAAACAAGCAGTGAGATATTGACCATAAACAGCTTAAATATTTAGGTGTATTAAGTAAACAATACATGTTTTTAAAGTACTCCATTTTTTATGGATTTTTATATCTATTTTCCGGTGTATGTGGCCCAGTCGCAATTTAAACAGGAAAATAAATAATAAACAGTAGGTTACCAAGTGGTATATTGCAGTCAGAAACCAAAAGCTTTGCATTACACGATGTAGCAGCTAATATAATTGAATGTTTAACCAGAGTTAAACTGCTGCTTGGAGTTAGGGTGAATGATAGGCTGTGGTGACATAACCCAAATTTGAATTATTGAAATTTTTTTGATATTGGAACAAAATATTCTTTTTGCAGACCTGAAATAAAGAAGCTTACCTTATAGGGAGTGTCGACAATAGCTCTGACGAAGATGCGGTAACTCATTGTCGGGTCGAGTTTACGATTAACAAAGGTATCGTAAGTGTCTCCACTCCCGAGGTGAAATGTGTACGGAATGTTACGTTGTGGAAATCTGGCAGCAATGTAAGGCACTATTTCGTTTGGTTTTGATTTACTATTATTGAACAGCTGAAAAAAATAACAAAACCATTAGGTTGTTCTAATTAAAACAAAAAAAATCAATAGCGTAAAGTAGTAAAAAATATATCAAATATGAGTATTTGCGGGATGGGATGGTAACTATGATTGTGGATAGGTAAAAGTGAAAAAAAACAAAAAGTTAAGAAACCAGTATAAAGTGACTTGTATCTCTAAATTCACATTCTAAGTTTTTTTATTTGATAATGAATTTGTTTACTACAGCTACCTATGCATTTGTTGCTGTGCATTTTATTGCATTTCTATCACGATTAAACACAATCTTTCTGAGAAGTAAGTTTAAGCACAATTAGCTCTAACATATTAATCACAATTTTAACAGGGAAACTACCGGTACTAGATAAATAAAGTTATAATGGGATAGTGTCTGCTTGTCTGAGAAAGAAATAAATATGTTAAGATTTTGATTTTTAAAATTCTATGGGTAATATAGCATGTTTGATGATTCGATACTGGACACAGTCCTGACCACTAGGCTTTTGTTAAAATTACGACCCTTTCTTAAGAAACAGCTGATCTCAGTCAGTGACAAAGCTACAAAAATAATTCACTCCATCCTACACTCTATTAATTAATTCATCTTAAAGCAAATACACAAAGAACTTGACTGGATTAGTGAAGATACTAGTAACCCACCTCTTCAAGTATGTATTGATCAGGATGTTTATGCAAGCCCAACTTATTATCAACAGGTACTACACACAAGTAGTAATTGCTGATTGGGCCATACTCTTCTGATGCTTGTGGTAAAATAACCTGGCAAGTAGAAGAATTTATTAGTGAGGAGTAAATCACCATTTAGATAAGCGTAATCAAAAGATTTAGTTTGTTAAGATATTGTCTTTACAAAATTTTATTTAGGACACTGTATTGCTGAAATTTTAAGGCTAATGCTAATAGAAGGTGTTTTTTTTATCAAAGCCTAAAAGCATTCAGAATTAGCGATAATTGCTATCTCAATGGAGGCTGTTTTGGATCTAGTTAGCTCTAGGATAAACACACTTGCATTTTAGTTAAATGTTTATCTTTAAGCTGTCAAAGTTCTTCTTGTACACAACCTCTGTATTGTTTATGACTACTGCCAATAATAGTATTGTATCCTTACATTGTGTTTAAAAAAAATTGCAATACATTACAAACATCAAACTTGTCCTACTAAAATTGAAATTTGAAGACATGGTAAATACGTAATGAAACAACTTTGCACAGAAAGTGTTCCCTGTAAAACTTACCTGTATCTCCTCGCCATTGACAACCCCGTAAAAGTCAGGTTTGACCATAGGCTGAGGCGCCGCCATCTGAGTGGTGACCGTGATCCTGGTAGGAGGTCGGTACGTGTGATCGGACGGGATTGCAGACACGTTCACATTGTATGTTGTGAACGGTGACAGTTCGTTGATTGTGTGTGAACGAGTATCTGTATCGAGCAGAATCGTTCTTCGAGGCACTACTTGGGTCTGAGTGATTCCCTGGGAGTCGACAAACTCCTTGACTGCATCGTAGGATATCTGGAATGAGAATATGTTTGAGATTTTTTATTTAGGTAATAGATCTGGATGGGTTGCTAATCTAGCGGTTAACATATCAAACTCTGTTATCACTATTAGTGTAAAGGAGATACCTAACACTACTTAGTTCAGGTTGGAAATCATGTTATTAAGTTGAGGTGGGACAGTAAAATATTTTTTTATGTTTATGATCCATAATGGGTCTGTTCTAGTATTCGTGATTACAAGTATAAAAAATGTAGACCACTATATTGAGCATTTAAAAGATGAATGGCTTGAATTAGTTGTTGGTCTGATGTTTGGAGTTTTACCAAATATTGTGTTAATTTATTTATACCGGTACTTTATTTTCTATACAGGTGGACCATACAGCTTATATAGGCGTGGTTGGACACGTACCTTGTAGTTGACAGGGTTGAGCCTGATGGGAGGAGCCCAGGAGAGAGTCATACTGTGAGTGCTGACCTCATGAGCTCTCAGGTTCAACGGAACATCTTCTGGCTTGACCTTGACTGTCACCTTCTCTGACAGCCTTCCGAGACCCTACAGACAAACATCACAATGTGCTGCTAGGTTAGGTTCTAATGTAAAAATAGTACTCCAAAACACACACACAAATAGTTATAATGTGGGTTTTTAGAGAGGTTAGTGTTTAGTTATACTTGGATGGTGTGGACTCTTTAACTTTGTTTTCTGATGGTATGTGGACGGATTAATAGTTTTTTCACATTAATTTTAAAATTTGCTGATTAATTAGATACATGGTCTGAGTTAAGTGGTTAAAATGTTCATCTACAAAATGATAATATGGGAAATGGCAAGTGATAATATTAATTAATTAATGATATTGAAAATTCCTGACAAAAGGGTGATGTTAGATGGTATCAAAACAACCTCAGTTTTGTATTGGGTTCGTTCTCTTACAAAAAATAAAACAAGCCAGTTGTGTAAAAAATATTAAAAATAATAGTAGTTGAGAGACAAGTTTTATCAAAGAAACCCTGTAATCACAATGATGGTTGAATTGATCTAACAATCTTGCCAAGCAAAAATAGAGAACTTTGTAATAAATCGTGTCTAAGTGCATTGCATCATCGTTACCACAGTTTGTTAAACACAAATGCACTAACAATAAATGAAGTGATAATACAATAAAAAGACTCACATTCTTGGTGCGGGCGGCCACAGCGATGGCGTACTGAGCGTACTTCTCCAGGTTTACCAGATCAGCTGACTCTGTGAGAGCAACCGTCTTCTGCTGCCACTCGTCCAGGTCCTCTACAGCTGTCATGGTGTAGAACAGCTGACAAAAAGTAACTCAGTTGCATTACAATCCTTGGACAACTTAACTGTATTTCAAAATATTGTTACAAGTCAGGAGCCCCGCGCAACAATAGCCAGGCGCCGTCTCAAAAGGGTTGTTTGTTTACACGGGTTTCTCCTAGCGCACCACTGATAGACAATAGACCCATGTCAACGTACTACCTCAATAGGGGCCCTAGAACCTTCTACACTTCTACGGCGTAAACACCTTTGTCTAGGCTACCAGGGGTCTCCAGAATGTTCCACGGTAAATTTATATAAGGGACCGTCTTCCGGCACACGGCAGTTGAGTTGAGTTGAGCCTTCCGAGAATCGTCGCGGCAAGCGCCCGTCGGTGTTAGTGACCAGTGCTAGTGCTAGTGGCAGTAACAGTGTAGATACAGTGTAGAGACACTAGTGACAGTGTAGTGACAGTGTTGTGACAGAAGTAGTGATAATTCCTGTAAAGGCTAGCTGTAAGTAGAAACATTGTAAATTAGAATAGGCTTTAGCTAGGTTTAGATAGGGTTAGTTAGGTGTTAGGTAATTCTAATATCTGTAAATATAGAGTAATTAGTGTAAATAAATAGTTATTATAAAATCGCCAAGTTTTATTTGTAAAGAACCCGTTAAGCCCGCAACAATTGGTGTCAGAAGTGGGATTATTTTGGCGATTTTAATTGTAAAATATTGAGTTTAATTTTAGTTGTATTAGATATTTTAGTAAGATTCAGGGTCTTCGTTACATAGTAGTAATTTGTGTCGTAAATTTGTTTACAAAGAAAAAAATCATTTATTGTAAAATTATTTTAATTGTTTGGCATAAAAATGGCTTTCAAAGGTGTGAAACTTGATGAGTTAAAAGTAGCTGATCTTAGGAGAGAATTAGAAGAACGAGATCTTGATACTAGTGGAACTAAATCAGCCCTTCAGGCACGCCTTAAACAAGCTTTAATTGATGCAGGTGAAGACCCAGATCACGTTTTATTTGAGACATCTGATATCAATAAAATGCTTAAAAACTTAGAGTCAAAGATGTCAGAAAATAGCAAAACATTAGAGTCTTTGTCAGAAAATAGCAAAACATTAGAGTCAAAAATTTCAGAAAATAGTAAAACACTAGAATCAAAAATGTCAGAAACTAGTAAAACGTTAGAAAGCCTAGAAGCTAATATTGAGGCAAAAATGTCAGAAAATAACAAAAACTTAGAAGCTAGCATTGAGACAAAAATGTCAAATGTAGAATCAAAAATGCTGAACAAATTAGGTGAATATTCTAGCAAAGTTGATGGTTTAGAAAGTAGGATAAATGAAATTGATGAGAAAGTTAACTGTATAGAAAAGAATCTAGAAGATAGGTTAGTTGATAAGCTTAGGCAGGAGATGGCTGCATCGGGGAGCTTCACACCTTCGTCATCAGCTAGCACTGACGAACTTCGGCAGGATAACGCCCCAGAAACGATCTCCAAGCCAGCGCCCACCATTGCTGCCGCTGTCCCTCAGAACATCGTTCCTCATTTCGATGGCAAAACCCCCTGGGAGGACTACATGCTTCTCTTCGAGACAGCGGCTATGGTCCATGGGTGGACAGAGGAGACAAAGGCTTCAGCACTGTGCCTTGCACTAAGGGGCGATGCGTTAGCAGTTCTGCATGCTATGCCAATGGCGGAGCGGAAGAATTTCCCCGAACTAGTGAGGAGATTGGACATGCGCTTTGGGCATCGACACATGGACCAGCTTTACCGATCTCAACTGCGGAACCGGATCCAGAAACCCAGCGAGTCACTTCAGGAGTTTGAAGCCGACATTGCTCGCCTGGTGAGAAACGCCTATCCATCGGTCACGGATGATGTCTACGAGAGTTTGGCGGTGGATAAATTCCTCGACGGTCTACGTGAACCTGAGACTCAACAGGCAGTGAAGCTCGCCAGACCAAAGACCCTGAGTGACGCACTGACACAGGCACTGGAGTTCGAGGCTGTACGGCAGTCGGTGAGAGGTCAGGCCCGAGTCCGTGTGGCAGACGCAGAAACTACATCTCCACTTGACATCGAGGAGCTGGTGAAAAGAGTTCTGGAGGCGCTAAAAACACGTCGCCGGCAGATACGCTGTTGGAGCTGTGGACAGATGGGACATCCCAGGAGTAAATGTCCTTCAACCATATCAGAACCGGAACAGGAAAACTAAGGAGGGTTGATGGAAAGGGGCAACCGTCAGCCCGCGATTTGAAAGCCCCGAGGAAAAGTGTTAAAGTTGCTTCACTTGGAAGTCAGTCAAGCAGTTTCTACATAGATGGAAAGGTGAACGGGCGTCTCCAAAGCTGTCTTCTGGACACCGGGGCGACTATGACCATCCTGAATCCCAACACTGTGTCGACTGAAGATATTTCACCAACATTATGGTCTCTACGTACAGCTACAGGTCAGCTGGCTCAGGTCTATGGGCAGACGGTTGCTACCTTCCACATCGGCGGCTGCGTATTTAAACATTGCGCACTAGTTGCCGACATAGACGAGGACGTGATTTTAGGAACCGACATAATGGTGAAGTACGGACTGAAGTTGGACATGACAAAAGGACTAGTGACTCTCGGAGACGAAGATGTCATACTTCGGCGTGGGAAGGATATCGCTGCACGCGTACTTCTACTGGAAGACACAACGCTACCAGCACGCAGCCAAGTCATCGTCCGAACTACTGTCGAAGGAGATTGGACTAGTGGGCAAAGTGTTCTTCTGGAGCCAGGAAGTGACAGTGAATCCCAGCTTGGACGCGGTGTCTTTGTCGCCAGATCCTTATTTAACTTAGGACACGAAAATCCGGTGCGACTGATGAACTTGAATGGTTTCCCTGTGGCGATAAAAAGAGGAGTGAAGATCGGAACATGCGTGGCTGTTAACTCAGTGGTACGTCAACTAAAATCATGTCCACCATCCCCAAATGGATTGCCGAAGGAGTTGGAAAATTTCGTGGAGAGCACCTGTCAGGATCTGACGCGTCTACAAAGTGCGAAAATAAGGGACTTCATTACCAGATGGCAAGATGTCTTCGAATACGGAAGCGGACCTAGAGGAAGAACAAACATAGTACAGCACAAGATAGACACCGGAGATGCAAAACCCATACGTCAGGCTCCTAGACGACTCCCGCTAGCAAAACGTGACGAAGCTGAGAAAATCATAAAAGAGATGGAAGCGGATGGTGTCATCGAGCCTTCTAGCAGCCCTTGGGTGTCACCTGTGGTACTAGTGAAGAAGAAGGACGGCTCAACAAGATTTTGCGTAGACTATCGCCTTCTCAACAATGTCACCAAGAAAGACAGTTACCCTCTCCCCAGGATTGATGACACACTCGACACTCTGGGAGGATGTCAAATATTCTCTACTTTAGATCTCAGAAGTGGCTACTGGCAGGTCGGGCTCGCTCCTGAGGACAAGGAGAAGACAGCGTTCTCTATTGGGACAGGACTTTGGCAATTCACTGTGCTGCCTTTTGGACTTTGTAACGCCTCTGCTACTTTTGAAAGGCTTATGGAGAACGTCCTCAGGGGATTGTCATGGGAGACATGCCTGGTTTACTTGGATGACATTATCGTCCTAGGCAAATCCTTCGAAGACCACCTGAAGAACCTGGAGAATGTCTTCATGCGACTGCGGATGGCTAATCTGAAGTTGAACCCAAAGAAGTGCAACTTATTCCGCAAACAGGTCAATTACCTCGGCCATGTCGTATCAGACAAGGGAGTGTCTGTAGATCCGGAGAAGATCAGAGCTATCACCGATTGGCCAATACCACAGGATAAACACCAAGTTAGAAGCTTCCTTGGGCTGTGCGCTTACTACAGGAAATTTGTTAAGGGATTCGCTAATATTGCCAAACCGCTAACTAAGTTGACCGAAGACAAGAGGACCTTTGTTTGGGATAACGACTGCGAGAAAGCTTTCGAAGAGCTGAAGACTAAATTATGCAGTGCACCCATATTGAGCTACCCACGATCAGACGGAAAGTTCATACTAGACACGGACGCCAGCAATACAGCCATTGGAGGAGTCCTTTCCCAGCTTCAAGATGGAGAAGAACATGTGATCGGATACTTCAGTAAGGTCCTGTCAGCGCCTGAGCGTAATTACTGTGTCACCAGGAGAGAGCTTCTCGCAGTGGTTAAGTCTATAGAACACTTTCATAAGTACCTGTATGGAAGAAGGTTTCTCCTGAGAACCGACCATGCCGCACTGATGTGGTTGCTAAGATTCAAGTCTCCTGAAGGACAGGTTGCGAGATGGTTGGAAAGGTTACAGGAGTATGACTTCGAATCAGTCCATCGTGCGGGACCGAGCCACAGGAATGCGGATGCACTTTCAAGAAGACCATGTGGAGACACCTGCATGCACTGCTCACGCAAGGAAGACAAAAGTGCACCAGTTCATCGCGTGACCGCCGTTGACGACGAATGGGACAGTAAGAAACTGTCAGAGGACCAGAAGGAAGACCCAGACCTAAGACACGTCATGCAGTGGAAGATGGAAAATAAAGGGAGACCGTCGTGGCAGGATATTGCTCCATTGTCTAAGAACGTCAAGACCTACTGGGCGCAGTGGAACTCGATTTTAATGGAAGAAGGAGTTTTGAAGCGAGTCGTCGAATCGGAGGAAGGGGGGCACCGAAAACTCCAAATAATAATTCCAAGGAAGAGGGTTCCTGAAGTGCTAAGGGAAGTGCACGATGGAATTTCTGGAGGCCATCTAGGGGTACATCGTACACTGGTGAAAGTAAGGGAGCGCTTCTACTGGGCTAATCAGAAAGATGACGTCATAGACTGGTGCAGAAGATGTGTGACCTGCGCAGCATCAAATGGCCCTGTCAACAAACGAAAAGCACCAATGAGGAAATACAACGTAGGTGCCCCGTTTGAGCGCATTGCCATTGACGTAGCAGGACCATTCCCCATGTCCGATGCTGGAAATAGATTTATTTTAGTTGCAATGGATTACTTCAGCAAATGGGTAGAGGCCTATGCATTGCCTAACCAGGAAGCAGTAACAGTTGCAGATATATTAATCAAGGAATTGGTGAGCAGATTTGGAGTGCCGCTCGAACTTCATTCTGACCAAGGAAGAAATTTTGAGTCAGCAGTATTCTCCAGAATGTGTGAAGTTCTTGGTATCCGGAAGACTCGAACAACACCTCTGCACCCACAGTCAGATGGCATGGTGGAACGCATGAACAGGACGATGGGAAGATATCTGTCAAAAGTTGTCTCCGAACATCAGCGGGACTGGGACCAATACCTGCACCTGTTCCTACTTGCTTATAGGAGTTCTGTCAACGAAACCACCGGCCAAACTCCAGCCAACGTAGTTTTCGGGCGAGAGCTACGTCTTCCATGCGATCTGCAGTATGGATTGAAGCCGGATGAATGTGTGGTTGGCGAGGACTACGTATCGGATCTGCGGAAGAGGATGGACGAGATACATGAGAAAGTTCGTCGCAACATATCTGGAGCAAGTGACAGGATGAAGGAGAGGTACGACGTGAAGGCCGAGAAAGGAGGGTTCACACCTGGTGATCTCGTGTGGCTACATAATCCCCGAAGGCGTCGTGGTTATTCACCTAAACTCCAGAACTCATGGGAAGGACCCTATGAAGTTATTTCCCGTTTAAATGACGTCATCTACAGGATTAAGAAACAACCAAATGGCAAACCAAAAATAGTTCATTTTAACAGGCTTGCACCCTACAAAGGAGATCACGGCCAACAAGTTCGGAACCTCTCAACCGAGCCAAGAAACGTCGTGCCTGAGAGACATGGAAATGAGGGACTGAGGTTGTTATACAAGGACCTCTTCACCTTGCCAGTGGAATATGCCTTGGCACACTGCGTAGCAGAAGACCTGAGAGCGTCGCGAGGTATAGCCACAGTCTTCAGGAAAAAGTTTGGAGGGATCGAAGATCTTGAGCGTCAGAGCCCCGCCATTGGCACAACCCTTCACCTGAAGCGCAATGGACAGCATTTGTTCTACCTCGTTACAAAGGAAACATCTAGCAAGAAGCCGTCCTACGAATCTTTGAAGAAAAGCCTGCAAGACCTGCGAGACAAGCTCCTTCGGATTGGAATCAAAAAGCTGGCTATTCCAAGGCTTGGATGTGGTTATGACGGATTGGAATGGAAGATTGTAAGAAATATGGTGCAGGAACTTTTCGAGGACACTGGCATCGACATTGTGGTCTGCGTATACAACCCATGGGGAACCTCCGGTGGACCAGAAGATCGCAAGCTTCAGGGGAAATCTGTTCTGGGACAGAACAGTCTTAAGGAGGGGGTAGTGTTACAAGTCAGGAGCCCCGCGCAACAATAGCCAGGCGCCGTCACAAAAGGGTTGTTTGTTTACACGGGTTTCTCCTAGCGCACCACTGATAGACAATAGACCCATGTCAACGTACTACCTCAATAGGGGCCCTAGAACCTTCTACACTTCTACGGCGTAAACACCTTTGTTTAGGCTACCAGGGGTCTCCAGAATGTTCCACGGTAAATTTATATAAGGGACCGTCTTCCGGCACACGGCAGTTGAGTTGAGTTGAGCCTTCCGAGAATCGTCGCGGCAAGCGCCCGTCGGTGTTAGTGACCAGTGCTAGTGCTAGTGGCAGTAACAGTGTAGATACAGTGTAGAGACACTAGTGACAGTGTAGTGACAGTGTTGTGACAGAAGTAGTGATAATTCCTGTAAAGGCTAGCTGTAAGTAGAAACATTGTAAATTAGAATAGGCTTTAGCTAGGTTTAGATAGGGTTAGTTAGGTGTTAGGTAATTCTAATATCTGTAAATATAGAGTAATTAGTGTAAATAAATAGTTATTATAAAATCGCCAAGTTTTATTTGTAAAGAACCCGTTAAGCCCGCAACAATATGATAATTTTATTACATGAATTTTTCTGAAGTAGATGACTCTTTTTTTTTATCGGAATGGAGAAGTTCCTCAAACCATAAAGTGATAATAAGGATTTCATCATCTTAAATAATATTTACATTTACATTTACAGGATCTTAACAAGTTTCTATGGCGGTTCATTATCTTTTTTTGATTTAAACATTAACTTTTTAAACAAAATGGAAACTTTTCCCACTGCCTTAAATGACACCATGCTTTGAATGCTTTGAATCTTGGTTACCAATGTTTAAATAAAAAATTTTAAACTATTGTTGATTGACAATTCATAAGAAAGGTAATTGAAAAAACACAGGAGTAGAGAAAAATAGTCTTCTTTTTGACCCGGGGTTTGTTAGTCATCTAAATTTAGATAGCATTAATCTGTTTATACAGATGAAAGTGGATCTGTCAATCTAAATACTTTTACCAAACATATTTCTTTCCACACTATCTCAATATCTAAGAACCACCCTCACCACAATCTTTTAGGGCCCTTATATTTTAGTGTTGAAAAATATCCATAAAATGTTTTTCATGTTTGATCAACTCACCTGATATCCGATGATCTTCCCTCGGCTAGGCACTGTCTCCCACCACACTTCCACACTCTGGTCTGACGTAGCCACGGCTCGCACTCCCATCGGCGCTCGTACGATGTCACGGTCTGTGGTGACCGGCACACGATCACTCCATGGTCCTGCACCGGCTCGAGTGTGCCCTCTCACTCTGAACATGTAGTCTGCACTCTCCTCTAGATTAGAGAACACCGCCTATCAACAGAAACAAAGAGGTAAGTCAAAATTCTTCACCAGGAATATAGTTTTTTTCCTTCTTTCATATCCTATCCCAAGGACGTTAGGCTCTAGCTCAAACAGCTTTACTTATGGGTAGGCCTGGAGGGTCTTCAAGCCACACCTTATATATTTCATGCAACCCTTTAATATAAAAGAACTACAAGCCCCAGCTGTCCCAGTTGCTTGTTTGTTCACTACGAACAAGGCTTATGGTTCTGCGAGTGGGATGCAATGCTAGAATAGTAGTGAATGATTAGTGAATATGACGATCTCAAATTTAAAATGGCTTGCTTGGTTGCGATGGGAGCTAGATGGAGACCTTGATTTACGGACAACCCTCGTATATTGTAATTTTTCTATAGTTTCATTTATGAAACAAATGAATAAATAAAATAGGTAGTATGGATATATTTTGCCACCTATTGCAATAATTATCATAAATTAAACATAAGAAAGAAATTTAAAAAAATAAAATAAAGGTGATTTGACTTAGAAACGTCTAGATTTCCTGTGAAATTTAGTGACAAACAAAACTGATCGTAAAAGAGAAGAAGTTTGGTAGGTCAAAACAGTAATTAGATGGCAGCAGCCATATAAGGTTTTTGCCACGGCCTTCAAATACCAAGAACTTTTAGAACATGTACCTTAAAAAAATATACAGTATAAACAAATCAGTAGAAAATAAAAGTTAAACTAAAACAGAAAAAAATATCTGACACAATTTGATTTTACATACAAATTCTTTTTCTAACAAGTTAAATTATATAATTTTTTATATTCAATAGTAGCCCAAAGAGTTGTCATGTAAGTGAAATAAGTAACAACAAACATTAACATGAACAAAGGCATCTATTATACTAATATAAACAAGTTTCTAAGCCAACTACAGTGTATTATTTTTAACACATTACTGATATTAGATTGATGCCATGGAGAAATTACTGCTGTCAGTGTATACATCAGTGTACAGTAGGACCTTGATATCTCGAATCTGAAGGGATTATGATAAAAATTCGAGTCATCTAGTTTTTGAGTAAGCGAGGAACGAGTTATGAAGGTTATGATACCAAAATTGGAGATACTAAGGTTTTGGACTCGATAACGGGAATATTCTATTTCAGTTGTCGGGGTTAAATCAAGGCTCCAATAGAAAAACATGCCATGCTGCAGGATCCATGATGTCACACTAGTGGATAGATTTGTTGACGGATTCACTGCAATATCCCATTCTACCATGGCAATATCGCATATGTTGTAGGTAAATAAACAATAAAGCTAAATAATAAATAAATAATATAATAATAAATAAACAATAAAGGTAAATAATATTTGTCAGATTTTAATGGTAAGATTTTAGTTCAACTATCCACCACTGTGACGTAGTGCTGCACTGCCCACGCTGCAGCATGGCCGGTTTTTCTAGTGGGGCCTTTGGTTAAATATTTAAAGCCTTCAACTTATAGAGGTACTTTTAACATTGTGATTTATGGGGATTTTAAGGGAATTAAAAAAGCGAGATATCAAGGTTCAAGTTATTGAGGTCCTACTAATAATCCACTCTTTGACAAAGTAAAAATCTACTTACTTATAATATATGATATCTGCAAAATAATTAATCTTTTAGGAATTTAAAAAGACTAGAAAATAATAAAAAAGTGATTTAATAAAAAGATGAACTATGCAATGAACAAAACAGACAAATACTGTTGTAGTAAACTATGACAGAGAGTCTTTTTTATTTTTTTGTTGAAGATTTAAGTCCTCTTTTAAAGCAAAATCACGCCAACGCCTCAGAACCGACAAATCCGCTGCAGAAGAGGCGGACTGTTGTTCTATATAACGTAGTGCTACATCAAAGGCAGCCACAGCGTGGGAGTGGGATACCCTCTGCTTCCTGTCCCTATCTGCTTCACTTTCACTCTCCATTTTAACAATCTGCTAATCATAAAATAAAATTCAATAAACTAAAAATAGTTGAAAACATTTGAAATAAACATTTAGTAAACCTGTCATAGTTTCACCTCGTATTTAATTGTTATATTTTTTCTTATGATTTTCTCTTGGTCCTTAATATATTCCTTGACCCAAAATCTGGTCCCAAGCATTTCAGACTACAAGTATTTTTACCGTCCGGACAACCAGTGTTAAATGTTTTGTTCCGTGTATTTTCAGTGTTATATGCCATGTTTATATTTTTTTTTTAAAGCACTAAACCTTTGGCAAACTCCACCATGAAGAATATTTTACATTTTGACATTTTTACCGGATGATGAAATGAAATGAAATGAAAAATTACTGATTTACCGAGGCAAAGTTAAGGCCACCAGAGGTAATTTCAACCACTATAATGAACAAATTAGGCGAAAGCTGCTAATGCTATTGGTATGGTGTATGTGTTCACCTTAGTGGCAGTGGTGTTCCTATCCATTACAGTAGATTGATCGCTCTTCTTGTGGAACTGAACGTCGTAATGAGTGATCTGTCCGTTCCGGTGTATTCTGGAAGGCTGTTCCCACGTCACACATACAACGTCCGGCGTCTGAAAAAACCGGTAACAGTCAGTTTCTACCAGTGAAAATACCTGACGTACATACTACATGGGTAACTGGGTGTTTAATGAAAGTTGTAGTAAAATAATTCATCTATAGTATTTAGGGAAATTCAGGTGGCCGTTAAAATATTATTGATATTGAATGAGTTCTGTACTGGGATCAAATATGAGTGTTATGCTCTGTGTTCTTTCTTCTTTCTTGTGTATCAGACTTCATAGATAGATTTTTAAAGAGAGCTGTTTCTTTAAGAAATAGTCCCCAGTTTAAGGAATAACCGTTATCTAAAGCATTCACAGATTATATAGGTAGTGAAATGTGCACACGGTGGTGAGGTACACCCTGATTTTTATTGATATAAATAGAAGAGTGATAATTATATTGTTACCTTTACAAACGAATAACAAAATTATTCACAATCTAACTTGAAGATAAATACAGAGTCATGTTTTGTGCAGTTAGATGTTATAGCTGTCATTAGAATACCCAACATCTAACAGATCAATTAAATATCCAATAAATACATTTGTCTCATATAACAAAAACACTGAATGTAAGGGAAAAAATATTTTTAATACTGTTACAAAAAAATACCAAAAAATAATGAACTAAGGACACTGACAATAGGAACTATCGGATTTGACAATATGACTTGGTGTGCCTTAAGCAGGTAAAATATGTTTATATGTAGGAATGTAGCTCTAAATTTATAAAGAAAAACTTTAATTTTGGGTGGAAATGTAAACAGTTTAAAATGTGAGACCTGAAAGTGGTGTGAGAGGTTGGCAGGAGGTCCAGTAGGGGGTCCCTCGGGCGTCAACAGGTATTTGATTGTCTCCTGACCAAACCCTATGGCGTTCTTGCCAGCGATCCTGAACTCATACTCCACCCCACGTTCTGAAATCAAAAATTAAAATGTTTTAACAAAACTTAAAGTGCAGGTGTACCAATGTTAATGATTCTGGCCTATACAATTTATTGTTTCCAGTCCTTGTCTAGAGCAACCTGTCCAACGCTAATTGCTTGATGGAGGAATTCTAGGCGGAAAATCAATAATTGATACCTGGTGAACTCTCAAGACCTTGGGTATATTTAAACAGTTTTTGTTATTACTGGTCATGGCTTCAAACATCTTTACATTTTTCAGGCAAACTTTTTGGCTTGACTACGGCCTGGAAGAGCATTCACAATTATTGCTCCTTTCCTCAACAGGGAAGTATCTTTCAAAGTTGGACTTCCTAACCATAGAACTTCTACCGTACGTAAGTTTATCAGATTCTACATTGAACTTATAGGAGTTTTTTTTATGTCAGTCTACATTATTAGTTTAACCTCCTCTCAATGAAAATTTATATAGGCGGCAGGTTCTGGATTAATTCTCAGGCCGCAGTTGGATAGGATCTCTACAAGTAGACACGTATTAGAGACATACAGTATAATGTACCTAGTTTTGAAAAGGAACATGTAACAAACACCAGTAACTAGATTGAGGATGAATAAAATTATTTTAAATTGAAATTTTGTATTTGACAAACATTCCAAGTCCAGCAGTTTTAAAATTTACAGAACTTTTGGTGTGCCTGTGAACTAGAATTTAAATTTCATCACCAGGTTATCTATCTGATAGGATACTAAATCACTGTTTTCAACACTCATGTCCATGCTTCTATTTACCTAAACTGATGAAAATACAGTGAATATGTATAAAGCTGTATGACGGATTTTAATTAGAAAGTTGAATTTATAGTTTAAATGTTTGTTATATTAGTAAGTTTGATCAACAAATCATTGTGGGCGATTGAATTTAGAGAGTTCTGGAAT
Organism: Macrosteles quadrilineatus; assembly: GCF_028750875.1. Taxonomy (NCBI): domain Eukaryota; kingdom Metazoa; phylum Arthropoda; class Insecta; order Hemiptera; family Cicadellidae; genus Macrosteles; species Macrosteles quadrilineatus. The sequence goes on along the minus strand of NW_026542602.1, from coordinate 101,143,514 downwards.
TGACTTTTGCATACTTCAGTAGACATACTATTGGTCTAGCTATGGCCTTGAATGAGCCACCCATAGAGTGCAGCTAATGTTGGAGTTGGAATTATATTTTCATTATATTTTCTCCCTTAATTTTTTATACTTTTTTTTTCAAAAATAAAATATAACTTTAATTTATTCACAAATAGACAAAATTTAATTCTTACATTAATTTTACAAATAAAATATTGATGAATTGTTGTTTGGATATGTCATAGAAGATGCTTACAATAAGTTGTCTCTTCTGTTTGACTTGGTTAAAATGTGGGTGGAATTTTTTTGTGAGCACAGACAGACGGCACAATCTGTTGATGGCTCAAATCAACTACGGTCATTTTTATATTCATTCAAAAACTGGCTGCTCATGGGAATGGACTGTCTACTTCTATAAATGCTCAAGGTAGAAGCTCGAGTATAAACAATACCTAGTTGGTTAATTTTGTAGGACGTTTCCTTCATCAGCTCCTCTTTGAGAGGTGTCTCCTTGACTCCGTAACGCAGTCTGTAGCCTTCCAACTCTCCGTAAGTCATGGTGGGACGGCTCCATTCCAGCTCTATGCTAACTTCTGGTTCTCTCTCTAAAATTCTGGAACACATATAAAATGTAGCGAGGTTTAAGCACTTAGATAAAATCCATTGGTGATTTGGCAAGATTTGAACCCCGGGCCTCTGGGTCCGAAGTCCCGCACTCTTACCACTAGACCAGCTCGCTTCCCTTATATTTTGACAGTACAAACAAAGAATTTTAAATGAATAATAATAATCAACACTACCCTATTGGAGCAACACCCCTCAATATAAAGATACAAACAATAACTTTAATTATCAACCCATCATGAAATTCATGAATTGAGAACAGTATATTAAATTTATTTGATTTTTTTGTTTATGCCTTATTTGTTATGTACTGTTTATCTTTTACTTGTGTTTTTGCAGCATGTAATCAACTTTATTGACGTATCCAAATGCATGTACATGTCTAATGGAATAAAATATTGATTCTTGATTCTTGATTCTTAAATTCAAGACCTTTTTATACATCTTTTTGACAACGAATTTCTATTTTTTTTTTTTAAGAGATACTCCAGCAAGTACTTACTTGAGGTTGACAGTTGGTCTGTTAGGTACTCCACCAGGCGTCTTGACACTGACAGGCTGACTCCTGTCTCCGTCACCCTTGCGAGTCAGTGCTGCCACCTGTACAGAGTACTTGGTGTCGGGTTGCAACCCTGAGATGTTGAGTTGCAAGGCAGCTCCGTCCAGCACGTCAAACCTCATTGGCTCGTTCAGCAAACTCTTGCCCTAAAAAATATTTTTTTTAAATTTTCTATTAAAAAAAAACTTACTTTTGCACATCTCTTTCAACTTTAAAGCTTTTGGAATTTAAATATCCAGGGAAAGGCTAAACCCCCTTGATATACTAAATTATTTGTTTTTTAAGCTCTTTAAAAAGGTCAAGAGAGAAATTGAAAAATTTTTTTTGAGGGTCAAAAATGAGAATACCCTTTTTTTACCCCATAAACCCCCGTTTTTTGGGGGTTTATGGGTAATATGTGAAAAAGTTTATGGGGGAAAAAAGAGAAAAAATGTTTTTCTCATTTTCAACTCTCAAAAAACAAAATTTTCCAATTTCTCTGTAGACCTTTTTAAAGAGCTTAAAAACAAATAATTTTGTATAATATCAAGGGGTTTTTGTACAATTATTTTGGTAACAAAGAAAATTCTAAAAGTTGTAAATAAAATTCACATGTTATTCTTATGGAGAATATTGTAAAATGTTGTAGTTTGCTTGTTTATGGATATTTTTGTCAAACTTGGCAAATTTATTTATTTTAATCATTAAATTCTAACCAGACATAATCATCAATAATTTACATTTATATTATTTATTCCTAAGAGTAACGGGGAAAAACATAGAAAACACATTTTACAATAGAGGATGTCTGATACCTCCTCCTTAGTCTCCTGGACGTGGATGTGATATCCCCGGATGATCCCGTTCCTCTCCTTCTCCGCAGGAGGTTTCCAGGAGACATGGATCGCTGTGGAGTTGATGGCTTGTACCTTGACATCCTGTGGATCTCCGGGAACTGGAAACCCAGAACAAATATCTTAGTCGGCATCTCAGAGTGGTGCGAGGACTGCGAAAACTAAACCTGACTTTACAATACTTGATATTGAAGATTCTGAATTGAAAATGAATTCATTAATCTAATTGAATATTATACTGTTCAAATTAAAATATCTATCTACTGTTCATTAAAAACATAGCCTAATACGCTATATCTTAGGTATAAAATCGTTTACTGGTTAGTCTATAAAACATTTGAATACCAACACGAAAACGCTCATAGTAAATCCCACACATTCAAAGATAGAGGTTAGGAAGGCAAAAATCAAACGTCAAAGCTGGTAAAACGTCTAAACTACAAACTGAGGACAGATTCAGGGCTAATCCCCGTCTACACAGTCAGTGATGAATACTTACTCTTGTTGGCTGATCCACAAACAGTTTGTCAAAAAATTTGCAGGAAAGAGAAAAAAGAAAAAATGTTCTTAAAATTTGGACACAGAAAAATCTTTTGTATAAAAATAACATCAACACAGAGGTATGAAATACCTCTATGAAAAATGCAAAAAGTGTCCGTCAAAAAGTACTGCGTTCTTGGAGTTCTCTGAAATCCCTGTTCAAAATTAAAAAGCGTCACACCTTAGTGGCCAAAACACACTCAAAAAGTGGCACCTACAAAAATGCCAAAAAGCTTGAACTCGTCCAAAAGCCTACGGATATCTTTGCATTGTGGAAAAAGTGCCACAAAAGCCTAATGGGGATTTTCTGTGGCAAAAAGGTTTTCTTCACACAAGGAAGTAAGGTTGAAATATAGGTAGTTCCTACTGAAGAAGGTTTAATGAGAACAGCTAGTTGGTTCAACCAGAAAAATGCTTTTCAAAATAGCAAAAAGGGGGCTTACTAACAAAGGATAACTGTAAACAAGTCAAAAAGTTTTACCTATAGACCTACATAGAATGTTTAGGGTAAGGAAACTTGGCTTCATATAAAAATATGTAATTGGTATTCAAATTTAAAATAATGACAACAATTATAATAATAAGGAGCAAAACAATACAATGCACAATATTGAAAATAAAGTCTTACCTGATTTGAAAATAAACTTATCAAAAGCTATTACGGTAAAAATAATATTTACAATGAAAATATAGAAAAAATTAACCTACCAGAAACTATAAGAACTGAAAATAAAGACTAAATACTCTATTTTACCTTTACAAAAGTTCAATCACCCTTTTAAAGGAAAAAGCTTGTAATGTTTAATTACATATAAAATTCTATATTATTAAATACAACTTTTAGCAAACTCTTTTCAATATTTACACTGATTTTACTTTTTTGTTCATGCAGCCGCCGCAAAAGATACATGATATAAATTGGTATTGGTATTCAAATGATAATCTTTGTATCACTTTTAAAACTACAATCATAAAAAAATATTCATTGAGAGTAAAAACCCCAAAAATATATTAGAATATGAAACATAATATTGTGGTAAAATTAAAAATCAGAGCGATTCAAAATATGTTTTTACTTAACTTTTTCGCATAGATTGTTTTTAAACCAGGGATTTAAAAAATAAATCCTCAGAGATTTGTTAGAAAGAAACAGATAATTCACTTATCATACCTGTTTTCCTACTTACTTCAGACTAGTTTCTATAATTTGTTCTAACAGTTCTAGAAGTTTATGTCTATGTAGGTAACAATACTTACTATTGGTTCAAAGTTAGACTAAAGGTAAATTTAAACATGTGAAACTGCATTGGTGAGTATACATTAAATGAAGTGCTGTGCTTACTTACGTACATACATTCAAACATACGAGTAATTAGGGAAGGGGTGTGAGGGGTAGTGACATGCACTAAAATACGAGTGCTCAGTGAAAAAGTGAAAAATCCAAAAGTGATATCCAATTTAGTACAAAAATAACATCGTAATTATTTACACATTCAGTGCGTTTATAATAAATACGTGAGTGTGTGTGACACGAAAAATAAGCAGTGGTGTGACAAAAATACTAAATCTGTGCAAAAAGGTCAAAAACCATCTGAAGAGCAGGATCCCTCAGCCGCTGAGAAAAAAACTGGATTAGTCGACTATAGACGGCACATACAAAAAGCACAGGAAAAATGTCAGTAAAACATGTGAATTACAAAAATCCTCGACCAAAACGGCACGAAAAAGTGTGCTGCTTGGTCGCAAAAACCAATGAAAAAGTCACATCACCCATTGCAAAAATATCCAAAAAGTGGTTTGGTTTTAATCTTTTTATAGCACTTACAAAATTCTATTACATGAAGCATTGATGAAAAGGAATCCAGTATATGTTTTGATAACATGGTCCAGTTCTCACTAAAAATGGTCTATGTTTAGGAATTAAAAAGTTAAAAATATTACATTTTAAGGAACATGGATACAAGCCAAATGAATAAGATTAACACCAGTCATTAGGCACCATAGTTTAAACATGAAAAAAGGAAATGGGCACTAACTGCTTTTCTGAATTAAAAGAACAAGAAATCTTTTTTTTACATATATTTACTTACACATGGGAATTTTAAACAATTTGTAGAGGACAAGCAATTATTCTTTATAATTCTTTTATAATCAACTTTAATTAAACCTTGCAAGAATTGGTTCTTCACTGAAATAGAGACAAGTAGGATATAGCATGGGCAATGAGAAATACTATATGAACATCCTTATTTAATATATGTATAGTCAAGGATAATCTCTGTACAGATACTAGAAGTGTGAAACTGCAAAGTCAAACGAATGCAACTTGAGAAACAATACATAGGGTTTTAGTGGTTAATGGTAGTAAATTAAGACCACGTCCATTGTATGTTGTGGCAAATAAAAAGATTATTGGATCTGACTGTAAGCTTGGCAGCAGAAGATTTAGCTAGAACTCTGAGTTTTTGCAAAAGTCCATGTGTTTTTTTAATGTTTTTGGTTCTCTGTACAGAGATTACCTGAGTGTGGTTGAAGTAGTCAAAACTCTAAAATGTATTTATACATAACTCATGTTGGTATAGATTACTCTATGAAGTATCTGAACAATCTGCCAAACTTTTAAATCAGACAGATATTATTCCTTTAATTGTTTTTCTGATACGACTTCTGCAGAGCTAAGCTAATAATAAATAAACAAAAGAGGTCCAATAATATTTTCTTTCACAATCCCTCAAAAAGCCTTAAGCAAGTGTTTCATGCTTTTATGATATGTTATAGTGGCTGTCATAACTTACTACGGTAGTATAAATCTTTATTTTGTTCCTTTTATCATGGTTAGGATTTGCGTTCTGACTGAAAGTTACATGAGTACACGAACAAAGCCACATATTTACTGTGATGAAATGGTTTGAATATCCATCTAAACTTAATTGTCTAGTGAAATGCAATAAAGTAGCATTAAACCTGTACTATGTAAAGTGAATTTTTATGTAATATAAAAATTCCAAATTATCAAACTGAGGTATCCTAAACGACAAGAATCACCAAAATTACTGTATTTTATGTTGAAAAACATTATTTAGAATTTGTTCTGTTTACAAACTTTTTTCATGCAATAACCCGTATGACAGAGTGGAGAAGCTAGACAGGATGAGAAGAATCAACCACACCCAGGTTGGGAAGGTCGAGGGGAGAAAGTTGGAAAGAGTTTCGTAGCGTACCGTCTTCGTGAGTGCGGACATTGATGGGGTAGCTGGGCGGACCGTCACCAACACTCGTGCCGGCCAATACCCAGATACGGTAGTCGGTCCATCGCTTGAGCTCGTCGATTAGAAACGAGGTTGTATTCAGTTTGACCTCGGTTGCTTCAGAATCGCTGCGTCCCGCCTCTACGTAGTGCAGCTTGTAGTACACTATGTGGCCATTGCTCCGCTCGGCGGGGGGCGGCCGCCAAGACACTCTGATGCTGGTGGGGCCCTCCGCCAACCCACTCACGTTCTGAGGCGGGGCCCCCGGCACTGTAAACATCCCCTCCCCATGCCATCATAGAGAAAAAAAACTTGGACCACCAGTGGTGGAGTCCAAATAAACGTAAAATAAAGTAAAAGGAAAATCAAAATTATAAATAATAGTAAATAAAAATACAGTTTTTAAGTCAATGGTGAAATACCTAATTTGATCCCATACCACAGTTAAAATGTGAAATACATTTGACATTTTTGGCATTTCAAAAATTGTGCATCCAATAAAATTTTAATTGGGTGTAGATAAATGTTACATATTGATTATAACATTATTTTTTATTTTAATGAATATATCATAGCCCATATCGTGCTGCTTTGGGAGGACATAAAACTGTAAATTAAATACTGTGATAAATTTTGAGAGAAAATATAATTTTTTTCAAATTAGAAAAAGTGAGTATTTTTTACATTTATTGTGCAGATTTTGATTATATTTTATTGAATATTATTGTGAATTTAAAAAAATCTCTCAAGCTGAACAATCCATAAAACAACATTAGAATGTTCTGAGTTCTTATGATTTTCAAAATGATCGATAACATTAAAAGTATATTATTAAATTTGTAGAAAAGATAGCATTTCCATACAATTTTAGAATGGATTTTTATTTCAAGTATTTGGACATTAACATAAAATTCCTACGACAAATAAAAATTATTTTCTGTTAGCAGTAACACCTTGCATCCATTGTATCTGATTGGGACGATGAAATGCTGAAAGAGAAAAGTTGTTAGTCACACTCCACGCAGTCAATAATCACTATGAAATCAAACTGGGCAGCTAAAAACCAAACAAACTGTGCATCACAATGCAAAAACAAAAATTAAAAACAGAAACATTGCCTAACGGGTGTGCGAAGGGGACTGCTGTGCAGAAACCTTCAAATAAAACATCGTGAGATGGTATTACCTTACCGGCAACTTTATATACACAGTAATTGCGCTGCCATCCTAACCTTACAGAATTTAAACATAATTATAAAAAAAACTCTCATTAGTGACTAATTTGGATGATTGATTATGAAGATAAACCATCCCAAATTGTCTTTAGTTCATGAAGCATGATGGCAAGTGTTTGATTTAGATTATCCCTAACAAATTAATTAAAATCATAAACTTAAAGAAAGTTGAGATTGTTTAACAACTTTTCTCAGCAAATAAATCCTTGCAAGCACATAATATTGTATGTTTCATCCTATATACTGTAATCTTGTTGTACCCTACTACCAGCAACAGAGCAGTGGGTACTCTTCACCCTATCAAGAGCCCAGAAGTATTCCATATAAAGTTTTTCTAAACGTTTCCCGATTTTATATCAAATTACAATTTGTTAGGTTAGGATGGCAGCGGGCATGCAGTGCAACATGTAGCCTACCTCCCCTCCACTTACCGTACTGCTTGGTGCGGACGGGGATAGGAGGGGTAGTTGCCCCCTCCCCTCGCTGTGACCTCGCTGCTAGCCAGATGTAGTAGAGAGTGTTGGGATAGAGACCGATCAAAGTGTAACTCTCCGAGATAGGTATCCGACGATGGTGTTTCTCCTGAAATGTGATAATAATGTATGTAATATGGAGCATGTAAGATGCATCCTGTAGGAGCAGGAACAGAAGAAGGAAATTACGATGGAAGGTGAGAAGAATTGCTTTCAGATTAAAACCCTGCAGGGGTATTATTATTGTTTATGGGACTAAGATCATAAGTAATGATGTTTGGAAGAGGCTTTGAGGGTTGAGTAAATTCAGTTGTGGTTTTAATTGGAAAGTACAATTTTATTGATTGAACACCATTAATATTTAAATTATTTTGGGAAGATGAATTAAATTTATTACATTTAAATGTCCTTTTCATCGTTAGTTTGATTACTCTTTGAGAACTTGCTTATTTACAAAAAATCAATCTCGGATGCCACGTGATTACATGGAATTAAGAATATTTCCAAGAAAATGGTTTCAGACACAATTTTGTACTGCAAAAATAGGGGAACAATTTGGATTATTTAAAGAAGTCATTAGATAAATAATGGAGGTAAAACAAAAACTATACTATAAAAAATTTAGGGAGACATGATATGCAGCTTAATTTCATGGTAAAACTGATGTAAATGAGTTTGCAAATACTGACCTTTGCGTAAGTGTCATTCCAGTAGAGTTCATAGCTCACAATGTTCTCACCCGAGTGAGAGGGTTTACTCCACTGAAGCGACACAGAAGTCTCCCCAACATCCGTCGTGATCAAGTTCTGTGGCTGACTAGGAACTGAAAAAAGGTTCCAAGAGTTAACATTTGGATAAAGACCACCATCATTGATGCAATTAATTGAAGGTAATATATTTCTATTCAACAGAATTAGGAAGTGGAGGAGTAGAATACAACTAGCGTCTAAATACTCAGAGCAACGAGTCGGCTCACCGGAGCAACAGTCGGGGCTGCACAATTTTTATTTCAGCTGCAGTTTTTAATACGGACAAAATGACAGTTTAAAATTAGAAATAAAAAAAATATTATAAAACTAAAAAAATATAAAATTAATTTCTTAATTATAAAATTAAACTGTCATAACCTAACCTAACTAACCAAACTTGCTGATAATGAAAAAATTGAATGAAGGTTTACTAATCGAAAAAAAATAGTTCTGTTCATAAAATAAAACTATAAATGCCTCAAATTCAATTTTATAATTTTTTAAATTATAAAATTAAACTGTCATAACCTAACCGAACTAACCAAACTTGCTGATAATGAAAAAATTAAATGAATCTTTACTAATCGAAAAAATAAGTTCTGTTCATAAAATAAAACTATAAATAGCTCAAATTCAATTTTATAAGGTTTTAATTATACAATTAAACTGTCATTACCTAACAAAACTAACCAAACTTGCTGATAATGCAATAATCTTAGACAAAAAGTTTGTGCCATCGATGGGATTCGGACCTGGTACCATCAGATTCTCAGCCCGGCACGCTATCCATTTGACCACCGAGGCCGATGGCTTCAATTCGTATCGTTGCGGTAATGGTGTTCCCTCAGCCAATAGAATGCTCTCATTTTGTCTTGCTCCGGTGAGCCGACTCGTTGCTCTGAGTATCTAGACGCTATAGTAGAATACATCTCTATACCGTATCTAAAAGATTTTATTATAAAAACAATAGTAAATAATTAAATGCATCAAATAGAGAGGTAGCAGGGTCGCTTTAAGCGTCAGTGTATCCCTTGGCAAACCCAAAATCAGCGCCCCCTTATTTTCTAGTGCGGGCGGGTAGTGGTTAGGGGGCGCCTGGTGGGCGCTCCTCAACCACCGGCGCCCCTGGGCATGTGCCTAGTCTGCCCGTTTATAAAAGCGGGCCTGAGAGATAGTCCATATTGTTTTTCCTTTTAACCCTCCAAGTGTCCATAGTTTAGGCCTTAAGGTCCACCTATTTTTGGCGCATTTGCAAGGTTTTATTAAAACGGATCTGAGAAGCTTAAAACAATGTTAATTCTAATGTTCTATATACCATTTTGTTTGGAAAATCATGGGCTTCAATATTATATATAAAACATAAGGAACATTTTTTCAAAAAAAAATTTTTAGGTAAAAAAAAAATATAATTTCGAAAATTTTCAAAAAAAAATAAGTTCGCGCTCAATGAAATTGTATAAATTATAGGCCTATAAATATTTGAAAATAGCCACTTTGTTCTAAATTTTATGAGGATTACAAATATATAATAATATAAGGAAGTAGATTTGCAAATAAATAAGTTATGGGCAAAAAACTGATTTCAGTACATAGCGTTTAGCTAAGAATGCATAGCCTAACCATAGCTAGGAATCTGGCTGATAATTTACATCAATATCACTACCTACTTCTTCAGGATCATCAACCAGCACTTCAAAACCACTTAAATCTTCTTATAATGCACCACGTATATTACTACTTTTGATTTTTAACACTAAAACAATGATAAACGTAATACAACCCATCAGTCATCGGTCCGGGGGAACCTAGCTGTTTACAAATACACGCACGTCAGCTGTCTGCTACAATATTTCCGGAACTAAAATGAATAGCGCTTAGAGACAGACCTCTGGAGAAAGCTTAGAATGTTACGGAAAGAACGATACCTAACTCGATCCAGTTCAATCCGATTCAGTCAGTCATAGAGCCTTCGCCGTAAACGATGTCTGCGTGTCGAAAAATCGACAAGTAACACTACACAAAGTGTGCTGCTTGTCGAATTTTCGTCAAGTAACACTGGGAGGGTTAACTTAAAATGCTCCAGGCTTCGTTGGAGATTTTTTACATTTACGGTAAAATGATAAGGTTAAATTTGAAATTTTTTCTATATTAATAAACTACGATAGTATTTTTTTTGATAGGATGGTTGGTTCTACTCTTGATACGATTAGCATGACTGCTTGGAAGGACTTTGAAAAGATCTATACATTTATTTAAATGAGAATGAGGTAAATATTATTCTGATGTGTAAGTTATAATGGAGAGATTTCTGATCAACGAGTGCTAAACTTTCTCATTCTCTCTACAAAGATTTGTTCAGTGCCAACCACATGCTCAAATAAAGTTTAATGCAAGATGTTTCAGCCTTGTAGTAATATTATAGCATCAGTGGATATCCACCCTGGACTTAGTCTCAGTTTCACTAGGAATGCTAATTCATAGCAAAGCATGTCTAGCAGTGAAACTCCATATGAAACCACAGTTGATGCTGAATGAATAGATGGATTCTGAATAGTTGGGTTCTGACTGTGTAAATATGATGGTACAGACACATTTATACTAAACGCAGAATGTGAACGTGGGGACCAAGCTGGTCTAGTTATAGAGCGGTCCCTGAGGTCCATACATCACCAATAACTTTAGTTCAGTGATAATTACGAAATAACGTGACCTTCTAGAACTATCCAAAAGTAATTTGTAAAACAGTTCTGAGATCCCTAGTGGAAGGAGGACGTGAACTCACCTCCTTGCTGTGTCTTGACCAGTACGGGGGCAGACAGCGGGCCTGGCCCCACACTGGTGAAGGCTTGTACCCTAATAGTGTAGATGGTTTGGACTCACCTCCTTGCTGTGTCTTGACCAGTACGGGGGCAGACAGCGGGCCCGGCCCCACACTGGTGAAGGCTTTTACCCTGATAGTGTAGATGGTGTGAGGTGTTAGGTCACTGATGGTGGTCAGCTGATTGTTGTCCACCATCTGAGACTCCCACGATGCCATCGGTTGCTGAGGGTTCTCTGTGTAGTACACTTTGTAGCCCTGTGGACCAGACATACAAATGTTAAATTAAATAGATTCTAAAACTCAAAATGTTTCTTTCCTAACTTAGGTGAATAGCGGAATGGTTACCTCAAGGGCCCAACCCTGCCAGGCAAAATGGAATACAGGAATTAGTCCAAATTCTGTACCCTGGACTGGTAAGTAACATTTCTTTACACAAATTAATAAAAATAAATGTTTAATTAAATTTCTTAATTCTTTTAAATTAAATTATAGTATTAAAAAATTTCATTTAATGCAAAAAGCTATTTTGATTACCTCAAGCCTTTTTCTACAACCTTTTGAAACAACCTTGTGTCAAGGTTCAACCTTTTGTCAAACACGCTTGCTAGAATTGTTCAGATTCCTCGAAAGGATAAAATATTCAATAGCATGAAAGTGGCATAAAAGGACTTTGTCCATCAAGTAAAAAATACAACAAACAAAATTTATTAAAGAAATTTTTCGAATGAAAGAAAAATGAGAAACTAACTGTAAAAACTAAATGTAATCAATCAACAGCTATAGTAGTCAAAGAAATGTACCTCATAGAAATATAAACTGCAACACATGATTAAAATACTTGGCTGCAAGCACAGTCTTTGTTTTTTCAAAAGAACAAATATATTACTGATATTATTTAAACAAAACTTACCGGTAATCTTATCATAAAATTCATCACTTACCGTGACTTGACCGTTGGGAGTCTCAGGTTCGTCCCACTGTATCACCATGGTGCTGGAGCTGAGAGGCCTGACTTGGACGTTCCGAGGAGCAGAACCAGGTTCTGGAACAGAAAATTACACATTCAGCAAAGAAACAACTGTAACGTCTGAAATAGAAAGACTGGACTGACAAATTATACTGGGGAATATTAAATATTTAAGGCTTAGTGAAGGGAATTCTCCTTGATTTTGCAATTTAATTTTTGCTTTATAGATTTAAGAGTGTCTTAGCTTAGGTTTGAATTTAAATCATAAAATAGTTTTTTGTTTAGTAAAAAAAAAAAAACAGGTTGGCAGCCTCTTTTACCCTTGTATTTGGCATAGAAATAGTGTTGTACTAAATAAAACTTTGTAATTGTAAAATAATTTTACGACATACTCATTTAAGCATTAATAATTTATGAAGCAATAAAAAATGTGTAGATACTGTAAGGAACTTAGTCTAGAGATAATTATTTCAGCTTCACAGAAATAAAAATTGTATTCATTTGTAAAAATAAAAACTATATTCACGTATTATATAATATATAATACGTGAATATAGTTTTTATTTTTATAAATGAATACAATTTTTATTTCTGTGAAGCTGAAATAATTAACTCTAGACTAAGTTCCTTACAGTATCTACACATTTTATAGATATTATATAGATTTTATCAAATAAACAAAGACAATTTAAATGTTAATAAAAGAAGAAAATATGGTAATTAAAAGATGCCCTACTTGAAAGTCATTAAAGCCATTATGTTAAAATGACAGGGAATTGAAAACTCTGTTAATTTATTGTTGTCACATTAAAACTTTAAAATGGGAGTTTCTTCTTGTCTCAGGCCTGACTTAATAACATTAACAGCTTTTCAATTTACATCCAGTGATAAGAAAAGTACACAGCAATGGGGCAACTTAACAAATTGAAAAGACTGTCATGAACAAACCTATAAAGTGATTGGTAAGAGATTAAAATCTCTCATTTTAATCTTTTTATGAGGGTGGATTATTAAATACCTATGGACAACTTTTTTTGTGACTTAAAAATTGTTATATTCAGCCCGCACACAAAATATCAATACTATTTTAGTCTAGTTATTCTGTGTTTGCTATATTTAGCTTATAGGCAATGGGAAATATTAATACCATGTGTAATTTACTTGTGTGTTAATTGCACATTTTGGAATTCCCTGCAAGAAACTATGTTGTGATAACCCAATTACTGCACAATTTGTCAAATTACTGTACTCTTTAAAATAATTCATTAAAAAGTCTTTTAGAACAAAAATATTTAGATAAATTTCTAGTTGTAGTGGTGAAGAACATGTATTTAAACACATATAAATATTTATAACACTTTTTTCAATGATAGGGTTTTGATGTAATGGTTAGTATTTTAATGTGTTGGATTTAATTGAGAATAATAAAATGTAATTGATAACTATATGACTACAGCATTATGGATTTATGGATGCAAAATTTGGTTTTGGAATACAGAAAAATATATAGCATTGTTATATTAACTACAGTATTTTTTTTTAAATATTTTGCTATAAACAAATTAATACCAGTATGATAAATTGTACTTAAATAAAAATGTCTAAAACCATTCAATTGATTCTATACGAAACTTAATGAAAAATAGTTTAATTTCCTGTATGTTGTCTGCCCTTGTTTTATTGAAAATGTTAAAAATTAATACCATGATGGTGTAGCCTCTTCTGGATTGTCTGAATCAACTAATAAAAATAGGTTCCCTAGTTTCTGTCAAAACAATCTGCTTCACTAAATTTGATTTACATATTCAATTCAAACCACAATAAACATGTTATGTTTTGTTCTGTGATTAAATGAGTTTAAGTTAGTTTTTGATTTTATTTCACTGGCATTGTTAAATGTTTGGACTATTCATTAGCCTTTTGACATCAGTTAGATCACATAAAACTTTATTTAACATCTACTGGTAACTATAACTGGTATGGTGGTAGAGCGCAGGACCTCGTTCTCTGAGGTTCAAATCATGCCCGATCACCAATGGATTTTATTTAAGTGATATTTCCGCAACCCCTAGGTCTAGCCTGAAGTAATGTGAAAAACAATCACAGCCTAGTGTCCGACAAAAAACTAAAATAATCAATACATATATACAATATTTTATCCAAATTGGGTTAAAAATAAACTCATCTTTGAAATGAACCAAGATATACGCTGTCAGATAGACTTATAGGGAGGGGTAAGAGTGGGTTGTGGGGGGGGGGGTGTCTTTAGGTTGCAAATTGTATCATAATGGGTGTCAGTCCTAACAGACAACCACCAGATAAGACTTAACTTTCCACCCCAAAGACCAGTCACCTTCTACTGTTGAATGTTTATATGCCTCTGGGCTTCAGTCAACTGGATACATGGAGTTAACCGCATATAATTTTTATAATTTTTTACTCGGGAATAGCTATAAACGGTTGAGGTTTGGTGTGGTACAACAATTATGTGTTCAATTTCTTCAATTTGTCAACCAAAAGTAGTTGCAAAATTTGTAAAACATGGTAATCATTGCAAATTATATTGACTGATTCATAGTGTTTAAGGTAGGGCTACCATGGGTGACAGAACTAAAAAGATGTCTACAATATACGTTTGAGAACTGTTCTGGGTTTACTAATTTATTTTGGTAAAAATGTCGGTAGTTGTGGATTAAAAATGTGTACTGCACTCTTTATTTCACTGCAATGTCACAATAAGTTCCATCCAATAGCCAAATTTAACAGTCATCTTTGCAGACAATAATATAGCAAGATTCCTTTAAAGAAATTAAATTAGAAATTATACAGGGTGTAAAAAAATGTGTCGTAATTTATGTAGTAAATCCTTATAAATCAAAAGAAGCAAAAAAGTTCATGTAAACAAAAATATTAATATGCCCCATCTTCCATATATTTTATAAGTTATTAAAAAAGCAAAAAGAGATTTGAACTAATTATTATGACAATATTTAAAGTAGATTAATTATTGCTGGGGTTTTTAATTGGCACAAAACTATTACAGTACCGTATGTCGAACTCCAATGCTAGTGCAGCATCTCAATTACTTTAGAAGTAATAACGCAAAAGCGAAAAATCATCACCAAATATACTGCAATGAAACTAAGACTTCATTGTCATAAATCATTCATAAATGATGACAATTAAAGAGAGTACTTCAAAACTAATATGATTTTATTGCAGAATTGTACTCTCTCTAAATTAATGTGAATATCGGTGTAATTGTGGTTGGATAAAATTAAGTGGTTTGGGTATGCTGATTTGGAATTCCTCTGTGGCATATAATTGGCATACAATACTTTCCTTGAACCAGGTAGAACAAGATATTGAAGGATCAATGTAAAAATTGGAATTGGGATAGTCGTCACATTTGAACTTAATTGTGATTAAAGCCAGCCCTTTAATTGAGGTTCCTTAGGAGAGGGTTTATTGAAAAACTGATATTTTTCGGAGAAGTTTCACAGTTTCAATACCTTTCATTCAAGTAAGCGGTTGATAGTGTGCGGCTTATAGTGTTCTCAAAAGTTAAGATCCTTGTTAGCTTTATAATTTATAGATGATTTCGTTTATTTAATATTTATAATTTTTGAACCTCTGTTATGGGTGAGCGTGAAAAAATAAACAACGAGTTTTAAAGAATAGAGGGGAGAAAAATTATGTACGAGTAGCACTTTAACTTAAGTAAGATCATGCTTAGTTCAATTTCCTTTTATTGCATATTTTTACATTACAGAGTTGTTATTATTAAACCGATCAAATGTTTTAAACCGATCAACCACAACCTTTGCTCGGGTCCCCTGGCACTTTCACTGATTATAAAAACTAAGGTATGTCTTTTAAAATAGTTTTCATCAGCCTAAAATTTAGAGTTTAACTGTAAATAGAAATTAAGTTAAAACACATTTACGGTTTAGGTTTTACATAATTCCAAAGGCAAAACTTAACTATTTTAATCTGGTTTATTTAGAACAGGGAATAGCATATTATTTGTTGAGCGGAGCGAGCGAAGCGAGCGAAGCTCTTTGGGATCAACTTCAATGCAAACAATATAACACCATCACTCAATAACGGCTGAACACATTTCAGCCAAACTTAACAAGACTACTTAGACTAATAATGAGATGGTTTGTAAACAAACAAATTTCAATTAGATAATGCTAATGCAATTTAAAACGAACTTAAAATTTCAAATTTTTAACATTAGGCTTATGGGACTAAAGTAGCTATGACAGTTTTTATGTTTACAAGAAAAATGTAAACAAGAGAATCATAAGGTATTTCTGAACTTTCTATACTTTTCTTTTAAACGTTTTTAAACCATTCCTATAATTTTAATAAACAAGAAAATGCCGTTAAAACATTTTTTAAGGCGCGGAATTCACTGAAAATCGAGAAATTATACGGAACTACTTTCTCAATGCGCGGAGCATAAACAAGGAGCGGAGGGATACGGACCGGTGACTACTTTCTTGGGAACCTATTTGTGTTGCCAGCTGATTAGAAACAGCCAATGTTAGAAATCAGGATTTAATAAGCGATATATCGAACCGCATCGAAATCGGTATTTAATCCGATAATACCTCATAGGTTATATTAAGTTGAATTACATCGACGGTACAGTAAGTTATTACACTTATTGATAAAACGCAGATTGAACACTGATCTAATTTAGGCAGGTGGGGAGGTAGGTCGGGGTTTATGAGTATTCGTGACTACATTAAGTGTTTTGAAGTAAGGTTAGATTAGGAAGGTAAAGTGTAGGTTATAGGTAGGTGATCGGGTTGTTTATTTGTGTTGCACCATATAATTTTTATCTTTTGGAATGGAATAGTTGGTTAAGGTTAAACGGGGAAACGATTTCAAAAATGCTTGCATATGGTCTTAACTTAACAAACCATCTACAGTATTCTAGCTTTGACTTTATATAATGTCAATGATTCTAGCAAATTATTACATACTGACCACAAGAAAAGAGAACATTTGGTTTTGGATCTTTGACCATAGCAAAACTAACATATAATTTATGGAATGTGAAAAGTTGTATATCATTATATACTATTCTGTAATATTAATAATTGTTCGGCAAATCCTCATTTTAATGGCTCGGCTGAAAATGGAATCTGCATTTTGTGAAACAGTTATTTGGTAACAATTCAGTCATTTCAAATGTTGATAAAATTTCCTTTCTCTTTTTTATACTTTAATGCCCTTTTTGGATGTTAATATCAGATTCCAACTACTGTAATATTTTCCTGGTCAAAACTACCTTACACTTCTCGAAGAGGTAAATTTGAATTATTATAATTTTAATCTTTAAAACCAGCATTAGTAAATAAATCTATTGACCTTTTTGCATTTAGTTACTTATACAAATATCAAATCACGTTTGTTCCGCTCAACTGGCTTTCACCTCTCTGAAAGCAACCCTAGTTTAGTTATTTGAAACGCAATGCTCCAAATACTTTCATTGAGAGCCCACAACTGATTTAATGTGGTTTCTAAATTTAATCAAGGAGAAACCACAGCACAATAAAACCAATATTAAATGTCAGTGACACCACAAATATTCATATTCTGGTGGATTTCTGTGTGGTTTTAATATCTAACAGTATGTCCAGTTTGGTCACTATATTGTCATGATAAAAATGAAATTAAACTTACGAATGCCACTTAATTCCATGTGTAAGAAATGCATAAACGGTGTGTCAAATCTTACCTAAAATATAAAGGTAAAATAACATATTTTGAATTTGATTAATTCTGTAACAATTTTGATTTTTTAACCAAGCAGATTAATTATTTGATGGCTTAAAATTTGTTTAGTTATTTTTCGTAATAAAGAGAATAAAGGAGGAATAAGAAAGAAAAAAATTGTACAATTTGGAGATCACCTACCTCTATAGGAGTTCATACATAAATAATTTCAACTATATATTAGAGGGGTCTATGGATTATTATGATTAGAACAAGCTTAGTTATACTAAATTAAATATACCAATCTATAAATTAAAGAAAAATATTAGTAGCAATAACTGCACTGTGAGCGAAACTGAACAGAAAAAATAATTTCTTAACTGAAAAATTTATTTAACAATATTTATTCAACTAAAAGTAAAGAAAAAAAATAGTTTTAGCTTAAACTGAACATACACTCAGTTTTTTAAACAATCAGAAATTAAAAGAACGAAACGTCTGTAACATAATCTACCAAACAACAAAAAAATAGGAAATCTTTGACCACACAAAGTAAAAATATAACATTAAAACTACATACAAGAGTCTGTAGTGTAAATACAAAAAGTAAGCAAAACTGAAACCAGGAGTAATAAAACTCGTGTCTTATCATCCAACGTAAATTCAGAGGCAAATAGAAGGCAGTTTGTTCATCTGTCCGAGTATTTTTCCTGAGTACACAGCCAAAACTAATGACCGCAAAGTGTCAAGATATAAACAATGTCCACCATCTGTACAGTGTCCCACCGACACTGTTCCTGCGACAAATAAATTTACGGGCCTCGCTCAATCAGAGGCCATTTGTTTTCATGTCGCCCTCTCTTCTGTCGCAAGTTTCCAATGTTGGAAGATATTTTTTTATCTCCGTCATGGGTTGAAAGTGTTATTTGTATTTATTTTGAGAATTGAGATTGGCGTGGGGTTTTTTTTAAACTATGTTTGGGAAACCTGTTTTTTCAAAGGTAAATAAAATCCTTGTTTAGATTTGTTAAACAATCATATTTCCCATAAAAGCTATTACTACAACCAACTACTCCACTTACCTAGGTCATAATATTGTTTTACGAGCCGTGAAAATATATTTAAGGATACACATATTTTTAAAGTAAAACAAACCCATTGTGCATGAAAAAACCAATAAATTACTGTTGCAAATTTGCAAGTAATTCTTGTACTTACTTGTTCCTGTGGTTTCCACTAAAAATTGAAACAAAGATTGTTAGTAACTGTTATAGTATTTTCTATAAACTTATCATTAATAATAATTTTGTTAACATATTGATTGATAAAATTTAAATGATATATTTATTTACTTATTGAAACTGAATAATCCAGATTAAACAACCCACATTATCAGTTAATCAGATCATCCCATGTTTAAAATATGTTGTTTTCAAGAGATAGTTTTTAAGAAAGACACAAGGTATAGTTTATCGTTCACTATAATTTCTTAAAGTGCAATATCTTTTGTCTTTAAACATTGTTTTAATTTATTTTACAAATGTGTCTGTTGTTTGAAAGCAATGTGAGGTTTGTTCCAAGTATTAGAGATATATTTAAGATACTAGAAGGAAAGTTTTGAAATATTGATTCTAACATCAAACATATTTTATTTAAGATAGGCTCTCTGGCTTGGAAAAATCTGTTAATTTTTAGACAGAGTACCTTTACAAAGAACAATATTATAAGATTCACCTCATTTAAAAATTTGGAGAACGTCACTATCAATATTTTTTTACATTTACCGATAATAAAATAGCCTATGTAACTTAAAACATGAAAATCTCTTAATAATAATAATGCAGACCAGAAATATTTTCTAACTATTTAAGTACAGCCTATGTTTTATGGTAAAACTTTACAACACCGTCAACACCTCTTCAATAAATTCACAAACTGTAAATATGTAAGATCTTAACTATAAAATACAAGTTTTTTACAAAAATTGAAAAAGCAAGTCCCTAAGAGATTGAGGGGTCAACAGTATGCAATGAGAAAATGTAGAGAATGCAAGAAACTGTGCATGAGACAAACCATTGGGCACATTGATAAGAGAAATAGAGATAAGAGAATGGTAGAGATAGGGGTGTTATGTACAACATGCATACAAAGTTAAAGGTACAAGTGGGGAATGGTCTGTGTTATTTTATATAGTCTTCTATATTTTCTTTTATATCTTTAAGTTGTTTAACACATCCAAACAGTACAATACTGATTAAATAGAGACGTACTGACTTGTAAATATCGAAAAGTTGACAAATCTGAGACAATTGTTAGGTTTTTGAAATATTTCAAAATTAGTTAATGGAATCTTTTACAGCCTTGTTATATTAAATAAATAAATGTGGAAGCTAATTTTCAACGCAAGTTCAGTAAGGAAATACAAAAGAGTGTTTTTGAGAGACATTTCTTGAATATACGGGAGATGCCAATAGAATTGACTTGTTTTAAAGGAAAACATAACTGTAGTCGTTTGAAATTTTACTTTTACTTTTAATGGTTGTGGGGAAGAATGCATACAGGTCACAATCTTGAATAGCAGAAGTTATCACAAAACTTCATTACCAATAAATCTATCAATATATTCACTATTTGGTAAAATTTCTGTTGGTATATAGACACAAAATGCATAACAAAGCCAAGATACAGCATTTAAAATTCGTCCCAATAAAAAATTGAAATATTATTGAAAACTGAAACCACTGTTTTAAAATAAGATACTTACTAAAATCTTCAAGATTTTTATTGTTAACTCTTATAATTTCACCTAAAATTGAAAAAAAGATAGACAATGAATGCAAGAAGAGAGATAAATCTATAAACCATACAAATTTAATGAAAACCTAGTGAATTCATATTTTCAACGAGTTTGCAAATGCACTATCTAGTCAAACTTCAAAACTCACCTTTTTATTCATCAAGAGTATATTTTTATATGAATCAAATATTTTCTATCGTGAATTAAGTGTGCATAATAATCTGTAACAAAATATGCTCCTTGTTTAAGGCATTGATCAATTAATTAACATCAACAGCGCCCATTGTTGAAAGATGATACCTTTTGTTGAATAATACAGCAAACAATTAGACATTTTGGATTATCCTATTCAATATAATGGTATTATTCACTCCATTCAAGTTGTAACAAAAGCGTCTTGAATCACAATTTTAATGGATTTATAGAGGCAATGTTTAATGAAAATGGACTGTTTAGAAAGATTACTACGAATAAGTAGTTTAACACTAAAAACACATTTTATATGAAGATACACTCAAGAGATAGTTTTTAGAAAGAATGCAGTGGTGCATACTGTTGCCCTAAGATAAAAGAAGTGTTTTGGACCACACAGAAGGGCTTGCTTTACTGTCCTAAGGTGCAGAGTGCCGATAAAACTAGTTACTGTGCAAGTGTCCATCTACATCCGTCGAAACAACTATAAAACTTACATCCATATGTAAAATCCAGTGGCAAAACGGCATGAAAACAGCAAAAGGTTTTGTTTTTAGAAAAAAATCGGAGAAATCCATCAAAACACAAAAATCAAAAAAGTCACCAAAAAACCACAGAACATTTTTATCTCGTATGATACTAAAAACTTCTCCATGTATCATTCGTTAAGATATCATCTGAAAATCTCTTTTATATAATTGTATTAAATGGAAACATAATTTTTGCAAAAAGCGTACAAAAAAAAGCCTTCCTAGACCAATTTGTATATGGCCAATTCTCTGAAATAAAAAAAGATGAAAATATAATATAAGCAATTTCATGATTATCTCAATCAATAACTAACAAACTCTAAAAAATAACAATTGGTATCCCATTTTATCTATAAACTTGTCTCTACCAAGCACATATCTGGCGTTTTGGCGCCGTAGGCAACTTACAAATCAATATCTAGGATCTAAAGATTGGATAGTATAGACTGTGAATCTAATATTGGTCTTCATGGTGTAAAACTAATTAAGAACCCATTTCCATGTGCATATTAGCTTTGATCATACAAAAGTCAATGGCATTAGAATACCTTATGAAGCCCATACTAAAGCAGAAAAGTAAAATTTACAGCTTAACGTAGAAAAACTACAAACTACTACTATGAAATGTACTTCATAGCTGGCTTGAATGGTCAAAGCCATTCTGCGCACGAACGTGATCAAATTATTCACATTAGGTAAGAAAAAAAAAACTGCTTAACTACTGTACCAAAATTTGTGAATGATAAAATACTTGTATAATACCAATATCGGTAATCCACTGTAATGTAATATATAATACATTAAATTTAAAGGTCGCTTAAATTTCTAGTAGATGATAATACTGATTAGTATGCAAAATAATGTACTAAAGATCTACTAATATACCAAGTTTGGTTCTAGATAGAATATTAATTGATACTGATAGGTAAAAAATACTAAACGAAAAACAGGAAAAAGTACGTCACCTGTCTCCCCGGTGGTAACGATGACGGGAGCGCTGGGAGGACCTCGTCCGATGTTGTTGACGGCGATGACGTACATTTCGTACTCCGTGTACGGACTGAGTGAGCGGACGGTGTAATGCATCGTGATGATCCCCGAGATCTCACTGAAGGCTTGGTTGGCGTACTTGGGCTTGTAGGTGATCACGTAATACTGCAAGTCATCGGAGGGATATGTCCAGGTCAGCCTGACGGAAGTTGCAGTAATGTCTGAGACTTGGATGTTGGTCGGCGGTCCAGGGAGTGCTGGGGAGATAAAGTTTGTTAAGATGTTTAGCTGTTATTGCAATAGCTTATGGACCATGCAATAGAGGCTTTTCAAGGTTTAAAACTCGTGCAGTAGTGCTTGGCCACTAGCATAGCCTCCTCTAATACAAGGCCGTATTGAGGAAAGTTGCCACTATTGTCTCGCCGCAACATTGTATTGGAGGAGGCCATGTCATGAGGCATTTCAAGATAGTCTTGGTTACAAAGGGGCTCAGTATTATGCAACCCTTCAAATCTAATAGCTGTCAGCTCACTTAAGACCAGGATGCACCCAATCACGTTCTCAATACCTACCATAAATGTCAAGTCTAAAGGTCCATTGAAATTAATACATTAAGAATCTAAATCACGAATAAGCCAAAATACTTTGCAACTGCCGATGATTTCCATACTTACACTGCACTTTGACCTGGGTAGTAGCCTCTATGACTCCAAGAGCACTGGCTGCCACACACGTGTAGTTAGCAGACTCCTGAATCCCGGTGAGCTCGAGGACGTTACGACCGATGGGCAGCTTGTCTTCGGGCGTCAGGTCAGTCGCAGGGCCTCGCCTCCACTTGACATACGGCATGGGCGACCCGACAGCCACACAGGTGAGGTTCAGGTCCTGACCTAGCATCACCTCGTGCTGCGGAGGTGGAGGGATGGAGAAAGACGGAGGCACTCGCCGCACTGTAACATAAAATAAGAGTGAAAACTATTTAGTGAACTGTTAATTGTGAAATTGAAATGGTAAACAGTTTCATTTGGTTGAATTTAAAGATCATTTTTGGTAATGATGAGTAGATGTTGATTAAGGAATCGTTGCAGACATTTCATGACTAGTAAAGTTAAGTTGTCGGGATGAAATTTTAAAAACGGCCATAAACACGTTGGATGCCATCGTAAGGTGAGAAAGTACCTGAATAGTAAGTAGACAAAAACATAGACTGAAAACATAACACACACACAACAAGATCAACAACAAAGCTTTCCTAGGTTCGTTTACTTATCTTGTTACGTTTAAGTACTTTCACCAAAAATCTAAATCACATTTCAGGCCCTGAAAAGTCCGTAATAATCCTAAAGATTTTGGTCGTGTTAGAAGAGAAGGTAGCCTACAAGCAATCGTTAAAACTGTGATTTGTCTTTGGTGATGCATAATACACAATTCTTAGCTTAGTTGTGATTTAACACTTATTGATAACTGGGTGGTGTGGGATATAGTGACAAACTGTTAAAAAATCGTTAGGAGGAGCCTTTTCAATAATTAAGTTAATCCTTAAATTGATCCTTAATTATTTTATTGTACTTCTTAAGCACACTAGAATTGCTCTTAAAATGGTACAAGTGAGTTAAGTCTTGCCAGTGACAAATTGTAGTTCTTTGGTAGGTCAGGGGATACTTCCAAGGTCAACCAACCGAATACCTTACATTTTCAAGCTTAATTGTTTCATTGAACTGACCCAAAGCTATATCATCATAATTTTAATGAGGGCAATCACAAATCCATAGACTATCAGAACTCCATCTAAGTCTTTACATCTCTTTACATCTCTTTAACATCTCTTTAATTTACATCTCTTATAAACTAAGAGTCTGGTTCCTATTTCGTAAATTAAAAATATTTGTAGGTTGTGCCGTAGTGAGGACGTTGTGTGAACAGAACAGAGGTAGGTGTAGAAAATATTGTTAAAATCACAACCAAATGGTATGTAGGTTTACTGGATCATTTCAGGAATTTTAATGTCAAAAAAGTAATAATACAAGTATGTCATATTACTTAGTGACATTACTAAGTTAGAAGTTGATGTGTGAAAAGTATTGAATATGAAATGGTAAGAAATTTATAATAATTTTGGCTTAGACATAGATAATATTATTAAATGACAAACCAAAAGGTCAGGGGATTTTATTTTGTAAATTTAAAAGCCAAACATGCAATCAGGGCATTTATAGTATTTACGGAGAAACATACATTAGTGGTAGATATGTGTTTTGATATGGTTTTGGTTGATATGGTTATGGTGATATGGTTTTGATTGAGAAACCAAAATGGTAAAAACTATCAACATTTGTCCGTTTAAAGGTGAGCATGGGTAGTAAAAGTTTGGATAGTACTCTTAAAGGAAACAGTTTTGAGCTATTTTATTAATTTTAATTTTCTCTATTAGAATTTGAGCGTTTCCTCCCTTGGAGAGTAAAACATGGCAATGGTCTTTTGCTTAAGTTTTTAAGTCCTCAAATCTGTAAGAAAATGAAGTTGAAGGTAAAAATCCTAACACATTTTCTGCAGAAGAAGATACAGAAGGAATATAATGGAAGAATATGCGGAGCAGTATAGAAAGTTGCTTCCGGGACTTTATGCTCACTCCTCTTATAAAACAATCAAATTTAGAAGGTTGATTCACAAGCTCAGGTGAGGTACTTCTACCCGTAATATACAACACAATTTATGCTTTTAGGGTTACCTAATGGTAGTTAATTTATTTTTTACATCGTACAACTCCTAAAAATATGAGCAATCTGTAAATTGTGTATAAAAAATAATTATTTTACTATGATAATAATCTTGAGTATAACCATTGCATATTTGTATGTAAAGGATAGTATAAGGATGTTATAACTGGTTTTCCTTCTACAAAAACCGAGGATAAACAACATTAACGCTAATGTAAAAAGTTACTTAATTTTGGCATTTTAAATGTGTATTTTGCGAAACAGGATGCTCATTTCCTAATGGAAAAGAGTTGTTGTGCTCTCTGAATGCAATTTACGTTATCAACGTTAACTTTCTTCCTCAGTCCAACTTTATTCCACTAGCTCTCTTACTTCCCACCACTGATCTACTTTGAAACAAAGAAACAGACTTATCCAAGATGTATTTTGTGAAGAAACTATATTCAACTGATCGGAAACTCGTGTTATCGAAAACTAATTTTATACTTTTCCATATAGATATTGTTACTTTAACAGTAAATATTGTCTCAGTTCTGATCAAAGTTTTTTAAACATTGCCTCAAATAGAGGTTATAGTATAAAATTGATTTAACGTATAGATGAAAATAAATAATTCTCAAAATAAATTTAAATAAGCATTTAAACATCAAATTGTTACAGTGTCAGATGTATGTTGTAAAACTGCAAAGATTAAACACATTTTAAGGTTTTAGGTTTTAGTAGAATAACTAACCCAGTTTTTACTTAAAATGTAGAGTAATTTATGAACTTTACACGAATAAAAACTGTGGCAAATAATTAACTGCAGAACATCTTTAAATATACATCAGCTAACGCGGATGAATCTCATACTGATCAGGAATTTTTGTAACGTCTTAAATTATAGTAGATAGAAAAAATACACGTGACTCATTATAGTAGCCTACCCATAATAAAAACAAAAACTTAAAGAGCAACTGCGATAAAGGGCTCAACAGATTGTGAATTATTTCCCTGCTTTTTGGTAAAGCCGTTTCTTAAATGCACATACATTGATATACGTATTGTGGTCCACAATCATGGTCCTTAACAGGGAAAACCTAATAGCTATCTAGTAAGCTCGGGCCATAAACATCATTCCCTGAATAAACTATGTATTTACCATAGAAAATTGAAATATGTTGTTTTGAAACTACACGCTGGCCTAGTATCAGTAGTATATAGGCCTATGCCCTGTGTTGTATTATAAATTGTAGTAACAGTTGTTGGGATTAGCTATGTATTGAGAAGTTTGTATAGTTTTACTGTGTCCAAGTTTACAGTTGTGTGAACTTTCAATTACTCATATTGCACATTGTTGTTGGATTTAATTATTTTTCACAGACCTTTGCACACAGTTTTCTCCTTGAAAATGTATAACAAAATACAACAAAGTGCATCGTAATCACGTTAGGAGTGTCTGATGTTTTGTTTTATGAAAGGTGACACCTTCAGTCAGTAATTGTTAGACTTAGTGACACTCTGTTGTCAATTTACGTTCTCCTCATTGTCAAAACGTAATTGGACAGAACAACGTCAGGTAAAACCCACCCAACGTAATCAGGTTACTTCTTCCTTCCTCAATTACTTTATTACTTGTAGCGGGTTCCTAAAATGTAAGTTGGGACCTCAAGCGGTTCTATGGCCAAAACAGACAAGGGTAGCAGACATTTCAAGTAAGCACTGGGACATAAAAAAAGGCCTTATGACTTAAGACTGTTTTACTAAAGCAACCGAAAGTGTTTACAAAATAGAAAGGTGGAGTAAGTACATTTATTTTCATATAACTGTTAATTAACTTTTTGCAATAATTAGTAAACTCCACAATTTTTCGGATAAAACAGTCGTATGGGTCTACATTCAATCTCTACTCTCTCCATTATTTTTACAGCAATACGAATCCTAAGTCAAACGACCAAACTTATAATGAAAATGGGTTCCTGAAATAAGCTAACGTTAAACAACAACATTAACAATTTATTAGGAATCGATTTAGGCATTTGATTTGCTGAGCTTCGAGATTAATGAATCTTGAACCAATAAGATGATAACAATTACATTTGCAAATGTATAAGTAGTATAGCACAAGTGTCGTTTACACAATGCAAAAATTAAACCGTCATTTGTATGTCAGACAAACCTATTAGATTGAAAAATAATATTTAAATAACAATATTTTAAGATTTTCGACTTTAAAATATCAATATTAGATATTTCTTTTTCTTACACATACTCGATTGCTACTTAAAGAAAGCTTCAATCTGATACCGAGACAAAGTAATAAGATTACAAGTTTAGTGGGTCACCTGACAAATCACAATGACAAAAGTAATTCTGCAAAGTTGTTTACAAGAGCCAAGTTTGTGTAGCCGTCCGTCTTCTGAGATCAACTTATTTTCCTTCTTCTGTAAATCACATGTGTTCTGGTATTGTGTGTCTCTAAAGATTTCATTTCACAACGAACTGTAGAAAACATATATTTTATATATAGCCGTGCATTAAAGGAACAGGTTTAATGTTTTGCTATACGAATTTGAAGCAAACCGACTGAGTTTGGCTATTATATACAATGGAAGGGCTGGCTAAGAGTTGAATGGATGAGCAAATATGTGCAGAGAGGTCAGCAAAGTGTATGTTTGTTCACATTTCCGATAGCGTTTCAGTTACGTTTCTGGCCCGATGCAATAATCATTGCCATATTCGACATGGTAATTGAAGATCACTCTAACTCTAGGCTACATTCAAACGGCCAAATGTTATAGGCTTAAAAACAACACTTTGTGCTATGGTAAATACTTTAGCTGAAAAATATATTCAGAATTTGTCATTACATTGGTGCAATTAATTGATCTTAAAACGTGGCTTTAGTTTGATCTCGTTATCAGTTTGAGGGGTTTTCAGATTTTTTAAGATTACATATTTCTGGATGTGTAGATAATGAAAAAAATTGTATAATATAGTTATTATGTAGACAAGTAGGAGAAACAAGACTCAGTTGTCTGTGGCTAGAATAACATTTAAACGCAATGATACACAACACCATTGATTGATTACTAATAATAATAATAATATATGTTATGTCAGAAAAATGCATTTTTACATTTTTAATTCACATAGAGCGCATCACAAAACAAGCGAGGCCAGAAAGTGGAAAGCAAATGTTGAAAGATACAATAAAATTGAAGAGGTTCACTTGGCAGAAGTCACTACGGTTCTGAAACCATTCGATTCTATCGGTGGATCAGTTGTTTTACAAACTCCACACCGTTTCCAACATATAAAAGCAGCAAACCTGAATAAGTATGTAACCGTGAATAATGAGTTAGATGCTTGAGAAGAATAAGAAATAAGAATTAGAAAATAAGGATAAGAAATTTATTTGAAATATCAATAATCACAAAATGAAAACCTTACTTGCAGGAATGGTCATAGCAAGTCTTCAATGCATGTGTAGAAAACACAAATATTTTGTTTATTTGGCATTGCAGGGTGGAAGAACATTTTGATCTTCACAACCCTCAGGTAAGTAATTCTCATTAAAATATATCTTTTAAATTTTTTAACAATCTAGCTATACTAATCACACAATTTATACTCTATGCAATATAGTATTTTCATTACTACAGTATGCCAAAGTGAGGCTTTTCGAATGTCCTATATGATTCTGGGTCAAAAGTGGCTCACATTCTAACCCATGTGATGCTGGATGAACTATGTTTTTTTTTTCATAATGTACCATTATTAAAGCTATCTTCTTTACAAAATGAAATTTCGTTAAGTACATTGTTTATTTTAAATTAGTCCCCAATGGTTTTCATCTAGTTTTGCTAACCAACCCAACAATACACACGCCCACGGTCGTCATAGTATCATGACGCACTCCGCACACTCAACAATATATTCAATTCCTCTGTTAAAGTACTGAAACTTTTTCAAATATTGTGTGAGGGGTGTTGATTAGTATGGAATATTACGTATCATATTAATTAATAACAAAACACTACATTAATGCAATACAACTTTTATTTACAGGGACTATTTTCTTTAGCAAAATCAGCGGACGAATTTTTAACCAAGAATAATGACAGCTGCTGCGCTCAGCACTAGCCACGATTACTAGAAAAATACCGGTATGGATCATAAACATAAACAAATGACGTTGTTGGCCCGAATCCTATACTAATATCATTGAACATATAATTTGGCATTTTCATTTAAGCAATGTTAAATAATGTTTATTTTCGGGCCAAAAACGTCATTTGTTTATGTTTATGATCCATACCGGTATTTTTCTAGTAATCGTGGCACTAGCTGATACTTTTTTGGACTCGGGACGAAAATAACAACTTAAGCCCCAAATTGCATCTATAAAAGCAAAATGGCCGTTTTTGCATCAGTGTAACTTTAAAAATAGTGTAGTTTGATATAATATAATGCATTATTGGTATTTTCTTTGCACAAACACATAGTAGAGTGCGAGTAGAGCACTCTGCCGGCTGTTTGGACAAACGCTGCATATGCCGACCACAGACACACATTTGTTCAACTAATGCAACTCCGACGTTCGCTGTCGATATGCATAATTGTCTAAATCAGCTGTTTCCGGTTCCATTTCCAGAATTTGCACTATTTTACATGAAGTTTACACATGGCCTGTACACCCTACATAGCTGCTGAATATACTACAGTATTTTAATTATTACAGTTTGTGGTAATTTGTGCATTAAATTTATCAAAACATATTTTGGAGTAAAATATATGTTAGTACCAAAAAGGGCTTTGATTTGTTTATTGAACATGATTCTTTTCTTAGAAGATTTTTATATTTCAAGTCAGTTAAATAAACTGCTCAACAGATAATTAAGTACATTTAGTTTTAATTATACATCTTTTGTATACCAACATATTAAATAATACATGATTGATTCAATTTAAACATATGCTTATATTTTTTGTGCATAGCTTAGTATCAAGAATATAACTGTGGTAATTGTCATGACCTAAGTATAGCACTGCATTAGTCGGTCAAAATATTGTTTAAAAGGACCATGATTTTTCTTTTAAAGATATTACTTAGTAGCTCTAAATAGTGAACTCTACAATGCATTACAGTGACTTGTCTTCTATGTTATTCTTAAGTAGGATAAAATATGCATCTGTTATTTATTATATTGCTTGTTTATGCATATAACTTCATAAGATTTGGAAACAGTTCTAATTTTATGTCAGACTTTCAAAATCTTGGAAGCTCACGACTATTAAGAGAACCATATTAAAAAACCGTTTAGTCAATACTAACTCAATACTAACTCAATTATGTTTTATTTAGGCAGACACTATATGTTAACTTATTGCCTGAGAGCATCAAATAAATACAAAATAGCATTAAAATGGTATTCACTTTTGATTACTATATTGTCAATGGAATTTAATTTAAAACCATTAAAAATAGTAAAATATCACAGATATAACAACAAAACTTGCACTTTAAAGTGTTCAATATAAAATTCACAATTGCCTAACAGAGTGAGCACTGTGCAGCTTGTAGAGTAAATCTAGCAAAGGACACTTGAAGTCATCATTGTCTGCTTACACTTTGATCTGCTATCAAACAACAGCTGCTCTTTTATCTCTTGTCTTTATTTAAGCCCCACAATGCTTTCTAATTATAGAGCACCAAAGTTCCTGACTTAGCTGAAATGTATTTTAAACCATTCTCGTCCAATAGAATTTATATTTTAGTTCTCAGACGACGTTTTTGTGAACGCAAACTTCCTAATGTATGAGGATAATTAATGTTTAGTTATGTTTATAAAATTAGGAGTTTAGTATGATTTAAAAACAACTATGAAACGAGGGGTTATATTTGGTAGAGCACAATAATATAGCTAAGTTGCGCTGAAAATCCATAGTTACCAATGGCTTTCTCAAAAAGGAAACAGTCAGTAGACAGGCAGACCTATGAGATTATTGTGGTGCGAGGATCAGCCCCATCCAGTGTGGATACTACAACCAAAACTACTACAGTACTACCAATAAAAATTCTTGGATGTTCTTGGATGACTAGTCTACAAAAAAATAAGAAAATAGGCCAGTAGAACGTTAAGAAAAACTGAGATTTATTTCCCAATTGAGAGAATATATACAAATCTGTTTCAGATGACCCTAGATATGTAGTTAGACCACTCTAATCGTATATGGGAATAAAAAACTATATTTGTTCAAAAGAAAGAACAAGTAACATTGTAGCAAAAACAAATAAACACAGCACTGGCAAATAGAGAACCCCAAACAAAAATAAACGGTATCAGCATTCTGACACATACTTTCTCCCATAAGTTTGTCAACAACCTTTATCATGTGTAAGCGGTGAGAGTAAATATACGGAAATGGGATTTGTACAATTTTGTTCAGAATTTAAAGGACTATAACATACTAAATTTTTATCAAAATTGTTCGAGCCAATTTTGGGAAAATCCGATTTTTCCGTTATTTTATGGGGTTTTATGGGAAAATCCCCATCTAAAATCAAAATTTCTAAAAAATGAAAAAAACTATCAAAATTGTAAGGACCATAACTTACTATGTTAAATCAAAACTGGATTTTTGTCTAAAATCCTATTTTTGTTATTTTATGGGGTTTTTATGGGAAAATAACATAATTTACCATAACTTTTGAACCGTAATTTTTACAGAAATGGGATTTGTACCATTTTGTTCAGAATTTAAAGGGCTACAACATACCAAATTTTAATCAAAATCGTTCGGGCCATTTTTGAGAAAATGCGATTTTTCCGGTTTTTTATGGGTTTTTATGGTAAAATCCCCATTAAAAATCAAAATTTCAAAAAAATCAAAAAAACGCCTGGAGATACCATAGATTAGAACCTACATACCAAATTTCATCGAAATCGGACCACAGGTGTAGTCTCTAGCTCTGTACACATCCAGACACACAGACACACACACACACACACACACACATGTTTGTAAGAGGACCTCGATTGTACTAAGTGCGGCGGAACCATCACAACCGAGGTACTCGAGCCCAATCATCATGATGGGGGACTTCTAACAAAAATCCTTATTACATTAAAAATAATATATTTAATTTTTTGTAAACGCTTTAGTATAACTTAAGATGCATAATATAGTACGTTTATGCATTTTTTTAAATTTTATCGATGACTTTAAAAATGTCAGTCCAATGCACGAAAACGAGGTCCTAAACACTTTGGCCCTAATAAGCATAATCGAGGACCTAACCACTTTGGGCCCAGTTAGCATAAACGAGGACTTCTGAATTAAGTTTAGGATGTCTGTTATATGAGTGTGTCCCCCCCAGTGTCCGGTGTCAGAACCGGCATTTCAGGTTGGCCACAGTTATGGACGACTGGGCAAGCCAGCATCTTTGGGTTGTACCCAAAGAGAGAGTCCCCAGTGATATTCCTCCATCCAGGTTGACTTCGGTCTATCATCTGCCTGTGGCTGTGGTTCTTTGGTTCTTGTGGTTCTTTGCCCTGCCTGATGTGTCCGACTGATATTTTGTAAGGCATATCCTCGGCTCTGGAAGTAGCCACTTCCTGGGAGGTGAAAAACGGGGAAGTCTAGCCCCGAAAGGGGAGGTAACGGGGGCTTGATGGTGAGCTTGAAGTCATCCACCCCATGGTGTGTTCAGGGTTGGTGCATAAGCTCCGGCCTACGCCATGGGACCCGGGTATGAGCGATTAGGTACCTACCGGGTATTCGTTGGGGGGCTTCGGTTCCTTCGACAACAACAGTGTGTCGAAGGATATGTGACAAATATGAGTGTGTCGTTTTGCTTTTATTACATATAAAACTGTTTATTGCTATTATATGTATTATTTATTCATAATTATTATTGTCATCCGTACTATTATTGTGCACCGACTCTTTTACCTTACATTATTTATACTGTAAACTGTGTATCTGGTGTTTCCTACATAATCTTCAATACTTTTAGATATAACTCAGCAGCTAACACAAGCAAAATATTAAAATGAACCTATGACCGGAAATTCATCGTTTGCCAACAACTCCAAGGTATCTCGTTATTTCCCCCCAAAACATCCTAAGCACAAACGAAGATGTCCAAAATTCCTAGGTCCCACATTATTTCCCTCCAAGATGAGGTCCTAAGCACAAATTAAGATATCAACATATCCAAGGTCCCGCACAGTTTTCCTTCGTAACGAGGTGTTTAACACAAATTTTAACTAACAACACCTCCGAGGTCCCGCATTATTTCCCTCACCAACGAGGCCCTAAACACAAATTAAAAGTAATAACACCTCCGAGGTCCCGCATTATTTCCCTCAAAAACGAGGTCCTAAGCACAAATTAAAAGTAACAACACCTCCGAGGTACCGCATTATTTCCCTCACCAACGAGGCCCTAAACACAAATTAAAAGTAACAACACCTCCGAGGTCCCGCATCATTTCCCTAAAAAACGAGGTCCTATGCACAAATCAAGATATCAACATATCCGAGGTCCCGCATTATTTCCCTCACCAACGAGGTCCTAAACACAAATTAAAAGTAATAACACCTCCGAGGTCCCGCATCATTTCCCTCAAAAACGAGGTCCTAAGCACAAAACATCATATCAACACATTCGAGGTCCCGCATTATTTCCCTAACCAACGAGGTCTTAAACACAAATTAAAAGTAACAACACCTCCGAGGTCCCGCACTATTTTCCTCAAAATCGAGGTCCTAAGCACAAAACATCATATCAACACTTTCGAGGTCCCGCATTATTTCCCTAACCAACGAGGTCCTAAACACAAATTAAAACTAACATCACTTTCGAGGTCCCGCATAATTTTCCTTCGTAGCGAGGTCTTAAACACACATCTAGATTTCAACACATCCAATATCCCACAACATTTTTGAAATAAAACCTTTTGACCATACCAGAGCTTAAAACTATGTTAGTATATTTTTGTACCCAAATATGAAGTAATCTCCAGTTTCTAATGTACCCTTCGTATCTATATTATTAAAATAATTTGTTGGATTTTTGTGTGCAGCAAATCGACCCCTTAATATTTTTTATAGACATATTAGGAATCAATTTAAAGCTCTTATCCTCTAGATGTACCTTTTGTGGGTTTGGATGATATCCCGCCTAATCCCATCGTTTTAAAGGCTTTTAAAAGTGCATAGTTTCTGCTTAATTCTGTTTTCAATCATCTGAACTTTTTCAATCAACACAGATAGCCATGATACAATTTTTTTACATCCATACGAAAATGGGGTTATCTGTAGTTGGCGATGTTTAAGTGAAGTCAAGTGAAATGTTGTAATGTCATTTGTATAAATTGTAAATGTCATAATGTTGGTTGCATAAAATGTAAAGAATAAAATAAAAAAATAATAAAAATAAAATGAAATAAAAAAATAAAAAAATAAAAAAAATAAAATAAAAATAAAAAATGCTATGAAAACACAACATACTTACGTACTTACAACGTACAACGTACTTACGTTATATGTTGTGTTTTCATAGCATTTTTTATTTTTGTTAGTATTTCAAACTTTTCTAAGATGTCTCGAAGGGATCGTGCACGAAATGAAAATAATAGGGCTCACAATGCAAATAATAGGGATATGATGAGACATAATCCTTATCCGCTATGTATAAAATATATCACGGAATTTGAAGTCACGAAGTGACGCAGGTTGCTATTCTACACAGGGTGGCTGAAAAGTAACTTGCACCCCCTCCCCCTTAACTCTTCAACCATTTGAGATATTTGAAATCGATTTGCGGCAACCTTCCTAGATATAAAGGGCTACAATAATTATGGTCAATTTTGAAATTTTTGCCTTTAGAGGTAGCGGGGATAATGGGTAGCTTAAAATTTTCAAATGGCAAGTATAGTTGAGTTTGGTATCATTTTATAGGTCTTGATGAACCAAATAATTGACATAAAGAAAACCAAAATCGGCCCACTAATGGTGCCCTAAAGCTGTTCAAATCCAAATAACCACGAGGGTGGTTTAAAATTAACTTGACCACTTTTTAACTTTTCAACTATTTGAGATATTTGAAATCGGTTTGCAAGAACCTGTTTAGATATGAGGGGCTACAGTAATAATGGTAAATTTTAATATTTTGCCCTTAGGGGTAGTGGGGGTAGGGTGTAAGTAAAAATGTTCAAATATGAAGTATGATCGAGTATGGGTATGAGTATGAGTATGGTCGAGTTTGATATCAATTTACCGGTCTTGACAAAACTAATCAATTAAAATAAACGAAATAGAAATCGGACCACTAAAAACAAAATTGCAGTTAAAAATTACCTTTAATAACCATTGTCTTAATCATTTTTAGCTGCCATTTCGTTATTCATGGTCCGAGTTCTATTTTCTTGCTACCCCCAACCCCCACTACTCCTAAGGGAAAATGTTTTAAATTAACCATCATTATTGTAGTCTTTTATATCCAAACAGGTTGCCGCAAACCAATTTCAAATTTCTCAAATAGTTAAAAAAATAAGAGGGGTGCAAGTTAATTGTCAGCCACCCTTATGATTTCGATTGTCTAAGGGTACCATTTTGTTATTAGTGGGCCAATTTTGGTTTTCTTTATGTCAATTGTTTTTTTTAAGACCTGTAAAATGATACCAAACTCGACTATACTTGTTTTTTTGAAAATTTTGAGCTACCCCCGTTGCCCATAAGGGCAAAATTTTCATAATCAACCACTATTATTGTAGCCTCTCATTTCTAAGAAGGTTGCCTTAAACAGATTTCAAATATCTCAAAAGGTTCAAAAGTTAAGGGGGTGGGTGCAAGTTACTTTTAATCCACTGTGTATATAGGCAAGCATGTTTCTTTTAAAAAAATTGTGCATCACAGGGAAAATCTATGCATACTGTTTGAAAAATATTTTCCTGTAGACGAAAAAGAAAGATGTTATGAAAGATATTTTACAGGATACTTTTATAAATTAAAACAAGCCAAAAATAAGCATTAAAATGAATTAAAAAATAAATACCCCCGCCGCAGCAAACCTGCCGACTAAGCGAATTTCCATTTGTCTGAATTGATTTTCAGTTAAATATATTTTAATAACATTAGGTTTAACGAGTACCTAGGTTTGCTGCTACAAGGAAACTAATAAAGTGTGTTTTTGAGTAAAATATTGATAGCTTAGTACAAAATAAATAAATTTGCCAAGTTTGATCAAAATATATTCATAAACAAGCAAACTACAACATTTGACAATATTCTCCATAAGAATAACATGGGAATTTTAAATTTACAATTTTTTTAATTTTCTCCGTTACTAATAATCGAACAAAAATACTTTTATATACTAAATTATTTGTTTTTTTAAGCTCTTTAAAAAGGTCTAAAGAGAAATTGGGAAATTTTGTGTTTTGAGGGTCAAAAGTGAGAAAAACCAATTTTTACCCCATAAAACCCCCCGTAAAGCCCCGTTCCCATGGTCCGATCGTGCTGGTTCGCGAACTCATTCAAGTTTATCCCGCTTTACACCTTTAAACCAAATTTCATCAAAATCGGACAAAAATTACTCAAGTTATCGCGTTCACGGACGTATATATATATATATATATATATATATATATATATATAAGTCTATATATATATATATATATATATACATATATAAAAATTTGAACGAATAGTGTTTTTGGCCTCTGGGGACATCAAAATGAAAAAGTAAATCGGTCCCGGGTCTAGTTCTTACCGTGCCACCTACGTTAATAGCTACTTCCCTATAGGGAAATTCGCTAAAAATAAACATGGGCCCAATGTGCTGCCATGCTGGTGACGAAATAACAACGAAACGTAAACAGCAAATGAAAGATTTTACAATCACATGTTTTATTTACAGCATGGGGGAAAATAGAGAAGTATGTCCATTACATATTTTTATTGAGTTTTCGACTACTGGACGACCTCTAGTTATATATTACTCTTAATTATTAGATACCTCCATGATATGCTTACACTGTATCGTGAAAATCAATCGATCGGTGGATTAACAAGTCTTCAATAAAGTACTCTGTTCAATATGTTGCAATAAGTTGTTTTATATTTGAGCTTTTTAGGGACTTATCTCCCTATAATCCACTAGTAATTCAATAAACAGTGTTGTTGGAGAGAGTAATTGCATGTATTTAATCTATTGTGTATATTTATATTTATGCTGTTAAAAGATAGATACGTTATCCAAATTTCAAATATTGTCAAGCATTTAGAGTTGTTTACGATCGCATCAACCACCCATTCGTTCTGCTACGGGCTTATAAAAAACAGTGAGACCGTCCTTCTGCGTAAGGAACAAATACGGTCACATAAACTAACCCTTTCCAACTGCCTTTAGAGTCGTTATCTAGGACCCAGTCTGGGGGATAGATCAGTACTCATTGTCGTGTTGGTCGAGTAACACTAGTTTTTAGCATAGCATTCTCTTAATAGGACGTGTGAGGCAGACCCCTTCTATTTCTTTAGTTAGTTTTAGGTCACATAGTCAGTTTCGATTCAGCAATAATTTATTCATCGTATTAATAAATTCCTAGTTAAATTAAAAGTATTAGTGGTATTATAATTTATTATTCTACAATGTTGGATTAACACACTCGCAACAAGTGTTTTTCTCTATGTGTAGCGTTATAATTCAGCTCTGACAACCCAAGTTCATTTCACAACTGGTTCCATTAATTTCATTCAATGCGTCTGTGTACATTCGCAGTGAGTACAGTTTGTGGTCCTCCGTCATTTAATTACGCGAAAAGTGGAATAGAGTTATTCTAATATGGAAGATTCATAGACGTCAGAGAGTTTTCGAGCTGAAATTTGACACATATACCATAGACGTGGAGAAAGTGCCAGTTTATCGCTTGTAAATCCACCCTCTTTAGGACAACGTGAAAATGCCTTCACCCTGTGCTAATTCAACCCTACCGAGCTTTGCCGAACATAGTCGACTCGACCTGAGCGAGCTCCATCACCAACTCCTGTAGTCTCGAGCGCAGCTGACGGGACCCGAGCGACGTCCGCTGACAAGGGTGAGTGGCCGAGGTGTAAAATCATAACATAACCCTTACTGGACATTTTCTATAGTTTAGCAGTTTATGGGCTTCAAACAAATAAAAAAAAACTTTTTCCTATTATTTCAGTCAACGATATTATTTTAACAGAAGTTAAATAGACTGCAAAACAATATTTTCAGGTCAGATTATATTGAACAAAGAACACTCTCAGAGTATACTAATCAAGTTCCCTGAGCAAAGCTTGGTCCCCAGGTACTTATTAATAAATAATAGAGTGAAATTTAAATTAGTTAATATATTTTGAGACTTAGTCTAGGTATATACAGCAACAACTATTGAATCTTACTTATTTCTATAGTCAATAAAAAAAATTGAAAAATGAAGCCAACCCTTCCACATAGTTGTGTACAATATTATATTTTAATTGTTATAGATCAGCTCTATAACATTTTAAAGTAAGTATTCAACAGTTCTGTTTGATTTCATTTAATGTTAATGCAAACATAAACATTTAGATTTTTCTCATATGCCATGGAGACCAATCAATACAGTATTAAATTTTCAAAATCTCACCTCAGATCTTTGAACTCCATGGCGCTCAAGCGTAGTGGAACCCAGGGAAGTGAATGGAATATGCCCATGACGTTCCTAGATACATGGATTATATTTCTGCTTGATTTGTGTTATATCGGTTTGGATATTTGTTGTAACAACCGCCTGGACAGTAATCACCTCATTTTAATATTGTTTTTAGATGATTTTTCTTATACAAAATGCCTAAACTCAGTGAAAGCTCATGCCAAGTTTGAACTACAACAGTATAGTAATTTTTGAAATGGAGATTATGTTGTAAAATATACCAAATGTTGTATATTTAGGTTAGTATGCATTTTTGGACACACCATACGGTTGCTTCTTTACTTATTTTGACTTAGAAATTTTGTAATGTTTATGGACGAATTTTACGGACATAATGTAATAGCCAATAAAAGCGTAAGTAAGGACCTTCACCACTAAAAACTATTTACCAAGCAGTTTGTGAGAATTGAAACTATCACGCAAGCTTCTTACCCAAATGATAAATTGCCATACATTATTAGTAATACTATTTTTTTTTTATCAAATGTGATATCACCACACTATGGTTAATTAAAGTCTAATGAAAATTTTATTTTATATTTACGGTAGAAAACTAGTCTTCATACTTGGCAACAAAACTGCCTCGTCTGTATTTTGTCTCTTAATCGGATCTGGCCTGAATTACGTCATTTGATATGATTTTTGAACACAAAGTCCGAACATTTTCGATTCCAATCCTAAACGATTTATAAAAGTTCATTGAATGAAGACCGAAACATCCTAAAATAATACAAGCTCCACTCATCTTTAAGCAGATTGTCAAACAGAGTATAGGCCTAAAGGCAACTACATAAACATTTATGTTATTCATATGGGTTTGTTTTTATGAAATTACATAACTAGTGTTTATTTATTAGTACTGTCATGTTACTGTATAATGAAAAGTATTTCTAGACATAAACACTATTCAAAAACTAAAACTTTTAAATTTAGTACAGTATTTATGAACAGAAACAGTGCATTTGGAATTGGTAGGATTGATGGATAAGTAAATAAATTTAGTTTGTAAAATCAAATTTGTATTTTTTTACCACACAAATATTCTCATACATAGTAATTATAAAACGAACAAGTAGTGCAGTATATTAAATTATGTGTTAAATAAACGTTAACTTACTACAGAAACCCAATTAACATCAAACTGCATCAATTTTCAGTAGCTTTGCATGGCGTTTAGCAGGTATTAACCATAATAATATCAAGTTAAATAATCTGTTAATACTGTATTTTTTTATTTATTAAATATATTTATATCGTGTTTTAATGTCAATCCACCAATTTACATTTGTATAATAACGACATCCTCGTACAGATTAAACGTAAAGTGGCGGGGTATATTAGGCCTATACTGTACCTAATACTGCAACACACTGAGCAATAAGAAAACTATGCAACACATCAAAATTTGGTTTAATGTTTAGTGATAATGACCACGATGAAATTTATAATAAAAAAATTGAGCGAAAAGAACAATATAATGTTAAGACAATGCATATGTATATATAATGTTTAAGTATAATGAAATATCTTCGATTTAGAACAAAGTGGTCTTACTGTCAAACAATAAGTATCCATCTTGAATACTCAACATAACTTTGTTCAACTTCGAAGATACACAACTTCGAACTTTAAGTCCTCGAGTTTAAAAAAGACATTTAAAATAGTATAATAAAAATCACGGAAAATTAAAGCCACATTACAATAATGTGGTATACTACATGACAATATAAACCAAAGTAGCTTTACTATTTCAAAATAAGTTGCTAACAATTAACTACCGTTTTAAATGATTTTTTACAAAATACTTTATGTCCCTCCAATTCCTTTCTGAAAGAGTTTTATTCTTTTTTAAGAACTGTTCACATTCAATCTTTCCGGGTAAAGTTCCCAATAAGAAATGCTTTTGCATGGCTTTTTTTAATAATTCTTTTTGACTTTCCGTCCATAGTTGCCTTGGTTTTGGACATTTTTTCGGTTTTATGTATGTCGGTGGGATGGGTTCGTCAATGTCTGTTGGTTCATAACCATGGTTCAAACTCGACTATACTTGCCATTTGAAAATTTTGAGCTACCCCCTACCCCCGCTACTTATACTAAATACTAGTAAATTTACCATAATTATTGTAGCCCTTCATATCTAAGAAGGTCGCCGCAAACAGATTTCAAATATCTCAAATGCTTGAAAAGTTAAGTGGGGGTGCAAGTTACTTTTCAGCCACCCTGTATCTCTTTTCCTATAGCTAGAAATTATATAGCTTCTTTCTATATTGCGTTGAGTGGGAACCACTGAAACGTATTATTAAAATTAGACATAGTTTTGTAAGAAACTGGCATAACCTACATAAAAAAAAATCCTGAAGACCGTTTAGTGATAACCCTAAAAGTAAGAATGAAAAAAATAAATATTTTACTATAAAACATAATTTCTTTAACTAAATAGTATAATTTATATAACTAAATAGTATGCGTAAGAGAATCTGAATCTGAATCTGAAACCCGAATGAAGAATTCATTCCGGTAAGCAGGTGCCTGCGCAGCGGCTCGGAAACCGGCGGCCACTATGGATGGACACATCCATTTAAATGCATGTGCTATTGTTGCCGCCGAAAATCGTAATCTGAATCTGAATCGGCGCGCACTCTGGACGTACCGTAAGCCTTGACAGTAACCGTCGATTTCGACGGGTTTCACTTAGTGTATAACCGAGATGTTTCACGTTTTTTAGATACATTTTTAGAGTTTTTAGATTCTTTTTTTTTAGTTTGTCCAATAATCGTCTTCATGCCCACTACTACTAGGTCTGGCTAGTTTACGTGCGAAGCTTTCCAGCAATCGCCGTTTTCCAACTACGATATGACGGAAATATTAGTTAACGTTATAAAATCACTAAAATGATGAAAAATATTTGGTACCACCCGAGTACCCGTCTTCGTACGGAGTTGGCGTATAAAATAGTAATTGCAGTTATACTCAGGCTTTGCGTTAGCAATGGGAGAGGATACGGTTTAAGTAAATTTGGTTCTTTTAATATAGTATAGCACATCTAACATAATATTCTACCACTGCACCCAAACATAGAAAAGGTAAAGTTAACACAGCTTTGTGTTGGTGCTTGGTTCAAATAAGCTGTTGTTATTAGTGCAAAAAGAATTAGTGAAGTAATTCTTTACTGAAGTAATACTTTAGATTTACTGTTGGTAAACCTTATAACTTGTTAATGCTATTGAATATAGTAGAAATAACTTCTTGATCAGCATTGTTCGTGTTATTAAATTTACGGGAAGTAAATAAAAGAAACGTCTTAAAACACTTAACTCATATATTTACGCTTAAATACTGTTACTCACAAGAAGGTTAATATACAAAAAGGATGGTAAGCGGTGATAGATTTCGATTGGACACTCCAATCATCATCAGACCCAATAGGCGAAAGTAATTTTTCTATAATATGCAATAACATTTTATAACATGCAATAACATTCTTTGCAGTCATCACAAAGTTAAGTCCATTTTTCCTACAAAAATAGTCGCACTTCGGCTCATATCATTGTTAATTTTTTGTGGGAATCTTCAAATTATTGGACGTTTTCTTCATCGTATAGGTTGTTAAATAAAAATATTAAATTACATTTAAATGAAATCATCATCATCTAGTCATTACGTGTAAACTAGCTGTTCTGAATTATACGCAGTTTTAAATGACTACTCGATTACCGTAAGTAAGACGGGCTAACACCTCGTCATATATTAAAACGTGACAGGGTGATTCTGAATGAATTACTTGACGGAATTTCACGATTTTTGTGTTTAAATAAATATAATTTTGATAAGTAAGGAATGTCATTGTGGTTTTGTCATTGATTATAGGAAATAATTAAGATTCTATAACCATTGCTATACGAATCGATGCTCACGAGCTTTAAAAAAAGCTTATGAAAATTTCTTTTGCTACTAAAGTTTTTTAGGAAAGGTT
Source organism: Macrosteles quadrilineatus (assembly GCF_028750875.1). Taxonomy (NCBI): domain Eukaryota; kingdom Metazoa; phylum Arthropoda; class Insecta; order Hemiptera; family Cicadellidae; genus Macrosteles; species Macrosteles quadrilineatus. The sequence continues at coordinate 101,100,823 of NW_026542602.1, read as the reverse complement.
GGGAAAATACAATGATCAGATGTTTTAATTTATCTTATCAGCTTTTTCTTTAAAATACATTTTGAGCTGCTTAAACTATGCTTGAATTAGGAATAGAAATATTGATATATGTAACTACATACATTTTTAATGGACTACTCGATTCCCGTACGTAGGACGGGCCGACACTACGTAGGACTCTGTTGCCACTGGTTAGGGTTCCATTATCGTGTTAACGAAACCAATCACGAAAAAAAAAACTTTTCATCAGCATTGGTATAGGTACATATTTTTGGTAAGTGAATCGTAAAGAAACGGAAGCTACCTCTAGGGTTTACTGTTATAGATTCTCCCTTTACTACGCATATAAGGCTACATATTATTTCAGCCTTTTTTTCCTTGGAGCAACAGGCAGTAGGTACGCCTACCTGGTTATAATCTCCAAATAATATGTATTGCCTGTACGAACCATCTGTATTTCTTTCTAACAACATTTACAGCTTCTACTCAGTTCGTGGCATAAGGACGTGAATCCTCTGATCTGTTAACCAACAGATGCGTTCTGTCTGTTTCTTATCTGCACCTCTGATAATTTCCTCCAAACAATAACACTAGGTTCAACGTCAACTATGTCCAAGGCTATGGTGTATAAAATAAGAGCATGATCGTTGTGATTTCGAATATTACATATGTCAAGACTTTTAATAATCGAACTAAAATCAAAGAGAAAATAATTGAATAAAAAATATGGGTTAAGATCATATTACATCTATGTTCAAAATGTTGACTTCTAAGCTCTAGAACAAAAACCAAGTTCAAGTTTACACCCAGGCCACGTCTTTAATCTAACGTTTTTAAACTGTGTCAAATTTGGACAAAAGTCGGCGTTAAAACACCATCGTCAGCTTTAGGTACTTGTAAAGCTGATCAGTTGTAAACATCGTAAAAAGATAAAGACCCTCCTATTATACATATATAAGACTAGTAGTTACCCGGCACGCGTTGTGTAATATAATATTAACTAGTGGCTTGTATAGGGACATAAGTCCCTAAAAAGATAATAATATGAAAAAATTATTCTAATATTTAAACAAACTAAGAAATATATTATCTATGTGTCATAATAGATATCGATGTACGCCATATCTTTTGTGTAAAAAAGAGTTGTTTGTCTTTGTTTGCCTTTGTTGATGTTTTTTTTTTCATTAAATCAATCGAATCACTACTTAGGTTTAACCGTTTTAACTCTACTAAAGGCAGCAAACATATGATTGTTTGTGAATTAATATGCTGGTTTATTTAGGTAGCTTTGGTCTTGTTGTTAATGGTGATAAAAAAGACTTCCCTGACTGGAATTTTGGAAATTGTCTTCGTCAAATATGAAAAGGCAAATAAAGGTGTGTATCCCTACCCAGTTAATATTTAAGTGTATACTCCTTTTGTTAAGGCTTAAACACATTAGGGCAAAGTAAAAAAGCATCCTATTGACCAAGCTTAACCCTAAATTTTTTCTGATCAACATAAAAAAAAATTATAACTAGTGTAAGTTTATGTGGTGGTATTCCTGTTAAAGGTGCGATTGAAATTCTATCAAATTTGGCTTAATCATCGGCTGATTCTTAATTTTTTGCGAGCAACAGACAGTACCTGTTTAAATCTCCAAAAAATATTATTTTCCTCCAATTGGAACTTGTTATAGTACTTACTTAATTAACAATTTCCTGTACGAACCTATTCAATTTATCAATCAATTGGCACCTTTCAACTGTCAGAAGGGGAGCATCCCACATATGCCCAAGTTTATATCTACGGACGTCGAAACCACTGTTCAAGAAAGAATGCTAAACAAAGCTAATGGCTCTTTCAGCACTGAACTCATGCACATTTTGACTCAAAATTTGGTTAATATTAATCCATACGCACAAGTTTTCAGCATGATGAGCTCCGTCCTGCAAAATACTCCTAAGCAAAAAGACCTTAGCATGCATATTGCATATAGCCTACGATCGAGCTCAAGACCAACGCCGATACAACGACGCAACTTCTAACGACGTTGCTATAATATCCTAATTTATTATTCGTGCGAATTCGCACGGGTTCACCTAGTCTTAAATTTAAAATAAAGAAAGTGATGAATAAATCTAGAACATATGTTTTGAATTAAAAACAAAGCAGAAGTTTTTCATTTAATCTTCAATCGTTAATTAGGCCTTTAGTCACTGTGGTTATTTCATGTTAAACGTTAAAAATACACAAATTTGAAAAGTTTCACAGTAAAATAATCCACATTCTATAACGTAACAAAAGTCTTAATTATTATAGGTAGCGTTATCCCTGGTTTTATACAGGGCGAGTTTTAAATGAGTTCCCCCCAACTTTTTCTACATTTCTAAAGATATCAACTCCGGACCACGTCAGATCATTGTAGAGTAGTAAGTACTTCATTTTGACTGGGTTAAAATTTTTGGTCGCCATCTCGGATCCGCCATATTGGATACAAAGTTATTTTATCAAATGAAAAGGTAGGGTTGTGACCCACCGTTCCAAACAACATCCTTACCTACCCTTAATACGATGTTAATACGATGTCCTTAATACGATGCAATCCGTTTTTGAAAATATTGATCAATTCTACAGTTATGAGAACTTTTTATAACTTTATTTTGAGCCTATTTTAACATTGTGCATTTACAAACTAAGGCCATAATCTCAAAATTAGTGCTAGTAAAGATAAGTGCACCATTCATTGTCGACCTATTTTCCAGTAGCACATTGTGCATTACTTACCATAAATAATTGCGTAGTTTTGTAATGCAAATATATAGCATCTATATTTCCAAGAATATAGATATTGCCATCATACAATATCATATGTATTTTCCTAATCTAATTGGAAACTAGTTTTCCTTGTCTCAACTAATTTGAGAGAACGGTTGGGTGTAGTAACTTGGTTTTTGTATCTCCAAAGAAAGGTTGGTTTGTAGATGAGCCAACAAAAGAGAAATGAGCTAATGCCCCAGAGGCCTTAATAGTGTAAAGAAAAGAGTTGTTTACATTATGAGTATATGGTTATGTTACACTATCTTATTCTAAAATAGTTGTTAATATTAAAACTGTAGTAGCAGTTACCCAGCGCGCGTTGCTGCACTTAACTACTATTACAGTAATTTAAATGATAATCTTTTTACTATGATAAATAACAACAATAGGGATACCAATTGACAATAATTAAATGTGTTATTATTTGTACTTTGTGTGAAAATCATACATTTCCTAAAATTAAACCTGTGATACTCAGAGATGCCATTGTGCCTTATTAATCGTAATTTAAAAAACAAGAACCAAAGGAAATTGTAGTCACTTAAATTCCAAGGGTGGTTCAGATTAAATCATCGGTATTCTTTGGATTGGATTAAGATTATATATCCTTTGAACGTACCGCTGATGATTTTTTCTTCGGTCAAGATTCGTTTCATTTTTATATACGTCAGTCTGATTCCACTATCAGACAGTAAATGCGCCGCGAGCCTGCAGATTGGGGAACGCAACATCCATCACTTTTGGAGCGAACGATCTTGGAGTGAATGCAACAGTTTACTATGATTGCATATTTCAATAATACTGCTCGTTCACTCCAATGTGCATTCGATCCAATGTACAGTACACTTTAAAATTTGTATTTTGCACAGGCCCGTCTACTTCTGGAACTGACTGTACCCTTTGGATCGAATGAACATTGGAGTGAACGAACAGGAAAATAAATTGTAAAAATAATTTTTGGAGTGAATGATCTTGGAGTGAATGCAATAGACCCTATATAACAGGGTTAGTAAAAAGTGTGGAGACCCCCTGTTATTTTTTTTAACGGCCCATACTAGAAAAACTAAACTCGGCACACCTTTATGGCATGTTATGAAGTACTTTTTGGGCACAACCACCACTTGGTGTACATCCCCAAAATGGGGGATTGAGGGGGAAACTAAAAAAATTCAAATACAAAGACCCATCGAGTGACCCCTCATTTTGAAGGTCCTGGTAAAAGAAAACGAACAACGCAAATTAAATGTCTCTATTTAATCCAGTAAAAAATTACAGCCAATTCAAATTATCAAAAAATTAAATTTAACTTACAGCTTTCCAAGTCTGGAGACCCCCTGTAAAGTTTGTAACGGCTCACAATGGGAAAACTAAACTCTACACAACTTTTTGGCATGTTATGAAGTACTTTTTAAGCCTAATAGCCACTTGGTTCCCAAACCCAAAATGGGGGATTTTAGGGGAAACTCAAAATTTTTAAATGCCACATCGAGTGACCATTTTGAAGGTCATAATAAAATAAAACTAAAAACGCAAATTAGAGGTCTCTATCTAAACACAGTAAAATATGGCAGCCAATTGAATATAAAATTGTTATTTCAGTTATTTCAGTATGTTTTATTTAAGTTTTTTCTGATTCCTGTATTGAGATAGAAACCTCTACTTTGCGTTGTTAGTTTTCTTTTACCAGGACCTTCAAAATTAGGGGTCACTCGATGGGGCTTATAATTTAAAATTTTTGAGTTTCCCCCGAAATCCACCATTTTGGGGATGTACACCAAGTGGCGGTTATGCCCAAAAAGTACTTCATAACGTGCCATAAAGGTGTTATGAAGTTCGTGTTCCATTTGAACTAGATATCCTCATTCCCCCTAAGATACGTTGATTAACAACAATGCATGTAAATGTCACTATTAACGGATTACGTAGCCTAACAATTTACTGTATTTGCTTTTTGGAAATGCAGCATTGCTTTGTCATTTGCAATATTCGTCGCCAATGAAGCCGCATTATATTCATAAAAAAGAAGATAAACCAGTTAACATAGGAATAATAACTTATATGACGGACGGATATGCCTCTATCGCAGCAGAGTCGCTAGTCTCGCCGTGCACGGTCGCAGGACCTCGGTAATGACATTCATTAGCGTAGCTGTAAAATGAGTGCTTGCGCGAGTTTCAGAGCGATCTGGACGGCGCACTCTGAACTACCACAAGCACTCCGACACACTCTGTAGTCAAATTGTCACTATTGAGGTCCCTTCCCGATTTGGAAAAAAACATCGAAATATACATATTTTAGGTCCATATTTAACGAAAATCATGCCAGATACAACCGAGGTCCCGAGTGCGAGACCTCGTTTGTGTGGTGAGACCTCGTTCGTGCTTGTATGGCTGGCATCAGGACCTCGTTCATGCACCCATACAAACTCACTCGCACACACACACACACACACACACAGACATCACTTCGAAAACCACTTTTTTGGGTCCAGGGGGACCCAAAACGAATATATCCACTCAAAACTCAAACTCGAAAATTTTGACGAAAACAATACTTTCTCCATATACTATGGTATAGGGGGAGAAAGTAAAAACTATTTAACATGTATTTATTATATTGTTTCCTCAGTCTTACCTTGAAGGCCTACAAAAATGTTGAGCAGTTTTCTATTTAATTGCGCAAATAAAATAAGAGTGTTGATTAACTAGAGGTTGACACATTTATAGCGCAAGGCCAGGGAAACATGAATAACTTTCGGTACAGTAGCATCAGTGGTTGGGTGTTTGGGTGTAATTCCCACATTAAGCCTTGCAAGGGTCAAATTGTCCCTATCTGTTGCTAACACACCTATTAATTGTCTTACACTCCCCAAACATAACCTGGATAAGTTTATATTGCTTACTAATGAAACATAATCTGAGGAAAATATTACATGATTGAGTATAAAACATAATGATACGTACAATTGCATACGATGGTTATGTTTTTTGTTATTTATACATTTGTAGTTACATTATCAAATCAGATTATGTAAGATAATATTAATTGATGTTTTTAGCTCAACATCTCTTTTGTTATGTAAACACGTAATGAATATTTTAATTTATTTTAAATATTTCACTAACCATCCGACAAAATCTTAAACAAACAGGTAATCTGATGAATTAAGTCTTTCTTAAGTTAATGAGCGTGAGAAAGTATCATAATTAATGAAAGACGGAATTAATTATTACATCTGAAATTTTTGTCTGTAATAGTACAGTTGCCTTACTTCATAAACTAAAAATATAGACGGACTAGAACATTTTATACGGACTCAGAAATAAACGTGCATCAATGCATCTGTACTTAAAACAAAAGGACTGGCAACTTCATCTTGTAAAACAAGTAATTACGCATTCAACTGGTAATATACTCCGTGTATTGTTGAAGTGTTGAATTCAAATGAAGAGCAAGAGAGCATTCAATGAGAGGATGAAAGCATAACGGACAGCTACAGAATTGTTGACAGTATCCCACTTAGCTGATGGGTCGACACTTCTTTAAACCATTCAATCCGCTCCATTTTTACATTTAGCCTTTTGTCCACATGTTTCCATCCACGATGAACGCTTCATTCCAACGTTTTCAGGGAGAAGAGCGACGTCGCTTTGTACCAGTTTTCACTTCAATTAAAAGTGTTAAATGGGAATGATTTAATAGGTTTGAAAGTGTCAGAGTATTTACTGTTAGTATAAGAGTTATTCGTAGTGGGAATGAATAGATACTATGTAGATACTAGTGGTGATGCGTGGTGGTAAAAATCGGTTCTACTGGTGTGAATAAATGTTGAATGGTAGGTATTTTAAATTAATTATCGTGGAAGTGTAATTAATTTCTTTGCGCTTATGGATGACAACCCAACTTCAGCAGTTAACAGTTGGTAGCTTTTTAAGAAAACATCTTCGCATGAGAAAATGTAAGAGAACAATCTCAACTATGGAAACATAAACCCAATTCAATGTTTCAAAACCTTCATTAAATTTACAGTTGAATCATCATAAGGTCTCAAGGGGAATGTGCCAGTTATTTGCGGTGTGAAGGAGGGCTTTAGTGAGTTTTCAATGCAATGGAAAAAATAATGATGAATGAAGATAGGAAAAAATAAATAATTAAGAGAAATTGGGTAGGAAAATATAAAAAAGAGCGGAAGTGGACAAATTATAACTAGGGAAATGACAAAAGCAAAAAATATACAGGGTATTGTTAAAGGAAAATGAGAAGCCTAATAATGAACACAAATAATATATAGCAATTGAAATATGAAAAGAGAGTCACGAAATGACATTGAATAAGGATGGAGGTAAAAAAGAGAGAGGATTGGGAGAAAATAAGAGGATATGTAGGAGAATAAAAAAAAATGAAAACCTATGTGATGCAAGAGAACGAAATAATAAGTACAGGGGAGGAATAAGAACAGAGAGGGACTACAAGAGAGGGAGAGAGAATAGGTAGAGCAATTATCAGCTGTGTAGACAGGAGATAAGGGCAATGGGGGCCTGAAGGGCTTAATGACCAAATTACAAGCTGTGCTCTCTGGGCTAAGTAGCCAGTACTGTTGTGAGCCTCACTGTAGTTTGAACTTGAACAATCGGACTGGGTCGATAGAAAATATATTGGTAGGCAAGTAGTTTAAGCGAATCATTGGCCAAAAATAAGGCGCATAGAAATTTAACAGGGAGTATTTTTTTTCTTTCATGTAAAACATGTAATAAATCAAATGTTTAGTACACTAGCTTATTTTGAATAAGGTTTCAACAATCTTTCATAGTTATAGACTGTAAAAGTTGTATGATTTTGCCATTTCTTCCAAACAACGGGTAAAAATTAACTATTATACTTTATTCGATTGATATCACGCTTAATTTATTTCTATCTAAAAGCTAGTTACACAATAAAAAAACAAGCCAATAAAATTTCTCGTTATTAGTTTTGCTATAGTATTATCGAAACGACTATGCACATGCAAGAGTAATTTATTATTTGGTTATTATTGGATTCATCGGACCATAAAATACAAGTTCTGAACTTCTAAAGTAAAATCGGATCATATCAAAGGCTTTGTTTTACACAAAGAAGATATATTTTCCTCGAGCCTTGCACTACACTGGTTTCCAATATCTTTCTGGATTATTCAGACATAATACGGCCAGACAAAAGAGATAGTGATCATCTTACAAGCTCCTAACCCTTGCTGAATAAATTGATGAATAGAACGAAATGAAGAAGTATAAATACTTTTATATCCCTTTAAAGATGTTGTACGCAAAATAATAACAGTTATTATTACTATTTAATTACAAAAAAATATTTAAGTAAATGTTAAAATACACGCCCTAACTCTACTATTTTAACAGTTTCGACCATCAAATGTGCTACCTGCGAGAGTAGAATGCAAGTGCACACATCACATTGACTATTGTATGGCTTAATTTTAAAAAACTGAAGCCAACCTAGCCTATGTAAATTTATCTTTTGTTTAGAGTAAGTTTTTTGTTTGGCCGATTTCTTCTGGGACCAGTTTTTGTTATAGCACTTTGTAGTATAAGTTTTAAGAAAGGTAAGGTCAACAAAATTGATTAATTAACCTACACAATCACAATATAGTTATTAATAATCATAGATGAGAGTCGACCTACCTTTGACATATAGCATGGTGGAGTGGGAGTACTCGGTGCCGACACTGTTCTCAGCGACACACTCGTACTTGCCTTGGTCCTCCTCCATACTGTTGGTGATCTGGAGAGCACCTGTAGAACAAACAACACGTCATAAGTCCTGATATAACAACACATAGCATGGTGGAGTGAGAGTACTCGGTGCCGACACTGTTCTCAGCGACACACTCGTACTTGCCTTGGTCCTCCTCCATACTGTTGGTGATCTGGAGAGCACCTGTAGAACAAACAACACGTCATAAGTCCTGATATAACAACACATAGCATGGTGGAGTGAGAGTACTCGGTGCCGACACTGTTCTCAGCGACACACTCGTACTTGCCTTGGTCCTCCTCCATACTGTTGGTGATCTGGAGAGCACCTGTAGAACAAACAACATGTCATAAGTGCTGATATAGCAACACATAGCATGGTGGAGTGAGAGTACTCGGTGCCGACACTGTTCTCAGCGACACACTCGTACTTGCCTTGGTCCTCCTCCATACTGTTGGTGATCTGGAGAGCACCTGTAGAACAAACAACACGTCATAAGTCCTGATATAACAACACATAGCATGGTGGAGTGAGAGTACTCGGTGCCGACACTGTTCTCAGCGACACACTCGTACTTGCCTTGGTCCTCCTCCATACTGTTGGTGATCTGGAGAGCACCTGTAGAACAAACAACACGTCATAAGTCCTGATATAACAACACATAGCATGGTGGAGTGAGAGTACTCGGTGCCGACACTGTTCTCAGCGACACACTCGTACTTGCCTTGGTCCTCCTCCATACTGTTGGTGATCTGGAGAGCACCTGTAGAACAAACAACATGTCATAAGTGCTGATATAACAACATATAGCATGGTGGAGTGAGAGTACTCGGTGCCGACACTGTTCTCAGCGACACACTCGTACTTGCCTTGGTCCTCCTCCATACTGTTGGTGATCTGGAGAGCACCTGTAGAACAAACAACATGTCATGTAGTGCTGATATAACAACACATAGCATGGTGGAGTGAGAGTACTCGGTGCCGACACTGTTCTCAGCGACACACTCGTACTTGCCTTGGTCCTCCTCCATACTGTTGGTGATCTGGAGAGCACCTGTAGAACAAACAACACGTCATGAGTGCTGATATAGCAACACATAGCATGGTGGAGTGGGAGTACTCGGTGCCGACACTGTTCTCAGCGACACACTCGTACTTGCCTTGGTCCTCCTCCATACTGTTGGTGATCTGGAGAGCACCTGTAGAACAAACAACACGTCATAAGTGCTGATATAACAACATACAGCATGGTGGAGTGTGAGTACTCGGTGCCGACACTGTTCTCAGCGACACACTCGTACTTGCCTTGGTCCTCCTCCATACTGTTGGTGATCTGGAGAGCACCTGTAGAACAAACAACACGTCATGAGTGCTGATATAACAACACATAGCATGGTGGAGTGGGAGTACTCGGTGCCGACACTGTTCTCAGCGACACACTCGTACTTGCCTTGGTCCTCCTCCATACTGTTGGTGATCTGGAGAGCACCTGTAGAACAAACAACACGTCATAAGTGCTGATATAACAACATATAACACGGTGGAGTGAGAGTACTCGGTGCCGACACTGTTCTCAGCGACACACTCGTACTTGCCTTGGTCCTCCTCCATACTGTTGGTGATCTGGAGAGCACCTGTAGAACAAACAACACGTCATAAGTGCTGATATAACAACACATAGCATGGTGGAGTGAGAGTACTCGGTGCCGACACTGTTCTCAGCGACACACTCGTACTTGCCTTGGTCCTCCTCCATACTGTTGGTGATCTGGAGAGCACCTGTAGAACAAACAACACGTCATGAGTGCTGATATAACAACACATAGCATGGTGGAGTGGGAGTACTCGGTGCCGACACTGTTCTCAGCGACACACTCGTACTTGCCTTGGTCCTCCTCCATACTGTTGGTGATCTGGAGAGCACCTGTAGAACAAACAACACGTCATAAGTGCTGATATAACAACATATAACACGGTGGAGTGAGAGTACTCGGTGCCGACACTGTTCTCAGCGACACACTCGTACTTGCCTTGGTCCTCCTCCATACTGTTGGTGATCTGGAGAGCACCTGTAGAACAAACAACACGTCATGAGTGCTGATATAGCAACACATAGCATGGTGGAGTGAGAGTACTCGGTGCCGACACTGTTCTCAGCGACACACTCGTACTTGCCTTGGTCCTCCTCCATACTGTTGGTGATCTGGAGAGCACCTGTAGAACAAACAACACGTCATGAGTGCTGATATAACAACACATAGCATGGTGGAGTGGGAGTACTCGGTGCCGACACTGTTCTCAGCGACACACTCGTACTTGCCTTGGTCCTCCTCCATACTGTTGGTGATCTGGAGAGCACCTGTAGAACAAACAACACGTCATAAGTGCTGATATAACAACATATAACACGGTGGAGTGAGAGTACTCGGTGCCGACACTGTTCTCAGCGACACACTCGTACTTGCCTTGGTCCTCCTCCATACTGTTGGTGATCTGGAGAGCACCTGTAGAACAAACAACACGTCATGAGTGCTGATATAACAACACATAGCATGGTGGAGTGGGAGTACTCGGTGCCGACACTGATCTCAGCGACACACTCGTACTTGCCTTGGTCCTCCTCCATACTGTTGGTGATCTGGAGAGCACCTGTAGAACAAACAACACGTCATGAGTGCTGATATAACAACATATAGCATGGTGGAGTGGGAGTACTCGGTGCCGACACTGTTCTCAGCGACACACTCGTACTTGCCTTGGTCCTCCTCCATACTGTTGGTGATCTGGAGAGCACCTGTAGAACAAACAACACGTCATGAGTGCTGATATAACAACACATAGCATGGTGGAGTGAGAGTACTCGGTGCCGACACTGTTCTCAGCGACACACTCGTACTTGCCTTGGTCCTCCTCCATACTGTTGGTGATCTGGAGAGCACCTGTAGAACAAACAACACGTCATGAGTGCTGATATAACAACACATAGCATGGTGGAGTGAGAGTACTCGGTGCCGACACTGTTCTCAGCGACACACTCGTACTTGCCTTGGTCCTCCTCCATACTGTTGGTGATCTGGAGAGCACCTGTAGAACAAACAACACGTCATGAGTGCTGATATAACAACATATAGCATGGTGGAGTGGGAGTACTCGGTGCCGACACTGTTCTCAGCGACACACTCGTACTTGCCTTGGTCCTCCTCCATACTGTTGGTGATCTGGAGAGCACCTGTAGAACAAACAACACGTCATGAGTGCTGATATAACAACACATAGCATGGTGGAGTGGGAGTACTCGGTGCCGACACTGTTCTCAGCGACACACTCGTACTTGCCTTGGTCCTCCTCCATACTGTTGGTGATCTGGAGAGCACCTGTAGAACAAACAACACGTCATGAGTGCTGATATAACAACATATAGCATGGTGGAGTGGGAGTACTCGGTGCCGACACTGTTCTCAGCGACACACTCGTACTTGCCTTGGTCCTCCTCCATACTGTTGGTGATCTGGAGAGCACCTGTAGAACAAACAACACGTCATAAGTGCTGATATAGCAACACATAGCATGGTGGAGTGGGAGTACTCGGTGCCGACACTGTTCTCAGCGACACACTCGTACTTGCCTTGGTCCTCCTCCATACTGTTGGTGATCTGGAGAGCACCTGTAGAACAAATAACACGTCATGAGTGCTGATATAGCAACACATAGCATGGTGGAGTGGGAGTACTCGGTGCCGACACTGTTCTCAGCGACACACTCGTACTTGCCTTGGTCCTCCTCCATACTGTTGGTGATCTGGAGAGCACCTGTAGAACAAACAACACGTCATAAGTGCTGATATAACAACATATAGCATGGTGGAGTGGGAGTACTCGGTGCCGACACTGTTCTCAGCGACACACTCGTACTTGCCTTGGTCCTCCTCCATACTGTTGGTGATCTGGAGAGCACCTGTAGAACAAATAACACGTCATGAGTGCTGATATAGCAACACATAGCATGGTGGAGTGGGAGTACTCGGTGCCGACACTGTTCTCAGCGACACACTCGTACTTGCCTTGGTCCTCCTCCATACTGTTGGTGATCTGGAGAGCACCTGTAGAACAAACAACATGTCATATAGTGCTGATATAACAAATAAATAACACATCAGTAAAACATGACGAGAGAGATAAACTAAAGAAGTAAGTTGATATGAAACAACTGCACGAGTTAAAAAAAAAAAAAAAACTCTGAAGCAACTCAGAAGAAATACCTGTTAAACTTTATATGATATAACTGTAGAAGAGACGAAAAACCTACCACAGAGATTGGCAGGGAATAGCTGTATAAATGTGGAGCATTGTATATTAATTTGTGTCATTAGATTGCGTTGTAAATATGGGAGTACTAAAAGTATTTCAGTCGATTTGTTAGGTTCGGATTAAAAACCACACACACATATTAGGAAAATAAAATAAAACCAAGTAACATTTTAAATTAACACAAAATATACGTTACTTGTGAAAACATTGGCTCAATTGGAGTTATGGCATCTTGCTTCCAGAGACACTTATTTTTTAATTATTTATTTTATTACACTTATATTTTAATCTTACAGAGAAATAAATTAAAACTACATATACGACTTATCTATAAACAAATAACCCTTTACAGTTCATTTAATCCACATCATGTTAATATATGGGGCAGCGTACCGGTATAATTCAGTGTATTGTTATCCTACCAAACGGATAAAAAACAAATACAAATTTTTAACCTCTGAAGAAGGTTTGAATGGAGACAATCAATACGTTAAAATATTTTGAGATAAATTAACTGCAAAAATTAAGTTCTCCACCTTTCCAAGGTCAAATTAGACTAGTTGATCAACCTAAAACAAACATAATAATAATATTTATTAACACACCTGTTTTAGATTTTATTCAAATGACAGCTAATTTATAATGTGAATTAACCGTATTTTAACTTGTGAGAATGCTATAACGACCAAGTACAGTACTTCCAGACTACGAAGACAAGAAATAGATACTTATCGACAGGAAATTCTCTAAAATAAAACTTTTTTAAAATTAGGATGAGAAATACCAAAGATAATATTTGGGTTGTAATATGGTTTGGTATTGCTATAAAATTTGCATGCGAATTTGCATAATTAAGAGTCCGGCGTTTTCCAGCCTTTATTGCCATATTCAATTATTCCAATCCCTATATGTATTCATTTAACCCATTCAATTACTTACGCAGAAAACAAATATTAATTTTGTAATTTATAGGAAAAATTAATTTTACCTAATATAGTTGACAATGAACTAAAAGTTCAAGATTTATTGTTGTTACAACTGATTTATAATTTAATTATCTATTGTACCTTTTAAGTAGTTAGTAGTTATCACGGTAAGTCTTATGACCATTTAATTTTTTTTATCTTTGCTCTTTCACATTTTTGTTTATAGGCTGTTAAAGTGTTCATATGCATTGTTGTTTATAGGCAGTGACATCAATTCTTGTCAAAGTCACCACTTTTGATGTAACTAAAATAAAATACGAAACCCAACGAATATTTGGATAAGTTTACGAACTAGCCCAATACAAAGGGGGTTTGAGAAAGGGTATCTGTTCAGAAAAGATAATTTTTATGATTATATGATTTTCCATAAACACTTTTTTAATATTACAAAATGCATAAAAGCGGCAAAGTTAAGTTGAAATTGAAATCATTTAAAAAATAAAAATAATGAACTATATACATTTCTATTTTAAACCTATTGGTAACGGATGTACCAAAAATGAAAAACGCAGTACGTTGTCCCCCAATTGTCTCTAAAATAGATCCATTAATTGCTATAGTTAATAAACCACTGTAGATTGCTATTAACGGGGATTTAAACATACGATTTGGCCAATATTTCTACTGTGTTTCATTGGCATCTATTAAAACATTGCAAATTCAACGATTGTGAGTTCCTCTTAGCAGCAAACCAATGTATTCATTGACCCATGGATTATCTATATTGGAATGTACACCACAGCAAGGAAATATAAACATTGCAACGTACAGATAGCTTGAGATACGAACCAAGACAAATCTCCCATCGTTAACGATGCATCGGAAGTGAATTGCAATCGTTAACGTTAACGATGCCAACTAGCAACGGTCTACCTCAAGGACGAAAGAGAAAACGTCGATTCTCAGAATTCAGTCTATCTGGTTGGATTTAAAATAACACTAATCTTGATAAAGTTCTATAAGAACCACATCACAAATAGTTTTAGTGTGTTTTATAATAGAGTAATTTAAATGATACAGGTTTCAATCAAATAATTCTGCAATGCTTAATTTTCCACCAAATGTCAAATAGCAACTCGCGTAGGTTGTACATAAATACAAAAGAAGCTCCAACAGACTATCGAATGATACATTTCACACAGCAAATTATAATCATCTCTAATTGACTCCACCATTCTCAGTAAAATTAGTCATATGAATCACTACAGAAATGCCAAATTTAGCCTAGCTTTCCAACACTAGATAATACAATTTTAATTTTTGATTGTATCTGTGGACACATTTCCGAGTTACTGTGAAAACAGACTGATAGGATAAAATAAATGAATATCACTGATAGTTTTAGTGGCATTTCTTGCTAGCCAGCCGTAATCCCGTTCTCCCTCTTCAACTGCAACAATGATAGTTTCAATAATTGAAGATAGACGTATCTAAATCCAGCGCTACTATTCAACCAATATAGAGCTGGCCTTTGTAATACAGCCTATTTGCATTTTAATTCCACCATTTAGAATCCACACACTCCCGACCCTTTATTGTTGGATTTAATTAAGCCCATCCAAATATATTGCAAATGTTAACTAGGTTTAACTAGCTATTATTGTTTGAATTCAAATACTGACTAGGGGTGACAAAACATCATAAGTAGAGAGGTTGACAGTCTTATTAATCAAATATAAGTCTAGGAGGTTTTTAAAAATTTTGTTTACAATACAGGTTATTTTAAAACAATATCCCCTCTCTAAGTTTTTACAAGGGATAAAAAAAGAAAATAGAGGACTTAACAACAGGAAAGCTTTTTTATTACTTAAACTTTATATTTTAAATAATTGGTTTGTCAACCAACCAACAGAAATGTGCAAAAAATGGTTGTTAAAATGTATCAGCCTATTAAAATCTTTTCAATAAACATATACTTGAAGTAATGACAAACCATCTGGAAAATATTTTCTGTTTCACAAGTGTCGACTATTTCCTTTAGTATTTTACTAATACGAATTTATATATTTTTTTATAAATTGAATTAATTTAAAATAGAATTAGTGTTTTCTTTTTACCTGTTAAAACGCCGAGCACTATATGAACTTTAACTTAACGTTCTCAAAGCCCTGCATTTACAAGAAAAACGGCCCAATATATGTACCGTAAATTTTAAACATAATAATAAATAACTAAAGTAAATTACGGTAAAAATATAGAATTATTAAACTAACTGTTTCATCAAAACAAAAAGATTAAAGTATTCAAGTCAGAAACAGTTATATTTTCTTTGCTTCATAACCTCAAAGACATTTCCCAGTTTTGAAAGGTCTGCCTCAAGTTTGTTTGTTGAAGATATTTAGATCTTTAATTTACTTTGGCGTTTCTCAAACATTCCAAAAGTCTTAAAGAGCTTGCATTCCAAACGAGGATTGTATTCAGAGCACTCGCGCTTTGATGTAAATTCATGTTTAAGTAACTGACTGTAAATATTTCAAACAAGTGGCAATATTTTAGCTGCATTCTATGTTAAATAATATTATAATACAGTATATATATCCTAAAACAGATTACTGAAGGCCAAGTAGGCAAGATTTCCCTGATATCACTGTAAAACATATATAATAATATATATATAAAATAAAAACTGAGTGGTTTATATACACATTAATTGGAAACACGTCTGATTAACCTGATTAATATGTAGGGATACAAAATGTTTTTCACAAATAGTAACTTTCGGAAAAATCGCTTAAATACCTAATTAAAACATCTACTAAAAACCCTTAACTAAAGGTCAAACACTTTTTCAGTTTATTTGGCATATTGGTTTTAACGACATCGGCGTTTTCCTTTTTTAAATGTTACTATAAAACGATTTCTAGAGGATAAGGCTATTAAGGAGTGATATTGAAATGCAAATAGGCTCCGAGGCGATAGCGGGTCCAGAATAGCCTTTAATCGTTCGAATCGTAATTAAATGTAAAGCGAGTAGGCATTTAAAATATAAAGTTATGCAATCAATTATCAAAATGTAAATTATATTTCCAATTAATCAATAACAATTACCTTTTCCTCTCAGACCTTTTATGGAATATTTTCACAATTGCGTTATTTTGAGAAGCGTTTGTAGTTTAGTTTTGGCTCCTTTCAGACAGTAATACCATCTTAGTATTATTGAAGTTTTGCGTTTATACTATCCGGAATTGCACTGTATGTTGAAATCAATTACTTAGTTTCGATACTTAATAAATCTGCAATTTCATTGCAGTTTCCTCAGAATCGATTTTGCAAACCTGTGTCAATATAATAACATTTTCTGTTGCCATATTCCCCGAAAGGGGTATTTTTCCAAGCAACAGAGAATCAGGAAAGTATTAAAGAAAACATTGCAGTCACGCGATACCAGACACACATCCTGTCAAGAGAAACATTGAAACATCAACAAGTCAAACATGCTGACTATAATCCTACACTTACTGGTTCGCCAACATAAAGTATCTCACTAAATGGCTTTAGTGAGAAGACGTTAGAACTTAAAAATGGTTGCAGTACGTTTTATTCAAAACATTATACGATTTAGTTAATTGAGCTGTTTTTAATATGATTTTTTTAGCTATCATGAATTATTCGAAGAACGGCGTATGTTTAATAGCCTTTGTAAATTCATATAAAACAATCATCTACTGATTAATGTTGCCTCGTTTAATTCCATGCAGTTTAACAGGTTATGGCAAATAATATGAAAATGGTTTTTAATTTTCGCGTTCTAAAATGAAGACATTGTAGAAAAAAGAAAAAAGAAAAAAGGTTAGTACATTTTTGAGCTTTAATATTTTTGTAATAAGCTGCACACTTTTACTCATCTGAACTTCATAATGACAACTGAACAGTATAGTGCAAGTTCATTTAGTGCAGTAAATATTAGAATGTAAACATATACTTATTCAAACATTTATACTGTAATACAAAATGTGAAGCAAGTCATAACAATAAACAAGTGAGATATTTCATCAACCGTATTCTTGCAAATATTATTGGAGAAGAAGAAAAGTGTCAAATCTACAAATACTTATTTACTTTTTCCCAAACGTTATATAAGGCCAGGCGCACACAGGCGATTTTGAGTCGCGCAACAGTTGCCCGACTAAAATGTTCAACATTGTTTTAAATTGGAGTGCGCACACGAAGGAAACAGTCTGGGGACAGTCGCGCAACTGTTGCAACCGATGTTCTCGGACCCAATTTGCCAGCGACTGCTCTGCGACTGAATTGTTGCGGGACTATCGCTCCAGGTTTGGTATCCATTGAAACAAGTGTAGATGCGCACACATGCAACTAAATAGTCGCTGTGTCACTCAGTGTCACCCCAGGAGTTCAACTACTCGTGGCCAGAACTGTCACTAGTGTTTGCTCTCTTGTTGTGTGAAATTATAAGAAAATTACAAGTATGAGTGTGTGTGATGAGGATGTCGAACAATTAATTGATGAAGTTGAGAAGAGGCCGACTACATTTAAAGTCATTGAAACTGTCCTTTCACAAGTTGCTCACTATATATGGGATGAACCCAGTATCTTCTCTTTTTCTTTCGCGCGCGAAACTTCAGCAACAAAGCACATACTACGGCTGTATCATTGAAATCCATTCGGAACGCTGTAACGAATGTATTTCCAACACGTCTCAAGACTAGATTGACGACTAAAAAGTTGCCTGTGTGCGCACTCCAGCTCAACTATCGCTAGACTTCAGAGTCTCCGATTGAGTCGCGCAACAGTCCCCCGATTAGTCGGGCAACTGTTGCGCGACTCAAAATCGCCTGTGTGCGCCTGGCCTTATGTTCAATTCCCAACCCCGATTTACAGTGGCGAATGGCGAGCCAAAACAACGGCCAGGTGGAACAAAAGCTTAGTGGATGCTACAATTTACGACCATCCTTAAGCCCGAATCTACCCGTGGTTTCGGTATTGTTGCCCCTTACCAACAGTCATACTTACTTCCTGGACAATTTCATGATCGAAAACAATTAAATAAACATAAACTGAAAAACTGCTACACGATGAAAGTACGTTGAGTGAAAGATTTATTACAAAAAATAGGCGTCACAGTAACATATAACGAAATAGAACGCAGTGTTTAAAAGAATTTATTTTAGTACAGATTCTTTTTTCGCAAATAATTGTTATATAGCCAGACAATTCAATTTGTGCAAAATTGATCTAAAACTAGCCCAACACTGATTTTCAAACATACATTACGATTTAGTGTTAAAACTAGTTCTTAAACAGCAAGGTGAACTATATCAACGCAGAGAAAGTATAAAAGTAACCTGAAGTAATGGGGTTAATGGGTGGGTCAAAAAGAAGCTCACAGAGGACCGTTGAGGGCGTACGTCTCACAGTGCAAGCAATATAAACAGCTCAGTTTTCAATAGTAAATAGATAAAAAAATTTCGTTTGTAGTAATTAAAACGCCTTCTTACTTTTAACATTATAAAACCAAGGGTAAGTTCAAACATGACACAATAATTGCAGTTTTAAAAGAAAATGTTATACTTCTTCATTTGATAGAATTGAAAATCAAGGGGGAAAAACAATATGATACATAAACGGATCAAATATAGCTTGTGGGTCGTGGACCAACGATGGATTTACTGAAAAAACTGCTAAAGCCACTTCAGCTAAACACCTTCCTTACATCCTATTATTATGCATACCAGAAAAAATGGCGATCAGAAAATTTATATTATCGATCTTAAAAACGGTTAAGCATCTCTCCAAAAGATAATCGTCGCCAGATGAAGCCTAAAAGGACAAGTAAACCAAAACCGAAATGTCGGGGTAAGGGCGGTCGTAAATTTTAACGACATCCCGCCGCTTTGTTGACAGGCGGCGATTTTGTCGATCGCCAAGAGATCAAGGAAAGTGTTAAATCCCTTATCCCTCATGTTTTACTCACACTTGACATTGTGTTATATTGATTTGTTTGTTCAGTAATTTGTAAAAATTTTTGGATTAATTAAAACTAACAGACGCTTTAGTTAACGAGTTTCACAAGTTCATCGAATTTTAAGCAATTATCAAGTAATTTCGTTGGCTTAAATAAATAAAATAAAATAAATTTTGGTGGTAAATAAAAATAAAATAAATGGTATATTTGAATGATCTTTGTAATTTGTTGACCCTTTCAAGATATAACGCAAAAAAAATTAACAGTATGTAAATATTATATTTGTCATTTTAACTTTAAATGTTTTGAGCAGTTCTTTTTTAAGTAAATCAATTATTTAATGTTATTTGCTTTTAAATTGCCATTAAATGTAAACAAAGATTAAAAAGGTTAATAGCGGTTAGGCAACAATTTATAAACTACCGAGATACGTTTTTGTGTTAACAAAACACTTAAAATCTAACAAAATTCATTGTCGAAACGCATTGAAAGTAGTTCTCACTCGTGTATCCATCCGCGAACCAGACATTGCGGATATGACGGTGCCACTGCCACAACATCTGCATATTGCTGTTGTCCAAACACAAGTTTCATTTCCTTTCGTCTTTTGTTTAGTCTTTTAGCGGCGAAAACAAACGAACACCTTCGAGCGATGCGGAAGTATGAGGTCTTATTATAGAAATACAACAAATTAATGGGCAAAGTCAAACTTTACTACAACTAACATTAGGCAAGAATGAACAAATAATGATTCGAGGTTAGCTTGAGATGATTCTTCATTGAAAAATTACTAACTATATAATACTATTTTTTCTTTTCAGCTAATGTATTACCAATTTATTTGGGCGATTCGTTCTTTATTCTGTCAATTTAAGTTTAAAGGGTTGAAATTATACAGATTCTGTCAAAGAATGTCTCTTTACTGTACTACAGCACAAACAAAAGATTGGAAAAAGGAAAAAAAACCTAAAAGGAACAGTCTCTGAAAGTTCGTACGTCACTTAGCAACATAGGGTCTTTTAGCCCTTAATCATCAAAATAAATTGATGTTAATCCAGTGATTATTTTATAGATCTTTGGATCTTCTCTCTGTTATTAGCTTTTGATATTTTTGTCATCGTTCCTACTGACTTTCTTGTGTTCTGTAGCTACGACTGTACAGTACTCGTGCTGTAGGATCACTATAAAACTATGATTTACTAAGTTACATTATTAAGGAAAAACATTTTAAGTTTAAGCAATTACAAATGTTTATTAAATGATAGTAAATCCATGTAGAATCAAATCAACGAAAGTGATACGGAAGTATGTGCGAAGTACTGTAATTTTAAACTGAAAAACCAAATTAAACAACATACCACACTAGGGTTATAAATATTGTATCAAAAATATGTTAAAGCATAATTCAATATTACTCAGAGATGAAAAATCAAAGTCCACTCGTATCGGATTAGGTAGTCAAAATGTTGTGTTCCCGTATTTGCGCAAGCCATGTTTTTTATCACTTTCAATGTGTGCAAACATTGCCAAACAATATTCTCGCTGTATATTTTAGACTTCGAATTGTTTTCACAACAAGTAATGGACGTTTTAGGTTGCGGCATTTTTTATTCAAACTAATATTGTTTAACAATATTCATTGATCACTATTGACTAAGCTTTTTAAAGCACATTATTAAAAAAAATTTCAAAATAAATAGAATACAGTATAACGAAGAGTGTCAAAGGTTATTATTTAAATGAACAAATTACATAAATATAGATTAAATAAATCAATAAAATATTAACGCAACTTTAATATAACACAAAAAAGTATGATTTTAAATAAATATATATGTAACAACATAAAAAACAAGGGGTGAGGGAAGACATTTGTTTTTTGAGAGTAGCTGAAAGGAATTTCGAACAAATACCGGTTAAATATCTTCTCTGAAATATCTAAAACATTTCTTGGTCTTATTCATTTGACACTAGAAATGATTTCTCTTTTTACATTTTAACAGCAAACATACTACAAAACACTCGAAACTTATCATTTAAAATGGATTTCAAGACTTAAGTGAAAAAATAATTTAGCGGATTGAAGCGTTGTTGTACGCTTAAGGGTTACAGAGATAATTAAAAAAATACAGTAACCCCCACTTTATTTTACCTTCGCTGTTCAATTCTATAAAATATACCAATAATATTCTTGTATTTTGTGAAAAAATACGTACACATCATTGGTTCTTTATCCTTTATAGCAATTATAACGAAAAAGAACACACACATTTTATTGTGAAAACAACAATAATGAATTAGGCAAGTGACTCACAATAAAAGTAGTAAAAGACTAGGCAAACCTTTCGAAAATTCTAATAAGTCGTAAGTAAAACCTGAACATCTCGTTAAGACAACCTTATCAATTTGTTTCACAAGACAAATGCATTACGAATAAAAATCTTTGAATGAAAATAAAAATAATTAACTGGTAATTACCAGCATTACTGAATAACCTTTCCTTGTGGATTGAATTGAACTCGAAACATTCAGCTTACATTCAATCGTTTGAACTGTTTAGGTGACAGCACATTCATAATTATTTTAATCGAATGACAATACTTATAAAATAGTTTAATACACACCTACTTATTAAAAGAATAAATCTAATAATGATAAAAGCATTTAGTCTTACTAGACCACAAAGAGGCAATTTGTTACTAGGAATATGAGTACTCATATAGTTTAACTTTCATTAATATAATATATATTACTTGCTCCGTATTGGCATTTTTTTTACAGTTCTCCAATAGGACTATTTAGATCAGTTTTAAAACAATTAAAAATTAAGAAAATAAACCAAACTATGTACAAAATGTAAAACATATTGAATTAGACTTATTCGTAGGAAATGGACAAGTCTAGAAAGATAAAATAACAGTGATATTTTACTTGGACCTGTTGGTTGATCGGGTTTTTTTTTCATAATTAAGTCGATTTTTCTAGGTAGATGAGGGAAAAGGTATTTCAGAAAAAAACCCTCTACTCTGTTGGACAAAGACCTGGGATTGTTTGATAATTAATACGAATAAAGCATGATACAATTGAAATACTCCTTCTATTTGCTATCAATGCGTTTAGTTTCCAAACGCGTAACATTAAGTGTGAAAACAAGTAGGAACAACATTGGCATTTCGGTAACATTGCTTTTCCGGATTAGGTAAAGTGAAGTGTTGAATTTCAACACTGTAATGTAAGAGTGTTGACATTTTCCAGTTGTTGATTTTACGGATTTGTCTTGCTATCTGAGGGATACGAGTACTGTTGTTATTGTTAAATCTGGAAATGTTATTTCATTACAAGCATGATATTTATGAGCACGTCTTATAAATAAAAGGGATACATAAATACTACTTATTCTAGATTATCAAGCTGTGTTTTTGTAGACAATAACTGTTTACATTACTTACGTTTACGATATTTCCATTATTGAACTTCAGTGTTTGCGATGTTGCACTCATTCAATTGTTTGACATTTCAATTGGGATGTCATATAGATGTTGAGATATGTTCAGTTGAAGGTTCAATGAATAATCTGTAAAGTTCGACGATATTTTCTAAATTGAGTCCGCTGCACTGTAATTTCAATGAACAAATTAAACTAATAACTCGTTTTAATTTAACATAAATTAAATTTTACCAAAACAAATTCATCTCCAGGTACTGGTCATGGAGCAAATAACGCCTGTACATACGGAATCTTTTAAAAAGTTTTAAAGAAGTCCATTGACGAGTCAATACTTAAATGGTTAACATTTGTTATAAAATTACAAAAATGAAAAAAAAGATTCGTAAACATAAAACACACAGAGTTTGGAATAAAGGTGAAACATACAATTTTAAGAAACACGTTAATGTAACAATGTCTTCAGAAGGAAGGATGTTAGAAGATACAAATACTGTACTTAGTTACAAATAATATACATAAATTATTATTAGCTGTCGACTATCTTAAAGAAAACCTTTTTTTAACGTATTTAAATACAGTATTCATGGGCTAACAACCAAAAATGCACAACGCACCATAAACCAACGCTATTACTGAAACAACAAACATGAAATATCACGCTGTAAGCGACGAACAGCTGATGGAAAAACAATCGGCAAATAAAAACAGCTGATCCGGTAATCCGGCTTGACTAACACACTCCTCCCCTTCCTCCAGATAAAATATTCTCTACATTGGAAATGGCCTGATTTGGTGGATAACTTGCATAAGTGTTACAAGTGATTGTTAGATACCCCTAAACAAATGTTGAAATTTATTATATATTTAAAATTCGGGGAAAATCTATCTCATCAATTCGTAAACAAGTGGCGTTGGAAAAAAGGATTTCGATCAGAATTAAACTGTTATAATAGGTTAAATGATGCCATCAATGATAGGTTGTGTAAAAACTAAGTAGACAATTTTTATTATTAGTTTAATAATAGGAGTAATTAATTGTTTAATTTAAGCCTAAATTATTTGTTATTAATGTGTTAAGACAAATGAGGGGGCAAAAAAGTATAGTACCATTTAGGTCTAAAAAGGATTAGCCTTGGTGCATTGTATTTTATTCTTGATTTTAATGTTAACTCAAATGAATATTAACCTAAATTTTGTGTATTCGAGATTTAAAATATGTTTTATTGTATTTATGTTCTTAATACAAAAAATAAATAATATATTACAATGATTTTTGTTTGGAGTAGTGGATAAATGAACTTCACTTATATTTTTAATTTCTGTCTTTCAAAATAAAAAAAAAAAATGTATACTAACATTTCATCACTAACAATTGGAGTGTTATTGTATTTACAGTAAAACAAATTGTACTAAACAAATCTACATCTAGTATGCATATTATAAAATGCGGATCTTGTGTTACATTCACCCACTGACCACTTTAAAACAACACCTATAAACGCCCCACTACCCCCACCTTTGTCGCGCCCCTGCGCGCCTTTGCGCGTCCGTGAGCTAAGGATCTAACTGCTTATTTACGACCGTAGACCTACGTGTTCCCAGACTCTGCTTTCTGTTTATCTTACATTTATTGGCCATCTTATTGAATGAAAGTAGAACGGTTGAGAATCTTTGTATTTACAGTCACGTCACAAATTACATTGTTTTAAATATAGATTTACTTTTAAATATTGTGTAGTTGTTTTTATATGTAATGTTTTGGATACATTTGTTTGATATTGCAGCAGATAGCTCAGTAGCTGAAGTGTAGCAATCGAAATGTTGGCTGTTCGATCCAGAGAAAATGAAGAAAGTTATGACGGTTAAAAACTAGACCTATCAGACCTTAAACATTGGGGTTTTAATAAAATTGTACTGGCTACAGAAACAGCTGATTTTATTCAGAAACAAATCTGTCATCTCATTATTCACTCATCTTCGCCTAAAATACGCATCGTAAGGTGTCGGCACCACATAAAAACGAGTTTTAGTTTTCGATTTTTTTTGCACAGTATATTACTTTAGAATATTGTTAGGTATAAACTCATTTATAACGTCCATAATACGTACCATAGGTAAATGTTTAACATACTGTACCATTGATTGAACTATCGTTTTCTGCAATGCAAACACACTCGATTGATGGATTATTTCTGTGAGAGCGATTATTTTCAATTTACACCAGTGGAATTTCTATGGGAGAATTACAAACACTTTTGATGGAAAGGAGTCAAAATCCTTCAAATGTTTCAGGACATGACGGGGATCAAACTCATAACTCTTCTGGTGAAGCCTCATGCACTTAACTTGGAGGTAAGCAACACGTAAACTGGTGGCCGAACTTTGGTCAAAGTAAGTCAGAGTTGACAGGTGATCTAGCTTCATAAGTACCATTAGGAGAATAATGCTTATGTTCGGGTATTTAAGGACAGGGATTGTGAGATTTTGTTTTACTATTGACTTATGGAACTAAGAAAGATACAAAATCTAGATGGAACCAGTTAAAGCAATTACTTTTCATACAGTTGTTGAAATGAAAATTGAATTTCTATTTTCTCTTTTAGATTTACAAGACTTCTATGACCGTAGCCATGTGGTTTTGATTTCCAAGTAAAGTCTCAAAACCAGTGTATCTTATGGGCGAGTTATAACTATGTGTGGGGCGGGGGGGGGGGGAGGGGTTGTGGAAGGTGATTTTATGAGGACATAAAAATATCAATTTGTCGAACTGTCTGACAGAAACAGAATCTGGAAACTGGAACGAACATTTTGCCACAAATCAGGTTACCCTCTACTTCCCTTGATGAACCCTCCATGATGGAAAATCACTAATAATTACGAAAAGAGGCACAACTAGACAAATTAATGAGGAGTTCTCTTTTATACATTTTTCTTCAAGTAAAAATTGGAAATAATTATAACTTATGATTTAGATTTATAATTAAAGATGGCTTAAGAATGTGATATTAAGAAATCGACACTCATACTATTTTCCAGCGATTTCTTCACTCGTTTTGCGGAATTCAGTATGTGGGAGTAGTATACATGTTTCAATGGGTTTAGCAGAATCAAAGCGTTAGCAAAATCGGCTTTGAAATCTAAAAAAACATTCTACTTTATCATGATTAGTAGAAGAGCGCGTCGAGTCCCGTTTTAACTCCCTTCGCAAGATTAAATTTGAAATAACAATAGAAAAAAAAAATAATTTTTACCGCTTTGGTAAAACGTTATGCGAGTTTAAGAAGAGTTTAAACCAATCTTGGGTGATATTTAGTACGTTTTGAGTTAGTATGCATAAATTGTTTATGCCTGACTGCCAGAATTTAAAACATAATAATCTCAAGAAATAATACTTTACGGGTGATTATCACAATTAGTTGACGAATTTTCTGTTTATGATATTCTTTATAACTATGCAGGATATTAAGTATATTTCCAACCGATTGCTCAAAATCGAACAGCTGCACCAAGAGATTACTTCCCCCAATGTGTGCATCTGTTAAATCGGTTGTTGAACGGGAAAACTAAACAGAATCCTATTCCTATGAGACACTTTTGGAGTTACTGTAAAACTTAAAGAACAAAAATTCATTTTGCTCAGTGGTACAGTATCGACTATTTCGTACAAATGAAAAAAAATAAAAAAAAACATGGTACAAAGCCATGCTGCATTAAACTGCATTTCATACGTTTCCTTCCATACCAAAGATTCCCCAAATTCAGTATCACTTTGAACAAAATAAGTTACAAGAATATTTCAGGGCAAGATAAAGGGCAACTGACCAAAAGGCGAAATGTCGGCTTAAGGGTGGTCATAAATATTAACACCTCTACGTTCGGCTTTTGTTTGTACCTACAAGATCGCTAGATTGTACTATGACTGGTGTTGTTTGTGTGATAATATTGTACCCTCTTCTATCCTCCTCCTATCGATCATAATATGACTTTTGATGGTGTTGTTGGACGGTAAAGGCTTTTATCAGTAAAGAAAATGGCAAAATGTATACCTGTTACAACCTATTCAGTCTCTAATGCGTTATTATATGAAATTGTATATTATTTTCTAAATCTTCATTTATCTCCAATTTAATCATAATAAATTGGTGTGACTATGGGGTTTTCGATGCTGATATTCGCTCTTTTGTATTCATGGCAGTTCAAAAGGATGTTTAAGGTACTATCACGTAAATCATGTTAAATTTAAAATAATCGGTAGCACCGCATATTTAAGAAAATGTACAGCAAGTTGTTCCAAATTCCTCATTAAGATTTAGGCACTCTTTTGTCGTCTTTTGTCAAATGATTCGGAATAATTAAATTACCAAGCTATGAGTATTAAAAGTATAAAAGCTGTTCCAAGTGAATTGTGTCAACTAGAAAAATTATAGGCCTACTGGGTTACCATCCTAACGGTTGTACAATTTACATCGTCAGTTTAATAACGCTAAATGATGTATTATCTTGATGTATTACTTTTCAAGGTCAGGTAGTCGTTAGATAAACCATAGACAAAAAGAATTTTTGTCTATGATAAAACCAACCGGTTTGGACCGTCCACTTGCAAATCCCTTGAAATAATCCAGAGTTTGACAATCAAAAGTAAATTTTCTGATAACCAAAGTATTCACTAGGGTTAACAAATAATAGTTTTATATAATGTCAAGGCGATTGTAAAGTAGAGCAGTTTACACAAAAAACCCAAAGTGTTTCCCTACTCTATGAAATAAGCATTGTCATAAAATTAATTAAATTAAAACAGATTGTCATAAAGCTATACAACTAAACCTAATTTCTGCACATGTATACACATATTCATATACATAGTAAAAGGGATTGTCTAGAAGCCAAACTGTTCACAATAAACAGGGTTTACATGGTGGAATACCACAATAAGAGGAAGTAATGTATTACTTTATGCAAGTGGTTGAATACTAACTGTTCTTGAGTAACCTCTGTGTTCTATTTCTAGCAACAACTACATCTGCATGGTTGAAGTGACCCAGATATATTGTTATTCCATAAATTTAATTTCTATCATCAAATGATTTACGCTGGTATAGAAAGCGTTGAGAAAATTGTTTAACCATAAAGTATAGTTTGGCGCACGAACAGAAGGGAGGGTTGGTAGCAAGCCTGGGGCATATAAATGGTCAACAATTGGGCAATGTATTATTCACCAGATAGCCCGGTCTTGTTTCCATACGGCTATTTGGAAGCGAAACAAAAGATATTTTCTGTTAGCAATTGATTGCCAGTGATGGTGAATTTATGTTGCTTCAGGAATCGTAACAGAAGAAAAGATTATAAAGGAAAGAAAATGTGGCTAGCAAAACTTGTATTATTTGCAGAACGGTTGTATTTAATTTCATTCTTGTTTAGCCATTAGGAAAATGATTCAAAACCAGAAGGATCCTTCCTAAACACGTCTGCAGTAAAATTGAATGTAGGCGAATCCAAATATTGCAGACTAAAACGGGGTTAAAGTCGATTGCTAACTAAAGGTCAAAAGTTATAAAATTTGTAGTTTGTATTGCGAAATTCAATCCAACTGTCAATATTAACTTGATTGACGTATATTACGTAAGAATTTCAAAGATACAATACTATTGTCCAGCCTAAAATAAGTCTGTTTCTGTGTACCATCTCTTGAGAAGTACCTAATGTAACCAATTTCTTCCTTTCCTGTTTTTTTTTTTTTTTTTTATTATATACCCAATTAATCCAAATCAATTAGAAACATATTACCGTATTTAAAATATCCAATGCGATTATCTCTTCAAGGTCCGTGCCTATATTTTCCTCTTACGAAGTCGTGAACCAAATTCTTATTTTCCTTATTTTCAGTTTTGAACCAACAAAAACTTTGCGAAAAACATATAAAATACAATCGAGTCCTGACGATACGAGAGACAAACATCCAAAAACATCGAAATCCAGTAATCCCATTCGACTCAACGGTCACCGTTCAAACTTGTTCATTTCTGGATTTACATTGGATAGTAGGATAAGAGGATTAGGCTTCACTGGTGGTAAAATGGTTTTATTGTTTTTACAATTGTGTGCTAAAGTAGCATTAGTGACTACAACACTGTTGTGTATTAAAATGTGAGACCACGTTCTAGTTAAGATTTTACCGATGAACTCATTGAGCCCGAAATGTCCGTTAAAATCATTTGGTTCTTTATGAATGTTGTGGGTTGTATGCAACGTACATAACTACAACTCAAATTTAATCATTAGAATATCCCATAGCAATGTATGTCAAATGCTTATTTATGAATTACATTAACTAATAGGAGAGAAGGGTTGGAATAGAAAACATTTGTATTTAAGTTGGATTGATATTATGTGTTAGTTATTCAATGTGATTGTCATATTTTTAAGGGTTTCCTTGAATCCTGAACGTAAAGGACTAGGTTTGAATACTAGCTAGCATTTTCGACGAGTACCTATCTCTGATCATAACTTACAAGTGAGGATCATAATATACTGTAATATAACTGTATTTTATACAGTAATAATAAAATCACACAGGCAATCTCATTAATGTACTCACTGTACATCTATGAGCTTGCCTGTGATATTTGTCTATAACTGTATATTATGATCCCCACTATGTATGTTATGTGATGTTTTGTATGTTATGGTCAAAGATAGGTGTTCACTACACAACAAGAAAATGCACAATTTATTGTTACAATTAATTTTATACAGCTTAAATTGGCATACAATCCAAACCATGGAATTTATTAAAAACCTTGTGTAATTATTTTATCACTATGAAACTACTTGAAAACTCCAACCTATTTTTGGCGCTCTGAGAAATGTATGGTTGTTATGTATGAGATGAACAGCTCTGAGGGGATGTTGAAGAAAATAAAAACAGAAAATTACCCCCAAAGGAACTTTTGGCTTACGGGCGCCCTGACTATTAAATCAAATGTAAAATACAAGAGCTAAGACAGCAATAAATATCATATGAAATAAAATCACAATTATATTACAGCAACCAACGACTCCGATTCTCACTATTTTGCCGAATTTACAGCATTAGGCATACATTTGAAATACAGTAATGTTAAGAATGCGTAAAGAACACACAGAAATATTAGCAATATGCAATAATTGCACTACTACTTGACATAACTTACGAAAACGTTGAGAACATTATGTGGTATGTGTATACATGTGAAAACTGGCCTTCAAGCAAAAATCTTAGGTTTTCATCGACTGGATTATTAAATTTTTTTTTATTAAACTTGTTTACTTGTCGTATTAATAACTTTCAAGTTTCTGTACGAACAACTTAGAAATTCGCACAGGAATTATGTTACAAACTCCAACATTGAAGTTGTCACGTTGAAACTCATTAATTTTTATTCTAAAGTAGTATAAATGTTTCATTATTATTTAGATGAATACGGCTAAAAAGGTGTCTTCATATGAAGTAATGTCTTGCAGACAGTTTAATTTATATACATTTTAAATCACGACACAGTACAGTATATTTGCTATAGCCAACCACAGAGAATTCAACCAAAACCCATTGTGGAAATTGTCAGTTTTTATGAATTAATCTCGAAATTCCCTCGAATTTGACCGGAACTGATGACAATTCTCGACGTGTATCAATGTCAACGAAGCAATAAATGTTCAAAGTAGACGTCAGACGTCGCCGGTGTCAAATCAGCTGACAAACTCATTAAACAAGTCAATCTCCCGCGAGCCAATCTTCCGTGGCGATCAGCTGATCAAAATTGGATAACTCTGCTTGAGGGGATCATCGCCAAAGTATAACGATGATTGATATAAATTGATATTAGACAGTTTGTTGACTTATTGGTTAAATGAAAAAAGAAAACAACTACAAACGTAGAATTTAAAATTACTTGGTTTATTTCAAGGTTTGAAGGGGTTGATTGGTGCTACAGTGGTGATTTAATATTTAAGTTGGCATTGCGGGTATTTTCTATTACATTTTGTACAAATCATGAGGGTAGTTTGATTTAAGCTTGATAATTTCTTATTCAATGATGCAGCCTCCGAAATTTCTGGATTATAAGTAATCAAGGTTAGATACCTTAATCAGTCCAGCCAATTCATTTTTCTAGTTCATTTGACTATGTACATTTCGGGTTAGATTAGCCCATCATCAGGTCTACAGAACACAATCAGTCAGAGTCAGAGTATCATCGGCCTACTCCATAACCTAGCTAGACGTTACAAGTTTTTATAATGCTCAATTTTATGTTTAACTCTTTAATGTATATGAAGGTTATCAAAAAATTACGAACCTACGAAGAAAATGTCCAATGTTCCTGTATTCTGGGTTAATGTTCTAATCAAAGTAAATATAAATACATAGTAAATTGTACTATAAAAATAATACAAATATACAAATAATACAAATAATACAAATAATACAAATAATATGCCTGGACTAAAATGTACGTAATCTTGATAACCGAATAAGTTTCGGACCCTAAATTAATAATACATATTAGTGATTCACGAGGATAAAGAGAAGCAACCCTCCAAATCAGTTGAGTTTTCCCAAGACACATTAAGAATAAGTAGCTACTCTACAGAGTTCATTAAACATTTTAATACTGCTACAAAAATCATCAATTTTAGGGAGATGGCAACGAGGATCTCCACTGTATAAAGGTTTCAAGTTTGTATTATGCCTGTTATATAAAAATTAGGATTTACAATATGTATCTAGTGACAATTCTTTCACTTGATAACGAACTACTTTACCGTGTATAATTTTCTCGGTGGGTTTTGACACATCGACAAAATTATACATCATTGAACTAATTTTTAAATCCTTCCTGCTAAGCTATAAGTAGTCGCAAATTACAAGCATTGACATACCTGGTCGGCCGGACTCGAGCACTGTGTACCGTGGGTTGTTCGCAGTGTCCACGGGTATCATCTCCCTGACCCACGTGATCCTAGGGGGCGGACTCCCGGCCGCGGAACACACCAGCACGGCGTTGTGTCCGATCTCCACCACCTTGGTGCTCGGAGGGAGGGTGATCTCTGGGAACCCATCGGGCAGCTTGTCCACTACAACAGGTCAAGTAATAGTTAGTGAATGGTAGTTGAAAATTACATTATAATGCGGCCATCTTTACGTGATGGCGAACCTACAGCCACCTCCACCTGATGTTTGACATTACCTCAATGGCGAACAGCGCTCTTATCACAAGACCGGGCCAGCCGAAGAAGTTCTTTTATACTATTACTAGTCCTTACAAGACCTCCATGGTAATGTTAATCATACAGGACCAAAGAGTTTGGAAGCTAAGCATTTTTTTTAGATCTTTATAAGAACAAACCTCTTGTTTATGAGTCCAGTAGAAGCACGTCAAAAAGTCTCACCTCATAAAACTGCAAACACAATCTAGTTGATACAATGTGTTAACTGTTATCAACGATTTAAGGATAAATTTGACATCGCTTCTAAATTCCCTGTACACTGTACAATTTCTTTGGGGTTTCCCCTCTGTTAAAGTAAACATTTCGGTGGCCATAATTTGTCAATATCTTATTAAACGATTTTAAATAACTAAAATCTTATAGTACCTTAAGAATAGTTCCGATAAAAACTCCGATAACGTAAAAAATAATAATAAAAAAGTATAATCAAGCAAATATTCTTATTAAATTTTAAGCTGTCGAAATTTAAAAACTAATATGAAAATAGTTTAAGAAACACACAATAAAGCAGCTAAATCGCTACGACGTAAGAATTTATACGTTAAAAACACGAATCAGTAACACTAAATCCAAAATCAAATTTTGAGACTAAATCGATACTAAACACACAGTAGACGAGAGGAATAGAAATCTGTTAATTTCGCGTGTATCTTATCGTGTCCAAAATAAAGTCCATACTCAACGAAAAATAATAACACCGCTGTAAATATAAGTGATGAAAGAAAAGAATTATGTCTTATTGTCCGTCGCAAGAAAGAGGAATGCAATACAACTCAAATGAAGTCACCCTTTCATCAAGCAAGTCTTTATTTCTCCCTTCTGTCTCCAATAAGAACTAAGTCAGTTAGAAGCTAGCAGCATTGCCGCACACGCCTCGATGGGCAGAAAAATTAAGAAACAAAAACCGCCTGTGTCGAATAAATTAAATTTCTCTTGCAAACCGATATTTTTCAATTTTAGTGAATCACTCACAAAAAAGTACAAAAGTTTTAATTACTAATGTGCTTATGCATTTTAATCTTTAGTAGTTGTCGTTTTAAGGCTTTAAAATCATTAAAGACTTAAGTGTTTCAAGAACGTAAAACATGTTTTCAATGATTTGGTGTGTAGAGAATACTAAGTGTTTTAAGTTATTAATTGTGAAATAAAGGAATATTACACGTAATCTATTTCCAAGGACAATAGATCGCAACATGTCTTAACAATTAATTGTGTTCAACGATTTGTTAGGTAGAATCAAATTAAATTTTAAATTGATGACTGGTTTAGTAAATATGGATATATTTATGTGCACTGCTGACCAAAATGTACAAATAACCAAAACCCCAAAGAAGAAAAAGTACAAATAAAAAAACATACTATAACCATCCATTTATAAAAATATAATTTAAGGAATAAATAGCACTTTTAATCATATAACAAGTACTTATTCTACTGAAAGATAAACAAATAAAATCACAATTACAATTGATAACAACCTAAACAAATAGCTTTTTCGACCGGATAGGCCTGCGAACCCTTTGGCTAACCGAAATTCTATACACTTAAACATATTTAAGCACCTAAGCAATTAATCTACTAAGCAATTAAAATAACACTAAATGAAACTGCCAAACTCAAGACTTCAAGCAGAAACCAACAACACAGTAATTAAATATCGACAATACAACGGTATGCAAATGAACCAGTAGTGTTAGTGTTACCAACCTTAATAAACCAACACGCTTAATCCCCGCCCGTCCCTATGATACATTGCGTAATCCCAGGCATTAACAAGACTATTGTGGACCTTTAATAACAGTACCAACCTTGCAGTGATAAAATACCCCGCCTGAGCCGGGCGATATTGCACTGTCATCTTCATCCCTTCCCCAAACCGGATCTAATTAAACGCAAGCGACACCATATTTCTCTAAAGTTTCGAAAGCGTAATAACTTCATTCAGGGAAATTTATTGTGTTTTGGCGTTTAATCGACACTAACCGAAGAAAACGTATTGAGAAAATGTTATTGAGTAGACTTGTTGTGTTTACACATGTCTTTTAATAATGTATATAAGACATAAGCAATTTAGATGAAATTAATAATTGGTAGCAACACAAAATCTATGACGTTTTTTAGGAATAAGGAATTTAAAAATGGAATATTGTGAATCTTTTGAGAGCTGCAGCTAAAGCTTTATCTTAAAATAACAATACTGGGTTTCCAAGAGAATTTGAAAAGGCTCAGAAAATAAACATATCAGACTAGTGGTTTATCTTAAAACAATCGAATTAAAAAGTTACACTCCAATAAAGAAATACCGTGGCTACTGTGAGTTAAAAAATATTTTACTCCTATTGCACTTATGTTGATGTTTTTATACAGTTTATAAAGGTTAAATTTTGTAAAAGTTAAGTTTTGTAATTAATTCCGTGTTTCACTTGATGTAATACATAGATATAAACTAAAATGTTAGATTTGACATATCTCCAAATCAAAGCACTGAAATATCTCATTGTCCTACGCCAAGAATTAAATATTATTCCTTTGATATTTTCGCAATCATTGTAACGCAATGTGAAATGTTATCTGTTTTCTGCAGCATTATTCACTGACAGAGTTTACAAGTAATAAACACGTATGATGTGTTCTCGACTACAACTGATTTAGCCCCACACGTACTTCGAACAGCCGTTTTTTGCTGCAGTATGACAAAAACAATTTCAACCATAATTGTATTCGACGCGTAAAAACAGTCAGGTGCATTACTAAACAAAGCTTAACTTATAGCTATGAGCGGTGTCCAAAAAAGTAATATATCAGACGACCTAGGGGGGGAGGTCGTATGTTACCCCCCCCCCCACCACCAACCTACTCGCAACTTCTCTATTGGACCCGTATATCAAGATGAAAAAAATATTGCGGCTGTCATCCGAGCCCGATGTAGTCTATACGACGTATCAACCTTCACCCTACTGGATTTTTTATGTTGTTGTAATATTTTATAATTTCCTAACAAGATTACTTTATAAAGTGCGGGCTTACGAGTGGTTTATAAATTTACTTGTTTATTAAACCTAAATAATAAGCTAAATGTCATTTATTGCGGTATTTCGATGTCATTAGCCATAACTATTTTAAAATAAAAAATCAGGCGATTATAAAAATGTTAAAAATATTTAAATTTCGAGTTTGTGTATAATTGCATGTGGTATTTATGATAGATGAAAGTATACGATGCTGACGTCTATCTGAATAAAAACATATGTTACATCTTTTACAGATTTGCTGCATATTAAGAAAGTTTGTTGTTGCTTTATTGGATTTTATTCATCACTTAATATATTAATCGTCACTTAATGTCTAGTAGAACATAAAACTTTAGAGTTTCTGCTACTATGTACAAGGAACGTAAAATATCCTATTTTGATAATGTTAATAACACGTATCAAGATATACATGTAAAATTACATCATACATAAAATAAGTCATCTGAATCAAATATCTCAGCAAACAACAGACGTAGAATGAAATGAAATCCGTAAGATTTCGACTTTTAAATGGTAAAAAACATAAATTATGAAATTTTGTAAATGCCATTTTTACAAAACCCACCTCCTTGTGTCAACGTAAACACGAATCGGGTACATTTACTCATACAAAATCAAAAAGGTCCTTCAAATAGTCCCATCCAACAATAATTAAGTTTTCCCTAACATCAATTACTCCACATAAAAGGTAAAAATGACTATTTTGCAATCACTCATTTCATACAGCCAAGATAATTTTAAAAGTTATAGCTCAAAACCTCTATCAACCTACCAATAGTATCTGTTAACAGGCATGTGTAATGTTGACTGTACTCTAGATAAAACAGTGGCTGTTATTAAACAATGTTCATCCTTGTATTGTAGATAGTGTAGCGGTTTTGGACGAGTTGTGTTTTACCAACAAACGTGATATCAGGACCAAACAGGCTGTGGCGTGCTGTATCATGCAGTTACCAACAATAAAACTAAACAAACGCACCCTTGCTTTACCTGTGTCCTATATGGAGAGGAGATATACACGTTTGGTTTGTTTGGAATGGTCATGGAGGCGGTAGTCTCTATATACAAATAATAGTGTTTAATTTATAACCATGAGGCTTGTGTAGATAAAATTATTAGACAATTGGAAAACCATGTCTGTTAATACTAGCATAAAATAACAATTGTGCTAGTAGTTCCAAAAGCAAGATTGGCGCAAAAACATTACAATATTCTTCACAAAAGTCTACAGTAATAATAATAAACATTCAGTTTTAACAACTTCCACTAAGAAATTTCGATGGATAAAACTTTCAACAACAATTGACACGCAACCTGAATTTTTTACAATGATTCAACAATTGCAGTTTTTTTACTATTGATAAACTATGTTTATCATAGGACCAAAGAGGACAGATGTAAAATAACGACTGTAAAGATGTCATGTTTGAATGAGTAAAATATCTAATAAGAACGTTAACGTTGCAACCTGTTTCCATATGTGATGTAGTAATAAATGAGACTACCATTAGTGGTACTTGTTACTGACTCACTCAAAACGTAGTAAATAGTGAAACTACTCTAAACTCCCCTTCTTACTGGGGTAGCGGATTTCTACCCCCGGATATTTACCCCCATGAAAAAACGCCTACGTCATTTTGACGTCACGAGGGGCGGGGCCTATGCACGGTCGAGAAACAGCCCGCGACTGGAAATTTACCCCCAATATATTATTAAATAATCAACATGCAATTGTTTGATTATAAAGTGATTGCCATAGCACGGAAATCTACCCCCGGACATCTACCCCCGGACATTTACCCCCGGATACCTACCCCAGACATTTACCCCCGGATATCTACCCCCGGACATCTACCCCCGCACATTTACCCCCGGATATCTACCCCCGGACATCTACCCCCGGACATTTACCCCCGGATATCTACCCCCAGACATTTACCCCCGGATATCTACCCCCGGACATCTACCCCCGGACATTTACCCCCGGATATCTACCCCCAGACATTTACCCCCGGATATCTACCCCCAGACATTTACCCCCGGATATCTACCCCCGGACATCTACCCCCAGACATCTACCCCCGGACATCTACCCCCGGAAATCAACGGCTCTTCGGTTAAGCATTGTCTTGTAATATCCAGTATAAAGCATGCGATATGTCATTGTCTTGTTTAACATTATCTATCTTCCTAATTCAATAAGCTGTAACAGTCTTTTTTCACTCGACCTACTTCGCCGATTGTTACGATTTAGGTGTCATTTTAAAGCTTAAGATCTTGCGCAGAGCACAATGGTAATTAAAAAGGATATTTTGATTAGGGCTTCAAAAGGTTGACCCCTAAGCCTTTGATTTATTCCTAGAAGTTGCTTCCAATGGTTGACCAACTTTCACACTATACAGTAACAGTTTTAAAGGTGAAATGTGAGCAGATTACTAATCAGTTCAATTTTTAAGTCAGGTTGAAAACCAGAATAGATCGTCTGCAACTGTAAACAAGAGATGGAACACTACCCCAAAACGACTTTTCGTTCTCAACTGGCCCTCTATCAATAACCTGTGTTGCCTGTACAGCGAGGCATTTTGAGAAGAAGAAAACCGGCCGGATGAATGCTTTAGGTTTATCAATAACGAAGATAAACATGGTTTTAGTTACACGCCGGTAATCTTTGAGTTGACTCATTTAAACTCATTGTAAATATTCATTGTTATTCATTTTGAAATAACTCCTTTAATACTTTGCAATTGCTCGAATTTGAGCAACATGTACACTAGTTACATATTATTGCAGTTACGATTTATTTGATCCGTTTATTTAAGTGAGTCACATAACGTTTTCTTACTTGGTTTTGGATTTTATTACAAAACGTGATCGGAAATGGTTGCAGTATTTGTAAACAAAATGTAATAACAAATTTCCAAGAAAAAATCATCTTTATCCAGCTTTTCATATTTCTCAGCTGTTCGTTATTTCATTGATGTAGTATTCTCAAAACAAATTATTAGTATTATAAATTACTGGGAAACATTAGGAGTAGCCTAAACTTGACAAAAATGCAAAAAATTGGG
Source organism: Macrosteles quadrilineatus (assembly GCF_028750875.1). Classification (NCBI taxonomy): domain Eukaryota; kingdom Metazoa; phylum Arthropoda; class Insecta; order Hemiptera; family Cicadellidae; genus Macrosteles; species Macrosteles quadrilineatus. The sequence goes on along the minus strand of NW_026542602.1, from coordinate 101,062,242 downwards.
GGTTTGAACAAAATTTATATTAATTTAATAGTAGTGAGGCCATATTTTAGGCCTCTTTTATGCACGGCGTTTTGGGTCGGGCGAAATCGTTGGGCGGAATCGACCTTTTGCAGTTTCTCCGCCGAGCGGAATCCGCTGATGCCCGTGGTGGGGGTGGTCAGTGCTACCAACTTCGTTCATTTTGCCATCGTCAGTGACCCAAGATGGATCCTTGTGTATTGGTGTATACTTATTTGTACATGAAGAGAAATAGACGACGGTGAAGGAGATGGGCTGTACACCCGGTTAATGAAAGTCGTAGGGTGGATAGGGCTTTCACAAACCTATATGGGTTGCTGCGAAATGATGGGGAAAAGTTTGAGAAGTTCCTACGAAACAGTAAGTTTGTATTATTCCGCGGATTTTAAACAAAAATGTAATTAATTCTCATGCAGTAATTTTTTTTCCTAAATTACATCACTTTATTTGTACTCTTCAATCAATTACAATGAATAATGATATTCTATTTACAATGATTACCGTAGGTGATTTCAATACTGTGGATGACACAGCGTGGGGTAGGTTGGCAGCACTACATTCCGCCCGACGGAAAACGCAGTTGCATAAAAGGGTTCCATTTGAACCTATGTAAAAACACGCTCCACGAAACGCTGAAACTCGGCGGAGTCTAAGTCCTCCGTCGGCCTCCAACGGAATTCTGAAACGCGACGGAGATTCCGTCGTGCATAAAAGGGTCCGATTTGATCCCATGTTAAAACACTCACAGACGGAAAGCCCGATAGATTCTGATAGATTCCGCCCGACGGAAAACGCCGTGCATAAAAGAGGCCTTAATGGCTTAAGTTACTCGTGTTAATCCACCGAATCCAAAAAGACTATTTAAATCGAATCACAATCGATGCTCTAGTTTTTGAGAAGAAGGCCACGTAAAATGCTTTCTGGGCCTTGACAGACAAGACAGAAATTGAGATATAGACTTGTTTTGGCTTCTTTAATGTATGAAACGTAAAAATTACCAAAAAATATATAATTTTAAGCAATGTTCATACTAAACTCTATTTTCATTAAAATAAATTCGTAAAACCAAAAGAACCATGAGGTAAAAATACCTTCCCTCTCCCGAAATATCCAATTTTGTTCTTTTACATTATTCTCCGTTATTTCACAGCCAGCATTGACAACAGGAACCAATCATAAAATATGTTTATGTTTTATTTTTTACGATTAATTATTCGTGTAAACAACTAGACCCTTTAGCCAATGTAAAACTCCGGATAGTGTCTACGATATAGGGATTATGCTATTTCGTATTACTAGGAGGTAATTGATAGTAAAAAAATTATTAATTCATTAATCAACTTGTGACAGGCTTTTTATCAACATTTAATTGCATTTTTACCACTAGTAATCAGAAAATAACCTCCTTCAGTGATATGTTTTAAATTTCACGATCTGCGCTCGTACATGTGCCGTTAGCTATGAGTGTATGTGAAAATTGGTTAACCATTTAAATCACTGTCTGAAAATAAATCAAATGCTTATGGGTTAAACTTTTGGAGCCCTTTATCAAAATATCCTTTTTAATTAACATTTGCGTTGCACTGAATCTTAAGCTAAAAAATGACACCTAAATCAGTTACAGCTTAATGAGTTGGGAAGATAGATGACATTAAACAAGACAACGACATATCACATGCTTAATACTAGATATTAGAGGGTAATTATTAAACGAAGAGCCATTGATTATTTGTATAAACCAATTACTAAAATCAACTACAACAATGAATGTAGATTTCCGGGGGTAGCTATCCGGGGGTAGATGTCTGGGGGTAAATGTCCGGGGGTAGATGTCCGGGGGTAGATGTCCGGGGGTAGATGTCTGGGGGTAGATTTCCGGGGGTAGATATCCGGGGGTAAATGTCCGGGGGTAGATGTCCGGGGGTAGATGTCCGGGGGTAGATGTCTGGGGGTAGATTTCCGGGGGTAGATTTCCGGGGGTAGATTTCCGGGGGTAGATTTCCGGGGGTAAAGTTCCGGTGTCAGGTTTATTAGCATTTTGATTAATTACAACTGTTAAGTAAACCGTGAAATGCGAGTTGATTGAATATATAATAATTTATCCATCCTAAAAGTTCGCGGGCGGAAATCTACCCCCATACATGTGACGTCAAAGTGACGTAGGCGTTTTTTCATGGGGGTAAATATCCGGGGGTAGAAATCCGGCGCCCCCTTCTTACTCAAAGAAACCGGTTGCCGAGGGGAGAGGAGTGGCTTAACTACGAATGATGGGAGGGGGTAGCCGATCTCAGATTGGTTCAAGTTTCCAGCTCCGCCTCCTCAATCCCCACTACCTTGTAAGTGGTTTGGCCCAACCACCATCGTTTTCCCCGGTATTAAAAGGTTTGAATTACTGTACCGAAGATCGTGCAAGAAATACTTACATTAATGCATGAGCTAATCGAAGAATTATTCCAAGAAAACTCATACAAATTTACATGCTTATAATATTGTAGAGCATACAAGATTTTGTTTAAAACTTCTTAAATTCATCTCAATCCTATTTGTAAAAAATATAACTCCCACCAATCACAAAAGAACTGCTAAAAAGTATGTGAAATTAATGAGAATAAAATATTTCAATTGTTGATCAGCCACACGTGCATGTGCAACTGTTCAATAAACTTCAATGCTCAATATTACATATCAAGTGGTGGGCCTAAACTCAGTAACGCAATGCAAATATTTGTCTTTGAAATCATACACATTTGAATAAATAAATGGCATTCAATAAAACTATACAACTCGCTAACGCTGTTTGATAATGACGTATAAAATGTAGTTCAAAAGAACCTAAAGCGTAGCCATAACTCACGGACGAGAGTCGCCCATTTCCCGGGCAATTACCCGTGTTTCCCGCCATTTCTGGGCAACCGCGAGTTTCCCGCCATTATGGTCGGTCTGACACCCCCTCCTCTACTCCACCACCTCTGAAAGTCTTTGGCTCATTAAGCAAGAATCAAGGCTGCAGACTTCTAATGTAAACTCTACTCTTTTTATTAGACAACCACTTAGTGGACGAGGTCTCACTTAGTGGATGAATATTTAACTTTGGCACTTTTACTGGGAGATAATAATAAATATGCTGAATGTCTTAACAAAAAAATATTCGAATCACACAACAAAAAGATACAGATACAAGAAAAAACTAAAGCGATGATTTGAAAATCACCAACTCCCTTGAATAGATTACTTGCGGTTTATGTTTTTTGATATAATATCAACAAACAATAATAACAACAAAAGTAAACAGTATAATTTGAAATTGGTCTAAATTAATTGTACTATTCTCTGGCATTGCAACAAAGACTATTGTAATGAAAATATTCTATACTACTATTTTGAATACTAAAGAAACATATTGGAAATTGAAATGTTCATAAGTATGTGTGTGTGTATTTAACACGCTATAATGTTAAACGTGAAATATATTAACTAAACAGCTCCCTTGGACGATCTTTATAAAATTACGCTTTTTACTTGATTACTAAATTGGTCATTTAATGAGTTAGTCTTAAAGAATAAAAACTAATAATATTGTAGAACTATCTTAGAAGTCGCAGCCAATATTCGGAACTCTACGAAGTTGTTATGGGGTCTTAGAAACGCTCGATTCATGTGTTAATTTGACTCCGGACTGGAAAATTACTTGGCTTAGAGACAAAGGGTCATAATTGAATATATTATGTCGCTAGGATCGTGAGCTTAGCATTGACATTTATTGGAGGACAATGAATGAATATCACTGAGCAAGAGGACTAGTCTTATGGATTTCGGAATTCATTTACTAATCAAGTAATGTAATATATCTACGTTATCAGATATAATATAAGAATTGATTTTATAAAAAAAAATAGTAACGACTCCCTAACGATGGTTAGGTTGGTTGAAAGCGTATTCCTTTTGTAACTTTTCGTTTAGTTTTTGAAGGAGTCATAATTATGATTTACAATACATTATTCATGTACAGTATTTGAATAGGTACATCAACATCACTTTTGTGTCATATCCGTACATAAACTGAAACGTATCAAACTAAGTGGTATTGTTGAATTTCGTTTATAAATTAAATGTTAGTTTGTTACCAATTAATTTCATAAAGCATTTTTAAAGAACTAAAATGTTATCCTCCACATCCTCATCCCGTCGCAAAACTATAGTATGTAGTACTGCTATCGGTATAGCAGCTGATATTTATAAAGTAATATGCAAGAAATAAAAATTTACAGAAGGGCAAAAATTGTCCCAAAATTAAAATTAATACGTTTACTTAACATTAATGATATTCAAGTAAATAAGACAGTTAATAAATAAGATGGTCAAGACTAATGTTATAAAACAATTTAAGCTACGTTATGATTATAACTATACAATGGAAATAAGAACTCAAAACAGTATTTAACAATACATATTGGTTATTTAAATTAAGCTTGAAGTATTTAATTTAGGTTATGCGAGATTTTATTCAATAGACTCGTATTTAAATTTTGATCTCTTATAATGACGAACACGGAGATTCGGGTAATTTTTAAGTCTCGTAACAGTGAGAGTAAGCTAAAATTTCTGTAAAATACAACATACTTCATTCAAATAAATTAAGGCGTCTGCCTTTTCTAATCAATAACATAATCTGTAATGTAAGTCGTACATGGAACACAGCAACACTGTCAAGCGAGTCTGAACATCAAGTGCATTAGTAGATAGAACAATCTAAAGTTCAGTAAATTCATTACAGTCCAACAAGAAAGTAAACTCTCCTGTAAGACCGGGATCTTAGGATAATTGCAATCTCGCCATAAACTCATTTAAGACTTCATAAACGTCCAAGTGGGGAAGTTCGCCAGTAAACTTTGGCTACACTTGGTAATACAGAGTATTCGGTCTAAGCCGGTAATGGCTAAGTCTGATTAAATAATAGGTGTAACTTTGAATATTGTGTAATGGTGTAGTTTGATAAATTTATGTTTAAAGATATTGTTGTAATGGTTGATGGTAAACTTGTTGTGAACTGTTCGTAAAAACAGTTTTGGGGGTTCAATGAAGATACATGGTTACCGTTACCATTGGAACCTCAAATGTTCCTAACATTTTAAATAAATTGATAACCTTTTCAGAAATTCTAAAGAAGTATAAAAATAAGAAATTAAAATATTCACTTTAACATAGTACTCAATGATTATTTCTAAAAAAAAATATATTACAAGCGAATATGTGGAAGGTATAAAAAAGATAAGGGTGGAGGACACAATAGACTTATAGTATTGCTACAATAAGCCATCTTTGTGAGAAATCTCAGAGGAATCGGTCCACTAATTTTCACATGATGGAAAGACCTACAACAACTCAGTTTTAAAATAGTATGGATAAAGTATGATAAATTTAAACAGGAACATCATAAGAAAGAAATGTTCTTATTTTGTTTAACTCTGTTTAAAATCGAGGGTGGGAAATTAGTCTCTTCATCGAACGTGTTATATCTTAACTTTCTTGTCATGATTAAAATTATCTTCGCTTTTGAAATTAAGAAAACGCCATTAGTAATAATTACATGGTTTCAAATCACTATAAAGTTGACTACAAAGCTAATTGTGTTTAAGAGGGACATAATTACCGCTGCAACAATATTAATCCGCTTCAAATACTAGCTGATGTATAGCCTTACAATCTGAAACCAATTGTCACCGGTTTCAATTATATTGCAACCGTTCCCAACAATACTAGGTGCCGGTATGTGATTGAGCATTAATCATGGAATCAAAAGCGGTTTGAATCAAAGGATACAACGGTAACTGGCTGGATGGAACAGTCGTACCTTTGTATGATATGTCCCGTAACAGTAGTCGTTAGGAAAAGTCTAGTATTTTACATAATTTAGTTTTGAATTAGTTTACAAGGGATGTGAAAAACTTAATTAAAAAACTAAACAATTGTTAAATCGTATTCATTATAATCAGTTGTGTTGAGTGAAACAAATTTATGAAAAGTACAAAATAATGGATTGTTTGTTTTACTCCTTCCGCCAATTTTACGTGATGGCATGCATTTATTATGGTGGCCTGGCATGCTAATACTCATTCTGGCACACACTTTTAACGCTTTTTAATTTAGGTGTATAAAACAGTTTTATACACCACACAGTTTTATTTAGTTAGGAATAGAGTCAATAAGCACTCTTAAAAGACATACATATATGCTTTTTTACAAGCTCACACATCTTTACTAGTATTATTCCAATGGGGGAGAGGGGGTTAGAGAACATTGGTCTACAAAACCACAATTGTAGATAATTTCGCTCACATCAACAGACTATCAATATAGATGCAGCATTTCACACGTATATGAAGACCATCCATCATAGTAGGGACGATGCAATGGCAAGAAGGCCGCGAGTGGAGGAATTTATATTCTCCCGAGTTGGCGGACATAAATCATTATACCTGGCAAAGTTGGGGCACTCGTTGCAACCCCGATATAACAGGGTAAATTACCACACTCGGGGGCATCAGCGTCTCAAAAGGGAAATAAAACACGGCTGTAACAGCTAACCTGCGAGCCGTGTATTAAAAAAAGTTATTTAACTCGATGAACCATCGTTCCTTATGTTGAGAAAACAGGATATCAAGAAAACAACATGATAGTATTAGTAAACATTCTCTGTGTAAATATTGAAAATTTGTTGTAAAATTAAGTCTGATTTAAAAACCATTGCACACATTTCCATTTATTTTACAAATGCACTCAGTTAACTCGAGGTTTTAGGTAAATTTGGTTTTAAGTAATTTCTTTAAAAAGTAAAAAAAATGGATACATAATGAAAAAAATAGTACAATTGTTTTTGAAAACAAATATATGCATATACAACCAGAAAATCACTGAAATGGGTGGACATTTGACCCGAATTTAACTTAAACCCCGAACATCTTTATTACATGACATTAGATTTCTTGAGAACTCTTAGCAGTAGTAAATTTTATAATATTTCGCATTTGTACTTCCAGAATGTTATGTAAAAATTAGTAAGGTTCAAAGAAAACATAATACCCCGTGGAGGGGTTTCAACGTGAATTTGTTTTGCCGTCATATGTGCGGTGACATTTAGTTGACATTTTCATATGATAGTATTGTCCGAGCAGCTACTGTCATATTAAAACAATATAGCCTAGTTTTGACATTGCTTTCAAATTACACTTACGATTTCATAGAAATTCTTCCCAGAATCGAATACAAAAAATTGTAGATATGACATAAAGTAGGAAATAATTATACTGGTATTCAATTATTATCCCTAATTGTAAGAAATTTAGTTTTTCAAAGCTTTATGTTTTGTTGTGACTGCACTAGTAACATTTTGTAAGTACTATACATGTCCATGCAAGCTCTAAAAGATATTCATATTTTATGGCTAATTTTAAATTTGTGCATCGTTTTAATAGTAGTTAGGCTATAATACAAAAATATTAAACATTATGAATATCTAGAGACTGTTACCTTGTCGTAGATTCAACTGTCCTATGCATGTATATAATTAAATAAAACTATATAACGTACGTAACATTTAAAATACCCCGCCACAGCAAACCTGCAGACTAAGCGGATTTCCAAAAAAAATTCCTTCAAATGGTACTATTTATTTCTTATTTAAATAACAAATTGTAATTATTACTTAGGTTTGCTGTTACAAGAAAGATAGTAAGGTGTATTTTTTATTAAATTATTGATAGCTTAGTATGAACTATTAAAATGAACAAGCACACTACAACAGTTTATGTATCCTCCATAAGAAAACATGGGAATTTTCCATATACAATACAAAAAGTTTGTCTTAAAAGGTGCCAAGAAAATTTTCATCCTTTATCTTAAGAAATAGCTTTTAACTGTACAGCACTCATTTACTATTTCAAAAACTAAATTATACACTGGAATCGACCACGTTGCGACATAAAAGTTGCATACTGTCGACCAGTAGGCTGTAGCGCTGTATAGCTGGCAGACATTAGCCTAGTAGGCTAACGGTCTGTGACGTCACCGTGTTAATGCCCCGCCTACGAGCCTCATGTTAATGTTAATGCCGGGTTAATGTCCGTGTCAAACAACACTGTGATTATTTGGGGTTTGTGATTCGCTTTGGCTCTGAATACGTTTTGCATGTTTGTACGCCGACGACCTCAGGATTGCAAAATTTGTGAATAAAGACCTCGAAACCCTAAAACAAGAAGATAATTGGCATTTAAAGGTGTCAAAGTATTGTTAAAGTTGTTTATTAAATTTTAATTGTATTAATTCTAATTCTAATGTCATGAATAACATTTTTACTGTCTAGTTTTATGAAACCAAAACTAAAAAAAAATAATTTACATTTACATTAAGTGAAACAAAATTAAAAGACCACCGATTTTCGTAACAGGTAAACAAATAGTGAAAAAAATTAAACGATAAACTAAATATTTTGAAATAAAATATGCAAACCATATTTTTAAGCGACAACTGCAATAAAGTCTTAATGTAACATTACTTACACTGCAAGCTGAAAATTGTTACTTAAGAAACGAATTTGCACTACAGTTTTAAGGCTGGATGAGAACATAAAAACTACGACACAAACCTAAATTTTATTTTTGTGAAGAACCAACATAACATTTATGAACAGGGAAATTATCTTTAATGTCTATTTTTTTACAAATATTGTAGAATGTTGAATAGACTACGAAGTATTTATTGAGATAGAAATAACACATAGTACGATGTAACGTAAAAAAATCAGTGAAGCTAGACTAAGGCTTAGCTGCAGTTTTCAATTATCTCCTATTGTCCGGTCTCAGATTTGACTCCAACATCTGACTTGATTGGTTCCCGTAGTTAGTTATTCAGCTCCTGATCGGATTAGTTGTCCACTACTTCATTTTCCAACCGACTGGGTCAAGTCGACTTTTATAAGGTAGATGAAACGACACCAGTCCTAATTACTTCAAACGTTGCCATCAATTGTAAAAAAAAAAAACAAAGAATGCATTAGTATTTTATATTACTTATATTTTGATTCATACGATTTTTACTGCATTGTGAAATATTGCAGTTGAAAACAAATTAATGCATTCTGCGCTATGGAAATAATTTGTCTAGAAAAAAATATTTTACTTGGAACAAAACACGTGGTATCATACAGTGAGCTAAAAATATCTACTTACGGACTGAAACCACCATTTATACCTGGAACGAAATATTTTTAATTATTATTGAGAAACACAAATCAACATAATTAAGTGAAGTAAAAAAAATGTAATAAAGCCAAACTTTTACACATCGATTTATAACTCCCACCTCGATTTATAATGTTTGAGAATTATACATCGATGCTCCTTCATGACTGGTGTGTACACCAATTGTTGTAGATTGTTATTACTGTATATAGTTCAAGTTCGTTGTACTTTCTTCAAGTCAAATACAATCGATTACTTTAGCGATAATTAGTAGGCATAGATAGATGCCTAAATTATAATTTTTCACAATTAATTAAAGGGAGTATTATAGAACAAAAACTATAAATTTATTGATACATTTCAGAAACCAGTTTCATATCAGCCATGACTATAACGTGGTGTGTGTATAATTAAATAAATACGTAAAAAACATACAAATTATGCAAAGTCCCTTCCGGTTTCTGTATACAAGTAATATAAAATAACTTCAAATTATTATGAGCAATATTTTCTGTGAAACCAATTATGTATCAATTAATTTTACTGTACAGCCTTAAATGAATATTTTTTCTTGAACGTACCTTAGCAGGTTTCGATAAGATATTCACCCAAATTGACCGGTAAAGACGCCCTCGACATAAATCACTCACCCTAACGTATACTGAATACAAAACCAGTAAATGGCCTGCAGCCGGCGATCCATCATACAGTACCTCCTGATACATTCTGTGCCATTACTTTGACCTTGGAGGGTGGAAATATTGTTACTAAATAATTCTTTTGCATAAATGACGTATGTAGTAACCATTAGGAGAAAACTTGACAAAAATCGCACAAAATTGGGCTTTTGATGGTTCGTTATTTTGTTTCGAAAGTAGCGGTGCCATATTTTAATAGCCAAAAACACTCTCACCAATCCAGTGGATACAGAAAAATGATTTGAATCTTGATCGGTATCTAGTTTTCTTTGAATAGGCCGCGTAAATTGACATTTTGGCGTTACAGACAGAACGACAGAGAGACAGACGGACAGACAGAAATTGAGATAAGACTCGTTTCGTCTTTCTTAGGCTACGAAACGTTAAATAACAAAAAAAAACTGCATAATGTACAGGCAAAACTGTAATTTTATTTATATAGATATATAAAAGCCAGAGAGCAAATTAAGTAATGGATTGGAAGAGTAAATAATTTAGGCAATACATTGAACAGTGTATATTAAACGTATATATACTTTAGCAGGTGTATATGTAAATTGATATGTACAGATACTTACTACATTTTAAGCAGACATTTTTGTTATTCGCTAAAACTCCACAGTAATATTAAATGAAAAAATCGTTGTCTTTTGCTTGTGTTACAATCCAATTTCACTAATTAATTCAATGAATAACGCCAATGTTTTTAGAGACAGGATGTTTCTTTGTTTTGTAAAAACATGTAGTGGTTACCTTCCACCGATCAAAATGATGACAACTGCATTTTTTTGTTTTTAAATTAAATTCTTAGGTGGAATTTCAAACTTTACAACTATTTGGAAGTATAAGGCTTGCATGAGGAAAAATTGTTCATATCAAAAGCACAACCTGTTTTCCTTTTGAGCTTACTGAGCACATACTCACATAAAACTTATGCTTATAAGTCACATTAAATCAAATACTGACAAATGCCAACCAACCCGTAAATAATTTATTAGTGTTTAATAAGACAAAAAATAAAATTGAATTTCCAAGTTTCGATGGGAAACATTGAGGTTAAAAGTCGTATTTGCTGTTGTGGGTGCAGAACGATGTTTAGGACGATTGGCTGATAAAGCAACAGCAATAACTGGTAATTATTGAACCATAATGCCACCCTTTGACCCGAATGCATCAACCAATGACAAAGTCGAAACATTGATAGCTTCTGTATCTTTAGTGGGAGAAAGGTAATTAGTTAAATTCAATCCAACTGAGATACGTTACTTATGAGGTACTTACACAATAATGATAGAAACATGTATTTTCTTTCAAGAACCATTATGAGAGCATATCAGAGAATGGGTTTAAGGAAAACCTAATTATATAGACAGAGGCATGGATGTCTTCATTACATGAACACTTAAAACAATAGTGTAATTAATAAAACACCATTTCAACATAAATAATTTGAAAAAATGTATTCCTTAACCTAAATTATTATTTGTAATATGTAATAAAAGTAATAAAATTAGAATATGAATTTAAAGCTCAAACTTAATAATTTACTCTTACATTCAACACTTTACATTCAAATTGAATAAACATTTCTCTGACAAAGAATCATAAATTTGTGTAAACAAAAGCTCAACCTGTAACAGCTTCAACATGGAAAACAACGGCCGTCATTTAACGAGGAATATTTTACATGGACAAAGCAGACAAAAGACTAACGTCGCGTCATGACCATCGTCAACGATGTGGCTTTTATATTAGTGGTGAATAGCGTCATTAAACGTATATGTAACATGTGGGAGTTAACAGAACGTAACATTTTTGATGTGCAACTATTTGAAGCGAGTTGAAAAATCATATTGTTTAGAAAAGGAAAGTGTTTTGTCGCTTGGTGATTTGGAAGTCGTTCCTCTTTTACCGAGGAACGGAACCAACCACCGTTGTTGTAGTTCCCATTAGTATACGTAGCCAATATTTCAGTATTAGTGTGGCTATCAGTATATATATTGAGAATTTTCTCGTTCTCAATGTGCCAATATCCAAGAGTATAAATCACGGTTTAGTGACTTGAAATTCGTATAAATAGGATGGACTACCGTATTGAGAAAGAAGCTTAATATTCATAGGGTTTTATAAAGGACATTTTAAACTGTAAACATTTTCGTCTTAAAGTAGACAAACAAAAGTATAAGTGGAATCAAGAAAGTTAAAATAATGATAAGATTACAGTAATAATGAGTCAAATACTTGTTAAACACCAAATTATTTCGAAACTGTCAAACTGTTCACAATAATTAGACCCCAAATATTTTAACTGACTCAACCAAGAATAAACTTGCGACAAAAGTCAAATTGAAACTTCGCATTTGTAATTTTGTTCCGCCGTTGTCTGTCTATTTTATTCTAATCAGAACTTACTGACGTTTATTAGTCCTGTAATTTTGAAAAAGTAATGTCTTGGAATTTGGTGACGAGTCATTTATACACATAATAAGTTCATGATCTTAGGATCTGATTATTTCGACTGTCTTTCGACATATTAGTTGTACAAATTCTATTTTACAAAAAGCTATACCACTTATGTAAAAAAGCTACGTGAAATTAAACTTGTTAACAATGCCTAAAAACCATCGAAGATTGTGTTGATTGCTGAGCATTCGTCGTTCAAAGGTAATAATGTCAAAGATATTAAATTTAAATTACTTTTATCAACAACAAAATAAAACTAAGGGAGGTGGACGTAGAGGTTGAATGCATACCAATAATAGACTGAACAAAATAATAAAAGAATGCTTCCTGTAACTGTTTATTTTTTCTAGTTCCACATCTGTTTATTGAGTTCTACATAATAGAATTCCACGAACAAGACCACAAAGTACGCGGGTTCATTATGATGCTATTGGTCCATTAATTAAACACAACAATGGTGGTTCACCAACTCCTATTGGTCATTGCGTTATGGCTCACTTTGCTATAAAATTGGTTAGTTAATGGTTAGGTGCATTCGCATAGTGTTGATTGACTTTTGCGACGAGAAGAAAATATTGTTTGTTTCTTGTTTGACTTTCCAAATTGGTACTTAAGGTTACAAAATCCCTTCACTAGAATATGTTTTATACTTCAATTAGGAAACCGTCCACAAAGTAATCTTAGTTATAAAATAATCCTAGTTCTGTATAATTCAACTGCACAAAAATGCAACTTTTGCTGTGACAAACTATTATAAATTAACGAACGGCCAAGTCATCCATGAACCAATATTGTTAATCTACTGGGTGGCAAAAAAGGTACTCATAATTTAACGAGCAGTACAAACTTACTCTATCTTAAAAATAAGTGTTCAACATGTTTTCCACCATTGTTAATTTACACATTCCATTCGCCTTTGTTTTCAACCATTCCTTAACATTGTTGTATCAATTGAAACAGAAGTTATGTTAAAGCAGCAGATTAGATTATTCCTTTTTTCGGCCACCCTGTATAATTCCATTTTATTTGTGTGTATGTACAATCATTTTTAAGGCTTTTGTAAGGAAACAGTCCAAATACTTGTCTTGTCACTATCAAATGACGGTCTTTTTGTTAGATAGCATCATCAATTGATATCCCAATGGCAAATGGCATCTGGGTCCAGTAGCTATCTCGCTCGCAACCGAACCAGCGACTTTCAGATTTGAAGGCGAGCACCCGGGTCATACCCACAGGGCTAACCAAACATTTTAATAACAATCAATCAATCAATCAATCAATCAATCAATTATTGAGATGGGGACGCCACCTAGGTGCGTATTTTAACCCAAATATGAGTGAAGGATGAGTGTAGAATGGTGTGTGATGACCTGTGTAGCTTTGTTACTGACTAAGATCAGCGGTTTCATTAGTCAGGATCATTTATTTAAAGCCCAATGATCAGGAACAGCTGGGTCCAGTTTCGAACCATCAAAAAGCTACTAACTTTTCTCAGGATCGAACCGACGACCTTTTGATTACTAGGCGAGCACTATAACCACTCAGCTACCCAGTGAATAACAATACATGAATGTAGTGTTATCGTAAGTTAAATTAAAATATAGTTTTAATAAGACAAATACTTTATTAGGTAGCTTTTACAATCAATCAAGATTCAGAATGTTTACCAACAACAACTAAACAAATAATATTCTAATACCATATGTTCTCAAACACATATGAATAACAACACATCTCCCCTTTAAAGATCGAACCTCCGGGTAGGTTTGAATTGTCTTGTTGATCAACTTAGATTCGCTAAAGGATTTGTCTGCGATGCCATTGCAGGATGATCGAAAGGTTCTGATCTTCTGAGGTGTTCGGAAGGACTGGTCTGCAGTGCTGGTTGAGAGTGATCAGAAGGCATAGTAGTGCTAAATCTTTGCAGTGATCTTCTGTTCCTCCGCAAACAACCATCTTGCGTTTGAATGATATAGGATCGAGGTGCAGGATGTTTGTTTAATATAGTTCCTTCTTGATTCCTGTCCTTTATATGGACTTGAGCTCCGACAGGTAGAGTAGGCAGTTCTGTGGCTCTATGTCTTTTGTCAAAATAAATCTTTTGACGATCAATTCTTGCTTCTTCCTTTTCCCTTAATTTTTCAGCGTCTACCAGATAGGGTCTTAGTTGATCAAACATATTTGGAAAATAAGTGCGGATCCTTCTCCCGAAAAGTAATTCCGCTGGACTTTTCCCATTTTCTAGAGGGGTTGCTCTTAACATAAGTAGCATTTTGTAGGGATCATCACTTTTTTTAAGTGGTACTTAAAGTTTTTTACTTGCGCTTCGATGAAGCCGTTGCTTTGTGGAAATTTTGGGCTTGATGTAATCAATTTAAATCCATAATCACGACCAAGTTGTTTGAATTGACAGCAGTCAAATTGGGAACCACAGTCTGCTCTCACTGTCTCAGGTACACCATGACGTGCGAAGATGGACTTTGTATATGTCACAATAGCGCCCATTTTAAGTCATTTAGTCTAGCAATCTCCATAAACCTGGAATAATAGCCTGAGATTAAGAGATACCAGTGACCTTTGCACTTCAGCAAATCGGCACCCACTATTTGCCAAGGTCTGTCCGGATAAGGGGTTGGTATCAGCGGCTCTGCTCTCGTAGCGCGATTTTCTGCACATATCTTGCAATTTTCTACTAGTTCTTTGATTTGTTGAGAAAGACGAGGCCACCACACAGCCAAATATCTACATTGCAAAAGATCTACATTTTGTTATGCCTTGATGTCCTTCATGAATACTTCTTAGTACATTAGATCTTAAAGAATTTGGTATTATAATACGACTTCCAAAGAGAAGTATACCATTTTGCTCACTTATATCTTCTCTATGATACCAATATGGCAATACGTCCTCTGGAATCTTAGATTTTTCTGGCCAACCTTTCACACAATACTGAGACACATGTTTTAGAGTTTCATCTATCATAGTTTCTTGATTTATTTCTCGCAACCTTTCATCCAAAACTGATGGTAGAGTATTGTCAATATTTTGTATATAAGCAAGGATTTCCTCTGTAAGTTCCCATTCCTCTTCAGAGTTCTCTGTGTCTCGAGACAGAGCATCAGCCAAAATCAACTGTTTGCCGGGCGTGTAGGTAATATCATATGTATATCTCATCAGTCGGAGTCGTATTCTCTGAAGCCTGGGAGTAATATTGTCCAAGTCTTTTATCTTGAATATGGAGAGCAAGGGCTTATGGTCTGTCTCAATATGCAAATGCAACCCTAATATGAAGTGTTCAAATCGTTCACACCCCCATGCAATTGCTAGGGCTTCTTTTTCTATTTGAGTCCAATTACGTTCGGCTGATGACTCACTCTTAATAACTTCATCTTGAAGAGGATTTGAATTTATTTCCTTGACATTTTTGAACTGGCAACATTTAGCAAAATGGCCCTTCCTGTTACAGTTTCGACAGAAAATATTCCGGGCAGGACATTTTGGTCGTTCATGTTGAGCGTTACCACACCACTGGCATTGATTGTAGTAATTGGTACTGGACGCATTGGAATCAACTGGAGGTTTCTGAGCAAATTTAGTGACCCAAGTCCTTGAAGTGACTTTATCTGCAGTTAGTGCATGTTCAGAAGACCTGGACCTCATCAATGATTGTTGAATTTTAACCGATTCGGCTTGCTTAACATTTGAGACAGCAGAATTGAGTGTTAGATCTGCACTCATTTGTTGTTTTTCAGATAAACTTTTGTCTCTAATCGCTACAACAAGTTGATCTCGTATAGCCTCATCTTTATAAGAAGCAGGAAAATCGCATCTAGAAGCCATCTCATGTAGATCATGAATCAAACTCTCAAACACGCTCTTCCTCATGTTGAACCCTAGTATGAAACATGTACCTCTCAAAGATTACATTTTTAGAAGGAGCGAAATATGTATCAAATTTTTTTAAAACAGTTTTGAAACTTTTACTTTCCTCAGATGTCAAATTAAATGATTCAAATATGCTTTCCATATATAGTAAGGTGTTTACCTGATATGGTTCGTCTTCATTGGTGAGCCCAGATACCGCATGAAAGCGCAAGAAACGGGTTTTCCATTTAGACCAGTTTTCTCCTTTAAAATCAAAATGTTCTGGGGAAGGAACACTAAAACCTTTCATCTTTATGTACTGTATTGCTATAAAAAACCCGCTGGCACCATGTAGTGTTATCGTAAGTTAAATTAAAATATAGTTTTAATAAGACAAATACTTTATTAGGTAGCTTTTACAATCAATCAAGATTCAGAATGTTTACCAACAACAACTAAACAAATAATATTCTAATACCATATGTTCTCAAACACATATGAATAACAACACATGAATGTAGTGTTATCGTAAGTTAAATTAAAATATAGTTTTAATAATAGTGGCTCTACAAGTACAAAAACTAAGATTGTTTTGAGTGCTTCTAAAATCGTTGTGTAAACCATAACTCTCAAGCTAGACTCGTACATTTCCCGGTCAATTGGCCGTGTTTCCCGCCATTTCGGCTAGCCGATGGTTTTCCGCTATCAAGGTTTCTATGACCCCTCCCTTCGCATAGTACTGCTCTGTTGATTGTTATGTTTAATTTGTCTAACATTATCAAAGATAGATGTGTACAATTTAGCCATAGATGTGTTAGATGTACTAGAACAAGTTTAAAGTAAGCATTACATTTGATTTCACCTTAATCATTGAAATCGTATGAATTGTGTAGTTGAACGTTTGTTTCTGTTGAAATAATTAATATTTGTTTATAAAAGGAGTTTTAAAGATAAATTCTACAAGACAATTTTGACAATTCGCGTTTATTAAAACTTATTTATCATTTATACGTACTTTAACGAAAGATTATCCGATGAAGATAAAATGTAACCAGTATTATGTTGAAAAAATGTACATTTAGAATGGTATTTTCTAAAGCGATCTTTACTCAAGTTTAACGAGGAATGTAACTTTAACTCGCATTTATATATTTTTATAGTAATAGCAAACACCGTTTTTATTCACCTGAATTTTACATTTAACGTATTTCACTTCTTAACCCTTACTTTGCCATTCACATATTTTCATTTACTTTCTAACTTATTACACTCAATATAAACAATAGAGGAGTAGTTGAGAACGTATATTCAATTACACATTGAGATCGTCTAAACCGTCTGTAAAGTTAGATAACAACTCGACTAATCTGAACTTAACGGGAACCAATCACGTCATAGGTTGGATTCATGTGGAAATCTGAGACCGGAATATTGCCGCAGTCGTGACAATAGGGGGATAATTGAAAACTGCAGATCTGCATGTAGTAGATGCTACGGGCGAGCTTTGGAATACCATTACAACTTTGGCGGGTAGTTCAAGTCTCTGAGTTAGTTTCAAGACCTGATCCAAATTATTCCTTTCAAACGTTTAGATAGAAGTTGAACTCCTCAATCTTGATCTTCTCAATGGAAATCTCGATACTTAAGTAAATGACAATGGGTAGAAAGTTAAACACTTGGAAAATACAGATGAATAAAAAGTGTTTGTTAATACCATGAAAATAAATGAATTCAAGTAAAAGTTGTATCTCCCGTTACACGGAAGTTAAGACCAATAACAAATACCATTCCGAATGTATTTGTTTGAATTTAATAGTCAAGCGAATAAAATTTCTCTTACTGTAACAATCTTCATTGGTGCATCTGTCTGGTATAAGTGACAAATAAGTTTTCGCAAATTCTCACTAGTCTCGTATAGAACTTCTAGTCTCAATTATTTTTTATTGTGTTATAGGTTTTTTGTAAGCATGGCAACAGCAACCACTATTGGAAAATAAACCAAACAATTGACCTTAAGAGATTTTTGCGGGTCTATTAGTGTTCGATTTTATAGATCTTCATAACGTGTTACTCCTCTTTTTATTGTGGATTAAACCTTAAGAGTACAAGTAATAAAGTGAACTGTCTTACGTTCGCGGAATTTTAAGAAACCTCTTTGGCATTGTAATTTAGATTTTATTTACATATGTACTCAATATCTAATTTATTTATTTAAATTAGATCTCATAATTATTTAAAAAGGTATACACATTGCCTTTGACATGTGCAAATTATATTTTTGGTTCTTTATTAGCAAATTTATCTGTATATCTGCAACATAATTAAACAATGTTCCATTTAACATTATTTAGATCTCACACAAACCCACGAGCCACTTTCTAAATTGTATGAAAGTAAACTAAGTATATTTGATTAAAGTAATACTAATACAACAATTACTTCTGGAACTAAGTTATATTATTAATGAGTTATGTATTTATTTCAGTCAAAAAACTAAACTGCAACTTTTGTTGTTGTGAATAAAACTTGTTTAAAAAAAATAATCAAATCAAATTGACGCCATCAGGAAGGGTAGAAACTCCATTGTAAGACAAACACAAAACATTCAAAATATCAACTTGTGCAGTTTAAGATTTATAAAATGATTTTTTAAATATCTTGTTCGCAGAAAAAAAACTAACAATAAATACATATCGATACATCTATTACGTTATTTTTTTAGACACAAAATCTGCCAGCTACTCGTATTTTTGGAAAGTTTACATTACCATAAAGAACCATATTGTATAAATCAACCAATTACGGAAACCAGAAACAAAGCTTGGACTGTAAAAAGCTTCAACGTGGAAAACAACGGCGTCATTTAACGAGGAATATTTTACATGGACAAATCAGACAAAAGACTAACGTCGCGTTATGACCATCGTCAACAATGTGGCTTTTATATTAGTGGTGAATAGCGTCATTAAATGTATATGCAACATGTGTGAAGTAACGTAAAATGCTTATGCGACTGATTTAATTATTTTAATTAGGCCTAACTGAATGATGAGTTAAAATATTTACTATATTTTAGTGTAGTAATTTGAAGATATATTTTATTTGTCAAATATATACTTTTAACCTCCAAGGTCAAAATAAATGGCACAGAAGGTATCAGGAGGTACTGTATGATGGATCGCCAGCTGCAGGCCATTTACTGGTTTTGTATTCAGTATACGTTAGGGTGAGTGATTTATGTCGAGGGGGTCTTTACAGGTGAGTTTGGGTGAATCTTCTATCTACAGCTTATTTAATAGTTTTAACTAAAATCCTTATCAAACATATGGATGAAACAATTTCTCAGTTGAAGGTGATTTGCTAGATTGAGTAAAAGATTAGAACGTATATATTCAATAAATCAGGCTTATCCAAAATACATAACAAAGGTAAATTCTTAATTGTAACACAATATTTATGAGTCACATTGACAATTTTTGCAAATTGCGAAGTTTTTTTATATTAGAACAAATTTTAAACTGAAAACTAGTAAAACTGAAATTTATCTGTTTGAAAAGATATTTGATTGTAATTAATGCACACAACTGAATAAGAGATAGAGTGCTTTATTGACTTGAATTTCAGTGCAGGATTACTTACCTGTAATTAAATTAAACAAAGTTAAAATGAAAATGGTTACTTCGAATCGCTAATTAAAAACTCATATACCATTTTAACAAACGTCAGTTATTGAACTGAACTGTATTTAGTGCAAAGTTGTGAAGCTTACAATTTTCCAAATGAATCGACAGTTTGTAAAATCCTCCTCCACTGAGGCAATACTGTTTTGATCATCTCCCTTGTTACTTTCCTCATCATGTATTAACCTACCAAGTACACTGAACTTTCAGCCACAACACCAGGGCTTCAGCGCATTCAGGTGTTGCGAACTTTGCTTTTAAAACAAGAAAGCTTCTTAAACCTCTGTACAACGCGAAACTCATAGCAACTTTTGAGAAAAATCTTAACAAACCACAAGACCAATCCAATGGATATCAGGTTAATTAATTGCAGATAACATATTTAAACTATAAGTGTGTAAAATATTTCTTTTAAGACTATTTCACATATTTATACTTATGTTGTTAACTTCACAAATAGGGTAAAACTTCAAAGGTGCTACAAACGCTATAATCCATTTAGATTAGAAACATTGGATATCATCAAGGGTTTGTACAGATTAAATATTAAATCAGCTGATAAAAGCGACACAAGTTTCAAGAGGTGAGTGAAAATCCCTCCAAGGGTTCAGCTAACGTCGTTTTTATTCTCCTTAAGGAATCGTAGAAATATCCGCAATGATGATATATGGGTTCTGTCCGACCTGGTGAGGATCAATTTCAAGTTTCCAGCTCCCTTGGCCAAAACATCCCCATCCATATTGGATGGGAAGTTACACCTGTATCTTATAAATGTTAGAATTAAAGGTGTATCAAACACTTAATGAAATAATTAAATAAAATCCATACAATCTTAAAATAGTTGAAAAAATATCACTAGCAATAATTTAACTTTTGTGATATCACTCTCTTTTTTATCTGTTTTAAGTTTCAGACTCTCGAAATATTGGTCGCATTTGTCAGCTGTCGATTTATTTTTCGCTTTAATTAGAACACGTGACCAGAATAAACATGCTTGGACCACAGATTAGTGGTAAATACATCATTGTAGTGTTGCCGTAGCTTGGCAACCATAGTATCAACTGTTAAAACGTTGCATTATCTATGTCTTTATTAGTAAACTAATGTAAGCCCGACACATACGCATACATTTACATTTTGCTAGCTAATGGTGTTTCTCAATTGGTTTAGTATGGACTAAAATATGACTCGCACATCAGGAAAATTCTTTTTCTAAGGACTCAAACATTTAATTAAAACACTTATGTCCGAAACTGAACAAATATTATTTTTAAGATTTCGGTTCTTGGTTGAAAATTCACTTCGTATACAAACTTTTCTGTTTGTTCCAATCGTTTCATGTATCACTTAAAAAAAAAAACAATACTAAGACTTATTCCAATAGCGCAGTATTGTAGTTCAATTCATAGCAATGGCTATACACTTATATAATCAATCCTTATAAGTCGATGTTATTATTAATTTATAGATTACATTACATTGATATATAGGATGTGACGGAAAATACATGATTCGGTCTAGTGTCTACGGTATTTTATGTTTTAAGAACATCGAAAGAACGATCGTCGTAGTTTAGTAGTCGAAAAGAACACTTAGCCTTTATTAAAGAGTAGAAACAATTTAAAAGCAACAAGTTCGCTTCGAGTTCTAAGTTCATTCAAATGTTTGCTCAATTAAATCCGTTAAAATGTTTGACATCTGCTAATTGTTAAAAGTTGAAAACTTCTGCGATTAGACAGAGTTTAATAGAATTGGATTAAGACAGTGACAATAATTATCTTTACGTTGTTAAAAGGAGTTTGTACTTAACTTATTATTTATCTTCTTCTCTATAACTTTGTTGTGAAATTGGTTCTCATTTTTAATACGAACACCTTTGTGATTTAGCAATGGATAAAATAATATATTTTGAGTAGTTTTAGCGAATTTCCCTATAGGGAAGTAGCTATTACCGTAGGTGGCATGGTAAGACCTAGGCCCGGGACCGATTTACTTTTTCATTTTGATGTCCCCAGAGGCCAAAAACACCATTCGTTCAAATTTTTATATATGTATATATATATATATATATATAGATTTATATATATATATATGTGTCCGTGAACGCGATAACTTGAGTAATTTTTGTCCGATTTTGATGAAATTTGGTTTAAAGGTGTAAAGTGGGATAAACTTGAATGAGTTCGCGAACCAGCATGATCGGACTATGGGAACGGGGGTTTATGGGGGGTTTTATGGGGTAAAAATTGGTTTTTCTCACTTTTGACCCTCAAAACACAAAATTTCCCAATTTCTCTTTAGACCTTTTTAAAGAGCTTAAAAAAAACAAACAATTTAGTATATCAAAGTATTTTTGTTCGGTTATTGGTAACGGAGAAAATTAAAAAAATTTTAAATTTAAAATTCCCATGTTATTCTTATGGAGAATATTGTAAAATGTTGTAGTTTGCTTGTTTATGGATATATTTTGATCAAACTTGGCAAATTAATTTATTTTACACTAAGCTATTAATATTTGACTAAAAAACTCACTTTATTAGTTTCCTTGTAGCAGCAAACCTAGGTACTCGTTAACCCTTATGTTATTTAAATATATTTAATGAAAATCAATTCAGACAAATGGAAATTCGCATAGTCGGCAGGTTTGCTGCGGCGGGGGTATTAGTTTATCTTGTGATTCACTGGACATATATTTGATATGTAAACAATTGAAAATATACTTAATGGTAAGGCATCATAGTTCAAAACTTAAAACAAAACAAATTTATTGTTTGTTCGGTAAAAAAAAACTGCACTGGGAAGCGATAACCTCTTCATAAATTTTCTTGTTAGAGCTATAGTTGGTACAATGTTTTAACATGTGTTTGATAGTCATCATTGTAATTGTAATGTTAAGTTTTTGTTCAATTACGTTTTTTATTATTAAAACGTAACAATTTAAAACATGCTCATATGGTTAAACAAAAGCAGTTTCAACGGGCAAATGCCTTTATTGAATAACACATATAGTTAAGTAGATAATGTATAGACAACTCTTTTAAATCTAGGTTTAGGGTTACTTCTGACGCCATATACAGAATATTTATACATAAATAGGATATACAGTGATGATAAATACAGAAAAAAATACAAGAATTACTTGACTATCAATTAGTCTGTAACATATGTAGTCGTCAATATAAATGTGTTCGAAACAATCTTAAGTTTATTTCCTTCATAAAAAAACAAC
Organism: Macrosteles quadrilineatus; assembly: GCF_028750875.1. Taxonomy (NCBI): domain Eukaryota; kingdom Metazoa; phylum Arthropoda; class Insecta; order Hemiptera; family Cicadellidae; genus Macrosteles; species Macrosteles quadrilineatus. The sequence goes on along the minus strand of NW_026542602.1, from coordinate 101,039,054 downwards.
GCTCTAAAATACTAACTTAAAAAAAAAACAAAAAAAACAAACAATTGAAACACGAGTTTTAATGTATATAAAAAATAAACAGTCTTTTAGCAAACTTACGGTGGAATATATATTAAGTTTTAACAAATGATAAAAAAATACAAAATGGCAGGCAGCTACCGGCAAACGAAATCTTTTTCAACCTATGTTTATATGAACTGTTTTGTTTAGATTGATTAGTACTATCAGCACCTGCAATTTGAGACACCCCTAACACCTTGTACAGTATAACTAGAAGTAATGGCTGTAGAGTGGAGAGCTTACAAGTACACTCACTCCACAGCTAGGGGATAGACAATCACGCGTCACACCAACCACACAGAAGCTTCATTATTGTGTTATTGGTATAAATGAAACACCACTTGCTGTTGACCACCCTACACTCAGGTCTGACGCAATTCGACGGTGTTTTAATTGTGTGTGGTAATGGTGTGGTAAATTATAACCAATCATATTTTAAATTTTTACATTAAAGCTGATTTGTTTGAAGTTCACAATTGGCGATGAAGAGTTTACGTTATCTAACGTTTATTGCTGACAGTTTCCATTACGATTAGTAAATATGTCAAATTTTACACGACCTTTCGGTATTTAGTATCCGATACCGTCCCCAGGTGGGGGAGTATGAAAACATTAAAAGAACCGTACAAAGATCCAAAGAAGCTTGGGATACAATTACCAACTCATAGTACAGCAGTGAAACATAAACACAAAATCTAAACCACTTAACATCACCCAACTGCTGCTATACGTATGTGCTTCTAAATGTTAATTCATTGTTCTAACAGTCTATACAGTTCTATAACAGAGGTTCTTTTGATTTGTGTTTGACTGATTTACTGTTCTCTGAGATGTTTTTATTGTTGTTTGCCAACGAGTAATAATCAGCAAAATGTCCACAGTAATCTATTACATGATGTAGAACATATTGTTTTATTAAATATATTAAGAGGACACTTGATCACCAATGGTTTTTTGTATTGTATACAACTGTATGCTTTACTCCTTTTAAAGTAATGTAGAAAAGTATATCAACTAAATTTAGGCTTGGAAGGATTTTAATAGGACATTTTCTCTTCTAAACAAACAAAAATAGCCCCCCAAAACACTTAAACCAATTTATATAAGTACCATAATATAATAAATTTCCATTTATTTATTTACATGTTTGCATTTGTCGCTTTTGCAATCTATAGCATTCTTGAAGTGGATTTGGGGGAGCTCTATAGTTTTGTTTTTTCCTCAAATAGGATTCGTAGTGTTTTAAGAGCAGTTTTATATTTAAGTAACACGTGACAAAAACGTGAAAACTCCACGAATAATTTAGCACATAAAAGATAAAACACGATTTTAATTTATCCGAAATGATTAAAAATATCTTATTCCCTAAATGGGAAATTCCCTAAAACAAGAACTACTTATAAAGTACGTTATACAGTTACGTTATACGTTATACGTTATACAGTACGATGAAAATAAACTTTATGGATAAATATTGGAAGTTGGGTGTATTCCCTACGGTCCGTAAAATAAAAAAATACCCCCGCCGCAGCAAACCTGCCGACTAAGCGAATTTCCATTTGTCTGAATTGATTTTCAGTTAAATATATTTTAATAACATTAATTAGGTTTAACGAGTACCTAGGTTTGCTGCTACAAGGAAACTAATAGGCAGTGGCTATTCGCACGTCAGACGTGCGCCGCGGCTGTTCTTGCCGCTACCACGCACGTCTGCTCCAAATGACGTCACATTACGTTCCTAATCTAGTAACTGTTATAGCTGTTTGGGAACAGGTTGGACACAAATATATCCTAGTATTAGGAACGGTAAAGGTAATACCTCATATTAGCCGAAATCGAATTGGTTTGGATAAACTTCGTTGAGAAAGGTAAAAGAGTTTAACAGAGCCAAATAGGTTATAAGCAGTTGAAAATATAGATGCTGGCCAATAATAAAATGTGTATTAGAAATACACATTAGAAGATTCAATATAAGAATCGTAAAAAACTAAAGCCTAGGCCAGGCAGTATTTTAGGGTGTTAGCCTACTTTACCTTTACCATATCAAAGGCTAGGCCTATAAAACCTTATTTTATTTTAGACTTATTTTAGACATCGTACAACCTTTATTTAAACATATCATAATTGATGAGCAGCATGGCTTTACCTCCGGTCGCTCCACTGTGACGAATCGTTTATCTCTCCAGTGTCTGGTGTTGGAAGCCTTTGGTCGAAGAAATCAAGTTGACGCCATTTACATTGACTTTAGTAAAGCTTTTGACAAGATAAATCATAGCCATCTGCTTGCAAAGCTCCAAGGCTATGGGTTCGCTGGAAGGTTTCTACAATGGTTTAAGAGCTACCTTACCAATCAACGGCTTGCTGTACGCCTTGGTTCTGAAGTCTCTTCTTTCTTCGCTACAAGTTCTGGTGTTCCTCAGGGGTCTCATCTTGGACCGTTCTTGTTTTCCATCTTTATTAATGACATTAAGAAGGTCATCAAAGTCCCATTTCTTCTATTTGCGGATGACATCAAGCTACTCGTTGAAGTTGCATCCCATCATGACTGCCAGACGACGTATTTGGCTGGTGCCTCTCCAATGACATGGCTGTGAATCCCACAAAAACCAAATTGATCACGTTCAGCAGGAAATTAAATACAGTGTTAGCTGACTACTCTCTTGATGGTAACCGGGTTGAGAGATGCAATACCATCAAGGATCTTGGTGTTCTAATTGACTCCTCCTTCGAGTTTGGACCCCACATAAACCAAATCTGCACCAGGGCCTCTCGTATGCTCGGATTGGTATTCCGCTCTGCTAGACATGGTTTGAGCAACCATGCCTGTATTATCCTGTACAAGTCTCTCATCCTGCAGCTACTCGAGTATGCTTCCTTGGTTTGGTCACCATACCATCTTGGCCATATTTACCATCTTCAGTCAGTACAAAGACGCTTCATCAGGTTCCTGGGATGTCGTGCTGGACTTGACTTTCGTGATGTCCGGGTTGACGAGCTCTCTAATATGTATGACATTCCGAGTCTTGAAAACAGAAGGCGAGTGGCTGATGTGACCTTTCTTTACAAACTGGTAAATAATCAAGTCAACTGCCCCTTCTTGCTGGAAAGGATAAACTTCCATGTTCCTTCGAGAATCACGAGACATCGGCGTGTATTTGAACTAGATCATACTGGGACTAACTACGCCAGATCCAGTCCCATTCCCCGGATTATGCGCCTCGGGAATGTGATAAGCAGCTCTGTGGACCTTCTTACTGCCTCCTTGGGAGTGGTTCGGCGTTCTGCAGCTGACAGCATCCTTGAGGGTTCTTCGTGAAAGCATTGTTGTTGTTGTTCCTTTGTTGTTGATTTTTCTCTTGTTAATTTTGTGATCTATTTTGTTTGTATTCTTGTATGATATATTCATTGTTATATTTTGTTATTGTTATATATTTTTATTAGGGATGGACGAGATTGGATTTTTAGTTCGAGACAAGACGAGACGAGATTTTTTATTTCTCATAAAATTTTGAGACGAGATCGAGACGAGATTTCTCTTCTCATACACAACGGGAAAGGCACGTTCGAAATTTTTACCTGATTTTGTAACATTGTTAAATGACTGTTTAAATACTAAAATAATGATAATAGGCAAGAATATTTACAATCTTTCATTAAATAACATCAGCATAACATTTTTTTATTAATCACGCCTAACTTATTAAAAATGCCTACGATTAGGAAACATGGTGATATCAGTTAGGATAGAGTTCAACTTATCCTAAAATAAAATAAATCATAAAATAAAAGCAATATTAATTTTTATAAAATAGTTACTTGTTTTGACTTTTTTTATAGTAATAAAACATTCCTCACACTGCTTACACTTAACAAAACTTCTCAAATGTTATTAAAGTAATATTATTAAAATAATGAAAGTAATATTTACATTAAAAGAATTAAAGTAATATTTACATTAAAAGAATTAATTAAATAAGAACGCCTTCGAAAAGGAAACGCAACTACAACACGCTCCTGTATTGCGGGTATTGCATTGACTTTCTGTAGGCGTTTTTAATTTTTTTTTTTTTTTTTATTCTCGTCTCGATAAAAATCTTGGCCAAAAAGTAATCTCGTCTCGTGTAACGAGATTGAAAATTTCCCGAAAATTTCCCGAAATTTCGAGACTTGACCATCCCTAATTTTTATACATTGTTATTTTTCTGTAACATTTCTACTCCTCTGTTAATTATTGATTTTTATAATATTTTCCTGTTTGTAGCACTCTATGTAAAATGGTGTTTGCCGTTGGTGTTCAATAAATGAATAAATAAAAAGGTAGGGCCTAATATTAGTAGGCCTATGTTGGCCTAGATAGCCCAGAAGTAGGCTAGGCATTAGGATAAAATATTAGTCAATCACCAGGCTGTCATCGGCTTAAAGCTTAACATTTTACAGTGTTAAAAGCTAGATGTAAGAGCTTACAAGTAAAATCTTAATTGGCCTACTTAAAATCTTATTATTTTTTATTTGGCTACTTTCCCGTGCTTGTACTTTCCTTGTACCACTGTGTATGCATCTGTAAGTCAATTAATAATATTTCAAATTATCATTTGTGTGTGTGTTTTTTTTTTTTTTTTTTACTTGCACGGTAACACCTTTCTTTCTGGCTCCATCGATTGTTCTTGAACGTTTCAATTCAAGGCTTCTTAAAACTTAGAAGTACAGTAGTAGTACAGTAATTGAAACTGAACGTTCTGAAAGTTCCCGTTGCATTATTTTGTAATACTGTAACTGTAACAGAGTAACAGAAAACTGGAACGGGAACGGACTGTGGAGTATTTTGACGTGCGAATAGTCACTTCGAAACTAATAAAGTGTGTTTTTGAGTAAAATATTGATAGCTAAGTACAAAATAAATAAATTTGCCAAGTTTGATCAAAATATATCCATAAACAAGCAAACTACAACATTTGACAATATTCTCCATAAGAATAACATGGAAATTTGAAATTTACAATTTTTTAAATTTTCTCCGTTACTAATAATTGAGCAAAAATACTTTTATATACTAAATTATTTGTTTTTTTAAGCTCTTTAAAAAGGTCTAAAGAGAAATCGGGAAATTTTGTGTTTTGAGGGTCAAAAGTGAGAAAACCCAATTTTTACCCCATAAAACCCCCCGTAAAGCCCCGTTCCCATGGTCCAATCGTGCTGGTTCGCGAACTCATTCAAGTTTATCCCGCTTTACACCTTTAAACCAAATTTCATCAAAATCGGACAAAAATTACTCAAGTTATCGCGTTCACGGATAACTTATATAAATACTTATATAAACTTATATATATATATATATATATAAAAATTTGAACGAATGGTGTTTTTGGCCTCTGGGGACATCAAAATGAAAAAGTAAATCGGTCCCGGGTCTAGGTCTTACCGTGCCACCTACGGTAATAGCTACTTCCCTATAGGGAAATTCGCTAAAAAAAAAACACAAAAACCATTCCATTAAAATAGTTAACACAAATGTGTATACAGTTTATCAATTCAAATATTACCTTGCACTTGCTGAATTTGTGAATACTTGTGTGTACCACATTTAACCAACTTAAATTCCCCAATCTGGTGACGACTAGCTATGCCCGAGAAGGCTATTTACTGGTTTTGTATTCAGGACGTTTGTTGTAAGTGATTTATGAGTTGCAGTTATCCTCCAGCCCCCAGGTAGGGAGGCTAATAGTATTTGCTATTTTCTAAAAGAGCTTTTATTGTCAATTAAATAATGTGTATTTTATTTTACTTTCATTTATAAATCATTTGCATTTTCCAATCAAGTGTACGAGTTGAAAAAACAGAGCAACCATCGGTGTGAGAATTAAGATAATGTTGTGAATATACTGCTTATAATGGACGAATTGAAGTTAAAACTAAAACGAATTGCCAATACCATTGCCTTTAGATACAATAATGAGAAAAGTATATCAACTAAATTTAGGCTTGGAAGGATTTTAATAGGACATTTTCACCAAATAAACTTATATAAACGCAGAATACTGGTGACAGAATTACACGATACAAAATAATAGGTTTTTTTCTAAGCATTTAAAAAAATAATATGAAAAATGTAGTTCATAAATTTAGCGCGTTCGATGACGAACTCAGAAAATGTAGGGTAATATTGAATTGATAAATTGTATTATTCCCAAGAAATGCCAGGCTGACAGGAGGATAGACAAACATAATTAAATCCCTAAATCCCCAACTAATCAGAAACGACTTGTCGCGATCACGTGACATGTCATCACCGAGCAGTTACGTCATCACAGCGTTCCCCAGCCAATCAGAGACGTCTTGTGGTGGCCACAAGTAAGTGACGTCATCAAGCATTGATGTCATACACAGACTCATGCCGTACCGCAATGCTAAATTTGGAATTTCAATATTTTTTTTATAATATAACAATAAATAATACAAAATCGTGCTTCATGCCAGAGATTTACACTAAATAATAGTGAATCCACGTTGGCATCTATATTTAATAATTTTAATTTATTTCATGGCCCACAAAACTCATTCACTACCATTTCTACTTTACACCCTGATTTCCTTTGAAAACAGAAACGCTCGTGATAGCCTATTTACGACATGAAGCTAGAATCATTGTTGAGTCCATGTACAATTTAGGTTGTATAACGACCACATGGTATCAGTAAATGGCCGCTACATAGGCTGTAAATGGGGCGTTGTCAATGGCTCTCCCCACAGACAGTTTCATACCCCTTTCATATCACTAGAACCTATTGTTCGATAAAGTGGTACGGTGGTTATGATCAAAACGTCATTATATATATCATTATAGGTGGATTATAATATTCCGAGTAACAATAATAGGTATGCTTAAAATGTAGTTCATACACGAGTAAAATGTGTTCATAGCACTTTATATTTTTGATGATAGTTAAGATAAAGGTACTTCATAGCCTAGTAGTTAGCTTCTCGGACGTCGGTGCGAGAGGGACGGGTTCAATCCCGCACATCTACTAGAGTTTGAACAACTTTTTCCCTAGGTTAATTACACGGACACGCGGATGACGCTGAAAACCATCACCATGAATTTCAATGACACCGGCCGCGAAAGCCTACGCTTGAATGCCAGTCTATGTTTCTTTTTTGTTGATGCTTCAAATTGTTCAAATGAATCAAGAACTATGTTGTATTACTGGAACGCAGTTTAGAGATTTCATGAGATAATAGGAATATTTAGATGAGAATGCAACCGAATAAGAACGCTGTGCTATAGCCCTTAGTTTTGTGTGAAAGTAAAAACCCACTCAAAATATTTTTACTGTTTCAATTTCGTTACTATTTATTTCATGAAACTCTGTGTACCATTTTTAATTAAATTTCTTACTGAATTAATATTTAACTTAAATGACATGTCCACTGGGTTTTACAGGTCAACGCACCAAAAGAATACTTCAATTACTAAACTAGGAACTTCACAGAAACGTTATAAAACATTCAGACCGACGCGATGACTTGATAAAAAACACAAGAGTTGATTAAAGGAAGAAGTTGAACACTACTCACTGGACGTCAGAAAACTTCATAAAGTTGGGGAACTTTATCGTGAAAGTCTTAATAATTAATTTTGCCGCAAACGAACACCGGCCACACAGTATCAATATAGAACACGAGAATTGAAAATATATTTTGTTGGCTTTTTGTGTTTTTAAGCTTTTTTTACTAGCTAAATCATATAGTCAGGTGTTATATTTTTAATACAGAATACATTTATATTATTTTCCTTGCAGCTTTAGAAACGGGATGTAACCTATTTTCAATACGATATAAATTACCGGCATTTTTTCTCTCTGACAGAGTATTTTTAAACTAAGCATAGACAATTTTACAACTTTGCTTGATAATTAAAAGAGGTATTTCTAAGGCATCTGAGGACTTAATTTGTCAGAGTTAAGTGAAAATACAAATTAAAATTCATTTAACCAAAAGTCAGAACGCACAGCAATAAAACTAACAGCAGCGAGTCATCAAACGCCTTTGGCAATGTTGCATACATTGGACATCATGCACTAGTTACTTGTTTGCAAGTTCACAAACAGTTCTGCCAAACTAACCGATGTTAATTTCCCTCCCACCGTCTTAGTGGAGGGCAATCAATCAGACAGCCGGGGGATTGACAAATAAATCCCTGGTTTGTAAACGTTAATTGAATCTAGTCTGCGAGGCGTTCGGGCTAAACGGACCATAGCGTTCACAGACAGAATCCTAAACGTTGTTTTTGAAAACAAATACAAAATGCCAGATATGGTTTGACGCTACGATGAAAGAAAAAAATATTTTATTCACAAATATTAAACAAATTTTGAATTGAGTAATGAAGGTATATAATAATATAATGTTTGAAAATACCTTTTAAATTGATAAGAAAACCCCACATTTGTGATTCAGAAGAAAGTTGGAAATATACGTATTTAAGTGCATTTAATAAATAACTACAACGATCTATATTGAATTTCAATATCGTTCAGTATATTTTCTATGTCTTTTTTTCCTTCGTGATGTTCCAATCCAGAGAGCTGAAACCCTACTGGACTGAGGCTGTTTTAGGACTACCAACAATTATGACTGAACAACATTTCAATGACTGAATTGATTCAAGATCTTTAGGTTTCTGGTTTCATTTTAAGAAAGGATTGAAATGTCTGTGGATGATGGACTCATAATTCATTTTGATTATTTTTTTATTTTACATATACTCTTCACTAAATAATTCTAAGATTATTTAGGAATAAGGCTAAACAAACAATTAAATAATAAGAAATAAAACACGACTCTACTAAACTTAAAGTAAGTTACTTTGATAGTTAATATCATCGTATCATCTGATACACCACGGAATGTGAATAATTTAAAAGGTAATAATTAATTAAATGAAATCATAAATAACTAAATGCAGTTGAAAGTAACAGACAAATGTATTAAATAAAAATAAATAGAAACATAAACGTAAATATAAGTAGTCAGACATAAACACAACAAAGTGTATTTTTATTCGTGTAATAACCTTGCATATGTGGATTGCTATGTTAGAAACATGCGTCAATCGAATCAGCAAAATTATAATAATCTAATACAAAATCAGTGGTCAAAATAAACCAATCGCATTAGGCTACAGCATCAATTGCATTATCCCATAACACATTACTTAACACATTACTTAACGAGATTTAATCTGTTTTACCATGTAATTTTATAGTTTTATAAACTGATTACTCTCTTAAGTGACGAGCAATCAAGAGGTTATTTTTGTGATAAGAAATAAATCAAAATTAGTTATGCGTAAGAAAAAATGTAAATCTTGATAAATATGTTTTTCAGTCATTGTATTTAATTACATTTATTTATTTACATTAATGTGTTTATTTTCATGTATATAAATGTACATATTGTACAAAGAATCCATACATCCAAGACATCCATAACGACCCAGACATTTAGCTTTAATCAAAAGCCAAAGACTAAGATAGGCAGGACACATCTACTGTATAGAAGACCAAGGGAGTTAAATTTAAGAGTGGTTTTAGACGTAAATCCTGCAGACAGGCGACCACTGGGCAGACCGAGATTGTGGTGGTGGGACAAAGTCCGAAAAGACATGAGAAGAATGAATGTTACGGAAGAACTGATGGGAGACCGAGGACGATGGCAAGGTCAGAAACCTGCTTAGGTTTGAGTGGCCAACTAGGTAAGGTAAAGTAATGTATGAAAATGTACAAGTGTGTGTATTTATTTACATTCATACTACTAACATTGTCTAATATCATTGTAGTTTGATTGTATGCAGTAACATAGCCTTCAATTATAAACCTTAAGTCTTTCTGAATTAATTTTAGCTGTCGTAGTATAGGACCTATGCATTTCTTTGACTAATATACTTATATCAGAGAGGTTTTAAATTTTAGTAATAAACACTTCCATTTTACAACCAAAAGCTGTTACCCAATCGAAAATATTACATTTAATGTCAATTATGATACAAACTCGATAAAAAAATTATATATTTTTGTATTGATTTATTCTATTAATACTGTACGTTGTTCGCAAAAAGATAATAGCATGTTTGCTTTAAAAGTGCAACCTCTCGGATATATAATGAAAAATAAAAATTTTAACCTTCAAAATAAATATTCAAATAAGTTTGCGATTAAAACTCGTTACACGTGTTTGCATTATAATAAAACGCCCTTTATGTTTATTTGATTACATTACATTGTTGTTTCTAAAACAAAGCTGAACCGAAAAATGTTATTAAATAAAATGGAATACATAAAAGTTAAATATTTTCTTCTCAATTTATTTTAAATATCCAAACAATACTTCAGTCCAAATTGGATTGCTTCACAATGGATAAACCAATGTGTCCGCTTGAATCTATTAACAACCACACACATGTACCATCTACATGTACCACTGTTTGTCTTAAACTAGTGCTTAAAGTAAAAAAAATAAAACTATCAATAAAAAAACTTAAACTTTCATGTTCTTAACAAATTCTTAACAAATATTCTTAACAAATTGACAAATATCTGTAAGCTAATGTATATAGAAAATGGTGGGTATGAAAAAAACAATGCATTATATTCAAATTATAGCTCCTTAATAGTATTTTGATACAAAATGCTGTACGTGCACAGAATGGACTAAATTCAAAAATATGTACTGTAAGTGAAAATTCATATTTATCACAGTGGTTAAAGCAAATTTTCAGTTTGACATGAAATGGAAAATATGACATAGTGATAATAGAGACGTTTCTCATTCTTTACACAGAAATGAGAGTTAAATTCAGTACATCGAAAACAGAACGTTGACTCAACATACTTTATTGACAACTGTAAAAATGCTTTACTAAGCTTTAACTATCACTGTACCCGGAGCAAACATTTTAGCTAATACATAATTCTAACCCCCATAATGGCTCAGCTGGTGTTAAGTCTACACAGCTCCAGGGGCATATCGAACCTAACATATGTCGTGGCGTATAGACATAAAAGGGGTTAATGAATCAGCTGGCCAACCCCATGGTGACATATTAGCGGTCAAAATACATAATAACTAACTATCGACATAAATATGCAAGGATTAACGGTATATTATGGTCATAAGCTTTGGCAAAATTTACAAGACTCCGATGGAACGGGTATACGATACAATAGGAAACCTCATTGATATGTTTTTTGACATGGTAAATACTGTTAGCTAAAATACACTTATCTTATCATAGTTTGTATTAACAGTTTCATTATCATACAGTTAAGGTAATTCATAGTTAATTAGGTAATTCTAAAAGTTAACTGAAGGTGAATACAAGCCATTAACCAAATTGAACTACTTTAATGAAAACCTGCCAAATACGAGATTAACTTATACGATGATAGAATAGAATGTGTAAAGCTTAGTAAAATAATAATATTTTAATAGTTTTCATAATAATATTGTACCCAAATATACTCAACATAACATTTTTATATCAAAACTTACACCGTTAAAAGGATAACTTTATACACTTTCAGGTTAAAATTTAGAATACGATACAATTATTAAACTAAAGAAAAATTAAACTCATCCCATTATATTTAGGTGGGACAATATCATATTGGAATATTGGTTGTGTCGAATGTAATGAATTAAGCAGAATTACATGGGCCATGTTAGCGAATGCCATGCATTTAAACAAGTTAATTATTTACAACAATGAAAACTCTGACCACAATTAGTGCTTTTAAAATTCAAAGTTGTCATTACTTTTTTATCACTGGGAACATTTTGATTTACCCATTTCACGAAACTGTAGGCAGTGGAAAATACAAAAAAAAAACTTTTACATGTGTAGATGAATACAAAGTAATATGTAAAAGTGAATTTGTTCTAACGGAATTTCAAATATACTGAAATATTTATTTGAAGCGTTTAAATGTGTCACTTAGAGAATCACTTATCAATTGTTTGAATGCATAACTGTGATCCAATTAAATATTAGTTCAATATTTTGTTGCTATTTTGAGATAAGCTTACGATTTTATAACTCCACATCACTATGATTTTATGCATATATGTACTTATTTACTACTTACTCAACAAAATCAAGCTATTTAATTCTGGCCAAGAAGAAATAAACTAAGCGACATACGATTTCAAAAAACTAAGCCATGAAAAACGTGTCAATTGATTTGAAACATATATTACATGACCAACAGCTACAACATCTCAAGAAGTACAACACACAAAAATAATTTAGGCAAAGAAATAAAAAATACCGTAACTAAGTACCCTTTCTGTTTTTTGTACCCTTTCTATTTTCGTCTCTATTTTTTCCTTTTACTCCTTCTACTACTCTAAAAATAATTAACTTAAACTTTTTAATTGCGGGTTTGTTCGAGTCGAAACTCGATACAAGTTGAACCTAAACACAAGAGATTGTGATTAATGAAAGAAGTTGAAGACCACTCATTCAGCGAAGCAAACTTTACAAAACTTTATCGGGAACTCTTAATTATTCAGGTTAAAAGCGAGTACCGCGTCCCGAAGTGGACAGGAATAAAATATGTACACTGCTAGGAAGAGACGGAAATTATACATTAGTGATTTGATCTGGAAATAAGACAGTTGAAGAGTCAGGGAAGAATTTTAGGTTGTTAAAGATGTTAAGTGAGATATGGGTGATTTAAACATCGTAGATTATATTCAACGAGATCGAACGCAACACAAGTTGCCGAGAGTCAATTAAAATATCTTCAAATCACTTTACATTAAATTTCAAGAATTAACGACCATTTGTCACTAAAAACTATTCGTTTGTATTAGTAAGTGCTGAAATTCTTGTAAGGAATTCAAATAATATTAAATATACCTTAGGATATATTAACCTAATTCATCTCATTTATTTATTTAGATACTCGTTCAAGAAGAGAATCAAAGAAGTGCTTTTGGGGTTGAAAAATATAATTCGATCAACAGTAAAATTTTAATATTACTAACTTACCATAACGATACACATACTTCAGTTCAACCTATTTGACACTGTCACTTATTTAGTTATACTTATTATGTGTATTAAGTGGTAAAGATTATCTATATATATAATAGGCTAAGCCGTTTTTTGTTAATCAAACTCCTCTGTTATTATTCGCCCGATTTTGACGTTTGAGGTCTCAAAATAAAGGCTAAAACGTGTAGTTGTGCCCAACGATATTAGATTTTTTATAAAGTCGTTGGTAAGGGCGTCAGAGGCCCTTAAAGTCAGTTTTTTTCTCCATAATGATAACATGGGAGATAATTTTTATTTATAAAAACATATGTTTTTGGTTGAAAATAGTCAAAGTCTACTACATAAGAAATCGGTGTGTATCCTACCTGTAAATGTATATTAAGTTTAATCATGTTTTGGATACCTTAAAGTGTACTCATAATGGATCATACTACTTTATTTTAATGTGAAGAATAGTAAAATTTAGTTGAGAATAAGTTACCATGATTTACAAAACTGTACTGTAACATTCAAAATCACAAATCTTTGACAATCATTAATTTGACATGAAACAGCTGAGTTTTTAAACAATATAGAGGTCAGTGGATTGCCAAGGCACAGATTGATTTTAAACAAGGGGGCAGTGTGGTTTTATTGATGAGGAATATCAATACACCAAAGAGCCTCATTAATGGAACAAGGCTCCAAGTGATCAAAATGGTTACCGGTAACAATTTAATAGAATGTGTGTGTTTGAAAGTCCTAACTAGAATAAGTGCGGGGGGACATATTTTGATTCCGAGAATAAAAATGTGCCCGTCGGAAACAAACTTAACATTTAAAATGGGAAGATGCCAATTTCCATAAGCTTTGTCATTTGCAATGACAATCAATAAAGCACAAGGGCAATCACTTAAAAGTAGTACTGTTCTTGCCCAGACCAGTTTTCAGTCATGGGCAACTATGTGTTGCTTTAAGTAGGGCTACATATTTGGTCGTGTACACCTATTCATCACGGAAAATTCTGACCAGGGTAATCTTCCTGAAGGTGATTTCACATATAAAAACTTAGTAAGTTAATTCAAGGAAGTACTGTTGTCAATAAAATAGGTTTTTTTGTGTTTATTTTTAAAAGGGGTTTCTTCAAGAAGCATTTTTATGTTCTTCAAATATGCTACATATTGGTTTTATTAAAATGTTTTATTAAATGTGTTATAAAATCTTAAAATAACTATGAAATACTTGATAGCTTATTAATTTACTAAATATAAGACATATGGAGCTAGAAAATTGATGGACTGCTTTCCTTCTAAGGCTTCATTCATTACTGTATTTTATTTTCGACTCAGAGTTAATATATGACAGTATGAATTTGTTTTCTAAATTCATGTATGTATTTTTGCGGTGCGTTGAGCCGCACGGGTTCACTAGTAAAATTTAATTCTCTTAAGTACTGCATCTATTTTGCCAATAGAAACTTGATATCTTTCCCAATTATTATAGCAACAAAGTAAATTCATTTGTATTAAGTGTCAGTGATTTAATACAAAATATCTTATTAATTCATCTTGTTGAATGTCATTCAGCATACTGAAATGTCCTTTCATATGGATTATTTAAACAGCATTAAAAACACAACTCACATGATTAAGTCGAATTTAACATTAAATAACAACTAGAATGATATTGTTAACGAAATCTACCGGTCAGCTAGTACATAACGTTAAGTTTGAAGGGGAAGTTTGAGATGGGTGGGACGGGGTGGGTGAAACACAAAAACAGATGATTTGTTGGACTATTGCACGTATCTGGTGAATGTTGAATATGCAAACGTGGATCGAACTGTGAGCTCTACTGATAACACAACCTTTGGCCGTTTCTACAGGGTATTGTATAGGTATAGTAGGCCAATTACTATACTAAGGTATTGTAGGTAGGTCCTGTATACTATATAGGTCAGTCCTGAATTGCTCAATGATATTAATCGTCAAATGCATACAATATCTCATCATTTTAAATTTCAATCTTGCTAGAGGTTTAATAGAATTATTTTTTTAAAACTATAACCTAAATTAGTGAGACAACACATCTCTCTGAGACGACTATTAAATTGTGAAGTATTTGAAACCATTAAAGGTGGTTTATAAGGCCATTGTATAAGGCCAAAAAGAAATTTGTAGTTACATTTGAAACCAAGAACTGTACGCAATTTGATGTATAAAATAGCACAAAGCATTTGCAAAAAATATCATATGCTGAAATTTATTCATTTTACTGATTTGCATGAATAAATCCATTAAATAAAACTAAAGAACCGTTAAAATTATCATCTTACGTTTGCCCCGAGGTTCATTGGCATGAGGACATTTAAACTTCAAATTTCAAGAGAGATTACGCATCTCACTATATAAATATGATGGATTGAAGTTTTTAAAGCACCAGCAACACGACATGGTAAATGTATGTAGTTGTTTAGCAGTATCTAAAGCACTAAGGTAATTAGTTGTACCCGCCTTAGTCGGGCTTTGGTTAACCAACAAATTGCTTGGGTTGGTCCCTACAAAGCCGCCTGGCTGTATATTTACCCGACTCACAACTAACACAGATCCCTATCATATACAACCCTTACATCATCTTATAAAGTGATTTAAAATTCCCTAAATTGGTTATCAAGATTTACTTATTAAATACAATAACAATATACTATTAAAACATGGTTACTTGGGGGAGCGAGCTGGTGTAGTGGTTAGAGCGCGGGGCTTCAGTGCCTGGTTCAAACCCCGCAAAATCGCAAATGGATTTTATCCAAGTGATAATGCCGCAACCCCTAGGTAATGTGAAAAACAATCCCAGGCTCGAGCCTAGGACAAAAAAAACTATTGAAACAAAACCTGAATACTACAAAATATTTAAGTATCATAAATGCATTGCAATTGCAATATTAACATGAATAGTCTCTGAGTCTTTTAACCGCATGATAATACGAAAGGCTGAATTGGACCCTGAGCATGATGGGATCCTTTTTTTTTTAGAAGGAAGGGGTCATTAAACAATGTTACACATAACAATGGTGTTGTGTTGTGCATATCCTGTGCAGTTTATTACAAGGAAGCAGTTATTTTGTCGCGTATCAGGACAGAAGACTGCCCTGAAATGGGCCCACCGTGGTCAAAAATTCCCTCCTTCGAGTGCTTATATATTTTTGAATACTTATGGCGTAGGAGAAGTTCTACACGAAAATAGTTCTGTATTCTACATTTTCCATAAAATGGTAGATTATAATGTGTTATTGCATGACAAAAAAGTAATATATGGAATTGAGAAGGTTCTCAGGTATTTTCAAATTAAAATATGCTGGTGTTTGAATTTGAACATTAAATAAGTAATTTTAAAATGGTGTTTTAAGCGTCTTACTTTCAGAAGATTGTAATTTGCTAACATTCAAATTAATAGCTCATGTTATTCACTTTAAAAGTAATAAATTTTTCTTAACGGTTCACATACATTTCGGTTCGCACGTTAATGGCTTAAAATCTATAATTTGTCCTCTAATCGGTTTAGTAGAGACTAATTTCACGAACGAATTCCTAGCCATCAAAGCCCGTTAATATACGGGGTGTCCATAAAAAAGTTTTAGGACTTTGGGAAATGGATCCTAATACTAAAGGGAAGAAAAAAGTTTATGTGAAGGTATGTCCGAAAATGCATATTTACCCAGATATCCATTTAGTTTTTTATACAAAAATATTTTTATCGGTGGAGTTTTTCATTCGATAATCATGAAATCAATTATTCAATTATTTGTCGTCCGTTATTTTTAATCTTGGTATCGTTTGATAGGGAATTAAAAATGCTAAGAAAGTATTCCTGATATTTTTCATAGAATGAGTGTCCATAGAATGTTTTTGAGTTATTTAAGTTATAAAAGTTCAAACGGCCACCATTTTGAAATTTACAATCAGACCAACTTTATAATTTTTTCTATAATATGTTTTGTGTATCTTAACGTGCTTACCAAATTTAATGATCATCGAATGAAAAACTTCACCGATAAAATTAATTTTGTATAAAAAACAAAATGGATAACTGGGTAAATATGCATTTTCAGACATACCTTCACATACACTTTTTTCTTCCTTTTAGTATGATGATTCATTTCCCAAAGTCCTGAAACGTTTTTTTATGGACCCCCTGTATATCGAACCAACATTGTAAAACTTGTATTCAAAGACGTATAAAAACTGAAGTAAAAATCCGTTTACAATGGACCACACCTATTAACCGGTCCCAGCACATTGTACAAATCACGTGACAGTTTCGTATAATGAATGCGAGTTGTGCTTTACATGCTCGGACCCTGGTGTTATGAATTGTCGTTATTTTGGAACGTGTTTTCACTCCCAACTGCCCTTAACATGGTCCTCTCTCACCTGTGCTATCCTTATCTGGTTATAGTGTCTGACCTACCAAGTTTCATGACGTTGTGTATATCAACCCCATTGCGTTTTGTCACATGTTTAAACTGGATAATTCCAACCCTAGTGTTTACATTTAAACACAGATCTGTTGTTTCAAAGCAGACTTGTTTCAAAGCTTGATTGTAAATAGTTACTGGTCCAGAAATGGTTACTTCCGGGGGCTATCCCGTGACCAAACTAACAACACTTGTAGTGGTAAGGCATTTAACAATTATGTAACCTCATAAAATTTCACGTCATTGGAAATTTATTGGTGTCAACCAGAGAACATGAGAATTAGAAGTTAACTTTAACTATCGTGTTACCCATTTAGTGATCAGTTCTTCATCAAACTTCTTCAGCTTTCTTGTTAAATGCAAAGTTAAAAGTTATTAAGTATAGGTGAAGTGATTTTTAACTACATTCCAGCAGATGTTTGGTAAATTTAAGATGCTAGATTTTAAAATTGTAATAAGTTTGCTAATAAGTTGCTTGTAATAAGTTGCTTCAAAAATTTGATATATTGATATTAGGGCGTTCTTTTTAACGGCCAAAAAAGGTAGGACTACTCTATCTAAAAACACCAAGCTGTAATGTACGCCAAAAGCTACTAATTAAAACATGTATCATTATTACGTTAGGGGAGAAATTAGTTTTTTAAATGGCGTGTTTTTTACAGTTAATTAATATCCAACAAGCAAAACAACATTACATGTACGCAGGTGTGTTAACTCACATTGTACGTTGGGGAGCGATGAAACTAACATATTGATATGAGTAACCATCCTGTAATCCGAGATGGGCGGACCAATGAACTCAACAAAAGTTAAAAGTAGTATTTGATAATTTTTTGAGTTTAAAAGGATTACAAAGCACATCACATTTTATACTCAAAACATTTTTGCAGTGCTTGACATTTGAACCTAATGTTATAGGCTTGTAAATCTGGTTGTAAAAAAATTTGCTTGCAATCCTTAAAGTCAAATTCTTGAAACAAACATAAACCCATTGTATCCCATAATATTACTACTTTTAAAGAATTAGATTCCTCTGGAATGCTCTACAACATTACTTGGAATAAAAATCATCTTTAAGAACATTTTATAGCCTCAATGTCTTTGGGAGTCGTAGAGGAATTGAGCTCTTGAAAAATAAAAAAATAAACAAATACTACCAATAATAATCAAGTTTGTATCGCCCCGTAGCAGACGAGCAGGCGATGGAAAATTTGATTATGTGTCGTTTTGAAAACGTAACAACACTGCGGACATTCGACAGCTTAATTCAGTTATCAACTGCTCTCAACCTTGCATGTGACAAAGGTTGATACCGAGGACAAGGAAATATGAATGATTAAAATTAATATATATGAAAAACAGCTGTTTCATTTAACAGGTTTTCTGGTATTCTTCATTTTTATTCTTCGAATGGGAAAGTCAGTAAAAGTAGACTGAGAACAACAAATACTATGGGGGAAGAGCACTTCACTAAACTAACAATGTGAAATAATTACAAAAAAATTTAATTTTCTTAGAGCAATTGTGACATTTATAAATCTGAATGATATTACACTATATCTCTGCATTTTAATAAATTATATTTTATAGTTGTGCTGCTTGAAAATTAGAACAACAAACACACAATTATTGTGTTATGATTTCTGGAGTTTATTGTGGTTTCATAAGTTGTAACACTAGACTACTTTCATGCATTACATCATTTAAACAAGAGATTGACAATGTCTTTGAACCTTTACTTAATCGGACTCTTAACTTTACTGTCACAGTCGGAAGTAGAGACTTTAACCACACGGTACAAGGAATATCATACAGCTGATGTGCAAATCGAAACCAGAATTAGAACCATAAAAGTCACTATCCTGGTTTGAAAATGATCAATAATCATAATTTGTAGTTATAGAAATAATAAAATCAAATTTATAAAAAATTAAAGGAACAAAGAAAAACTTCGAATCCCAAGTGCGTGTTTGGAAAAGTAAACAAATTGGCGCACAACCGCTGGGCCATAGGTTATACGATATTGCTTATTTGTTTATAACAACGTATAAAATAGGTTGAACGAACAATAGAACAAAAGATGAGCGTATCATTCCCGGAGGACTTTATATTCGGTTACTGCCACAACCGTTGTATCGCTGTTTAATATAATGCAGTAATTAATTACAATAGACTCCTGGGATTGATGCGATATACCTGTTCTCTATAACGGAACTGATTTTGTCCCTGTCAATATTGTTGTGATTCATGTTAGGTTAATTATGTAGCGGCTGTCTATGGAATAGAGTACTATATTGAAGTGGGTTTGTACTGTACTAAACTAATATTGGTTTTTAAATCACATTAGTTTTAAAATACCCCCGCCGCAGCAAACCTGCCGTCTAAGCGAATTTCCATTTGGCTGAATTGATTTTCAATCGATCTATTTAAATAACATTAGGATTAACGAGTACCTAGGTTTGCTGCTACAAGGAAACTAATAAAGTGTGTGTTTTAAGTAAAATAATTATTGCTTAGTAGAAAATGAATATATTTGCCAAGTTTGAACAAAAGATATCCATAAACAAGCAAACTACAACATTTTACAATATTCTCCATAAGAATAACATGGGAATTTTAAATTTACAATTTCTTTAGTTTTCTTCGTAACCAATAACCGTACTGTAATATATAATCAAGGCTTAAGAGGACTAGATTGCTTTAACGGTGTTGGCTGCACTGTACCAATGCCGTGACGTCATTGCTACCTACCAGATTGCCGGCTGAACGTCTGTCTAACGTCATCCATGCTAAAAGTAAGTCATGTTCTATGTTGTGCGTTATACCTAAAAGTAGTGCAGTTCTTTATACATTTCATTGGCGCAGTCGGTAATTACGGATTTCTTTCTATGGATTAAAAAGTAAAAATCTTTTCCGCGAGTGTTAATGGGAGACAAAAAGGACAAAGGAAAAGGATCTACTGTGACGAAAATGTCAGGTATTGGGAAGGTGGGAGAGTTTAATCCCCATGAGGAAGCCATTGAGTCGTATTTAATGCGTCTCAAACACTATTTCAAGGCCAATAGTATTGAAGATGGTAGTAAAGTTTCAGTGTTGATTACTGTTCTGGGCCCTAAAATATTAGCAGTTTTGTCAGATATTGTGTCTCCTGACGAGGTGGATAGTAAATCTTATGAAGATTTGTCAAAAGTATTGGTCAAACATTTTTCCCCAAAGAAGTTAGTAGTGGCGGAACGATACATGTTTTATTCCAGGGTACAAAAGCCTACCGAAACTATTTCTGAATTTGTTGTAGCTATCAAGCATTTGTCTAGTACTTGTAAATTTTCTACATTTCTGAAAGATGCCCTTAGGGACAAATTGATTTCTGGAATTAATAATGAGGTGATACGACAAAAATTGTTGTCTGAAGACTTAGATTTTGAAGAAGCTCAGGCTTTGGCTCTCAGGTTGGAACAAGCAGAGAAGCAAACAGGTCTTTTCAGTTCGAAACAGGATGTTAACAGTTTGAGTATGAAACGTGGTAAAAATGTTTTACCTGCTAGCTCTTTTAATAAATCCAATGTAAATGGTTATTTTAAACCAAATATGGGGTTTAATGGGAGGAATAAGTGTTACAGGTGTAATTCAGTGGAACATAAAGCTAATGATTGTCCATATTCTAGTTACAAGTGCAATGCATGCAATATGGTTGGGCATTTGTTCAAGGCTTGTAAGTCCCGAAATAAATTTAACAAGCAGAATTCAAAGTCCAAGAGTGGAAGATTTGCCCCACACAAGGTGCATCATCTTAATTTGGAAGAGGAGGACCCTAGGCCTAGGCCTAACTTGGATATAGTCAAGGAGACTCGGGACTTGTGTTTGTACAATCTAGGCCTATCTGACGGTACAGAAGCTTACAAGGTAAGACTAATGATAGAAGATGTAGTTGTAGAAATGGAAATTGATAGTGGATCAGCAGTATCCGTGTGCCCGTCTGAGGTTTTTGCGGAAAAATTTCCTAATGTGGAATTAAATCATGTAAATTTGAGTTTATTGACATACACTGGTGGGGAGGTGCCTGTGCTAGGCCAAGCTGATGTAACTGTAAAATATAAAGGTCAAGAAGTTATGTTGCCCTTATTGGTTGTAAAAATGTGTCGTAGGAACCAGCCTATGTTGTTGGGAAGGAGCTGGTTGGCCAAGTTGAAACTTGATTGGCGTTCTATTTTTTCAGTAGTATCGGAAGTAGGCCTACAGAGTAGGCCTAGTAATCAAATTAATTTGACTTTGTCTGAGCCTAACCCTGTGAGTAGTGTATCAGGACCTAGTTGTAAGGATCAACTGAGTAGGCCTAAGCTTAGCAGTACAACTGAAGTTGATGTGCAAACGTTGAAAAATAAATATGCTATGGTATTTCAAACGGGAGCTGGAGAAATTAAAGGGGTTACTGCTCACATTATTCTTAAAGACAATGTAGTTCCCAAGTTTTGTAAATATAGGCCAGTGCCTTATAGTTTGAGGGAGAAGGTTGAACAAGAGTTAGACCGAATGGTTAACGATGGAATAGCCTATAGGGTTTCCAGCTCCGAGTGGGCTACACCGTTGGTGACGGTTCCTAAACCAAATGGCGTAAGATTGTGCGCCGATTTTAAGGTAACGTTAAATCCGGTGCTGCAAACAGAGCACTATCCGCTTCCGCAACCGGAAGATATTTTTGCCTCGTTGTCAGGATGTACATACTTTTCAGTAATCGACCTCACAAATGCCTATCAGCAGTTAGCAGTAGCAGAGGAGTCACAACCTTTGTTAACCTTGACTACCCATAAAGGACTTTTTAGATTGAGACGTTTGCCGTATGGGTTGTCGTCCGCACCGGCTATTTTTCAAGCAGTCATTGATCAGATTGTATGTGGGTTACCAGGTACCGTAGCGTACTTGGACGATGTTCTAGTGGGAGGCTCAACACGTGAAGAAGCTTGTAGTAGATTAGAAAATCTGTTTCAGCGTCTGATGGATTATGGAGTTCGGGTTAACGAGAGCAAGTGTAAATTTTTGCAGCCTAAGGTTGAGTATTTAGGCTATGTGGTTTCAGCAACGGGAATCAGCCCCCAGCAAGGGATTGTGTCGGCTATTCGAAATGCCCCGGAACCGAGTAACAAGGATGAGTTAAGGGCCTACATTGGGTTGATTAATTACTATGGAAAGTTTATTTACAATTTGTCATCAAAAATCAGTTGTTTTTATGATCTTTTGAAGAAGGACGTCCCATGGAAGTGGACCAAAGAGTGTTCACGCACTTTTGAGGAAAGTAAGTCATGGGTTCTTGACTCCAATATTTTGGTGCATTATGATGTGTCTAAGCCACTTGTTTTAACGTGTGATGCTAGCCCTAGGGGAGTGTCAGCCATTCTGTCTCATATGGTCGATGGAGAAGAGCGGCCTGTAGCTTTTGCGTCCAAAACTCTTAGCCCTAGTGAGAAAAATTATTCCCAACTACACAAGGAAGCATTGGCGTTGATATTCGGGGTAAAGAAATTCCACAAGTATATTTACGGTCGTAAGAACTGTGTGTTACAGACGGATCATCAGCCGTTAGCGGCAATTTTTGGAACAAAACGTGGTGTACCTAGCCTAGCTGCGGCAAGACTTCAGCGATGGGCTCTTATTCTGGCAGCATACAATTTTGAGGTTAAATATCGAAAAGGGGTTGACTTACCCCACGCTGATGCGTTATCACGTCTACCTCTTCAAGATGATGAATCGTTGGAATTGGAGGATAATTATGTTTCACATGTTGAGTCTTGTGTTCAAGTAATCAATTTCTGCAGTGTGAGTGATGATTCTCCGATTACGTCTTTGGACGTAGGAAGATTGACGGACAAAGATCCATTGTTGTCGAGGGTTCGGGACTTTGTTTTACATGGCTGGCGGGAGGTTCAAAATCCTATGTTGCTTCCATTTCAGAGGAGACGATTGGAGTTGTCAGTGGACAAGAATTGTATCTTGTGGGGTAAAAACACTTTGATATACTGAATTGTTTGTTTTTTTAAGTTCTTTAAGAAGGTTTAGAGAAAAATTGGGAAATTTTGTGTTTTGAGGGTCAAAAGTGAGAAAACCCAATTTTTACCCCATAAAACCCCCCATAAAACCCTGTTCCCATGGTCCGATCATACTGGATCGCGAACTCATTCAAGTTTATCCCGCTTTACACCTTCAAACCAAATTTCATCAAAATCGGAAGTTCAATCAATCTATATATATATCTATATATATATATACATATATAAAAATTTGAACGAATGGTGTTTTTGGCCTCTGGGGAAATCAAAATGGAAAAGTAAATCGGTCCCGGGCCTAAGTCTTACCATGAGACCTACGGTAATAGCTACTTCCCTATAGGGAAATTCGCTAAAAGTCTAGTTTTTTTTTAACCATCACCAAACGAATTATCAAACTGTTAGGCTAAGTTGTATACTGTTGAACAACCTCACAAGTATATACTTTACAAATTAAGCTATTATTAAAATTAAAACTTAAATATAAAAGCTTTCACATCAGAAGTCGATAAGCTCAAGCACACTTTTGTAATTAAACAAGTAAGGACGTTAAAATAACAAAGTCGGTTGAAAAAGCTATCCTGTTTATCATTCGGATAACATCCTACAATCATTGAAAACGGCTTTAACACTAGAGAGAGGAACAAGAACTTACAAGAAAAGAGTGAACGCATAACATAATGCACAATTAAAATTTAAATTTTTAATATATTTTTTTATAAATAATTATAATATAAATATGATGTGTGAACAACAAACAAAACTTATTTAATCAGCAGTATTAAACAAAATAAATTATGCACACTAAATAAAAACATCTATTCGGTTACAAGAAAAAACCAATCGTTTTTGGACAGTAAATACAGATATTTTGTCAGAGAGAGTTCAAGGGGACAAATTGTATTTCAATGTGACAAGGGTCTTAAGCGTTGGACAGATTTACACGACTATGGGGAACGGTCAGTCCCCTCTTACAAATACAAACTTTGCACAACACTTTCGTTGGGAGCAGCTGATCGACAAAAACATTAAACTGGTATTTGGTACTTATAAGTTGTAAATAGGGAAGAAAACTTCAGATAAAGGAATTAAAACAGAACATTTTTTTGTAAAAAAGCGGAAGAA
Organism: Macrosteles quadrilineatus; assembly: GCF_028750875.1. Classification (NCBI taxonomy): domain Eukaryota; kingdom Metazoa; phylum Arthropoda; class Insecta; order Hemiptera; family Cicadellidae; genus Macrosteles; species Macrosteles quadrilineatus. The sequence goes on along the minus strand of NW_026542602.1, from coordinate 101,014,324 downwards.
CCTATCAAACTATTCGAGTAGGTTTGATCAAATGCAACGAATATAAAACTTATGAAAAAGTAAATCAATTTCAGTTCTTCCCAATTCCAGTTCTCCCTTCTAGCTTACTTGATACTTGGTTAGGCAGCTATTGCTTGGTGCTGTTATTTTATTTCTAATACGTGTTAATAGAGAAATCAAACGGAAAATGTTTGGTAATAGGATAAATTGTAATAACTATGCGATTTGAGTAACTGATAAAAATAAAATGTATAAAGGCTAGTTTAAACCATGTTTAAAGTTAAGTGATTGAGCAAATACAGAGTCAAAAAAGTAAAAAGTTAAAATTGTTAAGTTAAAAGTTATTGAAACTAAATAATTTGTCATTTGCAATAGCTTATAAATAACAAATCTGAAAGCACCTGATATAATCATATAGTTTTTATTTTATTTTTAAGTCGTCCAAAAAAGTTTTAGGCTTTACTACTACATTTTAAAACGAATTGTTAAAATGTTAAGTAATAAATTAACCAGACATGGAGGTAGCTTATTTTGAGGCACGCCAAGATAAGGTACACGAAACCGTTATTGCTTATAACTTTTTTTATCTATTTGAGAGACCGAACAAGAAACGTGACCCAAAATTTACTTTAAGGATATGTTAAACAAAACTGAGACCAAAGAAAAGTGAAATTAAAGCGTGAGGAACAAACACAAACCTCACCAACAAGGGTGGGGCGGGAAGTTACAATCATATCCTCCAGCTTAAGGACAATAAACCCTTTGAGCACGTCCGTAAGGTTCACTTTTAAAATCCCTTTAAACGTCTTATTTTATAACATTTTCCTTTTTTAAGTAGCCTCAATCTTTTTTTAAGACGCTTAATCTTTTATATAAATGTTGATTTAATAAGCTTATTTTAAAAATAAACTTGCATTTTTACAATCTTATCACACTGATTTAATTATCATTAGATCGAGTTTCACTTGCCATTTCCAATGAAAAGTTATATAGGTTATTTCAGATAGAAGAACCTTTACTTAGCGCCTGTACTTTAGGTTTGACATAATTATCTCTTGGATAAAAAGACCGAATATTTTTTTGAACTTTTATAGTAGAACAACTGGTTAAAGTTATATTTTTACAAAGAGAAACAATTTATTTCCGAAAACACTCGTATAATACTGAATTGGAGAGGATTAACCTCGAAAAACTGCTATATAAGCGGAAAATATGGTATTATAATACACGAGTATGTATAATATGCATGCTCGAATTTTCTTTTTTTATCAAAAACGCATACAGAAAATAATTTTAATTTCATGAATTTCGGTAATTTAAATTTAGCTAATTAAAAATGGAAAACTATAGTGACCAAGCTACGCCCATTTTAACAACATTTTGGGAGAAGAAATACATATACCCGGGCGATAGAATGGGTTTGAAGTTTATTGGACAGCCAGAACCTGATTATTCGGTTGTGATTTTCGATTATGATGTGTAGCCAATAGCCATACGATGCGATAGCTGACACACAGATGGCAGTTGATAACTCACAATAATTAAACTCTGCTATAAACTACTCACACCACTTGCGTTGAGTGGAAATGTACTTATCTGTATTGAGGCCTCTAGACCTATTCAGTGATAAATTATTATTGATTAAATTATTATTATTTGAATTATTTTTATAAATTATTATTTGAGACCTATTCTTTGCAAAAAAATTTCACCTTAAGTTTAAGTCTGAGTTGTCTAGCGATTGATAATTTGTGTATTAGAACACTTAAGTATAACCTTTTGCATTATATTTAGGGAGCAATGTTGTTGAAATAATATGGAATGTTAATATGGATCAATAACTCTTAAAAAGCTTAAAGAAAATACCACGGATTTAAAATACAGTTTATGAGATCATTTTCCCTTCCCTAATTATTCTTAACAAGTTACATTCAGTAGATTATAGCTATAATGAGCTTGGAAGAATAACATGTACCCAATACCAACAATACACATATTATTGATAGTATGAACATATTATAGTTAACGATTAGAAAAAAAAACTTATGAGACTATAAAACTCATATATTATGTCTATGGACATCTATACTATTATATAAAAATCTAATGGTGTCTGTATGTGTGTTACTAATAGGTGCAACAACTACTGAACCAACTGGGCTTAAATTTTACAAAAATGTAGCTACCATACCAAGGACCATTATAGGACTATTCAAATTTCGATACTGACCGTAGGCTTTGCCCCTTTGGCTTTAAAAGTCCTAAAGTGACCATTTTAAAAGTAAATATTGATTGGTCTCCATGGCTGTGATGAGAATACTAACAATGTTTGTTTACATTTGCTTTGACATTTAAATGTAAACAAGAAGAACTGCTAAACTGCATATTTCACAATTTCAGACAGCTGATACAAAGAAATTAAATATGATATTTTCCATAACTATGAGGTAGGTTTATTTTAATCTAACCTTTTATCATGGATTATTTATTCCAAAACCATGTCAATGATTATAGAAAAAAAAGATTCTATACCGTAACCATTGCTGTATCAACTCCGGCTCTGCTTTGGATTTTTTAAAGCGTATAAGTTATGAAAATAATGTTATTGATATGTTTTCATTGAAACAGTATTAAAATTACAGAATTAATTTGAAGACTAATTTAAATAAATTCTAACTGCTTAGCATGTATTAGATTAACTTAACATAACTTGCTCATCACATTGTTTTTTATATGTATATTTAGGAAAATTAAGTTATTGTGTTTTGCTAAACCTATGCTCGCTTAAATTAAACTAAAGAATATCATCAATAACTAAATTGTACGTTGATTTTTGTGTTCTAAAATCTGTTGTATATATGTAACTATATTTAATTATCAAATGCTAATACAAAATACTCTTATTTTTTCTTAACATAAATTTCAGTTCACATTTACTTTATTTGATACATTTATTATTTGTGTTTTGCCACACCACTGATTAAATTAAACCAAGGAAAATATCATAAAACTAAGCAGTACACAGTGTTCTTTTGTTTCTAAAATCAATGAAATATCTGTTACTATGTTTACTTAATGGTAAGTGTGAAAGTGTAAAGGCAATGCACGATGGAACTGATTAAAAGAACGAGTTTGTATATTAAGTTGTTTTTTGTAGGGTGGAATCAGAGATGCAATGAAACATATACTGTATTTGCTATTACATTTTTTAGTCCTTGATAATCATATTAGTTTTGTCTGCTGTCTTTAATGCTAAATTATTTGTTTAAAATTTTTTATAGTACCTATAGATATAGTTTCATTAATATTTCAAAAAACTGTATTGATAAGGCACAGCAATATTTCTAAAGTTTATAACAGCTGACTTAGTTTTGTTAATGATTTATTGTGAGTGAAGAAACTGAAGATGAAGATGGAAGGATTTGTGATTTTAAATTTAATAATTAGTATTTTTACAACTTCAAAATTGAAATTTAAAATGTCAATAATAAATTAAAAGATATGTAAGATGAAGGTAAGTCAATGTTTTATTCGAAGATTTGGTAAGTTTTTCTCATATCAGCCTACACAAGATTTAAAATTAATCAAAACCAAAATGGTGGTACCCACTACTTACCAGATTTAAAAGTCATATAACTTAAACGTTTCTATTAAGGCTATAAAAGTTGAATTTTGTTTCTAAAAGCGTTGGGGGATGTGTAACTATTATATGCAACATATGCAGATGTAAAGATTAAAATGTTTCTATTTTGTGTCCTCTTCCCGTTGCAAAGCACGGGTACAACAGCTAGTTTAAAATACAAACAAACAAAAGACAATTTAAAAATCAACTTTGATCAAGATAACAGTGAGCAACTCATTTAAATGGCAGGCACGCTACGCAATAACAATTAAAATTAATTACTAAAAACAAGGTAAATGTGAAATAAGCGTAATCAGTGTAAATGGCCGCATCCGCCCAACACTGAGTAAACCATTTACCGGAAACAAAGCATTGATAAGAGCCTTTGTAGAGGCGTCAGGGTGATTTACTCAGACTGATAAGAACTTGACACGTGAATAATAAGAATTAGTGGACAGGTAAACTGCGTCTAGGTTGCTATATTACAATCCTACTAATATTATAAATGAGAAAGTTTGGATGGATGGATGTATGGATGTATGGATGTATGTTTGTGACAAGTGAACGCAAAAAATACTGGTCGGATTGGGCTGAAATTTGGCATGATGATAGCTCACATTCCCGATTAACATATAGGCATATTCTTATTTCAAAAATCCTTTCGGGCTCCGCCCCAGTGGCTCTGGAGTTTCCTATGTTAACCTTATGAGAAATGGAATTATTGAATCTTAACAGCTGTTTCAACTTAACAAGTTGGTTCTGTTCTATGATGTTCAATAGCATTAAAGTTACAAGGATTACCAACAGGGTGCAGCACTATTATTTCTTTTACATTTATGACAACAGCTAATTTGCAACCAAAAGGTGAGTGAGCGTAGCGAACGAACTTCAACCTGGAGGCGAGTTAGCGTAGCGAACGAGCTAACCTGAAGGCAAGTGAGCGCAGCGAACGAGCTCCAACCTAAAGGTGAGTGAGCGTAGCGAACGAGCTCCAGCCTAAAGGTGAGTGAGCGTAGCGAACAATTGAGCCATGCGAACTAGATAATCTTGAAATTAAGAAGTTAAACGGGGCAAAGCCCGCGGGTTACAGCTAGTTTAAAATAAATGTTGTATTTTCTTCAATTTTTGATTTTTCACGTATTTAGTTAAGTAGTTCTATTAATTCTTATCTTGATGTAGTTTAATTTACGTATGGAAGAATATGGCTTAAAAGATGATTTTTCACAATTTGTGGAATTATCGAAAATACATTTATGGTGATGTCAATGGAGTCAAACTTATGTTAAGCCTATGTCAATAATGTCCATAAGGATGTTTATCATGGTAGTTTCAGTACTTAATCACTCAAATCAGACACGAAAAAAAGTTTGTTGAGATAATAATCACAAGGTTGGTGGTGATTAGGGTACAACAATTGTTAACAAGCAACAAATTTCCAATAATCAACTACAGTATTTTATTTATATGAATTAACTAATGATTTTTGCAATTTCATTCTCCCTCTGATTTAAAACGTTTCGATGTAAATTTGAATCTGCAAGGAGATTTAGTGGAATAATGAGGTGTTATCGTTTATCAAACATAGGCTTTTTAACTTGGACCAGTTACTAATTGAAATGTATCGTTTGGAGCAAGCCATGTTCGCTTATGTATGTACTTTTAAGGGTAAGTCACTCAAACATAACTATTTACTGTCTTCATTCACTTTAACATTGTAGTCAAAATGCTTTGTGCGTTTTGGCATTTTAGGTCATTTGAGGATTTTTGGATACAAAAAAATATTCATTCAAATTATAATATGTCATGAACCTATGTGTATTGATTTAGTTTTTCAATTAAAATTATAATAAAACAAAAATTAAATAAGTGATATTATTTTGGAGTGGTTGTATTAGTTTACTCGCAAATGTTTTAAACCCAACGGAAAGGGAATGTATTTGGTAACAAAAGAATCTTAAGTAAGAAGGTAATATAATTACATGAAGTAAACCTGAGACACTAAATGTGAAATATCTTTTATCTTTAAGATAGTAAAACAAAGAGCGCTTTATAACCTGTAATGACCTAAAGCACTAAATTCACCCTTGGTTCTTGGAAAAAGTTAGCAATTTATGGTTATAAGCGAAGCATCTTAATGAAACACAGAAAACAAATCACAATTAAGATTAATTACAAGCAACAGCTTAATGTAAAAACACGGTAATTAGTGTACGACGTTACGTTCTGGGAACAAATACACTGCTGGGTTACTAAAACATGCTTTGTTGATGCTTCTAGTTGTAATTTATTAAAATTTAGGTTATCCATATTGAACTTGGGTTAAACCAGAAATAAATGGTACATTTTTTACTCTTTAAGTGGGTAGGTTTTAGGTATAACAGAAGGAACAGGACCTACTTCGAATTTCAAATAAAATTATTACATGTCTCAAATTAAGACCGCCGTATTTGGAGTAGAGGCTAAACAGAGTTCAATAAAAAATAAGTGTTACACATTTTCTGACAATATCCGACTTATTACGTAAAATATTTTTTTACCGGGGTAAGTTTCTTTTTTGGCAGGTTTAAGGGAATTTAATAAGAATAATTGGACAACAAGATTAGAGAAGGGAAATCCCATTTCTAAGCCAAATCATGAATTGTTTGTAACATGATACTTTTGTTTCGAATTGAAATCGTATGGGATCCTGCATCAAAAATAAAGGTGGTATATAATGAAGTAACCATTAACTTAACTTTTAACTTTTAAGTTTAGTAAACAACTCAAACTTAATTTCAGTGTAATGTCCGAAATAAGTGTGGAATCAATAACAAATAAACAAATTATTAAAAAAATATTTTACGTCAAAACAATATTTCCTTATAATTTTTACTTTTCGCGATAACCTCACCTGTCAAGTCTTTATATTAAGATCAACGTAATACGTTAGTAGCCTACAGGTATGTAAAAATTATATATTTTTGAAAATCCTAGGGTCTTTACCGTAACGTAAAATGCAGACATTCCATCTCATCCAATATACCATAAAAGTAAATGGACTGAGTGTATCATTTACTTGCGACATATCATTGATCGCACAACTAGATACATTTATATCAATATTGGACGATACGTTTGTCGATGTATTGTATTTGCCGCTGTTAACGTTTAATAAATATGCAATATCAAAATATAAAAAAGCAGTAGCCTCTACTTTGAAATAATTACAGAAGACTTCTGGAATTGACTATACTAGAACGGCATGAGAAGAATTATTAAAATTTAATATCAATTTATAAGAATTTCCTATCCAAATGGTGGAAATAAATTTAGATTTTTAGTTTTATAGGCCCATGCATACCTAATAGTTCCAACTAAGGTGGAAAGAATATTCAGTCATTAATTTTTTTACAAGTAAAGTAGCACTTCAAGCATTCAAACATTTATTCACTTTTAACAAACATTTATTGACTTTTAATTAAAATTTACGTTGGTATGGAGCCTAGATTGGCAATAACGTTTTGCTATTTTTTTATTTAACTTGTATTGAGGTATATGTTATACATCCTCAGAATAATGAAATATACTACCAAGTTATAATATAAATACGAAGGACCAAAATTAATTACGAATATTTACTTGCAATACTACTTACTTCTTCAAATTTCCTTTTCTTTCTGTTCACATGCTATTTACTATCTTCGTATTGACATCCGTCTGCATATTTTTCATTCGTACAGATAAATTCGTGAAATCAAGATTTTATTTTAATGGAACGTTTCTTAGAAAAACCTTTAACAACAATCAAATCATTTGATCCACCCCAAGTAGATTTTCTCTATTGAAGGATTACGTACAGATCACAACTCACATAACCCAGCTTATTTGATAAGAAGGTACTCGTCAACAAATACGATCTTGCGCTCAACTGGTTTGAACTTGCGCAGGTTCTGCTGATATAAACACATTGTGTGAGTTACATCTTCTGCGATACTTATGCTTAGTGGTGATCATAAACAGTTTACTCATACAAACAGCAAACAGCTCACATCTATACGAAAATACACTTTTGTGTAGTAGAATCAACAGATAAAGTTTTGTATCTCAACTATATCTACAAATCTGTAACACAAGTTTCCTTTGAAGGGTTTAAGATTTATTTTATAGATACGTAGCAAAAACCTCATGTGCAATGTTCAGGAAAAAATATTTACACCCTATATACAATGTATTATGCGTTTTTATGCAAATGTGATTTTGAATTAATTTGTTTGGTTTATACGTCATATTCGATCAAGTACGGGGATTTCTGAGGTGAAAACTCCTCCTATCACTATTTTAAGCAAAATACTGCTTAGATGAAATTAACAAATTTTAAAACTTGTATTAATAAAGTTGGTTAGCTCCTGAATTACGGGACCAATGCAATGATAATCAGCCATTATTAAAGTCATTCAATATTTAGTTTATTGTTGTTATATGATCAGATAAATGCACCATTACGTGTGCGTTAATTTATTACAACTGCCAAGCTTAAGCTAATTTAAATGATGCTGAAAACTTGAACTTATCCTTTTTGAATTTATGAGCAAATAAAGTACTCTTCACTTCACAAGTTGAGAAATCTAACATTTTTTTTAAACGAAGAACTTATTTTCATAATTACGTTTTCAAAATAGGAAGTAACAAAACTTAAATTTACTTCACGAGGATTAATAATTCGTTGATCAATAAAAATAACGACGGAGGCTATTTCCAACTTTCAATTTAAAGGCATACATCAAATATCTACGTAAAAATTATTTGAGAAACGAAGGTAATGGAAAAGGAAAAATACAGTATATTTGTCAATGAAGTAGGAGATTGGTAGATATAGGAGACCATAAAAACGATGAGAAGTTATGACGACTGCCTGAATCTCGGCGAGACTTTATGTGCTCACCGAGGCAATTGTATGTGACTTAAAATGATCTGAATGTATGGAAAAGCCAAAACCTATCATACGTCACTTATGGTTCCATTAGTCGTGAAAAATACAACACAATACTAATAGCTTGATAAAAAAAAAATTTTGTGTAACAAACCAACCTTTTTAAAACGAGATTGTAGGGTATTGTAAACGTGGATTCTGAAAACCAAATTGTAACATTTATTCTATGACCTTTCTTCACTTTTATTAGCCTCAAAATATTCAATCTGGTATGCTCTGGTATACGGTATACTGTGTGTCTGGTATGTCCAGGTTTTGGGATTGGGTATTAGTAAATGTATATATATGTATGATTGGAATAGTGAACTTTGGGGAACATTAACAGCTACTTCCAATTCCACAAATGGATTTTATTATCTAATTATTTTAGTAGGACTTTGATAAATATATACGGGCTAGAACTTGAATTTATTTTTATTTGCAACTAAATGCAGTAAATACTACTGGGTAAAAGTTAATAGGCCTAATCACAGATAATTTAAGTAAGAATCAGACAAAGCATTGATTTTCTAAAAAATATAGACTTGGGTGTGAGCCAAAGTTGGAAGAAGAACAAAATTTAACTGAACGCAGACAGTTGTCTGTAGTCAAAAAGTGTTTAATGTAAAAAAAATCTGCCTGAGTACTAGGTCACTTTGCCAGCCATAGCTGCAATTCTACAGTATTAGAATTACTGAAACATAATTGGCGTCTGTCTAACTATTCTCAACATGTGCCTTAAAAATCAAATACTGCATTCTTGTCAATTGTATACAATAAAGCTAAAACTTTATGTAGAAAATGCTAAAGAAAAAAATAACTTTGATCTCTAGTGCCTTCCACCCTTAAGTTGGGTTTAGGCTTATATACAATTAGTTTATAGTTCAATTAAGTGAATAATTTACTTACATACTGCACAGCTAAACATCCTTACCTGAAATTAAATTTGATTATTAGAAAACTGTATTATAAAAATAAGTTAACTTTGATTAAAAAAAAGAAAAAAAAGAAATGAAGTCCTCGTACAACACAGAAAACTTTCAAACCAAACCCGACCAGATCAACAGACATGCACACAGAACCATAAACCACCGCTATGGTGCGGTATCGTCATTGGTACATAAAGATGAATGTGTACACTAACTGTGATATATCAGAGTCATGCAGATATCTGGCCCATTTGTTCTTACGTTACCCGGTTCCAATAACCAATATGGATATGGATGCACAACTACCAGCCAGACGAATAACATTCTTACAAATAATAATTTTGCAGAGGGTGTTTGATTATTTAAGGCTTTGTGACGAGTAATACGGGTTTTGTCTGACCCAAAATATCATTAAAACAGTGTTTGTGAACTTATTACATAATTATTACGTTATGACATCTAGTCAACTGTGTACAGTTATACGTGAGGTGTTTAATTTGTTGTATTATTAAATACGCTAACTACTGATGATCATTTAGAATTAAATAAGTATACACTACAAATTTCAGTCACCGATCAAAATAGAGTTAAGTACCGTACTGTATGAGTAACGTGGGCAAGCAAGTCAGTGCAAGCGAATGGTTCCGACACTACCACTGAATGTCCGTGTTGGATAATAATATGTTTATTTTAAATTCAACAAAATAACTCTGTAGCTTTATATTGTTTGCTGTCAGTCCTATAAAGCAACGAGTTAATTTTTTAATAACTTAATATGCTAATGTATTATTGCTTTGGCCACAGAATAACGATTAGAAATTCTGGCTATTGGTTATTCTGTAATTTGAATTTCATTTACTATTACTATTACCTTAACATTTTCTATAGATGCTTCTACATGTTTAATTCCAGCAAGTATAGATTCCTAAAAGATAACAAGTCTAGCAAAAATGATAACTTCACTTGAATTTTTGCACGTTGAGTACATATCTGTTTGATCTCAGAGAAAATACTTTAATTTATTTGTAAACAACTGAAATAACCAAAAACCCAAAGCAAAATATTGAGTTATATCGCCAACAAAATAAAATGTCTATTTTAAATATTTAACTAGTAAATAATTCAACAAAATCCTATAAAAATCCAGTGAATTTTTCATGACAATGACTGTATATAAGCCAATAAATACGAAGATGATAGTAGATAAAACTGCACAGATAACTAGTGTGACCAGAATGGCCCTTTGTACATACCACAGTTAGAAGAGCTAACAAATGGGGTGAACCAACGTAATTAGGTACTGGACTGTCGGTGGTGTTTTGGTGTGAATTCTGCCCACTCCTGGCCGTTATAAGAGAATTTTACAGCTTTTAGAACAATTTAAAATCAGCACAGTTTGTTTATATTAGATTGCATTGCATTTGAATGAAAAATGAATGAAAAATTGGAATGAAAATTGAATGAAAGAATGAAAAATTACATTTTTGGAGATTTTATATTATTAAAGAGGAATCCTTCGTAAAAAGTTTTTAATTACTTAATGTTGTAAGTTTACTTGTATTGCACTCCCAAAGAATATAAAATATTGCGTATAGTATACATACGTATATAATCAAATTACAATGCCTAAATTTATATGAAATTATCTCTAGAGAGATAAATACTTGTATAAATGTATTTAGTTATGAATTTAACTGGTTTGGTAACATACATTTAATACATTTACTAATGAGAAAACAGAATTGGTTAGTCTCAGGAAAATATCTAAAGGATAGGCTATGGTAATTTCTTAGAGGTTTGGTAGAGTTTTTAGTTTAGTTATTTTTTTATTAATAAGATTTACTTTTTCAATGACGAAGTTGTAATAAATCCTTTTTCGGAGAAAAGAGAAGTGAATACTGTAATGAAAAGTGCTGAAAGTGCATGAAAAGTACCTTTATAACAAAATAAAATCAATGTTTAAACAGGAACGCAAAATCAAATTATATTATTCCGAGGAGAATTAAGGGAAAAACTAAGTAATTAGTGTAAATGGGGCTCCCCTCCCAACAATTAAACAGGAGGGAACAAAACATTGATAAGAGCTGGCCTTTGTTGTTACGTCTAAGTGAATTACTTGGCTGATAAATGTTTGCATTTTATCAAATTATACATCAGAAAATAGCGCCAGTTGAGATGAGAGGCGAAGATTCTTAATCATCTAACTATTGTATTTCTTTAATGGAGATGTATTTGTAAAATGTACAATGCTAGTTGCATTTTAATGTAACTGTTTAGAAAACCAACGAAAATATTTCATTCAATGATGAATTTTACTCACCTGAATAACCAAAAATTAAGATTTCTATAGACATTTTTTTTAAAGGTATCACAAAATCCAACATAATTTGTTTTACTAGTCCCAATACCCACAAAACATCTTATATTTACGTGTAGATATCATTAGAGAAATACAAAGTTTGATGTTCAATACTTAGTGAAGGAAACTCCTCTATTTGGATACACTTCTTTGTAATGTGGTGTCGCTTTGATAGATACTTGTTTTAATTCTCGTCATCCAAAAACATTCACCCAGTGTTTTGAACTGTCGTTTGTTTTTCAGTGGCCACCAGGGAGTGTACCACAATTGTGTCATTCGGTTGCTCGACTTAATCGAGTAACGCAACCGAATTAACGGCTTTGTGTGTGGAAAAAACATTCAAATGCGATTACTAGTGGCATTTTGTCCATTGTAAAACTCAGTTAAGATTACTACACTTTTACGAATTATTACAGACATAAATACTGACAGTAGCAATACGCACTACAGCTCGAATAGTTACTTCAAGCATAATATAAACAAGTTTTATAAAAAATATTTGGAAAGGTATTTTTTCAGCAATCTGCAATTATAAAAGGGGATTCAGTTTCCCTTCCGACGGACAAACAGATTCAGGTTCAAGTTTAAGCTGACAGAATATGATATAAACTCGCTTTAAGAGGATTCTTTCTAATAGAAACGTATACTCTCAACTTTTATGAGGTTATTTTGTGTAATTACGTATAATTCTTTAAGTAATTTTCATGTTTAGGCCATACATTATTATTTTCTTTGTGTTTTAATTACTTAGCGATTTCAGTTGCCTCCCTCTTTAACGTTAAAAGCACATGATGTTTATTTTTTATTTTTTTTTTATAAAAGCGGTTTAAATACTTTGTCATACTAGCAAAGTAGTTTTTCTGCGACCAAGGATTTAAACACATTGTTATGCTACCAACAGTTTCAAGTGCGAAATGTATTCAGTCCATTGAACGTCATTGAGTTAAGGTTATATTTAATTCACAACACTCAAAAAAGGATACAAATACAAAACAAAGACGCAAACATGAAAGTTCAGTGGCCGTGACGGGTGACATCCAAACCCAACTTCATGTTTTTTTTATTTATATTTATGATCGTCGATCAATTAATTTACACCAAATGAAAACATTAATGCAAGGGTTGTCGAGCACAAGATTTTCAGAAGAGCAGGAGTTTGTAAAAAAAAACTTTTGATTTGTACACGTTTTTGGCACTAAAAATTAAAATAATAGTAACTCATAGCAAAATTAACGACGATGATCAAGAGGAAAAATACCGATTTCTATCAGAGATAAAATGGACTGCATTCTGGTATGAGCTACATTAAAACATCACAATTAAAACAGTATGGAAAATTCGCCTGATATATAATTACATCTTACAGCTATTTTAGAAAGGGGCTTAAATGAAATAATTGTATTGCAACGACAGTATTTCTCTTTTAAAATTTTACAAGAAACACTTACTTACAAGTTTATTTGGTACTTAATTATCACATCAATAAAAACACGTGTATACTTGTGAAATGACGTTACTAGTGTAATATAAAGAATAAAATTAGTATCCTAAAACTAATTATAATTGTAAAACTATTTACATTAATGTACAAATAATTGTGGAGGTAGCTAGAATAATTGTAAAGTGCGGGGCTTCCGCTTCTTGAGTTCCCGGGTTTAAGTCCCAGCAATCACCAAAGGATTTTTTTTTCTATGTGATAATGTTGCGACCCTCTAGGACTACCTTGAAGTAGTGTGTTGAAGTATTCGGTGTTAGAGCCCAGCGTCCAAGGATGGACAATGAGTCACGACTTGATGAAATATTCTCTGTCGGACCTGATGATAGGAATTAAAACATTATAGTACTAATGTTTACGTAGCAATTATTTACCGCCACTGTTTCTATGAATAGGTTTCATTTACAGTTGTCAGGGAATTAAATTTGAGATAATGTTTTTCAATACAAAAAGACACCAAGTTATATAAGTTAAAGAGTCTTCAACCTATAAAGAGCTTCAAGTCCCAAGATTGTGTTAGGCGCCCAATCTCAACCAACTGAAGTTATTATGCGATACTTAAGTTTTAGCTTCTCCTTTAAATAACACGCTTGAGATAAATTCACACACTACTAACAACATTTATTATATTCTAGACAAGCTAATTTAACTGGTGAGTGTATGATGAGTGGATGTAAAATTATAATATTATTTTACTATATTATAAAAACGTAATAAAACACATTTCAAGTGACACTATTAAACAAGGATTTCATGTAGGCCTATCTGTTTTCATTTGATCTGTTCTTCATAACTCCATATCCTACAATCTGAGCTGAACTACTAAAGATCGGAAGAGAGCTGGTCTAGTGGTAAAGCGCGGGGCTTCGTCCGTGATGTTTTAGGTTCAAAATCCAAAGTTCACAAATAAATATGCTCTAATCATGTGATAATGCCGAAACCTAGTCGAATTAATGTGTTGAACAGTTAAGGATCGGTTAAAGCGTTTTGCCATACGATGGGAAAGTGAAAAAAAAAACAAAAACAAAAAACAATTGAACAACGGTATTTCGTTAGTTTATAAATTAATGTATCTTATGCTGAACTAAGTCCCTCACATGCTCTGTCAAATGTATAAAGCCACGCTAACGACCTAAACTGTCGGTCCTTAATACAATACACCACCCTCAAGACTTTCATTGTTAGGTCTAGTACCGCAACCACCCACCAGGGGCGCCTTTGTCTCGCCTTAGATCCCAATTACTCTCTTACATAAAGCTGTGACTACTTAAAGACCCTGAGACTTTATAAAAGAATGTTTAACACAAAAATTTCTGAACTTTATCACAACATTCTTTTATACAGAACCTGCTTGATTAAGCCCTTACTACAAATTTTGACAATACAAAAATGTATAAATAAAAAATACCACTCTAAATTTATAACACGTCACATTTATAATATTAGTAAGATAAGTAAAATGATGGCATGCTATTTAGACAATCCATTACGACGTACTTGAAATTAAAAAATAGCCATTGAAACTGTTAAAAAAATAACTGGACTCAAAGATTGAACAAAATAAAACTGGGGGTGTTGGTAAAAAAACTTTGTTTACAACCCCTGTATTACTCCATAACGTTGACTTGGGTAGTACTGTGCGTCCAACGTAGAAAATAATTTCGTTCCAGGAGCGATTCCACTAAGAGGCTCGACGGTGAGACTTCAGTAAATATTTTATTCCCGGAAAGACACTCCCAAGAGTGCAGACGCTCATTTGGACCTGAATAAAATATAGGTCCAATACCGATACTGACGATGTCTGCAACTGAGCTCGATTGGCAACTGAGTTTGTTTGTACACTTTATAAATAAAACCATAACGTTTCAGCGTTTTAAGTAGTTGGTGGCAAAGATTTTCTGGTGATTAAGCCTAATTTGTTTTTAATATGAACCCCTATACATCAAGGGTGTTTTCTCGTGATAGTCATTAGAACTGTATATTTTTTATGTCAGTTATTGGAACATAGTCTAATTATTAAACAGTATTTGAACGTAAACTAACATTATAAATAAACAGGAGACTGGTAAATAATGGTAGATATTTAAGAGCAATATCTCTCTTCTGCAAGAGAAACCCGGTGTTTCAAACTTATAAAACTCGTCTGCTTAACAACTTTCTTTGAAACTGTAGGCCAAATTGGTCAATTAAAATGTCACTTAAGAATAAAAAAGCTAAATATATCCATTAATTCATTCTCAACAGTTAATATGGGGTCAAAAAATATAAAACTCAAAATCCATCAAACTAATTAATTCAATACATGGATACATGGGCTGGATAAATATGTATACAGGGAATTTGAAGGTTTAAGAAATGCATAATACTACTTCTACTTGCAATACCGGTAGATCAGACCCAATATAGGCGTATACAGACGGCAATAGAGATGTTAACGTCTCAAAGCAAGAAATCCTCACTCGGTTCAACTGATGGATCAATCGTTATTGCAACATTAAGATGGGCTGCGATATAAAAAGTGTAGTGCTTTTAATGATGGGTTCAGTTTTTTTTGTATTAATTGTAATAAAAAGGATTCAACATATAAAATAGGTAGTTGTGTGATATCAAGTCATTTTTTGACTCTCAGCCTCAGAATAGACTACAAGTACAGTCCAGAGGTACAAAATATTTTTTTTCTTTTTTCAACTGAAATGTATCTTCACTATTTCATAAGAAACATTGATTGATGGTTGATTTGTTCATTTAATATAATATACAACTCCATTAAAGGATTGAAAGTCGATGGTTTGAAAATTGACTATGTATCCAAAAAACAAAAAAGATACGACATAAAGCAACTTAAGTTTAAAACTAAACTCAGTACTGGTTATTAAGTTTAAGATTATCGTAACAAATGAACAAAATCCGATTATTTTACAATTTTTGGTCACTGTGAACATATTTGTGTAATCCTGTCGATTTGTCGACTGCATTCTCATCTATTGTTAATGATAACCAGAATAAAAGTTCTACGTATCAAGAGTAACAGTCTGTGGTTGTTTTATTTAATTTGGAAAGGCAAAAGTAAGTTTGGTTTTAAGCTATAAATATAAATAAATGTACCTATATAAAACGAATGTAACTACATTCAAACTTAACGGAAAAAGAATAGTGAACAGCTAACTTGAATTCTTTGAATAATAGCAGAAGAGGACAAAACATAAATTTGTGATGAGCCAACAAAGAAGTTTTTTCCATTTATTATATTATTTTAAAATTCATAACAAACACACCAGAATGTTGGCTGCAACCAAGTGAAAAAGCTGTGCATATTTATAAAAAGCAGGAAAAAGAAGCAATATTTGACTCCAGAAAATAATTTTCATCACTTTAAGAGCACTCGGACCTAAAGAACCAAACGAAAACCCCCACGCTGGTATTATATTATATTTTATTCATCGACAATATAAGCGAGGCTGGTAGGGTGTTTTACTGTAAATATTAATTCCTTCTTAGCGAAGGACACTTAAACGGACAAAGGAATATTTCTCACCTTTACTCCTCGGTTGTAAGACGTTTAAAAAATGTTTAATTTTAAAACTTCTTATTAAATAAAGAATAGGTAGTCTTTAGAACAACTTAAGACCATATAACAAACTAAATTAATTACTTTCAGTTCTATGAATTATTGTTAGTAGCATCAGCGACAATAGGCCAACAGGCTAGGGGTAGATGAATACCCTAACCCCCCCCCCTTAATAAAATCACTAATAACTAATGAATTTATAACTAATAACTCTAATAACTAATCATAAATAATGAAGGCAAGAACTGGGTAAATGAAATAGGCCGCAAGCTAATTGAAAAAAGGTAACTATAAAGCGAGGAGCTACCTAGTTCAACAAATTGTTAATAATTGTTAATAAATTATTTTGTGGTTTCTTTGCTTAATAAACTAACGAATACTTAACAGTTTAAAATAAATGTACCTCAAATATATTTTGATCCAATAAGTCTTATTAGTGAAATGTTATATTCATGGGCACGCATTTCAAAAAAAGTATTTATTATGTTTAATATTTTTCATACTTCCCACACTAAATGAAACTAAACATTTACACTTAACATTTCAAGATGCCTCCTATAACCGTTCTAAAAATATTTTATTCAGTTTTTATCACACAATAGTCTAAGAACCCAAATAATTTCGTTTATTCCGTAGGCCTCGCTGTAATATATGCTATTGAATATTTGTCACCGTTAATATTACTGTAACAACCATTGGGTGCAGCGGGATATTTTGCTGTACAACCTGATATGTATAAGCGTGTGTTGTAATGGAGTAGAGTGGTGGATCAACACACGGCCATTATCCATAATCCGTTTGCGAAATTCCATTAGTATATGTAAGCATGTGCGATTTTAACGCCACGAGAAACTGTGTCCCCAATGCAATTGGGCCAACAAACAATACTTCAGTAAAAAGTAACTTAGCCCGTGTTATGCAAGGGTGTACAAGCCGAGAATTGGATAAAGATCTTATCAAGAAAACTGCTGAAAATCGGTAATATTATTGATTATACAGTTCTGAGTATTTTTTTTTTATTTTAATTGACATCACAAAAAGAGTGAAACATAAAAAAATAACTTGATTTGTTTTAATGCATTAGTTTTTCTTATAAATTGTCATTTCCATGGATTACATTTTGATAGTTAATTTCGATGTATCAACACAAAACAGTTCAAAATCCAATGGGGCAAACGCTAGAACGATATAGACGGGAATATCTCTTAATAATACTGGGTTTGTAAATTACATTTGTGCAAATAGTTAGCTTATTTTGTCCTATATTCGAAATCTTCTACAAAATCGTAATTTTATTCAACTAACGATTTCATTATGTTAAGACAACGTTGTATTTACATAAGTTTACACATTTTCAATTTCAATTTGGATTACAATTTAATTTCAAGTACAAATGTATTTGACAACATAATTAGTTCCTAAATAAACAACTTGTTTACCTAACAAAATAGCTAATTATTAGAGTTCAATGCTGTATGTTGATTCAAAGATATTGTAAACAATCCGAAAACTCTTTTGATCGATATCGAAAGGTAGTAGAGTTACAAAATGTATTAACTTCCATCACCAAATGTACCACAGCAGCCGAGTCATTCGGTTACTGGCCATAACGGAATAAGACAATCGAATTATCGGTTTTCGGTTTTCGGTTTTGGTCAATACAAGCACAAACATTGTTACTAGTGACACTCTTTTTATGTGTAGAAAATTCGATTAGTCTTGAGTTGTAAGAATTTATAACAATAGTTAAAGATTAAAATAAATAATTAGAACTAGATTGCAATCTAAAAAAAGTAATTTTAATATTCAGTGTTTTAGTGACAAATACAAGGAAATCAGAAAATTAATTCCAAATGGACTAATGTATCTATAAAACTTAGAGGTTTATTACGTACAACAGAAATGAATATAGAAACAATTATTTAATTGGGGTTCCATATAAGTGACAAATACTATAAATAAGAGTTTTTAAGTATAATGTTGTGCTCTTAAAGGAAAACAGTAATTCGATCTGTCAAATAATGATTTTAATATTTTTATGTTAATATAACGCTGAAAAACACAGGGAAACTTGAAAACTCCCAGGATTGTCTTAAACGATCAATTTCAGGCTCATAGTCGTTAAAAGTTACTTACAATATTACAGTGTCATTCGAGCCGATGTTCTGCAATATCCCGCCAGAGAGCAATATCTTACTGGGATTGTACTGAGAGCACCACCCTAAGTACTAGTTATACTCTAAAATAATTGAAAAGTGGTCTTCAACAAGGTTACTCACAGTATAGGCCTAGTATGAGTTGATAATTAACTGACTGCAATAAAAAATATAATTTAAGTAAGCTACAAAAAACAACTCAATTCATTATTTTATGTATGGAGGAGAAGAAGGTGATATGTATAGCATTTGAACTCTACCTAATACTTGATCTTAGTTTTGTCAGCATTACGAATTTTAAGATTATCAATATCAATAGTTTATTTTCGTTTTAAACAGCACGCTGTAGATCTGTTCTAGTTAATTGGTAAATAGTTTAAAGCTTCATCCTTTTTTATTGTCAGTTTGGCCAGGCTCGGTCCTGATACCTACATAAATTTACCAAACTCTATATTTAGTAAGGGTTGTAAATGGACAACTTATATTAACACTAAAAGAAAATAATTTTCAATTATATGCAACGACATACAATATTATCAATTTAAGAGATGGAAATGGAAATCGGTTGCAATTGGACCATTATCCTTTGACCCACTATAGATGACTCTTCTATAACCCCCTCACAAATTTGATGCTGATACAAATATTTCGATTATACAAAGGGTAGCTTTAACCGTAAATAAATTCCACCATCTAACTGTTATAATATGATACAAGTTAAAAAAATTATAGCCTACAATAAGAAGAAATTGAACAATGCTCGTATATGGGATAGGTCTCAGTTTTGACAAAATTGACCCGACTGAAAGTAAAGATCAGCTCAATCGCAAGGAAAGATACGTTTTCTGATACCTGTTCAACGCCTCCAGCGTATGGCTCAAATCCCCGTGTGCTTTATAACGTATTTTCTGACTCAGTAAAGCTCGTATCTCCTTGATATTTTTATCATCTGTTTATGTTTTCTATTGCTTTGAATCAAACGGGATATTTATGTCACTTTTTACCTTAAAGGATATACAGTGACCTTTGAACTGAATTACTTTTTGTATAAAAATAATCGTATGGTCTTATAACCGTATAGAAATACTTTTATAAATAATAGGTCAAATTACCTTGGTTTCGCCTAGTGATTCCTAATACATACTTGTACAAGAGTGGATGACGATCGTATGGGCAGTTCGGACATGTGAACCGAGCAGTGCATACCTGTGACCACAGTTGTAGTCGAGTTTTTGTTTTTATGTCTTGTATAAATGTTCGTGTTCTCTGTTTTGACGACCTCAAGATGATTGGTATTCTTGACAAGGATCCGAATTTTGAATGAAAAGATCGTCAACCATCATTGGAGGAGGT
This sequence comes from Macrosteles quadrilineatus, assembly GCF_028750875.1. NCBI lineage: Eukaryota > Metazoa > Arthropoda > Insecta > Hemiptera > Cicadellidae > Macrosteles > Macrosteles quadrilineatus. The sequence continues at coordinate 100,993,894 of NW_026542602.1, read as the reverse complement.
ATGAGGAATCACTAATAGAAAAACCTAGGCGATTTAACCTATTATTTGTATGTTCAAGTAATTTTAGACTATTTATATGTTTAAGTAATTTGAGACACGGTAATAGGTTCTTGACGAGAATTAATGTGTTTTTGTTATCTAGATCCAAATCATATTGGTGTTTTGGGTGTCCATATTTGTCGTATTTAATGACATATTCGTCGTAGAGGAGGCAAAATTAGTACTAAGACAAGGTCAAAGTTGAAAGAAAAGTTATTAAAATGAGTGCCTTATTTAACTGGCCTGTGGTTATAGGTACATCGTGTAGACGTTTACATCGTTTACTCAAAAAATCTTCCAATTTAATACGAATTTATTGCTTATTGAGGAATAAACATGTTTCTTGTTTTATGCCACTGTAAAGATATGCAAAACATATTGCGAAATACAATTGTTTAGAGTCTGTTTAGTTGTTCGAATTAAGGAAGCTTTAAAAATTTTATTTTATTTTTTTGAATTTCTTTCATGACCGACGACTATAGTGGACATCTGCTACGTTTAATAATTGACACGCTTTCTACTTTTTATGTGACCATTCGAATTGTTCTCAATGGTTATTATTTTTAATAACACATTAAATAACAATAAACTAAGTACTTACGATAGAAATGCTCAAATCACAAATTACCTGAAAATAAATAATACTGTCAGTGTCGTTATATTCTTAGCCATTATACAAATACAGCTCATGAAACTAATTTCAAAAGATTGTAACAATATATTTATACCCTTTAGCCGCCTTCTGATTTTGATAAGTTCAAAGGCAGTAATTTTTCATTTTGCTTACAACATACTAAGCGGAGTGTAAGTTATTCAATGTTTGTTGTATGTCTTAGAGACGTATATTGAAATATTATTCATGCACTGAATTGTCTTGTCTCAAATAAAAAGTATACTATCGAAAGAGAAAAGCTGATAAAATGTAATATGGGTCCACAGAATTTAGCCAATACAACATCCTACACTACACTTTTTTTAAAGCGCTGGTCAATGAACAATTAGCAACACTCTTTACTGTAGAACAAAACTTGAAACAATTGTTTTTGGCGTAAAAAACCATAGCGAATCACAGAAACAAATCCTACAACATTGACTCGCCCTTGCTTAAATGTTAATCACAGTTTTAACTAAACCACCAATTAATTAGGTGTACAAATATACTATAACTATACTATTTAATATCGGAGGTTGAATATATCAAACAACACGACGTTTAAACCGTTTCCTTTTTAACGATTTGTTTTTGCAAGAATACACTTTGATCATCAGTAGGGGATGAAGAGTCAGTGCTTGTGTAGGAAACACAAAGGCAGCATAGACTCGAGTGGCGGACAAATAGTAGACTCAAGACTCGTTCCCTTTGTAGCTCTCATGGACGTCCTTGAACATAAGGGTAGGGATCAGAGTGGAGGCGACAGGTCAGGGGAGGACCAGGGGTCCAGGAACACGGGGTTGAGCTGGGTCACGTCGTTCAAGGGGGGGGGGGTTACTACTACGTTGTAAGGGTGGTCTCATAATGGCATTGATAGTTTGACTTTACTAATTGATTTGTCACTACCAGCCTCATGAGTTGTGGGTGGTATGAAAATATCTTAAATCATTAATATAATACAGGATAAGGAGTTAACGAAATACCACCATAAAAGACTTTTGGTTAATTATTAGACACCATTGAACTTTTTGGCCGAGTGCGGAACCAATTTGGTACGAACCGCACACCGATGGGATGAGTAGCACAAAATTTAACCAGAATAACCTAACTAAATCGAAAATTATAAGCTTAGTTAAAAAAAGTTTAGGAATTGTATTACAACTATTTATTGTTATTGTGTTTCTAAAATATTAAGGAATAGTTTGGAAACATAAATTCAGTTAATGTGATAAACCTCTGCTGTAGCCTACTAACAAAAACATGTAGGGACCTTTTGTTCGAATTTATACCTACAATGTATATACAATTCAAAATATAAATAATATGAATATAATTATATTATTGATAGATTATAAGTAATATGAATAAACTAAATCTATACCTGTGTCATGTTTCGTCATGATAAAGTCCGGAAAAAGTATTAATCTAATTTTAGTACGAAATTGTAGGTTTTTTTCTGTGCGAATACTGATGCACACTATAAAGTGGTTCAATATAATTAATAAACATAGATAATTTTAAATTTGTTTAAGGCTTAATAATTATCCGGAAATTATATAAAGAACTATTAAAAGGTTTGTTCCAAATAAAAGAGTTCAATGATTCCAATTCAAAACACAAAATGTTAGCGATTACGTAAAGTAGTATTACAATATTTTTACTTTCCAAATATAAGGTACAAACCGGGTATTCACACGCGTGTTCAGGTTTACACCGTAGCCATCTTTGTTGTTCCAATGTTTGCTGAACTTTAAGCCAGGAACAATGTTGATCTTTACAACTTTCAGCTTGTGGGATCAGCCCCAAGCTAACTAAGTTTATTTACCAACAGTTCTTGCTTTCTTGTGGGTGTAATGTCTCTTACGATGCCACCAAAGTCAAAATTAAAAATAAATTGTCAACAACACGCTGCCTTGTTGTTACTTTATCATTCAATTCCAGGAACGTAGGGAAATCCCCTTTTCATCCGAACCTTATCCACTTAATCAAAAGCTCATACAAATTTATCAATGGCTAGCTGAATCAATCAGTATCATTGTCGTTTACCTAAAATAACTTTCATGTTACCTAATACGATGTATCAAAACGAAACGTTGTTACATAGTCTAGTAATGAAGGGCAAATTACGATGAACTGATCAGAATTAGAGTTTTGTACGCGGTCAGCAACAACATAAAAATAAGAATCAGCGTGAACATGGAAATTGATACTCTGACTCGATATAAGCTTACCCCATTGTTTATTATAAATAAAAAACATACTACTTGGTTATTCTTTGAAACTCTTATCCAAAACACGTTTCGCTTCTTAAAAATATTATTTTTCTGGCTAGTTATGTAGTTTAAAAGTTCATATTTCTTTTTGAAAACACACGATTGCCCAAAGTAAGCGTGTTTAAACATTCGTCTACCGCCCACATGAATATAAACTTCAGAGAAACGCTGTAATAAATAAGTAAAATTTACTTCCTAATTAACCTTGAAATATTTAACCTTTATTAGAAAAATCAATATGTAACGTAAGATTTTAAACGCTAACGAATTTAACAACGTTATAAACGACAATATTTACAAGGTAAGAAGTACATTGATGGCCATCGATTGTGATTCCAGTACAGCAGAGTTCAACATGGGGGGGGGGGGGCTGAAGCACTGGGGGATGAGGCTTTACAACTTGTTGCATCCTGGGACCAAACTTGCTTCTAAACTTGACTGCATGATTTGCTCTTGACTCTTGAACATTTCATCTTTATGTGTACATGACCTAGGTTGGTCGAGCCTATTTATAATCGAACCCACAACACGTTCATTTTCAAATCATGAAAACTAATGCCTTTATTTATTTTGTCATTGGTATACAACATACAAAGTGAATTCCTTAAATTTCATCATTAACTTTGACATTTTCCTACTAAAAGCCCAGACCCTTAAAAGTCTACATCCACTTTACATCCAGCAAAACGATTTCAAGTCACGATTCAATGTAAATTATGAATGCTATATAAGAAAGTGTTATGACCCATAACAATAAATAATGAATTGGGTTGTACTTTATAATATACGTAGATGCCCCTACCGTGAAGTAGACACTCCTTTTTCTAGTTAAAGTTGTCATTGGCATGAAAAATTAATTGCTAAATTGAACAGCTTTGAGAGAATGCTGATGTAAAATTATTTTCTTTCGTATGCACCAAGCAAATTTGAAAGAGCAAACTTTTTGCGAACTTTACAATAATTAATGTAAATTTCCTCAACAATAGCTGCGTAAACAACCCCAACGAGTAATAGAAAACGACACAATTCTCTACGAAAGGCAAGCACAAATATGATCTTTAAAAGTAAAATATCTGTTAAAGATGGTTCAAATAGATGAGATGGTGTGGAGTGTTTCAAAGGACAGTTTTACAAATATGTTAAATTGACACCAGGTACACTTTGTATTTTAAACTTAGCCATGATATTAGAGTATAATTTCGATGAGCCTATAAATAAATCTTGTTATCAATCATATTTATGCTGAGTCTTACTTTCACTAATGTTTACAAAGGTTATGTTATGTTATTGCTGTGGGGAAATTCAGACAAAATACATTCTATAACATACTTTCCAGAAACAATTAATAATAAACATGAAAATATCAATAGAATTTAGTTTTGACATTTGTAGTCTTTTCACAAGGAAAGTCGTTAGGTAACCAAAAATACTACTGTACCACTAACGACTAAACCCCACTGCCCTTGAAGACAATACACCACCCTCGAGACTTTCATTGTTAGGTCTAGTGCCGCAGTCACCCACCTTTACCTTATGATATTGCGACTTTATTTTATTGCTTGGCAATTACCACAAATAATATCACTGAAGAAAATAACACGTGAGCACTATAAAATGGATAAAACAAATGTACCACGTTTTACGTAAATATTTGATTCAATTATCGAATCATTTCAATGCATGTAATACCTATGATTGAGAACGGCAACATATTTTTCGGGGAGATCATCTATTTTTCACGAGCGATCCCGCTAAAAGCTTCAAATATATTTATTCCATCGCCGAAAGACACCTGGGAGAGCAGACGCTCATTTGGAGCTGAATAAAATATAAGTCTAAAACCAATACTGACGTCATTGCTTAGCCGCGGCGCGAAAAGTGAAGTGAAAACTTCACATAAGAGCTTGATAGGTTTTAAATACAGTTGTGAATGAATGTTATTATACAATTTAGAAGCACTGCATTTATGCAGTGGGGTGTAACGCCAGGCACGCAATTGTAAAATATAATAGTTTCCGAAACATACATGACTAATTTAAATTGTTGTTGTCTGTTTCTTTTTACATGCATAAAGTTGAAACATTGCTCTGACACTGAAGAGTTGTACATTTTATTAGTTACACTCGGAGTTTATAACTACAGTCACCAACGCTCACTGTGAACAGAAGGAAAATCTGTTCTCAAATTTGTTTCGGTAACTCATTTCCTCTTGGGGAAACTCCATTTTTTAAATTACACCATTTCCGCAGATGAAACATTATTTTAGGGTTGTTTTGTCTTACTGCATAAAAATTCACACGAAACAGCTTCATTTGGAACTGCAAAATAATCAACTTACTCTGAAAAATCTAAATGCTTTGAGACTCATATAAGCTACAACAAAGGTTGTTAATCAAGGTATTAAGATATATACAGAGTGTATTTTTCTTCGCATCAGAAAGAGATACAATAGTTATTAAGGGTTTAAATATGTTCTTTTCTTTACATTTGGAATTTACTTTGATTTTAAAGGTCAGGGTGCTGTATTGGTATTGTTTTCCAATAATAAAATCAATACAGTACAGTATTAAAATAGTTAGGGCGATTTAAACTAGTGTGATGTACAAGTAAAGATTTTTACTTGGTTTAGAAATTCAGCTGAGCCGTTCCATAGCTCGCAATTACATTCTAGAACACACTTAGGCCTATCATCAAGTTCAATGTTCTAGCATTATTGTTTGAGTTCAAAGATATTGTAATTCAGTTTGTTTACAGTTATGTTAGTGGTTATACCAGCAAAATGTTTATATTAATACATTCCTTTTGTAGACTACTAATAAATGAAATGCCTCGGGTAAGCTAAATATATCTACGAAGTTATCATCTCAATTGAATGGGGATTATTTCATAGTTGCATTACATAAACAGAAAAAAAACATCCAACATTATAAAAGTTGATACGACCAACTGTAAATTCTGAGATTTGGTTGGATTTGAAAAGTGCAAACCATTAACTATTTGGACCCAATTTAACAATGAAAAGAGGTTTTTAATTAAACAGCTAATGGTTAATATATGTACTAAGAAGTTGTGCAGCAGCTGACTATAACTTTACAATAAAATAAAGCACCCGTTACATTTATAATGAGTAAACCAAATATATGAGCAACTCCTTAACGATTAAGTCGCAAACAGAATAAACAGATTTTGTTGAAATTATGTTAGATGGAAATATCGAAATATCAAGACGAGTTAAAATGTAAGAAGACGTTTGGGATGTTTTTATCTCCAGTAGCGCTTATAGTCCCAAAGGGGCTGTTGGTGCATAATTTAGCCCTCCGTCCTTCCTACTGATCCACCTCCTACCCTACTTCTAGTAAGGTAAGGGTGATAGCTACAAATATCTACGGTTGTTATGTTATGTCAACCGTATTTAATTGATCAAGATATTCGGAATGGTTAAGTGTAATTTATATAACTTACTTGAGCACGCTGCTGGATCACGAATAAACGATAATTATAATAATTTTAGGACTTATCTGCCATCAAGGATACATTTTTTATTTTAGTTATTTTATATATTTTGGTCTTACACACTCCTTGAAATAAAAGGCTATCATTTGAGATAGTGATCGTTTGAATCAGTTCGGTTAAACATACTGTATTATTCGATCAAAACACATATTTTATTACCATTATTGTGAATTTTATTTTGACCCGGGCAACGCTGGGTATTGCTGCTAGCTGTGTTGAAAACAGTGGGCCTACTACAGCATGTCAAATGCTACACAACGATAAACGACGTACGACAGCAGTAATGGACGTGACATTGTCATCATGTCACATATGATATGTTGTTGTCAACAATAGTTACAGTATGTCACTTGTGGTATGACTACACAACGATAAACGATGTACGACAGCAGTAATGGACGTGACATTGTCATCATGTCACATATGATATGTTGTTGTCAACAATAGCTACAGTATGTCACTTGTGGTATGACTACACAACGATAGACGATGTACGATAGCAGTAATGGACGTGACATTGTCATCATGTCACATATGATATGTTGTTGTCAAAAATAGCTACAGCATGTCAATTGTGGTATGTTTACACAAAGATAAACGATTAACGATGTACGACAGCAGTAATGGACGTGACATTGTCATCATGTCACATATGATAGGTTGTTGACAACAATAGCTACAGTATGTCAATTGTGATATGACTACACAACGATAAACTATGTACGACAGCAGTAATGGACGTGACATTGTCATCATGTCACATATGATATGTTGTTGACAACAGTAGCTACAGTATGTCAATTGTGATATGACTACACAACGATAAACTATGTACGACAGCAGTAATGGACGTGACATTGTCATCATGTCACATATGATATGTTGTTGACAACAGTAGTTACAGCATGTCAATTGTGTTATGACTACACAACGATAAACTATGTACGACAGCAGTAATGGACGTGACATTGTCATCATGTCACATATGATATGTTGTTGACAACAGTAGCTACAGCATGTCAATTTTGGCAAGACTAAACAACGATAAACGATGTACGACAGCAGTAATGGACGTGACATTGTCATCATGTCATAGATGATTATGTTGTTGACAACAGTAGCTACAGCATGTCAATTTTGGCAAGACTAAACAACGATAAACGATGTACGACAGCAGTAATGGACGTGACATTGTCATCATGTCATAGATGATTATGTTGTTGATAACAGTAGCTACAGCATGTCAATTTTGGCAAGACTAAACAACGATAAACGATGTACGACAGCAGTAATGGACGTGACATCGTCATCATGTCATAGATGATTATGTTGTTGACAACAGTAGCTACAGCATGTCAATTTTGGCAAGACTAAACAACGATAAACGATGTACGACAGCAGTAATGGACGTGACATTGTCATCATGTCATAGATGATTATGTTGTTGATAACAGTAGCTACAGCATGTCAATTTTGGCAAGACTAAACAACGATAAACGATGTACGACAGCAGTAATGGACGTGACATCGTCATCATGTCATAGATGATTATGTTGTTGACAACAGTAGCTACAGCATGTCAAATGCTACACAACGATAAACGACGTACGACAGCAGTAATGGACGTGACATTGTCATCATGTCACATATGATATGTTGTTGTCAAAAATAGCTACAGCATGTCAATTGTGGTATGTTTACACAAAGATAAACGATTAACGATGTACGACAGCAGTAATGGACGTGACATTGTCATCATGTCACATATGATAGGTTGTTGACAACAATAGCTACAGTATGTCAATTGTGATATGACTACACAACGATAAACTATGTACGACAGCAGTAATGGACGTGACATTGTCATCATGTCACATATGATATGTTGTTGACAACAGTAGCTACAGTATGTCAATTGTGATATGACTACACAACGATAAACTATGTACGACAGCAGTAATGGACGTGACATTGTCATCATGTCACATATGATATGTTGTTGACAACAGTAGTTACAGCATGTCAATTGTGTTATGACTACACAACGATAAACTATGTACGACAGCAGTAATGGACGTGACATTGTCATCATGTCACATATGATATGTTGTTGACAACAGTAGCTACAGCATGTCAATTTTGGCAAGACTAAACAACGATAAACGATGTACGACAGCAGTAATGGACGTGACATTGTCATCATGTCATAGATGATTATGTTGTTGACAACAGTAGCTACAGCATGTCAATTTTGGCAAGACTAAACAACGATAAACGATGTACGACAGCAGTAATGGACGTGACATTGTCATCATGTCATAGATGATTATGTTGTTGATAACAGTAGCTACAGCATGTCAATTTTGGCAAGACTAAACAACGATAAACGATGTACGACAGCAGTAATGGACGTGACATCGTCATCATGTCATAGATGATTATGTTGTTGACAACAGTAGCTACAGCATGTCAATTGTGCTATGGCTACACAACGATAAATGATGTACGACAGCAGTAATGGGCGTTACATTGTCATCATGTCACAGATGATTATGTTGTTGACAACAGTAGCTACAGCATGTCAATTGTGCTATGGCTACACAACGATAAACGATGTACGACAGCAGTAATGGACGTGACATTGTCATCAGAACACAGATGATATGTTGTTGACAACAGTAGTTACAGCGTGTCAATTGTGGTATGACTACACAACGATAAACGACGTACGATAGCAGTAATGGACGTGACATTGTCATCAGGTCACAGATGATATGTTGTTGACAACAGTAGTTACAGCGTGTCAATTGTGGTATGACTACACAACGATAAACGACGTACGACAGCAGTAATGGACGTGACATTGTCATCAGGTCACAGATGATATGTTGTTGACAACAGTAGCTACAGCATGTCAATTGTGCTATGGCTACACAACGATAAACGACGTACGACAGCAGTAATGGACGTGACATTGTCATCAGGTCACAGATGATATGTTGTTGACAACAGTAGCTACAGCGTGTCAATTGTGGTATGACTACACAACGATAAACGACGTACGATAGCAGTAATGGACGTAACATTGTCATCATGTCACAGATGATATGTTGTTGACAACAGTAGTTACAGCGTGTCAATTGTGGTATGACTACACAACGATAAACGACGTACGACAGCAGTAATGGACGTGACATTGTCATCATGTCACAGATGATATGTTGTTGACAACAGTAGCTACAGCATGTCAATTGTGGTATGACTACACAACGATAAACGACGTACGATAGCAGTAATGGACGTAACATTGTCATCATGTCACAGATGATATGTTGTTGACAACAGTAGCTACAGCATGTCAATTGTGCTATGGCTACACAACGATAAACGACGTACGATAGCAGTAATGGACGTAACATTGTCATCATGTCACAGATGATATGTTGTTGACAACAGTAGTTACAGCGTGTCAATTGTGGTATGACTACACAACGATAAACGACGTACGACAGCAGTAATGGACGTGACATTGTCATCATGTCACAGATGATATGTTGTTGACAACAGTAGTTACAGCGTGTCAATTGTGGTATGACTACACAACGATAAACGACGTACGATAGCAGTAATGGACGTAACATTGTCATCATGTCACAGATGATATGTTGTTGACAACAGTAGTTACAGCGTGTCAATTGTGGTATGACTACACAACGATAAACGACGTACGACAGCAGTAATGGACGTAACATTGTCATCATGTCACAGATGATATGTTCTTGACAACAGTAGCTACAGCATGTCAATTGTGGTATGACTACACAACGATAAACGACGTACGATAGCAGTAATGGACGTAACATTGTCATCATGTCACAGATGATATGTTGTTGACAACAGTAGTTACAGCGTGTCAATTGTGGTATGACTACACAACGATAAACGACGTACGACAGCAGTAATGGACGTGACATTGTCATCATGTCACAGATGATATGTTGTTGACAACAGTAGTTACAGCGTGTCAATTGTGGTATGACTACACAACGATAAACGACGTACGATAGCAGTAATGGACGTAACATTGTCATCATGTCACAGATGATATGTTGTTGACAACAGTAGCTACAGCATGTCAATTGTGCTATGGCTACACAACGATAAACGACGTACGACAGCAGTAATGGACGTGACATTGTCATCAGGTCACAGATGATATGTTGTTGACAACAGTAGTTACAGCGTGTCAATTGTGGTATGACTACACAACGATAAACGACGTACGATAGCAGTAATGGACGTAACATTGTCATCATGTCACAGATGATATGTTGTTGACAACAGTAGTTACAGCGTGTCAATTGTGGTATGACTACACAACGATAAACGACGTACGATAGCAGTAATGGACGTGACATTGTCATCAGGTCACAGATGATATGTTGTTGACAACAGTAGTTACAGCGTGTCAATTGTGGTATGACTACACAACGATAAACGACGTACGACAGCAGTAATGGACGTGACATTGTCATCAGGTCACAGATGATATGTTGTTGACAACAGTAGCTACAGCATGTCAATTGTGCTATGGCTACACAACGATAAACGACGTACGACAGCAGTAATGGACGTGACATTGTCATCAGGTCACAGATGATATGTTGTTGACAACAGTAGTTACAGCGTGTCAATTGTGGTATGACTACACAACGATAAACGACGTACGATAGCAGTAATGGACGTAACATTGTCATCATGTCACAGATGATATGTTGTTGACAACAGTAGCTACAGCATGTCAATTGTGGTATGACTACACAACGATAAACGACGTACGACAGCAGTAATGGACGTGACATTGTCATCATGTCACAGATGATATGTTGTTGACAACAGTAGCTACAGCATGTCAATTGTGGTATGACTACACAACGATAAACGACGTACGACAGCAGTAATGGACGTGACATTGTCATCAGGTCACAGATGATATGTTGTTGACAACAGTAGCTACAGCGTGTCAATTGTGGTATGACTACACAACGATAAACGACGTACGATAGCAGTAATGGACGTAACATTGTCATCATGTCACAGATGATATGTTGTTGACAACAGTAGCTACAGCATGTCAATTGTGGTATGACTACACAACGATAAACGACGTACGACAGCAGTAATGGACGTGACATTGTCATCAGGTCACAGATGATATGTTGTTGACAACAGCAGCTACATAATGTCAATTGTGGTATGACTACACAACGATAAACGATGTACGACAGCAGTAATGGACATGACATTGTCATCATGTCACAGATGATATGTTGTTGAAACCAGTCACTACAGCATGTCAATACAGATTTGTCAAACGTCAGAACTTAGTATTACTGTAAACTATTTGTTGAAAATAGATATACATTTATGTAACTATAAGAAATCTTAATGGTACGTTAAATTTAATTACATCCGAGATTCATATTCATATTTTATTTAGTTCAATAGTTTACAATTGTTTGTTTGTTTTTTTTGTTTTTTGTTATCTGGTGTAAACATTCAAATTCAAATATATTTATTCAAGATACTACATGCATGGCCTCGCCAAGTTTACAATACTAGTCGGTGAGGACCAATAGATAATAAAAATTGCAAACAATGTTTACAATATTAATTTCTAGTTTTGTTTTTTCTAAGTACAAAAAATATGATACTGGTTTGTGGTAGGCACTTAACATAGTATTTGGCAGCAAGAGATAACCCTAAATGCATGAATAAAAAGTATAACAATAAACAATAACAATAAGTAATACAACTGAATTTAATAGTAAAGTTACAAACAAGTTAGTTATGATAGTAAAGTTACAAGGTTTATCCGACTGTTGGTAGATCAACTTGTGAATCTCACAATGTGATTTATCAACTATCGTGTAAACATTGTCCAAAAGAATACATTGGCCAGACTTCAGGCCATCGTTTTGATGTGGTACATGAAGACAAAAGAAAACCAATTTATAATCATGCAGCTCACCACAACCAAAATTTTGAAGGCTGCTATACCCTTAAAGCCCTTCACAAAGTAAACCCACATCGCAACCAACTGACTTTAAGAAATTCTGAATTGGCTCACCAGTTGGTACTGAAAAAATTCCCCTCTGGTTTGAATTTAAGATTAGTGATTCAACTCAGCTGAATTTTAATTTTCTTTTAGGCTGATTTTATTATTTTCTTTTATCTGTACTCAATCATATGTTCTCAAAATTCAACTATTTGTAAACAGTTCATATTTATTTGTTTTGTTCATTTTTACATTTTTCATTAATTTCTCTTTGTTTGAAACAGTTTGTATTAAACGAAAATTTGCAATGTTCCATGTTTCATTTATCATAAACTCTATCAAGATCTCCTCAAGAATAAACAATAACAATAACATTAAAAAGAATTAGGGACGAAATTCTTATAACCAACGGCATTCCACCCAGATTGCTGATTTCAATAATGTTTCATTTGTTTCATTGTCGTTGGATTTGTGTGTTTATGTTGTGTGGTAGTGGAGAGGCAGTGTCTTTCAGTCTGATAGAATAAAAAAGTTGCTCGTCTTTGTTGGTTGAACATTAACCTCGCAATGAAATAATGCACGCTTTTCATAAGCAGAATGAATATGACATAGTAATATTTTTTTTATGAAAATAATAAACAAGGTTTAAATTAATTTGAAAATTATTGTTCATGTGAACAATTTGTTATATACAGGGTGAGTTTTTTAAAGTGATCCAATAGCTAACTTTTTAATTACAGGACTTAGCACCTCACTTTAAATTTGAAACTTGCTCAGTTTTAAGTTTCACTCAAGAATACGATTTCAGATTTTTTCATTGTGGCCGCCATTTTCCAATATGGCTGCCAACTTTAAAATTTCTTATGGAACACCCTGTATTTTATTTTGTTTTTAGATTTTGTGACAGTGTTTTCGGGTCGGTGTCGTTTTGTTCGTACTGTCAAATAATTTCGAAGCACAGATAGTTCAATCGCTAGAAGTGGGTAAATCCAGGATCGGTTTTTCGTAAACTTTGGAATAGGTTTGGAGTTTTTGGGATGGGCTCAGTAGTGCAGCTTTACAATCACTCCATCACTCTTGAGATTCCTTTATGTCCTTGCTGCTAAGCTCTCATCATCGCCCCTAATCAAGGAATGATGTGGAAGCAATCAAGGAATCGTAAAAAGGTCGTTGACAAGGAGTGGGTCGTAATTTCGCGGTATCTATTTGATGTCGAAAATCTATCGCTTGCGCTTTATCTTATTTATTGATTAAAGAATGTGTTTAAGATATTATACGGTAATCTATTATGCAAGGGAGTCGAGGTATTAATCCAAGGAAGTAAGGTGTAAAAACCAAGGATTAATGGTAGAACGGTTTACGGTGATCAAGGTAATCAAGGTGTTAATCCAAGGAACTATGGTGTAAAAGCCAAGGATTAATGGTAAAACGGTAAAGGTATTAATCCAAGGAACGATGGTGTAAAAGCCAAGGATTAATGGTAAAACGGTAAAGGTATTAATCCAAGGAACGAAGGTGTAAAAGCCAAGGATTAATGGTAGAACGGTTTACGGTAATCAAGGTAGTAAAGGTATTAATCCAAGGAAGTAAGGTGTAAAAACCAAGGATTAATGGTAGAACGGTTTACGGTGATCAAGGTAATCAAGGTATTAATCCAAGGAACTATGGTGTAAAAGCCAAGGATTAATGGTAAAACGGTAAAGGTATTAATCCAAGAAACGATGGTGTAAAAGCCAAGGATTAATGGTAAAACGGTAAAGGTATTAATCCAAGGAACGAAGGTGTAAAAGCCAAGGATTAATGGTAGAACTGTTTACGGTAATCAAGGTAGTAAAGGTATTAATCCAAGGAAGTAAGGTGTAAAAACTAAGGATTAATGGTAGAACGGTTTACGGTGATCAAGGTAATCAAGGTATTAATCCAAGGAATTAAGGTGTAAAGCGAAGGATTAATGGTAAAACGGCAAAGGTATTAATCCAAGGAATCAAGGTGTAAAATCCAAGGATTATTGGTAAATCGGTAATATTATGTAGCAAGGAGGTAGCGGTATTAATCCAAGGAATTAAGGTGTAAAGCCAAGGATTAATGGTAAAACGGCAAAGGTATTAATCCAAGGAATCAAGGTGTAAAATCCAAGGATTATTGGTAAATCGGTAATATTATGTAGCAAGGAGGTTAGTGGTATTAATCCAAGGAATTAAGGTGTAAAGCCAAGGATTAATGGTAAATCGGTAACGGTATTAATCCAAGGAATCAAGGTGTAAAATCCAAGGATTATTGGTAAATCGGTAATATTATGTAGCAAGGAGGTAGCGGTATTAATCCAAGGAATTAAGGTGTAAAGCCAAGGATTAATGGTAAATCGGTAACGGTATTAATCCAAGGAATCAAGGTGTAAAATCCAAGGATTATTGGTACAACATAAGGTTCAACTATTTAAACAAGGAAATCAATAATGGTACGATAGTCTGCTTATTAATAATAGCACATCTATACTCTACCTACTTTAGGCTATCACAGCTCCCAGGATTTATGGGAATGGTCTTGGGATGGTAAGATAGGTTTAAGCAACGGAATAAAGCAGGTAGAATGAGGCTAGGTGCATACAAATGGAAATACAAGCATAGAATGTACAAGCAAGGTAGATAAAGTACGATGTATAATCACTATGAGCAAAGCAAATCTACAAATTAGCGTGATAAATGATCTGCTAATTATATATCAAGCAATTACAAAGCAATGACAATTTATACGTCTACTAAATGCAATAATACTATATATGTGCGATTCAAGCTCAAAATGCTACGGTATTATAATTTCCAAATGATTTACAAAAGGTAAAGCAAAGCAATTAGCGTTAAATTAAATCAAGCAATAATACGGATGAAAATAAATGTCGATGCAAATACTACAAATATAATTGGAGACGTTCTCCTACCTTATTTGAAGATCGACTAGTCGGGTCGGTATCGTGTTCGGAAGTGAAGTGTCTTAGAGTCATCTTGGATTCTCTGAGTAGCTAGACCATCGTGCGCATGCGCGACAGGCAAGCGCGGGAAACTGGAGCAGGCGCGAGGTGCGCGCGCACGTCAAGGAAGCGGGAAATTCAAATCGGTGGAACCTGAATATGCTTGTCTTGCTTGTCTATATTTCGTCTATTTTTGATATTTAATAAAAAAAAAATCGTACCATTATTTTAGCCTGTTACATCCCCCCTTTACTTCGGGGCAGAAAAAAAGAAAACATGTAAAAAGAAAAAAAAATGTATATTCTTCATCAAATAAAAATAGAATCTTCCATAAATATTTTTGTGTTTTTTTCTTTGTGTTTTTTTTGTTTTTTTCCAGAAGCTTCATAAGTTGATCATAAATACAAGTATTCTTTAAACTGAAATTCCTCTAGGATAAATAAAATAAAAGGGTTTCCTTCTACAAATTACTTTTGTAAGATTTCAAATCCTTAACGTGGACGACTCCAACTTTCTTGCCTCTTTGATCTGATATTTGGAACATATTAGATCCCTGTGGCTCGCTAAGTAGATATGGTCCGTCAAATGTTGGTTCAAGTTTCCCAGCTATATAATCTGCTGCACTTGAAAGCCGATGAGTCTTCCTCAAAACTAGATCCCCTATTTTGAACTCGTTAGCTCGTCTTCGCAGATTGTAATATTTCGACTGTCTTTCGAAGGCTGTCTTCAAGTTCCTGCACACCTTTTCTTGTAGTAGGTGAAGGCGTTGTATCTGTGACCCATACTTTTCTTCCGTATGTGTGTCTTCTGGGCGGGAAGAGGTTTCGACAGGGGCAGCATGTATGCTGTTTGGAGTACACAACTCTCTACCAAAATTCAGCATGGCGGGTGAATATTGTGTAGATTCGTGGACGGAGCTGTTAATGGCATATCGGAACTCGTTTAAATGGATGTCCCAATTTCGATGGTCGGAGTTGACGAACTGTGATATCATAGTTCTAATCACACGGTTCGGGCGTTCGGCAGGGTTGGACTGAGGACTATAAGGTGCGGTGAATTGATGGTGGATGTTCCAATCCTTGGTGACCTGATGAATGATCTTAGATGTATATTGTGTCCCATTATCTGTGATGATAACTTCGGGGGCACCATATCTAAAAAGAATGAGATCAGTAAAGTGCTGGGATACCGTCTTGGCCGTGGCATTCTTCATTCCTACTATCTCAACCCATTTCGTAAATGTGTCTTGGAACAGTAGAATGTATCTGTTTCCACGCCTTGATCGTGGCATTGGTCCCATTATATCGGATGTAACCGTCACCCACGGTCCTGTAGGTTGTCGGAAAAACATTTGTCCAACGGGAGGTTTTTGTTCAACCTTATGACGTTGGCAGGAGTCACACGCTCTGACATAATTCTTTACGTCTATTCTCCACCTCGGCCAGTAGTATCGGTCTGAGACTCGTTTAATCGTCTTGTTAATGCCCAGATGGCCTGAAATCGGAGTGTCATGACATTCGGTCAAGACATCTGATATTTGGGTCTCCGGGACACAAGTCTTCCACAGAGTCGTTTGGTCAACAATCCGGTTGCCTCGGTTGGGGATTCTTCGTAAAAGTCTACCCTCACGAACTACGTAGTCTTTATACTTCTCGGGTTGCTTAAGAACTTGTTGCTTTCTTCGGTCGTACCAATTAAAAGTAGAGTTATCTTCCTTTCTCTGCTTCTTCTGTTTTGGCAGGTGTCGATCAGTAGCCATGGTGATGTGTACTGGGTGTATTGTCTGCACGCCTGAATTCTCAGTTATAGGGTACCTAGACAGGGCATCAGCCACTTTATTCAAAGTCCCTTTTCTGTAACGAATCTCAAAATCCATCTGCTGAAGTTCTAAGATCCATCTTGCAAGTCTTCCTGACGGTTTCTCTAAGTTCATAAGCCATTTTAATGCCTGGTGATCGGTGATAGCTATAAACCGATAGCCTTCTAGATACATTTTAAATTTTTTGATGGCCCAGTCAAGACTCAAAAGCTCCTTTTCGGTCACTGTGAACTTTTGTTCACTCTCGGATAACATTCGGCTAGCGTAGGCAATGACAACCTCGTGTTCGTTTTGAACTTGTGTAAGCGCGGCACCTAATCCATTAATAGAGGCATCAACTTGAAGGATGAAGGTGCAGTTAAAATCAGGGCAAGCTAATACAGGTGCTGTTGTTAACGTTGACTTCAGATTCTGGAACGCTTCCTCTTCTTTGCTACCCCATTGCCATCTCGAATTCTTCCTTAATAGCTTGGTTAAGGGGGCGGTAATTTCTGAAAAGTTTTCCACAAACTTGCGGTACCATGAAGCGAGGCCAATAAAACTTCGAAGATGGCGGATTGTAGTAGGCGTGGGGAATTCTACGATTGCCTTTACTTTATCCGGGTCTGTATGTATTCCTTCACTATTTACAACATGTCCAAGGTATTTTAACTCTCTCTTACAAAAATGACATTTATCTGCATTTAGGTTCAGTCCAGCTTGTCTGAGTCCACCGTAGTAAGTTTATATGCTGAATATGCTTGTCTTGCTTGTCTATATTTCGTCTATTTTTGATATTTAATAAAAAAAAATCGTACCGTTATTTTAGCCTGTTACAATTTTACTCTAAAAAATAAAACATTTTTGTTCTTGAGATTTATCTTTAGTCTGTATACATCTTGTGCTGAATATTTGTAATTTGTTTTCTGTGTTTGTAGGTTTTACTTTGGTAAACTCCATCCAATATAAGGACGAACCATCAATGAATGAAACCTAACGGTGTCTTTGACTGCACAGCACAAGAAAGGATAATTCATTACTTGTTATTGAGTCATTATAGTGTTGTACATTCGTTTATTCGATATTTTTCGATTCAGGATGCCTGTTAATTTGGAATTTCGTTATCCTACGGTTTTTAAATTGATGTTTTAATTAATTTCTAGTAGTATGATAATTTATTTTTAGCTATAAGAATCTGATTCGTCAGGGATTATAATAAATTCTTATTTAGGCGATACGTTAATATTTATCTAAAACAGGTACATCGTACAGAGGACTTGTAAAGCATAACTACATTGCTAGCCACCTGTTCTGGATTGAAATAATCAGCTGGTACTTCGGGATTCCAAGGAACTTTAACTCCAAAACACTAAATTTGATAAACATAGTCATTAAGGAAAATTCATATTTCAACGTTTCTATTTTACGTAGTGTTGGAAGTATTCCTTTTCTTAGCAAAATTATGAGTGGTTTATTGTATTTAATCGACGCTAGTAAGCACATTAACACTTCCCAAGACTTGAGAACCGCAGTACAAAGTATGCAGATGTACAGTAACAGGGTTGTACAGCTTTAGGAACTACAAGAAGCGTTGTGGGGGGATGGGAAGGGGAAAGCAAAACTTACTTGCCCGGTGGATTTCAACGTTTCTATTTTACGTAGTGTTGGAAGTATTCCTTTTCTTAGCAAAATTATGAGTGGTTTATTGTATTTAATCGACGCTAGTAAGCACATTAACACTTCCCAAGACTTGAGAACCGTAGTACAAAGTATGCAGATGTACAGTAACAGGGTTGTACAGCTTTAGGAACTACAAGAAGCGTTGTGGGGGGATGGGAAGGGGAAAGCAAAACTTACTTGCCCGGTGGTGGGGGGGGGGGAGGGGTACGAGAGTATGACCTATAACGTCAAGCTACAGCATTTACCCTGGATGAAGTTCTCCAACTGACTTAGGAATAACATTGAACAGATGAAAGCTCCCTTATTCCATACTCCAGAGTGCAAACACATCCATCAAATCATAATATATCAGGTATAATGTTGGTATAATACTTTTAAAACCAAACAGAGCGGCAACTGACTTTGGAATTCCAATTTGAATCAATCACTCACTCTTAATATCCAAATACAGATTTTAAGTTATGGCTATTACCTCGAATGTCACCATTTAAAATTACACAAAAGGAATAAGCTTGTTAGGTATCTGGGGATAACAATCGATATTAATAGCTATGACCTTTGAATACAATAGCCAATGCTATGACATTACAGAAAAGCTTCTCGACTGAGAATGCATAGCTTCAGGATTAATACGATGAATATTATTCAATTTGAACTCAATATAATTCTACCTAGAATTGACTTTCATTGTACTTTTATGACAAACGCATCTCATAACCTATAATCTCAAGCCCTACACATTTGATTTAATCTGTAATAAAAATATACCTATGTTCCTTATGTTAAAAAAAACAAATGTGGATCCGTTTAATGACATCAATATACCATAGTTCCAAATAAACAATAAACCCCTTAATACCCCCGCCGCAGCAAACCTGCCAACTAAGCGAATTTCCATTTGTCGAATTGATTTTCAGTTAAATATATTTTAATAACATTAGGTTTAACGAGTACCTAGGTTTGCTGCTACAAGGAAACTAATAAAGTGTGTTTATGAGTAAAATATTGATAGCTTAGTAAAAAATAAATAAATTTGCCAAGTTTGATCAAAATATATCCATAAACAAGCAAACTACAACATTTGACAATATTCTCCATAAGAATAACATGGGAATTTTAAATTTACAATTTTTTAATTTTCTTCGTTACTAATAATCGAACGAAAATACTTTTATATACTAAATTATTTGTTTTTTTAAGCTATTTAAAAAGGTCTAAAGAGAAATCGGGAAATTTTGTGTTTTGAGGGTCAAAAGTGAGAAAAACCAATTTTTACCCCATAAAACCCCCCGTAAAGCCCCGTTCCCATGGTCCGATCGTGCTGGTTCGCGAACTCATTCAAGTTTATCCCTTTTTACACCTTTAAACCAAATTTCATCAAAATCGGACAAAAATTACTCAAGTTATCGCGTTCACGGACGTATATATATATATATATATATATATATATATATATATATATATAAGTCTATATATATATACATATATAAAAATTTGAACGAATGGTGTTTTTGGCCTCTGGGGACATCAAAATGAAAAATTAAATCGGTCCCGGGTCTAGGTCTTACCGTGCCACCTACGGTAATAGCTACTTTTCCCTATAGGGAAATTCGCTAAAAAGGAAAAATCTCGTTATTCCCTCCCTGAAACCATTTCGGTGGCTATTGGATGCGTAAAAAAATAATTAAATTTCACACTCGAATCATGCACGAAATTTAAACATTTACAACCACAATAGCGGAGTTAAAATGTAGGAAGATGTTTGGGGATGTTTTTATCTCCAGTAGCGCTTATAGTTCCCAAGGGACTGTTGGTGCATAATTTAGCCCTCCGTCCCTCCATAGATCCATTCCCCCATTACATCTACATACACCTGAGATAGACATACAGTGGCTTGAGACATGTCTATAGTGCCACTTAAAACATTATCCTTGACTTTTTCAAATAATCGCTGTTGTAAAGACATTTTGGCCACATGATAAATCTCCATAAGAAACGTTTAATTTCAATTTTGGACCCAAACATAAAAATCTTCAAAATACAAATAAAACCTGCACAGATACGAATGATCCTTTTGGTACGACCCGCGTGCAATTTGGTCCAGTAGTATGGTCAGGCTAGCTGTCACAAGTTTTGCACAAGTTATTTTATATATAAGATTAGAGATCCATTATGACATTTTTTCTATCGATAAAAGTCTTCATACAATTTCTGCGTAAAAAAACCTACATTTTTTAGCAGCACACCTCAGTAACCTATACATAAAAAAATTGCTTTAGTACTGGTTGCTTCTTTGGTAGTTTTTAATCTGAGAACCCAAGCTGCAGCTTTTAGTCACCAATAAAATATCTCTATTAAAATATCATCAAATTTAACTAAAAACATTAATATTGTGAATATAAAGTGATAACCTATACAAAATTAAACCTCGGCGTAAAAGTTTTCACTTAAAGGCAAGGAACGGGATTAGTTAAAAGAAAGCAATTGCCTGTTAAAATGCCAACTCATTAGCTTGTCGGCCGCGTTTGGAGAATTCACTGCAAGAATTCGCTAATGAATTCTAACTGGCTCACACACAACATCGGCCTCTTAGTCGAAATTGGCTCTACTCTGTCTTGGGATTTCTCCGAGTTGAAAGATTTTCAGCGATGCGATGAAAATTATGATGAATATCTTGGTTGTGTATTAACTAATCATTTTGGGACAGTCGTTTTAGATACGCATTACGATTAAAACTTATTGTTGCTATTTAACATGAAATTAATTTGATTTTAGGTATTATTTGATTGAGTACTTAATGTCATGTAGATTTTGTAAATCTTTTTAAACTGTTTTAATATTAGGTCCTTTTTTCTTGCTACGAAAAAGAACCTGAGTTGGAAGGACCACGTGTTTAGTTAAATGTAATGCATACATTAGCTATCCCATTTATTACAAATATTAAGCTATTTACACATTATGAAGTTTTTCACTAAGTTAAGAATATTTTACGTTTATGGATACTTCAAAAATGAAAATTGATAAAATAAACGCTAGATCATCCTCTCTTTAATCCACCACTCCAAGCATACTTGAGCACCTTCTTGAATAGTCCCGGGACGCGTTTCTATAAATTTTAAACATTTGGATCCATGGATTTATTTACCAAGAGATAGTACCTAAAACTAGAAAATACTGGATCAACCAAACACACTTTCCTATCAAAACCACGTGCTATCCAGATAGCAAGATAGACATCGAAACATCGTTCTCAACTCAGTAGTAGGTAGTATATTAAGAGTATTAGGAATATTTAACATCCACGCACCTTCATGTACAGAGAGCACGGCGTCAGCGCTGACCGCGTCTCCCACGCCGTTCTCTGCCACACACTCGTAGCTAGCGTCATCTCTGCTGGCTCTCACAGGCTCTATCCTCAGCAGGCTCGCACTTCCCTGGTTGAACTCCTGGACCAGATATCGGCTCTGTGTGCCCGACACTCGTTTGCCGTTCTTGCGCCACACGATGACGGGGCTGGGGTCGCCCCGCGCCGCGCAGTAGAACGCCGCGATCCCGCCCGCCTTGACGTGTTGGTTCCGCGGTCGCAGCGTGATCTCCGGCGGATCTGCAACAAGAAAGGGATGGATGTGAGTTAACGGAAATTATAAAACAAAATACAGTTATACATGGAATGTGACACGAAATTCACTAAATGCAATACTAAAGTAGACATAAAAATACAACTACCTTTCAACGTTGATTTTTAATTGAATGGTTTGCAAACAAAACTTCAAAAAGGTTTGCTAGAATGAGAAAGAGTGGAGAGGGGAAGGTCGTAAAGTGGGAAAGGGAGACCGGAAATAGCATTAGATGGAGGAAGACTAAAACAAAGTATAGGGAGTATATGTTATGATATGTGGGAGGAAAAAGAGTAAAGGTGAGTGAAGGGGAATTGGTATGAAGTGGGTCGGGGGAGAGGAAGGGTAAAAGTGAGTGAGGGGAAGTGGTATGAGGTAGGGGAGGAGGAAGAATAAAGATAAGTGGAGGCCGGGGTTGGTTGAAGTGGGGCGAGGGGGAGAACGAGTAAAGGTGATTGGAGGGGCAAGTGGTATGAAGTGGGGAAGGAAGTAGGAAGAGGAAAGGTGAGTAGAGGTAGTGGTCAAATGAAGCGGGGGGGGGGGGGGAGTAAGAAAGATGGTGGGGAAAGTACCCTAAGGTTGTAAAGGGAAAGCAAGATTGAGTGAGGAGGGGGATATATCATCATCGGTTTACCCGCGCAGACTGTCTTTGTAACGTCGCCGCTTGTTTGCACAGCGGATAGCCTTGGCTTCTCTTACACCTGCTGAATTTAATTTCTTCTCTGCCGAGCGACTAAATTTAATGGTCCTCTTTTTCAGTAACATCGGTTTGCAGGAGAAGATAGTTTTTTGCAGGAAATGAACATTTTACAGCATTTATTCAGACAACAAATAAGACATTTTAATTTCTTTTTACAATGAGCTTTTAAAAAATAAAACGAAAATGTACATTTTTTTTTAATTTTTCATTGAACCAATCATTTTGAAAACTAAACAAAATATATAAATATCACAGATATTATTTTATAGCGTCCTTTATTGTCAGGTTTACAATTCAAATTAAAAACCGATTCAACCATGCAATTACGGTTGATTAAACAAAATCGAGGTGCTGAAAGAAATCGACTAAATAGATTTTCCAAACATTCGACAGAAAGCTCAGATGGCTTGCTGATTGTTCCGAGTAATTATAATGGGACAAAACCGAACCAACATTTTGTAAAGGCCCCTCCACCCCCTTTATACGCTCAGCAAAATTAATAAATGAGCACTGACCCGGCGCTTTAATTAAAATCAGAGTCCACAAAGAGATCGGGATGAAATAAGGTCTCACTGGAGGTGCTCAAAATAATCGCACCTGTCCCCTGCACTGCTTCTCTCCCCACGCACACACTAAACCTTCCCCTCCACTTCAAGGATCATCTCAAAGGAACAAATCACCCCTCTTAGTCCATAACAACCCTCATAAAAACTTCACGCTCCAACAGCTCGCTTACTGATTTCCGTTGAGTTCTTCTTATCTTCGGCAATAACTCAATGCAAATGTTATGTTTCGTTAGGTTCATCTCGAAATGTACACTTTTGACAACGTAATATTCTTTAATTTATTTGATAATCTTATAAAAAAATAACGTTACGTAAATGTGTATTCAAATTTACCTTATTTCAACGTTTAGAGAAACATGGATAGGCGAGTACGATATTTGTATCCATACCTTGTAATTAAATATATATATATATATATATATACCAAATTAAAATTATTAATTTAATATTAAATTAAAATAACAAAATAAAACTGAAAGTAACAAAAAAGTATCAATCAACCTTGAAACAAATCCTAAAAATAACAAAGAAAAAAGAAAACTGAACTAAAAAACACACAAACTCAATGGAGCAACAACTCTTTAATTCCATCCCCTAACTTATACTTACGAGTTAAATATTGAATATAGGGGAAGAGAGAGAAATTGCCTCCTGAAACATTAGAGAAAACACGACACATGTAGAAAATCACAAACCAGGCAGTTTAATGCAGTTGAGTCTACAATAAATTCACTATCAGTAATTTTAAATTTGTTTCAATCGTTGAAAAAAAAAACACCTTAACTATGTGGCTGTCGCTGGAATGTAGGTCACCTTTTTAAGTACTTACTCTACCATTGATTTGGAATATATCTCAAAGGTATAGTACTCATAGAGGAACGAGTATCTCATCGTATGTGACTTACTGAATTTTACCTTACCTTTCGTGTATAAAACTATGCTAGTTGGAAGGGGTATACGTTACTACAGTTAACAATGCATTATAAAAATGTAATACTTTCATGTTTGTTGAACTTAAAAGTAGTTATAGAAGGAAACCATAGTATTTAACTTACAAGCATTTACACTTTATGGTTATAAATCTATATTCAAAATTTACACCTAATAGATGAAGATAAAATTAAAAACCAAAGTGATAGCAAATTCACTTTTATCTATAATTACATTTCACATGTGTTGTTTCGATTATTAACAACAATCGTTTTTTGCCCTAACTTAAGTTGCTTGGAGAAATTTACTACTGCAATAGGACGGTTTAGAAAAAATAATCAAAGTTTTATGCGTGAAACGTACACAAAATTTAAAATTTCACCCTCTAAATTAAATTATCTTTTAAGCTAATTTCAATCATTATCAACTACAAAGTCAGCTTGTAGAGATTTAAGAAAGAGATGTGAAGACATTGTATAGATGTTGAGAGCAATAATGGTTCACTGGTGTCATGTAAGGGTGCGATAGTGGCACATATTTCTACATTACCACACAGGACGTTGTATATTCTCATTACACCAGCTGCCCCTACAGAGAGTCCTCTCCCCATTACTAGATGCAACATCCTCCTAGGCTAACAATATGTATTTATAAAATGTGTAATCATACTTATAGCATGTGTAACTGTTAAAACAATTCGTAATTTCTTAACAAATTTGAATGTGTCTATTTAATGATCTTCCCCTTTCAGTATTTAAATTACCAAGTAATTAGAATTCAGCTTCAATGATAAGTAGTCGGTGATGAGCGTGATTCGATAGTTGAACTACACATTTTATATAGATAAACGCATTTTCCTCAGAATCATAAAACAAAACATTAAACACAAAGCCATTATCTGAAAATAACTGGAAGTTGAATGTCATGTCTAGTAATGACCAGATGTGAAAAAATCTGAATCCCCGCAACATTTGCTGACAGACTCCATAAATAAACTAGTAACGTGTGCTCGAACTGCATTCTTCCAGAAAGTAGGTTATTTTACATACCATTTGATTACTATACTTGTGCATAAAACGGTTATGCCTACTAATGTCAGGGAGTTATATAAGTTACTAATTAAACGACAATGTAAAATATCATGTTTAAATAAGACAAATTAAAACCCCTTAAAATTCAACTTTGGAAGCGCACAACTCAAAATTAAAGTTAACCATCAAATTATTCACTGTGGAAAAAAGGTAAAACCTAAGATTAATAAATTTATACTACGCTTGCTTCGATAATTTATCAATCAACAGGCTGATAAAATATATGTTTTATAATAAAATCCAATACAAGCTTCGCCTGACGGGTATTAAAGCTTCTATTGAACACACATTGAATACAGACCGATCATTAGTGGCGCAAAACTTTAATTGATACGTCTTTTGAAACTGGAAAGTTGAAATACGACGGATCGGTTTTAATATATCGCGTAAAATTTAATTGGAATTCCCGATAAAAGCGCTCCTTGTGGCCAGGAATGAACTACGTTTGTGACTTATGGCTTTGCAGTTTGGAAACGGAAATGGATTTTTCAAAATTGGAGCACTGTAAGTTAGGGAGCCTCTATTAATTTAAAAATAACCTCAACTTACTGTAGCCATTACATTTACATGTTAAGATTATTCACTGTATTCAATAATACATTTTAATACCTTAAATGATAAATGAATAATAGTAAAATACGTACGTCCTAGTAATAACACATTTCGTAGAAACAATTATGAGAAAATATTTTTTTATATACGAAAGTGGTACAAGTTTAAATTCACAGTAAAATTTTTTTTACAAATTAGTTTTATTATGAGTTTCATTTAGTAGTCAGCACAATAATGTTTGTAAGTTCATTTTTTAAATCTGAACCTAAAGGCGTTTATTAGAGTTGTATTAGTTGTATATATATTTAAAAAAATAACTGCTACATCCGTTAAATTAAATAGATGCATTGCCCTATCGATAATGAGTACACACAGTACACAGTATTGATGGGGTAAAATAACCAAGTACGTCGGATAAATTGCTATTATAAGAAAATGTAGGTAACCCTAAAAGGAAACTACACTCATAAAGTTTAACGAGATAATAATACAAACAAATTACGCACGTAATAAAAATCAAATACGAATCGAGACGTTCTGTAAATAAAATAACAGGAATCATCCCCTGAGTCGACTCGTGGAGTTTTCTGTAAACACGAAATCGTTGATAATGCGCTGCTAAATCCAAATAGGCGATGAACCAATTTACAGGATACCGTAATGTAAAAGCAATGTAAGCCATTCCCTGATCTTATAGGCACCCACGTCAACGCCGCGCCGCTACTTGACCGAATACATAAAATTAAATTATTTGAGATAATTGAGTTTGTTTAAGGACGATAACCAATTTTACTTCAATGAAGTGTTTGGGGATTGCATTTTGGGATAAATATTAAGGTATAAACGTACCACAAAAAATTCGTTTCGAAATAAAAAATAGTCTAACTATGAAATTAAAAAAGTTTGTTATTTAGATGGTTGGGTTTAATGTTACTGATAAAGAGTTTTATAGTATCAATTAAGACTTGATTTTCTAAGATAGAGTTAGGAAAATGGTTGCGTTTTGTAGTGTGTACTTTTTCATGATTAGGTGGCAAGCTGGTCCATTGGTAAAGCGTGAATTTCGAACTTGAGATTTCGGGCTCAAATCCCGCCAACCACCAACATAATGCCGCAACCTTACAAGCCTAGCCTAAATATGTACAGCCAAATCTGTCTAGCCAAAGGTCTATCCTATTGTGTTCAATTGTCCTAGATAAGATCCTAGCGTTCTACATTTTGAAGAAATGACACAAAATATAAACTTAGACGACCAAATACGCGCAACTAACTGGAATGTAATTTAATATCTATAACGTAGATATAATTACAGAAATTGTCACACTACGTTACAAAATAGGGATGGGACATTTTTCTAAAACATATTTCACCTTTGGATCTAAACATAGATAGATTTAACATGGTGTTTTTCTTCTTATTTTCTCAAGAAGAAGCTAGTCTGATTGGTGGATCGTTGTCCTCATCATAGACTGATGAATCACAACCAATAAATTAAATTTCTTCCATCCGTTCTTATAATTTTGTTCCATATCACAAGGTAGATTGTTGTATTAGAACAGATGGTACAACGTATCTCATCACGGACCGATGCTCTCGAATTGTGTCGCTACAATTGATGATGGAGTTTGTCCGTCTCGTCGTAAAGGCGGGAATTGTAAAAGAACCTTATTTTTACAACAGTGTTTCTTTTACAGACCAAGGGTAATCGCGTTTTAAATATTCACAGTTGGTAAAGTAAACACCTACATTTGTCATTAGTATTTAAGTCATTAATTTAATTGAAATACCGACAAAATGTAACACTCACAGCCTATCCAACTAAAGGGAATATAAACGTAGAGATCACTGCAGTGTTTTGGCGGCAGAACGGGTGAAAGGTCTGTATTTTTGGAGGGAAGGTTTGAGAGAGGCAGCCCGATAGCTCAACTCTTTATTTATATCTGTCAATTTCAAACAGAGCGCACGGACCTTCTCTGGATAAGGTTATTTATTCATTTCCTTTATTGTCACAGTTTCAGTTTCATACATTATTTTTAGTATTTGCTTTCACTTAAAATATCTGTAAAAAAATAACAAAACCAATTTGATACATTTTGAAAAGTTATTCTCTTTAAAAATACGAATCAAATCATTCAGGTTCTTGTAAAATTATCTATTATAAACATATACGGAGAACAATTAATTCCTTTTTATATAAAAATAAGTTAAGTATTATCTTTAATTATTTATTCTGTAATTAACAATGAGGTCAGACAACATTTATTGGACATTTCTGTGTTGTATTTCATAAT
Organism: Macrosteles quadrilineatus; assembly: GCF_028750875.1. NCBI lineage: Eukaryota > Metazoa > Arthropoda > Insecta > Hemiptera > Cicadellidae > Macrosteles > Macrosteles quadrilineatus. Next base: position 100,965,166 of record NW_026542602.1, on the reverse strand, counting down.
GAATAACAATGTTTGAGGAGGAAGAACTAAGCTACAGTGGGGTTTCAATTTAACTAAGGTATTTTGAGCGTTGAAAAATTATAAGGTAAAAAGTCAACATCGGAAAATAATTATTTATGGACAATAAAAGCCAGTTTCTCCAAAATTATAGATTTAAGTACCTAAAGTGTAATTAACGTTGTAAAACTACAGTACAAAAGAGCCAAATGAAAAACGAAAACTGAATTAATCCGGAAATATCTTGGGATAGCCTCGAATTTAACGCAAAATTAACAATTACCGTTAGCAGACAAACTCAGTCGTAATTAAACCTTAAACTAAAGAATATCTATATAAAGATTGACAACGTTAGTGTACCTATTTAACACCATGATAAATTTCTTTCCACACAGGAAAATATTTACTGCGTTGGCTGCAAACTGCACCGTATTCATTAAGCATTGCGTAGAGACTTTATCCAAATGAATATAGAGTGAGTCGAGCAGCTAATCTTGCCTGGAGACGACTAAAGGAAGGAAAGTACTTAGACAGCTTTCTGCTCCTGTATCCACATTGGGGAAAACAAAAGCCTTTTCGTGGCTGAAAATTAAAAGTAAATATTCCAAACTTGTTCAGTAAGACTTTAAATATTTTAACCACTTGTATATAACAATTCAATAACTCGTGATAAAGTAAAATATGTGAGATACCTAACGTTTGTTACCCTTGTTAGGTCTAAATAATATCAATGCAACCAACAAAAGACACAGAAATCAAGTTAAAATCACTATTTACTGATAAAATATACAGCTTTTATGATGGATTTCCTTTCTGAGAGTTAATATCGGTTAAAAAGCCAACATTCCGAAGCAGCCATAAGACTAATGGTCCCGGATCATTCAAGGGATTCTAATTACCTTAACGCCTTTCAGCGAAATGCCTTACTCAACATAAAATATTTTCCTCTTCCCACGTAGTAATTTACAACAAGCAACATAATCAGAGTTAGTCACTACTAGTATAAAAATAGTAGATATATACTCTACTATTTTTAATACCAGTAGTATTAGCGAATTTCCCTATAGGGAAGTAGCTATTACCGTAGGTCTCATGGTAAGACTTAGGCCCGGGACCGATTTACTTTTTCATTTTAATGTCCCCAGAGGCCAAAAACACCATTCGTTCAAATTTTTATATATGTATATATATATATATATATATATATATATTCATAAAGTCAGCACCATTGTTGATACCTTAAAATGTGCTGCAATTGTTGATACCACTTTCCATCGTATATATTTTTTTATTTTGAATCCTACGTTACAGTGGATGGTATATTATTAAGTTTTATAAAAATTCAGACTTATATATTGTTATATATTTAGTTTATAGTCATGTATAACCAATAGTAATCAAAAGTTGATCTTCTTAAAAAATATCACCTCAAGTTGATACCTCGACCAATATAGAGCCGCCATCTTGCATTCATAAAAACGGCACCAAAGTTGATACGTTAAAACACCTGACTATGTTGATACCTCTTTCCGTCGTATATATTGGTTTATTTTAAAGCCTATCTTATGGAAATAGTTTTACTTCTTTGTCTTATAACATCTTAGACTGATACTTCCTTAAATGTTTAGTTTATAGTCTTTAATAACCAACCAATAGTAATCAAAAGTTGATCTTCTTAAAAAATATCACCTAAAGTTGATACCTCGAACAATATAGAGCCGCCATTTTGCATTCATATAAACGGCACCAAAGTTGATACGTTAAAACACCTGACTATGTTGATACCTCTTTCCGTCGTATATATTGGTTTATTTTAAAGCATGTGTTATGGAAATTTGTTTACTTCTGTGTCTTATAACATTTTAGACAGTTACTTTCTTATATATTTAGTTTATAGTCTTGTATAACCAATAGTAATGAAAAGTTGATATTCTTAAAAATTATCACCTCAAGTTGATACCTCGACTTGTATAGAGCCATCATTCTGCATTCATAAAAACAGCACCAAAGTTGATACCTTAAAACAACTGACTATTGTTGATACCTCTTGATACGACAGCGCTCGGCCGAATCTAGTGGCGTCCACGGGAACTATCGGCCCAGCCAAAAATATTCCGCCGCGCCGATCGTGGGATCGCGATTTGACTACCGGAAGTCCACTTCCTGTCTTCTTTTTATCTTCTGCAAACTACACTGAACGTTATTTTTTAATTATTTCTGTAGCTAAAATATGTCTAGCTGTCTCGCAAAGCCTTCGTGGATTTATGCTTAAAATTTCTGTTAGTCAACGTACATATTCAGTTTTTTTCTCTGCAATCCAGGTTTGTGCAGATAAATAATTCAAGCGTGTAAACGGGGATTTAGGGAACAACGTAACCACGGGCCTTCGGTCCCTGAGGTCCGCGGTTTAAATCCTTCTAATCACAGATATAATTACTTTTAGCTTGATGATGCCTAAACAGTTCCGTGGTGAATACAATGTCCTAATATGTAAATGTAGGGCATAAAATGAAAAATAATAATATGTTATTATTTATCTAATATTACCAATTCGTAATAAAATCAAACTGTCCTTGATAGTGGTGTAAAATTTTTAATTTTTTGAACTAATAATAATGGATTTAACAAATTGGAGCGAGCTGGTTTGGTTGTAGAACTCAAGGCTTCGATCTCGAGCATTTGGGTTCAAATCCCAGTAATCACCAATTGAGTTTATCTAGGTGATAAAACAATACATAATGTTACTTATCTAATTTTATAAATTCATGATGAACTAGGGTATATTAATTGTCACTAAAAGTGTATTCAATATTTGTTATTGTATTATAACTAATATTAATGGATTTAACAAATGGGAGCGTGCTAGTATAGTCCTAGGAGTAGATTGTGGGGCGGTATTGATGTTATGGGTTTGATTCCCCCCAATTACTAACCAATTCTATCCAATTAGTAAAAATTATTAAGACTCAACAAGCTAAAATTACCAATTCGTGATTAATAGTGCCCAAATAATGGTACCGTAAAATGGTTGATTTTATTCGAACTAAAATTAATGTATTTAACAAGTGGTAGTGGGAGCAGCCTGGTCTAGTTGCAGATCGTAAGGTTTCGGTCACGAGGTTTTGGGTTCAAATTCCGCCAATCACCACTGTTCTTTATCTTGGTGATATAAATGCTTTAGGTTATTCATCTAATACTACCAATTCGTGAAAAATGATAATACTGCAACTGTCACTAATAGTGCTGTAAATAATTGTTTTTTTTTATTATAACTAATTTGTATTGCTTTAAAAAATATAAGCGAGTTGTTCTAGAGCTAGAAGTACAGCGTGAAGCGTCTCCCAAAGTGTTGGGTTCAAATCCAGCTAATCTCTAGTACACTTTATTCAATTCACAAAAATATTAAAGTTTTCAAACAAATACATTATTACTAATTCGTGATAAAGTATAACAGTGTTCTTATCATAATGGCATAAGTTACGGCATTTTATAATAACTAGGCTCAAATCCCTCCTAACACTAATGTTCTTTATAGTGATAATTCCCCTACTCTTTAGGCCTAGGGTGAATAGTAATGTGTTAACAGTTCTGAGTAATAGAGCCTGGCATTCTAGGGTATGATAAACAAATCGTACACAATAAAAAACCATTTCGTGCATTTAATAATTGTATAATAATTATAGTTAATTAATACTTAATACTTTATTCCGATATGGCGACCACACCAATGTAGGTATGTTAAGCCAAGTATGAATTGAAGCATTAAAAAACGAACATAAATATGTCATTCAGAAGTGAATAATACAGTTAGTTTAATGCGCTGGAAGGGAAATAACATGGTCCAATCATGCCAGACCTACCTAACAATGAGTCTGATACCTACCCACTTTTAACGTTGCGTCTGCATTTGGAACACACTTTTTGTTATAGAAAGTAGGTATTATTAATTCAAAGTGGTTTGATATTTGTCTACAATGGACAAAATTTACACTGTTGACTGATTTTCCATCGAGACTAATGCCAGGGATTTTATTTTACATCGATCACTTCAGACCTGCTTCAGACTAGCCCTAGAGGCTGCGGCATTATCACTTGAATAAAATCCATAGGAGATTGGCGGAAATTGAACTCTGGACTTCCAGTGCCGAAGTCCCACGCTCTCCTACACGACCAGCTTGCTCCAGCAGTTCACGGATTAACCATCAACAGACTGATAATTAATCATTATTTGCTGACTAATTATCACAAATTATTCTACTGTTACGATTCTTTAAATTAACTTACCGTTGTGATTGGCAATTTTCCAATGATTCGGAACTCACCTGCACTTGTAGATTGCTAACAAATAGGTAACGTTTTAAAATTATTAAAGCTTTGCCAATGTTATTTTACTATCATCAGCTTTGGCTTGATATTTTGGAACAAACTTTCTTCTTATATATATGTGTAAATTAATGAGTGTTATAGAATGTACAATTTCACAGAAAAAAATTATTGCAATCCCAATTTCATAAAAAGGCATAATTATCAGCGATGGTAAAAATCAGCGATCAGTCGTTAAACGTTGGTTGTAGATTGGTTGTCACATTGTATTGTTGATTGAAGATAACCTTCAATAAGTGTTCTGAATAAGTGTTCAGTTGTTCTGAACCCACCTTTGGTTCTTGGTTGTAGATTAAACTGTAAACAATTTTAAATAGTATTTTGCCAGGCAATGTAAACAACAACAGCCATACCATATTGTATAGTCAATGGTAATATTGTTTTGTTAGATCAAGTTAACATTGTATGTGTTTATAAGCTGGTGATGGCCCAGTGGTTCGGAACCCTCATTTGACTGTAGCTCAATTAAAACAAAATAATAAACATATTATTCTGGCAGGCAATAAAAACTACTTAAGTCATATCGTATTGATAAATTAAGGTAACATTCAATTTTTTTAGGTTAATGATGGCTTAGTGGTTCGGAATCCATCGTTGGCTGTAAATTACTTTGGTTTTTTTAATGGTTAAATAGTAGCCTATTTGACCAGGAAATGTAAACAACTTAGTCATATCGTTTCTATATAAGTAAAATTAGAGTTTTATCTGTAGCCTACATTGCTCAGAATTACATACCAAGTTTTATAAAGATCGGTTGAAAAATTTCAAAAATAAAAATGTTTATGTAAAATATACAAAATGGCGGATATCTGGTTAACCAAGTGATTTTGGAAAAATATTATTCTTGATTTTCTCTTTATTTTGAGCCATAGAACCATTTCCCGGAGTTTGGCTGTTTACTTACGGGACACCCTGTATATTTTTTGGTTATTTTTACGTTTTCTACATTAAAGAAGCCGAAACCGGTCTTATCTATTATGTCTGTCTGTATGTCACGGCACAGAAGGCATTGTACGCGGCCTTCTTCTGAAAAACGAGAGTACCTATGAATATTGGCGAGAGTGTCTTTAGCTATTACAATATGGCCTCCTTAATTTGTAAATAAAATGTCGGAGTTCAAAACCACCATTTTGTGCGATTTTTGTCAAGTTTCTCACAATGTTTATCACATACGTCATCTATGAAATAACGATCAGCTGTTTGGATCAAGATTATTTTTTCTAGCTGTCACTGATATCCTATACTCTAATATGAGCAATGTTTGCTTGTATGTATGTACGCTTGCACCAAGGTATCGAAAACGGCTCCGACAATTTTCTTCAAATGTTGTAAATAGTTTATTCCTGGCCTAAAAAAGGGTTTATTGCAGTTACAACTGCCAACAAAAATCTAATTACATAGAAAAATTAAACTGAAAGTCACATTTTTTAACATTAGTCTTATGGGTTGCTAAGAACCATCTTGGCTGAATTAAATTATAACAAGGAAAAATTAAACAAAAGACTTGTAAGATGTCTATCTACAGTATACTATCAAATTACAAAATACAGTACAAAAGGAAAAACATTAGTATGTTACTATTGAGCAAAGAGTATACTGAAGATTACTCGATACATTCTAGCAGTACTTTTTTATCTATGATTGTAGTAAAGGCTAGCAGTGTGGAGTTTGGGAACTGTTATGATGATTAGATTAAGGTATCTGCAATCCTAAAATGCTATGGGAAGGGAGGGAAACAGGTCCGCGATGTAGGAAGTGGTGAAGGAAGTAGTAAAGGCAAGCAGTCCGGAGTGTGGGAACTGTTAATACCGATTAGATTAAGGTACAGTATCTGCAATCCTAAAATGGTATGGGAAGGGAGGCAAACAGGTCCATGACGTAGGAAATGGTGAAGGAAGTAGTAAGGCTAGCGGTGCAGAGTGTGGGAACTGTCAGGGAGTGTTGAAGGAAGTAGTAAAGGTGAGCAGTGTGGAGTTTGGGAGTGGATTAATGTATCTGCAATACTAAACTGCGTTCAGAGTAAACTAATGATTTTCCCCGAGCAAAGCTCGGTCCCCAGGTACTGTTTACATTAATATAACTAACTCTGCACATAACCCGTTTTATGGTTTTGGAGTATAGGTACTTAGCTTGGTTTTCATTACTATAATTATGGACATACCCCTCACAAATGTGTAACTTTATAAATTAATAAATTTTGTTAGTGACAAAAAAAAAGTTTTTTCATCAAATTATGATCATTTATCTTTTGTTTTAGCTACCCTAAATAATATGGTGTAAAAATTGAGCATTAATGGTTTGATAGATATTTTTTCCAATAACTCAAGAAGATATTTTTGGCACGTAGCACGGATTTCATTTCCACTCTACAAATGATGTTTACAAATTCCACAACCATTTCCGATCACGTTTTGAAAGCAAATGCTAACCAAGTGAGGTTAAACACATTTTTCCTTACATTACGGATTTAATTAGTGCAACAATGAGTAACCGTAAATGACATTAAATAATTAGGCATCATTCAGTTCAGGAACCGGAGATTCTTTGTGTATCAAATTGTTCTTGAGTTTTGATAACCGGAAAAAGACCTTGAATCAGTGTTGTATATAGTTGGGAAACTTACATTTTTAAATCAGCGTCGCCAATAGCTGAGATAAAAATATTCTACTCATTGACGGCGCTTCAATGGCGGTTGTGTAAAGTGTAAAGTAAATAATCACAATTGCAGTGGGTGATTGTAACAGAGGTTTACGGATTATGCTCAACTCGCTTTTCCAACGTGTCTTCTCACCGCTATGTGCTGCAATCGCTGGACCATACAACAGCCAATAGGCCATTTATTGCCCATCTCTTGGGTGTGTAGCCTAGGCCTAACCAATTAATCATAACCAAATATCGACGATGATCCTTGATACCCGTGTTCAATGGTTAGGTTGAGGTAGTATTTGAATTACTTTTAACTAGTGTGGAAAGTAACTTCCAATTATATAAAATATTTTTTGAGTTCAATCTTTGGATATAACATGGACCAACACGATCCGGGTGACATTTAATTGCGAAGCATTTGTTTTGGCTTGAAATTGTCAGATATTGTATTTGCGAAGGTTTATAAAATGTCCTATAATTGTTTTGCCAGCATATCTGGAAATATACAAACCAACTGCTGTTCTGAGTATACGAAGGTTTCCACTGACTACAAGATGGGGGTGCGTAGAACGGGAACACAGAAAGTACTACAGTATTATAAAATTGAGGTGGTGTCTGTGTCTGGGCAGCTGTCTCGACCACGACTAAATACTAAACCGATACAATCAAAGTTAAGCACAAAGATGGTCCACATATTTAGGCACGTCATAGGTATATTCACTTCCCTGAGTTCCTCTCGGGCTACTCCCCTTGGATGTCTAAAGTTTTGAGGTGAGGTTTCCCAAAAGTAAATATTAATTAGTCTCCATGAAAGCACGAGAAAATTCACAATGTTTACCTTTGCGTTGACATTTCAATGTAACGATCAGAACTGCCAAATGCGTATTTCACAATTTCAGACAGCTGATCCAAAGAAATTTAATATATTTTACACAACTATATGGTAGGATTATGTAATTTAAAACTTTATCATAGATAATTTATTCTATATCTATGTCAATGATTATGAAACTGATTCGACTTCCCGTTGCGAAGCACGGTTACAGCAGCTAGTTGTTAAATAAAAAAAAACATTCGATTACGTGGGTTAGTCGTGACCCAGTGGTTCAGAACCCACATTAGGCTGTAGATTAATAAGTTTTAAAAATAGCTAGGCCTAATGTTAATTAATTAGGCAATGTAATGTAAACAGCAACAGTCATACCTTTGAGTCTATAATATAGTCAATGGTCTTGTATCGTTAGATCAAGTTAACATTTGATTTTGTTTAAACCGGTAATGGCCTAGTGGTTCGGAACCCACCTGTGGCTGTAGATTAACTAGGTGTACAATGCAGTTGTCTGCTTGCAATATTGAGCGGAGCTAGCATATTCATTCTATGTCAATGATATATTTGGTTCACATTTGAAATAGAATTCCTATTTTCAGTAGGTATCCAAAGTCAATTATGAGTCAGGATTAAGCGAATGAATTGTCTACTTGCAGGAACCTATAGAAAGTACAAGTATAACCAAATTCTATGTTTCATCTGGTTCTCATAAATTAAATGTCTACTTGCAGTATCCCATGCCAATGATATATTTGGTTCGCATAAATGGTATGCCTATTTACAGATTCTAAAGTCAATGATACGTCTGGTTCACGTAAACGGATTGTTTACTTGCCGTATCCAAACTTAATGGTACATTTGGTTCATGTAAATAAATAGTCTACTTGCAGTATCCTAAATCAATGGCCAATTAATTTGGTTCACATAAATACAATGTAGGTGTGTCTGTGTGTGTGTGAAGGCTGTAATCCCTTAGAGTCCTTCGCCTACCTCACTGACTTTTTTTTTATAATTGCACTATCCAAAGTCTATGGTAGGCTTACTTTTGCTTCACTTAAATGGAATGTACTTTTGCAATATTCATACCAATGGTACGTCGGGTTCACGTTTGTAAACGAATTTTCTGCTTGCAGTATCGAAACTCAATATTATATTTGGTTCACATTAATGGAAGTCCTATTTGCAGATTTAATGTTTGCAGACAGGAAATAGGAATTGCAGGTACCTATTCAAAGTCTACATTGATGGTACGTCTTGCTCACATGAATTGGAAGTTTTTTACAGTATTCAAACGCAATGGTAGGCCTATATTTGGTTCACATACCTGTAATGGCTATTTGGAGTATTTAAAGTCAATGGTGCATCAGCCTAATTCCGGCGACCCTTATTATTGGTTATTCATTTTGTAGTAAAGTATGCTCGATGACTCGATGATATTAATCCGATTGTTCTTCTCTTTTTCTCTGAACGGTTTGTAATGAGCAATTTTAGATGATTCGTTGACTATCATACGTTTTGACTCTTGTTTACCTTTTTATTGTTATCTCGCAAATAATGCCATGGCAACCAACTAACCCTTAAGGTCCATGTTAAATTTCTAAAAGTTTAAATTCACGTAGGGAAAAGCCCTGTGGTCCGATTTGTACCGTTTCAGATTTATACCTTCCCATGGTTGGTTACTATGACTGTGCTAAATTTCGTGCAGATCGCTTCAGCCGTTCAGGAGGAGTATTTGTAAAACAAAAGCAGGGAGTGTAGTATAAGAGCTTCGCTCCGCTCAATTAATTTAAAATTGATAAAATACTATTCAACCAGGCAATGAAAACTACTAAAGTCATATCTAACGTTAAATCAATATACCATTCGATTATGAGGTTCGTGATGTTTCGGTGGTTCGGAACCTACCTTTGCTGAGGAATAATTGATAAAGAAATATTTAAATATTATTTTCAGGGGCCTATTTCATAATAAACTACAAAGTAATATTATTAATAAAACAACTGATTGCCCAATGCAAATCTAATGGAAATTACAAATTACAGGTTGTAACTTGTAGCTTATTATGAAATGGGCATATTTTTTTGTTAAATCAAGATATAATTCGATTATGTTTTAGTTAGTGATGTCCCAGTGGTTCGGAACCTATGAATTAGCTGTCATTTGTTAAAAAAATTAATATTATTTTACCAAAAATTATAAAAACAACTAAAGTCACATCATATAGGCTAGTTATACCGAGATAACATTCGATTACGTTTAGTTTAGTGGTGTCCGAGTGGTTCGGAACCCATCTTCGCTGCAGTTTGTTTGAAAACAAAACAAAAAGTGTCTTACGAAATAATTGAAACAACTTAAGTCATGTTTGATTTGTCGATCAGCTGTTTTGTTTCAAATGAATTAATAATGTCAAAGATTTTAAATACATAAACTATTATAGTAAAGTTTTCTAAATCATGGTAATTTATTCTCAACAAAATTTTACTATTCCCAGCATTAAAATAAAGTAGTAAGATCCATTATTAGTAAACTTTAAGTTATACAATCCTTGATTGAAATGTAGTATACGTTAACAGTCATAAGTCACAGCAATTGTTATGTAGTAGACTTTGACTATTTTCAAGTAACAAACAGATGTTTCTGTAAATAAAAATTATCTCCTATGTTATCCTTATGGAGAAATACGAAACTTTAAAAGGCCCCAGGGCCTCACTCTCTAATTATTTCCCTAAAAAGAAAGTTTCCTGCACAACTTCACGTTACGCTCTTTCAAATGACATCAAAAACATGTCAATCGGTTCAGTAGTTTCGGAGGAGTAATTGTCACAAAAAACCTGCTTGCGTATTAAATAAGTATAATAGATATAGATCTAAGTGGCCCCCGCCCCTAGTGGGTTTGGGTAGAGTTTGTTGACATCAGTTACATCTCCGTAGTTTTGAGCTCACAATCGGAACAAATATACGTAGTTGTAAATGCGAGATTTTTTTTCCTAGGACGCTAGTAGACACGAGCCCGTAATTGTTTTTCACATTACTTCAGGCTAGACCTATGGGTTACGGCAATATCACTTAGATAAAATCCATTAGTGATTTACCGGAGTCCCGCGCTCTAACCACTAGACCAGGGGCCCATTTCATAATAAAGTACAAACTAATATTATTAGTAAATCAGCTGATCGCCCAATGCAAATCTAATGGAAAATACAAGTTACAAGTTGTAACTTGTAACTTGTAGTTTATTATGAAATGGGCCCCAGCTCGCTTTAAATGCGAGAATAGTAATATATAAAGTGACACAAACGTTGAACGGAGTAGACTTGGCAACAATGCAGGGAAAATAGATATGGCAACACTGTAACCGGAAATGGATACAATACGCTGCACCGCAAAGTAAACCAAACAAATAATATTAGTCATTCAACGAATGACTATTATTATAGAATAAACGAAAATGAGTTGTATCGTATCTCAATTTCAGTCCATCTGCTTTCTTTGTATGTCTGTCATTGCGTATATAACGCTACAATTCCAATGTACGTGGACTATTTCGAGGAAGCAACAGTACCTATAAAGATTGAAATTGCCTTCCTGTATTTACTGGATTGGTGAGAATGTCTATTGCCATTAAAACATATTCTAACCATTTTCAAAATAAAATCATTGTTCAAAACTCCCCTTTTGTTCGGTATTATACATATTTACGTCTTTATAAAATAATAATCATCTCTACAGAAAATTCACAAAATCTGTATAAATTATATTAGCCTACAGTTTTGTATGTAAATCGCATAGAATCTTCAATTTTACGTTGCCTAAACTAAGAATGCAGAAACTAGTCTTACCTCAACATATGTTTGGCTGTATGCATTTATTGTATCTCTGCAAAATGGTAGAAACTGAAGTACCTATCAAAATTCAAATGTGTTTCTGTATTTCCTGCAATGGTAAGAATGTCTTTAGCTCTTGATTAAGATCAATACTGTTGATTTAGAAGTTGTTCACATATACAGTAGAACCCCGGTTTACCGAAATAAAGGGGGGGAAGCCGTTTCGGATAACCAATTTCTCGGTTAACCCATCATATGGTGCAATTATTTCCCTGCACGCTGTTTAATGAAATCGAAAATTATGTTGTATTAATAATTTTGTAGCTTAAATGACGTGGATTTAATGTATCCCAAGTACAATAGTTTTAGCCTGTAAATAAAATTAAATTACTAGGTACTATCCTGACTAGTAACCCGGATATTCTGCGAATTTGAAATTGTACTGTACGAAAAATTTAAGTTGTAATATGTTTTTGTTCTCACTTCTCAATGGCCCTTTACATTTAATTGGGGCATTGGCAGTTGTCAACAAGTGATAACTATAAATTTACTTATGAAACCCTCACAAAACGTTATCATAATCCATGGGTGTTAAAATCATAGCATTTTATAAACCAACTCATTCACATGCCCATTTTCCAAGAAGTAATTGACAAAAATGTAAGGCATTATATTTCAGTTACGAGAGCAAAGTTCTTCTTTAAGTACAGTAGCTTAGATGTTACCACTGTCGATAAGTAATTCTATGTTAATGACTAATAAGTTTGATGTTAAATGGACACGTTTCGAGGAAATACGTGTGACCACAGAAGGTCTTCCTACTCTAAAGACAGTCGTACAGTAAAAAATGGTTTGTAATGATTGGAAAATGCACATTTCATAAATTCAGATGTAGGCTTTAACGGAGTCAGCTCAGCATACAACAGCAACAAAAGCAATCCATCATTCTACAGCTAAAAAATTGTTACATTGGTAATGAACTCGAACTGTGCATTAATTGTAATGAATACCACCCCATTTGTTAATTTATTTCTCTCCATTGTTGAAACTTGCACCCAAAGATCTAGATGTAATTTACCAACACCAACTGTTTGAATGTTAACTGCCTGAGGTCATATAAATTCAAAGAATGTACTAGTAAAATACATATAAATGCATACAACTACATAGTGTTAAAAATCACACATTTTTACATCTCAGTGTATATCGATCAAAGAACACGTCTCCAGGCAAGGTATGGAACAGTCCTCCATAACTGGGTATCAGTGGCTGGCATCGCATCACCCCCCCCCCCCCCCCCCCCCCAATAATATTTATTGCAGAAATAGGAGATGATCGTGTACTCACAGTGTTTTCACTAAAGAGAAGAAGGGTATTTTCGTAAATACTGATACAAAACCATTTTCATCCGCATGTACAATTGATGTTATTCAATTTGAATTCATTTTTTTTTTTAATTTGGTGTGTTTTAATGATTTTCACTACTGCAAAAGTAACATCGTGCAAATACATGTTCAAATTAGTAAGTTTTCAGAATTAAATAGTAAGTTGTTGTAAAGTGTGGACTAATTTTCTTTTATTTAAATTCCTCTGTCAAAAACCACAACTTCATTAAACAATGACAACTGGTTCCTGGAATAAAAATAATGAACAACTGCTCCACAACTGCTCACGTTAAAGCCGAGTACTTTCTTATCTATCGGAACTTCCGTTGCAAATCATTCCCACGACTCGAGGATAAGCAAAGACTGGCAATGGTGTAAAACAATAAACTATATAAACACATGTAAAGCTTCATTTGAAGCGAGTTTGGAAACATTATATAATTATTGAACAAGTGATTTTTCTTCCTAAATCCTAAATACGTACGGAATAAATCACGTAACACAATAACAACCTTGAAATTTCCTTTTGTAAAACTTTGGTTTACTATTAGCTATTACTATTAGCCAAACTGTTGTAAAAATTGCTGTAAAATGGTGATATTTTTCGTTACAACTTAATATGGGGATATAACAGAGCAAACCTGTGAAATCCGCCGACTTTTACGAAGATTAGATTACACAGATGTTTTGTTTATATTTCGCTAATGCCAAAACACACTGTAACCTTAATGTGTCATGGAAAGATTGCTCTCGATAAGGTTAAGGCTTTTTTTGTTTTAGCTAATACTTACTCCAACATATATACATCAAAATAACCATCTTGACGTGTAGATTTGTAAACTAGCTTTAGATTTTTATGTACGCAATAAAACTCGAAAGAGACGCAAAAGACCCTTTGTTTCCTTTTATTAGCGAATTACCCTTTAGGGAAGTAGTTATTACCGTAGGTGGCACGGTAAGACCTATGCCCGGGACCGATTTACTTTTTCATTTTGATGTCATAAAGGTGAAATATGAGCAGATTACTCATCAGATCAATTTTAAAGTCAGGCTGAAAACATGAATGGATCGTCTGCAACTGTAAACGAGAGATGAAAAAGTTAAGAAAATAATATAATATTACGCATTTTGCACTTGGTACCCCTTTAAGTATTACATCGTACTGAATCATTGTTTTTACACACATTTCTTAAACATAAAGTAAATAAACTGTGGTGAACTGTCCATTTATTCAAGGTAGTAGTAATAATTGTTTAGCAAACCAAAACTCAGTTATAAACTGTTAAATTGAGAAAGAGGATCAATGAAAGTCAGGTGTAGAATGGTCAATTTTTCATATTATCTAGTATTCAAAATATCTGTTTCTAAATCTTTAGATGCTTACTAAGAAAGTATTTTAAAGTATTTTCTTTCAAATACTGGGACGGGTGGCGTCGTCATGTAATCCAGCTACTAGGAGGTCACGAATTGTGGATATTTATAGGCATGCACTGTGGATGCGATACTCCCAGGTGTGGATTAACGTCCGCACGAGTAAGTACTACGATTATCCGCAGTACTATCCTGATAATTAGACCAAATCGTATATACCAAGGGAAAATGTGGTTCGGATTCCACTATAAACTGTAGGTCCCTTAGTTGCCATTAGCTGTATGGGCTATTAATTAACAGCTGTGTCTAAGGAATGTCGGCCTTAGTCACTAACAAGACTACAAGATCGCGCCACTCACCCTACACTCATCTCCATTCATACTTGGCTTAAAACACCTACTATGTATGGTCGCCATTTCATTGAACTGTATTAACAGTATAAGTTAATTTTTAAATTTCAAAATAATGACCACATTCAATTTTTTAAGGATAGCCTAATATATTGTAATATGTATCAACGGTACGCCTAAATAATCCCGTTACAACACATTTGCATATTCAGAGAATGTATAAAGACTTATTCGAAAATCCTGCCATAAAAAAAAATTTTGTCAACTCATGTCCAAAAATAAGTGTTCAAAAGATTCATTCATAAGAATAACATATAGGAAGTGAATCAGCAGGTTTCCTGAGAATAAAATTCTTCTGTTGGAAGAACCATTAAATAAATAGTATTAAAATCGTATTGGTCGATCTTTTGTGGTAAACATTTCCGTGATTTTGTGACAATAGATGTCCTCTCTGCAACTCTAATGCTACAGCCTTTTTGAGGTCATACTTTTAAATGGGAGTTGACTAAACTGACTTAAGGATAATAACAAACTTTGAATTTATTCATACATTATTACCGAATAAGTTAATTATCAATCACTGTCTATTCTATATAATTAATACGCTACATGAAACTTAGTCGGTTGAACTCCTCCGCCATTTCTTAATCGATTTTATCCATTGACGTCTCATTGAAAAGAGCGTGTCGCGTAGATTTGCAAACTGTTTTGAAAAAGTCCCTTGGGCTCTGCCCCAGTGGCTTTGAAAGTTCCCATGTTATCCTTATGAAGAACATAATTGTTTACATTTTGATCATCATATTTATTTTTTAATTCATTGAAACGCATTGAGTACATTTATTTACTATTTGAGTTTGTGTAAATATAACCCCCAAGACGGATCGTGTTAGTATGGTTGTATCTTAAATTTGTGTATTTATCGTTGTTTTGTGTCGCTATGACGGATCATGTTAGCATAATTGTAACTTAAATTTGTGCATTTATCGTTTTTTGTGTAGTTAAAATTTGTTTATTTGCTGTTTTTTTTTTAAATGCCTACGACGCAACGACAACGAAACATAGACATGAGGCGTATCGTGATAACGACCGCAGCTACAGAACAGTGGCGCGTAGTAGGCTTAACTCATCACAGCCAGCACCTGACCCTGGACAAACTCAACTATATTAGGTTACAAATGCACCCTAACACTACCCCAAAACGATTTTTGGTTCTCGATTGGCCCTCTATCAATGACCTGTGTTGCCTGTACAGCGAGGAATTTTGAGAAGGAGAAAACCGGCCGGAATGCCTTAGGTTTATCAATAACGAAGATAATCGTGGACAACCTTATTTGGCTATAAGTCAGGAAATGTTTGTAGAAAACATTAAAAAGCAATACCTGGGGCCCATTTCATAATAAATTACAAACTAATATTATTAGTAAATCAGCTGATCGCCCAATGCAAATCTAATGGAAATTACAAGTTACAAGTTGTAACTTGTAACTTGTAGTTTATTATGAAATGGGCCCCAGGTTATGAAAATGATACAATATTTACAGGACATGTTGATTACTGTTATAAACATCGCGAGGCGAGTATCTCAATGAGTTACACATCGGTAATCTGTAAGTTGATTCTTTTAAACTCATTGTAAATATTACTGTTATTCGTGTTATTAGGTTATAGAATTTAATATAGGGATTATAGCTGGATTATTCGACTGTAGACTCTTGAAAACATTTTGAGTTACTTTTTTTTAATAAACTAAATAAGTAGTTCCTTACTCTGTGTTTTTAGTTTTCCTGTGGTTCACATACTCTTACCCATTAAATTTAGCTTTAACCCATCAATACAACTAGACATTCCATCCCCATGTTAACTTTATAGCCAGCTTTGTGACCAAAATCGTCGTAGTTGATGTGAGCCACCTACAGATTGCGCTGATCTAAATTACTAAATTCTGCCTAATACACAATCTTTTTAACCAAGTCAAACATAGGGAATGACTTCTGATGAGTTATAGCAACTGTTATGACCCATCAATCAGGTCAGCAACAAAAAATAAGGTATAAAATAGAATTTCAGACAATAGCGTCTGTTTAACTCTGGAAGAAAACCCTCGAGAATTACCACTGATACATCCTGTACTGAACCTAAATTACTATTTCCTTTACTGACCTGGGGCTTTGGTATGTGACGGATGATTCTTTTCAGATCCCTATTCCCAGTGCATTGTCTTTGAAAGACTAATAATTTAAATGATTTTTCTCTAGAGATACTTTCCACAATCACCTACGGCTCGTGCGTAAACATTATTTCCTCTCGTGTGCAGCAAAGGTACTTTTCACTTTTGTTACACATTATATTTTTTCCTGCAATTACTAAAAATCATATAAATAATTGGTCTTCCAAACACTTTATAACACATTTTAAGGTTAGGCTTGAATTAAAAAAATTAAAATGGGAAATGCTGCACCAGCTGATCGTAGTCATGGTATTTTTAAGTGTCATCAACCCATTTCCCAGCGTAAAAGGATTGTGAGCATAATGAAAGCACGTTTTTTGTGTTATTTGGTAGAGAGTGGTGTCGTGTGTGACAAAGAAGAAAACGGCGCGAAAAGTCAAAAGTGTGCGGCGAAGTAAGTAAATGCAGCAATTAGCAGCTTTCTGTTCTATAATCAGTGCAAGAAAGCCCACATTGTCAGGTGACTGTAGGAAAAGGTATTGTTCTCTCTCGCACATCATTTTGTCCTCTAAATGCCGATGTACAATTACTGATACTTTTAATATCATTATATATTTAATCCTTTCCCATTACCATCCCAGTTTATTATCTACAGCTAGTTTCATATTAACAATCTTGAAGTATAAAATTATGGGGTGGCTAGTTACTGAACTGATTTAAGACCCTCAAGACTCCATATTTCTCCTCTATCCTACCTTTTCAGGAATCAGTATTAGTTTTGAATTTCCCCTGAGTAACCTTTTCCTTACATACTACACCAAAAACAGCTCACTCCATCATTCCATAAATATATAATTTATAAAACAATCAATATTAATTTTGCCATGTGTGTACATAGAAATGAATCTACTGATTGATGATAACTATTCGATGGATTATTTTAACACTTTAAGACATTTAATACTTTGTCTGAAATGGCGATTCAAGAAATTATCATTTGAAAACTGCTGTGTTTTAATAAAAGAATAGATTCAAATAACTTTAGTAACTCATTTTATTATAGGTGAAAACAGAAAACATAACTGTACAATCCCAAACATTAGAAAAAAGCTGATCAGCTGGTATAACAAAAACGATCCAAGAAATTATCATTTGGAAACAAGATGAGTCATATGCATTGTTTTAAAAATGTTGACACCATTACGTCTACTACATTCTTAGTTGTTAAAAATGTGTCAGTGACTAAAAAATAGTTTAGGAAATAGTAAAATAGATAGTAAAAATACAAAACAGTTAGGTGCGCGCACCGTATTGGGTGACTCGTCACAGTGGCATACAATGTTGGTTAGGTGCGAAGCATTGGAAACAGGCTTCACTTCACTCTACCGTTTGGCGTGCCCGTTCTATTTTAATTCTGTGGTCACTGCCTGCTGGCGCTCTATGTCAATGGCATTAAAATCAAGCTTCTATTCATACAATAGGATTGAAAATCTACATTACTAGGCTGGTAACGGACCGATTTTTAGGTTATACGACAGTATCAACACAAGCAGTGCATTTATATAGAGCTCAGCCACATAACATAACCTCAAATGCTGGGAATATGCACCAAAGTCCGCCACTCTACACAACTAGGCTAACAGACCGGATTTAGGTTATACGACAGTATCAACATTAGCAGTGCATTTATATAGAGCTCAGCCACATAACATAACCTCAAATGCTGGGAATATGCACCAAAATGCTGGGAATATGCACCAAAGTCCGCCACTCTACTCAACTAGGCTATTAACAGACCGATTTTTAGGTTATACGACAGTATCAACATTAGCAGTGCATTTATATAGAGCTAAGCCACATAACATAACCTCAAAATGCTGGGAATATGCACCAAAGGCCGCCACTCTACACCAATAGGCTACTAACAAGACAGATTTTTAGGTTATGCGACGGTATCAACATTAGCAGTGCAATTATCTATAGCTCAGTCACATAACATAATCTCAAAATGCTGGAAATATGCACCAAAGTCCGCGAATCTACACCGATAAGCTATTAACAGACCAGTTTTTAGGTTATACGATGGTATCAACATTAGCATTGCATTTATATAGAGCTCAGCCACATAACATAACCTCGAAATGTAGGGAATATGCACCAAAGTCCGCCACTCTATACCACTACGCTATTAACAGGCCGGTTTTTAGGTTGTACGACGGTATCAACATTAGCAGTGCATTTATGTAGAGCTAAGCCACATAACATAACCTCAAAATGCTAGGAATGTCCACCAAAGTCCGCGAATCTACACCGATAAGCTATTAACAGACCAGTTTTTAGGTTATACGATGGTATCAACGTTAGCAGTGCATTTATATAGAGCTCAGCCACATAACATAACCTCAAATGCAGGGAATATGCACCAAAGTCCGCCAATCTACACAACTAGGCTATTAACAGACCGGTTTTTAGGATGTACGACGGTATCAACATTAGCAGTGCATTTATGTAGAGCTAAGCCACATAACATAACCTCAAAATGCCGGGAATATGTACCAAAGTCCGCCACTCTATACCACTACGCTATTAACAGACCGGTTTTTAGGTTGTACGACGGAATCAACATTAGCAGTGCAGTTATGTAGAGCTAAGCCACATAACATAACCTCAAAATGCTGGGAATATGCACCAAAGGCCGCCACTCTACTCAACTAGGCTATTAACAGACCGATTTTTAGGTTATACGAAAGTATCAACATTAGCAGTGCATTTATATAGAGCTAAGCCACATAACATAACCTCAAAATAATGGGAATATGCACCAAAGGCCGCCACTCTACACCAATAGGCTACTAACAAGACAGATTTTTAGGTTATGCGACGGTATCAACATTAGCAGTGCAATTATCTATAGCTCAGCCACATAACATAATCTCAAAATGCTGGAAATATGCACCAAAGCCCGCGAATCTACACCGATAAGCTATTAACAGACCAGTTTTTAGGTTATACGATGGTATCAACATTAGCATTGCATTTATATAGAGCTCAGCCACATAACATAACCTCGAAATGTAGGGAATATGCACCAAAGTCCGCCACTCTATACCACTACGCTATTAACAGACCGGTTTTTAGGTTATACGATGGTATCAACATTAGCAGTGCATTTATGTAGAGCTAAGCCACATAACATAACCTAAAAATGCTGGAAACATGCCCCAAAGTCCGTGAATCTACACCGATAAGCTATTAACAGACCAGTTTTTAGGTTATACGATGGTATCAACATTAGCAGTGCATTTATATAGAGCTCAGCCACATAACATAACCTCAAAATGCCGGGAATATGTACCAAAGTCCGCCACTCTATACCACTACGCTATTAACAGACCGGTTTTTAGGTTGTACGACGGTATCAACATTAGCAGTGCATTTATGTAGAGCTAAGCCACATAACATAACCTCAAAATGCTTGGAATATCCACCAAAGTCCGCGAATCTACACCGATAAGCTATTAACAGACCAGTTTTTTGGTTATACGATGGTATCAACATTAGCAGTGCATTTATATAGAGCTCAGCCACACAACATAACCTTAAAATGCTGGGAATATGCACCAAACTCCACGCATCTACACCAATAGGCTACTAACAGACCGGTTTTTAGGTGATACGATGGTATCAACATTAGCAGTGCATTTATGTAGAGCACAGCCACATAACATAACCTCAAAATGCTGGGAATATACACCAAAGTCCGCCACGACCGATTTTTAGGTTATACGACAGTATCAACATTAGCAGTGCATTTATATAGATTTACAAGTGAATATATAACTGAAATGTTGATACCAGAGTGCTCCAATGTTGATAGTATCAACTTTAGACTGAGTATCAACAAGAGTAGGTAAGATTTAAGACAAGTATCAACTTAAGGCCCACTAGTATACCTATATATATATATATATATATATATATGTGTCCGTGAACACGATAACTTGAGTAATTTTTATCCGATTTTGATGAAATTTGGTTTGAAGGTGTAAGGCGGGATAAACTTGAATGAGTTCGCGATCCAGCATGATCGGACCATGGGAACAGGGTTTTATGGGGGGTTTTATGGGGTAAAAATTGGTTTTTCTCACTTCTTACCCTCAAAACACAAAATTTCCCAATTTTTCTCTAAACCTTCTTAAAGAGCTTAAAAAAACAAACAATTCAGTATATCAAAGTGTTTTTGTTCGGTTATTGTTTACGGAGAAAACTAAAAAAATGGTAAATTTAAAATTCCCATGTTATTCTTATGGAGAATATTGTAAAATGTTGTAGTTTGCTTGTTTATGGATATATTTTGATCAAACTTGGCAAATTTATTTATTTTATAGTAAGCTATCAATATTTTACTAAAAACACACTACTTTATTAGTTTCCTTGTAGCAGCAAACCTAGGTACTCGTTAAACCTAATGTTATTTAAATAGATCAATTGAAAATCAATTCGGCCAAATGGAAATTCGCTTAGACGGCAGGTTTGCTGCGGCGGGGGTATTTTTTATACAAAAGTATCAGTCTATAAGAAAACTGATGGGCCATATTTCATATAATATCAATTTATCAAGTATATTTACTTTAGGCCTTCAAAAATGTATATATAGGAAGCGAATATAAACATAAATATTTAAATTATACAGCGTGATTCTAATTAATTTAACATTGAGTAGATTTCGTTTTGTGTAGTTGAAAAATATACATTTCACATAAGATATACATAAGTTGTGCAGTTATATTACCATCAATTAATTATGCTTGAAACTATTGATGTTACATAACTCAATTAATAATATGTATGATTAAATTTAAGGCTGCAAATGTTACTCTTAGCTACAAAATTTACCCAAGTATACAATTTTAAAATACTCCCACATTTATCAAAAACATAAACGAGAGGCAACGAATAAGAATATGATGATAACAGTACAATTCTTCCCAAAACATCTTGGTTTTCCTTTATTACTCCTCCACTAAAATCTCTCTTCTTGAATTCCACGTTTTCTTTTCTCTGGCCTCGCGAAGACAATACTCTACTAAATATTTATTCAGTCTCGTTCTCTTGATAAAATTGCTTTTTGGTTTACAGAGAGGAAAGCGACACCGAAATTGGTATATTAAGTGGCTCGGTGTAACAGCATACTACATTAATAATTATACTGTGTTTGAAAATAGTTGAAATAGTGTTAGATAGTTCGTCTTACTTTATATACCAATTCAGCAGAGATAGATAGTTTTACAATTAAATAAACTAATACAGGCAGGCTACAAAAGAAAAATAATATATCGCAATTATATCATTTTTAAGATATCATAATTTTCAACGGTGAAATGAAATGAAGCTGGCCATATTGGCTGATATGCAGCCTTATATCTGTACCCAAAGGTCGCAAAATGTAACGTTTAACTGGCAAAGTATATTTTTCACTTTAGCTATAACTTAGCACTTTTTAGCTATAACCACAGCCACCTATCTTCCAGGATGTTACAAAACTATTAATTACTTCGGTACAAATACAATGCGTATAACTTCACATAATCACAGTGCAGGACGATTTGCCTTGATTTTCAATAGACAATACCTCGCCTGGCTACAGTCTGTAGTCTACGGACAATCAATTACCATACAACTACCTCCATTCCTAGCAGTAATTGATGACGTCACAGATTGAGGTTTATTCCGATGGTTTACCATTGATGTGTACCAGGCACTTTGTGTAGAGCTACCAACTTAAGGAA
Source organism: Macrosteles quadrilineatus (assembly GCF_028750875.1). Taxonomy (NCBI): domain Eukaryota; kingdom Metazoa; phylum Arthropoda; class Insecta; order Hemiptera; family Cicadellidae; genus Macrosteles; species Macrosteles quadrilineatus. Next base: position 100,942,425 of record NW_026542602.1, on the reverse strand, counting down.
AATTTAAAAAAATGTCCATATCAGTAATAACGTGTGTTGACTGATCGGTTGGTACATAGCTTACCGTCACGTCTGTTTACATTTAATTAATACTGTAAAACCTATATGTTACTCCTAGTGCCACCTTGTACACATTGATATTTTGTAAGTATCTAGGTAGATTTACAAATACCATCTTGTAGCATATTTTCAATTCTAATGTTATACTTTTCGATCGATTAGCTAAATCTAATAAATCCATCAACTTAACTGTACTAGTGTGTTGTTTGTGTTCAACTAAATTTTAGATTTAATCATAACATGGATGTACGCAATGAGTAACAATTTAGCTCGCAACTCCGTTAGGCTACATAGTTGCTGAATGGCTAGCTGCTATGTTAATCTCTAAAAAAAGTATTACTTATTTCAGTTAGTTGCAATCCACCTATATATTTGACGTCTAGGCAATGTTAGTAAGTGTTAGGTGAAAAGAGAAGCTTACGGTATTTTATGCAATACCCTTGTCTGTCCATTATCATTGCAGTTAGGAGAAGGGAAATCCACACACTATACGAAAAAAAAACACTAACATGAGAACGTAAATTGTTAAAATATAGCGATTGCTTTACCTTCACAATTTGCAATAGGCATACTGATTTACAGTTAATGGTAAAAATGTTCTTAAGACTTATCCAAACTCTTAATACAATTCCAATTCCCAATAACACAAGAGAGTAAATGGAATTATTAAATTGATATCTGATGATGGTTCCAGTTATTGACAGAAACCCTTCAAAATATATTCTTTTACCTCACCCCACCAGAAATACTAAATTTGCCCTCGTCAAAAATCTAAAGGTGACCACTTCGATCTAACAAATTGTAAATAGTCTATCTTGACAGTAGTGATCAATTATCGATACGGTATACTCTTACACTAGATTAACGATAAATGTTTGGGCTATTACAAACATTGCTATCAAAAATTCTAAAAACGTAGAAATGGATAGAAACCGATGTTACATAAAAAATGTGAACACCGTGACAGCCCAGATGGACACTACAGGGATAAATAATCAATGGAAGGTATCACATGACGGCGGGTTATAGGGATAAACGCGCGATGGGGCACCCCTTTATTTATATCTGTCATATCCAAAGGGAAAATACTGCAAGCGGCCGGATAACGTTGTTTATGCGTTTCCTATATAGCAATGCCTACAGATACGCATGTCAAATAGCAGATTTCGTCAACGATTCTTTGGATGTTAATGGAATTAGTTAAAGATTTTGCTTAGATTTTAAATGATTTCTGTTATTAGCCGTCTTAATTTGTTCTGTGCTTTAATACATACGGAATTAGTTTGAAATAGAGGAGAATTGATGTACATAACCAAAATTGTACATAAATCTAAATACAGTTAAAATTCCAACTTGAATGTAGTATTTTAAAATAACTGTGCTTGGCCTATCCATCAGTAAAAAAAACAAAAAAAAAACAGACAATTCCTTAGCTTATAGAATAACATGTGTTGTTTTACGATGCCAATATTTTTGGGATAATAGCGGAAAACTTTTACATTTTATTCTGTTCAACGAAAATTTCAGCAACGACAGCCTGTTGAAAAATCTAGGAGTTTCTCTGACGACAATCTAAGCTTCAAAAATAAATACATATGAAATCGTATTGAAATACTTAAGTGCAACAAGAGTTATATTTTACGTGAGCAAAGATTTAGTGTTCAGTTTTAAATTACTATCAATAAGTTTTTACAAGTTTTAATAAGTTAACCGGCAACCGCCCGTGCGTGGAACGTTTTAACAGCAAAGCAAGGAGTTAGCCGGTACAGTACAAAGGTGAACTGTACTGATAAATTTTAGAGGCAGTGACCAGGATCCGAACCCACGCGACATCGCTGCCTTGGGCCCGAAGTCCGCGACGCTACCGACTGAGTCACCGACTCACATTAATTTTACACACTTTAAAACACTTTAATTTGGTATAGACTCAAATAAGAGGAAAATGACCATTGACCTTTGGTCGTTGTGTAACACATTTAAAACAGGTTATACAACCAGAATCCAATGAAACTTTGACCAAAGAATCCAACTGTAATTAGGGTTAACGTTTAAGGATTTAAGGTGTCCAGCTGCTTTACTAGAGTAAAGAATTTGCCTAATAAATTGAAAATCAACACGTGTGCGTCTTAAACGCAACAAAGAACACATGGAAAAGCGACAAAAGAAAAGAATGTTTCGCCATAACTCACTGAGGAGCAGTGACGGAACGAAATCACAAAAGTTTCGGAGGTTCGGTGGACTTTAATGACGTCAATATATCGTGGGCCGCCAATAACTTGGACGATAAACAACGGACGAGCCTACACGGAGAGAAGAAGGGGAAATGTCTGGGTAAAAGCGACTGAGCACGGGGAAGACTGGGAAAAGAGGGAAACAAAACGATTGAACAGTTGACACTTATAACCAGAAATGCGGTTAGTGATTGTAAAATAATTACCTACATACATTATATAACGGTGTGAAAAAAGTGGGAGAGAACAAATGGTTAATATTGACTTCTCCGTCTTTCTGTAAAAATCACTGACGGAAAGATTTTTTAACGAAAAATTTTGGAAAAGGCTATAGAGGGTGTAACACAAAAGAGAGATTAAAAAGTTGTAGCTATTTACAAATAGATATATTTTTATATTTAAAGTTGTTCTTGGAAACGGATTTGATGGGTTAAGATTATTCAATACGATCGTATGAATATTGTTTTTGTGCTATTCTACACAATAATTATTTTTTTTATAATTTGGATTTCAAAAATGTTTTAAACTCTACTTATAATCTTTCTTCTTAGATGGTAATATTTTTCTAAACATTGATTTTTTTAAACTTACGATATACAAGACACTTCTCTAGTAAATAACGCTGTTCTTTTTTAAAACTTTCTTAGCCAGGTCTTTTTTAGCTACCATGCAAGAACCTGGTTTGTGAAGATAAGACATGTATGTTTAATTTAGACATAAAGGATACATCTGAAAGGTATGGTAGTAAAGCCATGATATCAAATTGAACAAAATCAGTTTATAGAGAGAAAAGAAAAAACAGTAAGTTTGAATTTTACTGTCGATTTCTTTTTGTTTTTTTCCAATATGAGTATGAGATTTATACAAAATCCAAACTGAAAGCTATCTATTCATTTTACAGTTGACTGATGTATGTATGGCGGTATTCAACAGTTATGATAAACAGGTTGGATGTTCTATAATGAATGAAATTTACACAAAAACAGTAAAAAATAAAAGGACTTAGAAATTTCACTTGAAGATGAAACGAAACAATCCAAGTCGAGGTCGTTATTACAGTACGATTCCCTTCTAGCGGTGTCTCGGTTTCGCTTTATTATTTATGGCGCGACCTTTAAAATCTTCCCCTCTTTATTTTACTTTTCTCAATTTCCTTGGAATTATATCAACTCAAATTAGTCCAAATTATGTAAACAAATAGCAGAACTAGATTTTCATTGCTGGACGAATTACACATTCAAATAGGTTCGGCAACACCACATCAACAAATTAATTGTTAATTTTAACACAAAATGTATAATTAATGAGTATCAACACTATCTTTAGGCATACGTCTAACGATATATGTAAATGTTTTAATAGTCTTGGTCATGTTATTGAAATATTCTGAGTAAGGGTTTCTATTGATCTATCATCATTGCATTTTGCATATCTATCCGTAAACATCTTCATCTAGCACTTTTTAAAGCCCAAATAGCATATTCGATATTTCTCAATAATTTATGCATTCAAATCCTGGACCATAATTAAGGAATGATACTGCAAGACTTTTATTAAAAGTTCTTAAAACTTGAAGGGATTATGAATTAAAATGAAAAAAGAATGAGTGTAAAAGAAGAACAATAAATATACAGTGTGACAGTGTTACTTCGACTCGAGATTCATATGATTCTATATCACACGTGAGCTCGTGTACATGTAACATATGTTTAATATTCTCACCCTTCAGACGTCTGTCTGTACTGGAAGGTGTTGGATCTTCCAAGTGACATAGCTATTACCCTGCACTGTTTACACAAATATTAAACATATTTACGAGGTTAATAGCTTTAGAGGAATTATTGCAAATTAGTATAAAGTGTGATAACTATTTTACCCCAAAAGAAATAATAGTAGGCTAAATTCTAAACTATTTTAATACACAACGTAATACTGTTGTAATTTAATATCTCAAACCCAAAAGACCATTTTCAATACAAGTATGTCATACAAGTACGTAACAGTTTACAATCTTCTGAACTACGGGAACACCCAAAACACTTAGTGGGGTGAAATAATAAAAGCTTTAGGAAGGTAGATGATTCAGTCAACTCAACGTAACCCTTTTTTAATTAATTTTATAAAAGAAACTAGGTACTTTAAAAATATAAACATTGTAACTTTCCACATTTCGGAGTATGTGAAAAATTGTGGACATGGTATCCTGAAATATGAATTCGAATTGGAATATTCGTCACGCTACTAAATAATATTGTTAAGTCAAGAAATCAATCAATCATAGTATATCCATGATAATTATCATGGAGTATTGCACATAGCATCAAGTATTCTTACACAGAATGAATTTATATCATATCGAATCGGCCGTAATGTATCAATTGGCGAATTAAACACACAATAAAGGTTTTTAAAGACGAAAATGTGACACGATTACCCGGGTATTATCTTTGTTTAATTTACGACTAAAACATAAATAATCTCAGATACAATTGTAAACCCTGCAGTATATTCCCCATCCTAAGCCCCTTTGTCCAGATGTCGTAACCCTGTGTGACATTCCTGTTTTAAGCCGGGGATTAATATTTCTCAGATGGTTTACACATTTACAGCAAAATCCAACATTCCAGTTGAGCCTACACCGGTAGGTTGAAGGATTTAACAAACTAACACACATTTAAGTGGGTGTTCGTCAACAAGATTTTTTAAGGGATTGGATTAAAGGTTTGTGCTATTTAAAAGTCAAAATTAAATACAATACTATATACAATAGTACTTTTTAAATACGATATCACGGATTGAGCTAATTTAACTGCCACTGGTTTTAAATATAATTCCATCGAAGATTTTATTGGAAATAATTACGCCGTACTAATATTTTATTGTTCAATGCATTATAATAGTTTCAGCAATTTTTTTTCATATTGGTAAGAAATAAACTAGTATAAATTGAATAAAGGAGGCAGGATAACAAATAAAACAGACAAACAAGGTAAAGCCTGAGTGCATTTGACAGGAATACAAGTCTTTGAAGAAGGCATTATTGTGGGATATATATCTTCCTTGCTTGTAATCTTTGTATAAGGCTATGCAAAGGGTATCTTTTAGTTTATTTGAAAGTATTAAAACAACAAAAGGCTTTTAAATTGTATCATGAACAATTAATATGCGATATTTACGATGTTCTGTAATGTGCAAAAGTGATATAAATTACATTTTGAGAAAATCTGAAACTTTGTGTAGGTTCTATATATACAAACCAGATTACCAAGCGTCCTCTTTAAAATTTACCTTTCAAACCTATTGGTAAACGATTGCATTTGTTTAAACAGTGCCAGTAGCAGACTAAAAAAATGCGTAGGTATCAAATAAAACATTTTCCTTATAGTTTTATTAACTATGTATTAATACAAACTATTTGAGGTTCAACATTATTGACAGCTTTTCTATGACTTTTCCTTATGTGTAATTTAATATTTTTGCCAATTTTCTTGACACAATTTGACGTTTATAGTGACCGATTGTCCAAAATTTACGGTAATTATGGGTTATTTTTGTGTGATGTAATAACGTGTGTCGCTAGTCATCGATGAATGCCCAATCACAGTAGCAGAATAACAAATCAAAAAGTTTACATGTACAACAATCAAACGGTCAATGCTTCTCAGAAACTGATTTGAACTCAAACACACGAAGTCTATAACGCATTGAAAGTAAATCAATCGTTAAGTTTTCAAATGGTTTTCATGCGTATTAAAAATATTCCTCATTTGCAAAACCCATACGAGCTTCTTTGTCCGAACGTTCCTGTTCTCCGATAATTACAGAATCAAACGCACTATAACAAAGGGCCGACCGAGCTTTCATTGACTATAGCAATTATATCTGGATCCAATTTTCCCTTTTTCAATTTCGCCCGCTCGAATGAATATCAATTAATATTTGGGTTCGTGATGGAGCCTGGTGTATTTGGTCGGTCAACTTTCTTTTCATCAAGTTTGGGTGGTAAATTAATAAATGTAAAATGAAAATCTATTACAGCTCCAGGTGAAATTTGCAGTAAGTCCTGAACTAAGGAGTATATATAATATATATGGGAGGGTTTTGAATAGAATTATTTTGTGATAACTAAAAGGAATTTTAATGTTTTTGCAGATACACGTTTAATAAATACTTGTTTTTACAAATGTGGCCAAAGTCCTACCTTCACAAAGCTAATTGTATAACTATGATATTAGAGATTTCCCCATTTGTGTTATGGAGGCCATCCAATTTCCCAGGAAAATCAGTTCTTTAACACTTATTGACTATTAGTTCCATATTATTAGACCATGCTTTCCATTTAAACTTTCCTCTACCTGCTCACGTATTAAGTCCGTAGAAAGCTATTTGTAAGCTAAAAATATTGTAAGTCCTTTATATTCGGTTCCTAAAGTAGAGTATGAAGGAGAAATACCGACTTTGGCAACACACGAAGATTTATGTGGTCCTCAGTAAACCATTCCATTTATAATTGTGTTTGACGATAACAAACCTAGTAACAAAACATTCCTATACTACTGAACGGTTGAGTGTTGCGCGCACACACACACACAGATGGCAGTTGACACACGCACACGTACATTCGCATGTCTACTCGCAGACACGTAATCACAAATGGGATCCATTAACCTTGTATCAGAATAATTGAGATCGACATCGTAGGTAATAGTATATGTACATCGTTCGTTACTTTACGAAAACATAGTGACCAGCGTTGGGTTACTGCTAGATAACGGCTTGGGGAACATTTATGAATGACATTTGGACATTTAGTTGTTTTATATATTGATTATCAAGTTTGACAAAAATAGAATAACGTAGAGTGAAAATGATATAAGGCGTTGTTTAAATTAAGGTCATGTCTATTATAATAATTCGTAAATTACTAATATAAATATAGGAACTTGACTAACACGACAGAATATCTTGCCACATACATTCCACAAAATGCATACACCCGAGAGATTTAATTCGATAAATGCACTAAAATTATATGAATCTTTTCTTTTCTTATTTATTAAAATTCATCAAATACACACATACCTCAGTAGGTTCCTACGGAGGTATGTGTGTATTTGATGAATTTAAATAAATAAGATAAGAAAACATTCTGCAACAAAATAACTTTAATGGAGTTTTGAAAGATTTACGAGGCAGTTCTTAAATAATTGGTTTAAACATATACAGTACTTGATTTTTAACCCCGGAGTTGCAAAGTTCACTAACTATAACAATAGTATGCATTTAATTCCATTTTACAACTTAACTCTTTAATAGTTTCAATAAAGTAATTAGCTATCCACTCATCCTTCACTCATCTCCATTCATACTTGGGTTAAAATGCCTACATTCGTATGGTCGCCATTTTAAACTAATAAAATAAAAGTATTGAAGTTTCTACAGTATTTGAATAAGCAAGCTTTTTAATTTAAGTCAAACTAAAAAGGCCGTCAATAATGATTACAGGAATATAACTGTGTTGTATTCCAAGCAACAAGTTTTAACATACTTATGCGTGTAAACTTTTAATAAAAACAAAATCATTAATTTGTATTACTGAACAAAATAAACAGTTACGTTTTTTATTTACCCTTGAGTGTGCAATGCTTAGAATCTATTTCAGATCAAATGTTTATATAAGTTTCCAAAGTAAGTGCAGGAGATCAGAGAAGTTTCAGTATTTACAGAAACATTGACTGAAGAGATAGAGCTACAATACGTGTTGTGAATCTGAGACGGAAACAAATACTTAACCCAACTGAGAAGGGTCGGCAAACATACTCGAGTATATCACAACAACCTACTCGCTGACCCACAACTGTTTTGAGGATCACAAATAATTTTATGAAGGGTTTCTAAAATAGTCTTTAGTGCAAAAATATTTTAACATTTATTGCAATCTTTTTATGTTATTATCAGTTAGTTTTCTTAAACTTCTAATTTTTCGCTTGACAACGTTTTGGATTAAATACTACATGTTTTCATATTTTATAAACCCGCCTTTCACTATAATTTTTATTCACGAGTAATATAAAAAAAAAATTTGGATACTCTGAAGAGAAAATTGAATAATCAACCAATACGTTCCTGCACCAATTCTGTAATACGACCACTGCAAAATTAAAATAAAACTATCAAATTAAGGATTATTTCTTAATATAAAATATAATAAATATATTATTGCTAATCAGTTTCATCTTAATCTTTATGTAAATAAGTACAAACATTTAACACAAATTTTTCATCGATTACAAAATCATAATTAGTTTATGAAACAAACGAAAATCATACAATTAACATTTACTTATATTATATTTATATTATTAAGAAAAATATAGTTTCGAGGAATACACCTTGCATGAAACCTTTGACTATTAATACAACATGAAACATAGATTAGGTCAAATGTAATAAGTATACATTAGTTAATACTAGACCAATAGTTTTAAAAATACGGTAGATTGGCGAAGAAGCTGACTTGGAATAATATTTGACGAAAATCAGTGAAACAATATTTTACCGCTAGTTTATTATCCTCAAATGACACGATATCAGTCAAGACTCTATAATTATCCCTCCCTCTCCCCTCCCGCTGCAACTGAGAAGAAAACTGCTCAGAAGTGTGAGAAATCGCCCTCCAGACACCACAAGAACATTAGGCTCTCTGTAGGGGGAGAGGGGCGGTGAAGATGATTTGAGTAAATCTCTTACTTTGTACTTCTAATTTGTGAAGATAAAAACCGTTCCAGAAACAATAAAATGTTATATTGTTATTTTAAAGTCAAATTAAACATCGTAAGTACCTTTGACTATTGATCGAAGGCGATACCCCATTACATAGCATTTACATTTTTAAGCTAGGCAGTTTCAAAGGGTAAAAATGCACGTTAATTGAGTTTATTGAGCACGAACTGACAAGTAGGTCTACTGATTTCATTCGAATACGCAATTTTTCAATCAAGCCAAACAAAAAAGACACTCCATAACGCAATGTCACATCACAGATGCAGCAACTAAAATATCAAATAAAATGTAGACTATAGAACAAATAAAAGAAAAAAAACACACAATTTAATCTAATATTGAAATATTTCATGGTTCTGTGACTAGCTCATGGGATTATGTTAATGAGAAGTGCACAAATGACAACGTGAAAATGATAAATGTACTAGAATCCCCTTTTAGAACACCCCCTAAATCATAGGCTAATACTGTGCAACGATCGTCATCTATATAAAAAAATCTACAGTAAAAACTCAACTTTGATCGGTAAAAGACTTGTTGATCTTATTCGACCTACACGAAATACCAACAATACAACAAACCGCTTTTGATGTAATCATTTTTCACGATTGAAACACCGTGGAAATGTTCTGTTTGTACCAGTAATTTCACGACATTTTCTGGTACAAAAGTCCAACAAAGCCCGCTTGCATCCCTCCAGGCGGTACAAATGTGTTGCGTTTGTTTCTAACTAATTAATTTACCGTTATAATACGAACGACCTACGTGTCTCATATGTAACTGTGATTACACGAGAATACTAACCTGGTTTCGTGTTTTTGCAAACGTTACGAACGTAGGTTTGTAACAAGTTCAAAGGTATTAGTATACAAAATGATATTGATGTTTGATAAATTACTCCATACGTTTTATGTGCAGTATTAAAATATTTTCGAATTTGTCATGTTTATCTTATCAGAGATTACAAATTACTGTCAAAGTGTTTCGTTTGGATGAACATATCTTAGCTAGATCTGAATAAAAGAGTTAATTCATTATTTTATTAAAGTTGTACTAAAATTGACTGCCAGTACAAATATAGTGTCTTTAATTCTACACAGGTAAAGTTGGAGGTCCGATCTATAGCAAAGTGGATTATTGAATCAGATAGAATTATACATTAGTCAATTAATTACTGAAGATATCTAAGACCGACGTTGGTGGTAAAAACATGGTTTGGACCGTTCCTTGACGAAAAAGTAATAAAAAATAACAAAAATACCCAAATGAAAATTATTACTCAAGTGGAGGGCTAAATACACTTTCACAAATTATTAACAAAACGGGGTTCCGTTAAAAAAAAACAATTGAACACGACTAAGCTTACCTACGTTAACTTTTAACATATAAACTTTTAACTTAAGGTTATAACTAATCTATGTTGAAGGTAAAATGAACTAATACTTATAAGTTCTTTAATTGGCAGGTTTAAAAGTATAACTTTTTATATGAACAACCCATACACGTGAGATGAGCCAACACACAGTAGTTGTAACGAATTTCCACCATTAGGTCAGCAATCACCACTGTTAATCGTAGCCGTCAGGAATTAGTTGTATCCATACTTATATACCTAAAATGTTCTTTTTAAAACGTTGTGAATTTAACTGAGCTTAGTAATATTACGTATATTCATACATAAATTCCAATTTCATACCTAACTCGCTTTCACGAACAAATACCTTATTTTCATGCATCCGCTAAAAGAAGGTGTTCTGCTTAGCTAGAACGCAACTTGAAAGTTCCCCACAAGTAACACACGATGTTAAAATAAGTTTATTACAGAATTAAAAAGTAAAATGTATTTCTAATGTATGAACGTATGCACAACATTGAACTCCTCCCAAACCACAGCGATGGAATGTTAGTAGGATTATATAAAATATTTTAAAATAGGTAACCAAAACAGAAACAACGTGGTTTACCACGCACTATGCATTGTGGACGCCGCCTATTCGTTGAGGTTTATTCAGTCCATTAAAGCAGTGGTAATTTAATTCATGTCATTGTGATCAACATAGATTTATTAAAGCGATTTTATAGATGACATTTTAAGATTAATGACCAATGATCAAGTTATAAATGTATGTATATTGTGTCATTAGTTTAACTAATTTGTACAACCAAAAACTTAAATGATTTGCATCATAAAGTAATTTTGTCTGCTTAAAGGTTATGCATGAAAACGAAAAAATCGAACTACAACCATATTGTAATTTTTCCCTACAATTAGGGCCTACTTTGAAAACCGATGCCAACGGATATCACATTAAAATCTCCCATTCTTTTGTATGTGTCCCAATTAGGTAGCGTCATTTAAAAGGTATAAATTTGAACATAATTTGATTCTAATTTCTATCAACGTACTTTACAACATTTGAATTATTAATATATACAGTATGATATGATATGATATGACGGACCACAAGCTTATTTTTTGTGAATTGATCCTAAGAAAAGAACAAAAGAAACCAAAGATGATCAGATATAGGGATTTTTCAAAATTCAATGTTGACTAAGTGGTAAGAGAACTTTCTGAAATAGATTGGAAAAAGATAACGATCTTACAAGGAGTAAATAATATTGAAAATGCATTGACCAATGAAATTAGAAAAGTATATGATAACCACGCACCTATAGTGTGTAAAAGGGTAACCAAGAAAGTAGCTCCGTGGAGAAATGATATAATTAAGAAACTGACGAGGGAAAAAAATAAATTAAGGAATAGATATTGGAAGTCAAGAAGTGATCCTGATTGGCATAAGTATAAGGAAATAAGAAACAGATTGAATTCAATGGTCTGGCATGCGAAAAAAAGGTTTTTTACCAACAAACTGTCGACAACAAACAACAGCAAAGATTTCTGGAAATGTATAAAGAATTGCGATGTTTATAAGAACAATTGTATAGAAACTATTGACGGTTTTGAAGCTAATGACATTAATGAATATTTTACAAAAATGGGGTCTGGTATCAAGGCTGATGAAGAAATTATTAAATTTTATATGACTAATAAACAAGATGAAACAAGAAACGAATGTCGATTTAGTGCTGTCACCGAAGCAACTGTAAAACTAGTGATGAATCAAATAAAGTCTAAAGCTGTAGGCAGTGATGAAATATCAATAGACATGTTAAAAGCTGTGAGTCCGTTTGCTATTGAAGCAATCACACATCTTGTAAATGAGTCACTCATCAGTGGAGTATTCCCGAATGCATGGAAGCAAAGTATTGTCAGGCCATTGCCAAAAACAGCTGCACCAACTAAGGTAGAAGATCTTAGACCAATATCAATACTTCCAGCAATATCTAAAATATTAGAGAAAATAGTGATTGACCAGATATCCCAATTTATGAATGACAATAGGCTGCTACCTAAACTACAGTCAGGTTTTAGAAAAAACCACAGCACATGTACAGCTTTGACCAATTTATTCTGTGACATGATTGATGCCAAGGACAAAGGGAAACATAGCTCACTTGTCATGCTTGATTACTCCAAAGCATTTGATTCTATGGACCATAGTATGCTGATTGCAAAAATGAAATATATGGGTTTTAGTGATAGAATCACTACCTGGATTCGCTCTTACCTTATCGACCGAATGCAGGTTACCAGATTGGGTAGTGAAACATCGTATCCCCTCGTCAAAAAACGGGGCGTTCCTCAAGGTAGCTGTTTGGGGCCTGTACTTTACACGCTTTACACAGCTGACTTTCCCAGCTGTGTAAAACATTGTACTGCACACTTGTATGCAGATGATTCCCAGTTGCACTTGTCTTATGAGCCTGGTTACATGAGTGAGGCCATCGACAAGATCAACACTGATCTGGAGAACATCTCCAAATGGTCTAGCATTAATGGGCTTAGGCTAAATCCAGACAAGTGCACTGTACTTCATACTGCCCCTGTGAACCTAGTACAGACACTGAGAGATAATGGCTTGAGCATCAATCTTGATGGCAGGAGTCTGGCAGTCTGTGACAAAGCCAAAACTCTTGGCGTCATTATTGACAGAAATTTGAATTTTAAAGATCACATCACGCATGTCTCCCAACGAGCAATAGGAAGACTGAGAGGTCTGTACAGGTTCAGAGGTATGCTGCCTGAGGCTGCAAAGCTTCAACTCATGCAGTCACTGATATTGTCAGTAGTCTACTACTGCTTCCCTGCATATGGCAATAGTATCACTAAGGAAGACATGTGCAGAATACAGCGAATTCAAAGCTCAGCAATCAGATTTGTATTCTGCCTTAAAAAATTTGATCATGTTTCCCCTTTCCGTGAAGCAGCCGGGATGTTGCCCATGGAAGCCATGTGCAGGTTTTTGACGTGCTGCATGACTCACAGGGTACTGACTCTCCGTGAGCCCGACTATCTTTGCGAGAGGCTTTCTGTCCGGGATGAGGTCATACAACGTAGGACACGTCATGGTGGGAGGCTTCACTTTCCAAGGGTCACCTTGGAATTGGGAAAGAAAAGTTTCTCATATTTCGGACCCACATTGTACAACGGACTACCCGAGAGCCTAAAAACCGTTGCATCCAACAATACCTTTAAGATTAAGATTAAAAAGTTTTTAAAAGATATGCATGTTTAGTTGTAAGTGCAATAGGTTAATGACAAAAGTTGTTCTGAAAAACTGACATGTATCAGAGAAACGCTGGCTAATAAAGACGTTTTTATTTATTTATTTATTTATTTATTTATTTTATTTATTTATTTATTTATTTATTTATTATTTATTATTTATATGTATTAATCTCTCTGTTGTAATAGCAAAGCCGTATATTAAAAACTAATAAATTAGTCATGAGACCACCATGCCTGTCTGAAATATAATAATAAAAAATTCGGTTGAAATCCTAATGCATGTCCTATTTATTATATTTTTATTTAATGCCGAAACATATGTAGCAATTTCGAAACTAAATGTTAAGGGTTGTCTGACGAGGTATGTTTAACCATTATTTTGTCCTATTAAATGCAACTATCAACTACCAATTGTTTACTTGCATAATTTGTACTATATAATTAAATAAAAAATAAAAAAAAATACATTCATGATTACAGAAATTTTTGCACAGGTTTGCTTTGATTATAATGATCAAATGCTATCCCACCAAGGTTATAAAAACATCGCTAAATGATTTATGAATCATAAAATAATTATAGGCAACTCAATTTTGTAATGTACAGTTTACGGCCTGTGGAAACGTTAATTAAAAGCATCTGTTTTACATTCAACAAAATTTAAAATTTTCAAAAGGAAATCATCATTAAACTTTATTTGAAGTAATTTGTGTTTTTCATAGCACACGAGTTTTCTTCTCGGGTTGACATGTTTAAAACTCAAAACTCAAAGCTGTATTGCTGAGTTGTAGAGCTGTATTGCCACAAGCAAGACATGCTTTATACAGGCTTATCAACAAGAGATTCTGTTTACCGTTGCAGTTACCATGTGTGTAAATAATGAGAAAAGACATAAAGCATATTCCTGATAGGAATAATATTATAGTACGACATATGAACACTACTGATTGAGCTGGGGAGATATGTTGCGCTCGTCAATAAAGATATGTACATTCATACGAATACGTATAGCCGCCTACTTCATATAAATAACTAGCTGGCCCGACAGACGTCGTCCTGTCCTAATGTGGTTTTATGTCAAATGCTTGTTCATTTTCAAGATCCTGGTTGAAGTTCGTTCGCTACGCTCACTCACCTTTAGGTTGGAGCTCGTTCGCTACGCTCACTTGCCTTCAAGTTAGCTCGTTCGCTACGCTAACTCGCCTTCACTTTGAAGTTCGTTCGCTACGCTCACTCACCTTTTAGTTGCAAATTAGCTGTTGTCATAAATAAAAAAAAATAATCGTGCTGCACCCTGTTGGTAAACTTAAATGCTATTGAACATCGGAGAATCAAATTGCTTAGTTGAACCAGCTGTTAAGATTCTTTAGTTCCATTTAAATATGAGAACTCATAAGGTTAACATGGGAAACTCTAGAGCCACTGGGGCGGAGCCCTTTTGACGGATCTGCACTAAACTTCACACAAACCATCCTTGAATAATGCTTTATAATGCCTGAATGTTTCATTACAATCTGTCGAGCGGTTTCGGAGTCCATAAAGGACAAACAAACATACACACAAACAAATATACATATATATATGTATTTAATTATACCATGGTGACCAATATTTGAAATTATTTTCGTCAAAATAAATTAAACTGTTACAATGACTTGTAATGCTGATAATATATATAAAATAACACACGTCAATATTTTTGTGAAAATTATCATTGCTAGTTCAGAATATATAACATTGTTTATAAATTACATACACACCCCATGTACAAAGCTGGTATGTCCAACATGGTTTTGTTTGAAAATGCATTGAATTACGGTACATAAAAATAAACTTTATTCAACCTGAAAAGAATAACATGACTAGCTTGTAAAAACTGTAAACATACATTGACCTACTGTGTTTATTTTAGTTTGGACAAAAAACCATTCTAAATAATTATTATCAAAATTATGTGTTACTTTAAATGCAGTTGGTTAGGAGATTGAACACTCCATACAAATAGAAGTAAGGAGGAATATTAAACTATGTATTTTCATCTCAAGAATCGTCAAAATAAATTTCACGAAGAAGTTATTCAGGTGATTTTATTTTTCAACTCTTTTCATGCAGTACATTTATCGGACTCTCTTGTTTGTGTTCGGCTGAAAAGGGTTTCATGTTACATTCGAAAAGAAATAATGACTGTTATGGATACAGTCACACAGTACCATGGATCAGGGCTACAGATATACATATCTGTATATCTGTAGCCCTGACTATGGATACAGTCATGCGACGAAAATAATTTATTATTTTACTTTTTACTTTGAACAAAGGTAAGTAAAAAAGAGTGCTGGCGATATATTGCTTTATTATATTATTATATGAAATTGTTTTAATATAACATAACTGATTAATTCAAATACTGCAGCAACAACTTTAAATATTTAAAATTCAATTGTATTGCATATGGGACATATAAAGCTGCTTAATGTTTTACCAAAACTTATTTAAACATCTCTATCATGATTTAGTGCATGTCTTGTAGTGGAAAACAAGTTCACTTCCTGACGCGTAGGAGTCCCTTTTTAAGAAGACTTTATTATTTCGCGTTCTTTATTCTTCCTCTTACATCTCTAATGACCTGTAATTACTCAGACTTGGGCTAATTACTCTGTTTTCTTCGAGGAAAATCGTCTTGCTTGCTAAAGGAAGCTTGCTTTTGCATTTACATGCGAAGATTGTTGTTACAAATCGCTTGTAATATTTGCTGTCTGTTAATGTAATCGTACAGGTCATACAACAATAAGACACAACATCTTTAAATAGCTGTTAGAACCACCTTGAATATTTCATCTGTCATTATCATTATATATTGTGAAAGAAATTATAAAATCCCTACAAATATGTTTTAATCTTTGTGCACTGTAATATTTGATAATTGTATACGTGTGCCATAGATTTATCTTTGTTGTTATGAACACTAATAGAAAAAAAGCGATCAGCCAATTACTCGGCTTTCAATTAATTTTGGAAACCAAACAAATTAAAATCAACCGACATCTTATTATTATTTTTATAACAGTACTCCAGTACCTCTACATTTGTTAAAACATATTTTAATGAATTTCAAATTTGTTACAGCGTTAGTGAGTTTTGTATAAAGAGCAGTAATAAAATTGTCACAGCGACAAGTACTGCTCTTCAGTTACTACTTGGGTTGGGCCTGGCCTATCGTCATTCGCCAAGCATCTCCGAAACCATCTACTATACCAAGTATTGAAACCATTCAGTAGACATAACAAATGAAACTGTTATGGAAAAACATTTTTATCCTGTAGGGTTATTTTTATTTCGTCATTTTGAAAAACCTTACCCAGACCAACCGTTTTTGAAACCATCAATATTTTAAAATAAGAAGATATCACAAAACATTAAAGGTAACATATTTTAAATTAAAAACTCGACTACAGAACAATAACAACTTGTGTGCCTAGCGTTTAAGTTCTTAGCTAAGAAAAATAACGAATCTAAACAATCGGTACGATAACCAACTCTAGCAGAATCAAAATGCAACATTAAATTCACAAGAAACACAGCCCTGCACCAACTTTATGAAGAAAATACAACATTTATTTATTCCAACAAAAATCAACTTACATTAAGTAGACAGGTAGGTTTCATAAGAACGAAAATATATTCAAAACACGACCGCCCCAAAGAAGCTTAACGGGGAGTTTATAAACACAATTGCCGCGAAACGAAACCCTTGGAAGGGTTTATAGCGGTGAAGGAACAAGTTTAGCAAACTCTAACTGAGTATTTGTGCATCTGATGATACCTAAAACATTACACTACTTTTAATAATAGCAATGAAATAATAGATATATTTGGTACTCATATTTTTATTTGAATAGATGTTCAAAGCTGAAATAAGAGTATATTATACTAAATTTACAATCGAATGAACTTAATAAGTCAAATAAAATAATTGCAGATGTATACAACCTAATTTCAAGGTTCAGGAAGAAAGTAGTATATTGTACCTGCATATAACTGGAAAATAAAAATAAAATAACGAATTAACTATATCAAGCAAAAAGATATATCAGTTTTATTTCCGTACAAATCTAGTGTGCTTAAAATGTCTTTTAATGTAAATGATTCAATTCACTATACTACATAATAAAGGATTTTGAATCAAAATATATTTTTGTAGATATAAAGTATTCGTATAAAATAGTTCAAAGGCCGATCACCATAATCAAGTGAAAAAATCACCATGATGCTTTCCCAATAGTGAAGCCAGTTATGATCTAAACTGGGTGTAAGTGAAACACAAATGAACCCGTTTACAGTTCTATCTAGTCAAGTGATAACAATAACACACTATCAGTCATCGTCAAGTGACAAGCAGGTGTGTGCGAATCTGTGCTGAACCTGAACAGCTGATAAGCTGATAAGCGTGCGTGACTGATCAGCAAACACACATATCTACACAATGTATGACCGGGGCAACGCTATGACTGATGTGATGTAATAAAATACTAATTTACAATTGTTTGTTTAGAAATATACTATTTTTAGTATACAGTATTTATTTTTACACAAAACGCATCAAAAACTTACTTAAGGTAAACAATTGCATTATTTATATACATTCTTATTGTTTGTTTATGGTGGATAGCTAACAAAATACCAGAATGAATAACAAACAAGATTGATCTAGCAAACTTTGGTAGGTTTAACTTAAAACAACACGTAACCCATACTGTCCGAAGGCATAGACAAAAGAATAAATCCTCATAATAGATATATACTATTTACGAAAAAGATTAGCAATAATTTTTCATCAAACTTTGTCGTCGCGATTACTGAATTCGATTAGGGATATCTATTAATTGGAGTGCTTTGATATTTTATTTACTACCAATCAACATAAGGACATAACAGAAGAGTTAAAACAAATTAAACCTTAATAACAAGTTATCCGAATTTATTTACAAGGTTAAGCCGTAATTCATACCTTGGATGATCGCAAATTGTGGAATCTTATAAGGTTCAATGGACATCTTGTAGTCTATTGACAACGACAACGTGCTTATGAGAATGGGAAATCATTTTCCTTGATCGAAAACGTGGCTTTTATAGACGAGCATCTCGGGTACAGCATATTATACTCGAATGAACGATATGAAAGACGTGGACTACAGGAATTATTTATTATTTGAGCTGAACGTAAATAATTAATACAATATTTTAAATGTATTTCAGCAAAATGAAAACAAAAAAGAAAACATGATATTTTTGTATTTTTGACAGATCTTATGGCTTGGCAAAGATTATAATATTATTAATGCTCTTTATTATGAAAACGTTAGATACTAAATTGTAAGACGTTGATGTTGGACATAGACGTAAAGTATTGCATACTATCCTTATAGCATCACAGATCATTGAGAATTAGTATTACGCTGCAACTAAGGGAAGATAATTTAAGGATTGTTTGGATTTTACGTTCAGTCAAACGTTTAACTTATTCCAAAATAACCTTCAGCGATTTTATAAAAGACATTCGTCAAAGAATAAATTAGGAAAACCAAAAAAGCAGTATGATCTTATGTATAGTGAAAGTAGGCCTATGTTTATCACTTACAAACCAAATAATAGGTTTATACATCAAAAAGATGAAAATGTAATCTAGCTGCTAACAAAAATCTGCCAAACTGTGCAGAAAACCCTATTCATCAGTAAAATGTACATCTCGAGAACGTACAGGACCAAATTTGATATCCACTAGACCCCCGTTGTGCCCGTGATTGGTTTCGCCAATTGAATTTCCTACGTCCCCCTCACCATCCCACCAGACATTATAGTTCGATCAAAAATATCCAATGATTATGGTTCGCCGCCTTTTGATTGCTTTGCAATTTTTCGAAACGGACGACGCTGCTGCGTGGTACTCAAGGGAATTGAAATCCAATCGAGTTATCTTACCTAATCGGGAGGAGGGCGTGCAAATTGTGTTTTAAACGTTACTGTTTGAATCTTATTGAATTGCCAGGGGCGTTTCTGAATGCTTAAAATCTAGACTTCAGAGCAATCAGATAAAACAAGAACTTACAGTGAGATTTTTATCACTGTTAATAAAATTAAACAAGACATCATGAGTGATAACTGTTAATAAACCTTTGGAAAAACAAAACGTGATATTAATTAAAGGATCAACCCAGTCGCAACAAATTCAACAATCGTTTACAGTAGAGTAATGAGTTATCAACAGACAGATGATATGTGACATTGTAATTATTGGTGACATTCAAACAGTGCATCTCGCAATGATGTTTGGCCAAAAGGAATATACCGCTGTCGATACATTTCACAAATATATCAGTAAAATCAGTCGCCAAGCGTTTTGATAACCACTAAAAGTCGAAAATGTGTTCTTTTGAGATCTGTTAAATCTGCTGTTTTATATACAATTTATACTTTAAACCATTAATTCTTATACTAGGGGTTCGAGAATGCTGGTATGGGTTACATCACAAGTCTATTACCACTTCTGAAATAAAAATAGACAAAAAACATTGTCGTATGCACCCTAATGATATGTAGGTTTAATGAATTCGTCATTCAAATATCAAAGAGAGATCTGTTGCAAAAGGGTTAACTAATATCTATATATGTTGAAACGTTGATGATGAAATCAACCAAATACACTGTTCCGTTATTTTAAATGATTTTTTAATAATTAAGAAGTAACAAATTTCGAAATACTACCAACGATTACTAGGATTACATGACTTTTAAAGGTCTGGACGCTATTTTTAGTGAATACATTTCATTGTGTGTCAAATTAATGTCACACGTGTCGATTGTAAAATGTAGATCAAGCACAGCTTCACGAGATTCGTCAAATGTGTAAGGAATATAAATTATAGGCTTCTAACCAGGTAGTCATTGATGGAAGTTGTCAAAAGCAACGTGAAATTGCGAGGCTTTTATTGAGAAATTTGTGTTCCTTTTTGTCTCAATGCTTATCAATACTCTAAGCTAATCAACTGCCTAAATTAAACCGGAAGTTTACTCCAACTCTGTGCTTGTAAACAATCATAAAGGAATATATGATTTAATAATTACTAAGAGCTTACATAAAACTTTATTTATAAACGTAAAACCCCATAAATATTCTGATTATTTATATTTATATAATAAAAACCAAGGATTACAACAATCTCAACATGTCAATTGAAAAACATAGTTTTTCATTAAGGGTTATGATTAAAGAAATAATTGTTGTTTTAAATTGTTCAGTAATTTAGATAATCGTGAGGTTTTAACCATGTCTTGCGTGGAGAAAATAGATGATCGATGAAAACAATAAATATACCCGTAGGGCAGACCAGATTAATAATTATACACAATGCAGTTCTATAATTGAATTTAAAAGGTTTAAAAGGTAAGTTGACATGATGTTTAAACTATATAGTCAGAAATACAGCTAGGCGCGTAAACAGATGTCTTACGAAAATTACTTTTAGTTTTAATTCTAATACAGAAATAATAAAAATTAGAACAACTATCAAGGCTTTTACTGAAAAGCTTGTAGAATATACGCCAGTAACAGTAAATTTGACGTTGACAATCAAAGTTATTTGTCAAATTCCACAGTTGGTAACAATGTCGCACATCGCCATGTCTGCGGCTTGAGGTTGGCACCACTGTGTTTGTCTTACCCACAATGCAACCGCCATGCAGAGGATCTAACCACGACGTGATTGTCCTTGGCCATAGAGTATTTTGTGTTATGCGGTAAATAAACGTATGATACACGTGTCAAAAGGAGTACTGTAGACTGCAATTCCAAGTGTTACCGTTGTAAGTTTTTAAATGCCAAGACTTGGCAGCATAAATGAATTAAAATATATAACATAAGCACAATTTTATGGACTATGTTGACTGAAATAAATAAAAGACAATTGAAGTATATAAGAGAGATAAATATAAACAATTTATAGGTAAAAGCGTAAAAGTCTAATGCAAAACAAGTTTAGCAAAAAATATAAAAATCTTGGGAAGATCTTCGATACTCTACTCATCAATACAGAGTCTTTGTCACGAAGAATTAATTATAATTGGTTATCCGAGATTAAAATAAAATTTTCACCTTATCTCGAGCGCGAATAAAACTATCGGACGAATCAACCCCCTCATCATCTTACCCGCCAGAAAGGCAGGATGTTTGTTTTTGGAGGGAACAGTTCAGTCCCTAGAGAGAACGTCTCACGCGATCAACCAATCCTTTTATTGGACGTCTCAACCTTCACCATGTCCAATGTTGTTAGCAAAATTGCTTTACCAAACGTCAAATTTTCTGACTCACTAGTGTTTTCATTACAACAGGCTTAACTGTGGTACTATATATATATATATATATATATATATATATATATATATATATATATATATATATAAAATTAAGTTACAAATGCAACTCCTTTCATCAAGAGATTATCAACTTGTTATAAAGCCACAAGCGGTTAGGTCATCTGCATTTACTATATTTCACCAATTTCAATGTGATGGATTGGGTTATGTTATAAAGTTGTTTCTGCCAATTTTTGAAAAGGCGGCCATTATGATGTTTTATCAGCTAAGTTCCTAGCTTTATTTCGATGGACACATTTAGGGGGTTTTTAATTATTTAGACTTGAGAATAGAAAGATTTCAATTCTCTTTACTGCAAAAATGAAGTCTCTATTGTTTGTACAACGAAGTAAAGTCATTCTAGACCCAGCCGCGCCAAAAGAGCTTAGAGAAGACGTTTATAAACGCGTTTCTGAGAAGTGTAAAATTGAGTGAGTTTATTGTGGGGTCAGATAAATTCTGTTTAGAAATATCTCCAGACTTTGTTTGTATTTCTGTTCTCTAATAAGATGGTTCTCCTTATGCTAACTAGATCACAAGTTTTTATTTGGTATTGTTAGCACCGAATACTAAGTAAATACTATATCATAGTGCATCACAAAACGTTATCTGATTTTCAGAAGCCATACACACCAGAATATTTCATTCACAAAATAACCAAATTGCGTGAGCGAAGAAATGTTTGTACAGTACTCACAAATGCGATAATTCACGATAATGTGAAGTGAAATATTTTAACTTTTTACACATGTTAGGGGATGATTAGTGTAAGAAAATAAAGTTTCAATAAGTTTGAATAAATAAAGAAGACTGCTCAACTAATTTTGTATCGTTTTGAATTATAGTTCTTTGTACCATTGATAACGTGATTTATTTGGTTTCTAGTTTAAGACAGTGCTGAATAAGCTCTAGCCGCGGAACTACAACATTTTGAATAGCCAATGAATGGTAAAAGGCAAGATTTGATCCTGGACCACCGGAGTAGGATACTCGTATTTAAAATAGCGCATTAGCTACACTTCCGTCATATGAAACAAGAAATAAGCAAGTTTTCGTTTAATATTCTTGTAATTAATCTCGTAACCCCTGTAATTTGAAATTATGAAGTTTTCATTTAGACGTTTTATCCCCATTACCAAATCAAATATATTTTTTTTCTCGGATGGGTGTTATTCTACAGTCGCATATGAAGATGAAGACACATCTATCATGACTCACGTAGCTACGTACGTATATACACTACACACTGCATCATACGCTGTATTGGTCTTACACACCAGTGTTGACCATATTGCACTGCAATTGATAATCGGAAGCTACCCCAATATGTTGTACATTTCACTACGGAGTGTGGAGGTCCAAAAAACAACCGCCACGAATGTTCTGTAATATTCGAATAATGGATAACGATTAAATACAGTACGACAAAAGTCGTGCTGATAAAATCCAATACTGCAAGTTACTTCTTGATCTATATCAAAATATTATACGGTACCAGTTTTTATACAGTGTTCAAACCCGGTAAAAAATGTATAAAGGGCGGAATTAGTCTAAAATGTTTATAATTATTTTTGTAACATTTTACAGTATTTCATATAGTAATAACAACACAAGGCTATTAATAGTTAGCAAAAACGATTTTTCCTTGATTATTATTTTTAACTAACAAGAAAAATACAACTAAAACATAGAAATAACCTCAGCAGATACTAGATTGAAACTAAACCTTAAATTGTAATAAGTTAATGATTAACTATCACAAATTAAAAATAATGTATGTTTTGACAATGGATATACGTATTGTTATTTAGGTATGAAAATTGCTTTGAAAATATTTCAAGTGCAAAAGCTGGAAGCTTTTGTGCACACGGATAGTTTTTAAAGTGTCACTGTATGTAAACATAGCTTCAATATTTAACACTAGAATTAACAAAGAAAAATCCAACATAAACTAAATATCTTTGATCTTCACGTGTTCAATAATCGAACTTGTCGAGTCAAACGTGAAGAATGTGTAGAGCTTATGTGTCATAATAAATTAACAACATTTTTCGACCGTGTGTTATATATATATATATACTAGGGCATTTGCTATAGTCATGAACATATTCCCACCCAAACCGATTCACAAACCGGTGAAGTTCCCGTGTGAGACCACTTGAGGTCTTTTATTGGAAATTCAATCCCACCAAGAACATGGACCTGTCATATGAATACCCTACATATTGGGGAAATATACCTGAAAAAATCTTAGCGGAAACCAGTTTAAAAATGCATGTTAAGTGATGGCAATTTAACAGTTGTAATGAAAAAGTAGTATAGAAACGTACGTCTCCTGTTCAGAGCATAAAGTAGAGTATAATTAATTTCTGCAAGAGTAAACCAAGAAAAGAACACATTCAATCAAGCAAAGAAACATTATACCCATCTGCGTATAGCAATGATTCACAATACAATGTTCAGTCTTGACTTCAGTCCTTTATTTTCCTGCCTTTTACATCGCTAATGGTGGGTAATTTCTGTATCTGAGGCTAATTACTCCATCCTACTATCTTGGCTTTAGTATCAACTTCTTGAATGTTTAACAATGAAGCAGCTGAAGCGGTTTAGTGGATGCTACTGCTTCCTCTATCTTCATTTTACGGCTTAGAATTTAATTTTATTCGAGAGATATCATTTGTAAAATGTTTGTTTTGAGGAGGATAATATTGCAGCTTAAACAAAATTAAGTTTCGAAGAGAATTCGTATTATAGACCAATTTAATGACATACGTTAGGGAATACATTGAATATAAAATAGATTACATTGGGGTATAATTAATAATTAGAAAATAATCATATATGGGCATCGGTTGCCTAAACGTAAGCTACGTGTTCATGCTAAATACCAATGTGTCACCGAAAGAAACCGGTAAAAAAACCCATAAAACATGCTTAAGTAATTAATGTACTGTATATCGTCTTTCTATAGGGGACCGTACACAGTATTAACCCGTTGGGATGGGGGCACGAACTAAGATGGCTACAAATTAAAATCAAAATGAAAAACTATATTAGATCCTAAATTAATTCTTACACAAATGTTTATCATGAAAATAATCAATCAATTACCAATTGGAGCACACATAAAATATACTGTTTAAAGATCTTCTTGTCATCTTCATAATAATAACCAATAGTAAAGCAACTAATCACAAATATAGACCTTTCCAGAAGGACTTGAGCAAACAATCAAGTAATAAACCCAAAACACCACTCCGGTATCCAATAGGAAAAATGTTTTCCTGGGATTTGATTTTCCGTGTCTCACGAGAGGAAGTCTGTGTTCACGCGAGCGCCAATTTATTTATTGAATGTTGGTCTTTAAATTGTCTGGAGTGATTGATGATCAGACGAGGCTAGGGAATAGATACAGGTACAGCTTAAGTCATAACTACATAATATTACAGTACGATACATATCTTTGTAGCTCCACTGGTCTGTATTTTAAAATTTAGATTCCATCGTATGCTGCTGATAGTAGCTCGAGGCTTAGGTCTAGGTTATGCATTGGTGTTTACTAGCATGGCAATCCATAATGCCCATGTTAATTCTTTTAAATTTTAAGTTCAATTTCCGTACTTATTTTTGAGCCTATTGTAATTTAGGGATTCTGCACATCTACAGGAAAATATCTTTAATTTGGTACCAACCACGTGCAATTCAGTCCAATAGTATGGTCAGGCTAGCTGTCATAAGTTTTGCAAAAGTTTTTTAGTATGTAAGATTATTACACTACGCCTACAGATTGCGAATCATTTACACCTGTGGCGTAGCTGTAGGTTACGGTTATGCCCTAGGATGATTTACATTAAAATAATATAAAAACTCCTAGGTTATGCTATTACGGTACAAGAAGAATAATTTAAAGCCGCCGGATAACATGTAAATATTAAAAATTACGTATGTCTGCTTATAGTCCTAGTAGACTTGCTACGGCACCGTATAAAGAGTTAGAAACCCACTGAGATAATACATTATTACCAAAAACGAAACCGATTTCAATTCAATTGTTGCGAACAAGCAAACTCGATTTGAGCAAAATTAAAAATTAATCAGCTGAAATACAGTGGAAACAATAATTAAGACGTGTTTTCAGTCAATAACGAATTGTCAACAGAGTCGAGCACTCGGCACATATTTGACATTGTAATTATCAGCGACAAATTAATTCCATCCGTCCCATTGGATTAGTGTAGCTGGGGCTAATTTTACCCACACACCGTATTAAAATTCAATATTGATGAGCTCTCTTTGAACTCACCTGTTCGAAATTAACCAAGGCAATGACCGTTATCAACCGGATAATGCTTTTTTTGAATTTATAACTTTATATAAACTGAACAATTCAAGAATAGTTTTTTGTTCAAATTCGGCTCGTAGAAGGATTTATGAACACCTTTGTTTTCGATTGAACTCATTTTTTTTCATTAATCATTCTAAATATCTAAACTAAAACTGTCAAAAATGGGGAAAGTTTTTTGTCATTAGTTATAAGTTGGAGTGGGGGGGGGGGGGGAGAAACTGGTTAAATACAAAAATCAATATAAATCAAACATCGTGAGTTGTTTTCTCGTACGAGGTGTTCTTCGTGATGTGGTATAGTTAACAGAAACGAGAATTCAATCCAAGTACGAACCATGAACAATAGGGCATTCCCTGAAGTGTTCACCAAAACGGCAACACTTGAAAAATTTATAATTAAGCACCTCCATTTATAATCGTATTTAAACTAACGATGGATAACAGGTACCACATTATAATTCATGGGATGTCAGTTTTGATACAAAACACGTCGCACGGTGACAGCACACGGCAAATGTTTATATAACGACCAGTAGAGTGAGGTACGAGCAAACACACGTGTGTAAACGTATAGGGTGTGTCCGTGTAGAATATAGATGCAGAATAGCCTGCGGTGTAGTGATCGAAATCGAGCAAAGGATATTTGAATTTACGTAAGTACACGTTGAGTCTGTGTAGAAAATAGATGTAGAATAGCCTGTGGTGTTGTACTAAGTGATCGAATTCGAACAAAGGATAGTTGAACACATGTCTGGACACGTACAAGGATGTGTCAGTGTAGAATATATACGTAGAATGGTCCTTGGCGTTGTAACATAAGTGATCGAATTCGAGCAAAGGAAAGTTGAAAATTATATGTGTGCACACGTACATGTACAAGGGTGTGTCTAGACGTAGTTTAACTGCAATTTCCAGGCAGTGTTATAGAGAATTTTAAGACGATTAACTCAAAGGTCGAGTAACAATAATCATTGGAGAAACATAGATCCTCACCAATAGAAAGATAGATCATAATAGATCCCTCTTGTTCAGGGATGAATTTGTTTAGTATTTGGATCAGTCCACATGTGGGTAACGTGTGATAACACTTTTTTGTTTTGGCAAAACAATCAAATCGATAAACGCATTCGAGAAAAAATACGCAATTATCAGGAAACAAAATGTTAGTATTTGTCTTAAAGATAAGTGTGTGGATCATAGTATAAATGTATGCTCGAATTGTATAATATCCAGGACAGGAAAAAGGGGCTGTAGGTCACGAGAATAAATCACAGGCCCCCAAGAGAATTTATAGGTTGTTTACGGAATATAACGGACACGTTAAAATCACTTAGTATCTAAATAATACTCTTTGGTCAGAAATAGTTTCCCCTCTCACACAAATCCTCCTGTGAATAAATACAACTGCGGAAGTAGCTCAACCAATAGTAAACAAGAGTGCAGGTTATAATGTATGAGAGCCATAAGTCGGTGTGTAGGGCAGAGGCCGGGGCTGATGATATATATTGCCTTGGCAAATGGGCCTAACCGCACACATATATCCACACCCCCAACATCGCTACAATGTGTTTGAAACGGTGGATTTACATCTTACTCACTGTTTGATTAATATGCATCTGCAACTCACGTTTAGTTTTTCAAGGTTTTTATTAACTTGTTACATGTCTAGTTGTCCTGTACTGCTTGTAGGTGGATTATACTCAATTGTTACTCGAAATAGTTGTTTATACAGTTCATAATTATTCTTTGGTAAAATTTAATTCTCTTCTAGCACTCTATTCTTTTCACCTATTCTTTAAACTTATTGATCGACACGTATTCTAAAATATTTCGTTCTGTTGTTTAGCATCAACTCGTGTTTTGTTTTAATGAACCCGATTATATGAGGAAGTCACGGATGTTTGCAATATGGGAACGTAGATATTCAGTCACGTATGAAATACCTTATTTCTTGTTGTAAGTGAGGTAAATAAGGCTAAGCAAGTTAGGTTTTGCCTCAGATTGCCTTAATTTGAACTAAAAATCTTAATTTCTTTTAGCTATTTTCCATTCATTTTTTTGTGACGTTTGGTAGGAAATTTGGAATGCTAAATACAAGTGTTCTTGACATTTTGAATAAGGTCAAGTTATTTATAATTTTGTATTGGTATAGGTTCTTCTGCCTCAATATCCATACGAAGTTACACAAATTTAGGTAGGAGTAATCCAAAGATACAAATGTTTATGTAAAAAATACCAAGTGTGGATATCTGGTTAACGAGAATTGATTTTGGAAACAAATCATTCCATAGTACACATTTCCCGAAGTTTGGTTGATAACTTACGAGACAACCTGCATAGTATACGACCAATAGTACAACAAAGGTTAGTAAACATCTTTAGCTCGGTGCTACTGATATGATACGTAAATATGATACGTAATATTCAGTGCAATATACGTTATATGAAATTTACAAATAACAATATAAACAATGACTGATAACATGCGACAATTTTTCCGTCGTGTTTTAACCTCACTATTTCGACTAGGCTGATGGAAAGGACAGTGTTGTAGGCTGAACATTAATTTTACAGTAGACACAGCTAAAAGCAAACCCGTGTCGTCCGGCTGTCTTACTGCTATCACAAGTCTCGGTAACCGTTACCAGTCACTAGTTACACGTTTGTAACTTGTTACAAGGAACCTCAGGAAAGGAAATCAGTTTTTACTATCAACTATTAAAAGATCAAAATTATCCCAAAACATCCAGTGATGTTTAAGTTCTACAACTCTCCCAATTTACGGCACGGTTCATTTATATGTGAAACATACTGTATTTAACATGTTTATAGAATAATTTTGCCTTTACAATAGTTTTCTTACATTTGATAGAACGTTTCCAAAAAATTCGAGTTAGTATTGCGTACAAGACAAGGGCAGTAATATTGCATATCAATTTATTGGGCTAAAATAAGAACACAATGATTCGCCCTCAACGTCAATTAAGGAATGACATTCTGACAATCACAATGGACCCAAAAATACAGCCTTCTAGGTGATTGACAACTGGGTAAAATGTTATTAAACATTCTGCGTCCTTATTATGAAATACTTTGATGCATGCAAATTAATGAGTTTCCTGTACGAAAAGCTATAAAAGGTGGAAAATTATACTCTCTATGACCACTAAATATAGTTGCACACAAAATCACTTATTGGAGGATTAAATTGGTTTTTAACAACTATGTTTTAAAGTTAAATTATTTTAATATCGTGGTATAAAAATATCAAATTTCTACTATTTTGCGAGTTAAATATATCAAATACGTTAGAGTTTTAAAACACCAAACTCCGATTTAATTCATTTTTCTGTATACTACGACGTTTCGGACGTATTTGTTTACACGCGACGACACCTACGACATAATTTGGAAATTAGATTGAAGTATTAAACATGTAAATAGAAATATGTATTCGAGAAAATTACACAACACAAAGAAATAAGTGTAATTAACGTAGTCATAAATATCCTTCTTCTGTCGTGGTAGTCTTGTAACAATTTTAACTCTAATTAGAAACGTAAAAAATAAGAAAAACGACAAAGACCGTGACATTAACTTTTTATCTAACTAGAAATTTATTGAATGGCTTATTTTGAAATACCATCACCGAGGAAGAAAACATGTTTCTACAAAGGATTTTACAAACAAATTTCAAGAAGCATTCAGAATAATTTGACGATTTTCACAATTTAAATACAGTTAGAAATCAGTGACTACAGTAAGTAGCAATTGCAACAATATCACTGAGCCCACGGTTGGTTCATTGCACTGTCTAAGCACTGCTATTTACTCCTAAACAGACGTAATGGCGACCATCTTAGGGGGGTAATTACTCCCTCCCCCCTATAATAGCCTCAAGAACCGCGCAATTTGAAAAATTGCCCTTTTGACGCCTCTAACGCATTAGTTTTAAGAAGTAAAGGAGAAAATTCAGTTTACAACACCTACGATGTAGGTTTTGTTACTTGGAGTATATTTAGGATTTTAAAAAATCCTACAATAATATTGACATGCTTATAAATTGACGCATTATAAAATGTACACTGTTCGGTTGGTTTGACTCGTGATCAATTATAATTTTACAAGTTAATTATTACTGTCAAACAAAACTGTAAAGGATACCAACTATTACTTGTAATGTGTTTGGATAATATTTTAACTCAAATACAGACATTTCTAATAACTTAGTAGCAAAGCATGATTATATTATTTACGACTATCTATTAAAACGTATGCGGTAAATTATTTTGATTCACCAATTTACACAAAGCATTTGTGATCAGCAAGCTCATATTATCTATAAAAAAAGTTTATGAAGGTAAATCTATTCACGCCCTTAATCCTACCCACTAGGGAGGTTATATCAATATATAACCTCGACATTTAGTTTTGGCGGGGTTTATGACAACTGTCGACCGGAAGCTAACTGATTTCCCGCACATTTCAATTACAAATTAAATTTTAACCAACTTCCTGGACGAGGCGAGGCAGAAAAACACACACATATGGAATTTTTCTGCACATGGCGGGTAACATAAATAATTTACTACCATAATTTCTCCATTGATTTCCAATGGTTATGAATAATTTAAATAAACTATTTGAAATACTTCCCGACCCAAAATTAAATTAGGTATAATTTATTATTTAATTTAAAAACAAATTTATTTAAAGGTTACTAGTTTCCAGCATTTATACAAAATCTACCGCATTACTTAAGTCTGTATGAGATGAAACATAGACGAGCAATCTGAAGTAAAAGACATAACCACCTCGACTGATGTGCATTACTTTGAAAACCGACCCTCCATCCCTTACCGCACCAGGTTCATCCCTACCAAAACCCTCTATTTGAGATATTGTTGTGTTAAGGGTGAATACATAATCCCTCACAATGGTGCTAATAATTCCTTACATCTAGATTCTTTAGTAGGGTATTGAATTCAGTTAAACAGGGGAAGATAAATTAGGGGGTTACATTGTTCAGTTGTAAAATCGCATTGCAGTTAACTTTTTGGGTGACAAGTGTTATTGTATTAGCAAGGTTAGAGTTGATTTGTTATGCATAAGACTTAACTTCCGCCGATTTTGCGTCTAGCCAAATCAGCCTATTATATGTACACGTTACGTATTTTCGTGTAATTTGTGTGTACGTGTACGAAAATGCACTGTTTATGTTTTTAATTTGGCAGGTGATGGCTACAATGGGGCGTCCATGTACACTGTACAGCCTGAAGATGGCTCTCATTCTCAGGCTAAACTGGATGCTGGTCGCATTTATAAGCAACTTTAAGCAGTTACAGTATTTACAGAATTTTCTACATTCGTCAGGAATCCAGAGACAAAAATCATATTTTTATATTTTTTTATAGCGTTTGCGAATGAAAAGGTCTACAAGGTTACAAGATCACGGGGATATCAAACAGCAAGCAACTACTTGTGACAACTTCAAGAGGACACAGGATTGCTTTTAGCTGTGGTGTTATATGTGTAATTGTTTGTCCCATCTCTCTGCTATATTTAAGAAAAACCTCTTTACCGTAAAACAATTTAATATTTTGTTTAGAAAAAATGTTAAAAATAGTAACTTACTAGTGTTATCGAGTCTTTATATAATTTTTTTTTTTATCAATTACTTTATGTATTTGTTGAAACCATCTTACTAAACGGCACCAGACGCAAGATCCTTCGCAGTGCCTCATCTTCAACAATAGACATCATTATGCGCATTTAATTTGTGATGACAAAGTTTCTGACAAGTAAAAGTTGACGTCAAAGTTTCCTTTTGAACTTTGCACGTCTTTGTTAATGTACAAAGCACCATGCATACAGCCAACATCATTCTATTCTGTCGCAAAGCCGTTCAACACTTCCACACAACACCTGTATTCCAAGCGTAAGAAATAAACACGTTTACAACAATTGTATAAGTTTTAAACTTATATAATAAAATATGTTTTCTTGTTGTCGAAAGAGAAAAATAATTAAACGTTTTGAATGACTACATCTCTTTTAAGTGCAATCATCAACATTTTTGAGTTTGCTGCGTAAAAAAAGATGAGATTAAAAACTGAACGTCATTATGTACGTATTAAGAACATGAACACATCTTAGAATCGTTGAAAAATTATAGGTCTACTACGGTATTTACAATGTTAACTTTACGAAACTTGATTTTATTCACTGAAAGAGGGTTATAGAAGTAACACTATAAACTGGGCTTATGGTAAAGAAATTTAGAACTTAACTTTAAAAGGAGGACAGCAGATTATTTTTTCATGTGATATGTCAGGATCATGTGGGCAAATACATTTTGCACTTAGCTAAAGTGAGAGTTCGCAGAAAAGGAGATTTTTAATTCAATATTTGCAGAGTACAAGTTTTCTTTTCAGATTAAGTTCTTTTTACGAATTATCTAAAAAACAATTTCATAAGGAAATACCGCTACGAATCAACAAACATTGTGTGACGACAAAGGTTAAACAAAAGTAAATAAAATATGCAGTCTCTATTTGAATGAACAACAAAGAGAAACAACGTCAATAGCGAGTAAGGTCTTATAAAACTTAGCTCGTGAGAAGACTTTGAACTTAAACTTAGTTCAGTTTAAAGCAACTTCTAACACAAGTTTTCCATTGGCAACGAACTTGATTGTGTTGACTCAATAGTTATTTAAATATTACAATTTACGGAATCTGTATGGTATTAAAACTACTAACAAAGATGAGAAAGTAGTTATTGCGTTTTGTATTATATAAACTACTTTACAGTATTACTTTTAGGTTTCTCACAAGCATTGGTTAGAAAGATTACAATTTAGAGATTTTCAAAGCTATAGCTCTGATGGATGATTTAAAATTGTTACACGGGATAACAGAGTTTATACATAAGTCTTTAAATAAACTTTTAAACAATTATTTAAAAATCCAGCCAAAGTATTGACATCAAATATTGCTCAGTTTATTCGAAATTACTTGTGTGCCAACATACCAAACTGCAACCAGGCAAGGTTTTCACTCAGCGTCGTAAAATGGAAAATATATTTCCCTTACCTGTAATAAGAAAACACAAATTAGAAAATGAAAGCAAATATAGTACACAAAACAGAAACAATGAAAAGTAAAATAACTTGTGTGCCTGTTTGTTGAGTTAAATAGAATGTTAAGCTACCATCCAATGTTAGGACAGGAAAGATTTGAATCTTTGATGTGTTTTACAAAGAGGAAATATAGAGCCGATTAGGGGAAACTAAGGTCCTCTGAAATCGTTCAAACATTAGTGTAAGGAAATATATTACTAAATTATGCTTTAGTCTAGAAAACTGATATTACTTGATCTCTTATGATTTATAATTTAAGATATTTGTCAAAGATTAAATTCACAAGTAAAATTAATCAGGGAGGTAAAATATGATTACCACCCTACTCGTTGTCGACAAGAAGTGCCCATTAAACTTACATACACTTCGCGTACTAAAAGTTGGATCTAATGCAAATCTCCTTTTCTGCGAACTCTCACTTTAGCTAAGTGCAAAATGTATTTGCCCACATGATCCTGACATATCACATGAAAAAATAATCTGCTGTCCTCCTTTTAAAGTTAAGTTCTAAATTTCTTTACCATAAGCCCAGTTTATAGTGTTACTTCTATAACCCTCTTTCAGTGAATAAAATCAAGTTTCGTAAAGTTAACATTGTAAATACCGTAGTAGACCTATAATTTTTCAACGATTCTAAGATGTGTTCATGTTCTTAATACGTACATAATGACGTTCAGTTTTTAATCTCATCTTTTTTTACGCAGCAAACTCAAAAATGTTGATGATTGCACTTAAAAGAGATGTAGTCATTCAAAACGTTTAATTATTTTTCTCTTTCGACAACAAGAAAACATATTTTATTATATAAGTTTAAAACTTATACAATTGTTGTAAACGTGTTTATTTCTTACGCTTGGAATACAGGTGTTGTGTGGAAGTGTTGAACGGCTTTGCGACAGAATAGAATGATGTTGGCTGTATGCATGGTGCTTTGTACATTAACAAAGACGTGCAAAGTTCAAAAGGAAACTTTGACGTCAACTTTTACTTGTCAGAAACTTTGTCATCACAAATTAAATGCGCATAATGATGTCTATTGTTGAAGATGAGGCACTGCGAAGGATCTTGCGTCTGGTGCCGTTTAGTAAGATGGTTTCAACAAATACATAAAGTAATTGATAAAAAAAAAAAATTATATAAAGACTCGATAACACTAGTAAGTTACTATTTTTAACATTTTTTCTAAACAAAATATTAAATTGTTTTACGGTAAAGAGGTTTTTCTTAAATATAGCAGAGAGATGGGACAAACAATTACACATATAACACCACAGCTAAAAGCAATCCT
The DNA here is from genome assembly GCF_028750875.1 of Macrosteles quadrilineatus. Classification (NCBI taxonomy): domain Eukaryota; kingdom Metazoa; phylum Arthropoda; class Insecta; order Hemiptera; family Cicadellidae; genus Macrosteles; species Macrosteles quadrilineatus. The sequence continues at coordinate 100,907,536 of NW_026542602.1, read as the reverse complement.
GTGTCCTCTTGAAGTTGTCACAAGTAGTTACTTGCTGTTTGATATCCCCGTGATCTTGTAACCTTGTAGACCTTTTCATTCGCAAACGCTATAAAAAAATATAAAAAATATGATTTTTGTCTCTGGATTCCTGACGAATGTAGAAAATTCTGTAAATACTGTAACTGCTTACAGTTGCTTATAAATGCGACCAGCATCCAGTTTAGCCTGAGAATGAGAGCCATCTTCAGGCTGTACAGTGTACATGGACGCCCCATTGTAGCCATCACCTGCCAAATTAAAAACATAAACAGTGCATTTTCGTACACGTACACACAAATTACACGAAAATACGTAACGTGTACATATAATAGGCTGATTTGGCTAGACGCAAAATCGGCGGAAGTTAAGTCTTATGCATAACAAATCAACTCTAACCTTGCTAATACAATAACACTTGTCACCCAAAAAGTTAACTGCAATGCGATTTTACAACTGAACAATGTAACCCCCTAATTTATCTTCCCCTGTTTAACTGAATTCAATACCCTACTAAAGAATCTAGATGTAAGGAATTATTAGCACCATTGTGAGGGATTATGTATTCACCCTTAACACAACAATATCTCAAATAGAGGGTTGTGGTAGGGATGAACCTGGTGCGGTAAGGGATGGAGGGTCGGTTTTCAAAGTAATGCACATCAGTCGAGGTGGTTATGTCTTTTACTTCAGATTGCTCGTCTATGTTTCATCTCATACAGACTTAAGTAATGCGGTAGATTTTGTATAAATGCTGGAAACTAGTAACCTTTAAATAAATTTGTTTTTAAATTAAATAATAAATTATACCTAATTTAATTTTGGGTCGGGAAGTATTTCAAATAGTTTATTTAAATTATTCATAACCATTGGAAATCAATGGAGAAATTATGGTAGTAAATTATTTATGTTACCCGCCATGTGCAGAAAAATTCCATATGTGTGTGTTTTTCTGCCTCGCCTCGTCCAGGAAGTTGGTTAAAATTTAATTTGTAATTGAAATGTGCGGGAAATCAGTTAGCTTCCGGTCGACAGTTGTCATAAACCCCGCCAAAACTAAATGTCGAGGTTATATATTGATATAACCTCCCTAGTGGGTAGGATTAAGGGCGTGAATAGATTTACCTTCATAAACTTTTTTTATAGATAATATGAGCTTGCTGATCACAAATGCTTTGTGTAAATTGGTGAATCAAAATAATTTACCGCATACGTTTTAATAGATAGTCATGACTGACTTAGGCAGGTGAGTGTGGGCTTTATGGTCATAGGGGTTACCTTCAGCCATTGCTTTGTGGTATTTACACCATGTATCGCTTCCTTTTGGACACAAACCATGAGCGGGTGATTCGTTAGATGACATTAGATGAAAGTAGGTTGACCACACAGCTTGCTTCATTTTATCTAAACTGTCTGTGTTCCTTTGGATGGCTAAACCATAATAAGTCTGTATCTCATCAATAATAACATTTGTAAGCCGACCGCGGCCTCCGATAGTTTTTCCATCTTCAAGTATATTTTTACCCATCGAGGTTTTCAAGTTTCTAAGCCGGGTCCCCATTCTTTTCCTCACATGCCCAACACATTCCAACTGTAATACTTACATAGTTCTTACATACTTGTTCATATTCCTTATTTTAAATTTATCTTCCCTTTTAAAAATGGGTTTAAGCTTAGAACTCAATACTAAGATTATACTGTCATCAGTGGTAAGCCCTCCACCTGCTCGTTGACTTATTGCAGTCTAAATCTCATCTAAATCACCGAAGTAGTTTAAGAGGTAAGTAGGGGGATTTTAGGTTGACTCCTAGTATGAATGGGAGAAGGATTCTAGGATAAATTGTCAGGAGCTCCTAGTGAGATAGAATAGTTTGCAAATTGAAATATCATCTGGGTCAGAACTGATATAGGTCGTTTGCTATTCCTGAGACGAAAATATAACAGAGGTATAAATGAGATCGCTTTTCCGAAATAACTTTAATATTGTTTGAATAGAAAACACATAATTACAATTTATATCATGAATCAAAGTACATAGGGGTTAACATTCCACGCAAAAGTGACAAGCTAACTTGTGTATTCAAACGAAGGCAACATTGTAAACTTTAGCACCCAATGTCCAAAACTTTTGATACCTCATGCAGTATTTATTGTGATTGCATTCACTTTGCCATACACCAAGTTAAGGTACATTCTGCTTTAGGTTCCTTTTGGATATATTTTTACTTTATTTCATGTTACTATAAAGTGAATATTAATTTTGTTGCTAAGTCAATGTTTTAATATTAACTGAATCTTGGGAAATGTGACGATGACAATTTGATGAAGATGAGTACTCCCAGTCAATACGATAAATGCTGTCAAAATAAATCGCAATAGTTTAGCTTAAGCACATCAACTTCTTTAAAATGTTTTTATTTTATAATACATACAGTATGCATACGGTGCATAGACGTATTAAACTGAAAATACGCATGTGCTTTATTGTACAAAATCTAACATAGGCTTCTTAGATTCAGTAATTAAATAATTAAAAGCCAAAACATTCATTTAAATATAATGATTAATACAAAAATATTTAACGCACAACACTTATTTTTTATACATAAATGAAAAACAATTGCGTTCATCCACAGATGAGTAAATTCTACAAAACTTAAGTTTAAAATAGTTATTCTCTTGATGTATAACGCGGGAAAGTTCACCAATGTAGGCTGATTTATGTTCTCATAACGCCTTTCTCCCGCCAAAAATAATATGCAAAGTAAGGTAGTGGGAAACATATTAAATTTATTTTAGTGAAGAAGATCCGTAAGCTTTTGTTTTGCATATGGAAAGAAAAGGCTGTTATATTGCATGTTACGTTTTTCTTACCACATTACTGACTTCCATATTTAAAACCAATTGTACGATCTTGTACAACTTTAAGTAAAATTTACAGCAATTAATGGAATTACGAATATTTCAACCAGAGTTCATAACATGTGCACCGATTTTCTTTAGTTCGACCTCGAAACTATTATACACAATACAATCTAAAACAACCAAATTCACCGACATTATTGCGTTTTGCTATGCATTAAAACTTTGCGGTAAGCTAGTTTTTGCATCCAAGATGCAATTTGGAGAAGAAGTAGAACGGAATTAACCGCATCGGAAAACGTTACATGTAGGAACCCTCTAACGAACCATATGAATATGAAATGTTCAACATTGGCTGGGCTTAATAAAGCTTCCGTATTCATAATGCATTCCGCGTAAAATGAGCCGAACTGATTGTCAGATTGGCCTCAAAGATTCAACAATCGTCATTAATGTTGATAAACCAGATTACAATTGAATGTAAATTGCTAAGCTTGTATTTGATACAAGATGTTTCGGGAAGCAGATTGTCAATTAACTCAAACAGGATATAGGATTCAATGTAATAAAGCTCATTTTACGTTTTGGATATTCTATTATTACGGTACGCGCTTTGGTATTTAACTACGAAGGAAGGAATCTCCTGTACAATAAATAGAGGTTTCCTTTACCTAGACTGTTTTTTATAAGTCCTTTAATTATTGAATTTGTGGAGTATAGATCGTGATGGATTTTTTTTCTTAAAGTGTAGAGCACATTGTAAAATTAACCAAAGGCTACAGCTGAAACCTAACTATGCGAGTGTTCCTTGAAATGATTGAAAATCAGCTACAAAAAATCACTGTATCACTGTATAGTTGTAAGGCATACAATTAATCAATAAATATAATATAAACAGTTTTTTATATTAATACGTGCCAACAATCAACGAATGTATTACCTATTCGAGTTATTATCGTGTCTTATAAGTTCCACATTATAAAGGGTTACTTTTCTGGACACTTACATGAAAGGCAATACTGACAAACATGCAATTGTTCAATTCGCGAACACAGCATTTTCCAACTAAATCATTAGCAAATTCAATCTTAACTATCTTAAACAATATCAAACTACAACGGTATTACCGAGGTATTCAGTCACTCGTATGAATATTTACATAACCTTTGTAATAAATTCAATATAGCGACCAAGTTTGAGCAACGTGTGAAAGTTCAAGTCAAAGTTCGCCCCCTTTGAACGATGCCTTTGTTAATGTAGATAACTTTGCTGCTCCGAGCTCAAAGCTACATGTATCATTTAACCGCCGCGCTCTGTGCATCATAATAGCCATGGTAAATGTCTTTACGCCAGTGTAAAGTTCAAAAGATCATACGTTTTTAAAATGTTTTAACACTTAGGAAATGTTCAACAGGAATTGTTCACGTAAAATTATATTTTTGTCTCTTATGTGACGTACAGTTGTGTAGATTAGAAACAGTGTGTTTGTGAAAGAAAACCGTGCTTGATTACGTTTAGCAAAACCGTTATCTTTTGATACTGAACTGAAATTGATTTGCATTTTCTCTTGTTAAATGCTTTTCAAGAACCTGGTACACTGATTTTACCAAAGGTTTGTACCTGTCAATTAATAATCGTTATGCCTTATAAATGAAACACACTCAGAGGTATAGATGTATTATGTAACTATAAATTACTTGTGAAGGTTTTTCAATCATGTGCCTCAATTATGATTTTCGCAGGGGAAAAATACTGGTAACACACAAATATTATTTTGTGGCAAAACAACAGCAACAGCCCGATGATAGATGATTACAAGAACGGTGGATGAATTTACAGAAATCGCTTCTAGATTCTAGATACGAAAACCAATGGAAATATAATGAACGAAGAAAATAGCAACTTTGAATCGAAAATGAATACCGTTCTGAAACTTGTAAAATCAATAACATATAAAAGTAACAGGTAAAAAGTATGCGAGGTCTTATAAGTTAGTTGTTGGGAAGACTTGTAACTTCACTCAACTCCAGATCAAACTCTAACACAGGCGCAGCGTCCGTCGAGTAAGTTGATGTATTACTTTGTCACAATTGAGTTTTTTGCGAATAAAATGACTTAAATGTCATTTGAGTTTTCAAACTAACTAATCATATAATAAAAAGCATTAATTAACAATTCAATTGGATGAAACGCAAATTCAGAACTGCTTTATCAAACTAAGCTTTTCTACGACAACTGGTGGACAACATCACATTCATTGCACAAATGAAGAAGGTTTTTGTCGTAAACAACGTGTGATGAAGTTTCCACAAACACTATAAAATGTACATACCACCGTAAACAAAATGCTAACCAAGCAAATACCAATTTATCTGATTAGATTTTAAAAACATATCTCAATAAATATTTCATATTTAATTCCTATTTAAATAACATTATATTTAATTAAGATTTTTTGAGGTACAGTATGCTGATAGGGCGAAGGGAAACATATTTTTTTTAATCAAAAGGTTATTAGTATAGGATGAAATAAATAGATTTTCCAAATTCGATCACAATATATCCATGAACAAGTAAACTACGACAGTTTTCTTTTATCCATAAGAATAACATGGGAGTTTATAACGCCACTAGCTTAATTTTATCCGTAGCCTACAATCGTACAATTCTTCAGTATACGCAATTGTGTTTAGTAAGCTTTTACACAATGGCTGTACCAATTATTTGAAAAATCCTAAATCCCATAACACTCCGTTATCATTCTCAAGGACACACACAGTACACACACGCACACCCTAATATAATATACACATCTTATTTACATTACATGTGTATATACATTTTTACAAATAGATTTTCCTCCTAAATTTTGGGGGCATCAAAATGTAAACCCAATCGGTCCCGGGTCAAGACTCGTGTCACATACGGTAATAACTGCTTCCCTATAGGGTAACTCATTAAAGCACAATTCTATTACAAAATAAAAATAAAAAAAATGTAGAAGATTATTTCATGATATGTAAAATACCAAAACCTTAACTTATTTAATAATTAAAATTCATTTCCATTCTAGCTCCTGAGCTGTTGTATTCAATATAATAAATAGGTTACATACCTTATAAATCCGACAAACAGCTCATTTTGAAAATAAGGTTGTTTACATGTTTCGGCTTGTATCGGCCATTGTCAAAACATCCATATTTAAATTACATTATTACAACATTACAAACATTATTTAATAAAACGTACTATTTTTCAAATTTCCAATGTAAATATAAAAAAATGTAAATAAAATAAAAAATGAAAATAAATAAACGGCATAAGCCGTTCCAGCAGAACCCGGCCAATACAAGATATGCTTGTGCGATTTTCCGGATGGATGAGTTCCCTTCACCTGATGATTACGCATTTTCAACGTCCATTGTGGAATCATTAGTTCCTTTTGTACACTGATAATATCTGTCCGAGAGACTGCTGTATCGGACGATTTCTACCCAGTAACGCAACGATTTAAAGTAAAAAGTATTAGTAAGCGAGAATAAGTTAAACATTGTTAATGAGACATGTTCATATAAGTAGTTTCAAAGTTTCTTTCGTTTGAATACTAACACCTTAAGTTTATAAAATTAAAAAAGCCTCGAGTTTATAGTACTGTAGTAACTCAAATCGGTGTTGATTGATCAATTACAAGTTTACATAAATAAATATATAGCTTAACTCTAAACCCTGCATAATATTTTACGTGTGCAATAAGTGACATGATAGCTTTTCGATAATCATATACAAATGGATAACAATAAAGTTATCAAACTTTTACTTCTTGCTTGATATGCAATGATAAGTAATCCATGATAATATACGAATCCATATCTACTAGGATGTACAGTAGATATTTTACTTAGTACCCAACTGCGACTTAATATAAGTGGCAAAGTAAGTACTCCATGATCATTAATCTCTTTTAAAAACTACTAATTGATTTCCGTTCCGTACACGCATTTATACATAAATGAAAATGTAAGGTCCAGATGGAAAAGACTGTACTTTGTCTATGAATTACTATTCAAAACACAAAACCCCAAGGAGTGACACGCGACTGAGGGCTGGTGTAGGTAGTGAAGTTTAGGCAACTTACGCCCCCGAGATCCAACTTCACCATCACATTCAGCATCACATTCTATTGTTGGTCTACACGTATTACATCAATATTGAATTAAGTTTTTAAATAAAAATATTAGTATCTATTTACCGGTGTACTACCAAAACCTACCGCCACTCTAGGCACAATCTTTTAGACGCAAGGCATCAGTTACTCGTATACAGTTAATTGTACGATCAGAAATTGATCTGACATACTGAAAAAAACTCATAATATTCGTAGCAATTTATATCTTTGAAAGTCCTCATTATGTTTATAAAATATAATGTATTTGTTCGGTTCATCATTGTTAGTTTAACCATCCTGATTGCCATTAAAGGATAATTGGAATGCTGTGAAATAAAAAAAAATCTGATTCAGACAATAATACTGATAATGAACAGGTATTAGCGTGAATGGGGAAAAATTAAGTAAATTTAATAGAAACGAAGTAGAAATAAACTACGAATGAGCCCTGTTTCTGGTTATCTTATGGGTAAAAATGTTTAACTTTATAAACAATGATCAAATTTAAAATCTAATTAGAGGTTCGTGGTATGTCATTCTATGTCTGCGAGTCAATTTCCTGTAAAATTCACGCAAAAAATGCCTCTTTACATTCAGTTTACAATTATTGATGTAATAAGCACTATGCCCAATTTTCATTTTCTTATTAGTCATAATTTATTTTTGTAAAAAAATACAACCGACTTCAAACGCTCTAAAAAGAATGAAATAATTTCAATCAAGTAAACTTTTGTATTAGGCAAGCTCACGTATTTTAAGTCGGCGCGGCTCTATGATGATTTTTGATACAAAATTGAAAGAGGGTGTCCATATTGCAGATGACTATCTATAACTGAAGGTGTTAATCTGCATGTCTTTATCATAGTTATGCGTTAAGTGTTATTTTATTACCGTAATCAGAGATCGGCATTATAGTGGTATTAACAAGTATCTTTAAAAAAGATTATAACGCATTTTAATGTTTCTAACTTGGATAAGTAACGTTTTAATACTAAACTAGCTTCTTTTCCCTATCATAATATCAAACTAAATTATTTTCCTATTCATATAGAAAAATTGAGTGTGTTATTTTCATAATGCATATATTCTTAAGTAAACATAAAATACATGAAGATATTTCCTTTAATATATAAACAAAACAGTTCAGTATGTTTTTTATATTTATGTTATCCAGCTAGAATTTATTGATTTTCAAAATACACCCACAATATTTAATTTCAATCATATTTGCAGTTTGAGCCGCGCCGACTTGAAATACGTGAGCTTGCCTAATACAAAAGTTTACTTGATTGAAATTATTTCATTCTTTTTAGAGCGTTTGAAGTCGGTTGTATTTTTTTACAAAAATAAATTATTTCATGGTTTTTAGTGACTGTATAATATTTTATATATTAATTACTTGAGGTTTTTTGATAAGCAAAACTGTTTGAAACAATCAAAAGTTCCACAGAACAATCATTATTTTAAAACTGCGTGAGTCACCTGTTCAGGTTACATAATCAATGGGTATGAAAATAAACGTTTTTATTAAAATTTTTTTTTCAAAATAATTTAACCTTGCTGTTTATTTTTTTCCTATCCAGGTTAACCAGTAAAGTTAAGACTAACAAGTGAAAAAAGTATTTTGTAAACTTGACTGTTCCAGGCTCAGATTTATTAGATAGATAATAGATATTCCTTAAGAAAGAAAGAGTTGTCCATTACATTAGGCCTAATGAAAAACTAATTGTCTTTTCTAGATACATTGAAATGTCAGACATCATCGTTTCCTGCAATCGGTGTACTTCTACATTATAAAAAGAAATACAGTAACGTCTCAAGCCTTTTGGAACAATATAAAAATTATTCCTCAGCTACCAGCACTAAAAAATCTCTCAAAAGTAGAAAATTGGTCGTTAACACGTATAGTACCTTTGGAAAATATTATATGAAAGATTGGTTCAGCTAAAAGTGGTGCAAGTCATGTAGGGGGTTTTGTTTGCTCAAGATATAGCCTGGTCGAAATTGCAAATCATCTTCCTCTAGGACTTTCCGAAGCAGGCATAATAGTATTGATATGTTATAGTAACTGGGTAGAGAATATTAATAAACATTCCACATCTGCAAATGCATGTTTAGTAATTAAAATATTTAACACTTTTAAGACGATTGACGATTATGCACTGTCACACGACTTAGGTCGTGTAAGGAATAATTGCATTTAATTTATATTTAGACCTCTTTTACGAATGCTTTGGTTTTTTACAACACACCTTTATTTGTCAATATCATACAGCTATTCACTGAAACATATATGTTTTTGTAAGTCAGAATGTTCAATACTAAAAACAGAATTACTGTATACAGAAATCAGGTTAAACGTTAAAATACATTTTTTATAGTAACCAAAACAAAATGCATTTTTCTCGATGTAATTCATTTAGGCTCCATGGCAAGAAATAGTTCATTGATCAATATGAAGCAACTGTTTCATGAAGAATTGTCTGTAGCTTTATTTAAATGGTTTCAACTAACAGCTGTAGGAATGTTATTATTATTTATTGCCTTCTCTGCACAAATGTAAACAATCTGCTCAAATGTAAACAAAATAAATATTGAATATTTAAGGTTTTCAGAATTTTTCACCGAAACAAATATTATACTTAAACATAATATATAAGGTACCAAATAGAAACTCTCCTGGTTATTTTGGTGGTGGAACCACACTGATCGGTAAAAGAATCACAGAGAAATTGGTGAACATACATAAAAAAAAAAAACATCGCCACATACAAATTGAGAACCTCCTCCTTTTGTTGGTAGTGGGGAAGTCGGTTAAAAATAGTTACTGTACATAACTGTAAAATTGCCAATTTTCTATGGTAAACATTTTTAATAATCGTAAGAAACATGTTTAACGTAATGCAAAATTGAAGTCCAAGCGAAGTTAAAAACAAATCATATAAAACTACATACAAAGTGGAGTAGAGGACTTCCAGATTTTGTATCGGCGATTTGTAATGCCGAAGAATAGCTTAGGGAGGTATTTGATTAAATTGCCAACTTTGACGAAACTTGGTAAACTTCCGGTCGAAGATTATCCAGCCGGCTCAAGGTGGAAGCTGGAGCATGTTTGGTAATGTTGACGATTTGTCACTGTGACCTCCTTGCAATCTGTCTCAGGAACTGCATTAAATCTAAATCACCTACCTGATGACGTAATGAGAGGAAATCGCTGTTTGTTAGGTACATGGTTAAATGTTTAGTTTCAATATTTGACACTGAAAAACTAATAATTTGAGATGCTAGAAATGCTAAAATTATGAAAATTGCTTGCACATGAATTATTATTAATAATATAAAAATTAATTATTTTTCCTATGAAAATAAAATTGACAGTAACTATACTATATGTGGTGTATATAATATATAGTTACTTAAATGATACACTAAAACTTATCGTTATTTCAAAATAAGAAATTATTTTCACTAAGAAATGAGTGGTAACGAACGGAAAAGGTCCATCCTAAATTACTAAAAGATTTTCAATTTTTTTATTTTATCACATATTAATAACCAAGAATTGCTGTGATTGAGATTTGAGGGCGTTTTGAAATAGATAAATTTAAAATCCTTAATGCGTTTCCATCGAACTTAATAGTCTGTAGAGTTAAAAGTTACCCCTTCTAAATAAATTTAAACGCAATTTATTAAAGAGAAAAATAGTTTTATTTCCTAAAGATAAAAAAAAAACATAAATAAAATAAACCTATCATAGTATATATTAATTAACCCATTAAATACTGAAACATTCGTCGATTCAAAAATGTGGCATTGTTCACCTCTTAAGAGACCTATATTATGTAATAATGTCTCTTCAGATAAGTTTCGAGCTACCAGGAATCAATGATGATATCAACACTCGATTCAATAATGAATGGAAGGATATAATCTAAATTCCTAGAACAGTGTTGGTTCAATAGACTTACGTCACCTGTTTTCCTTCAACCAAGCTTTTTTACCGGTAACATTCATCTACAGTTATTACACATCGATGGTAACATTATGTTTAAAGTTATTTTTCCCACTCTCGCAACAGTCAAATTAATAAATAATATTGAAGAAAAACACTTACCTGAACTTTTATCAGTTCTTATAAACTGATAGTATGGGAACATATCCATCATCCATATCAACATATTGGATGATAAAAGGATCAACAAGAATGGCAACAAAAAAACCAAATTTAAATATTTTTTAAAGTTTCATTAGGATTTCCCAATTATGTTTTTGGTGCATCGCAGCACAGAATACCCGCACATAGAAAGTTGATATAACTTGGTATAAGTGAATTCATTATTCAAATTGCTTTATGCCTACATGCGCAGAGGGTTTTTTAGTGATCACATAAATATTTCAACCTTATTAAACATGCAATCAACGCGACTAATAAACATAGTAGTTAAAAGCGATTCCAAATATCGGACGTTTAGATGCTAACAAAATAGTTTGCCTCCTCAATATGACATAATCTATTTCCATACTTTTTATAAACGTGTTGTTGTGAAAACTGTGTACAGATTGGAGTGTTTTATTTTTCAAACAATAACATAATGTATATAAATGTATATATTGTATATATGGTATTTTTAATTAAATTCCTTTGCTGTTGCCATCTCTATTTAAATATATTTTGTACTGTGAATGCCTCACTGAAGTTGGTTGGAAGTTATAACAAGCAATAAAGGCTCAGGAAGATTTTGTACGGAAGATTTTTAATCGATTAGGTTTTAACTACACAATATAAGTCTAACGAAAATGATGTTTTGTGTTACAACTTAAACTCCCAAAAAACTAATTTTATTAACGTACAATGAAACTATAATGGATCCTTCTACAATCGGCCAACATGGAACCGAAGTCAGACAACAATAGCCATGCATAATTCAATTAGCAGTAAACTATCGCGAAGCAACAACCGCCGTTATCACAGCCTTGCCGTTATCAGTGGCCGTTATTGTTGCTGTGATTTGCACCGTTATCGGCATGAGCCTAGCAGTCAGTAGAATGCGTATCATTCTAAATTGTATTGAGGTTATTGTGTGTGGTTATATTATTGAGGTATGTAGGTTAACTAAAATTACTATTTTCCTACCACTTATTTAACGCATGTTCGGTTATCTTAGCAATTGTATAAGGATACAACTAATATTTACAATCCTATGAACATTCTCACAAACTCGAAAAATGGAAAATACGATTTTATCTTTTCCGAAACATGGATTGCTGTAACAAGACAAATATAATCTTACCTATTAGAAAATTAATACGACGGTCGTTTAGGTAACTGATGTTGTTGGCCGAGGATTAAAGGATGCTAAACAAGGAAACAAAAGACAAAGTACGAGCTTACAGAGGCTTTTGTCCAACGAATCGTACCAAAGTTTGGTGATGAACTCCGGAGAAGTCCGTTAGTAGAGTTTGACCTCGGATCAGAACAGCAACTCACTCTCATAATCCAGTGATTACACTTGCAGGAGAGTTTAAAACTGATTAGTGAGTTAAGTGATACTGTATAATTAAATATAATTACATAAATTGATGGATCAAAAATCCACATATCAACCGTATAAAAATACCAAACCAAAAATAACCAAAAAGGGTTGCTTTATAATTTCATATAAAAACTATTGCTTTATGTTTTATCTTTAGTAAAAGGGATACTTATTAAGGAAAATAAAATAAAAAATGTAGATGACTAATTTAGTAAAAAACAAAAAAACTTAGTAAATTGATTTATAAAAAAAAAATAATTCAAATTAAATACAATCACAAACAGCTAATTAGAGTATAATTTCTTTATTTTGTACTTTACACAATACACACACCGCAGCCTACATGGCAGATAAGTGGTGTGTTTTGGGGAGATAAGTTAAAACATTGGTTCTACTCTGACAGTGAGCAACCGCTCGTATTATGTTATCACCATAGTCAATACTATTTACCTATCTGACTAACACGGTACTCAACTCTATTTATACCTCCTCTTTGGCCAATAGACTAATTTACAGTTGAGGGATTTATAGCTGACACATAAAAAAACCAATTGAATTACATCATTCCATTGCATATGCCTAAAATATCACCCCATTGTATATTACAATTAATAATTAATTGTAAGCATCTAAAAATCTCCAATATATTGATATACTGTATGTGTAATTATTTTTGTTAAATATGAGTTCCAGCTATCCGGGGAAGTGTTGAAGAATCTCCGGGGGACGTGACTTTAGCCCTAATGGCTGCGATACTGCACCTGAGATCATATAAAATCGCTTGCTTCGCTAAAATACTGCTTGAGCCGTGTCTTGAAATAATATGAAATCGCTTGTAATTTTATATACTGCCAAAAACAATTGAAATAATTCACTGTTTACGTGATTAGTGTTAACGTTTAAAGAAGTTTTTTACGGAACGTTTACAGTTACAACAGAGTTTATTCCAATTATGTACATGTTTATTGACAGCCTGAAAAACATTTTTACTAGTTATGGTTTTTCTTAATAGAGAAGGGCGAATAGTCTACTGGTAAAAGCGCCATAATTAAACATCGCCATACATTAACGGAGTTTAGAGTAAAAACACTGTCGCTCATAGGTTAGGAGCCCACCTTCTACTCTTGGACAGTCCACCTATATAGGATAGATCTCCAAGGCAAAAACCAAACCTGTATTGGTACCAGACCAAACTCCCTTGACTAAAAGGCAAAAAATAATTAAGTTACGATGGTGTAGGCTTGACATTTAAAACTGTACACTTCGCTGTAATTTATCTTTGTCTTTTAAAATAAATATTTAAATCTTAAAACGCACATATTTGAGTTTTTTGCTGTACGACAACAGCAGAGGCATTATAGAAGCATTATATACATTTTTTTAGAAAGTTTATTTCTTATAAATGCTCATTGTCCGTGTTTTTCGTTTAGGAGAATCCTCCGGACCACCAAGAAAGCCAAATTAAGGGTTACAGCCTCTTGTGAAAACCTGAAGTGTCCCAAAACAAAGAAACGCTGTTCAAAGGAGCAATGCCGCAAGCTTTGTTTTTGTGTCAGTTTTCCATCTTCAAAACGCTCCGTTTTGTACTTCTGTTGGTGGTTTAGCTTGCAAAACTGTAACAATTCCTAAGTAACTAAATTGTACGTACGTTTATTTCAATTCGAAGGAACAAACACTATTTGATGTGTCTTATGAATATTCTATTGTAGCCTACACTAAACGATCTCTCGGTTACATGTTCGGTTTTATAAACTATTTTATTAACAAAACTAAATTCATAGACCTTCTCAAAAAAATAAATTACTATGCTCAAAGCATCTACAGCACTTAATTTTAACAGGAAGTAAAAAAAGAAGAGAATAAACCAGACATAAAAACGCTTATTAATTTTTTACCAAACAGACAGTGTGAAATAAGTGAACATTCCATCGTTTAACTGAACCAATTTAACCACATCCACACAGTACTGTACCAATTAGACTGCACGAAGACATGTTGTGTCGCATAGTTCAAAGTTTAAGACCTCCTGTTGGCGTTTTTCTAAACTGGTATCGTGACTAGACCCTTCAACACCCTACCCTCAGCCCTTGCACGCACTTGATACTATCTCGCTAATTGTCACCTTTTCTCTTTCTTCCCCTTTTAGTTCCCGGATATAAACAATACAGTTAAAACTTCATAGTTTAGAGCCATGTTGTGTGAATTACATGGCGTTTTGTTAAGTAATTTGGAATGTCTCTGTCTGATAAGTGTTGACGAATGATTTGAGTTGAAATATAACTACTTGAAAACCATTTTCTTAACTTTATGAGTGATTGATTCATATTTTGGAATGACTTTGTGGATACATTTTGTTAACTGTAAAACAATATTAAATAAATGTATAATGACATTATTCCGTAAAAAACGGACGTTGAAACGCAAATTATCGGTTTAAAAATTTTTAAATTAAAACTGCAAGCTAAAAATTGTTTAGGTAGTTAAAGCTATTATAGCTGAGCCACTCACAAGAGGCATTAGGTAATAAAAAATTATCTGCTTTATAAGTTTTCAGGTAAGTTACATTTTGATTAGACTGATCATTGATATACAACATTACTCTCATCGTAATAGAAAGCACCAGAGAGAAGCTACCTGAGCTAGTTACCAAAACTTACAGTAAATTATTTTCATTTTTACGTAGTTCCCCTTTTTGTTAGCTTTGTTAATGACTAAGGCCTACAGTTTTTTTGCCAGGATAATTTATTTAAGCCCAACGATCAAGGTCACCTGGCTCCAGTTTTGAACCACTAAAAGCTATTGATAATTCTCAGGTTCGATCCGGCAACATTTTTAATGCTAAACGAGCTCAGCTACCCAGCCAAGCCAGTTGTTGGATTGGAAATGCCAGCTCAACGTTTTGCCGCGTGAGCTACGTCCCTGCAAATGAGTGCGCCAGACAAACCAATTTCATTATTACGTTATTCAATTGTAGTAGTGTGAATTTGTTTAAACACTTGCATTTAACTACACTAATCAATTGAGTGAATATTCACCTTTTTCGATCTGCTGGTCGTGCGTTCATGGAATTTCTCGAATGCATAGCTATTTTTACTGACATCGATTTTTGAAACATTTTACTATTCTTCTGTATTCCTAATTTAATAATTACAAAATACACAATTATTGATTGTGCTTCAGGTAAAAGAAGGCCACAAATCGCAATTAACCAGTAGGTGTACAAACTTTATAGGCTTTATGATTATTTGATTGGACATGTGTAATTCAATTGACTACCGAAGTGCCAAAACTACCATATACAGTAATCGTATTACAGGTATAAAAATAAATAAATAAATAAAAACAGCCAACCTATTTGTCTGTAAACAGTCATTAAATAAAATATTAACGTCGATTAATGGATGTACCGTTTCTAACTCAAGGATATCTATTTTATTTTTATTTTGTGTGCGCTTTAGACTTTTCTATTGTTAGAGCCATCAACATCTGTCGACATCAAAAAAGGTCACAGAAACGCAGAAGCGATATTCACCAACTTTTTCAACTCAATTTCCAAGCCGAAATAAGATAACCTTTTTGAGTTTTGGACTTGGGGAAAGAAGATTTCCATAATGAAGCCTACCGTCTTGCAGTTTCTGTTGTTTAATACACGGATCTCAGGTTTCTGCGCGTTTTTTAACTTACAAATCCCTCTGCCGTGTTATTTATGATCTCTTTTGTTTCTAGAATCACAATTGTACTTGGCATTACAATTGCTGATTTATTTATGAGATTTGTGTTTCGTAACGGTTAATAACGGGGTTTATGCAGTGTTTAAACCTTGGTTTCACGAAGGCTTTGTGGCTTTTATTTACAGCTCTTCTGTAATGACCGAAGTTGAGTGATATATTTTAACAGTTTAATATGCTTGTAAAACGCCGAGTTACGAGAACGCTTTTCAAATTGTGAATGGTTTTTATGTCATTTTAGATTGGAAAGATATGACATTTCAAATTCAAAGTTTTTGCGCATGCTATTATTATCATTATTAGTGGCTATTATTAATGAAGGTATATCTGGATGCATACATAGATAGTTTTCTTTTATACATCGTTTCACAAATATATGTAGCTAATATAAATTGTAGTTGCTGCAATGTAACGATTTCCTTTAGTTGTTTTATAAATAGGGAAAAATACTGTACTGCACTATATAAACTAAACTATGGTTTTTGAAATTTTCAACGATGAAGAAACAACTAAGGCATTTGTAGAACTACTACCAATGCAATTATTGCATTGCTCCTAAATTCGAGATCAGTTCTAGTGATTAGAAAAAATTTAAAAAATTAAAGAACATTATTGAGTCAAAAGTGTCATAACGTCCAATGTTTCCTTAACACTTATCGCACAACGTGTAATCAATATGCATTCAACAATAAACAAAATTTATGTCAACACCTAATTATTTCAACAGTTAACAGGGAGGTTAATAAACCTCTGCAAACTATAGTTGCCATCTTCGGACCAACTGTATAGGCACAGCTACTGCTGTAGAAATAACGTACAAGTCTATAATGTGCATAAAGGCAAAATTACTTTTCTTCACCTATGACTGTTATTTAAGGGATGCACACATTTATTTATTTATTTTTTTTAACGATGAGATACACAGGACTCTCACTTTCTGATCACGGTTTCACTGAGCAAGCGATTTTATATTGATCTCAGGTGCAGTATCGCAGCCATTAGGGCTACAGTCACGTCCCCCGGAGATTCTTCAATACCTTCCTGGATCGCTGGTTATAAGTTACACAAAATAAATACCCATCTGGACAACATATCTTTCACTTAGCTCCACAGCTGGTTATGTAATTGACTTTCTGTATATGCTGTGTGAGTATTAAAATGCAAACAACTTTAAAATATATTTACGTATGAATTATTTAACAATTTACAACACGATTAAGCAGAGAAGATTATAGTTTACTCAATCTTAAATAATTGGCTGTGTAAGTTTCACTAAAACTATATAAAGATTATGACCGAATTATTGTCATAGATGAATCACAAAGCATTGAACTTATGCATATATTAAAGCCTCTATCACATGCCACTGTAACACAAGAATACAAAAACAATTTGTAGTGTAGAAAACTTTACTGGGCAGATTTTAAGGCGACGCCAAAAATGAAAGATGCTTCAAGAAACAAAGAACAGCAAGAATCTACATAACCGCGGGGCACAATCTTGTTGCCGAGTCGTACACTTATCCGGCCCTGATTTGATTTAAATACAAACTGCTCCCCGGTTATGCATTTTTATACGGACAACCCTCGTCGCACGAAACCGTGATTTAGATTCTGCTTTGTTTCCAAAGCTCGCATTACACTTGCTGATGTATTTATGAGATTTGTGTATGATATGAGTAAAACGGTTAGAGGCTTGTAACCGTTAAATGTTTTAAGGAACCATAGTGTTTTTGGCAAATTAACTTAATTTTAACAATTACTTTCAACAATACAAGATAAGCGTCCCATAAAATATGGATTGATTTCGAAAAGAACCTGACAATTATTTGGTAAATGAATTTTAGTAAAAAAAGTTAAGCTCATAAGCCACTTGACTTTTTACTAACAACCTAATTTATACTCAGAGGGATTTCAGGTAGCACAATGTTTTATGTACAATTATTATCTATTTTGACAAAACATTTTTAAATATGCATAAAACAATTGGTGAACATTTTGTCAATTCATAAAATTTTCCTTCATTTACATAAAGTAAATCCGTAGGCAGGGTACACAATGCCCTTCTCCCTAAACTATGGAAGTCTTTATATTACAGTCAAATTAGGGCACGAAGAGGTACAAAACAAAAAAAAAAAAATATTTAGTTAGGTTATAAATATAAATTTCCAACATAAACTAACTAATAATATCAAGTAAGTGCACAAGTAAGATCGTTCAATTGACCTACATTGAAGCCTGAGGGAGACAATAGTCATGTATAATTCAATTAGCAGTAAAATATCGCGAAGCAGCCACAACCGTTATCACAGCCTTGCCGTTATCAGTGGTCGTTATTGTTGTTATTTGTGCCGTTATCGGCAATAACTCTGTGTTTCATTACCAGTATTACTAGACCAAGTAGCAACGAGAGTATGACACTTTGTGGGAAGCTGTAATAAGGATTTGTGATGTGGTTCAAGACAGTTGCAACGGAACAACGTAATTGACGAATTATTTAGTGCCTTTTCCGCAGCAAAAACGTAAGCAAAGTTCGGTTCTTCCGGTACGGTTCGTGCGTATTTTGCAACGTATGTATTATTATTTCATTTTTTTTTTCATTTGACCTCAAAAAAGATAATATTTTTGATACAGAACACTAATCAAAACTTGCTTTTAATATTTAGACGGGACATTTACACATCCAGCTTACAACATCTGAACACAATATATGAACGTTAAATATTTAATGTAAATAAACGATATTAAATACATTATTTATTCTACTAAATTTGAAATTTAGTTAAGGCGACTTTACTACATTTGCAGGTTGTTTTATGCACATGAACAATAAGGCAGTTTACATTCACGCTGGCTGTTGTCTTTCAACTACCTT
This sequence comes from Macrosteles quadrilineatus, assembly GCF_028750875.1. Classification (NCBI taxonomy): domain Eukaryota; kingdom Metazoa; phylum Arthropoda; class Insecta; order Hemiptera; family Cicadellidae; genus Macrosteles; species Macrosteles quadrilineatus. Next base: position 100,888,355 of record NW_026542602.1, on the reverse strand, counting down.
CCACTTATTTAAACTACCTGTTCAGGGCAATAGTCGGTACGTGGATGCGTGCACGACGTTCTCAACGAGGTTTAAGTCTGTTGAAGTGCCGCATTCAAATGGAGTCTTGCAGATGTCCGTGATCGACTTGTTTTATCAACCCTCGCGCAATCCCTTCACTAAATAACTTCTTGATCAGCATTGTACGTGTTATTAAATTTACGGAAAGTAAATAAAAGAAACGTCTTATAACACTTAAAACATATATTTACGCTTATACTGTTACTCACAAGACGGTTAATATACAAAAAAGATGGTAAGTGGTGATCGATTTCGATTGGACACTCCAATCATCATCAGACCCAATAGGCGTATTTATTTGTACGTGTCATTCGCCTATTGGGTCTGATGATGATTGGAGTTATTGTAAATAATTATTACAAACATTACACGAGTTAATGATAAGATTTTTATGAAATCGGGAAATTTTTTGAGATCGAAGTAATTTATCTTGCAATTCAAAAATTCGTCTCATTAAATTAAAGGTTTGTTGACACACACACACTGTAGGTTATCGGAACATCAATAAACGGGATATTTTTCTCGTTAATTAAAACGATATACCCTAAAAAAAAAAAAAAAAACAATTACCAAAGCTTTTCATTTTAAGTTCATCTCAGATAAAGGGCATTCTTAAACTACAGTACTGTATTTACAACTGGAAAACGTCAGCTCTGTAGTAAAGAGTTACAACGGCCACATTCATTTTGTGACCTTGTTTGTGTTTTGTGACCAGCCACGTACGACCCAGATTGTCACGAGCACAGCTGATTGGTCAAAGATCACGTGACTTCCGATGCCGCAGCAGCAGTTTTTCAATTGGAGATGGTTCAGTATTTCTCTTTGGCCTAGGTTATAAAGATAACTGTCATGTTATAGTGCAAAAGTAAACGGAGTCTGGCAGACTAAACTAAATAATAATATGTTTTACCCCAATTAATTGAGATTATCTAAAGGAAAATGAAACGATGTGAAGTATTAACTATTTAGATGTAAATGCAAATTGTGTAGTTGCTATGTTAATTAGGTAATCTATTTTATATATGTTAAATAAGGGGTTTCTAGAATATTTAAGGTTTTACAGAGTAAGTAGAATTATCGTCAAATAATTACGATATATATTTGAAAAAGAAAAAAAACTTTACAGCACAAAAAAATGCATAACGATTGGCGCATAGCTGTGATATGAATTAAAACAAATTAACTATGCTTCGCAAATTATGAGATACAATTTACGAGGAGTTTCGTAAAATTGTTTTTCTTGTAAATAATTGTGTTTACGTTTTACGTCTTCAGGTCTGAAAACAAAGGCAAATTGAGTGTGAAAATCTCTTGGCAGGAAAACTTTAAATGTACCCAAACAAACGGTCTTCGTTCAAAGAAACCACTGCCCCAAGGTGTTTCCAGAGAAACAAAGATATATTTCTAGATTCTTGTTCTACATGGTTTAAAAAAGACTTTACCTTATACAATTTCGCTTAACATAAAGGATATGACGAACAATACATAAATTCTCTTTTAGTTTCATTAAGAATCTATTTATAACAGAGTGTAGCATAGTTGAATAACAAATACACAATAGCGTACAAAAATAAATGAGAAAAAGTATGTTCCTTATCAGTTTTTCTTGATATATGACTGACAGTGAATCTAGAAAAATAAGTATTTCACTAACGAAGTAATATTAAAGCCTGTGTGAACTTGTAAAAGAAAATGTGTATATTACAAATATTTCCATCATTAAATTTATACTTACATTAGTATCATCATTACTGTAAGTAGCCAATGTATTCAGCAGTAAACAATGTGAGGTAATAGCACGTCGCAGTCACGTATATCAAGACAACATAGACGTGGTGTTACTACTGATGTATGTATCTTGCAGTCTTTGAATCATCAATGCTGTACGTAGCCAATGTATTCAGCAGTAGACAATGTAAGGTAATAGCACGTCGCAGTCACGTATATCAAGACAACATAGACGTGGTGTTACTACTGATGTATGTATCTTGCAGTCTTTGTATCATCACTACTGTACGTAGCCAATGTATTCAGCAGTGGACAATGTAAGGTAATGGCACGTCGCAGTCACGTAGATCAAGACAACATAGACGTGGTGTGACTACTGATGTAAGTATGTATCTTACAGTCTTTGTATCATCACTACTGTACGTAGCCAATGTACGTGGCGCGACTACTGATGTATGTATCTTGCAGTCTTTGTATCATCACTACTGTACGTAGCCAATGTATTCAGCAGTAGACAATGTAAGGTAATGGCACGTCGCAGTCACGTAGATCAAGACAACATAGACGTGGTGTGACTACTGATGTAAGTATGTATCTTACAGTCTTTGTATCATCACTACTGTACGTAGCCAATGTAGCCTACGTGGCGCGACTACTGATGTATGTATCTTGCAGTCTTTGTATCATCACTACTGTACGTAGCCAATGTATTCAGCAGTAGACAATGTAAGGTAGTGGCACGTCGCAGTCACGTAGATCAAGACAACATAGACGTGGTGTGACTACTGATGTATGTATCTTGCAGTCTTTGTATCATCACTACTGTACGTAGCCAATGTATTCAGCAGTAGACAATGTAAGGTAATGGCACGTCGCAGTCACGTAGATCAAGACAACATAGACGTGGTGTGACTACTGATGTAAGTATGTATCTTACAGTCTTTGTATCATCACTACTGTACGTAGCCAATGTACGTGGCGCGACTACTGATGTATGTATCTTGCAGTCTTTGTATCATCACTACTGTACGTAGCCAATGTATTCAGCAGTAGACAATGTAAGGTAATGGCACGTCGCAGTCACGTAGATCAAGACAACATAGACGTGGTGTGACTACTGATGTATGTATCTTGCAGTCTTTGTATCATCACTACTGTACGTAGCCAATGTATTCAGCAGTAGACAATGTAAGGTAATGGCACGTCGCAGTCACGTAGATCAAGACAACATAGACGTGGTGTGACTACTGATGTATGTATCTTGCAGTCTTTGTATCATCACTACTGTACATAGCCAATGTATTCAACAGTAGACAATGTAAGGTAATGGCACGTCGCAGTCACGTAGATCAAGACAACATAGACGTGGTGCGACTACTGATGTATGTGTCTTGCAGTCTTTGTATCATCACTACTGTACGTAGCCAATGTATTCAGCAGTAGACAATGTAAGGTAATGGCACGTCGCAGTCACGTAGATCAAGACAACATATACGTGGTGTAACTACTGATGTATGTGTCTTGCAATCTTTGTATCATCACTACTGTACGTAGCCAATGTATTCAGCAGTAGACAATGTAAGGTAATGGCACGTCGCAGTCACGTAGCTTGCTGTCGTTACTGAAGACAATGCAAACTCGGTGTGAATATCAATGTTCGTATTTCCATAGGTGCGAACGAGCGATTTGTATTCTGCAAAATTAGATTCCACTGTTATATTACAAAAGTAGTTGAATTATCATTAGACAAATATATATTTGTTGTAAAATTGTTTATGTAATATTTAATTTTTTTCACAAAACAAAACAGATTTTATTCCGAAAGGTTTCAAAAATCATTTAATTTTATGACCACGACGGGTATTATGGGCTATAATTAATTGGTTAAGAGAGTTACAATTTTGTTGTTGTTGTAATGTTAATGCAATAAAAGGTTGTAGCACAGCCGTTTACGCATGATACCGTCACTTTACCCAAATCATCTCTCACATTTATACACTCGTCCAACGTCTCCGGACGTGAAATTATTCCGTTAGTTGAGCCAATTAAGCAAAATCACGCTGGGTTCAAATTTGTAATATTTATTCAATGTACAAACATTTTTCATACATAATTTATAATAGTTTATATTACTTGTGTCATGAAATTGGTCAAATTCATGATCTTAATTAATAATCTAGACGTTTTATGAAAAACCATTAAGCTGGTTCTTAGATTATTATGTCCTTACATACTAACAGCTTTTTTGGAGCATATTCAAACACGAAAAAACATAGTTTGAAATCTGTTTAATTTTAGGCGGTTATCCGATGCAACTTGAAAGCCATTAGGCGGAGAATCACGTCTTCGGAAAATTTCCCAAACTCCTGCAGGTAATTTGATAGGTTATCGATATCATGGGGAATACTGTAAGATATTTCGTAGGTGTATTAATTTAAGGATATACCTATTGTTACCTATAAGATTTAACCAGCCACCTTGTAAATAATTATTTACTTAGTAAACAGGATCAGATTAATTTGTGAGATTCATTTGTTCAATTAAGAATGTATTCAGATCACTAATAATGTTTATTTTATGACTGCCAAATTGAAATATGCATTAATATTTGGGATTTCATGTACGCAATTTCGAAATTGTGATTTTTCCTTACATCCCTTGTAACAAAAACTTTAACTCGAAGACATTTGACAAAAGTATGCTTTAATGTCTCTAAAAATAAATACAGTGCAAACATAATGCAAGTTCTTTAAACGTAACAATCACGAAAATAAAAGAGTATCAGTGTAACACACAACATACAGCATAATCAAGACCAACAATTTACAGCCAATATTCACGTGTTCACGTGAATACACACATCAACGTGTTTTTTTTTGGATTGTAGTCAAGGACAGTTTGATTATAACTTTAGTTAATCGTCGGTTTTTGTAAAACTAAGAGATATTTGGATCTGTGTGAACTATGTAAGCATGATGTAATGTTTAACATTGTTCTTATGGGGAAGAAATCCAACATGGCTTCCACTACGGAAGACTCTTAATTCAAATAATTCAAACCGTGTGGGATTCTTAAACTTGCTTGTGGTGGTGTTCATACAAGAATCAACAGGAAAGGCGAGAGTTAGGATACAATGAGGGAGATACCATCAGGGTGCGTGACGAAGGGACGTGGTAGGGGCTAGAGGTGGTGGGAGGGGGAGGGGGTAGGGACCACCACGCTAGAGGGTAATGATGATGGATTTTACTTGGAAACTTCCGATTTTTCAGTAATGCACAAACAGTTACGCAACTGTGGTGCATGAGTAGTTTGCTATTAAAACCCGCATGCACGAAAAATATTGGAATGTTAGGCCTTTATTGAAGGTTATTAAGTGTCTATGTATTATTGGGATTCAAACGATACACACTAACTGTCAGTAAGCAACATCAACCAGAAAATCTGACGATCATCCAAACGTTTTGTTTAACGAAGATGAGCCTAATACATCCGCTGCAGATATATTAGGATTTTAAGTAAGATCTAATCGTATATATTTTCACATTGTATAAGTCAATACAAATTAAATACGTGTTAAATGAAAATTCATTTTTTTCATTTGTTTTGATGATGGAGTAAATTTTAAATCCTTAATACAACAATTTCCGTTCCAAATACGTTAGGATATTGGCAATGATAACACAATTAAACAGCTATGCCAATTAATCACAACATTTATTTTAGTAGCCATTGCATTACAAGTGCCAAAACTGGATGCGGTTTAACCTATTTTTATCGATCACACCGAATTCAAATTTTAAAATCATACGACTGTTAACCATTTGTGCAAAATATTTTAGTGAAATAACTGGCATTTTAAAAATACGGTATTCTAAAAGTACCATATAATATATTCATAAAATTATATCTAGCCTATTAAATAGCAGAAAGTTAAAATGAACAATTATATCTACAACAACTTGAAAACCCACGAAAGTGTATATTTTTAGTTAAAAGTGTTAACACGTGAGCGCGGGGCGCGGGGAGGTGTAAAGGGGCTCGATGGGCCCATGTAAGTGATATGTGGCCCAACTTCGGCGGGCGCAGGAATATTTTCAACTTTTCGCATTAACGTAAATATTTACAACCCCAACATACCCACCTTCACATTATCTGTGGTGTAAAAGTCTGCTTTTACACAGGATAAAATGTATCCAGCGAAGGAAATCTAACATTCAACACGCCAAGCGGTTTGTGTTTTCACAATTATATTAATGATTTAACTAATATTAGTTGCAACTCTACTTTGAAGTATTTCTATAGATAAAAATAGATGTATGGCTTTGAGCACAGATATTCTTTAGTCTGTGGTACTATTAGATCGTCACTAGGTAGGTCGGTATCCAATAACTCTTGGTGGATAAAAGTAGGCCGAAACTCTTTTGAATTGGATGATTTTCTCATTTTATATTTATATTGTAGAACAATCTTTTTTTGAACCTGTTTATGAACCTCTTTGACATAACAGGACGCCTCCAAAGATAATTTACTCATTTTAAATGCTGACTGCAAAGTTATTTTTAGAAACAAAATTACTGTATTAAATATTTTTTACGAAAAAATAATATTGCATCTAGCCACTAGAGGATTAAGAACAAAAAATATCCAAAAGTCAATAAGACACGCTAAAAAGATGCAATTGACTATTGTTATGCTCAAAATGTTTAAGGGCTAGTTAGTAACAAAACAAGAAAAATACCAAGCGTCCGAAATATTTTTTTGAAAGAATATCTTTTTCATATCGTCATAAGTAATAACACTACGAAACAAATACAATTCCACTAAAATTCATTTAACTTGTATATATTAAATACAACGAATAGTGGACAACGTGAGTTTACTAACATAATTATTCAAATGATGATAAATAAAAGGAAACAGAAGAGTAAAACCTGTGTATGTAAGTATTAAATTTAATTGTTTTCCGAGTTTAAACTTGCTAAAACAAAAGCAAAGTAAACTTGTGTGTACGTAAACATTACAACGTTATTGTTTATTTTTACAACGATTAAACTCGTGCGGACATCAAACTATGTTAATCATGCAAGGGTCCAGCAAACAACATGTTCTGTTTGTAAGCTATTCTACTGTGTGTTGCAGCTTGTATACGGCCATGTTTACAGTAGATATATATATAAACACACACTCAAGTTTTACTACAACTACTTTTAATATTATATTACATTAACTAGTGTTTTTCCAACCTATATCAAATTAGTAATAATTTGTTTAGAATTCATTAATGATTAATTCATGTCATTCTGAGTTAATCATGAAACATTGCTAGTAAAAACTATCAAAAAGGTCATGCGAAAACAAATTCTAAAACAATAAATTAAAATAATGTATAAGCAGGGAAACACTTTCTTTTGCTGTGAGTAATAAAAAGCTCAATTGAATGTATAATGTTAACGAGAAACACTACAATAAAAGTACCTTGACATTTTAAAGTACCTAACCACTATTCATAAGAAAAAAAGAAAAAAGAAAAAAAAAAACACTGGCAACAGTTTACATAAAAGGTGTATATTTAAAAAGTAAAAAAAAAATAAAGGGAAAATAAACAAAGAATATAAAGGTTACTTGAATCTGATCAAGAAAATCCACTAGTTTTCTGAATAAACTTTTCTTTACACACAAGCTCAAAACAAAAAAGAAACAAAAATGTCAAGCGTTTACATAGAACATTTTTACAAAAGACTAGATTTTGTTCAAAGAGATCGGGTTTTACACGAAAGATGGCTAAGTGAAAATGAGCAACAATTATTGCCTTAGTCAGTGAGCAACATGCTCTGCGGTGAACCCCACAATAATTCCAAATTTCACCCAATAATTGTATTCATCATTTTGCTGGAATGTACAAAAACGAACACATATGTAATAATGTAAATTTATAGATTGCATTAGTGCAGATTTACTGTGTTACAGGGAAATATTTGTTAATTTTGTTGGATGATTAATCTATATACATACACCTAAGCAAAGTTGTAGGCCTACGCTTCAGTCATATAGGCTTTATTAATTGGGATATCACGTATATTACCTCGTTATTACCTCAATCATAGTTGGTTAAGTTACAAAAAGTGTAGTCAAAAAGAGTGTTAGATAATAGAAAGATATAAAGAAACAAGAGTGTTGTAGAACAATTAAAATAAAGTAAACACATTCGTTAAAACAATATTTGTCATTGAGAATACTCGTTATTACAGAATCGCTTTCTGATTATTTTATTGCAATTTTACACAAATTACACTAGATTCTGTTTTCTTTGCTAATATTGTTTAAGTTGGATGTAAAACTTCGACGTAATTATGTTTCATATTGCAATACCTAAAACTGCGTAAAGAGCATTACCAAAATCTAACAGATAGGAAATAAATAAGTGCACTCGTACCCCGTAAATGCTCTCTAAATTCCCTGTACATCTACCATTAATATTTTCAACACACAAAATTATCAATTTCCACCAAACTTGACGTGATCCTAGAGTCCACTCAGCCAAAAACACGCACACTGATACTATCTAGCTAATTGTACCTTACTCCTTCCCTTTCCTGTTGATACTTCAATAAATCCTGGTAGAAAGGGTTTTGTAATTTCCATCCTTTGTTAAACTAATGCATGGTTGTTTGACTGTTATTGCCATTGCCCCTTTGTTTGGTTCGCGTGATATTTCTGAGTTTGCTCTAATGTCTTTGTTTCTACCTATAAACTTGGTAATACCAACATGATAGTGGTACGTGGACTTCAAGGAGTATAGTGGTTCTTAAGGTGAAATTTATTTTTTTTCTCTGGTGGCTACTTTACACAGATACGACAGCAAATAATAGTTACACAAGACAAAGTACTGTCTTCACATATACTGTTGTTAAGCAAATGGTTTTAATATTACGGTATAATTAAAATCTACAAAATTCGTCATATTCTAGCCTTATGCGGGGTTTTACTAGGAGTTTCCATATATTGTATATATAAATTAAAAGGAACTTTGAATGGTTAAAAGAACTTATGCAAAAAACGAATTCGGATTTATTATTAGAAATGTTGATTGTCCTAAAAGACCGTTTATTTAGTTTTAATTACATAATCGAGCGTATTTTTCCATAAATTTGCTTAGGAGTTATAACAGGGATATGTTCAAATAAACACTACGTTACCTCTAAAAACGTTTACTGTATTATTCCTTACCGTGACGAGAAACAACAGATTAAGTTACATAATTTCAGAACGCAACAAAATGAACGGTACTGAAATCTTTGGGATTGGATTTAGTTGTAATAGAAACTAATTTTGTAGAATTCTTAGGCAATTAGTAATGTACAACAAATATTTTAACATACATTTCACATAATAGTTTATCTACTAGCTCCCCGTTTGCAGCTTAGCTCCTTACTCATTCTTGTGTAATGAACCGATTGGGCTGAAAATCGGCCGTAACTAAAGTTATAAACGGAGGCGTTAAACATAATGATGTGCCGAAATGACTCGCGTCGACGTGATTGACGAGTAAACACTTTATTGTCTAATAGACCGCCGAGCTTGTTTAATCATAACTTAACGGCACAAGTAAGTGTTCATTTGGAAAATAATTATCACTAGGTTGAACACCTTAATGTTAACAGTCAGGTTCTTTACTACTAAAAGTTTCTTGAGATCCATAAAAAAGTAAAAATAATTCTAGAAAGCGATTAGCATTTTATTTTTGGTAACATGACCATAACATCACGGGTACTCATCGTAAATTGTACAATTTAATTGTTTTGCAAAGTTTAGTTAGTTATCTTGCTAAGTGGCCCATGCTACTACAACACGCAAATATATACGCTACGCGTACTGCAATGTTGAAATCCACTAAGATTTAAATTGTTATTTACATAGTCCTTATTACGATAGTGATTTTTCATAAATTTGCAATTCGCTGAAGATTGTGCTAACACCTAGCATAATACAATGCATACTGGAATTTCTTAATGCTATTTGAAAATGTGTTGAATTTTTCTATTAAAATGCATACTGTGCAAGTGTGATTGTTGATATGCATGTTCTATTTTACTTACAACTCTAAAATCCATGTTATAATTATACCGGGTAAATGTTTAGATAGTATTTTTAACACTTACCTATTCTTTAATAGAATTTCTAGAAATATTTTAAAATTAAATTGCATCATAAACGAAACAACACACAGAAAGTCCGCACTGTAACAGACCCACTGCAAAGGAACTAATTCAATTTAACTGTTTTCAGGTAAATAAAGTGGAAAAAGGAAATTAAATTAGTGAATTGAAGAGTAAAAGGTTTAAAGTAAGTTAAAGAGCAAAGAGGGAGCTGGGAGCGCATACTGGAATATTAAATACATTGGACGGTGTGAGAGAATTGAATTAATTAAAATATCTTTGCTTCTCAGAACTGTGCTTTTGCAGGTAAATGGGTAGGTTTTCAATTTTCAATTGAGTTTGTACAAAAAATATCACAATAAAAGTGCGTGTCATGAAATACGTCAAAATGGTTTTTCTGGGAAAAAATATAGTCTAGCAATTTCAATGCTTTTGTGTGATTACTTAATCATTTTACAAAATAAATGCCATTAATTCCAATCAATGCATATCATGCTTATGGTGTACGTTAAAGGCATACACACAGACAATACACTTAATATTATTCAAGATAATAATTGATTTATCCTCAATTCCACAAAATCAAAATATATACAAGGCATGACCTTCTGAGACTTTGAGTTCTGCTAGAGTATATTGAGAAGGTCCAATTCTGTCTTAATTTTAATCTTACGTTACTCGACAATTTAACTAAATGCCACAGCGAAAAATACCATGCATCTTGGGTGCTCTGCTTTAACTAAATTGTTGTCATAAAATACAACCATCACTGAAATACATTACAATTTACAATATATTCCTCAAATCAGCACGTTACTGACAATAGTTTTGAAATACCCCTGAGTACTAGCGAGGCAAACGCGACAGAATTCATTCCTATCAAAGTTGAAGAGCACCCGAGCTCCAGGCGAACAGACAGACGGGGAAAAGAAATTCAATTTACTAAACATTCCCATTCCATCATTGTCGCCGACCTGTCATATGAGGGAAATGTTCAATACGTCAGGTTGGCTAACCTGTGCAGAAAATGTGACAAAGCTCCATCGGTTCAGTGGGCATATAACGACAAGTATAGCGATCCGTGGGGAAAACTTGAGATTATCGGTAACCATAAATACATTCTATGTAAACATGAATAGAATGTATATTATTTTTTATAAGATACTAGACGACCCATGGTTCCCCGTAGCGTTAAAATAAATATAATATCCGAGAAATAATAAAACTTATTAAAACAGTATCTTGAACTTAACTGTTTTAAACGATTAAATAGCTCAAATTAAAGCATGTAATTTAATTATTATTTTGAGCCTAAAACACATAAAAAAAAACAAATACTGGAACTGACTTTTAATTGTAGAAAATCTTATAAAAATAATTGTTATGTTGGGTTTTCACCTTGCGTTTGCTTGAAACTCGTCCGATTTGAATAACTAATTGCTTAAATGAAATCCGGTATTTTACTGAAGGTTCTTAGACAAAATATATAGGATTATATGATTATAACTGGTGAAATACATCTTAAATTGAAGTAAGAATTCGAAAATAAATCAAATTTATGTTTGGTCAAGTAATACAGTAGACAAAAGTATACCGATGCTTCATGTGAAATATGTGCGTGCATAACTTCAATTGACGACCTCGATAATGAAAATCGTTTGGGTAGAAGAGCCAAACGAACTCGAAAAAGAAAAATCAATTTTTTAAATATATAAGATATTGATAAAGGGCTGTAAAAGAAGTGCGGAATCGTTCATCGACTTACAACAACAGTTATTTACAGATAAAATTCATGAACATTTTATAAACTCTACGCGAAGCTAGATAAATATTTTATTTGTATATTATCATAAAGTACAATATCGTTATAAAATACATAATTAATGTTGAAGTAGTTTTGTTTGCAAATGCAATTCGTATGCAATTGTACACGCCGTTTTTATTATCAAAATGCGAGTAAAAAAATAAAATATATCTTTTTGGAAAAGTAATCGATAAGGATTCTAATTAAGTGTATAAATAAAGACTAAAAAAGAACTCGGAAATGTACTTTTTTACATTTTCACAGCCAACTAATAACAAATACGACATCATTACATGTCCTAACTTTAACCACAATAATGCATACGATAAAGTGTTAACTGTAATACAAAAAACGTTTTAAAATAGGCCTATAAAAACGCCATATTTAATTTATGACGGTAAATATTAGTGTGACCTCAAATTCCCACTGATGAAATTGTTTAACTTTTCTGACACTTTAAAAGATTTCGTCGTAATAAAACACATTCAATTGAACCTTAAACTTCAGGAGTGAACAGAAAAAGATTGAAGACATAATGATAGCCTCATTCCATAAATGTTATCACAGCGACGTAAAAAAATAATTGCAGTACTGTTAACAGTGGAAGACTTAAACGTCTCTCTCCACAAAAATCATTTCGGGTCTTCTCACGAGTATCTTCATCACATTTAATTGCCATTGTTGTGTCTAACGGCGAGAGAAGTGACGTGGAAACGATATTTCGTAGGAACAATTACAAATGTTACAGAGATTGAAGCGTCATCTTTACGAATTAGAAATACCAAACTGACACAGACAGGCTTTATGTTTCCTTTTCTAAACTAGTGAATGATTCTTCGCCATTAAGATTTTTTTGTGAAGACATTTTAAGGATTTTTAGTACTATACACCCTCACACGGAAAACAACCATCTACTTACACACCTATTTTACGTAAAATTTATTTTGATGATTAAAATTTGAAATTTAAAAGTTATTACGTAATTCCTAAAGCTTTGCTGAACCAAGGCGAAACCTATAAATGTACTAACCATGTGACATTAAAATCTATTACCATTTCCTATTGAATATTTTTGAAGACTTTTATACGACAAATTCAATAATTAGAGCGACCACGGGATGCTCGCGGCGCCGTATTTGAGTCTTTGAAAGTTATTTCAATTGTTTGTCGTTTTCAAAGTACACAAATATTGAAAGCCTTTATTTATGGTTAATCAAGCAAGCCCGGAGGAGATGGCGTCGTCACTGTCACCAAACGTTGAGTTTTTTTTTATCTTTTATTGGTAATGTACTGACTGTCGCTCAGTCGCTGCTTTATAAATAAAAGAAAGTAAGTTTCACTTTGAGTTTATTGTATATGTTTCTGTTAACCTGGGTAGTAGATTAGTTTAAAAATTGTATTACCAAAAGTGTCTTAGTTGCACCGATTCAAAAGTTTTCAGTTAGAATTACTATGCAAATATAAATGCTCATTAAAGTGGAAAAGTGGAAATTACAAATATGTGTATAATTAGATTATCGTCTGAAGAAAAACATTAAACCGGTTTATGTAAAAAAAGGAACCAAGAATAAACTTTTAGGTATCATAGTAATCTAAGCCAGTACGCTTTAAAGTGGTTTGACTTTTGAAAATTTAACGGGTTAATGCTTGAATACACACTCTTATATTTGAAAAGTACTTCAATACTAATAAACATGCCACGTATATTTGACACAATATTGTTTACTGTGACTAGCATTTTTTAAATAATCTAATGATGAACAACATCAGCAAGGTGAAAAGTGAGTGGTGATTGATGACGTCACTAACAAGATGTCGGTAATCTGCAAGACCACCTGATACCGACCTAATGATCATATCAGTAACTGACAATCGTTGCAATATATACATTGTACAGTTCACATACTAACGACGTAAGCAAGGTGAGAAGTGAGTGGTGATTGATGACGTCACTAACAAGATGTCGGTAATCTGCAAGACCACCTGATACCGACCTAATGATCATATCAGTAACTGACAATCGTTGCACTTAATATATTGTACAGTTCACATACTAACGACGTCAGCAAGGTGAGAAGTGAGTGGTGATTGATGACGTCACTAACAAGATGTCGGTAATCTGCAAGACCACCTGATACCGACCTAATGATCCCATCAGTTACTGACAATCGTTGCACTTAATATATTGTACAGTTCACATACTAACGACGTCAGCAAGGTGAGAAGTGAGTGGTGATTGATGACGTCACTAACAAGATGTCGGTAATCTGCAAGACCACCTGATACCGACCTAATGATCAGTTACCAACAATCGTTACAATATACTGTATTATGTTCACATATTAACGACGTCAGGAAGGTGAAGAGTGAGTGGTGATTGATGACGTCACTAGCAAGATGTCGGTAATCTGCAAGCCCACCTGATACCGACCTAATGATCAGTTACCAACAATCGTTACAATATACTGTATTATGTTCACATACTAACGACGTCAGGAAGGTGAGAAGTGAGTGGTGATTGATGACGTCACTAACAAGATGTCGGTAATCTGCAAGACCACCTGATACCGACCTAATGATCAGTTACCAACAATCGTTACAATATACTGTATCATGTTCACATATTAACGACGTCAGGAAGGTGAGAAGTGAGTGGTGATTGATGACGTCACTAACAAGATGTCGGTAATCTGCAAGACCACCTGATAGACCTAATGATCAGTTACCAACAATCGTTACAATATACTGTATTATGTTCACATATTAACGACGTCAGCAAGGTGAGAAGTGAGTGGTGATTGATGACGTCACTAACAAGATATCGGTAATCTGCAAGACCACCTGATAGACCTAATGATCAGTTACCAACAATCGTTACAATATACTGTATCATGTTCACATATTAACGACGTCAGGAAGGTGAGAAGTGAGTGGTGATTGATGACGTCACTAACAAGATGTCGGTAATCTGCAAGACCACCTGATAGACCTAATGATCAGTTACCAACAATCGTTACAATATACTGTATTATGTTCACATATTAACGACGTCAGCAAGGTGAGAAGTGAGTGGTGATTGATGACGTCACTAACAAGATGTCGGTAATCTGCAAGACCACCTGATAGACCTAATGATCAGTTACCAACAATCGTTACAATATACTGTATTATGTTCACATATTAACGACGTCAGGAAGGTGAGAAGTGAGTGGTGATTGATGACGTCACTAACAAGATGTCGGTAATCTGCAAGACCACCTGATAGACCTAATGATCAGTTACCAACAATCGTTACAATATACTGTATTATGTTCACATATTAACGACGTCAGGAAGGTGAGAAGTGAGTGGTGATTGATGACGTCACTAACAAGATGTCGGTAATCTGCAAGACCACCTGAGACCGACCTAATGATCCCATCAGTTACTGACAATCGTTAAAACCGATACATTAAAAAATCGGCACGTAACTTTATACTCTCAATAGGTTATCTAATTAAGTAGTGCAATTTCAATTATCAACATTTGTTTGTGCAGTCAAATATATTCTTGATTTGTATCTCACCAGGAGTTAGGAAAGTTACATTTTAGTTATTTTAAGGTATGATTTCTCTTGTATACTGTGTGTTTTACTGTTTCATTTATTTCTTTCTGTATATGCATTCTCTAGTTATTAATCTTAGGTTAGCCGTTACAGTTTTATGTACCACCTTAATTGGGCATTGTAAAATACTGTAGCAATAACGGTTTTAAAGCATTATTTACAAGTTTTCATTTATATGAATGCGAACCGTAAGATGTCAAGGACACCATTGCCTTTTATCGATATAGTGAGAATGCTATACTATTATTATTATACTATTTTATTATTGTAAAAGTGGTTCTTTTTTAATAGGAATATATTGCAAGACAAAAGTTTAAGTCAATACTTACTAAACAATCATAAACAGACAATTCAGTTGATAATTTTATAACGTACAAAGTTTCTTATTTCCAAAAAACTGCCTGGAGTACATTAATATAAGTTTATTTAAAGTCTCAAACAATTTTCGTGTAGAATTTCGTAATTAAAAATGACTGAACTGAATATCTGGAGAAATTAGTTAAAACATCGCCGACTCAACAAATTCTGTTAACCATCTGCAACACTAAGCTTTTATTGTACTATGTTTTTAGTTTTGAGTGATAATTAAAAAATAATAATAAAACAGAGTTTGTCATATGAAATAGAAATCGATAAATTAATCAGTACACTCTGTCGGTGGCTTAGTTCAACTACGTCAATATTATTCAAGAACTGGCAACAGGTTTCAACACGGGGATGATTATGCCTCGTTCTAGCTACAGTCACAGGCAGTTCCTAGTCGCAAGGTTCACGTCCCCTAATCAGCTGGCGGAAACAGTTCGCAAGTTACCCAGTTAGACTTCACCGGAAGTGGCATTGGAGGGAAATGGAGCCTCGCAGTCGATAATCTCCTCATCGGCGGCGAAATGGACTTAATTATTTCCGGCGAGAAACTTGCGCGAAACTTAGACGCCACAGATAATAAACTAGAGGTAACTTTCGTCTGAGAGTGATTAACTTTTTGGAACAAATATGGCAAATTGTTCACGATTGCAAAGAAAAGAATTGTTTAGCGCATTTACAAAGTATTTAGCACAATACAGTACTTTGCTTTTAGACAGCGTTATAAAAGTATCGGCGCCTTAAAAGAAGCACGAAATCTTTTTATTTTTTATTTTATGTTATGACATTTTAAAATGAGGAATCGCAAACACTTTGAGGGGAAAGCTATCCACGCACATAAAATTTTTTAACCGTTGGGGTTAAAATACTTAACAAATTGTTATAATATAACCCTATGTATTTTTTTTTATCAACGATTTGGGGAAGGTTTTTCGTAAGGAAGTCGAACAATCTTGAAGAATAGCATGATTAGTTGATAGTTTAATGATAAATGGCGTCCTGGGCCAGTACGATCTCATTTGGGATCGAACCAGCGATCTTCAAATTTACAGGCGAGCGCTATAGCCACTCGGCTACCAGGGCAAATAATTGATATTACGGAATTTCCTCTACCTAAGCTACGGATTGGACTCTTCGATAGTCATTATATTGTGCACATTTTATCCACCGCTAGCCTCCGCTTCATACAGTATTCATCTAGAGGAAGTTATCACATATTTCACATCACATTGCAAAAGAAACTGAGCATAGAACTTTCAGCTGAAGTTAGGTGTGCCATATTTATGTGAAAGACGAATGCTTGATGTTAATAAATGTAAAATGTTATAAATTGGCTTGATATATTAAATTGGTTAAATATATTTGCTGATTTAAATATTAAATCCCAAAAAAGTTTAGGGATTGGGCCTCAAAGACAACGTGGTAGGTTAACTGTAAAAATAAAGGAAGAAAGGCAATCCGGTTGAGTCATCGATTTAGTTGCGAAAACACATTTGAGAAAAACATTTGACGATGAATACAAAATGGACGGTTTGGATTAAAGTTCGAAAATCAAGTTTCTTTTTAAGATCTTGAGTACTACAAGCAAACAAATGTATCAAAATTAATTGTGTGTGTATTTATAGTTTTAAAAATCTAATCATTATTGCGGCAACTTACAAAACAGCGAATCCCTTTCTACAGCAACGATGTGCAAATCTGGAAAGCTTACCTGTAAATTAAAAGAACGTGACAAACATTTATTAAACACAAACTTAAAACTAAAATGACAAAAATAACCATTTATATTATTTTAAGCCATTGGATTTTACGTATGTTTATTCAAAGGAAAAATATGATAAACAAATCGAGATTTTATCGGAGTTTTCTTGATTTGATTTATACGACATAGTCACTGATGAAGGAAAAAAAACAAATTAGACAACTTTTGCATAACATTTCAAAAGAATTTCAAATCATCAAATGTGTTTTCTGCAGTAGTTTTAATACTTGAATTTAAAAACCTGATTGAGCATATATTTTGGCAAGCATTGTTTAACATGAAATATAAACAACCATAAAACAAACTTGTGAATCACAAATATGTACCCAAAATTATAAACACTAAATTACAATAAATGAAAGAAGAATGTACTAAGTTGTTCAATTAGAGATTGAAAAAGTCAGCAAAAATACCTCCATCAAGCCTTCTAAAATATTAATGAGTCGAAGAGGGTTTTCGACTACTATTTATTAATTATTGACGTTTTAATGGAAAATTGGTGTAAATTGCTCGACGGTGTTGTTTAAGTATTTTACAGAAATGTTTTATGTTTGAATCAATATTATATGACGTTAAATGTTTGTAGTAATATTAATAATGCAAAATGATAGCAACCTTAATATAAAATTATAGCAACCTTAATATAAACCTTATGCATTTACATAAAAATTGAATACTCAAAAAATAACGTCTAGGCCTATTTTGGTTGTTATCTTTAAAATCTACTGAACATCTTTTCGTTATTTTTTTTAATTTTAGTAACTTTTCCCTCATTCCTTTTTCTCATATATGTATTGGTTGATCGATTTTAGAATTTTTAGCAATAAGTCAATACAAAAATGTTAAATTAGGGAGTGTTACTAACGTGAGACTGTTAAGAAAACTCTCCTAGTTATGAGAATTTAAGGAGTAAAAAGGTAAATAATAGTAAACTAATTTCTTTTCATTTCTTAGTTCCCATACCAACAGATAAGATATATATAATAATGTATGACCCCTTAGTATTTGACAAAGTCGCACATATTGGGAACAACTGTTCCAATATGAGAACGAGTGACACGACAAGATTTTCAATAGCGATCATGTTAAGGAAACACAATATTGTCTCAAGCCCTGTCAATAAAGTGTTTAATACGATTCATGTGTCTTCCTTTGTCATATAACAGAATCCTTTTTCATCATATAAGTTTTCAATTTTTCATACCATCCAATAAATAACCTATCGAATACAATATAATGTGTAAGAACTGTTAATGGACGTGTTAATAATTCCTCGATTGGGACTGATGGTGACCGGCTGGTAAGGGTCGTGCAAAATTGTAACTTCGTGAAAATTATTACAGCATAGATATATCGGAGGGTGTTTTTTTTATTTACAAAGTTCACTATAAATAGTATGAACAATTAAGCATGTTATTGAATAAGTAAAATTGTTTTAACGTTTTGCCTTCATTTAGCAATGAAACTACATGAAATCACCACACACATTTGTGTAAGTCTCACAATAACTTTCTAATTTGTTAATGTAAACAATATACGCTCTAGGAAAGCTGGAATCCATCCAGGCTATCAAAGGTTTTACTGATTATTAATAATGTAACCTTAGATATTTTAAAATACCACACTATCCTCGTCTTCCAAAATATATAAAGCATTTGCAGTTACAATTTATTTCTTCATTTCAACATCATCTACCAGTACTTAACAGTTCATAGACCATTATGGTTTCATAAACCTCATCAACAGCCTATCTGGACAGTGGCTATTAACTCTGTTTTAGAACCGTTATATATGTGTTTGAACTCATAAAGGACCATCGAAATCACAATATATGTAACTTCACTGTTAGTTAGTTAAGGGGTTTCGTGTTTTCATTGCACCTATAACTTGATGTAATAAGCCCATTGAATGTAATAACAGCGTATTTTAATGATTAATACATGGGGAACTAAAACAATTTTTCTCTCTGTTAAAACATTAGCTTCGAATCTATGCATTATACTATACGTGTGTAATGTACATAAATGGTAAGCCTAGGGTAGAAGGAGATTTAAAATTGGACAACAATTCTAGTTGTTTAGTTGGTCATTTGAATTATACAGTTATGGCCTCAAATTTAAAAAAATAAGTTATTATTTATTGTACAGCTATTTACAATATTATTTAAATGGATACCTGTAAAATCTAAACTTGAAAACCACGAATTCTTGAGATCAGGTGATAATTTATTTGTAATCGATACTGAAAAATTGTGTAATGCTTAAATGTGTAAAATCGTGTGCCTTAGAACTTGAGGAAAACATTAATTCTACAATTGAAAACTAAAAACTTGTAGGAAAAAATCATAAACATCTTTTATTACAGAAAATACGTCAGAACTCTGTTATCAAATTGTTATTATTAAAAACTCTATTTTGAATTGTGTAAGACATCGTTACAAACGGAAATCTTTGGGTTTATATCTTGAGTTATAGATCGTTAGTATTAACTACCAGCATCACCGCTCATTATTAGTTGAATGCGACTTTAATGAAAACATCAAACAGTTTAGTGCTACTTTGACCGGCGATCATTAGGTATTAAAATCGCGCAACAGTAAAATCGTTTACGACAGCACGTTTTTGTACTGTACGAAAAAGCTGTCAAGTAACTTTAATCAAAGATATATATAAAACAAACATTACCAGTTTTTGCATAAACTTATTATCATAGACAGGAAAACAGAGATATCACAATATTTATCCTCGTCAATTAATTCTGGAACTTATAACATTGCATTTCTTAAAACAACCCTGCACTATGAACGATTGTTTTTAAACGAAAAATGTTTTCCCTAGAAGTAGCTCTTTCCTGAATTATTTTTATACAAAATGTGTACACCATCACAAATAATCAAGTCCACGAATTTTAATTATTGAAAATTGTAACAAAACGTGTTTAACCACGAAACCACGAACAAAATGTTTACCTTAGTAATGTTTAAATTGGTTTTAAAATATCTTACATATTGAAAAAAAACCTTGATTTTCATATAAAATATTACCAAGCCTATATAGCGATAAATTAAACTACCACTTCAAACCTTATGTAGTTCAACAACGTTTTAACAGAAACAATTTAATTAACCTTACAAGTAATATTTACATAGAGTGGGGACGTAGACCCAATCCTCACCGACCTAAGGGCTATCCCCTCATCCTCCCCCCCCCCCACAGAATGGACTGCCATCATCAATGCAGGGCTAATGTAATGAACAACAGATGGTCAATACAGGCCACCAGGTCCTTGCCTTACACTGCCCGTGGTGTGTAACTACTGACTGTTGATTACAATAGAATAACATCCTCACTCCTTGCTGTTTGTTAACCAAATTAATACAAATAAGTGCAATAATATAGTTAAAAACTGCTGCACTTCACGTTTATATGGTATTGTTAGTTAAAACAGTTTCGGTGCATAACATTTTTTGTACCATAAAAATATAATTAATTTACATGCAGACAACCTTTAGAAATAGCAAATCTATTAACTACTTGCATTAATTTTCGCAGCATTAATTTCAAGGCATACTATGACAAGCATTATAACCAGAAAATATAATAATTGTTAAGGTTAGACAATTGCATTACTTCCTGGGCCGATCATATGCTTGTGGGTCTTTTATTTTCATGTAATCGAAACGTCTGTAATAAAATATGGAAGTGATACAAATATTATTTACCTTAACGTATAATATTTTCAGCTGCGCTCTAAAATACTCATAGGAGCTAATAAAAGAAGATATTTTTTTAATTTTTTTTACAAAAAATTCTTATAAATGATACCCTAATATACTTTGACCATAATTAACCATAGTTAGTGAATTAATCGTAAAAACATAATCTCATCACCTACAAATCCTACGTTTATTATATATACAATGAGTAAATGTGAAACTCATCTCACCATTATAAAAATTATGGTTGACAATTTCCATGAATCTAAAAAAAAGATGAAGGGTGGACTAAAGTTGTTATTCAATTTCATACAGTTGCCGGGCGGAATGGCTGAGACGGGCTCTCGTTAATTTGGACTTATCTTTGTCGAGACGATGTCATTTTTTGCTACTTTTCCCTTGATGAAATTGCCCCGCTATAGAAGTGCATTTCGCCCTCTCCTAATTTCTTGGCAACGTAATTTGCAAATGTGCGGGTTCGACGAAATTTCTCGAGGTTTCACTTTTCTGGGAGCTTTAATGAAGTGGACTTTAACTTAGATGATACAAGAATTCGGGAGATGGAATAACAACATCATAAGATTGATTAACTGTTCATTTTTACCAATGTAAAAAACAACACAACGAATGAGTTATGCCTTTAACGATTAGGCAATACAACTAACAATTATTGGAAGTAAAATTTTTTAACTAGTCTTATACGTGTTTCACAACAGAAAAATTAAGTGACGATTGTAACACTAGATTATGAATGCTAATCGGAGTTTGCCACAATACTAGCTTAAGCAAGGTCCCATCATAATATCTAATAATTAAATTAATACAATAAATAACCTTTCTTTTACACGCTTTTTTAGTCTTCTAGATTTATATGACATTTATATGATGTTAAAATGATTCAATTATACTTCTTTTTATCATTGCTCTATATTAAGTTGGGATAGAAAATATATGACTAAAATAATAGTATGATGAACCATAAAGTTTCTGATTATAATAATCGTTTGAATAAATGATTTTGAAAATGAATTACATCTAGGATTTAAATATTCGTAGGAGTTATGATCGTATATAATGTGAACGAAAATGGGTACTTAGGTATTATACGGAGGCCACCCTTATACAACGCGCTGGGGCGGTTGTGTTAGGTTGGGTTATCATAATAGAAAGTATAACTCGTCTGGTATCGTTCGATTCATAACGAAACGAGGAAAGTCCTATAAACATATTTATGATAACACAACCTAACATAAGCGCCGCAGCGCGCTGACAAAATGTGGCCTCCGTGTAATACCAAAGTACCCTAAAACGTAACTTTTATACCATAATATACGCTAAAAACCGATTAAAAACTAAATATAACGAATTATACCTTGAGGGAAATTATACCAGTCAGGTTGGCCACACTGTCCGGGGACATTTGACAGAAGGGATAAGTCCATTGTTGCTGTGCGCTCCTTTGATCATGTCTTTCATTGTTGTCCCGATCTGAATATTATTTGGTTCGTTACATTCGCTACAGTCATGATAAAATATTAAATGTACGTTTTCCCACGTGTTTGAAGCGATTTCAGCTGATATTTTGTATATTTTTTGTCAAAACGTAGTAGGCTTAATCAATGCAAATTTTTGTTAAATTTTTTTTATATTTTTAAAAATTGTTATAACCTTAGAGCCAATTTAGATGTCTGAACAATATAAGTTTGTATTAACCAAATTCCACGCAACCAGAAAATTTAGTTTGGTTTATTTATGACATTACGGACGTAATTGTGTAAGCCTTCTTGAGGGGGCAACGATTAGTTAATTGGTGTGATTTCAGTGGTATATAGATTGGTACACATGTTAATGCCAGAATTTGAGTTGAAACTATTACGCGAGTGGAAATCAATTTCTGGTTCCTGGCTTTAAGAGGAAATGTAATGTTATTCTATTAAGATACTACCGTAGTGTTTTTTAAGATTAACGACAACCTTTGCTAGGTGCAACGTATATAATAGTGGATACAGTACTTAAAGAATAAAAAATAAACTTGTCTTTTTATTTAAAATATGCGGAAACGAAGCGTATACTATTATAACTGATATAAAATTTAAGTCAGTACGTAACTGTGTTTCTTTCTCTCTAATTATCCAAACCAAATGAGTTAATTAAGTAGACCTAAATAGAAACACAGCAAAAGTAAAGGTTTTGCAAGTTTTAAAAAATCCACAAAGAGATTTACTCTGTGAAAACACAGGACATAGATTATATTCTTTACCAAGGGTTTTATAAATCAGATGATGTTATTTCTTTAATTATTATTTTTGGTAACTATTGGGACTATCTATTATTGATTATGTTAACTTTTTATTCAATTTTGCAACATTTACTCAATATATAAGTTATTTAAACCCCATCAACATTAGTTGTCAATTACACAAACAGACAGAAAATAATATGTAACATAAACTTAAAAAAGTATATAACCTAAATACAGTACGAGAGTATGACCATACAGTCTTTGACTATCAATCCAATAGTCAATGATACATTGTAAGCTTTTTATAAAAGAGTTGAACTGTTTTACATGCATATGATCAAATAGCGAATAATGTGATTCTCTTACGATTGCACATGAAATAGCAGATATTACTCAGTATTTAAACCGTGTTTTTGAGGTTCAATAAATGCGAATCTACCCTGACTGACGACAAAGTTGTGAATTTATTCATGAGTGCAGAACAGCAGCAGTATCCATCTGGCACTGAAATTCCTCTGAGATAATATTATTTGATGATTAACACTTGAAAGTTAACTTCAGCGAAAGTAAACCGCTCAGGCGATTTGATAAACTTATTCATTACTTTAAGTTGAACAACTTTATTACAATTTACGTGAATTAAATACGTGCTTAAATCAATTAACTATCTTTGAAATAAATCTCTGTAAATCACCGATTGATTTCATGTCAATAAATTGACATAAATTTGACTTATTTATGACACTTTGAAGATAGACTATTTTAAAGGACGAAATTGATTAGAGAAACGGTATAACTAATCCATTTACATTTACACTGTAAATAATTTTTGAATGCTGTCATCACCGTCGTATGGGACAAAATGGTTTCTACGCACAAAAGCTAGACATTATACCAGATTATAAAAACCACCACAAAGGTTTAACGGGGCACTAAATCGGAATTGCCGGATAGAACAGATATTTATGCAATTACAGTATGCGCAATGCCACTAGTTGGTAACCTAAATTTCTCTTTAGTTAGCATACACGTTCAGGTATTCAGTTGCGTATTCAATAGAGAAATAGTTTCACCAACATTGCACATATGTAATTGCTAATTAACTTTTGTTGTTATAGTGGCAACACTGTTGTCGGGACAAAACGGTAGATACCTTGAGGGACGTTTGACCAGTCGGGTTGGCCACACTGTCCAGGGGCTTTTGACTAGGATTAGTCCTATCTTGATCAGCATTAACATTGTAATTGTAAATGTCAGTTCGGTTTTGAATGTGTGATGTCTAGTTTTTAAAAGAGTTTAAACCAAAATCAACAGTTAAGATCATTGATCACTGTAATGCATCATAAATACGTCTTTGAAGGCTAAACTTACAGCACACGTTTGGTTTTTTTTATTAACAATGAAGTCAAGCTATATCTGAGAACTCTTACAGTGTATAGGACAATATTTTTTTATTTTTATTTAATGGATATTGAAACTATAAGTAAAACTATCAAAATACCAAAACAGGAAATTGGTTGGCCAAATCATAGAAGACAGGGGTAGAAAAGCAATAATTAATACTGATGTAATATTTTATTATAAAAAGAAGTATTTAAAATGCTATTTTGTATCAAGTTAAATAGAGAAATGCTTTACCACATTTTACTGTTAAAATATTTTTCTTTCTAAGAGAAACGAATAAAAATTAAATTAGTTTCACTCGACTCCGGCAGGCGTCTCACAAACGTTTAAAGGGTTAATTATGTTAGGAGTTAAAAAGTTACAAAGTGGCTTTCTTTGACGAACCCTGAGCTGTAAATGACATTGTGCTCTGATCATTAGCTCTGTTTGAGTTTTGCCTCTGTTTTTGCGTTTATAATGTTGTTACTTTGGTTCTACATGGGTTTCTTTCTATTTTAGGTTTAGCTTTGATGTAGGTTTTAAGCATACTCAACCTATGAGTTTTTAGTTTTTCCAAGTTACGTATGCAAATGTAGTTTTTAAATAAAATACAGTAATACTACGCTTTAAACTAACTTGGCTTTAAAATTGTACTTAACTGATGGAAATAAATTGCTTTGATGAGAACTCAAATTGTAAAATAATTTCGTTAAAAAGTTGAGTACAACAAACAAGTTATTAATACAATGTTGAAATGAAACTAGTATTACTCAAGAAACTTTTACTTAATAACGTTTAACCTTTTCATTGTGTTACGCACTTTCAAAGAAAACAGACGAATAAATTATTGTCTTGCACTGTGACATTATTCTGACGATGCCACAATTGTAGCGATACACGACGTGAACAATTGCACAAAGGAACCGTGAGGCATAGTAAATTCGCCCATTTTAGTTGTATATTGTATTTCAGGACTTTGATCAAAATATTTAAATGTTTCGAAACAAATTAATATACTGCTGAGTAAGGTAGACCGAAATTAGCAATCGTTGACTTCATCAAATTATTGACGCAATCAATAATTTTGCCACCCAACGAGGGTATGTTTGTTCTTACGACACGGCATCGACATATTGTTCTATTGAAACCACTCTAGCCGAGGTGGGAATGGAGACAATTTCACTGAGAGCTCTAAACTAATTTACTAATGTATTGTAATACTGTTGGTGTTGCTTTGGTTGGCACTTACACACACTGTTGATTGTGATGTCACACTACTCTTTTGTATAGTTTTGTTGGTGTTTCGTATACAATAATGTAGGTTTAGTCAAGTTAGGGATTATCATATTGTTAGTTTTAATCAGGTGCTACCCACTATGTGAAATACAATGTTCTCAAGTTTGCTTGGCATGTATGAAATTAAGAGATTTTTACCATTGAAACTGGTCAATTAGGCATTTTGATATATTTAATGAGATTAATTGTGTAGTAGATAAAATGTTATGATTTTTTTTTAAGTCTCCTTTCTTATTCATGTTATGACAAAGATGAGTTAAAATATATACTTCTTATATTATGTATACGAGAAATAACCGGAAGATGCTAAATGTTTTTTTTTTTTTTATTAAAATAAAAGAACACACAAAACGTCATCTAAAATTAAACTGGTTATAGGTATTAAATTATTTAAACGAGAAAAATCTATTCTAAAATAAATTATTGATCATCGTCTAAGCCTGAAACTATACAATGCAATTCAAAACTGTAAAATTAATTATAATCCAATTTATTTTCATGCGAAAGCAAGATAAACCCTTTATAGATATGCTGCAGCTTTTTTGTATGACAAAAGGCGATTAAACTTTCTGCAGCAAAATTCTGTGCTATATTTTAATATCGCGTTGTTAACGAGGAAACAAAACAAAGAGTTAAACAACATTTATCACAAAATGTGACTATAAGATAGTCTAGATACAACGACTATATCTTCAAATAATCTGGTACCTAAGGAAGGTGAAAGTCACATATGGTAATTTCTGTCTGAACTGGCTTCAAAGTTGCCACCTTATTCATGAGAGATCGCGCACTTCGCTTCAAGCATGAAATCTTGATTAATTAACTTTCAGCTTCGATATTCCTACCCGTGTAACCACGTACGGCAACTTACTGTAATGTAATAGAATTAGAAATATAAGCAGATTAACTTGCAAATACTTAGTACAAGTAATTGTAGTGGAAGGTAAGGCTTAAGCGAACTGTTAGTTTTATTAAATGGCTACATCGGAGGGAAATCATATTTGAGTACAAAAAAAGTCTTTGTAACTAAAAAAGCAGTTATCCTATCATCCGCTTTTATAGTTAAAGACAAACTATAAACAAAAGGGTTCCTACGAATCAATATAGCAAAATGCAAGACAAAACCCCCACCGTTTTAACCTACTATAATGTATTACTCCACAAATGGTTGATTAACATAACACATTATGGTTTATATTTGCTGTATCTGTAATGCAACGAGGCTTTGAGATAAATCCTGATAGTTTAGAACATTTAGCATATTATTGTAAACCTTCAAATAGGCTTACGTAGGCCTATACATATATACTACAGTACATAGAATCTCGTGGACCATTTTCAACTCTTTTTTTCAGATTACAAGCACATTGGATGTTTAGCTTAAAACCCATTGTGTTTAGTTTAAGATTTATCCTCAAAAATATTTTGTGGGAAAAAAACAAAAACACTGTTAAGGCCTCGCCTAATAGGTTAAAAAAGGTACTATGATAATTTTACCATGCTGTTTTATTTTCTGATTCTGCAAAAACAGGAATATGTAAGTTTTTTTTTTAGATCAATTATACGTTAAAAATACTTGTTCGTATTAGGCTGATGCGATTAGATTTAGAGCAATATTACTATTTTATATAAAGTAAATGTTTCCCTTAGAACCAACTATAGTTGGGAGGTAGATTGTATTTTAACTTCAATACTATTCAGTAAAGTGTGAATAATTGGCCAAAACTCAATAAAAACAACCACTAACAAGAGAGAAAAATTATAAGTTGAAAGAAAATACAAAGATGACAGAAGATGGCGGGTGAACCGTTGATATCTGTGATGAACGATGGAGAAATGTGTTTCCATTTTTCCAGCTGTCTCATTATCTCGGTTACTCGTCCTCGACTTTGGCGGGCTTGGATACGTTAATAGTGAAACGTTTAAATTATAACTTAGTAAACACAATATTTATGCAGAAATTAAAAACGGAAATTAAACAAATGAAATAAGTAAAATTCAAAACATAATTGAAGCAGGGAAACATATAACGCATTAGAACTCAGTACGGAATTTATGTAAAAGATGGTAATATTTTCTTAAACAAAAACAAATTTGGAAACCATAATTTCCTCAATTTTCTTTAACTAGTTTACTATGAGTTTCTACATATAAATATGGTTACAATGTCGAATTGGTAATCACATTGATAGAGTTTGTTTTGTATTGTAAGTAGTATGCCACCTCAAATAACGTTTTGTGTATTAAAATCACCACCGAAGGTATTCAAGCTGTTTTAATATAGTTCCTAGACGGCAGTGCGTGTAGATGAAACTTCCCTGAAACATACAACATCCTGATCGTCACTTTTGGAACTATAAATGTTAATAACTTTTGATATTTATAATTATAATCAACATCAATAGTTTTTGCAGTTTCGGGGAAAGAAAAATTCATTATCATTAAACAAGCTTAGCCTAAACAGGTTACAAACTAGTTTGTTCTTATTCAAAAAATGTATTTTTCGTATAGCAATGTTTCCTTGCAAAGGAATATACTGAACAACACTTTACGAACGTAACAGCGAGATGCATTATTAATTGCTTGTTTACATTCTATCCAATTTTCTTTAGGTAATTATAAGCGTTATCTTTCATAACATAACCACCCACATACACCAGTGTAGGCTATGTTTTTTTTTGTTTGAAATTCAAAGACATCATTCTGCGACAGAGGCTAACTCACAGCTGGACGACAAACGAAGTAAATGTAGTTATTCGAACGGGAGCCTACCAGTAGACCGACAAGATACTTTGTCGTCTGGCCACTAGACCGTCTTTTTTAATTAAATAGATAAATGCTGAAAACCAGTACATCGACAAGTTATTTCACCGTCAGTCCAGTTGACCGGCCTGTAAAACTAAATTATTATATTCGAGAAACCAACTTGTCGTCAATCCTCCCGACCGACTTACCACTTGCTCGTCTTTTAGGTGGGGATAGGGGGCAGAGTGGGAGGAGCTAACCGGGGATTACCCAGGAGTTTGAGGCGCTTCTCATGGTTGAACCACCTCACTCGAGGCTAGAAGCCAGTATTGCCAACTGAAAGTACTATAGCTCCGTCGAACACTACACACGCGGCGTGTTTACACAGTCTGGCGTTAAGTTGACGTTGGCGCGCAATTCTCGTTGCGTCGTTTCTATAGCAACCGTGCCGTGACATTGTCCTTGGTCTCGCGCATTCCTCTGCCTTTGTATTATTTAATCTGCATCGAAAGATAAGACTCGCTTATATGCATTGACTATTAAGTCAATTAAAAATTTCATTCGGGGATTTTGATCGTTTGTTTGGATAAAACTACGTACCGTATATTGTAGAATTAAATTTGTAGTGTGGTTATATGGTATTATGGTATATATATATATATATCCTACTAATCCTACTAATATTATAAATGAGAAGGTTTGGATGTATGGATGTATGTTTGTGACAAGTAAACGCAGAAAATACTGGCCGGATTGGGCTGAAATTTGGTGTGATGATAGCTCACATTCCCGATTAACATATAGACGCATTCTTATCTCAAAAGTCCGTTCGGGCTCCGCCCCAGTGGCTCTGGAATTTCCCATGTTAACCTTATGAGTAATATTTAAAACGAATAAAAGAATTTCGTCAGCTGTTTCAAATACACAAGTTGGTTCTGTGATATTAAATTCGCATTAACAAGTTATAAAGTTTACTGACAGGGTACAGTACTATTAATTTAAATGAATATATAGAATAATCCATAGCCTATATCGATATTTTTCATTGTTATGAGTGTAGGACAGATACTAAAGTGCAGCCAAATTTTGTTTCTAAAAGTGGTAGCCTATATGTGTAACTATTTTATACAACAAATGTAAAGATCAAAATGTTTGTATTTTGTGTCTTCTTCCCGTTGCAAAGCACGGGTACAACAGCTAGTATATACATATATATACATATATATATATGTACCAGGTTTTGCGTTGGATTTTTCGTCAGTTTCGTCATTGAGCTCTCTCGTAGTAAGTTGTATCACTTGCGTCTTGTTCATGTTCTGTGGCATATTTTGTATCACTTGCTTCCTGAGACGTATCAGAGTGGTGGAAACTGGTCCACGACGTAGAGGAAGTGGAGGGAAGTTGCAAAGGCAAAAGGTCTGGAGTGTGGGAAATGCCAAGCGACTATAGAATAATACAAAACCATGCTTAAAAATGCTTAGGGAGTGATGGAAACAGGCCCACGACGTAGAGGAAGTGGAGGGAAGTTGCAAGGACAAAAGGTCTGGAGTGTGGGAAATATAAAGTGACTATGGAAATATACAACACCATGCTTAAAAAGGCTTGAGGAATGATGGAAACAGGTTCACGACGTAGAGGAAGTGGAGGTAAGTTGCAAGGACAAAAGGTCTGGAGTGTGGGACATGTCAAGTGACGATGGAATTATACAACGCCATGCTTAAAAAGGCTTAGGGAATGATGGAAACAGGTCTGCGACGTAGAGGAAATGGAGGCAAGTTGCAAGGGCAAAAGGTCTGGAGTGTGGGAAATATCAAGTGACAATGGAATAATACAAAACCATGCTTAAAAAGGCTTAGGGAGTGATGGAAACAGGCCCACGACGTAGAGGAAGTGGAGGGAAGTTGCAAGGGCAAAAGGTCTGGAGTGTGGGGAATATAAAGTGACTATGGAAATATACAACACCATGCTTAAAAAGGCTTGAGGAATGATGGAAACAGGTCCACGACGTAGAGGAAGTGGAGGCAAGTTGCAAGGGCAAAAGGTCTGGAGTGTGGGGAATATAAAGTGACTATGGAAATATACAACACCATGCTTAAAAAGGCTTGAGGAATGATGGAAACAGGTCCACGACGTAGAGGAAGTGGAGGCAAGTTGCAAGGGCAAAAGGTCTGGAGTGTGGGAAATATCAAGTGACTATGGAAATATACAACACCATGCTTAAAAAGGCTTGAGGAATTATGGAAACAGGTCCACGACGTAGAGGAAGTGGAGGGAAGTTGCAAGGACAAAAGGTCTGGAGTGTGGGACATGTCAAGTGACGATGGAATTATACAACGCCATGCTTAAAAAGGCTTAGGGAATGATGGAAACAGGTCCGCGAAGTAGAGGAAATGGAGGCAAGTTGCAAGGGCAAAAGGTCTGGAGTGTGGGAAATATCAAGTGACAATGGAATAATACAAAACCATGC
The DNA here is from genome assembly GCF_028750875.1 of Macrosteles quadrilineatus. NCBI lineage: Eukaryota > Metazoa > Arthropoda > Insecta > Hemiptera > Cicadellidae > Macrosteles > Macrosteles quadrilineatus. The sequence continues at coordinate 100,857,030 of NW_026542602.1, read as the reverse complement.
TTAAAAAGGCTTAGGGAGTGATGGAAACAGGCCCACGACGTAGAGGAAGTGGAGGGAAGTTGCAAGGACAAAAGGTCTGGAGTGTGGGACATGTCAAGTGACGATGGAATTATACAAGGCCATGCTTAAAAAGGCTTAGGGAATGATGGAAACAGGTCCGCGACGTAGAGGAAATGGAGGCAAGTTGCAAGGGCAAAAGGTCTGGAGTGTGGGAAATGTCAAGTAACTATAGAATAATACAAAGCCATGCTTAAAAAGTCTTAGGGAATGATGGAAACAGGTCCACGACATAGAGGAAGTGGAGGCAAGTTGGAGGGTGGGAAATGTCAAGTGAATATGGAATTATGCAAAGCCATGCTTCAAAAGTCTTAGGGAATGATTAATAATTAAATTAATTTAATTAATAACTAGATGACCCGTGCTGCTCCGCAGCATTGAAATTAATAATAAATAATAAAATACTAAACTTAATAAGGGCGGTACAACTTTAATTAAACTCTTATAGGGCTGCTGGATTAATTTCGCCTTATGACCAAATTAAAGTACAGTATAACACATTCCATATAACACAGAGAAAATCGTCCCGATGTATTTTTTTCCGTTTTGAAAATCAATTAATCCAGAACAATATCCACACACTTCCTAAAAACACCTACAGAGAAAGCACGTACATTTGTTAACTCATATGTAACACAGCGTGAATGAATTTTGATTTAGTTTCTACTTTTACAGTATCGAAAGATTTCCCTCTCGATAAGGCGACGTACAACTGACCGTGACTAAATACTGGTTCAGGCAAGTACACACCAACTCGATCAATCGTTTGGCCCTGCGCCTTGTTGATGGTCATGCAGAACGCAACCTTTATGGGGAATTGTCTTCGTTTGAAAGAAAATGGTACTGAAGGATCTGATGGAGAGAGATCAATGCGGGGTAATAGTGCACGTTGTCCAATATTTGTGCCAGTTATGATTTCTAAGTCTAAACTGTTTTCATACATTTTCTTGACAATAAGTCTTGTTCCGTTTAGAAGACCTGCTGTGTAGTTTAAATTTCTTAATAACATCACAATGGCACCTTCCTTTAAGACTAATTTGTGAGAAGGCAAACCAGTCATCTCAAGGCTGTTCGCAGTTTCATCATAAATGCCACAGATAAAATCGTAAACGTGTTAGTAAACAAAACGAAAATGCATTTAAAATGTAAACACCTTATCGGAATTAATAAATATTCAATCATATGTTCGAAAGACAGATGTAAATATTTTTTGAAGGAATCACAAATTTTGTCTAAGATAAGATATTGGAAAATGTTTTGAAACTAAAGTTCAGAGTCAGCTCAACTCAACATACCCTCCGCCCGAATAAAAGTATAGCCCGATATTATACCGATAGCCCAAATAAAAGTAGATTATTTAGACAAAAACAAAACAAAAAACTAAACGAAAGGAAAAATAAAGTTGATATCTATACTCAATTCTAATTACGTTATCCTATTTATTTTCATATAAGAACCTTCGGTAAAATTCTGTCATCATTTGTGTAATTAATTATGATTATTAAGATTGGCATAGTGCTGAATCACAAACAAACCAAATGATTCCAAAATAGAATTACCTCAACAGTACCTGTTGATTTCGACGGGTTTAACCTTGTATTTTTATTTTTTTTTTTGTATTTTGTATATTGTATCTTTAACCGATGCTTGTTGTGAAATCTGGACATGCATAACTTCAATTTGAAAATTCAACCATGAACTGGACATGCATAACTTCAATTTGAAAATTCAACCATGAAAATTGGTCGAGTAGAAGAGCCAAACGAACTGGGAAATGAAAAACTAAATTTAACTACCAATAGAGCAAATTTATTTTACGTATAATCCGGGTTTGGACTGTAGCTACATATATTCCAATGCTTGATGGGACATCTGTGCGTACATACCCTCAATTTGAGACCTCAATCTTGAAAATCGGTCGGTTAGAAGAGCCAAACGAACTCGGAAAAGAGAAACAAAATTTAACTTCTATAAGAAATACATGGAGAGGAATTTTTTTACGTATAAACCAAGTGGGGTTATAGATAAATATTTGCCGATGCTTGATGGAAAAACTGTACGTGCATACCTTCAATTCGAGACCTCAATCATGAAAATCGGTCGGGTAGAAGAGCCAAACGAACTCGGCAAAGAAACCCCAAATTTAACTCCCATAAGAAATAAATGGGGAGCAAATTTCTTTTACTTGTAAGCCGAGTAGGATTATAGATAAATATATCCCGATGCTTGATGGGAAATCTGTGCGTGCATACCTTCAATTTGAGACCTCAATCATGAAAATCGGTCGGGTAGAAGAGCCAATCGAACTCGGCAAGGATAAACCAAATTTAACTCCCATAAAAATAACATGGGGAGCAAATTTCTTTTACTTGTAAGCCGAGTAGGATTATAGATAAATATATCCCGATGCTTGATGGGAAATCTGTGCGTGCATACCTTCAATTTGAGACCTCAATCATGAAAATCGGTCTGGTAGAAGAGCCAATCGAACTCGGCAAAGATAAACCAAATTTAACACCCATAAGAATAACATGGGGAGCAAATTTCTTTTACGTATAAGCCGAGTAGGATTATAGATAACTATATTCCGATGCTTGATGGCAAATCTGTGCGTGCATACCTTCAATTTGAGACCTCAATCATGAAAATCGGTAGGGTAGAAGAGCCAATCGAACTCGGCAAAGATAAACCAAATTTAACTCCCATAAGAATACCATGGGGAGCAAATTTCTTTTACGTATAAGCCGAGTAGGATTATAGATAAATATATGCCGATGCTTGATGGCAAAGCTGAGCGTGCATACCTTCAATTTGAGACCTCAATCATGAAAATCGGTCGGGTAGAAGAGCCAAACGAACTCGGAAAAGAAAAACCAAATTTTTTTAATATATAAGATTAAATTGAATCTAAATTATTGCATACAATTATTATCTGGACAGAGGTGGCAGTGCCATCGTGCGCGCAGAATGCTTCTATTGGGAATTTTTCCTTCCTACTTGGACGTCCTGCAACCTTATTTACGATGTGCCGCAATTTTCTGGAGTCTCCGTCTGCATCTTCGATTTTATTTTTTTTTTAAACTGTACTTGGCTTGTTTAATGACTTGAGAATATTCCTATATCCTGTCCGTGCTGTATGAAACTGACCTGTGCTGTATGAACTTGGTCAAACTACAGCACAGACAGTAGAAGGACAAGGATATAGGTTACATGAGCCTGATAATAGATAAGGAACTCTTACACTATAGCTGTCTCCCGGCATGTCTCTGAATTTTACTTTATAAGGAATAAGGATGTAGGTTTGAAATACCTTTAAACATTAAATCAAGAGGACAAATTGTATCAACTGTTGAGAATTTAATTGAAAATACTGTAAGACTGAAAATATGATTTTCTGGGTGAAGAAAGTTGTCTAAATTTGAGATTTCAAAGTCCCATAACTTTCGAACGCCTCAACCCATCAGTATGGGAATAAGTATACAATGTATATGATTTAAATCTCTACAATATCTGACCAAAAAAACAGTATGTCATCATGACTCATATCATGGTTGTATGTTGTATGTATAGTGTCCTATGGTCTGGCAGAGGCCTGACGTCACATGGAACTGTCACTGTAGGTGGTCTTTAGCTCTTTCCTGCTTTAAAACTCTCAATTCTTGGGTAAACTATAGGTTTTTTTTCTTATTACCTTGCTCCAACTAGTACTCTTTTGATGGTATGAGGTTTTAAAAAGTTTATAGTTATTAATTAGAATATTATTCACGCCTGAATATTTATTATTTTCTGTTCAGTTGTGGCTCAGTAGTTGCGATGCTAACACCATGGCAAAAGAAGGTTTTAGCCATGTACCTAGTATGGAGGCGAAGAAAAAGAAATAATAATAGCTGATTTGGGTTCACACAATACTTAATAATCGGCACGAGTTTGGGGCATCCAGGGTGTTATTACTCCCATAGCCCTACGCCGGAAACTAGCTATTACAGCATGGCAGTTCATGAGATATTATTTAATTGTAATAAAAAAAAATATTACTCTTTCAGTTCTGGGTAAAATGCAGAGCAATGCTAAAGTGGTACGTCAACTTCGTATTACGTTGTCATGAAATAACAACTTAAAATTTAATGATTGACAAACCCTTTCCTAAAATTGACCAACGTTAAAATGTAATTACAATGCATAAGTAACAATATCGAATACATAATACTGGGGTTATTAAAGTGTACAGCTGGCTAATCATTCAAATAGACTTAATTTTAGTTGTAAAAGGTGTTAAAAAATTAGATTTCCCTTGTTAATTATAATGAATTGTTAATGTTGATTTATTATAAGTGAACAAGGAACACAAAAGGATATATAAGACAAAAGACCCTAATATATGGCATAAAAACACAAACAAGACATTGCAGTAGTGTACAGTGTGTGATAGTGGTACGCCTACAATAACAATTGTTTTTATTAAAGTAAGATTTTTTTATGATTTTCTAAATATTAAACATTGTTAATTACTAACATTGGCATAAATATCAAACAAACTTTAAAACACTCATTTAAACTTTATGTTGACTTACAGGGTCGGCTACTCAAACATCTTTATTTTTTACAGTTGTTACAAACTGCATATTAGCGTCAAAACAATTATCTTATTAGAATATTTAATCACTAGGACCTCAAGTGACTCTTTTTGACCCGAGGTCAAGTTTTACGACCTAGGCAAAGCCGAGGTCGGTAAATGAGCGAGAGTTGAAAATTGCCCGTGTGGTGAACTATATTTTTCGTCATATGCATCATTAATTAACAAACTAAACTAGAAAACGAATAAGGTTTTGTGTATAGATAACCTATCAAAATGAGCTTGTTTTCAATTCTGCTATAGCAAATAAGCAGCTGTTTAGCAATGGATTCAATCATTTCATCTATTACGATTGGTACATTATACCATACAAGTAAACTCCTCATATCTATATATTAATTACGTTATTACGTAAGCCGCGGTCTTTACCTCAAAATTGTGGGTGACTGGGAAGTCGTAGAAGGACGGGAGAGGGCTCAAATTAAAGGACTCGATCCCGTGATGGCGGGAAAAATAGTTAATTTCCCCAAATTTCAACACAAAATTATATATAACGTAACATTGTCTCCATAAGAATAGCATTAGAAACCACACACAGCTGATTTTTGTTTACTTTAATGTACGGTAGTTGATCACAAATAAAATTAGAGTTTTGTCTGTACACTGTTCAGAATTATTTATTTTCGGTTATTTTTGCGTTTATACATTAAAAAGCTTTTAGTGTTTTATCTCAATTTCTGTCTGTCTGTCACGGCCCAGAAGGTATTTTACGTAGTGTTTGCATGTAAAGATGAACGAGAGGTCTTCTCCTGAAATACGAATACGAAATACGATAGACATTAAAATAGTCTTTTTGTATTGACTGAATTGGCGAGAGTGTATTTAGCCAAATATGCATCGCTACTTATGAAATAACCTGACACCTCGAGCAAGCTTGGTCTCCTGATACTTGTGTTTTAATCAAACATTGTCACATTTTACATTACTAAACAGAAACAAATGACCTTGTCAGATAATGAACATCAACATCAAGTGAAGACAACACAAAATCACTATTTACAACTTAATTATCGTTGTTGTCCCATCTTATTTTTTACAGTCATGTTACATTTAATTTATAATTTATGTCATACCGTACTGTATAAGTTTTGCGTTATCTGTCTGGATTCCGAAACGTTAGTTCATGCTACCAAAATTTTAACACATTTAAATTAAAATTTTTTTAGCAAACCGTCATAAAATACTTACGCTTGACATTGTTTACGTTGCGATGCTTATTTTACCTGTACTCTAATTAAAATTTAATTAGAGATTAGATTTTAATCATATTAAATGTCATAATTAAATTCTGTACTTTAAAATCTATTGATTGGGCCCAATGTTTTTAAAAGCCATCTGTTTCGAATATGGGTAAGTTTAGTAGTGTTGTGTGTTGCCTTTGTGGATATTATGATTTAGTGTCCCGAAAAGGGCGGCAACAATGTGATCAAACTAAACAGCCGCACATTGGGGCTGTAAACTAGAAAGTGCCTCTTCCTAGAAATGCCTAACAAACAAGGAAACTCCTAGTCTTCAGAACCAGTCCCATCCCCTACTGGAACTCAAACGGCATAGGCGGGGTTTTTAGTTTTTTTTTTTTTTTTTTTGTAGTTGTTTTATGGACGATTTTATCATTCTAGTATTCTTATGACCTTACCATCTTGTCGCATTATAGTTTTGTTTTAGTTTATTTCGTAGAAAACCCCAAGTAAAATAAAGTTGTATATACAGTACAGTATAACAATTTGTAAACCAGTTTTACACAAATTCTGGAACTGTTCCAGTGTTATAGTGTGATTAGTCTCTATTCGTTATATTGTTTTATGTTAACTTTTTGGAGGGAGTTTTTTTAGAATAATCATAGAAAAACCAATCCAAAAATATATATATAAATATGTATATGTATATTTATGTATAAATATATATATATCTATATATATATACATTTGAACGGATGGTGTTTTTGGTCTCTAGGGACCTCAAAACGAAAAAGTAAATCGGTCCTGGGTCCAGGTCTTACCATGAGTACTACGGTAATAGCTTATTCCCTATAGGGGAAATTCGCTAAAATGATATTAATTGCGTTATTTGCCAAATATAGTTGATCATTCAATGAATAAAATATTTCCCATACTGTACCTAATCGGAGTTTTTATTAATATGTTAATCTGGTATCTCTTCCTTTGAAAGAACCTTTAAATAGTATTAAAATAGTATTGGTGGGAGAAATTAATTGGTTGTGGGGTTACTGTTAAAACTGGAATTCCTTGACATGGGGGATGTCAGTTAATTGTCTCAGCCTTATCAATTTCATAAAGATGTCAATATAATCTCTCTACGGAATGTTAGGTGTAGTGGAATATACTTGAAGTGAAGTTAGCTTTTATTCTTGAACTGTTAGGGGTCTCCTCATTTATATGGGTGTGTGGCTTCATTGGCAACAAATAATGGAAATTACATTGAAATTTGGCATTTCCAAAAAGCAAAAAAATAAATTGGCTGTTACGTAATTTATTGACGTTTACATGCATTGTTAATCAACGTATCTTATAAAGGATGATGTGATCTAGTTTAAAAGGAATATGACCTTTCTGTTATGACAGTAGCTGCTTAAATAGTATTTACTAATTGGGCCATTTTTACAGCCAAAATGTCGTGTTATTTTCAATAATGTTACCAACCAGTGAGCCACGGTCCGTAATATAGGCCACTGCAAATAATTTGTTAAGACAGGTACCATTTTTAGGCAAGGTTTTTGTCTTTGGATGTTATTAGACACGGTAAGAGTACAATAAAATTCTTCTCTGTAGATGAATTATCTGTTGGAGAAATATTAGCCGAATTATAATGTCACAATGCGAGTTTGAGTATTTTGTAACTATATAGGTAAGTTACATAGATTTTTTAGGCTGCTGCTCAGTGCACTTTAATAATATACATTTTAGAGATAAATTAAATGGTTTTTGTTGCTGAGTAGCGCTAGTAAACATGCACAACCCTTTTCGTCTAATAACATTCAATGGCTCTCAAAGAGTTCAAGTTCTTATTTGTATACGTATCTATATTATGTTTTCACTAAGCTGAATGAATACGTAACCTCTCTGAAAAGTCTGTAGTATATTGCAGTTTTCCAGCTTAATGACTTTCTAAATCATGCACATATTTCTACATAAATATTGTAAAATGTTTATCCAGTTGCTGTAAACTACTATTAATTTAACAAAATATGGACACGGCTCGAATGGGTACCGTGCCCTTCTGCACTTGTAGTATTTAGAACCTAGTGTCCCTTAATTGTTAGTCCCTAGTATTAACCACAATTATGGTTCAATTCGATTCGTTACAAATCATTCAATTAAAATGCAATTAAAAACTACTTTCGGCCAGAAATTTGGTTGGAATGTGGAATATTTTAGCTATTGTATAAAATTATAGGTTAACTAGTGTACATGTTGCTCGAAATCGAGCAATTGCAAAGAAGTACAGGAGTTACATATAAACAAATGACTTGTTAAAAAACTAATAACAGTCATAATTTCCGATGATTTTAAAAGGGTCAACTAAAAGATTATTAACTAATGGAAATACTCACAATTTACATAACAGTCCTATTCCAGTTTAAAGGGTTATTTTTTAACTATCAAACTGCCCATGGACGGGAAATGGTAAGCTTACAATTTAAGTCAACATAAAAAGTCTGTCAGCTTTTATAATGTACTGTACCTAAGTTATTTAGCCAATTTGTAGACAATAAGGTGTAGGCTACTTTAAACTCTACAGAACTCTCATGCTTCCATGGGGAGCAATTAATTATTAATATTTAATTCCTGACAACAGCTGGAGTTTCAAAACAATGTTTGTTTCCCATGTTAATCTTATGGAGAAATACGAAACTTTAAAGGGTCCCAGGGCCTCACTCTCTAATTATTTACCTAAAAAGAAAGTTTCCTGCACAACTTCACGTTACGCTCTTTCCAATGACACCAAAAACATGTCAATCGGTTCAGTAGTTTCGGATGAGTAATTGTCACAAAAATCCTGCTTGCGTATTAAATAAGTATAGATAGATATAGATAGATGTGACTGTGGACCCAATTTTGTACTAAACACACGCTGTTGTTTGATCTCGAGTAGCCGACCCAGTGTTAGCATCAAGAGGCCAAAAACTAGGAACGTAGCGCCAGCCACGTCACTTTCAGCAATTTTACAACCCTCGCCAACCCTACACATCCAAAGACAGAGAGAGAGAGAGGGAGAGAGACAGTAAAACAGCTGTCGAAGTCGATCGGGTCGACCTAGCCTCGGTCGTCAACTCGCTTTCTTTTTCTTCGCCTACAAGCGTTTGAATAGGGGCGCGGGAAAACTACTTGTGTGATGCGGCACGCGTAATACCGGAAAAGGCCTTCGGGTAGTTCTAGAGCGCCACCAGAATTGGGTCGCTGGAGTCGCGTTTTAGTTGCCACTTTACTATTGAAGACTCTTAAGTTGAAAAAGAGTTTATGCCGAAATATACCCCCACCGCAACAAACCTGCAGACTAAGCAAATTTCTATTTGCCTGATTGGATTTACACTAAAATGACTTCTTGAAAATATCACAGTTATTCCATATTTAAATAGAATAAGTTTAACAAGTACTTAGGTTTGCTGCAACAGGGAGGGTAAAAGTGTGTTTTTTTGTGTAAAATAATAACATTTTATAAATAAATAAATGATTTTTTTCTAATTTGATGCAAATATTTTCATAAACAAGAAAACTACTACAGTTTACTTATTCCCTGGTGTGAGTGAGGGTATACATTCAACTCTAGAAAATACGCTGGTCAGTCAACGAACGACAAAGAGCCGCCGATGTCTAGAGTTTCCTTGGATGGGTGGCCGACCGACCGGTGGTCATAGGGTGACGACACAAAGGGGGTGGTAGGCGGGTATCCGTCTCGGCCAGTGAGTCAGTGTTACCGGTGTTACTTCAAAGATGAATTAATGGGGAAACGGACTTTCGGCCTGCGCTGCCCCTGACTCGGCCTGGGCTGCCCCTATTATGTGGTGTAAAGGGTAGGTTTCTCGGGAGTAGAAACCTGACCTGAGCTTGCGCTTTACCCACTAAATCCCAGGAATCTCCCGGAAATACCTGTGGGGTGGTGGACAGGGTCGTCGACACAGGAAACAGGGCAAATAGCATTGGAGCCAACCTTCTAGGAAATACATTACTATTGTATTAGAATACTGCTGTAATCTTTGGCATTAACGACTCAGAAAGTGATGGTGTCTACGGGTGGTGGATATCCGCCCCAAATAAACCTATTTTTGTTTCAAAATTTTAGATTTAAAAATACGCAAATTCTTACTACATATAATAAATCTTTTATGCTTCTTTTAATACTGTATATGATAGTGGTTTTTAGTACTGTATTATGACAAATTTAAATGTAAAATACTTGCAGTTATTTGAACTTTAATTCATTATTTCTTAGGCCGCGAACGCTAAATATGTAACAGATGTTCGTGTACAGTAGTTAAACAATAAAAAATAGTGCATTTCATCACTAGAGGGTACCTATTTAACAGTACTGTATTACGAAACATTTATATGTAAAATACTTGTAGTAATTTGAACTTGAATTCTTTATTTCGTTGGCCACGAACACTAAATATAAAAGTAACAGATGTTTGTGTAAGGTAGTAAAACAATACAAAATAGTGCATTTCATCACTAGAAGGTGTCTATTTAACTTTACTGTATTACGAAACCTTTAAATGCAAAATACTTGTAGTAATTTTAACTTGAATTCTTTATTTTGTTGGCTGCGTACGCTAAATTTTGGCCGTAAAAGTTTAATTTTGATACTTACTTGTTCTGTGTTATTTCACCTAATAACAACAGTACATTTAATTCCATCCAACATAATATTTGTTGGAAATGCACAGTGTTGAATTGTGTGTTCCAATTATTAAATTGCAAATTACATTAATTAATTGTTGAATGAAATGCATAGGGGCATTTAATTCCATCCAACTGAATTTTCTGATTTTGTATATAACAAACTGTAAATTTCTTTTATTGATTGTAAATATCTACATCACTAGAAGCCTTTTTGTAGTAATTGATCATTTAAACACTGCAGTTACAAGTTTAATTTTAATATTTTGTTGTACCAATACACCAGACTGTTAATTAATATATAGGATTATATTTTAAACGCATTTTTATAACATACTTGTCTCTTGTTACATTGGTTTAGTTTTTAATTTCGTATCTGGTTTTTACATAACATATTGTTATTTACTTTCACTTTGTATTTGCTTGTAAATAGGACACTACCAGAAGTTTTTTTAGGTAAACATTATTTTAAACACTGCAGTTTTTTGTTTACCTTACACCAGACTGTAATTTAATTAAAGTAGGCCTATCATTATTTTTGTACTACGTCTCTTGTTTAAATTATCTGAATGAATGTACTACGAATGGACATTCAGCTGTTAAACTACAATTCACACTTTAAACTGAAACAAGAGGTTCTACCCGTGAATTCACGGGTGAACAGAAACCACCATTAAATTAGTTTAATCAACTTTGACTTTATATTTCATTTAAAGGGCCCAAGTTCGAGAAATTTTCATGTGAAAGGATGTTAAAGGCAGTGGAACCTTCATACCTTACGTCCTAAGGTTGGCCGAGGTTGTACCTGTACACGCAGCTCTCTTTCACGACATCTTTAATACTTTTCAATGAAATTGCGATCTGTTAAAGATAGGTGACAACCTCTTGGAACGAACAACATACATGGTTTGTTAATCTCATAGTCATCATGGTTCGAACACCTTTAGTTACTCACTTGTAACAAACAGCTATAAATAGCTTCACTGTCCATTCACCGCGACTCTTTTAAGAACGTAAAAGTAAATAATAAAATAAGTAAACAAAAATGTAAGCAAACAATAGTTATTTGTGCAACTAGTGAGAAAAGTGAGCAATTGACTCACTCGAGAGAAATCCTTACTCACGAGCCGTAGGCGAGTGAGGAATGGTTTCTCGAGTGAGGCAATTGTACTTTGAACTCGAGTTGCACATTATACTTTTCCTACTGTTACCATAGAACAAATAAATTTGTGAAGAAACATAACCTATTTTTACACAGAAGTGAACTTTTAATAAAACATTTAATGTGAAGAGACAAATACAACAGTACAACAGCTGACCAGCTGATTTACAGCCAGTGCTGCCAACGCATTTAGCGCGCATATGACGTTGCCTGCGTGTTACGCGCTCACTATTTCGTGCCTTCACGTTGCAAATCTGGAGTGAGACAAAGTAATTAGAGTGAGACAATGTTAACATTGTCTCACTGATGAGCGAATTGGCCACTTTGCTTTCTCAAATCAGTGAGAGAACATGTACATTGTTAGGTAACTGTAGGAAAACTATATTGTCGATTGCATTGGCCAGCTGTTGTTCACTAAATTAATCAAATAATAACTTCCAAAACATGCAAGGCGTAGCCTTTTGAAAATCAGCCTGTGGGGCAGAGCCCTTAGGGAGTTCGTCCATATCAATACTTTTCGGCAAAATCTACACACTCTAAGCTTCATTTTGATATGCCATATGCCTATATTTTTATTTGGTAAATGGCCTTAACCGTTTACATAAAATTTGATTGTATCACTGTAATAATATAATATACTGTTGTATGGATAATATTTTTGTACTATTGAGTGGATGGATTCTTGTAAACAAGCCTTGAAATCATATTAAGTGAGACTAATTCGTCAACGTTTGTGATTTATGAAAGCCATAGTGACAATAGGCGGATGGTGGCCCCACCTTCTGCAGTAGCCTATCTATAAAAGCTATAATGTACTGTATATACAAAACTATAATATCTATAACTAATATTATGATGGTCAATTTATACATATCCACTGTTTTTGTATCTTGAACTGAGGTGACACATATGTCGTCAAATCGTCGTTAAAATTGGTTAAAAACTGTTTAAATATACAACTTTTAGCACGGTGTTTGTAACTAAACTATAGCCTAAACTTAGATTTAAATCCATCTAATACCTGCTCTTGCTCTGGAGTACTCTGGGACTCAGGTCCTTCTTGGAAGTACCGTACCTAATCCTATTCATAGTTTTTGGCCAGCTTGCTGTGTCAAACACCCCATATCACCCCTTCCCTACTTCCCTCTTACCCACAAAATCTTTTCAATTTACCTATAGGGAATCTTTTGGGGACAGCAGACTCAGAGCTACCCACGTTCCCTATTGTTTGTTGCGGAGGGTAAGTTTCTCATAATTACCCCAGGCCGAAAGTCCTACACTCGAATTAATGCCCTCGGGAAATCCCGAGGTAGGCGCGGCGCCGCCAGCTCGACACTTGTTTCGGTCACTGGTCTTGGTTGATTGTTTCGTTTTCGTTTTACTATCTTTTGATACTTTTACATAAACGATATAGCCATGATATATTACTAATGAAAATTCAATAAGTACATTGCACACTAGGATAGTTCATGTAAACAGTTGTTACTTAAATAGTTTGGAACTCTGGCCACGTCTATATTCTTCATTAGAGTGAACTTAACTGCAGGCTATTCAATAGACTGTGAAAAAAACTGTGAATGATTTTATGTACTTGGGGTTTGACATTTTTTTTATTATTATAGCAAAAACTACCAATCTTTGTCATCCGCGTCATAATTCTTGAGCTAACTACTTCTGCAATGATATACCTTACGTCACAAAACTGTATTAACCCTAGATCCAGTACCTCTGCTCCAACTAGTATTATAACATTGCCGTCCAGGAATCTTTGAACATATAGTTTGACAATAAGTGCATGGATAGTACAGCCGTTTCAACATTATTTATTTACTATATGTTCTTAAAACTGAAATTAATTAGAAAACTATTAAAATAAATTAAATTAATTAATTTGATGTGAATTTAGCTTTAGTTAACAACACTCATACAAGTTCATAAACATAAACCAAATATTTTTTTTTTACTAGAAACGATTTGCAGGGTCGTCCAGATGAACTTGGAAATAGTACCATAGATAAAAGGAGTAGACATACTCTGTCATACATACATGTCTATACTCCTTTTATCCTTATATTAGTTCATTAGAAAATCTGAATATACAGTAGTGCCGTGCATTTGAAGTACTTACTCAGAACACAGACTTACTTGAGGACAGTTACACAATAAAACGCAAAGATCTACGGAAGTAAAGACTACATTATTTAGTAAAAAAAAGAACAAGGATGCGTCAGTTAGGGCCAGTTAGACAATTGAAGTACACAGAATTGAATCACCATAGTATTGTCCATGCAACAACGTGAGAGGATAAAACATGTACTTCTTCAATTATAATTACATGTTTCTGTGTAAAACCGAAGACGTCTACAGACTTTACTAAGAAAAACTTCTCCCCGGTAACACAGGCAATGGGAATTCCTTCTAGACAAGGTTTTCAATAGGCCTACAACAAAATCATAAAACAAAAGATGTTTCTCAGGCTAAGTAGCACACTGTGCACTTCAGCAAATAAATAGTTTACCGAGATAACTATTGCTTACCAAGACAGCAGTGTCATTTAAGGAGAAATAGTACAAACTAATGTCACCAAAAGTCTAAATTCATTCTTTATTTTATTTTTTTAAGAGAGGGAAAAATAGACAACAAAGCTTTAAATAACCGGTATTATCAATTTGTATTTATCTCTCAATTGAATAAATGTAACGGTAGTTACCTCACCACTGTTCACAATATTTGACCCTCCTATTACATAAATATGTTAGTTAATTTAATATACAAACTCGTGTACATGTTGCTCAAATTCGAGCAATTTCAAAGTATTACAGAATTTATTTCAAAACGAAAAAAAGTAATATTCAATGAGTTTAAAAGAGTCAACTCAAAGATCACCAGTGTGTAACTGCTGGAGATACTCACGATGTATATACAGTAATCAACATTTCCTGTAAATATTTTATCATATTTCATAAATTGGTATTGCATTTTAATGTTTCTACAAATGTTTCCTGACTTATAACTGCATAAGGTTGTCCATGTTTATCTTATTTATTGATAAACCTATGCATGGCACCACCCTTGTCGCCAGCAGTAAGTTTACAAATTTCAGTAATTTTTTAATAAAGATAAACACTTTTTTGATCATATTAAGGACTTCCTGTTGTCTGTAACAATTTTATTTGTTCAATCGGCGTATTTTTATTTATTTAGTTAAATAAAACATTTATTTCATTGAAGTAAACTAATATAGGCCTATTTATATTCACTGTACTGTGTATAACAAAATATCGATTGAGAAACAAACAATTACACGTAATAAAAACCTCACTAGTCCGCTGCATTGTGATAGCTGAAAATCGTCGGAATGAAAACCGCCGCTACAAGATACAGAAGTTGGTACGCCTGCAGGGCCCTCCACAGCTGCGCGCGCCGCTGGCACTGCCGCTCAACACATCCCCACCTAAAAGACGAGCAAGTGGTAAGTCGGTCGGGAGGATTGACGACAAGTTGGTTTCTCGTGTATAATAATTTAGATTTACAGGCCGGTCAACTGGACCGACGATGAAATAACTTGTCGACGTACTGGTTTTCAGTAATTATCTATTTAATTAAAAAAGACGGTCTAGTGGCAAGACGACCAAGTATCTTGTCGGTCAACTGGTGGCCCCCCATTCGAACTATCAACATTAACGATCATACGGGGTTCGTAAACACCACTAACAGACTATCTGGACCAATAGCTGGACCAGGATTGCAGTAAGCTGTAAATGCCGGTTTAATACCAGTGTATCACCAAAACTGGCGATAGTGTATCACAAGCGAGTCTGCCATGAGAAAAGTTATCACACGCACTTAGCCTACAGGCCGTGGTTGTTTACAATATACGATCGATGATTCAGATAGAGTTGGACTGATTATGTCGGAGTATGTCTCTTTAAGAAATTTATTAAGGCAATTTTAAAGTAACAAGGACATATTCAATAATTGCTGATGTAATCATGTAATTAAAAGGTATGCACATAAAAACATAAGTGAATACGTTCTTAAATTAATCATGCACATCCTACATTAATCAAGGGATCAAAGAATTTTTCTTTGGTCAATTGAAGTATTTATAAGTGCAGGGCTTGAACAATATACTAAACATTTTACGGAAATGTTGCAACCCCTACTGTACTCTTCTCACATTTATTTATTAGTTGAGATTCAACTAATTATTGAATATACTGTATGTGTATAAATACAAGAATTCGAACTGTATACATTTGCACCCTCTATTCTTAGTGCATTACACTATAGTGGTATTAACAAACTACTAATATCATACTTGGTTAACAGGCTTTTTAAGAGTGACAAAACACAGGCGATGTTCCCCAACAATGTATCCATGGTGGACTTCTTTTTATAGAATAATAACGGTTGGATTTACCAATTTTGATTCAACACATCCGCTATAAAGTCTTGAGAAAGCTGCGAGTTTCATAAACTCGGAAACTACCGAAGGTAATACGCCGATAACGATTAAATTATGTGAGTAAAGCAAGTCACCGGAGATCGCTTACGGGCGCCGTTCTCCAGGCGTTGCAAAAATATTAAACAGGATGAGATCATTACTCGTAGTCTCGGCGAAGCTTTTCCCGCCATTACCGAGCGTCGTTATCACAGCCGCTTTGTTTTACCCGCCTAAACACTTGCTTCTCCACTCACATGTATTCGCGAAAAGAGTTTGTTCTCTTAAACATGTTGCTGTATTTTTAGCGGTAAAACTACTCAAAAGATTTCAAAGTACTGTATACTTACCCCCACGAAGCATTAAGTGAACATTTAGGCCCATAATATGGTAATATATGTTTAAGAAGTTACAATAGGATCCTATTTTGACCAGTCACATTACACCGGCCATTATGAAGCTCAAATGACACCTTCAAAACTATAAATCGAGATAAATAAATTGAATAGAGTTGGGAGACCGGTTAATATTTTATATTCCTACTTAATTATTTCAATAACAATAAAATGCAATAAAAATAAAAGTCTCTACAAATTATTCTTTAAACTGCTCTATAAATATTGAACGCTGTAAAAGCGATTGCCAAGGGAGAAGTTAAAAAATCCAACTGCCGCGCCGCTCTAGTTTTATCAACGCGGGAAGTGAACCACAACCGACATTTTGGCGGGTATTCGCGTCCAATATTGTAACTGAGGCCAATGTGTCCATCGATGAGTTCAAACCTACTCTGATATTCTGGTCGAAACTGAATGAAAACTCTGACAAAACTGGACATATTTCTACACATAAAAGTATATTTCTTGGAAATAAGTGGTTGTAAAAACAGAATAAACATGTAGAACTCTAGTATATGTTATATACTAAATAAATATAGAGTTCTAACATAAATATGTGTAAAGGTACCAGAATTGGAAGTCTGTAAATTTTTAAAACATCCAAAATTGTACATATATAAAAGGTAACCATAATAATTTTAAATTTCAACGGTGGTGGCCTGAACAATTATAGATTTATGTGATTTAAATATTGAAGCTGCGATAAATACATAAAATTCAAAGATTATTAATAATAGCCATCGTAAGGGGGATACAACTACCTGGACTAATGATTATCCATGTGGTGTCGTTGTTTTTACTTGTCACAACTAACGTCGTAAAAAATATCCCAAATTAACATTACGAAAACACGTACATCGTAATATGAATAAGAAAACAAATTTTTGACACCATACAAAAACACTGACAACAACACACCAAACACAAAACAAATATTTTCAGTGAAACCCGATTTAAAAAGTTTAAAAAAAAAATAATGTCATTATACTTTGAGCGGGAAAATTTTCAGAATGAGAGGGAAGGTGAGCGGTCTTACAATGGCGGGGCTAAAGTTGCAAAAGCTCTCGTTCTTTCACATCTTCGCTCTCTCTTCCACTCACACATTGTCCTGGTTTTTAATTAGTCGCTCGTCGGAAACTTTCGCGGCGAATTGAAACACTTGCCGCCCCTCGTGTCTTCTTGTGATTTCCCAGTTTATCTCTTGTTTTCAACCTGGCCGTTTTTATAAATCGCTTTCAACAAGTAAACTTTTTGCTATTTAAAATTAAGAATTAAATAAGCATTCATTTGCATAATGTTTGATGAGTAATGCACCTTCTACTGTGTTATGCGCAATAAATTACAAAGGCGAATTTGTTAGTTGTCAGTAAATTATAAAACTGTTGAGTCTATTTGGGTTTCGGCTATTGATAATTATTAGGGATGTTCTGATAGTACTAAATAGTAGTATTTTAATCAAGAGATCTTTTATGTAGCCTATATGCATCTTCATTTTATTATTTTTTTATGTAGTTTACATGTTACAGGCAAAGCAGCAGGCAGTCTATGTCTATACAATGTC
Organism: Macrosteles quadrilineatus; assembly: GCF_028750875.1. Taxonomy (NCBI): domain Eukaryota; kingdom Metazoa; phylum Arthropoda; class Insecta; order Hemiptera; family Cicadellidae; genus Macrosteles; species Macrosteles quadrilineatus. Next base: position 100,838,920 of record NW_026542602.1, on the reverse strand, counting down.
TGAAGATCTTAAGAAAAGTATGAAATACAATAATGAGGATTGGACTTTATACACTTTGACTAGTCTATATGCACATGTATTATGTATATATTCCCTGTTTGTACTTTGCCTGTAACAGACATAAGTGCACTGCACAAAAGAAACACACCCCAAAACAGGCGGATCGTACAATAAGTTAAGATTGTAATTCAGAAAAAAAATCAACAATAAAATGATGTGACTGCAAGTAGGCTATTATGTATATGTAAACATATATAAAATCACAGAGAATAGACCATTATCTATCCATCTGTCGGTCTATTGTCTGTGAAAATTGTAAATGACAAAAAATAAAATTGTACTGTAATTCATAATTGAATCATCTTTATATAATAACAAACTGTGGAATATAACAGGTATTTTCAAACTAAATATTTAACGAAGCCTTTTAACTATCAAAACAAACATAGGTAATCGTTTCTTATGATAATTAGTTCCCAAATTCAAAAAGTTTAACTTGTTTTACAATATGGTTTTTGCAACTACTAATTTTGGTTGGATCATTTAAATTTGAAGATTTTACAATGGTGATTGGTTTAATTTTACCTACCCTTAAAATATTGTAATGATGTTTTAACTTGGCATTGGATTTGCTACAAAATCAAAGTTTATTACAAGGGTAATAATTTTATTATTTGCAAGGTAATGGGAAATGTCCGTAAAACTGGTTTAACGTATCCAAAGAGGGATTAAAATCCACAAAAAACGACGGAATGAGAAAAGACGTAACAGGTCCCGTGAGCTCAGGTGTTCGGTTTTAACAAGATAAGGAACCTGGTTAAGTCACGTCCATTGGACACGTGCAACTAATGTAGGTTTAACCTTACTTGGGGGAATATAATTTGTTTATGTCCTTCACCCATCAAACCAGCATGTTATGTGAATCTAATTATTTCTCGAATGAAAATACAAAACAAATTGCAAATAACGAATGAGTATTTCATTTATATTTATCTTTTCTCTACCAGAGCAAAATATTAAGCATTGAAAGAATATAAATAATCTTTATATCCTCTGGGGTTCGTGAGAATAACTGATCCATCGAAGCTGATAAAATCAAAGAGTTGATTCCGAGTTTTCATAACTCTTTTGTAACGCCGAAGGCTGTGAATTGTGAAGTTTCTTCTCGATAATCAGATTTTTCATCGAATTATTTCCAATTGTATATATTAAACTTTGTTGCGTTTACTTTGACGCCTAACCATACTATTTGGGGAAAACTCGTCTTATTGAAGTGACAATGCCACAGTCCCATTACTATTTTAAACAAAGCTTATAAGACATATTCGTGTTATTATTTTTAATTATTAAAACTGAATGCAGTCATACATTAATGACTGCTTATTATAATTTATAGAACGTCACAATAAAAAATATCAGTAACAAAAATATGTTTTAAAAATTTATCTACATTAACCAATAATAAGTTATAGTAAATATTATGTCTCGTTGTTACAAACGTAACATTAAACATTTACTTGTTAATGAAGCTGACATATTAAAATGCGTTTTCTAACGTTAATTTATCGATACAAATCAATACTGTAAACATTTACATGAAGGTAAAATTAAAATATGTTACAAATGTGTCAGGATCGATTTTGACATGTCACACTCAATCCTAATATGTGGGCGTTTTGAAAAGGGTTACATTGTACATGTCAATGTGGATTGCGGTTGGTATACATCTATATCAGTGTAATGGCACTATAAGAGTACGATACTAATCAATAAATAGTTTCGTTTTTTGTTTTACTATTTCAATAATTTTACAGTTTATGAAGTAGTTTATTTTGAGTGACATTTCCAAGACACAACTAAACAACTCTGATGAACACTCAGGCCTATGAAGACACTTCGGAAGTTTCTACATTGGCAACACTGTTTGTTGACGTATACCTTGAGGGAACTCTAGTCCGGTCAAGTTGGTCACACTGTCCAGTTCCAGGGCCTTTGACAGAGGGATTAGTCTATTGTTGCTGAGCGCTCCTTTGATCAGCATTACCCTTGTAAATGCTCCATGTCACAATCTGAATGTCAATATGTCTCGTGAATATAGAGACCTCCCAAATCAGCTGACATACCAATAATAGTCTTCATGGTGCATTATGGGCAATTTCATAACTCAATAGTATGAGATTGACTATACCTCTACACCAAGATCGAGGAAGTATTACTTCGATATTTAATAACTAGTCTTTATTTTACGTAAGTGTCTGTGGGGTTAAATGGAACTAGAGTTATGCATACTGACATGAAGTACAGAATAATTATAGTATCTATTAGGATTCGTAAAAAAGGGGTTTAAGATTATCGATGTTCAAGGGGTCAATGATAGGCAAAAAGTAAAAAAAAAAACAAAAAAAAACAGCTATCCATCGGAACCAGCTGTTTTAACTTGCGAAGGAAATCTCTAGCTTATGGATTCAAATAAAAATTGTACTTGTAATATTAAAGGCCAATATTTTCTTTTCCCTTCAAACAAAAAAATTAAACTTAATAAAATGTGGGAGTGGGACAAGGTAAGACGGAGCTATGATTGATCATGTAAGCCTTTAAGGTGACAGGGAGACCAATGACACACGTGTTCCCATTCCATTTATATGTGTAGGGACTGTACTACTGGAACTTTAAGAATACCCGACGGAGAAAACTTGAACAAATTGTGCCTACATTTCTTATGAACAACAATAAAATATATCTTGTAAAATAACCCCTCCCTCACCATCAAGAACAAGGAAATAGTAAAAAAATCATTTGCCCTCCGAAACAATACAAAATCTTCTATAAGATAATGTAGTCGGCGCAATTAATACATAGTCAATTGAGTGGCATTGTATGGTAAAATTAGTGTAGTGCATTGTATTTTATAACGAAACTACAAATAACAATATTTGTACACCTACAACAATACAAGTTCGTTTCCACATTCAATCTCAAATTCATCAAAAGCGGAGGATTTTCATTTTTTATACAAAATAAACTAGTGGTAAAGAACTTGTAATTAAAAAAGGCGTGGATTTCCAGAAGCCCAAAAAAGGTTTAAGTACGTCTTGGTGGAACGAGACGTATGTCAATTTATCAAGGTATACTTACGTCTAGTTCTAGCTACGGTGCTTCTTTGATAAGACGTAAACAAGACATAGTATTGCTCTCTAACAAAAATAACATTACAGTGTTACTCTGCCACGAAATGGAGGGTAATGTGATCAAGTGTAGAGCAACACGACAGAGATGTGGCTGCTTTGTGTCTGTGTAGGACAAATGTGTTACTATATACTTACAGCAGTGTTGTGTTGTCTCAGACAAATAACATTACAGGGTTACTCTGCCACGAAATGGAGGGTAATGTGATCAAGTGTAGAGCAACACGACAGAGATGTGACTGCTTTGTGTCTGTGTAGGACAAATGTGTTACTGTATACTTACAGCAGTGTGTTGTCTCAGACAAATATTATTACAGGGTTACTAAAACATATTTCAGTAATAAAAGTCATTGTAAAATGTTAGAACAAAACTGTGTATTTATTATCATAGAAGAAGAATGTAAACATAAGCATTCAACAGATGTTTTAGATAATTTTTCATAAATTATAAGCCAGGTAATTGAAATATATTACAGTCTTCCCCTCTAAAAAGAGAACAACAGGTTGAAGTCTTGGTGTGGAAACTCATAACTGATACTTGTAAGGTGTAGGCAATTGGCTTTAGTTGGTTTTTTTCTGGAGCAGGTGTATAGCTTAATAGCTTACTGGAGTCGTTGAATAGTAGAAGGTTTTGTCTGGAACTGGAGTAGAATATTCAAAATTAACAGGAGCGGGAGTTAAAAACTGAACAGCAGGCACTGTTTTTGAATACTTGAGAGTCTTCAGTGGAGTTGGAGTAGAATGTTCAAAGTGGGGTGTAGTCATGTACTGGACTGGTTTCAGTGGTACAATCGGTGTTTTGAGAAATGTCGGCACTACAGGTTTCAATGATGGAGGAGCTAGGGTGGAAGTGGATAGTTGAGAATCTAAGGGAATTTTCAGTTGTTGCAACCAATCTCGACCTAGTAATGGATTAATAATGTTATCCACAACAAACAAGTTCAGGTTTGTAGATTTGTTGTACCATACCTCAACTTTGGTGACACCCAGAGGTTTAAAGATTTCACCGGTAACTGTTTTAAGTGTAGTCGATGTTGGCTGAAGAGTTCTGTGGGGGCAAACTTTTTGAAGGTCTTTGTTATTGATTATAGGTACTGGACTCCCAGTGTCGATTTCAAAGGTAAGCTTACCATTGTCAATGTTCAGTGTTGTCGTGAATTTTTCCGTTGGTGAAGTAGTGGGCGCAATACGGACAGGAACAATTCTTCCAATAGAAAACTCATCATGTTCCATGTCTTCTTGAACTATGGTATTTACCTTGCGATGATTTGATCTTTGATAGTATGTTAATTTCAATGTTTATCCTGTAGAAAAGTTTATAAGTCATTAAAAATCCCGTCCTCGTCGCCACTAAAACATATTTCAGTAATAAAAGTCATTGTAAAATGTTAGAACAAAACTGTATCTATCTATATATTAATAGGCAAGCATGTTTCTTTAAAACCTTTTTTCTCAGCTCGTGTGCATCGTAAGGAAAATCTACGCATACCGTTAGAAAGGTATTTTCCTGTAGGTGTGCACAATCCCTTTATAAATTTAAATAGGCTCAAAGATAAGCGCAAAAAATAAGTTTAAAAATTTGAAAAAATTTACATGGATCTTATGCGTTGCCATGCTGGTGACGAAATAACAACGAAATATAAACAGAAAATCAAAACAAATTGAAGAAACTCCAATCACATGTTTTATTTACAGTGTGGGGTGAAACATTAACATAAGTGAGTACATTACATATTTTTGGTCGAGTTTCGACCACTGGACATTACTCGTATTTATTATCATAGAAGAAGAATGTAAACATAAGCATTCAACAGATGTTTTAGATAATTTTTCATAAATTATAAGCCAGGTAATTTAAATATATTACAGTTACTCTGCCACGAAATGGAGGGTAATGTGATCAAGTGTAGAGCAACACGAGAGAGATGTGGCTGCTTTGTGTCTGTGTAGGACAAATGTGTTACTGTATACTTACAGCAGTGTGTTGTCTCAGACAAATAACATTACAGTGTTACTCTGCCACGAAATGGAGGGTAATGTGATCAAGTGTAGAGCAACACGACAGAGATGTGGCTGCTTTGTGTCTGTGTAGGACAAATGTGTTACTATATACTTACAGCAGTGTGTTGTCTCAGACAAATAACATTACAGTGTTACTCTGCCACGAAATGGAGGGTAATGTGATCAAGTGTAGAGCAACACGAGAGAGATGTGGCTGCTTTGTGTCTGTGTAGGACAAATGTGTTACTGTATACTTACAGCAGTGTGTTGTCTCAGACAAATAACATTACAGTGTTACTCTGCCACGAAATGGAGGGTAATGTGATCAAGTGTAGAGCAACACGACAGAGATGTGGCTGCTTTGTGTCTGTGTAGGACAAATGTGTTACTGTATACTTACAGCAGTGTGTTGTCTCAGACAAATAACATTACAGTGTTACTCTGCCACGAAATGGAGGGTAATGTGATCAAGTGTAGAGCAACACGACAGAGATGTGGCTGCTTTGTGTCTGTGTAGGACAAATGTGTTACTATATACTTACAGCAGTGTGTTGTCTCAGACAAATAACATTACAGTGTTACTCTGCCACGAAATGGAGGGTAATGTGATCAAGTGTAGAGCAACACGAGAGAGATGTGGCTGCTTTGTGTCTGTGTAGGACAAATGTGTTACTGTATACTTACAGCAGTGTGTTGTCTCAGACAAATAACATTACAGTGTTACTCTGCCACGAAATGGAGGGTAATGTGATCAAGTGTAGAGCAACACGACAGAGATGTGGCTGCTTTGTGTCTGTGTAGGACAAATGTGTTACTATATACTTACAGCAGTGTGTTGTCTCAGACAAATAACATTACAGTGTTACTCTGCCACGAAATGGAGGGTAATGTGATCAAGTGTAGAGCAACACGACAGAGATGTGGCTGCTTTGTGTCTGTGTAGGACAAATGTGTTACTGTATACTTACAGCAGTGTGTTGTCTCAGACAAATAACATTACAGGGTTACTCTGCCACGAAATGGAGGGTAATGTGATCAAGTGTAGAGCAACACGACAGAGATGTGACTGCTTTGTGTCTGTGTAGGACAAATGTGTTACTATATACTTACAGCAGTGTTGTGTTGTCTCAGACAAATAACATTACAGGGTTACTCTGCCACGAAATGGAGGGTAATGTGATCAAGTGTAGAGGTGAGTGAGCGTAGCGAACGAACTTCAACCAGGACGTGATTGAGCCATGCGAACGAGCTCACATATGAAGTTAAACGGGGCAAAGCCCACGGGTACAGCTAGTATAACATACACAAACGAATAATACTGCCAAGACAAGTTATTTCGCAGGAAATACTGAAATATGTATTAATAGATAATATTGGAGTAAAATAAGTAAAACAATGCACTTATACAAACCCAAAACTCATAAACTACCACAACTGCAATAAATTGAATTATCGTACATTTGTGAAACATCCTGAAAAATGCTACAATAGTTGGGGTTGCGGCCGACTAGAGCATTGAAAAGTCCCCTCAAATCCATCCATCATTGAGGACAATGACTTTCAATGACTTTTTGCCTATTTCCATGACTTTTAATGACCAGAATTTCTTTCCATGACTTTCCAGAATGTGGACATCCTGGTGTGTTGTCTCAGACAAATAAAATTACAGTTTTATTCAGCGTTTTTTTTTTTTTTTATATAACACTATACGTACAGTTTCATCAGCTTTATATACATTTTAGAGATATATAGATTTATACAATTATTTCCTGTCATATGTCAGTTTAAGCAAAGTTTTGGTAGAAACAACTTCACATTAAGCTCTTTAAACTACTCTGACGTGTTCTGAAATTGGTTAGGCCTATAACTATTTCAGACGCTTCGATCAAAATAAACTATATTACAGCAAGCCTACCTATATTATTTAAATTCTAGGAAAGCTGGATTTATTTGGATAAATAGGCTCTTCCAACGTCGAGCATGTCAGATTGGAACCCTCAGTCTGTCGAATATGTTCAACAAGACATTGGATCTAAACTTGTTGGATAGTGTATGGGGGGCTTTAGACCACAACCATTGCCCCAAGGCAGCCCAGTACCTAACTAGGGAGTTATAATGGAATCGCTGACCTACTGACACATATAGTACATAGTCCATATTTAAACCGTGGACAATCATCATGCATTACATGAGGCGCAATTTACTGCATATAAATGTATGAGATTATATTGCAGTTTAACTATAGTTCTGGAAACTACCTTGGTCAAATTGCTTGCGTTTGAATATAACAATGAATAATAACATAACATAATAATAAGTAATAACACTTATATTTTATGTTTGCAATGATCTTTTGTGAAGGTATTATTATTTTATAGGCCTACTTATTCTCTTATTTTGTTTCTTTATTAGGTTGTTTTACTTAAAAACAAATATTTATCATCGAACAAAGAAGAGATAAATTTAAATATTCGAATTTTAAAATCCATTTTATGATTAAAGATTTATAATGATAACAAATATGTAGATTTAATTCTAAAAATTAAAATAAATATAAATATGTAACAATATACTGATTTTCTTGCACAATACACATAGAGTAAGATTTATTTCATCAGCTAAAGGAAAAAAGAATCACAGAGCCTGACTGCATTATATTAACCGGAAATATAAGATTAAAATGTAAGAAGGTGTCAACATTATGGTATAATTGCCTAAATGTAGTAACAAAATTAGAGTTGTCATTTTTTAAGTTTTTATAACCGACAAATTAAAATACTGAGAAAGTTTACAATGAGGATGAACAGTGAGGATGCTCTTCTCAAACAAGTAAAGAGGAAAATAATGTCGTCTTAAGCTTGTAGGAACTTGAATAGTGAGTTTGATCAAAGTTAACATAATGTTGAAGTAGAATAAACCTTTTATATATTTTGTGTTACAACACTTATTAAATATACTATTTACTGCAGTTGGAGAAATAATGAAAAAATTGGACGTGCCTAAAGCACAGAAATATCTAAAAAATATAAAAATATTAGTAACTTATAAAATTATCAAGAACAAGTTTCAATTTCAATGGTTTTGGCCATTGAATGCATCACAAATATTTCTTAAGCCTTTACAATACAATAACTGAGGTATATTCATTATGAAGTTTGTTATTCATAGGTTAGGAAATGAATTTGCATTTTGCGGATTTCTCGTAAGTAATAATACACTGGGTTATTCTATTACTGACGATTTCTTATTACATTCCAATCATCGTATGCAGCAGTTATTACGTTTTGGAACCTGTACAAGACAATAACTGAGGCATAGTCATTATGAAGTTTGGTTCGCAGAAGTTAGAGAAGGAATTAACATTTCCCGGGTTTACTTCTCAAAAAGCTTCTTATGCCTTTAATCTGACTTAAAGTTGTAAAATCCGCTCCCATGTCCTCTTCTCCCTGGATTGCTTTCAGTATTAAAATCTCCCTGAGATACTTCTTCAAGTTAAAATAAATTTCAACAAACTCTATTGTTTCTAAGTCAAAGGCAAGAAGAAATGCTATTTTTAGGCTGTTTTGGATTAAATGAGTTATCTCGTACAAAATTAGTCCATCAAATGCTTTTAAAATGTAAACACATGTCACATTCACCTTGGTTTTTTAATACACAGAACTGTTTAATATTAGGTACAACCACTACCACCTTTTTGTTGATTCTACTGTTACAATTCTTTTTTGATTTCCAAACCTCCTGCAAAGCAGGTATCTAGGGTAGCTTTAGAATACCTTCCCATACAAAAAAAAAAAAAACTGTTTATGGTAATTACGCATTTGATGATTTTGAAATAAGACTCTAATGTTACTATAAAAAATAAGCCCCTATAATGTAGTACTGATTCTATAAACCTGCCAAACGAATGAATCAATACATTCATAATCTTGTGACGTCATTTTTTGTGTACACGAAATGTAGGCTACATCCGTGTGGGGAATCAAAATAGCAAAATTAAAACGGAAAACTAGATATATAGAATATGATTCGAAACGGCATAAGCTAACGTTACGTAATTAACAAGGGGTAAAGACAAATGATTAACGTATTAAGATATAGGATATGTTATTTTATACTAGAATGTAAAAGTTGGCAGCAATGGTGCAAAGTGTAATGTACGAGTATAATAAGTTTTTAGAACTATGGCCTATTTACGGTAAAGTAATTGACTAGCTGATGTTGGTATTGGCTATTACACATCAATAACATTGAAACCTGTGACAGCCTAATGCAATGCAAGCACATGATAACACTGAACTACACTATCAATGTGGTGTAATGGGGTGTACCTAGTGTATTCTTTGAGCTGAGGATACTTGAATTGTTTTGGAGAAAAACATTTCTCAACTATGTCTAGATATGGAAAATAGAAATACCCAATGAAAGGTAATTTTTAACACATTTAACAGCTGTGTATCAAAGGTTGCTTCTGTATAAAATTTTTCCTACAGTTACCTAACAATGTACACGTTCTCTCACTGATTTGAGAAAGCAAAGTGGCCAATTAGCTCATTAGTGAGACAATGTTAACATTGTCTCACTCCAGATTTGCAACGTGAAGGTAAATCAGCTGGTCAGCTGTTGTACTGTTGTATTTGTCACTTCATATTAAATGTTATATTAAAAGTTCACTTCTGTGTAAAAAATAGGTTATGTTTCTTCACAAATTTATTTGTTTTATGGTAACTGTAGGAAAAGTATAATGTGCAACTCGAGTTCAAAGTACAATTGCAACATACGTAGGTAATGTAGCTTGGCCGCAGTCAATAGCGGTTAGTTACACTGTAGCAATCACATACTGCAATATGTGTCCATTGAATGTATCGGGTGAAATATATGCTATAGAACACACTGGCATGTGATATACAGTATCAAATGTATGTTTAAGCCGTGTAGTGTGCAGCATACGTAGGTAATGCAGCCTGGCCGTAGTCAATAGCGGTTAGTTACACTGTAGCAATCACATACTGCAATATGTGTCCATTGAATGTATCGGGTGAAATATATGCTATAGAACACACTGGCATGTGATATACAGTATCAAATGTATGTTTAAGCCGTGTAGTGTGCAGCATACGTAGGTAATGCAGCTTGGCCGCAGTCAATAGCGGTTAGTTACACTGTAGCAATCACATACTGCAATATGTGTCCATTGAATGTATCGGGTGAAATATATGCTATAGAACACACTGGCATGTGATATACAGTATCAAATGTATGTTTAAGCCGTGTAGTGTGCAGCATACGTAGGTAATGCAGCCTGGCCGTAGTCAATAGCGGTTAGTTACACTGTAGCAATCACATACTGCAATATGAGTCCATTGAATGTATCGGGTGAAATATATGCTATAGAACACACTGGCATGTGATATACAGTATCAAATGTATGTTTAAGCCGTGTAGTGTGCAGCATACGTAGGTAATGCAGCTTGGCCGCAGTCAATAGCGGTTAGTTACACTGTAGCAATCACATACTGCAATATGTGTCCATTGAATGTATCGGGTGAAATATATGCTATAGAACACACTGGCATGTGATATACAGTATCAAATGTATGTTTAAGCCGTGTAGTGTGCAGCATACGTAGGTAATGCAGCCTGGCCGTAGTCAATAGCGGTTAGTTACACTGTAGCAATCACATACTGCAATATGAGTCCATTGAATGTATCGGGTGAAATATATGCTATAGAACACACTGGCATGTGATATACAGTATCAAATGTATGTTTAAGCCGTGTAGTGTGCAGCATACGTAGGTAATGCAGCCTGGCCGTAGTCAATAGCGGTTAGTTACACTGTAGCAATCACATACTGCAATATGTGGCCATTGAATGTATCGGGTGATATATATGCTATAGAACACACTGGCATGTGATATGGCATGGTATACAGTATCAAATGTATGTTTAAGCCGTGTAGTGTGCAGCATACGTAGGTAATGCAGCCTGGCCGTAGTCAATAGCGGTTAGTTACACTGTAGCAATCACATACTGCAATATGTGGCCATTGAATGTATCGGGTGATATATATGCTATAGAACACACTGGCATGTGATGTACAGTATCAAATGTATGTTTAAGTCGTGTAGTGTGCAGCATACGTAGGTAATGCAGCCTGGCCGTAGTCAATAGCGGTTAGTTACACTGTAGCAATCACATACTGCAATATGTGGCCATTGAATGTATCGGGTGAAATATATGCTATAGAACACACTGGCATGTGATATACAGTATCAAATGTATGTTTAAGCCGTGTAGTGTGCAGCATACGTAGGTAATGCAGCCTGGCCGTAGTCAATAGCGGTTAGTTACACTGTAGCAATCACATACTGCAATATGTGGCCATTGAATGTATCGGGTGAAATATATGTTGAAAAATACGGGCAATTACTCTTTTAGAGCATATCATTAAGTTTTCCAAAGATAGGTTCTAAAATATTACCGGCTCGGATAAGGATGATTAGTGAATAACACACCTAGTGGATAATATATTTCACTGTGACGTTGGAATCAGATCATTGCAAGGAACAACTTTTTGGTATGATAAATTTTAAAAATAGTTTATGTAATTACGTATGCAACGAATATATTAAAGATGTAGGACAAATTTTATTTTTCGATCGAGAGTGTTTCCTTTGATCTAAAGACCTAGGTATATCAAGATAAGTATTCCTTTACGATGTCTTTCAATTATCAAAGGGCTACACTACATAGGGCATAGGGGCTATCGACATTATTAGATCACTAAAGATGGTGGGTAATCCAATTTAACCATGTACAAAGCGCAAATTTGACACTAAAGACCAAAAAGTATAATTTATGGATCATTTCATATCTGAACCAATTATTATTTAGTGATACTTAAAATACTTAGTTTTAGCTTTAATTATATTTATCAATAAAATAAACAAATAAATCAAATAATAATCTATCAAAATAAACCATCGGAAAAATCGCACTGCAAAAGTAACGGTTGAAATGTAAGAACTATCGACTCTACAGGACCCAACCACAATATAAAATATCAATATGAAAAATTCACAGGGAAAACTCATAAATAACAATAAATAAACACGGACCTAAAATTAAAACCGCAGACCACTAAATAAATGGTGTGCAAAGAGGTGGTTTGCGTTCGGTTGAAACCGAAATATAAGCGGCCGTGGCGGCGGTGAGTCAAAGGGCGAATATTGCCTGCTGTCATTATTGGGCTGCGGATCCCGCCAAAAACTGATTGCATCTCCCGCGAAAACTGATTGCGACTCCTGTAACCCACCTGATCATCGAGAGGTTTTTTCGGGCAAACAAAATCCATTCGACTTTATTACGCATTTACGAGATGACAATACATAAATAATTAATAACACTTGTGTCGCTAAAATATTTTTACATTTTTAACCTATTAAAGTACAAATCAAGTGGGCAGTCTTGAGAAATATATAAAAGGAAGATAAATAGTACACACAACTACATTTTATATGAGATAAAGACATTTTCTTAGAGGTCTCCACAGTGTAGGGGTAGGACAAATTCAAGACCTATGCACAGTTTAGAACTAGGAGTACGCTCCGAAGTCGCGTATGAGAATGAACGAAGACAATTCCATGTACATAATAATCTGTCTTTGGCCCCTCACCGCTCACCCTGCCCCTGCGGCGTGGCGCGCCGCAAGTTTGTGCGGTGGCAGTGGCCAGACTAACTGCGATTTTTTTTTACTACGGGCGTAATGCTCTTTTTTATAAATAATTCTAATGCCGCATATATCTATCCAAAAATCAAATATAAATAGCATGAGCTCTACTTTTCTCTATCATAAATTATAACGTCAGTGGTGTTTGTTATGTTTCTGACTGGGGATGTTAATCTAAACCTTAGACCTGTTAATTCACAAGGTAATAATTGTTATAGCCCCGAAGCAAAAAGTAACTGGGGTCAGTTTGACACTAAGAATTGTCCATCCTAGGGCCCGTGCCCCTGGGCATTTGCCCCCTTAATTAGCCCCCCCTCACGATGGTCCTGTAATCATGTGAAAGTGTGATTAAAAATCATGGGCTGAGTATCACTTCTTTAAATTAATAATAAATTATGAACATATTTTTCAACCTAACGTATTCTATGATGCACAAATAAATTGTGTGTGATACATGGCCAAATAAGTTGAATGTATTTCAATGTATTACTGTACAGTACCAAAAACATTAATAATTGCTCTACTCTGCTTAGTAACGGAGTTGTTACTAAGCTACAACTACTTACTGTAGCAAGCGAACGATGAAGGGTTCTTCAGGTTTTGTATTACAAATTACAACAAAACTTTCAGACAATAACACATACGGATCCGTCCAGCCAACGCCATCTGTATTTTGTTGTTGGTTCATATAATTTATTCTTTGTTAAATTTTCATATTATTTACAAAATGTATTGATTGTTAAATCACATTCCATACTGTTGGTAATCCACAGAGCTGACACCAAAAAAATTAACATATTGGACATGTTAGTTGTAATATTTAGCCTGACTGTAGCCATGCTATATATACACATGTCAATTGTCAATGCATTTTTGTAATGTCCAATGACAAATAAATATTTCTGATTTCTGATTTTATATTATCATCCGAACCGCTAAATGAACCTCAGATTCGTAATTTTAACCTTCTTTTTACAGCCACTTAGGAATCTCACCGACAAAAACCAATTGCATTTTTGGATTCAGTGTGAAAGAAACTGTAATTAAACATCTAAAAAGTACATCATATTCCAATGATGACATACTAAATAATTGCAGTGAAGTATTTTTTTCGAAAAAAATACTTTACATTACATATTGGTATTTATCCGATATAATTTTTGTAGGTATTAAGAAATATTCTTTATTTTTCCCCGATGTAGCCTAAACATAAAATTGATTAATGGCTTGTTCGGTTTTTGTTTATATTTCATAAATTAAACTACTGTCTAGGACTATAATTTACCAAAGGAAACAAAACAAATAGGCCTAGGCCACCTAATAACAATACAACTAAGGATAAAAAATAAAATGCTTCTTTAATGTTTTTTGTTATTTTTTTATTTATATCATATGGTATCTTAAGATTAACTCAAATTTGATACGATAGTTAAGTTATTATTGAACCAATTTATAGTTATGTTAGGCACCTTTTTATAAACTCATGAAAAAGATCAAAGTTAACTTACCGTAGCCAATGTCTTTTTAAATTTATCTCTTAAACAAATCATACACAAAAGATTAATGGTGTTTTTTAGAAATGCTACCTTTGTTATTAGGCCTATTATAAACTAAAAAGTAAGCTACACAGTGTAAAGAGTATACTTAAAAAATATGTTAGGCATAAATTGTTCAATATTGAAAGAGACCTAGGCCTACATGATAAATGGGTTAAGGTAAGTTGTATCACATAGAAATTAACTGATTACGATATTTTATAGCCTAAACTTATAGGCTATATCAAACGAATATTTCATCTTATAACATATGGGTCATTCTCAAATTCAAGGCAAATTTGGGGATCGGAAAAAAAACAAAAAATTATTTTTTGTTTACAATCATTGATTTATTAAATCAAAAGAAATATATCCCTTAATAAGAAAACAAAGATGGCTGAGCTTAATTCTAACATTTTTTGTTAAAATTATACAATTTTCTTTCAGGATGTCATACATTTTTTCCCCCCGCTCACGCTTTTCCCCCCCTTAAAAATAAAGAAAAGAAAAATAGTAAAATTTATAGTTTTAAGTAAAAGTTTATAACTGTAGCTAACAATTAAAAATTTTAAAAACGTTGTTTAATTAAAAGTAATAGTTGCTGATTCAAAAAAACCTCCATTTTTTACCAAATACACCAAAACAGAAGTTAAAATTTAGAATAAAAGCTACTTTTTTATTTAATTCATAAAAAAAACTAATAAACCTGTGTAATGATCATTGGTTCTTGCGTTGAAATTGAAAACAGGTTTTAAAAAGAAATATTTTTTGATAAGCAGAGCTTTTACTGGGTGTGAGCGAGGAGAATTAGTGTGAGCGAGGGGAACTACAGAGTGAGAGAGGGGAACTACAAAGTGACTTTAACCCAGAGGTTAAATTGTTACATAGGATAGTAAATTTTATAAAACAAAAATAAATTATCTTTTGATTTGGGAAAGTAATCATGACAACAAATCTAAATAAGTTATTTGGTCACGAAACATTCTCTTCGCTCACGTTTTTCTCTCCGATCACGTGAGTGAGTATTTTAAACCTAGTATATATCAAAAAACCCAGAGGTTAAATTGTTACAGAGTAACTTTTGATTTTGGAAAGTAATCATGACAACAAATCTCTCTAAATAAGTTATTTGGTCACGAAACATTCTCTTCGCTCACGTTTTTCTCTCCGATCACGTGAGTGGAGAGAACGTGAGCGGAGAGAAAATTTGAAGGTCTATTTAGACGCGACAGTAACTGCAGCTTCTGCTGGCCTGAGAGTGAGGTTATACTGGCTGCTCGGTACTTTCAAACAATACCATTGTAATTATTGTTATTTGTAAATTTATTGAGTTATGATACGTGAGTGAAGGGAACAGCAATAAAGGTACACACTAAATCTTGTATCGTAGGCTAGGTTCCCTGCGAAATTGTCCCCCTGAAAATGGGCAACTTAACCTAAGTAGGCATACTAAGGACACAGGTCTAGTAGCTAGAAGAAAGTTATACATTGCCTTTTTAGGTCTAGGTAGGCTTATTAAGGCATATTTGCTTGATTGGATTTATACTAAAATGTCTCCTTAAAAATATCAAATTTAGGCTAATAGCCTACCTATTTAAATTCAATTAGTTAAACGAGAACTTAGGTTTGCTGCAACAAGGAGAGTAAAAAAGTGTTTTTTGTTGTAAAATGTTAGTAGTTTAGTAAGAAATGAATGTATTTTCAGATATTCAACCATATACAAAGCACTTTGATCAAAATATGTTCAAAAACAAGCAAACTACCGGTACAACAGTTGAATTATTCTCCATAACAATAATACTTATAGCTATTTAAAATTTACAATTTTTGGAATTTCCTCCATAGCCTACAGTAACTATTAGATACATAATAACGCTTCATTATACTAAATTATTATTTGTTTTTTAAGCTCTACAAAATGGTTTGGAAAGAAATTGTAAAATTTTGGGTTTGGTCAAAAATGAGAAAACCCTATTTTTACCTCATAAAACCCCCATAAACCCCCGTTCCTATAGTTAGATGATGCTGGTTTGTGAAAATAAATGTAGGCCTAGCCTAGGTTTACACGTTTATACCAAATATCATCAAAATTGGATCTTTTTTGCTTGTTATTGCTTACCGGTAGGGCCTATAGGTTAGACCTAAGTTATTAAAATTCATCGAACCGAATCATAATTGATATAGCCTATTATTAATTTGTTAAAATATCGCAGGTTTTAGCGGAACTCCACCCATGCCTAGGGACTACTAACTTAAATGAGAAATTCTTAGGTTAACTGACTTTTAGAACACTCGTTACATAAGTTTAAACTATTTATAGATTCAGATGAGCTACGAATGCTTTAAACCTAACTAAGGCCTGCATGTAGTAGGCTTTTTATAGAAACTTGACTGCAGACAGATAAGTTAGGTCTACCTAACTTAATTCACCCTAGGCCTACTTAACCTGGAGTTTCCTAAGTTAAGTTAGGCACAGAAACGGATTGCAAAACACAGACTCCTCTTGGCTGCACTTTAGTAAACATCCTACACTAATTCGAATGAAAAATATTGATAGGCCTAAGATATAAATTATTCGATTATATCGATTACTGTATTTCATTCGGTTAGCCTAACGTAGTTAACTTACCAAACTTGATATATCGAATGGAATAATCGATAACTTATATCGATCGATATTTTCATTCGAATGAGTGTAGGACGTAAACGAAAGTGCAGCCCTCCACATGTCTTAGGTAGGCCGGGTAGGCCTAGGCATCTTACAGTAATTTAAGTTAATGTCAAGTTAACTGTTTTCCTAGAAGCACGTCGGAAGACGTTGTTAAATCGCCTTTCCGCACTCCGCGCCTAGGAAAACCCGGCTTAAGGACACAGATAGGCTAACTTATACAAGTTAAAGGTTAGAATAAATTGATCTATTAACTTAGGCCTACCCTAGGTCCTTTAACTTAAATTAATTAGACTGTAGAAAAGGCCAAGGTAGGTTAGGCCTATTACCTTTGATTGCAGGCTACCCTACTTCATAGGGAACACTCTGTCAGATACACTTGACAGTGTAACCAAGTTAAGTTAAATATGCCTAGCTTATAACTTACCGGATAACGTTAAGTTATAGGCCTAATATGAAATTCAAAATAACACTTGAAAGATCATATCTCAATAATGACGATTAACCTTTGAAACACTTAACCAGACACAGTTATTTAAGTTCCTTCCTTGCTTAGTATCTAATGGTCTCTAACCAATGGCCATGGCTCCCTCAGTTCCTAACCTAGATCTAGTGTTTGCCATTGACAACAGTCACAAAGATAGGTATAAAGTGAATTAACTCTTACACCCTAACTACAAAGAGTAATATTTGCGGTTTATTCATTAAAATGATTGTATCAAAATGTTAACTATTTTATTTTACAGCCAACATTAACAACAAATACACCCGACAGAAAGCACTAACAAACAACCGACGATAAGAAAAAGGGAAGGTATTTACTCAGGGGAGGTATAGAAGAGGCTACGATGACAGCTGTGGGCTTCTTATTAGCTGAGGGAACGCCATTACCGTAACAAAACAATTAGTGGTCATCGGCCTCGGTGGCCTAGTGGTTAGCGTGCCGGGCTGATATGCTGAAGGTCCCGGGTTCAAATCCCGCTCGTAGCATTAACTTTTTGTCCAAGATTTTTTTATTATCAGCAAGTTTGGTTGGTTTGGTTCGGTTATGACAGTTTAATTTTATTATTAGGTCATTATAAAACTTTAGTAGAGCAATTTCTAGTTTTATTTAATAAACAGAATTATTTTTTTCTATTAATAAACTTTTGTTATATTATTTCATTATCAGCAAGTTTGGTTAGTTCGGTTAGGTTATGATAGTTTAATTTTATAATTAAAAAATAATAAAATTGAATTTGAGGCATTTATAATTTTATTTTATGAACAGAACTATTTTTGCGATTAGTAAACCTTCTTTGCCAAAGTACTCTCTACTACAGCGCTGTTCACGGAGGAATTTTGAACTAATGCCTCATTCGTACCTCCCCTAAGTCAGACCCAAAAGGGAAACTATGTAACTTAACCATATGTTTGAAAAAAAAATCTTACAAAAATCTGATTGGCCCTATAACAATAATATTGAAATTAATTAATATAAAAAGCTCAAGACAATGTTAAAACCACTTATTTTTAGAAACCCATCATGCCACCCAAGTGATAAAGTGCACACATTATTTTAATTAACAAGCATTCCATTCCATTCCAAGGACTGTGGTCTTACTTAATTCAAACCTAGGCCTACTAAACTAACATACCATAAAAACAAGTTCTAACATTTTTATCGATTGTAATACATTTCGGTGGATATTTTTATATCCCATATTTATTTCCTCCGATATAATTTTTTTTTAATAATTATAATTTAAAGATTTACTGTGCATAAAACCATTGACTAATATAATATACCTACAGACGTTAAAACTGTTTACTCCATGGATGAAAGAAATAATAGAATTCACTTCGGTCTCTAGAATTCACAACAAAATTGTTGATCGTAAAATGTAAACAAAAAAAAAGAAGAAGAAGGTAGCTCATAATGTTATTCTTATGGGGGAAAATTAAAATGGTTTTTTTAGGATTTTATAATTATTACTGAACAAATAATCTCCAATAACGAACTTAACCGAGATAATATGATAAAGAACCTTTGTGCAAAACATCAACTTGATATACGAAGTTATATTCGAGTTATTGGAGATTGATGAGATGCATTTTACACCAGTATGAGAATTCACTTCGTTCATTCAATTATTTTTTTAAAGTTTCGTCTATGGTTGTATTATAATATTATTATACAATTAATTGTTTGTCCGCCAAAAAAATAAAAAATAGTACTGCAACGCCAAAAATTAAACCCGGTATGCAGTTATAATTAATTTTCACACATAATAAAAAACCAATGCTTCTGACCTGGACAAATCATGTGACTCACTATGTTTATCATCAATGTGACGTCTCATAGCGGTCATACGTCACTGATGAGTCAAAGACAGTGTGACCCTACCCACTGACTTGACCAGGTACAATGTGTACTGTACACTAAACAGTGAACTGTCGAACACCAATGTGACGTCTCAAAGCGGTCATACGTCACTGATGAGTCAAAGACAGTGTGACCCTACCCACTGACTTGGCCAGGTACAATGTGTACTGTCCACTAAACAGTGAACTGACGAACACCAATGTGACGTCTCAAAGCGGTCATACGTCACTGATGAGTCAAAGACAGTGTGACCCTACCCACTGACTTGGCCAGGTACAATGTGTACTGTACACTAAACAGTGAACTGAACACCAATGTGACGTCTCAAAGCGGTCATACGTCACTGATGAGTCAAAGACAGTGTGACCCTACCCACTGACTTGGCCAGGTACAATGTGTACTGTCCACTAAACAGTGAACTGACGAACACCAATGTGACGTCTCAAAGCGGTCATACGTCACTGATGAGTCAAAGACAGTGTGACCCTACCCACTGACTTGGCCAGGTACAATGTGTACTGTCCACTAAACAGTGAACTGACGAACATCAATGTGACGTCTCAAAGCGGTCATACGTCACTGATGAGTCAAAGACAGTGTGACCCTACCCACTGACTTGGCCAGGTACAATGTGTACTGTCCACTAAACAGTGAACTGACGAACACCAATGTGACGTCTCAAAGCGGTCATACGTCACTGATGAGTCAAAGACAGTGTGACCCTACCCACTGACTTGGCCAGGTACAATGTGTAATGTACACTAAACAGTGAACTGAACACCAATGTGACGTCTCAAAGCGGTCATACGTCACTGATGAGTCAAAGACAGTGTGACCCTACCCACTGACTTGGCCAGGTACAATGTGTACTGTACACTAAACAGTGAACTGAACACCAATGTGACGTCTCAAAGCGGTCATACGTCACTGATGAGTCAAAGACAGTGTGACCCTACCCACTGACTTGGCCAGGTACAATGTGTAATGTACACTAAACAGTGAACTGAACACCAATGTGACGTCTCAAAGCGGTCATACGTCACTGATGAGTCAAAGACAGTGTGACCCTACCCACTGACTTGGCCAGGTACAATGTGTACTGTCCACTAAACAGTGAACTGACGAACACCAATGTGACGTCTCAAAGCGGTCATACGTCACTGATGAGTCAAAGACAGTGTGACCCTACCCACTGACTTGGCCAGGTACAATGTGTAATGTACACTAAACAGTGAACTGAACACCAATGTGACGTCTCAAAGCGGTCATACGTCACTGATGAGTCAAAGACAGTGTGACCCTACCCACTGACTTGGCCAGGTACAATGTGTACTGTCCACTAAACAGTGAACTGACGAACACCAATGTGACGCCTCAAAGCTGCCACATCACATACTGCAGTGATCAGTCAAAGACAGTCTGACGTTCACCATAGCCCAAGGAGAGGTTCGTCTTACAACTTTGAAGACTTAACCATGTTATTTCGCCTACTAAATATATGGAAAAAAACATTGGTTACAACAATGTCGTCATTAGTTTGATTGAAAGTGCATTTTTTGTTGTTAAAGGTTAGGGGGGGGGGGTTCACCTCAGCTTTAAATAATGATTTCCAAGAGATGCACATACAGGTTAAGATCCAAAATCAACAAAATTTAAAGAAATTCCAATCACACGAAAAATGTGACTACTGTCCTTGTACAAATAGTACGTTACAAGTTCTGTACTTAAACAAACCATACTAAAATGTTGAAACCTGAAAGTGTTCAAATCTGTATACGAATTTTGACAAAAGCTTCAAAATTATCTTACAAATTATACAAAGTTGTAATAATTGACAATTGTACAATAGGTGATACAAATCGAATGCACAGCTTACGCATCTCAATGAATTGATGATGATAATAAATTTCTAGCCAGAAATCACCTTGCCAGGACACCACAGCCCTTGAGACCCGGGAAATTCACTGAATCCTCAATCCAAATAAATCAGGAATAGTTTACGACATTTAAACCCATCCGCCTAACAAGGGTAGATGTTGTAAGTGCGGCGGGGGCGGCGGGGGGTGGGGGTGGCATTATAGAGACAAAGCGCTGGCTGCGCTCCCAAAGCCGATGTCTTACAAGGAACCACCCTGAGGGAGGTCACAGCTAGGAGATCTCTCTGATGGTCATACAGTGGCCGCACAACAGTAATACCAACATCAGTACATACATCATGCGGGCCTTTGTATCCCTCAGTTATACAACGCCCCTATACGTATACGGGGATGAATATCATTGCGTACCCATTACAAATGTGAAATATTAGTAAGGGTGGGTAGTTCGAAGAAGAGTGTATCCAAGAAATATATTTTAATTTAACAATAGATCAATCGGTTTGAGTAATAAACATAACTTACAACAAGTAAACCCGTAATTTATACCATACGGCAGTACATTGGTTTATATTCGTTTCATATAAAACAATAATACTAATAGGATTGCACAGGCGTTAAATACAAATGCATTTTCAAATGATTAACAGAAACAAATTAAATGAACATTTTTAACGAAAGAGCCCCCACTATTGAAATATTTCCTGCGAAAGTGATTTAACTGAGAAATAGTCAATACATAAAGATAAATTGTTGATAAAGTATAAACGAAATAATCAGATATTAACTATTTTTACTTAAATTTGCTAAGGGATCGAACCTCCTGACCTGCCCCCGTTCCCAACCTAATCAAACTAACCTAAGCTAACACCACCCTAACTTGTATATGGATAATTTTAATAATGGCAGCGATCTTTTTTAAAACACCCATAAATTGTAAACACAATATTGCACAGTTTTTCCGAATATGTCTGTTTATTAAATAAATATCGCATACGTTTGGAAAACCAATGACAAAACTATTAAAAAGACTGAATCACTACACACTTAATAGGATTTGCAAATAAACAAGCTCATAGCCTAACTAAAATTTGCAACATAAATAAACAAAACGTAATAAAGTACACGTTTTGTGCAATATATCAATAACCTCTTTCACATTTCCTCTCAAATAGGCCCTACCAATCATTTACACAAAGCTCACCAAGTAACACAGGCCTGTCTGGATAGTATTATTTTGACTGCTCGAATCCCAACCCGGCCCAAATACAACAGTCAAAGGAGGTCTGTAGAAGGGTAATTGTGCGGAAGGAGTTGGCAGAGCTAAAGCTGGCTTTTAACCTTTAATTGGGGAATTGTGTTCTCCATTTACCTTGCAAGACCTCCATTAAAGTAACAATATGAAATTATTATGGCCTACTTTCACGTTTTGTAGGGCGATGAAAATGAGAAAGAGGTAAATGTTAACCAGTCGAATACGTTTAAAAGAGGTAGGACACGTTTGAACGGCATGCTGAAAAACACTGTTTCGTAATGATTTATATGGTTATATTAGACGTGTAATATGCTCAAAACATAAAATGTACAACGACTGAATCTTCTTATAATTTTCTTAAATTATTAAAGAGCTTTATTTATTTGTTAGTGGATTTTTATTGCCAATGTAAGTAAACATTAGGTCCAACTAATTTTAGGTTGGATGTTCTTAATAAGATATAGTATTAGTAGTTGTAATTAATTGTAGATTAAATAACACACACTCAGAAAGCTATGTTATGCAAAAGAAACACGGAGCTGATATAAAACAAACAATGCGCTCAAAAACTGTACTTTTGTAATATTACAGTCCAACAAACAGAAAAAAGGAGAACAATACACGAAGAACTAGCATATAAAATTACAGAACCTTCATTTAGCAATGGAACAGTTAATCGCCATACAATGTCATCTGAAACATTCTGTTGTTACTTTAATTCATCAACTAAATTGGAATCTAACTAAAAATAAATCACATTAAAACATATCTACGGTTAATTGCTGGGGTTTAGTGACTAAATACAACTAGATAAGTAATTAAGACCAAAGGTTAAATGGAAGTATAGAAAGCAGTTTGTCGGACAACCCTTGCACTTATTTGGTCAATTAAGACAATCGTTTGAGGCAGAGCAACTACACACCTGGTTATCTAAATTACCCACCGCACGCCATATACATTATGGTAAAATGATTTATATCGTAAAATACAACACAAGGTAATAGGTATTTCAACAAAATATGATTAAAATAGGTGAATATGTGTCTATGATATTACATTTCTATAGTATGTGTTTTAATTACGACCTCAGTAAAACACCAAGATTTAACTTTTTTCATATGTACGATAGAGGCTGCAGCTTAAAATACAGTCTTGTACAAAGTGAGTTCCTTGCCCCTACTACCCCAGGCCTAGCATCTAGTGCTGGTGACACTGCGCCAAAATCACAGATATAGGGGTCGAGGTCAACTTTATCAAATAAATGAACTCCGAAAATTAAATAACCTAACCTAACCCCTATATCTGTGATTTTGGTTCTGTGTCACTAGTACTAGATGCTAGGCCTGGGGTAGTAGGGAAAAGGAACATACTTATGCACAAGACTGTATTTTAACTGGTCCCGTGTCAGAGTTCCAAAACCTCGCTCGCGTCGCTAATGAGGGTCAACTCCTAGGCAAACCCCGATGGACTGGACATTAAAAACTGACCTTGTCAGAATACCAACATGACCGTAAAAGCTACAACCAACCATTCAAGTGTGGAATTTCCCAGACGATCTAAAATTTAAGTTTATCGAGTGGTTTCATCCCAATAACTTAAAGGGAGGCACTTCGGAGCAAAACCTAATATTTATAGGGTCTTCATAGAATAATAAGGACAGCAGAACTATTTTTTTACATGTACCTTAATAACGGGTTTAAACAGTTAATACTTTCTGAATGACGACCCAAATACTAAGGACAAATAAAATAATTTTGACTTGATGTTTAAAAAACATGTCTTAACGTATCTAGTTAAATACTGTAGTAAAAAGACAGATAACGGGTTTAAAGACCTGACCTGACCTGAAAAATCTAAAATAACGCAGTCAAGAAATGTAGAGTTAGTTAACTAATAAACAATTCCACTTAAATCAAACAAACTTAACTAAACGCAATTTTGCAAATGAATACTCTAAAACCCGAAGGACTCACATTTAAAGTAATTACAAAATGATACGTTTACGACGACTATGCGCTTCATAAAGTCCGTTGAATCCTCAATGGCCAAAGGCATAGATTCATATCGTAGTTCAAATATACTTTGGTCTTGCCACCGTGTGTACGTTCCCATATTGGTGTCCTCAGCCCTTAGTGTTGACATTCGGTTGCACTTTGCTTGAATTAATATCCTAACTTCAAACAGCATCAATCAAAAGGATGCAAGTTGTGTTTACAGCACGGCTGATATAGTTCAGTGCTTTGTACTTTGATTATTATGCGAAAAGTATTTATAAAAAACAAAAGGATGCATTTAATTGCAAAGTACACAGTTAAGATAATTATTAGACATAGCTTTTGCAAAAATTGATAGCTTTAGACACGATTTGCTCCACCTATTTAACAAAGGAGACATTTTACATTATTATAGTCAAAAGATATTTTGTCTAAAAGACACAGTCTTCGTCTCTATTATACCAATGACTGTTCATTAGTTGTACGAAATACTAATACACGTGCTCTATTTAGCGATATTAATTGTTGTACTGTATAAGGTGGTCAATATTTTCATTCGTTCCTCGTCAAGTGTTCAGGAAATAATATTGACGCCCGTAAATAGAAACAATAATCTAAGTTGGTAAATGCCACAGAAGATAATTGTCAGTATCATATTGTTTTACCCAATTAAATATAGTGAAACCCCATGACAGTGACCAACGTAAAATAAAATGAAATATAAAACATGATTGTTAACATAACTAATGGCATTATATGGCAACGCCATAGTTATTTCTTAGCGACACCTTCGAAATACATAAAAACTATAAAAATACTTATAGGAAAAATATATAAAAAAGCAGTTCTGCAACAAACGCTGCCAGTTTTGTATACAAAATGATCCAAAACACCACAAAAACTAAATCGTTGCTTGAAATATACTCGGGAAAACTTTTTCGTCGTGAATAGAGAAAATTTCTCTATAATGGTAAAAACTTGCTCACGAGAGATGACAAGTATGAAAAGTAAATATAAACTATCTAAAAAACTAACGACTCTGCTATTTCGGTGACCGCAGAAAAAGTTAATACCGTGTATCAACGCAAAACGGTTAAAAGTGCCTTTGGCGACATCGGGCTTTCCACAGCTTTGCTCGTTGTGTAATTGGTCTAAAGAAGTTGGCAAAGAGAAGATATAGCTTTGCAACCTAATTGCCATATTTTAAAGAATTAGCCTACGTTATTTTTATTTCACTGGTTGGTTTATGTAGAAGTGTTTATTGAGAAAAATCATAACTAGTGTTTATTTTTGGAATTCAGTTGAATACATTACAAACGATAATATTTCTTTTGTAGCACATTTGATACTTATCATTTAACTACTGGATCGGTATTCAAACCATGATACGCATTGATTTACAACTAACTGTACATAACAGTGTAATTGCAATTAGTATAAACGATTTCAAGCCTAATCGATTTTAGGTTTCATTACATGTTTATAGAAGTAAAACCATTAGATGAATAAAACGACACTTGGCAACTACTTATGTTACAATTGATTGCACCTATTGAACATACTATTAGATGTGGTTTAGTCACTCCGTAAAGTTAGCACAGATTTGTAAATTTGGCAACACAACCAAACGCTATTAATTAAATCGTATAAATATAATTCATACTATGAAGTAAAAATAATGATACACCTAAATATCAAGTAGAAGTAATTGAAATAAAACCATAAAATTTAATCCTTTCTACAAAGTCTTTCTCCACAGAAAATTGACAAAATAACAGGCATTTTAAAAGTTGTAAATAAGTATATAATTTTAGAATGGTACTAAAAATTCAACTTGTGTTAGAAAATTGTATTTTGTTTTTGTTCTGAATCTAAATTGTACGTTAAACTATGACTTTTGAGTGACGAATCGAATTTTCGATTTAAAAACAACAACAAAAACAATACAATAAAATAAATCACCGGTTGATACAATACCAGCAAATAGCAAATCTCTCGCTGGTCTTACTTTAGTAGATATAGTGGGGTGAAGGGGGAAAACCCTGAGAGCAATGTTGGGCAAACCTCCAAAACAGGCCTTAAATAGTCAATGAGGGAATCTGAAAACTTTACTAGGCCTACTCTCAAACTACTATTGTTTATTAATTTGTAAGCCGATCACAGAAATTATCACAATATATTTGTCTTTTGGTGGTCAAGCTTTCGTAGTTGATGTATAATTATGTATGGTGTTCGGCCCACGTGACCATTCTTCTAGTTAAAATGACTACTCAAAGTATTTTGACTACATATTTAGGTCCTTTCGTTGGTTATGGTTCTTTTTTAAATGTGTGTTTAAACGTACCTATTGTTCTTGTACAATACTGTAGTTAATAAATAATGAGCTTAATAAATACACGCGAATCTGTTAACAAAATAATAGGTAAAACACGTCAAAACTATGCTGGTTTAAAAAAATTTGGTACAACACTTTTTAACGCATATGCTTTATCAAGTATTCTTTTAAATCGGTATTTAAGGAACAAAATATTTTCAAACATATGTACATAAAACAAATTGTTAACTTCGTAAATAGCTAAAACATCATGATAGTTTATAGTCGTAGTTACACACCTTACTTATAACCACCCTTTTAAAATCAAAGTTACTTTCTTAATAAACATTTAATGTCCAAAAAATGAAAACAGTGCCAGTAATGATGCACGATACTTTACAAAAACAAAAAATAAGTAGTTGAGGATGAAGGGGTTAGAAAATAGAAAGAAAGAGAACAAAATGCGAGGGTACACGAGACAGATAGAGTCATGAACCCATAGTGGCTTATCAGTACATGACCCGCCGCTCTTATCAGTACACACAACGTGTTACAATACTGACACCTGACCACATCAACATTATACCCTGACTGAGGGATCAACTACATGTTATAGAACACATGTGACGTAAGCCTACTGAACCAATATACTCAAACTGTTATTTTATTTTATATCAATTTTGTAACAGGGTTAGTAGAATTTCGTAGAACCTAACAGTATAGGCCTACTCAGATAACTAATTACATTTTTAGCTAGTTTAATTTCGTGTACATTAAGGATATATGTTAAGGATGTGTACATCATATACTGAGAATGGGATTGAGAATATGAATGGAGTAGTCAGAGCGTGGTAAGATGACTGTATGGCTGAACGTACTTTCTAATTTTGCGTAATAGTCGGCAAAGTCAATTCATGGGGTGTATTAAAATGAATGTAGAGGTAAGCTTTGATTGGTTACTAACGAATACTGTCACGTTTTTTGCAAGATAACTAAACTGCCTAGTTATAGTTACTAACCAAAATAATTTAAAAAGTAGGTTCATAACAAATACGCCTGAACACCCCATGGTTTATTCCTATCAACTTGATGGACATAGCAAAGGTGTCATTTCCTACCCTATATCTTAATATCCATCCTCTTTTTAACGTAAATAATTTGTAGTATTTAGTAACAATTTTTGACATTCCACAACAGGCAAAAACAGTGGAACGCAACCCGGAGCGCGTTGAGTGAAAAGTTCCCCCTAATGAGCGGCGCGGCGCGGCGGCGTGCAACTTGGATAACTTCTTTTCAATAACTTCTTGTTTTATAACTTATTCTTTTCAATCTCCGGCTGTACCGCAATCTCGGTGGGTTCGTGATTTTTAAACTCGGTCCCGCGCAGGAAGCCCTGGCTCAGTGTCTCCCGGGTTTTCTGAGTAGTTTTTAACACGACTCATCGCGGCAAAGATTATTAAACAAGAAACTCGTGACGAGCAAAAAGCTTTTGTAGTGAATATTAAACAGCCTAAGGCCAGTATTAGACATTATATTCCTACAATGCGTAGGAAGAAGTGTTATCTCGGAACTGCAATGGTTCACAAGAACTCTCATGTTTCAATAGACAAAAAAAATGAGTCAGACACCTTTGATGTTCCTTTGTACAGTTTATTTTATTTATATTACGAAATCATACACTCGTTACGAACATACAAATTGATTTATTTTATGCTTATGAAAATTCCTACTTAAATTGTTTTCTAAAGGTGCACAGTTCCTAGATTTATGCAATTCTAACGCCGCATAAAAACATTCTAATTACCTTGATCGGTATAACGCAACTAATGGCGAAGATCAAAATGTTTTCTAGTGTATAGACGATTTGGTCGTAACAGTAAAAAAAAAATGTTTGATGGTTTAATTTATCATTTAAACATCGAAATCCTTTTCAAATGTATAGTAGGCTACAATAACAGCCTAAGAGCGTCTTGCAATTATCTAGCAATTAATTATTGTGAGATTTAAATAGAGCAAATTATGATTTTGCAGCCAAGAGCGATTTTGTGGTTTGTAGGGAATTTTAAAATAACTAAACTTAACTAAGGGAATTTTGTGGTTTGTAGTTGTTTAATAGAAGCTTAAACTAGGAAGTTCCAAGTGATAGTCTTGACAATGCGTGGGTTTATTTTATATTCAATGGAAACAGAAGTAGAAAAAGCTTCAGACGTAATGTCAGTTGATGTGACGTCTGGTGAGTTCACAGTCGTGTCCAACGTCACCACGATGGATCACGTCCCTACACAAGGCTTTGCAACATTCTTTTAGATTTACTTCTCTAACGTCATTACACAATAATACTACGTTCTAGGTCAATGGTTCTTGGTTCTAGGTAGTAAACACGTACATAGTCCCGGCGTCAGATGAGATCACATCCGTGTCCAACGTCACCAAGATGGATCACATCCCTACACAAGGATTTGCAACCTTCTTTTGATATACTTCTCTAACGTCATTGCACAATAATACTATGTTCTAGATAGTAAACGCACTAGAAGGCAATCATACATAGGCCCGACGTCAAATGAGATCACATCCGTGTCCAACTTCACCAAGATGGATCACGTCCCTACACAGGGCTTTGCAACCTTCTTTTAGATATACTTCTCTAACGTCATCACACACAAATACTATGTTCTAGATAGTAAACACGCTAGAAGACAACCGTACATACCCCGGCGTCAGATGAGATCACATCCGTGTCCAACGTCACCAAGATGGATCACATCCCTACACAAGGATTTGCAACCTTCTTTTGATATACTTCTCTAACGTCATTGCACAATAATACTATGTTCTAGATAGTAAACGCACTAGAAGGCAATCATACATAGGCCCGGCGTCAAATGAGATCACATCCGTGTCCAACTTCACCAAGATGGATCACGTCCCTACACAAGGCTTTGCGACCTTCTATTAGATATACTTCTCTAACGTCATCACACAATAATACTATGTTCTAGATAGTAAACACGCTAGAAGACAACCGTAACTAGCCCCGACGTCAGATGAGATCACATCCGTGTGTTGCACGTCATCAAAATGGATCACGTCCCTACACAGGGCTTTGCAACCTTCTTTTGATATACTTCTCTAACGTCATAACAGAACAATAATCTAGGTAGTAAACACGCTAGAAGACAACCATACATAGCCCAGACGTCAAATGATATCACATCCGTGTCCAACTTCACCAAGATGGATCACGTCCCTACACAGGGCTTTGCAACCTTCTTTTAGATATACTTCTCTAACGTCATCACACAATAATATTATGTTCTAGATAGTAAACACGCTAGAAGACAACCGTACATATAGCCCCAACGTCAAATGAGATTACATCGGTGTCCAACGTCAGCAAGATGGATCCCATCCCGAACAAGGTGTACACTATTCCTTTCCTCACTTGTGCAAACTAAGTTTATACAGTATCAACAATATACTAGCAAGCTAAGAAGAGGTTGGTTGCTATGAGCTTTTAAAAATTTGTGGGGATTAAATCACTTTAAAAAGAGACTGTGAAAAAGAGCTTAGTTTTGTTATAATTACGAAAAATAAAAATTTTAAAATACATTTCTATATTGTATCAACCCATAGGGCTGTTTTGGCTCCCACAATGTTAATGTTAGTTAGTAACTGTACATGAAAAAGTTGTATTGTTAATTAATCCAAGCAAAATACCCTTATATATATTTAAACTCATGTTTAGTTCTCATTCACCAAAGTAAATATATTACGTATCAAACACTTAATGGAGTTTTAAGCTTTATTAAAAATATATTATTAATTTTAAACTTACGCCGACACTGCATAAAACTGTCAAACCCATATGCTCACCTCCATCTGCAAAACATAATAAAATAAATAAACAAAATACAATGTGTGAAAATTATAAAATATGTAACATAAATCATAAACACAAAATGAGCATAACTAATGTACCTGTTGCTCGAATTCGAACAATTGCGAAGTATTACAGGAGTTTTTTTTTTAACGAATGACACTCATAATTTTGTTAATAACAAAAAAACGAATAAAAAATGTAAAAACCTTTGGGAATTAGGATTGTACGAATAAAAAAAACCAAAGATAGTCTACCTATAATTAATTGATTAAAACGCTAATTTAACGAAATCAGTAATGGTTAACCTGTACTACGTTCAATGATATTAAAGAATTCGCATTTTTAACGAAAGATCTAAGGCAAGCCACGGGCTAAATCCATACTGCGAGTTTTATTTAAGTATTGTAATAAAGGGGTTTCTGGGACAAAAGGGATTCAAAAGTTGGGCAGTTAGGGAGGAGTGCGGCCCCAAATGGGCCCCTGACCACCGGCCATTTTCCCTCCATTTAATGGCTAACAGCCCTCAAGCGGCCGTTGCGTCCTTATTACTCGAGGTTAAGCGACGCTGTGTCTTCATTATACTCTCTTATGACGCTGTAATAAGCTTGTGTAGAAATTAGTGCTTTCGTGTGTGATAAAACTGTTAAAATAATTGTACTTAAATCTTTGATAAGTTAGTAGATTTCGTACGATTGGCTTTTGATTCTTACCAGTGCGACGTAAAAAACTGTGTGAAACAACCTCATTGCCAGCTGTGAATTCAAAGACCACCACTTCAGTAAAAACGAAAACCAGCTACCATTTAAACAACATTTGTTAAAGGTAGAGTTTATACCTCTTAGAATTACTGAATTTTTCGTCTTAAAATATAAAGATTCCCCTTTATACACACAACATTATGCAAGCCAAATTGCTTGAAATAAAATGCGATCTGAGAAAATCAAGAAGCTAAACAATCCGAAAATAAAAGACTAAAGATCAGTTAAACCATCCCCCGGGGAAATCGCTAAAGATTTAAAGACTTCGTAAATTAGTTATCAGAAAACTCAAACCCCGCGCGTGAAACATTGAATTGTTTATTCCTCTATTAGGATAAGTGTCTGCTTGCAGATTGAAACTGTTTTCTTTCTTTGTAGAACAATTTGTCTTTGCATTATCTTAGTACTTCGATCAGGGCATTTTAGCTTCACAATAATTAGATTTTATAAATCAAAGTTGTCTTGAACACAGATTACTCTGAAATTGAGGTTTGTTTGTTCACTTTTGCCAAATTAAGAATTTACTAAACGGTATTAAATACTTCTTTTTAAATAAAACTTTTTGATTTTCATGTATTACTTCATTAGGACAATATGGTTGTTGCTACCAACGATCGGCTAAGCAGCTTATTATCATATTAGCAGTTTCCAAATCTTTTATGTTTCTTAGTATAATATTCTTAACAAAAATATTATTTAAAAGGAAATGGTTAGTAATGTAAATTGTGGCTTAAGTAATTAATTTAGGAATACAATTGGGTTTGGGTGATTCTCCTCAGGAACTGATGACTGCTACTGAGTTCGACTAAACCCATCCTGCTATAATCATCATAGTGTGTTAGTTGGTCGCTCCATAATTATAGTGCATCGTTGTTTAAAATAAAATAACAAGTAACGAGATAATCCTCAAGTATGGAGTTTGGTTAAGACAGTTGCCAATTTGAGTTTCGAAATATAGTTTTAGAACTTTATTTGTAACAGTTTACTCTGTTTTCGTTTATATAATTCTTTCTTTAAAAAGTAAAAAAAAGTTTCAATGGGTAACGTGAATAATTTTGTGACGCTAGAAATATTTTACTAACAATACACTGTATTACTGTATATACCTAAATCTATAGCATTAACACGTGTTTAAATCAGTTTTTATGTCAATATGACATGTAACATATATTGCAAGATACATTTTAATAGACTGATTGCGTTAAAACAAACACGATCAGCAAACTACGTATATGTCATTCTCCCTAATAATTTACCTCAGCGAGCCGAAAGTGTTGAGAAGGAGTTTTAACAAAAATACTTAGTTTTTTGTTGTTTAAATTTGACACTTTATGCTAAAAATAATCTCAAATTTGATACTAAATATTAATCGAGCAAAAATATAACAATAAGAAAAGCTACATCATAAATCAAAGCTCGGCCCTCTAGGACACAAGAAATAACCACAAGATCCCAGGAACCCTCCCCACGGTGGATCCTGCCTATATTGTTTAAACACAGACTCCCAGGGGGCGAATCCGAGAAACATCCAATTTGTTTTTACAATATTAGCTTCGCCCCGCTTCTTTCTCATAGTCTTCATCTCTACTTGTTCTCTTTCGGGAGCTTTTGTGGGATTCCCGCGAGGATTGTGGACTCGTCGTATTTGAGCTGAACAAACAACAAATATAAAGGGGATATAAGTTAAAACATTTATCCGATGTAGGTAAGATCACTGTTGAAATGGGCTTTTGAATTTTGTTAGAGTGGTTGTCTTTTGTGAAATGTATAAGAACGACTACATACACAGAAGTAGATATAATTGTAACATATGCATTTGTAATTAAACTATTTTTTTGCTTTTTCATAATACAGAAAATTAATCAGCGGTATTTTAGAATACAATACCTAAAGATTTGACTTTTTCGCTCTACAAGTTTGGTAAATTTTGTACTACAATAGAAGAAAATACTGTAAATATATAATTTAACGATGAAAAATTGATTCTAATATCTGTATAATGTTTACAGGTTGATGCAGTAACCTACGCATTTAAACACTTGAAGCTTTTATAGATAAACAAACAATCCACAACTCGAAAATCTTATGAGACCAGTTTAGATTGACCAACTAGGTTAGAAGGGAAACCAACTGGTATACTGTGCATTGATATTCCTGAACTGAACAAAATATTTCAACAAGACTTTCTGTCTTTAATGAAAATAAACTTACAGAATTCAACTATACTTTCAACACCGAATACATAATCAATTAAAAGTCATAAAATTTGTGCTAAGCTCTCAGTTAACATTTGTTTTAATACACATTCATAAAAACATCTGATAATAACGTTTCGACACAAGATACAAATGTATTTAGTTGGAGTGGGAGCCGCTTATGATTTGTATGACAAATAGAATAACATTCGTCCCTTCTTATCTGTCAAACGTTTACGAGGGTAACACTCGTCACACTACCCTTGAGGTATTATGTTACGTTTATGTGTTCCGGTGTCTAGTATGAAAATATATAAAAATAAATATATACTGCTGAATCGGTATACATGTATACAATGTTTACCATGTTATTAGTGTTTCTATTGGAAAATCATAGCACACATGGATTGAATAAATGTATCGACGAAAAACTTAAGACAATCAAATCATTTAAATTGCTGTAACAACTAAAATACCTTTCTTCAATAGGTTTGAATAACAAATACACGACTTATCATTATATACATATTAAATTTCGATAGCAAAAACTGTAATATCCGAATCCCTAGAGACACAAATAATTATTTACACACGTAAACAAACTTTAAAATAAAACATTTGGTTTTCGAAGCGAAAAGTCAAAGTTACATTTTCCAAATCACTAATTAATGGAAACATTTCATTAGTAGATAATGACCAAATACACCGGAGGATATAGCATTGCCATTACTGTATAATGTTTGTATGTGTCACGTAATGGGACATTTACATTAGTCTTTGTAACAGTCATACATAGACATAGAGGCGACTTGGTCACATTACAATGCATTAATTATAATTATTTTCGTCTAGTTAAATTCGAGTAGACACACTTTCGGAACATAATGTATTTATACTCATTTGTGATTGTCTCCGTTAACATTGTGAAGTTCCTCTAATTTGGACTTGAATTGTTAAATTGTTTTCAGTATAATTATTAGAATTATAATTACAATCATGAAGGCCTATTTCGATTCTGATTTTAGTAATTCTCTCAATTAAAAAAAAAACAGCAAAAGCTACGGCTATAGTTGCATACAACTACACAGTTTTTAACTGTACGAATACTTTGTTAGCAATACTAATGTTTAAATTAGAATAAAGATTTTTAATTTATTTATTGCCATTTTTTCAGCAACCTCTTGACCCTTACATGGAATTACCTTAACTATTGCATAGTAGGTGAACACGTTAAGAGATGACACCGTTATAATTCCGACAATCTAACTAACAAAGTAATATCGTTTAGTGAATCCAAAAATCATATATTTTGGGCAAGCACGTCGGTACAAAGGGACGTGCGACAGTTCTCTCTATTGAGTCAAAACCGACGAGAGATAAAGTAAGAAAAGAAGGGAAAACGTGATCGACAGTGTTGTAAGACAAGCTGACGTAGAATTGGACAATCGTCGGACAAACATGTAGGCCTATAGAGATAGAGAGGACCTTTCTCATCATCTGAACACAGGTTGTTGAATGCAAATATCACTCCTCTACTGAGGTTGTACTATTCTTGGTTTGAATTACCAAACTAATATCATAGACTATAGAGAAAATGTTACATATTCTATACTCTGTGCTGATATGGTAGAATATGGTTCGGTTCCCCAACTCTAGGCCATGTTTTAAACGTAACTATAAATAAACTAAACCATCAAAAGCTCAAGGTATTTTTGCGACGAAACTTTGGAAGTATGTGTCTGTGGTGATTCAAAGTTTCTATCATTCATTTACTAATTTCTGCACATAAAGGGTGCCAATCGCAGAATACACTTGAACATAAGTTTGCGTTTGCCATCTTCTATTGGAGACCGCCATTTTTTACACGCTAAAAGTGTTATTAATGTTCATTGTCGCTTTTAGTTTGAGTGTGTTCATTCTACAATATTTTTGTCAGTTTACTTCTGTTCAATCTGGGCCACAAAAAAGCGGACACAGTAGTAAATTAAATGTATTATCTACCACTAGGTGCTAAATTGTTTAGTATAAAAATAATTAGAGTTAGCGTTAGTGTATGTAAATACTTATAGTCTAAAACACACCGATTCGACCAAATCAAATCAATTACCCCACGTAAATTCCCCACATGTTCGCCTTGTTGATATTTCCCTATTTGCCAAAGTGATCCACATATTGCCTCAGAGAGGGGATGCAAGCCAGAACCAATTTGTTTCCGCGATGTTAACTCCGCCCGCTCCTTCCCGTTCCCATTTCGTTTGTCCGCCATCTCAAGACACGCTGCCGAGCATATTACAAAGCTTTGCTCTGGGACAGTCCCACACAGGTGATGTATTACGTATTGTATACCTCGGGATCACTCTAGCGTCACTGTATGAATAGGCGAGTAACGTTTGTTTTGTTAGTGTCCACGCCAGAGTCGTTTTATGTGTATCTATGTTTCACCGGAGGATAACACAACACGTCTTACGCTAGAGTCCTAAATAATAACCACTATCCTAGCGACAAACGTACATCCAATGTTTTGCCGATTATCATACTGTAGTTGAAAAATTACATGAATATAACATGGTGTATAATAAACAAATTACAGGAAAGGTCAGACAACAAATGTTATTCAAAGTAATTTAGCTTTGCAGGGGGGAAATATGAACCTCAAGAGATGTTGTCGTTATTTTAGGTTCATTTTGTTGTGTTTCACATCAATAAAACAATAAGTGTTTATATAATTACTTTTTAAGTTAAGATTGCACCATTTTTAAATGTCTAATGTTTAGGCTGCTGATGCTACTTTGATATTGTTATAACTGGTTTTGTGTTTAAGATCATCTATTATACAAAGAAACAGGTAATCATTTGTCGAATATAAATGATCACGAGTTATTGACGTATTACAATATCAATCATTGAATTAAGACGCTTAAAGGCAAATTCATTGTTAACGAGCGTAGGAAAGGTTATTGTTACACTTTTATCCGTATAAACGAAATAAAAACTAAATGCAATGCAAGATAAACAAATTTACATTCATTTGGTTCGCTAATGATTGGGTATATATCCCTCGTTCCCTTCAAACTCCCTCCCACTTCCTCAAGAGTATTTCCCTCCTCCACCTTCACCCCTTAAATAACCACAAACCCAACACAATAATCCGTCTTGTGTGTCTCAGTAGAACACGCAGGTATTAATCTAAATCTTGCTTCGATTCTCTTAATCTACATTAACACTGATATGCTTGGATTGTTACAACATATATTTTTCATTTGTCTCAGAACTGTGTTATATGTTGAAAAAATATCCACTACTATAAACAAATTTCACATAGAGGATCTATATTAAAAATGTAAAGTACAATCAAAATAAAAGGATAAGTAAGAAGGTGCAAATAATCAACGATCTTGGTGGCCGTTACACTATATAAAGAAATACAATAAAACCAATAAGATAAATATTGACTGGTTCAAGATTTTTCGTAAACATACTTGCTGTAGAAATCTTTAAATCAGGTCAAATTTGTTTCACTATATCAACTCAATTCATTTCCTCCAATTCCCTTTTGTTTCAGTTTGTTCAGGACGACCCAAGGACAGTTGTATTGCACTATTCCCGAAGGCCATTTTTGCAGTCTTTACATAGGAAATTTTTAAGTAAAGTACATGCATAAAGATCATTACTATGACAGATTATAATCGAAATTATAACTGCTTTCATATTGAAATCTTGAGCAATTTTACTCCAGTATATAACTTGAATATATCACGGCATGTTTTACTTATGAAAACAAAGTAATTCAAACGGTTGGTAAAATAAACATGGGCCTATAAGCAAATTCAAATACGATCCAGAGAACCTCTGCTAAAGCTTATTTATCTGCTTTATACGGTGAACACGTAATAAGGGGCTTTATTTCTTAGTTTTATAGCTATTTCAGTCAACAGTTTTTTAAATCAGTCCCTTGAAACAAATTTAATTTTAATCCTTTTAGACATTTTTTAAACAATATTACAAAATTTACAAACAAAATCACTACTTCTGCAAATTTATTTCTCTGATACAACAGATACCAGGTACTGAAAAAATCCTAAAATCGCGCATTTCCATTGAGTATACTAAAGGTTAGTTAAAATAAAACCAGCTATTCTATAAGAATGTGTTCAAGTTCCCACATGGAGAGATATGAGGGATCTACTTGACATCTGTATCGATGTCTCGTAGGCTGGAGGCAACCCATTATCCTCTCTAACACATTCCCAAAACATCCCCAATACAATCTACCTCTCTTCGTGCAAACAACGTCTTAAACATAGTGAAAGTAAAACACTTCACAAAGATTCTATGACGATTCGATAAAATAATATCATTGTTACTATATAACAGTCGGAGGAGAGAACCGTTAAGACTAATTTACATCACAAACAAAATCTGTTCAGAAAATTATTGTTTTTGCTACAATGTATAAACTTGTTCCTTTCGTCTTTAAAACGTACGGTTAGACAATAATATCTTATGAGCTATCAAATACCTACTGTAAATTGATGCCAAAAAGTACATGTTGACAGTAAATGTAAACATTTATGGATTGTCAAGATGGTAAAACAAATGTTAAATCCCAAAATTTTATAGAAGACACTTTTACCATTACCTCCAAAATATTTAGTTTTATTCGTCGGAACGTTTTGTCACGGTAAACCTTAATAACTATGTATCATTATTAAGCACTTCACTACTAAAACTTGGTACCCCCTCAGTTATAGCTACCAAAACCTAAGCTACCCTCCTTTAAGAGTCTCAGATCCAAACCAGATTTAAAAGTATTGTTTGTAACAAAAAAACGAGTCAATGATTGAATTGATCGAAAGAGTAAGATAGGCATTTCATTTAAAAAATCTGAAACCATGCAGAACCAAACCAACACATTTTTTTCATTTTTTTGTTTTAACAAACATGCAACACTAGGAGTGCATACTAGAGTATTGCTCCTACAGTTAAGACCACCACACAAGCAAGGGTTGTTGCGATAAGGGAACAATAAACCAGTAAAGTCGTTATCGTTCGCTTCCTGAGAAACTCTTTAACTGGTTTTGTAAATCTATCTCTTCAAACGACTAACGCGATGTTTTACTCCACACAGAAACGATCAACAGCTAGATTTAAAACTAATTAAAGCTATAGTAGAAGTAAATTTGTTTATGGTAAAATGGATGCAAAAACACAATAGTATGCAGTAAAAATGCATATTGTGTTCAAAAAATAATACTATAGGCATTAAGCGACATTCAATAACCAATATCGAGTTAAATTTTAAACAATAGGCATATTTATTACAGCAAATCAAATCAAACTAATTTGCAGTGTAAGTATGAAACTCTTCCACGTTGGACGAAACATGGTAAATCGCTTCTTCTTTATGCAGTCCAAGTACAATTATACAGACCATTTTATTTAAACGCGGAAAAATGTATAAAATATTAAAAAAAAACCTGTTATTGGTTTGTTTCTGAAACACAATTTACTTTATCACGCAGTTCATGGCAAGTTGAGTGATTAAATCATCGTAACACATTATTGAATTTTTGATTGTTTCTTGTTTGAATTGTAACTCAAACAGTTGTTTTACTTCCATCTAACTCTCTTATCCAACGCATTGACCATAAGTATGTATTGTACAAAAACCTACCTAAAATCAATATTTTACAACCACGGATCATCATATTTCACCTAAGTGATGAGCCCTTTTGAGACTTCGAGTGATGACATTTCATGAATTTATTACAAAGAAGACCCTGGCGATCGATTTATAGAGAGTCTCATAGATCAAAGAACTTTATCGCAACCCTTCACAAAGGGTAGTATCTGGTCATAACAGCGATGATGGGATGGGCCTTTACATAACTGGAACTTACCATGGAGATTGGCCCGGTAAAGTGTTGGCGATCAATGGAGTAAATTGTAGTACGGTCCTGGGAGAACTATGGGAGGTTTGACAGGAAGTATTACTATTGAAATGTTAAAGTATAGAGTGTAACTAGATGATAACATTATCATGTTAGAGTTGTAGTCTGAGAATAAAAAACTAAGTTGAATTGAGTCACTAACAGACTGCAATGATGTAAATTACTGATTTCTGTTGAATGTGATTGATTTGTACTAAGTAAAACTAAAAAAAAAATTGTTAACTACAGGCATAGTTTATGTTACAGCAACAAAAAAAAAGTTATTAAATAATTGTTCATCTGTAACACACTGTAGGCGTTTAATCGAAGTATTCAGCTTGTGCAAAAAAATAACTACAGAAGGCACATTTGGATGATGGTCCTTCCTTCTGTAACCAAAAGTCTATAGTAATAAATACCCCCGCCGCAGCAAACCTGCAGACTTAGCGAATTTCCATTTGCCTGATTGGATTTAAAAATGTCTCCTTAAAAATATCACATTTATTCCCTATTTAAACAGAATTAGTTTAATGAGTACTTAGGTTTGCTGCAACAGGGAGGGTAAAAAAGTTTTTTTTTATGTAGAATATTAAAAGGTACTGTGGTTTAGTAAGAAATTAATGTATTTTCCAACTTTTATCAAAATATGTTCATAAACAAGCAAACTACAACAGTTGACTTATTCTCCATAAGAATAACATGGGAATTTTAAAATTAAAATTTTTTTGAATTTTCTCCGTAACAATTAGGCGCATAATAATGCTTCAATATACTAAATTATTTGTTTTTTTAAGCTCTACAAAATGGTTTAAAAAGAAATTGTAAAATTTTGTGTTTTTAGGGTCAAAAATGGGAAAAACCTATTTTTACCCCATAAAACCCCCCATAAACCCCCGTTCCCATAGTCCGATCATGCTGGTTCGCGAACTCCTTCAAGTTTATCCCGCCTTACACCTTCAAACCAAATTTTATCAAAATCGGACAAAAATTACTCAAGTTATCGTGCGGATGGACACATATATATATGTTGTACTTATTTACTTAAATATTTAATATATATATATATATATCTCTCTATATATAGATATATAAAAATTTGAACGAATGGTGTTTTTGGCCTCTGGGGACATCAAAATGAAAAAGTAAATCGGTCCCGGGCTTAGGTCTTACCATGAGACCTACGGTAATAGCTACTTCCCTATAGGGAAATTCGCTAAAAGCAAACTTTGGTAGGACTGCATTTGTAAAACCGACTGTGAAAGGATTTAACTTCCACTATTTGAATATTTGTAAAAAGATACTTGCATGCTTGCACTATTACAAAGAGTAAAATTTGATTTTAACATAAAACTATATTTAGTTTGTATTTCTTTGAATTAATCAGACAGTGACAAATATCGGTAAGATATAATCAAGAAATATAATGGTTGATTACATTTGTTTCCCGACTTTATCCTCTTAAAAAACTCATTGCAGCATAGTGTTACAGTAAATGTAACACCAAATGTTTGTCCATTGTTTCACAGTGTTACACTTTGTGTAACACCACATGTTTTATTTTTTTCCAACCAGACACACAGCGCTATTATTTCGGAACTGTTCCCCTGTAGTTCAACACAACACCACTAGATAGGGTATGTGGGTATTTGAGGGAAACCTATTTATTTATTGTGTTCAGAGACGTTCACATGTGATCGTGTTGGTGTTTACTGTTATCATTGATACTTTCATGATTATTGAGGTAATTTTATTACTGATTATACTTATTTTAAATGGAAAATGAACTTATGGTTTCGTTATACAATATAAAGTTGTTTTCCCATAATTTATTTAAGTTATACGTTGCTAGGTGATAGGTCAAAACAATTAAAAACAAGCATTTTTGCATTTGTCATAGTTCCGTGCAACA
Organism: Macrosteles quadrilineatus; assembly: GCF_028750875.1. Classification (NCBI taxonomy): domain Eukaryota; kingdom Metazoa; phylum Arthropoda; class Insecta; order Hemiptera; family Cicadellidae; genus Macrosteles; species Macrosteles quadrilineatus. The sequence goes on along the minus strand of NW_026542602.1, from coordinate 100,797,325 downwards.
TGGGGTCACAGAACTAGGGATGGTTCCGTGCAGCAAAGAGTTATTTTCATCGCGGTGTAAAAAGAAGGAAGTTAGTATTGTAACACATCTAAACTCACTAATCAGTTATCTTGTGTCTCATGTTTTGTTTCTTATCTTATTTATTTATCTTTTTTAATTGCGTTTTTCTTAGTCACTCTTATTTATCGTAACTTATTGCTACTATTATTTATTGTTGTTGTTATTTAATAATTAATATTTATTATTCTTAGTCTATGAACGATTCACTTTATTCAATTTTATGAACTCATAGCAGCATGTTCTCAATTTTTGTACAAACTAGGATAGTGCTGCAATGTAAATGGGATTTGTATTCTGTTTTGTAGCATGCAAAATAAATATAAATAAAAATAAAATAAATAAAGTATTTACTGAAACTAATATGGAACATTAGTGATAGACTATTGCACTTCCATTACCACTATATGTATGCTTACCGATCGTCGTTGCTGTTCAAACTCTTTATTGAGGGCAAACTGCATAAATACCAATAAACACAGGTCACAAATTGGAACAAACACCATTAACTAAATTTACCGTAGAATAATGGAACTGGACTAATAGTTTGCTAGGTAAATATCGTCCATAATGCTTCGGTTATTTGTTGTTCATCAAAATGTGAAAATGCCAAACGTGTTTGTCAACGAAATTAAATTTCCACATTAATTTGTATATTTCGAATTGAATCTTGTAATTACTATGTAGAACTCTAATAAGTCATGTTCGTAAAGATACATTGAATAATGCGGGGTATTCTATGGGACGGTTTTGATTTCCTTATATTTCTAACTTCGGAAATCAAAAACTAAAAAAACCTTGTTTTCTCCTGCTTGAAACATCTATTTTTGAAAGTAATCACATACAGTGACAAACTGTAGGTTTTCAAATATATGATTTAATCATTCGGAATATGGCATACGTGAACGTTGTATTGTTTTTGTTATATTTACAGTATTATTTTAGAACAATTATTTAAATTAGTTTTATTTAGGTTGTCTAAGTATTCCTGATAAAATGTCTACAGGTATTGTTCCTGTATTCTATTTCCTGAATTTTAAATGTAAAAACCACAGCTTGCAAAAGTAAATATTAGATTTTACTAAAGGAATATTTAGGTGGAAGAAAATACGTCAGTATTTAAAATTGCGGATCAATTAATCGATGGCCCTAAACAGAATGAAAAGCGGAACCTGCGATTTAACAGGCGGGAGAGTGGATTGGCGCGAGATTTAGATTAATACCTGCGTGTGTTTGGCAATAACTAACACGGACGAAGATGTATGTTACCCCACTGACTGTGGTTGGTGAGAGGGGGGGGGGGTACAACTCTAACTTGGCTACAGGCTACAGGTTAGACTTCTCGTAAGTCAATGATTTACAGTAACCATCACGAAATAACAGCACAATTATTTTCTTTATCCGTGCCAACTTCACGTGTAAGGTCGTTAGGCAACACAGGACCGTTGTACACAACAATTCAAGATGGACTTCAAGGGTAGCGGAAATATCACAGACCTGAAGACATTGGTGGATGGCAACATCTGAACGCGCTAAATAAAAGATTAGAATATAGGCGTATTATCATTTATTATCATTTTAGACCAAAAGTGCATCTTCCATTATTTGATAGAGTTATTGTGAAGTGTAACTTTTGTCCCTAGAGGGCAAAAAAATTCTTTCCTCGTGTTTGTACAAAGTACTTTAATGATTACAAATTAATACAAAATGGTTGTTTTATATTTTTACCAAAAACATAAATAAATTTTAACAACGCATTTAAACAATTGTTTTACAGATATAACCTAAAAAATCATCAACAAACATTTCACCTTTATAGGTGAACATTGTCCTAAATAGGTTTTAGCTATAATTTATTCAAAATTCATTGCCTGTTATTTTCGAACAATCGATAATAAAATTGAAAACAAAAAAAATTTAGAAAACGTGTATAACGTTAACCTTTATAATTATTTCAAAAAACCTCAAAACCAAACTGCCATGAATCAATATCTGCCGAAGGGCTAATGTTTCGAGCAACATAACCAACAATACGACAACATTAAATACACAGCACAATAAAGATAAAAGCCTCTCAAACGTTACGAGTAAGTGGTTAACAGTTAGCAAATGAAATCGTTGCAGCCATCTCGAGTAGATATAACGCCCGCAGTCGAGACTTGAGCGCTGCGTTGCGTCATTTATCACACGGTATTGAGTGTTGTAATTAAGTGTTTGATAAATAGTCCCCGCCAGACTTGAGTGTTGGCGGCTCCATAAACTGCAAGTGTAAATTTGAACTCGTTAAGTTGAGCTTTATACAACATTTTACTTCTTGTTACTATATATCTTTAATTAAATGATAAAATATTTATTTATAAAGTATTTTAAAAGCTGTGTTAAAAAATACAAGTTTAATACTCATCAACATTTTCTTCACTCATTGCAAGTTCATTTAGGATTTCCGCATATAAACCATCATCGCCCTGTTCGTGTTCCACATGATCTAGTATTGTACACTGGCGTCATCTCCTTGTTTTTCTAACATCACTTGTATGAGTTCCCGACTTGTGTTTGGATGATGCTTGTTAATGGTTATTGCTACCTGTCTTTTCCTACCGTATAATTTGCATTAGGATCTTAGATCATACTGTTTGTACAAGCAAAAAAATTGAGAAAGAGATATTTCGACAAAAAAAAATATTTTCGTTATCGAGAGTCGGCCTTTTAATTTGGAAATTTCGACGCAGCAATTTGGACCTTGGTCGTGTAAAAGAGACTACATAAATAAGATTTTTCTATCCAAAAACGCTAGGGATAGCCCATGATCGATTTTAACATTACTTTAGGTTAGACCTAGGGGTTGCGTAATTATTACTTTGATACTACCCAACGATGATATGGCGGGATGTGAATTCAGGACCGAAGTCCCGTGCGAACTAGACTAGTTCTCTCTTGGCGGAAATATCATTGACTAAACATCACAAACATAATTAACATCCCTACAAATTGTGAATTTCAGCAGGATTTTACGTGTATGGGAAACTTAGCTTAGACCAAATCCATAGCTACTATATCTCGGCCGCTTAGAAAACGACCTGCGCGCTAGCTGGAGGAGGTCGTTTTCTAAGCGGCCGAACTATAGAGACCATTCCAGTAGTAAAACCCATAAATAACATAAGGTTCTCGCATACGTCACTTACAATACAACCATCAAAACATAAAACTAATCAAAGCTTGGATACAACCAATAACACTGCTCAATTCTGAACATCACAGCATATTTCCTACTCTTATTTCACAATAATTATCACACGATACAGATTGACTGATTTTCCCAGTTCACGCCGAGCAGTGCTTATCGCTTATTCTGTCCTCAGTTTGGTCCATTAATTACAATCATTATCGAAAGTTAATTAATCACCACGAAGCCTCTTCATCACCGGCTCCGTTCACTACGCCGCGAACGTGAGTCTAAAATGTTAACATCTTGGCTGCGGCTACTTATCAGTTAATTCAATCAGAAAACCGATACAATCTCCAGAAATAATCTCTATTGTTATGCAAACGTTTCAATCTACCGCAATATATTAAACACGTAATATATTAAAAGTAGCCTACACAAATTTATGAGTTACTAAGTTCATATTTGCAGTGGCGTGCGTTTTTAGTTTTACTATATTATCATAACAATTGTAGATTTTTACGAATTTTCGCTTAGTAAACTTGTATATTGTTATGTATTAGTTTTTAAGTTAATATTAAGTATCTATACGAATGGTACATAATAAATTAATGTATTCAGTACTGTCATTACATTTTGTATGTAAACACATTGCTAATAGGGTACGAAATCCACAGTTATGTTTAACGCGTAAAGTCCTTAGTAGAAAGTTAAATTCTGACTAAACTATAAGTAGTTTACGGCAGTAGTTTAATCGTTAACAAAACTCAAAGGCTCTCTTATTTAACAAGTTAAAAAATTACTAAAAGTAGACAAACAAACACATTTTTTTGAAATACATCGTAGACTTTTAATAAATATTTTTAGATTGAGGATCCTATAGTATATTCAAATCAGTGAAATCAGGAGTGACTTGGTCAAAGAGCGACCCTACTGGGTTGTCCCTTTGAAGACCATATTTCTCTGGTTACAGCCCACCCCAGGTCTATATTAAGATTTACATTTCGAAACATCGGATTGCTGCTTCAGCTTTCCCATGTATTTTACATTTATCTATTTTTATTTTATTGCTCGGTTCAGTGTTCTGGGTCGTTCAATAGTGTCGCAAAAAAGATAATTGACAAAAATCAATATTACAACATATAATAGTATACATTTAAAACTATATGATTTTCAATCATTTATCAAATTCCATAAATATAACTGCAAAAAAAATTGAATACATTTTAAGAAAATAAACTACTCACTAAAGAGTTTACAAACCAAATAAATAACTGTTTTACCTATTCGTATTTAGGCTATGTCTCAAATTTCAAATATTTCAAATTTAGAAAATAATATGTTAAATAGATTATACAATACGATGTTTGCACAGTGCTCAACTAGACATTGAATAATAAATATTTATACTAAATCATTAACACTGTAAGCCAGAAAGTGCCCCTATACATAACGGTTAATTTCGTTAATTTCGTCTAACTCAATGGTTAAGGAATACCTCAAAATTTCTTTTTAGTTTAGTTGAAATTTAAGCAAGGAAAACAAATCCATATAACCACGTTGTAGGATTTTATTTTGTCCAATGCTAACTCTCACAAAAAGATGTCCCCTTAACTATTATGGTTCCATACTCTAAGATACTCTACTGTATTATGGTAGTTGACTCTAAGACTTTTCTTAATACAACTTCATGTAACAATACCGATTAGAAAGTTAACAGTTAAAACTAAAACTGGTAAACGGAGAGAGACAGTTAATGGTTCTGAGCATCTGGTGGTGTAGAGAGTAGAGTAGTGTAGTACACTTGACCGGCCAAATGAGCTGTCCATTGATTCAAGGGCGATTAACGTAATTTGCAGAGTTTGTGGGGAATGTGTTGTGTGCTACTCCAGGCACGCGAACCTCCACTCTACGTGTGACTGTCTATCTCAAAATATTGGTAGTTTTGTAAATACGAACATCGTTAAGTAATTACTAAATCTCCAGTAGTATAACTATTTTGGGTGAAAGAGTTTAGTAGTTTTAAGGTAAACTGTATATAAAGGGCTGTGACGTACTCATTATTCTACAGCCTTAGAAAATCAAATAACTTTCATTAACAAATGCAAGCATAAATGGGCATTTTTCTTGTATTATAAACAAATACAAATATACAAATATTATTTGATAAATATCGAAGAAAATTGTATAGTCATTTTGTTGACTTATCAATATTTAATTTATCTATTTTCCAATATTTTTGTTATAGTAGTCGAGCTGGTATAGTGGACTAGTGGACTTTGGACCCAAGGTTCCGGGTTTAAATCTCGCCATATCACCAATATAAAATTAGAATAAATAGAAAATAGAATAAAATTTCCTACAATCTACAATTATGCATTTCTTTAAAATACTTAATAAATGTAGCCTAAATTTGCCTTAAAATAAACAAGTGTGAAATTTAATGTTTGCTATGTCTATTGTCTACATTGAAGACAGGGATTTTCAATTTTTTTTCATTTTTAAGCAATTTCTGGTACCTTTCTTGAGTATTTTCAAAAAATTCATAATAGTAGATTGTAGGAAATTTTATTCTCTTTCGGAATATTACCTTCCACTTTGGTCGATTTCCTCACCATTTAAAAGTTATTTGCAAAAACGTCAAGTAACCTCCAAATTTCTAGTGTTAAAAAAAGTTGGAGATTACTTTTTAACTTTGTACAATTAAATCTACAGTTCTGCTGGATCGATTTTATTAAATAATGTGTCTTCGGTAGGCATAAACTCTTTGAGTTGCTTTTTCGTTTGATGCGTATTTTATAGCGGTAAGTTTAATAGTATAAAAGTTATAAAGCGTTGAAACCGGGTGAGTCATTTTGAAACACCCCGTATTTTATCCAAGTGGTAATGTCGCAACCCCCTAGGTCTAGCCTGAAGTATGTGATAAACGATCATAAAGTATAGTTTAGCGTCCTAGGAGATAAATATATACACATATATAGATTTTTTAGTCCTTCGACGTTTGGGTTATAATTTGAATAGAAACGACTATTTTTGTTTGACTCTGTTTTCCAGTATCTTGTGATTGTTATGGGACAAACTCCATTAATTTTTAACCAAACTTGAAACATTTTGATTTAGTGGCTAGAGACCATATTCCTTAAAAGTTACGCCCAAATACTACCCAACTTCAACACAATATTTATACAAATATTCTTTTAAGATTTAAGGGAAAAGTTTTTTTTGCTTTCTAATATATTAAGCCCGTTAAAGTACTGGACCCCTTTTGCACTATAACTTTATTCCTTAGTTTTGCTAACTAAATTATAAAACTTAAATTCAAACTAATGCAATATATCAAAGGTAATATTTCAAACTTGCTAGTTAATCTCAAGAACGCACATGTAACACATTTAGATACAACATCAATGGACTAAGACTATTTACTGTATCTAATACCACTAATACACTGTACAGTGAGGATGTTTTCAATGATCAAAAGGCGAGTCAGTGCAGTAACCGTGTAACCGTTGGAGTAAAGCTGCCAAGTCAAAGGAGCCAGTGTTGGGGAGCACCAGTTGGTTTCGACCACAAGAAACTTCACTGACCAGGTAGAAACGATCGAATTAATTTGTATAACTACGAGTTTCGTAGTGATTATTTGGAAAGAATGTATTATTTAATTGTTAACTTTGTACATCACATTTGCTCAATAACAATGATGATGGTAAAACTATTTATTGTTATGTACAGTATTTATGTAAAAACAAACATTCAAATGGTAAGTTCTTTCAAAATTGTTTAAGCTAGTGTTACGAAAATCACTAATTAACTAAATGTCAAAAACAATTTTGTATGGGCTCTAATTAATTTAATTAGTGTTTAAAACCGGTTCGCTAAAACAATGTTGACTCGTTTGCTAAATTATGTTTTGTAAAAATCCTATACAGTATAAGTTAAACAATGTAGATGTGCTAATAATCCATATCTTGAAAACTCTTTGAATAAAATGTTAACTCAATCCACATGTTTTTTCTTCTGTATAATATATCTCAAAACTTGTTGATATATTTTTTTTCTTTTACGCTGATTGAACAAATATTATATGTCTAAAGCTGGAAAAATATGTGTTTGAAATTTTTTTTAATAATGAATGTTTACACAAAACTTTAATTTTTGTAAAAAGCGAGGCAATTAGTAGAAAATCATAGTGTTAAAGGTAAAAGGATATTTTAAGACCCAAACAATTCTGTACCCCTCTGAAAATATTATCATTTATTTCAAAAATAGTTTTACTTACGTAGAAAATATTAGCTACGATTTTTTTTCAAAGGCTCTTTACAAAATTCTTGTATTAATCTTCTTTTATTATTTATTACCTTCACAAGAGAAATGTATTATTTAGCTTAGTAATGCACTTAATTTAATTGAAAAATCGTCAATCAATATCCCTGTTGATCCATTCATTAGACTAAACAGTCTACCAAGGGGCTGAGTATATCCCTCTGTAGACCTCCCATCCCCCCCTCTAGCATTGCATTATGTACCAAGGCATTATACAGCTCAATGCTCAACAGTGTTTAGGAATGATTACCGACTTGCCGAGCTATTGTAATCATGTGTATGTTAGTCCTATCCAGGTTATGTCTTTAGATTAAGGTCCCAGATTATTTTTAACTATGATTTTTTTATTTAATAGGTTGAAGTGTTTTGTTATAATTACAATTTAAAATTGCAATGTTATTCTTATCTGAGAAGTAAACCGTTGTAGTTTGCTTCCTTATGGATGTGTTTTAAACTAATTTGCCAAGTTTGTTTATTTTATACTAGCAAGTAATAATACACTAGAAAAACACACGATGTTGAATTCCTTGAAGCAGCAAACCTTAGCATTTTTTCACGCTAATTTTATTTGAAGAAAGAATCTGAAATGCCAATGAAAATATTTGAGCCAAAAACCATGTAGACAATTATTTAACCAAGGCGACTTATCTCAGTATGTAGATTTTCTGCAGATCTTTTTTCACATTAAGTAAAGATACTTTCTGCAAAGTTAACACTTTAAACTAATATCTAAACAGTTACCGGGTCGTAGCTAACGTCCTATGTTTAAATGGAAGTGTAAAAGGTCCCACTGAATAATGGAGTTATCTTAACCATAATGGGAAAACACCACCCGAAACAGGAAAACAGGCAAATAGCAGATAGCAATAACTGTTGAATAATTAATTCCCAGTCTTTCACGCGGCTAAAGGAAATGTTAATTCAGATCAGTGCCCTTTTGATAACAGCTTAGTAAAGTCCTTTTTTTGTTAATTAAACGATGCACTGCACATCTTTAAAACACCAAAACACATGTGAATAGATTTTATCCGAGCACTTTATTGAAATAATCAACCGATTCAACAGAACATGTGAAAAAGAGGGGTGGTTTGCATTGGTTTGTAGTTTTGTTATGTGAGCAATTATTGACAGCAACATGAACGTAACAGCTAAATTTAACTGAGGAAGCATAATATTTACTTATTAATTCAAAAAACATACTTGTAATACAGTATAAAATTTGAACTGTTCAATCAAATCAAGTGATACAATTTGAGAAACGATAAGATTTTAATTAAATTTCATCTAGGTTATTCTATAACATAAACTCTTTTTCAATAGTAAATAAAAGCATAAATAACTCTGCTATTTTGTTTCTCCTAAAAATAAAAAATGATCAGAGAAAACACAGGAAAACCTGGAGCAGTACAGGCATAACGTGTCGACGTTACAGGTTATGGAATGGGCTTTCTGATACGACCTGCATATTGAACAATAACACTACGATCTTAACTCAACAAAAGTGTTAACGTAGATATTCCCCCTATGAATGTAGACATTACTTTTCAGTAGTTGGGTTTCTCAAAATTTAATTTGTGAAAATCTTGTGAAATCTGGCGAAAACTACACATATCGACGGACATGAAATACAAAACATGAAGGTTCTCTTTACTTATTCAGGTCTTAAATTCCGTCTTAATTTTTTCTATCTCCAGTATACATTTGTTGTGAATGGGAGTATACCATAGTTAAAACCATTGTTACCATTGTTTGTAAGTAGACTACAGTATGAAAATACTCTGTGCAGTTTTACTTAACAATCACTACGAGACAACCCTTTTTACATTTACAATCATGTTACTTTTTTTATTTATACCCATGTAGAGGTACCTATTCTATCGAATGCACAGCTTAGCAGCACGGATATAATTGTTGGGCGGATTAAGTGTACGAGCTTGTTTGTCTGAACCCTGATAATGGCCCACTTAGCTCTATACAAACATATCGGCTTGTGGGTGAGGGTCTGAATACACCGGGCTTCATACATACATGCAGCACCACAGCGAGCATGGAGATTATCCAAGAATTGGCTATGATGGTACCACAATAATTCCCATACAGGTTGCTAAAACAGCTCAGTCAAACTATAACTTCACAAGGAAGAATACATAAATTTCAGCCCCTTGCTATCACTTTGCAAGTCCCAAAACTATTATCCTTACGTTTTAGTATAATGTTTAAATCAGATGAGCATTTAAACAGTGCATTCATTACTTTAATATTAGAAGAATTTAGCAAAGCGATAATTAAAAAATATATCAAATTAAAATTGAAGGTAAATACAGTATCAGGATTACCAATTCAACTTAAAATCTTGCTTGAAAACATTATTTGTAATAACAACATTACAATATGAGTTTGACTTGAAAAGTAACAGAGCTTTGATGATAGCTACAACTGTTTTTATGAATCGCAGTCTTATTTTGACACAATTTACGACTTGATACAATATTTACGGGTATAGATAATTTAACATATGTTCACAACATCCATAAACATTGGTTATTTTAACACGATCTCTCACAGTGAGAGACGCTTTCAAACGGCGTCACACATTGGTTATCAGTAACATCACCAGGAGCGGGTCATAGAGCTCTACCTGACACTGGAGATCACAATCTAGCTACGATAAAAGAGGGAACCGCTCACAAGCCAAGATTTTGGCGGAAAATCTTAATTTTTTTCAAATTCGCTTTATTTTTTAACTGAAAATATAGTAATGTAAATTTTAATATTTATTAAAAGTCGAAGAGTTTGTCGATATGGATCCTATACATCTAAAATTGTGTTTATTTATTATTAAAAAGATAAAATTATTACTATGGAATATTACTAGTTTTTTAGTGTGGCAGATTACAGTAAACTTAGTTAAATGATTACCTACCATGACGAGGTAGGGTTGTGGTTGACGTATACGAAATACGCTCTGTGTTATCGAGTAATGTGCTAACTGCGCAATTGTACGAAAATTTAAACGTTGGCCAAAAAATGTCTTCTTATAAAGAAACCCCAAAATGTGCTCAGCATAAAGGCTTTAAAAAGGTGATTTTTTGTATGGCTTCCAAACGGATTTTGGGTTGTGAGAATCAAATGAATGTAATTAGTTAGATTAATTCACTCAATAAAAGCATATTGCAAACACCAGAATATGCATATCACGTCCGTATATATGCGGCATGCGGTGTGTTCCGTGCATGGTTTCATACCCTGCATACCTACATTAGTATATGTATGGACACATTGTAATAACACACAAAATGTGCATACAATAGTTTTGTGAACACTGTACTTAGTTAAAACGAAACAAAAATCCTGTAGACGCGTATCTTGCACGTAAGAAACAAAATATAACTGCAGTGCATTTAAAGCAGATACTAATACCGCATACATAATACGAAAGAAGGTATACATTTTCATGCAAAAGGATAACCTTCAACATATACAGAGGTAGATAAGAAAGTTCAAGTCATTGATGTAATGCCAGAGTACATTTATGAATATGCATGTAGAGAGATGTTTCAAGTTGGGCTGGTGTATTAAATTGGCAACGTAACAAAAACATTTAGTCGCCACACGTCGCGTGAGTCGACCACTCCATTACCCCCCCCCCCCTCCTCATGTACTGACCCCCACCCAGCCCTAAACAACCCCTGTGCTTTCCAACTAACTACACTTTGATGTGCGTCGGGTTTTCCAGGTGTTTTACCCTCCAAGTAATCCGCTTTTGTTGGTTGTGTTTATGCATTTTTCGATTAAACGTGTTTGCGGGATTTTCATTGTAGAGAAGCTCTCGTCCTTTTTGTTATCATAAGAATTGTCTATCATGTATACAACGTATGGGATACTACCTTGAATTGCGATTCAATATACAAGTAAGATGAAATGGGAGTATTTTCCCAAATGGTGTTTGGCCAATCTGTTTCTTGTAAAAAACGAGTAATAAATCAAGTCGAAAAGTATAAAACAATGAACGTAAACCTAGACCATCTGTTAACACTAAGGCTGTAGGATCAATTTTTGAGCACGGGAAAAACGAACACAGTCATCATTAAACAATTAATATAGCAAATAAAAATTTAAGTTGAAATAATGTATATAGGCCTACAGTGCCTATACACACATTACACAAAATATTCATAGTAATTGCAATCGTATACTTGGAACACACGACGAATGTATGTGTTTGGCTGAACTTATAGGAAAATAAATAAATTTAATACCGTTTTGCTATGCTAATAAAAGTTTTTACCTACGACCGTTTTTTAAAGTAGCCATTTCAGTGCAGTTCTTAGAATTGAAAAGTTTCACTTTACAGCTGTTTACTTTCATATCCGCATAGTTTTATTTCATATCCGCATAGTTTTCTCATATCCACACAGGTAACGGACCAATGAGGTTCAAGTATTGAGAGAAAAGAATTAAAATTGTAATGCTTCGAACGTCAACTAATTAGCTGATCAGCTGATCAGTTGACCAATTTAATTGTTGATCCGACTTGTTCATGTTGATACTCGCGTATTCTTAATTAAGTTGGTGGAAGTCCAAAAATAAATGAAATATTTGCCGAATTGTAGGCCTACCTGATACAATATTATTTATGGTAAGAATGCTGCTAGCAATGTAATATTTAACGAAGTTTAACAAACACGTAATTACAGGAAATCAGCTGATTATACAACAAGTCGTTGCATCACTTTCAGTGGCAATGACAATACACGAAAACATAACCTCTCTAAAAAGTTATCAGTAGTGATTGTTAGTAATTAAATCCAGATTGATAGTAATTAAAAAACGGTCGTAGGTAAAGTAGTGTACGCAACTCGCGTTAATAGTCTTTACGACACTCGTAGAAGTTTTTAAGGCACTCGCCTTGTCTACTCGTGTCGTAAAGACTCACTTAACGCAATCGTTGCGTAAACTACTATTTGTTTATGCCCGATTTCTCTTTTTTTAAGTCTAATCTTTCATGAGGTGTAAATTAGTAGCAATAGTAAAGTTTTTGTTTTTTTTTATTTTAAAATTATTACTACTGTGGTTCTGTACCATAAACTTAAATCCGTACTCACAGTATGGTAATCCATTTCAATGCAATGCAAACAGACTGGTATACCCCTTACTAAAACCACTGATTTGATTAGATAAATGTAATATATACGATCGGTATGCAAAACATACGATTCGCATAATATACGAAATATTGAATTACAAAGGTCAGATATGTTTGGCGAAATACAACCAAACGAAAGCCTTTTGGCATGAGAGAGCGAAAGAAAGAGAGGCTTTTGGTTGATGGAATCTGGTCGCAATCTTCCATATAACAGAGGAAGGCGAAAGGCTTCACAACTCAAATAGGTTCCGGCTAATGTTGATATATTGGCCTTTCCTTTGTGCCTTATGTAAGATATTCTGTGATGTAACTTAAGAAATAATATTTCACCTTTTATAGGAGAAAAGTGAAAACCTACATGTTTTTACGCTTTAAAGTTATTTACATAAAATTTGCTAAATAGTCAGTGGTTTTTAACTTCAAAAAGGTGCATATGATCAGTAGAAATACCCAAGCCTACCTTACCTACCTTAGACCAAGGACAATGAAGTGGTAAATAACAGCGTTTTTTATCCATCACTTTTTTACAGTAATGTAAAATTATTCCTCAATGCTAAACTACAAAAGTGCACTGGAACATAAAACTAAATGTAAACACGTATCCAACATTTTGATTGTAATTTAGTTTGGTGCGTATCAGAATCAGCTACCGTACTACGAACAATAAATCTCCAGCGGTTGGCCCGTTTATATTTAACTGCTTGAGACGTTTTATGAAAGTAAAACGAACTTAAGGAACTCTTTATTTACTACGAAACTAAACACACATTTATTGGAAATTACCAGTTTTTTCCAAAACGTGTACAACTTAACGCCTGGTATTTAGTAAGCTATTTTTAGAGAACGGTCCTAACTCTGGCATAGGTATTAAGTGACGTCACCCTATAATTGAAAAGCATCATCAGTAAATGGCCCAGTTGCAAATAATAACTGGATCAATTATCGGTTGTTATCGAGTTTTGATTTCGAATGTGAGCTCATCATCGTAGGCTGTCTTCAATTCGATGTTGAATTTCATGATTGGTTATATGACCCGAAACTTGGTTCTAGGGTTGTAAACAGACAATGTGCGTTAATCTTTGGATATTACTCTTTTAGCAGGAAATTTATTGCCTATCACCGTGACTATGACCACTCACAACGTATTTGTTGGCTGACCTCGTCGCTCGGGGGATGAGTACCAGTACACGGTATGTCCGATACACAGATTATGTATCTAACGTGGGTCGTGAACAGAGTGTAAACACTGATTTGATAACAGGGTTGGTTTCCCATTCAGCGATGACCACTACACCAGAGTGTAACCAGCGTACGGCGAAGATACAGGAAAATCAGAATAGAATGAGATAAATGAAACTTTGTAACTAATAGGACCTACATTCCGACTCCTAAGCAAATATTATTTTCAGCTATAAGAATGATTCAATGCCACTTGAAGTGTAATACCTGTTGGCAGACGGAGAGTGTGTTTCTGTGACAAGACGCATCACTTGTTTGTAGCTGTAAGCCACTCCATCTTCACTCAACAAATCCCCTGACACTGCGATACACAGATGCTAACATCGGCTCGACTATTCCTATAGGTAATGCGAGGTAGTTACACTTCGGCCAAACTCAAATTACTTAGAAAAACAGTAACACTTCGTCTCACTCGCTTACAGTTGATTAAATAAGCTAATGGAGTAACACTTCAGCCCGACGAAAAATTCATAACTACCAAGATGAATGTACCCTAAGTTAAAATTATTGTTAAACATTGTAGGTGAACCATAAGAATGATTTATCTATAAAATACCTATGTTTAATCAATGCTTACAATAATCTAATAGATATTAGCTTTTAGTTGCAATACACAAACACGATACTTAAAAGTACCCAAACTGACCTAACCTAACCTGACCGGACCTAACCTAACCTAACGTAGTTCGTGGTGAGTGATTTTGAAATGCAATGCATTTGTTGGTGTTTTTAAGCGTTGTTAGCTTTTTATCATCCTCCCGAACGGTTCGTGAAGACCAGCCAAATTCCTTTTGGGACGACGTGTTACTGGTGAGCAGGTAGATAGTTGGACCAAAGGCCACGTCTGAGGATTTCGCCGGGTAATGCGTTCGCATAGTTGGTTAAAAATGTGTACTGTGGTAAATAGAAACGATATATTGAATGTCATGTGCGTTAACGAAATGTTCAAAATTTTGTATGTGGTTGTTACTACATGTGCTTTTAACGGACGTGAATAAAATGCACAATAACGCTATCATTGCTTACTATTTATAAGCTCAGAATAATGGAAACTAGATGAACAAACACAGAATTGCTAGTCACTGAGTTGTTTCTCATCCACATTACGTCAAAGAGAATCAAAATCGACCTTTTACTAACATGGAACGAACAAATGTTATAATTTATTTACTGGTGCAGACACAAATAATGATAAAAGCTTAGCAATAAAGATTATATTCAAATATCGATGATGTTTTAGTAGTGTAAAAACTGTCACGAGTAATATCAAACTATTTCTACTTCAACTCTGTGTACTACATCAGTAAGCCGACACATACTCCAAATAGTTAACAACCCTCGTAATAGGTAAGCGTTGGGCATTGATATGTTTTTATTGTACTAAACATTGCAATGACTTTTAAATCGTAATAACGACACTGGGGGTTTACCATTTTTATTATAGTTTACAAGACATGCTAGATTTCATAAGAGTTGTTCATCAAAATCAGACCAGAAGTGTAGTCTGTAGCTCTAAACATATCGACACAAATATACCGATCACTGCGACAAACTAAACAGGAACTCAAAACTCAAACGCGAAAATTTGGACGAAAAGTAAACTTTCTCAATATACCAAGTATAGGATGAAAAGTAAAGAGAAAATTAAAAAGTTAAATTATGACTAAAAGTGACGTTAATTCCCGAAGTGGAAGTTCGCAGTCAACATTAAAACTCTTGACGACCCTACAACTGTGTTACAAGTGTATTTATTGACAAGAACGCGTCGTTGAGATCGATCGGCGCATAGAACATTGGCAATCTAGCCTCTAGCCTCGAGCAGCCCGTAAATGAGCTTCCCATTGATTTAAAAGGGCGATTAGAGTAATTTAGACAAGAGGGGGAGGAAACGGGCTGCACGCAACTGCTGGATAACTGGGGAATGTCTTGGAATTGGAACACTGTTGACTGATACGTGGAACAATGGGAATGAATACTTGTAAAGTGGTACACGCGCAAGGGGTAGGATGTAATGGTCATGGTACTTTACTTAGTTAGCATTAAATAAGTAATAGGGATACTTTAAAGTTAAACTATTCACTATAAACTTTAATTTACAATTTACGATGATATTACTGGTGTATGACACATTTTAACCAAGGAAACATTGACGTTGTTAGTTTATAATACAGATTCAACTTAGTGAAATTTAAAACTGTATGCATATGCGTGTAAACTGTGTATTTAAGTTTGTATTTTTCACAAATTGAAATACTATATAGGCCTACACATCTATAAGACTGTTAGTTTGTATTTCAATTTAGCCAATTAATATGTTTATACTCATTATTAAAGAGCAAAGGCTCAACAGTTACCCTCAAATCCCAAACAAAATATTTTGTTAAAGATTTACAAATAACACTGCATTTTTCTTCTGAACCAACCATGTACTGACACTAATTAAAATCCTAAATAATAAAAGGTGGTTGAGTAGAGCTTTGGTCTAAACCAGAGATCACAGAAAAGAAAATTCTGTGCTCTCTGGTCTAAACCTTAACAGGTAAAATAAAAATAATTATCAATTTACCTCCAAAAAAAGCATTTAATCTCCATATTTGGAGGGGACGAAAGTAAAAGCAAGTGTAGGTGTCGGACTGGCCTACTTGACAACCGGCAGTTCTGGGTAAACATCAGCTTGTGTATGAAGAAGGTATCAGGACAATGTGCGGTGGGGAGGAGGGGGTGATATGGAGTGGGCCAGCACGCGACATGTGCCGGCAAACTGTTTTTGTTGCTTCTGCCTCTGCCAATTTGATAAAGCAGCCCGACGTGACATTTTACCATTGTGTTGCAGCCCCCACGCAGCCATTGGATGTTTCTTTTAGCTACTCATAACAGTATCTGCTGCTTGAAGTGAGCTTTGCTCGATATTTTGGGAAAAGCCCCAATGAAATGTTGCTAACATTGAACACGAGTTAGAGAAAAGTATTTACGAATAATGTACTTTGAGTGCATTTCCAAAATGCAAGTTTAACAGCAAAATGTAATTGAAATTATGTTTAGCTCTACGCAGAGGTTAATCCATATTATACATGCATTCCTCTTTCATACCAAGACACTTTTGAATAAGGTCTATACCAGAGAGCACAGGGGGTTAACCAACCGGTCAGGGCAAGTTTATCGTGAAATGACAAATATGCCAAGAACAATTTGACTAAGAAGTTATAAAGAAATATGTAATATTTAGTAACTCACGCCATGGGTTCAATAAAACATATTTCTCGTTAATTTTTAATATGGCTATGCTACCTATAAATTGGACATGTTTATAGAATACCCATTCGAGTGTAATATTCAACAAGCTTCCCTATAAAATGAATAAAAATATAGGAAAATGAATCACACAATCTAGCGATAAACAAACTCAAAACCAGCAAGGGTTGTTTAGTCCAAATAGCAAAAACAAACCGGGGTTGGAATCAATAAATAGTGCTGAATCCAAGAATGTTTTGAACCAGCAAAGTTCTCAGTTTACTCCAGTTGACTTTAAAAGGTTAAATCCCAAAGCGCACCGCCACACTCGGCTTGTTCAATATGAGAAAAAGAAGCTTCGAATGTAGATCAATCCACCCATCAAAGGAATCATTTCAATGAGCTTTTCTCTGGCTGGCTACTTTGATCGTGTGTTATATAACCTTTCGTATTTTCTAGAGAAAGAATTTTATCAGAATTGGAGCCAAGGAAATACTGTTTCTAAAAACTCCCGACGAATAACCCGATCTTAGTCGACAATGGAGAACTATTTTCATCCTTTCTCTCCTAGTTCAATTGTTTTTCAAGTCAAGTGATTTATTTCATAAAACAAAAACAATCATTACAATAGAATGTTGATACAAGGGATTATTCCCCCGAAAAGACTATAGATCCGTGATCGGGGAAAGAGTCAAACAATATCAGCAGTCTTTGGGTATTGTAAAATTGTTCTAAATCACTGCACTTTTTTAATTCTGCACACAAATTAAATCAAGTAAAGCCCTAAACTATAAATAGTTGTATTCCAAACGAAAAAAAACACTTGAATTCTAAAATAAGCAATTGACTTTTTAACATAGAACTTAACGTTAGAAGTAAATACAATGATCTGAATCTTATACAGAATAAAATTGTAGTACAATGTTTATGAAGGAAAATAAATGTTACCAATGACTGAATCATTGGTTCTTCCAATGAGCCAATGGCAGATATATTTCTTCAAATGACCAATTTTGGATCTTCAGTTCATAGATATTCTTCAATGTGTAATGGAACTATGAATCCAGCCGTCCCTGGTCTGGTACAGTAATTGAAGCATGCTTGTTGTGAAGTTGTGTGTCAGTATAATATATCAACTACAGTACGTCATTTTTGTTTGTGTAACGGTTGGGAGTTGGTATGCAAGAAGTCCCTCGTCTAATAAACGTAAGAGTAGCATAATCCGCCTAAACACACATGTGTATACAACGTAAGGCTTCAGGGGCACTACACAGGGTTCTACCTTCGATACTGGTTTCAACTTCAATTTGTCTAGACTCTAGGTCAAGATAAGTCTTCCAGAGATGTCACAGTGTTAATTCGTAACAATGATGGTGGTTTGACATAAAAATGAATCTTTATTAATAATTAGCAGAAGGCTTATTTCCAGCATATTGGTACTGATGCGATGGATAAATAATATATGTTGATATGTCCAGAAGCCGTTTTGCCTAGCTGTTGAACTATGTCCCTGTGGAATTTAGTAAGTAGGCCTATTGAATTATATCCTTAGGAGCTAAAACAACGTGTCTCAACCTTTAGTGCTATTAACGAATTGTATAGTTTTAATATTCTGCAAATGCGTGGCAATCGATTTATAAAAATTAATCGACTTGTATTTAAAAAAGTCTTAACAAAAAATACTCTCGACAAGTTTTAGGGGGTGTTTTGGTGCGAGGGGTTGGGGGGTGACCATGCTCAACAAGTGAAGGAACACGCCATTTGTAAGCGACGATAGCGGCTTTACGCGGAATAAATGATAATGCAACGGAGCTGTGTTTACTGTGTGGGGTGTTTTTAACCCCTCTCTCCCCTCCCCTGCTGGTGAGATGTATGTCATCGTCTACTCTCACGCGAATCTTGTAGAAACAGGTGTTGTGATGAATACTTTTAAAACTTCCCATAATACTTAGGTGTAGGAAAACAATTAGTTTATAGTGGTTTACTGCAATGCATTTAAAATTAATATTCTATAAAAGGTGATTACATTATTTTAAATAGCTTGCTTTAAGATGAGGCATGCTGCGTTGGTAAATATTTTGTTAGGTTCGCTGAAATTTGGTCTGACGACTGTCTGATAAATGTCCGATATAGGGCCTACATCAGACCAAAAAAGGTCAGTCAGTGAAGCCCACAGTATGTTTAACAGTAGGCAATTACAGTCAATATGATCTTTCAGCTTTGCACTAAAATGGTAACATTTACACGATATATGCTGCAGATATGTAGAACTGATATAATTCCTGACATAAAATGACACTGTAGTTAGAACAGCAGGCAAATTCGCTAAAAACATGTGAACAGCTTTGACAAAATAAATGTAAATGAATCGACAACAAAAGTTCTTCTTTAGCCATTGGAAATATCTGTTGTCTGTGCGACACTGTTAGCTATCGACAGGTTTGCAATACTTCATAGGCATAAAACTCAACTAATTTCAGAAACAATTTCTAAATATAAATAATAATGAAGATTACAAATTATACTATCCTAAATCTTTTTGCAATGTATTTGTATACAAAGATTTTTCTGTACCGATTCAATACATTTGAATATACGTCGTTACTTGTCGGGTTGATATCAGCAAGACGTAAGTAAGCAGTGGGATCAGCAAATACTAGGAGTTATTGTACAGACAGGCCAGACCGCTCAGTTTGTGTAGGGAATGCCGGGCCGATATTGCGATGAATTCCGCAGGTGCCTCAAGTTCTTGAGAGAGGCGCATAACTCTGACCACTTCACAAAACACCCTTATAAGAGTGACAGGCATTAAAGTATCACGTTTATGTTTTGAATGAATCGAGTTAATTTACTGTTTGCAGTGTTGATAGTATTAGTGCTGAGTTTCTTAAAAAGTAGTTTAAAAGTGGAAGTTATTACAAATATAAACGTGGTGTAAAAAAATTGTTAGTTCTTTGTAATTATTATTTCAAGAAAATCATTGTGCATAATATTTTGAAATATGTGTTACTCGTGTATGTTTAATTAAAAACGTATCGATATATAGCACTATTCATTCGACTCAGAGTCACATTTGACAAATAAGTTACATCGCATGTATAAAACTGGAGCATTGTAAATGCCTGCATGTATGTATAGGTCGCGACCTGATCGAAAGTAGTGCAAGGCATTACGACCTAAGTTACTAGGGCTTTGGGCTAATTGACAATACTATTATTCAGTGATTAAAAACCGTCATTAGGGCGCAAGGATACTATCTAGAAAACAATGGTAGAGACCCAACATACTACAGCTAATTTTCGTATAATTCATGGTTCCAAACTCCAAAATTGCTGTGTCGTATTGATGTCAGTGTTTTCACCATGTTCAGTGTTACCCTTCAATCCAAATCTGATATATTTTACCATTTCAACACTCTTCATCCAGAAGACCCAACAGTTGACGTTATGTAAAGGAACTACCGCCGCATGTAGTGTTGTTAGCCGTGTGGTAGAGGTGATGGTGGGTTCGCGTGTATGACGTGTCGCGTGCACGCGTGCCCCCCCCATCATCATCACGCGTGCAGAGCGTGTAGAACCAAATTGGGGGTGCGACCTTCGACCGGCGTAAGGAGATTTATTATAGGCACTGGACGTGTAAATGTTGCTAATGGGAGAGGTTAACGTCTTTTTGTGCTTTATGCATTGGATTTCGCCGTTCTTTTTGAAATTTTATCAAGCTTTCCTTGTAAAATACGGCCAATCCTAATAGGCATGTTTCACGTTAATAGAAAATAATGTAGCTAAATGTGTGTTGCCTAATTTTTGAGTTAATGCTTTAGATGATTTAAGTTAATTTTACTCACTGCGAGAGGGACGAGTAAGATTCCCGGCATGTCGCAAAACCTTCAGTGGTTTAAACCGCTTATACAAAAACGTTTGGGTAAGTTCTATACAAAAATGCCACTGATTCCATAATAAACAAAATAAACTAGTTGCATCGATTAAACATAAGTAAGGTGCAAAATCAATATTTCTAATTCCAACCAACAATAATTGTAAGAGATATTCGACAGTCATCATAGCAGAGGTTCGGCCTATATACCTGAGAATGCAAAGTCAAAGTTCTAAGTTACCGAGCTATCCAAGTCTCCTCCATTATACAGTCCAACTCAAACAACCCAGACAAGAGGCCTGAGTGCCAATTATGGTGTTCATGTTGCATTCATCTGTCCACAGTTTCAAAACTGTTGAGTTGTCAAT
Organism: Macrosteles quadrilineatus; assembly: GCF_028750875.1. Taxonomy (NCBI): domain Eukaryota; kingdom Metazoa; phylum Arthropoda; class Insecta; order Hemiptera; family Cicadellidae; genus Macrosteles; species Macrosteles quadrilineatus. Next base: position 100,775,925 of record NW_026542602.1, on the reverse strand, counting down.
ATCACCAGTTGTGTTTAGTCGATATTGAACTGTTATCAGTGACTTCGAGTAGATTAGTAGTAGTTAAAATACACTTTTTCAAGGGGCGGACATTAATTGCGCCAACTGACCTGAGTCAGGTAATCGGGTATTCCTGAACTGCGCCAACTACTCCAAGGAGCCACCCGATACGTTCCTTAACTAAGCCGAGTGGCGGCCCTCTTTGACTGTATAATTGAGTAGGTTAGGTCAAGATAGGTTAGGTTAGGTTAGGATGACACATAAACAAGGACATTCCTTCTGGCGGCAACTCACCCCTACCTGGCTTGGGCTTGGCGCAACTAAGGGACATTTTTGGGACCCTTTGAGGACTTTTTCAAGCGATCAATTTCAAAGTACACAAACTAACTAAATTGCAAGCGACACTGATTCTAGGCCTAAATGCGATTTATCATGTGGGCATCATTGATAAAGCGATCAAAGAAAATATGGATTATACATCAACTAGATAGCCTATATACCATAAATAGGTATAGATTCACCGACTTCATTCTATAACAATTATCACTGAAAATAACAAAGGCTATTACAATCAATTTACATGAACTGTTTCGTCTCTTGTTTACAATCTGACTGTGGTTAACCTATCAACCGAAGTATTAACCGTTATGAAGACAGTTGGTCAGCATAACTGGATCTATCAGAGTTAAAGTAAGAAAAAAAATTGTTATTGAAAATATAGTTTCAGAAATAATTTAAAATATAGGAAGCGAATCCCTATATCTTTTTAGTGGCTGGGCTTGATCATAAGCTTTAAAATGAAACCTAACTCGAAAGAATCTGTTAATTAGGACAGGAAAATAAAGGAGTTTTATAAAGAACCCCAATATTGTGTTACTTATATACCTAGATAGGCATACGTCTAAAATTATTGGTTTACTTAAGACATTTCTAAGTACTGTATTTCAAAATATCCTTATACACTTGATGCGTTTTACATAGAAACTCTAACAAGTGTGACACCACTAACTTGAACATTTAATTGCAGAAATATATCTTTTGAGTATTTGTGGTTTTGCTTATTCAAGTCCAAGTTATCAAATTGGAAACGTTTTCATGGAAATTTATAGCTTAAAGTAAACTAATTACGGTGACAAGTTCTCATTAAAACTTGAAGCGTCTTCTACTCAATGGAGCCCGAGTAGCGGCTACTCAACTCGACTCCACCCACTTCATAACTTCTCGATTAGTTCATGTTTGGTGATTATTATTATTTGATAAACAAGATTAAGTAGTTACCAAAAGAAATCTATCCATACTATTGACAAAATGCAATGTAAGAACATCTGCCTAGGTTTCCTCTGTGCAAAATAGCTCAAAATCAAGTTTAAATTAAACACAAAGATCCTACTGTACCAATTAGTGAAGGAATATTTGCAAAATAGTTTTCGAATATTGACAAGAGTGTTTGCAAACTTACAAAATACTATGTTTTTTTTTATATACAATATTTATTATGAAGAACAAAAAGGCGAACACATTATGAGGAAAAGATGAAAATAGTAACGGTATAAATAAGGTTTTATTACACAATGACATGTTATTGTTAATTAATATTTCCCTGGCAGCATCAACAGAAAATGACACATGCTATTTGCTATATCAACGATAACGCGGCATAAATAAAAGGATTTTTACATCACCTGTCTAAATTTAATGATTTTGTTTGTCGTTTGAATCCATTTAATATTTACAGTTAATATAAGTTAAAATTGTATTTGAAATAGTGAATACCGAATAATCGTTTTTTATAGATGGAAATTTTGACTATTAATAGGGTTAGACATTTAATTCCTAGTGTTCTAGAACGTAATCAGTTCTAACAAATATACAGCCACTGGCACAGTGTGTTGATTGCAGATATTTATGTGTTATCCACAAACTTTATAAGATTGCCAAATATAAAGAACCATTTTCTGTTCATTATGACATCTTTTATGTCGTAAATCATCAAATAGTAAAAAAAGAGAGAAAATATAATTTCCACAATGGCACACTATCTAGTCAGATTCAACCTATATATACTTCAGTATCTGAAAGGCAGTGGTGGAACACAGTGACATCTGGGATTGACTTTGTTAAACATAGCCTAATATTTAGGCTCTACTTTAAAAAAGAACTGTTTAATTCGAATTTGTGAAAGATCGTGTAACCAGGACAGTTTATAGTGTAGTGTGGATAATTGCACACCAAGTAATGTTGAATCCCCAAAACTATGTCGCCACCTCAAGTCGTCCGTCATCAGAGCAAAACACCTTCATCAGGTGGTTTATGACATAACACACCCTTCACCACATCTACCCTCTCTCTCTGTGTATGACTAATGGTGGGATTCCTGCTTTTACACCAAACCCACCCTTATTGCTGCCGCCGCTCACTTGATCTATCAAAACTTCACCCTTGTAGTTATTTAACGGATTTTTAATTGAGTAATATGTACTAAAAACAGTTTGATATAGGCCTAACTGTTGAAAAGTAGTGATATTTTTAAAAGATTTTCTCTTAGATGTTATTTGGCACTTCACTGTATTTTGTTTAGGCGACGTCTTAATAACCAAAATAGAGTAACATATTACAGTTTTCGCTTACCATGTTGCTATTAATTTAATACAATTTAGATAATTAATAAGTGTATGAAACAATAAGTGGTCGTATCACAGAACTGGTTAATGGAAGTGTATAATATTAGTTCGATGTATCACAGTACACCTGTTGTTAGAAACTGACCATTATTATGAGACGTAAACAACGCTAGTATTTAATTAATTTATCTCCGTACAGTCTGTGTTACCTGCGTCAATGTATCTTTAAACGGACCTAATAAAATTAGCTGTTTATTCTAAAATTACAATTACATATCTTTGAAATAGAAATAGCGATGTAGTGACACGCATTTTAAGCCATGAAGCGAAATCTACATCAATACACCATAGACAAAAGGTCTGTGCCTATACGTAAATGCCTTACTCTGTAGCTCAAGCAGCCTATAGTACACCAAGGCTGCTTGGCTATTGTTCAAGATTAGCTGATTCTTCAACACTATAAATCAAGGGCCGTTTTCAACTGAATCCGTATGATCCTTCATAGATTTGAACAATCAAAAGCTGCTGACGAATTGACATTATCCTTATCGAGTAGGTTATATCGCAAAGCATTTTAAAACTTTATGAAAAGTAGTAGAGGTTGACGGCTGTTAACCTTACATGTACCCGATTACAGGTCAGGCGTGGAACGTATCCAGCAAAGGGATGTGCTGTTACAGCACACGAGTTGAACTCTACTGCTAAATTGTGTAGAGGCAGTTAACAAGATCCGAACCCCCGACATATCTGTCATGGATCCGAAATCCGTCGCGCTACCAACTGAGACACCTTCTCACCTACACAACACTGCACTTTGCACTAAACGCCACTTTAACCTTTGAAATACTGTGTAAGGAAGGGATTACGTTTCCTGTCTTGTTACGACCTCAGGTAAATAATTCTACAACCGAGTATTCCCCTCCACTGCTGATATCTCAAGCGATAAGAGGAAACTTTGGTCAGCCCGAGTGAAACTTTGTAACCCCAACTCGACCGATAACGTTTCATCCTAAACTTGCCACTATAGTGGAATTGTAGTTGCTTGTTGGCCACCACAGTAGGTTAGAAAGTACAACTCAACATTCAACAAGAAAAAATATCAGTCCAGTGTTAGTTGCGAACGGTATTTAGACACTTAGTTCTTTATGAAGTTAAGCCAGTTTTTAATCTGAACAATGTGTGATAAGCCTATTTGTAAAATGCAGCATTTTATTATTAGCAGTAGATAAACAAGTTATAGAATAACTGTCTTTGTTTGGTATGTCATTAGAATTAAAAAGAGTTTAACTGAAACAAATTCGATTGAGTGACAGAGCTTTTACAACTTTTGTATTAAAGGGCATTTGTTGTTAAGCTGGAAATATCATTGAGTACGTGACCAAATATATTTAATGATTAAATTATTTTCAACTGAATATATCCATCATTAAACAGAAATAAACAATGCAATATATTGAACAAATTAAATTTAATAAAGTCATATTGATATGTATGGATAGCTACTCGTTAACTTTATGGCAAATACAAAAGACAAACATTGTAAAGACTTGAAACAAAAAGGCATTATCTTTTCCCATTCCAGAAGAGTGAGAAGGTTTACCTGCTGTTAACTTGCAAGCCACGCACGCCGTGCATTAACTTCACTTTTGTAAAATCTCCCTCCACAATACAGTAGTAGACGTACAGCCACCTACATAATATTTTTATAGTTTGGTTTTAACTACAATAAAATAAAATGTATTATAGGTAACACATCCTTCAACAATAAATTAAGTTTTATTTTATACCATCCTCTTGGTAGTAATTTGATTAATATCAAATCGACAAAATCTCAAATATATTAAAAATCACTTTCTACTGCTTTTGGAGATTCAAATAATACCATTCGGCGAAATAAACAATGAGTAAGTAATTGTAATAGGATTCTGCTTCTAAAGTGATGTACAATAAAGGTGGAACGAAAGCGAGAGGCCGGATTTGATCATGTTGAACGGTGATTGTACGGGATTTGATAGGGATTGCTTGTCGAAGCGTCGTCACCTGATCAAAACCAGTCATGTTTAAATCTTCAACTCGCTGTCTTCAACTTTTATATAAAGCCGTCGCAATGGAATGAAATAATTATATCATATAATGTTTCAACGAAACTGTGACAAAATCTAAGAACATTTTAATATAAATATTTTCATTTTTTTTGCAATCTAATTTTGTTATTTATTGTCGACCTTAACTTCTGAAACACTCACAAGATTTACAATGATTTACCTCGTGAAAATGTACGTGAATATGATAAATAATTTTGTTATGTTAATTAACGTGTTTCTAAAATTGTAGGCCTTTTAATATTTTCAGATGCATAGATATAAACAAGTAGTGCAAATAAAAATAATACTTTACATATTCATTTGTGCGTTACTTTTATTTGACTCTACTATTCACTCTCCATACCTTTTGACGAATAACTTCTATTTTTAGTTGACGTACTAAGTATTTCGCAACCTTTGTTTGAATATAGGCTTATAAGCTGGTTGGTAACTTGTATCCAACCCGTATCTTAAATGACAATCTTTTGCACCTAAACGCCTAAAGTAATCGTAGCCAAAATATATAGTATAGTTTTGTTGAATATTACTGTTATACTTGAACAAATTGAATAACATTGAATTGAAATCGACTTTATGGATTGTATAAACACTTTTCTATATAATTTCTCAGATTTTGTGTAGATTTTCCAACTTTTCCATTTATATTATTAAAAATTATATATATTTAGTGTGCAAACATTCCACTAAGAAAACTTTCGTTTTCCCTGACAGTTTTCCTGATGCCTCAAACGTCACATTATGCAGAGTTTCACTGAGGGTCAAACTTTAGAGGCCGAGCGTCCTGAGATTAGTTAACATTATAATCCTACGTTGGGATCAGAGAGTAAGGGATCTTAGCCGACTAAAACACGCTGATATGTACGAAATATGTGGATTTAAGCATTGAGACTAATAAAGCTCAATTTGACAACCATAAAGATTGCTAATTTTTAGTATGTTTCTTAAGGAACATAATAATTGAGTTAATCCAATCTGTTGTCTGTGGGTTGGAATCTGTTGGATACAAAATTAATGTATGATGTTTTGTATACTATAAGCAGAGATTAACTAATATAATAATCATAGTTAGTCGAAACTACTGACTTATTTTAAAACCACTGATGTTAGTTAATAAAATAAACTCATGAAGCCAGATCATAACATATATCAAATAAATTAAGTTTTATAAAAACTCTAGCATCAGAATTCTCTAAATGGCAGACTTTCATTTCTGCACTAATGAGTATGTATGATATTTATAAATTGAAGTAACACTTGTATTGATAGTCAATCAATAATATAAACTAGTTTATTGGAGACGAAATCTAATCAGTATTCAACATAGATCCTCAAAGCTATACCAACGACAGTTATAAAATAGGTTAGTTCGCCGGTTAACTTAGGTCACTAAAAGACTGTTTTTGTTTTAATGTATTATAATGAAAAACAATCATAATTCTACCGGAATGAAACCAATTTTTTAACACTAAGTCTATCACATATTTGTAAATACTATTCACACGTTAAACGACGCTGCTATACACACGACTGTAGTGAAAGAAGATCGGAAGTGAATAATCCAGCGATTGTCGACAGCGAGAAGAGGAAAGGGCCGAGTGTGCAGCCCTGAGGCACCCCATTCTTCAGCGACGAAGCCACCAGGCCTAACAACAACAAACAGGCCGCTACCATTCAGCAGATTTATGTTCTACGGGCCTCTTGGGGACTCTCCCCTCCATACAACCTCTGCTGATATCACCACCTTTTTACAACAATCAGTTTAACACGTTCTCCGGAAAAGAATAAGGGAGTTTGAATTTATTGTAAATATTTTTCAAAGTGAGAAACAATGTGAGTACAATTAATAGTAAAATAAAAATAAAACGATGCGGACCTTACCTACATAATTGTTCAAGTATGATAACAGTATATTTCAATTTGTACACCTACTTTGTATGTTCAATAGTTTATATATTTTAGAAATAGTGCGAAAATAAGTACATAATAGTCATAATTTTTAAATAACTGAACAGTTATTTAAAGATAAAACTTACTTTTCACGAACTATATTTTTAAACTAGCAACAATAATTTGCAAAATGTTAAAATAAAAATCATATTAGTTTTATTTGATGGTGCAATAGCAAAAGATAATTACGTAGAATTCTAGAAATCAATGCCGTCAAAACACTAACGAAAACCTTTACAATTAATTATCAAGATGAGATACATCTAATGAGAAGAGTGGCTAAATACGTTATAATTTAAGCAAATTTCAAAGTGTTGAGTACGCTTAACTAATGTAAATTCCAATAATAGACATTACACAAAAAATATTCTTATTCACTCAACACCGTTACAGACGATTTTCCACTGGCTAGCCCAACGACAATGAAAACAGGTCAATCGAAAGCATATGGAAATGTAAACACAGTTTACACTCACGGTCCGGCAGTATTTTCCAATAGCCATTTACCCTGCGTCACGAACAATGTATATTTACCACACTGCCACTGCAGCAGTGACAGCGGAGAATGTTTCAATATTAACCAACTTTCCTATATTGACAACCCAGTTTCTATCTACCATCACTGGTTGGAATAGAGTAGTGAATCTTTTACGAGTCTATTTCAAGGGATGACAGTAGCGTTAACAACAGTTGTAAAACTGAAATTTTGGTAATTGTTGAAACACAATGTGGTATATTCGTTAATTGGTTTATGTTATTAATTTGTAGGGAGTTACGAGACTGCTAGAATAGTAGCGGCTGTGGTTGTCGCTAGGCCTGCATCCTTAATCTAAACTGAACAAAGACGACTTACCGCTGGCGAAGACGTGCGAAGTTGTCAACAGGAGCAGAAGACAAACGGAGCCAGTCAGTTGGCAACCGTGCCTCAGCATGGTGCGACTTCCCGCCAAAAACACCTCCACCTATGTTGGAAAGGCGGGAAAATTGGGCAGGAAAAGAGGAACAGAGAAAACGCTCGTTAGTGACGTCAACCTTTGAAAATTAAAACTCTAACATCAAAATACTCGTTTACTTGCGTTTCATCGTTCCGAAAAGTCCACACGGGACGTTTCAATTGTCCTAGGTTCGGGGAGGAAAATAATCTTTAATATCTCACTACCATTTAGAATATAATTTAATATGTTCAACATTCTTCCATGTATCACCGGACGTCGTGTCGCGTTTTAGTGAATATACAGGACAGTCTTTTAATCTTCATGTTTAAGAATTGAGATCACGTGTGCTGGTTTCGATAAAAACAAAACTCTATTGACATTTTAGATATGTTTTATTCGGCCGGAATCGTAAGGAAAAATACTCGTGTATAGTTGGTTTAGGATTTTGTTGAAGTTTTCGTAAATCGACGGATGCGGCATGTTTTCGCACTTCACTCCCGGATAGGTTTTCTTTGTTCAACACCGCACATTCTCTTCGTTCTGTTTCTCTTCCATCTTGTTGTGACACTTGGGGTTGAAACTTCTCTGATGCGACGAGAAGGCTACATTCTCTTTTCTAACAGCTGAAATCGCATTAGGTTATACAAAGTATTTTGGTATTAGCTCCTACTGTGCCAAGGAAATCGTACTGTCCTATTTTAAAGTGCTGTTACATTTTTTCTTAAAGTAATGTTTGTCTATATAGTGTTCATACAAGTGAACGAGTGTCAAAACAGAAGTTATTATATAGTTTAGATTCTTTACAGGTAATTTAAAGGGGAAATTAGCAAAATTCTAGGGCTTTAAAAACCGATTGTCGTTGACATAACTGAAATATAAAGCTATGAGATTACCTCTCTATTCTAATTTAGTTTAAAGTAGCAACTTAGATGGGACAGTTTTTACAGTTAAGAATTCGAGGCTAAACCCCAACTTTGATACACGGAAGAAATTAAATTTCGTAATTTTCTTGTGGCTACAATGTTATTACAGTGTTTAGTGGACAACTAGTTATACGTTATTCAAACCCGAAATGATTTAGATATTACTAACCCTAGCCCCTACTACACTACAGTAAATCATGTAGGGGAATTAATAAAAGAGTCTGTAAATGGGTGTTCCTGGTATTAATAAGGCTTGAACATTTAATTCAATACTAATCTTTTCCTCAATTTCGCTTTAAATTCGACTCCTGGCATAATTAAGTAAACAGAATTGTATTTTAACAAACTCGTCAGTATTTTTGCTTTCAAGTTTAGTCTTCCAATTCATTTTTGCTAGTCTTTTTACATATAATTACATAAGGTAGGCGATCAATATCTAAGCCACTCAGGGCACATTGAATCTGCATTACAAAAGTGTAACATTAACTGAGCTCCCACAATTGCGGAATGTCCCGATAATTATGGTAATCGTCTGGGGTTGTTACAATCCTAATTACTAATATGCATCCAACTGTGTGTGTGTATGTGTTGGAACAGTATTATAAGCAGCCTATCACTGCTGCCATCTGGCGATTACACTGATTAACTAAACCTATCAGCAACATAAACCGGACAAAACTGACAACGTCTATTCACCCGCATTGATTAACGCACAAGAGTGACACATAGATGGATACGATATATTATCTATCCATCGTGGGTTTTAAATTTTATAACATTAAGAATAATTTGAACGTTTTTGGTGTTCTAATGTCAGAAGGGGGTTTTTAGAAATGTATGTTAAACATAGGATATTTATTGTTGGGACGAATAAGTAATTTTATGATTTTTATGAATAGGCCTACGTAAGAAAATGTTGTACTGAAGTTGGCAAAATCAAAGAAAACCTCTTGTACTTGGCAAATAACCACACAAATATTTTTGAACTAAATTTATACAATGCTTGTTTAATATCGGATTTTCTTTAAATATTGTAATACAACTAGTAAAAATCAACTGTTTGGCGGTTGAAAACCAAAATACAAAATCATACAAGTTTTTTCATTAAAAACAAGTATATAGTAGTACTGCTGTTAGGGAAAAGAGAAATTAACTTGTTTGAGGTAGGAAAAAATTTTATTGGGTAGGCCAACTATTTTTTAGGTCAGGCAAAATCGTATTATGATTTGGTGGGCTGGAAATGGATGATTTTCGTAAAGCCCTGCTGTATTGAAATGGTTTATTCTCGAATAAGGAGTTATGCAAATCAGGCAATTTTTTACCGATCTTCATTTAAGAATTCACGAAATGTTATTAGCTACACACGAATACCTAAATCTTAATAATTACGAATAGACAATTGATTGATATCATAAGATTTTTTGTTTATTTAATTATATGAAACAACGCATTTAATGGATCCAAAAATGTTTAGACATAAGATGGGACACTTTTACACCTCAAAAACTTTCTTTAGACTAATTTATTTCAGAAGTACATAATTTATTCATCTAAAAATACAATTTTCTTTATCACAAGGCTACCCTTGAAATTTAAATTTCCCTGGTGTACAAAGTCAAAGGCGGGAACGGTCGATAAGGGATTTTTAATTTACTTTAGTCGGGTAACGTTCTCTTCGCATGATCCTTCTTCATTCAACCAGGCTGTGAGTTATATAGCCTACACAGCTAACACGACTTTCAGTTAGGTTGTACACCTACGCGGCATGTTAACCCTTTTTAACTCTTTTTTAAGCACCGTTCAATTATAATTTAAAAATATAACGATACAAATTCGTCTAAATACAAAGTTTCTCGTCACTTAGTCCGATTAGAAAATATTCTTTGGATTTTTCGTCAAATCTCTTCTTTCTATGAACTATTTGTATTGTAAAATACGCTACCACTTGAAACTAACCTTCGAAAGCATTTAAGGGAATACCGGACAAAGTACACTCGGAAAAGCCACGGTAAGGTGTCTATGGAGCGACCCAGACACAACATCGTGCGTTGCAAGGAGAGCCCGAGAACCAGACAAATACATTTATATAAAAAGTGTAAGCATATATAATTTAATTCAAATAGCCAACGCACAGTTGTTGCAAGTTGGTGGATCTTTGCAACAAACGATTTTGAACACAAACCGTGCGTAAACTTCTTAACAAAGTTGGCGCTTACAACTTGCAATAACATCTTTCCGTCGTTCTGTACTAGCATGTAGTTCACAATTAATAGTATTCTTCCGTTGTCATGTCGGAGGGTAGTAAACTGTTGTAAGAGGTTGCAGAAAGCTTTAAATCCCATAAGACATGCGACCAAGGCTACTCGTGCCACAAACCTACTTCCCACGTAAAACCGCTTTATACTTCGTGAACAAACGCGTGTACTTGTTATTCAAAAATTTAGATTTGTTCAAACAAATTTAATACGTTCAGTTCAGACAACAATGCAATGCAAATACTAAATATTTAGAAAAATCATAATTCCCATAGCACAATTTAAAATTTCCTTTGAACAAAATTGCTGTGATAGCGTGGACAGCAAAACACGGTCGATAACTGGCTTGTCAACTAGTCTCTTTTGTTGTGGTTTTTAGTTCATTAGGAAATTGATTGGAGTATATTTTTTTATTTAGTTTCCAACTAAAATGCAAAATAACTTACCCAATTACTCATTTCTTCCCCTTTAAATACCAAGCACTAATATTGCAATACAAAAGTATATAATAAGTCAAAACTAGAAACGACTGACAACAAAATTGAAAGCAACTGCGAACTAAAACGTCAAGACTGACGTTCGAGGTAGCGTGTCCCGCCGATAATAATAGTTATTACATATTTGTAAATTGCTGGAAAACGATTTGAGTAATTTAAATATAAAAGAGATTTGTCAACAGATAGCCGTCACGAAACCTCGTTTTATGTTACCGACGGAATCTGAGCTGGTTGTTTTCACCGAGTAAGTTTAAGGGTCTTTGTAGCTGGGTTTTGTAAATGTATTATTTTATCGATTACAGTATACTGTACAGTTTATTTTAATCTAAAAGGACATTTTACCAATTTAAGTTTTTTTGATATTATTTTAAACGTAACACTTTAAAAATATTGTACAGTATCTCGACAAAAATATGTTCTAAACATTTTAATCTAACCTCAAAAAATGTAACTGGTCAACTTCAAAGAAACGCATATTTAAAATGTAGACCTATGCATATTCCTGAAAATTAACCTTTTATTTACCTCGCAACCGCGGAGGTAGATTCAAAATAATCTGCTAGATTTCCAATATCACCAAGTCGCTTAATAAACATCAAAGGATACTTTATGGGCTCAATAATCCGCTTTGCGAGCAAATTTTAATAAGTAAGGTTATAAAGCTGAAGGTGTTTAATGCAGCCATTCATCAAACAAAGTAAGAAAGGCCATTCAGCGGGGAGGGGAAGGTAAGCTGTAAAACGGTGTGATTAAAACGGTAAACACAAGCGGTGAAAGGGGATGATGAGAGTAGATTGGAGAGGGGGTTGTAAAATGAAGACCACGGACCATGAATAAATTTGACTGCCGTTTGAGCGTCCAACATACGCTTGCAATCACTCTAGTGATTCTATATAGCGTGAAAGTAATGGTATAATGAGTGTTCTAGAAAATGTCTTTATTTGACGCCACAATAACATACTAGGCTTTCTTATAACGACAGGATAAAAAAAAGTTAAACCAGCTTAGCCGTTCACTTATAACATTTTTAGTGAAAATCTAAAGAAGGTAGATTAAATTCCTAATATTCCTAACTAATAAAATAATTAGTTAGATTTATGTTGTGAAGAGAATTGTGTTTTTAGTTTATATTCGAATAAATACAATAACATGTAATACTTATGTACAACCTTAGTGTATAAATATGTATTGTATTGTACCTGTTGTATTTGAAAAGAACAACAAAGAATTTTTCAATTCAATTCAATTCGTCTACTGATGTTAAACGTGTTTTACATCTTACACAGGACGTAATTTATATTTGAAAAAAAATCTAAGAAAATATTAATCAGTTTGGAAAAAGTAAGTTTACATATCATTCGACGGGGTTATAATTGTGTGTAAATGTCCCCAAAAATTACTTTGCATAATAGCAAATATAAAAAAAATCCTCAATTTTACTAAATCCAGCCTTTCGGTGGACCAAGGGTGTAACGCGTTAATTGTTTACCACGATCAAAATCACCTCAGCCCTCCGCCATCCAGTAGGGAATAAAAACTAATTATAAAGACTTAAACTTTTCAAGGGAATGTATTCCAAATAGATTTATAGCAAGGGATTCAACGCATCGGACTAAGCTTGTTTTATTTTATTTGCGCAGAAGATTGTGAAGATTTTCAAATACTTAAGTGTTGATTTAATTAATCAAAGCTTACGTTTCAACCCGTTGTGAAATTGTATTTGAACACAAACACGAAACACCTGCACTTGATTTGTTGCGTTTTACGATTTTAATATAGCGAGGACTAAGTAATCTGTAAAGTTTGTTTATATTTATTATTTACCGATTACACTGGACTTTTTCAGTGACTTCAAAGTTATTTCATAACTTAATGATTTTAAATATCATAAAAGCATATATCATTTAAATAACCAAGAGTAGCTTTGATATGCTTTTTTAGGGTTTAAAACATTAATTTATTTTTATTTATGCATTTGAAGACAAATGAAGACAGGCATTTTAGACATGGTAATCTTTTGTTCCATAAACAATAAACAATCCATAAACCAACGTCATTTGGCTGAAACTTTAAGTTCAACAATGTGTTGATTATTGGGAAATAAAACTAGATGAAAATGTATTGGGGTGTTTGCTAATGTCTCAGACTTTGGCGCAAGAGAGATGGGTTCGATCCCCAACATATCCACAAATAATTGATGAGGTTTTGACTTTTCATTAAAAGAAATTGTTGTCCTTAATTTTTTAGGCCACTAGAACTAAAAAATCTGTGTTTAGACCATTTACTGATTTAAAAAAATGCATTGCAAATTGCTAAATCTGGTGAAAACATTACGATAACTTGGTATTGCACAGTAGGAGCTTAACAAATACGTCAAAAGCAAAGTTTATCAAACCTTTGGAGCCAAAACAAAGCATTAGTTTGTAGAGAGGCTTATGGTATCTTTAAATTTCCAAGCACTGTTAAATGACTCCCTTGGTCACGAGGACGACGACGCTGTATTGCCATGTTGTCTCCGTCACGAACCTGCGTCCTCCTCCACTCTCTCTCTTCCCCTCTGCGACGCTCCTCACGTCACCATCCTCGGACTCTGCCCTCGTCGTCCCCAGGCCTCAGGAGTCACCCCCGCTCTCCACAAAACTGCACTTTCGTCGTGACTCCAATCACAATCTTGTATCTCGTAAAACCAACTTATGCTGTGTAAAACGACAACTTGGTGACGTATTTTCAATACCAAATATTTTGTTGTTTTACATTGTTTACAACTTAATATGTTAATTATGAGTTTTGAGAATTTGTGCACACTTGTGAACCCTGAATTGTAAATATTTTCCTGTAAGAACTAGTTTTGGAAATACGTATGTTGCAGGTGGATAATGTATAACTAAACATATAGTAAACGTTATTATATTATGTTGTTTTAATAATTGGAAGCTATTTTGAAAGTAGATTTATGCGTGCTAAAATTTTTGAATAACGTAGTAAGTAAGTATAGGTCACTTTTGTTAAAATAATCCCGTATTCCATAATTCAAAAATGCTTTAATTGCCAAGCAATTGTCAACTGTAAAGTTTATCAATATTAAGAATATCGGACCTACTTGAATTTACAAATTTTCATTAGAGCGAATCGCTGAATCCGGGTGCATTAATTAGTTCCATTCGGCAGAAAATAGCCCTTGATTTAATTCGGCCAGCGACGCTCTAAGAGAGAAGGCGGGGCAAAAAATTACCTAAGTTTCCATCTCGGAAAAACTCGAAACTTAATCAGGTTCTCAGTTTGCACTTTAGCTCATCTGAGCGGACAACGAATTAATTTACAATAAACGCAGTTTTGTAACTTCGTAAAATTTCGTTTAACGACAAGAAATACAATACACACCCTGCGGTAATTTAATTAACTTCTCGCAGGCCCAATAATTCCATACCGCACATCATAAAGTGAGTCGTAAAATGGATTTGAGGTTATTTCGCCGCAGTAAAACATAAAACGACGGCAGCCACAATGGCGGCAAGGCGGAAACTCGAACTATGAGTAATGATAGAAAAATTGCTCCATAAAATGTTTACGTTCGGGCTCGAACCCGCATCATGTATTTATTACCTTATAACCTGCAAACTTTTGTTACCCGTACAGTCTTAAAATGTTCGATTTGTACAATATAATCATTGATTGCTTTTACTATTGAGTATATAATTTTCTCCAGTATACATGTGTCCCCTTTACCTTCTCACCAGACATATTTTTGCAAACATGCAAATCTCATCGTTGGATAATTAGACCTCAATGTATTTTCGTAGGTTTATAAATTATGCATTATGTGGTTGGACATAAAAATCATTAGCTTTGTAAGTTGTTTGTTTACTTAAAAAAATAAGCCTACTGTGTCACTAGGTTAAAAACCCACTTTTGATGTCTTTATATATGCGACAAATGATGAAATATTAGTAACCAGTAATGTTTTGTTGAAAAAAATTACTTCAAACAAGCCGGCCTTTAACTACAGAATTCGATTGGCACATGGTATGATACTATTTTGCGCATAACTAATAAAACTGTGTGTTATTTTATGCATCTTAAAAATTTGATTAACTATTTTCAGCAAAAAAGGTGTACCATATCACCGAACTACGCCGCAAATTTGTACGCCATAAAAATAAGTGGCAATTCGACAACGAGGGAATAAAATTACTGGATATAAAAACAATAATACCTCGAAAAAAATTAAAGTTAGTACCTTGACTGTGTACCTACATGTTAAAATATATATGTTTTAATTAACAGTTATACGGTAGATTTTACAATAAATAATTAATAGTTAAAAATTGTTTCACCCTCATCGTGATGCTAATTTAAATAAAACCACAATAGACATTTAAAACAAAAAAAAAACTAAACAATTTTAAAACATTTATTTTTATGTTGGATACAAAAACGGTAATGACTGCAGTCGGCTGTATTGTGGCATGGCGGGAGATTCTTTACTGTGACGAGGCCACAGTTATACAAAATGAAACAGTTACGACCCCGGCTTGACGACTGACGCCCGAGATTCATCCCGGTTTTATTTACATTCCCTCCGTTGATGAAGCAATCCCATAAGTCCCTGATTATTATATCCCAAGTTTTTCCCGTAGAGATGGAAATCTTGTTTCAATTTTTCCCATCTTCGCCGGCCCAGCGCTGGTCAAATTAAATTACGGCTTATTTTTGCGCCCCGAGTTAATGAATACGCCCAACTTTTCGCGCCGAATCATGTTTCACTTTGAATCTCCAAATGAAATTAACTTTCCCTTAACCGGGAAACACGTTTTTATCTGAGTTAGGCTAATTTTTGGGTTTCGTTAGGTGGAATAATTTTCAAATGCGATGACAAATTTAAATAATGAAAATCATTTTGATATTAATTGAGTTTAAAAAGCTTAAAAAACGTATTGTTACAAAAACTTGTAGGTGTAGTTATTTTACAAACAATACGTAACACGTAGGCTCTTCCATGTTACCTAAAGTATACGAAGCATATGTTACGAACTATTGTAATTTTCTTTAAATCGCACTTGATACGGTTATTCATCAACATGGAATTTCAATAAAAAATAACCGACATGTCAAATAATAATCCATTGGAAAAAAATACAAAATATCTGGAGCAAAATTATACATTACATATTAAAGGTATTATGTAGACGTAAAAAACTAACTATTTACAATAAACATGATCGTGTTGTACGACAACAGCGAGCGTGTATTTACAATTCTAATCCACTTTTGCAAAATAATAAACGCTAGAACCATTACGGATCTACAAACGTTCCGAGTCGATTCCCACAATATCCAACGAACCACATGCATTTTCTTTGACTGATTTCACCTTACTATTGTGAATTGCCGATAGGTAAACACACTTGGTTCCTTTCCAATTCTCCGTTGCTCCGTTTTAACGACGCGTGACGCGGCAATGAAGTGGAATATCGCAGTGTAAACTGTTTACAGGTTTACAGGCCATTCCCTCATCATTACCGTTCGGTTTCCAGTTTCCTGTCAAAAGCCATCTGCGGTTCACCGTCGTATAAAATAACTGCAAATACGCCCGACGCCAACTGCATTACTCTTTTGTTACGTTGAGTGCTTACTCACTGGGTTTGTGTGTTTTTTATGGCGTGTGTGTATTAAAAGAAAGGGGTTCTTAATTGATTTTAAATGTGTTTTTTGAGTGTAACTTTTTTGTCCTACAGTATTTAAGTTTTTATTTCATATTTTTTATCACGTAAACGAAAATGCATTAGGCCTACTGCAGCCGAGTTAGGAAAGATTATTCTCTATTGTACACATATAATTTAACTTTACGGTTTGGCACGCATGTTCTATTGTTGGGTTTAAAGTTTTGTGTCTTATAAAAGCCATGACAAAATCACATTAATGACCTTTAAACTGTTTATATCGATGTGTTTGATAGGCTAAAACGTAGTAAGTTTGCTTATTTGAATTGATGTAGACTAACATTTTAGTAATAAAATCACAGTAATTCATATCAATACATTGTACGAACTAATCACCAAAATAATTATTAAAATACTTTAATAAGAATAATAAATATGCATTACACATGTTAGGCTGTGTTTAAAATTAAATTCCGAAAAAGGTCATTTAAAAAGCAAAATAAGTCAAGTACATTTATTGTTAACATAAATTACCCATAGAGGGCCAAATTCCGAAGATGGTGTACTACCACTACCAGGCAAACTGCGATCTATGAGTATGATAAACAATTACGTTAAATCAACCAAATTGGTTGATTAAATTTTTTATTTGTTCACGAATAATTTAATACGATTTAATACACTACAGTTGTATGTATTTACAATGTTATGCAGGTGAGCTATTCAGATGAAAACAACCGAAATAACTGAAAAAGACAAACCTTTGAGTGAAATTGTATTTATTCATAATTAAATACACAGACTTCCCTAACAAACAAAAGCCTGTTGTGATTTTGTGGATGGTAACATTAGAGTCAAGCCTTATTTATTTCATAAAAAATGTGCTATGCTATTATCTAAAAACAAATTTAATTTAAGTTTTTTTTAAAGGTAAATGGATTACCACAGATACTGTACCAAAGATCGATCAAGACACCTCTTAGTTGGTTTTGCTTATTAGTTCTCTAACAGGATCAGGTCAATGATGTGAAATGTCAACCTGATGAATATTAATTTGAAATATTTATTACTTGTGCCTCAGAGTAATAAGTTTTATTACTCTGAGCTTAAGTACTATCATTCAATAACCCACTATCTACCCTAGGATTTAAAATATAAGCTTTAAATATAGCCCCAGAGAGTTAGTTAGTTCATGAAAATGGTTATATATGATTATTACGTTATCCCTTTGGTTTGAAGTGAATAATTGATTTTAACCTCACATCGCATAGTGAAAATCACCATTTTTGTGTTTAGCTGATAGTTTTGTAGCAAACACCAAATCTTCAGATATATTAACTGATTTTGACTTATGCTTAGTTTACCCTTTTTAAAATTCTTATCCTCCCTGGATAAGGGTTTGAATGTTCAAATGTCAACTAAGTATAACAACATACCGCCATTGATACAACTATTTAACCACAAAACAACTAAAACCTTGTCGACTGCCTATAATTGCTACCTAACCCGACACAATAGTGTTATGACGAGTCACACCGTTAAATACAATTAAGAAAAGCCCCAAAGCACGTCCCGATTCCGTCTTTCCACCCTCCAGCCAGGTAAGTCCCAGGGGTAGTAACCGTAAACCCCCATTACTAACCCTCCCCCCCCTCCATTCCACTACGATATTTGTCTCCCTTAAAACTAACCAGGCCAAACAACTACAACCATAGACTAAGCGCTACAACCTTACCGTGTCTACAAACGAAAGTCAATTGTAAAAATGTACATGTTTAATTTAAAACACACATTGTCTAATGAATTATAAGGATAATTATTCTCATTGTTTTACGATTCGTGTTTATTGTGAAGGAAAGCGTATTTAAGTTATATTGCAAAATAAAGAGAACAAATAATAACATTCATTTACTTAATTTGTTTTGTTTGATCAATTTTCCATTGCCTTATTGGATTAAATTAATTTGTGTCCAATTCATGTGTAACCAAAATATTATTTTAATTTTTAGTCTAAACATATTAAATATCAAAAACCTACAACGTTACCAAATAAATATTTTACTTACTTAACATAGGTATCTTACGATCAAATATTTGCCCCTATTATTTTTGGCAAACCTTAAAAAACGCAAGTGTTTGGCAATGTTCCTGTCAAAAATTACTAATAGTAATTTTTTTGGAACTATGTTTCGATAATGAAACTACTTAAACAATTATGATGTTACATAAAATATTTTGCAGCAGTAGGGTTTGCATTTAATAACAAAAAATATTTAAAAAAATGCTACGAACAAATTAAACTTTGAATTTTTTCCACACTCGATGATGACATATCACGACAAATAAACTAATTCCACATGTTTTACTAAAACCTATCCTAATTTTAACATTGATAAAAGTGAAACATGTTGATAAAGGATGCTACGCATATCCCATACAGAAGTGTTCTCCACGCTCAAATCGTCCATCATAGTTTCATAGCAATTAAATCCACATAAAACACACTCATCATCCAGGTGTATTCAAACGAACAGCCAGGGCATTTAAAAGGTTAAAAGGTCGCATCATGCCGTGAGCCAATGTTAATCAACATACGTTGCGATTCTAACAGAGCTTTGATATAGTTTAGATCAATAGCATTGCACGACCCACATTCGTGACTTACTGGCTGATTAATGTAATGTATTTAAAGGTTATTAATTGCAACGTATAAATAGTTAGGCGATACGGTGTTAAATGACAAATCACGAAGTATATTTAGAAATATCTAAAACGGATTGGTGAAGGTTATTTTATTCAAAGTTTCGTTTGTGTAGACCTTATGCATTATTTAAAAATATTTAAAAATGCATACCAAAACGTAGTAAGTCAAACGCAGTTTGCTCCATAATAACTTTAAATAATATAACTGAACATTACACAATATATTATAGCCATTTAGCCACTAATGTATAACAAAACTCCTTAAGCGTAATTAAAATAGCGTTTTTATAAATTTCCTTAGCGATTATTATTCAAAAAAATCTGCACCTTTTGCAATAATTGTCAGTTAAGACAATATTTGCCAATTTATTGATAGATAAACTTAACTAAAATGGGATTAAAACTTCCCAGATGATGGCAGGTAATTATTAATAATTGGAGAGTTTGTAAATACGAAACATCTAATTGGTTTAAATCAGCATTTGATTGGCAGTTTAATTAATAATTTTACACATTTGAAAAGGAACGTCACTTTAATATGTAACTGCATATTATTACCACATTTCCAAAAATCAAGGACATATTCAGGAAGCATGCATTGTAATATTAAATATTAATTTTTATCGGTGAAAATCATTGTACAAAATGTATGCACTAGTACAACAGTAAAATATGCGGTAGATACAGTAAGTATTGTTTTTTTTTTTTTGTGATGATCAACGGATTTACTATGGGAACAGTATAAAACCAATGTTAGTTCACAACATAGATTGCACAACATAGTAACATAACACTACCTACTTATTCGGAATAAACTAATTATACATAAGGATTTATCAATTAATATATTTGTAGGATACAGTTCAGCAATTGTATTACGATTAGGTGAAATTTTAATATGTTTATATAACTTGCGTTAATTTTAATATATTTTCATTTATCATAGTAAAGGGTCAATAATTTGATGCACAGTTTTTTATGATACTTTTTTACATACTCTTGGTATTAAATTATGATAACAAACACATTGTTTTGCCAATTTGTAAAATACACAGCTGTATGGTTAAACAAGTTTCTCTTCAAATTTTTAAAAGTGTCATTAGATGTATTGTATGTGAAATTTCCGTAAATTTGGCATTGGTAACAAGAATATATTTATCATCAAGTTTACAATGAAATCGTCAAAACCTAAACATGTTTTGTAGTAACCTTACATTTGGATATATTCTATTCGAGTTACAGTTTTATAATTGTGATACCCATCTCCATTGCATTCTTAGTTCTTCTGTTGAATTAGTAAGCTCTCTTCTAATACTACAGGGAGGCTAGCTAACCAGAGACATGTTTGTGGGCGAAAGAAAATTTTAAAAAATTTCACTGTCCAACACGATTGGAAAATAACGAAATATCAAAATAAAATATTTAAAATCAATGCCGGCTAGAGTTAAGCTATCCCATTGTTCCAACAGACTACTGTATAATCGCACCACTCCCCGCATATACGCCCGTTGGCCGATCACACAGTATTTGCACCCTCGCATTGACGCTTTTCATCATTTACGCAAAGTTCTCTTTGACAAAACATTTTTAACTCATCAGCGCCGGCGTCAGATTAAACAAAATGTAAATACGGTTTGCTTTAATCTTTTACATCACATTTCAAATGAATATATTTTTAAAATACTATGACTGTTTTGTTTACTTTGTCTCGGTTGTTGGTGTTTATGTGTTTCGGTTTATTTGATTTAAACAAGTATAAAGGTTTGTATCATGATGTTAAATGGAATTTTCATGTGATCTATTGAGTAGCAAACGATTATGAAGATGCTGTTAAATCATCTATTGATATACTGCCCGAAAATCAATTTTATCGCGGTGACGCGAGAAGATAAAAAGTCTAAGTCTGAATTTCATTTATGACCACGTACCCAAATTCCTAATGCATAAAGCGAAGAATTTACTAAACAAGATTTGATAGTATAAATAAAGACATTCATAAACTATGGATGTACAACAAAGCTACATTTAAAATTTAAAAGGCGTGCGGTAGCTTAATACTTTAATAATATCACGTTGTATTAATTTTGTATGCCATGTTTATTTTGAAAAGAGTTGTTTTGAAAAGTACAATTATCGTATCTAAAAAACGCTCGCTAAATAAATACCTATTTATTTATTTGTTTATTTATAAACAAAAAGTCAGCCTCTTGCTATTACTCGGTCGAAACTCGTACATTTCTCATATCCGAACATCTTTCTTTGGTAAATAATTACATGATTTCAATGATATGACTAACGATTGTTTTATTTATGTTCAACAATGTAATCAAATACCTTAGTTTTGACTAGGCTAATGTGAAATGATTAATTAGTAGCAAACAAGTAAATAATCCAGTTGCATTTTGCATAGAACACATCATTGGTAGGTAAATATAAGATTATACTTTATATACATGAATTATATTATAATTATATCAGGTATTTTCAACAATAAATTGAAAAAGGAATATCTTATGCGATAGTGATTTGTGTGCTTCGTTTCATGGGATATAGGTAACAATAAAATCTGTTCTTTATCTAAAATATGAAAATAAAAAAAAAATGTATTGGATTAAACAGAAACGCTCTGAGGAAAATATGTTCGTGCAAGTTTAGCAAGACTGGCCGAGCCTTCACTCAGTTCAGAGCCCGGGAGGGTAGCCTCGCTAACAGGGCCCTGGGGGACAAAACTGAAAAACGTCTTTCCCTCTCTCACTCTCCCCCTCCCTCTATCTCTCCCACACACGGAGAGATACGCTACATATGGGGCAAAAGGGCAAGACTAACCCAAGACAAGCGGCGAGGACGTTTTTGTCCATTCAAGGGACCCAGCCCGACCCACTGCCGTTCTTTGTTAGATGAACATTGGAAAAGAAAACGGTCCAGAATACGTAAGAAATTCTTTACATTCAGCTGAATATAATATTTAGCGTTTGCTATCGCGTACCTATCACGTATATACTGTACTACACAATAAAACATTCCTACATAATAATATTTTGACGTATGGATAATAAGAAGCATTGTATAATATATGTTTATGGACAGTAAATTATTTGATTTTAATTTATCACTTATTTCGAAATATGTTGAAAATTCCTATAAATTCTACATTTCTTGATGTATGTTTATGACATTTGACTCTTTGATATTTGCACAGCTTATATTAACTTTGTTGTAAGGGATATAACTTGTAAATTAAAAACGAAGGAATCAGTACGAACATTTTTGTATAAAATTCATACGCGTCGACCATACGTTATATAAAAGCCACACATATTAAAATAATTACTGAAACCCCGGAACATAATGTACTTGTATCAGTTTCACTACAAAAAATACTTAGTTTCCATACTCTACATTGACTAAGTACGACGATTCTGAAAACATCACACTGCTAATTAAATATTAACAATTACAAAGTAAGCGCAAATTTTAAAAAAAATCCGAAACAATAACTGATGAGGTAAAACAAGTAGAAAACAAAACAAACATCACGTCGATTATTAGAGTTTAGCTTGTAAATTAAAGACAAACATTTTGACAAGAAAATCAATTAATTTTGGGCGAGTAGATTTTTTTGTAATTTTCAAGAAAACAATGTCAGTTTAATATTAACGTTAACTAATTTTTAAGCACACTGGAGTATAAAATACATGTATAGAAAATATATCACACCTAAGAAATAAAATCAAAATACTAAGCTAATAGCCTAATTGAATTAAATAAATAAGTATATTACATTATTTTCTCTCTATCTTATTTTAAAAAATAAGTCGTTATTCACTAAATGCGCATTTTTTAGCAACCCAAGGAATCCTACTTTTTTAATGCATATAATTAATTAAATTATGTAATTAATCATCTAAATAAACCAAACAAAAATGCATTCCCACACAGCAAGTTGGTTTTACGATCACATAAACCCTTAGCTAAAACACCTTTCACTCGTCACAAACATCTTCGCACTTCACAGGATCACAGTAACACTTCAAATATTAGCACAGAAAAAAAAACACTGCACAGCACCACGAATGGGACACATACACGTCGTCCCTGACAGAAGGGCGCGCGCGAACTGGCCGTATCCCCGCCCCCCGCCAACAAGAGCGCGCGCCGTACGGGGGTGGGGGTTACTTTGTTGACTTGTGTTTATAAAGTGTAGGCGAGTCGTCGAGGTGCACAGTGCCCGCGCCCCGCCAGAAGATGGGTTCACGCTCGCCGCTTTCCCGCCAAGCCACGACACACGCCAGTAACAGGTTAGTGTGAATATTTTGAATATATTTTTTGAAACAAAAATGGTGAAACGTGATACGATTTTTTTATGAGTAACGTGTAGACTTATGCATATGTTTTATCTCAGTATTATCTGACGTCCAAAATCATCTAAGAAAAAAATTACATGTACACCTTTTGACACTGTAAAAATAGCATTGGATCATGAAAAATTTAAAGAAATGAGATAGTATGATTGTGCTGGGCTATAAGATTTTTCCTATATTTATAGTTGTGCTGGTCAAAGTTTCCTAAAAACAATCATTTAAATATGTCTTTTGTATTTTGTAAGAATGTTGAAATGCAAAATATTGCAGTAAATATGACATAAAATTGGGTTCGTAACGATTTATCACCTCTGCTGTTAACGGCAGCTAATGTATATTAGTAGTTATAACAAAAATACTATTCTATGTAAAACTGTATATTTTAAATACTACAGAACAGATGACAAAAGATTATGTTGCTTTCGAAACTATTTATTATTTCCATATTGTGTAGCTACAAGGCACTCTGTAATATTTATAACCATTCATTGTAGCCTAAGTACTGCGTCGAAGTCAACAATCCTACAAAGTAATCGAATGTCCAGCTGCTTTGGAAAATTTGAATGAAACAAGTCTATGATAAACAAATAACAAAGATTAAAATGTTAATAATTATTAGGATAGAATATAGGATATAATTATTAGGTTAGTCCCTTTTAAAAGATCTTCTAACTTTTTTGGACAAAAAAACTTATATACTTCA
The DNA here is from genome assembly GCF_028750875.1 of Macrosteles quadrilineatus. NCBI lineage: Eukaryota > Metazoa > Arthropoda > Insecta > Hemiptera > Cicadellidae > Macrosteles > Macrosteles quadrilineatus. Next base: position 100,751,215 of record NW_026542602.1, on the reverse strand, counting down.
CGTTAAAAATATATCCAAGTAGTACAACGAAACGATGATAAATAATTAATGTACGCTGAACTAATATAACGTATAGATTAACTAATAATTAATGCATCACCACATTTACGGAAGTGTAGACATTTTACAGATAAGAAAATAAAGAAGAAATTATAAGTAAAAAATCAATCACATATTGGTAAAAAAAAATAAATCTTAAATTAAAAAGATAAACTAAATATAACACCAAAGTATTGATAGATGCAAATGCTCATAAAAACACTAAAATATTTAAAATTACTCTTATAACTAAAAGATAAGTTAAATTTGTTGATAAAAAAAAATTGGTGTCACACAAAAGATGTACCTAGAATATGCACATTTAAGACGATAAACACGATTAAAGAGTTAGTTTCCTCAAGTGTTTGTTTTTTTATTCAATTGAATTTAAATAATATAATCAATCAAATAATTAATGGAAAAGGCACTTTTTGCCTAGTTTTTAGGGACGGTAAGAGATTCGTTAAAGAATAACATTAGGAGTAAAAATACGCACCCATTATCTTAGCCGACGGCGGCATGGATACGCACCAAATACACGACACATAGTTTTAACATCCATTCAACCTCTTAACAAAGAAATACAAAATTTAAAAATACTTTTTTATCTTTTCTTACAAATTTACAGTAATACAAAATGTGATGCGCTAAAAAATAAAATACGACATAATCGTAAACATTTAGTAATCATTGAGTAAAGAACGTAACGAGGTACAACATGTCAAAATATTGCCATAACACATGAATATACTAAAACCCTATGCAACTAATACAATTTTACATGTAAACGTACAGAAATATCACAAATAATAAACATAGCAAAGTTACACTAGAGTTGGGGCACATGTTATTTCTGTCCGTTTAAGCGCGTGTCAGGTACCTGCACATAATTACGAAGCAAACATAATGAACTATTTATAACTTGCGTAATAGTGAAAAGGCAATATTGTTAGTTTTTTTTTAGACAAAATAGAGTCAAATTATTTTTTTACGCAAATGTTTGCCCATCCCAATATGATTATTTGTACTATAATTGTTTTTAAGGAGTATTCAAATAAAACCCTTAAGTAAGGCTTTAAAATATATTCATAAAATGCATTGTTTTTATAATACTTTGTTTAGGTTTACTGTAAAACAGTGGATTGCACATCGTACCCTAAAATTTACTTTGTAGCCTACTAATTCCAAGATTTTCGTTGGAAAATACACATTTTCAATTAATGAAAATTATAATTTCTAATCAAGTACACGTTTAATTGTATGTATTAAGTTGACCAATTAAAATAAAAAAATTGGTATAGGGGCGCACAGAATAGTTTTCTAACATATTTACATTTTGGAAGTTGCTTGTTTTATGATAGATCTTAATAGTTTTTTTAGAGTTATTATTGAAAAAAGCAATTCAAAAGTCATTGGTATAATAACAGTTTTACGAATTTTGCTGTAATTTTAATGGAAAAAATGAAAGTACAACTAGGTAAGGATAAGGAACGGTGGTCCAAATTTCGCTTGACAATGAAAATAAATTAACGGTAAACAGAGATTTGGAAAAAAAACTTATTTTGATTAAAACCAACAATTTAAACACTTTTAAAAAGCTTTTTATCCATACTGTTGACAAGGGAACAAAATTTGCGTTAGCTCATTAATATTAAAATGTGATGTTAGAAACTTTAATTTCTAAGTAATTCACTACTCTCATTTTTATTTATTTATTGCTATTATCTAAGATTTTAATAGCCGAACTTAAACATATCCACCCAATGCCTACCAAAACAACTGGAATATAGCCAAAAAGACCAACATAACAAATACAAACAAATCCTAAAGTAATCGTATCTACTCATACAGCACCGGTATTAATAACACAGGACACGCTACCTACCCCTTATAGGGCTTAATACAAAACCAGTGAGGGACATTTGTTTAAACCCTGTCAAGGAATAAATTGAGCAGCAAAAAGTGGTGTCCAGGTGTTGGGGACTGGATTAAAACATCATACTGGCTACCGGCGTCCACGGCAGACACCCGGCATTTCATTCATTAAGCGATTCAATAGGCCTAGTATAGTCCATTTGCCATCTTCCTTTACGTAGTTATAGAGATGCGATTAGTATTCTGTCTAGTTTGAAAGGCCGACCGCGAATAGAATAGATACCTAAATCAGTCTGGTCTAGGAAGAAAAATATGCTAGGACGGAACTAGAAAGGAATCGTCACAGAAGAAGTCCTACAATACAGTACATTATCAACTTTCAATTGAGCATGTTTAAGCTCTCTATATTTTCCTGCAAAGCTTTATAAATTATCACAATGCAGCGCCTATGGCACAACGCATACTATTGCTACAAAAGCAAGACGTGCATTTGGTATTTAACATTATGAACCTCTTTGACTAATTATTTTGTGCTGTGGTTAAGAAAAGAATTTGATTAAATACGAGGTTGAATTTTAATTTACTTTAAATTATTGTTTAATTCCTACTGGCCATGGGTAGTTGATAATGCTGCTCTCTTCCAATTCACAATCTAAGAAAGGAATTAGTACACTAATCTGCAGATGCTAAACTTCCAAAACCATACTTCACTATCACACTGTTTGATGGAAAATCGTAACAAAAATCTAGTTTGTTAAAATAATAACGGTAAATATAATTAAGTATGGACAAAGTCTATCACATGGTCGCATTTAAAGCACAAACACAGGAAAGCATGGGCAGCTGCGCTCATATCACATTAGAGACAGATGTATATTAGCATAGTGCTATACACACACGTCAACACAACTTAGGGTCCCACACAGAACAAACAATCAACATCGTGAATTGAATTGAACCGGCTTGAGGTGACGACAGGTGATCAGGGAAGTTTGACATGAACGATAAACCGATTACAAATCTGAAGTGGAAAGTGAGAAGTTTAATTTAGTCAATGCGTTGGGACATCAAATGCTTACACATTAAAGAATAAAAGGTTTGAAATATACATATTTGTGGAAAGAAATGTTGAAATATATTGATACAATGTTGACCTCTGTTGTCAGATGAGTCTAAAAAACGGATATTAGGTTTATTTAGAGGAGCGAGCAAAGCTCTTGTACTATCTCACAATATTTAAGTTAGTCTAGTGGTATACATTTCTACCTTACGTAAAGCTTTTCAAAACATGAAAACAAAAAATGATTCAGTTCATAGAAGCAAATTTTAGGAGGTTTTATTCTAAGTTAGTCATGCAAATTTTCACAAGTTTATCTATTATAGTTTCAAATATTGAACGTTAAATATAAGCAATTATATAGGTCTAACCATTGTCAAGATAAAGTTCAAACATTTAACGTCTAATGAAGAAGTTTTCTTCTTACTAAAAAATGTAAGTTAATTAAGGTACACACCTCAATACAGTAACGCCACTGCTAATAAGGAACACTGGATGGCACTTCTCTCACCTGTAAAAAGAGCAAACAATAGTTAAAAGTGAAAAGACTGAATGTAACACTAACTATAACTATCACCAAGGTTGGTTTTACTTTATTGTATACAAGAAGTATACAAGTGTATAAGTGAATCCAAAGTACACAGAACATACATGTATGAATTCACTTCTAAGATAAGAGCGTGAGTACACAACCCTATCATCATAGATAAAAAACATCAAGTAAACAGATTTTAGTAAAAAGATTACAAATGTGGGTAATATGGGGAGGAGCTAGCGCATCAGGGAGTGTGAGTTATTGAAAGTAGGGAACAATACATACATATCTGGCTTTGCTGAATTAAGGTTATGGCAAGTCTGTAGTGTCATATCTATCTATCTATACTATTATAAAATACCCCTGCCGCAGCAAACCTGCCATCTAAGCGAATTTCCATTTTGCTGAATTGATTTTCAATCGACCTATTTAAATAACATTAGGTTTAACGAGTACCTAGGTTTACTGCTACAAGGAAACTAATAAAGTGGGTATTTTAAGTAAAATAATTATTGCTTAGTAGAAAATGAATACATTTGCCAAGTTTGATCAAAAGATATCCATAAACAAGCAAACTACAACATTTTACAATATTCTCCATAAAAATAACATGGGAATTTTAAATTTAAAATTTTTTTTAGTTTTCTCCGTAACCAATAACCGTACAAAAACACTTTGATATACTGAATTGTTTGTTTTTTTAAGCTCTTTAAGAAGGTTTAAAGAAAAATTGGGAAATTTTGTGTTTTGAGGGTCAAAAGTGAGAAAAACCAATTTTTACCCCACAAAACCCCCCATAAAACCCTGTTCCCATGGTCCGATCATGCTGGATCGCGAACTCATTCAAGTTTATCCTGCCTTACACCTTCAAACCAAATTTCATCAAAATCGGATAAAAATTACTCAAGTTATCGTGTTCACGGACACATATATATATAAATCTATATATATATCTATATATATATATATACATATATAAAAATTTGAACGAATGGTGTTTTTGGCCTCTGGGGACATCAAAATGAAAAAGTAAATCGGTCCCGGGCCTAAGTCTTACCATGAGACCTACGGTAATAGCTACTTCCCTATAGGGAAATTCGCTAAAAGAGGTGGTTGCTGTATGTGTGTATGTGTGTATGGGAAAAGTAAACTCGAAAAATACTGGTCGGATTGGGCTGAAATTTGGCATGATGATAGATCACATTCCCGATTAACATATAGGCATATTCTTATTTCAAAAATCCTTTCGGGCTCCGCCCCAGTGGCTCTGGAGTTTCCCATGTTAACCTTATGAAAAAATGGAATTATTGAATCTTAACAGCTGTTTCAATTAAACAAGTTGGTTCTGTTCTATGATGTTCAATAGCATTAAAGTTACAAGGATTACCAACAGGGTGCAGCACTATTATTTCTTTTACATTTATGACAACAGCTAATTTGCAACCAAAATGTGAGTGAGCGTAGCGAACGAACTTCAACCTGGAGGCGAGTTAGCGTAGCGAACGAGCGGACGAGAGGACGTGATTGAGCCATGCGAACGAGATAATCTTGAAAATTAAGAAGTTAAACGGGGCAAAGCCCGCGGGTTACAGCTAGTAATAAATAAATATCGGTATTCGAAACATGTTTCGCTTGCTAGAGTTAAAATAGTTTTTTCTATAATATATTTTAGATACCTTAGATAAACGTTATACTTAATGCATACTATTTTAACATTAACGGCAACAAAACAATTAACGTTGGCAATTACTCAATTTAATTGAACCTTTAGTCTGAAATTAGCAAAATCAAAGAGAAAAATTGTACATATTGAAGTATAGGTATCTCTGTAATGTAAATAAAACATAGAAAACAACTCCAACTAGCTCGATCCATCCATATTGAAATATTACCTTAGTTGGGACCAATATGTAACGGTAAACTTGACTATTTGCATCGATCAACGTCTAGCATAGAAGGAATACATACAATTTTAGCAGTGATATTGAGAAAATATTCAGAACTAACGGTATAATTTGATGGTTTAACTGTAAATAGTTCTTATATCAATTTCCATCAGTTTGACTTGCTAAAAAGTTCAAGTATTCGACAGAAATCATTAATTTAGTCCAATACAATCCGTCGGTGACTCACATCAACAAAAAATTTTTTTTTTAATCCGGCAACAAATTTAACATGGGGATGGAATGTCTAGTTGTATCAATAGTCAAAGCTAGAATCTTAAATAGGTAGTACATAAAATTATTACTGAAGTGTTGTTTGTCGACCAGGGGACTGTTTCAACGATGTTTCAACTTACTTAAGGTAATATAAAAGATCACGAACTGAGGTCGTACGTTGACATTTTTGTTAAGCCTCATTTCGTAGAAGAATCAGTGTTCGCAAAAATACTTCTAACAGGAACATATAACTTTGCGTAACCAATCATTGCTGAACGCTTTCGACGAACATCGTTTTTAACGTAATAATTGTTGAAAATAAAAGCTCTAAATTGTTTTCAGTTAGCCTATACAACTTATAATCGAGGGGTGTTAATGTCCAACAATAATGCCAAATCCCAGCCCAACCCTCATGACGTAGTTAATAATTAAAGCTGAGAAGATCTGACCGAAGCTTACATAACGTATAAGCTCCACTTTTTATCCCCGCATTTAATTGAATTTTTCATTAATACCAAGTAATGTGTGGCAAAAAATACAACTATTAATTGTGCAATACATTGAAATAACGGATGTATACGTTTGCTTTGTGCTTCGTATAATCCATCGATCTCTATTAATCACGTTGGCTAATGTCAAAACGTTGGGCGAAACTTTCAGGATCATTTAAATTATCTGCCGATAAAGTACAATAATAATAATAATAATAATAACAATAATACAAGTAAAGAAAGATATTGGGTTGGTTTCAGATGGTGAATGATTAAACATACGCTGATTCATTGAGCGGAGCGAGCGAAGCGAGCGAAGCTCTTATACATCGACTCTTATGCATTTCGTAATACGCAAACTCCTCCTAGACGGATGAATCAATCGTTTTCAAATTTTATGTTGTGATAAAGACCATATCGGTGAGTGCCAACATCTATATGGCGTTAAAAAAGTCTCTCAGGAATCCGCCCCACTGGGTCTCAAAGTTTAAATGTAATCCTTATAAAAGCAGTATTTGACCCATAAACAAAGACATACGATCAGCTGTTGACTTTTAAATGCAGTAGATAAAAAAATAGCTGATAGCATTATTCCACAGATATTAGAACAGAAACGGTATGGATCATAGATTATAAGGATGTGGTGAAGGAAGTAGTAAATGCGAGATGTTCGGTGTATGGGATCTGTTTATGACCATTAGATTAAGGTATTTGCAATCCTAAGATGCTATGGGAAGGGAGGGAAACAGGTCCGTGACGTAGGAAGTGGTGAAGGGAGTAGTCAATGCGAGCTGTCCGGAGTGTGGGAACTGTTTATGATATTTAGATTAAGGTATCTACAATCATAAAATTCTGTGGGAAGAGAGGGAAACAGGTCCACGACGTAGGGGTGGTGAAGGAAGTAGTAAAGGTGAGCTGTCCGGAGAGTGGGAACTGTTTATGACGATTATATTAAGGTATCTGCAATCCTAAAATGCTATGGGAAGGGAAGGAAACAGGACCGCGACGTAGGAAGTGGTGAAGAAAGTAGTAAAGGCAAGCAGTCCGGACTGTGGGAACTGTTTGTGACCATTAGATTAAGGTATCTGCATTCCTAAAATGCTATGGGAAGGGAGGAAAACAGATCCGTGACGTAGGAAGTGGTGAAGGAAGTAGTAAAGGCAAGCTGGCCGGACTGTGGGAACTGTTTAGAACGATTAGATTAAGGTATCTGCAATCCTAAAATGCTAATGGGAAGAGAGGGAAACAGGTCCGTGACGTAGGAAGTGGTGAAGGAAGTAGTCAAGGTTAGCTGTCTGGAGTGATTTCAGGTATCTGCAATCCTAAAATGCTACGGAAAGGGAGGGAAACAGATCCGCGATTAGGAGGTGGTGAAGGAAGTAGTAAGCGCGAGTTGTTCGGAGTGTAGGATCTGTTTATGACGATTAGATTTAGGTATCTACAATCTTAAAATGCTATGGAAAGAGAGGGAAACAGATCCGCGACGTAGGAAGAAGTGAATGAATGGAAAGAAGTAGTAAGGTGAGCAGGGAAGAGTTTGGGACCTGGAAACCGTTTTTAGCAGTTTTAATGATTCTGCAATGCTGAAATGCTATGAGAAGGGATGGAAGCATGCCCACGACATAGGAAATGGTGAAAGAAGTAGTAAAGGCTAGCAGTACGGAGTGTGGGAATGGTTTTGCCAATTAGATTAACGCGTCTAAAATACTAAAATACTATGGAACATGTTGAATACAGGTCCACGACGTAGGACGTAGTCAAGTATGAGCATCAGCATAGTGTGAGGTCCGTCTGTGGCAGTTAGATTAATGTCTCTTCAATACTAAAATGCTATGAGAAGGGAAGGAAACAGGCCCCACGACGTAGGGAGTGGTGAATGAAGTAGTAAAGGCTGGTAGTGCAGAGTGGGGGAACCGTTTTGGCAGTTAGATAAAATTAATCTGTAATACTTAAATGCTATGAGAAAGGAAGGAAACAGGTCTATGACGTAGTAAATGGTGAAGAAAGTAGTAAGGCTAGCAGTGCAGAGTGTGGGAACTGTCTTTGGCAATGACATTAATTTATCTGCAATCCTAAAATGCTGTGGGAAGAGAGGGAAACAGGTCCACGACGTAGGGTGTGGTGAAGGAAGTATTAAAGGTGAGCAGTGTTGAGTTTTGGAATGGATTAATGTATCTGCAATGCTAAAATGCTACGGGAAGAGACTGTAGACTGTATGTTAAAATGATTACGAAGCATGAATCGATACATATTTTCGATACCGGTACATGCAATCATTTACAATCGAAATTTACAGCTGAGTTGACAACAGCTGATTTTTACTCCAAAGAGGCTAAAAACGATTTTTACTCCCTAAATATTAAATAGTTATTTGTGCAACTAGTGAGAAAAGTGAGCAATTGACTCACTCGAGAGAAATCCTTACTCACGAGCCGTAGGCGAGTGAGGAATGGTTTCTCGAGTGAGGCAATTGTACTTTGAACTCGAGTTGCACATTATACTTTTCCTACAATTACCATAAAACAAATAAATTTGTGAAGAAACATAACCTATTTTTACACAGAAGTGAACTTTTAATATAACATTTAATGTGAAGTGACAAATACAACAGTACAACAGCTGACCAGCTGATTTACAGCCAGTGCTGCCAACGTATTTCGCACGCATACGACGTTGCCTGCATGTTACGCGCTCACTATTTCGTGCCTTCACGTTGCAAATCTGGAGTGAGACAAAGTAATTAGAGTGAGACAAAGTAATTAGAGTGAGACAATGTTAACATTGTCTCACTGGTGAGCGAATTGGCCACTTTGCTTTCTCAAATCAGTGAGCGAACATGTACATTGTTAGGTAACTGTAGGAAAAATACTTTTTTAGACCCGCAACGCATGCATTAAAAACTACTTTTTTTACTGCAGTATGACAAAAACAATATAATATGAACCCTTGATGACTCCGCTCAATTTTGTGAATGCCTCTGCGAACGCCCCTAGTTTAAATAGTGGTCGGTAGAGGGACGTTTAACTAAATGAATGAATACATTCATTACCTAAATCAGCTGATTTGAACTTCATGATCATTGCAATCATATGGTAAAAAAGATTGTAGTTTGTATACACGCCTTTGACAATATTAAACTGTTCATCTTAGTAGATATTATTTACTTAATGGGAATGAATTTGTGCTAATTTGTTTAGGTTAGAAATTATAACACTTGTAAAACTTTCAAAAAGCTTTCAAAATGTCTAATAAGAAATCCGTATTTCACATGTAACAGTGTTTCACCACGATTATTATAATGCAGCAGAGAAAATTGCAAACAAAACTGATGATCAAGCAGTAACAATACTCCCAGTAAAGCTATAGCATTAACCATCTCAAACGTATAGCTAGATTTCAAGCAAATTGTTATTTGCTCAGGAATTGACGATTGTTGTAAAAAATATTTACAAAACAGTTGAATTGGCATTTACGACACACCTTGGAAAATATGCACAACTCGAGATGACACACAGGCTGTTGTTTGTGTCAAACGTTGTTGTTTACACCGAGAGTTTACGGTTATTGTAATGCAGCGAAGAAAATTGCGTATGACACTGGTGCATTAGCATAGGCGCTATCACAAGATGAACGTGTTGTTGTTATGTTTATACAATGTAAAACGTCGTCCATGTATATATTGTATAATATTCAGTAGCAAAACAGCACGAAAAGTAAAGGTCATTATATTGAATTGTTTACTAGGTGCATGGATCACACTATTTTGTTTGCATTGGCTCTGCAGATGAATGATTCCGTTTTCATCTTTATAATTCAAAAAGTAAAACTTACAGGAAAATAGTTAGTATGGTTGTTTCGTTAAGCGTTCGATAATCCTGGAAAAAATAAAGTAAAAACCACAATTTCGTATAATCTTACAAAAGTATTTTTTTATGACATACATCCTACTTTACGATCAACATAACTTACCAAATCAAACAATTAACCAAATAAGTCAACTCTTTTTAAATTTTATTTTATGATACAACAACCGTAATGAAACAAAAGTTTAAAATATTGATTAGTTTTTTTATAGTTTTAACTCCACGCAATTCGATGTTTAAAGCCTGAAATGTAATCTAGTCCCGTACGGAAACCGACCGTAAACAGCTTTATAACGTGAACAATGGCGGATCCGTGCGTGTTTTATTTTAGCTATCTTTTGTTATACAAACATATTTACTGGTTCCCGAATTGATCTGCAGCGATAGTTAAATTTAACAGTGAAACCCAGACTGTACGCAACGTGAACAGTGGATAACAAAAGGACAATATACACTTATACAATCATTGGCTATTAATAAACTCAGATAATCCGAAAACATGTTTGAGCAAGATCAAGATTCCTAATAATAATCTATGGTTTTCGTGGATTCGGAATAGAACAGTTGTTAATTATTTATTAAATAATTGTAAATTGTTTTTTGAATAAGATAAGGTTTATGCACTCAGCATGCGAATTTCCTAGTTTATGAAAGTAGGTTTAATTTGAGGGTTAATATTCGTATGGTAAAAATGGTTCGATGATCATATCGAACATTTAAAAACCACGCACTTAATTCTATGCAATTGTTGCAAATACGAACAATGTAGAATGGTAAAGTTAATAAAGGCTTCACGTTTTTTTTTTCTAAAATTAACACGACGCGACGTAAAATATTAGTTTGTTCATCAGTGAGATAATCAAAATAGTAAACTAAAACATATTTACGTTTAACTCCTTCCGTTTCCAGTCTTGGAGTTGGAAGGAAGTCGAAGTGTATTGCAGCACATTTATCCAGAATCTAATTAACAAGGACATAAATACTCCAGATTGAGTTATGAGTGTTAATTAATTTTGGATATGCGATGTTAGATTTAAACTCGGTTTTTGTGATTTGAGTGAGCAAATGGTAAGATTAATTCATAAACAAAGATTCTATTGGCATTAATCATTATCGTATTTTCTATATTTCTATATTCTATATTCTATATTCTATATTTTGTTAATAGAAAATTCATAACTTTATATCGTCTATGCGATACTTTTAACTGCTTACGTAGAAGTATGCCTACCCAACTGCGTGTTTTAATTTTTTTTTTTCAACCTTTGCAAACACATATCTTCAATTCCTTGACAGGTGCTACGTGTTATAATAATCACAGTATTTCTAGACAAAACACGTGGATGAATTCAAGCTACTTCTAAACATTGTGTAAATAATAGGTGTTTTTTTTTTTTTTTTAAGAGGTTGGCTGACTCTTTTAACCTTGCATTTGCCCGTCCACATAATGGACTAAGCGCCCGTGCGTGGATTGTTAACAGCAATGGTATTGGTTGACTTTTATATTTATGGCATTTCTTATGGTTCAAATTCGTGGCTTTCAAAGAAAAACTTGAATACAAACAAATACCGGCACAACTAGTTTGCCACTGTAACATTATAACCGTAAATGTCGTGTTAATTCGGTTCAACACGTGTGAACCACGTCACGTGACCCAGGGCAGGGCAGATGGTGTTACCAAGACAAATGTATACTGTACTGCAACTAGAATGTACTGAGCTACACGTTGTACTGACAGTATACAAACGACATTGCAGGTAATATTGCAGCTTTGCACGACGGAGTGTGAGCAAAAATGAGACCTACTGTATATCAGATACAGTATCACTTCAAGGATATTACGTGGATCCAAAAATACATGGTCATAACAGAGAAAATAATGGCACACCTACTTAACAAAATGATTTAATAACTTTTAATGTGTTAAATGGAACCGTAGACCTCATTAAAAGCTAATCAGTATTTGTTTAGTAAGGATCTACTCATAAATTTTAAGAATTGAGTGAAAGCCTTGAGTAAAAATGTCAAAACAAGAATATTCCTATGAGTTCCCGTTTTTTGGTAGCTGTTATTGTTAAACATCAAGACTAATTTGATCAATTTTTTTAGCACGATAAAACGACAAAAGGAAAGTGGTATAATTTTTTAATAGCATACGAGGTGATACAAAAATAATCTTCTCGCCAGAGTACTGTGAAATCACCTGTTTTTGTTATTAGTTTATTACCTGCAAAAATTTATCTTTACATTATTTTACTATTTTTCCCCATACTGCTGTTTTTTACCTAGGGAGTAAAAAGTCTTTTTAGTCTCAAAAGAGAGTAAAAAATCAGCTGTTGTAAACAGTTGTAAATTTCGATTGTAGCAATCGCATGGATCGAAATTATTAATCGATTGATTTATTAGGAAAGGTTTTAGCTTATTGTTGCATTATTTTCAGTAATTCGACATACCGATGGTATAATATGTACAGTAACACAATCGTGATATACGACGTGATTGAGTCACTTACTGAACAGCTGCTTAGTTAAATTATCATAACTGAAAACAACCTGGATTGGTTTTGAGAGTTTATCTTTACATGGCAAGTTTTTGAATTGTAGGCTATAGCTTATTTTGTTAAATAATGATGCAATATGACAGAAAATATAGTTCATCACACGGGCAAAAGTGTCTTTTAAAACCCCGGCTTCGCCTCAATTGTTAAACTTGAGCTCAGGAAAAAAAAGAGTCAATTTCGGCCCTAGTGATGAAATATACTATTTTTGGGTTCGCCGACATAAACAAACAAACAGTTTTTATTGTTTCATCAACTGTTTCAATTCACAACGGCCCAAACTGTACCATAAATGTAAATTTGAACATTAAATAGAATGCCTAACCTAAAAAAACTGTATTAGTTTTGAAATGTACCTGAGTGTAATTAAATAAATAGTCAACGGACTATTTATAATTAAAAGACAATTAGTCATTATAGTGTAGCGAAAAGTAACGTTCAAAAGACGAGTCAAAGTGGGTCGTAACATAATCTCGACCATAACTAATGTGCAAGATTTATCGAGCAGAATAAACTATGGTCAATGAGCGACCTGAGCAACTAGACAATTAATATAAACATATTGATGGGAATGTCTGAATATTTCTCTGGACTGCATAAGTATTTCAGTACTATTATTTATGTACAAATTATAACTAATGCCGACGGTTTGTGATGATTCACGTTCTCGTAGTTTAAGTATTGATGGTTCTCCATTAACGTAACATAGCATCCAGGTACTTACAAGAATTTCAATTTCCCCTTAACTCCAGGGAGTTTCTACCGTTGCAGACTTATTTACGGAGTCGAGGGCAGGTTGCTGAATAAGTAACTAGGTTTTTAAGAGTTCTACTGGTATAATTCTTCACCCAACATCCAGTGTATTTGATAGTTCCAAGCACGGTATATATGTCGTTTGATCTAATTATACTGGTACTGTAAAGCTGATACAGTAGACCTGTAAAGCAAAGATTTTATTTTAATAAGGTATTTGATACGGTGCGTCTATTTAAGGAATACAGTTCTTGTCGAAACCTTACCTAAACCATTAAGTTTCTCCGATCACGAAAATCTGTCTAAACATATTTCCAAAGTCTTAAGAGCACAAAGTAAAAGAAACGTGGACGCCTTATGGTCCAGGTTTATATTCTTTTGTCCCAGGCGAGAACCATTTCTTCTTCCTTCATTGATATCTCCACTCTGAAGGGATTCTGTACATAGCTGTATATACACGAGTTTCTAATTATTATATAATGTTTTGAGTGTTGTAGGGATTCTTTGTGTATTTACATAGTAGTTCTTTTTATCGTATTTTTCGTGTCAAAAGGAATACCTTTCGTGACCTAAGGAACGATGAACTTCCTTAAATATATTGTGGAATCCCGTTTATTATTATAAAAGTTAGTTGGGCCATTTAGTTTTATACAACTTACGATGAATTAAATACACAAATAACTTGTTGGAACAAAATTGAAACAATAACTACGGTCTATGAAAATTTTAACAAAGTAAGTAAATATCAATAGAACAAATGTAAACAAAAATGTTCTCTTTGTTTGCATGAAAAACATTTACTATTTACTAGCGAAATATCTGATGGAAAACGTATTAAATTTGATGAGCCAAAGGTGAGGCGATTTTTTAGCTCACCTCGTAGAGAAATTGCCGATAATTTATCATGAATAAACAATATCAAGTTACGATATGTAGGGTGGAAAAGCTAACGAAGGTCGTGATATATCACATGTGTGTTGATACAAAGGCTCTGGTCTCACACGTGAGACGAGCATACATCATGTCTGGTAGCCGCTGTGTATGTTTACATACATGCCGACACGCCACAACGGTACTCAAGTATCAAACACTGAAGTACAAACTCTTGAAGTAAAAAAAAACTAAAGAAATTAAATGAAGTATACAAAATATGTAGATTTCTAAAAAAACAACATTTGATGATTGTCATACGTACTTATAAAAAAATTATTTCAATTGCCGGAATTTATATAACAATTTAAATGCTGTATAAAATGGAAAGCTCACGTAGGTTGAAGGTGTATTCTATAAAAATGTGTAACAAAACATCAGCTAGGCTGACAGAGGATTAACTCATCGGAATATTGTGTCGTGTTACAGTCACAGATGGTCTTCACATAATGAAATCCTCATTGAACCTGTGCCCTCATATGTACTTAATACAGTGATTCGTTGGGAATAAATCGAAATAAACAATTCGATTAAATAACCCTATCATTTCTCAACACTTTGCTACGGATAACTTGCTATGTTCGTAGTTTTTGATAATGCAGTAATGAACAAAGAAGCTTTTAGTTACTGATTGCATGTTTAGTTCACGTTGGAACATGTAAAAACGCAAAAAATTCCGAGTTCGAGATGATTTTGCACTAAGCCCAATCTAATTTATTACCATAATGCATTAAATATCTTAATAACAACTTTAACATGTTCAGAGTAACAAAAATTGTGGCAAATTTGATGAGTCGGTGGCTCAGTTGGTAGCGTTACGGACTCCGGGCACAAGGCAGTAATGTCTTGGGTTCGGATCCTGGTCACTGCCGAAAACATTATATCAGTACAGTTCACCTTCGTACTGTACCGGCTCACCCCTTGCTTTGCTGGATACATTCCACGCACAGATATGAAGTCTATGTGTACGGGCAAATGCAAGCTTAAAAGAGGCCACCAACCTCTTAAAAAAGGACATAATAAATGAATAAAAAGTAAATATGTGTGTGAATAAAAAAGGCTAATTTATTATACCGTTCATAAAAAAGAGTTGGTAAATATTCTCGTATTTAGGTTACAACTCAATTAATAAGAGGCAACCTATAGGGATATCAAGAGAATATTATTTCGATGATCTTCTTAAGCATTAATTGGAGCATTACCCGTAGCAAAGTGTTGAGAAATTATAGGGTTATTTAATCGAATTGTTGAATTCGATTTACTGGACGAATCACTGTATTTGGAGTACATTAAAGGACACAGGTAAAATTAAACGTACGGTAAAATGCACCAATATGTTAATCCTTTTATTTGAAGATATTCAATTACGTATTAAATCAAAACTGCAGTGAGAACAAGCTTCACCAGTTAAAACATCTCGTTTTATTTAAAACAATTCTATACCATATAATTTATGAATCTTCCAGGATTTCATATGTCCTTTTAAAATTTAAATATACATTCCCTTGGCTCAGTAACGCACATTTTCACAGGAAAACCCATTTCCATTCCAGTCTCGCGGGCCGACCGCCCGTGTATCTCACCTAATTAGTCACATATCATAATTACATGAAACAAACAGGCGTAATTCGTCATTCTTGTGTCACATTATCTCACATTTCCACCTTCACATTTGTGTTTTGGACTTTTACTGGCTTTGTAGTAATAATTAGGGTGTTTGAACATAGGGGAATCAGTGAGGGTTCTAGGTTTAAAATTAACAAAGTTAAAAATTACGGTGCAAGTTTTATTTGTATTTTGAGAATATTTATAATAATTGGGTCAAAATAAAAATTCTACTTTTCTTATAGAGATTTAACATGGGGCTAATTCTATACATTAATAGGCAAGCATGTTTATTGAAAACTTTTTTCTTAGCTCCTAAACATCGCAGGGAAAATCTACGCATATTGTTAGAAAAATGTTTGCCTCTAGATGTGCAGAATCCATTTAAAAATTAAAATAGGCTAAAAAAAACACAAATACCCCCGCCGCAGCAAACCTGCCGTCTAAGCGAATTTCCATTTGGCTGAATTGATTTTCAATTGATCTATTTAAATAACATTAGGTTTAACGAGTACCTAGGTTTGCTGCTACAAGAAAACTAATAAAGTAGTGTGTTTTTTAGTAAAATATTGATAGCATACTAAAAAATAAATAAATTTGCCAAGTTTGATCAAAATATATCCATAAACAAGCAAACTACAACATTTTACAATATTCTCCATAAGAATAACATGGGAATTTTAAATTTACCATTTTTTTAGTTTTCTCCGTAACCAATAACCGTACAAAAACACTTTGATATACTGAACTGTTTGTTTTTTTAAGCTCTTTAAGAAGGTTTAGAGAAAAATTGGGAAATTTTGTGTTTTGAGGGTCAAAAGTGAGAAAAACCAATTTTTACCCCATAAAACCCCCCATAAAACCCTGTTCCCATAGTCCGATCATGCTGGATCGCGAACTCATTCAAGTTTATCCGGCCTTACACCATCAAACCAAATTTCATCGAAATCGGATAAAAATTGCTCAAGTTATCGTGTTCACGGACACACACATATATATATATATATATATATATATATATATATATATACATATATAAAAATTTGAACGAATGGTATTTTTGGCCTCTGGGGACATCAAAATGAAAAAGTAAATCGGTCCCGGGCCTAAGTCTTACCATGAGACCTACGGTAATAGCTACTTCCCTATAGGGAAATTCGCTAAAAATGAATTTAAAATTAAAAAATAACATGGGCCTTACACTTGTTGGCACACATATTGGCCGACGAGCAATTATGTGTTGCCATGTTAGTGACGAAATAACAACAAAATATAAACAGAAAATCAAAGCAAATGGAATAAATTCCAATCACATGATTTATTTACAGCGTGGGGTGAAAATAGAGTTATTTGCACAATACATACTTTTGGTCGAGTTTTCGACCAAGAGGCGAGCTACATTGTATGAAAACGCATTTTCATAACATAATTCTGCGAAAATAATAATTTGATTACTTACCATTAATACCATTAATGTCTAGCGGGTTTTATTGGCTTAATTTCAGTTCCAATTTTATTACATTTAACAACCCATATTCACATTTTCATCACTCAAAATACAAGTTTCGATAGAAACATTCTTAACATACGAAAGATAAGCCTGTTTTGACACGAGTTATTAAATGCATTCCACGAACACTAACGATTTCATAGTCCATTTAGTTAATATGAAAACTTTCACAGAACTGTGATGACATGAGAAGCTTTGAGAACTTTTGGTTGTCTTATGGCAGCTTAGAATTCTAAATTACTTTCAACCTTTATAAAAGACAACATACTTGTTATTTTGTACACTTACTCGTTTTGACTTGTATAAGTAGCTTTAACATCAAAACGCCATTTTTAACTTTCCCATAATACATATTTTTAATTTACTTGCATCGAATATAGTTTAGTTGAATTTCCACAGTACGATCATTATATAAGCTGACTGATATAGTGTTACCTCATACATGTCCATTAAACTAAGGATAGGGAACATTGACCAGACATTAAATTATGTAACTATAAATTACATTGCAGAAAGAATGCCCTGTACTAAAAATGTAAACAGTTAAACAAAAGGCTACATATAAACACGATTTCCCACCAAACCAATTGCTTAAATTATAAAACAAGACTATTTAAATGAATTTAACGACATGTATAACTGGTATTATGTCTAACAAATATAGATATGCATTTCAAGAATAAATTACGAAATTCATTGGGTGAAAGTGTTGAATAAATGAAAACCCTCAGAGGACCCTGGACCAGTAAATGTACGACGACGCTTTTGGTGTATCACCTCTTCCAAAACCTTAGAATTAAAGTTTAAATTTACGAACAACTCAACTTTGCTATAGTTTTATTCAAATGCATTGCTTGTATTTGCTGCTTAATTCGTTAATGTTTTGTTGCAGATAACACATATAGGCTGCCCTCCAATTAGGGTAAGTGAATATAAAATACAATAAATTATTAGTAAGGTCTAATGTAGAAAATGTTGGTGTAGTAATTATTATATAAGAACAAATATAGCCTACGCCAAAAATGGTAAAAAACATTGACAACTTGATTATGATGAATATTTCAAATTCATAAATAGTATACTAGAACTAATCTTGTACCTCTGTCGAGTGATGTTCAGGTTACATTACGTGTTGTGTGTCACAGTATCACGTTACTAACAGTGACTCGTCCTTTACAACATTACAGTTACACAGACCAGAGATACAACACAATGATGATAAGTGACTTGTGACTAATGACGAGTAATGTTCAAGTCAACATTACGTGTTGTGTGTCACAGTATCACGTTACTGACAGTGACCCGTCTATTACAACGTTACAGTTATACAGACCAGAGATACAACACAATGATGATAAGTGACTTGTGACTAATGACGAGTAATGTTCAGATCAACATTACGTGTTGTGTGTCACAGTATCACGTTACTGACAGTGACTCGTCCATTACAACGTTACAGTTATTCTGACCAGAGATACAACACAATGATGATAAGTGTCTTGTGACTAATGACGAGTAATGTTCAGGTCAACATTACGTGTTGTGTGTCACAGTATCACGTTACTGACAGTGACTCGTCCATTACAATGTTACAGTTATTCTGACCAGAGATACAACACAATGATGATAAGTGTCTTGTGACTAATGACGAGTAATGTTCAGGTTAACATTACGTGTTGTGTGTCACAGTATCACGTTACTGACAGTGACTCGTCCATTACAACGTTACAGTTACACAGACCAGAGATACAACACAATGATGATAAGTGACTTGTGACTAATGACGAGTAATGTTCAGGTCAACATTACGTGTTGTGTGTCACAGTATCACGTTACTGACAGTGACTCGTCCATTACAATGTTACAGTTATTCTGACCAGAGTTGTGTGTCACAGTATCACGTTACTGACAGTGACTCGTCCATTACAATGTTACAGTTATACAGACCAGAGATACAACACAATGATGATAAGTGACTTGTGACTAATGACGAGTAATGTTCAGGTCAACATTACGTGTTGTGTGTCACAGTATCACGTTACTGACAGTGACTCGTCCATTACAACGTTACAGTTATTCTGACCAGAGATACAACACAATGATGATAAGTGTCTTGTGACTAATGACGAGTAATGTTCAAGTCAACATTACGTGTTGTGTGTCACAGTATCACGTTACTGACAGTGACTCGTCCATTACAATGTTACAGTTATTCTGACCAGAGATACAACACAATGATGATAAGTGTCTTGTGACTAATGACGAGTAATGTTCAGGTTAACATTACGTGTTGTGTGTCACAGTATCACGTTACTGACAGTGACTCGTCCATTACAACGTTACAGTTACACAGACCAGAGATACAACACAATGATGATAAGTGACTTGTGACTAATGACGAGTAATGTTCAGGTCAACATTACGTGTTGTGTGTCACAGTATCACGTTACTGACAGTGACTCGTCCATTACAATGTTACAGTTATTCTGACCAGAGATACAACACAATGATGATAAGTGTCTTGTGACTAATGACGAGTAATGTTCAGGTTAACATTACGTGTTGTGTGTCACAGTATCACGTTACTGACAGTGACTCGTCCATTACAACGTTACAGTTACACAGGCCAGAGATACAACACAATGATGATAAGTGTCTTGTGACTAATGACGAGTAATGTTTAGGTTAACATTACGTGTTGTGTGTCACAGTATCACGTTACTGACAGTGACTCGTCCATTACAACGTTACAGTTACACAGACCAGAGATACAACACAATGATGATAAGTGTCTTGTGACTAATGACGAGTAATGTTCAGGTCAACATTACGTGTTGTGTGTCACAGTATCACGTTACTGACAGTGACTCGTCCATTACAATGTTACAGTTATTCTGACCAGAGATACAACACAATGATGATAAGTGACTTGTGACTAATGACGAGTAATGTTCAGGTCAACATTACGTGTTGTGTGTCACAGTATCACGTTACTGACAGTGACTCGTCCATTACAATGTTACAGTTATTCTGACCAGAGATACAACACAATGATGATAAGTGTCTTGTGACTAATGACGAGTAATGTTCAGGTCAACATTACGTGTTGTGTGTCACAGTATCACGTTACTGACAGTGACTCGTCCATTATAATGTTACAGTTATTCTGACCAGAGATACAACACAATGATGATAAGTGTCTTGTGACTAATGACGAGTAATGTTCAGGTCAACATTACGTGTTGTGTGTCACAGTATCATGTTACTGACAGTGACTAGTCCATTACAACGTTCACTTACTCATGAGGGTCATTCCATATCAAATCAACAAGGCTCTCAACCTGACCATCTTGGATTTTGATGAAATTTTGCATACTTGTAGTATTTTGAGTCCTGAATCCAAATATGCTTTTTAAAAAAATCTATCTTTTATAGTTTTTATGATATAAATATTTGAAAATGGTAAAAATTGGCGTTTTTTACCGTGCGCGCAAATCTAAAATGTTGTCTAGGATGAGTTCTATTGGTCCTATCAAGTTGTACAATGGCTCATTTTAAAGAGGATTCAAATGCCTTTAATCTGATACCAAACTCAACCTACTTAGGTGAAAATTAATTTTTTTAGAAAATTTCAAAATATGTTTTTGAAAAATAATTTAAGATAGTGTTTTTTGAAAAATTTGAAAATTAGATATGTTAAAGAATGTAATCTAGTAAGTACATTATAAAAATTTCAAAATGGGATGATGATGGGATCAGCAGTTATGATAAAAATACTTGACTATGGTTCACTGTTTCCAAGCGTTTTGGCGCATAGGCTAGTACATACTAACCTAAATGTATCATTTAATAAGAGTCTATTAATTATATGATTAAAATTAAAAATATCTGCCTATATTTGAACTATGTATGTCATATTTTGCTATAATATAAACTAAATCTAGCAAATAAACAACATTATTCAAGTTAACAGAGTTTCCGTCAACCTTTGAACATGGGGGCTACTTTGAACAAACTTTCCACTTTTCATATTTTTTTATTCTTTTTCATATTAATTTTATCTTTAAATGATAATGTTTATTATAATTTTCTATTCCCAGATAAATACTCTACTTAAAAAAAAATTTAATAGTGCATACTATGGTTCTCCAAAAAATTAAAAATAGACTACTTATTTTTCACTGAAATTTTTTAGTAAAAAAAAGTCGTCCAAACTTCCATGTCTACAGCAGCAAACCCAGTAAGTTTATGATTTATGACTTAAAACCATAATTGAATAGCCCATTTATCTGGGATTAAGAAAATACCTGCTTTGATTACTTTATAAGCAGTAATAACTTTTAAAAAAAGAAAGAAAAAATTACCCAAT
Organism: Macrosteles quadrilineatus; assembly: GCF_028750875.1. NCBI lineage: Eukaryota > Metazoa > Arthropoda > Insecta > Hemiptera > Cicadellidae > Macrosteles > Macrosteles quadrilineatus. Next base: position 100,729,471 of record NW_026542602.1, on the reverse strand, counting down.
TTGCTGACCCTTACTTATGGCGTCGTGAACCTTAGTTCTGGAGCAAAATTTCCCGGACATGAGAAAAAAAAAAAAAAATATATTTGGGTTTTAAGTGTTATTTTTTAAAATGATTTTTCTAATGAAAACAGATGTTTTGAGCTTTAGTTATTATTAGCAGCCATAATCCAATTCCTTTATTTGACTGCTATGATATTTAAAAAATACCCTTGCAAAGTTAAAAAATAACCGGACGGACATTTTGAAAACTCTCCGTAACTTTTTTTAATTTTTGACATATCAAAATAGAAGTTACAGAAATGTGGTATGTGGTTTGTGGTATTTAAATCCACAAATCAGTTTTCACTAAAAAATTTTAATTGTTAAAGTAAGAATACATTATTTATACTTATGAGCAGACATTTCCCCAAAACTAAATAATTAGGCTATCATGGAATATTATCTATGTATCAATAATAAGGTTACTACAGGATTTAAATAGATTGATCACAGTATATTGTGTGACAAAATTATCAATGCTTGTTTGTCTCTCTCTTTTGTCACAAGAGGAAAGACAGACAAACATGGACCTATGGGTTTTGGCTCAGGTTCCTCAGTATTTTCCAGTTGTGTTGCAACGATTTACTGTAATCAATCTTCAAGTCTGCCTTTTCACTAGGCTGGAGACACTAGTCAGCCACTAGATCTGTGCAAAATCACATTGTGAAGCACTTTACGTTTACACTATCAGGTCGCAGCGACCCACCTCGGCAGTAGCGACCCGGTCTTGAGAAGTTGTAATTTGTTTGACAGGTACATAGGTCTAACTTATGTTTGTCAGTCTTTCCTCTTGTCTCAAGACCGAGTCGATACAGCCGTGATGGGTCGCTGCAACCTGATAGTGTAAACGTAAAGTGCTTCACAATGTGATTTTGCACAGATCTAGTGGCTGACTAGTGTCTCCAGCCTAGTGAAAAGGGAGACTTAAAGATTGATTACAGTAAATCGTTGCAACACAACTAACTGGAAAAGACTGAGGAACCTGAACCAAAACCCATTGGTCCATGTTTGTTCAAAGGTTGACGGAAACTCTGTTAACTTGAATAATGTTGTTTACTTGCTAGATTTAGTTTATATATAGCAAAATATGACATACATAATTCAAATATAGGCAGATATTTTTAATTTTAATCATATAATTAATAGACTCTTATTTAATGATACATTTAGGTTAGAACTTACACGCTGTATGCGCCAAAATGCTTGGAAACAGTGAACCATAGTCAAGTATTTTTATCATAACTGCTGATCCCATTATCATCCCATTTTGAAATTTTTATAATGTACTTACTAGATTACATTCTTTAACATATCTAATTTTCAAATTTTTCAAAAAACACTATCTTAAATTTTTTTTCAAAAACATATTTTGAAATTAAAAAAAAAAATTAATTTTTACCAAAGTAGGTTGAGTTTGGTATCAGATTAAAGGCATTTGAATCCTCTTTAAAATGAGCCATTGTACAACTTGATAGGACCAATAGAACTCATCCTAGACAACATTTTAGATTTGCGTGCACGGTAAAAAACGCCAATTTTTACCATTTTCAAATATTTATATCATAAAAACTATAAAAGATAGATTTTTTTAAAAAGCATATTTGCATTCAGGACTCAAAATACTACAAGTATGCAAAATTTCATCAAAATCGAAGATGGTCAGGTTGAAAATAATTTTTTATTGGTTGATTTCATATGGAATGACCCCAGACCAGAAATACAACGCAATGATGATAAGTGACTTGTGACTAATGACGAGTAATGTTCAGGTCAACATTACGTGTTGTGTGTCACAGTATCATGTTACTGACAGTGACTAGTCCATTACAACGTTCACTTACTCAGACCAGAGATACAACGCAATGATGATAAGTGACTTGTGACTAATGACGAGTAATGTTCAGGTCAACATTACGTGTTGTGTGTCACAGTATCACGTTACTGACAGTGACTCGTCCATTACAATGCTACAGTTATTCTGACCAGAGATACAACACAATGATGATAAGTGTCTTTTGACTAATGACGAGTAATGTTCAGGTCAACATTACGTGTTGTGTGTCACAGTATCATGTTAGTGACAGTGACTCGTCCATTACAATGTTACAGTTATTCTGACCAGAGATACAACACTATGATGATAAGTGTCTTGTGACTAATGACGAGTAATGTTCAGGTCAACGTTACGTGTTGTGTGTCACAGTATCACGTTTCTGACAGTGACTCGTCCATTACAATGTTACAGTTATTCTGACCAGAGATACAACACAATGATGATAAGTGTCTTGTGACTAATGACGAGTAATGTTCAGGTCAACATTACGTGTTGTGTGTCACATTATCATGTTACTGACAGTGACTAGTCCATTACAACGTTCACTTACTCAGACCTGAGATACAACGCAATGATAATAAGTGACTTGTGACTAATGACGAGTAATGTTCAGGTCAACATTACGTGTTGTGTGTCACAGTATCATGTTACTGACAGTGACTCGTCCATTACAATGTTACAGTTATTCTGACCAGAGATACAACACAATGACGATAAGTGTCTTGTGACTAATGAGGAGTAATGTTCAGGTCAACATTACGTGTTGTGTGTCACAGTATCATGTTACTGACAGTGACTCGTCCATTACAATGTTACAGTTATTCTGACCAGAGTTACAACACAATGATTATAAGTGTCTTGTGACTAATGACGAAAAATGTTCAGGTCAACGTTACGTGTTGTGTGTCACAGTATCATGTTACTGACAGTGACTAGTCCATTACAACGTTCACTTACTCAGACCAGAGATACAACGCAATGATGATAAGTGACTTGTGACTAATGACGAGTAATGTTCAGGTCAACATTACGTGTTGTGTGTCACAGTATCACGTTACTGACAGTGACTCGTCCATTACAACGTTACAGTTACACAGACCAGAGATACAACACAATGATGATAAGTGTCTTGTGACTAATGACGAGTAATGTTCAGGTCAACATTACGTGTTGTGTGTCACAGTATCATGTTACTGACAGTGACTAGTCCATTACAACGTTCACTTACTCAGACCAGAGATACAACGCAATGATGATAAGTGACTTGTGACTAATGACGAGTAATGTTCAGGTCAACATTACGTGTTGTGTGTCACAGTATCATGTTACTGACAGTGACTAGTCCATTACAACGTTCACTTACTCAGACCAGAGATACAACGCAATGATGATAAGTGACTTGTGACTAATGACGAGTAATGTTCAGGTCAACATTACGTGTTGTGTGTCACAGTATCACGTTACTGACAGTGACTCGTCCATTACAATGCTACAGTTATTCTGACCAGAGATACAACACAATGATGATAAGTGACTTTTGACTAATGACGAGTAATGTTCAGGTCAACATTACGTGTTGTGTGTCACAGTATCATGTTAGTGACAGTGACTCGTCCATTACAATGTTACAGTTATTCTGACCAGAGATACAACACTATGATGATAAGTGTCTTGTGACTAATGACGAGTAATGTTCAGGTCAACGTTACGTGTTGTGTGTCACAGTATCACGTTTCTGACAGTGACTCGTCCATTACAATGTTACAGTTATTCTGACCAGAGATACAACACAATGATGATAAGTGTCTTGTGACTAATGACGAGTAATGTTCAGGTCAACATTACGTGTTGTGTGTCACATTATCATGTTACTGACAGTGACTAGTCCATTACAACGTTCACTTACTCAGACCAGAGATACAACGCAATGATAATAAGTGACTTGTGACTAATGACGAGTAATGTTCAGGTCAACATTACGTGTTGTGTGTCACAGTATCATGTTACCTACAGTGACTCGTCCATTACAATGTTACAGTTATTCTGACCAGAGATACAACACAATGACGATAAGTGTCTTGTGACTAATAAGGAGTAATGTTCAGGTCAACATTACGTGTTGTGTGTCACAGTATCATGTTACTGACAGTGACTCGTCCATTACAATGTTACAGTTATTCTGACCAGAGATACAACACAATGATTATAAGTGTCTTGTGACTAATGACGAGTAATGTTCAGGTCAACGTTACGTGTTGTGTGTCACAGTATCACGTTACTGACAGTGACTAGTCCATTACAACGTTCACTTACTCAGACCAGAGATACAACGCAATGATGATAAGTGACTTGTGACTAATGACGAGTAATGTTCAGGTCAACATTACGTGTTGTGTGTTACAGTATCACGTTACTGACAGTGACTCGTCCATTACAACGTTACAGTTACTCAGACCAGAGATACAACACAATGATGATAAGTGTCTTGTGACTAATGACGAGTAATGTTCAGGTCAACGTTGAGTTTTGTGTGTCACAGTATCACGTTACTGACAGTGAATAGTCTATTACAACGTTACTGTTACACAGACCAGAGATACAAAACAATGATGATAAGTGTCTTGTGACTAATGACGAGTAATGTTTAGGTCAACATTACGTGTTGTGTGTCACAGTATCACGTTACTGACAGTGACTCGTCCATTACAACGTTACAGTTACACAGACCAGAGATACAACACAATGATGATAAGTGTCTTGTGACTAATGACGAGTAATGTTCAGGTCAACATTACGTGTTGTGTGTCACAGTATCACGTTACTGACAGTGACTCGTCTATTACAACGTTACAGTAACACAGACTAGAGATACAACACAATGATGATAAGTGACTTGTGACTAATGACGAGTAATGTTCAGGTTAAAATTACGTGTTGTGTGTCACAGTATCATGTTACTGACAGTGACTCGTTCAATACAACGTTACAGTTACACAGACCAGAGATACAACACAATGATGATAAGTGACTTGTGACTAATGACGAGTAATGTTCAGGTCCACATTACGTGTTGTATGTCACAGTAGTGTCCATTACAATGTTACAGTTACACAGACCAGAGATACAACACAATGATGATAAGTGTCTTGTGACTAATGACGAGTAATGTTCAGGTCAACATTACGTGTTGTGTGTCACAGTATCATGTTACTGACAGTGACTAGTCCATTACAACGTTCACTTACTCAGACCAGAGATACAACGCAATGATGATAAGTGTCTTGTGACTAATGACGAGTAATGTTCAGGTCAACATTACGTTTTGTGTGTCACAGTATCACGTTACTGACAGTGAATAGTCTATTACAACGTTACTGTTACACAGACCAGAGATACAAATCAATGATGATAAGTGTCTTGTGACTAATCACGAGTAATGTTTAGGTCAACATTACGTGTTGTGTGTCACAGTATCACGTTACTGACAGTGACTCATCCATTACAACGTTACAGTTACACAGACCAGAGATACAACACAATGATGATAAGTGTCTTGTGACTAATGACGAGTAATGTTCAGGTCAACATTACGTGTTGTGTGTCACAGTATCACGTTACTGACAGTGACTCGTCTATTACAACGTTACAGTTACACAGACTAGAGATACAACACAATTAGTCCAGGAGCTGAGGGGGGTTGAGCATGCATGAAAGTAGTACGCAATGTTATTGCTGATTATTGTAATATGGACTGTGGTGATCAAAATTACGTATGTCGCCTATTTCAAAAGTGGTCGATAAGGTGGTGGGGAGGGGGCAAACATGGCGGTTTGCGCTATGCGTTAAAACGCTGATAGTTCGAAAACGGTAAAAGATAGAACATCGGTTAAAACGTCGTTGTAATCCTAAAAATGTGGACAACAATAATGGTTATTGGGTCCGAGGTCGTATCTCTATAAATAAACAAGTTATTGTATAAAATATGTAAAAATGGACTTTTCGTGTAGTTTTTTTTACCGAAAGTAGAATTAATTTGTGAGTGTCGCAAAGAATTAATATCAAATATCTTTGCTGATAGTTGTAATATGGACTGTGGTGATACAAAATACGCATGTCGCCTACTTTTCAGGTGGTCGAGAACTTAGGGGGAGGGGGGCAAAGATGGCGGAACGCGCTTTACATCGAAATGACTGTAGCTCGAGAACGGTACGAGATAGGACATCGTTTAAAACGTAGTTTTAATCCAAAAAATATTACCAATAGAAAAGGTCATTGGGTAAAAAGTCGTATCTTAACTAATAAAAAAGTTATAACAATAATAAGTTTAACAAAATCTACATCGTACAGCTATTTTTTTTGAAAATCGTATGGATTGTTGATAAATAATAGTGTAATTACTTAATTACTCGGCTAAATATTAACTAGATGCATTTTCTTATAAGAAAAAAATATATTATTACGAATACATATGGTTTAAAATGTAAAACACGGCCTCCAAACGCCTTGGGGTTCGTCCGTTAGGTTGCGTTATAATTGCTGTTGTTTTTAAAATAATGATTGCTTGTATTTTGTATTTCATTATACACTGAGTATATAAATGAAATAATGATAAATAAATAATCAAACAAATAAGATAATAATTAAATATGAAATATAATATACAGGGTGAGTTTCTACTGACCGTGTTAACTTCGCCAGTGGGTTCTACACACTAAAAGGAACAAAAAAGTTCCTATAAACCCATGTCCGATTTTCGACCGTTTGGCTGTTTTGGGGGATTTTGTGTTTTTCTTATTTTATTAGACTTTGCTCCACAATTTATGTAATAAAAACTTAATCAATTACTTTAGAGAGTTGTAGTGAAAATCACTGGAAAAAAAATTAAATTTGCTATAAATCAAAGGTTTCATTCAACAATTATACCATTACATAGTCCACGTTATATCCAAAATAAAGTAAAAATGTCATTAAATTAATTAATTACGATAACTTTCATGAGCCTCCTTTGATACATAAACCTGCATTTATGCAATGTTGAAATGCATAAAAAACTTGGCATTTTAATAATCTTTCAAATGATATGCTGTTCAATACTATTATTGATATAAACCAGTGAGAAATTACTAATAAACTACAATAAAACACGGTTTACAGATTTTGTTTTTGCACAGTTTTACTGTTAATAACAATTACTGTATTCATCATGTTGGCATAATCTTGATTGGTAAAAGGCTCCATATTTTAATAAATGTTGAAAAACTCTTAATTGACTTGGAAATATAAAGTTAAAACAGCAAATTACTCAACAAGGTATGTTCTAGCAGCTGAGTTATCTAGCTATAGATGACAAATCAATAAAAGCTTACTTAATCAAGCACAAGGTAAAACTAATTACACAGCATTTAAGAATCAAACACACTACATCTTTGAAAATGTGAAAAACCTTGAGTTTATACATTTTATTAATTCAGATAATTTTAATAAATATTTAAAAGTTAAAATAATGTACAAATTGTATCAGATAGTTCAATAAAATACATCATGGAGTATACAGTAATTATTATTAACAGTAAAACTGTGCAAAAACAAAATCTGTAAACCGTGTTTTATTGTAGTTTATTAGTAATTTCTCACTGGTTTATATCAATAATAGTATTGAATAGCATATCATTTAAAAGATTATTAAAATGCCAAATTTTTTATGCATTTCAACATTGCATAAATGCAGGTTTATGTATCAAAGGAGGCCCATGAAAATTATCGTAATTAATTAATTTAATGACATTTTTACTTTATTTTGGTTATAACGTGGACTATGTAATGGTATAATTGTTGAATGAAACCTTTGATTTATTGCAAATTTAATGTTCTTTCCAATGATTTTAACTATAACTCTCTAAAGTAATTGGTTAAGTTTTTATTACATAAATTGTGGAGCAAAGTCTAATAAAATAAGAAAAACACAAAATCCCTTAAAACAGCCAAACGGTCGAAAATCGGACATGGGTTTATAGGAACTTTTTTGTTCCTTTTAGTGAGTAGAACCCACTGGCGAAGTTAACACGGTCAGTAGAAACTCACCCTGTATAGTAGTTTAATTCCATTGTAAATATAAACACCATAAACTTTAAATTTCTTGACCGCTCTCATGCATTAATTATATATAGATGTATATACATTTGTATCAAAGAAAATATTTACAATTTTTTATTTGTATTACAGGTGCTAAGAGAAATTAAAAAGGTACCTATTTAAATTCAACAAATAATATGAACAACCAGTGTAATTGTTATGGATAGAATGAAGAGATTTGCCGTATTTTTTATTATAAGGTATTTACTTTTGTAGTAATGTTTTTTATTTCATATAACTGTATTAAATAAGAATCTGTTACATAATCATATTGTAATAACCTACAACATTATAATAATTAAAATTGGATTTGTAGTGGTAGTCTGTATTATGCATTTGATTGCGGCGAAACCCCAAGTATTATATGTAGTTTGGAGGCCGTGTTTTACATTTTAAACCAAATGTATTCGTAATAATATATTTTTTTCTTATAAGAAAATGCATCTAGTTAATATTTAGCCGAGTAATTAAGTAATTACACTATTATTTATCAACAATCCATACGATTTTCTAAAAAAATAGCTGTACGATGTAGATTTTGTTAAACTTATTATTGATATAACTTTTTTATTAGTTAAGATACGACTTTTTACCCAATGACCTTTTCTATTGGTAATATTTTTTGGATTAAAACTACGTTTTAACCGATGTCCTATCTCGTACCGTTCTCGAGCTACAGTCATTTCGATGTATAGCGCGTTCCGCCATCTTTGCCCCCCTCCCCCTAAGTTCTCGACCACCTGAAAAGTAGGCGACATGCGTATTTTGTATCACCACAGTCCATATTACAACTATCAGCAAAGATATTTGATATTACTTCTTTGCGACACTCACAAATTAATTCTACTTTCGGTAAAAAATCTACACAAAAAGTCCATTTTTACATATTTTATGCAATAACTTGTTTATTTATAGAGATACGACCTCGGACTCAATAACCATTATTGTTGTCCACATTTTTAGGATTACAACGACGTTTTAACCGATGTTCTATCTTTTACCGTTTTCGAACTATCAGCGTTTTAACGCATAGCGCAAACCGCCATGTTTGCCCCCTCCCCCCCACCTTATCGACCACTTTTGAAATAGGCGACATACGTAATTTTGATCACCACAGTCCATATTACAATAACCAGCAATAACATTGCGTACTACTTTCATGCATGCTCAACCCCCCTCAGCTCCTGGACTAAATGATGATAAGTGACTTGTGACTAATGACGAGTAATGTTCAGGTCAACATTACGTGTTGTGTGTCACAGTATCATGTTACTGACAGTGACTCGTTCATTACAACGTTACAGTTACACAGACCAGAGATACAACACAATGATGATAAGTGACTTGTGACTAATGACGAGTAATGTTCAGGTCAACATTACGTGTTGTGTGTCACAGTATCACGTTACTGACAGTGACTCGTCCATTACAACGTTACAGTTCATTCATTTTTCATACACTGAATCGTTTTGTATATATTTACCTCGTAAACTAGTTTTTTTATTATTTATCTTTTCTTGTAAACAAAATTATGTGTACAATGTTTATTATTTTCCCTTTTTAAAATTAGCCTAAATTTATTGTTTTATTTTGCGGATGATGGACTCAATCCCCAACCACAGGCATTAGCCCATTTGGGGATTACATTTCAGTAATTGTTGTTTGTACCATTGTAAATGATGTACTTGATGAAATAAAAAGGATTCATTCATTCAGTTACACAGACCAGAGATACAACACAATGATGATAAGTGTCTTTTGACTAATGACGAGTAATGTTCAGGTCAACATTACGTGTTGTGTGTCACAGTATCACGTTACTGACAGTGACTCGTCCATTACAACGTTACAGTTACACAGACCAGAGATACAACACAATGATGATAAGTGTCTTTTGACTAATGACGAGTAATGTTCAGGTCAACATTGTGAACGTCTGAACGTACACTCTGGTTATTTTGCTGAAAGCATTTTTATGTACTTTTTAGCTTACAAATGTCAAAATACGAACATAACTGACCAGTGTTTCTCGCTAGGGTTTTATTTCGCTTTTTTGTATTCTTTTAAATTTGAATTATATGTGTATTGTGTACGCAATAACGTCCTAATGAGGCATACTATTTAGGTGTAGTATTTCTTAAAGTAATGCATTTTAGTTAGAGAAGGTCATGACCATGTCTTTTATTTGTAACTTTTTTATACACTATGTTAAAATTGTATTCGTTTTATGGTTATAAGTTTTTGTGGTTATAGTAAATGTTATGACTTGTGATTTTAGAAGTCGTTGTAGGCTATGAAATAGATATGTATGCTCCTTACAATATATGTAAGAATGGAAGTCTTTATAACTAAAAAAGATTCTAGCGTTTAGGTGGGTTCTTTTAGTTCATCTATATTTTTCCAAAGTACTTTTGATTTTGTCGATCAATATTACGACAAAAGAAATATAGAATATGTAAATACTTTTAACAAGGAAAAGCTTTAGGCGATAGGTAAATATTCAACAGTTTTAAGCTGCGCCCATTATCGGTTTGGAAAAAGATAAATTGTTTTCGAAAACAATGGAATATAAACCTTTCACATAAATTGAAGTATATAATTGGGTTTGCCCGTCATTGGAGGTAATCCGCGTGTCAGCCACCGCACACTTTGTCCGACGCACTCGCAGGTTTGTCAAAATTGCATTTTAAACAATAAAGTCCGTCACATCGATTCGATGTTAGCACACGTGTATGTAAAATTATCAAAAACAATAGAGTGTAAATCTGCATGGATTCTACTATTCAACAATGTACTCTAATAATAAATTAAATTACAAATTCGTTGAGTAAGAAAAAATTTTAGATTGTGTGGTTTATAGCCTAATATAGGATAATGTATTGGTGATTATTGATAAAATATCTTCTAAAAAACATTTAAATTTGGAGAAATTTTAAAATTAGTTATTTGCATAAAAAATAGGCCTGTACAACTAAAAAGTATGAAGTTGCGATAACCGGCTGTTTTATTATCAGAACACACAATATAGAATAATACCCCCACCGCAGCAAACCAGCAGACTAAGCGAATTTCCATTTGCCTGATTGGATTTACACTAAAATGTCTCCTTAAAAATATAACATTTATTCCCTATTTAAATAGCATTAGTAAAACGAGTTTTTAGGTTTGCTGCAACAGGGAGGGTAAAAAGGTGTTTTTTGTAAAATATTAATAGTTTAGTATGAAATGAATCAATTTTCCAAATTTGATCAAAATATGTTCACAAACAAGCAAACTACAACAGTTTATTTATTCTCCATAAGAATAACAAGGGAATTTAAATTTACAGTTTTTTGGAATTTTCTCCGTAACCATTAGGCGCATAATAACGCTCGCATAATAACGCTTCAATATACTAAATTATTTGTTTTTTTAAGCTCTACAAAATGGTTTGGAAAGAAAATGCTAAATTTTAGGGTCAAAAATGGGAAAACCCAATTTATACCCCAAAAACCCCCCATAGACCCCCATTCCCATAGTCCGATCATGCTGGTTCGCGAACTCGTTCGAATAAACATAGGTTTACACGTTTGTACCAAATTTCATCAAAATCGGATTATTTTTGCTCGAGTTATCGCGCTAACGGACACACACACACACACACACACGCACACACACACACACACACACACACACATATATATATATATATATGAACTTGCACGGATGGTGTTTTTAGTCTCTAGGGACCTCAAAACGAAAAAGTAAATCGGTCCCGGGTCTAGGTCTTACCATGAGTACTACGGTAATAGCTTATTCCCTATATGGGAAATTCGCTAAAAAAAATAAAAACATTACTTTATTAAATTATTTTGTTTACATACTTACTGCACAACTTAAAACAGCTCAAATGAAAATTGGAAATGAACACGTAAAGGTTAAATTTAATTTCCAGTAATTGTATTTGGACTGTCACTCTCTTTAATCCTCTTGGTTTGTTTCAATTTCTGTTAGATTTAACTTGTCTGTTGGAGTTTCAGTGATTAGTGGATAAAGTAAACACTTGCATCAACATGAGAGGAATTGAATATCAAAACGAAATTACTTGTACGTTCTTTAATTGGAAGATCCGTCATTCATCCAGTTATCCCATTACATCTGGTTTATAGTTTTAAATACAAAGAATTACTGCAATGGTGGAGCAGTCGCTTTAGAATTTCACAATAAAGGAGGGGTTTTCCATTGCTTATGCAAAACGTAAGCAGCATCCGCTCAAATTATTTAGGGTTGATAAGAATACAGCAAGTACCACAACACAGAGCACCTAGCTTTCTCCAGTTTGCAGATTACATTCTAGTTGTGATAAGTGTTAACTATGTTGGGAATTTAAGATTGGATTTTTGGACATACCTAATGAATTCTTAGATTACTTGTGAAACCGATTGAAAAAGTAAAAAAAATATTTTGTCCCAGTATATTTTCAGGGCAAGAGAGCTTCTAGTTAATTCATTAAGTCTATCAAACAGATTCTAAATAAAAACGTACCTACATCAGTCAACGCTTGATATACATATTAGATTAATGAGATTCGATCTATCTAGCAATAAGAGGAATATATTCTAAAAGCCTACAATAAGGCTTATTCCCTAAATTGTAAATTCACTAGAATGAACTACCAAAACTATTTCAATATGAACAGTATTTATAAACTAACATTCAACAGCAATGAATTTCTTCATGACATGTTATTCTAAATTCCAAACTACAGCAGGATTGTTACGGTATCTAATAGACGTGGGATTTAACTGGCTTTTAACTGTTAGTCTTTAGGCCAAAATTATATTTCTATAGATCAAAGATTGTATAGATCTCAAAAATGATATTTTTAACACCTACGATGCCGTTTGGTAATCATTTACTAATTTAAACAGTCTACTAGGTGAACCCGTGCGAATTCGCACGAATAAATTAGGATATATTGTAGCAACGTAGAAGTTGCGTCGTTGTATCGACATTGGTCTTGAGCTCGATCGTTGGCTATATACATTCTAAGTTATTTTTGGTGTTCAGTAGGAGTATTTTTGTAGGAGCTTATCATGCTGAAAACTTGCGCAAATGGATTAATATCAACCAAATGTTTAGTCAAAATGTGCATGAGTTCAGTGCTGCAAGAGCCATTAGCTTTGTTTAGCATTCTTTCTTGAACAGCGGATTCGTCGTCGTAGATATAAATTTGGGCATATGTGGGATGCTCTCCTTCTGACAGTTGAAAGGTGTCAATAGAGTGATGAACTGTGTCATACATGAAAGGCCCTCCAACGTAATGTTCTTCAATTTTAGCTCGAGTGCTGACCATTGCGAGCGCAGAGTTGTACGATCTAATGTAGTTGATCTTTGTAGTTTCTGATCAAATGATTTGCTCCATTTGGTAGGCTCTGTATATAATAGCTTTCTCGGTATGGTGGTAGATTCACTTTTCCTTTATTGCAGCAGGATGAAAATCCTTCGCCTCCTCCTCTTTGTTCTTCGCCACATTTCTGACATTTTAATGCCATCTCGCCGAGTGAATGCTACTGAGTTCTTGTATTTGTCAGTGTAATTTTGTAAGTACACGTTGCCAATAACTGTTCCAGCTCCTCGTCTGGGCTCATTACGTTTTGCATTGCTTGCCGTATGTTGACTCGCCGTGTCCGAACTGCAATATTTCTTTGTCGTCGGGTCCTTTGCATGTTTAAACTAAAATAAAATGTAAAACTTTTCTCCCGTCGTGTCCCATAGGTAACATTTCTTTGCCGGGTTTCTAATTATTTTTTTAAAAACATGCAAACTGTTTACATTTTAAAACCAAACATAACGGCTGGGATTTCTTTTACTAATGTATTGCCATCTGTTTCAGAATGTAATAACATTCAAATCAATCACAATGTTATCCTTATGGAAGGAACTTTGAGGGCAGCCCACGCCCTTCCAAAGATATATTTCGAAAATCTAAAGCCAGTTTGCACATCTACACACCCAGACGAACATTTAGGTATATATTATGTGGGGTTAAATCTTAAAATAAAAAAGCCTTATTGTTCACCAAGTTTCATGTCGCGTATTAAATATATAGATTTCCATTAATGAGGTGGTAATTCTATAATTCTAAGAACACACACGGTTTTCTTGGTTTAATCTAGCTTTCGAGATTGACTTTATAACTTTACCATAAAGCAAACATCAAACCCCATAGGATACCATGAACCAATGGTTTTCTCATAATAAAATCTTTAGAATGTTATAAATGATAAAATTAATTCTTACATGGGTAGAATTATAGGAAAAGGGGTGAATCACTGAGCGTTTATTAATCAAAACACTGAACTGTAAAAAGTCATGAAACAGTGGACTGATTATTTCAGCTGTATACTTATTTGGCACTTTACTATCCTTAGGTAGGATATGAAGATGTCTTTATATGTATAGTTCTTTTTTTGCAAAAAAAAATCGCTGTAGAAATATGTTAGTGAACAAACACATCAACGCCCTCCTCAAACACCTTCTTAAATACCTCAAACTAACCTCGAATGTTTGATCAGCCATCCTCCCTACACAAATACACGTGCATACAAACACACAACACACCCCAATCATAATCAGAACGCCACTTACAAGGGAGACACACGCAGATATCGCCCCAACATTCAGTTTCAATTAATCTCTTTGATAAGCTGACCTCAGCCCGGGGCGCCGCAATATCCGCTGGATCTCCCGCGCAAACCCACTTTTTGGCGGGAGATGAAATACAGTTTATTTTAGATGTGTCGCTGTTTATTTTTGTTGTTTTCACAAATATGTTACGAGGAATGAGGACATCGATTATTATAAAAGATAGGCTAAATCTTTCTTGGTTGTACCATTGACTATTGATGTTCTAGACATTCCCTCCCCTTGTTTAATCTGTTAAAGAGATTTTCAATACAAATCATCGTTGTATCCAATTATTCCTTTAATCTACATGTTTTAGTATGCACTGAAGAATCTTAAATTATTTTAAATAATGTTTAGGTTATGGGGTCGAATATTAGTAGTTGGTTTCAGTTTTATATTACAATGGACCTGGTATGATTAGAGAAAATATAATAAAAGAATAATGTTGTATAAATATCGTGTAAACCAAATATTGGTTGTTTTTATACATTTACAAATCTCTCGGAATTTTTACATAGCCTCTGTTATTGAAGGAGATAATGATTTTACAATTTAGACGACACCAAATTATTCGCGCTTACATTTATAGAGGTATTTATTAATGGACACTTTTACATTTTTCAAACTAGTTTTGTTTTTAACCTTAACCTTTTATACGCGGAAAAGTCTAAAGCTAACTTGACATGAATTCATATAACGTTAAAGAACTCAAAAGTAAAAACTTAAGATGATGTCATAACTCAGACCCATTTACAACTCTATCCTTCGAATTCCTAGTTATTTTTTTTAGTTTATAAACTAAATAATGAATGATTAAAATAATAAGTAGCTACTAATGGCATTGCAAACAAGAGTTTATTCCACCAGCGTGGCAGCACTGCAGCATAGTGTTATAATACGGTCAAACTTGTGAGTTCATAAGAACTGAGACATTTTCCACGACAACACACCTGCTCTTTCTCCTATCTTACAAAACACAATATAATAATCAACCAGAGCTTTGTGGTCGGTTTAAAAAAGGCAGCAAGGTAGTTCCCTAATAACTTCTATTGTGCTTTTGTTGACCTATTTTACTACATACGATTGTGAAATGTACACTACTGTAACACAAAGTTTGGATTATAAAAGCATTATCTTTGTTATTTTGTTGAGGATTTTGTCGAGGAAATTATTTAACGTTATTTTATAGGTAATATTCAATGTCTAAACCTCGTTTTTGTAACTAAAAACAATCCCTAAGAAATAAAAAATTGACTTTTAAACTGGAGATACAAAGCATGGATGGTTTTTCTAAACCCCACTCAAATAATGAATTTAGGGTTTTTAAATAATTTTTCAGACTATTAGCTAGTTCAACATTAACATTTTATTATTCGTCAGAATACCGATGGAGATTTCTCCATCGATTCCTTCATTATAGAACATCCAATAATAACCTCCTTCTTATATACGCGCGATTTCATTCCTTTTAATAAAAAAAGTTGTTAAAACACTGAATAAAAATGAATAATGTTTTAATGCGAAATACCGAGTGTTTACATGTATTTCTCCAACCACATCTCATTCTACAGTATAATCCACCCCTATCTTGTCGGTTTATACCCTTACAAACATAACCCCATTTTCGCTACTCAATCTCTTCCCTTGCAACATCTTTATGACGACGACACTTTTATTTGTATTCTTAGCGTTATGGGATTTTATGATTGTACATTCGCTATGCCACATGGGGCCAGGAGTCGTCGTCTCTTGACCTTTCTTTTGTATTTTCTTTTATATATTGAGTACGTTTGATGGTTGTTGACAAAACTCAATTTGTACTTTACAACACAACTTTATATTGCTACAGTTTTCAGTATGTATTTCAGTTTATCTTTAGTTGTATTTTTTATTTTTTATTTCGTGGTTTTGTTAGTATTAACTTGATATTGGCTATATAAATGCGATTTCCGTTGCCTTTACCCAAAAACTACTCGTAGGCCTGTATTAAAAAATTGCCTTATTATTTTTAATTAAATTTTTTTAAGCAACTCGCAAGTAAGTGATCATTTTTTCATACCTTAGCTACAATTTCAGTTTAGTATTTAGATTTTTTTTTTTTTATTTAAATTCAAAAGATATATTTACACAATACGTCCTTTCGAACACAGGTTAATTTCAGTCAGTATTGTTTGTTGTACATAAAAAAGGAAATTAAGTTGATCCGAGGAAAAGATTAACTCCAGTGTTTGTATAAAATAGTCAATAACCTGGGCGGATTTACTTTGGAGATCCGCGGATATTGCGACCAGCGGCGATGATCAGTAACTGCAAGCTTTAATTGGATATCAGATGGCACGTGGTGTATAAATAGCAAAATAATACATCTCTTGTGGGGCATTGTTGAGCGTTAACTTGACAATAGATTTAAATGAGATGTGGTTGTTGGAGAAATACATGTGAACACTCGGTATTTCGCATTAAAACATTATTCATGGGGTGTTTTAACAATTTATTTATTAAAATGAGTCAAATCGTGTGTAAATAAGAAAGAGGTTCATTATTGAATATTCTAAAATAAAGGAAGTAATGATGAAAACTCCAATGGTAATGGTATTCTGACGAATAATAAACTGTTAAGGTTGAACTAGCTTATGGTTTGAAAACTTTTAATAAAACCTGTAAATTAACTAAAGGGTTATTAAAAAAAAATTTAACAAATATATTACAATTCAATATATTTTTTTCGTGATTAAAGGTGGATAAAGAATTTATATTTAAATGTATTTACTTATGTAAAAGTTTTTAAGAACATTGACGTCTATTTTTTTTGTACTTTCAATGTCGAAACATAAGAACAGAGACAAAAAATAATTCATGGGAAAGATAAGTACAAATTTAGAATTTATGTGCACATGTTAGTTCTATTATAAACGACGCAGCTTTTAATTCAATTTAAAAAAATTCACGAACACTCGTTGAGTTAAACAGTTAGACTTTTGCTTTATTCGTGTCATCGATAATTTCAGAAAGTAATTCTCACGCGAGTATCATAACTACAAGCACCAAGGTTTGCTGACAGAGGGGAGTTTTATTTTAGTTTTCCGCTCCTAAAGCGTAAGAGGTACACGCGCCCCAAAGACCAGTTGAGGGAGGCACGTCTCAAACACAGCAAGGGTACAAATTGTTTCATTATTACTTACATCAGTAGCGAACGATCCGAGGGACCTAGGGAGGCTACAACGCTTAGGCCCACAGTTTGTGTAATAAGAACACATACAATCTTGTATCAGAGACCCAATGTGGTTTACAATGCCAACATTATGATATGAAAATCGTACTTAGTTGTTTCTGGTGAGAAACTACTGGTTGCTAATTTTATCTTTAAAATAGTTTAAAGTTGTCCATTGTACCAATTAAAGTATCCATATTTCCATATGGACTTGAGTGGTACTTACTGAGCCGTGACATGCCCACCAAGCGTCCCACCAGTGTCACGCCTCAGTGTTTTTTGTATAGTGCGAGTGCTGGCCTTGCGCCGGAACTCAATCGGTTTGGGTCTGGCAGCAGTCCTGCAGACCCCGGGGCAATTTTTCCGCTGTCGGACACATTTTCGGCAGAAGGACAGCGACTGTCATTACTACACACACAGTTTGTTTTGTTATTAATGTGCATGAATATGTATCTGCGTCCATCGTCAGAGAAGACTGTTTTATCTTCATTGCCTTAACTCTTTCTGATGTAGTTTTGTGCGCCGTAGAAGTCAGATGAGTAAGTTGTTTGATATTTTGATTTGTTTAGGTTAGAATGTTTCTGAATTAGTTTTGGCTTTCAGCCACATGTTGTGCAGACTTTGAGTGGGTTTTGGCTAGTGAAAACCAAGTATTAAGCACCTTCTGTGCATTGGTATTACTTTTAATTACCAATTACTTGCTTTTCAAGGCGCTAGACCCATTTCTGAGCCTGAAATTGAACAGAGTTTTGTTGGACCTTGGCCAAGCTTTGTGTGGTCAGACCACAAGTTTTTCTGGTTAGTTTAGTAGTTTTTGTTGTTGCCAAGTTTTCAAAGCTTTCCCCGAGACTCTAGGCCAGATATTACCCAGGAAAACTCACTTTGAAACTCACTTTTGTGCGGGCTAGGGTCCGTTTGTTCTGTGTCCCTGTTAACTTGTTATTAGGCCTAAGGCCTAGTTTGTGCTCAATTTTGTGTTGTTATTGTGGCCTACATGTTGTTTAATGTAAATTTTGTCCCTCTGTCCCCTG
Source organism: Macrosteles quadrilineatus (assembly GCF_028750875.1). Lineage (NCBI taxonomy): Eukaryota > Metazoa > Arthropoda > Insecta > Hemiptera > Cicadellidae > Macrosteles > Macrosteles quadrilineatus. The sequence continues at coordinate 100,710,555 of NW_026542602.1, read as the reverse complement.
TAATAGTGTGTTTTTGTTATTTGTATTGTAGGCCATGTCACTCAGCCTAATTTTTTTTAGTTAAGTAATGGCGCCTCCTGGGGGCCAAGCTCGGTCATAATTAGTTAGTATTAGTGCTCTTACATGTCCCCTGCAATTTTCATTAAGTTTGATTGATAAATGACCGAGTTATTTAAGGTTTTTTGTTTAGCGCTTTCCTGTTTTCTGAGTGACCGTAGGTAACTGACCCCCTACCTAGCCTCAGGCTAGTTGGTAGGCATGGGTATGTCTTTTAAAAGCTGCGGGCACCTGTGCCACAACTTTTAAAAGCTTTTTGAGCAAATTTGGTTGGTAATAACCGGAGTTATTACCGGTTTTACCCAAAAATGTACCTCCAGCCAAAGAATTTTTAATATTTTGTGTAAACTGTTTTTTGAAGTATTAATTGTAGTATTTATGTAATTGTTTTGTGTTTGATTAGTGTATATTACCCTTCTGGACCCTAAATTCATATTTTTTATTGTCAACTTAAATTTTTATGAAAAAGGTCTGTAAGAATGTGTTGTTAAAGTTTGTAAAATTTAAAAGTCTATTTATTGTTATGTTTTAGAGCTCTATTGAACTGAATTAAATTATTTCTAGTCATTTTACATTGTCTAATTTTAAAGACAGTTTTATAAAGGAAAGCCTATTAAAAGAAAAATATTTTTAATAAAATTCTCATTTGTAATAGTTTTGGTCAGTGAACGAGTGGTACGGAAATTGTTTTTTGGAATCATTTCTTGAAAAGCTTGGTAGGCCTAATGTTAAAATCAAGTTACATGAACTTTTATTAGTTAGGCCTGGAACTTGTTAAAAGGGTCCCGGATGGGAGGTTTTGTTCCGCCGCTTCCGGAGAGGGTCGCCCGGGGAGACCTTACACCTTCTCCCTCTTCGGGCTGCCAGTCACCCTGCTCCTGGGACCAGTGGGACACACTACACCTTCAAGCCACCATCCGCCTTCTACCACCACCGCCACCCACCACTAGTTGAAGCGACCAGAGTGACCAGTGACCATTACCGCAAGTTATATTTGTAATTAATGAAAGTTTTTTGAAAAGGACTGATCATCAATGGGGCCCCCAAATTATTTACCATTGTTATTTATTTTTAGTCACTTGTTATTCATTTAATTGTTGATTTTTTAAAGGTTTAATATTAATTGTTACCGTCTTTAATCTATTCGTTGTTAGGCCTATTTTTCTGTTACTGGTACCAGTATTTGTAAGTTTAGAAGGGTAAACCTAAAATCATTTTTTTTAATTAAATTTTTGAGAAAGCTTATTTAAAGAAATTCTTTGGATGGATGTTTTGTTATTTGTTGATTTTTTTTTGTAAATATATAGGCTTTGTTGACAACTGTTTGTTTTTTGATATTCACCCACGGCCTTTCATTTTTGTTAGGGATGTGGGGCGGCCACTCGCACTGTCACTATGGGGGGCATGCTTCCAATAGTTGTTCGTCTGGGGGCGGTGCGAGGGGTCGGCTCAGATGGTAGCAGAGCGTGGTTTTTTGTGCTCTTTCCACGAAAGGCCGTGGTTGGATTTGATTTTTGGGTGATGCTGGTCTAGCAGTCTTAGGAATTTTTTGAAGAAATGTTGTCGTGGTGGGGTAAGCACACTGTTGTAGTTTTTTATTAGGAGCTCGCCCTTGGCCGAGTCACCGGGTGGAATCTGGTTAATTACTTGCATCCTTTGGGAGCAAGAGTGTCAAAAGCATGGCCAAACCCAAAATTGAAACTGTGTGTGTGTGTTTACCTCATCACACAAATGTTAGGTGTTGTCGTTTAGTGTATGTATGTATGTGTGTATGTGGTGAGTGTAAGTCCGTGTTTTTTTTTGTTTTGGTGGCTAAGGCGGTGTGTATGGGCAGGTTCTTCTGTTTGGGACCTCATCTGACTGTAGGCATTTCAGTCCAGAGCCTTTAGTTAGTTAAGTTTGTGAATTGTTCGTTGTAAAATTTTTTTGTGTGTTTTGAAGGTAGACCGACTGACTGAAAGCAAAATGGGTTTGTTTGCTCCACTGCCCAATCCCATTGCTGGGGTTTTGAGCGACATTCGCCCGGTTGATGGTTTAGAGGTGGAACCTTTGTTAGAGTTTTTGGGAAAGGTGTTGCACCTGAAGGAGTTCCCAGGCATGGAGGACTCAGTAGTGTTGGAACTGCTGGTTCCACTCTGCCTGAGACCTCTTGGTGACAAATTGTTAGATTGTTTGAAACGGGGAGTAAATTTTGACAATTTTCACAGTGAAGTGCTTGAGCTCCTTGTCCCCTTCAGGGTCATGGAGAGATTGAAGGTTGAGAGAGTGTTTCGACCTCAAAAATTGGATGAAACTCTCAGTCAGTATGTGGCTGACATTCGTGGCGTGTGGCGTGTCCTACGGCTGGGCATCCCTGAAAACCAACTGGTGGACATTGTCTTGCAGGGGTTGAAGCCTGAGGAGCGGTCCAGACTGATTTTTGCTCCGAAGCCTTCTTCTTTTGCAGACCTGGATAGGCTGGTCATCCTTTCACGGAGCGTTCAAGACGCTGATTTTCAGAGGGAGCATGTTCCGGGGCATCTTCCCCAGACTGTTCTCCATCCCGTTGTAGCTTCCGTGGGTCAAGGTCCTGAAACACCGCAGAGACAGAGGCATCCTATTGTTTGCTTTGGTTGTGGTCAACCAGGTCACATGAGACGAGAGTGTCGTCAGAGGGTTGATCTTGCGACTTTGTCCAAAAACCTGAGTAGCTCGCAAGGGGAAAGTTTGCCTAAACCGCCCTGTGAGAGAGCTGTTTTGGAGAAAGTCAGTAAGAATTTGGTTTCTGTGAGTACTGCCCCTTCTGGGAGTGCTGGTTTTGGGGAGCCTCTGTCGCGGGGTATGAGGGAGCTTGCATGCATGGGAGTGAAAGCGGCGCGCTCAACTTGCCCACGACTCAACATCTTCTTAGGTAAAACGGTGCAGAAGGCCCTTGTGGATTCTGGGTCAGCCCGTTGTCTCATTTCCCTTTCCCTGTTTGAAAATCTAAAATCTTCTGGGCTAATCAAGCAAGTTGAGCGAAGTACCCACATCTGCTGGACTGCATCAAAATCCCCACTTCCTATCATCTATGAAGCCCGTTTGAAATTCAAGATTGAACATTTTTCTTGGGTGTGGAGTTTTTGGGTAGCCAAGGACCTTTGCATTCCTGTCATTTTGGGAGCGGATTTCATTAAGCATTGTGGCCTGATTTTGGATTTAGGCAGAGGCCAGTGCTTCTTTCGCTTCGCAAGACGGGTGCTCATTCCTTTCGCAGATGAAATTGTGGATGGTGCAGCTGTGGTAGAGCCTGAGACACCCAGCAAGCCAAAAGTTGATCCTTTAGGGCATCTGACTCCTGGTGAGGCTGAAGCAATCAGAACCTTGTGTTCTCGTTTTCCTGAGGTGCTGACGCCAAAGCTTGGAGTCACCAATCTTTTGGAGTACGAAATCCGTTTGACTGACACCCGTCCTGTTCGTTCTCATCCTTACAAACTTGCTCCACCCAAGATGGAAACACTCCGTGGAATCATCAATGAGCTTCTTGAAAATGGGGTAATTGAGCCTTCTCGCTCAAGTTACGCAAGTCCAGCTTTTCTAGTTCCAAAGCCAAATGGCAAGTCTCGAATGGTTCTAGATTATCGCAAGTTGAATGCTCAGATTGAAATTGACTCTGTCCCTCTCCCTGATTTGCACTCTGCGTTCGATTGGTTCGGTAAGGCCAAGTATTTTTCCGTGTTTGATTTGAACCAGGCTTACCATCAGATTCCTTTGAAACCTGAATCTCGACCTCTCACTGCCTTCTGCGTTCCGTGGAACTTGTACCAGTTCACACGTGTACCCATGGGCCTAGCTGTGGGAGCCCAAACCCTCACCAGACTTCTGGACTCCATCTTCCATGACGTCAAGTTCAAATTTGTGTTCAACTATCTTGACGATCTTTTGGTGTACAGTGAGAGCTTTGAAGACCATCTGGTTCATCTTGAGGAAGTCATGAATAGGTTGCTTAGGGCTGGCCTTACCGTAAATCCCGAGAAAGTTAGTTTTGCTCAGGCTGAGATTTCTTTCCTAGGTCATCTAGTATCTTCACGAGGTGTCTGTATCGATCCGGCTAGAACCCAGGCTATCAGGGAGTTTCCTCCTCCCCGAGATGTCAAAGGCATTGCCCGTTTCATTGGAATGGTGGGTTTCTACCGGCGCTTCATCCCCAATGTGGCTGAGTTGGCGGCTCCTCTCAATGAGCTTCGGAAGAAGGGCGCCAAGTTTGTTTGGGGTGAAGCACAACAGATGTCTTTTGATCTTCTGAAAGAAGCTATCATGCAACCCCCGGTTTTGGCGATGCCAGATTTCAGTCAAAAGTTTGTTTTGCAAACCGATGCTTCCTCCGTCGCCATTGCGGCTGTGTTGTCTCAAGAGGTAGATGGTGTTAGGCAGCCAATTGCGTATGCCTCACGCACTTTGAACCCATGCGAAAAGAAAAGCTCTTCTGTGTATGAGTTAGAGTGTTTGGCTGTCGTGTTTGGAGTGAATAAGTTCAGACGTTTTTTGGAACACAAAGAGTTTTTGCTGGAAACCGACAACCAAGCACTCTCGTGGCTCCTTGCACATCCTCGCCAGCTTGGGAAAATTGGTCGTTGGGTGGTCCAAATATCTTCCCTCAAATTCCAAGTGCAACATGTTCGAGGCACGCAGAACGTGATTGCTGACACTTTATCCAGGATGTATCATTCACCTGACGACCAACCTTCTGATCAGGAGGAGCACACAGGGTGTGCCGTGCTCCTGGAGTTTCCCCTTGCCTTTTCTGAGTTCATCCCACATCAGTTAAAAGATCCCGAGCTGGCTAAGATCATTGGTGAGCTTCAAAATGGGGGAGCCCACCCCCCGTATTTTCTGTCCCAGGGTGCCCTTTGTTGTCGAGACCGACAGCGAGGTAAACCCAAGATTGTGCTGCCTAGTCTTCTTGTACCCATGGTCTTTGCGTACTTTCACTCTTCCCCTGTGGGTGGGCACTTAGGGATTCACAAGACCATTGCAAAGGTTAGGGACATGTTCATCTGGAAGGGTATGGACAGGGACATTGCGGCACGAGTACGTTCTTGTCAAACATGCTCGCTAAGCAAGCCTGCTCAGAATACCAAGTATGGGTTGTTGTCATCTGAGGTGGCGGAGAGACCTTTGGAGAAGGTTTTCATAGACTATGTAGGGCCTCTCCCACGTAGCAAGTCAGGAAACAAATTCTTGCTTGTTTGTGTGGATGCCTTCTCCAAGTTTTGTTGGCTTTTTCCTTTGAGGAACGCCACTGCACAGCTCACCGTGCAGGCACTTCGTACCCATTTGTTCCAACACTTTGGAATACCCGCCACCATTGTTTCCGACAACGGAACTCAGTTCGTGTCTCACCTTTTCAAAAGAATGTGCTTTGGGCACGGTATCCGTCATGTGACCACTTCTCCTTACTATCCACAGCCTTCCCATGCTGAGAGGTTCAACAGAAATCTTCGATCCGCTCTCATAGCTTTTCATGCTGACAAGCAGACCACCTGGGATCAGGAACTTCCTTGGATTCAATTTGCTTTCAATACTGCACACCATGAGAGTCACAAGGCGGTCCCTTTCGAGCTGTTGTTGGGCTATCCACCCAATAATCCTTTGGCAAATGTGTGGAAAATTGGCGACCTTCTGCCACCCCCTGGTGCTGCCAATGTCAAGGCAACTTGGCAGGCGGCTAGGAGGAACTTGATCCGAGCTAGGGAATTGGTCCGGAGGAAGCACAATCGAGGTCGGTTGGACAATCCTTTCCAGGTGGGTGATTTGGTTTTCTGTAAGGCTCATCCGGTCAGTTCGGCCGTGGACAAGAGAGCCGCTAAGTTGTCTCATCGGTGGTCAGGTCCCCACCGCATCTTGAAGTTCTTGACTCCTGTCTCCGTGCGGCTAGGAAATCCGCAGACTGGAGAAGTTTTCCGGAGGGCTCACATTTCTCATCTGAAGCCTTTCCGGGGAACAATTCCGTAGGTCATCTTTCGTTACTCTTGTGTCTGAGTGGGAAGTGCACTGGGCCAGAGAGCTTGATCACCTCTTCTGTCCCTTGTGCGCTGCTGAAGATTTTTCCCTAGTAAATTTTCCAGCACTGGCCAGTGCAAACCCTGGGGGTGAGTAGTCCCTCCAGTTGAAAGACTTTTGGCGTTCCCCACTTCAGACACTTGAGTTGATCTGTGGTGTTGAGATCTTCTAGAATTGGGAGAGGTTGTGTTTTTTTTTTTGGAGAGGAAGTCCTCCTTTGGGGGGGGAGGTTGAGCCGTGACATGCCCACCAAGCGTCCCACCAGTGTCACGCCTCAGTGTTTTTTGTATAGTGCGAGTGCTGGCCTTGCGCCGGAACTCAATCGGTTTGGGTCTGGCAGCAGTCCTGCAGACCCCGGGGCAATTTTTCCGCTGTCGGACACATTTTCGGCAGAAGGACAGCGACTGTCATTACTACACACACAGTTTGTTTTGTTATTAATGTGCATGAATATGTATCTGCGTCCATCGTCAGAGAAGACTGTTTTATCTTCATTGCCTTAACTCTTTCTGATGTAGTTTTGTGCGCCGTAGAAGTCAGATGAGTAAGTTGTTTGATATTTTGATTTGTTTAGGTTAGAATGTTTCTGAATTAGTTTTGGCTTTCAGCCACATGTTGTGCAGACTTTGAGTGGGTTTTGGCTAGTGAAAACCAAGTATTAAGCACCTTCTGTGCATTGGTATTACTTTTAATTACCAATTACTTGCTTTTCAAGGCGCTAGACCCATTTCTGAGCCTGAAATTGAACAGAGTTTTGTTGGACCTTGGCCAAGCTTTGTGTGGTCAGACCACAAGTTTTTCTGGTTAGTTTAGTAGTTTTTGTTGTTGCCAAGTTTTCAAAGCTTTCCCCGAGACTCTAGGCCAGATATTACCCAGGAAAACTCACTTTGAAACTCACTTTTGTGCGGGCTAGGGTCCGTTTGTTCTGTGTCCCTGTTAACTTGTTATTAGGCCTAAGGCCTAGTTTGTGCTCAATTTTGTGTTGTTATTGTGGCCTACATGTTGTTTAATGTAAATTTTGTCCCTCTGTCCCCTGTAATAGTGTGTTTTTGTTATTTGTATTGTAGGCCATGTCACTCAGCCTAATTTTTTTTAGTTAAGTAATGGCGCCTCCTGGGGGCCAAGCTCGGTCATAATTAGTTAGTATTAGTGCTCTTACATGTCCCCTGCAATTTTCATTAAGTTTGATTGATAAATGACCGAGTTATTTAAGGTTTTTTGTTTAGCGCTTTCCTGTTTTCTGAGTGACCGTAGGTAACTGACCCCCTACCTAGCCTCAGGCTAGTTGGTAGGCATGGGTATGTCTTTTAAAAGCTGCGGGCACCTGTGCCACAACTTTTAAAAGCTTTTTGAGCAAATTTGGTTGGTAATAACCGGAGTTATTACCGGTTTTACCCAAAAATGTACCTCCAGCCAAAGAATTTTTAATATTTTGTGTAAACTGTTTTTTGAAGTATTAATTGTAGTATTTATGTAATTGTTTTGTGTTTGATTAGTGTATATTACCCTTCTGGACCCTAAATTCATATTTTTTATTGTCAACTTAAATTTTTATGAAAAAGGTCTGTAAGAATGTGTTGTTAAAGTTTGTAAAATTTAAAAGTCTATTTATTGTTATGTTTTAGAGCTCTATTGAACTGAATTAAATTATTTCTAGTCATTTTACATTGTCTAATTTTAAAGACAGTTTTATAAAGGAAAGCCTATTAAAAGAAAAATATTTTTAATAAAATTCTCATTTGTAATAGTTTTGGTCAGTGAACGAGTGGTACGGAAATTGTTTTTTGGAATCATTTCTTGAAAAGCTTGGTAGGCCTAATGTTAAAATCAAGTTACATGAACTTTTATTAGTTAGGCCTGGAACTTGTTAAAAGGGTCCCGGATGGGAGGTTTTGTTCCGCCGCTTCCGGAGAGGGTCGCCCGGGGAGACCTTACACCTTCTCCCTCTTCGGGCTGCCAGTCACCCTGCTCCTGGGACCAGTGGGACACACTACACCTTCAAGCCACCATCCGCCTTCTACCACCACCGCCACCCACCACTAGTTGAAGCGACCAGAGTGACCAGTGACCATTACCGCAAGTTATATTTGTAATTAATGAAAGTTTTTTGAAAAGGACTGATCATCAATGGGGCCCCCAAATTATTTACCATTGTTATTTATTTTTAGTCACTTGTTATTCATTTAATTGTTGATTTTTTAAAGGTTTAATATTAATTGTTACCGTCTTTAATCTATTCGTTGTTAGGCCTATTTTTCTGTTACTGGTACCAGTATTTGTAAGTTTAGAAGGGTAAACCTAAAATCATTTTTTTTAATTAAATTTTTGAGAAAGCTTATTTAAAGAAATTCTTTGGATGGATGTTTTGTTATTTGTTGATGTTTTTTTGTAAATATATAGGCTTTGTTGACAACTGTTTGTTTTTTGATATTCACCCACGGCCTTTCATTTTTGTTAGGGATGTGGGGCGGCCACTCGCACTGTCACTATGGGGGGCATGCTTCCAATAGTTGTTCGTCTGGGGGCGGTGCGAGGGGTCGGCTCATTACTAAGTGGGACATACCTTATCTGGTATTCAATATTGCTAGGCTGCATTTCAATTATAATCAACCATATCGGTAACACACACGTCCTTCTTGGGTCGAATACATTTTGTTCTAACTGTGCAAATACCAGTAATAATATTCAGCATAAAATTACGATTGTGGTTTTAAACCGCTCAGGATATTGTTTCTTAATTTAGTAAGTACTTTATACAGAACTAAAAAAACGGACATTAAATTACAATACCAACAGGATTGGATAGTCTACAAATAACCGTCATTTTCAGGACACAAGACGGGAAATTAGGGTCATATATGGACCATATCCAACTGGCTATGTTAGTATACAGTCTCACAGCAGCTCTGTATAAATCACCAGCTGGAAGGTAGTGCTTGCCAAGTCAATTTTAAACCACCTAAGGCCACAAGGGCTAAGAGGGTTAATGAGGGTTTATATTTTAAATGCACGATAAGAGAATCACTCGCAATTAAATTTTTTATCGTAAGGTATAAATATGACACAAAAATACAGTGATAGACGCTTAAAATGTTTAAATCGGGTTTTATGCATCTTTATTACTTGTAACCCAACAGCATGTTGCATTAAGATATTCGATAACAAACATAACATACTACTAAAATGTTGTTGATTGTATATATTGTATGTCTTAAACAATGTTCGTTCAACCCAAGGTGAGGGTAATTGTGATACATATGTTTTTTTTCTGGATACTTATCTACAATGCTATACATTAAAAAGTTGTCATATAGCAAAAAAATACTGTTTAGGCCACTTCAAAAAACGTAAAAAATGCTATTAGTGTGAGATAAACACATAGTAAATGGATACAAACAAAAACCCAACAAAGATACAAGTGGTTTCAAATTTTAATCCAAAATTTTGTAACACCAAATTAAATAATACTAAAAGCAAATCAAAGGCCAAATACGTTGTTTAGATACTTCGCAATCAAATATCAAGTTTTGGTCTTTCTGTAAATTAATGTGTTGCGCTTTGGGGGAACTTATAACATGTTACATATAACATGTTTTTCATTGTTGATGTTGTTTGCTGGCGTTGTTTGCTGTGCTTCTAGTCAAAACTAAAGTTATGGTAAAAAGATCCCTTATCTCAGTAATTCTACGTTCTGACAAATCAATACATTGTTTAAGCTGTAGACTAGCTTCTCTCTCAAAAATGGCAACGCCCAAAAGAAAAGCAGGTAGTTAGGATTTTTTAACACCCTCCAATTTACAAACAAAAGATACCCCTCTCCCACGATAACTTCCCATAGGGAATGTCTGATACAGTCCGGAAATGTAAGATGAATATCGCATGAAAAGGTTGATCCGCAGGGAGCAGTGGCGCCGTTGACGAAAAATCACACACATTTGCATATTATGATTGGCGTCATCTGTATCACAATATACGGGTCAAAGAGAACATGTCATGTTGGGTTTGGGGTCACGTCGTAATAGTGAAGGCAGACAGTGTTATTAGACTCATTATTTTTGTTTTAATAACAAAGATTAAAAACGATATTACAATTGTTTTAAATGAATGAAATAGTACCTTTGTATTATACCATTACATGGTGAAAAAAATTGAACTCCAACAAAGAGGTAAACATACCTTACAATATTACAGTAATTAGATTTGTTAGACGTGGGAATTAGCTTTTGAGGCGCCAGATTAAAATACAGTTCACTACAACCCTTACTAAAAACGCATCTTTCAAGGACGTTAAGAATTGCAATTTAAGTATTAGCTATTTAAACAACACAACTAAACTGTAAATATAAGTTAAGTAAGAGTTTTACCACATACTAGACTGCAGCTACCTTCATAGGGGAAAATCGTTATCGTATTTACACAACTTACTATATACAAATTAAAAAGCCTTTTACACGGAAATAATTTGTCTTTGCGCATGACTGTCCAAGATTATGGATTAGAAATAAAACTACAATACTTCAATAACTGTAGATTAAGCATTTTCATAAAAAAACGATTTACAAATTTATGATTATAGTTGAATCTTTAAATAAAAAATAACTACAGATTGCAATAAGGTCTTCTTTGGGAAGACCTCAAGAAAACAAACACAATGTGAAATAAAAAACCTAATAGAGCCTACAAAACTACATTCCATAGCACAGTTTTGCCCCATTTAATCCCAAAAAAAGTTGCAGGCAGTGCATTAGTCAATAAATAAAGTAGTGGGCAGGTTTGATTGAAAGCGCGTTTCCCCGCCATAAACGTCCTGCAGGCGGTCAGGATTTGTTTTATTTGGCAATAAACTCCCTCCAAAACCCCTCCACTTGACTGGCAGCCCTCGTTGGCGCTTTGGTCACGTGATACGGTTCAAGTTTAGAAGAGGAATTCTCATCCCAGAAACAGGAGACGGGCGTCACCTCACAAAGGACGGCATGCAGATACGAGAAAATAAATAGTTTGTCTACAGCACTTGCAGTTGTTTGATTTAAGGTAACGTTACACCTTAAGGTACATTAGCAGTAATTAAATTTGAATTTCGTATATTTTAGAACTAAAATGTATAATAGTGTATCGTTAAAATGCTTAAAACCATTATTTTCTCGAAAATAATCCAGTAAACAAACCTTAGTAGATATATGAGTTCGAGCAACTGTTCATCGTTTCGTAAAAATATCGCGTTTCAAATCCTAAAATGAGATTTTGTTCATACCTAAATCTTGCCCCGTATGTTTTTTGTCATTTTTATAGCTGCGCGTTCCCTAACGTGCTGTAAGCCTACATTCTCATAATCTCTGGCCATTCCACTTGATGTGGCCCTCTCTGGCTATCTGGATATGGAAACAGGTCAATCTTTTTTTTCATCTGGCCTCGGTTTACATCAAAGTCCTAGAAAGAAAGGGTGATTAACTGTTCTTATTCTTCAATCATATATATATATATATATATATATATATATCCACTTTGTCAGACTGGTATAAACCTAGTTAGTCAATATCAGCAATTTTCCCGTCATAAAATGATAAATAAGTAAATAATAAACAGATAATTTTTTACTCGACATATGTATTAAAAAACTTGGTAGTTGCGTATGTGTAACTGACTGATTGCAATTTATGTATGCAGGCAAGCGATTGTTTGGTAAAACACCTCTAAACGACTACAATTAACAGTAACTCTAGATTTTGTTTAAGGTAGGAAAATGTAATTACAACTGAAACAGGAATGTCGTTAAACATTTAATTTACTCACAAGTCTCTTATCTGAACACCCACAAACCTGAAACAGGAACCAGATATTTATATATTTTTGTTAAATAATATTTGAACAGGCAACCGTAAATTAGCTATGGTATGTGAAAATGGATGTTAGTAGTCTAAAAGTCACAATTACGTGTTAAAAAATATCAACTTTTCCAAAACATAGTGCTGCAAGTAAAATAAAACAGTTTTATTTTACTGCTGTCTAATAAAAATAATTGGTACTTGTTGTAAAACAGCTCACTCCTTTCCCCTGTTCAACCACATTAATTCCTTCACTTGCGTATAAAAAAGTCTTACGTCTTAAAGTTAAGAGGACATTTTATAAATAAAAATCAATGTAACATTAATATTAACCTTTGAAAAGTGTTTTCTTGAACTTTTATTTTTTAAATGTTAACAAGACGGAAATAATTTGTAAATGCTGGTTTGTTGAATTTGATAGCTTGATAAGAAACAATAATTGTTGTGATAATTTAACAGTAAAAACAAGTCGAAGTTATGCTAACATATGATAGCCTAGTGCAAATAACCATATCAAATTACTGAACCCGAACATTTTTATCCAAATCCACCAATAAACTTCTTGTCTATCCATAAAAACCACCGACGAATTAAAACCAACAACTAAAGCAAACAAAATAATATACAAACAGCATTAAAATATATCGCTTAAGCATAATACCAATAACACGTAGAAACCTGAAAGCGTACAACACTGATAATCCTCCGTAGGCAGGATCTCTCTAAAATCCCACATGAAGATATTAAGGGGTTTAGCCGCAACAGTGTTGCCAATATGCGCTAGAGAATGACACGTGTCACGAGGATTGGCAGTTGGTAGCCCTGCGTCAGTTGATTAGGCTGCATAGTTTGTTAACAATTGATGAAATTATAAGCCAAGGTATATTGACGAAAATGATATAAAATATTTATACCACGAATGTCATTGTTGGATAGCTTTTGAATCATATTATACTTTAAGGATACTACTTCATATCCTCTAATCTTTGAATCCTTTAATCTCCAATAAAACAAATAAAAAGAACTAAGATGTGAAAATTAAATGCCAAAGAATTAAGGACTCACTAACCTATTTTATAGAGGCAGTTTTGATAACGCTTTGATGGAAGAAAAAAAATGAGCCCAGATTGACATTGATGGCAGGACGAGGGTATGATGGATGAGTCATATCACATCTACCGCAAGGGTCAAAATGTATAACATGACAATAACAATGTAATCGCAACACTTTACATAAAATATAATACACTCATATTACCAATAGTGTAATATACAATTTAAAACAATTATATTGTATAATATTGTAATATACGTCGTTGGAAAGTAACTACAGGACACTTATTACATTAACTACACTGTGTGTCTACATCGTATTGGTATATTGGTTGTAAACGTAAATCGAAATGTAGAGGGTGATTAGAAGAGATAATGTTTAAAATATTGGTTGGTGCTAGTTGAAGAACTGTTTCAGTAATTAAAAAACAGTCATACAGTACTGATCTACAGAATAAATTTCAACAACTAAATACGAAGGTGATTCAATACGAATATAATGATCGTGTAGCTGAAATGAAATTTTCTACAATCAGCTGTTACACAATGAAAAACATATTATATGTTGCACCATAATTTACTGTACGAACAATGCAAACCTGATACAGAAGATGCTGATTTAAACATGAGGTGTACATCAGAACCACTGTGTGCAGTAGACCTATACTTTTTACTTCTCAATGCCAACTACAAGTTTACAAGCGCTTATAATCTTTAAATATTGTGGCGAAAAAACCCGTAATCCTCAGATCTCATGAACAATGCCAACGTAATAAAAAAAAAATGCATGCCTCACTAGTGAAAATCTCCGATATTAATTGTTACTAATAATAATTGTGCTATACTGTATATGCTAAGCTTGCAAGTTATGATTTAGGCTAGGCCAATATGCAAGACAATACCACTGGGAAGATGGGTAATCTAGTTGACCAACCGCAAGTCATTATTGTCTAGTATTAATCACAGGCTGTGCAAGACTCACGATTGCAATGAACACATCTTTTCAAAAGTACAAAAGTAAATCAAATGTAGCTTAAAATCTAGCCTTTTCTATATCTTTCTTATACTTAAAATACGATCACTATATTTATCCGTTGTGAACACCTAAAGATAAACTGTATTCGCTAATATCAACTGTCTGTTTTTTAAGTCCATTGGATTACCATTCAAATATTATAAACAAGTGTAATCTAAAACCATTTTTTTATATTATCATCATTCATTTACGGGGTTTCAGGTCGTACTCCTAGGGTAGCAATCTTTATAAATTACGTCCAATAATTTGAGGAAACCTGTGTACGAATTTAAGCTACTATGCGTTACCAGACATTCTATGCACATGCTGCACAGCATTTACCCGCTTATTGCTGCACCATAGTCCAGGTATACGTTGCATCCAGTAATTAAACCAGTGATTGACACCCACATAATCTACCGTGTGCCCTCAGGCGTTGATTGCCATCAAAATAGGTACATTAACATCGTAATTACCTTCCATAGAGATGGGAACTACACCATAGGCCTGACAGAAAGTCGGGGTTAATAGCCTTACTGTAAAGGCCATAAAGTTCCACACAATGTGGTTCTTGGTCCAATCCCTCTGCATCCTAATTCAAACAGAATATTAAGAACGCAGGATACTACTGTATATTACGTTACTAATCCAGAAAATAGGGGATTACCATACGAGTACGGTAAACATACTTTGGACGAGTAACTGTCGAAATCCGTTTTTGGTCCCACCGTACGGATTCCATAATGAACGACTTTCACTCGTTAAACGTAACTTTTACCTACTCTACAAAGACTAATTATTTTTTTAATTCAAAAAGACGTAGGAATATTTATTAATTTTAGTTAGGATCATTTCAAAACTAATATTTTTTTTTAAAGTTATACCAAAGTTAACCTTATATTAATTAAAGCTTTAACTTTTGTACAGTTTTGTTTATTGAAAATTGAAGCAGTAAATGAAAAAATAGCAATGTTTTTTTCGAAAGAATCAAAAATTTGTAGCAAACATTACTCTTGCATAGTACACATATTTTTCCTTATTAAACAATGTTATGTTGACTTTCCAAGGCTACAAACATATAACGAAAACAGGTAATTCCACAGTAGTGTAACGTAAGATGCATTACTGTACAGCAGTACGTAATGAAAGCGTTCGACTGACGCAGGTGGCAAACAGCTGTGTTTTTCGTACTAAATTCTTGCACGAAAGTCCATAAAAACAGACCAGTAAACATGGATGGACAACTATATAGGATTGGTCTTGTAGGTAATAAAATATTAACGTAATATTTTATTTGATTTTATTTTTATTTTATTATTCATTTGCTTAGTGTAATTAGAAGAGTGTTATAAAGTCATTACGTATGGTAAAGCCTACCTGGTTAACCTAAATGTAATGTTTTCCTAACACCAGGATTAGGCCTAAATCTGTGTCGAGAAGAGTCAGTTCTTTCAGCCATTTGCTTTATCTACGAGGTACGTTTTACAAAATTACGTTATACAATGCACTTCTGGATTAGATTTTAAGGCCGTAATGTCATACTTCAACAATTAGTAAACATTTGTATCATCTCTGTCGGTTAATGTTCTATTCGTAAAATAAGGAAGGTTTTTTACTAATAAGGAAATTGTTGCTTAATCTTTAAACCGATCGTAAATAATCCAAATGGAGTTAATAGGGCTCTAAAAAAACTTAAAAACACCCACACCTCAAAGCAAGTAATATTTACCCTAAACTAAGGGCGAAGGGGTTTAAAATGGACGTTATCCAACAGGCTATGTTAGTATACAGCCTCACAGCAACTCCGTATAAATCACAGCCAGTGAGGTGAGGCTGCCAAGTCAATTTTCAACCACCTAAGGCCACTAGGGGTTGTTGTTATGTGGATGAATTGCACGAGGTCAAATGAATCGTCAATCAGAAACTATTTTAAGTTTTACCATTTCTTTAATGCAGTTGCGCAGAATCTTTTAGTATAGTGGTTCCATCAAAATATACATCAGTAAAGATGGAAATGATATAGGGGACTATGTAAGTACTCTACGTATCTTTATTCTAAGTGAAATTATTTTATGCAGTAATCATTTACTGTACATTCTTGACAATGCTGAGAAACTGGATCGGCTAAGCTCCTAAAACTCGATGAAAAAATGTATTCTTTGTCCTTGTCACTGAACCTACAAAATACGTTATTGTTTCTGTTTCGTACCAACATAAACCCCTAAAGTAACCCCTAAAACTGCAAGTGATTCCATTATTCTTTATCAACCCACTGCCAACTAGGTATCCGCAATATTATGTAGGCATCACCACACATCGACACGACTCTGAACGGAACTGGTTTGCCTATTTGTCGACTTCATAATTTCCACTATCACTCCTATGGCTAGGATCACAAAAAACGCGATTTCAACGAATATTTGAACGCTAGTTTTGAAAAACAATGTGATAATTCAAAGAAAAATATTCTTGCAACCCTATTAAAATTCAGTTACTCAAAAACGAATACGTGAGCATGTTCATAAGTAAATAACCTTGAATAATAAATATATATCAAATTTTCAATATTCGGTATTACATATAATTACTCAAACTTGTAATGTTTGTTTATATCACTAACCTACTTAGATGCCATAAAATAGCCCCGACCACGCTGTTTTCCTAGGTTCCTACTTACACACGCTTTCAACCTATAATTTGAAGCAATGGCACATTGTTATATTTAAATACTTTTTTAGTTGTTGATCAATAAAATTCTTCTTAAACCAGAAAAAAAACATAAAAATTAAACCGACTTACAATTTTGAGGAGAAAATAATAAAAAATAACCCAAATGATATGAAACCACTTTTGCGAACAGACGTGTATCTTACCGTGCTGTTCAGGACCCTTGGGCGATCTCATTAAAATCTGAGGTCGAGTGATTTACGTGAAACAGACTACATTAGATCGGTCCACTGGCCGAGAGTCTGGCCGAGTGAATTTCCCATTCCTCCTCAAGCCTCGTGGCGTTATTAAGTGTTTTACCTGTGCGGTCCGAGGGTTAAAAATATATTTGAGCCCTCTTAATTGTAAAACACGCAAGATTTAAATTTTTTCCCGTTTCGGAGGTTAAATATCGTGCATCAATTAATAATCATTAATGTCTTAAAATCAATTAATATAATTAATTAATTAATGTATCATTAATTAGCATTAATGTCTTTTATGTCCTCTTCATAAATAGTAGATCCTGTATGACGTCACATTAGAACGACTGGAAATCATTTAAAAAAGGGGGTATTTCAAGTTACTGAATCAAATAGCTATGATAAACTCAGTAATATATGAAGTTTAAACATCAAGTGCTTTTGGATTCAAAAATAAATTCAGTACTATTAATTCTGTCAATTTAAATTGCCATTGCACAAAATCATTATTTTCGTTTCACACCATTGAATTCTATTCTACGAAATTACCGTTGTAATGTCTCAATAGCAACCAACTTCTTCGAAGTTATAGTACTTTATATCCGTTAGTAAGGTACCGAAAGATGATGTCTACTATAGAGCCAAAGATACAATTTTAAGGTGCATTATACACGTATCCATCAAATTTCACAGTTAAACAACAATACAATTTTGTTACAAGGATAAATATAGTTTCACTGTTATGGCTAAAAACACCATTCACGTAGAACACTCTAATGGCGATTACTTCCGCTTACTCCATTCTTCGTCATACACAATAGAAATCATCACACTTTTCCCACCCGTTACTACATTAAGGTGTGTAAAGGTTAATTTGTATGTAACCTATTATTATGTGAACTACTAGAAATCGGAGTTTATGAGATTAAACGGCTAAACGGATTATTAATGCATTAAAAATATGAAAAAAATCTTCCCCACATCTTAAATTAACAACTCAACAGATATAATACCCTACAATTATCGACATACAACTCCTGAAGTAGATCAACCCTGACAAGCATAAATATCAAACCCCTCCAGTACATTGTGTACATGATATTTGAAACAAGGTCATCCTGATATATGAACAATGTCGGGACCTCTCCCAGTGTAACAGAGTTTGTTGTATGGCAGAAGGTGGCGGTGAAAAATGGCGGGAGATAATTATTGGTCAACAGCTGGCCGTGCCATTCGTCTTGTCAGACCTCGCCTCCATTTTTTACCATGGAATATGTCACCATGTGGAAAAAATATTTTATAGAAACATTTTATTTATGTGGACCTCTGTAAAGAAGTATATCTTTAACGTCCTTTTAATGTAAACTTTATTTTATATTTATACATTACAGTACAATTTTAATATCTAATTAATATCTTTTTGGTTGACAGGAGGGTGGGCTTCAACTGAAAAACATGCGACGCGGCACAGATGCAATACTTAATCAGAGGCAGCCACTGACCAACTGACGGAGTTGCATTTCAATACCAGGTAAAGAACAAAATTAAACAAAAATTTAGTTATGTAGCAAAAATGCTAAAAATATTTACCTCAAGCTCAAATTAATTAAAATTTGTGATATTTTTGCAAAGATTCGCGGTGCATCTTATTCAATGCACAACGCATTTTATGCCTGACGATTATTCAACATATATTACAATATTATCGTCATATTCAATTAAAAAATAGATACATGATTCTGTTTACGTTTATATTAATACAAGATTGGGGCATTCAATTATTTTCCAAACGCAAAAAAAGTTAATTCAGGATTATCTAAAACCACAACAGTTTGCTTTTAGTAAGAATCCTTTAAAATATGCTTTAGCTCGGATGAGAGTCTTCGTTACTCCACACATAAATAGTTTTATTTATATTACAATTATTTGTGGCGTAATACTGTTTTATACATACGTCATCTAATAAAAAAAATCGCCCATCTATATTTACTAGATTTTCAACAAAAATTAATCAGCAAGAAACAAATGTATATTGAAACTGATACAAAAATTAAACCCAACCTTGTTACGCAGCTTAGTATAAAACATTTGCAATTGTATCCTTAAACCGTTTAGTGGCGTTTACAACAGACACTAACAACAAACTACTGAAGCCCCAAGCGTATCCTTTTCTTGCAGGCCTTTTTGCAGCCCCTACTTGATTGATACACAGAAATGGTCCTCCGAGCCGGTTTTGCCTGTTCCGCTCAAAGATTAACGACTAAATCAGCACCAACTTCAACCTGCCCTGATTGAAAATGTCCTACAAAACACGCTGTCACTAACTCGTATGTTTTGTCTGTAACCTGTTGTACAGTCCACTCTTACTCAATTAAATTATTCTTGATTTATTTTCAGTTGTCAAACCAGTAAAATAAGTCATACTTTCGCTTACCAATGTAATTTAATGAGCTGGGACCATTCGTGGTGTGGTCATGAGTTACACACTCCTATAACATTTATCAACCGATATTACTGATTGTGTGGTTGTAAGGCCCCTTAGTGCGAAGATATTTTCACCGAAACCTTTAAACGGTTTTTTTTTTGGGGGGGGGGAATTACGTTTTCATTTATGACAGTTTTTTTACATAATTACGATTTTAACATTTGAATGTGTCTTATTGTTTAAAGGTGTACAGTGAAAATGTTAACTAAATTCACATTAGAGTTAGAGTTATTTGAGTTTAAAATTAAAGTACTGACTTAGTTTCAAGCCAAATAAAATAAGGCATAGTAAATATACATAAAAATGATTAAGAGATGTTAAGAAGATATGTATTAAAACTAAGTGTAAATTATAAACGTAATCTTAGATACGTTTTACTAACCTATACAACTCGATTGCATGTTCGATTAAAATGACCACATAATTTGATTTTAGACCAATTTTTTTTTTATATGTTTAGTGTTTTCATTGTTATTCAACGTGCTCTGGCATACGCAGAA
Organism: Macrosteles quadrilineatus; assembly: GCF_028750875.1. NCBI lineage: Eukaryota > Metazoa > Arthropoda > Insecta > Hemiptera > Cicadellidae > Macrosteles > Macrosteles quadrilineatus. Next base: position 100,690,693 of record NW_026542602.1, on the reverse strand, counting down.
CTAGACAAACACAATGGAATAAACCTTAATAACCGACCAAAAACACGCGAGTTTATAAATCACTCTGGAGCTAATTTCAAAACGAAATCCGCCCCGGAAATGTGAAGCAGGGGGACGAAAGTTGGTATCAGACAAGAGTGAGGTTTCTCATTTCCCCCACATAACGCGACACTTCCTGTAGCTAATTACTGTGTTGTACTTAGTAAATCTGTCAGAGTCGGTGGGGAAAATACTCAAATCAAATATGGTGGTAAATTTGTATTTAGTCAGGGTGGTAAATTATTTAGACGATTTGCCAAAAGAAAGGCGTATACTATTGCTCAGGTGAAAGGAACATGTTTTAGAGAACTTCGGTAACATCTGTTGATTATAGTATATAGCTAGTCACACACAAAGCCACTTCCATGGTTCGTATACTTACATAGTAGAGTACTAATAACACAGCGGCAATATAAATCTATTAATTTAAAATATAAATAAATTATTTTTATAGTGCGCTATCGCAAAAAATGTAGGGAAGTTTTATGCATAGATCTAGAATCTAGACTTTGTGTAAAATAAACTTAAATATTTAAATATTTAATTATATAACTTAATATTTTAAAGGAAGATTTAATTTAAGCCTTGAGTACAAAATAATAATTCCTGTTACCTGCGAAACTGGAATCGTTTCTAACGTGTTCATGGACACGATGAATTCAATTTTTTATATAATAAGTTAACGAAAATATGTCAACAAATAGATTTTTTTTACTCAAAACAAGGATATATTCTCTATAAATGTTTTCAAAGGGTTCGGTACTAATAGAGGTTTCACTTGTAAACCGCAATTAAAATGTAATATTTGTTTATGTAAAAAATTACAAAATATATTTTATCACTGATAAAATTTATAACTGACAAGTGTAAATGCATATTTAAAATAAATTAAAAAATAATAAAGGTCCGATAAATTTCCTAGAATAGAATAAAAAAAGGTGCCATATAGTCCAGTGCAATTAGGTTATGACCCGGACAAAATTGATAACAGGCTGAAAATTGGTGGAAATGTTCAAAACAATGTCCTGAGTGGCCCACACAAAGTCCCAAGAAATCCCAGTTGGGGAACGGCCGCCATCTTGAAAAAACTGCCGCCATCTTGGAAATTTAGATTTCTTGCTGTATCTTTTGAAGTAATAGTCCGAAAGGCATTATTTATGTCTCAAATTAAACGTTTTGGGCTCATGTATGAGGGTAATATATAATTAAAGAGTTTATTATGTTCTAAGCATTAGTTTTATTTATATTAACCTAAAAATATCTATAATAATGATTTAGATACGGTTATGTCCCATTTTTTATACGAATTGTGGATATTTATAGGCATGCAAGGTGGATGGGATGCTCCCTGGTGTGGATTAACGTCCGCACTAGTGAGTACTATGACTATCCGCAGTACTATAATGTAGTTCGGATTCCATAAACTGTATGCCCCTTAGTTGCCATTAGCTGCGTGGGCTACTAATTAACATCTGTGTCTAAGGAACATGTCGGCCTTAGTCACTAACAAGACTACAAGATCTTGCCACTCATCCTACACTCATCCTTCAGTCATATTTGGTTAAAATACGCACATAGTGGCGTCCCCATCTAAAATAATTGATATAAATATACAAAATAAGCTTTTTCTCTTTTTTCGTAATGTACTTGTTTAAGCCCTTAATCCTATTGCAGTTTCTTGCACCCCACAATGCTTAGTCTTTGGAATTGGTTAAATATAAATATAATATCCATTTAACTATGATAAAGCTTTGAAAATGAGACAATTAATACAGCTCATGCAATTATTACTGCAGCTCGACCACGATCTTTCATATCGCCCCTGCTGCTCGGCCTTCACAGACGGTATGGCTCGAAGTTGCTGTTAGATATTCTATCGTAGCACGGAGTTTGCTCGACATACAAGATTGTCGTCAATTATGAGACTTCGATAGCTGATAATGTATCACCTTCATTAGATGACGGAGCTTACGTTCATTATGTTTTCGACAACGTGGATTACAACGTTAAAACACTTTATGGACATGGTACTCTTCACGCCATGGGTGGCATTGAGTGCATAACACCAGCCGAAATGTGTCAATGCAAGTGCTCCTGTACCACAATCAGCAAAAGCATCCCAAAATCCCTGTACATCCCAAAAGCAAAAAGTGTCCTTCTATCTCATGGCTTTCAGCCAGTGACACCTTACCAACGTCCGCCTAAGCCTGTGACATCTTTAGTAGTGTTGGGAGATGTCAGTACAGCACTTTCCGAACAAAAAATAGTTGTAGATGCTTGTCTTACTGACACCATATGGCTCATTAACTACCAACTGAGACAAGACTACAAGATCTCGCCACTCATCCTACACTCATCCTTCACTCATATTTGGAAATACGCACAAACCAAGTCCATGTTGAAATGGATTCTTGGATACAGTACAACTTATGGAACCTTATGGTCTTAATTGTACCACGATGCATAGATACTGCACTGGACACGGATGTGCCAACCGCGCTAGTTACAAAGAAGATTACATCACCGTCAATATTATTTAACAGCGAGTAGTTACATTGTAAGTTTATATGCAATATTAAAATATAATGGTAATCAATTATAGCAACTAGATGATTCTATTTTTCAGATCAGAACAAACGAAATTATTAATTGCTTTTTCATAATTTATTTTTAACTTCATTGTTAAATTGTTGCTTTTCTAGGCAAGATTATATTTCCTGTTACCGATGTTGCTCTGCTCCTGCCATAGATTTAAGTTAGTTAAGTTTTCTGGTTAAAATGCATGTTGTTACTACTTAGGCTTCTTGAATCCACATTGTAAATTAGTGATCTTGCTGTTGGAATAAATAAATAAATAAATAAATAGCAAATTAAAGCATCTATGTGAATAAAAAGTCAATACCCCCCTCTCTAATATTTTCTAAGTTAATATACAGAGATGTCCTTTTGGGTGGTCGTCCAATCTTAGCAGGGAGTATTATTTTATGATTTTTAAATTTTTAAATATTCCCCAAAAAGGGGGGATTTTGGGGGAAACTCAAAAATTTAAACGTAAACCCCCTTCAAGTGACATCTCATTTTAATGTGACGAGATGTTAGCCCGTCCTACGTACGGGAATTACCATTCTTTAAGTTTTTGTAAACACTTCAAGATGAGGTGTCACTTGAATAGGATATACTTTAAAATTTTTGAGTTGTCCTCAAAATCTCCTTTTTTTTGGGGGGACACTCAAATATTTCAAAATCATCAAATGAAATTTCCTACTATGGTTTCAACAACACCAAAAGGATATTTCTGTATATTTACTTAGAAAATTATTAGAGGGGGGGGGGTCTTGACTTTTTATTCACCCCTTATTTAACCAATTCCAAAGACTAAACATAGTGAATTGCAAGAAATATCAAAGGGTTAATGTCTTTAACAAGTCCACTAAGAACAAAAGAGAAAAAGCTTCATTTTTTAAATATTTTGTAAATTTATATGATTTTTATAGATATATTTTTAGGTTAATATAAATAATATTTATGCTTAGACGTATTAAACTCTTTAATTATATACTACCCTCATACATGAGTTCAAAACGCTTAATTTGAGACATAAATAATGCCTTCCGGACTATTACTTCAAAAATTACAGCAAAAAATCTAATTTTACAAGATGGCGGCAGTTTTTTCAAGATGGCAGCCGTTCCCCAACTGGGATTTCTTGGGACTTTGTGTGGGCCACTCAGGACATTGTTCTGAACGTTTCCACCAATTTTCAGCTTGTTATAAATTTTGTCCGGGTCAAGGTCATTTTTTGTCTAATTGCACTGGACTAATACAAAAGGGTACAAGTCCACAAAAATCGGAAATTGAAATTTCAATAGAATATTATACATTTTTCTACACCACATTTTTCAAACAGATTTTGAACCAAAAAAGTACTGGTCATCGTGTTTTAGCTGCTCAAAATATCGTGTTTGAAGCAAAAAGATACATGTCCCTATCTGAGTTTAGTGTAGAGAAACACAAGTCCTATCATTATTACTACGATGAAAGAAAACTTGCCGCTTTACCTTACCGTAGAACTCGGTTCAACATACAGTACCTGTAAACAGTTTGTAAAATATTTCTTGACGCTTGGTCTAATAAAAGTACAAAAATATTAGGTTATTTTATTTCAAAATATTTGTTTGTAAATGGAATTTTATGTTATGCACGACTAATGTGTTTCAAAATATCATGTTAAAAAACTTTATAATATAATCATCATTTATTTCATTTAACTGACAATTCCTCTTCGAACGTCTAATCTGATCAAGATATATAATAAGTTAAACACACGTATTAATCCTTAAATAATTTGGAAGCAGAAGGTTTATTTTAAGTACACATTTACCAAATCTTAATCTTAAACTACCCAATTTCCACACAAGTCGTGTAATCTATTTACACCATCCTACAAACAATGTTCCACAAGGCTTTTCCAACACAGCCACAATACAATGTCACTGATGATTCGTCGTTGAGATAGTTAAGCCCTACAAACATCCAGTTATATGAGCATTAGCTTGTATTCAGCAACTTTGACATACGATCGCTAAGACTCATAGCGAGCAGATGTCATTAGCCCTCAATGGGAAAGGTCTTAACGCGAGTTCAGCTAAGGGGGAATATACCTGTGATTGTGGCTGATAACACTGTTAAGCAGATTAACTGATTTGCCTGATTTATTAGAAGATAAACCCCTGCAAACAGTTCTCTTAGGTAAATTTGTTACAAATGATCGTCACAATACTCAAGCTACTTTTGGTTTGTTTTGCTTAAAACTGATTCTCTCCTCTATGCTGTTTGCTTGAAATATCGTAACTTCAAATTAGATTTTTGAGTTGATTGTCACGAAACTGTTTCTTTAATCCAGGTAAAAGTTAATTTACTTTTCCCGAAATCATACCAAAATACAGGGTGATTCTAAATTATTTTTACACTTTTAAAACTCCATAAATGAAAAAAATATCCAACCTATCATCACAAGGTGAGAATAAATTGAAAGAGGAGATTCTAAAGTTTTGTTTAACACCACTTGTTGAACATACAGTAGCTACAAAAATAGCATCTACAGACATTAAAGATTTAATCCTTTTACCTCTCTGAATTTCAAAACTTCATATGTTGAATTATCAAAAGTTTTAAGTAATACCACTAGGGGTCAAGTAGTTAATTATAATTTACCGATCAGTTATTGTTGTTCACCATTATTGTAAGCTGCGAGGAACAGGACTTAGAAAGAGTTTTGTGTTTTAGAGTTACATTGATTTTAAATTGTGTAATTAATTTAAAGCCGTAGTCAAAATTTTAAAAAATCTGAAGAGGTTGATTTTGCAACTATGTTTACCAAAGTTGTGTCAAACAAAACATTAGTATCTCCTCTTTCAATTGATTCTCATCCCGCGATGATATGTTGTATAGTTTTACATTTATTTTAAAAGTGTAAAAATAATTTAGAATCATATTCGTCTGGTAAGAATGTACTTACGCATGTATATTCGTCTGGGAAAAGTCTTAGGGTAGGTATTGCAAACTTGCCTCTTTTTTCGGTCACTAAGAAGGCAGACCACTACGCAATCTTTTTTAGTGCAGGTTTTAAAAATTGTATTTAAAAAGCTACAACCGGTATAGTGTCTAGCTTTAAAAATAAAATGTCAATTAACACAATTACTGTGTATTTATTGTATTGCTTAATACAGGTGTTGAGTTTTGATTCGCTTTGTGAGAAGAGTCTATTAAAGCTGGCACATTACAAATGTAGCAAATATTAGACAGTTTAATAAGATTAGAGACTATTAGGAGTATGTAAATAGAGAATAGATGAATGTAGGAGACTCATCTAAAGGTTTTAGCGAATTTCCCATAAAGGGAATAAGCTATTTGTTCTTAAGCTGGTTTAATATAAGAATTTGACGGTGCACATATCTGATTATCTATTATTCCTTTCATACTACGGTACAACTTGATGTTCTGAAGTAGATTTAAAGTGTCAGCTAACTTTGCTCCTTTGAACGACAAACTTCCGGCGTTCAACATAAGCAAAAGTTTGAAACAAAGGAATTTATACAATATTGATCAGACATCGACGTCATATTACCTTCGTGACGTCATTGAATATAAGGTAAATATGGGCGGAGAATAAGACCTATCAAATGTTGGTTTTCTTCCACCATAGGTGTGTATAGTAAACGCCATACAATTACTGAACGAACATGTGAATCAAAGTAAAATCTTCGAATAATAACCAGATGTGTATAATTTAAAAATGACCTTACAATGTTGCAGATCAATGGGCTTAAATTCAAGGACACTGAGGGAGACAGAAGCGATTAAAGGAGATATGATAAGAGGAGATACGAGAGCCGTTCGTCATCGAATGGATGAAAACTACACTATCGACAAGGTATGTTAAGAAATTGTAAATGTTAATACTTCAATACATGAAACTGGGTGACATAATTGTCTTAGCTTGTTAGACAATTTGTCTTACGTTTTGTATTATTTGAGATGCACTTTATGTACCTATTATTGATATGCATATAGTGGTACTGTAGTAGCACTCCTTTTATCTATGGTAGTAGACAAGTAAATGCTAACACTTATTTTGCATGTTGAACAGAAATCAGTAACTTATCCAGTATCAATTCCGCATTCCCATATAACAATAATATTATAATAATATAATAGTACATATTCATAGCTACCATTTTAAATAGAATATTACTGAAAGTATAACAAAAATACGTAACCAGACATTGAGCAAAGCTTTGACGTCATTGCCATTAACTATGGCTGAAATCAAAGCAATTAACAATGAGTATTTAGTCGCTCAGATATTAGGAGCGTCAATCTTTGAGTGTTATACACAATTCACGTCAATCAAGATTCATATACTAGTGTTCTGGTGTCCCCGATATTAAGATATTATTTGCACTCACATAAAAATAAGTTATTGAAATAGAAATACAATTTAACCAGTTTTTCTGAATTAATTATAGTTATATCGGTTTATTTGTATACCGTTGGGAAGTTTGTAGAAGCAATTTAATTTTTTAAGATAAGCTTTTTAATTGTTAAATTCTTGTATTAAGTAAGATCCACCTGTATTGCCATAGGCTATTACCGTAGGTAGCACGGTAGAACCTAGGCCCAGGACTAAAACACTTTTTCATTTCGATGAAAATGTCCTTTAAAATATAGATAGATTTGAGGCTGTTTTAAATACCGGGATAAAAATCCTGAAGTGTTCAACTAAATCAAAACGGACACACGCTGTATTTAGGTGTTCTTCAAAACGCAAACATAGTAATGAGTTAGAGAAATCTTGCGGTCAATTAGGAACAAGTTCAGAAACACTATAATGCGGCATATATTTTTATCATCTTTGGCTTATAAAGCATAAAATATGCAAGCATTGACCTTATCTCTGGTATTCTCAATTATTAAATTTGTGTTCCGTCTGACTGAAAAATTAACATTGAGCATACCAAGTGTGGGTGTGCGTAAGAGGTGAAACATGGCTAAGACGGTGCACAGTGGTTACCACATTAATGTATAAGAGACATAATTGTTACAATAACATTAAGGGGGCAAACCCCAAATTGTCAGACCAATTTGAAATTACGTAAGGATTTTTAGTAAAAATATATTGTCCAAAGGGTTCAATACCTATCATAGAGAATATTAATTTATTATTTTTTCTAACTGAGTACAAATTGGTCGCTAGCACTAAATCATAAATGAGGCGTCGAGAGGCCAAGGGAGATATGTGACTTTTTAAAAAATGTCATTGTATTTTTTTCATAGTCATAAAAAATAAAATAAAAATAAAAATAAATTCACTTATACCCCTTGGCTTCCAGCTCTTAGGTGTTTAGTTTGGAGGCCAAGGGATATAAGTGAATTATTTGTTGAAATTCCACCCTTTTTTAACAAAACCCGTTACCATGACAACATTTTTTAAAAAGTCACATATCTCCCTTGGCCTCTCGACGCCTCGTCATGATTAACGTTATCTATATTTTTTGTAAGTTTCTATATTTTTTTTTCTTTTCAGCAATACTTTGAATAAAGTAGGACAAAAGGAAATAATATACTAGGCAACAATCTGTTTATTTCACAAACGACCATTGTAATTTAAATGTTATGTTTCGACTTCGGTGTCCTATATTGTAAATACATCCAGACACAATACAATACATCCCTAAAGGCATAGTTAACAATAGATATGCAGTCGTGAAGTAGTGTTATCACAGCATCATAGCGGACCATTGTACTGTTCTGGCCACCGGCGTAACACAAGTTAACAAATTTACTACAGTACTAACTTTAGCCAATACAACTACTGTGGCTATCTTTGATATCGCAATGGCTACTTAGTACAAAGCTAATTTGCAGTACCATTTAAAAACTCGACAAACAGTTGAAACTATAAAAGTTGTTTTGAGTGGTATTTAAAAAAGATCAAACATTTTGTATGGTAGAATCACAATATGCTTTTAGGGCAACCATTCAAACCTTACTTTTTATACGCCGGGAATCGAATCCGATCCTTTACGCCAAAATTCGAGACGGCAATCCAGACAAAAACCTGACAAATATTTCAGCTAAGTAGGCTACATTTTTATATGAATTTTACGAAGACGCGTCATTTAACCTCTTACATAATGTACTTACCATCACAGATAGATTAATTCAAGATAAATTCAAGGTTGATTCAATACCTACGTTTTCTTGTTAAAGTAAAAACCAAATAATGAAACACCTTAAAACCAGCTTAGTAAAATGTTGATTCCAAAAGTTTGTAAGTGAATAAACGATGTAAGAACTACTTATCAAGATAAGTGCTGGCTAAAATAGAACTTAGGCCTAACAACATTCAAGTTTTATATTATGCAACATTCATTGTAAAATATTGATGGGTTTCATTTACATTTTTTACGTATTTTTGAAATTTTATCTTGATCTACAAATACGACAGAAATGAAACGTTTCGAGTAAATTTAAGAAGCGAGGCTCGACGTTACATTCAGAGCCGCAACAGCTGGTGTTTAAATATTAAACCTCCCAATTCTGTGAACACTTCCGTCGATCCTACTTCAAACTTTAGCCTTCCATCTCAGGAAGTGAAGGGACAAGACACAACCCTTAAACTGGGAATGCTAGTAACGCATTATTATTCTTACCGAACATCAAGAGAAAGTATTTTTTTAATTAATTTTAATGTACAACTTGTTGTGCATTTAAAACTATATAAAATAAACTGCTATTAATCCGGACGCAGTCAGGGGAGTTTAATCAGAATATCCGGTTATTGATTGTAATGCAGACTTTGCCTAATCCGGACTATCATTTTACAAAAGTCGGAAAATATTACATAATAAGATAAAAAAAAAAACACCGATGCAGATTAAACTTGCGTATAACAGTTTAGAGTGCTTCAGTAATTACCTTTGATTTTAATACAGAATGCAATTTTTTATGTTTTAAATAGTTGTTTTTGATTGCACACTAGGGTACTAAGGGTAAAGTTTCCAAAAACTCCTCTATCTATTTTCATATTATTTTAATTTGTATCTGTTCGAACATTCATTAAACCAGTCTAAGATGCCCAGTTAATCTAAATTAATGAAAGATTAATGTGTCTTATTTTTTTCTGAACTAAACGTCAAACCCATATAAACAAAATTAATCCTCTAAAAAAATGTTTCTTTTCGATTGTGTAAACTCACCGCCTGTACCTTTATTTCAATGGATAAAGAACCTTCAACATAAAAGTATTATAAAAACTATACGCTTATTTCGCAACAAAGGTCCCCACGCTCTAAGCCGACCATCAATTAATTCCTGTAAAACAATTTCCCGCGCGTTGAACATTTTTCACAATTACCGCGGGAAATCCCGACAGGTAACGACGGACTCCCGGGTTGGCGGCAGTTTTTGCCTTCAAAATTGTTAGTGAAGAATACCCCTTTAAGTAAAACTTTTAAACCTTCATTTTAAGAAAAGTTTGTTAAGGTTTTCATTATGTATTACAGCCTGTGTCCACAGTAATATTGGGCGGCAGATCAATTTTCCAAAGCTGCAAGTTAAAACAATAATGAAAATTACATTATTGTGAAATAGGTGCAATATATTATTAACATACTATTTACAATTTATTAATATATTAATGGGTTTGCAAATGTTTTCGGTAAAATTTGGTTGGTATATTTGACCAAGTTAAACCACTATTAATTGTAAGTTTCGCTTGAATAAATTCGTTTCAAAAGTCAACACTTCTGAATAAAGCAGCCGCAAATAGGAAAACATTAAACCAAGAGTAAAAATTTAAGCTGTTTATTTCAGTACATACGTTACAAATCTTATATTTGATAGATAATTAGATTGTTAAAAAGACCAATTTCTTTACCTCGAGGGGGAGTCTAGTGTCGAGCCTAAGCGGTGAAACCTTTAACATACATAGTTAAAAATATGGTTTTATTTCGCCAGTTCAAGAAAACAGTGACCAGGTATAATTATATTAGAATAAAAAAATTAGCCTATAACGTTTAATTATTCTTGTCAAAAAGGTTTACTTGAATGACAAATAGCGAATTTATTCTGTGAACAACTTTTATTATCTTAATTATTTAAATAACCTAATAAAGTTACCACTTTGCTATATTTTACTTTTCTTGTTATAAATTGGTTTCCTTACATATATTAAGTTAAGTTATTATTAAGTTTCTTTCTCATATTAAAAGTTTAATTAATAAGCTATAAGACAGTAACTAGTTCTGTAAATAGACAATACGAAAATATTAACATAATTTCACAAAAACATAAAATATTACGTAAATAACAAAAATTGTTCTAGTTGTACGAAAACAATGCATTGCAACATAAAGAGTATTTTAAAAATGCAACGCATTATTTATAGACAGAAAATTTGTCCGAGCTCTGCAATAATAAATCAAAGTTTCAAAAACCTTGGTTTACTTACAACTTAGCAGCATATAAATGTAATCATGTTAATAACATTGCCCGAAACATATGAAACTGGCGACATTAATATTGAAAAGCTATCTAACGACATTAATCATTTATTGGCGCTATCATCAGGTAAAACTTTCTTGCTTAAAAACTTATCCATTTATGACATTTTGTCGAATTACTTTAGGAAAAAGTTATGATTATTCATCTTTAATTTAATTTACTACGATTTTGAGAAATTAAAGATCAAACTATATCGGTGACAGTCACACTGCTCTAATAATGACGTGACTAAACGACCACGGGTTTATTTATAATGTCTTAATTTTACTAAAACAATTTATGATATTGACGTTAATTTCCCTCAATGCTTATAATATGAATATGAAAATATATAATGAATATGAAGCTTATAATATGAAAATATGATAGTCTATGAGTTGAAATGATTTCTTAATAATGGCTAAACTGTTTATCTCCAAATGTAAATATTTTTGGTTTAGATATAATTTAAATTTGATTTTCGGACAAATATTAAACCTGTAACTTTTTTTGAATTTATTTTTTATTGAAACCCGAAATCAGAGACAAATCTTTGTAAGTCTAAACACTGATTTAAATTTAAAATGAACATATAACATGTGGAGTTATATAGCGCTGCCAAAACGTGTATACTACAAAACGCAGATTTTATAGTTCTGATATCGTTTTCTATTTAACTACGCAGCGTTTTCTTGTTGTGATGGTGTTTTGTTATAATTAACTGGTGTAAACCACTTCTTATGTTACGGTTGATGTGGCTGTCCATCAGAAAAAACCCTGACGTTTCGGGCAAAACTTTGTTTTAAGACATAAAATGTATGTACAGTAGTTATTTCATGTATGATAATACTTGGTCATTGTAAACCACTATCTACCATTGATTGCAGAAAGAAAGGTAATAATTTACCCCTAAACAACTATTCTTCAATTAACGCGTTATTTTTTTATAACAGTGAAAGGTGTAAATTGTCTAGTCCAGCCACGACCTCCACACAACGCTATCAGCAGAGGCCGCGAGTTCCTTAATCCTTATAATTGCTTTTGTAAAACCTTTAAAGCTTCACCTGCCACATTTGCCTTGATTTATTTACCGCGGTAAAAATACCCGTATTTTACAACGGAAAACATAAACGTGGAGCTTAGTAATGTTGCAATCGGGTGATTTCAATTGTGTTAATTATTTAGTTACACAAGATAATCATTTATTAAAAGAAAGAAAAATATATTACTGTTTGTAATGAATAAACGTTATGTGATAGCTTTTTAGCGAATTACCTATGGAATAATCTATAACCATAGGACTCATGGTAAGACCAAGAGCCAGGACCGATTTACTTTTTCGTTTTGATGTCCCCAGGGGACATCAATCCATTCAAATGCATATCTATGCTTGTGTGTGTCCGTTAGTACGATAAAATCGAGTAAAAATACTGTAATACGATTTTGAGCAAATTTAAAACAAACGTTTAAGCCACCGTTATATAAAAAGTCGTAGTAAATAAGTGGATAACTAAAGCAATGCCCACATCGTAAAATACGAATCTATGAATAACTGTAGGATAATAAGTCAATCAAGATATAGAAACTAAATAATTTTAGACGATTTGGACACAGCTTACTAATTGTAGTTTATTTTTTAGTGAGAAATCGCAAAATTGTTGTTTTGGGGGATCTAAATTGGGAAACATGCCTAATGGAATGGGTCAAAGGCCCTTGATACTTATTTTGAAATTATTAGATAAAGCAACAACAGATTCACGATTTGAATGTCAATTTATAATGCCATATAAGTGTAATAATAAGAACCAACTAACCATTTGATACTGACGCATAATGCTCTACAACAATCAAATCCCTAAATAAAACGATTTCATTAACAAGAGGTTCAACCCTACATTAGCAGCGCAAGATACTTGCGAAACAAAATAAAATTTAATTCAGTAAAATCAAATAATCAAATAATTTTAGACGCCTAATTGGATTCTGTACAAAACCTACGTTAGGTAAAAAATAACTTAAACATAATAAAAATGAATCACAAATAATTCAAGGGAATAACAGACAACACTACGCCAATCAATGTCTGATATGTGAACAAATATTAAAACTTATAATTTTAAAAAAAAAACTGCTGGGTAGCACGAGACAACAAATCGGTGATGTAAAAGGTGTGGTAGAAGCCAGGAAAGGCTGTGAGTGGTTTAGGCTATAACTCTAGAGACCTTTTACACTAAACACACCAAGGTGGGAATCCTCCAAGTCCTTAGCACTCGCCAGGGAACATTTTTGTTAATTCTTAATTATCACGTATAAACGAATAATTTGCATTTCTCATTAACTGACTCAGTATGTCCGTTTCCAAATAGCTAACTAATTCCTCATATAACAGTCCATGTTAAAATTGTATAAATTTAACTTCAACTAGTGTTTCTTTCTAACTAAAAGGCAAGCCTCAAATCTGTTATCTCTTCTGAAAAGTCTTATTTAAAGTTTTTGAATACTTCAAGCGTATCCCATGGATTCAGAAAGTAATTTTAATTATTTATAGTTTTTTAGAATTAAAACTATTTATTATCAATTTACTGTATAAGAAAACCGATGTAGTGAGTGGTTAAGCTATTTTTTTTAAGTAATTCTGGTAAATATAGAGTAAACTATAGTAGACTTATAGCCTTTTATTAGAGATGAGGCCTTGTGGTAGACACCTTTAGAGCTTATGTGATTTGAGTGAAACAAATATTTATTTTAATTTTCCCTATCTGACAAATTACACCGCTAATTTAGGGGCGATTCATTGAGGGATTTGATCGTTGTACAGCCAATGCTTATGGTATAGCCTACTGCATTCAATTCTCAGCGTAAAGATCGAAGTAAATGTAAGCAATATTAATTGATGGTGGATTTTTTTTTGTATTATCTAAAAATATACAATTTTAGTTAATAAAACCCGCGTTACATGAAAATGTTTGCGACAAATTGTATCAAAGTCTGCCAAGATACAATCTGTAAATCTACTTCCTCTTTATTTAAATTGAGATTGCAGTAAACTATTTTAACGTTTTATATTATGAATATAAACCAAACACTTACAGGAATCATACATACAGATCACATACATACAGTTCATATATTTATAAATTATTTATTTCCATACAGTCTACAACATATTAATATCATCTGTCTTATATGTAAAATATATTTTTGGGAAGAGATTGAAGAGTTCGAAAACAAATATATCCAATGCCAGTGTGACACATTTAACGCAGACAAGTCTCCATGACAACAGTAGACCAATCGGAGAAATCAAGGGGTAAAAAATGTTAAATAGTTACTGTGCGTTCAAGAATTTCATTTCAAACATTTGAAAACACAAACAATGATCAATCACCACGGCTACAATCAAAGAGTAATTTAAAATCACGTAAAAACGATAAATTGCAATAAAGATTCAATCTCATAAATACCAAGGTTTAAAAAATCTTGTAAGATAAAGCTGGTCTTGGGTAACTGGCGAGTAAAACAGCTCGTAACTCAGTCCACCATTTATACTTAACACACGAAAGCGAAAAACCGCAATTCTACCCCCACACACTATCTCTTGAGTGGCCAAAGGCTTTTAGCTGCTAGTTTTAAATGGCTTGATACACATGTAAACTCTGAACCAGCAGTTCAGCAGTTTAGTATTTCCTTTTATTGTTTTTTCTATCTCCAAGACGTTATACTTGGTTATAATGGCATTTTAACATCCTAAAAGAATGTTTCCATGCAAGAATTTTTTTCGATTGATCATGCAAGTAATTTTCTCATAAAAATAGAGAAGTCATAACTGAAATTTTCATTTTGGTTATCACAAAAGTCATTCACAGATGAAGAACTTAGCTGAACTTAACATTCTATATTTTATAGTATGATGGCTTACTTCATAAACGAGTTTAATACATATAATATTGAAACAATAAAGATTTTTCTAATATCTTCACACAAAAATCATACATAGAAATCATGTTGTTAAAAGCATGTTGTTAGCTCCTAGATTGGTGATTGTGTTGTTTTGATTCTAATTTAATTTATGAATAGCATATTCTTGTAACTGCGTATGTTATATCATGTCTTGAAGTGTATATAATATACACCAGACTTAGGTTTTTGAAATAAACTTAACACTAATTGCGTTATTTTATTAACATTAGAAATTAGTTAAATCGTTTTTAATAAAGTCTCAGCGATTCATCTTATATCGAAAGTCAATAGAATAAACCTATTCATCCAGTTCTTGATTTTATGCATGGCCACCATCAACGTGGTTTACGTATGAGTATAAAATATTAACCACCACATCATATTAAATTTGAGCATTAAAGAATACCTAATCTTTACATAGAATCTTTAAAATTTCTTTGAATTTGTAATAAATAATTATAACCAAAACCAATTTCTCTCATTATTTTTAAACATAAATTTCTGCTATATTAATTCGTTGAAAACATTATGCATGGTTACTGTTTATTTGAATGTTTCTTACCATTAAAAACATTTTTGAAATCTTTTTCACACTGATGTTAATATTGTATGCAAACTTAAATGGTTGCAACGCGATACTCATGTTAAGGGATAGCAAAATTGCTTTAAATAAACTAAAAAAACAAAGAACAAAATATCTTCTAATTTTAATTAAACAAAACTGTTCAGGGACAACTATTACAATAAATCACACGAAAATTTGTAATTAAAAATTCAAACAAACCCCGGATGTTATCTATCAGAATACACAACACTTTCTCAGAAATCCTACATTAACGAGAAATGTTCCGAATTTTAAAACAAAGCGAAAGACTTGTACACACGACTAATTGAATCAAACACAAAGCAGCGCGGCGTCAAACTTTGGCGTTATCACAGAGATCTTGATTAATTGAATTGGAAAACTTGTACAAGTCTATCGAGTTATGACGGCTTCATGACGTAATTGCTCGAATAAACTTACGGCGATGTCTTCATTTAATTAGACTCTCACTCAAATACCAAGGGAAGGTATATGGAAACTTTGCTGGGCATACGCGACGTCGGTGCCGCGGCGCGTCACAGCTGATAGTTGATTAATATCACCGCGAGAAACTTACCGAAACGGCAGCTAACTGTAAAAGATAATTATTAAACTATCTTATTACTTTTAGTTGAGTTGTTTCTGCAATACGGAGAAAGCTCTATTTTCTTTTTAGATATAACATACAGATTATTAAAATATAATCAACATCTGGCTGGATTTTTACCAGGGACCTACCAAAAAGGACACACGAAATTCACACCATTGCGTCCTATATTTTAAATAAAACGTAAGAAATATTGGGTTGTATAAGAAAAGGAAATAATGCATTATATAAACCTTCACGTCGTTTGGATAAAAAGTAATACAGTGTAGGGCAAAACGGATTCAGAAGTTTAAAATCGCACATTGAGTTTATATGATTGGTCAAAAACGTACAATGTTTTACTTAACATAGGAAACACCTAATTTGCGCAACCATGAAAATATATATGCGAAAATAGTTTCACGCTAGTTAAAACATGCTTTCGCAAAGGGTAGGATGACAAGTATCCATTAGTAAAGCACACAAGATTATAATGGGTTTAGCAGAGGATTAAACTGGTCTGATAGAGACACATTTAGCTACCGATGCTGCAGTGAGCAGAAGTAGTCCAAGCAAATAAACTTAGCAAGACATATGACGGGATATTGACTATTCTTGTCAATGTTGAATATATCGCACTGGTTTAAGGACATTTCAAATATGATTACTTCATACTGCAGCAAAAAAACGGCTGTTTTAACATATGCATTGCGGGTCTACGGGTCATATTCTTTCTACGGCGAAAAATAATCAGTTGGAGTTGAGAACATCAGCTGAATATGTTTTAACTTTAGGATTAGTCCGCACATTTTGCCAAAGTAGTCCCAAATGATTCAAGAGTAATCTTATCATTCCTGTGAATTTTTTTGTTCATCATCTTGCCACGGTGTATGTTTTATAAAGTTTTTTTTTTCGTTTGGTAATGTTGAATGCTAATTTGAATATATTTTTTGGGGGGAGGAGGTAAAATTGCATCGCACACTGAGATGCTCAATGGCCTCTCAGTAGTACCGGACTCTTGCGGTCTCAATGTCCCGGACTACCGGCTAAAAACCCCTCATCTCCTAGGGTAATTTGAATACATTAGGCCAATATGGCGGAGTAACACATGTGGCATTTAAATAAGGGTAACAGCTGTTCGTATATAGTAGCAAGACACTGTGAAACTATTTTAACAGCTAATTTACAAAGGGAAACAATGTACGTAATGCAAGCGTAGTGAATAAGTTACTCTAAAGGTTAGTGCAGTCAATGAATACAAAATTAGTGCAGTGTAACAAAAACCAGCGTTTACAAAAAATTAATAGAAAATGGCTACCTATATAAATCCATCACACGCCCGAAACCTTTTGCTCACTCGTGACTTGAGCTTATGACGCAAAATATCACTTCAGGCCCTAGTGACGAATATACTACTATTGCATAGAACCAATGGAAACTGCACACAACAATTAAATCAAGATCATTAATTGGCTTTATTGGTTGAATACGAAAACATAAAACAACAAATAATGACTTTGGCCCACGAGTGTTTATGCAGATAAGGGCTTAAACACATGAAAATGGATTTAAAAACCACAGATCAACGCAAAGCCTTAACGTGTTATTTAGAGCCCAACAACTCACGTGGTAAGCTTGGTTAACCCGCTTTGCTTTTCAATTGCTTGAATAATATTTTGTACACCTCTGATACACGTGATTAAGGGAAATACTCTTGTCGCAGGAAACCTACTAGTAGTGAATTCCCAGTATATTTCCTTTTTATATGCTTATTACTTAAGCCAAGCGTACACAAGTAGGTACATTGGATAACCGTTCATAAAATATTGGTACACAAACACCCTGTGTAATTATTGTACTTATGGCAAAAACATTATAAATTGAAAACAAAATTTCGGAATAATTAAATACAAAAAATTATATAAATTATCGTAAAATTCCAATTTCTAGACGAAAACCATTGTAGACATTTGCACTACGTCAATGTAGGATATAACAAATGACCTATTTTAAACAAGGTGCCAAGTAAATGGACATCGTCAAAATTATTACAGATAGACATTTTGTATATCGTCTACACTATGTATACTTTAACTTCTCTGTGACTGTAGTCTACTCTTGGCAATATACGTGATACGTGAAGATCGTAGGACTACGGAGCTGAAAGTTGGATAAAGATTGCCAAGTTAAAGGTTGCAGGCATTACTGGGTTAGCTCCATAAGTAAAACACATTGTGTTTATTCCCTGGCTTAAAGGGTTGTATGGTAATTAATATTAATTTCTAGTGCTGATATCCAACATTTTACCGTAATTACGTACAACGCGTGTCTCAAACAGAATTAATTAATTTCCGCGACACGCACGTCAGATCGTGTGTCAATATCGACCTGGTCGTTTGTTTACTGTTGTGATAAGATAACATCGGCGACTATCGACCATCACGAATATCAAACCACCGACCAGTAGGCCTACAGTAGCATGCACTGCGATATGGTGAACACAGAAACTTAATACAGCATGGCTCTGCAATTGACCTTAGCATCACTTTCCTTTACGATATTTATTAATGTATACTGGATGAATCTCTTAAGCGATATGTTGGCTGTAGTCGACGAGAAATAATGTAATTGAATATTTATAAATTAAGTACTGCCTTTATCTTCGTACTGCTAGTTTAGTGAAAATAAAGAATGACCTCTGGATAGATCTTTAACTATATTGAGCAAAATAGTTTAGATCTTCTAATAGGTTTAAAACGTTTCCACCTTCCTTTGCAAACCAACCAATTTATCTTTTTGGTACAACAATACTTATCATAGCATCAATATTAAGTGGCACAACGTAACTTTGGTTATTGGTTTTTGTGTAAGTATTCCCGACTAAGTTCAGTTGATTAGAGATGGGAAGTTTAAGAGTGATTTGGATTTTAAATTATTCTAGATGGTCCTGAACCCATGACTTAAAATGTATAAAAGTGTGATGGTTTGTATGAAAAGTACCAAAAGAAAGTTACGCACTTACAATGTATCTATATCTTCATATTTTCTGTTTTGTTTTGCGGTGTGAATGCTTAAGAGCTCTTTTACAAAAAAAGTTGCAATTGCTCACTCCATTACTTATCCTTTCTAACATAAAATTATTCAAACTACATACCAAACAGATAGCTATAATATTTGTAAACCATCACTAGAATATTATGGGCCGTTTGATAATATGAGTATAAACACTATAAATTGCAAGTCTACGGCTGTCGTGTGCCTTAACATTACGGATATAGCTTTTACGCCATTATCGTCACATCCTGGCCTTATCGTGAGTATCATGAGTGGTAATACTAGCCTGTAGCCTGTATACTCGCGTTGACCTTAGTGATACAGTAAATGTGATATACTTACTGCGATGTCCGCTTGGCACGCGATCTAATCACCTTGTGTAGCAAGTCTATAATGTTTCAAACTGTTAAGGGACAAATGTTATTTGCAAATATTTTTACCAGCCGTTAAAAATAGTAGACTTAGTTTTATGAGCAGTAGATTTAATTGAACACAACAAATAATCTCCCTTTAAGTTTTGTTCAGAAATATTGATCAAATTTTGTTGAAAATTTTATCTTTCTCGTTGTTTAGTCCTGGTCATTGCTGATTCAGATTTGTGTTAGTTTCGCGATTTATTTATTGGGATAAAATAATTTTACAGTCCTGTCCGCTAATAATGTTGATCACCGGAGCCTATTCACAATAATGAATTTTCATTTTCTATTTTTTTTTTTACCGTGGCTGGTCAAATAGCGTCCCAAACTTCACAGAGGACACTGTACGCTATTCAACAATCTCGGCCACTGTAAAGGAGGAGGGACTAAGTAGATCTGGCTTTGTAATTAAAGGTAAGTAGTTACAAGGTTCCTCAATCTTCGGAGTGCTGTTTCAAATCCTGTTCAAACAGAAGGAAGTCAAATAAAGAGAATTACTGGGACGAAATTAGAAACTTGTGCACCAAGTTAGCCTGATCTATGTCCAATTCATGCAAACATCTATCTAGATTTAAAGATGTTAAATATTGGATTTTAGTGAATAATGGTGTTACAGTTACGTGTAGGGTAATTTTGAATTAAATATTTAAGGCCTTCCTTATTTGGGTATATATTCCGGCGTGTTAAAGTATATAACAGATCTAAATATCTTAATGGAAACGTAAAGGCCAATCTAGGATCTTAGAATCAAACACCATGCTTATTTACCTTAAAAACACCGAGCATATGGAACAATTTCAATGACCCTCAATACATAGTTTGTAAGAACATTTACCCTTAGGTCAATAGAAGAATAAGCTAGCATAATTCGTACTTTGGTTTGTAATAACGACAGTCAAAATTACTAATAATTAATTAATATTGTAATGTTTCTGTGCTATCCAGACATACAGTGCTCACCATATCGCAGTGCGTGGTAGTGTACTGGTCTGTGGTCGGTGGTCTGATATTCGTGATGGTCGATAGTCGCCGATGTTATCTTATCACAACAGTAAACAAACGACCAGGTCGATATTGACACACGATCTGACGTGCGTGTCGCGGAAATTAATAGATTCTGTTTAGACACGCGTTGTACGTAATTACGGTAGCACTAGTAATAATTTTAAATTACCTTCCAAAGATTTGAATCATAATAACACATTGCAAAGTATGTCATCTCCACTACAACAACACCGGTCTACATTACATTCAGATGAATACAGAGTAATAACAGATAGTCTCCAACCATTGTTACCAAGTCCAATCACAGGGAGAACTTGGTGTAGTTGATTTGATAACTTGTAACTTGCAACAATATAGTGCAAAGGGCGACATGGAAACTTAGCGTTATTGTAATGTATATAGTTCCGTAGTTACGTGATATAACTTTTAGTTCCATCACCATCGGATTATATCGGTGAGAAAACTTAAACAGTTTTAGGTTTGCGCTGAATAATGATTTTAGTTGTTGACATGAGATTAATGGTGATCCACATCCGTCTATACGTTATTAGACTGTATTATAGGTTACCAATTACATATTTCCTGTTCTGCCCTTGCTTCGCGACGGGGAGTGAACGCAGAGAAGAAATTATAGTTCTTCACTGCATCGACCAATGCGAACTGCTAGATGATTAGTTGTTTGTTCTCAATTTTCATTATTGTCTATGTCATGAGGAAAATGTTCAACAGATAGATTGTTTACCAATTGAACCACACAAGACTCCTTCGAAACTAAATGGTTCTAGTTTCAGGTAATAGGAAACAATCGTATGCAACCACAGAATTTCATTTTTTTATAAACACAATTCTGAAGAAATATGTTAACAGTTGGAAGAGTCATACACACAGAACTCAAATGTTTGAACAGTAAAAGTAAATACAATTTTACTTCGTATAAGCATAACATCATTGACTATTGGATAGTCAAAGATATCATAGTCAACAATAACATACTGTCACTTTTCATGGTGTGATATAGACATATTATGATAACAATGAGGTAACAATTAAAAGGAGAGAAGAGGTAAACAATTCGAAACAAAAACAAATGTAACAGCTGACACATATTTAATACGAGTATATTAATTAAGGTCGTGCCTTTAGTAAAGGGTTGATCGAAAAACTAATATTTGTCAAGGAAGTTTCACATCTAGACCTTTTATTTGAGTACGCGGTTATGGGGTGTACGGCTTGCAGGCTTCTCGACAGTTCCATTCGTATTAGCTTACATCACATTCAAGGGGATCCTTAGGCAATGCTTACATATAGGAAATATTTTAATACATAGGAAATATTTACATTAAAAATATGGTATGGAATAAAAATATAATAATTGATATCTACTCAGGTGTACAATATTTTTTTAGGAATAATTACTTGGTGGGATATAATAAACAGTATAGTCGCTGGTTATTTGACTTACCTAAAATCAAAAAGCTCAGAAACTCGTGGAGTACTAAGAAGTTACAGTGACCATTACTAGAAACAAAATTAATTAATAATGGAATACGACGAATTTAGAGACGTGATGGAATAAAAATAAACAAAAAATCCTAGAGTGAAATTGTTAGGGTGGAACTGCAAGTGTTATCAAGTTGACTTATTCACTTGCCAGCTTCTTTAATGACAGCCACTTCTTATCTGTTTGCCATCCTCCATCTTCCAGTGTGGCTCCATTAGGTTTAGATATTACACATCCGATTCTGATGATCTTCACAATGTAGTTTTTAGTAGAGGAATAAGTTTACCATAAGTCAGTGTATCATTAAGGCTATTTGATTACAAACTTTACTTGAAATCTACAATGGCAAGTGAGGACGAAATGCACAATAAAACTATTCAAATGAGCAATACGTCAGTTTTGACGACTTGTAGCGGCATGTCGGCAACAGATTGAGGCGAGTTTAAGACCGTAAAGTGACAATATTGATAATAAAACCACCACAGAACTGGGCGACGCCTGTTGCGGCCGCTGTAATATGACCATTGCTGCAGCGGTTTGCATTGTGAAAAGTCAGTTAGAAATCTATATCTACTTGAAAAATGCACACAGGGAAGCTACATGACATTTTTATTGATATTGGAAGTAATTTGGTAAACATTATTTGGTATCTATGGAACTATTTTTGGAATACATATTTTTTTATGGTAAACAACTAACAAAAGTCATGCAGTAGCGTTTGTTCTATAAACCTGTTTAATCAGAGGGGTTCTGCTTAATATGCGCTTAAGTAAGTATTTCAGTCTAATGATAAGTTTGGGAAATTATCAATTACTAGTGTACATGTTGCTCGAATTCGAGCAATTGCAAAGTATTACAGGAGTTATTTCAAAACGAATAACGGCCATATTTACAATGAGTTTAAAAGAGCCAACTCAAAGATTACCGGTGTGTAACTCAGACTATGTTTATCTTCGTTATTGATAAACCTAAAGCATTCCAGTCGGTTTTCTCCTTCTCTAAATGCCTCGCTATACATGCAACACAGGTCATTGATAGAGGGCCAATTGAGAACGAAAAGTCGTTTTGGGGTAGGCCTAGTGTTAGGGCGCATTTGTAACCTAATAGTTGAGATTGTCCAAGGTCAGGTGCTGACTGTGGATGAGTTAAACCTATTACGCGCCACTGTTCTGTAGCTGAGGTCGTTATCACGATTACGCCGTCTGTCTATGTTTCGTTGTCGTCGTGTCGGAGGCATTTAAAAGAATAAACAACAAATAAAGAAATTATAGCTACACAAAACAACGATAAACGCATAATTTTAAGTTACAATCATGCTAACACGATCCGTCATAGCGACACAAAACAACGATAAATACACAAATTTAAGATACAACCATACTAACACGATCATCGATCTCTATTAGGCCTATCCGTCTTGGGGTTATGTTTACACAAACTCAAATAGTAAATAAATGTAGCCTACTCAATTATTGAATTGAAAAATAAATAACAGCAATTAAATTATACAGCTGATCAAAATGTAAACAATTATGTTCTCCATAAGGATAACATGGGAACTTTCAAAGCCACTGGGGCAGAGCCCAAGATACGCTTTCAAAAATGTAAGGTCAGTTTGCAAATCTACGCGACGCGCTCTTTCCAATGAGACGTCAACTGTTAAAATCGGTTAAGAAATGGCGGAGGAGTTCAACCGACAAAGTATCATGTAGCGTATTAATTATATAGATGTCTACCTTAGGCAATATTACCGTGGATTATATACAGGGTGTTTTTTTTTTTTTTTTTTTACTTGCATCTTTATTTATGTAAAAATCGCAATAGATAGAAATATGCAGTTTGCTGGAATTGCATATTCCGCCAACTGCATATTTCTATCTATTGCGGTTTTTACATAAAAGATGCAAGTTAAAAAAAAAAAAACACCCTGTATAGTGGATAGTCAATAATATTATCCTATGACTCTACAAAACTCTTATGTTAAACTAATAAACAGGAGAAAAGTTCATGTTTTATACATGTCATTCGCATGCCAACATTAGTAACATTGACAAGGAAATTAATTCGGTTTGTCGCGTGGATGATTTAAACTGGATCTATTATAAAAGTAGCCACGTGCGTGGTTTTGCTTGTGTTCAATTATGTACCCTAATTACTTTCTCTGGGGCGCTTTGGAAAATCCTCGTTAAAAATACATTTTCTTTTATGAATGCATCACTGCATTTCACTAATTTTACACGGCTATGAAATGTACTGGTTGGTTTTGTAATTAGCAAAAAAAGAAAATGACTTGTGGTTTATGGAACTGTGAATAATATGTGTGTTTCAATTATTTGAAACAGTATGTAAGTTGTATGATATGAACAAAATAACTGCCTTTTGACACAATTAGAAAAATGTTATAGGATATTTCATACATAAATATGAGAGAATAGCGTCAAACGTTGTTAATTTCTTTATTTTTCTTTTACAGATGACCAGCATGGCGTCAACATGGTTGCTGCGACAAAGACACTAATATGAAAATTATATTTGAGTGTTCATCAAGTAAATAAATATATTAGGACATCTTCTTCAATTTTACATTTGAAACAGATTTTGATCATGTAAATATTTTCAAATAGTTTACTGCACTGTAAAGTATTGTATAATCTATGTATTTCATTCGTTTCAAATATTCAAAAATCCCATCATATTATTTAACAAAATAAAAACGAATGACGAGATTGTAAGACAAGCAAGTCACAGAACTTAAAACAATGACAAATTTAAATCGACCAACTTAGTGAAGAAAATTAAAATGGATTTAAGTCAAGTTAAATGTTTCAAATTGTCGTTCAAACTGTATCATACTATTATTTATAGGTAATTAGAGCTAAAAAATATTAAAAAGAAAAAGGTTGTGTAATCGAGGCAGGTTTGTAAAATAAAACTTACTCACTTGGCAGTATTATAACTTCATTATGTTTCCAACATTACCTGTAACATAACAATTGTATGTTAGAATATATTGGATATGTAATGTTACAGTAATAATAAACACTGTACAAATAACGATATGTAAATTGTAAAACAAATATCAGGACTCAGGACACGTACATAAACTGTTAGAATATAAAACATTTATATGAGTTGCAAGTGCATGTGGATATTATGATATAATTATGTTCAGGTTTAATAAAAAACATAGTCAAAATATATCATGGTTTTTCTTTATAATTTTTCTAACCCGAATTTGTCATAACTCATATAATGAATTACTTAGGTCCGCAAGATGTGAAGATACCTCTTATCTTATTTGATTGCTCACTGTACCTAGGGTAAAAGAATATACGATTTTAATTTTGAAGCTATCGTTAGGCAATGGTCATTTATTTAGCGGTACTAAAATTGAAGTAATTTATATATTTCTGAATAACTTTTAACAGAGTCTTGGAAAATCACCCAGGTTCTTACGGATTGAGATTCACTTCAAAATGTTGTACTGCAGTATTTTAAACTGAGAACTAGTTGCAACACTAACAGAGAGACAATAAGAGAACTAAATTGCAAATTTAGATTAAAAACTGTGTATATGGCATAAAACAGATAAAAAAGAGACTCTTAGTAATGTGAGAAAACATACTTCTAACTGCTTCACGAATAATTTTAATATTTCCAACATTTTTTCTTTTCTCCAAGATTAACTAAAAGAGTAGAAAATACCATATTTTCAGATGTCTATAAAATAAATCATTAACAGAGCAAAGGTCTACCTAGCAATAAAACACAGACCAATTTGCGAGCCAATGAATATTTTTGAAAATATGAACTTGTGAAGGGGATGGGTATCGGGCAGCGTTCCCAGTTTGAAGGAGTCAATTCTAATGTATTATTCATACTACGATTATTTATCTATCGAAGGGCTCTCAGTAAGAGGGGTCTTTATAAACTGTTATCTTTGATAAAAAAAGGGCCTTAAATTATTAGTGAATTTTCTACAGTTCGTCAAGAGCAAAATGTTTATTCAAGAAGTTTGTCAAGTTTATTTTGGTAAGTTTATGTAATTGCTACCGCATTACACGGGACATTTCACTTCACGATTAGTAAAAAAAGATATTTCTTTCAAGGTATTTCTGAAAGGTGTTTCTGGATTTGGAATCTTATCCGTCTTCAGGCGAGAAAGAACTTAAACACATCAAGAAGAGAACTATTTTCTCCTCGTTTAATCTTTATATGTATTAAATTCTTTCTTACGATATAACAGGATCCAGGTTCAGAGTACAAAACGTAGAGTAATTTATTCAACTATAGGAAATTGGTCAACCATGCAATCAGAGAGACACTTCATTAAATAAATTCAAATAAATACTAACCTACATATAGAATGTTCAAATACCTCGGATAAACGAAGTAAAATGTCCTTTACCTGAACCGTAAAAATCACAAATCCACGCGTGTGAAATGCATCTAAAACTACAACAATCTACAACTTATGTAACGTGGAGAGCTACTGACTTACTTTCTTCAGGTCTTCTAAGACCTGTGTACAAAACGAAAATTCAGCTTTTAAATCACTCTGTTGGCTTAGGATTGAAAAGCTTGAGCCATTTAATAAAATTCGTATACATTTCTATACATGATTCCAAAGATTAACATGGGTTTCAAGCATCATGACTACACAGTTTTTATAGGTAGTTACAGAGCGAATGAATGCATTTGTAAATCTAGTCAAAGCAGTAACCTTCATGTCAACTATGATATATCAATCAATATCAATACTTTGTTGAAGAGATAATGTAATTTTACTGGGAAAGCAATTTACTTTTGTTTAGTCGCAACACAGTTTTCTCTTTCGGCGAGTCGGTGAATTGCTTTTAAGCCTTTGATTCGCAGGGTGTTTTTACGCAGTTGAAAATAAAATGTGACGAAAATAATTTAAATAAACCAGATTTAGTATTCATAAAATGAAAACACACAATTTTATCTCACTAAATAATAAACAGTTTCATCCCTAGCCATTGTATATTCCCTAATTCTAGCCGCAGGCATGAATTTTAAATGAAAGTCTAATGACTGAAAAGTAGTGAAGTTCTAGATTTGAAGTGAAGTTGATTTATTTGAAGTTCTAAATGTAAATTTTAGATGTACCTAGACCAATCGCAAGATGTTTTAATTGAATTATTTTCAAAGTTCATATTTATTTGTAACTTTAAGCTATTACATCAAATGTGAATTTTTACAGCTTAAGACTCTTTTAAATACAAAATAAATAACATCCTTTAACAAATTTAACTTCTGACATTTAAAATCACCATTTAAGTGTTCGCAAACACCATTTATTACTTAGAGCATCAATATTTTTACTGTCTTCAAACGTGACTGCATATGCTGACTGGTGCGCTTAATGCCATAAAGTGATATTGATAGTAATATCGCCACGGCAACCACAGCTTCGCCGGACCTCAATAGTGACCAGTTATTACGATTTTACTGTCGATTTTACCATAAAACAGATCGTGGACAATATCGTCGTCAGACTATTCACAAACGCCGATTGAAGTCAGTTGGGTAGTTATTTTTTATAATTTATAGCCTCCGTAACATCATTATACTGAAAAGGTTTTAAATACAAGGTGTGCTAATTTTAGTTTAAGATTTCGTTCTTTGAATGAACCCCTGATTTGATATCATTTTGTCGTTTTACTAACGAGAAACTTACTAACCTTTCTCATTTTACCGCATGTATTCTAAATTAATGTTTCACCATTGTCGTTTAAAGTTTAAGTTGGATATGGAAATACTTTACAATATATAACAAAATTGGTTTCTCTGTAGCCTAAGCCACCCATACAGGAATCATCAAATTGTCTGCAAACCAGGACACACAAGTAAGCTTAAAATTGGTACATACAATTAACAAAAAGAAGCTAGTCCGCCAGATTTGGCCAAGAATAAGTATGGCAAACATAGGCAGTCATACACACATGATCAGATATAACATTCGACTATGCGGACAGACTGTTGTAAAAGCTGGGGTTAAAAACATCTTGAGTAGGTAGCGTAAACTAACGACAAAGTGTCTTAGTTCCTAGTATCCATTCAGTATCATAGCAAGTGCATAGTTTTTCAGAAGTACAACTTATTTACTATAAATAATTAGTTAGTTATATACTTACAGGGGACACCGGAATAACAAGAATAGTTGTGTAAAACAAACACAACGCCCAATACCACGGCGTAAATCAGTAAGGTAGCGAGAAGAGGAAATCAACAGACCGAACAAACAATCAACATCTAGAAATGGGTTGTAGAAGCAACAATGGGTGAAGGAGGTTTCCGATTGTGCGACGATAGCCAATCAACTTGTCCTCAACTAATCCAACTTGTCAACAATACGGAACCGGAGACAAGGTACACTCTTTCCTGGAAATTTTTCCAAGGAATAGTGTAGTGAAATGTATTGAGGTAAATAATTCTGCACCTAATATACGATCCCATTGTTGCTTATTTTTTAGTTGCAATTGTAATATCTTAAATATCTACAAATGTTTAGTAAGGCTACGGCCACACGGGCGTTTTTTCAAGCAAGAACGCAGCGTGAAAAAACGCGAGAAATATGGACAGCATTAAATGTAATGAGGTATGCCACACGGAGTGTATTTTCACGCAGATTCGGCGCGTCTTTAAAATCGACCGCCGCGGGCCCGCGGAAGAATGGACTGGGGTGCATTTTTGAAGCTTGTTTTCACGCTCTGTCCCTGGCCACACGGGCGGGAGCAACACGCAGCTTTGATCAAGTCGTTCTAGCAAGTTAAAATAAAGACAAATGTATCTAATTTTTTCCAGGATAGCGCAAAATATTTTTGGGCCAAGCCAATTACACAGTAGGATTTTAAACATAGTCAACCTTACTGGACCCCTTAATAATTTGTTACTAAAAGGAAAGGCATTTAGTTGGACTAAAAAATGTAAAGAGGCATTTATGTAGTAGAATATTCAATGATCTGATAAAAATCTCGTCATAAAAATATTTATATTATATTTATTTCTTTATACTAAATGTCAAAATAAAATAATTTTAGTGCTGTTTTCGTATCGAAATTAATATATTATATTTATTTTTTATACTAAATGTAAATAATTAAATGAAAGGTTAACAAATTAAAATAATTTTAGTATTGTTTTCGTATCGAAATCAATATACCATTCATATTTCTTGTTCACTAGCACAGAAAACATATGTAGTATGTTTTCTGTGTCACTAGTCAGAAACAAGGTTACTATTCGGGCCATGAGGAAGATATACAACATAATTACGTGAATTCGTCAATCAACTGCGAGTTCCCACTGCATTTTGCCGCTCCTGGACTTCAACCGGCGTGAGAACAAACTACATTTTACTGCGTGAAAAAAACGCACGTGTGGCACAACAGCGGGAATTCAAGCAGCGTGAAAATAAGCTACATTTTACTGCGTGAAAAAACGCCCGTGTGGCCGTAGCCTTAAAGCAAAGTAATTTCAAAAGTTTAACCTAACAACATATCGAATAAATTATCAAAATACACCCATACATACATATGTACATCAGTTACGATTAAAATGTAATATAAAAATAATTTAATATAAAAAATACACCCTTTTCAATTATTGGTACCTGTACATAACTAACAAACGTAACTAAATTAAATATTCTATTATGAATATGTATACAACCAATATTTACTTTGGTAGTAAAAATGAATTAAATATTGGTATTTACCATCACAATACGCATCACACTTGTTTAGAATGGTCGTAAAAGATTTCTCTTGGCTTCTCCCCAAAATGCAATGTTCGTGGAGCGAGATTTAATATAAAATTCATTACCCTATCTCGCTTTAAATACGTAAAATAAATTACGAGTATTAGTTTAGCACCGTGTAAGAAAACTATAAAATGCAATTCATCGTTCAAAATTGTTTATTTCATGGTGAAACACATTATTTACAGGTAACGTTCGACATTTGTACTGTATTTGTATTAGAAAATCAAACACCAATTCCAATAAAGGCCCACTCCACGTTTCCTGACGAAGAATTGATTCTTATTGGATTTACAAGCGTTTTATCGTTTGAGTCTTCAGGCATCTTTTAAAAATCATAACATAACTATGTTTTTTCTTTATAACCTATTGGCCTTCTATAACTAATCTCTTGCGCTCATTGTAAGGACAAAAATACTTCTTGATTTAACACATTCCAATAAATAACAAATTAAAAGAAGTTGTAACCCTGCAACATAAACTCTTCATTAAAACACATTTGTTCACAATACTGTACACTAAATATAATTATGAACAGTGAAATAAGACTAAAAATGGGGAAAAACTCAAGTAATTTTGGAAAAATATTTTAAAAGCTGTCCATGCAGATCGTTAGAGAGTCTCGTTATGAGTTATTTTTAGAATAATATAAGTATTACTATCTACACTAAGTCAGAGCACTTTACATTATTCTTTG
This sequence comes from Macrosteles quadrilineatus, assembly GCF_028750875.1. NCBI lineage: Eukaryota > Metazoa > Arthropoda > Insecta > Hemiptera > Cicadellidae > Macrosteles > Macrosteles quadrilineatus. The sequence goes on along the minus strand of NW_026542602.1, from coordinate 100,660,023 downwards.
TGTATTGAAAGTCCTAGGGTTTCATCGTCAGGTTTATGTGTGACCAAAAATTATTTCATTTTGAACAAAAGGTTAATGAATACTTAAATTAAATCTATTGATATGGTAGAAGTGTCATTTTTGCAAATCTCACAATGAAGCATTTTCTTTCGTATGCATGCCAGACCTGTGACTGCGTAATCTAACTCAATGCCAAATTTATCTAACGCCACCTAGCCAATCTAGTCGGAATAATTAACAAACAAATATCCTGCCATTCAAAATTACACATTTGAAGTTTTCATAAATGGTTTTAAAATTAGTTTACCACCATGTGATTTAAATAAACTCAAAGTTTATAAATCATCCTCACAAAACCACAATGCATTTGACGGCAACATACTGATGCGGGATATCCGATTTGGCGCTGTTTCAAAATGTTTTGTTTCCCTTTTGAGAAGTAAAACCAATAAATCGTTAAGGGTAGATAAATCACAGCCAGCGGTCAGAGGCTTCTTATTGGTCAATGCTCATGTGAACTTCCAACTTTACATCACTGACCACTAGACAGCGTTGTATTGGCAAACATTTCGTTACAGTTGTAGAAGGTGAAGAGAGTATTTATGAGGTTTCATCCAATAAATTGTAACCAAATGTCTCCACGAGCTTTATGACGAGCTAAGTACTGCTGTAAGGTAAGTAGACCCAGCCATGCATTCTGTTTTCGTACGAAAATTGAATAATGTTAAAAGGGATATTGTGTGTATGTTATTGTTGAGCTCTTCAATACAAAGGTCACACAAAACATCCCTTGGTGATTGGCGTGATTTGAACCAACTACTCTAAAGTCGAAGTCCTTAACTTCAACAACTAGATCAGTCATTTTCTGTTTTTCACTGGTATAAAATACACACATAACTTTAGTTCAGCACAAATATCACTAAGTCAATTACAGCTTTTCCATTTCATAAGCATCATACAATTATTCGAAATTATGTTTATCGGTTGGAGAAGAGTTTAGCTACCCAATATTTTAGGATAATTTCATCACTAATTGCACTAAAAGGTGTTGACTTCTAAATATAATTACCAATAATGAACAAATGTGGCGTTTCTAGTATCCAGTACATGGTAATTAGATTTTTACCCGCGTGATTATATTCCCACACACAATGTAGCGTAAATAGACTCTTTGAAGTATCATTCAGTTTGTAAAGGAACTTAAACTGGTTTTCTTAAAAACCCTATGGTAGAAAAAAATTGGGATTTCAATTTCAATTCATAAAAAAAACATGCACAACTGTTTTCGATGGGAATGTAAAACATGTACAAAGTATTAGTAAAACATCACGTTGATTTAAAATTTAAGTAACATATAAAAAAGCATCAACGTTTGATTCTATACATTAATAATACTCCGTCACAAAGTATGTAACGTGCTTGCAAAATAGATATTTTATAAATTCAAGGATTAGAAAAGTTGTCCATGGGACACCATATATAGGGATCGATACTTTTTACTAATTCTGAAATTCGCCAATATCATAGAATTTCTTTCCGGAAAATCCGGTTTAAATAATGAGTACAATATGTTTGTATCATTTGAATAGTAGGCTAACTAAAAATGGTTCAATAACTTAAAAAAGCAAATTATCTAAACAACTGTGTTGGAAAACAAATTGATAATATAGTGTTAACCAACCCGGTTCATATTTCCTTGATTGATAGGAAAACAATTAATTATCTTCCACTTTATCTACCCGCAATGTATCGTATTCCACCTATCCCTTTAATTAATTGACCTGTGCATGGCCTACTTACGATGCCCTACAGTAGTGGGACTTCTGTAATGAAATGTTCACAAAATACATCAATTTCCACGCCATATTTGTTTGGCCGGTTTGGTGCAGTTACAATATATTTATTTCAGGATTTCCTGATCCCTTTATGACCAGACCATTCGGGTTTCTTTATTATTACCATCATGCACGAAACACATCAAGCATGAGGCCTACAATTTGAACAATTCACACTTCAAACACCTCTCGATCCCGCCTTAACGGCCGCTAAAGATATGATATACAGGTAACATGCGATACCAACATTACAGATAACAATACCGCACAAGGATGTATGATCGTACCGTACCAAAGTTTGTGAAACAAATTTCTTGTTTAAATTAACTATGGAACGTTTCTATAGTAAATAATTAAATATAAATACAATTCTAAAAAAAAAAAACATAAAAGCCAATCAGAATATCTTAAAGACTCCTAAATGATTGTTTTCAGAGACTTTTTTTTGTAATACTAAATATATTTGTTCATCAAGCAGGGACTGGCACAAATACAAGAGTATCAGTTACACTGGCAAGACTACTGTGTCATTATCACGCGCTGAAAAAGGGTAGAGTAACTGGAGTCTGTACATCGTCAGAAGATCGTATTTTTAATCGCCGATAACAATATTAGTCGAAAACCTGAATAATCCAACTTGGTAGGAATATATAAATACCTAACCTAAAAATGCTATCAACAATTATGTAAAATATTAATAGGTATTTACAACTCTGATTTTAGGTCTGTTGAACAAATGTACTACATAGTAAGTTATTATAGCTACGGCCAAACTTTTATCTTCGGTCGAGCTTGTCTACTACAGTAGAATATAAACAGTACACAGCATTAACATCGTATGATTACAAACAAAGGATTCTACTTCTTTCTTTCTTTATACACTAAGGTCGGGGTGGAATAAACGTTTGACATGATGAAATCATATCTGGTTCATCACCATCTGTCACGTCATTGAGCTATCATCTGACCAATGAATCACATATGTGCATCAGTGATGTTGCATTGACAAAGTACCTGGGATGTAAAGTAATAAGTGGAGTTCTACAAAATTCACGTAGGTGTGAACTTTATAGTATCAATTTAACAAACTGTACTATACTTCGTTTACAATATTTAAGCAGTTTTAGGGAAAGAAATCACCCCTTCACTTGACCCTTAACTAAAAATAATATCTCAACAGCTGACCAAGCAGCATATATAAAATACAAAAAAGTGATGGTGAACTCCCTATTTTTTACAAAAAAAAAAAATAAATAATGCATGTTCGGAAAGATATAACACTCATTGACATATAAATTTGGATTATTTAAGAACCATTAAACCAACATATAGGTCAAACCTATTTTTTACAAAAAAAGCATAATGCATGTTCGGAAAGATATAACACTCATTGTCATATAAATTTGGATTATTTAAGGACCATTAAATTGGGCACCTTTCTCAAAATATACCTTACACACTCATTATTGACATAATTTCAACCAACATATAGGTCAAATTATAGGCCGTCATGTAGGTCAAACGGTAAGAGTTCAAACCTTTCCTGTTTACGATCCATCTATTATTTTCACTAAAAATGCTGCTCTTTTCAATTCTCAACTTAATTCAAAAGATTATTAAAGGTTTAATGTGAACACAAATTTGATGAATCAGTTTTAAACATTGGTGCGTCACCTCATATTTTGGCCAAATGCAAATTGCAACTCAACCAAAACAAGAACCCAATACGAAAGATCATCCCTCTCTCCTCTCCTAGATGTTAATGCACAATACCCACAGAAACCACTATGGTAATAAACAAGTTACCAAGTCGCCAACCACGGCACTGCATTAACTACGGTTCACCCGAGGTCGGCTACATTATACCTTAGCCACAACTTGCAACTTAATGTTTGCTTGGTAATAAGTTATAGTAAACATTCAGTATGTGGTGGCAGAGATTGGATATCGTTCCAACGTAACAAAATAATTCGCAAATATTCCCGCAAAATATTTATCAGAGAATCATGAAAGCTTAGAGGGTGGGAATATAATCAGTGATAGTTGAATCTTTCCAATCAGATTTCTATATATTTAAAGTGCTGAGTTTATGTATGGGAAACCCCAACTTTTGGGAGGAAAACTGAATGTCTATATAATATAAAAATCAAATCCAAAGGTTTAAAAGCGATGACAGACATATTGCGGTTGGGTCGCAAATTTTATCGTTTGATACGCGTTTTACATGGGAGATTCATTGCAATGCAAATAACCAGTGCTAGGCCTACTGCAGCAGTTACGTAAATTTCCAGCCAGTAGATAAGAGTAGATATAATATGATGGTTTTACCTCACTTTCGGCGTTTTAGAGGCACTTTTAGGGCACTTTTTATAGGGGAAAAATGAGAAAAATTAGTGGCTCATTTTTTTGGCCACTTTTTTAAAGACCCAGCTCTCGACCTATACACCCCTATATAAACTTTCTACTTTTTTAATACTAAAAAACACGTCTGGAATATGGCTCATTTTTTTTGGCCACTTTTTTAAAAGACCTGGATCTCGTCCAATACAAGCCCATACAAATGTTCAAACTCCATTAAATTTTCAAATCCACATCCATTCCCATGTATATTCTCAAAATCATGTGAGGTTTGTGCGTGAACTCGGGCATGCTCCCGGCTTATGACGTGCTCCCTTGGACATCCTTAGTGGAAATCCATGAGTTCTGGCTACTTGGGAACCCAAGCCATTTGACATACAACGAATTACCCTTTCTCCTAATTACCTTCTCTACCAAATACATGTCCTTATACTTGGTCTTTAACAACTCCTCTGTATAGAAGCCTCCCCTGATTATATTGCCATTTTCATCTTTCAAGATATAAGTTACAGGCTTTGTATTCTTAACTTCTGCTATTGTAAATAGTTCTCCTGTCCAATTTGGAGTATAACCTTTACTAAAAACATGTTTATACTTGGAAATCCTTACGCTATCACCTACCTTATATCTTGGCTTTTTAACTTGCTCTACTTTAGAAGTCAACTTCTCATGCACATATTTACTATTCTTAACATTCACTTGGTTAGGCTTCATTCCTATAGATCTATGCACCTTATTATTATATTTTCGAATTAACTTTGGAAGTAAATCCAACCATTTATAACTCCCCTGAGCACTAAATTCCCTATATAGCCAATTCTTTAAAGTTCTCTGGAACCTCTCTACAATTGCAGCCTTAGTTGTAGAAAATGTGTGATAGTGATTAATATTTAATTTCTTCATTAGTTTGCTAAAATATTGATTAAAAAATTCTTTTCCATTGTCAGATTGAATGTTTTTAACCCCCTTTGGTAGAATGGTTTTAATGGCTTCTGTAACCACTAACCCTGTCTTATTCTTTAGTGGAGCAGCATAAGCTTTTTTAGAAAATGTATCTATTAAAGTTAAAATATATTTATTGCCAGAATTTTCTCTAGCATAGTTTTGCATATCAATTAAATCTATTTGTACGGTTTCATTTATACCTAATACTTTGAAAGACCTTCTAATGAAATTCTTTCTTGCAGGTTTATGAAGTTCGTATGCAATTTCATTCATTTTTTATAACATCATCCTTTCCTGTAACTCTAAATACATCACCATTAGCCCCAATCAATAGATTATCTTCCATTCTTTTAAATACATAGTTTTCTGGTATATATGGTCTATTATCTATATACTTAAATCCACTCAAAGATGTGGGGTCAGCAACTAATAAATCAGGATTATATTCCATCAAATTAAATTTTTTTTCTCCATATACAAATTTTGATCCATCATAATGCATAGATTGTGACATTAGACAAATATCATCCAAATGTTCCCCCTCTGGTAGATTTCTTATGAATTGTTTTTTGGCATCCCAACATTTTTCTTTTTTATCAAAAGTTATAGTCTGTTCTTTTATAACACAGTCAGTGTCATCAATGGCAGGTTTGACACGTACTAACCTTTTACTATTAAAACTCCAATAGCCTGCTTCCATTTTTGGAACTTGTGAAACATTCACAGCATCTTTACTATCTGTACCTTCCATCAAATTACTAATTTTCTGTTTCTTCGCATTCCAAACACCATTCTCTGATTCTAAAAATTCATAATTATTATTGTCTTGTACAAATTTACCATCTTCTTTTCGTATTAAAGTCTGTTGTAAAGTGGGCACATCATCTAAACTTTCACCCTTTTCCACATTAGTAATTTTCCGTTTCTTAGCATTCCAAATACCATTCTCTGATTCTAAAAATTCATAATTATTATTGTCTTGTACAAATGTACCACCAGCTGTTCGTATTAAAGTCTGTTGTAAAGTGGGCACATCATCTAAACTTTCACCCTTTTCCACATTAGTAATTTTCCGTTTTTTAGCATTCCAATTTTTATTCTTGGATTCTAAAAACTCATATTTAGTTTTACCTTGTAAGAAGACATCACCTTTTCTAGTTAATGTCTGTCCCAAAGTTGATACATCATCTACAAACTCCCCATCTTTAACATTACCAAGTTTACGGTTTAAACCATTCCAACTATCGTCTTGTAAATTTAAAGTAGGTTCACTACTAGCCCTGGGTTCTGCAGGCTTATTATATGGATTATATAAACGATAAAATTTATCTATAAACATATTTTTATTTAATAAATAATTCCACTTTCTCTCAATTCCTCAATAATGGAATCTATTTCATTATCCACTCCTGAGTTACCGGCTTGGCGACTTAGCCAAAGAAGTCTTAACCTATCTACAAGCTCATTAGGATCATCCCAATAAATATAGTCTATTTTATTACCAGTCACTTGTCTCAAACCTTCACCAACAGATTTAAAAAGAGGTTTAATTATATTAAGATATTTAGTATGTCTATTACTTGAAATTGGTGCACCATCTTTGTAACTCTTTAAATGTCCATTTGTGGCTTCCAAAATCTCTTTATAATTTTGCAAATCAGCCGGAGTATAATCCTCAGGTTCTTTTAAAGTTAACAATTGCCACAAACCTTTTGTCCCCTTGTAGGTTTTATTTGCAATTGTAACATCATCATTGGCAATATCAACTTCCTTATTTCCAATAAAAAATTTATTTGCTTCTCGTCTAATACCATATGTAGTGTCTGTCATACTACTTTTACTGAGGTAATTTCCTAAATAGTCTGATGCTAAAAGACCAAAATCTAATTTCTGTGGAGTGGATTGCTGTAATGGTTGTAATGGTTGTAATCTTGGTATTATTGGTATTCTAGATGGAGTCATTGGGAGAATCTCCATTCGAGGCCTCTCTGTTTTGGCGATTTTTTTTAATTCTTGTAATGGCTCTATTAAAGGTTGGAATGTTTGGAACCTCTCTTCAGCCTCTAGAAACTTGCCACGTTTTAAAGCTCTATATTTCTCTCGTATTTGATTTGCAGAGTCAACCAATTCTTGTTGAATGTTTTTCATCTTTTATTTACATTTTATTTATCTCATTTGACAAAGGATTGTACTCAAACACTTTATCATGTATTATCAAACAATATGCAGATGTATTTGCTGGCACATTTTCTGCAGTTTCAATCTCTAATTTAATATCAACAATTCCTTCCTTCACTGTTTCGTTCTGTCTAGAACAGTCTATTACAATTAGTGGATATTTCTTCATAAACTCAGCCCTACTAATCATAGGATCTGGGATAGTATTATAGTAAGTCTCTCTAAACCTCATAAACATCTCATAAGCTTTAGAGACATCTCCATTTTCAAAGTCGAGATTTAAATCACTATAAGGATAATATTCAGAGTTTAGAAATACTTTGAGATTTTTTAACTTACAGTGATCAAATTCATCAGTTCTTTTTCGTGCACTATTATCCCTAGCTGTTTGGAAACCAAATATAATATACCTAGGCTTCTCCAAACTTGAAGATGTCTTTACTGACCATGTATGTCTTGTAGTATTGGGATATGATGGAAGTTCATGCAACTCTAAGCTTCTAAATGCAATTTGCAAATTTTTATTTTGCAGTAACATCTTTTGTAATTGTAACTTCTCCCCATCTGATGGTATTACATGTGGCATCACCCATTGAATTGAGTTAAGTGTAATTTTAGGAATCATATCAGCAGTGCCACTGGCTGGAGCACTAGTGGTTGTTAATATACAATTCAAATCATTTTTGGATCTTTTCAACACCAATTCTTGTTTGACATTTACTAATACCTTATTAAAATCCTCAAATACACCCATTAACATCTCTAATGGCAAACAAGTACTAAACTTGCCACCTTTATGGAACTCTTTTAAATTCGTGTCAGAATCAAATGCCACATTTGACAATTTAGTAGTTTTATTGTAAGAGCTCAATATTTTCATAAGACTAGAAATTCCTGGGTTTCTTACAATGTCTATTTCTTTACCTGCAACTTCGTATCTAATTTCATCAAATAAGAACGCAAATGCATTATTTATAAAATGACCTTTATCATGATTTTCAATTTCTCCCTTAATATACAGATAACTCCTACACGGGAGAGTTAGCAAATCTTGATTATTAATACATATTCGAATTTCATCGGAATTATTTATTGCCAAAGTGTTGTGGGGAACATAGGAGTGATTTGTAATTTTAACCACACTATCGTCAAATTGGGATTTCCCTGTAACGTCTAGAAAATCTTCCATTTTTATTAATAGAAAATTTTAACTTTAGTCCTATTGATCGTAGGAACCTAGCATTTTGTACACTTATAGATAAATTCTTATAAATTCTCATATCTTTTTTATATGACAAGTAATTGTAGTTTCTTCTCCATTAAAGTCAATTGCCTTGTCATGCTGATCGGCAAATGTAATACTGACAACATTTAAACTTCTCTTATTTACAGGAAAATATATAATATTTCTTGGAACTTCAATAATTTTGTAGCCAGGAGGAGCTTCTGGATAAAAGCTATGTATGGTGTGTGATTTGTTTCCGTTTAAATAGGACCCGTTTGCAATATTACATTTTACTCTAATCACATTTACATTATTAATGTTTATTTTATTTGTAGATTCAAACTGAACACCAGGAGTAGAAACACCTTTAAATCCCAATAAAACAGACCCTAAACATGGTTTTGTAAAATCAAACACGTGGCTAGAAAGTAATGTCGCTTTCATAGTTTTATTATTAGCTGTAAGGAAAAAGTCTGGGATTTGCTTTTGAATTTCCTTTGCAAGCTCAACCACCTCATATGTTCCTTCAGAAATTTCTATTGTAACTGGAGCTTTGTGGTCATAATAGAAAACATCATCACCTTCTTCAATGGTTAATTTGTTGCCTTTAAGTTGATTTAATTTTGGAATAAGCCCTTTGAATAAAAGTTTGACTTTAGTATTAATTAATGCTTCTCCATTCTTATGTATTATAACTTTAAGTTTACCATCTAATAACTGGTTTAAATCATCAACTAAGATCTCTCCCTTTGGTAATGTTTTTTTCTCTACTTTGTAATATGTTAAAGTATTAAGTGGTTTTTTTACATTAAATATAGAATTATAACTTTGAAAATCTACTAATCCAATTACATAATCATCATTTAATTCTATGGGAGGAAAGAACACTGACTTTAGCTCTGGCTCTGTACCCGAAAATGTTATAGTAAATGAATCCATTTTTATAAACAAAAATTTTTTATGAATGATAAACATAAAATTCCACAAATAGAACTATTTAAATCTTGTATTTGATCGGTTGTATAGAATATTTTATGTCCCTCAAAATATTTAATTACTTCTTTTGGAGGTTGGATTCCAAATGGGTCAAAATAAATTACAATATCTTTATTTTTACGATATGCTGTCCAATGTGTGCCAGATGAACTGTCTAAATTAACTATTCCGCACTCTTTTACTTTTGGTGTTAGATTTTTTAGCTCGTTTTTTAGGTACACCCCCCGGAAGTGAGGCACGTCTTTTGCGGCCTCTAACAGCTGGTAGTTGTCCATCTTTTTTATTAAATTTTAATCCCATTCCCATTTTTGCTTTTGCCTTCATCAAATTTGTCACCGCATAAGCTGCAGCTCTTTCAGCAAGATTTGCGTCATTTGCCGTTACTCTAGTCCAAGCTAAGTCTGCTAATCTCATGTCTGCTTTGTTCCGAGCAGCGGTATCGGGATTATTCATGTAGAATATGTCATGCTCTTTACAATAAGAGTCTAGCTTATTTTTTGGAGGTACATTTTTGGCTAAATTTTGACGTATATTCGTTCCAGGTCCACAGTACCGATATGATGGTATGTGAAGTGGAAATGGAAGATTATTTATAAGAGTATTCAATAACCCTCGACCCCTGTAAGGCTTTAAGAATAAACCTTTGCCCTTTTTACATGTTTTCTTATTATTTTTCACCATTTTTATTATATAAAAAATGTCTTTTATTCAACAAAAACATAAATTTAAAATAGTACATACTAAGGAAAATATACCAAAGAAGTTGGGTCTATTTCCTACCAATATTCGATGTGTTATTTGTGGTCCAAGTGGAAGTGGGAAGACGGTTGTAATTTACAATTTAATTGTGAAAAAGGAAGGATTAAAATTTACAAACTTATATTTAATATCTAAATCTTTAGAACAAGAAAAATATAAAAAAATAATTGAAATATTTAGTTTGTGTGATGAAGTGAAATTACACACGTTTACTGACTGTGAAATCACACCAAATGATGTCGAATCACAGTCAGTTGTTGTATTTGATGACATAAATAGTCCAAATATTACACAATTTTTCTCAATGGGTCGACATAAAAATATTAACTGTTTTTACTTGTGTCAATCTTACAGCAAAGTACATAAACATTTACGTGATAATGTAAATTTCCTAATATTATTTAAACAAGATGATTTAAATTTAAAACATGTATATAACAATCATGTTGGTAATGATTTTTCATTTAACCAATTTAAAAATCTCTGTCATCAATGTTGGGATAAAACTAAATATGGCTTTTTTGTAATAGACAAAGAAAGGTTAAAGAATAATGGCAAATATAGATTTATGTTTGATCAATTTTATAATGACCAAGTGCAAGAGTATTGATACCATCTTCCAGAATAAACCTCTTGTCATCGTCAAACGATAGTACTTTCTTATTCATAGTTAAGGTTTGAAGATGATGATTTGTAGATTTAATTCTTGTCACATTCTCATAGTAATCTTGCCCAGTGGCAAGACAGTTCAAATAATGTTGATGTCTAAGGAGATGTTTAACTGTAGCACCATCAGCTCCTTTAGCTTTCTTCACCTCTAAAGCTTGTTTGTCTTCTTCATATAACCATTTTAGAGGAATATAAGAATATAACTTTGGTCTTAAACCACAATATTCATACATAATATGACCATCTAATTCGTCTTTAAACTTGCCTGTGACTTTTTTATTTTTATCAGAGTATAAGAAATGGTCTTTACTATATCCAGAGGTATCAAAATAGTGTAAGTCACATTCTATTTCCTTGTAAAAATCCTCTGTAACTATAGAATACATTAAAGAATCTGTATCTGTCATTAGAAATCTTTTATTCTTAAATTTTGACATATAATTATAGTGGAAATCATACATTATTACTTTACTAATATCCAAAATGGTCATTCCCAAATATATAGGTTTATTAAACTTTACAACTAATTTATTTAAATGTATAGCATGTAAATTGTTATCGAACTTTTTGCTACAGTCAAACCTTGGATTAGTGACATATTTAGTTAATAGTGACTCATCCTTGAGATATATATCACGAAACTTGCGTTGGTTCATAATTGTTCGACCAAAGAGACTATTATTTAACAATTTGTAAAAGTCTTTTTCAAAATCATTTTTAGCACATTTGCGTTTTTCAATATTAAAATTAATATAGGGTGCAAGCCATTTGGACTGTCTAAATTTTAAAATTCTATGGTATTTTGTAGCAACTAAACCCAATTCCTCATATTTTTTTAATGCTTTATAATGTAAAATATATTTAGTTTTGTCATTTAAATTAGGTATTAATTTGCCATTCATTTTCTCAGGTGCTAATGGATAGTCATTATGTAAATCGTGTAAGCTTTTATCATATTTTAAATCAACTTCTAAAATATATCCAAACTCATCATTTTGATTGTATTTGTAGTCTATCTCATTCGTCCAACGAAATCCATCCACGGGTAGTGTCTCACACATAGCTGTGGAGTATAGCGAGTTACAATCTAAATATATTAAATACACACTTTCTTGATTGGGATCATAATGTTCGCCCATATATCTATTATTGGCTTTAGCGTAACGTGTGGAAATCATACTGACTCCTCCTCTGATTGCACTTTCTATGAACAAATGCATGTCAATATCTTGAAATAATTGTAATTTTATACCAGTAATTCTAAGACAGGCTTCCCATGTTAGTCCTGGAAGTGAATACATATGTACGGGGTCAAGTTTGTAATCTTTTAAACACAGGTCTCTAAATGTCTCAAACACATCAGCCAGTAGCAATACATCTGTTTTAAGATATAAATCATGATATTCTTGTAAATTGTTTATATTAAAATAGGTCCAGACATGTTTTGCATGTTCATATTCGATGGGAGAGATATGTTCTTTAGTTAAAGTACTGTAAAAATTTTCAATTGGAGGTAGAGACTCTGCAAACTTATCTGGTCCTGTCATGTATTCATAAGGAAATACGCCTTTACGTTGTAGTAGTGGATTGTCTATGAATCTAAATGTATTTAAATTGGAAGCTAATTTGTATAATGGAAGGGACAGAAAGTTATAGGAATCTAAAAATACTAAATCATCAACAGAGAATGAAATGTACTTTTCCATATCTTTGGCTATGCAATTTAATTTACGATTTTTTTTTCCCAAGTGTTGCATTATTAAATGTCCATCGTAATTTTTCAAGTTATGGAAGAATACTGGTATTTTCTTTGTTACTTTATAGTTTAAATTACAATCATTGTGGGCAGCTCCACGGTATTGGCCATTTGAATGACAATGTTCTCGTACCCTATCAAAATATAGGGGCTTTTCGCAAATGTGACAATGTGTTGAGTTTTGGAAAGATGCCTCTTGCTCAGGAGTCATTACAAGGGGAATATATATCGCCATTTGACTTTTAATAAAATCATAAGTCTCAAATAATCTTTCGAAAAACACATCCATAACATTTGCACCACTATATAACACTTCAGAAATAATCTTAGAATCTTTTACTACTACAAATGCAAATCCCGATGGAATATGTATATTGGAGTTTATAAAGCACTCAAAATCTGCATAAATCACAAATGGGGCTTTAAGTTGATATTTATAGTTTTTAAATTGTAATGTATCTTGTTTAGACATTTCCACTCTTTGTGCATCAAAGTTTTTACAATATGTTATATGATGTTCTAATTTATCTTTGGTGTAAAAATGTTGTAAACAAAACTTGCAAAAATACTTCTTATTGTTATGTTTTGTAGAGTAAAACATTAACCTATCAAAATCACGAATTAAACAGTAATGTGATTTACGACCTTCTTGTAATAATAATAAATCTATATGAGTATTACTATTTAGTTTGGTGGTTTTTAATGGATATATAAATTGTTGGTCTTCAACTCCAAATACATTAACACTTATATTATTCTTTTTTTCAAATTGATCTATGTCAGATATTTTTACGGGATATTTTATGTTTGTCATATTTAACTGATTTTCATAGGGTGCATATTTCGATACCCTTTCAGCATTTTTTGCATTCCTTGGATATAAAGCTGCTAAAATTGACCAAAGGAAGCATTTATTGTCAGAATTCTTTATATTTAAAACTGCATGTTTTGATTGAATACTTTTTGGTGTGGGGATATATGACGTTGGAGTTAGGGGCTTGTACTTGTAAACGTGCAACTGCCAATATTTAGTGTGGTCATATATCCATCCACTACCTTCCGCTTGATATTTGTGCATGGAAGCGTCAATCTTTAAAAGAGCATTTTCAATTTGAGGCTTTAAATCTCTCTTCTCAATGGTAAGGATAGTAAGGCTTCTGAAATCTGCAATACATTCTTTCTCATTAACTAATTTTCCATTTTGATCTATTGTATATTTTATAAATTTGATTCTCCTTACTAAAGTCCATTTTATCGGTAGAGGACAAGACTGAAGAGTACTTTTAAGTTCAGTTTTAATCGATTCACCAACAAATTTAATCATTGTATATGGACATTTGTTACAAGAATTTACATGTCTTTTAAAATGGCCAACAACATTTCTTTTACAGAAATTACAAGTCTTGTGACTTTGTAATATATGAGATTTTAGAGCCACATTATTATCACAGATTAAATCACACAGTTTACATACCTTCATTTGATGTTTTAAATTGTAGTGGCGAATAAGGTTGCTTTTTTTGGAGAGGGATGCGAAACAATGTTGACATGTAGTCTTCATTTTTATATATGTAACTAAAAAACTAGGTTGGCATCTTCTATACAGTAGAAATTATATTTTGACAATTTCAATTAATGAGAAATAATAATTTGAATCAGAATTTTATATTTTAATATTCAAAACAATCTCATACAATAAGATTTGGCAATTGTAATTTTCTAAATCAAAACTAAATCCAAAATCTTAAATAAAAAATACTTTTTAGCAATTCAGATTGCTGAGTCTACATATATACAGAGTGAGTAATACCTATTTTAAAGGGGACTTGACAAAATTATATAGTGAGTATAATTCGGCTAAGTTTTTAAATAATAACTTGTATGTACATTTTTGACTCAAAGTCCCCCCCGTGAGTGAATTTGGATAAGTTTTTAAATAATAACTTATGCACAATATTGACTCAAAGTCCCCCGGTGAGTAAATTTGGCTAAGTTTAAAAAAATAACATGTACACACTTTTGATTTGAAGTCCCCCCGTGAGTGAATTTGGCTAAGTTTTTAAATAATAACTTGTGCACACTATTGACTCAAAGTCCCCCGGTGAGTGAATTTGGCTAAGTTTTTAAATAATAACTTGTATATATTTTTGACTCGCTTAAAAATAGTAATAACAAAATAAGTTACTTTTTTGGATAGAGAAGCAGCACACAGTTGACATGTAACTAAAAAAACAATTGGTGGAAATTACATTTTAGACAATTTCAATTAATGGGAAATAATAATTTAAATCAGAATTTTAAATTTTAATATTCAAAACAATTTCATACAATAAGATTTGGCAATTGTAATTTTCTAAATCAAAACTAAATCCAAAATCTTAAATAAAAATACTTTTTAGCAATTCAGATTGCTGAGTCTACATATATACAGAGTGAGTGTTAGTTATAGAGAAGACTATGTTACCTATGTTAAAAGGGACTTGACAAAATTATATAGTGAGTATAATTCGGCTAAGTTTTTAAATAATAACTTGTACACATTTTAAATCAAAGTCCCCCGGTGAGTGAAGTTTGGCTAAGTTTTGAAATAATAACTTGTGCAAACTTTTGACTCAAAGTCCCCCCGTGAGTGAATTTGGCTAAGTTTTTAAAAATAGACTTATATACATTTTAAGTTCCTTAGTGACTGTTCAAAATACTCTAAGTGTTTAAAAATAGACTTATATACATTTTTTACAAGTTCCTTAGTGACTCAATTCAGCTAAGTTTTTAAAAATGGACTCGGGAAATTAGCTACACTCCTAAGTTAAAAGAAATACAGAGTACGAGTACAAGCATCAATTACGTCACCAATTGATCCCATGACCCGACACGCGACAACATATTACAATAGTCTAGCTTAGATGTCAAAGACTTACCAAAACAAGAAGATCCAGGTGGAAGAGTGAGTGATGATTCCATAGAATGCCCCCCTTATATACCACAAAATTGTCTAAATTAATTTAGAACTTAACAATGGAAATTGAACAAACTGAAATTGAACAATTGAATAATTGAGGTCAATCAATCAAACATATTTGGTAATTGTCTAAACCTGCCCCAGACAGACTGGCGCCAGACAGACAGAGAATGTTGACAATTGGTTTTGATTGGGGTCATTAGGTTACACTCACAGTCATTCATTTGAGTCGGGCATAGTTTACGCATAGCCATAAGCGTGCCCGAGTTCACGCACAAACCTCGCATGATTTTGAGAATATACATAGGAATGGATGTGGATTTAAAATTTTAATGGAGTTTGAACATTTGTATGGGCTTGTATTGGACGAGATCCAGGTCTTTTAAAAAAGTGGCCAAAAAAAATGAGCCATATTCCAGACGTGTTTTTTAGTATTAAAAAAGTAGAAAGTTTATATAGGGGTGTATAGGTCGAGAGCTGGGTCTTTAAAAAAGTGGCCAAAAAAATGAGCCACTAATTTTTCTCATTTTTCCCCTATAAAAAGTGCCCTAAAAGTGCCTCTAAAACGCCGAAAGTGAGGTAAAACCATCATATTATATCTACTGATAAGCCTTGCTAAGCAGAATATTAGCGAAATGTTCAAAACAGACGATCAAAATTACTTAAATTCGTGTGGTTAGACAATGTAAAAATAATATCTTGGAGTTATATTTACCGGTACTCATTATAGAAATTCTTGTAAATCAATGGTAAATTTAATGGTAATTCTCGGTATCACGTTATGTAATCAATCGGAATTGTGCAAACATCCACATTTAATTTTATAAAAATAAATAGTTCCATTAAACTTGATTGCCAGATCCGCATGGAGAACTATTTACTTTCAAACAATGTAACAGCAACATTGTATGAAATTGGGAGAAAATTGAAAGGCGATAGAGTGTAAAAAACAATCAACATCTAGAAATGGGTTGTAGAAGCAACAATGGTTGAAGGAGGTTTCCGATTGTGCGACGATAGCCAATCAACTTGTCCTCAACTAATCCAACTTGTCAACAATACGGAACAGGAGACATGATTTCTTTCTAAGGAATATCAGTTATCGTGCCTTTCCAATAAAAGGTCCCCCTTCCATAATGGGTATCACGATTTTTGTTGAGCACTTGGAAAACCTTTGTACATAACTCCAGAGCGTATGTTCTATGAGTAGGATTAATCAATAACTAAAACAAAATCAAAAGTGCTCGGAGGTTTAAACTCAACAGATAAACGATTTAATTATATTATTTGCATGCCAACGGTAAGAAAACAATGCATAGTGAAATAACTACAATATAAGTTGACATGAGAGCTTCCGTTCCATGGACACACGTATGCGCCTTTGCTGGCGACATTGCGTTTTTTTTTCCAAAAAGATATTTCAATCTTTACGGTTATATTTAAGAAGATCTTGAGCTATTTAGTGATTGGTGTAAAGCAAATAAAATACAGGTAAATAATAAGACAAAATACATAAATTTCGGTCTATTAAATAGTTTTAACTCCCCAAACAATCGAATTTATTATTCTTAAAAATGTAATTTAGTTTCATACATTTCCAAAGCAATTGAATTTTCGATATATCGAATTTGTTTTGGATGAAAATCAAAACTGGGACAAACATATTTCTATTCTACAAACAAAAATTAAATAAACTACAAGAATTTTCTATTCATAAAAAACAGTTGTTATACCTTCTTACTTCGAACTCTTTATTTTGCTCTTGTCGATTCAAGACTCCAGTATGCAATTCAATGCTGGGAGGGGTGGAACTTTTAAAAGTTATATTGAAAAATTAAGGTTTACTCAAAATCATTTTTTTTTTTTTTTAAATAACTAAAAGTAATAAGCGTGATAGCTCTTTCCCGTTATACTCCCAGTTAAAAATACTCTTAAGTTCAGCATTTATATATTTTTAAGGTACTAAAACTCTTCTATGTATGCCGTAAAATACTGGGACAAGCAATCTTTTGTATAATACTAGACATAACAATTAAGGCAGAAGGCATTTTCCGATTGCCTAAAGTAAACCAGTCGTTGTTCAGATTCTTATCAGTAGGCCTATAATGGTCCCAAATACTTCAACCAACTGTATTTCTGTTAATTTTTTTATTCATTTTTTTGTTCTATTTTATAATCACTATTTTTATGTCGCCACAGAGAGCGACAACTTGTATTTTTCAAGTGAAGAGACTGGACCCACCAAGTGTTTAATAGAATTGTTTATTTTTTTTGTTTTACGTTTGTTGACACGGGTGCTGGATAATGTGGCAACGTAGTTCCAAGAGAATGTACTATTTTGTATTTATTACATTTTTTTATAAACTCATTATTTTATATTATTACTTCACATAGAAAAAACCTCAATAGCAACAATGCCTTAAGTTTACTTCAAACTTAAGCTATGACATATACACTGGTAATGCAGGTCACCATCTTCATGTTATATATTTAATATGGAAAGGGGAAAAGGGTCATTATAGAATTTAACTATCAGCGTATTTACACTGACCAATACGAACAACATTATTGATTACACGCTTTGGACATTCAAACAGTTATAAAATACTACCAGCAAAATTTAAGTAAGTATATGCTGGCACACGATTAAAATGTGCTTACTTGATTCTATTTGTCTACTCTTTTACATTGGTCTAACTAAAAAATTATCAAATACAGAATTCGACTATTTATATTATAGTCAAAGAATAACTTAATTCTGGAATATTAAGAAATTGTTACTTGTCTAATCCAAGATTGACTTAATTCTGACATATTGAGAAATTAAGTAAAACACTCAACATGAAAAACAAAATACAAACAACTGACATGAAAGCAAACAGTTTGTTAGAATAAAAGAAAATTACGTGACGTTATACCAATGTATAAGAACATTCTATCTGAGGACATTTAGCAACGACAAAATATTGTTCATTATAAATATACTACTGTGAATTATTAAGGTATTAAGGAATCCTTAGAAATATATCTCACAATACAGAAATTTACCTCGTTTATTTAACAATAAGTCTAGCAAAAACTGTGTTCACATTGCAATCAAGAGATTTCAACATTAACGAGTTCAACAATAATAAAGTGTGAGAATAAAGAAGTCAGACAGAAGAATAATAAGAACATTACACGGTTGATAAATCTGAGATGAAAGCAGAGAGAAAACATTACAGCTGAATGTCTGCTATATGTTTGCATCTTTAAGAGCTTTTTCACCCTCATGTACAGTCGCAAAGCCCCAAGGTGTTATGTCTAATGTACTGGAGTAAATGGAAAAAAGGCGTGTTTATATCGGTTGTATTAAAAACTAAGATATCGTTTTAGAAAATACTAGGCCTACTAAAACTCTTTTGGCGTGTATACAATATTTATTGTACATAATGATAATTTTTGACACAACATTGGTGATTGCGTTACCTCAGAGGAGACTAACTAGGTAAAAGCCAGCGCGCTTATTAAATTATGCTTGTCTTGTGTGTCAGAAACTCAAAACGCAAATTACGTTGAGTAAAATGTTGATTAAGTAATCTAGAGCAAGTGTATCAAAAGATAAATGTTTCAGTGTAACAAAATGTAACAAAGTATTTTTGTCTTTGTGATTCTCATACTTGACGGATTGTCTCTGTTTAACTTAATCAGTAAATAGGTTAGTTATGCCATATACATTTAAACCTTGTAGCAGCTACGAAAGAAGTAGATGTAAAAAAATATGCTTCATTAATTCCACTGAAACTAGACACCACACTGTTTGAGGTGATTAGAAAATAGATGAGTTTAACCATACTTTTGTAAACTGTAATGGCTATATTAAATTTAAAAATAATAACACGTTAAAATATGAAAATACAAAAATTATTTAAAATTATTAAAGACAAATTATCTAGGCATATTTTAAAATATGCTAAATTGGGTGACGTAGCCTTTCCAATAGATAACATTAACATTTAATTAAATAGTCTATTCTTTTTTGCACGTATGCAAATGATATCAAGTTAACCTCAGTTATTTTGTTGCTGGATATATAAGTCGTAAATTTATCATGTTTGACTTGTAATCAAAAAGTTGCAAGATCGAAACTGAGCAAAAACAGGTTAACATTTTGATAGCTCAAAAAAGACCAAGCTGGCGTTAGTAAATTAAAGTTTAAAAAACAGCCCTGCTGATCTTAGTCCGTAACAATTAAACCCACTCAGTCCCTCAAAACTTATCCTTCAGTTTGTTAAAATACGCACCCTAGTATAGCCCAAGGCCATCGCAATACATCGAACACATACATTGAAGTTTTTTTATACCCGAAAAACAGTGAAACCTAGCAACTCACGATGAAAGCGTTGAAGCTCAATTTCAAGTTTTAGTCACAGATTGTAATGAGCTTCACTTCCATTGTAACATGATATCCTTGACAGCATCTCAGGGTCACAAGGATTAACACTGAGGACCTCACTTGATCTGTAAGTATCAGGTTAACGTTGAAGGTGTTAATTATATCTTGACTAAGTAAAACATTACACTCCAGTCTAGTGAAGTGACTCTTCAGACGCTAGTAGAGATAATTGTTTCACTCTGTGTTGAATTTTCCATCTTCAGTTAGAAAAAAACGGTAACTTTATAACCTCTTCAGCTGTTATAATATACCGTATATTTAATTACCGTCTCAATCAACCGTAAACTAGTGCAGCACCTAGCTAATTTGACATTTAACGCAGTTTAAATGACTTCTCAATGGTGAATCTCTAGTCAATTACGATCTGTTTAGCTTCAAAATCAAAACTACCACAGGGTAATTATAATTTTTAAAGAAGTTTTATTTTATAGACATGTAAAATGTTACGGCAATGTTGTAAGGCATGCATTTCGTAAATTACACGCGTGTACCAAAACTTGAATGGTTAAACCTTATTCCTGAAGGGATTTAATTGAGACGGCCAATATTTTAATATCAGAATACAATAATTTATTTACAGAAACAAGCTTACTAGTATGAAATAAGATGCACCTATCTAACGTAGGCCCTACTTATTTGTATTAGGACGCTCAGCACAGGCCGGGGTTTTCTACATTAAATTTAGAGTAGATTTAGGGGATACGGATTATCACTTAGAATTCATTGGTGATTTGGAGGGATTTGAACCCGGGATCTCAGTGACCAAGTACCGCGCTCTACTACTAGACCAGCTCGCACCCCCAACCTTACATACTTTATGAATACAAAACGTATTAACGTATTTACAAACTCACGGAGCTGTCTCAACGTAAATATCCTTTTTAGTTATGTAACTGTTCGAAATCGGATATTAAGTTAAATTGATTCCAAAACTTAATAAGACCTATAATTAGTTTTCAGCGGACAAATTTTAAGACACGTATTTTATACGTTCAAAATGTAATTCACAACACAATACTGTATGTTGTGAAGGCCGGCGGTGGACAAATTGGTTTTGAGCCCCTTTGATGTAGGCTCTGCTTGAAACGCTATGATTGTGTTTTCTGTGGCAATTACCTCAAAGTTATAAATACAGTTATATCAACCACCATTAGCATCACGTAATTGAATGTGAAAACTGCGTGTTAACTTCATGTACACGCTTTTTACTGCATTAATCGTTGAAAACACTTTTATGAGTTCAGCGGCTTCATTAAATAACAGTCACTATTTTTTCTACAAATATCTAAAATTTCATACATTTAAAGTTATTGAAAACGGTTTTTTTTTTCAAATGACCTGCTATTTTAAAGATTAACGGAATATAGAAATTGATCGTACTTTGAGAGTATTTTTAATCCACATTTTTACATAAGAAGTAATAACAAACACTTATTATATTTATATTATTTCTACATTAAGAAATGCTGCCAGAAAACATAACGATAATGTATAAGGAATCAAACAACACAAATCATGTTTTACGAGTTTCAACGGCTTCATTAAACTACGGGTTTTGTCATAAATATATCTAAAATTTTGTATATTTTAAAGTACAAACATTTCAAACTGTAAACAATTTTTTTAAATAACCTGTTACAGTATTCCAAAGAGGAACAAATAAACAGAATTAATACAATAAATAAATCGATCGTAATTTGAGCATACTATTTAAACCTTATCTTTTACATAAGAAGTACTAAAGGCATTATTAGCGAGAGAAATAAAAAGGTCTTAAAATTAGAAAAACATAACAAACATAATATATATATATATATATATATATATATATATATATATGTTTTTTCCACACAAAGAGTAAACATCATATGCTGTAAAATGTTATATAAAAAGCATCCTTTTTCCATAGAATGTTAACGCCAACGACTACCGACCTAGGGCATAGTGGAAACATTTTACATAAGTGTAATTGTGAATAAAGGGTTAAAAGTGTAGCATCATACTTATATAGACTTTCCAGATGGTTGGTAATGTCAAACATGAATATATTTTTTTGTTTCAATTTGCGCGATTTAAATTCACGTTTGATATATTTTAGATTATTTTATATTACGGGCTCCAAATCACATCATCGGATTTTTTAAACAAGGTTTTTGTGCATAAAAGATTACAGCAAAGGTGCACATAAATGTACAATAAAATATTTCAACCTTCGGGTCGATATTTGTATTGGCCTAGTTTTTCCATAGGCCTAATTGGATGAAAATATTATGTTAGCAAACAAAACTTACAACCAGTACGCATATAATTTGTGTGTCTGAGCTTTGTTATCGGGTTACGATCAGATGTAAAATCATAGACTATAGAGTAAACCTTTTATTCCCAATACTCTGTGGTAAAGTGTCCCATCATGATAGGCTACATAACCCAATCACACCACATGGGGTAGCCTATGACATGGAGAGGTGGGCTCAGTAAATTGGATCTATAGGCCTTTGATAACGTCGTGATATAACCCCATTGTCCCGTCTAGCAAGTAATTAATTTTATTTTAACTAACTATGACACACATTCTGTGGCGTTGAGTGGCTAACAAAGGTGTTTAAAACTATTGTTGCCATTTAAGTGTTTAAAACTGTAGAAGTTCGACTTAAATTTTCTTCTTTGAACTCATATCTCAATTAAAAGTCAATAGATTTCCGTTTGATTTCGTTGATAACCGGTATTACTGCTGTTTGCAGTATCTAGGGATTGACAATATTTACTAAGTATCAGTTTAAGAACTCACTGATAACGTAAAACTTTCTAGATTCAATTAAGCTAGGCCTATGAACATTCTTTGTCAACGGTCAGAATTGAAATATTTAAAAAATAATGGGAATCACCTATAATGGTGGTTAATGTCCCTCCAGTTTTTTTTCTATTTTTTAAGTAGCAGTAAAATACTAAAATTTCACAATTAATTTTAAAAACTAAAATAATTTGTGTTGTAATTTTCCAAATATTTAAAAGTGTTTTATGAATATAAAATATCAAATGTCGTAATAAAGAAATCGAAAATGTATTCATTAAATTGTATAGGCAATCTTAACATGCGATTTAAATACGTTACACTTCTCCTTATATTTTAATATACTTAGGTGCCTTGACACTTTGCTTAAAGCTCGTTTTGACATCTAAACAACACATTAGCACAAAGTAATTTCACACATTCACATGCAATTTTCCAACGATACAACTTACAAAAGAAATTATTCCGTAAACACTAAGTTGATAAACATAGAGTATTAGCGCGTACTTTTTTAACCTATGTATCTTGTATTGTGAACATGAGATTATCATATGCCAGATTAATTAGAACCACAACCATGTTGGTTTGTTGATTGGATATACACAAGGAAGACACACAAGTCCCATGATGTTTCGTATCCTCATTATTGATTTACTGCCTTTACAAAGGTACAAAGCCAATGATTCTGTCAGTTTCCTCGTTTGTGATGGATTTGTTCGATGATACGGTTTGATACCTATCATATTTGTTCTGTCTTTCGCCTTTGAATCTGTCAAGTGTGAAAGCTTAAATCCCATCACTGCAGCAAACCTGCAGAGTAAGGGACTTTCCTTTTAAAGAGTTGTTATTCGAATACTCTCTCAAATATGTCAGATTAAATAATATTAGGTTTAATGAGTATTTGGAATTGACAAAAAGCGAAGGTAATATCATTAAAATTTTAGCTAGGATGAAATAAACCAATTTACCAAATTTGGACTGACTATATCCATTAACAAGTCAACAGTTTACTTATTGATAGGAATATCAAATACGCAATCCCGTAACCATTACACGTACAACTACGCTTCAAAATACTAAATTACTATATTTATTTGTTTATCTCTCAGTGAAAAATTGGGACTCATTAGAGTTTGAATAATCTATAGTATGCTCTTCAAACATTGCACACTAAAACAATATCAAAATCAACTATGACTCATCTACGCTTCGAAGGAAATTGTTACTATGTTTCCAAATATCAAAAATAAATGCACAATACAGTGGCCACGGCGCTGTCCCGTAAATTGGTTTTGGCCCCTTTGATGTCGCCTTCGTTTGACGCGTGTATGATTGTGTTTTGATGTTGTGTAGGCAATTAACTCTCCTTGTTATGTTTTGAACAAAAATTGTACTAGAATATCATAAAAGATTGACCATTTGAAATTCCTTATTAATTTTCTGTTGTAAAATAAGTTATAACCGTTTTCTTTTAAACTATTTAAGTTTCCTGACCCAGCGAGCAAAACCAGCAATTCAAAGGGTCGAACAAAAAGTTAGATTCACATTTTTTTACAAACGCCGTACTAAATTGTTAGTTTTAATTTATTTTGAAGATGTGTCAACTAAAAATGGTGTATACAAGTTGTACAATCAGTAATCAAATTATATTAGAACGAACTATACCTTACATTCTTAAAGTTGTATTCGATTTTGGTAGTTAAGCCACGTACAGTGTGCCTTGGTAACCATTACTGAATTCAGTCAAATACGGCAATTGTTTATCCACGCCAAACTGAAAGGACAAATTATTAAAAGCTATTGTAACTTTTAAGTCACATCAGCTTTGAAAATACAACAACTAAGAAAGGAAACAAGATTCTGATAGTAGATAACTCTGTGACTGACCTCTTTATTGTACTATTTAAACAAAATCAAATTGGCAACAACTGGTGCAAATATGTGGGATGTCCTGCTATCTTTAGTATATGTTAAGACCTTCACAAGGGGAATACCAGATCAAAGACCAATAAGTAAGATATTGAACCAAAACTAGCTTTGATCACCGCATTAAATCAACCGTGTTAACATTGAGTTAACATTGGGGCATGGGTACTTAGTACAAACATTTGTATAAGAGTATACAATCAATAAACTATATGTTTATTCTAGCAATTCTTCACACCACTATATGTTACTAAAAATATTCTACAAAATTATAAATAACCACAATCGAGTAAAAAACTTGACCACGTGATGATAATTCCCGCCAAAAGGCTAATACACGCATGATTGGCGCGTGTCGCGTGCCTAGCACATCCACCTGTCGTTATAAGTTATCAGCTGATTGTTAGATGCCTTATCAGATAATGGGATAGGGTAACGAGACCAACTAGTGATAACATATGTCCATTTCCATTATTAAATATTAAGCCTGTACGAATGTTGTTACCAGTCAAACAATCGCTATTAGTGTGAATTGGAAAGTATTTTATTTCAGAGGAGATTCAACCGCGTTTTCCGCAACCTAATTCCAAGGCACATCTTTAAATGTCTACCGATAAAAAAGATGTTTAACAGTCAATAAATCATTTAAATTTAATCTCTTCGTATTCTCCACTAGCCCTTCGCCGGCGCCCTATCAAGTGTTACCATCTGGTCAATCAGTGTTTTTCTGTTCTGTTTTTATGCGATTTACATAATGTGTTTGAAAATTCTGACGAACTCAGTCTCCATGAGGAATTAGTAAAAATCACTACTGTCACTCTGATCTGATATGCACAGTTCACAGCACAAAACAACTATGGTTTCAACTATTGAAATGCTACGGTTCATACGATAAAAATATTGAAACAACTGCAAGGAAATAATGCATGAAAAAACCAAATACAGAAGAAGAGTCAACAAAACAAACAAAAATAACGAGAAAACTTGATGCCTGCAATACGTGACAAGCATGACGAAATTTCTCTTTGTTACCTTTTTTTTAGAACCATACGGTATTTAATTTCTACATTTGGAATACTAGTTACCTTTGCAGCGAATAGTAAGTCGTTCAAAAAGATTTACTATAGCAGGAATTTTTGGCAACTAACTTTAATTATTCTGCATCAGTCAAGATTACATCTAAGAGAGAAGACGTAGGACTGGGCTGTCTAATGTAATATAAAGATCAAGCCTTGAATTGAAAAATGGCTTTAATATAACGTGGCCGCATTAACTCCGCAGGCTCTGTTATTGGCTATAAATATAATGAACTGGTTAACACGTTCTAGATGAGCTTCGTCCGATTTTCTGTAATCATATTTTATATAGAACGATATATTGTGTGGATAATTTTTGTAAATAGGATATTTCAACCGTAAAATGTAAATAGTTTTTTTTTTTTACTTGATCTCGTCGTTTAACACTTTTTTTCGAAACAGCTATGGGCATTTTATAAAATGACTAGGCTATTGCACAATGCCTAGTCAAAGTGTATGAATACCTATTACAGTATAATGACTCAATTTAATTCCTTTTGACTAGAGGCTTTTAGGCGTGGTATACCCAATGCGTTGTTAAATATAAATATAGATTTTAAATAATATTTACTTTCGAGCATGTAACATCATTTTTTTATGTTAATGATCCATACCGTGTCTGTTAAAGCATTCGTGGAAAATGTTATATATTGACAAGAAAATAAATTAGGCTATTAGAAAATGTATTGGGATATAATTTTAAAAGTATTCTAAAAAAAAGTTAAGTAAATATATCAACCACAAAATATAGATCTGATTACCATCATACATTGGAACTCGGAATTAATATGATGCAAAAAGTGGTAAAATCCACATAAACTTTCTTAAATCTCAAAAAGGTACATTTTATACTAAATGATGGGCCTAATGTACTTTAAAAATTATTATAATGCAAATAGATATAATTCACGTTCTTTTGCCCTGCATTGTATTTGTTAGTTTATTAAGGAAAGTTCAAAGTGTCGAAGTGTCATTGATAAAGTTAAATGTAATCAATTTCTGTCAAGCACTCACACAAACTCACATTAATTGACTTCGACCTCGCTTAATTGATGTCTACATTAAATGATCTAATCATAGTTATGTATTCTGTTTGTATTGCGAGTGCCCAACGGGAAAATATAAGGACAATTGTGACACTATATGTAATTAGGTATAAATATCATGAGTTTGTGAACATTGGTATGGTAATGAGTAGTAGTGTAGTTCAATACAGGATGAAGGGGTGGATTGATTTTTGCTAGGCTTTATTATTGTATTAATAAATTGTAATCGAACATAAAAAGTACGCTATAGCTTTTTAGATTGTAAATTTACATTCTTATTAACACATGATTATGATTACTGTCATATACGAGTGATCCTGCTGCACACAATGTAAAGCGAGTTGATTTGGGAGGTGGTATTATGTAACTACTTACAGTGGCAATAAGCTTTAGAAAAGTATTTAATCCAAAATCCTAATACGATTTTAGTGTCAATGATTTGCATCAGAAAACTAATTATTGGCATTCGAAAAAAAATCACTGATCAATTTTGAACGATGGGGGGGGGGGGGTGCTCCAATACAGAAATTATTTTCCTGGTCTATATGACCTGTTTTTGTTTTCTTGATAGTTAGACCTTAAGGTTTCCATCCTGGCAATACACCGTTATACCGTTATTGTTAAACGGCATTAATGAAATTTGAAGTTTAAACCTCAATTAAGAAAAAATGTCACCCGTACCACTAGTTAAGCTGCACCAAACAACTCAAATTATACCAACTAATGTATCCAGATGAGTTTTATCCAATCATGCAACTATCACATGCATACAATCAATATTTGAAATATGTTTTTGTTTGTTTTATGGTCGGTTGGATTTGTATTATAAATATGTTTAGTTGCTCAAAGATAGGTCAAAGAAGAACATTCAAAGTAGTCTAAACAAGTCTAAAAACAAGAGATCAAATTAGTTTTGATGTTCCACCAAAGATCCGCAACCAACTTGGAAGCAGTCGCAGACTTCTTCATTGTTGTCGAATTAACTTGAGTCTCCCATCTTTGATTATGATTAAACTTGACCAAAAACATTTTACTTCTACAGCACACAAAACTTTTTAATCTTGTACAATTCATACGGAAAACTCATTTTAGAATAAGAGCGAGTCTTTGAGGAAACCAGAAACAATATTAAACACTACAAGCAATATTTTAATAATTCAATTTTTAAATTCTAATTTGAATGATCAATCAGATAGTGAAACTATTTATATGATAATAGGTCGTTTTTGTGACATAAATTTAGTACACGGTGCAAAAAGCGAAAGGTTAGACACTTTTTGAACTGAAGCAATATAGCTGAAAATAATAAAAGTTTGCACGAACTACATTTGAAAAAGTTAAAATGCTATGCGATGATTCTAGAGTATCGCAGATTGCGTGAAAATATATGAAGACATATTTGATTCTTACCGTCAACACAACCAGAAGATACTGCGATACGGCCGTTTCGGAGATAACTCCATCTTCAGGAGCGTAGTTGTACATAAACTAAATTCTTGCTCGTACAATTGACACGAAATGTCTTCATTTGCACTGCGTCAGAGTTAAATAGATATTAGACAAATAAAAACAATACGGACAAACGATAATACACGAAAACATTTAAAGCACTTGCACGGCTGACGACCGACTCACAGACGGTTTAGTGTACCTGAAGATGGAGATATTGTACCTCAAAAACGGACGTAGTATCCTCTAATTGCCTGGGCGGTAAGAATTAAATATATTCTTATATTATGCTATCCGTTTATCAACAAACATAGGTGAATTAGAACTATAAGAAAGTTTACTATTATCGTCATACATTTTTGGGAATTTTTACGTAAACATAATATAATTATAGGTCAAACAAAGTAGGGTATAGCAATAGTTTATTTAGCTACTTCCAGCTTCAACAACATTTGCAGTTGAAAAATATTTCAGGTCCACCACATCTAATACGATCGAAGTAAATAACACCTAGTAAAACATTCAGCTTTTCGCACAACATTATTTCCGAACTCACTGCATAAAGAGACGCTAAGGAACAATTCAATCGCGCAGTCATCAAGATGTAAAGCAGTTAAAATGGATTTTACGCTTGAAAGTTTGCAAACTTAATCAAGAGCGACACCAGTGATAACGAAAATGGCTTATCAAACTTTGCCATCAACTTGTCTACGTTTACAAACTGGTTGTGTTCTATTAAATCAGAACTCCTCACTTCATACCTTGGGATTTAAACGGGTTCATTCTTAGATTCATATACTGTAGTTGTTTTTATTTCGACAAAGATACTATAGGGCGTCGAAAATTTGGGGATTTTAGGAAATTTTCAGTTTACCCAGTAGTCAAATAAAATTGAAGCTCCCGCCAAGTAAAATTAAGGAACCTAGTAGTTGTAAATTCACAAGTTTGTAACTATATCATATCCCTTTAGATCCATGAAGTGATTAAGAGTTAAAGTAATAAAATTAAATAAAATGTAGATTAATGATTTCATTTTTTTTTTCAATATACCTTTTGTGATTACTCTATGGGTCTTCGTCGTCCATCTCTCCAGTCGACGGATGAGAACGGGTTAAGCTGCGGACGAAGTTCGAAGGTGGTCTTTAACATTTTGTACAAATGTTTCCAATTAATCAAACCGACTTCTGGTGTTCACCAGTTTTGTTTGATGCAGTGACTAAAGATGGTGTAATTGTTCATATGGATAGCTGAGTGACTGAAATAAAGGGCTTAAAAAAGAACTAATTGGAGACGTCTCCAAAAGACTATCGAGGACAACGGTCAGACTGAAACATGCTATTAGAAAACAAAGTTTCTTTGAAATCGAGCTCTGGTTCGATGGGAAATTATTGATATCCGCTTCCGGCCTTTTTGTGGGGATTTGTACGGGCTTCTGCATAGTACTAAATCCACGAATGCACATTTACGTCAAAACACTTTCCTGTTTTACACCAGTAACCAGTCAACTGTAATCAACAGGGATCGACCATCTCCCTCTTCCCACAGAAACCTAATCACAGAACAATTCAATTTTCATTCAATTCACAAAGTTTTATACTATTTTGACAAGACTAATCGTTACATAAGGATGGGACTGGCTATAAGGGATACGATGTTGGTCTGAGATTTAAACTAGCTCGATAGAGAGCCCTTTAGTAACGGACAGCCCTCGTATATACCGCTTAATTGTGTTCAAGTAAACAATAGAAATATGGCCTTTGATTTTTGAAGAGCCTTTGATAAATAAATTACAATTTTCATTGAAAATCACGTTTTTTACCAAGAAGAAGATACAATTATAAATGTATTTTACGTATACCGGTACACAACTATTTTATGTTTGTTGTATACTATAAATTATCACTTGAAATTACACAACTAAGTAATTTCAATCCACTAGTTAAAATTGTGACTGTCAAAAATGTGCAAGGGTAGGATATTGGTCTTATGTCAATTACTTCAATCTTTTGGTGACAATTGTTGAAAAATACAGTAGGTTTTTCCGAATAAATCACGAACAGAGGATTCATTTTTACCAATGAAAGATCTGTCAACAGTAAGATTAACCCGAGTAATGAAAGATTGCATAAATGATTATTTAAGGGTTTTTATCCACAATAAATTACTGATGAAAGTCCATCGTAGGCACATTCATAGGCAAAAATCCGTGTAGTGGCTACTTGATCAAATCAATACTCTGTATACCAGACTACGTATATTTGGCAAATCTCGATCCTAAAGACCTGTGATATAATTTTATAATCCGAAATCTATAATCGTGGATACGATAAAACCTTTATTATCTATAAATATCAATATTTGAGACAAAAACAACACAGGGAGAGACGACAGTTTGGACCGGAGTTGCTGGAAGGTGTAACGCGGATGTGACCGGCCAGGTGTCTCGGAATTATTTATCACCTTTCCATTAGCAACTGCATTAAACAGAGTGTGCAGCAACTCATTATCTCGCTAATTAAAAACCAACTGGATTGAATCGTCGGTAACATTGCACACCAAATAAGACCGATCTTTTGTGACCTATATGGAAGGCAGTTAACGTATTAGATTAACGTATTAAATAGATAATTATCTTAAAATTATACAACCAAACCTAGGCTGAACTATAAACATAAAGATTTATCAGATGATTGAACTAATACCAATTAAAACATCATAATAAATGCAGTACATAATACCATAGACAAACGTCTATGATAATACCATAGATAAAACAGAACACAAACCATAATTCCTAATAAATATAAAGCTTTAATACTATGCTGATACAAATACGATGTGTTAAAATTACGTAACTAATGCAAAGGAGAAAATGGTTACGAATAAACATGCTAAAAAGGTAGGCTATAAAGCAACTAGCAAGATCCAAAAGGAAACATTGCATCACCGAGCTCTTTTATTTTGCACATTTCACAGTTAAAAGTCCAACTTTTAAACTAATTGACAGATGGAAATGTATATTCTGAGATCGTAAAATTCTTTAGAATATAGCTTTTAAAACTGTATCCGCAGTAGGTTTTATGAAGATTTTCTCGATTAACAAAACAATACTTTTTACCGATTATTGACCGACAAATATGGAAACATGGCATACTAATTAATTAAAGTCTTCGAGGAAGGAATAATTTCCTTTAAAGTAAATATGTAATAACTAAATGTGTTGCGAAAACTGATCGTACTTACAATTTAATTCACCACAGCTAAACGTACCTGCAACAATGCAAAATTTAATCAGTAAAACAAAACAAAATATCGTTTGTTTTTTTGACGATAATTAGACATATTTTATTTTTAATTACATTCATGAATTATATTCAGTCAATAATGAAATACGCAATGGTAGTCATGTAATTTTAAGGTTACGTAGCCACATTAATGCAGTAATCACCTAAATCTCTTACTGTTTGTGCTGAAAGCATTGAACTGTAATGCCTGTAGTGTGATCAGGTTAAGGTAGGGCACCATGTGCGTTTAGAGGAAGGCTTTTTGCAGGCTGTGTAAAACCGCCCGACCCACCTGGGCTTGTATGGACGCTTCCTCTAAAGCAAATAAGGATGAAAGACTATACAAACTTTTTACCAAAGGTAGAACCGACCAAAAGGTTCGGGACGAAACTACACGGCAGATTTATTATTTGCAAAAGAACGGACTAAAGTATCTCCCATACTTCGATGATTGAAACACACTCGACTCCCTTCTCCAAAATTATATTCAATTCTGAATTAGAAGAACACATTATACAGTTAAAGTGCTGTTAAATTACCCATTAAAACAGCATAAAAAACAAATCCACAAACAGATCCAGCGATAAACTTAGTTTAGAAATAAATTACCAATAAGCAGAGTTACTAGTAAGATCATGGCAATCACATGTTAACATGTTTATTCATTGTAGTATAGTGGCTATAATACGAGAAACTCCCGATAAAAATTAAATATAAAATTAACAACATACGTTATAAGCTAAAGAAAAATACAAATCATAAAACGTGAGGAATAGAGATTTTTTTATATTTTCAACCCGAACATAACACCTCGTTTATAATATTGTTTGAATGTAGGATATAGGATATTTAAAAGTAATGTACACACTAATTACAGAGCTAGACAAGGTTAACGGTAAAAATATTTTAAAATCCCGATTTTGTATCTTTTTTGCATTCCAACAAGAACAATACACGTATAAGCCGAGCTGAAGCAATCTACACCAAAGTAAGGAGGGCTACTTGTGATTTAGTCCAGTGCAATTAGACAAAAAATGACATTGACCCGGACAAAATTGATAACAGGCTGAAAATTGGTGGAAACGTTCAGAACAATGTCCTGAGTGGCCCACACAAAGTCCCAAGAAATCCCAGTTGGGGAACGGCCGCCATCTTGAAAAAACTGCCGCCATCTTGGAAATTTAGATTTTTTTTTGCTGTATCTTTTGAAGTAATAGTCCGAAAGGCATTATTTAAGTCTCAAATTAAGCGTTTTGAACTCATGTATGAGTGTAGTATATAATTAAAGAGTTTAATACGTTCTAAGCATAAATATTATTTATATTAACCTAAAAATATATCCATAAAATGATATAAATTTACAAAATATTTACAAAATGAAGCTTTTTTCTTTCGCTCTTAATGGACTTGTTAAAGCCATTAACCCTTTTGGCATTTCATGCAATTCACTATGTTTAGTCTTTGGAATTGGTACTGACATCTCCCAATACTACTAAAGATGTCCCAGGCTTAGGCGGACGTTGGTAAGGTGTCACTGACTGAAAGCCATGAGATAGAAGGACACATTTTGTTTTGGGATTGTAGATCGTGGTACAGGAGCACTTGACACATTTCGGCTGGTGTTATGCACTCAATGTCACCCATGGCGTGAAGAGTTCCATGTCCATCAAGTGTTTTAAACGTTGTAATCCGCGTTGTCGAAAACATAATGAACGTTCATCTATTGAAGGTGAGACATTATCAGCTATCGAAGTCTCATAATTGACCTTCTTGTATGTCGAGCAAACTCCGAGCTACGATAGAATGTCTGACAGTAAGTACGAGCCATACCATCTGTGAAGGCCGAGCAGCAGGGGCAATATGAAAGATCGTGGTCGAGCTGCAGCAATAATTGCATGAGCTGTATTAGTTGTCTCCTCTTTAAAGCTTCATCATAGTTAAATGGATATTATATTTATATTTAACCAATTCCAAAGACTAAGCATTGTGGGGTGCAAGAAATTTCAATAGGGTTAATGGCTTAAACAAGTCCATTACAAGAAAAGAGAAAAGGCTTATTTTGTATATATTTTGTATATTTATATCAATTATTTTAGATGAGGACGCCACTATGTGCGTATTTTAACAAAATATGAGTGAAGGATGAGTGGCGCGATCTTGTAGTCTCGTTAGTGACTAAGGACGACATGTTCCTTAGACACAAATGTTAATTAATAGCCCATACAGCTAATGGCAACTAAGGGACCTACAGTTTATAGTGGAATCCGAACCACATTTTTCCTTGTAATTAACGAATTGGTCTAATTATCAGGATAGTACTGCGGATAGTCATAGTACTCACTTGTGCGGACGTTAATCCACACCAGGGAGCATCGCATCCACCTTGCATGCCTATAAATATCCACAATTCGTATAAAAGGGGGGCATAACCGTATCTATATCGTTATTATAGATATTTTTTAGCTTAATATAATTAAAATATATGCTTAGAACATAATAAACTTTTAAACTATATATTACCCTCATACATGAGCCCAAAACGTTTAATTTGAGACATAAATAACGTCTTTCGGACAATTACTTCAAAAGATACAGCAAGAAATCTAAATTTCCAAGATGGCGGCAGTTTTTTCAAAATGGCGGCCGTTCCCCAACTGGGATTTCTTGGGACTTTGTGTGGGCCACTCAGGACATTGTTTTGAACATTTCCACCAATTTTCAGCCTGTTATCAATTTTGTCCGGGTCATAACCTAATTGCACTGGACTAATTGGATGGTGATAACCAATCATTGGTGTTGTCCGACTCAAGATCTCTTGTAAACTATATTGATCTGTGATCTTGAGAGGTCTGAATCAAATTTGTCCAAGCAGTTTGGAACAATCACGTCGATTTAACAGAGGGAGAGAAATCTTTATACAAATTACTCAAAATGTTTACTTAGGCAGCGTGGTTTTGTCAACGATTAACTTAAATTTATTACGCACCACAACAGGTACAAAAGTTATCAGCTGATGAAAGTTATAAGGCAAATTCGTAGGTTTAATACATTTTATCGCAGAAAAAAAGATTTTGTTGTATTAAAAAGTAAACAACATAACAAATTGTTTCCAAATATAACCTTCTCAATTTCAACTTCACATGACATTTTTATGCGAAGTTTCTTGACAGACACAGAAAGATATGTGTGTATGTACAGTAAATTTGGTTTATTAAAAAAAAAACCAACCATCCATCTCTGAACTAACTGTCGAACTAAGTAAGGTTATTCATAAACATGTATGAACCTTTCTAAATAACCATACAAACAAGTTGAACTACCACCGACAATGTAATATAAGTAGCTACACCGACATGGAAATTCGCTAAAATGCCATTTTTGTTCTATTTAATCTTCCTGTGTTTCTTTCTACCATATTAATTTATTCCTCTAAGACACATAATCGAACTGTCCACAGCAACAGTCCTGACATTTCCTGATGACTCCAGTAGATCATAGGACTGTTATTATGCATGGAATAATTTGACACCAGTCCCCATCAGCGAGTTTTAGCTCTTAGATCAGAATTGTATAAACAACCTTCAATTTGTGTCTTGACGCGCCTTTGACTGTCTGATCTATTTGTTTATCCATATACAAAAAACAATTATCACGTTGATTATTGATCATTTCTATCCACTCCAAATGTACGTGGAACCAGATAAGTTACACGTGCACAGTTAAAGCAAGTTGTTAAATATAATGAAATCACGTCCGGGTGTTTTAAAGTTAAAGGTCGATAGCTATTTAAACTAGGCTAATCTACTTATTTTACTGTAAAGTAAGATACCCTTCTCTGGGTTATAAAACGGCGTAAGAAAATGACAAGTTTTAGTATATTATTTGCTCACCTACATCTGAAAGTACATGCTATACAAAATGTATTATATATAGTTCAAGAGAGGCCAGAGAGTGTAGTAAAAGGTTAATTTAGCCTACTACTTAACAAATAAACAAATACATTCACAACTAACAGTCAACTATAGTACAACTTAAACTCGATCGCTCTGCTCGGTAAAGAAACCAAAGTTTATGTTTCAAATAAATCAGTTTGGGGCTAAATGGAAAAAGTAAAAACCATAAATATAGCAGTATCTGTTTGACGTTTTGTAAATATCACGATTTAATTTCCGATATTTGCATATAAACGTCCGCTATGCATCAGACTGACGAATGGTCTGGTATCTGATCGATCTAGACTGGCAGATCTCGTGATGACTTTATCATTTGAAATTTTAATCCGCCGATCCAAAAAATGACTATCCATTTTCAAAGTCATTGATATCAAGTTATAGTGTTATTTCATAAACGATGTCTATTGAATATACTCTTGACATAAATATCTTGAACTGCACCCGGCAGTCATTAAGCTTCAACCTAATTTGCTCAAAAACGTCTTAATAAAGTGATTAAGTGAATCAGCGTGCCTTAGGAGGAAATCTATAAATAACACCCTACATGAAGTTGCCTATTAGACACAAAGATGGCTTAAAATACCTTATCATCACCATCATTTCGTTATGCGTAAAAAATTAAATGATTGTTTTTTTATTTTTATTTATTAATTTGTTATTTTTAGAAAAATAATTCGTACGATTCTTCAAGATTTGAACGAATTTCTTCGTACGATTCACAAGATGTAAACCTTGATAGTTTTCTTTCGTTTTGTCTAAAAACTCTGATATTACCCAATTTTTGCCCACCGATTACGTCATTTAAGAGAATATAAACCATGGATCAACCTAATTTATTGGGGTATATATTTACCTCCCACGCAAGGTCTCGCGTTATAGCGAAAGGCACGGGCACTCTAGGGCTAAGTACCTTACCTAAGCTATACTTTGGGTTAATCCAACAACCTAAATCTATCTATCTATCTATACTATTATAAAGAAGAGGTGGTGTCTGTGTGTGTGTTTGTATGAGCTAATCTCAAAAACTACTGAGCCTATTGGGCTCAAATTGCACACACATGAAGCTACAGTTCCGAGGATACACATAGAACTATTCCCGCTTCAATATTGTCCTAGGGCTCTGCCCCGTGGGCTTTCAAAAATCGGAGGTGAGAGATTTCAAAGTAAATTTTGATTGATGGTATCCATGACAACAAAGAACAAACCTACAAAGTTTAAAAATGTAAACAAGCAGTACTAACTGTCAAATTAATTTTGATTTCACAATTCCATACAGCTGGTTCAAACATTCATTTAAATACTGCATGAATATTAGAACAGAGAGGGTAAGGATCATATTTAAAATAATGATGTCACTATCCTGAATGTAAACATTATTTAACATTTCTTAAATGGAGCTGTCAAACCATACGCTAATGTCACTTTATACTTACATGCCAACCCCGTACGAAGGACGGGTACTCTGCTAGTACTCAAATAAATTAGGTAGTGATTGTCAAATCTTAATCACGAACTTTCGTTGCTACTCACTGGAACTGCATAGATTGTAGGCGATAGATCCATACAGTTAAGCGTAGCAGTGTAACATATTAACAGCAGGCTAAAGATCGCCTAAAATGTAAAGTAGGTGTTGTATAATACAGCGATTTTTTTTTAGAAAAGGCACACTCCCGTCGAACATAATTTCCTACGTTTCAGAGGAGATTCATCATCCCCTTATTGTATTGAACAGTTCTCCAAGTTGTTTTTAAAAGTAAAGGACTAGTTTAAAATTGTTCATTCTATACAGTTATTTAAAACTGAAAACAC
Organism: Macrosteles quadrilineatus; assembly: GCF_028750875.1. NCBI lineage: Eukaryota > Metazoa > Arthropoda > Insecta > Hemiptera > Cicadellidae > Macrosteles > Macrosteles quadrilineatus. The sequence goes on along the minus strand of NW_026542602.1, from coordinate 100,622,574 downwards.
GGAGAAAATGTCAAATAATTGTTAATTTAAAATTCCCATGATATTCTTACGGAGATTAAGTCAACTGTTGTAGTTTGATGTTTAAAAACATATTTTGATAGAATTTGGAAAATACATTAATTTCTTACTAAACTATAAACATTTTACAAGAAAATACCCCCGCCGCAGCAAACCTGCCGACTAAGCGAATTTCCATTTGTCTGAATTGATTTTCAGTTAAATTATATTTTAATAACATTAGGTTTAACGAGTACCTAGGTTTGCTGCTACAAGGCAACAAATAAAGTGTGTTTTTGAGTAAAATATTGATAGCTTAGTACAAAATAAATAAATTTGACAAGTTTGATCAAAATATATTCATAAACAAGCAAACTACAACATTTGACAATATTCTCCATAAGAATAACATGGGAATTTTAAATTTACAATTTTTTAAATTTTCTCCGTTACTAATAATTCAGGTTTGCTGCGGCGGGAGCATTTGTTTCTATTGCATTGTCATGTCATTTTTTTACAAACAACACAGAAATTATTTCGCCGAAGGCAGAATTAGAACCTCCAATAACTGTTTCTCTTTACCTGAACTGAAATTACAGAATGTTTCAATCCATCTCCACAATCCTTGAACAAAATATCACACTTTCAAATAAACTACGGAAAGTGTTTAGTTTATTACAACCGTTAACACTTGATTAAAGAAAATGCGATAAAAAGTGTAGCATCAATTAAACGTAACAATTGCATCGAAGGCAGTAAAACCACCAGAGTAGACCAATCACTTGCAGGTTTATGGCCCAAGATATGTGACCGTCTGTGAAACCGCCATTACCATTACTAATATAAACCTTTCATCGGTTTAATTGCGTTTTATCAATCAGTTTATTATCACACTCGTTATTCTGCGGTTAGCAATACTACAAAAATGGACTACGAATTTACTTGAATGGAAATCATTTACCATTCTACTTGATTTAATCGGTTAATAGAGAGAAGTAATGTAGAGGGATCTCGTATACGACGTAATTCATTTTAAAAGGTTAAAGTTAAATGACTGAACAAGTTTATAGTCTAATTCTTATGGCATCATAGACCTAAAGTGAATTTTGCACTATATAAGCTCAATTTAAAGCAGGAAAATAAGTTGGTAGAGTTACTTTTCCGAATGGAAATAATTGCATTAAATAGTTTAACTAAAAAACTTTTTCATGTGCTCATTTTTACCTTGAGAAACAGAATCAAAGGAATTTTATTGCTTACAAATAGGTTTTTGTGGTTTTGTGCAGTACATGATCCACTTAAAACATGTTCATATCGTGTTTACTGCGTTGGACCTGGCATTTACATTTTCGTTTTCAAAAGTCTGTCGTACTTTAATTACCAGATGACCTACCTTATTTGCCATATTTTTAGGATATATATTTGGATTTTAACACATTAAGGCTTTAATAACTTTTATTAAATCATTTTAATAAAAACTCTAACTACTCTAAAAAACTGTGAATTAAAAAACTACATTTTAGCGAATTTCCCTATAGGGAAGTAGCTATTACCGTAGGTCTCATGGTAAGACCTAGGCCCGGGACCGATTTACTTTTTCATTTTGATGTCCCCAGAGGCCAAAAACACCATTCGTTCAAATTTTTATATATCTATATATATATATATATATATATATATATATATATATATATGTGTGTGTGTGTGTGTCCATCCGCACGATAACTTGAGTAATTTTTGTCCGATTTTGATAAAATTTGGTTTGAAGGTGTAAGGCGAGATAAACTTGAACGAGTTCGCGAACCAGCATGATCGGACTATGGGAACGGGGGTTTACGGGGGGTTTTATGGGGTAAAAATAGGTTTTTCCCATTTTTGACCCAAAAAACATAAAATTATGCAAAATCTTTTCAAACCATTTTGTAGTGCTTAAAAAAACAAATAATTTAGTATATTGAAGTGTTACTATGCGCCTAATGGTTACGGAGAAAATAAAAAAAAAATGTAAATTTTAAATTCCCATGTTATTCTTATGGAGAATAAGTAAACTGTTGTAGTTTGCTTGTTTATGAACATACTTTGATCAAATTTGGAAAATGTTTTTATTTCTTACTAACTATTAACATTTTACAAAAAAAAGCAATTTATTCTCCCTGATGCAGCAAACCTAAGTACCTATTAAACTAATTCTATTTAAATAGGAAATAAATGTTAAATTTTTAAGTAGACATTTTAGTGTAAATCCAATCAGACATATGGAAATTCGCTTAGTCTGCAGGTTTGCTGCGGCGAGGGTATTTGTATTTATGGTTAACTAAAATAATAAGCATAATGCACAATATATCGCCAATAAAATAAATAAATAGATATTGACTTTTGAAAATGCGTGACGGAGAAATGTGTTGAAAGCATTTCTCAGGTTTCATATCGTTCACTGGGAAAACTGAAGATGCGTCTCCAGTCGCCCTGGGACTACAGTAAGCTCAATACAGGACTCAACCTTGCACTTCTACCTAACAATACCTCATTGAAACGTAAAATAGGAACCCTAGATGTTAAATAATGTTAAATTGGATGCATTAAAATACTGGGAAAACAGCGAATATCAATCAAACCAATCATAACCTCCAAACCATGCAAACCTAATAGTGTTCAATTATAAACTATCTCGTCAAGTCAACTTACAAACTAATATCAGTTTAGGTTTACTAAAACCATTGACTGTATGGATAAAGCGTTAATACTAATTTTTAGAATGTTAATGCTTCACAAGGATTATTTTTATAAAATTCTAACTTTTGCAGGATTGAATTAAAGGCCTTTGTAATTTATAACTCACTTATGTTAAACTCGCTGGATTATTTTCGGATTTTTTTTATTTTTACGTAACCTACGTAAGCCTATATTGCGCGTTGCTTGGCAAATACATCAGGCTTTAATCCTAGTCTTAAAATCATGTTTAATGTTGATAGTATTAATTGTTTAAAGAAACTCAAATCATGCGTCATCCAAATATCATCGACAAAGCTGTGATAATATCAAAGTGTGTAACAATTTCCAATGAAATATATTTAAAATACCCCCGCCGCAGCAAACCTGCAGACTTAGCGAATTTCCATCTGCTTGATTGGATTTAAACTAAAATTTCTCCTTAAAAATATCACATTTATTCCCTATTTTAACAGAATTAGTTTAATGAGTACTTAGGTTTGCTGCAACAGGGAGGGTAAAAAAGTTTTTTTTTTAATGTAAAATATTAAAAGGTACTGTGGTTTAGTAAGAAATTAATGTATTTTCCAAATTTGATCAAAATATGTTCATAAACAAGCAAACTACAACAGTTGACTTATTCTCCATAAGAATTACATAGGAATTTTAAAATTACAATTTTTTTTATTTTTCTCCGTTACAATTAGGCGCATAATAACGCTTCAATATACTAAATTATTTGTTTTTTTAAGCTCTACAAAATGGTTTAGGAATAAATTGTGAAATTTTGTGTTTTTAGGGTCAAAAATGGGAAAAACCTATTTTTACCCCATAAAACCCCCCATAAACCCCCGTTCCCATAGTCCGATCATGCTGGTTCGCGAACTCATTCAAGTTTATCCCGCCTTACACCTTCAAACCAAATTTTATCAAAATCGGACAAAAATTACTCAAGTTATCGTGCGGATGGACACACACACACACACACACATATATATATATATATATATATATATATATATATATATATATATATATATATATATATAGATATAGATATATAAAAATTTTAACGAATGGTGTTTTTGGCCTCTGGGGACATCAAAATGAAAAAGTAAATCGGTCCCGGGCTTAGGTCTTACCATGAGACCTACGGTAATAGCTACTTCCCTATAGGGAAATTCGCTAAAATCTAAAATTCTTCGAAAGATTATTAATTAATTAATTATAAATGTTTGCCGCATTTTGTTGAAAGAAATAAAACTGAAGAAGTACGTTGGTGTAAACACTCGCCAGGAAAAAAAATTAAATCTGTCACAACTTAAATTAAATAGCTTTAACGCATTTATTTGAACCCCCTCAATTGTAACTTTTTCCAATCACACCGTAATAAATAACAAAATAACGGTCTCGGGGAGTGTACAAATTAGGGAGAAGGTTTTGCAGAATTCAGAGGGTCTTAAAGGGTATTAAAATTCAAGAGCACTCGAAAGGACCAACAAACTTTTAATGCGGCTGTATTTTATGGCCAACTTGTTGAGCCTGGAATTGAATTAGGTGACCGAACTCGATGCAATTCAGATGAGCCGTTAAGTCTAGAGGTGTGCAGGTGTGCAGGTGGGAGCTTGTTTATGTAGCAGCTTCTATATAGTACATTCTGCCACAGAAAAGCTTTGCAACGTTATTAACTTTGTGACTGAAGTTTGTTTTGCAATATCTAAATATTTATGATATTGTTACAACCTCCTGATATTTTCCATCCTAAGAACTTAGATTGCCTTTGCTATTGTATCCTATAGTTATTGGACTCTAGAACCATAGGAACAATAACAAAGGTAATATTTATTTATAATTTTGATAAGTCGGCCTACACCTGTGTAACCCATTTACGATACCACTTGTTCGAATATTAATTAAAATTCAAATACAATTATTGTGAGGTTTCAGTGAAAGTTCTGTCATGAAAATAAAGCTCTATCATCTGAGGAACGTAGCCCATATATATATATTTTTTTTAGATACAGTGTTTCAGCCTAAGTTAGGCCTTTGAACCACTGACAGTGTTACATATGCATTGGGGATTGACGGGGTACGAACACGGACGTCCACGAGAGGTTCGCACACGGAAACCTCTGTACACTTGGTTTCCTTAGAATAAGTTTCTAGTTTATGGTAAAATATCAATGATTCACACCATAGTTCAGATTTTGCGCCAGATATCAGACCATTCATCAGCCTGGTGTACAGCGGACGTTTATATGCAAATGTCGGAAATTAAATCATGATATTTACAAAACGTCAAACAGTTACTACATTTATGGGTCAGTTTGTTTTAGGAATTTTTCTTTAAAGTGCCTTCTATGGCTGAGTGAAAATGTTGGTCAATACAGTATGGAGAATAGGATGGAGTGAATAGTTTGTAGGATAAGTATTTGGCTAGACAATATATCATAGGAGTAACAGTTTTAATAATTTTAAAAATGTCAATGAGCAAATATTTCGAATCAAATTTGATCCTTTTATACCAAATAGACAACTAAAAAAGTGAGATGTGCGCATTTACTGAAATAGAAAGAAATGGTTCACTGCTAATAATACAGTTTGGGATTTTATAAAGAAAACAGTAAATGACAGCTCAAATGAGCTTTGCGAGATTTAATCAACACATGTTATATGTAAAACACGATAAAAATAACTAAAAGAGGTAATCTATTTTCTTTCGCCTGCGGCCGAAAGGGACGGCAGTCTGGATTTATGTGATAGAAAGTAAACATTGAAACTCAATCTGTGATATCCAGATAAAACGTTTAGGAATAAAATAAATATGAGTTTTGCTGTAAAGGAGAGTGAAATGTTGTGCTTTTTCATAACTGGCAAGTTCAATTTCATTGATAAGAGCGTTCCTCAAGAATCGTAACAACTATCGACAACAAAAGAAACCTTGTCTACTAGAGAATATTGAATATATTATTAGATTAGATTATATATAGATTAAATAAACAGTAAGCGTTTATTGAACGTTGGTATAGATGTTAACTTAACTTGGTCTCAGGGAAGACAATATGAAATTATATTGCAAGAAGCCATCGAAGAAGTTATCGTCTTTAGGGACATAAGGATAAATAAAAAATGTTTTAGCTAACGTTAACGATTTGTATGTATTATTTTTATCCATACTAAAATACTACCTCCACCTGTGAACTTAGTGTTGAGTGACTATTATCTTAAGGGAAAAGTAACACTGTTCACGTTTTATGTCAATTTATTGCGAGTCTTAATAATTGAAAGGAACCCATCAAACAGTTACCAACAGTTAGTTGGTGTAGTGAAGGACGACCAAACAATTAACCCCAACCACGTAAATCGTACAACAAAAGAAAACTTTTTATTATAAAACCTATTCAATAGAACTAATTAAGACATTATATTACTTATAGTCCTTCCAATGTCTCACCTAAGTGTAGCCAATGTTGATTCAGACTACAGTTCCTCTTCAGATCACAGATCAATATAGTTTACAGGAGATCTTCAGTAGGACAACACAAGGATTGGTTATCGCAAATCACAAGTAGTCCTTCCAACTTCTCGCCTAAGTGTAGCCAATGTTGATTCGGACAACAACAGTTCCTCTTCAGATCACAGATCAATATAGTTTACAATAGATCTTCAGTAGGACAACACAACGATTGGTTATCGCAAATCACAAGTAGTCCTTCCAACGTCTCACCTAAGTGTAGCCAATGTTGATTCGGACAACAACAGTTCCTCTTCAGATCACAGATCAATATAGTTTACAGAAGATCTTCAGTAGGACAACACAACGATTGGTTATCGCAAATCACAAGTAGACCTTCCAACGTCTCGCCTAAGTGTAGGCAATGTTGATTCAGACAACAACAGTTCCTCTTCAGATCACAGATCAATATAGTTTACAGGAGGTCTTCAGTAGGATATTACAACGATTGGTTATCGCAATCCAATCACAAGAAGTCCTTCAATTTGTCATCTCACCTTGGATAAGATTTCTTTTCCTCCACAATGTCCTTTACAATATATGTCTTATTCGTACACGTACCGAGTGTAGTAAACAAATGAATTATAAACTAAGCACTTTTTTGCTAAGTTTATATTATTTTACAAAATATTTAAGTTGGTTTTTAAAAAAATTAAAAGGCATATCCCTAGACAACAGTCATACCTTTAATTTTACACCAAAATTAAATTTTTATGACGACCTGGGAAGGTGTTATGCGGTCACAAGTTAACATTAATCTTAAGGGACTATGTTTTTCGTGTTGTTAGTAACCTTACAGACTAAGAAATGTATTTTACTCGTGTTTTACAGAAACAGGAGAAAAACTATTGTAAAATGCATTATTTACAAAGATATCATTTTAAATACAAAGGTAAAGTTAAATACTGTAAAACGTAAACTGAATACACAAAACAAATTCGATAATGCGTTGCTTACCTTAATATTGAATAAATGGACAATTTGGAATGCATATTTGCAAAGTTTCTACTTAACTACACCACAAGCGGTGGTATTGTAATGAAAAGCAAACTTCATTAAAACATGTTTGGTCAAGAGTGAACCTAGATAATTACCGGTAGTAAAATTCAACAAATTGAAAGGCATTTCAATTTTCAAATTTTAAAAATCACTTACCTTTTTTAAATCTTTTAAACAACCGCCTTTGCTTAACGAGTTTAGAATGAGTCTTGCTGTGTAAAATTGAAATGTGTGGCCAAAAGAAAGTTTATCTAGAAGTGTCAAAAACCCAAAAGGCGACAAACAAGATTGACATAACCAAAGAAAACAAACAGAGCTGATTGTGGCAGATCAAAGGCGTCTAAACAACGGCTGGAAACGGTTGTTGGATTTGTAGGTCTTTGACAACCACGGCACTTATCTGTAGAAATGTTTCATACAACCGATCGGGGTTAGTTGAAAGTGTTCGGGATATCAAGAAAATTCAAAGGTCCAATTTTACTTTTTTAATTAATTAGACTTGCAAAAAAGGTATATACATTATAAATGATTGAATGTTTCAATTTCTGTTAAGATTTAAATAGCTAGTATTTGAAGTCACCTTTTTTTAATACATCAAATAAACGGCCATTCGTGAGAGATAATGAGGTGTTTCGTCAGAAGAATATTATCTACATATTATAGTCTGAGAATCCCTCTTTCTAAAAATCCAACAAAATCCTAGTTCAGAACCGATAACAGTACAACGTATGATCTTTGAAAACTTACGCGTTTACTGTTTGACCTGATTTTATGGTACAATTTAAATAATATTACATTTATCGGTAGATAAACTAAATGCAAGTTTCAAATTTTAAGAATTGCCCTGTCCTAAATTCCGCACCATCACAATAGACACAAATTCCATATGCCCAAAATATACAATTTCACCTTGGGTTTTCAGTAAAATCCAAACCCCTAAGAGATTGTTTTATTACAAAAGTGAAACATTTTACAATTTCATACATACTCGACTGGAGAAGTTCGAATTACCCTTCCAAAGCACTACACTTTTAAAAGTGACAGCTCTCTTGCTCCTAAAAGCTTATCCGAGTTTTACACGCTGATGATGCAAAACACATTCAACCCTCCGGGGCTCCAGTTTGGGTTACTTCTTGTGTTTACCTTATTGTAATAACTCTACAAGCTCCATTTACAACGCCGCTCAACTTTCACCCTCGTTCAGTGAAAATTATTATTTCTGGAAGAGAAGTGTTATTAGCAAGTTTTTAGGACGGTACAAAATCGTAATTAACATTTTCTGTTGTAAAAAATTAAAAAAATTAATATTTTTGCTTGGAATTGCTTACAATTAAACACACTCTGAAATACGAGTATTTTTCATAAGTGGATGGGTACTTGAGTTAATGGGGAAAGGTATTATTGAAGAATAATGTTTAAAATCCAAGTAGCGAGTCTGTAAGTACTCATACGTGTATACTCAATGATATTTGGTATAAGTTTGTGTATTATTTTATTATGAGTCTATTTTAGCATAAATTAAATACATAGGTTGAATTGGCGCTAAGCAATCATGTTTACAACGGTAGTAGGCCTACCTATGGCGTGTATCCTGAGAGCAGAGTACTGTATTTTCAATATTAAACCCGATGAATATAAATTAACTACAACAAATAAAATTCACTCGATGCGATTGATTTGGTCTAAAATTTCGACTCAATACTTTTACCCGTCAAAAGATTATAAGGTCAGATTAGAAAAATACAACTTTCAAACTGTACAAAAGGTTTCATGAATTTACAATTCTAGCCAACCCCAACAAGAGACAGAAGATGCGCAAAAGTTTAAAATGTTAACAGTAGGCTACCTTTTTCAGGTAAAATGTTTTTCTTGCTTTCACAGGAGAGTGTGTTCAGGTCTTATTTACAGAGGCTCCCGCCTTTTACCCTTATTACTCAACAGAGTTACTTCTAGTAGGGGGGGGGGGGGGTTATTGGGGGGGAGGTCCTCTAGAACGGTTCCTTCACTTACCCCGTTCTTTCTTTCTGTCTGTTTTATTGCCGTAAGTATAGAGATAAACAATGTTTGTACATATACCAAATATTTTTCTTTGTCCACAATCCTCGTAGTAAATAAGATTTATTTATTGGAATTGGGTTTAATCAAACAATGTGATCTTACTTTTTTTAAGCTACAAAACGGTTTAAAAAGAAATTGAAAATTTGTTTTTGGGGTAAAAAATGGGAAAACCCAATTTTTACCCCATAAAACCCCCCATAAACCCCCGTTCCCAAGGTCCGATTATGCTGGATCGCGAACTCGTTCGAATAAACGTAGGTTTACACGTTTGTACCAAATTTCATCAAAATCGGATCATTTTTGCTCCAGTTATCGCCGCTAACTATATATATACTATATATATATTAATAATTAATACACCATAGTACCCTTTTTAAAATTATTATTTTTATTTTTAATAAAAAATAAAAAAAATATTACTGATGGTGTTTTTGGCCTCTAGGGACCTCAAAATTAAAAATTAAATCGGTCCCGGGTCCAGGTCTTACCATGAGTACTACGGTAATAGCTTATTCCCTATATGGGAAATTCGCTAAAAGGAACTTTGGTGAAAGTATCGTGTCTGTTGTTAGAGTTAATTATTGTTCCTTTACTAGTAGACCTATTTCTAATGTCGTTCAGTTTCAATTTGGGCTTTGGAGTGTGCAAAGTAGTGAACAAAGTATTGGTGGACAAAGTATTATTTATACTGAGTGTAATGAAATGGGCTGTTTTACGAGTCATTTAAGTTAACGAAATGTCACTTTCCATGACAACTATTGTCAATGAAGACAAATTTACGTATAATAAAATTGTGTTAGGCCTACCTACTACTGAACTAATATGTTTAGTTGTTTCACAATAACGAACTGTAAACCAATTACAATTGCAATTCCGTTGAAAAGTGTTTTAACTTAGTAAAACATGTTTCTCTCTTTTTAAAACTGCAACATTGCTACCTTTTTACACAATTGACAATTTTTAAAAAGTAATAAACTTTCAAGAACGGTTTTGCCATCTTTCAGAGCCAAAAATTTGTGACGCAAACCAACACTAAACTATAATAAGTAAATTCTAACCGCAATATAAGTTTGAGTTACAATAGCTGCTATTGTGTAAACAGGCAAAACCTCCTTTGAGGTATCTAGATTGGTATCTTTGATTCTACAGAAAAGTCCAAATATAATACACAAATCACAATTTTCTGTGGCAATAAAATACGTTTTATTTGAGCTGAATAAGAATTCCAAATAAAAACCGGACACTTTATAGCTTCAACTCGCCTTTGGCTCGCTGGGGGCTCCGCCCCCAGGCCCCCTAGCTGTTAGTCGTCATTAGTAGATTAGAGTTAAGTTGTAACAAAGCAAGAAGTGAAACCGTCAATATTAAGTTATATAAGTTAACTTTGAGTAAGATAACTTCTAGCTTAAGGAACACCTCATAAAAAAATCATTTTTTAAGTTGCGGTAAGTGAGTATGTTAGTCAAGTATTTTTACAATTGAGTTTTTGGTCAAAGGAAGTAATAATATGAGGAGAGAAGGGTTCGTTATAGTAAAAATCGACATTAAAGTAATAACGATTTCATGAATTTATTAGAGGAGATTGATAAGTTAATAAGTTGATAATAGTAAAGTATTATATGAAGTAAATAGATTATAGTAGATATTCAAGTATATAATTACGAAAATAGATTAAGTAAGGTTTGTTTCCCTGTCGGTTAGCCATAAACTTTATGGCATATCCAGTTCCGCCACGAGGAGGCCAGGAAACGTCGGAACCATATTTGCAATTATTTGAATATGTACAAGTTAGTAAACTTTTGTACAAGATAAGTAAATTTATATTGATGTTCATTGATAGGTTAATAAGTTGATAATAGTAAAGTATTATATGATGTGAATAGATTATATTAGATATTCATGTATATATGATGTAAATAGAAAATAGATTATAGTAGATATTCATGACGTATATATTTATGAAAATAGATTAAGTAATGTTTGTTTCCCTGTCAGTTAGCCACAAACTGTATGGCATATCCAGTTCCGCCACGAGGAGGCCAGGAAACGTTGGAACCATATTTACAATTACTTACAAATGTACAAATTAGAGAACTGTTGTATAAGATGAGTAGATTGATTAGTATGTCGATTGATAAGTGAATAAGTTGATAATAGTAAAGTATCATATGAATTAAATAGATTATAGTAGATATTCATGTATATATTTATGAAAATAGATCAAGTAATGTTTGTTTCCCTGTCTGTTAGCCATACAATTTATGGCATATCCAGTTCCGCCACGGGGAGGCCAGGAAACGTCGGAACCATATTTACAATTATTTACAAATGTACAAGTTAGTAAACTTTACTAACTACTTTATACAACAACGGGGACTTTTGATAAGGCAGGCCCCCTATCGTACTGCCGATGTTGTCAAGTCACAACGGGGAGTTTTGATTTAGCAGATCCCCTAGCCTACTGCTAATGTCAAATCAGGTTTAGAGAAGGAGATCGCCATACACGATGTTCTTTGCGTATGCGATTCCATCTCGGACACGTTCGGGGTGTACGAGAACAACAATATGGTCTGGATGTCTGACCCTACTGAGCAAGACGTATAGTTGCCCGTGCGTGAAGCAATCGGTCCGTAAATCAACACCGACTGAATCTATTGTCTGACCTTGGCTCTTGTGTCCGGTCATGCAATAGGCCAACATCAGTGGGAACTGACGTCGACGAACACGTAACGGCGAACCCTCGACAAACGCAAAAGTAAAGGTAATCCGGGGAATTCCGATAGGTTGCGTCTGTCCGGGAAGTCTCACTGTAATCAGGCGGTTGGTGATGCCGATTACGATGACTTTAGTGCCGTTGACGAGTCCTTCAGCGATGTTGAGGTTCCTCATAATGAGGCAAACAGAACCGATCTTCAGCCGCAGAACATGGTCTGGTACGCCCTTGCCAGTAGCCGTGTTCAGGAGTTGAACGTCGACATCCAGGCCATCGTCGTTTTCTCTGTCGACTGTGTCGGCGCTCCTCAGCTCGTACAGATGACCGTCGAGGGAGTTCAAGATGTGGTCGTTGATCTCCTTGACGTTCACTATCAGAGTCGAGAGGATTGCGCGTCGCGAACACATATCAGAGTCGAGTAGGACGTTTGCGGGAAAGACGGAATCGACCAAATCAGTCAAAGACGTCACTTGTCTAATCCCGAGCAGCGGAATTAGACTTTGTTCGTTCCGTCCCTCCAAGAAAGTGGTCGAACTGACAGTTCCGTTGCCTACCCTAAGAAGGAATTCGGAATAGGCTGTGGAACTACTAGTCCGATGAGCTGTTGTCAGGGCAAAAATTTTGAAATGCTGCCACAGATGGGAAGCCCGAAGTGAGACACAAACAATGTCAGTTGGAGTACGAGCGTTTACAACGACAGGCGCGATCTGGCGAAAGTCGCCACAACAGAGGAATATTTTACCACCGAATAGCTCACTGGAACGCATGAGGTCTCGCAGGGATCTGTCAAGAACCTCGAAAACGAACCGATGTGCCATCGGGGCCTCATCAAAGACAATGAGCCTTGCGGCCCTGATGAGCTCTGCTCGCTGGGAGCCGTTGGTGATGTTCCAAAAGCCGGTGCCGTCACCGAAGTCGAGTGGCAACCGGAACATGCTGTGAGCTGTAGTTCCACCAGGCATGTTACCCGCGGCGATCCCAGAGCTAGCGACTGCCAGTGCAACCTGACGACAACCTCTCACGTATGCGAGAATGACACGAATCAGAGTGGTCTTCCCATAGCCTCCCGGGCCGTCAAGAAAAATGATTTTCGACGACGTTCCGCTGGCAGGGGCATTGAGAACGGAGGTAACGTACTCAAATACGCGGTTTTGATCTTCAGAGAGCTTTGGCACCCACTCCTCCACAAACACTCTCTGTTGATTTTCACCATGTAAGAGCAGTTCTCTGCCCAACTCCGTCGTGTCATCGTGTACATCGGGGAGGCCATGATCTGCGACGCAAGAACCCTGCCGACGAAGACTCCGATCAATATCGATGAGACCTAGCTTGTAGGCCAGTTCAACATCGAGAGGATTACGCTCTATGTGGTCCTCGCAGATGGAATCACGGAAAGCATCCCACAGGAGAGCTGCAGGAGCCCCCATGTTGCAGAGGATCACAAAGAAAGAACGAAGTCTCGGGCCAGTCATGAAAGTGGCGGCCTCGCGCAGTGCGTAGTGGTACTCCTGTTCGTCTTGCACCAAGCCAAGATGCCGCGCGACCCCTTGAAAAGTGCGGCAGTTTGGTCCACCGCGGGACAGGAGGTCGGCATAACCACGGCAAGATACAGTCATAAGCAGGATACGCAGGTAATACTGTTCTGTCCTGCTCGGTGAGACCCAAAACAGTCTGCACACCTTCTCGCCACGCTGTCGGGCAGTGATAAAATGGACGCCATCGGGGTGCTCGTATATCTCCGCAGTTTTTGGGCGCTTGACATGAACCACAAACGTTTCATAGAACCCCTGATAAGTCAGGTCGTCAAACAGTGAAATACGAGGCCGGTCAAAGTAGATGGTGAGTTTGGAGCTGTTCCTAGCGGCTGCCTCTGCCAGTTGGCCAGGTCTAAACAGGACGGACTGCTTGCCCTCCAGATGGACGGGAAGACATTCAACAGCCGGCTCAGATTCTGATACTGGAAAGTTTAATAAACGCCAGCACGCGTCACTGGCACCCACCATTCTCTTCGTCACGTAATGCTGTACCTCATCATCTTGCTTACTGAAGGGAGTAACTGTGACGTTCTGGAGAGATCCTCCCTTCATAAGATATTTGAAGAGGTACTTAATCACGCGGCGAGTAGACGCCAGCTCCAAATTGATGTGAGCCTCGTATTTCAACATCAGTGCGGGATTATAAGGCACAACCCAACCGTCATGTACGATAATGTTCTTATTGCGTGATACAATTGTCCCCCGATTGGTATAATCTCGCTTGTACTGGACGAATCCCCTCTCGTCGACGTGGGTGGTTTCACAGCAGGGCTTGGGGAAGTATTTGGTGCAGTAACCCTTTGCAGAGTCCCAACAGAGAAAGTCAGTCCTATGATCATTACCACATGGACCGTGGATCATGTGTTTGAGGACCAACTTTCTCAGTCGGCCTCCGGCCTCTTCTTCCGAGGGAATATCCGCGCGGATGATGGAGTCAATTTCGGACGCCTGAACTGGTCCGTCGCCGTCAATCTTGAATACAATGTGGGCGTGAGGAAGGCCCCTCATTTGCATCTCGATGACGTAGACGATATAGACAGAGCGTCCAAACATTGCTCCGCTGCGCAGGTCTCGGAGAAGTTCCAGAAGTTTGATCCTAAAAACTCTGCAAGCAGTGCTAGGGTCACTGCGAGTACCTCCACGAGGGCAAGCTTTCTTGTTTTCCTCCCAAGTCGCGTTGTAAGTAAACGTCAAAAAGAAAGTGGGGGAACCCAGGCGCGATACGATTGCCATAGCGTCTTCGTATTTTACTTTCATGTACCTGGGCCCCCCGGTGAACGAACTTGGGAGGTAGACTTTTCCTGCCTGCACCCCACCCTCGCCTTGGACGGTTTCATCACGAGCGATGTCGTTCAAGACCTGCTGTGCATTCCGAATCTCGTCAACCGGCCCCACCCGCAAGGCACTATCGGTGTTCTTCAGCTGCGTAAACTTAATGTAACGCAGTTTCTCCTCCTCGTACCTCGCGAACATCTCAACCTGCCAAGCTTGTGAGAGACGGCCTAGGTGAGAGAAGCGAGGTTCAGAAAGTAGGAGGCACCGCGAGTACTTAAATTGAGTCAGTTTGGCACCCTTGTTATCAAGGCGGCCAACGTGCCATCCCACAGTGCCTTGCGGGTAAAGTAGGGGATATTGGAAAGGTTCCATTAGGGGGTGTAAAAGATCAATAAATGTAGGTCTATCGGAACCGGATTTCCATATAGTCAGTCTCCGGGGCTCAGTGTCGTTTTCATCATTGCTGAGCACGGCGTGCACTTCGACGCCTGTTTGCCGATCACCGAGAACAGGGCCATGGGTAGACCTGCTTGTTACTTCAAAAGCCAAGTGAGCTGTTACGGAAGGCTCGTTGCTCAATCGACGGTAATGCTCAATGTAAGGATTTTCCCTAGACAGGAAATCAGCAATACCGTCGATGATCTCGGCATCAAGCGATCTACCCATCGCAATGTTACGGCGCTCTTCGCCATCGTCAATATACAGGCGGGACCGATTCACAAACTGAACGTTCCCAGAACGAGTGGTGAACTTTTGTCCTGGGGCGTCCAGATTGTAGACCTGGTGGTACATTCTTCCCTCGATCTTGAAAAAAGAAAGACCACTGGGATGACGATACCCGCCTGACACTTCGAGCGCGCAGAAAGCAAACAGGTCGTTGTACGCACGGGCTCTTTCCAGGAAGAGACGGTCGGAATAAAAGCGTTCTTGCAACGGAGGAATGTCGAGAACATTGAACGCTCCTTCCCCGCAGCACCATTGCTTTCTATTCTTCTCCTCCTCGAAGAGCCGTCCTTGGCAATGACGACATCTGTAAACGTCGTCAACCCAGAGACTGACTTTTTTTAATTTGTATGGTTGTATTTCATTGAGTGGCTCCCCATTCCAAACAGACATGGGGCCATTTTTGACTACGGACCGAGCAAGTGATGCGGGCATATAGCGAAGTTCAGACATTTTCGGATTTTTCAGGCGAAAAATCCGAGCAAGTGATGCGGGCATATAGCGAAGTTCAGACATTTTCGGATTTTTCAGGCGAAAAATCTGAACTCTCTCAGCAGAAGCACCGGGATTACGCAGGTCGTATTGCTGAACAGCCTTTCGGTGCACCTCAGGGTGGGTTTGAGTGTAACGTTGACTGTCATCCCGGAGTTTGTCAGCGTGCGTCTCCCTATACTTCTTCTTCGCCGCATCCACTTGCTCTTCTCGGGTCGTGTCTAAAAGCTTTGGACGACCACGCTTTATTGTTTTTGGTCTACCAGGACATTTGGTTTTCTGAACAACTGTCTCAGAGGCAGATTCTGATAACTGAGTTAAGTCATTGTCCGAACAGTCGACCGTGTGGACAGTTTGAGTTTCGTTGACGGAAAACTTTATTTTTGTGACGGAGTACTGCCCACCGACGAACGCAGAATTCACCAAAATGAGGGAAGCTAGAGAACGAAAACTATTACAGACGAACACCCTAGCCTTATTTCTCGCCTCATCAATGTCTCGACGACGGTTTTCGTTTACCGCGTGGGAATCAAAGAGGTACAGCCGCCCTTGGAAACGCCAAAAAGCGACTGTCACCAACTGTCCCGTAAACAAAAAACCGCTATCAACGGAGTCACCGGGCATAGCTGCTTCCAAAACCGAAGACAAGGAAGAGGTCACCTCATCTAGGCCATCGTTTCGTAACGGATACAACCCGTCCCAAACACAAGAAATTTCTTCGATGGTAACACGATGGTGTGCAACCACGAAGTGCCTGGCGAGGTCCTCAGGGAACAGATACCGGTTAGTGATGCTATGCTCACGGCGAGATAGTGTATACAAGCTATCGCCCGCCATGAGTATAGCGTCAATAGCGTTGGTACTGAATCCGCCGCAGAATGCTTGCCATGCGAGGGCACAGGTTGCATTTGCCATGCATTGAGCGTTGTTGCTCTCGGTAAATCTGGGATCTCCCTGGTGGAACGACCCAGCAGCAACGCAAGAGAATTCCATGCTTACAGAAAATTGCAGCAAAATCGCCAAAATAACAAGTCCAATAAATAGGAAGAAGTGACAGTGAAACTTAATCATGGGTAGCCAAATCCATTAGCAAAAATTAGAGCGAGAACCAAATGACTATACAGCGTTACTGACCTACGCGTTTTGGGGGTCAAGGAGTAAAGTTACGAAAAAACATGTGAAGGGTGAAATGTAAAGTAAACTAAGGAGAGTACGAAACATTAATAATATTTGAAGAAAAAATTTTTATGTACGAAAAATTATCAAAAACCGTTAAAAATTTGAAGAAAATTTACCAAAATTTGAAAGTAGGGCGTTTTTTTTAGGTGAAGGAGTGCGATTTTCTAAAAACGCGTAATAGTGTCTTGTAGGAAATTTAATTCCTGTTCATGAAGATTCTTTCAAATTTTTGCTAGCTATTACCGTTTTTTAGTTATAGTCGGTATTAAAAACCGTGTTTTTTCGTTTTTATACGTCTACCATTTTGGATTTTTTTGGGGGTTAAAATTTTTAAAAGGCATTTTTGCAAATTCCACCATTAACGGATGATCCCATACTGCAATACTACAAAAATTTAAAGTCTTTAGAACGTTTCTAAACTAATCAGATGAGCATACCAAAGTATTAAAATTACATAGCTATTCTCCATAAGGATAACATGGGGCTGGTAAAACCGGTAAAAACCAATCAAATTTTCACATTAAAATTAAGTTTTTGGGGGTCAAGGAGTAAAGTTACGAAAATACATGTAAATGGTGAAATGTAAAGTAAACTAAGGAGAATACGAAACATTAATAATATTTGCAAAAAATAATTATTTAGGTACGAAAACATAGCAAAAACCGATAAAAATTTGAAAAAAATTTACAAAATTTTGAAAGTAGGGCGTTTTTTGAAGCTTAAGGAGTGCGATTTTCTGAAAACGCCAAAGAGGGTTTTGTAGAAAATTTAATTCCTGTTCCTGGATATACTGTCAAATCTTTTCTAGCTCTTACCGTTTTCGAGCTACATCCGGTTGAAAAAAAAGTGTTTTTTCGTTTTCAGAGGTCCGCCGTTTTGGATTTTTGGGTGGGTTAAAATTTGAAAATGGGACTTTTGCATATTCCACCGGTAATGTAAGATCTTTTACTACAATACTACGCAAATTTGAAGTCTCTAGCACGTTTCTAAGTGGTTCAGATGGGAACACGAAAGTCGGCCATTTTTAATGTTATTCCCCATAAGAATAACATGGGGGGGGAATTCGAATTTTCGGGGGGGTTAAAATTTGAAAATGCGACTTTTTGGAATTTTATGGGTGGTTTGGGCACTAGACCTACAACCACCGAAAATTTCAAGTCTCTAGCTCATCTAGAAGTGGTCTAGAATTTGTATCCCCAGTCAGTTACACATCGGATTGTATAGTATTTAGACTCGCCTTTGGCTCGCTGGGGGCTCCGCCCCCAGGCCCCCTAGCTGTTAGTCGTAATTTAGGAAGGGGTAAGGGGCCATCACCAAGAAACCGGGGAAATTTCAAGTCCGTAGCACACCTAGAAGTTGTCTAGAAAGGACTCTAAGCATTTCTAAATTCTTTGTGGGGTTGTTATAGTGAAAATCGATATTGAAGTAATAACCATTTCACGAATATATTAGAGTAGATTGATAAGTTGAGAATAGTAAAGTATTATATTAAGTAAATAGTTCATAGTAAATATTCATGTATATGTTTATGAAAATAGATGAAGTTTTTTTTGTTTCCCTGTCAGTTAGCCACAAACTGTATGGCATATCCAGTTCCGCCACGGGGAGGCCAGGAAACGAAGGAACCATATTAATTTACAATGATTTAAATTAACAGTTATAGTATTTCAAGTAAAGATGGTTATAAATATTTATAAATTTATTAATGAAAATAGATCAAGTAATGTTTGTTTCCCTGTCGGTTAGCCATAAACTGCAAGGCATATCCAGTTCCGCCACGAGGAGGCCAGGAAACGTCGGAACCATATTTACAATTATTAACACATGTACAAGTCAGTAAAATTTTGTATAAGATAAGTAGATTGATAAGTGAATAAATTGATGATAGTAAAGTATTATATTCATTAAATAGATTATGGTAGATATTCATGTATATATTTATGAAAATAGATCAAGTAATGTTTGTTTCCCTGTCGGTTAGCCATAAACTTTATGGCATATCCAGTTCCGCCACGGGGAGGCCAGGAAACGCCGGAACCACAAACAGTAACACGAAACACACAAAAACACACAAAACACACAAAAACACACAAAAACACACAGAACACACAAAATATCGGGGACTTTTTTTAGGCAGACCCCCTATCGTACTGCCATAGATGTCAAATCACGACGGGGAGTTTTGGTAAAGCAGATCCCCTAGCCTACTGCAACGTCAAAATCGGTTCTAAAGAAGGAGTTCGTCAAATACGATATTCTTCGCATAGGCTATTCCTTCGCGGACTCTATCAGGTGGGACAAGAACAACGATGTCGTCAGGATGTCTGACCCTGCTAAGGAGGACGTATAATTGACCGTGTGTGAAACAGTCGCTCCGAAGATCGACTCCAACGCGATCGATCGTCTGGCCTTGGCTTTTGTGACCAGTCATACAATAAGCCAACATTAGAGGGAATTGAAGACGGCGGATGCGAAGTGGCGACCCTTCGACAAACGGAAACACAAATTGAATCCTAGGGATACAAATTGGATCAGTTTTGCCGGGAAGTCTAGCAGTAATCAAGCGAGGACTAATCGCCGTAACAATTACTTTTGTACCGTTCACAAGTCCGTTGTCGATATTCAAATTCCTCATAATGAGGCAAACGGAGCCGATCTTGATTCGCAGGACATGGTCTGGCACACCCTTGCCGGTGGCCTGGTTCAGCAAGTGTACATCGACGTCCATGCCGTCATCATTTTCCTTGTCCACAGTATCGGCGCTTCTCAACACATGTACGACCCCGCTTGAAGTATTAAGAACAATGTCATTAATATTTCGTACGTTAACGTTCATTGTTGAAAGAATAGCTCGTCTAGCCGTAAGTTCAGGGTCATTCAGGTCACAATCGGGGAAAACAAAAGCGATGAGATCAGACAGGGAAGTCACATATCTAATGCCAGACAGTGGTATCAAGCTGCAACTGTCCTTTCCCTCGCCAAACACAACAGTATTGATAGTTCCATTGCCTACTTCAAGCAAGAATTTGGAGTATGCATTGGAATTACTAGTCCTGTGAGGTGTAGAAAGAGAGAACACCTTGAAACTTGACCAAAGATGAGACGCACGGAGCGATACACAAGCGATATCAGCGGGCGTTCGAGCTCTGGCAACAACGGGCGCGATCTGACGGAAATCTCCCGAGCAGATAAAGATCTTGTTACCGAATGGTTCACGTGAATTCATGAGATCCCGCAGAGATCTGTCGAGAATCTCAAAAATGTAGCGATGAGCCATCGGTGCCTCATCAAAAACTATGAGCTGTGCGGCTCTGATTAGTTCTGCCCGCTGAGACCCGTTGGTCAAGTTCCAATAGCCTGTACCGTCGCCGAGGTCAAGTGGCAGTCTGAACATGCTATGAGCTGTCGTACCACCTGGCATGTTGCCAGAGGCGATACCAGAGCTAGCAACAGCAATAGCAACGTGACTTTGGCTTCGAACGTAGGCGAGAAGCACGCTAATTAACAACGTTTTCCCGTAGCCACCTGGTCCGTCTAGGAAGATTAGTCTGTTTGTCCGGCGATCTCCTTGTAATAACGAACGAACGTGATTTAAGACTGCCCTCTGATCATTTGACAATTTTGGTTCCCACTCATCTACAAGTGATTTCTGTTGGTTCTCACCGTAGACGAGTAGTTCTCTGCCTAATTCCGTAGTATCATCTTCCACACTTGGGAGGCCATGGTCAGCCAAACAAGACCCCTGTCGACGGAGACTGCGATCAATTTCGAGCAGAGATAGTTTAAAGGCGAGCTCATGATCAAGAGGGTTGCGTTCCAAATGGTCCTCACAAAGCGTATTTCGGAAAGATTCCCACAAAAGAGCCGCAGGCGCCCCCATGTTGCAGAGTAGGACGAAAAATGATCGAAGTTTCGAACCAATCATGAATTGAGCAGCTTCCCTAATGGCAATGCCATACTCATCCTCTGCTTCAACCAAGCCGAGGTTTCGCGCTACCTGTTGGAAAGTACTACAACCATCACCTCCACGTGCAAGCAGATCAGCGTAACCACGGCATGGTAACATCATGAGCAGCAAACGAAGAAAATATTGCTCGCTTCTGTTTGGCGAAACCCAAAAAAGCCGGCAGATCTTGGTACCACGTTGTCGAGGTGTAATATAATGTTTGCCGTCGGGATGGTCGTATACTTCTGCACTACGTGGACGTTTAGAATGAACTATAAACTGCTCGAAGAATGATTGGTAGGTTAAATTATCAAAAATAGGGTGA
Source organism: Macrosteles quadrilineatus (assembly GCF_028750875.1). Lineage (NCBI taxonomy): Eukaryota > Metazoa > Arthropoda > Insecta > Hemiptera > Cicadellidae > Macrosteles > Macrosteles quadrilineatus. The sequence continues at coordinate 100,601,109 of NW_026542602.1, read as the reverse complement.
AGAGGTCTGTTAAAGTACAATAGCAAATTAGAGCTAGCTTGTAGAGTCGCGTCACCCAAGTTTGTTGGACGGAATGTTACTGTTTGCTTTCCCTCAAGGTGTACAGGAAGGCACTCTACTGTTGGCTCAGACTTAGAGATTGGAAAGTCTAAAAGCCGCCAGCATGCATCACTAGCACCCACCATCCGCTTTGTGACATAGTGCTGTACTTCATCTTCTTGCTGACCTAAGGGCGTAACAGTAACATTTTGCAGTGAACCACCCTTCATCAGGTACTTGAACAAATACTTAACAACTTTTCGAGTTGAAGCTAGCTCTAAATTGATATGAGCTTCATATTTCAGAAGTAGCGCAGAGTTATAAGGAACAACCCAGCCATCATGAACAGTGACAGACTTTCTCCTTGACGTAATAACTCCTTTGTTCTCATAACTGCGCTTGTATTGAACAAACCCCTTTTCATCAATATGAGTTGTTTCGCAAACAGGTTTTGGAAAAAATTTGGAACAGCAGCCTTTGTCTGAGTTCCAACAAGGGAAGTCAGTTCTGTATTCTGTACCACATGGCCCATGGATCATGTGTCTCAGAACTAACTCCCTTAGTCTGCCCCCAGCCTCCTCCTCCGAAGGGATGTCAGATCGAATGATTGAATCAATGTCAGCAGCCTGCACCGGTCCATCGCCGTCAATCTTAAATACAATGTGGGCGTGTGGAAGGCCTCGCATTTGCATTTCGATGACATGTACGATGTACACGGACCGGCCGAACATTGCTCCACTGCGGAGATCTCGGAGAAGTTCTAGGAGTTTAATGTAGAAAACTCTGCAAGCGGTACTGGGGTCGCTGCGGCCGCTGTTCCGGGGACATGCCTTCTTGTTTTCTTCCCACGTCGCACTATATGTAAATGTGAGGAAGAAAGTAGGAAAACCAAGACGAGAAACAAGAGCCATTGCGTTCAAGTAACGAAGCTTCATGTATCTTGGTCCCCCTGTAAATGAACTGGGAAGATAAACTTTACCCGGCTGTGCTCCACCCTCCCCTCGGATCGTTTCGTCATTGGCAATTTCGTTAAAAATCTGTCCCGTTGGCTGATTACTATTACGTCTAGCTGTCTCCAGTTCGTCCAATGGCCCTATCCGCATGGCATTTTCAGCTGACCTGGTTTGATTATATTTTATGAAATTCAACCTCTCCTCTTCGAATCTTGCGAACATCTCGACCTGCCAAGCTTGAGACAGTCGGCCGATGTGAGAAAAACGAGGATCAGATAACAAAAGGCAACGTGCGTAGTTATACTGAGATAACTTGTTATTGAAATTATCAAGGCGACCTATATGCCAGCCCAAAGTGCCATCCGGATAGAGCAATGGGTACTGGAAAGGTTCCATAAGGGGACTAAAAAGGTTTATAGAGGTTGGTTTAGGAGACCCAACTTTCCAAATTGTCAATTTCCGAGGTTCATGAACAGTCTCATCGGTACTGAGCACTGCATGTACCTCGACGCCTGTCTGCCCGTCACCTAAGACCGGACCGTGAGTGGCTCTACTTGTGACTTCGAAGTCCAAGTGTGCATTGATAGCTGGTTCATTGCCCAAAAGACGATAGTTAACAATGAACGGGTTTTCACGAAAAAGAAATTCATAAATAGAGTCAACTATGTCAGCATCTAGGGATCTGCCAGAGGCAATATTTCTCCTCTCTTCGCCGTCATCAATGTACAGTCGCGATCTATTTACAAACTGGACGACCCCAGCTTTAGTAGTAAACTTTTGCCCAGGAGCGTCCAGATTATAAATTTGATGGTACATCCTGCCTTCTATTTTGAAGAAGGAGAGACCACTAGGATGGCGGTAACCTCCTGATACCTCGAGAGCGCAAAAGGCAAAAATGTCGTTATAGGCTCGAGCTCTCTCAAGGAAACAACGATCGGAGTAGAAATCCTCTTGAAGTGCAGGTAAATTAAGAACATTGTAGGCTCCTTGACCACAACACCACTTATTTCGAGTTTTCTCTTCTTCAAATAACCGAGCACCACAGTGGGGACATTTGAAAACATCGTCACTCCAAAGGCTTGTTTTTGCTAATTTGTATGGTGTTATATGATTTAATAAGTCCCCTGTCCAACATCCCATCGGGCCGTGATTAAAGATATTCCTAGCAAGGGTTATATCTAAATGGCGAAGTTCAATCAGCTTAGGATTTCTGAGTCGGAAAATTTGGACTCTTTCGCGTGATGCTCCAGGATGGTTTTGGCTATAACGCCCTACAGCCGCCCTGTTAACCTCAGGGTGAGTTTGACTGTAGCGCCCTACAGCTTCCCTATTCACCTCAGGATGAGTTTGGCTGTAGCGCCCTACAGCCTCCCTATTGACTTCTGGATGAGTTTGGCTGTATATACGGACAGCCTCCCTATGAGAATCAGGGTGGGTTTCTCGGTGACGGCGAGCATCGTCTACATTTTTGTCCGGGTGATTATCCGTATATTTCTTCTTTGCGGCGGCAATTTGTTCGTCCTTAGTTGTGTTTAAAACTTTAGGACGCCCACGTTTCAATTTTTTTGGCCTTCCGGGTCCTTTTCGGGGAGTATCGAGATTGGGGAGGGATTTAAACTTCCTCAAAGGAGAAACCACTACAACTGGATTTAGGGTATTCAATTTTGGATCTTGGAGGAAATCAGGACTGGGGCACTGTGAAAGTGATTCGTTGATAGAATCGTTAAGAATTAGAAATTCAGGGCTAGGACAATGTGGGGTAGGAGTAAAATTCAAACTGGGGAGTGGTGTGATAACAGGGTTGAACACAAAGTCAAGCGAAGCGGATGCGACATGGCTATTAAATTTCAATTCTGTTATCGAATATTGACGTGTATTGGCTTCGTACACTACATTACATAGCAGTAGGGACGCTAAAGATATGTAGCTATCACACGCAAAGAGTCGAGCCAAGTTGTTGCCCCTGATACTGATGTCATGCTGACGCTGTTCATTTACTGCATGTGGATCAAACAAAAAGTATTTATCTTGGCTGCGCCAAAAGCCAACAGTCACGTTCAACCCAGTAAATAAAAACCCGACATTCACAGTAGCTCCTACAAACAATAGCTCTAGCTCACAGGCGAGCTCTACGATGCTATCATCTAATAAATCACGAGTTACTGGGTACAAAGCATCATATACGTAAGACACATCAACATGGACTTGATTCCCAGCAACCGTAAACTCATGTGGAATTTCATCAGGGAACAAAAACCTATTGCCACCAACACAATCTTCACTACGCAATGACCTATACAAAGTATCGCCACTTATGAGTATGGAGTCAATTGCAGAAGTAGAGAATTCATTTCCAAGAGACTTCCAAGCGATGGCACAGGCAGAGTTCGCTACACATTGGGCGTTTCTGCTGTAGGTAAACCTCGGATCACCTTGATTAAATGATCCACTAGCAACACATGTAAATGCCATATTTATACTTGAGTAAAGCAATAAATACAGCAATAAATTATACGTTAGGCTGAATAAATACGTAACCTACTCAGGATTAAGTTAACAAATGTCCCTGGGCCTATACGACAAAAACGAAAAACAACTTATACTATACGGCACCAGCAACAAAACAGCTAAATATAAATGATGGAACTAAAACTACTCAACAAGTAAAACTACTCGATTATCACCTGACAAGAAATGAGACCACTGACTACTAAATCTATAGATGATGGAATTAAAAGCCAGCTACTAAACCACTAAACCTACTAAATTATTAACTAAAAAGAAATAAGACTACTGGCTACTAATTTTAGTAGTAGTCAGTAAACCAAAGTATAAATAAGAACTAATAAAACGATAAAGCTATTCAAGTCACTAACAACAAGTTTTTCAACCAGTCAGTGAAAACTTCAAACTAGAAATTAATAACTAACGGACGAAAAACTGACAAATTAAAACCACACAGTAGTCTCAAATGCTGCATAAGAGCACTGGAGATTCAAATCCAGCAAAATTCAGCTAAACTTGAGAAAACAAACGATTTTTTTCGAAAGCAAAGGAAGGACCAGGCGGGAGTATGAACCGACAAGGAACGTAGCTGAGCAAGAAATGAGGCGTCGGCGTCGCGATGAAAGCTACCCCTTCTACTACCATGGAGGGGGTACTGACGTGGACACTTACCCCCTCTCCTCTGGGAATGGATACGCGACAATTTTGTTAAAAAACAGTGTATATAGTTCAATGTCAAAATTGTATCAGATCCTCGTTATCGAAATTATACCAGGCAAATAGACGAATTTCATATATAATTTTATTCATATATGTTACAACAACCTATAAATATGAAATCCAATGTTTGTCCTTTATGCATTACTATACGACCATCCGTTCGTGATGAAACTTTAGGGAAGTGAATTAGTACTATGCAAAATGAACAGTTTTTTTAGCCACATTGAGTAATATTTTATGGTTTTAGGCATCTGTTTCCCAGTTGTCGAAGCCAATATTGACGGTTGATACAAAAAGCGTAGGTTTTGTTTTTGGTTTTCAAAAAGTCTCAATTAAAGATTAACGTTATCCTTGGTTTTAATATAGCACATTGCAGAGTTAACTGGCTAATAAGTAAACTAACTGCGTGTATTGAGCACTGGCTTGGAAATATAGCGCTATTCAACTATATGAAAGTAAACGAAAATCTGCTGTGTAGCTTCCAATGCAATTCTTATGGAGGGAATTTTACATTTCATCTAATTTTATGTTTAAATGTTGGGAATTCTACTGTTTTTCTCACCATCACCGGAAAGATACCTTCATTTTTTTAGCCCTCTCCCGTCGTTCTACGACATCCCAGTCACCTACAACTTTTATTCAAAGAAACGCCTTACGTAATTAATATATAGATAATGCTCTAATCGGCAAGGCACAATATTTATCTATCCGTAATACCACGAAAGAAAATATTCCTACAACAGGCGTAAAGCACATGAAACATTAAACATTGTCAGTAGTAGCTTACATACACTTATTTAGCTGTATAAATAAGATAAAATAGTGGTATTTTAGTAAATTGAAGTCTGTGTTCAATCTACATGATTTTCCAATTTTAAATAACTGCCACAATTAACCTATTAGATTCTAGCTATAAACTTTCAAAAATTTTAAATAATTGAACACATTAAATTATGATCTGTGTATTTAATAGGTGAACATGAGTTTTGTTATAATTGTTTGTAAGCTGTCACGCATCCGATCACCACGTTTAAATTGTCGTTGGATAGGCCAAAGCACGCAGATTTGCCATTAAAACAAAACAATCTTTTTAAATTCCATTAGGGCCCTGTCCCAGTGGCTTCCAATGCTTGTTATCCTTATGGAGAAAACCTTTGTTTACATTTGGACAGGTGTACACTTCGAAATTAACAGCAATGTTTGAAACCGCTGTTTATATTAAAATTGTAACTAATGGAAAATGGGCTATAAAGATCTTAGATTAGTTGAAAACATGGAAAATACTCAATTTTTGTTATGTAAAAGTTGGTGTTTCACCGCATTTTTTTTTTAGATTAAATGATTGCAAAAGTCAACATACACGATCATAGTTACACGATCTTTTGTATTTTTTTGGATCCTTGTTACACTGAAACCAAATAACTGGATATAACTAAAGAAGTTGAGGATATCAATGTCAAAGGAATAATTATTTTAACTGAGTTTAACTCATTGTACGAGGTTGGGCCTGCATTCTGCTGATGGTTATTTATGATTGATGGTCAAGAATAATGATCAGAAATAAATGTTTTATACCACTGAAAAGAATATTTTATCATACCGAAGACTGATGTTTAAGGGAAACTAAGAAGAGTACAAAACAATGACATTTTTTGAAAAATTAAATAATTAGTTAGGAAAAAGTATCAAAAGCCATTAGATAATAGAAATAAATTTACCATTTTTTTCAATAAGGGGTTTTGTTTAGGGGTGAAGGGGTGCGATTTTCGGAAAATGCCGAAGGGAGTTTTGTAGTACATTTAATTCCTGAGCAAAACATTCTTTCAAATATCCATTTTTGAGTTATAGCCATTACAAAAACGTGTTTTTTTTATATGTCAGGCATTTTGGATTTTTTGGTGGGGGGGGGGGGGTATATTCTTATATCAAAAACCCTTTCGGGCTCTGCCCCAGTGGCTCTTTAGTTCCCCACACCTTACGAGTATTCATATTTAAAGAGAGTTAAAACATTTAGTAAGCTGTTTCAACTAAAAAGTTGGTTCTGTGATATGCAAAAGCATTAAAAGTAATTTGTATTTTGCGAAACTTTAATAATTTATTTTTCTCTACTGTTTAGGTGAAATGGTAGAACATTATGGCTATGGTAGATGTATAGTACTATAGTATACCGTCAATTTAAACAAGCAACATTTAACAAACTGTATCCTCCCCCATTGCAAACGCAATGCTTGAGTATAATTCCAATCCCGTACGAAGGACGGCTTCTCTGCTAGTTCTCCATAAGAATAAGATGGGGCTAGTAAAAGTGGTAAAACTTTTCAAATTTTGGCATTAAACCTAAGTTTTGGGGGTCAAGGAGTAAAGTTACGAAAAAACATTCAAAGAGTAAAATTTTAAGTAAAGTGAGTAAAATACAAAGCATTAGTAATATTTGCCTAAAGAATTAGGCCTACTAAAGTAGAAAAACGTGGTGAAAAAAATTAAAAGAAATTTTAAAAATGTAGGTCGTTTTTGGAAGGTGAAGGAGTGCAATTTTCGAAAAACGCATGATAGTGTTTCGTATAATATTTAATTTCTGGTCATGGAAAATCTTTCAAATCTTTTCCAACTCTAACTGTTTTAGAGCTATAGCTGTGTGTACAAAACAGTGTTTTTTGGTATTTAGGTATCCACCATTTTAAATTTAAGGAAGGGTTAAAATGAAAAAATGATTTTTGAAAGTTTCACCATAAATTCAAGATCTCATTCCACAAAACTAACAAATGTCATGTCTCTATAACATTCCTAAACGAATCAGATGATCATTACAAAGTCTTTAAATTTCATAGTTATTCCCCATAAAAGTAACATGGGCCTCGTAAAAGTGGTAAAACACTTTCAAATTTCGACATTAAACTTAAGTTTTCGGGGTCAAGGAGTTAAGTTGCCAAAAAAGCTGTAATGAGTACAATTCAAAGTAAGCTAAGTTAAATATAAAGCATTAATAACATTTGCAAAAGAAATTACGTAGGTAGGAAAAAATAGCGAAAACTGATGAAGATTTGAAAGAAAATTAGTAATTTTTTGGAACTAAGACGTTTTTTAAGGTGAAGGAGTGTGATTTTCGAAAAACAAATAATCGTGTCTTGTAGAAAATTAAATTCCTGACCGGTAAAATCCTTTAAAATCTAGCTCTTAACGTTTTCGAGTTAAAACCGTTAAAAAAACGTGTTTTGTCGTCTTTAGATGTCCGCCATTTTGGATTTTCGGGGAGGTTAAAATTTTAAAATCGGACTTTCGCAAACTTAACCGTTAATTTAAGATCCCAAACTACAATACTACCAAATTTCAAGTCTCTAGCACGTTTCTAAACTGTTCAGATGAGCACACCAAAGTCGGCCACATTCAATGTTATTCCCCATAAGAATAACATGGGGCTCGTAAAAGTTGTAAAATCTCGACTTTAAACCTAAGTTTTGGGGGTCAAGGGGTATAGTTACGAAAAAACATTAAGTCACAAAAATTTTAAATGAACCAAGCAAAAGACAAAGCATTAATAATATTTGCATAAATAATTTACCTAAGCTAAAAAAGTAGCGAAAACCATTAAAAATTTGAAAGGAATTTACTAAATTTTGAAGGTAGGGCGTTTTTTGAAGGTGAAGGAGTGCGATTTTCGGAAAACACCTAAGAGGGTTTTGTAGAAAATTTAATTTCCTTTCGCTAAGATTCTTTCAAATTTTTTCTATCTCTTACCGTTTTCGAGCTACATCCGGTTGAAAAAATGTGTTTTTTTCGTTTTCAGAGGTCCGCCATTTTGGATTTTTGGGTGGGTTAAAATTTGAAAATGGGACTTTCGCAAATTTCCCCGTAAATTTCCCCGTAAATATAAGATACCATACTACGTTACTACCAAATTTCAAGTCTCTAGCACGTTTCTAAACGGTTCAGATGAGCGTATGAAAGTCGGTATTTTTCAATGTTATTTTCCATAAGAATAACATGGGGGTGAAACTCTTAATTTAGAGGGGGTTGAAATAAAAAAATTCGACTTTTCGGGATTTTCCCGGGGGTTTGGGCCCAAGAACTACAAGCGTGCCAAATTTCAACTCCCTAGCCCTTCTAGAAGTGCCCAAACATTAGTATACCTGATCAGTGAGTGAGTGAGTTACACATCGGGCTGTATAGTTTTATAGACTCAGAACTTTGCTGGACAATCATATCCTTGGAGTATAAAACTGATTGGTTCTTAAGTTTATTGTCTTCTAGGGATTTATACTGTTTATAGTTTGGTAAACCGGGTTGGTTTATTGTTGCTGTCATCGTGCGTCTAGTAACAGTTCTAGTAAATTTTAATCCAAGACCAAGTTTAAAATACCCCCGCCGCAGCAAACCTGCCGACTAAGCGAATTTCCATTTGTCTGAATTGATTTTCAGTTAAATATATTTTAATAACATTAGGTTTAACGAGTACCTAGGTTTGCTGCTACAAGGAAACTAATAAAGTGTGTTTTTGAGTAAAATATTGATAGCTTAGTACAAAATAAATAAATTTGCCAAGTTTGATCAAAATATATCTATAAACAAACAAACTACAACATTTGACAATTTTCTCCATAAGAATAACATAAGAATAACATAAGAATTTTAAATTTACAATTTTTTTTAATTTTCTCCGTTACTAATAATCGAACAAAAATACTTTTATGTACTAAATTATTTGTTTTTTTAAGCTCTTTAAAAATGTCTAAAGAGAAATCGGGAAATTTTGTTTTTTGAGGGTCAAAAGTGAGAAAATAGTTATTTGTGCAACTAGTGAGAAAAGTGAGCAATTGACTCACTCGAGAGAAATCCTTACCAATTACAATTGGTTCCTCGAGTTCTCGAGTGAGGCAATTGTACTTTGAACTCGAGTTGCACATTATACTTTTCCTACAGTTACCATAAAACAAATAAATTGGTGAAGAAACATAACCTATTTTTACACAGAAGTGAACTTTTAATATAACATTTAATGTGAAGTGACAAATACAACAGTACAACAGCTGACCAGCTGATTTACAGCCAGTGCTGCCAACGTATTTCGCGCGCTAACGACGTTGCCTGCATGTTACGCGCTCACTATTTCGTGCCTTCACGTTGCAAATCTGGAGTGAGACAAAGTAATTAGAGTGAGACAATGTTAACATTGTCTCACTGATGAGCGAATTGGCCACTTTGCTTTCTCAAATCAGTGAGAGAACATGTACATTGTTAGGTAACTGTAGGAAAACCAATTTTTACCCCATAAAACCCCCCGTAAAGCCCAGTTCCCATGGTCCGATCGTGCTGGTTCGCGAACTCATTCAAGTTTACCCCGCTTTACACCTTTAAACCAAATTTCATCAAAATTGGACAAAAATTACTCAAGTTATCGCGTTCACGGACGTATATATATATATACATACATAAGTCTATATATATACATATATATAAAAATTTGAACGAATGGTGTTTTTGGCCTCTGGGGACATCAAAATGAAAAAGTAAATCGGTCCCGGGTCTAGGTCTTACCGTGCCACCTACGGTAATAGCCATTTCCCTATAGGGAAATTCGCTAACAGTGTTAGTGACAATGAATTGGTCAAAATACTTATAGATTAGCATTGAAGCTAAACAGGAGATTTTGGGTTTCAAGGGTTTATCTGGACGGTAAATGAAATGTGTTTAAGTGAACAAGAAACAATCTTAAAATACCACATTATGACAAAGTAAAGTGTAAGAATGCAAGACTACTAATGTACGGCCGTGGGCCTATTGGATGTCGTGGTTATTATACTTCGTTCACAATATTTTGGCGATTTGACAGGACCCCACCAATATGTTTTCGCTTAATGTGGATGTTGCTTATCAGCTGTTGAGCTATTATTTTTAGGGTCAAGTGGAGGGGAAATGTCTTCCTCTAAAACCACCACAACTGGTTTAATTGAGAATCAAAATTTTAAAAAATGTTCTTAAACTAAAATAGCAGTTTGACACTACCATTGTAACTGAACATCACATGTAAAGAAATTATTATACCTACGTTATTCGTTTTGAAATATCATCCATACCGAGTGTTTTCTAGTGGATGTGGGAAATTGGAGTTTAGAGTGATTAAACAATTCAGACGGCAATAGTTATTTGTGCAACTAGTGAGAAAAGTGAGCAATTGACTCACTCGAGAGAAATCCTTACTCACGAGCCGTAGGCGAGTGAGGAATGGTTTCTCGAGTGAGGCAATTGTACTTTGAACTCGAGATGCACATTATACTTTTCCTACTGTTACCATAAAACAAATAAATTGGCGAAGAAACATAACCTATTTTTACACAGAAGTGAACTTTTAATATAACATTTAATGTGAAGTGACAAATACAACAGTACAACAGCTGACCAGCTGATTTACAGCCAGTGCTGCCAACGTATTTCGCGCGCATACGACGTTGCCTGCATGTTACGCGTTCACGATTTCGTGCCTTCACGTTGCAAATCTGGAGTGAGACAAAGTAATTAGAGTGAGACAATGTTAACATTGTCTCACTGATGAGCGAATTGGCCACTTTGCTTTCTCAAATCAGTGAGAGAACATGTACATTGTTAGGTAACTGTAGGAAAAACACTTTAACTCCCTTCCCACTGTTTTTATATTGCATTTAATATGTTGCTACAATACAATACACGTCTTCCACACTTTCATAATGTTCTCCGATTGGCTAGATGATGACGAGTAGAATCATATCACCATGTTATATACTTTAAGCGATCTGTAACCTTTTACAATACACGAGCAGATATCTCGAAACATAATTTACGCATACCAACTCTCCTCGCTATACACTGGAAATAACTAACAGAAACGCCATATCCGACTTGAAAACTAATTTACAAATGAGTTCAACGAAAAGAAACAAAAACAAACTTGTTGGCGCGTCAAGTACTAGAAATAGCACAGACAACCCCTGGCGTTGTTTTGACACTTACGCAAAAAGCTTCCAAGTAGAGAGCATTGGGATGCAAATTTCTTGTGGCTTCAAAGACTCTTTGTGTATGAGGCAAGATGCGCCCTAGAATTGGATTTGGACCCGTTCCTTGAATAAATCGTATTGTAGGATGCCACTCCATTGTCACAATGTGGGAGCGAGTTTGCCATTGTACCTATAAGAATTGTGGGGGCCAATCTAACAGGCCTGTGTTACAATAATACAGCCATTGCAACATACGACAACAAAAAAGATTGTTTCTTTAGATGTAGGAATTATTTTCATAAAATAGGTACCAGTAAACATGTTTTGTGCAATTGCTTAAGCTAAAAAAATGCTATGAAACTTTAGAGAGTGGAGGGATAAGCTACAAAATTGTAACAAACTTACAAGCCTAAGTTTTTAAAACTATAAATACAACCTTAAATAAATTCAACTTTTGGCTATGTAGCAATTTATCACAGGCTCATAGGTATAGGTAGTGCAGTTTAAATAAAATACCCCCGCTGCAGCAAACCTGCCGACTAAGCGAATTTCCATTTGTCTGAATTGATTTCCAATTAAATCTGTTTAAATAGCATTAGGTTTAACGAGTACCTAGGTTTGCTGCTACAAGGAAACATAATAAAGTGTGTTTTTAGTAAAATATTAATAGCTAGGTATAAAATAAATACATTTGCCAAGTTTGATCAAAATATACCCATAAACGAGCAAACTACAACCTTTACAATATTCTCCATAAGACTTAACATGGGAATTTTAAATTTACATTTTTTAAATTTTCTCCGTTACCAATAACCGTACAACAAATCATTGATATACTGAACTATTTGTTTTTCAAGCTCTTTAAAAAGGTCCAGAGATAAATTGGAAAATTTTGTGTTTTGAGGGTCCAAAATTAACTAATTTTAACCCCATAAAACCCCCTGTTCCCATGGTCCGATCATACTGGTTAGCGAATTTATTCAAGATTATCTTGGCCTCTGGGGACATCAAAATGAAAAAGTAAATCGGTCCCGGGCCTAGGTCTTACCGTGCCATCTACAGTAATAGCTACTCCCCTATAAGGAAATTTGCTAAAACTGTAGAATTTATTAGAATAAGGGGACAATTAAGTGTTGACAAAGTGCTATAACATTTGCATTTAATTATTGGAATAATTAAGATTTTAAGATTTTGACTAAATGCAGATAAAAATGTAAACCGTGGAAGGGACCAAAGAAAATAAGATGCTGTTCATTCCAATATTTGGCAAAAAGAAATCGCTTTGGAAGTTTGCAAAGTGGAGGAGGCAGAAATAATATTGACTATGAGTGACAATAAAATCCACACTGCTCATCATAGAGGTAATGACAACGTTCTTTGTTTACCAACGTTGTTATCGACCGCTAGAGCAAGTAGTTGCTACATTCTCGGCTAGGAGCAGCACTTACAACGTCGATGTATTTGTAGAATGGGCGCTACTGCTACTAGCGCGGTTAGTATCCTTATTCTCCGCGAGGCGCAGCACCATCAATGCAGAGGTACATATTGTCACCGGTAGAGGCGAGCTTATAAAACCGTCTGCTAGAGCGCGGTAAATGTGGGGGTAGTACTACCGATCACCGCCAAAGCGCTAAAACTCGTGTCGGTATTGCAGATTGCAGTATAAGGTAATGTTATCCATCCACCATAAAACAAAGAAACAAAAATCATGGTTAGGTAATGTATAGTCTGTAATTCACCTAGTTTATGATAAATTAAATTAATTCATTTGCTTTGTCTGGTATTGTTGTGGTTTTATAAAAACATTTTAAGTCAATAATGAATTACTATTGAAATATTTACTAAAAATATCATAATCTTCATCAGTCATGGTTTATAATTTGAAACCCAAGAATAGCACTGGTGAAATTCAGGGTTTGTATGGCTTGATGGGTAGTTTGGTAAAATTATAAAATACATAAAAATTTACAGTTGTTATTTACCAAATCTATTGATTATTAGACTACTACCTGTACTCCATTTTTACTACAAAAATTCGATATTTCTGCAAACATTTAAAATTTAATTCCTAGAATTATGACAAAAATTTTAAATAATTTTATTTATTTGTCAAACTGCTTACTTCTTTGTTTTACTGGCTTAAAACCCCTTACTTAAATACATCATAACATACGTAACATTTTAAAAATACCTGCAGACTAAGTGAATTGCTGTTTGCCTGGTTAGGTTTACTCTATAATATCTGCTAAAAAATATCACATTTATTCCCTATTTAAATATAATTAGTTTAACCAGTACTTTTGATGCAACAGGGAGGGTAAAAAAGTTTTTTTTCAAATATTTATAGTTTATGTGGATATGATTGCATTTTCCAAATTTGATCAAAATATGTTCATAAACAAGCAAACTACAACAGTTTACTTAATCTCCATAAGAATAACTTGGGAATTTTAAATTTAAAATTTTTTGGAATTTTCTCCGTAACCATTAGGCCGATTAGGCGCATACTTGCGCTTCAATGTACTAAATTAACCTATTTGTTTTTTTAAGCTCTACAAAATGCTTTGGAAAGAAATTGCTAAATTTTTATGTATTGGGTCAAAAATGGGAAAACCAATTTTTGCCCCATAAAACCCCTATAAACTCCCGTTCCCATAGTCCAATCATGCTGGTTTGCAAACTCATTCCAATAAATGTAGGTTTACATTTTTATACCAAATTTCATCAAAATCGGATAATTTTTGCTCGAGTTATCGTGCTAATGGACATATATACAGACTGTCCCAAAAGTCCCGGACCGGTTTAATATTTTCTAAACGACAACAGATAAATCAATAAGATTTGGTACATCAACACCACACCTAAAAATTTCCTTTTTTAAAGGAAATATCAATCTTCTGTCACGTCATGGAAACGTCCCACAAGGAGTCAGAAGAAAATCTTAAATAGAAGCATAGGTTGAAATGTACATCAAATTAAAGGTCTTTACTAGCATAATATGATGCCGCAAATTTGAACTCAAATGGACAATTGAAAACCCCAATTGTGACTGTCCCCAACTGTCCCCATGATATGACAGAAAATTAATAGTTCCTTAAAAAAGTAGATTTTTAGGTGTGGTGTTGATGTGCAAAATCTTATTGATTTATCTGTTGTCGTTTAGAAAATATTAAACCGGTCCGGGACTTTGGGACAATCTGTATATAAGAATTTGAACGGACAGTGTTTTTGGCCTCTAGGGACCTCAAAACGAAAAAAAATCGGTCCCGGGTCCAAGTCTTACCATGGGTACTACGGTAATAGCTTATTCCCTATATGGGAAATTTGCTAATACATAAACACACATTTTTAAGAAATCGTCGATATAAAAACCTTGATAGGCAATTGCAAAACTGTACGTGAGTAAAATAGGCCTACTCAAAATCTTTGTTGTTCTCAATTTTAATGTGAATTTTTAGCCCAATAAGTGATGGCAAAGTACTCAATGTCAGCATACTGCATTGCATCAAACCTGATTACTGAGATCGAGATCCAAAATACCATCTCGAAACAATAGGCTTTTACATGGCTCACAACATTTACCGAAACCTAATACCGAGTGAGGACAATCAATAAGCTTTCAACCTATTATAGGCCATTAAAGCTGCACATTCCCAAACTGTAGTCACATTACCGTCAAAGGACTTCAAAGATACGTGCGGCTCACAGAGAATACACGATGATATTCACCATTTCCCTGTCAAATCAAACTATTGATTCACTCTTTGACTGAGTGGCCACAAACTTGCTTGTTGGTTCGGTGGAAAGGGCTTGAAATGTTAAATACCAATCAACCGACAACAGTTTTGACAAAACTAACTAGACACAACACATCATGATCACACCTGACCAAATACAAACTATGAAAAATGTATAGATACAGTAGGGCTTTACACAAACTTTAATAACTCAATTGTTGAGCTTTGGACTTATTTTAAAACGTTTAACTAAATTTATCTTTATTTTAAAGGGTACCATACCTCTTGATTGGAACATTTTATATATGCAAATTTATTATACAGTTCAATTTCATACAGCTAAAACATTCCAAACTCTTACCCCAAGGTAACTTGCAAAGGAATCAACTAACTGGTCTCAAAAAAATCCAACCATCTAAAATCTTTATTAACCAAAGTATAGTTTCACTGATTATGAAGAGTAGGCACTTACATTTAGTGATAAATGCTGAATTAAAGAGTCAAAGGTTATAGTTTATCTAGAAAGTTTAAACAGGTGAGTGCTGTAGCTGAGTGCTCTCTTGGTTATCAATTCTGAGAAAGTTCAGAGGCTATTTGATGGTTCACTTCACACTGGACCAAGTTGTCTTTGTTAGGCTTTGAATAATTGGGTAAGGAACCAGCTTATCTTAGTCACAAAGCTGTCAACTCATTCATCATTCACCACTCATCCGTGACTCATCTTCACTATGATATACAAACTTTGGTGAGTTGGCAGCTAAATCCAATCTAATCTCATTACTTTTCAAAAGACAACTAGAATCAGCTTGTATCTGTAGTTGTGTAGAGTATATATCTTATCAATTTACTTCAAGTTAAAAGTACTTCAATCCTTGTTTAACTTTGTTTCTCTTCAATGAGCGAGTCTGCTATGTTTAAAAACCCCATTATGCAAGTTTAAAATCAAAGGTGAATCGCGACAATTCGTGACAACTCACACCTCTACTACATATAGTTAATTGAGTTATTTGTTTAGCTAAAACTTCGATCCCATAAGCATCGTTCGGGTATTTTCTAAGCACAACATTTTAAATAGACCAAAATTATGATTTTAAATAGACCAAATTTGTATTTAAATCAGAGAATTTGTGCACTAGCACAATGTATACAATTCAGTGCAATATCTTTCTAAAGAGGAATGAAAAATATAGAAACCTTTGTCTATTTTCAGTCTTTTTATATTTACTTCTATGTTGCGGGAGATATTTAGATGGGTTGTGGGAAGAGGTTTAACACTAAACAGTTTAAAGGGCTTTACTGATGTGAAAAAGGCTTACTGGGGCTCAAACTTGACTTATATAAGACCCAAAAAAGGGTAGTTTCCAAAAAATATGTATGCGTTCAGTAATGCTCGCTCCATAGATAAAGGTTTGAATACCATTTAAAATTACACTTTTTATAAAATTGTTTGCCTTTTTTACATCTAAGATTTTGCATTACTATATAGTTATATACTTCTGGTCCTGAAGGAGTCGTAGAGATTCATAGAGACTTTACCGTATAGACTTATAAAACCCCGTGGTTACCTGTTGTTTTCTGATTTACTAGTACTAACTTAGCCCCAATTAATCTCGACTGCAAGACATTTATTATTACTCTCCTTTCATTTGTGTTACAAAGTACGGTGTAGGCCTAGCACTATAAACTTGAAAACCCCTGCAAATGTCGGAAGAATACCTCCAACAGCGTGGTCGAACCCCATCGTGTGTTGTCTCTCATAATGTTGCTTGTGTCATCCCCTCCAACGCAGCTTAACTTCATGGGGTCGAGGGACGACATGGTGCGGGCCAACTGCCCAGGCGGCTAAAATTCGACTCCTGTGGCCACACTCATTTGATTCAATGTGTTGTCGAACCCCATAACTTAGTGCGGAAAAACCGCCTCTTATAGCCCCGGCCTAAGGAGTTAGGGTATCGTAAAGTCTAGGAGACCCTCTCAAATACTCCCAATACTTATATTTCCGTGATCTACGTGGAATTGTGCGGCAAAAGTTTGCACGTGTCAGACGTGCTTAAAATTGTTTATTTAGGCTATTTGTATTTTTTATGTATCCAAAGATAATCCTTACCGTACTGAAATCAGTGTCGCATTTAGGGTAGACCCTACTAGTGGTCCTAGGCCAAATTAACACGAGTGGCGGATCGCGACAAAATCGTAAACATCTCCCACAATCACAGGACATCATCATTTCCACACGTGATTGCTTCAAAATTGTAAATAGGTATCTTGGCAGCAATCACAGGACATCATCATTGCCAACCGTGATCGCCATGAAATAGTGAACGTCTCCTGCGATAATGATTATCATCATCGCTACCACGGTCGCTGCGAGATTGTGAATATCTCCTGCAATCAATGAGGCATAATCATCGCTATCAGTGATCGGGGCTGCAAAATCATGAACGCAAAACCTTCACCTATTTAAGTCTATTCTAGCCAGAGTAGTGGACCCGAGTGCAGGATTAAAATAAGTTATTCCTACCTTAAATAAGTGGGATGTGTATTTTGGTTCAGTGAAAAATTGGACTTGATTTGCCAGGAACATTATGTACACACAGTAGGTGCAAAAAAGGGAACTATCGAACACAATTGACTAATGGTATGGTATCTTCATCCTATAACTAAACAGTAATATTCTAAAAGTAAGTTTACACCTCAAAGGCCAAAAGTTTGTTGGCTGCTAGCTAGTGATATCAACACTGTACCTACCATATAACTCTTTGACTAGGTGATAGACAATACAACCGCATGTAAAAGTTCTCGCCATAGTTTTTTTTTTTTTATTATCGTAGTTGGATGGATGTGAGCCACCGACAGATTGTACTGATGTAACATATAACATACAAACTTTTTAACTAAAGGCCCACCCAAACTGCCGCGGTATGCAGTACGTCAGGTATTTTAAAACAGCGTGAGCTAATGGGATCGCCCACACTGTTGGCGCGGTATACCGCCACCGGCACAGTACAATTTACCCTCTTACCGTACCACAAAAAAGCTGCGTGCTCTATTTTTGCTGAACGTTATTTCATCTAGATGCATATTCTCAGTATAGAGCAGTTGTCAATTGAGTTAGCAGCATATCTACTGATCGCTGTAGTACCGCGTACAGTGCCAGTGTGGGCACACAACCATACAGCTACCGGTGTATCTTTCGAGGCGGTATAAATACCCATACCGCAGACCGCGTACTGCAGGAGTTTAGGCGGGCCTTAATGGAACAAATTATTGTGATCTAGATAGCAACTGTTATGACCTATCAACTATGTCAGCAATCAAATATATGATATTTATAAAACAGAATTTAGACACTAGGCCTACCATTCTGTGACTGGCTCACACGACTAGGCCTATGATCTTTTTAATAAAAAAAAAAATGAAGACAGCTGGTCCATATAGGATGTCTACGTCAGTAAGTATAGTCAATGCTAGTATGTAGAAACTAACCTTAAATCAAGAAAGGTAGGGCAGCCTGTGGTGAGCAGATCTCGCTGTTAGTGCCCGACCGCTCAGTCCTGACCCTGCAACAAATAACAGTGAAATGACAAAGAACTTAAAAAGTTTTAGGCATAGAGCTAATCCATGTCTACTAAGATTTGACTAAATAAAGTGCTTAACCCAAAATAACTTTTTAGGCCTATCTTAAATGTTTAAGTTATCTATCATCCTAAAAGGTCTGCATCCCTTGAGGTACAACAAATCTTGGTTAGAAAAGGGATAACTTAGGTAACATATTTGCGATGAAATGAGTTTCAACCATAATAAAAATCAGTTTCTCGCAGCTGGACTGAAGCGGGCCCTTCAGTACCGGAACTAAGTGTGACGTAACTCAGTGGACGGAGAACTACCCGATAGAATTGTTCAATACAAAATTCATCTAAACATGAGACTGCATAACATAACAGATTTAAGCACCTTAAAAATAGTTGAAATGTGATTGTGACTATCTGATCGATTGAATATGTGCTACGAGGTGTCAATTAATCAAACATACATAGGCTACCGTATTGAAGGAGTAGGATTAATTTTAGAATCGTTTTAAGACATTTCCTTTCAAATTTAGGCCTAATTTCCAGTTTATCGCCACTAAATATTTCTTTCATGCCTGGGTGTACATACCACTGAGAACAGTTAACAATCTTAATGCAAATTGTAAAACGACTTCGGACAATAATATCACCTGCATAGCTTAACTTATTTTACGATACAGTAAGTAGTACGTAGGCTTACCGTACCTCTGGGATAACGTACTGTAACTATAAATTAATTCAACTTTGAAAAAATATGATTTATTGTGAAGCACCTTGCTATTAAAGAGTGTTATGTTATATTTCTAATTAGGCCTAGAATGAAAACTTTGATCTCCAAATTTGGAAGCACAATTTAGGCCTATAGATGTAAGTTAGCCTTAAGTTATTACTTTTTGCAACTCAAGCTGAACTTTATTGTTCATAATAAAACTAAGTTAAATAAAACCAACCGATTTTGTAAAATGAGATTCACAGAACTTTAAACTTTAAAATATGTACAGGAATGTAGTAGGTTTAGTCTTGGATAGGCTAAGTAAGAAAATCAATACTGAGCACTTCTCATCTTAGAGGTTATGTTGCTGTCTGTCAAAACTTCATAGTTCATAGTCGTAACTTAAAAAACACGAAACTCTAGTTAAAATATGCATACCTATTGGTTTTGAAGCTAAATTGATGATTTGTAAAGTTCACATTAAGTTATGTAAAATGTTTGTGCTCATAATTAATAAAATAACAAACAGAGTGGATTGCATTCTACTGTAACCTGTAATAGGTATCTGCTGAATCTGACTTGCACTTTGCAGACAATATTTTACACAAGTTTATGAATTATTGGCTTAAGTGTATTTCTTATGTTCTATACAGATAATTCAACCGTAAAACTATGTTACTAATACCAGTGATAAAGGAAGAATAGCCAAAGAACATAACTGAAGACCTCCCACTCACTAAGTAGTGCTACACATGAACATTTTAATAATTATAGACATTAAATGCAAAATTATTCTTATAAAGTTAGATCAAAACTGAATTACTGCAATTGTTAAGATGCAATGCGTGTTGATTGTTACTGTGATGGCGATTAATGTTTAAATTATCATCGTTATTGATAAAATTCATTCTGAGCCAAGCCCCCCACGATCATCGATGCAGTTTGGTTGTGTGAATTGATTATAATATAAACTTACCAAATTAAAGAACATTGTAACTGAAACAACCATTACTTAGTAAAGAATATACACCAAGGGCACTAAAATAACACATCACTACAGTCTATTATAAAATAAAAACACCGAATTTGACATGTAAACAAAATGGTAACCGTATCCATAAACCACACACACACGCGCATTGACAGCAACTAAATGCTCTTGTAAAATACCAGTCTACTATCTAGCGGAGAATCGAGGAACTAAAAGAGAGTGGAACAACAATAGAACATTGTTGACTTGATATCATTCCTTATCAGCTGTTGGCTGTAAAGCGATCAAAATTAATTATTGACCCCGTTTGACCCTCTATTTAGAAATTTTTGAATTTAACTTTTTTGTTGTCAAATGGGCTAACAGCTTCATTGTCAAACAAAACCAATAAATATTGGTACTGTACTGTACCATAAAAAGTACCATAGACTAAGGAACCAATTATCTGTGACTTTACTCAGTTTATAACTCGTACTAGAACATAGACATACCAACACAAGTAAACTTCTCTGACCATTGTTTGTAAATCTTGAAGCGTTGTTCGTGTCTAGTTCAAGTCCGGTGACACTTATTGCGTTTGTTGAAGAAATTTTGCTTCTATTATTTTAGGATTAATTTAATGATTTGTGCTTTACTGTTTGGTTGTATAAATAGGGGACAAGTTATTGTTTATGATTAGTTTGTTTTATGTTACTAAACGAGGTTTTGAATTACTTAAATAACAAGAAAAAAATTGTAAACAAACTACTCCTACAGTGCACCGGACAGAACTAACAATAAAATAGGCTTCCTGTTTCATAAGGATGAGAAATATACTAAGACACGGTATGGATCACGAATACTTGAACAGACCCGGTATGGATCTGAAAACAAATTATGTTACTGGCCCGAAAATAAACATTACTATAGTAAAACTTATTTAACATTGCTTAAAATGGAATAATTCCAATTAATAATAATTCGACAATTATTGTTGAAATCATGCCAGTAACGTCATTTATTTATTTATTTGTTTACGGTATAACACCATTTTTACAGGGTTGACATTACAGTGTTGACATGCTGATACAGATACAATATTGATAGATTAAGATTAGATGAACGAAAAGTGATAAATGAATGAAGGTGAAATGTGAAATACAATTGCTTAGCCTAATTAAATTTTATTCCCTTCTGCCTTTTCTCATGCTCTTTTACTTTTTTTGTTATTTTGCAGGATTTATTGAAAGGCAGATAGGAACTAACATCACATGCTAATGGAAAAAAACTTGTTGAATAGCAAGCATAACAATGGATAGAATTAGGTAACAATAACAATCGATAAATACTACAAGAAAACATGCGGCTAGATAACAAGAAAGATAATACATACATCAATTCAATACTAACATCACATGCTAATAGAAAAAAAAACTAGTTGAATAGCAAGCATAATAATAGATAGAAATTTGGAAACAATAACAGTCAATAAAATACTACAAGAAAACATGCAACTAGATAACAAGAGAGATAATAACTACATCAATAGTACAAGCAATATCAATAAACTAGTGACAGACGGCAATAATGACTAGAGAGCATTGATATGCTCCCTAATGTTAAAACATTTCTTAATGTTTATGATCCATACCGGTTCTGTTCAAGTATTCGTGGCATGGATCTTCAAACTATGTTACTGGCCCGAAAATAAACATTAGATATACTTGCCGTGCCTTCCAATGGTTTAGTATGCAAAAGAGACAATGTTGGTTCTTTGAAAATGTCTTAAAAATGGTTTCACATCTACGGTATGTGAATCTTTTTACTATAGGATTCAGGCCAGATTTTTTTATGTTTACGAGCCATACCGGTTTCTGTTCTAATATTCGTGATTTTTACATAATTTATGCAGCCTTTTTCAGAAGGTAAAACCATTTTCGTTGGTTTACAAATAATTATTGTTTTGATAAAGCCTATAAGAAATTACACTATTGACTCCTATTATCTCATAATATTAAAAATACTTTGATTTGTTCAGCATTTCTCAGAGACTGCTTTACAGAACCTTCATATAAATTAATCAAAAAACATAATATATGACAACAAAATCAAAGAAAAAATAACCTAACATAAACCTACCAATAATTCTTCCTTTGAAGTTCATTGTTTATTGTGTTGTTTGTTGTTTGTTGTGTTTTGTGATTGGTTATTATTTGAATGTTGTATCATAACTTGACTGCTATACAGTGCATATTTTTCGACTGCTACCCTCTGTAGTGTATTTCAACTTAGGTTGGGTGTTTGTGTATTGTTAGTTGTAATGTGTTAATTAAGTTTTTTTTCACCTGAGGACGGGATCAGATTCCAGATCCCGAAACGTTGTGTATTGTTTTTTACATTCGTGATGGAAAATGTCCTCAATAAACCTTTGAACAACACTACCAATAATATAACAACTTAAATAATCTAACAATAAACAATAATCTAAGTAGGTAGTAATTTGCCATTATTTTCCCCCTAAATGCTGCAAAATAACAATTTTTATAGAGGAGATCGTTTGTAAAACTTTGGACCGAAGTACGTTCCTGACTCAAGCCCTGCTTTGGAAAAGTGTAGCAGGAGTTTTCAATGGCAGGTTATGCGATAAGAGACATTCTTCGGGAAGGAGAGCCTCTAAAGGTACGGTACTGTGGCGCCTGTAAACAAGAGCTTTGTGCACCGTGCAACACTTTACCGCATCCACCGTCATCCCTGCTGCAGCTCTGTGGAGAGATACACGCTCAATACCTTTTGGATAGAAGATCAACCAAATTTTCAAGATAAACCAAGATCGGTGCATGCCTTTTCCTTAGATGATTTTATAAGCCAGGAGACCATAGGTAAGTTACACCAAGATACTAATGGCACGAACTTGTATCAACGATTTAAAGAACTACTGAGTAGTTTATATTGTTGACTTGTGCATACCCTTCATTTTTACTAAAATGCCACCACAAAAGGCTTTAAATATTCCGCTTATATATATACTTAGAAAATGCTATTTATATTTGTTTAGATATTCCAGTACCGTATACGCCTTTAAATGGTTAATCCCCACAAAGCCAAGTTAATTTTGAAGTTCTCCATTACTTTCTTGTAATACGACTCTTTTTTGCTCATTGGTTTTGGTAGTCAACATCATACTGAGTCATTAGTTTGTCAGGTTTTGAATTTGTAGCCAATAAAAATGTGAAATCATAGGCTTTACTAATGTGTGATTTTTAAATGAAACTATTAAAAAGCCTAAACGAATCAAATGCTCTAAATGTACTCAGCAATAAAACTACCGATTCTGCAAATCCGACCCATAAAGAGGTTCTATGGCACTTTTAGCTGAGCTGGTTGACTTTTAACAAGTGCTCGGGGAACGGTTATGTTAATGTTTACGACTCGCTCGAGAAAGCGCTAAAGTTGGCTCAAAAGAGCCGATAATAATTCCAAACAACTTAATATTCGTTAAAACCTAAGTTACGCGCATTGATATGGTTTACTGATAAAAGGTATACAAATTTGGTGAAGCGATTACCACAATTCCACAAATGTAAAATTTAGCCCTATATAGTTCCACAATTTGGTAAACGTAGGCAAATAATTATATATTAGTGATTACAATCAAACGTTGTTCCAAAAGTTGTTATATTCCAAAACTAAAACACGTGTCATTACTTTATAATTAAGTTGGGGCAATGACTATTCGTCTTGCCTCTCACACGTAAATGTAACTTTAGAAAGAACTACATTTAAAAAGATGTTTTCCAAAGGCCAAAAAACGGTGATAATGTTTTTTTGTGGTATAGTTAAGTCGTATTTAAAACGTTTTGGACCTAAAAATAGTCACTACACCACGATAAATCAGTTTCGGTACCGTACCCAAAGTTTCTTTTATTCTTAACAAAAACATTAGAACTTTTTTGTGACGGAAACCGCCGTCTTTCAATCTAACTATAATTTGATCGTGTGGACATAACCTTCTTGCGTGTTTTTACAATCGATGCCGTCTAAATGTTTTAGCAGCCATTGATTATAGACCACTCCCTCCAATGGCTATCTCCTTCTCTCACTCTCACATATAAGACCAGCACTCTCTCTTTCGATTTCTGCCCACGCTCGATTTCGAGCGGTTGCGCCTCTGGCGTGGTCCATGTTACGTAATCTTATTCGAAGTTTTGATTGCTGTATTTAAACACGTTACTTCTCGCATATCGTTTAATTAACATAATAATAACCGAGACAGGTGAAAGTTAGCACAAAGTACAAATTTTAAGATAAGGTTCCTGTCAGGTCGATCAAATTTACTTAGTACCATAGCACCAGAAAATCCTGGTGGGAATTATATACATTACAAAACCAACAAAATGTAGCCTGACATCGATAAACGTGCCACATCAGTTGCAATTAAACTTTTGAAATCAATTAATCACTGTACAACGATAATACAATTACAGTACAAGTAGGCCTACTGTAGCTTATCTTACGCTTTACAAATATGACCAAGAAAGGCACATTTTACATTAATTTCAGCTTGATAAACGAACGCATATTCAGGTTTGTCTGTTACAAACTGAAGCACAATAGTAATAACCTGAGGCGAGCCAGTTCATGTTTTCCGCTTAACTTCAGGATCCCATTTCCGGCCGACCTCTCGCCGGATGTCATCCGGTATCATCCGTTCTGATGTCGATTTTGAAAATATTCCGATAATAAATTGATAGTCTTTCTCATAACGGCGACTCAAAGTTTTGAAACTGCGGTTAGGTTATCAATTATTAGACAACAATTTAATAGAGGGCGACATTTTAAATAAATTTGTTGTTAAAAGGGTGAAAATAAATCAATGAATAAGTTTCTGATAATGTAAAGTAACAAAATAAAAAAAATAAAAAACACTTGACGAGCAGGTTATTTTAAAATTAAGGTTATTTTGAAATTTATATTCTGTGCTCTCTGGTTATATCCTATTCTATAGTTTTACCCTTTGGCCGTGAATCACACATTTCCCCCGATTTCACTGAACACAGTGACGTCAGAGATAAAATTCCCTCCACGGACTCGTCCTGTTAATCCTTCAGGACCTCGGGGAAGTCGTTACATAATTAGACGATTTATTTCAATCCAAAAAATGTCTTATTGAAATGCCTTATTGAACGGAAATTTGCTTTACAATAATCTGTTTTATTTCATGTGTAAGATACGACCTTTATAACTGTTTTGGCAGTATTTGTTGATTAGTAGTAAGCCAGATTGGTTCTTTCTGTTTCTATGATAGGTTATAAAAAGTATCAAATCGTTCCATGAATGAAATTTAAATATAAATGTTTAGAAACATTCAAAACCGTCTTGCTGTGAAACCCAACCCCAAATATTAATTGATTTTCCTTAAAACAAATTTGAAGATGTTCCAAAGTCAAAAACTAGCATAAAGCATAACATCATACATGCTATTTCTTACATGAGAAAACTGATAGTTGTGAACAGTTATTTATGAAAATAAATAATGTGTTGGTTAGTCTATGGTAATATCCAAATGTCCCAGATTTAAAATCCATGCAAAAGTCTTAGCATAACCTTTGTCTATCGACACAACTAGACATTCCATCCCCATGTTACAGTTAGTTGTCGCCAGTTTTCCAATCAAATTCTTCCTAGTTTGTGTGAGCCACCCAAGATTGCGCTAATCTAAATTACAACTTTTTGTCGAATACACTAAAAACTATGTTTGTTACCAAGTCAATCTATGGAACGACTTATTATGATCTATAGCAGCTGTAATGACCCATCAACTATGTCAGCAACAAAATATAAGGTATAAAATATAATTTTAGACACTAAGTGCATTCTTTGAACGGCTCACACAACTACAACGTACAAGTAGATACTTTTGTTTGCTATGTTTATCACTTTTCTTTACATAAAAGTACACCAACACGATTAGCTGTATCGTTGTGAAAGGTATCGCCAAATGTTACACTTCCAACGCCCAAAGTGCGACATTTAAATAATATTTCAACGTATGCTTGGGTGAAATATTGAAATTATTTGTTAACGGTGGGCTACTTGTTATGTTCAAACCATAAACTGTCTCTCTCATACTAGCTATGGTTTGAAACTATCAAAGGATCTTTACTATGATCATGTCACCACTACTATGATACGAAGTTTAAAGCCCATTTGGTATGTAGTCCAGTGGTATGTAGCTTTCTCCAATTTCAAATCATCCCGAATCATATGCTGTCTACCACTTTTAGGTAATCCTAGAGTACCAATGGTATAACTTACTTCAATCTCTAACCGCCCCTGTTGGAGATCAGCCTCAACATTGGTGATCCGAAATCATATTTACAAGTAGGGCAGTAGGGTATAATCACAGACTCTGTGGTATAATTAAGTGATCAATGTTAATTAAGTGAAACATTACTAAACATATTTTTTACATCCACTAACAACAACATATATAACTTGAGGACAAACGTGAAGCTTTGAAGGTAAGTTAGATTGGATATGAGGCTCGGATTGCTACTTATAATTGGATACTATGTAAACATGGTTAACCATAACTACCACAGAATGGTCGTGGTTAGATATCAACTCTAATGATCCAACCTAACTCCGTTTAGATCACTACTATTTTTACGCGGAATTCCTTGTTAATTATGTTGTTTGTATTTTGTTAAAAGTTACAAGAAAAAAATCCATAGCTCTTTTTGTAATAATATCAAACAATGCTGGTGGGTTTGACATAATTCCCTTGTTTATTGGAACAACATAACCCTCCCTGAATAAATTACTTATACGTTACAGTATTTAAAATTTCCCACCAACTGATAGATAATCTATTCTTGCCACATACGACCTGGAAAATCTCTATGATAACTTTATTGTTAGCAAAAAGACAATTTCCGATCCAACAACAAGAGTAGGTCCATAGCCTTCTCTACAAGGCCGCGGCGAGACAAAAGTGGCAAAACCGCTGTCCCGTCAAAACGAAACAGCTGTTGCACTAATTAATAATGGACAGTAAAGGCAATGTTTATATTTACACTTTTGTTATTTCTGATATTACCATGGCAATAGACTTGACGTCGCGACGTTGCCACACATCAACGCTGCGGCCTTGGTTGCATACAACAGCTCCTTCATGGGGTGGACTTTGTTGAAGTGAAACATCTGGACATTTATTTGGTGAAACATACAGAATCCGTCGTGTGATTTTGATGCTGAGACTGTGAGATTGATAATGAATCACATTGAGAACGATCGATTGTTCTTTACGAGCTATTCCCAAGTGAGATACCTCAGACCCTAAACTTGGATCATAGATCTGGCTTTCAAAAGAATGTTTCGAAAAATTCGTTTTAAGGTTTTTATTTTATTAAAAACCTTGACACATGTTACATATTTTGTGATTATTTACATTTTAGATTAGGTTGAAAAGTGGTACCTTACGTTTAATATAGAGTTTTCTTACCTACACTCCCTACACTATTTCTGCATTAGAAGGTTATGCTTTAGGGGGTCATACCGATAACCCCCTATATACTGTGATTCGCAAATACTTATATAATAAACCATTAAAACTTTATTACCTTGTCTCATTTAACAAGCTTTATCAATTGTTTTATCTAAAAAAGGTTGACTGAAGCAGCTTGTGCCACAGTCTATACTCCTATATTCTACCTTAGAATTTGTCATCCAAACAGTTAATATGACATACAATATGTTAAGGTTTACCAAGGAAAAGTAAAGTACTTTGCTTCTCTGTGGGTTTTCCTGGTTGTCAACAAGTTGCCCTATCAGTTTAGCTTGGTTAACCAGTTTGCGTACTCAACAGGACATAAACACATTCTGTTTAGTGATTAACTGACTACCAATTCTACATGGTAGTGGCATGTCTATTTCTGTCTGTGTTTAAAGCTAACCCCTAAAATAATGATATGTCTTTTCATGGTAGTCTGCGATTGATATAAAAGAGCAAATCGCAGAGATTGATATTTCGATCACCTGACAAGAACATTTAACAACAATGCCCTGTATCGTATTGACGAAAATGTCCTTATGCCAATGGGATAAGAATGTAACAAAACAGATACATTTTCGTTTTGTTGTATTTAAAATGAACACCAAATTCGCAATTAAAATGTTTTGTTCAATTCGTTAGTCGATGTATTTGAGGCATTGACTTGCAAATTTGTTCCACTATGTTGTAGACCTACTTGTACGATGGGATATTGTAGCCGAGTTTATTTCAATACTCAAGTAAGTATTTGCGAAGTATGAGTAAGAACAAGGCAAGAGAAAATACTTGCATTATATTCTCTTATTATTTGAACGGAATAACTTAATTATACTCCTGAAACGCCCGAAAACGGATATAAAATATTTCTTACCAAACACACATTTTCTTTGTAAAGAAGATTACGCTATCTTTTTATTCATACAGTTTTGCCTGTCATCTTCAAAGGAAGAGTCTATCCTTTCAGTACTCCAGTTAAGTACTCCAGTGACTTAACTACATTAAAAATTGTTACAATAACCATTGTCATTTGGTTGCTGCTACTTTAAGGACGGTTTACAAGCTCTTAAAAGTGGCATTCCGTTCCACAAGCTAGCTTTAGATGGAAATCGTGTATTTCGTTATTTACTTAGGCAAATAATACCGTTACAAAAAGAGGACATTTCTGAAATTAGAACAAAGAAGCTCTATGATAACACTATACATCTGTTATTTTGTATTTGCCATTACAGTATAATATAATAATCTACGTTTGTATTTAACGTGCACACTGTGTTACATCACGAATTTGATTTACGAGGTGTAAGTAGGTAAGGAAAAACACAATTAATGATTTTTTTAAAATAAAAACATAGGTTATAATAATAAAAATAACTTGAGTACATAACTGACTCATAATAATAAACTTGAAAATAAAAACAGTTTCTAAATAAGCTATCCAAACCAACCGAGCCAAAGAGAAGAAATAATCCTCTAAGCACATTCTGATGTATTCTACACTTGCGTCTACTAAGCCCACCTCATGCATTAAACACATTTCTCCACTTCCGATACTTTCGTGGCACAAGTGTTAAAAATAATTTTATATTTACACCCTGGAAAAAAATACTACCTCAATAGCATGGCTTGGGTATCGTATAAGTTTTGATATCATAATTATGATAACAAACCGTATCAGCAATCTGGCACATACTTTCTCACATAAGCTTGTCAACAACATTATGGGTAACATTATGGGTAACATTATGGGTAAGTGGTGGCAGTAACTATGATATTTTATCACAAAATTTTCAGTAGCTTTTGAACCGTAATTTTTACAGCAATGGGGGGTTACACTATTTTGTTTAGAATGATAAGGACCATAACATGCTAACAGGTTTTAATAAAAACTGTTTTTTTTTTAGAAAGTCAGATTTTCTGTTATTCATGGGGTTTTATGGGAAAATAACATAAGTTACAATAACTTTTATTGATTTAATAAATATTTCTTGCTACTGATTCTAAGTATTAGAATTGAGTGAATACATCTAAACTATATTGTCATCAATATAGAATACAAACATATCTGGAAAAGTGTGATATTCCTACGATTTACCAGTTTGCTTATTGGAGAAAAATCTTGAGATAGACTTTGTAACGGTAAAAATGTATAAAAATACATAAACATCGTACACAATTGTAAAAATCCCAATAATTAATTTGATTTTGTTTCTTTTGGTTGTATCCATTGCTTACTACTGTTATTTATCGATTCATACTTTCGTTGTGTGTGCATCAGATAACTCCTGTCGTCACAGACTAAGATAATTCAATAGTGATTTTTATTGTCGCATCAAGTAGTCTTTTTTATGTCTAAATAGACTTGAAAGAGATTTTTTTCGTTTGATGACAATTGGCTGTCACTTAATAATTAATTTACAACATAGTGATAATGGTTGAATAGAGACCAGCAACAGTGCTAGACACCAGGACTAGTTCTAGACACCAGAGTGTTTCCTCTGTACCTTACTTCTCTATGGTATCACGCACAAGTCCTAGACCCACGTGGTCGGGCAAATGCAAGGTATAACAAGTCACGTTAACAAATAAATACATTTTTCATTTAATAGAAAAGCGAGAAGTCCAGAGGCCAGAAAAATGAATTATTACAAAAGTAATGTTAACTATAATATTCCTTGTATATTTTTATTTAAGTTGAACAGCCTCGTTAGAGTTTCAGTATTAGTATAAACGCAAACAGTTAAGAAGATTATCCACCCAGTTGAGAACTAATTAAATACATTATGGTAATAGGTATTAAAACGCCGCTCCCACTTTGAATAAAACAGTCGCTGTAAGCTAAATCGCAGCTTCAGTTAGAGCTAGTTATGTAATAATGAAAAGTAATTGGAAATTTGTAGTCACTTTGTAAGTTCTGCTTTAAACTGTTTACATTAAGAGTGTTTTTTTTAATTGACAGTTTTAACAAATTACATAGAGTACTTACAAATTAAGTTTCTACAATATTAATGAATCTCTTTCATAAGTATTGTAATATCATTTAGGGATTTAAAATAATTTTAGTGCATGTGGTTGCCGCTGCTGGGTCGAATGAAGGGCGGTCTATAGTTCCAGATCACTTTATCCAGCAGCTGGAGCCGTATATCGGCAATAAAATTATTAATGTTTGATTCCAAAGCGTCCCATTGAGGTTTATGCATAGATTAGTTTCTTTACGTTTACCCATAAATAATATTCCATTGTTGGCATATCGCATGATCGCGGTGGCCAGTTCACACGAAATTATTTGATCGCCAAATGTTAGTTGGACGATATTGTTAGTTTTGCAACGAAATCTTACCGAAACATGAGTATAAGATTAATTTATAAATACTACAAAACATTGTAAGTGTAATTTAAATATATAATAAGTAAATACAAAAACTTAATTAGTTAACAAACGAACAAAAACAACGATACCCTTACAAAAAGATTAACATTGCGCTGTGATTGCAGCAAAGAAATGTTTGCTATTCTAAGCCCAACAACAATGGACAACAATGGAACAAGCAGCAGTCAAGACAACAGCTGATAATGCTGGTACCCTTAGCTGCAGTCGAGAAATAATCTGACTGTCTTCTTAACTAAATTAAGGGTTTTATTATAATTGAATGGTCCAGGTTTTTTAACTTTTTGTTTTTGTAGCTGTTTTATGTTATTCGAATACAAAATTTATTTTCAAGAACAGACAAAATCCTGGTCTTGTTACTAACGCCGACACTTGTTAGATAGATCATTAACCAATGCCATTAACTCACATAATTGAATTGGCTTCAAATTTTCAGCATCATTTATGTCTCAACGACATGACATTTAGGTCAAATTTGATCCTCTTGGGGGTGGACCAGTAACTTCCAGATTTGATGGTGATCATTTTACCCATTCGGCTACCCACGCAATCAATTCTGTTGTCCAAAACTAAGCATAACACTTAGCTTGAAATCAAATACACTCTCTAATATACAGTCTGATATTATCTAATAGCCAATGATAAAACATAATACCTTGTAAATATGTCACATCATGTAATAACATGATATCAGATTCTTTTAGGCCTATTGAAGAAAGACAATGTAACCATAAATCATTTTCCTACATGTTTATTAGACAAAACGTTTATAAATATAAATCATTTTTTATCAGAATGTTTTTATAAAACTTAATAACCTATTTATATTGGCTAGGGACTTTGAAAGCCAGCGGTGTAATGCCCTGAGCTAGGATTTTGATTAAAGCCGCAAAAGACACATTTTAGGAAGTAAGTTAACAGTTAGTTTTTTTTTTAATAATCATTTATAAAAGCCTAACATTTAGAGATTTTTATGTTATGTTATTTTGTAAATATTAACTTAATAAAAATCAAAATTTTATTAATTTGATCAGTTTTTCTTTTGTTCCGTGTTTTTTTTTTTTGTGATTATAAATGCTGATGTAGTAACAATAATTTTATATTTGTGTTTATTGTAAGCCAAATTATTAATTATCTAAAAGATAATTATATTTTTTTCTTAATATTTTATGATAATAGTCGTTATTATGCATCAGCGCCGTATTTTCGTAAATCACTCAATTTTACACTTACACTCCAAGCACCAGGTATTTTGTATGGTATTGTAACAATCAAAGAAATATGAGCTTCATTTATTAAAGATGTAGATATCGTTAAATATTTTAGTGTAGACCAAATGGAGTTAATTTTTTTCTGTGAGCGATATATCAAATTAATTTTGTTAAAAGGTACCAAGGGTAAAGAAACAATAGAAATGTTATTATGAAGCTGATTTAAAGTTACAAATTGCATCCTTAAAGTTGTCCCAAACTAAGCATTAGTGTTTTCGTTGTTATTGTTTTTGTTAATTGCCGTAAGTGTCATCTTTGGATATTGCATAATATAGCCCTTTATATTTATCATTGTAAAATTTTTTAAAGCAAGTTGGATCAAAATCATTAATTTTAAACACCAATCTTTCAGTATAAAGAATTTAAGTTACAGGGACTTAAGGATAACGAAGAAATATAAGTTATCTTAGTATTGTTTATTATTGCCTTGTTAAATAAAAAAAATATTGAAAACCTATCAATGATTTAGAATAATCATTAATGTATTGTAGGCCTACTAAATAAAAATAACTTAGACGTTGTCGGGCTTTGCTCAAGCCACTTTCGATAGTTTGCAACAACTACCCAAGCTTGAACATAATTACTTCTAAAAACTTCTACCGGATATTTGAAGAGCTCCAATAATAGATCAAAGTATTTTTAAAATAAAGCTAAACAGCAAATCGCCAAAGGGTCTTTTCACGTCTGAGTGGAAATTCTTTGACGTTTAATCCAATCAAGAAGCTTCTCTAGTTTTTATTTTCTGCTTTCAAAATAGTTTTCATATCAAAGGATGATTTAATACTTTGTGTTAGTAATATAAACCTTTTACCAGAGAAATAGCAATCAGTTATGCAAATTGTACTATTGAAATATTTAACTCAACCTTAAAACAATGGCTTATCAACAAATAAATATTGATATTTTTCTATTTTTTCGAGTCAAAATAGTTCGTTTACTTTAAGTTGGTAAATAATTTTCAGTAGGATAATGCTTGACTCTGCTAACCGTAAAAATGTTTTTAGAAATAAGTATGGATAATTATTTAGTTGTTCTTGGCAAGTACTTTAACTTACTTTTAACTCACTAATTCTAAACTCATCTTCGGCGAGTGAATTATACAACAGCCTATACGCCATTGATTTAGAACAACTGGGGAATAAGTGGTATAACAGTTAAGATAGGTACATTATATATTTTGTAAAGTGAAAGTAAGCAAATTATAAAATACACTTTTATTGACCTTATTTTTCAATCTTCGATTTCACCGTTCACGTAACAACCTTAAACAGTTTTAGAATAGTGTAAATGTAGGTATCATCTTCAAAGTAAAAGGGGGATAAAGGAGGTAAGGATTCAGAGTGGATTCAGTATTTGATCTTACGCGTTTGCTGTAAGAAATTGACATTTGTTTACCTTCTTACGTCGAAGCATTTCTTTTACTTATATTTTATCCATCGTGTATGGGCATTCTATTGATGGGGAAATTTAAATGTAATAGCTACATCTTGATATTTATTCTTTTGTATTGACCACTTGACTAACTAGGAAAAATTAAAACCTAATGTAACTAAAGTCGTTTGTTTGTGTAATTACGATGTTCAATGTAACGTTTGGAATATATTAGTATTATAAATACGAGCTGTATTTCAATTACACAAACCTTACTAGGTAGAGCATTGACCAATGACATCAGACTGGACGTACAAAGAATTACTATAGACCAATTTTGGTTGGACCAAGTGCTCTGTCCGTCAGGGTTTTAAATTCCACGCAATAGCCTCAAAGTTTGTATTTTTTTGTAAGTTGAAAATATTAAAACTTTATGATTGGACAGCTGATTAAAGTAAAGAATAGTACAATATTTTGTATATAAAGGGCAACGATAGAAATTGTATGAGCAATGGTGGTACTGTAAATTTAACACTTTTCCTTTCCCAACCTCAGGCTGTGAAGAGGGCAGCTACTAGATGAAGTTTAGTATAAACACAGAGAGAATACCATTGTGGTCTATTGTCTGTGGTATAATTGGAAAGTTAACAAACTGTGGAATTGTTAACAAAGGATAAAATTGATGAGGGAAAACCTGCCTCATTCACAAAATAACTTCTATTTCCCTCAGAGAAAGCTAGTAAATTCCATAAACTATGATTTAACTGTTATTAATTGTTTTATTACACCAGCTTTTTTAGAGTCAAAATAATTAAAACACAGTATTTGTTTCAGATAAACATTACTAAATAGCATAGTTTGTAAACGACCTAGATAGACAATGTCAAAACAATGTGTAATATTTATGGGTTGATTAATTATTCAAGAAAAGTCTGAAGCAATTTCTTTCGGGACCAATAAACATTTTTATATTTTTACTTAAATCGTACAGCGAGTATGATAGTAGTATAGCATACATTTAATTAAATGTCATCCTCGTACAAAAAACCTAAGGTGTTCAATGGAACTTTAATACAAAATAATTATTACTTAGAGGTCTTACGGAAGAATAATATAGTATAACTATAAAAGCCTAAAAATGGAATTAATTAGAATCATTAGACTTAAATCATGCGATTAATAATAGAATATAGATTTCCAAAAAATGACACATAATTTGAAAACCTTTAGGTAGAAATCAAAAGCTAACTTGAATAATTAGGGCAGTTTTATGTATGTATATTAAAACCACTTTTGAAGTCCACCATTTAATAGTTATTGGCATATGAACAAACGATTTGTACAAATTGGTCAGTTTAAACATAAAAAAAATGAAATAGCAAGAATGGAATCGAAACTGTACATGCAAAAAAAATGATACTCAAAAAAATATACTTCAGGTATAAAAATTAACTTATTAAAATATTAAACTTACAATAATTAATTGTTAAGCGTGTTTGCTCAACGCATACAAACAGTTAGACTCATTATAGACGTTTGTTGTCGTTTGGTGACTTCATTAGATGCCAATTAAAAGTTGGTAATAGCCTTATAACTATTAAATCACCCACTCCACACCATTTACTAAAGGGTCTTATATTTTACCAGGTTTTGCCTAAAATTTGTTGTTTGCCTTACAAACAAACGTATTTCAAACTCCCAAACAATCTTTAATCTAACATTTTTATTGCAACTATTATCTAAAAAAATTGTCTAAAAATACTTTTAAATATTTTAGCTGCGTATTAGTCTTGAATATGAAACACTTGAAAAGATCAAATATCACAATTAAATGGCTTATATATAGTTATAGCAATCTACATGCTTAATTCAATTTTGGTTTCTCTGTGACGTTCCTTTTTCAGCCAGTCTACCTAATCGGGTTTAGCGAATTTCCCCATAGGGAAGTAGCTATTACCGTAGGTGGCACGGTAAGACCTAGACCCGGGACCGATTTACTTTTTCATTTTGATGTCCCCAGAGGCCAAAAACACCATTCGTTCAAATTTTTGTATATGTATATATATATATATATATATATATATAGACTTATATATATATATATATATATATATATAGACTTATATATATATACGTCCGTGAACGCGATAACTTGAGTAATTTTTGTCCGATTTTGATGAAATTTGGTTTAAAGGTGTAAAGCGGGATAAACTTGAATGAGTTCGCGAACCAGCACGATCGGACCATGGGAACGGGGCTTTACGGGGGGTTTTATGGCGTAAAAATTGGTTTTTCTCACTTTTGACCCTCAAAACACAAAATTTCCCGATTTCTCTTTAGACCTTTTTAAAGAGAATAAAACAAATAATTTAGTATATAAAAGTATTTTTGTTTGATTATTAGTAACGAAGAAAATTAAAAAAATTGTAAATTTAAAATTCCCATGTTATTCTTATGGAGAATATTGTCAAATGTTGTAGTTTGCTTGTTTATGGATATATTTTGATCAAACTTGGCAAATTTATTTATTTTTTACTAAGCTATCAATACTCAAAAACACACTTTATTAGTTTCCTTGTAGCAACAAACCTAGGTACTCGTTAAACCTAATGTTATTAAAATATATTTAACTGAAAATCAATTCAGACAAATGGAAATTCGCTTAGTCGGCAGGTTTGCTGCGGCGGGGGTATTGTATAGTTGACATGTCAATTAAAAACCTATCATCTACGATCGAATGGTAAATTACAAAAGTAGGCCTAGTTAATTTTAGTGCTTCGCTAGCTGCCCCCATTGCTGTCCCGATTGCTTTATTCACAGAGAACACATATAGCTCCAGTGCTGCCAACTGTATTAATAATTGTAACCTAATTGAGGTATTATGACTATTTATAGTGTATATCTACAACCACAATAGAAATAGTTTTTATGTTTAAATTGGTGATGTTATTCAAAATATAATAAATGTCCTAAAAAATATATTATTTTTATGCGATTGTAGTTTTCTTTAATGTTAATTTGTTCCAGTTAAGAAGTATTCTTTAAAACGTAAAAGGAGGTTTTCATTATCGGCTATGTTTCTAGTTTTTAATCCTATTAATATACGCAAACTGCACACGTATCCTCTTGTTTACAAAATGTCTTTTAGAACTATTTATCCTTGATTTCTGTTTTTTAAAAGTAGAGCTATGTGACCTACAAATGGATTTGTCGTAGCAATTAATTTTCGACGGACGATACACTTTTTTCTAAAGTTATTTTTAAAAACCTTTCGGAAGTATATATTTTTATACTTACTCCAAACAAATCATGATCTGGATTCTGATCCCACCCTTAAGTGTAAAATTATATGAAACTGTTTATAACAGAAACAAGCCAATACTGCAAATCAATAGTAACTGATTTCGAAATAACACATTATATACATGTTTAGTCAATAAGCCAATAAGTAAATTATTCGGCTAGGTTAACAAACTTGCATTAGCCAAGTCAATACATATGGATTATAGATATGAAATAACTATATAATGGCATATATATATATATATATTGTTTAAACACTAAAATTGCGCATACAACAGTGCAAATTGTTACGCAATTGGCGCTATATCACCAGGGGACAGTTTAGATTAGTTTTGTGTTTGTGGTATTTGTTGAAGCGGTCTACGGCAATTGTGTACCCAGACTTGAGAACCGACTTTGAAATGTTTAGTTTAACTTGTGTAATAGTCTAGAGACTAAATATGGCTATTCCATGAATCAGTAAAGAATAAAATTACCCTATTTACTCACTTAAACAGTTATTTAATTTGCATACAAATCAATTATTCGATATTCTGCATACATAAAACTATATCTTGCAGCGAAAACCAAAATTTGATCAAATAAATTTATCTACCATGGAATACACTCTTTATAATCGTTTAGGTAGTAAAATCATAGATAAAGTAATATAATTACTTATATAATATTATATTACTTCATCTATGGTAAAATTATCTTTATATATGTGTGATTAAAACTGAGCAGATATTCATATCGTGTTAATTTTACAGCTCTACGCGCACAAAATGTTTTCACATTCTGTCAATTTGGTACTAGCTAAAATTTACAGTAGAATCTGATACAAATATAAAAAACAAGGCAATAACCAAGACTCCTGTGGTAGCAATTGAGTAATAGGAAAAGGTAAATAAAAGCGAACTCCTATAAGAGATCAAAGTTAAAGAACATCCGAGTCATTGTATTCTTTTGTAGCTCGTAGCGTTTTTATTGTGGAGCCATTTTGACGTTTTAAGATAGGGTTCTTGTTAAAAAAAAAAATAAATAACATTGTGCTCCAACTGCGCAATAAAGCGAAAAAAAATGTAGCTGTTTAAGTCTAGCTGTATCTTTGATCATGCAAAACATGTGATAATATCTCGTTGTAACCTTAATTACAAATTTATTTTACACTAGCAGAGTACCCGTCCTTCGTATGGGATTGGCATATAAGTATAAAATGCTTATTGCAGTTATACTCAAGCTTTGCGTTTGCAATGGGGGAGGACACGATTTGATAAAATTTGCTTCTTTAACTTTGCGGTATACTATAGTATTCCACATCTACCATAGCCATAATATTTTACCACTTCACCTAAACAATAGAGAAAAATTAATTGTTAAAGATTCGCAAAATATCAAAAATGATTCATGAAATTATTAAAAACATAAAAGTAACTGTAAACAATCCTACTTTGACAGTTCTCATTGCATATCATAGATTTTTGTTGTTGCTTAGTTCAAATTAGCTGTTTCCATAAATGCAAAAAAAGTAATAGTGCTGCACCCTGATGGTTAATCGTATAACTTTTAATGATTTTGCATACAATAGAACCAACTTGCTAAGTTGAAACAGATGACTGAATTCTTTTATTCCCTTTAAATATGAATACTCATAACGTTAACATAGGGAACCACAGAGCCACTAGGGCGGAGCCCGAAAGGATTTTTGAGATAAGAATATGCCTATATGTTAATCGGGAATGTTAGCTATAATCTTGCTAAATTTCAGCCCAATCCGTCCAGTAGTTAATGTGTGATTGAACTTCAAACAAACAAACACACAAAATTTCACATCTATATATAAAATGCAATGTATGTATATTTGTTTGTTTGTCCTTTATGGACTCCGAAACCGCTCTACAGATTGTAATGAAACTTTCAGGCATTATTAAGCATTATTCAAGGATGGTTTGTGTAAAGTTTGGTGCAAATCCGTTAAAAGGGCTCCGCCCCAGTGGCTCTGGAGTTTCCCATGTTAACCTTATAAGTACTCATACTTAATGGAATTAAAAGAATCTTAACAGCTGGCTCAACTAGACAATTTGATTCTGTGATGTTCAATAGCATTAAAAAGTTGATAGGTTTACCAACAGGGTGCAGCACTATTATTATTTTTAAATTTATGACATCAGTTAATTTGCAACCAAAAGGTGAGTGAGCGTAGCGAACGACCTTCAACCTGGAGGCGAGTAAGCGTAGCGAAAGGGCTAACCTGAAGGCAAGTGAGCGCAGCGAACGAGCTCTAACCTAAAAGTGAGTGAGCGTAGCGAACGAACTTCAACCAGGACGTGGTTGAGCCATGCGAACGAGCTCATCTTGAAAATGAACGAGCATTTGACATAAAACCACATAAGGACAGGATGACGTCTGTCGGGCCAGCTAGTTTATAATATTAGTACAATTTTTTCTAATATATCAAATAAACTGTGTAGTATATTTTTCAGTATACAAAAAAGCAGTCATACTTTGTGAATAATTATTGGATGTTTAACATCAATTAAACATATTTTAATATGTTGCAATGTAAATAGGTAAACTTTGGACATTTAATTTTTTAACTGGAATCGTGCATACGACGCCAATACAAACAATATTCAATATATTCCGAATATAAACGGACGTTGGATGACAGAATACATTTCCTAGTGTTATCCGGAGTAATGTTTGTGTTTCTTTTTATTTGTTCACAAACGTTTGAAATATATGTACTTCTGAAAAAATACCTATACCAGTTGGCTTAGTGTTCTAACGTTTTGACGTTTTTAGCCGTTTAGCGAACTTTCCTGTTACATTAGTTAAATAATCGGTAACGTTTGGAATTTCCGTGAACGATGATTTTTAATATAGCATGTTTTTCATCGTTTTAAATTTGTGCAGTTCGTTATGATGGCGGTGACATATTGGCTGAACATTTTAAAGGTACTGTAGATATTTAAATTAATGATAACTATTTGCACAACGTAAGAACTGAAGATTTGACTCCAACTTGGAAAAGAACAGGTTACTGTATTGTTAAAACTGATTATTATATTTATCTAGCATGCAATTTGTGAGTAAAGATGGACTATTTATTATTTATTTTTTATTAAGAGTGACACAGTCTATTGCATTGCTTAATGGCCAAATAAATCATCGTACAGGATATCGTTTTACTAAATTATCTTGACAAAAAGCAAAATTCTAATTTCTTTATATAAAAATACATACTGTACATTAAATCTTTTATCCTCTTACTATACAAAAAAGGTAATATAAATTATGATGTTTTCATAATTTCAAATTAGATTGGAAAAATAGAGGGATGGGAAACCTAAATCATAATCCAAACTATCTCATGATTTACCCAGTTTCGCCATAAAACTGGACAATGGCCAGACAATTAGATACATATAGATTAATTTGAATTTATAAAGAGGTTTCATTTTATTCAAATCTTCAGAAGGAAATAAGAGTACCAACATAATTGAGGCGGTCCATTCCAAAACTCACTTTGATTCATTTTTTTCGAAATTGAGTATCACTGCATTCAGCAGAAAAAGGCGCATTTATTCGTTATAAAATACCGTGTCAAAACTTGTGTAATCCTTCTAATATGTAATGTTAAAAAGTGTGTGTCATTTCCAAAACTCACTTTATTTCGGTTTTATCATTCGAAAACTCACATAATCCACCATAGCCAATAGGAGGCTGTATTTTTTTTGTTTTTCCAAAATTATCTTTATCCTCTTACCCAATCAGTGGCCTCCTGAATTCGGCCATGTGACTTTGTTGTCATTTTGGCTCTGTCGTCTGACTAGTGGCTGAGATCTTCATTCTTTCAGTGCAATAATGCTCAAGATGACAGTTTTGTAGTTGAAGGGTACTCATGCTCTTAAAGTACCAATCAAATAATTTTAAAGATGTTAACCTAAGTAATTTTCTCACTTTTCATTTTAACATTAGTCCAGAGAACGTCTAATGACCTGTACTTCTGTATGGTAATTCTTTTACTGTAAAATATAAAAAATTCATGAAACTGTATTTTTATAATTTTATAACTTTTCCAGTAAGTACCACCTCACTGAGAAAAATATACGAGAATATATTAAGGTTAATACAAGCATTAGGTCTATTATCTTAATATTTTAAACTGGTTTAAATACCTGCTTCTAGTAATCTAATAGTCGCAATTTCTGTCACGCAACTAGTCAGACTAACCCACACTTAATATTTTGCTTTATTGTTTAAAACCAAAAACCAAACTGATTAGTGCTATGCAATCCTAGTGTATACTGTCTTTCCAAAACCAACTTTATCCAAAGGCGTCAGAGCAAAACTAACTTTATCCATTTGTGTCAGGGCAAAACTTACTTGATCTAAACTTAAAACTTATTTATCTCAAAAACTACATATATTAGGACGAAAAGGCATGCAATAATACACAAAGACACATATCTTTCACCTAGGATGAAACAAAACATAATAATTCACTGTCAGGATACTTAATAAAACGTTTTTTTTCATTTCCCGAAAATGTTAAAGTACAGGACAATGTGAGTTTTGGAATGGACCGCCTCAATTAAGCTTTGAATTTTAAAAG
The DNA here is from genome assembly GCF_028750875.1 of Macrosteles quadrilineatus. Taxonomy (NCBI): domain Eukaryota; kingdom Metazoa; phylum Arthropoda; class Insecta; order Hemiptera; family Cicadellidae; genus Macrosteles; species Macrosteles quadrilineatus. The sequence continues at coordinate 100,559,457 of NW_026542602.1, read as the reverse complement.
GTCAATCATAATAAAGGACATTTTTATAGCTTTCCTATTTTGAGGTCACATATGCATTACTTCCTTGAATCGATCAATTTGAGAGTAACTTAAAGTGAAGCATAATAGTAATCCAATAGACACACTGAATCTTCTTTTAAACATAAATATCTTAAAGAACTCCTTGTGTAGTATAATACTCAATAAACCAAATATTATTCAGAACCTATTTAACACCCAAATTAAGGTTTACAATAGCCAAAGACCTCTTCACTAAATAACACAACTAAAAAACTGATTCAAGCCGTTTCCGGTTATATTGCGACAGAAGTTAATCAATGCATTTCGACAGACAGTGAAAAGAATTCCTGAATTTTACTATATTAAAATGCGGTTCATAATTTAAATTATTAATATTCATGTTGAAACCATAACTGTAAGTGAGATGACTTGACTACCGGCTGGCTATTTGACAAAATCTAAGAATAATTCAATCAACTTCATTATGAACATAAACTCACCATGGGTGAGTCATTGAAGAGTCCCGATTTCAAAATATGTAATAATTTTATTGGGCAATCGTTAGATTAACTCCACGTGTCAGTATTTACCCTTCTACCAGAGAGGGTGAAGTCAGCTAAGATGTTCAGCACAATTTAACTCTTAAAATGTTTTAAAACAATCGACACATTTTGAACAGTCTTTTCTGTCCATATACAGAGATAGTGCGGTCTATAGGGTAATTATGGAAGAATGACGATGTGGCAAAATCATGCGTCAATCAATTTTTTATCATGCGCGTGATTTGCATTATATTTTTATGCTTTTTCGATTTTAGGCAGCATGTATTTATTATAACAGGTAACATAATTTTACCCAACCCGCCATGTTAAACTTCCCTATCCCAAGCGTGATGTAAACAACTTCTTTACTTCACTCGTATCGGTGAAGTAATGAAATATGAAATAGGAAAATTGACATATCGTGTTCAGCAATAACATGACATGACATAACAAATTATAAAATTAGTAGAACAAATTTAAGCACTTTATTAAATGCGAATTCCTGTAAGTTTGTAGTTTTTGCACTTCGGTACCATTATCTCAGGAACTACTACAGTTATCTTGATGATTCAAAAAGGTATTCTGTTCTATATGCAAAAAATTGCGGGGTTTTTAAGGACCTTTTTTACTAAAGAAAATAGTAAACAATTAAATAAATAAAAAAAACCTCAGTTAAAAGTTCAGGAAATTGCCAATAATTAAAACTATAAAAAACTTTTCCTGATACCATGAATGGTTACTAAGTAAACGGTACCGAAAATTTGATAATTTTTATCATGAGTAAGATAGGGCTAACCGACCCTTCTTAAAGTATTTTCGTAAATCCTAACCTAGCATTTGTTTGTAAAAGAACGTTACTGTTAAAAGATGAGTGAAATGGATGATGAAAAATGTTGTACGTAGCCCCCTGTATATTGTCGGGTCAGGTAAAATCTTGTACGTTACACGTTACGCAAGAGACTGTTTAAATCACTTAGGTGAATTGAGATGCCTTTAGTAACAAAAAAATGGGTTTATTTTTAATCGTCTAAAATTAACCAAATAAAACAAAAGATTCTGTTAAAATCCATCCTACCAAGGTGCATTTAACAACCAGAGATATTTGATGGCGAGGTCAGCCAAGATGTTCAGCGCCATTTAACTCTATCAACCGTAATGAGTTGTCTGACACTGACAGAGAACAATTATATCAAGTCTTCCACACTAATTTACTGTCAGAATCGTAAATCCTAACTGAATCTCTTTATTGTATGAATTATTTTAGGAAAATTTATATTTACGTGGAATTACTTTGGTAGAATCCCTAAAATACTTTATTTTTTATAAAATTATTTTCTATATGTTTGCAGTACCACAAGAATTAATCTCTAACTTGTTTGACTAAAGTATTTATAAGAAAATAAAAAATACTAATGAAAAATATACTGATTAAATTATACATTCAATACACGAAGAACGAACCCAAATTTCCCGATTTATATTTGGTGCGTTCAGTCTCGAGTTGGATTTCCGGAAAGTAACAAAGGAATGCAAATGTGGAGAAGTTTGCCTTGTTATTGTTTGTATTCAGAAATGAATATTCAAATAATATATCTCTGTACCTCAATGATATTTTATTCTTCAACATTGAAAATATTACCATTATCGTTTCTATCTTAAAAATTGATCGTAATTTTTTGTTTCCTGTGAAAAAGTTAAGTAGTATAAAAAAAATAACTAGAACCACATTGATGCACGTTAAAACGGATCTGCAAATACTCGTTTGACCTTTGAATTAACTAACTTTTATTCCTTTGTAACTGAATTATATGACCAAATAGTAATGATTCACAAGTTAATACGAATTGTTATTCACAATATTGTGCTCACGTTAATACATGTCAATGTAGTTAAGCTTGCAATGGTAGAACGTTACTTTTAATGTGATTTAAATTCATATAATGGTGTTTGTACTTTAGTATACTTTCAATGTAAATAATGTAACCTCTCCTAGATCTGTTATACCTAGTTAGTCATCTTTTTGGAAATAATTTTCAATTATAATTATTCGATCTTTACCAAGCAATAATGGTTGATTTGTGATAAGATATACCATTTATGTATTTATATAACGGACAAACCATTACATACAGAATACAAATTTTGTGATACAACTATTGAGTTAATGAGTGATGATAAAATAATAACAAAAGTGCAAACAGTAATAACAATAACAATAAATAATAACAAAAGTGATAACAATGAAGTAACAATAAGGACGAAGATAACAATAAAGAGCAACGAGGACAACAAAACATAAAAAGGATTTGACAAATTTAATAAGAGATTAGTCTTGTCTTATAGCTGATTGATTTCTAGCTTACTATTGATCATAACAGCAACTGTAGGATATATGTAAAAATTGCAATACTAACTTGGTTATATTCAAGTAAATAGGTAGTAACTGAAATAACATATAAGTAAGGGTTGTTTACATATTAGTTGTTATGGGGGGGGAGTGTACCTGAGTAATAACTGACATCTTTTCAAAAATGGAAATATATAATCTGTTTCCATCCAATCCAAATGAGAGCAGCATATTGGAATATCAAGAGTTGGAGAGATACACAGTGGAATATTCATGGAGAAATGTTTTATTCATGATCGGCTCCCAATGCAGGACATATACGTCCATAATAGTAAACCGCTTTTCGATAATATTGTGTTTGTTATATTTGTTGCTTTTTGTTGCTTTATGTTTAATACGTGCTTTCACTTCGTAGTAGTATCAGATGAACAGGTCACTGTGTAATAAGAAATTTATTGAATTTCCTGTTTTAACATTATATTTATATCTAACGTATACAGTGTTAAAAACGTATATTTAAAATATCTAATCAAGTTTAACCGACAAGTCATCTTGTACTTCTTATATCTGACAAGATTATATAACTTACATTCTCTAAACCTTAAAAATATAAAGATAAATGAACCGAAAAGCATGGAAGAAGTATCGTTGGATGTCAAACGCAAGGTCTTAATAATCCTAACAAAAACAAGTTCTTAAGTTTAGTTATTAAATTATTAAGTATGAACCATTTAATTACTATTTATTCATTACTGTAATAGGTTAATGCTAACAAACAACAAAGGTTATAAGAACGTTTGTTGTCAGTTTAGTGCGGTGAAACTTTGACTTAAATCCTAAAAACCACAAGTTCTTAAATTCAATAATTAAATTAATACGATTGAATCATTTATTATTTATTCATTACTGTACTAGGTTAATGCAAACAAACAACAGTGACTATAAGAACGTTTGTTTTCAGTTTCGTGCGGCGGAACTTTGACTTCAATCCTAACAACCACAAGTTCTTAAATTTAATAATTAAATTATTAATATTGAACCATTATTATTTATTCATTACTGTACTAGGTTAATGCAAACGAACAACAATGACTATAAGAACGTTTGTTGTCAGTTTAGTGTGGTAGAACTTTCACTTCATTAAATGTCAATTAAAAGTCGTTAAGACTCTTATAACCATTAAACGTCCTTCCTCAAGCTTTTTAACTAACTGTCTCATATTTTACCTAGTTATAACTAAACCTCATTCTTTTCCTTAGAGTTTAATACGTTTTTTATTGATTCCATTTTAATCTTCTACAATGATTCAAGAAATACAAGTTCTTTTGAATATTCTTTTATAAAAGTTAAACTAAAACCAAACTATTGACTCGTTTGGCTTTTACAGTCTCGAATATAAATATTAATCACTTGAGAAGATTCAATGTTGAAATTAAATGCCTACTATAATATGATGTCATCTTATTATCTATTTTGTTAATTTAAAATGTATTATTTAGTAACCTTAATTGTAAATAGTATAGTATTAATATCTAGAACAGTTATACAAAAAAGTTGGTGCAAGTGAGAGAAGTACAGGACTAGTTGTTTGGTTGGAGAGAGACATCCTCTTAGAGAGGAGTGTTGTTATACATGAGAGTTCTTCACCCCTCAACTCTACTTCTATCTCCTCCACTACAACCCCCCCCCCCCTCATCTACACTCCTCTTATACGGCAATTTATAGTACAATAACAATTATATCAAGGTATTTAAATGCATTTAACAATATTGTTTAGCAAAATGTAGTGCTTACTAGTACTAAATACAGTTAATGAAATGTACAATATTCTTCGTGTTATTAGCTCTAAATATTAAGTATTTTAACGTTATACTGTCATTTTATTATAAGTTTAAAATTTAAACTAACCATGCTATCCAAAAGATATACCAAAAGGCAATAACTATCTCCAAGACTTATGTGGTATCATTCAGTAATAGAAAAAGGTAAATAAAAGCTCATAAAGAGATCAAAGGCGAAGAATTTCCAGTCATCGTAGTTATTAGTAGCTGAGAGCAATTTGGTTAGGTATGGCTGAATGCGATTCGTTTTTAAGGTTTCATTATTGGTTTTCCGTTTGAAAAATCAAGTAATTATTAATGTCCCTTCAAAGTTTAATTGTACAGCTGTGTTAATAGTAAATTGGTATTCATTAGTATTTTATTCCATCGTATATATGAAATTATATACTGCCTTGACTTTATTTACTCATTTGTATTCTTCTAATTAACAAAAACACAGTTTTATTTGGAATGTTGGAATTTTCCGTACACACAAAACTGTAAACATTTATCGGCAGTAACAAATTGTTTGTTGAAAGTTACAAAGAGTTAAAATGAAATACGCTATGCTTGTAGCAAATGTCCGAGTCGACATTATGAATACCATGCTGATGCAAACAAAATTCAATAAATCGAGGAAACAAACGAATGTTGGACGACAGAATGCATTTCCTAGTGTTATCCCGAGCAATGTTTCCGTTTTTATATTCGTTAACAAACTGAATGTTTGCCAATTAATGCTTATAAATATTGATATATACTAGCTTTGACTATTAATACAACAACATACTAGTTATGTTCTACTTTGTGTCCTAATGTTTTATATATCCACCATTTGAACCATTCAATGAGCTTCCCTGTGCCTTTATATAACTTTAAGCTAATCAGTACTGTTTTTAATTTCCATGAAAAAATGTGTTTTGTTTGGCTAAGTTTTAACGATGCCATGTTTTTTGAGGTTAAAGTCAAATAGCTGTTTTTTCGCGATGTAAGTTACAAACAAGAAAGATTTCTCTTTATTATGTTTGACCACTGTATTACAGAAATAGAGACGGGCCTCAAAACATATACTTATTGAAAGGTGTATTCTACTGTATGGTTTTAGTGAATAAAATTAATTGTAAAACGACAAATAAGAAAAAGTCTCCCAATTTAATAGTTTCTAAAACGTGAAAAGTTAAACTATGCAATACGATTTAATTTTTCTTCCTATGCAAATCACAAAGATAAACGCAATTGTAAACCTAAAATTGGAAGATATGTTATATTACGTAATGGTTGAAAAACCATTCAAAACCTTTGTTGTTCTTAAGTAATCTGTATAAATGATTATTTCAGATCGTAACTGACATTATTCAAATAATTATTATTATTAGTGATGGTTTTAAAATGATTTAAAACAATTAAAGGATACATTATGGCAGTCATTGATGGTTCTGTAGCCACGCTGGAACTCTGCTTGACTACATTAAAGCCATTTTAAAGTTGTACAAAGTGTCTTACAACATTACATATTATACCTCACGCCATTTAACTAACTGTCTCATAATTTACCCAGTTTTAACCTAAAACTCGTTCCTGGCCAGACATTTGAATATATTTTAATTAACATGCAATTGAAATATAGTAATACCTTAGTATTACCTTTTGTTTTAATTATAAGGGGAAAAATGATAATCTAAATAATAAAGATTTTAATCTTCAGCTCTTAAAAGAAAACTAAATAACTTGACAGTTTCACCACTTTACCAATAACAAAATATTTTTAATAAAAAAAAACTTATTTTGAATTGGCATTTGTTCAAGTTTGAATTCGCATATTGAAATATTAAGAATTTGATGGGGAGGTGAGCCTAGATGTCAATCGCCATTTAACCATGCATTTGAATCGCAGACAAAAGTAGACCTAAGAGTCAGAAACGTTGGCAGAGAAACTATTTTACTGTCACAATTATTGCTCGTTTTACCTTAATCGTTGTATCACATGAATTATAAGGAAAATCGTAATTCACATAATCTCCATAGCACAATTCCTAACAATATATTTTTTGTGCGAATACCTTACAGGTAATGGATATTGCTAAAGACGTTTGCTTAACTCTTTTACAAGTAATTCCGCAACGATCAAATTCCTATTACAGACATTCCATTATGATCATATAATTGACTTCAGCAGTTAGTGGTAATGAGTCTCGTCTGCATTTGACATACATTCACTCAACAATGCCTTCACCACCGGAGTCAATATAGGTCAATAGTATTGGAATTTCATCAAATTACACGTCATGATTTGATTCCACCTTTTATAATAGATCAAATAAATACCGAAATTTCTGAAAAAGTTTTTGGTTGTCCAGATGTAAAATTATTGTTTTATCTTAAAAAATTAATTGGTTGGTTATTCTTCTGGGGCAATAGAGTTATCCAATTAGAACTAGGTACATCGTAGCAGGTTAAAAACAGCTTTAAAATATTTATATATTTACGATTAGTATTTAACATGAATCGCAGAGTTCGTGATATTAAGCTTACACTACTTGATAATCTCATGAATGAGAGCAATTAAAATATAAGTTAAGAGTTTATAAAAATGAAAATGTGTAATCGTGTTTCCATCCAATCCAGATGACGTCAGTATATTGGAATATCAAGAGTTGGAGAGATACACAGGAGAATATTCATGCATGAATGTTTTATTCATGATCGGCTCCCAATGCAGGAAATATGTCTGTCTTATAAACTACTTGTTGGGGATATTTGTGTCTGTAAAATTGGTTATACCATCCATTTGATATTGAAATACAATCGTTGTCTGATGATATTAAAGGATATTTACTTTTGAAACCCTTATAAAGGACCCATTTAACTATGCAATTATCAATCATTGTAGTTCTTAAAAATGTATCCAAAGAATATAGGCTTACTGTAGTATTTTGAGACCTTTTTACGAATAGTTTTTAATATAGCTAAATATTCAATATTCAAGTTTCTGAATTGTTAAGGTCATTTTTACAAAAATGAATTATATCTTAGACGGTTTTATTCTTAAAGGTTTGCCTGACAGCTACGCTTCAATTCGTCTCAGAGAAGCATGAAGTTAGTTCATTTACTTAATGGTAAATCTTTATCCAACTGCTTAGCTGATCCTACGATAAATCTATTTAAGTATTGATCTGCTTAACAATATTAGTAGCAACATCAACTGCTGATATTAAAACGTAATAATATATTTCACACATACCGTAATTTAGTTAATGATGTATATGTACATTGTTTCTTATTCAATTATGCAATCATATAAATCTAAATATGTAAAAAAAAAAAAAAAAAAAAACAAGAGCTAGTAATCATTGGACTGAACTGTGTAGTGTTCTATGTATAATACTTCTACAAAAATAAATTAAGAGTCTATACTTATTTCAGACATCAGTTGAAAATGGATTTTATTAGATTATAATCGTATCATTTGTTTCGGATTAATAAGTATGTTTCCATTGATGACGTATTCAAAACAGATTTTTTTCTGCCGTAACAACGTAGTTTAAATCTACAATTTAACTATCGCATGTATTTGACGTAGCCTATTACTAAAATAACAATTCACTGATGTCCAAATATATTTTAAAAAATTTGGTATAATTCACGAATAATTATTTTGACCGGTTTTACACCATTTTTTTGGTGGGTTTTGCCACTGTTGTATTCCTGGAAACCGTATAAAAATTACTCGTTTTTATTATAATTTAAGCTGTATATTTTACTAATTCGATTATAAGGTTAATTATACATAGTCTAAGATTATGCTAGACTATCTCTCAAGGGAAATTCCAATTTACTGTTTGCTTAGTTGTGCATAATTAAACCCTGTGTGCAGCGCCAACCGCTTCATACGAATTTGCAATTAATTACACACTAGAAACGATGAAAACTGTGAATTCAATAAATAATTATGCTCAGGTAAATTGAAATTCTTGGTATTGTCAACTACATATAACCAAACTTAATTGTAAAAGCTCAATCCACTAATAAAAAGTAATTATCCGCTTTAACAAGTCAAGTTATGTTGCCTACTTACGCTAAGAACGAAGAGTACCGAGATAAAGTAGCCTATAACAATTCATATATATTTATGTAAAATATTCATGTCTACAATGTAATAGATTAAATACGAATATTTATGTATATTCATATTCGTAGTATGTTTGCTGGTACGATACTTTAAGCTGTCAGAGGGTAGAGGGTTTCTCAGAAATACATGTTAAATAGCCCTAACATATTATATAAATTGTTCAGTTGTATTGGAAAATATACATCTTTTTTGTACTGCAAAACACCCTCATATAAATATATTTGGCTTCGGCGAAAAATTTATTCAGTCGTAAAGGTGAAACCCATCTCTTGTTCTTTTGTGTAATACTCGTTTGGTTTTTCTTTTAATATTTTTACTTTGTTCTTAATGGATTTTATCATAGCCTCCTCTTACACAAGGCCGTGGCGAGACAAAAGTGGCAACACTGCTGTTCCGTCAAACCAAAACATCTGTTGTCCAATTTATAACGAATATTATAGGAAACGTTTAGGTTTACACTTTTGTCATTTCTGTTGTTACCACCTTAAGATGGATAGTGAGCGAGAAATGTAATGCCAATTTGAGTTCGTATAGAAAACAGTGTTCCTCGTCATAATTCACAAAATATTTCAGTAATCACCTAAACTATCCGACCTTATTACTTTTGTATAGAGAGTGTCAAGGGCTAAATATTTAGCACTCACTTCTCAGGTAGTTAATCAATCATCAGTCTCTACAGCGTAACAAGTAAACTAGACATTTCAATGTAGGTTCTCAAGTCTGGGTACACAATTGCTGTAGACCGCTTCAACAAATACCACAACCACAATACAGATCTAAACTGTCCCCTGGTGATTATAGCGGCAATAGTGTAACTCTGTAGGGAAAACGGAGCGAGTGCCGTTCTTTTCTTTGCCGTGGGAATTATAAACTGTCAAAACCGTCAGATAGGCCTAAAGGACTGTTCACACCGGCGTAGCCAGACGTATTAATACTTTTTCGAAATACGTAGCTGACGTAGCTCCTAATGTAATTCATAGGGAGTGTTCACACCGGCGTATTAATACGTGAGCTACGGAAGCTACGGCGCTGCCGCTACGCCGGCTAGCTACGCGTAGCTCGCATCGCCGAATACGCGCATGCGCACTAGCACACCGGGCTGTCACCGCCACCCTCCCTCCACCTCATAATTAATTTATAAGTGGTAAATGTTGGACTATAACACAAAAATTCACTATAATTTAAAAAATCATTAAATCGCGTTAATCTATCACATTCAAATTAGACTATAACATAACAATCTTAAGACAACTTTATATGATCAATATAATAATACTTCATCATACGAGTACCTAGTGTCCACAACATTAACACATTAATCAACAGACTTTTCAGGGTACTATAAAAGCTGCAATTGAACCGTTGCGATCTTAACTGAAATTCATGAAACACTAATAAAAATAAACAATAAATTAACAAATAGGCTATGAACAAATATGAAATAATATAATAAAATAAACAAACGACAGCCGGCTCACCGGCTACGTAGCCGTCAGACGTAGCTGCGGTGTGAACAGTGCATTGGCGACATATTAATACACCGAATACGTCTGCAGACGTCGGGCTACGCCGGTGTGAACAGGCCTTAAGTGCCGTTTGGCTCCCCATAGCGTAAGAGTGATTCAGAGGAGGGGTATTAGTAGAAGGGGGTGTAGTGGGCAGGATGTAACTGAGACCGGGTACAGTTTCTTAACTGGGCTAACCTAATACCCATTGAAAATTAATATCGATTCGATTAGTAACCCTTCGTTCAATTTGTTCATAATCAGCAAGTTTGGTTAGGTTATGTTAGGTTATAACAGGTTTATTTTATCCCTGAAACAAATTTTACTCATGGTCGATCTTTCCACCCCCATACAAGCCGCACCGTGAAACCGGTCACTGAACCCTGACCGTCGCCTCGCCAAGCCTCGGGCTGTAAAATGGCCCTCTTCAAAGTGTTTGAGCAAATGGCACTCGGCCCTGCCCTCACTCTGTAGGCAACTATGCTACATTCAAGGCATTAAATTTAAACTAAACATTAGAAACTGTTAAAATAATTAAACTTAATAAGCATACTTAATACTTAATAACTTACTACATATAACTTGAAATAACTTAAAGCTTAATACTGTACTTGCATACTGTAAAATCATTTTGTGACTTAAATGTTTACTTCAATATACATTAAAATTTAAGCGAAAGTGCTTTTAAGTCTTAAACAATATTTCATCAAGAATCACTAACAAACAAGAGAATATTTTGTAGACATAGCTATTACTCGTACCCAACTCTGTCGTAGAAGTAATAATATTTTCAAAAATAAAAGTTTGTAGAAATTGATGAAGTGATTTTCCTGTTATTATTGTTAAGGGTTTAATGCGAGTCATTGTAGTCACTGTCACCAGTACACAATAGGTTCATCATTCACTCTGTTTGGAAATCTGACAGCGAAATGTACGTAAAGACCAGATACTGTTTTAAACAATATAAACTTTTTATACTTTATTAAATTATGTTCTGTAAATACAAAGCAAACTATTTAATCAGGTCGTTATGAAGATACAGTTTTACATATTTGACACTGAGTTTATTGATTTTCCGGCAACTATAACTCACTCGCCGTTTTTTATCTTCCTAATTATGAATTCACGTTTTTTTACGTTATTAACCCATTCATATTACACATATGTATGGACACATACAATTCCTGTTTATATTGTTATTCAATGCTAGAATTAACTGTTTATAGAATAAAATCCAATCCAGAAGAGAGCAGCACATTGGAACATCACGAGTTGGAGATACACAGTGGAATATTCATGGAGAAATGTTATATTCATGTTCAGTTCTCAACGCAGGACATACATGTTCGTCTTATAAACCGTTATAGAGATTGGGGTTTGTGATGTTGGCAATTCTCTTACTTTGATTGGCGTACGTAATTTAAACAACTCCCATTAGCTAATCATCAATATTTATTTTCTTACTGTAATTATTATTCAGATTGTAAATATGGTTCGTTATTTTTAGAGTGTTGTTTTATATTATTAAATAGCAGCGGTACTGGCGTTATCCCGGTCAAAACACGAGGTATAATAATGTTTATGAAATCGCATTTAAATGTAAAAATTGTACATATGTAGGGCACATATTGTTTAATTTTTGATTTTGGCACTGCTCATGTTATACAAAAGAGGATATTGGGTGATTGTTCTTGTTGTAACGATTGGTAATTTTAGTTTAACTTTTTTTACAGCACATTTTTGTAGTTTCAATCGATAAATCTTTTAATTTATTTGCATTGACATATTTATATGACTTAACTACGATGACCTCAACAAAAATATGTGCAATAGTACGACTACCTCCTTAAACCGAACTAATGAAAACTGGATATTTAAGCAATATACAAATATTGTATTTAACTAATGAACAAAGTTTGAAATTCTTCAGTTTACACGATTTTAACGCCAATAGATATACTTTTTTCGTATAAGGTGCTAACTCAAGGATGGTTCTAAACTTAATCCCATGCCTATTTGTTACTGGTATTCAAGACATTAAATAATTGGTTTAGTTTAAGTATGTTTAAAAACATCTTAATTTGAAATAGCCCTATTACTTCTCAAAGTACTCCACTCTAAAGAATTTAAGTACAACATTTAAACATGAGCAATCAAAAAAATACTGAGATGGGTTGAATATATAGGTAACGGTATAAATTCTTTGTAAGTAGCTTTGGTACTGACAAAATTATACGGTTTAATTACAAAAAAAACACACCATTCCCGTACCTCAACCACAATAATTGTTGTAAAGTCATTGAAGTCATTCGCATTTCGATAAATTGAGTCCCGTATAGTGGAGCTAATGAATAAAACACACACTCATACATATTCCAAGGCACATTTCGTCACCTTCCGATCATATGCATATCAAGCTGTGCTATATAAGCTTGATATTGTAACTAAGTTTGAACCATAACTCTGCGCTCTGTGTTTCCTAAATAACAGTTTGGTTAGCTTACAAAACAATCTATCAGGCTTTAAGTTAAATGTATTCTCTCATATAACTGTATATGTTACAGGCAAAGTATATAGTGCAGGCATTCCATAGAATGACTAGACATTCTATTCAATGCTCAAAGCTTTTAGGCAAAGTATGAAATAGAATAATAACGATAGGATTTTATACACTTTGACTAGGCATTGTGTATAATGTCTAGGCATTCTATAGAATGCCCGTTGGTGTGTGGTGCAAAGTATAAAATAATAACGTTTGTTGAATAAAAAACTATCGAACAGAATTGATTTACTTTGTGTATGGTTTAGTCAGGTTTTGGTTTTAGTTAATTTTGCATTGGATTGGCTAATGCAAAAGAAAGAATAAATAGTATAAACAATCTTTTGGAATAAACAAAATTTTGTATATAGTTAGGTTAGGTTAGGCTAGTTTAGGTACGTTTATAAATTAACAAAAAAAAACAAAAAATAACTTTAAATAAGTCTAATTAATGCCAAAAAGGGTACAAAAGTCTAAAAAAGTCCTACAACAGTGTATTTCATACTTACTTTGCCTACAGTTCCAACAGGCATTCTATAGAATGACCGGGCAAAGTATATAATAAGCTAAATTACATATTTGGCCGGTAAATTTTTTTCATGGAATGCCTAGTCATTCTATACAGTTCCCAGTTGTATACTTTGCCTGTAACATATAAACGTTCTGTAATTATGTACCATATTTACAAAACCTTAGGCGATAGGCTGAAACACCAATACGATTAGATATTTATTCCTATTCAGTAATATTCCTATTTATGGTGCTTAAAATAAGTTTTAATTAAACAGGTAGCCTAAAGAATAGATTTATATTTATCTACATTGTATTCCCATTAGTTTAGTTAACAGTGTACACTGTGTATAGTTCTTTTCCTACCCAATTAGTATTTCAATCCGAACTATATTCATATCAATAAATTGCATGTTAGTGACACTCTACTTTCGTGTCAAATAAATCAAATACATTCTAACAAACATTGGAGAAACGTGATAATTTATTTACCCATTAATAACATATCCTCCAACTAACCATTTAAAAGGAAATGAATGGTTCCCCTAATATCACTAAACAATGCTTGGAAACAACGGAAAGTTAGATTGGCTTAACGGCCTTAGGGAAGATTCGGTAACTTTAAATTGACTTCGCATCAGCAGTCGAGTCATAGCTGACAGTGGAAATAAAATATGCTGGAAGCTATAAGATCAGTAATTTAATTTATCAATTTTTTGAATACAAGTAACAATGTTAACATTATCACCTAAAACATATTTTTCCCGTTAAACAATCATTTTAAACGTACTTATTTTGCTGTCATTTTGCTGTCAATGATACAGAAGATTGATATTTTAACCGAAACAGGAAATGAGTAATCCATACCCTAGAAGCCGAACTTTTTGGTACGGGGTCTAGAGCTCGAAACACTGTCAATTGGGATATGTTATCTGAGACAGCATAGCGTGTTTATTGTACTTGTTATTGTTCAGCTCACCTAAAGCTGCATACAATAATCAACGAAAAGCATTGGAAAAAACCTTATCTGTATGAATATCTTCCAAACCTACATCTGATTGAAATTTCAAATTAAAACACTCATACAATTAATAGAGCGATACATTTAAGTTAGAAGAGGTTAGGTTAGGGTTTAATTACTGTACAACCAAAGCTATCCTCATGTACATCAACCACAATTATTGTAAATTGAAGCTATTCACATTTCGATAAATTGAGTCCCGTATAGTGGAACTCATGAATAAAACACACTCATACATATTCCAAGGCACATTTCGCCACCTTCCGATCATATGCATATCAAGCTGAGCGATATAAGCATTGCATTACATCTCATTGAACACTTAAAACTAAAACACTGATACGATCTAAGGACGATACATTTAAGTTGGAAGAGATATTCAAGATTTAATTATTTTTAAGAGACTCTTATTCATATGCATGAATGTACAAATTTAAATTCAATCAGACATTTACACTACAGTAAATTTTTGGACTAAGTTTAGTGTACTTAACAAATAATTTAGTTTTTTTTTTTTTTTTTTTTTAGTGAAGATAAAGATGCACGTAAATGTTAAGAATAAGTACAAAAATGTAGACCACAGCAGTTTGTAGTTTTTTTCTTTCATTTTAGGTTTGAATCTAGCCCCTGCAAACAGAGATGTTCGACTTATGATTGGTGCAAAGGTAATACAGTGTTTCAAGTGTTCATATCTCAGTCGAGAGGAGCACTCGTCTGCATATAAACTGACCCTGGCAAACGCAGTTGGTAGGTATGGGGAAAACAATAGGATGAATCATCAGGCAAGATAATGTTGGAGAAAGAGTTTAATATTATCAATAAAACCCTAGTTAAACCTTTAAAATATGCTTTCAATTTCAACACTTCATCCTTTTTTCATTTATCTACATCTATATAAATTTGTATAATATAATCTAGTTTTCCACTTTAAATATCGTTAAGTTCCAATTTAAACTGTTCTTAAATTTTACTGAAATGAGGTAAGGTAAGTGAGAGTAACAGGATGCAATCAATGTACACTCTGTTGACTTCAGCAGTGAATATCAGCTGAGTAAATGTCTGTCAGTTACAGCAGAACGTTACGACCAACTGGCGGAGTCAGCTGAGAGTTGATGCTTAATCTTCAGTTGGAGATTTCTTGTAAAATCTTGAAAAACTGTATAATTTTTCGTTTAAAGTTAATAATATTCTCAGAAAATATATGAATGGTTGACACCTAATGATTCACATCTTGTTTTGTGAATTTAAGGGACTTGAAGGATACGACCAAATACTATTTTTTATAGGTTTACTTTTCACATCAGAATATGCTATTTATAGCAGTATAATGTCAAAACTTCTTTGCACATATCATTTTATTTGAACTATGGCATGTTAAAAAATATTGTGACGAGTGAAAGAAAATTGTATCAACACAGATAAAATTCTGATGTAAATTCTTATAGGGATGTAATACGAAGTATCTTAGTAAATGCTTACTAACAAATGTTATTTACTTACAAGATTTGTATTGGTATATGGCTAACACACAAAACCCATATGTTTCGTTAGTCCAAGACCAAGGTCCTTCGTACGGGGTTGGCGTGCAGTTTTTCTCATGCTTTGGGTTTGAAATGGAGGAGGACATGGTTTAAGAAAATGTTGTTCTTTTAATTTACGGAAGCTATAGTATAACACATATACCATAGACATAATGTCATTCCACTAAACAATAAAAAGTCATATTAATTTGAAATAACAACTCCACCAATATTTCTGAATTTTTAATTTGTATGAGGCCTTTCGCCAGCTATGCTGGCATCATCAGACAAAACAATCACACTTTAACAGTTTTCATTCTGCATCACAGCTTTTTGTTGCGGCTTGGTTCAATTTAGCTATGTTGTTATAAATGAATGTGTTAATAACGCTTACAAGTTATTGTTTAACAACACTACCAGCCTACTCACCCAACGTTGCCAAACACTTCCTCTTTACAATATTTGACCCTCCTATTACAATATCATAGAACAACTTGTGTAATTGAAACAGCTGACGAAATTCTTTATCCCTTTTAATATGAATACTCATAAGGTAAACATGGGAAACTCCAGAGCCACTGGGGCGGACCCCGAAAGGATTTTTGAGATAAGAATATGTCTAGGCCTATATGTTAATCGGGAATGTGAGCTATCATAATACCGAATTTCAGCCCAATACGACCAGTATTTAAAGCGTGATTGAACTTCAAACAAACAAACAAACACACAAAATTTCACATTTATAATATTAGTAAGATTCCAACCTCAATACTAAAATTAACACTATTACATTATACTCTTTTATTAATCGACTGTACCATGTATAAAATTGAACAGAAACCATGTAAACTGAATTAAAGTCAACCTAATGTTTGGTTCTTGAATATATTTTTATATAGTTCCAGGCAAAAGGAAAGGTATAACATTTATTAGATACAATAACCTTAATATCAGGGGTTATGGCAGGGATAAAGTTATCTCCTTAAAGTATGTAACATCTCCATAAACTTTACTTCCGGCAAAGTTAGGATCGTTATTCAAACGTGCGTCCAATTTTCCGGTCAATGCAATAACAGTTAAGTTTATACAAACTAGGTCAATTTTCAAACGGTGTCTAAGATACTAGCAATATATTATGTGGAAGTCATAAAGAATAGGATTCTATTATGGTTAAATATTAAATGGATATGTATATGCATATACTTACTAATTGCATATATACGTACCTATAATATATAAATTACGTCATTTCCAAGCATTTATATATCTAAAATTCCATTTCTGTTGTTTTTTGCCTCCTGATCACAAATTTAAATTAATCTAGAGGTTAAATACCTTTAATTCGTCAATGTGATCAAATGTCACCGATGAGCGGCGACCGGTTTCAGCCCAGCTGTGGGGCCATCTTCAGGCGACGAAGGAACATAAATGTCACTCCGAAGAGGTCGTCATAAAGTATATAAATACGTCACGAGAAACAACACATAAATACATTATTTACAAATACACGTGTGGCCACAAATAACTGCGCGGTGGACGGTACGCGCGGACGGTTGCTAGTCCAGTAAAATAAATACTAGTCCACATAAATAATGTATTTATGTGTTGTTTCTCGTAACGTATTTATAGACTTTATGACGACCTCTTCTTAGTAATATTTATGTTCCTTCGTCGCCTGAAGATGGCCCCACAGCTGGGCTGAAACCGGGTCGCCGCTCATCGGTGATATTTGATCACATTGACGGATTAAAGGCATTTTTACCTCTAGATTAATCTAAAATTCCGCAGTATACAACTGTTTCATTGACCGTTTTTTGATGGATAAAGTAATTATAATCAATAGTAAATTTATAAGAACACTCGTATAATGCGATGCAGTGCGAAATACATTTTAAGTGTTTCCCTCATTGATGAAGATGGGAAGCAGTTTGACAGTTGAGATGATGACGTCAACAACTCTCGACCTGATGAGGACTCACCCCTTGCCCCACATTTACCACTCCCTAGACACCTTGTCCAACCCCAAAACCTCCCCCTAACAGTATTTATCTGTTTTCTTTCTTGAGTCATCAGGTACAATACATGTAGCAAATTTTTCGATGAATGGAAATACTTATAACTAAATTTTGAAATTATATTAGTATCGATTTATTATTTTATTGTTATAATAATAATATTACATCAATTACTTTTGATTTCATGCGGGATAGAATATTATTCTAAATTTGTTACGAAGCTATATAAGTTTAAACCTTCAGATAATTAGAAGCTTCTGCAAATTACAGACGAACCCAAAATAATGTATACAAAATACATACATATCAACACTAAGGTGCATACACAATTTCTTGAATTTGAGGTTTTAGTTACAGCCACAGCGAAAAAAGTCATTATTTTTTATTCCAATATCAGGTATCTTGTTGTTAAAATAATAATGCATGTGAAACCAAACAAAATCTAGACAAGAAGATTTTAACACTATACCGCATATTATTATGCATGTGTTAATAGATGTGTTTAATTTTACACATTATCTCATTAAGAATCTCAGCTTTAACATATAAACAATTTTCTATCCCAAAGCTATTCTATGAGTGAATTAATTACGTAGGTTTAAAACACCTGTATTCAGAAATTGAGCTTTATTAACATGGAAAATCTAATCGTATTGAAATTACAATAATTTCTTAATCAATGCGGCAAGACCTACAAATCTTATTTGATAAAGCTTCCTGATAACAATATAGCTTTAAATATAACTGGTGATGATGATTTTTATGGCTTTGAATTACAGGCTACCACCGAAGTTTGGATCTTTAAGATAAAATATTAATAAATTGTAAAGGTTTAGTAAAAAAAAGGAAGATAATAATATAAATTTCTAATTATTATTTAAGAATATCTATTAAGGTTTTGATTATTAATAAAGCATGCCTGTAAAACTGTTTCAGATAAAACTCCAAGACATTGTGCCAATATAACCGTAACAATGACGAATGTGAGTGAAGGTCACTGGACGATGAAGAAGTTGTTTTAACAAGAGAGGCCTCTTACGTAGAGACGCTGCAGCTAAGAGGCGGCGTGTCGTGGAGGGAATGAGGTGTTATTCGGCGGGAAAACTGAAAGACACTACACATGAAAAGTGGGAATTTAGCACATGTTTTGATATTATGAAGAAACAAAGTATTGTGTGTTTTTTACTATATTATTTCTTAAACAAATTGCGTTTGTCAATATGCTCAAATGCCACTGAATTAAATAAAGTAATAATTGCAATTTTAGTAAAACTATAGGCTGTTACAAATACCGTAAAATACAACCGATCACGTACCGTTAGCGTATTACAAATGACATTAAATTACTGGAATTCTCTTCATGATTGGTTTTGAGTTTGTGAAGCGTTGTAAGCACACCATGGAGAGTTTAGTTTGTACATTGAGATACAGTAAAGATATAAAAAGTTGCATAATTGTATTAAAGCTTATGAATTAGGTAAATGTGTTTTACAGCAACTCATATTAAAGTTCTTCTCGCACCAGTGAATATTTTAAATCAGCGCTCAATCTCAATATTAAACTTCTACCTGGTTGGTTTATAACATAAAATCGTACTTACAACTTAGTCCAACAACGAATCGAAGTTGTTCACTTGTTCGTAATCTTTGGTGACATCAGGAGTTTAATTTCTAAAAGTTTGACAACTTGCCGCTTCGCTAAGTAATCTTGTTGGACTTAGATATTTTACAAAATATATGGAAACTAAAACTTAAGTTTTCCTTGTACGTTTCCGTAGTCATTTTGTAGGAGTACGTAATAAATATAATTCTTTACTAAATAGATTTTGTTTTCAAATTTAATCTGTTGAATTTTTTATCGTTAGCAAAAAGTTTTCGTGAAAGTGGTTACTGATCAGCTAGAGAATACGTAGGTTTAAATAACCAGACGTAAAATAAAGCAAAAGTATGTGTAAAAAATATGCCTATAACATAAAAATTAAATAAATAGCTATACCAATAGTTATAGTCATAGATTGTATAATTTATGACTAACAAATTTATTTGTTTATACTTTTGATTAATTTAACATAAAATCATAACGACTTTTTTACCTTAAGTTTATTCACACTAATTAAAACCTTCTAAATGATCTGGAAATATACTTTTCACATCATTATAGTGATAATTACATTATTGTGAATGGTTAGACTAAGAATCAGTATATTATAATCATTTTACCATCCTATAAGAAATATGAATAAAGCATCACTCTCTAGACATCCTGATGAGAAACGATCTGCCAAGCACCAACACATTCATCTATTATAAACTACCCAAAGTTCTTTGTTAAACTTTAGAACGACAAGTTCTGAAATCATTACAAAACATTTTTTTAGTAGCAGAAAATCAATTCCCGATATGGTAATTTAAATGTGTCACAAGGAAATAAAATTTTCATTTTACTAACTAACATTTACCTGTAAAAAAACTTACTATTTTGTTGTTATGCTTGTTAGGATTTTTCCTTTGACCTTCTTAAACTATAATACCCGTACACTACCACAATTTAGTCGTATGTTTGGATTAAAATTGAATTAAAGGCTTTTAAAGACGGCATAAAATTTACATGCATTAAAAGTATTACTGCAAGGAAACAAATATATTGTTGAATTTAGTCATTTTTTTAAACGAGTAAAATATCTGCAACACGTTTTTCCAACAAAATGATTAATTAAGTTTTTTTTAAATCGGAAAAAAATGAAATTGTAAATAATATCTTAATATCACGAGAGAAAGGATTCTATAATTTTATACGTTTTCTTTTTTTTTACTTTACCTTATTTAATCTTGGAAACAACGATAAAAATCTACTGTGCCTAGTATTTCAAGCTTAATCCAGGCATACATATGTTTAATCCAAGCAAAGCCTGCGAAGAGTGAGTATAATTCATCAACCATCCATCAATCGAGGATCATATTATTGTTATTATATCCACTATAATCAGCTGACAACATTAAAAACGCATGTTATTTTGATACTGATAAGTCAAGTTATTTCACCTAGGTTATTAATTTTTACGACAATTCATCATTTTATTCGTATTTGTTTTGTACCAGTTTAATACCACGTAAAGGCTCACCAATTTAGTTTTATATTGTAAGAGAACAGACTCTGTTATTGTTTACTATGTATTGCTAAGTCTATTCCACATACAGTGGATACCTAGAGTGTCGCAAACTAACATTGAAATATTTCACTTGCTTTAACTTGATGATGGATTTGCTTCAGCTTTAAATTCCAGGAATAACTGAAAGAACGAAAACATAAGCGTTTTAATTCGACTTGTTTAACTCCAGCAGAGTTGCATAGTAATGTTATAAAATGAAGAAATGGTATAAAATTACCAGGTTTTTAATCAACCTTTTAAATAAGTTAACATTTTACTAATTTACCCATATTGTCTGTTAATTGTTATTAATATAGGATTTTAATAGCGAGTTATTTGAAGAGGCAATTAAAGTACAGTAGGTGTTCTGGTCTTATATTGAATCAAGTTTAAATCATTTTATTATTGTAATACACACATCGAAAGTAACTTGTAATAAGTTGTTGAATTTGTGTAAAAAACTTACTCAAATATATGATGACTATTACATGGTAATAATAGATAGCCTATTACGATACAAGGTAAACAGACGAATCACTAAGTTAAGCACATTGTAAAATAGTAGCACGAACAAAATAAGTTTACCATAAATAAGCTTCCTCTCACCATTGTTAACAAACAATACTGGTACTTACCAATATATACAACACTGGTTCATAGATTCAATGAAGAGCTTTGTTATTTTAAACCCAATTATTAATCAGAACAAAAACCTATTAGATTCCCTCTTTTAAGTACCACAAAAGAGAGAAAACAGCTAATCGTATTTAATTACAAAATACAAATGACATATTATGTAACCATTGATAGATAGGCTATGTATTTGTGATAACAACATCGTTCCCCAGAAGTATCACAGGTTATATTGTGTCATCACCAATGTTTCCGCAACATTACCTCTCCTACCGAGCCACGGAGACCAGGGGAAAGGTTAACTCCAGCTGCAACTTATTTACTTTCGATTTCATCTTATAAAGAATAACGATTTTTCAAAGGACCTCCTTTGAACTGTAACTTCATATTCTTAAATGCTACACCCGTGTAAAATTACATGGTACACACAACAGTTCGATGTTACCAAGAAAGTTCCCCTACATGCAATACGAGTTTGTAGCAGTTGAGCACCCAGTTCTTCAGCCAGAAGTCCTTCACTATACCAATTGACCGACTGTGCTTTATCTTTTATGTTTTTACAATTATGTATTAATGTGCATAATCTATAATAGTGTGTTACTCCGTTAGACTAGGCTACAACACAGTTAACTGTATATTAACTGTACTAATACAGAACTATGGTATGTTAAAATTTGACTCAAAGATGTCTACAAATAAATATCAGTTAAAAGTTTGATCTACTATTGCATATACGATATAACATCATGACATGGGATAAACAATTATTTTTTCTCTATGAGTTTTAATTAAACATGAATGAAAAGTACTGTTAAATTCTCTGTAATAAGAAAACAACAACGTTTATCCAACAGAAGCCGATTTGACATTCTAAACAATTATTGTTTCCGTACCCATTAAAAATATATTAATATTACTATCATATACAATTTTATGAAATTATCTAATTCCAAGGTTATATCTATCCCAAGATTAGCAGTTACGGGTTGCAGGAAAAGGTGTAAGACAAATCTGTTCCTTGAGGTCAGATATTATAAATTAACAAGCTGCTATACCCGTGCTTTGCAACGGGAAGAAAATGTGACCTAGAGAGCTATTAAAGTGGTGCTGATGTGTGTTTTAAAATACAGCAACTCTATGACTTAGTTTAAAAATATAAACTGATTTAAAAGTGTAAACCTACTTACTTTCGAACCTCTACTTTTAATGTTAATAGATCCAAAAGAATATGAAAACTTTAGTACTATACTACTCATTAACTGGAGGGTTCCAGACTGTTGCCTAACCCTGTATAAATTACAAATTAAACTTGGAGAAATAATTTACAAAACGTATTATAAAACCTTCTTTCTTGAATACCAAACATAACCCTCTTCAATCCATAAATTGTCACAAACATCTTTTTTGAGTAAATAAACAAACACCAGTTCATTGCACTAACCAGCTGTTTTATCAACTTAAATTAAATTAAATCATTTAAACTTTGGAAGCATGCCAGGCGTAGCCCTTTACTTGAATAAATAAATTGGTAAACGGTATAGTTTTCGAAGCATTTATCATATTTATTATTCTAAAATCTACTCGCATTTTAAATAAACCATTGTAGTAAATTTTCTACAAAGAAAATCCGCTCGAACTTCATTCTATGAAATTCAACGATAGCTAAATCTAAAAAATAAACGAGACCATTTATGATAAGAATATCACATATCAGAGAAAATGATTGAATATCCGCATCAGCATATGTTTGCCCCTTTATCCGATACTATTGGCTAATTGAAATCGTTGTGAAGTTTTGTTTGTACAAGAAATGTTATCGTGACAGATTATTTTAAGTTAATGTAAATAAAAACTCTCTTCACGAGTTAATCTTCGTAAGATTCCCTGAGGATTCCCAGGTTCTTAAAACGTTGGGCCTTTTAACAAGGATTTAATTCTAACACTTAACACTCAGGCGTAAAACTCCGTTTCTTCTTTATTTTATACATTAAAGATGACTATGTCTGTAAACGGTATTTGTAAATAATTTTAATTTAATTTTGTTTCCTAATAACTTTTTGTACAATGTGTCGTCTCATGTGTATATTTATTTTAATGTTATTGACCAGTCTGATAATGGATGAAACATTCTTAAAACATCACTTGAAAATACCTGAATAGGCGAAAAATATAAACGTGAACCACGAAACACGCATGTGCACCATGAGTGTTTAAACATTTGTGTGTGAGTTTGGCCATACTCTGTTGAACTGTGGACATAAGGGTATGGTCCTTTAAATAATTGACATTACTTTGTCAAACAGACATAATATGAAAAACACAAAATTTGCTATGATTTCTGTGTTTTCAATTGCAAAGTAATTTACTATAAATACATCTCATGCAGTTGTTTATCAATGCTTATCTTTAGCTTCAATTTCTTTTGTTGTGTGTTTTAAAGATGAGTCCTATGTTTTTTAATTGTCTAATAATTATAAACTTACCTACACGATTAGCATCTGCTTTCAAATAGAGCTTACCTGTAAAACATAAAAAATTAATTAAATGTTCGTATCATATCAAATCAAGTAGCAAAAAGTGCTAAAGGTTGTACATAACCTTGTTCAAATATGAAAAATAAAATGTAGTTAATTCATAAAAAAATTATATCCAATAAAAAACACTTTTAATAATTTTTATAATATTGAACATTAATGACTGTTCATAGAATTGTATTAAACAGTGTACCGGTGTATCAAATTTGTTTAACTAAGGTATATTCATCTCTGTATATATCGCGACAGTTTTTTACCAAAAAAGTTTCTGGAACAAATTTCTAAACATGACAGTTTCTTCGTTATACTATATTTATATAACCTAGATTTTAAAATTATACGTTTTGTCTTATTCACCTAAATCTGAGAAAGAGTATTAGACCATCCATATTACATATTTATATGAAATATTCGTGCAATATCATACTTTGTTCTGATAAATATTTAATCAACTTTATATTCAATTATAATTATAAAGAGTATGTCTTTAAAACATGTTAGGGGCCAATAGATAATGTCAGTTTATGGCATTTTCTCTGCAGAGCAGCTTAAGGGTCAGCTTGTTGTAAGTGATACATTTTGTTCTGCCATTAAAACATGAATCGGTAATTCTATGTACGTTGATTCATAAATACTATTTAACAGATACACTACATTATGACGGACATCACGTTATAATTACTGTATATGTACGCCAAAACAACGTCCATTTTACTAAAAAAACCACGTATTTGTAACGCAGATAGAGTTTTAGAAGCAAGGTTATTTATTAAGTTGTTGTAACAGTTTTGTAAAACACCAGCTGACATTTTGTCGAGGTAACCACGTGTGGAATGACACAATCCCAACTCAACAATGACGTAAGCGATGCAGTTGACAGGTATTTATCCTCAAGGCATGTTCCACTCCAACAATGTAGCGATGCCTCTTGCCGCATAAGAGGAGAGCATTGAAAAGACTTTATACTACACTTTAGGAACGAAATGTATTAACAGAACTTTTTGGATTAATATTATCATAAAACTGTAAAAGCATTTTTTAATTTAACTACAACACAACAAACACAATCATTACCATTGGTAATATTTGTAATACTAAAAATAGTTTTGAGTTTTATGAAATGTTTCTTAACACCATCAGGTGGGTTTTTATCAATATCGGTTATTTTTTTGATGTATTATAAAACCTATAAGCAGATACATCCTTTTTTACACATTAAGTCCCCCTCTTCTAAGATCATGTAATAAAATGTTTTTTTTTAATACCTTAGTACATACATACATGTTTAATAGTTTAATTATAAAACTTAGTAAGTCCTACAACAATACTAATCATTTTATTGTATTTCTAACCACTAGATATTTCCATTAATATTCCGTTTATTTGAAACGTGATTCTATTTGATCAACTGTAGAATAAAACAATATTTGTTTCAAACTAAACTATATTTTCATAGACACATGTTATGATAATATCAAACTAAACAAAAAAATCAAAGAGCTCCTAAACAAATCCCCCAGAGAGTTATGGGACAATATGTAATCTGAACAATCTGGCGAGCACAGATGTTTACTGTGTCAACAATCACTGTTCATTGTTTGAATATCCGGTGTAATCAGCTGTTGGCAAAACTGGAAATTGTTTCATCAACATTTCTTGATAAATGCATTTGTTACTTCACTGATTGGCAGTAATACAGCGTGATTTGGCTTAATTTTTGAGAAAAAGTTGATCTAGGATATACATTTGTATTACATCGGTTGACGAATAATTTATCATACTATTCAAGACAGATCATCATAGATTCATGAAATTATTGCCATGTTTTTGTTCGTTGGAAAATTTTCGAATTATTCAAGTGCAGAAGGGCACATTGACATACACACGCACACATGCTGTGCTATAAAATGGTCAAGTTTTCAGTTACATACTCGTTTTTCCTTTCTCACAAACATCGTTACTTTACTACAACAGGAAAATCTGACTACGAGACCTCTCAAAAAACACAAAAATAGGCTACTTTAATCTATTGTGTGATGATTTTCGTGTTACCTTGTGTGGAAAATGAACTTGAAAATAAACAACTAACTGATTCAAGACCAAAGGTTTGCGAAAAAACTCTCGAGAAGTCTTTGTAATTGGGGCCGTGTAAGGGACATAAGAGTTTTTTTTCAACCCATCTTCTTTCTTTAATTCCAATCTTACAACTAAACCACAAGACAGGGTTCCCAAAAATCTTTAAAATTAATTTTAAATATATTAAGTTGAATTTTAGTGACAACAATTGTTGCATTTGTTTTCATATAGGGGAGAAGAAATGTCGTTAAAATGGATTCCATAAAGTAGGTAACAAATATTAAAATTCAGTAATACGATATAATAACTGGAGGTTATTGTGATGAAAATACATTTGTAAATTTAAAAAAAGTATGAGCCTTTCAACTATTAATACGAGTTAGAAATATGGCAACCAGTATAAAGAGTCATTATATAAAGTTTTTATACTTTTCAATAATGCGTTTACACACAAAATGTTATGAGATGTTTTCTTGAGAGACGTTCCCAAACGGTAGAAGTTTCAAGAGTCCATTAGCTAGGTTTCCAACACTCGTAGAGTCCTCTAGATCCCGAACATCGTCAAATATTGTGAAAATGTTAAAGGACATTTGAATAAAATAAAAGCTGTTTCAAATCATTAGCTTTGTGGTTTTATATACGTCTCCTCGTCCAAACTGAATCCTGATTTTCCTTAACCTATATAATCAATTGTTTTTCAGACGTTATAGTTAAGTTGATTCTAATTGAAGAACGTTAAGCAAGATAAAATAAGTTGCATGATGGACATTTAAATATCGCGTTTGTAAACAGCATAAACAAACAGTTCTTTAAAACTGAATTCTTAGTTTGCTTACTTTATGCTCAAGTGTATGTTGTAGACACCATAGTGAAGCTCTAATGAAAAAAAATATATAAAGAATGAATAAAAAGGTGTAGGCTACATGATACAAAAATTAATAAAATGTTTGTTAACAAAATAAATATCTTCTTGCTCGATTGATTTTACACTTGATTGTTTCGACAAGAAAACGAAATGTAGCCTAGTTTTAAGGTGTTATTTTTACTGTTAAATTATGTGTATATTTTTTTAATAGTCAAAATACTATGAATAGTATATACAATAAATAATTAAGAAGTAACAATGAACGACTTATGAGTTTTCGATGAAACTATATTAACAACATTCAACATTCAACATTGCAACTTTTAATACTATACACGTTTATTGTTGGTTATACAAGGCAACATTGTGGTTCGGATTCCACTATAAACTGTAGGTCCCTTAGTTGCCATTGGCTGTATGGGCTATTAATTAAACCTGTGTCTTGGTAACATGTCGGCCTCAGTAACTAACAAGACTACACGTTTGCGCCACTCATCCTACACTCATCTCCATTCATACTTAGCTTAAAATATCTTCATTCGCATGGTCGCAATTTCAGATTTAAGTATTAAACTACTCAATTAAAATTTTCTACGGAAATAAAATAAGAATCCATTTTAATAAAATTATTTATATTATTTTACACGGTCTCCTTACAGCACCACAATACCAAACTAAAGTGTACCAGTGGCAAAGAAATAAGGTGTTAGCCTCATTCATAATAATGTTTATAAAAAATGTTTTCTGAATCTCCGTCACACAAAATTTACTACTTCAGACCTAGTAGAGGGCTTTGCTGTATGTGACATATATTAATCTTACAAACATCTCCAACAGCGTAACAAGTGTGTTGTTGGATGTATTCTGTATTATGTCAAAGTAATATGTGATAAGAATATTGAGCTACGACCCATGACTGTTTTGTTAAAAAAATTTTTGTATCTGTTCCAAAATCCATATCCATTGGCTTCACGAAACAAAATGATTGTAATCAAGAGAAATAAACATGTATCTTAACTAAAGGACCATTTTCTAAAGAAAATATTATAAATACTGGAGCAAAATTGAAGAGCAACATACATACTAGATACAGTACCTAAATATACATAGATAACTAATTCATACCTAAATCACAGAACACTCTTAGATATAAGTCGTTACGTGTGAAAATAAATAACCAGAGCGACTGATCAAAAGTGTAGCTGATCAACAATTTGAACACTACTCTTCCATTAACTGTCTAACTACATCGGACAAAGTAGCGTTAAATACCTTTCAGGAACTGTTATTTTTTTAATACAACCAGCGGTAAGTATGCATTAACTGTGCGCTGCTTAGGTATGCAGGTTAAGAGGTAAGTAAATTTTATTGTTCCTGGTTACCATTTATTCTTATAGTTATTAGGTAGTAGGTTACCTTGTATTTAGTATTTCAGTTACCTTTGCATTAGGTTTGAAAACCTTCAACTCCCAACTCTATAACAACTGTACAAATTCAAGCTTTTTTATATTGGAGATCGGTCTTACGGTGTCAGTTTGACGGTTTGACACTTGAAAACTGTTTAAGTCATCTTCCCCTGTAACACAGAAAGTCAACTAAGAAAAAACTGTCAACAGCCTGTGCAAGTTGTTGGAGTGGTTATACTTGCACGTATCATAATAAAATGTTTATAACTATTTTAAATGTATAGCTTTATATACATTTAAAATAGTTATAAACATTTTATAATGAGTAAAAAAAAGTTTTTTCCTTAGTGAACGTTCTAACAGCAGGTTTTAAAATAAAAGATTTAAAAACACCACTTAAAAGTTTCTGATCATTAATATAATTTATTTAAAGGTTTAACAGTTGTATCTGCTATACCGGAACTATTTCCAACGCCAGTATAGGCCTTGTATGGAAACCACAGACAGTAATGATTCTCCAGTGTTGGACACGCTGTGGTCAGTGGTTGAAACCTTCCCTAATAGATCACTGCTATTCAACCTGGCTCTTAAAATTGTTTAAGTTGGCAAATTTCAAATAAACTTACCTTTGATGCACTATAACATCATACCAGTTTAGACATAGTGGATGTAGAAAACAGTGTTTGTACAATAATACATAAACTATTGATGATTACTGTAATGGGATGAAAAAAGACATTGAAGAATTATTTGAGTTATTTTAGTGATGAAGGGTGGACATTAACTAAAATAATTCTTCTAAATTAGAACATACGTAAGAAGAGTGTTAAGTAGAAAGAAGACTTTTTTCATTACATTATTAGCGTAATCTGAAGTTCAGTAGTGCAGTGTTGCAGTAAAGGTGAATTTGTCATTTTAAGCCCAACAAACAAACTATGGACAACAATGGAACAAGCTGCAGGAAAGACAACAGCTGATAATGCTGGTACCCTTAGCTGCAGTTGGGAAATAATATTACTGTCTTTATAACTAAACTTTTCTATTTCATTGCAAATGAAAAAAACTTGTTTGTCGTGTTACCTTAAGTTTATACTTATTAATTTTCCTGTTACTTTTTTACGAAAAACTATATTTCTATATGCTATTGCAGTTTTACTATAAAAATTATATAGGAAACACAATGCTTTAAGAATACTCTATTCTATTGATCTCAAATTAACTTTTCAATCGTGGGGATTAAATAATATATTATTGGGGACTTAAATACTCGCTCGAGAGTCTTAAACGTTTTGTCTTTCTCATTTTTCATTGTGTTCCAGGAACGTTTTTTAAATATTATTCAAACAACTTAGTCAGTTGCATGTATCATAAGGCTTATAAAGTGAGTAGTTAAAAAAGTAATGTTATTAAAAGACATCCAGGCTGTGACAAAATACTTCTTAAGCCAAATTTGGTGTACAAACACAGAATGCTTCTATCAGTCTGAAACTATCGTTCATAACTTGAGTCCATAAACTATTTAATTGAAGGTAGACCTACTTGATGTAATGGGTGGATGGGTTTATACATGTAAATTACAGGTTTTAGAGTTACTTTCGTAGATAGGAGGTGAGAGACCTTGCCAACTAGGAAGTGAACTGGAGGTGTTTGAGGGGAGCCACAGGAGGTGGTGAGTACTGGTCCTATTGCTATTGATGGGGTCAGTTCCGACGGGAGAGGTTTAAGGGTTAAGTCTTGTTTTGGGGAGAAAGAGTAGAATTCAGTTTAGTTTTAAATTAGTAACTTGGGAGTATTAAATTAAAAGGGGTATTCGTTTAGTGGTCATTTTGAGTAAAAAAGGAAGAAGTTATTCTTATTACTATTCGCGTATCAGAATTTTAAAATAAAACGGGAACTTATCTTAGCGATTGCGCTGCCTCCAGAGTGGATCTGTAGTAGGCTCTCACATTATAATTATAAAAGTCTCAATTGTAGGGTTGCTGTTTGTTTTAGAGCTCAGTTTAAATAAAGGCTTGATGTTTATAACATAAAAATACAAATTGAATTATTATCTCTGGGGAAACCAACCCTTTCTCATATAACACAAGTAAACTAAAACAACAAATTAGTAAAGCTCAGAGCTACCCCCTCATGTGTAAGTTAACGATAGCCTAAGGAGTAGAGAAGATAGATATCGTGTTCTTCACATTATTTATCCATGAATTGCTTAAAACAAAATGCAGATTGGCGTAGGCCTGATTCGGAAACGGATGTATTCCAATACATAAAAAGGTGACATGATTAATTCGTAACACCGATTGTATTAATATAGTTAAATTTTATATGGGCCTAAATAAATTGAATTGAAATATTATGAAATCCATAAGTTTTTTTTAACCACCCCGTACTTTTAAAGTAAAATATTCTTACTTTTTATCAACATATAAACTATATAGATTTTTCAAAAGAGAATAAAATTATTATTTAAGTAATTAACTTTTAACTTACATTATATAGGTAAAACTCACTAAAACAAGTTATATTTGTGCAAAAACGGTCAACAACTAGACATAAAAGGCGTTCATTGCGGTGGAACTTTGCCTTAATTAAAAGCCAATTAAAAGTTATTAAGAGCCTTACATCTCCCGCCTCAGACCATTTAACTAACTGTCTCATATTTTACATAGTTTGACCTGAAGACCATTCTTTTTCCTTACACTTTAAATTAAATAATAAATTATTTATCATAGGACCAATTATCATTATTTACCCACAAACCTAATCCCACTCTTTAAGCTGACACATTTTAAACATAAACTAGTTGTAGGACTTAAATAACATTAATCCTATTGCAGTTTATGTATGGTTATTTAATGCGCTTCAATAACTTTTAAGACTTTTTAATGCTCTGTTTGAAGTCTAGATTTTAAATATTAATTTTAAGATGGACGGTGTTTCTACAAAAATACCATTGAGAAAATATTTTGATGTGAATGAGGAAGAGAGGTAGACAGACATAGTTTTTTTTTTTTTTAGCTAAAGAGGGACATGCTCTTAGAGAGAAGTGTTGTTATACATGAAATTTCCTCATCCCTCGCTCTACCTCCGCCATCCACAACCATTTACTGCCCTTTACCATTACCACTCATTTTTATTGAAGTATTAAAAACGCAAGTTAAACGTTATACTTTCGCTGATGCTGCTGTTGCTGTTCAAGGACAATGGTTTATACCATTGATATTCCAGAGCCACCAGTAACCATGGTTAGTTAAGCCCATTGACATTTTCAAGTTACCATTAGCTAAACATACATGTAACTAGTTAAAATATTTTGATAGTAAAAAAGGTTTCGATCGCTAAAATGCTTGTTAACTTGTGTAGTACTCTTGAAAAGTCTTAAAATCTAGTTGGTGAGCTGGTTATAGTGACTTTATTTTAACTTTGAATTTTAAGATTGCTGGTTCGATTGCAAGCGAGATTGTTTTTAGAAACTGTAGTAGATGTCATTTGTGACTATAAGATATAATTATAAGACTATAATGATACTATGTAACGAAATTTCGACGTTAGATAGTTCCTCAATAAAGATTCAAAGAAGTACACAGGTTCTCTTTTTTTGAGACAATATAAATAAATAAATCTAATAATTGTATCTGCATGTTGTTTTAAAGCGTTTTTCTTTGTGTGGCATTTAGTACTTAATACATAAATATGGGAAAATTTCTAATCGTCAAGAATTCTCTAATTTAAAAAAGATTCTGTTAAAATCCATCCTACCAAGGTGCATTTAACAACCAGAGATATTTGATTGCGAGGTCAGCCAAGATGTTCAGCGCCATTTAACTCTATCAACCGTAATGAGTTGTCTGACACTGACAGAGAACAATTATATCAAGTCTTCTACACTAATTTACTGTCAGAATCGTAAATCCTAACTGAATAACTTTATCATAAGAGGTTGTGAAAAATACTTTTCATTTGTGCGTAATTTCTCTAAAAAAATCCTTTTTTATAACGCGTTTTTTATTTGTATACTACCTATTCAATGGTATTAATCAATGATGGTTTAATGAATGTTTAACTAGTTAAAAACATACTGATATAGGTGATTCAAAGCTTAATAAATCAAAGCGTATTTCATAAATTACGTCCACATGCATATTGACTATTGATCTTTGGCTGCTTTGTTAATACATGCGCCAATAATGGATTATTTATCATTTGCACAATGAACACTCTACTCATCGCTCATTTAGTTGCTAGTTCAGTACCGGTATAATTACCATATTATTTTAATTATTTAATTTATATGTAACATTAATCTCATTGTATTAGCCATCTTGCACGAATTTAGCATATTATTCACAAATGTATTAATGGTATTAGTTGTCACCATTTGTTAAATAAATAAATAAATATTGGATCTCAGGATCTCGTACTTTTGAAAAGTAAGAATGAATTCTTCTGAAACTTATACTTGTTATTTATACATAATAACACAGTATTCCAATATTATCAATAAATCGTGCGAGGATTTTTCTAACAGTTATCATAATAAGGATACCATCATTATTAATAATACCGTTCAAATATAAAATTCCTATTACAGTCTTTCCATTATGATCATATAATTGACTTCAGCAGTTAGTGGTAATGAGTCTCGTCTGCATTTGACATACATTCACTCAACAATGCCTTCACCACCGGAGTCAATATAGGTAGATAGTATTGGAATTTCTTCCGAATTACACGTCATGATTTAAATCAGGTGTTTCAAATAGAAATAGTAAAGGACCAAAATGATTTTGATTTTCTAACATATTTATTGCAACTATATTTTGAAGAAGTCTCTAGAACAAATACTAGCCTCTAACGTTTTTTTTTGTAATTTTCTGACACTTATTTTTTGCTATTTTATTAATGTTTACTTGAAATTATGTAGTATTTTGGGTAAGTAAAACCTAGAAGATATTTTTGACGTTAATTTCCTTTTACAATATTTGTACAGTTTGTCCGTGTTTCAATGCAAACTTACAGTCCAAACAAACAAAACTCAAGTATAAAAAATAATTTTAGTTTAAAAATCAGAAAAACATAATTAATAAATATACAACCTTATTGAAGTGATGCATTCTTTCAATTTTAAACTCAGTTTATTTCGTGTCATATAAGTATAGGAAAGACAAAAAGTTAAGGGTTGGCATGGAATAATCTTTAATTGTTAAAAGCAATAACATCAAAGATTTCTGGAATTATTATTACTATTTGACGTAAAGCGTCCTTAAAATGTATTGCAGTAAAATCTTACATAATATACCATACAAAGGCACAACTAATGTATTATTTATTCATACTTGCAGTGTCAAAATAATAAACTCAATTTTCGGAAACAGTATGTGGCGCTTTCAGACTCAAGATGGATTTCAGTAAAATAGCAAAGGAATGCAAATGTGTACGTCTCTCGAAGAAAACGTTTGTTACGATATACAATTACGTATACAGGGAGCGGGAAAATTATCTGACGGTTTTTTTTGCCACGCTGTCGAGTGAGTGAGTGGTGGAAGATGGTGGAAGTAGGGGTGACACAAAGCATAAGAATGAGTAGCCATGGAGCTGTGGACAGCTGAGCACCATGCATTTATAGTGGAAGTTGTAGTTTGTCTTTTAAGATAAATATTTTTAAATAATCGATCTGTTTTTAGTTAAAAATCAAATAAATTAAAATATTCTTACGCCTTTTTTAGGTGAAAATTTGAAAACCAATTGAAAAAAGCAATCTTTAAGTAATGCTGTTTAAACCTTACGTATATAAAATACGTATATAAAACATTTTTATTTACTGGCTAACAGTTGATATACGTTGTCAGAGGTTGCGAAGTAAATTGTAACTTTAAGTCAAACGTAAATAATTGAATAAACGTAAAATTACGAATTAAATGCAACACGTAAACCAAACGTAAACGTGAATGGTGGTTGAACTACACTCATGCTCTTGGTTTCTAAATGTAAAACTAAATGTAAAGGTAAAATTGTGATTGGTGTCAGAACTACATATTTAAATATGATAAATAGATTAATAACACGTTCAACTTAATAAAATAGTCAACGAATCGTAAAAATAAACTGGCATGAGTGCAATCAAAGCAGTGCAGCTTTGTTAATAGGAATAAATCTGTCAATTTGTTAATAAAAAATGAGAATTTTTTTTAATACGAACCTGTATTATGTAAACAAAAGTAATGATAATCACTTGGAATGAGATCTTCAATAACTTTCCAGTTAGGGATCGGCGATTGAGGTTACCATGTCGCAAAGATCGTGCATCTAATTTCAGAACACCAGAAGGCTAACTTTTATTGTTTTCTTTTAGACTTTTGTGTGAAATATTTTCATACACATAACAAAATAAAGTAATTGAGACACACATCGTACAAACATAGTTTAAGTTGGCTTATAAATGCATAAAAGTCTTATTTTGATAGTTGTGTTTTAACGTGGAAACATTTATAACCTCATCGTCTATAATACGTCCCTCCTCTTGGTGGTTAAATGTTTTACGATGGCTGATCTTACGATGCATTTATTACAGTAGACTGAATGGTGGCGTGATAAAACATTTAAAAATTAACCATGCCACTGTAGGACATTCATAGTTATTACTAACACCTACTTTTTGCAACAAATGACAATAATGAAAGCATACAAGTATCCAAAACCTAAAACAAATAACACATGTTTTCGAATTATTTTACTTGTCGTGTTATTTTATACAATTTTAAATGAAAATTAAAAGTTCAATCATAGATGCATACTATTTTTACTCATTTATCTGATCTATGATGGTCAATTTCGATGTATTTTCGTAAAACAATGTAGATACTTTAGAAAAAGAATACCAATGGATTTGTACAGATAATCATTTACCTTAAACCGTAATTATCTTTTTACATTGATAAATTAGTTCAATCGCTAAGTGTCCATATCATGATCTTTTGCGTTAACCTTGTTATATGTAATTTAATGGAAAATCAGGGGCTGCATATCACATTAAGACTATATTTTACTTCCTCTTATAGAACCCATTTTATAAATAACATCGAAATTTTAGATAATAGAGATAAAATATTCAAAATACGTTTATAGCTCTAGCAGTAAATAACAGGGTAATTAAGGTTAATATGAGGTGATGTAAAATGCTAAACATAATCTTAGATTAATCCAGACAGTCTCTCAGGGGAAATTCCAATTTACTGTTTGCTTAGTTGTGCATAATTAAACCCTGTGTGCGGCGCCAGCCGCTTCATATGCAGTTGCAATTAATTACTCACGAGAAACGATGAAAACTTAAACTAATAAAATATTTCCTTAGCGATGTGTTCAAATTCTTAGTACTGTCAAATTCTTGTACTTTATGAAAGGGGTCATGGTCGTGCAGGTATAGCTAATATTTTTACGCGAAAGAGTAAATAAAATACACATTGTAAATACCGATGTAAAATAATTTAATAGATATGTATTTCTTCTGTAGGAGCGAGTCGTTACTTTTAATAACTATTGAACAATGATTAGTTTTAGCTTCCATAAGCTTAACGCAGATATATTGCATAAAAACGGTTTTTTGTACTTTTTGTCGGGTAGTGTATGAATTATCCATTGCTTGCTGCGCTTGGCGAGGTACTTGATACGGGTCATACATGCTCTCAAAACATTTACAATGACTTGTCTTAGTTGGTGAGGAACCGATTAAACAAAAATAAGTATCTTTGGATAATTCAAAAGCATTTTAAGAACGCTTACTTTACAAGCATTTTTTACAAGTATTACAAGCATGTTTACAAGCATATATCCTTTAAGACACGCAATACACATAAAACGTAGTCCTCAAAATTCAGTCCATCAGTGAAGAGTATAATCAAAAATATTTATTTATTAAATTTGTTATATGTTTTTGGCTTAAAACTAAATTGATTCATCACTTAGGTGAAAACAATTACACACAGAAATAGCTAAATAGCAAACTAGCTAGACGGATAAAATAATAACTACGTCATCAGTCTCTAAAATATTACACAAGTTAAACTGGACATTTCAATGTCGGTTCTCAAGTCTGGGTACACAATTGTTGTAGACCGCTTCAACAAACACCACAACCACAATACTGATCTAAACTGTCCCTTGGTGATTATAGCGGCAATAGCGTAACAGTTTGTACATACGAGGCAGTAGGATTCTAACCAAACAGTAAAAAATTACAAAATTACTTAAAAATACAAATTTAAACTTTGGTATGATTAAAAATTTTCGTCCAAAAAGATTGAATAGTTATTAAAACTTGAGTGGTTCAGGAATCGTAGTTTAGTTAGTTTAGAAGTATGTAAAATGTAGATACATACTTAAGTCACCTCTAGTCTAAAAAAATATATTTACACTTTAATACACCAAATATAATAAGTAGATTGCTTCTTAGAGAAACATAGAAACATGAAACAAATTTTAAAAGTTCAATTCAAGCTATTTTAATTAACTATGTAGTTTTCCATACACAATTAATTGACTCGAAAACACCAAAGAATATGAAATATTTGTTATTATAGGCATTTTTGTTTTGTTTCGGGAGCGAGAGAATGATGTCAAAGTCATCAGAAAATAATAGCTCCGCATTCACTCTGTTGTTAAATACTTGGAAATATGACAGTGATGTGTAATTGCAGACAAAAGAATGGTAAAGAATGAAGTTTTTGTGTTTCACTTGGTATATAATATTTTTTGTAAAAATCACTTCGTAAAATTATGTTTTCTTAGTTTAATATGAAAATTTTTTGAAAGAATTGCTAGCTAATGTTTTCTAATTATCTAATTATTTAACTCGTCTTCAATTATGTTAGGTATTATGCAACATCGTAGATAACATTTTACTTTGCTACATTATTGCGAAATCCCCTGTTTCGTTATAAGTTTTACCTGCGACCGTTTGTTAAACTAGCCGTTTAAGCTCAGTTCTTAGAATTGAAAACATTTACTTTACAGTATTGTTATTTACTTAACATCATTCTTTTGTTACTATACAGTACAAATTTGAAAAGAAGTAAAATTGTAATTTTTCGAACGTCAACTTATCAGCTGTTAGGAGCAATTTATATTGTACAATAAGTGAGTGGTTGAGACAATGAATCGTGGCATCACAATCAGTGGCAATGAGAGGTTATTAATGAAAACATAACCTCCCTTGAAATAAAGAAATAAAAACAACGGTCGTAGGAATTAGGTTTTAACTTAAGACACTCGTAAAAGTTTTAGTCGTTGTAGTACTGTATAGTGAAAAGTAACGTTGAAACATGAGTGAAAGTGGGTCTTTGCAACACGGCATCAAATATGTAATGACTCACTTCACAAAAGTATGTGTATTATGTGGTACCTTTCTATTATTTTGGGTGTGTCCCTAACCGGAAGGGGGAGGGTAGCAAATGATTTTCGTTTGGAAATTAGTAATACAACTACACATGGGACATAGATTAAAGTAATTTTATTTAAACGAGTTGTTAGCCCGTCCTACGTACGGGAATTCAGTAGTCCGTTAAAACCGTGTACAATTCAGATCAGCTAGTTTACACATATAAAGACAAAGTTTCTTGCAGTTTTAATGTGAAAAATCATCTTGTAAACAAATGTTGTGTGACCAAATATGTTTTTATTCCATCATAGGCCTACACGATATGCATTTTAAATCCAATAATTTTACAATAAAACAGCAATTCTGCAATTTTTACGATGTGAAAAGCGTTGAAGTGAGATTTGCAGCCGATTCGCACAGACGCACACTGATTATAAGTAGCCTACAGTAGAGAGAGTAATAGTCAATTGAGAAGTGTATAGACTTAGTCAACGATACCACCTTTCATAGCATACCTGCCTCTTCCATAATTATTATCACCACAATACAACTACTATCCCCCCGAAGGTATCCTTGCCTTGGTGTGGCGGTGGGGCTTGCGTGCTCTGACAACCTCGAGAGCTATGCCGGCGGTAGCGTAGCTACTGGTAGGGCCTCCCTTGCCGGACAGGTCTTCGTGAGGTAGGAGCCAGACGAAAAGGGATAACCTGGTCCTCCAGGTTGGGGGTTAAGCGTTGGGTTGACAACCCGCCTTGTAAAAAAGCCTTGTTACGAATCACCAACAAAGAACAGCCTCGGAAACTGGACAGAACAAACGGTTGAAGACCCGGATTCGCCCAAAACAACTTCGATTTGGTACGTGGAATATAAGGACACTAGCTATACCAGGAGCAAGTGACATTTTAGCAGAAGAACTTGATAAGTACAACATGGATGTGGTAGCACTTCAGGAAATTCGATGGCCTCTTGCAGGAAGAATAAATACAAATAAATACTTAATTTACTATAGCGGCTGCGATGATAATAGATACTATGGTGGTGTAGGTTTTGCAATAAATAAGAAACTATCAAAAGCTGTGATACATTTTGAGGCAATAAACGAAAGGTTGTGCAATATTAGTAGTCCAGTCAATGAATGCTCAAAAGAGGGGTGTAGAGGACATGGAGAGGGGGAAATTTTTTTTCTGCGGGAATGTGTTTGGGGTAGTTAGAAGATAAAAATACCAAAAGTCCCCGCCCCTGGCCCTGCTGCTTCAGCGGGGGGAGGGGGGGAAAGACCCCATTTTTTAGTTTTTTACTTCTACACTGAAAACCGTGCGTCGTACGGAAAAATGTAAATTATAAAAAGAAAGATGATGAAATTCTCTACAAGAATGGTTATATTCATATCTTATGTATATGCATTAGTTTTAAAGATATTCTCAAAATAATATAAAAATTATTTTCTAAATTGATTTTTCAGACGTTTTTCTCCAAATAAATTCATATAATCGATTAGCCTGCTGTTGTTTTACATTATTAAGGATAGAAAACAGGTTTTGGAGCACTAACCTATATAATATAATATATCCATCGTATATATTGTGTTAAAAATAGTTTATATAAATTTATTTAAGTTATGTATTTTTGTCATGGAAACAAGTAATTTTGGCATAATTATTACACTAAAAATGAAAAGGATTATGTTTGCAGCTACATTTGTCCAGGTTAATTTATAACAGTTACCGAAACCAAGACTTTTAATACTATTGTTCATGATCTGACTCACTTGGGACGAGAGGGTCCGACTTGTGTCCCAAAAACAGGTGCCATCTGGAACTGAGAACCACCATCTAGGACATTTCCATCATTCAATTCTTGTTGATTAGACTCAATATTGGCTATGGAAGTAATAATGCGGTGTAGGCCTATATATTCTTGATCTTCCTTATTCATCAGAATGGGCATTCCATGTAAAAAGTTCCCTTAGCAGTTCTGGCATAACGGGGTACAATTGGACATTTTCGCACAAATTGTACATGTGGCACTGTTATAATCTTTAGTACATTTGCAAAAAAACTTGGGTAAGGGATTAACTGTTCCTGGTTACTATAATTTCGGTGTCTCTGTTCAAATGAATACTTACTGACCAGTGGCGGTCCCTGGTGTGGGGGGGGGTCAGGGAGGTATATATCCTCTCCGAAATATTTTATTACCTAACATGAATACTATTAGCTTGAAGATATTTTAAAGCTCAAATACATATAAAACTATGTAATAATTATGCTTTAACTTCAACATTTTTTTCGGGGGGGGGGGTTGTTGGACCCCCCGGTGGTTATCCCCCACCGAAATTAAATGCTGGGACCGCCACTGCTAATGACTTTTCCAATCTGTAGCGTCTTTCTTTGTCTGTCATCTTCGTGCTGTTTTCTGTATTGCTATAGAATTGAACCAGAATTAAAGGTTTTGCTACAACGTTTTAATCATTGCAATATCGATGGTTGAACCCACAGAGGACAAAGGGAGAGCCATATTTTCCCGTGACAACCTGTTGTCCGAAAATTATTACCTTTTGATTAATTACTTACTGACCACGTAATACAGCTTTGTAACAGTTAACGGATTCATCTCTTACAACCCCAGATGCTATTGACATGATGTCTTGAGTTTCAGGGAAGAGTGGGTGATTTTCAAACATTGCTGTCAGTTTAGAAATATATAAAATGTCATCATTTGTATCATTTTATCAAGGACAACTCTGTTTGGAAAACCAACTACCCTCAGAAATGTGGGGTTGGGAGTGCAAAAAAGTAATCTGTTTTCAGTGTTAACCAATGACTACACACAATACACAATTGAATAACCCACGAGAAATATTGGGCTTGTTTTTTTGCAAATATACTAAAGACTGTAGCAATAAAAGATGTACATGCAATGAAATGTCCATTAATTGTTCCTCGTTGGCCGTTATGCCAGAACTGCTAAGGGAACTTTTTACATGGAATGCCCATTCTGATGAATGAGGAAGATCAAGAATATATAGGCCTACACCGCATTATTACTTCCATAGCCAATATTGAGTCTAATCAACAAGAATTGAATGATGGAAATGTCCTAGATGGTGGTTCTCAGTTCCAGAAACCTGTTTTTGGGACACAGGTCGGACCCTCTCGTCCCAAGTGAGTCAGATCATAAACAATAGTATTAAAAGTCTTGGTTTCGGTAACTGTTATAAATTAACCTGGACAAATGTAGCTGCAAACATAACCCTTTTCATTTTTAGTGTAATAATTATGCCAAAATTACTTGTTTCCATGACAAAAATACATAACTTAAATAAATTTATATAAACTATTTTTAACACAATATATACGATGGATATATTATATTATATAGGTTAGTGCTCCAAAACCAGTTTTCTATCCTTAATAATGTAAAACAACAGCAGGCTAATCGATTATATGAATTTATTTGGAGAAAAAGTCTGAAAAATCAATTTAGAAAATAATTTTTATATTATTTTGAGAATATCTTTAAAACTAATGCATATACATAAGATATGAATATAACCATTCTTGTAGAGAATGTCATCATCTTTCTTTTTATAATTTACATTTTTTCCGTACGACGCACGGTTTTCAGTGTAAAAGTAAAAAACTAAAAAATGGGGTCTTTCCCCCCCTCCCCCCGCTGAAGCAGCAGGACCAGGGGCGGGGACTTTTGGTATTTTTATCTTCTAACTACCCTGAACACATTCCCGCAGAAAAAAAATTTCCCCCTCTCCATGTCCTCTACAATACCTTTATTGACTGGACTATAGGTTAAGAGGAAAATTTTATAATATATCTCTAGTCAGTATATACGCACCTACCGGAGACTCAGAGGATGAGGATAAAGACCAATTTT
Source organism: Macrosteles quadrilineatus (assembly GCF_028750875.1). Classification (NCBI taxonomy): domain Eukaryota; kingdom Metazoa; phylum Arthropoda; class Insecta; order Hemiptera; family Cicadellidae; genus Macrosteles; species Macrosteles quadrilineatus. The sequence goes on along the minus strand of NW_026542602.1, from coordinate 100,517,589 downwards.
ACACCCTATTAGATGAAGTGGTGGGAAAGTTACCAAGCTTTGATCTAAAAATCGTCTTGGGGGATGCAAATGCCAAAGTAGGGAGAGAACAAATTTGGAAACCAGCCATTGGGAATGAGAGCCTACACCAAGAATCAAATGATAATGGATCCCGTCTGGCAAGTCTTGCACTTGCAAATGATTACAAAATTTCCAGTACAATGTTCCCCAGAAGAGACATACACAAGTACACTTGGACATCACCAAATGGCGTGACCAAAAACCAGATTGATCATGTACTTGTAGATCAACGACATAAAAGTTGCATTACAGATGTAAAGAGTATTAGAGGAGCAGAATGTGGGACTGATCACAGTCTAATCCTAGTCAAGGTAAACCAAAGAATAGCTGTTGAAAGGAGGAAGGAAGAAATACAAGAAAGACGAATAGACACCGAAAAGCTTAAGGTTAAACCGATAGCTGATGAGTTTAGAATAAAACTAGAGAATAGGTTTAAGATTCTAGAAGACTTAGATAAAGATGAAGATGTCAACAGTACCTGGAATAATTTTAAAGAAGCAGTCCTAGATTCGGCAGAAGAAGTATGTGGAAAGAAAAAGAAAAAAAGCAAAAAACCTTGGTTTGATTGTGAATGTGAACAAATGTTGGAAGAAAGGATTAGGAGGAAAAATGTATGGATGAATAGCAACAATGAAGAAGACAGGTTGATGTACAACCAGTCAAATAAGGAGACAAATAAATTCCTGAGGAGGAAAAAGCGACAATATATTAAGAGTTTACTAGATAGGGCTGAAGAAGAAAACACAGCAAACAATGCAAAAGATTTTTACAGGAAAGTAAGATTTTTTAAAAAAGGATTCACCCCTTGTACATATGGAATAAAGAATAAGGAGGGACAACTACTAACTGAAAGTGTCAAGGTCCTTGAAAGGTGGCGCGAATATTTTGAGGAACTGCTGAATGTTGATGAAATCACCCCGACAGAAGAAGAAAATCAAAACAATGAGGACATTTACTTTTATGTTGAACCCTTTATCGAGACACCAACAAAAGAAGAAGTACAATATGCAATTAAGTCCCTGAAAAATGACAAAGCTCCTGAAAGAGATGAAATAACAGCAGATATAATAAAGAGAGGAGGAAACATAATAGTGGAAAAGCTGTGGAATTTAATTACAAAAATATGGGAACAAGAAGAAATGCCAATGGAGTGGCAGGAAGCAGTCATTATCCCTATTCATAAAAAGGGTGAGAAAGAAGTTTGTGATAACTATAGGGGAATCTCACTGCTTAGTATCCCATATAAAGTTATCTCAAAAATTATTTTAAACCGTCTAGAACAATACTCACACGAGTTGATAGGTGAGCATCAAGCGGGGTTTATGAAGAGTAGATCGACAACTGACCAAATATTTATCTTAAAAGAAATAGTAGCCAATTATTGGGAGTTCAATAAAGAATTTTATGCCTTATTTATCGACTTTCAGAAGGCTTACGACAGCATAAGAAGGGACAAATTGTGGACACAGCTAAGAAAATTCGGCATACCGAATAAAATTATAGCCTTAATTAAAATGAGTATTTCAGGATCTAAATGTTCAGTTAGAATTGATGGCCACAACTGTAACACCTTTGAAGTAAACTCTGGTGTCAGACAAGGAGATGGGCTATCACCGATCCTATTTAATTTTGCCATTGAAGAAGCTCTACAAAAGGTAGCAGAGAAGAACATAGGAGTGAAAATAGGAACCAAAATAAACATCTTAGCCTTTGCAGATGATGTGGTTATAATCACAGAAAAACTAGAAGATCTGAAGGCCTTAACCGAAGTATTTATGAAAGAAACAGAAAAAGTAGGCCTAAAAACAAACGATTCAAAAACTAAGTACATGCACTTTTCAAGATACCTGGATAATACTGAAGAACCAATAGAAATTGATGGCCATACATTTGAAAAAGTCAACAGTTTTAAATACCTAGGAGTAATTATATCCAACCAAAATACTGATGAACTAGAAATCCAAAGCCGAATAAATTTAGCAAATAAATGTTTTCATGCTTGCAATAAATTACTTTCATCAAAATCTTTGTCCCGGAAAACAAAAATCAGGCTGTACAAAACAATAATTTGCCCAGTTCTCCTATATGGATCAGAAACCTGGAAATTAAATAAAAGAGATGAAAAGAAACTAATAGTATTCGAAAATAAAATTTTAAGGAAGATTTTTGGACCAATATTCGAGCTAGGAGAATGGAGAATAAGACACAATAGGGAATTAAGGCAACTGTATAATAGCACAGATGTAATTGGAGAAATCAAGTGCCGAAGAATCAGATGGGCTGGTCATATATTAAGAAGAGATGAAGATTGTAGACTGGGAAGAGTTTTAAAGGGAAACACTACAGGAAGACGACCCCGGGGAAGACCTAAGCAGAGGTGGTGGAAGCAAGTGCAAGAAGATTTGGAGAGAATTGGGGCAACGGAGGATGATGCGAAAGACCGGTTAACTTGGCGAAGATTTGTTGGTGCGGCCAAATATCACCTCCGATATAAATGGCCCTGGGAGTAAGAGTAAGAGTAAGAGTAATACAACTACTATACACAATTTCCAGTAGGTCTGAATAGAAACGACCTAAAATAAAACGATAATATCCAATAAAATTCACAGTACACATAAATCGTCACACCTATCCTTTATATCAATTTCACTGCATTAATTGCTAAATAAATAAGTGTAAAAAAAGAAAAGTAAAAACAATAACAGTTTGTTTTGAAACAGCTGTTTGGTTCAAATAACATTAATTAAAAAAAAAAGAACTAACGATTACTAAAAGAACTGGTCACATGTAGCAGGAATATAAAAAGTAAACACGCGAGTAAAGCTAATGACGTAATTGTCAATGTTTATTATCCATACCGTTATCAGTTCTATCCTTAATAATTACCCACCCTCATTGAATAAGTGTACATCGTAATTTCCAGTATTAGTTAATTTAAACTACAATATATTCATAGTTGAAATAAAAGTGATATTTTCACGTTTGGGGGCGCTGATAGGCACCCCCAAACGTAACCACACTGAACACGATTTCATAAAAGGATGGTTTGTCTAATTGCAGTATCCTAGGTCAATGTTGACGTTGTGTTCAATCTTTGTATAAAACTCGGCTGAGGTTATGGTGGTAATTTAAAATCGTGATTCCTGATTATTCTTGATCTTCTTTTTATGACATCAATATTTCCGGGCCTAATCCAAACAAAGTTAAAGCAGACAAACATTAATTGTAAACAAAAAGCTACCACGAAGAATAGAAACATGTAAAAATTTTTATTTTTCTATTCTTTCCTCAAAAAGTGGAATAGTTAATTTGCATTTATTCTTTTTTATTAAGACTCGTGTACAGAGCCTCGATTTGTACTGTGGTTTAATTAATTTTGGTCTAAACTATTTTAAACTGTGGTCTAATTATCCCTACTAATCTTACTTATTTCCTATAATCAATAACAAAAATATAATAACCTCATAGTTCCATAGTTTATATTTAACCAGCTGTTAGTTAAAACAAATTATATTACTCTAAAACAAATCGAAGATTACAAAGATTGCTTTAAAAAAATAATTTGAACATCCTAGTATTTTACTATGTATTATTTAATTAATCTGTCATCCTCTTACAGAAGAATTGAACGTATCAATGATTTGCATTACACATAGTATTATAAATAAGTCAACCCTAAGTATGTCTTTACATTTTTATCCAAATGCTGAATTTGTGACACAAAAGCTGAATGTTTACAGCTGTTATGTTAAGCAAATTATTTTATGCCAAAAGCTAGTTTAGAATCTTAGCGTCGGCTGCTAGACTTTTTAAAAATTAAAACTTAATTTCTAAAAATCTGGGACCATAAACTAAATTTATGGCTTCGACATTCCCTAGTTCTCAAAATTATCTTTCTTTCAACACAAAAATTATGAAAATCCGTCGAGTGGTTGATTCAGAATCGTGAAATAAAAAAACACTATTTCGTTTTAATATTATAGATGGTTCGAATGATTACGTTTCTATTGAAATAATTTTATACTAAATCATTTCCTTGTTTAAATTAAAACCAACTTGTTAATAAGTCATTGACGCCATTTGTATTACGATAGGAAGCTTCCCGAATTCTGAGCTTATGAATTAAACACACACTCATGCATATTCCAAAGCACATCTCACCATCAGGCGATCATGTTCATATCAAAATTGTGATATTTGTTAAATATTGATTATTAATTCGATACGTAACTTTTCCAACTGTGATTCTCTTCAATAACGATTTCGATTGGCTGCCAAATCAATACGTGGATTATTTTATTACACTGTTTATTAGTATTCAGTTTTCTAATGGAAACTTGCCAAACTCGTTTTATAAATCTATCTGAAATTTTATTTCCACATACTTGGGATTTATTCGACTAATATTTTTACCCAACGAAATTTATTTTTGTTGTATTTCAAACCAATATATTGATATCATATAAATATATTTTTAAATCCATAGTCCCTCTATTTGTACAGAAATCACACATTAGACAGTTATTATGTGTCAAATAACGAATATTTTCAAGCGTTCGTGAGTTCTAAGATTATAACCGCAAACTGAAAATGTTTCGGAAAATGTTTGCCCATAGCAGTGTTGCCAACGTTGATGAGAAAAAGTATAATATGATGTAAACGAACGCAAGTTTCCAGATAGCTGATAACTTAAGTTTTAACAAACACCATAATAAGATCACTTAATATTGTAATTCGAATAAATGTCGTTAAATGTCTTACAAGAAAGTTGATGTGTTCTATTACAATATAAATAAAATAAAGAATCGAGAGGAACATGTGAGTAATTTGTTAGTACAATGTATATCATAACCAAATAAGTCCTGAAATCAAATATATGAAATGGAAAAATCAATCGTCCTCCTTTAAGCAATTCTAAGAAGCAACAGAAGTTAAAACGGCTTAGGGGCTTCAGGGAAGATTGGTAGTTTAAATTCTCTTAAAATCAACGGTGGAGACGAAACTAACTGTCGGAATAAAATATGCTGGAACTTATACACAGTCACACCCTTAGCTGGTTGCGTTTTGGTTTAAACAATAAAACTAACTTGTAACTGTTCGAAACATGTCGTAAAGATTAGCATGAAGGGTAATAAAGTGATTAAAAATTTACATAACACCTAATTACAGCAGTCGTCTGCGCATATAAGCTGGTTCTGACGATCGTACACTGGCAGAATATAGGAGAAAACTAATAAATCAGGAAAACTGTAAAACTATTTACTTTGAACATTCGTTATCATCTCAACGTATGTCAAATCTTATTTACTTAGGGCTAGAAGTAAGGTAAGAGTAGTAGGATGCAATCAATTGTAGACACTCTGTTGACTTCAGAAGTGAATATCAGCTGAGTAAATGGCTGTCAGTTACAGCAGAACCAACTGGCGGAGTCAGCTGAGAGTTGATGCTTTATTTAGATATTTTCCGTCAATCAATAAAAAAATGTAGTTTCTTATTTTTTTATATGAAGTTTCTTATAATACTATTTACGATAAAACATTCATTCTATAGAGATTAAGAGGTTATGATAGATAAAAAATAAATAATAGAAAAAGAAGTATTATTTACTGATTGTTGAAAATTAAAGCTCTCTCGGTATACACAAAAAGTAAAACGCCTTCATTAAAAAATCATTCAAACTCAATTTTGATATACCCTTTTCCCAAAATATGTAAGTATTACTAAACCTTTACGACATAGCTTATAATTTTAATGTGATCGCAATATTTACCGTAATACTATTTGTTTAAGACTATGAAAGTATAAATGCAAGTGTTACCGGACGAAGTATTTTATAAATGTTTCGTTCATTGTTGACGAAAGGAAGAAGTTTGACAGTTGATATGGTGACGTCAACATCAAGTCTCGACATGATTAGGACTCCCCCTTGCCCCACATCTATCACCTTTCATAACCTCCAAACAACCCTACTATTTCTGTCTCTGTGTCAATTCCACATTTCTGCCCCCCTCCCCCCGCCAATATTTATAAAATTATGATCAACATCAAGTCATTACCCATTAAAGTGACATGGGGAACAAACAATAAGCAAACTTTGATTCTTAAACTCAATTAAACTCAAATGAATATAATCATAATACCTATGAAACCCCGACAGTTAATTACAATAACTTAGACATAAATACAAGGACGTTTAAAAAAAACTCACGTTAGGTGATAGTTGTAGAAACGAAGACCTAAGCTATTGGTGATAATGTATATCAGCATAATTGTACTTTGATGTTTCGGCATAGTGCTCCAATATCCAACCAACGGAATAAAAAACCAGGTCTTGACTTTAATCAGTGATAATCTTGGCAAACAAACTTACGATAACCCAGGTAATTATTTAGATGAAAAACGTGTCTTTTAAATAAGAACTCTATGTATAGTAAACGAGGAACCTCTCCTTGACTAGCACAGATTTGTAAACTGGGACACACGTTCAAATTGCCACCGTTATTGCTCAAGAGCAGCAGCTGGGGAGAATATCTTAAAACAGTTTCAGGAAATGGGACAGCGTTTGGAAAACAGTTTGTGTAAGTCTTTAGCTTGTAAGAATTTATTCAACAACAAATCTGGTATATGTATATTCGAGTATTTGAAAAAGATCATAATAACTAAACTTAGTACAAAACGTAATAAAATAAAAATTAGTAACTATATCAGATATTATAATTACAATTGAAACAGTTGTTTAAACATTCAAGAGTAGCGTAAACTTCGCTCTTACTCTATCTTAACGTAAAAAGACCACTTACGTAAATATATATTCATGTAAATATATTAAGTAGTCATAAAACGCTTAGAAATGTAAATGTGCAATTTATTAATTAAATAAATGAATTACTTTGAAAACTTCTTTTAATCTATAAACTATTATTAATGTTCTTTTACAGGCGATTACCATAGCTTATATTTGATCTAATAAGAAAGTAAATATAAAGTGTATGAAATAAAAAAAGGAGAATAATATTCCTACATTAATTTTGATAAAAAAAACACTGTTAATCTATGAACAATATTATTACTTTAATTTTACAGGCAGTGACTCTAGCTTATACACTTAGGAGAGTAAATATACAATCTAAGATATTACATTTATATCAGTTAAAGAACAATGGTAATGATAATGATTATTATATTCTTATTCGAATTATTAAGTTTAAATCCACGGTTGCAGATTATATTGGTTGTTCAGTAGTTTTTATAATCCAACTCCTGACATTACAATGGTGTTAACGAATGCGAGAAAAGGTCTTTGCACGATGAAGAACTTGTTTCAACAATGGGGGCCTCTCACATAAGTGATGCTACAACTGAAAGGTGGTGTGGTGGGGAAAAAGAATAATTTGGTGGGAAGTATTGTCTACTCATTTTATAAAACAAATCCTGAACACCAAACAGATATGCTATACTAAATTAAAACTAGGAATATTTAAAATTACGTACTCATTGTTATAGTTTTGGGTTTTACGCCATCGTAGCAAATTGATTCACAGAAAACAACATTGGTATATAAGATAATAACCAAGGATTTTAAATAATAAATCAACTGATTACATAGTTTTTAGCCAAGTATATTTGTTTTGCCGTTCTACCTACATTCAAGCAATATGAATAAGTGACACTCTCTCCCATGTCTGGATGACAGATGATTTGTCAAGCAGAAACATTTTAGTAGGTATCTACGAAACGCTGTAAAGTGTGACATTAAAATATAACAATATACGATTTAAAAAACCCCTACTAAACTACACTAAGCGAAACGTATTTTATATTTGTGCAGTTTATTCACAGAGACCTAATATAAACTTCTCTATGGGCTATTAATTAGCTTAAGGTATCGGAATCTACCTCACCAGTACTGAAAATACTGTCTAAACAAATTAAAAACTTCAAGTTTACAAAATAGAAGACTTAATATATGATTTAATCGTAAATTTAATGTATTACTTACTATGTTGCAAGAATTAGTTTCTAATTTTTGTAATAATTTAATAAATAGACCAGATTGTTCAGCATACTTAGCACCATGTACTTGGCAAACGTAAAAGAATATCGACATTCAAATCTTTTTTTTTGCTAGCCAACCAAGTCTTACATTACGAACAATTGTATTGATATACTTATCTAGCTTGACTTTTTTTTATGTAGCATTGATGTGCTCAGCCATTTAATAAGAAGCAATATAATATACACTTAATGATTGTAACATTTGTATTTAATTTTTAGTACAGTACGCAATAACCACGATAGGTGGTGAAGCTTTACATAGATTATTAGAATGAAAAGAACAGCCACTATTAATATGAGTGATGTATTTGTATAAATTCTTTAAACCTGCTAAAATACAATTAAATGTACAACGTACTAAGATATTAACAGGAGACGTATATTGTTTCAATATTATACAAAAATAACAGTAAACAGGAGTTTGTCTCATCTAAATCCTGTTTTTGTGGCAAACCTAAATTCACCGTCTTTCATACTTGTGATAAAACTCTAATGTAATTCAAGGTAGGCCTAATTTACAAATGTTTAACCCAAATCAAATCCCTATATTTATGATTGTTATTAATTACTAATTACTTATTAATAATTATACAACAACCAAGGATCTATACTGTTTGGATTTCTACTTTAATCAGCTAATGACAAGAATATTAATGAACTGTTGTTACTACGGATATTAGATCAGATACGGTAGGGATCATTAAGTTAAATAAATTATGTAGCTGGTTTAAATTTAAGCAAATACTGTAATCTTAATATAGTACTGTTTTGATTTTGGTGGTCAAGTGGTATTTTGATTTAAATATTAAACTTGGTTTTTGTTTCATAAACATAATTTGTTCATGTTTATAATCCTTAGAGTTTTTGTACCAATATCCACGGTTGTTACAGATATTATGAATTAAAAAAAAACATTCCATGCAGTTTAGTAATTTTACTTTCATATACCTTTTTTACCAAGGCGACAGTTTAGAAATCTGGTTATAAACTGGAACAAACTCGTATCAACAAACACTTTTTTGTGTTCAAACATATTACTAAACCTTTTCTACATATAATAAACCGGAAAGTATCAAGAACCGACATTGAAACATTTCACTTGCCTTAACTTCACGCTGGATTTACTTGAGCTTAGAAATCCTTGAATAATGGAAACAACGAAAACATCAGTGTTTGAATCGAGATGTTCTATCTTGTTTGAGAACTATTTAGGTTTGTTCCTTATTCTGTAATCACAGTGACACTATATAAGATAGTTCTCATTTTAGTATGTTTTTAATTGGCTTTTAAGTATCTAAATGTAGTTCATAAAATATATGCTGAGGTTTAGGATCAAAATTAGTTCAGAACTTGTGTTACTGTATCTATAAAAAATACCCCCGCCGCAGCAAACCTGCAGACTAAGTGAATTTCCATTTGACTGATTGGATTTACACTGAAATGTCTACTTAAAAATATAACATTTATTCTCTATTTAGATAGAATTAGTTTAACTAGTACTTAGGTTTGCTGCATCAGGGAGGGTAAAACTGTTTTTTTTTTTTTGTAAAACGTTAATAGTTAGTAAGAAATAAAAACATTTTCTAAATTCGATCAACATATGTTCATAAACAAGCAAACTACAACAATTTACTTATTCTCCATAAAAATAACATGGGGATTTTAAATTTACAATTTTTTGGAATTTTCTCCGTAACCATTAGGCGCATAATAACGCTTCAATATACTAAATTATTTGTTTTTTTAAGCTCTACAAAATTGTTTGGAAATAAATTGCTAAATTTTATGTTTTTTGGGTCAAAAATGGGCAAAACCTATTTTTACCCCATACAACCCCCCGTAAACCCCCGTTCCCATGGTCCGATCATGTTGGATCGCAAACTCGTTCGAATAAACGTAGGTTTACACGTTTGTACCAAATTTCATCGAAATCGGATCATTTTTGCTCGAGTTATCGTGCTATCGGACATATATACAGGGTGATCAACTCAAGGAGGCCACCATTGGGATATCGGAAACGGTAAGAATTAGAGAAAACTTTAAATGGGGGACATTCCTTTATTTTTTGTGGCAGTTAAAAATATGATTTTATTTTTTCGAAATTCAGCCGCCATTTTCCAAAATGGCGGCCAACTTTGAAATTTCTTATAGAACACCCTATATTTTATGATGTTTTTGAATAGAACAGGCAATTTAAAAACTTTTTTATTCTTGACATTTTTTCGATAAACCCACTCGTTTAGGAGTTACAGCCTATGGAAAAATGACTTCCGGTATACATTTTACATCACGTAGCTCCTAAACAAGTAGGTTTATAGCGAAAATGCGAAGAGTAAATAAGTCAAAGAAGTCTTAATATTGCATCCACATTCCAAAAAGACCATAAAATTCGTTAAAACTATCAATTCTATTATTTCAAAAATGGCGGCCATTTTCCAAAATGGCGGAAACTTGAAAAGTGGAAAACTGTGTATTTTATGGTCTTGTGGATGCAATATTAAGACTTCTTTGACTTATTTACTCTTCGCATTTTCGCTATAAACCTACTTGTTTAGGAACTACATGATGTAAAATGTATACCGGAAGTCATTTTTCCATAGGCTGTAACTCTTAAACGAGTGGGTTTATCAAAAAAATGTCAAGAATAAAAAAGTTTTTAAATTGCCTGTTCTATCCGAAAACATGATGAAATATAGGGTGTTCCATAAGAAATTTCAAAGATGGCCGCCATTTTGGAAAATGGCGGCTGAATTTCGAAAAAACAAAATCATATTTTTAACTGCCACAAAAAATAAAGGAATGTTCCCCATTTAAAGTTTTCTCTAATTCTTACCGTTTCCGATATCCCAATGGTGGCCTCCTTGAGTTGATCACCCTGTATATAAATATATATATTTAAATATATGAATTTGAACGGATGGTGTTTTTGGCCTCTAGGGACCTCAAAATTAAAAAAAAAATCGGTCCCGCGTCCAGGTCTTACCATGAGTACTACGGTAATAGCTTATTCCCTATATGGGAAATTCGCTAAAACTAAGTAGCTTCAATAGCTTAGAAATACATATAATTTTTTACTCAACGACATTTATATATATTGAAGGAAGATAAACAACTTGTTAGTAATAGGTAGATACCACAATACTAAATAAAAAAATATGCTTAAAGTTGCTAAAAAATGAAATTGACTAAAAAAATCTCTCGGGATAACGTTATTAAACATTGATTTAATACCCTGAAATACTGTCCCCCAAATGAAACAATAAAATAATACGACCTTTCAATGCAGTAATGCAATGATGAATATTATATTCACCAGATATGCAGTTTCAAACCACTGGTTCGTTGTTAAAAGATCAATATGTAAATTACATTTTCATTAAAAACAATTTACTAAGATATCATAAACAAAATTCAGTTCTGGTAGAATGTGGCAGATAGTAAAATAACCGTTTCCTTTTTTTTGTGATAACAACATCGTTCCCCAGAAGTATCGCAGGTTATATTGTGACATCATCGCCAATGTTTCCGCAACATTAACGCTCCCACCGAGCCACGGAGACCAGGGGAAAGGTTAACTCCAGCTCAAACTTATTTTATTTCCTTTATTGAAAACAAATATTATTGAATTAACTTTGGCTGGACCGAATAATAAATATTAATAAGTTAGTCAATAAGAAAGTCTCATTTGTACAAAGAATAAATTTTATTTTTCAACACCTTAAATTTCTTTTGCCAATAATTTAAAACTTGTCGTTTAAGAGTGAAAGAAATTTAGGCGCAACGTACGTTTATTGACCATAACATTGATGTACGCGTTTGTTAGTTGTTTAAGAGGTTTAACATAATTTTAATTCATAGAAAACAATTTCAATCATTAAACATTACTTGGAAAGAGATATTACATAAATGAACTCTCTGTTAACAATTTTCATTACAAAGTCCCAATCCAATTCAATCCTTTTTTGCACAAAAGCTATTCTGTCTATATTTGAAATACAAAGTAGAGTTTTGTTTCTAAGGTATGTTAGGGCATGCTTGTTCTTTCATCTTCAATACTAAATTTATAAAATATAGGCATGTAATAAAAACATTGTAAACTTACGAAAACGTTGAGAAACTGCTTTAAAGGCCCTAACCTGCAAAAACACCAAAACCTAGTTAATTACAAATGTCACAACAGTTAACTAACTAGTGTTGTTGTAAGCGGAGTACATTAATTAATCCAATTGAAATCTACATAATTATACATTACTTATTGAAATCACTCTGTTAAAAAGGTTATAAAAAGATTTAAATGCATATTTAAAACATTATATTAACCTTGTAGACAAAACTGTTAATAAAGTCTGCCTACAATATTCTTTAGTATAGCTATGTTGCATTTTTGCAGAAGAATCTAGGTTAAGACCGTGGCAGTCTTACTCCAATATTTATTGCACAGTAAATATTGCATATTTTCAACCTAAATCATACAAGTTAAATAGCGTTTATTTCTTATCATCTATAATAAATTTCTGACAATACCAGGTAGAAGCAATTGCTTACTAACATGATAAATTTATGTTTCGATATTTCCTGTGCTTTTACAAAATATATTGGATTAGGCCTATAACAATGTAATATAATACAATAAAACCAATAGGAGAGTTCTAGGAAATATTAAAGGTTGGTAGATAATGTAAGTTTATGGCCTTTCATTGACAGTTTCATTAGTAGAGCCACGTTACAAGGGTCAGCTTGCTGTGAGTTGCGCATTTTGTTGTGACCTTACTTAGCAAAATTATTATTTTAATTTTTTTTAGTAAAATCAGTTATTTTGACAAAATCATGTAAATTCAATGGAGGTTGTAGAAACACACCTGCAGGTACAAAAGTGGTGGCAGGATAATAGAAATGTTTAATTGACATTGTCGTTGCATTTTTACGCATATAGGTTATAGGTTTTTGAACGGAGCGAGCGAAGCGAGCGAAGCTCTTATACTACACTCCTGCTTTTGTTTTACAAATACTCCTCCTGAACGGCTGAAGCGATCTTCACGAAATTTAACACAGTCATAGTACCCAACCATGGGAAGGTATAAATCTGAAATGGTACAAATCGGACCATAGGAATTTTCCCTACATGAATGCAAACTTTTAGAAATTTAACATGGGCCTTATGGGTTAATTGGTTGCCATGACATTATTTGCGAGTCAACACTAAAAAGTAAACAAGAGCCTCGACATATGTTAGTCAACAAATCTACCACATTATAAATACAGTACAAAAGAAAAATATGTGATGAATACTAAAGAGTATATTAGTTAATTGCATGCAATACGAATTGATTAACAATCAGTTCTATATTGAGTGATTAAAATCATGACGTTTATATTTAATTGTATAATCGGTATGTTCTTTTTAACAAGTTAAGTTGGAAAAATATATAGGTTCCAGCTACTAGGAAAAATAAGGTTTCAAGTTAAGCAAACTGCTTATTTTGATGTTATTATAAAAGTAATGAAACGTACCAGTAAACCAATTCCTAAAGTTTTCACTTATTCTTTTTAGTCTACATTATCGTCGTATTGAAAAATTTTACTGCACCAAAGGGAAAATTTGAAAGTGGTTGACAATATATTTCTTACTTTTAACTGCTAAAATAAAACTAGACCTAAGTTATATGTCTATACTTAAAAACGAATTGATAATTTTAAAAATCGATTAGCCTATCTCAATTATTCGCTGTTAGGAAATGATTACCACAATAAGTTAATGTATTTATAAAAAATGCATTCTTATCACAAAATTAAGTTAAATGTCTAAAAAAAACTGATCAGTGAAGTTAAGAGAAAATCATATTATAACAAAATCAGAAGCAAAATTTTAAGGCCGCCGAGGAGATTCGAACTTGCGATCTCAAATAATAATCGTTATTGCCTTTTAATAATGCAGGTATCGCATAGGTTTACCATGATTCATTTGCAGGATATAGAAATTATTGAGCAGAGCGTAGCAAAGCTCTTATATAATTGACTTTAACTTCTCTTATCATACACTCCTGCTTTTGATTAATAGCATTGAGCATAATTTACTACAAAATGAATAACCATAAGGGTTGCCAGAATTAGGCGAATGCACCATATTGCGTTTGGATTCTGTAAATAACTTTTTCAGTATTTTATGTGAGCAAGACGTGCCATTAATGTAGACTTTGAATATGCACTGCAATTCCTATTTGCAGTCTACAAATAGGAATTCCATTAAGGTGAACCAAATATAACACTCATGCATATGTAATCTTTGCTCATAGTTTCGATACTGCAATTAGACAATTCTTTGACATGAACCCGACGTATCATTTGACGTACTTCGAATACTGCACATAGACATCCCATATAAGTGAAGCAGAAGTAGGCCTAAGCCTACCATTGACTTCGGATACTGCAATTCGGCATTTTATCTAAATGAACGAAATAAATGGACAATTGATTGGACAGGATACTGCAAGTAGATTATTCATTTACATGCACCATTGAGTTTGGATACTACAAGTAAAAAATCCGTCTACGTGAACCGGACGTACCATTGACTTTAGAATCTGTAAATAGGCATTACATTTATGCGAACCAAATATATCATTGACATTGAATTAATATGCTGGCTCCGCTCAATATTGCAAGCAGACAACTGCATTGTACACCTAGTTAATCTTTACAGTTTAAGTTGATAAACTTATTTTAATTGTACCCAGTGTATAATAAAGTAATACAGTCTAGTAGCTAAAGATCTACTCCAGGATAAGTTGTTCAAAGGTTTATTGCGGACATTTTCCATCACGATGGTAAAAAACAATACTCAACGTTTCGGGATTTGGAATCTGTTCCCATCCTTACAAATATAAGGTCCAGGATAAGGTTTTATGGGTAAAAAAGGGAGATAATTAAGGATTTTCGCTTCGTTAATCAAACATTCGCCATTTTGTATTTTTTACGAATTTTACACATTATTTTACATATTATATTACATATTATATTACATACATTCTTAATGTTATATATTTTACGAGTTTATTATTAATTGAAAAATGGCAAACACAATGATGCTTTATTTGACAATATTTATCTTAGTTATTGGGAAAAATGGGAAAAAGGGAAAAATAATTTGGGAAAATGGGATAAAGGGAAAAGTGTTGGAAAAAAGGGAAATGTGTTGGGAAAAAGGGAAAAATAATTTGGGAAAACGGGATAAAGGGAAAAATGGGATAAAGGGAAAAGTGTTGGGAAAAAGGGAAATGTGTTGGGAAAAAGGAAAAAATAATTTGGGAAAACGGGAAAAAGGGAAAAATAATTTGGGAAAATGGGAAAAAGAGAAATGTGTTGGGAAAAAGGGAAAAGTCTTGGGAAAAAGGGAAAAATAATTTGGGAAAATGGGAAAAAGGGAAAAGTGTTGGGGAAAAGGGGAAAAAATATGGGGAAATGGGATAAAGGGAAAAATAATTGGGAAAAATGGGATAGAGGGAAAAGTGTTGAGAAAAAGGGAAAAATAATTTGGGAAAATGGGATAAAGGGAAAACATTTGGAAAACGGGATAAAGTAAAAAGTGTTGGGAAAAAGGGAAAAATAATTTGGGAAAATGGGATACAGGGAAAAATGTTGGGAAAAATTAAATAAAGGGAAAAGTGTTGGGAAAAAGGGAAAAATAATTTGGGAAAATGGGATAAAGGGAAAAGTGTTGGGAAAAAGGGAAATGTGTTGGGAAAAAGGGAAAACTAATTTGGGAAAACGGGATAAAGGGAAAAATAATTAGGAACAATGGGATGAAGGGAAAAGTGTTGGGATGTATGGGAAAAAGGGAAAAATAATGTGGGAAAATGGGATAAAGGGAAATGTGTTGGGAAAAAGGGAAAAGTGTTGGGAAAAAGGGAAATGCGTTGGGAAAAAGGGAAAAATAATTTTGGAAAATGGGATAAAGGGAAATGTGTTGGGAAAAGGGATAAAGGAAAAAGTGGTGGGGAAAAGGGGAAAATGGGAAAAAAGGAAAATGTGTTGGGAAAAAGGGGGGAAAAAATTGGGAAAATGGGATAAAGGGAAAAATAATTTTGGAAAATGGGATAAAGGGAAAAATATTTTGGGAAAATGTGATAAAGGGAAAAGTGTTGGGAAAAAGGGAAAAGTGTTGGGAAAAAGGGAAAAGTGTTGGGGAAAAGGGAAAAATTTTTTTGGGAAAATGGGATACAGGGAAAAATGTTGGGAAAAATGGGATAAAGGGAAAAGTGTTGGGGAAAATGGGAAAAAGGGAAAAGAGTTGGGAAAAAGGGAAAACTAATTTGGGAAAACGGGATAAAAGGAAAAATAATTAGGAAAAAGGGGATAAAGGGAAAAGTGTTGGGAAAAATAGGAAAAAGGGAAAAATAATTTGGGAAAATGGGATAAAGGGAAAAGTGTTAGGGAAAAGGGAAAAATAATTTGGGAAAATGGGAGAAAGGGAAAAATAATTTGTTCCCTTTTTATTTTTTTTCCAAATTATTTTTCCCTTTTTCCTATTTTTCCCAACACTTTTCCCTTTATCCCCTTTTTCCTAATTATTTTTCCTTTTATCCTGTTTTCCCAACATTTTTCCCTGTATCTCATTTTCCCTAAATTATTTTTCCCTTTTTCCCAACACATTTCCCTTTTTCCAAACACTTTTCCCTTTATCCCATTTTCCCAAATTATTTTTCCCTATTTCCCAACTATTTTCCCTTTTTCCCAACACTTTTCCCTCTATCACATTTTCCCAAATTATTTTTCCCTTTTTCCCAACACTTTTCCCTTTATCCCATTTTCTTTAATTATTTTTCCCTATTTCCCAACACTTTTCCCTTTATCACATTTTCCCAAATTATTTTTCCCTTTATCCCGTTTTCCCAAATTATTTTTCCCTTGTCCCTTTTATTTTATTTTTCCCAAATTATTTCCCAACACTTTTCCCTTTATCCCAGTTTTCCCAATTATTTTTCCCTTTATCCCGTTTTCCCAAATTAGTTTTCCCTTTTTCCCAACTCTTTTCCCTTTATCCCATTTTCCCAAAACATTTTTCCCTTTTTCCCATTTTCCCCAACACTTTTCCCTGTATCCCATTTTCCCAAATTATTTTTCCTTGTCCCTTTTATTTTATTTTTCCCAAATTATTTCCCAACACTTTTCCCTTTATCCCGTTTTCCCAAATTATTTTTCCCTTTTTCCCAACACTTTTCCCTTTATCCCATTTTCCCACATTATTTTTCCCTATTTTTTAACACTTTTCCCTTTATCCCATTTTTACAAATTATTTTTCCCTTTTTCCCAACACATTTCCCTTTTTCCCATTTTCCCAGATTATTTTTCCCTTTTCCCCACCACTTTTTCCTTTATCCCATTTTCCCAACTTATTTTTCCCTTTTTCCAATTTTTCCCAACACTTTTCCCTTTATCCCAACATTTTTCCCTTTTTCCCAACACATTTCCCTTTATCCCATTTTCCTAAATTATTTTTCCCTTTATCCCATTTTCCAAAATTATTTTTCCCTTTTTCTCAACACTTTTCCCTTTATCCCATTTTTCCTAATTATTTTTCCCTTTATCCCATTTTTCAAGGGAAAAGTGTTGGGAAAAAGGGAAATGTGTTGGGAAAAAAGGAAAAATAATTGGGGAAAACGGGATAAAGGGAAAAATAATTGGGGAAAACGGGATAAAGGGAAAAATAATTTGGGAAAACGGGATAAAGGGAAAAATA
Organism: Macrosteles quadrilineatus; assembly: GCF_028750875.1. NCBI lineage: Eukaryota > Metazoa > Arthropoda > Insecta > Hemiptera > Cicadellidae > Macrosteles > Macrosteles quadrilineatus. The sequence goes on along the minus strand of NW_026542602.1, from coordinate 100,499,738 downwards.
ATTGGGAAAATGGGGAAAAAGGGAAAAGTGTTGGGAAAAAGGGAAAAATAATTTGGGAAAATGGGATAAAGTGAAAAGTGTTGGGAAAAAGGGAAAAGTGTTGGGAAAAAGGGATAAAGGGAAAAATAATTTGTGAAAATGTGATAAAGGGAATAGTAAAAGTGTTGGGAAATAGGGAAAAATAATTTGGGAAAATGGGATAAAGGGAAAAGTGTTGGGAAAAAGGGAAAAGTGTTGGGAAAAAGGGAAAAGTGTTGGGAAAAAGGGAAAAGTGTTGGGAAAAAGGGAAAAGTGTTGGGGAAAAGGGAAAAATTTTTTTGGGAAAATGGGATACAGGGAAAAATGTTGGGAAAAATGGGATAAAGGGAAAAGTGTTGGGGAAAATGGGAAAAAGGGAAAAGAGTTGGGAAAAAGGGAAAACTAATTTGGGAAAACGGGATAAAAGGAAAAATAATTAGGAAAAAGGGGATAAAGGGAAAAGTGTTGGGAAAAATAGGAAAAAGGGAAAAATAATTTGGGAAAATGGGATAAAGGGAAAAGTGTTAGGGAAAAGGGAAAAATAATTTGGGAAAATGGGAGAAAGGGAAAAATAATTTGTTCCCTTTTTATTTTTTTTCCAAATTATTTTTCCCTTTTTCCTATTTTTCCCAACACTTTTCCCTTTATCCCCTTTTTCCTAATTATTTTTCCTTTTATCCTGTTTTCCCAACATTTTTCCCTGTATCTCATTTTCCCTAAATTATTTTTCCCTTTTTCCCAACACATTTCCCTTTTTCCAAACACTTTTCCCTTTATCCCATTTTCCCAAATTATTTTTCCCTATTTCCCAACTATTTTCCCTTTTTCCCAACACTTTTCCCTCTATCACATTTTCCCAAATTATTTTTCCCTTTATCCCGTTTTCCCAAATTATTTTTCCCTTGTCCCTTTTATTTTATTTTTCCCAAATTATTTCCCAACACTTTTCCCTTTATCCCAGTTTTCCCAATTATTTTTCCCTTTATCCCGTTTTCCCAAATTAGTTTTCCCTTTTTCCCAACTCTTTTCCCTTTATCCCATTTTCCCAAAACATTTTTCCCTTTTTCCCATTTTCCCCAACACTTTTCCCTGTATCCCATTTTCCCAAATTATTTTTCCTTGTCCCTTTTATTTTATTTTTCCCAAATTATTTCCCAACACTTTTCCCTTTATCCCATTTTCCCACATTATTTTTCCCTATTTTTTAACACTTTTCCCTTTATCCCATTTTTACAAATTATTTTTCCCTTTTTCCCAACACATTTCCCTTTTTCCCATTTTCCCAGATTATTTTTCCCTTTTCCCCACCACTTTTTCCTTTATCCCATTTTCCCAACTTATTTTTCCCTTTTTCCAATTTTTCCCAACACTTTTCCCTTTATCCCAACATTTTTCCCTTTTTCCCAACACATTTCCCTTTATCCCATTTTCCTAAATTATTTTTCCCTTTATCCCATTTTCCAAAATTATTTTTCCCTTTTTCTCAACACTTTTCCCTTTATCCCATTTTTCCTAATTATTTTTCCCTTTATCCCATTTTTCAAGGGAAAAGTGTTGGGAAAAAGGGAAATGTGTTGGGAAAAATGGAAAAATAATTGGGGAAAACGGGATAAAGGGAAAAATAATTTGGGAAAACGGGATAAAGGGAAAAATAATTGGGAAAATGGGAAAAAGGGAAAAGTGTTGGGAAAAAGGGAAAAATAATTTGGGAAAATGGGATAAAGTGAAAAGTGTTGGGAAAAAGGGAAAAGTGTTGGGAAAAAGGGATAAAGGGAAAAATAATTTGTGAAAATGTGATAAAGGGAATAGTAAAAGTGTTGGGAAATAGGGAAAAATAATTTGGGAAAATGGGATAAAGGGAAAAGTGTTGGGAAAAAGGGAAAAGTGTTGGGAAAAAGGGAAAAGTGTTGGGAAATAGGGAAAAATAATTGGGGAAAACGGGATAAAGGGAAAAGTGTTGGGAAAAAGGGAAAAGTGTTGGGAAAAAGGGAAAAGTGTTGGGAAATAGGGAAAAATAATTTGTAAAAATGGGATAAAGGGAAAAGTGTTGGGAAAAAGGGAAAAGTGTTGGGAAAAAGGGAAATGTGTTGGGAAAAAGGGAAAAATAATTTGGGAAAACGGGATAAAGGGAAAAATAATTTGGGAAAATGGGATAAAGGGAAAAGTGTTGGAAAATAGGGAAAAATAATTTGGGAAAACGGAATAAAGGGAAAAATAATTGGGAAAATGGGATAAAAGGAAAAGTGTTGGGAAAAAAGGAAATGTGTTGGGAAAAGGGAAAAATAATTTGGGAAAACGGGATAAAGGGAAAAATAATTGGGAAAATGGGGTAAAAGGAAAAGTGTTGGGAAAAAGGGAAATGTGTTGGGAAAAAGGGAAAAATAATTTGGGAAAACGGGATAAAGGGAATAATAATTGGGAAAATGGGATGAAGGGAAAAGTGTTGGGGAAAAGGGAAATGTGTTGGGAAAAAGGGAAAAATAATTTGGGAAAATGGGATAAAGTGAAAAGTGTTGGGAAAAAGGGAAAAGTGTTGGGGAAAAGGGAAAAGTGTTGGGAAAAAGGGAAAAATAATTGGGGAAAACGGGATAAAGGGAAAAATAATTAGGAAAAATGGGATAAAGGGAAAAGTGTTGGGAAAAATGGGATAAAGGTAAAAGTGTTGAAAAAAATGGGAAAAAGGGAAAAATATTTTGGGAAAATGGGATAAAGGGAAAAGTGTTGGGAAAAAGGGAAAAGTAATTTGGGAAAATGGGAAAAAGGGAAAAGTGTTGGGAAAAAGGGAAAAGTGTTAAAATTAGGGAAAAATAATTTGCGAAAATGGGATAATGGGAAAAGTGTTGGGAAAAAGGGAAAACTAATTTTGGAAAACGGGATAAAGGGAAAAATTATTTGGGAAAATGGGATAAAGGGAAAAATAATTTGGGAAAATGGGATAAAAGAAAAAGTGGTGGGGAAAAGGGAAAAATAATCTGGGAAAATGGGAAAAAGGGAAATGTGTTGGGAAAAGGGGAAAAATAATTTGGGAAAATGGGAAAAAGGGAAATGTGTTGGGAAAAAGGGAAAAATAATTTGGGAAAACGGGATAAAGGGAAAAATAATTAGGAAAAATGGGATAAAGGGAAAAGTGTTGGGGAAAATGGGAAAAAGGGAAAAATAATTTGGGAAAATGGGATAAAGGGAAAAGTGTTGGGAAAAAGGGAAATGTGTTGGGAAAAAGGGAAAAATAATTTGGGAAAACGGGATAAAGGGAAAAATACATTTAATGATACAACAGTACAACCAGCTGACCAGCTGATTTACAACCAGTGCTGCCAACGTATTTCGCGCGCATACGACCCTTTCTGCATGTTACGCGCTCACTATTTCGTGCCTTCACGTTGCAAATCTGGAGTGGGTGAGACAAAGTAATTTAGAGTGAGACAATGTTAACACTCTCACTGATGAGCGACTTGGCCACTTTGCTTTCTCAAATCAGTGAGAGAACATGTACATTGTTAGGTAACTGTAGGAAAAATTTGTATTTTCTTTTTGAATCAGCTGGAAACACAGTTTTTAAAAATACTGCAGACTAATTAGCCGTAATCCTGTTAGACAAATTACAAAGGGGCTGCCGACGGGACCAGTGGAAGTGCGGATTACACGTTTAACAAAACAAACACCATCATCAAATTATGTTTATGGATTATAAATTTTAATTACTTATGGAAGTGTTATTAGTATGGGATTCTTCCAGTAAAAATAAAAGTATACAGTCATATTAAATTGGCGAGAACAATGTGTTAGCATGATGCAGGTAATGCATACTTTTAAACTCAAAATAAATTAATAAATTTAACAATAAATTTAATGTACTTAATGTAGAATGAAAAACAATAATCAATCATTTTGTTTAAATGAATAGTCATAATGTTATTAAACAATTCCATGAAGCAACGGAAAGTTAAATTGGCTTAGCGGCCTAAGGGAAGACTTGGTAACTTTAAATTATCTTCACATCAACATTCGAGTCGTACCCGTCAATGAAAAATAAATATTCCTCAATTTATAGAAAATATCAGATTGACGAATTGGTTTTACTTTGGAAAACAACTTGCATAACATGTTTATAATACTAGTAAGCAATTCATGAGTTTTTAAAAAGGTATTGGAACTGTTTTGTTACGAGCACAAATCTTATTTTATTAATCTGTTAAAGCTGTGTAGTTATGCATCACGCCTACAGTCGTTACTTTCTGTTAGCAAGGAAAAGGTTAGACTTTGAAACCATAGCCTTAGAAAATCTTTATGACAAATTCTGCACTAATAAGTACTATCGTAAAATCAAGTATTAGAGTTATTATTTTTATAACAGCTAATAGGGAAAACCTATGATAATTGTATGCATGTTAAAACTTTTGTCACTTATTTATAAAAACGGAACGTTTGTTGGTTGATTTCCTGACGTATTTGGTCAAATATGAAAACTAATTTTAGGATTATTTAAACATACTTAATATTTTAAACGGGTAATGGTTAGCTGGTCCCGTATTCCGAGGGTCGAAAAAGGTTGGGGCAATAAAACGACTCCACTGGTCCCGAGAGGTCCAGGTAGTTTTGGGGTGGCTAATCCAGTGGGGCAATGAGGCATGAAGCGTGATGTAAACAAACAATAAATACTTGCAATCCTGTCCTCGGCAATGAATGGTGCGAATTTTGGAATTCCCTCGCCAGGTCATCATCCCATCGCGAAGCTCTAAACAATGCATCACTTCACTCTACACGTCAACAACAGCAAATACTTGCAGCGCTCTCGGTATCAAAGAATGTTGCGAATTTGAGGTTTTGTAGCACTCACCTACCATAAGGGGACGTTGATAAATATACCTTCAAACATCTATGAGAGAAGTAAACAAAATTGAGTACAAGAGGTAGTACTGTAATAAGCAAAGTTAGTAGGGATATTTATGTTCAAAATCAAATGTTAAGGGGAGAGAAGGAACGTGGAGGAAAAAGAAGACTGTAGCAATGAAATACTTCATCGACAAAAAGCTAGAATCTCTTTCAACAGGGGTCAGGGGAGATCGACCTGGTCACTTTTAGCGAATTTCCCCTATAGGGAATAAGCTATTACCGTAGTACTCATAGTGAGACCTGGACCCGGGACCGATTTATTTTTTTCGTTTTGAGGTCCCTAGAGGCAAAAAACACCATCCGTTCAAATTCATATATAACACCACACCATCCGTTAGTGCGATAACTCGAGCAAAAATGTTCCGATTTTGATGAAAATTTGGTACAAACGTGTAAACTTATGTGTATTCAAATGAGTTTGGGAACCAGCATGATCGGACTATGGGAACAGGGGTTTATGGGGGTTTTATGGTGTTTTCCCATTTTTGACCCTAAAAACTTAAAATTTTGCAATTTCTTTTCAAACAATTTTGTAGAGCTTGAAAAACAAATTATTTAGTATATTAAAGCGTTATTATGCGCCTAATTGTTACGGAGAAAATTCCAAAAATCTGTTATTTTAAAATTCCCATGTTATTCTTATGAAGAATAAGTTAACTGTTGTAGTTTGCTTGTTTATGAACATATTTTGATCAAATTTGGCAAACTTATTTATTTCATCCTATACTATTGTTGTTTGGTCAAAAAACACTGTTTACCTTCCCCGTAGCAGCAAACCTAAGCACTCGTTATATCTAATGTTATTTAAATTGGGAATAAATATGTCTTATTTATGGAAGTATTTTAGTAAATATGTAATCAGACAAGTTGAAATTCGCTTAGTCTGCAGGTTTGCTGCGGCGGGGGTATTATTTATATAGATTGTTTTAAACACATGTCTTTGTATATTTTTTCTGTTTTTTTCTTAACGCATTTGTATTTTATAATAAATATTTTCAGCACGAAATAATCGAAAATTATTCACAACACTGTGTATTAGTATCCTTAGGAATTAAAACCCAATGAATTCTATAACATGCCATATTACTGATACTCATTCGCTGAATCACCTTTTAAACACTTGAAAGTATATAAACATTAATGCTGTACTTTTTAATGTTACTAGTAACACTATCTAAATCTATCAAACACTCTCCAAACATGTGTTTTTAGAGGCAACGAAACACCTCAGGCCCCTTCCTCCTACTGATGAATGGGCCTTGATAGCTAGACACTAGCCGTAATCCTGTTAGACAAATTACAAAGGGGCTGCCGACGGGACCAGTGGAAGTGCGGATTAAGAGACCTTACTTGAGACTGGGACCAGTAGAAGTAGGGTACCTGGCTTACGGGACCAGTTGAGTCTGCCCCTTTTAAACAATAGTATTTTCCCCAATAGTTAACGAATTTAATCAGAGTGCAATATTTACAAATCCTATTTGTTTATGACTATAAAAGTATAAATGCAAGTGGGGCAGATCGAAGAACACTATAAGTTTTTCTCTCATTGATGACGAAGTGAAGCAGTTTGACAGTTAAGACTGATGACGTCAACAAGTCTCGACCTGATGAGGACCCCCCCCCGTGCCCCACATTTACAACCCCCCTCCATCTTACAGAGCCCCCCTGTTGATGTATTTCTGTCACTTCGACATTCCGGTCCTAATTTCTTAAAAACAAACCTTTCTTTCCACAACATTTTACGGGCTACCATTTTGGATAGAGAAGAGATAGAGACCTCTAGTTTTCACCATTCTTTAAGTTTTTGTAAGCACTTCAAAATGAGATGTCACTTGAAGGGGGTTTACATTTAAAATATTTGAGTTGCCCCCCAAATCCCCCCTTTTCGGGGGACACTCAAAAATTTCAAAATCATAAAATGAAACTTCTTGCTAAGATTGCACGACCACCAAAAGGATATCTCTGTATATTTACTTGGAAAAACATTAGAGGGAAGGGTCTTGACTTTTTATTCACCCTGTATAAAAGTCATTGGGACATCTCTCAACAATAACTAGGACACAACAACAACACAAACAACACTAAACACAACAACAACAACAATAAACTGGGGCGCACGTTCAAATTGCCTCGGTTCTTGTTCTACAACAGCAGCTGGGGAGAAGATTTTAAAACAGTTACGGGAACTAGGACTTCAAGCTGGTTTGATGGTAACATACCTGATTTAATAAGAAAATACTTTACTGGTTCATGTTATTTGTAAGCATTTATTTTATTACAACGCTATTATTAGTGAAATAAGAAAAACAAAGTATAACTAAGCAAACGTTTTGCGCATCCGAATATAACTGAATACTTGTATAAATTTTGGGCAGGCTATATTTTTATGGACTAGCCTAACCGTTTACCTGCTATTCTAAAGTCAAATGAAACTTGTTGGTTGATCCTTTAATACCACCATAAGCTTAAGTATTTTATAAATTTTAAGATTTTTTGTCGTAAAAAGCCGTATTTACGTAAATACACGGTGTGGTTAAAAATCTCTTAGGGGTGTAAAAATGTAAATTATTTATGAAGTAAACAAATAAAAATATGAAGTTTCTATAATCTATTTTTTTAAATTTTATTAATCTATAATAATATTTTGAATGTCGTCTTGCAGACAAAAATCCAAGATTATTTCTTAACTTGATTTCACTAATATGACCAAAGAGATAACATTTAGACACGAGGTATATTATTTAAATTCATACAGCTAATTTACATGGTAAACTTAACACTCAAAAGGAAGCAGATTGCTTTAAAGTCCCATACTAGTGCATACAAGTATGCCCGACGAAGACGTTGTTTTAAAAATAGTCCTTAAACATAATAGATACTACTTTCAACTTTCAACTTTAACTTGTTCAAGTTTCCTTTTTTTCATAATTTAAAAAATCTCTAAAAATATAACGACTCTCTCTCACTCACAGGATTAAATTATCCTTTGTGGGGGATAATTTCGCTTGATTTAAAAAGCTTTTATAGAAAATTAAATATAACCTAGAAAATAAATAATATTGTAAAAATTTTTGTACAAGGATCATAATATTATGTTATGTCTTTTTTTTGCGAAATAAATGATATTTTGATTTTGATTTTTTATCTACAGCCGAGAGCTCGGGTAGCGAGGATGAGGTACGATTTTAATGAGACGCGTAACAAATCACAACATATTACAGTAAAACATTACCAATACTTACTTACATCTTAAAAGAAGCAGTGTTTCTACATACTCCTTCTTTAATATTAACTTCTTCTGTCAATTTTGAAGAATTACAATAATAAAAAAGGCTAACAATTTAAACAATTTAAAATAAAACTACAAGAAACATTTTAGCCAAATTTTTACAATGCACTTACACGGAAAAACGTTACTATTACTAGTTGTTAACTGTTTAACCTTTCTTCATACCAAGAATGTTGCTTAGTGTGTAAGTATAACATCGATAGTTTTCTATGAATAGGTTATATTAGTGTTAAATGAATAATACGATTCAAGAAAGTCGTACATCTTACTATAAGCTCCTAGGCTTAGATAGGAAAAAGTGTTCCAAGATCAATCCATACATGGATTACGAAAACATTCTCAACATGCCAGTGTAGCCTGTATTCTATTCTCCTCATAGTAAGCAAATGATCAACCGATTCAAAAAATATAAATTTCACTTATCATACTTATAACTTGTTATCTTAAAAGTTTTCATAAAAAAATTATGACCGTATAAATCAGTCACATTGTTTGCAATTAAAGAGAATGAAGATCCAAACCTGGGTAAAAATAAGTTTATAAATTTTTTATAAATGTTTACAGCCTCGAAGCGGCACTTCCATGGCTGATGTCATTGATTTTTGTTGTTTTGAGTGTATGCTGAAATTCTGTTGAAACACAAGCTTAAATCAAACATATGTTGAACTAGGCACGGTTAGTAGATTGTATGTGATCAATAGTTTAGTTAATATTTTATGTTTTTAATTTTAAAAATCCTTAGCCAGGATTTAAAGTAGTCTTTGTTATAAACGCATGTAAAAATTCGAACGGAACGATTAAGAATGCGTTGGGATAAATTTCTATGGCAAAGCAAAAATGGCAAATCATTATTACAATTTTTGATTCGTATGACTCTCTACATAATTGTAAGACACACTACAGCATACAAATAATTAATAAAAAATTATTGATGATTATTTACCAAGTATTCGCAAATATATTATATACCTCAACTCAAGCAATATGTGAGCAATTGTCAAATGGATTATAAAGTTTTCTCTTTCCACATCTGGATGTTTCAAGTCTGTCTATCTATCAAGATGTCTATATGTCAAGACAAACACTTTAGTATCATAGAAACCCTGCAACATGTGACGTAATCATTATAATACCAATATGCGAGTAAAATAAAACTTGTATTAAACTGTGGCAATTTAAATATTATATTTTATACATGCGAAGTTTTTAATTGAAACAAAGAAATTAAAAGTTAACAAGTTGAAAGGTGGAAGTTCCAATATCACCTGACTATTATCAGAGATTAAAAATATTTTTCAACAAAAGAAAATTACGGTATCAAGAAATATAGGCCCACACGGATCATGTACCTGTGAACATATACACTTAGTAATTATTGTTCTTTACCTAATTCATGACAACTAAACCCCATATATTATTTCTTATATAGTTTTCCATCTTTAACGAAATGCTATATAAATAACGTTACGATTACAAGTAAAAATAGTATGAAATGGTTGTTGGTTTATAAATAAAATCCTCAAGTCTAGTTACCACACAATAAATAAGATTGGAAGTGGCGATAGTCAGTTTATATTTATTTATAAATAGCATATAACCTACATGAGTGTTTTGAAGATAGAGGTAACCAAACAGTGGTAATTAAGATTATCATCTAGCGTACACACGAATTTGGAAAATTTGATTACTCAAATATATACGCCAGATCCAAATTAATTTACGTGTATAAATATTTAAATAGGTTTAATGTAAATTTAAATACCAGGAAAGCTTTGGAGTTTTATTTTGTATTAACATCTCAACAAAATGGTTCAATCTTAAATTTAACCTCTTATTTTCAGCCAAACATTTTTAACCGTCTCTACTTATCTCAAACGAAACTCCCATGTACAACAATTTAAGCTAATTCCAAACAATCCAAACATGCTCATGTTTAATCCAAGCAAAATCCGTTTGGTCGTGAGTGCGATGTACCGACTATCCGACAACCAAAGATCGGAATTTATTGTTGGATATCCATTATAATCAGCTGATGCCAATAAAGTTCATTATTATATTTTCACAGAGATATGCTAATGAAAATATGACATGATGTTTATTAATTGCATAATTCATTATTTTATTTTATAATAAGACAGCTATTTTGATTCTAGGCGAAGGTCCATTATTATAATTTCATTAAAACAAACAAAATCTGTTTAAAAGTATATTACTAAGCCTTTCCTACAAAAATAAACCGGAAAGTATCAAGAACCGACATTGAAGCATTTCACTTGCTTTAACTTCATGCTGGATTTACTTTAGCTTAGAAATCCTTGAATAATGGAAATAACCAAAACATCAGCGTTTAAATCGACATTTTTACCTTGCTTGAGGAAATGTTATCACAGTGTCGTTTATAACTAAGGAAAACAAGCGTTAAATATTTTTAAATTAACTAACGAAAGAACTATAACTTTATCCTGTGAAATGTATTTGATGAATTCTGATCAGCCTTTTAGCTGTTGCAAATTTTATATAAGTAGGCTTTTGGATTTTTATTTTTTTCACATTAGACTCCTGACATAAATGAAAAGCCTTGATAGTTTGATTTAATTTGGAAGTTGGTTTACTTAAGAACTTTCATCTATTGACAGATCAAATTCAGTTTAACTGTAAAAGGTAGATTTAAAAAAGGCCAAATGGAACAATGTATACAGTTGGGAAATGAGACTTAACATCTGTAGAACAACTTTACTATCGTTCAAATGTTATTAGAATCGTATTGACCTTTTTAATACGATAAAGGGCATCGTCATTTATTCCAAAAGATATCCACTTTCATACCACTGGATTGATGTATTAATATCAGTTTATTATCAGGCGATCTGTAGTATATTGTCTGAGTATTGCTCGCGCTTTTTAGTTATTTAAAGCAAAATAAACATGTCAACTCGATTGCTCAGTGTTGGGGTAACTTAGTGAATATTCAAATCGTTTGACTAAAATAGATACTGAAAAAGTTAGTTTACTTTACTTTTTAAATATATAAACTGATTCAAAGCTCATAGAAATCACCGCAGGTTATTTTAAGCCTATTACGAATCGTGTCTGATTGCTATTAAGGGACCAGTAGTGGTTAACTAAGTTAGGTTGTGGTTTACAAAGTTAAGCTCCAGGAAATACCCGTCAATTAACTGCAACACAAGTGTATAGGAATTGTAATAACGACGCTGAAGTGATTTTGTGATACAATTCTAAAAAGAAACCAAGCATAGATATGATTAGTTTTAAGCGGTACAATATTACCAATTACAAAAAGAAAATACGGGAGTAACGTTTTACTTTCTAATCATTTATAGACAAAAGGTCAAAGCCATTATTTGAATCACTTTCAAATTACCACAAAACCTGTTAGGAAAATTGACATCCATGAAAAACACTTTTGATATTTCAATTAAATGATTGCATACCATACATGTTGTTCATCAAACTTTTTAACAGTAGTGGTTTGTGAGGGTGTTACGTAAAAGTGAAATGAACAAATCCCTCTTTTCGCCGTTAGCTTATACATCTTTAGTGAAAGCCGAGATCATAGAAAGTTTCATCTTTTAACCAAGGATCAATTTAAATACTTAACCTGTATTCGAAGCCATACGAGTTTGAAGACAATTTGTTAAATAAAAAATATTTTTTAGAAACTAAAAATCATAGCAACTAGCGAATTGCCCTTTTATTGTTTGTTTGTTCATACCTATAGGTTGGACGCAATTATACCGATTGACATTGTTAAGAATTAAATTTAAAAGACTTTGGCTTCATTAACCACTTTTTTGAAATACCATATGATCATGTAGTTTATTTTTGTTCTTAATTCTTGTTATGTTATGAAAAAAAGTTTAAGAATATACAGTTTTTTTAATAAGAGAATAAAACAAATTTTTATTTATAGTTACTCATAAGAACCTTAAATTGGAGAATAGTGGAACCTTGATAAGAAGACCCTCAATAATAAGTCGCCCTTGATAACAAGTGTCATGTTCAAATCCCCTTAAAATTATTACCCCTAATCACATGTTACTACACACCTCGATAAGAAGTCGACCTTGATAACAAGTCTTATTTTACAATCCCCATGAGAGTCTTGTTATCAAGGTTCAACTGTATTTATTATTTTTAACAGATTTTTTCTTAAAGAAATTATGCAAAATACTCGGAAAAGAATACTTGTGTGTTGATTTACAAAGATCTTCACCATCATGTAATTGACTAACTTCCCATGACATAAGATTATAGCTTTACTCCTTATATATAAATACCTGTATTTATGATGTTTTACTATGACGGAGTGTCTTCCTATTTATGTCTATGTTACGTTTTCTACGAAGGATACATTTTCTAATACACAAGTTTTCTGTTTTCCATCTTAAATATTACATTCATAAAAGACAAACAAATTGTAAACTTACCAAAAAATTTAACAGCTGCTTCAAGTCAATTTACCTCTAAAACACCAAAAGCTAGTTAATTACCAATGTTATATCTGTTTTCTAACTAGACTTGCTAAGGGAGGGATATTGTGAACAAAATCATATTCAAATCACTCCGTTACAAAGTTCTTGAAATATGATATAGCTACATAAAAACTTTTTTGAAATAGTATATCAAAATTGTTGACTAAACGGCAAATAAAGGCAGAGTACATTATGTCCAAGCATTTACAGTAGTATGCACGTACTCAATGGTTTAAGTTTTGTCCGTGTTCTATTTCCTACGTGAGAATGTAGGTCAATGATCGTGGTATGCGTTACTACCATCTATTTAAGATTCGATGTTGCATATGAACAATATTTTTCAAACGGTTAATTCTTTATTTCAGTATAATTTATATTTGCTGTGCCTAATTTATATGTACAATTTAAACAGCCCATTAGAGGAGTATTAAAAACAATCCACAGGGTATTACATTCAAGCCTCTAAACAGACGATAACACCAACGACAACACACGACAGACAATACAACAGACGATAAACGATGACAGTAAAACAATACATCGAACTACAACAATGTATTACAGGAAAAGTAAGAGTAAGGCTCTCGAAAAGATTAAAGGTCGGTAGATAATGTCAGCTTATGACCTTTCCTTTCTGCAGAGGCGCATTACAAGGGTCAGCTTGTTCTAAGTAGCGCATTTTGTTATAACCTCACTGCGCCATATAACATGTTTTTTATTTTGGTAAAATAAGCTATGTAAAAGTAATTAACTTGTAACTTCCGTCAATATAAAAGTAACAATCATTTTATTTGTATTGAAACCGTACCTAGTTCATATTTGTAATCATACACTTCTTCGTCTTACACATCACTCCTTTCCTAGAGAAGGGTGTGTTAAATAATTCGTTTTCAATAAAATAAACGTTATTTAAATAATTGTAACAAAAATATTTGAACAAAAATAAAGTATTGTCTTTTTTGTTGTTTAAGATAACATATAAAAACAAATAACACTATTACAAGATTTATTTCTTTTTTTTCATTTCAATAATATCCCAAATATAAAAGGTTTGTTTCATTAATAGTCAAAATAAAATACGCCATTTTTATTATATTTCCTTTTGCGATGCATGCTTTGGGACTAGCAGGTTATAAAACAAAATAAAGAGAATTCAAACAAATCCCTCAGAGAGTTATTCAACAATATGTAATCTGAACAATCTGGCGAGCACAGATGTTTACTGTGTCAACAATCACTGTTCATTGTTTGAATATCCGGTGTAATCAGCTGTTGGCAGGAAACAGGAAATTGTTTCATCAACATTTCCCAATACTCGTATGTTTTACTTAACCAATTGACTTATTGATAACGAAGTACCAATAATATTAATGTTGCATTCAATATGCACTTAGCATGAACAAGGGAATACGTATTATATAGAACCCTTATTCTATTGCCCTTAGTACTAAGACTGGAATTATTAATACATATTTGATATCAAATTGCATACGTGATACGTAAGTAGATTATTATCTATAATAGCATAATACATATTTGTTGCGTACTACAGATTACTCGTAACTCTCTTTAACAATTTTGAATGAAATCCGATTAAAAAGTGTTAAATACATACCTCACTACACATTCAAAAATCCTCTCTAACACCAATACCTCAGTTGTCTGCCATAAAAGGGTACAAGGAAACATACTTTGCAATTTTTTTGGCTCAGATTTACACACTATATGTGAGTGTATGTTCGTCGTAAATTGGTTATTCGAGTGGAGTGCAAGGTTTAAGTAAAATTTATCAAGCCACGACTAGGTAGAAGTTCAAAGCAAAAAGGAAACCACCAAATAACGTAAAAAAATTGATACCCTTTAACTTTAAATCATGAAAAATTAAATCTTAATTTTTCGCACACTTGTAATCCGTTAAAAAATAAACTACTGGGACGATTTCGACAACGACCTAGAATAAAATATGTCTTTTACTGATGGAATTGTTTGTCTGATTTTCTTAACTCAATTGAGAATGGAACCCGATTAAGGTACGGCAAAAATATCCAATAAAATGATAATGCTGTGATTTATTGTGTTAAGAATTGACTTGTGCTTTGAGTCAAACAGGACGGTTGAAAAGAGAGAAGAATCGGTTTCAAGATCAAAGGTCTTCGTGCAAACTCTTGAGAAGTTTTTGTAATTGGGACCTTCCGAGGACCATGTGAGTTGCTTCCTTGAACCCTCCCTTCTTGTATGTGTCACAGTTTCTTTGCCAACAGGATTCAAGAAGTAATTTACATTTTCAGTGCTAGCTTAATATATGACACGTAAATATACGTATACGACAGGTTTATTAAATTATTATTATTTTCAGTTTCTTGATGCGAGAAAATAGAAGTACTCCCATATAATATGTTTTTGCCAAATAGTTTAGATTTTTATAAACCAACTTCAATCGTATCGATTTTTTGTATTAATCGTTCAGTTATAAAATACTAGAATTTTGAAAAAGGTGTTACTCCAAAGCGTGTATTAAAATTATAATGTTGACAGTCATTTCTGCTCTTGTCTTTTAGGCTGTTTAATTCATAAGGTTATAGTTGAAATATTGATGCACTATTTGTTGTTCTGTGTAACGGATATCAGGGATATATCTTGTAACTTGAGCTCCTCCTACAGTTTCAATGAAAATCGAATAATTTAGGGTTCGATGTTTGGCCGTGTGGGTTTTCAACAACTTAATTTTATAAACATTTCATACAATTAATGACCACTAAATATTTATTTGCTTGTTTGTTAGATATTCAAAGTTTAGAATAAAGATTGTTCTGGATTGTGAGAAGAAAAATATATACGTTTTTAAGTAAGAGTATGCATTATTTTAACTTCGGTGATAGTTCTAAAATAGGCAAAATGTATGCAAAAATCTATATATATAAAAGGCAAAGCCCTCACTGACTGACTGACTGACTGACTCACTCACTCACTCACTCATCACTAATACTCCCACTTCCCATTTACCTAGGAGGCTGAATCGGGCTCCGCCCCAGTGGCTCTGGAGTTTCCCATGTTAACCTTATGAGTACTCATATTTAAATGGAATTAATGAATCTTAACAGCTGTTTCAATTAAACAAGTTGGTTCTGTTCTATGATTTGCAATAGCATTAAAGTTACAAGGATTACCAACATGGTGCAGCACTATTATTGTTTTTTAAATTTATGACAACAGCTAATTTGCAACCAAAAGGTGAGTGAGCGTAGCGAACGAACTTCAACCTGGAGGCGAGTTATCGTAGCGAACGAGCTCCAACCCAAACGTGTGATTACCAGGACGTGTGATTGAGCCATGCGAACGAGCTCATCTTGAAAAGTAAGAAGTTAAACGGGGCAAAGCCCGCGGGTACAGCTAGTTTAGATATAATTAGAAAATAAAAACATTAATTTGTATGATAAATATGATTGTGAAGGAGTAAAATAAAGCTCAATTTATATTTTTTATTTTTTAACAGATTTAAAATGTGTAGTTGTCTTGTATTTAAATGCCTTTACACATAGAGTGTTATGTGATGTTTTCTTGAAAGAGGTTCTCAAAGGAGTTTCAAGTGTCCATTATCTGGGGGTTCCAACACTCCTTCCGATCATGAATAACGTGAAATATTGTAAAACATATTTCAAAACATGTTTGAGTTCAACAATTTCAATTTGAGGTAGGTTGGCTGTATGCTTCCCCAGTATATTTTCATCTGGACAGTTAAAAATATACTTCTTAGAACAATCATATAACAATAATAATGAATTTGAAAAGAAACCTTTAAGAAAATGATTTTATGAAATGTAAGTTAAAGTGAGTTTTCAAATTCAAATGTATCTAATATATTGCGCCTGTTTCACTTGGTCGTCTTTGTTACAAAGGCCTATGTGCATATCGATGAGAAAATATATTTATCACACGATCCTTTGTCACAAAGACATCTTGTAATTTGCAATATACTTAAGCTATTGAGAGAACAGCTTATTCTTTTGAGATAAAAGAATATCTTATGATCAGCATCATAAGGCATTATAATTAGAGCCTACCTAAGCGCAACTAGTCACTAAAATATTAATATGATAAGTATATTACAATGTTATCTAATAGAGATAAATTATAGAATAGAAAAGAGATAAATTATACGTTCCAGAGAAAAAACCCATAGAAAAGCCAGAGACTAATCCTACCGTTGATGATCAAAACTTTTAACGCCATTCTTCCATTAACCGTCCAGCCACATTGGACGAAGTAGCATTAAATCCCACTCCAAAACCTGTATTTCAGTATACATTTATGATTGGCAGTAACTAGACTACTTAGGTGTGCAGAATAACTAGAAAACCAATTTCATTAAAAGCGTTTATAATACTTGCTCATAGGTACAAGGCTTAATACTTAATTATATGAACTATTTTTCTTACTTTTATCGTAGAACATCTATCAAACACTACATTCTCTCATATAAGCATATTAGTATGTACAATACAAGGTACAGTGCTAAAAAAATTTGAATAGATGAAATTTAAGGCTGACATTGTCATAAATTTGTTTCAGTCCATTTTTAAAGATAGTTACTCAATGCTATTTCAGTAGCGAAATGAATGTACGTAACTGAGTTGTTACGTTCGTTCTAGTATAAAGGGTTTTTTCGAGAGAAATGAAATGCCACTAATAAAATTACTTATTATATAAAAAGTAATTTACTATTACAAGGATATAAATGTATCTCTATTCAGACGTAGAAACAATTAAAATGTTAGACTTAGTTTTGAAACTTGTATTTGTAACATGAGGTGGAGTATCAAATCACTCTGTCAAATTTATTTATTAACTTAATTTTACGATATGCTAACACAGTTATAATTTGCTTTAAATTTTAAATAATAAAACTGGATGACAAAAAGTTTTGTTTGGTATTGTATCAGCTGGCTATACAAGATGCTGATGTACATTGACAGATAACGGATTCTAGGGCTAAATTACAAAGATAGAACTAGACTTTTAAACAGTAATTAAAATTTAATAAATACGTGTGGATGTATATGATTTAAAACTGTTTTTAATTGGTTTCATTTAAATGTTGTACAAAAAACAGCCTAATAAAATACAATTCTATACAGAACTGTTTAAGTTGTTCTTACACTAAATATTCATTACTTAATGTTCTAGAGTTTGATTGAAGGTTTCCTAATCACATTCACTTGACGACAAAGCATCTGATGCTGGGAGTCATCAGTCACTGCCACTTCATCAGTTCGACAGTTGGTAACTGTTAAACTCATCTTCCACCAGCAAAGTTTGCCATAGAAACTGTTAACAGCTCACGGGGTATGAGCTAAAGAGCAGCAATGAGTACGTTTTCTCTACTAGGACTTTGAACCGGAAAGCGTTTTAATGTTTCGATGAGTTTAAAAATACATTTTTACCCAGGACTGTTTAGGCTTTTGGCAAAAATCTAGGAAATGATCAAATAAGATTTTTTGCAAAAAATAAAGAGATATTGTTATGAAGTCTGGAAAAAATATAAACTGAATCGGGTCAAAACTCATAATGCATCAGTTTGATCCTACATAACTACCTCAATTGTCAGATATTTATACAGTGAAGTTAAACGATTAACTTCATGGTCAATGTGCTCATTTACTAAACCAAGATGGTGTTATTTATACTGAGTAAACTGTTTTTAAAAACACCGATAAATGTTTTATATTTTTACTTTACCTCTATCACAGCAACTGTTGTTGCTAACCAATGTTTACTATTTTCGTACAACACCACACAAAATAGCACGTGTGAACCGTGCAAAAGATTAAAATTTTAATCTGTATTTAAATGTAAAATGTATTTTAATTTTTCTTTCCAATGTCAAGGAACTCATTGAAAATCCTGAAAGCCTTTCCTGATTGAATACTCCTAGTTCTCTTCAAAGGTATGTAACATGTTAGACGAACATTGAGTCTCAGTAGTTGTATTGGATTGAGATTAGGGTTCTACTGACAATCTCAAGCAGCTTTAGTGTTCCTAATAAGATAACTACTAGAGTCAGATCATTGAAGGATTACTGTGGAGCTAGAGGGGAGAGGAACTTAGATTAGTGGGGAAGGTAACCGAAATAGTTATTCACTAGCTAAATATACTATGCCAGTAAATTATGTGTACCGTTTATATAATCTATTGGTACCTATTTATGAATTCCATATTTAATTATGCACATTTTTACATGTCAACCTGGTTAAAATTTAGGTTTAACCTGAGCCAGTTGAAAAGTATTTTACAGAAACCGGTTGTAAATAAAGGTATCGCTCTTTATTTATAGGATTAAAAGTCAACCTTTTTCCGTAAAAAAAA
This sequence comes from Macrosteles quadrilineatus, assembly GCF_028750875.1. Taxonomy (NCBI): domain Eukaryota; kingdom Metazoa; phylum Arthropoda; class Insecta; order Hemiptera; family Cicadellidae; genus Macrosteles; species Macrosteles quadrilineatus. Next base: position 100,480,682 of record NW_026542602.1, on the reverse strand, counting down.
AATTTATAGGTTTTTTATAAAATATTAGGTTTATTGTTTATTAATAAACTTTTTATCATACAAACATACTTCGAAAACTATCAAACTAACTATCACACTGTTCAATGCCAGTGTGTCCAACATTGTTTTGTATGAAAATGCATTAAATCACATAAAAATGAGACTTTATTCTCCTTGAAAAGAATAACATGACTTGCTTGTAAAAACTGTAAACATACATTGACCTACTGTTTTGGGTTTTGTTTTAACAAAAAAATATTCTAAATAATTATCACCAGAATCATGTGTCACTTTAAATACAGTTTGTTAGGAGATTTAACACACACCAAACGCAAAAAACGTCAAACAGACATACTTTTAGAAAAACACACAATAAACTAAGTACACCTATTATAGTTCCTTAGGTTTTTTACTCAACTGATCACAAATAAAGTTTACCGCCTCAAGTTATTATTCAAGCCACAATTTGTTGATATTTTAAGCTATTGATGTCAGCCCCTAACATAGCATTCCAGGTATATCACGTGGCTTTGATCTTATGCTTCACTTGTTAACATTGACTCCGGGGTGAGATGAGAAAGGTCTAGCAACTCCCTTCCATCTCTTACTCGTCCTTATGTTTTCCTTCTTCTCTTTTCAACTCCCCTTTCCTATTTTTATATAAGCTTGAAGATAAAGGAAAAGGTGCATGTGCTTAAAGTTCTACCATCGATTAATGGAGTAGACAAATGTCATACATGTCTAGTCCTTAATCTATAGTTCTACACGTCAACTTTAGGGACTGCTTTACTAGATTATTTGGATGGAATTGACTCTGTCGTAAATTGCATACTAAACAATTAAGGTACAAAGTAAATTATACGATTAATGAATTGTTTGGTATTATTTTGATGGACGTGCAATGTATTTCACCATGTTCACAACAATAGGATCATGTGTTATTTAACTATAAATTAAAATGAACCTCTACAGAGTTTGGTTGGTTACTAAAAAGTAATTATGTAATAAAGTCATAAAAATAAACCTAAGCTTTATTTTAAAAGGCTATGTATTTGTTACTAATAATAGTTGTAACAATGATAAGTACATAGTAATAATACCAGCAATTACCACACATAAGAATAACTAAACTCCATTCTTATAATTCTAGATTCATTTTATTTACTAATTTCTTTAATGAATTTTTTTGTTAATCTGTAAAATAAAGTATAAAAAAGCAAAAATTTAGCAAATTACAAAGTGTCCTCAACTGGCATGGGACGTGTGACATGTCAAAGTGTCCTGAACACTTCACAGGAACCGGATATGCTGAATTTACTTCCGGTAAACCCTGTCATTGTCGCGGAAAGGTCTGTCATGACTGTCTAATTAAATGTGACATTGATAACATTTATTTCACCCAGACTGGTTCTACTGTATAATAACCTAATGGTTCACCTTTCATTCATTACATACATTTAATATGAAATTATTTTCTTTATCAAAGAATAAATCATATTATAATTTCTGCTATGAGGTATAATTTTAAGAGTGCAATATTAAAGCACAATTTAAAATTTGTGAAGCAATATAAATCAGGCAAACTACAAATAATTAAAAGATTATATAACCTAACCATAAAAAACATAAATCTTAAAAAAAACCATTGGTAAGTTGTTTTTTGTAGGCTGACATCATTACGACATCTCTTCTCTCTATAGTTCTTTAAAACAAATTGAATGTTTTCTCTAAACTTTTCTTGGTTTACGTAGATTATTAATGTTAGTATATAGCTAATGAAAGAACTATTATGCATACTAGATTATACCAATAATAGTTATAATAGATATTGGACGAAAATAATTGGTGGGTTACTGATACTTTCCCAGCACAAGAAATGAGTTATAAACGATTTAACGCTTTGTTTAAAAATTCAAAACAAAGTTATCAAGCTAAATAAGAACTAAACGTTTGATTTAATAATTTAATTTACTTAATTTTATTCACTTCGGATAATTTACAGTTGTTCAAAAAGTAATTACAAATAAAAACTTCTCGTATTTCGCATGAACGTTTTGTTGTAACAACAAAAAAGCTTGCTTGTCTTTTGTACAAGTAGTGTTTTTATTTAAAATTTCTTCAAAAAACGATCTTGAATAACTACAATAGACTGGGACGGGTGGCGTCGTCCTGTAATCCAGCTACTAGGAGGTCACGAATTGTGGATATTTATAGGGATGCACTGTGGATGCGATGCTACCTGGTGTGGATTAACGTCCGCACTAGTGAGTACTACGACTATCCGCAGTACTATCTTGATAATTAGACCAATTCGTAAATTACAAGGAAAAATGTGGTTCGGATTCCACTATAAACTGTAGGTCCCTTAATTGCCATTAGCTGTATGGGCTATTAATTAACAGCTGTGTCTAAGGAACATGTCGGCCTTAGTCACTAACAAGACTACAAGATCGCGCCACTCATCCTACACTCATCCTTCACTCATATTTGGGTTAAAATACGCACATAGTGGCGTCCCCATCTTAAATAATTGATAATTGATAATTGATAATTGATACAAAAAAGATAAACATAAGAAACACAATAATACTTAACACCATTCTTAATAGTATATTTCGTACCTAGGGCCGAAAATGAGGTTTTGCCGGCTCGAGATAGTTTTTAAGTTCGAGACGAAGTCGAGAACTTAAATCGATCGAGAGCCGCAAAACCATTTCGGTCCGTGGTACGAACGCTATTTTTCACCACACTATACCCTATTACCACTATTCACCACAATAATAATGCACACTGATAGTCAACACAACTACAACTTTAAGGTTATGTGAAGAAATAATTTGAGGAATCAGCAAAAATAAAAATATATAGTTGCTAGGCAACGGTGACAATAACACAATTCTATTGAAATGCTATGGATTTTGATTATGTATTTAAAATGCATTCATGTTTTAAGTAAGTAAGCGGACAGCTGATTTTGCGGCCCCGGCCTGTAAAAACCTGCTCGGTCCCCAAATTATGGACAGCTGGCATCGCCAGCAAAACGTAACTTTCGGCCACCAATTAACGTATGTAATACAGCCAAAAACATGATAGTGTGGTGAAAAATACGTTTACAGAAACTTCAATTTTAACTTATTATGATACCATATCAATACCATTTGCATAATTTTATTTAATCAACGGATATCCCTTTAAAATCTTCATAATGATCAGTAACTCTTGAAATAATTCATTGACACTCTCTTGAACAAAATCCAATTTGAAAGGGCAGCGAGAAAAATGAGCCAATTTAGAGGGAAAGAGTCGTGAATCAAAGGTAGGAGAGAAAACTAAGAGCCTCTGCTGAGTTTTATGTTGGAGTTGGTAAGAGTTGGTCCATTTACAAATAATAATGAGCAACACATATCTTGCCATTTTAGGAATTTATTGGGCTTCAACAAAACAAGGCAAATACACAATGACTTAATTTACAAAATAGACCTGTATACTCCTACGTGTTGATTTAGGTACCAACCATAAGAGTATTTTTGATTTGCACCTTTGTATTTTAAAAATTACATTTATTTTAATATTCGACCGGTTTTAATAGAGAAAAGAAATCTTACAAATTTAGATGTTATTCGGGGTTTCATTGCTATGAGTATTACTTTACCGGTCATACCAGTTACTTGTAAATCGTAAACCAATCTTATACTGAATTTGTATTAAAGTATTTACTTAAAAAAGAGCAAACGTAATGTGAACTCTGTCCAAACTTAATACAACTAAACAAAGAAAATCTTATCAATAGTTAAAAATTATTATTTTCGTCTATCAAATTCTATAAAGTTTCCAAGTCTGACGAGATTGTAAATAAGCCTATTGCATCAACTGCAATTGACAAAGCAAAGTCGTTCGTTTATAAAACCTGTAATACGAGATGTTTCTAGGATACGTACACAGTCGGTGAACTGCAGTAACCAAAGGTGCAGCTCGGATATCAGTAGATCTGACTGAGTAATCGTTACACGGATATTCACTTAGCTACGCGATAGGCCAAGCTGTGAATTCCCACTTCTTCGATTACAAATTATTTATTTGTGATACTTTCATAACACTGGTCAAAGTTCTCTTTGATTGAGGATCAAAATCTATTTAAAAAATTACTTAGATGTAATAATAAACAAATCAAAGTACCTTTTTAAGTTCAATGGAGAAACGAGTTATCAAATGACATGTGTTCAATAGTGTTTTTGGGGGGCTCTTATTCAATTAGCACTTTTCAACGTTTAGTTTAGGGCACATTCTTTATGCTACGTCTTGTTCCTATCTGATGTCGACATCTTTTTAACTGGCATGACATATATCCCAAATACAATTTCACTTATACCTGTTTACAGATAGAACTCGATTTCACGACATAAAGTAGTTTAGATAAAAATATATCATAATATAATGCATAATAAGCTTAAACCAAAACAATTGTCTTAAACAATCTTTAGTTTTCTGGACTTTTGTAAAACTGCAAATGGATCCTATTTATCAGATATGCAATTTCCAATCACAAGACTTTGGGTAGATTACCAGCATTTAATCTCTATTGAAAATACGTTTTAAAAGGCCGTCGCGTTATGTGGGAAGTAATCTCAGTTCCGTTTACAGATAGGATGTGTATTTGTGATAACAACATGGTTCCCCAGAAGTATCGCAGGTTATATTGTGACATCACCAATGTTTCCGCAACATTAACGCTCCTACCGAGCCACGGAGACCAGGGGAAAGGTTAACTCCAGCTGCAACTTATTATTTTATTTCTTTTATATTTCCTTTAGAAATTTTAAAGAACGTGAAAGTTGTGTAGTTTACTGTTACTGTTCAAACAATTACTTATTATTTACAACAAATTTGGACGACCAACTAGTCTACTGATTGTTAACCGTATATAAATCATTTTCATAAATGTTTATGCAATCGTTTTGACATTTAACATTAAAAACGTCAACTCGATTGTACAATATATAGTATACTGGTTTATTAAGTTACTTAGTTTATATTTAAACATACAAAATAGTATAATGAACACAATATAAGAGTAAAATTATGATATCCATAAATATAACAATGCGACAATATAAACTGTTTGAAAACAGTTTATACTACCTTATCGTTTAATTCATATTTCTTCCACCTAATTTATATTTACTCTAATAAAAAGCCTATAGTTAAATTTTCTTCTACAAATTCTGAAAAAGTTCTTAAAAAGCAGTCTACAATATTTGATGAATCCATTACTGTGTATATACTGTGCTTATACCAAATACATCACTTCATTACAATGTACAGTACATATTACGATGAAGGTAAGAGTATGCTTCTCGAAAAGATTAAATGTCGGTAGATAATGTCAGCTTATGACCTTTCCTTTCTGCAGAGCCGCATTACAAGGGCCAGCTTGTTCTAAGTAGCGCAATTGTTATAATCTCACTGCGCCATATGATGGTTTAAATATTTTAGGTAAACATTTTTATAATTTTAAAAATAAAACCATAATTTTATATCTATTCATACTTCATAATCAACGGATATTGGTTCATACAAGATAGATTTTGTCCCAAATTGTCACGAATATTTATCTAATGCCTACTTTATAACTGTAATCGTACATAATTTTGGCTTACAAATCCCCCTTCTATGGGCAAGGTGTTCTTTATAACGCGATTTAAGTAAGTGTAAACCGAACTTAGAAAATTAAACTACTCTATTTCTGTAGATGTGCTCAATAATACATCATGGTTGCGATATAAGGCAATACTGTTTAAAGAACACACAGAAGTGAAAAAATTGTTTTCTTTTAAAATATTCAATTATACACCAAATTTAAAACGGTATTTTCGGCATCAGTCGTAAAACTATGACACATTTTTACGATAGAAATATCTTCATATTTGTCCAATCGTAAAATCTACCTTACAAAGAAATAAGAGAGATCCTAAACAAATCCCCCAGAGAGTTAAACAACAATATGTAACCTGAACAATCTGACGAGTGCAGATGTTTACCGTGTCAACAATCACAGTTCATTGTTTGAATAGCCAGCGTAATCAGCTGTTGGCAGGAAACTACAAATTGTTTCATCAACATTTCTTGATACATGTTTTATGGTACTTCACTTATTGACTAACCGATTAATATATAACAATAAAATTCATCTGGTACTTCACCATAAAGTATTGTAAGTAAAGTATGCCTCACTAAAGGAAGCATTTGAGATACAGTTGCAACGTGTGATGGGTATCAGAACATCGACGAAAAGTTCTCAATCAAACTCATTTAAAGATATAAAAAAATGTGTTAACGTGTGTTAATATATAATTTTTCAGTATTGCTAATAGGGTTGCAACACCACACAATTATATACAAATACCAAACTGCATCAACAAAAAAATAGATAAAATGTGTCTTTGTGCAGTAAGAAATTAAAAAAATATTACTTGATAGTGGAAAAGGGTTTATCAACATAATATATAAAGTTTTTATCTTTTTAACAAATACTTTTGCTGAAAAAAGTATATTAAAAACACTTGTTGAATAAAACCATCCAAAATCGTGATAATACTGTGATCCCTTGTGCTAAGTTACTTGTTTTCTCGTGAGTAAAAAAGTACGATTTAAAAGAAAGCGGAATTCGTTTCAAGATCAAAGGTCTACGAACAAACTTGCGAGAAAGTCTTTGCAATTTCGTACCTTCATAGGGACATGTGAGTCGCTTTCTTGAAAAGTCTCTTCTTACCGATATTTACAAATCATCTAACGATGGCACAGTGTTCCTAAATGATATATTTTTGAATCTTCAGCGCTAAACAGAACAAAATGTCTGTTTTGTAGTGTTCCATTCCAAAATATTGAAATTTCAAAAGTATTAACTTAAACTGTACAAGAAAACACCTATGATCTAGATATTTCGTATTTTGTGTATATTTTGAGACACGGTCACTAATTATAAATGTTACGTTGTTTTATGTAATGACTTAACCAAATAAGAAAACGATTTAGTTTACAGGAGCTCCCCATACAATTTCAAGCGGTAAAATTACCGATATTGCAATTTTTGGTAGGTTGTTTTTAGCACAATGTTGAAAAAGTGTCACCCTGAAAGAGAATTGTTATAAGAGTGAATTGTTACACGAGTTTCAACCGCCACTAAACATACGCACGCACTGTGACGCTGATCTCACCAATGCACAGTGTTTGTGTTTTATTCGTCAACAGGTGTTCCGTGTATTCGTGACCGTCGATACGAAATATAATTTGTATTATGACTACAAGGTGAATCTGCATATTGCATTTTTTTGCAAATGGTTTTATCAATTTAAAGCAATATCCGTCAGTAGGAAAATCTGATTGGAGTATAATTTTTCAATACAGTGATAATTATAATGCCAATAAACAGAGCTATGGCGTGTGGTTTTTAAATGCTTTAAAATGCATTTATAGATTTTTACCAGTAGAGAGACGATCCATGAAGGAGAAAGTTTTAAGAGTCCATTAGCTGGGTTTTCCAACGCCCTTAGAGTCCTCTATTAGATCCTGGATATCGTCAAATATTGTGCCAAATTTATAAAAAGATAAGTGCCCATGAATTTGAAAATATTAGAATAAATCAATTAAAATTTAAGGTGATACGTTAACATTTTTATGGGTTTTTAACGTAGAGTATTTAGTGTGTATAATGTACCCTTGCCATATTTATATATGGTTATTTATATATTAGTTTATTTATATTTCAACATTAAAGTGAGTTTTTAAATTACATTTACCATATGTCCCAATATTCAACATAAAAAAGTGTATTAACAACAGGGTCGAACTGGAACTTATTTTTAAGTTTCAGCTTATTTAAAAGATATAGTATATAAGTTCCAATGAATAAAATAGCAGAATTAACAAAATCACTTATCAGATCTCAAAACATGAAACACATTTAACCAATCCAAAGTTTCTTTCCAGAATGAACTCACAGCTAAACTGATGGATCAAAATGTAAGTAAAGTATAAACAAGACAAGTGTTGAGTTTGTAGAAAGAGAATGGAGGATCAATTATATGTTAGAGAGAAGGATCACACAGAAACCTCGAGACTAATCCTACCTTGGATGATCAAAACTTCTAACGCCACCCTTCCATCCCCATCGGACACAGCAGCGATGAATTCCATCATTGAACTTTTATTGTAAATTCACAATCGGCAGTAAGTGTATATTACCGATAATGATAACAATATAGAAATTTTTAAGAACGAAAAATAATTGTTTCAAGTTTCCAACGCATGTGTTTTTTAGTATTCAGAATTATATCAAATCATGCAAATAGAACAATACGTTCTAGAAAGGAGGTGGAGACATATTTGTAATAGAGGTCACATAATTTAATATTATTTATTTTTTAAACATTTCAGCTCCTTATCTAAATTTTATTCAAAGAGTATGCTAGGAGAAATTAGGTGATTTTGAAAGAAAAGCCAAATCAAAGCCAGACGATGAAGTAGGTAATAAGTTACTGACTGCGCTTTTAATGAAATTGGATGTTCCGATTTGATACATTAAATTTTCTGTATGACGTATACTGTAAACTCAAGTTTATACTAGTTTCTACATCACTCACTGTCTTATGCAGTAATTTAATTATACTCTCAATGATTTTATACCGCAGAGTGATACATTTTATAGCATTGATATAAATCAAGTTGACAAAGCTTCTTGAGCAAATCAATAAAAAAAACTACTAAGATTTTCTGTACATAGATTTAAGATATGCATTTGACCCTAATAAAACATGGTACCCTACTTTTAATAAGTTTTTTTACTTTTTTAGTACTATAAATTTGGCAATTTTAACAAGAAACGACACTTGATATGGACTATGACAGTTAGCGCCAACCTAAATTCTTCAGTTTCTTTTTTTATTAATTTGATAGGACTATTTCAATTAGTTTAATATTACTGGGGTTCCCTAAATTCATTGTAGTGTTTGTTGGTGTATTAACTTGCCTATGGTGTAATTTATTATTTTTTGTATTTTTTTATTATATGTTTAGTGTACAAGAAGCGTGGTTAGAAAGTTCATAGATCTGATTTAAAATCCTATAAATTCTCAAGCTACGTGCTGAATTTTGGAGAGAATTTTCTGATTAAATTTGATCAAATTCTTGGTTCTATTGCAATGGTTAGATCTTCTCACTAAGTAAATACTTAGCATTCACAAAACTCATGTTTCCCCGAATCTGTTAAGGTTAAAAAGGTAACTTTAATTTGAATATGATTGTATTACACTTGGTTCTGGTTTAAGTTTTGTCTCGTGTGATTAAATTTTAATTTTACAATGACTATACAGCGAAAATCTAGGCTTAAAATTTCCCACACATTTCGTTTGTCATGACTCTAACCTGTATGCTAGTTGGCACTAAGCACTTTGCATGATGGCTAGGGTAGTGGATCAAATTGTGGTGAGTAAATTAATAGTCTACTCCCAAGCTGCTGGCCACAAGCCGCTATTAGGCTATGTTGTTAAAATGATTACAGACCTGTGTCTATTTTTGGTTCCTTAAGGGTTTTGTAGGCTTTAAATATTTCACCATTCCAAGTTGAAGAACCTTGGCTAATAAAAGTAAGAAGCTATTTTGAAACGACTTTAGACAGCAAAAATTAAAAAGAAACTAGGAAATTAATAAAACAATGTTAATATATTACGTCATTAATCCATTTATGGAGTTTTGTGTTTATAATTAACTCTAAAACTCCATAAATAATTATGGAGTTTTAGAGTTAGCTTACGAACTAAATGTCATCGATGAACAGAAGATAAAATTACAGCGAGAATCATGTTAATGAGAATTATGTTAAATAACATAAGATAAATCATTTGTTTCCAGCTCTAAAAAGTGTTCGGAAATAAGTTGCGATATTTTGTGTTTTGAGAGTCAAAAATTAAAAAATACAAATTTTACCCCCATAAACCTAGTTGAACAACACTGGGTTTGGACCGCTTTCTTTAAAAGCGTTTTATAAATATTTTACTTACTTCACATTTTATTTAAAACAGCCTTACGGTTTTCACGTCTAGTCCCTTGACGATGTAAATATAGCATATTAGTAATAGTAACATTTTAAATACAAATTAAATCAACTATTGTTATGTCAACTCTTACAATAATTGTTTACGGTCGTATTTAAACTAATTATTCTTGACTTAAGTTATTATTCAAGCCACCATTTTAAGCTATTGATGTCAGCACCTTACATAGCATTCCAGGTTTATCACGTGGCTTTGATCTTATCCTTCACTTGTTAACATTGACTCCGAGGTGGAGAAACTCATTTTTTCTTAGTTTATCCTCCTGCTGCTTTTCCTCTATTTTTTCCGATTCTAGATTCCACCTAGACTTCAAGATAAAGTAAAATGGGAAAGTGCGTATCATTCCCATTGGGGGGGGGGGGATGGGAATTTTGCATATCAACTTCCTTAGACTGCAATACTATAAATTTTATTATTGAATTCACCCATTAGTATATTTCAGACACGTCTGGGTTTGAAGATATAATCAGAGAATTCTTCAGTGTTACGTGTGTCTACGTAGTTTCCTCAGTCATCGTATATAATTTTTCTATACTAACCAGCTTTAGTAATATTAATATACTTCAAAGGAAAAAATTCAGCTTAAAATACAAACAAAAATACAATTTTTGCTTAATACATGTCGACTTTCTATGTTTTAAATGTTAAATACACCATGTTTTCAAACCACTAAAGCGTACACAAGCAGACATAAAGTTCAATGGTGTAGCCATTTTACTCATATGGTTGGAAAGCTTATAAATTGGCGCAGTTTTTAACATAATCGGCCACCCTCTTGTAAACAGGGTGTAGAAAAATTCAATAGACCAATGTTTTTTTAAATGTTTGTCAAACATCTTAATTTTTATCTTTGAAATAATAGAGTTTTTACAACTGATCCCCCGTCATTTACTATTATTCTTATTAAAAATTTAATGCAGAATACGAAAATTACATTATCTACTCAAATCCATGTACAGGGTAATTGAGAAATAGCTGTATTAAGTTGAAAAACATAGTTATTTTTGAAAAACATAAAATAATTCTTTGTGAAGCTAATTTTTTGACTTGAAACCTTTTATATGCATCATCAAACTGCATTTACTTTGTACTTACACCAAAAATTTATTGTCACACTGAGTACCAATCCACCCTGTATAGCGTCCAACCAATTGATGCTTCTAAGTAGTAGTTGTATACCACACAGTTATTTATCACAAATGTAGCTTAACCAAATTTCTGTTTTTTTATCGGTATTTGTTATCTGTACTCTAAACGTACATATAAAAATTACTTTACTTATCTTTTAGTTTCCCTTAGTATCTATAATTCATACCGGGGTTTGGACTTGGTGAAATGTATTGCACTACGTCTTTCTCCCTTTATATGGCTTTAGAACCCTCATTATAAATAGGAAGTCTTAATATATTTTATAGGAAATCCTTTGAACAAAATCCAATCTAAAAGAGCAGCGAGAAAAATGAGCCAATTTAGATGGAAAGAGTAGTGAATCAAAGCTAGGAAAGAAAACTTTGACTAAGAGCCTCCATTGAGTTTTATGTAGGGGTTGGTCCATTTACACTCTAGCTTTTTTCTTGAATCTCCATGATAAATTAAAGGTAAAAACTTTATAAGTCAAAAACGATTGTTTGTATTAAAAAAATGTTTTATGATATATTTTGTTATCATATAAACATGGTGTCTAATAAAGAGAGTTTACAACTAAATTTCAACAACTAAGGCATATAATATATCTAAAGAGTTTATTTAATAGAGAATTTAGCTCATATTACGGGATAGTTGCCACTCATACAAGTCTTATAAACCTTTATCGAAAACTGTATTACCTCAAAATCCGTCCACGAATACTCTGTAGGCACATACCCAAAACAAGATATATATTGTAAAATGTTGTAAATTTTATGTTTTGATATTAGTATTATCAAAATTGTGCAATGAAGTCTAACAAACTTGATACGTCCCCTCTCTGGAGTGTTTGTTGATTTGCTTGTATTTAATTACAGCTCTTCACACAGATTAAATTAATACCTACGAACTTTTGTGCTGCATCAGAACGATTTAATGTGTATGCCAAAACCAATAAACCATAAATAGGTAAACAATAATACCAATAAATTTTCACCTATACAACTGTTAGCTTACAATAATAATAATCATTTGATGTTCTGACGCAAGCAAACGCTTAACAATAGGGGATATCTCCAGTAAAGGACATTCTTCATATCAACCAACAAAAGTTGGATTAAAAAATAACATAATAAAAGTACACTACATAACTATTACAGATGCTTGGCAAAACCTAAATGTTGCCAAGTTTAATATAATTAATTCGTTCTGTAAACAAAGGAGTTAATTTTGTATACGTACACTACATACCTTGTGATTTTTTACAGTAATTTAAAAACTACAATGAATATTCCCAGGCTGTTCTAGTTTGTAAATTAATCGTTTTAACTGCGGCTGTCAAAGCATATGTGGTTGGTCAATGGTAAATATTAACGTTTCTATGATTTTATTCCCGGATACATAAAACTCCACTAACTAAAGTTGCTGCTCAGTTGTTGATAGATCTGACATGGTAATCGTTACACGGTTATTCACTTAGCCACGTGATTGGCCAAGCTGTGAACTTTCCACTTCCTGTGCAATTAATTTATAAAAACTTTAATTGTACTATTTTATAATATTTGTCACTCAGTAAATAATGCAATTTTTAATTTGGAAGTAGTATCATGTTTTTGTCACTATGCTTAAAAAATCACTTCATAAGGTATAATTTCAGGGTTTCCAAATGTTAAAAGCCTTTATTCTTTTTAGAGGTTTGTAATTTGTCTTACTGAGCCATTTATGTATTTAATTTTAATCCGTAAATTTAATTTTTAGTGAATAAAAATACATTTTCTCAGTGATTCTGAGAGAGGTTAATTCGAAAACCAGCTTGTCAGATTTATGACTTTGACTCACTTGAGAGCTTTTTATTTCTTGCCAATTTGTTAATAAGTAACAAGCTTGTTATTAGAGGTTTGGACCTGTTTATAGTAGTTTACGCAACGATCGCGAAGGACACGAGTAGAAATCTTTGTTAATAGCTCGTTTAAATAATTAATAACAATAACATGGAAAAAATGCATAGTAGGTACCATATGGCTATTATGACGCTTACATTAATTATTGTTGTAAGCTTCATGTAATAGCCATAAGGTACCTACTATGCATTTTTTTTCAGGGTGTCAGATATTTTAGTAGTTGGGTTTTATTTTGTTAAATAATCTTGGTTGATTGGTCTGTTGCTGTTTATTAATTGGTTATTGTTTGTATTTAGTTGTTGGCTATTTATTCATTTATTCAAGTAAAGAGGACTCCTACGTTACCGAGTTAATTCTTCAAAAGCTTTATTAAATCAATGACGTCTGGAAAACGCGAAACCAGAACATTGAATGACTCGAGATATATTACTTCTGATAGTATTTAATCCGATCTACAGTAGTTGACAAACTACCCGCATTATCAAGGAATTCGTCAGTTAGGAATTTTGTTTGAATATATTGGTCACAAACTTGTGTATTTTATCGTTATAGCTGAGACTGCTAGTATAAACTGAGGGGCAAAAAAAACTACCTGAACCTGAGTTACCAAAAACACCAGTAATAAATAACAATCAACTATAAATCAATAATAACATTTCGTGTAACAAAATGCATGATTATACACCACTATTGTTGGATTCGGAATGCTCTTAATAAACGTTTGTGATTGAATATAATGTGCATTACTTTATAGCAATTTATCACAAGTGTAATCTACAAATGAATACGAATGCCATATCAACTCTAGTATGCTGACTGAATCACTGTTATTCAATCTGATATGAACATAATCGCACAAAGTTTCATTCATAGTTAGTTGATGCTATTGCCATGAGGTAGCTGTTGCTTGGAATATTTTATATGTCTTCAACACTGGTACAATAAGACATCATAAAAGTTTGGCCGAATTTTATTCGAAATTAAATCCTTTCTACAAATACATAATAGAATATAACACATTATACACAAAAAACCGTCTATGACAGAAAAAAGTATATTGGCTTATGAGAATTATGTGTGTCAATTTGTATTCGCTCAGTTTAATAAAAGTACAAAACTATTGCTGTATTTTCAGTATACAATGCAGTAGTTGTCACGCATAGTACATACACCATACAAACTACCGTTGTTTGAATAGGTGTGGTATGTGAGGAACTATGTTCCTTGAAGCAAAGATTAATGTGCGTAGTGTTTCCCTTCAGTAAATACAAAACAAATAACTAGTTAAATAGACTATTAAATTAGTAATTGAAACCCGAATTCACTAAAGTCTCTAAAGTATCTACTATTAATATTCCGATTAAACACATAATCCAATAGTCATCGTTTACTTTTAGTGAATGTTTACTTACAAAATCACTAATAGTTGTGTCATACGGTAATAAACATTTAAATAGAGTTGGACCGTAAACATTAGTATATAATAAACGTGGTAGTAATCAAATCCGTTGTCAAATATCGTACATAAGTTTCTTAAGCTTGTTCTAAGTAAGTCAACTGTTTTCAATGATGAAATTTTATTAAATATGCGCAGTCCAACAGTGAGGCCAATCTGGAAACTAAATTGATTTCCCACCAATAATTGCACAGTTCCCGCCATTACTCACGCGTGAGTTGCGCAAACTGTTTGGTTTCATATAATTGTTTTAACCGATGCACTGATTAAGACTTAATTGACGTTTCTACTGAACTAAAACATAATCTTCTTCATGCATTGTTTGTAATAATATGCTATCAACACTTTAAAATACCAAAATCGCCCAATTAAATAATCTCTTACTGGACAAAAGTACAAATATATAACCGTTACACATAAAAGTTTTCTTTTACCTCAACATAAAGAACTTTAATATAAATTAGGAAAAAAACGGCAGTTTATTACAAGAACGTGGCCAATAATGGCCATGGGAACCTATAATGATTTTTTGTCCTGAGATACTAGATTTATAACTTGAAAATAATGGCACAAAAATGTGTCCCCTCCCACTAAAGTAATATGTACAACAATCATTTTAAGTTTAAGCATTTTTGTGTGACCATTGTCAGTCTTCTCTATTACTGTAGACAAAAACATTAAGAATGAGGAAACAGTGTTACTAGCCCTATGAGTGCGATAACTAATGTCTTATGATCAGGAGAAGAAGAAGGTAGATTATTCAGTTAAATACATTCAGTTAAAAGGCATTTGACATGCCAACATAAGACCAAAATGCACTGACAGTTGAAGGATATGCAGTTAATTCAGTATTGGTTATTTAGTTCAAATAGTCCTGACAACTACAGTAGAGCATCTGTAGCTTTTTAAACAGCTACATAAAATGCCACTGTTATTAACCCAACTGAATCTAGACCAGTTTCTGTAATCGTTCAAAACCTCGTTTGATGACAGAAAATGCATGTGAGGTAGATAAGTCAAGCTATTGCGAGTTTGTAACTGTATCCCTTGAAGTTAAGTTGTTTTATAGAAGGTAACATTTAGTTTTATAAGGAACCAAGGTATGCATTTATATTATGCTACCTCCAGAATATAGGTTTTTGCACATTCGGTAAAATATGCAATCATTTTTGAAATTAATATTTTTGTCTTCACCTCCATATTTTTTATTCAACATTTTTGATAAAAGTCAAAATCATAAAACTGCAACAGAGATATCTCCATAAACTTGCACATATTACGGTTAGGCTACACTGTATATGAATACAAATTACCCAATACACATCTGCAAGACGTGCATTTAGAATTATATTGGACGATATAGCAGAGATTTATACCTGGAGTTCTCTTGGGTATACATAAGCTACCTAATATCAACTTATAACACTACTGAAATGTTATTTGTATATCTTATAATCTTTGTATTTCTTTCAATAGCTAAGAAATAGATAATCATTGAACCCAATCCAGTTACGACGAGCGATATTTTAATTCACTTGTTAAAAAGCATGATAAAAAGATGTTTTGATCGCAGGTTTGCTGCAACGGGGTTTTACCCCCATATAATGCAATAACTGTAAGGCACTACTTCAACGAAAATTTACAAAAAATGTTCAACCAAACGTTAAATCGTAAATTAATGTAATACATGGCAGTGAAAATAATAAGTTTGTTCATACACGTATTTGTAAAGTAAAAAACTAATGTTAATCAAAGTTTATTGATTACGTAGAATAATACGATATTGTTTGTAATTTAGGAATCGAAACATGAAAACAGTCTCTGATATTATAAAGTTGGAGCGTTTTTGGATGTTTTAACTGAGACGTGTTATAAAAATGCAAAATCATGTTGTGGAAGAGTCGCTGTGGATTATCCCTTTCTTTGTGTGGATATCGCGTAACACAACATGTTGACTGGAACGTACAAGGATGCCTAGATGTTTATATCTTAAAGATTCTAAGCATATTACACTCTTTATATTACGAAGTGTTAAACAGACTTTGTAAAATTTACTTTTATAATTGTACATCATAACCCAGCATTACAAATAAAACAATGATTTATTCCACCATAATTACATAAAATACAAATGAAATAAAAACTCGGAATTACGTTGCCACAGCATCCAGTTAATGTGACAACGTTCAATACGAATAAAATTATAAAGTACATTTTATAAATTTCCAGTCCAGTCCACACATGAAAAACACCTTGCCGCTCTCTGTAGCGTCTTGATGACAGTTAAACTAAACAAAATAACAACAATAGATATTCACAATAAAATTATATTAAAAAATGAATCCTATATAAGCAGTATAAAATAATGTAAATCATCAATTTAAAGCAGTATATGCAGATTCGATAATTACAAAACAAAACGTTAAATTTGCAAATATTTAGATAACAAAATTCTTTATGTTACAACACTATTTAAAAAATCTATATTTTGCTCCTCAGAAAACCACTTTTTTATTTGAATGGAAAATGACTTAAAATTTGCACTGCTTTTGATAACATGGGCCTTTTATTTTTTTTACTTTAAGAAACAACAATATGTTTATAAATATAAAAAAAAAACTTCTGTTTCACTACGGAGAATTAAACACATTGATCTAATAATTAAAAAAAAACTTATTTAAATGCTCTAGATTATATTAATGCTTAGATTACCACAAATACAGAAAGTAAACAGTGAATTTTAATGTTCTATTAAAATACAGGTTTACAAAAATATTGACCAAGAGTCTTACATAGACCAAGCAATCTCCTTACCGTGTAGTGACAAGAAAGATTGGTTTGTTAGAGTATTTCCCTTAGGGTTTAGTTCCGGAAGTAGAACAGTGTAATAAGTAATAATGCTACAATCGGAAATTAAAACTTCTTTTAACACATTCAATATACATTTACATGATAACATTTATGTATATTTTTATTATAAAAGTTCATTTAGGTTATGTACGCTTTTTTATTTATAACAATATCAAATGTTTAGCTAAGCGTTTTTGTAATTTGTATTATGTAATAAGTATCAAACATCATTATCACAGGGTTAAATTTGAAAGTCTATAGTAATCATTGATGGATAATTAAAAATAGACTTTCAATTTTGAATTGTATGCGTATTTACAACACAAGGTTTATTACTGTAAGCCAGCTTGCCAATCTTAAGAAGTCATTCAAATAAAAACTTTATCAGTGTTTAATGATATAAATAAAAATATATATGCGTATCAAACAAAAATTAACAATAGTTCAAAAACTAAGATTCCATTGATAATCATACTATTGACGAAATAAGTGCAACACATCTATATACTTATTTAATACGCAAGCAGGTTTTTTGTGACAATTACTCCTCCGAAGCTACTGAACCAATTGACATGTTTTTGGTGTCATTGGAAAGAGCGTGACGTGAAGTTGTGCAGGAAACTTTCTTTTTAAGGAAATAATTAGAGAGTGAGGCCCTGGAGCCCTTTAATATTTCGTATTTATTCATAAGATTAACATGGGAAACAAAATTTGTTATAGAACTCCAGCTGTTGTCAGAAATTAAAAGTGAAATATTTATTGATGGTATCCATGGTAACAAAGACAAACCCACAAAATTTAAAAATTTAAACAAGCAGAACTAACTGTCAAATTAATTTTGATTTCGCAATTCCACACAGCTGGTTCAAATATATTTAATACTGCATGATTATTAGAACAGGAACGGTAGGGATCATAAACATTAATAAAATATGTCACTCGCCCGAATCATTTTTGTCTATGCCCGAATGTAAACATTTAACATTTGATTAAGTGGAACTGTCAAACTATATGTTAATCTCATTAGTACGGAATTCTTTCAGTTACATCATTTGCTGATCGAGTTTGTTACAATATTTTTGAATTGCTGTAATAATATTTTACATGAAATAATTGTTAGATAAATTCATGGATATAAGTAATAACTCAGATTCTTCAATCTTTGCTGTTATTAAAATTGTGTATCCGCAGCAAACCTTCAGATTAAGCGCATTTCCATTTACCCGGCTTAATTTATACAAAGATATTCCCTGAAAATGGTAATTTTTTCCTATTTAAATAACATTAAGTTAATTTTAATATGAGTACTTAGATTTGCTGCTATAGGGAAGGTAGGTGTGTTTTTGTTGAAATGTTGATAGCTAAGTATGATTGTTATTGGTTTGCAAATCCTGTAATACTTTAAAATAGCTCGAATTCGAGCAACATGTACACTAGTTACCACTTATTCAACAATAGTGTGTAAACATGAAAAACACATTTTTTACACGAATACATGAAATACACAATACAGAATAAGAAACTAATTATTGAAGAAAAACACTTTACATATTCATTGGTAATCTTCTACTCATATGTTATAAAGAAACGTCTCTTTAAAATATTATCTTGATAAGTTTCAGCTGCAGGGAGATGTCGAAGGGGCAAATTTTTAATCAGTTGTGAGATTACATTCTTTAGTCTGTCTTTCTTATAGAGCCAGGTCAGACTCTCAAACCCTCTATTAAAAAGTTTGTATTTATTCATAACATTATGTATTTTCTTAAGTTTAGATTACTACCTGAAAATACTATTAGGAAAGATCAATTGTTAATGAAGGAAAATCTATGTATTTCAAAGATTTGTAGGATTGGAAATGTGACGAATGCTTAAAAAAAACGTTATATTTATAAATTTAACAAAATAAATAAGATCATTAATAAATAAGTAAATTTTGATCCCAGTTGTACTTATAGTAACTTCTTGTCCGGTTCTTCCCGTAGCCAATAGGTTATAAGTAAGGACGCCATCACGAGTCTTGTCATTCCCATATAAAGTCAAATGATGATTGGAGTGTCCAATCAAAATCCATCACCACTTACCAAATTCTATAAGTATTTAACGTCTTGTGCTTATATGGTACAGTCCAGTACTGTCTAAACTCTAAACAGTGTTAGTTACTGTATGTTAAATGCTGTTGGATTTTATATTGGAGGAATACTTAAGATTAAGAAAACATAAAGCATAATGGAAGCTATTGTCGATCAAAGATGTATAAGAATATCAGATAATATTAGGTAGATGATAACCTAACGTCAGCAAAAGGGGCTTGTAATTTATTTACTACCTGCCATTTAAACCCGTATTACAAAATCAATTATGATAAAAAAGAATATTGCAGATTTTACCGATGGAAATATCACCGACTCGGCAAATTATATTGAAATATGTAATTTGTCAGACACGGTTTCCATTTAAATCCTATCAACATCATTGATACCTGGCTTAATCAAATAAATCATTCAATTTGTTTAAACATTTATACATAAAGCAATTTAATCATAAAATAAGTGTTAATTTATTCTTTCGTTGTACAATATTAAGTTTCAATTTATCCAGTTCAGCCAATTCATCCGAATACAAAATTCCTTAAACTTTGGTCACTGCATCAAACGAGACAAATAAATTACAGTAATAAATTTTACACCATTGAAGACATCGTACAAAATTATTAATTGTATGATGTACTTGTTCCTACTCCACCCCCTTGCGTACTGTTTGCACGTACAAAAAATAACTCCACGTGCATAACCTCACATGGATTTTAATAGTGGATGACACCCGAGACAGCATACATCTAATCACACGTAGTGATGCGTACTCGGTGGTAATTTCAATTTTCTTTCACAAGTTCTCGAATACTATGAAGAGACTATTCTACTATATAATATTCTCGGATAGAAAAGTTCTCAAGTAGTAAAGTTGCAGCACAGTTGTCGAAAGATCTGACATGGTAATCGTAACACGGATCGTCACTTAACTCTGTGATTGGCCAAGCCGTGAACATCGCAATACTAGTAGGATTATTCGTTTGTACGTTTGAATGTAGTTCTTTTATAGTTGTTTTACAGTAACTTAGGGGTTTTACAGGGTGTTTCAAAACTCTCTCCCGAAACTCCGTGGCCATGTTCCTTAGGTCAAAATAAACAAAAAAAATATAATGTAAACATATGCCCTATCTTGCTTCGTTTTCCGTCAGTCAGTGTGTATGTATGTTTTACATAAATTCCCATAACTTTGGAACTTTGGAAGTGTATGTAAAAAATACATACACACTAACAGATGGAAAACGAAGCGAAATAGGGCATATATTTATATGGCATTTTTGTTTGTTTTGACCTAAGCAACATGGCCTAGGAGTTTCAGGAGAGAGTTTCTAAACACTCTGTATGTATTTCTTGCTACAATGACTTATGAATTAATGCATTGAGCGTTCACAATGGGTTGATTTTTTATTGCTATGTTAACAACGCTTACAGTATTTAAATACTTGGTACGTCTTAACAAATAAATCGTTTATCTGTTTTGACTACCGTATACAGAAACAAGTAGATTAGAACCAGAATTTAAGAAATAAATCTAACACACCTATCTTTACAGTTGAACAATTTTGAACGGAGTCCTTGCAGAAGCTAGAATAGATCTTCTCGTATTACCCGTAAAGTTACGAAAATTAAGGAAAATACGCTATCGAATTACAAAAACAGACTTTACATAATAAATAGACGGAAATAGCCAAACTTGTACCCTAACCTTAAAAAAGTACGTGTTACTGATTCATAAAAATGTACCTATATTTTTATTTAGGATTTATAAAAGTTAAACCTTATTAATTAGACCTAGAATGAAGAATCTTGATATTTATCGTAAAACTAAAAAAAATTAAATATTACAAATTGTTCTTTGTCATCCAGGCAACTCTATGCCCTTGCATAGAAATCGTAAAGTAGGTTAATTAGTATAATTTAATTATTAACTTTTGTTAAACTGTTGTTGCTGACAGCATTCTTTTGTCAAGATAAAAATGCCAAAGGCATTTTCCCGAGCCATGATTTAGGTCCCTCTTAAAGAGCTTAATTCGAGTGCGGCCCTGTCAAATTTATTACCCTACATAACTCCCTTCATAGCGACTAAAAAGTAAAGGCACTGCTAAGACACTGTGGGCCATACGTTTGTGACTTTTAACACATAATGGTTTATACCATTCATCACATATTAATACAAATAGATGTAATGGTATCTGGAGCAAGATAATACTACTATAAAATATGCTGTAAGAAAACCACAAAATGCTTAGCATAAATCAAGAAAAAACGTTTGTCTGACAATCATAGGTTGATTATTAAACTCGCATAAAAAGCTATGACAGAGAATGACAAGAAAATAGATGAAATTAAAGGTTAGTGAGAGAGAAACCTTTAACACTTTTAGAATTTTCCCATTAAATTTTATGATAATAATACATTCAACAGAACTCAATTTTACGAAATTCTGTGAAAAATGAAGCATTTTAGCGGAAGTGAATTATGATGAATAAAAAGGTTGAGATAACAAACTACTAGCGATCAATTTGGAATTCCTCATTTATAAGGTAAGATTACTCTCCAACTTTATTCAACAAGCTCATTCGTAACTGAAGTTGAGGTTAGGTTTCCTTTTTAGCGAATTTCCCATATAGGGAATAAACTATTACCTTAGTTACTCACTTATGGTAAGACCTGGACCGGGGCCCGATTTCGATTTAGTTTTGAGGTCCCTAGAGGCCAAAAACACCATAAGTTCAAATTCATATACATAACCATGCATATATGTGTGTGTGTGTGTTTGTGTGCTACCACGATAACTCGAGCAAAAATGATGCGATTTTGATGAAATATATACAAGTAAACATCGTGTAAACCTAAATTTACTCGAACGGGTTCGCGAACCAGCATGATAAAACTATGGGAACGGGGGATGAATGGGGGTTTGAAACGTAAAATTTAGCAATTTCTTTCCAAGCAATTTATAGAACTTAAAAATAAACAAATAATTTAGTATATTGAAGTGTTATTATGCACATAATAATTACGGGTAAATTAACAAAAATTGTAAATCTCAAATTCCTTCGTTATCATAGAGAATAAGTAAACTTTTGTAGTTTGCTTGTTTATAAACATATTTTGATCAAATTTGGAAAATGTATTTATTTTTTAGTAAAATATTAACATTTTACAAACATAAAAAAACTTTTTACCCTCATTTTTGCAGCGAACCTAAGTACTCGTTAAAACAATTATTATATTTAAATAGGGAATAAATGTGACATTTTTAAATAGGCATTTTAGTGTACATCCAATCAGGTAAATGAAAATTCACTTAGTCTGCAGGTTTGCTGTAGCGGGAGTATGTTATGTCATAGAAACGTCAAAACTATATATGCAGTGGAAAATAATCCATTTCCCTTTTCAATTTATTTGGTTTACATCTGCTATAAAGTATCGTTGATCACTTGATTTATGGCACAACAGTTCTAATTGAACAGTTAGAATTTTGATGTTTAACATAGAAATATTTATTCAAAAGTCTGACAGAACAAGGAAAATACGTAAACAACTTAAAAACTTTTTTAACCAAACTAGTACTAAAACTTTCTATAAGACGCCTAACACCAATGTAAAATATGATACCAATAATAATGTAACTACATTTCCCGAAAATATGATTTATGAAACAAATCATTTATTCACATTCAATACCAAACCAAGTAATGATACCAATATCAAGATTTTACCATAAGTAAGCAATAAAACTCATAACTTAAGATACGTTCCACTATACCATATTACCAATATTTAACGATCCCAAAGTTAACTAACAACAATTTGTCTATTTCTGCTGTGAGAAAAATATAGAATATTTGAAAATTTAATTAATAAACAAGTTAAGATTAACAAGTTTGATTGAAAATTAATTTTAAAACAAAATATTCTAATTTTACTTCCAATACCTTTCTCGATTTTAGGATATAAACCTTGTTAATATAACCTGTACGATATTTTTGCTACTCAGATCATGAAATTTGTAAAATATTGTTTAGGTACAAATATTGAATATTTTCCCGCTATATTTTCATGATTTCTAAAATTAATTAATAGCACATACATTCATCAGTAAGCTTAAACATTCGCACCGAATTTAGTATGCAGAGTAATCAAATTGTAATTTGGTCAGTCAGTCTGGTGTACGTTATTGCACTAAGTTTAGTTAATTATTAATGTTATTTGAATAGGGTAGCTAATTGCTAGGGATATATGATATACTTTTGGTCTTATGTAAACATATTATATAAACATAAAAAAATAGTCGTATAATTAGCAATATTATGGGCTATGGCAGGTTAGCATGTAGCAAAACGAGTCTTCATCACTCTGGCCTTCCTTTGATTTAAATGAAATGAAATTAAAATTAAATGCAAAAATCTTAATTTATTCAGGTAAAGTTGATTGGCAGTTCCGTAAAATAACTGGAAGTTTTAGATAATTCCAATTCCATGTATATAAACACGGTAAAAATCAAATCCTACTTGATCTAGGATAGTCAACGAACGAATAAAATATGTGCTGATATTTAAAAAGTGGCATTACTGCAGTTAATTTCGAAACTTGTATCTTTCTCTCTAACAAAGAGTTGTTTATGGAAATTTATAGTGAATACCAATAAGTCATGCAGCAACAGTTTGTTTGGAATATGAGCACATATTTATGATTGGTTTGCATGTACAGTCCAATAATGCTGACACTTTTAATGGAGTTAGTTTGATTGAATGTTTCCATCGGATTACTACTGTAGTCAAAAACATAGAGTTATTACTGTAAGGTCAGACATGCATTAATTAAATGCATTATTGTGATTTTATTTGAAGACGGAACATAGTAAGTTATTGATGACGTTGAATAATTGACATTTTGAATCTTAAATGTTTTCACACGTTTCTTGTGTTTTTATTAAGTGGATGAATCAGTTTTAATGTTCTCATGCCAGCCAAACTTAAAACAGAGTAGAGTTGTTCAATACTAAATTTGGAATAACTAATGCATTATTAGGATTGTCAATGTAATCGAGGGCCTGGGGGTAATCTCCCGATCCTAAAACCCAATATTACAGATAATTGCTAAGATAATATGCGACGTTAAGCCAAAAAATGCCTGTTCAATTCATAATCCACTCTTGAAATTGATAATGTAATTTATCATCTGCTGGCAAAATTAAATTCTTTCTTGTAGTTTTATCCGTGATAAAGCTTCAAACGTATGTTAATGCATTGTGTATTCTGAGTATTATTATTTCGGGTAGTATTATTTGTCATTATACAAGATAAGCTATTTTATTTAGCATTCCCTTGATGCTGTTTCAATTTGATAGGCTGTTTCAAATTCAAGATCTTATATTATGCACCTAATGGATTGTTGTTTATGGATTGTTCGGTTTGGGATGTTTAGTATAGCACATAGATTATATAATAGATCAAATCTACTAAAAAAAAACTCGGTATGGATTATAATATACACTACATAGTCCAAAAATATAATTATAACAAAAAAAATTGAATGAAAAGTTAGGAACCCTATTTGTTTCTAATTCTTATATACAATTTAACATCAGATAATTTCAAATACTAATCCGTTCAAGTAAAACTAATGTCTAAAACAATGTTTTCTCGTTGTTATTCGGTAGATAAAATAATTAAAGCCTAACAGAGCCAGTAAAGATAGCATGTTGATATTAATTGGTCCCTTCGGCAAACATAGTCCGAGCAGGGTTTCAACTAGTTAGTACATAGTTGGGTCTTATATTTTTATCTAATATCTAGAAAACGTTGACTAATTTTTCTCACATCTAATAATTATGTTACTTAAACGATTAGTACTTTTGTACATGTCCATGATCACCATATACTGCAGGATTAAAATATTTTGGTTTCCTCAATTTTGCTCAAATTTACGTCTAAATACAAGAAAATAAATTAAAATACGCACAAGTGACGGCTTTGCAGGAATACATTTCTAATTAACATAAACTAAAGAGAAATTATATGACTTAATCAATATTTGGTAACAAATTCACTAATGAATAATATAACAGGGATTTGATTTCTGAATTTCAGGTTGTTAATTCTCCGTCACCGGATAGGTTGAATTGAGGAACTAAATTGTTAAATTGTGCCTTGGCTTTTAGCCTGGGAACATCAAAATGAAAAAAAATATCAATCCCAGGACTAGCTCTATCATTGCCTCCTACGACAGGGCTTCTTCTCTGTAGGGAAATTCGCTAATATAGATATAAGGTTTTTAATTGATACACTCATTTGTTTAAATTATCACTCTTTTTTTAATCAACGTTTTATATACCCCAAGATTCGTATGATTGTTAGGAGTTCAATTATCCCAATTATTTCTTTATCATATTATAATATTAGACCATTAACAATAAACTGCCTGAAAGGGGCCAACCAAGGCAGATAATTGGTTTCCCGCCATTTTAAAATAGTTGCCGCCATTATTCAAGTGAGAGTCACGTTTCCAATTATAGGAGATTTTTCTCAGCGATCTGTTAATACTGAAATTGATCACAATAGGTTTTGCGCTAAGTATTTTCAATATGAAAAGCATTTTTTTAATTAATATCGTAGCAATGTATATTATTGGAAATTGTACATTTAATCAACAAAAAAATATTTATGAGTTATTTTATTTTCGGTCAATATACTAAATATTGATATTTTCATTAATATTTCATCGTTGATGAAATTAAGATTTATCAGGGTAAGTCATGGGCCCTTTAGAAAGAAGAATGTATTTGAAATATTACCAACCACTAGAAAAAATATACAGTAAATAAAGAATGTTTCACATTGCGGGAATAGCACTAATTTAAAACATACACGTTTTTACGTGTTTACTTACTTATAAACTATTCAAATTTTGAAATATTTGTAATTTAAACTTTTCATCTCTCATTTTGTGTCCGCTAAGTATGTCTAAACAACAAAACAAGATTAAGAAAATCACAAAAAATGTTTAATAATTTAATATTATCGCAAATATTTATGTGACTCTTTTCACTTGGATTCCATTTAAATCCAACCAACTATATTTGAAACCCGGTTAAATCGAATATTCCATTTAATTGGTGTACAGACTCATACATTTGTCAATTTAATTATAAAATACGAAGAGGATATTTAATATTAAGCTAAACCATTAAGATATAACATATAGAGAATCTAGTGTTTAATTAGATTTTACCCATATCTATGTTTCTTTTGTTCGTGTTACAAAGTTTTTAATGCATTTAAATTTAATAAAATAAAATAGAAACATACACCATACGTTGATTCGTGACCTGTCTTGTGTTCGTAAATTTCAAAGAAATAATATAACTTCTAGGTAGCACGAAATCCAGATATAAATATCAGGTGAATGATGTGAAGTTTAGGTAATCAATGACGTCATATACTCCACCGAAACTTCAGTCTCTACATTATGTGACATTAATACTAGTATGCTACAAGCTACAAGTCACCAGGGGTTATTATAAGGTATTTTTGATTGTTGAACCACGTTCATATTGATTGTGGCTGGAAGGAAACTCAAAATTTATCCATACTTACTGCCATAAATACTATATTTTAATTCTAAAAAAATACTGAGTCTTTGAATGAGGAACATGGAATCGTCAGTGTTAGGTTGCTTATTTTTAGGTTTAAGAAATGTTTAACTTTTCAGTATCGCCTTAGCCAGATAAAATTCAAAGAAAGTGTCTGAAAATTAAGGTAATTCATAAGAATTATTTATAAGTCAATACCCGCCGTTAAAGTGGTTACTGAGTCACTCAGTACCTTTGATTATATTACAAATAATAAAAATCCGTCATTGGTTTTATTTACAATAGTAAAGATTTAATGGCATAATCAATAGCAAACACCAAACTATGCACTTACTAAATTATAGTAACTATACATAAATGCTCTCAAAGATCTATACAAAAGTTATTTTTCCTATAACTTATTGTGTAAATCACACAATTTCTGCTAAATTTTATTACTGTACCGTGCTAACTGTCGCCACTACTTTATAAATACATTAGACGATGCAATTCATAAATATATTAGCTTTATATATTTGTGCACGAATTATAAATCAGCAAAGCTTTCGAATTTATAATTAGTTTTGGGCAATCTATTTATTAGTAAGAATTCGTAAAATATTACCAAGACTCAATCCTGAATCATAAACAAACCTGAAAATTTCCATTATATTTAATCAATTAAAGATATACTGGTTTATTTAGAGCACATTTCTCCAGTTGAATGCCTGTCACTAACACACCTAGACGTCCGTCGTTGATACCGTTTGTACCACTCAATTATCTGTGGTTAATGTAACAATTTATTACAAAGAGATTGCATTAAGCGTGTTGTTTCTTAAGTCTTAAGACCTGCATTTTAAGTTGATTAAATTCTTATTATAATTATAATGTGTACCACAATGTTGTAAAAAGGTTCATTTGCAAGTTATATTTTGAACATGTGAAAGTATAAAAAAGATGATTTAAAATGTTACCAAATACAGGAGTAGTAATAACTCTTATCTATATAATAGTTAGTCCTAAGCACTTGCGATTGGCGGGATAGTGTATCATTTTGTGGTGAATGAATTAATTACTTTCAGTTGCAGTCCACAAACCACCATTATGTTGTTAAGACAATTAAATAACTCACACAGTGCATTAATGGTTATTGTGGAGCTACTTAGGTATTTGATCTCAAATTTATTAGAGAAGATAGTTTTTTTATTAAATGTACGCGGGGTTTACAAGATTGGAATCTGGATCTCACTGAATATTTAATTGTATCTAGACTTAAATTTAACCTCAGACCAATTTAATACACTTAAAAACTAATGTCAGGCGTGTTACCAAAACGCATACACCTTAGAAAACAACTCTTTGGATTGTGTAAGACAATGGTTAGTCAAGAATTAGATACTTTTGAATTCATATTGGTGAATGAATATTGTTTTCATCAATTTTTATATGATTATCAATTAATTAAATTTGTACCTACTTATTCAGGATTGAAGTAATAAATTAACCTATGATTGGAGCCATTTTTAGTTCTTTATATATATCGTTGGGCGTGTCTTTGATCTTCAACTTCACTTGTAAACAGTGGCCCTGGGGCTGAGACGAGAAATGTGTACAACCTTTATAGTCCAGTGCAATTAGGTTATGACCCGGACAAAATTGATAACAGGCTGAAAATTGGTGGAAATGTTCAAAACTATGTCCTGAGTGGCCCACACAAAGTCCCAAGAAATCCCAGTTGGGGAACGGCCGCCATTTTGAAAAAACTGCCGCCATTTTGGAAATTTAGATTTTTTTGCTGTATCTTTTGAAGTAATTGTCCTAAAGACCTTATTTATGTCTCAAATTAAACGTTTTGGGCTCATGTATGAGGGTAATATACAATTAAAGAGTTTATTATGTTCTAAGCATAAATTTTATTTATATTAACCTAAAAAATATCTATAATAATGATATAGAAACGGTTATGTCCCCCCTTTTATACGAATTGTGGATATTTATAGGCATGCAAGGTGGATGCGATGCTCCCTGGTTTGGATTAACGTCCGCACTAGTGAGTACTATGACTATCCGCAGTACTATCCTGATAATTAGACCAATTCGTTAATTACAAGGAAAAAATGTGGTTCGGATTCCACTTTAAACTGTAGGTCCCTTAGTTGCCATTAGCTATATGGGCTATTAATTAACATCTGTGTCTAAGGAACATGTCGGCCTTAGTCACTAACAAGACTACAAGATTGCGCCACTCATCCTACACTCATCCTTCACTCATATTTGGTTAAAATACGCACATAGTGGCGTCCCCATCTAAAATAATTGATATAAATATACAAAATATATACAAGATAAGTTTTTTTTTCTCTTTCTTGCACCCCACAATGCTTAGTCTTTGGAATTGGTTAGATATAAATATAATATCCATTTAACTATGACAAAGCTTTAAAGAGGAGACAACTAATACAGCTCATGCAATTATTGCTGCAGCTTTGACCACGATCTTTCATATCGCCCCTGCTGCTCGACCTTCACAGACGGTATGGCTCAAAGTTGCCGTTAGACATTCTATCGTAGCTCAGAGTTTGCTCAACATACAAGAAGGTCAATTATGAGACTTCGATAGCTGATAATGTCTCACCTTCAATAGATGACGGAGCTTACGTTCATTATGTTTTCGACAACGCGGATTACAACGTTAAAACACTTGATGGACATGGTACTCTTCACGCCATGGGTGGCATTGAGTGCACAACACCAGCCGAAATGTGTCAATGCAAGTGCTCCTATACCACGATCTACAATCCCAAAAGCAAAAAGTGTCCTTCTATCTCATGGCTTTCAGCCAGTGACACCTTACCATTGTCCGCTTAAGCCTAGGACATCTTTAGTAGTGTTGGGAGATGTCAGTACAGCCCTTTCCGAACCAAAAATAGTTGTAGATGCTTGTCTTTCTCACACCCTATGGCTCATCACCACCAACTGAGTGACAAACCAAGTCCACGTTGAAATTGATTCATGGATACAGTACAACGACCCTTATGGTCTTAATTGTACCACGATGCATGGCTACTGCACTGGACACGGATGTGCGAACCGCGCTAGTTACAACGAAGATTACATCACCGACAATATTATTTATACTCCGTTCAAACAGCCGTGGCACCTGACGGATTAGGAGACCCCATGGAAACCCTTGGGGCCTCCTAATCCGTCAGGTGCCACGGCTGT
This sequence comes from Macrosteles quadrilineatus, assembly GCF_028750875.1. NCBI lineage: Eukaryota > Metazoa > Arthropoda > Insecta > Hemiptera > Cicadellidae > Macrosteles > Macrosteles quadrilineatus. The sequence continues at coordinate 100,450,347 of NW_026542602.1, read as the reverse complement.
TTGAACGGAGTATAACAGCGAGTAGTTACATTATAGTTTATATGCAATATTAAAATATAATGGTAATCAATTATAGCAACTACATCTAAATGATTCTATTTTTCATATCGGAACGAACAAAATTATGAATTGCTTTTTAAATTTATTTTGTACTTCATTATTAAATTGTTGCTTTCCTAGTCAAGATTATATTTCCTGTTACCGATGTTGCTCTGCTCCTGCCATAGATTTAACCAGCTCCTGTTCTGAATATAAGGTTTCAACTTACTACAAGATTCCCGTACGTAGAACGGGCAAACAGCTAGTAAATAAATAAATAAATAACAAATTACAGCATTTAAGTGAATAAAAAGTCAATACCCCCCTCTATAATATTTTCTAAGTGAATATACAGAGATGTCCTTTTTGGCGGTCGTACAATCTAAGCAGGGAGTTTCATTTTATGATTTTGAAATTTTTAAATGTTCCCCAAAAAGGGGGGATTTTGGGGGCAGCTCAAAAATTTTAAACGTAAACCCCCTTCAAGTGACATCTCATTTTAATGTGTTTACAAAAACTTTATGAATGGTGAAAACCAGAGTTTGCTATTTCATCTTTATCAAAAAGGGTAGCCCGTCAAACGTTATGGAAAATCAATGGTAATATTGGTTCGTAATTGTAATATTGGCTACCATTTTTGGACAGAGGAGAATACTCAAAGATTTTAAAATCATAAAATGAAACTTCCTGCTAAGGTTGCATCACCACCAAAAGGATTACTCTGTAATATTTACTTAGGAACAAATTAGAGGGGGGGGGGGGGAGTTACTTTTTACTACACAAGAAAATTAATGTAACAATATAGTCATTAAACTTTTGATGGGCTACCATTTTGGATAGAGGAGATATAGCGAACACTGGTTTTCACCATTCTTTAAGTTTTTGTAAACACTTCAAGATAATGTGTCACTTGAATAGGATTTACTTTAAAATATTTGAGTTGCCTTTAAAATTCCCTCTTTTTGGGGACACTCAAAATCATCAAATGAAACTTCCTACTAAGATTGCAACACCACCAAAAGGATATTTCTGTATATTTACTTAGAAAAATATTAGAGGAGGGGGGGGTCTTGACTTTTTATTCACCCCTTATTTAACCAATTCCATAGTGAATTGCAAGAAATGTCAAAAGGGTTAATGGCTTTAACAAGTCAATTAAGAACAACAGAAAAAAAGCTTCATTTTGTAAATATTTTGTAAATTTGTATCATTTTTATAGATATATTTTTAGGTTAATATAAATAATGTTTATGCTTAAAACGTATTAAACTCTTTAATTATATACTACCCTCATACATGAGTTGAAAACGCTTAATTTGAGACATAAATAATGCCTTTCGGACTATTACTTCAAAAGATACAGCAAAAAATCTAAATTTCCAAGATGGCGGCAGTTTTTTCAAGATGGCGGCCGTTCCCCAACTGGGATTTCTTGGGACTTTGTGTGGGCCACTCAGGACATTGTTCTGAACGTTTCCACCAATTTTCAGCCTGTTATCAATTTTGTCCGGGTCAAGGTCATTTTTTGTCTAATTGCACTGGACTATTATTTGTTATCCAATATCTCGGATCTCCTCTTTCTCGTTTCCTACTTTGAGGCCAATGACTATTTGGATAATAATCATAAGGTGGATGCAAACCAACATAAAATTAAATCAACTATATGAATGAATCAATAGCAAACAACGATATGCTATCGGGTAGTTAAAATCAGCTAGAAAAGGGTACACAATTCTGCTGGAAATTATTATGTTCTCCTTTTTACTTGTCATATGTCAAGTTTTCAACCGTATGAAATTTATTGAACTAAGTTCACAATTCCGAAAAATTGATATAATTTTTTGAATCGGTGTCATGTCTTTACAAAAGCAGCATAAGCAACCAATGTGGTTGATAAAATTCTAACGAGGTTGGTTTCACTAATGGTGTGGAAATGTATATGGTAATGGTATACAGTGTTGTCCGTAGTGCCCTGGGAGGCTGTTATCTTGTATTTTGTGTCACTGTATAACTCCCCATACAAAATCATCCAATCAGAAATAATATGTAATATATAATATAATACAGTGGTTTTAGAAATATTGGTTGGTTGCAAACTCTACATTTTTTTACCATCACATACTCCTATAACATGTACTACATATTTAACTTATATAGTTTTTATAGCTCAATCCCTAATGAAATCATGTTTTTATAAGATGAAAATATTCGAGTTTGTATACATAAATATTGTTTTTTTTTCTATTATGGTATACGCTTATATTATTTCCTAATCAATTTTACATTTACTGTTAGTTACAGTAATAACTGTTTCTGACAATCTCATTTGAAAAGCATTAATTGTAAATATTAAACATAAATAGCATGTATCTGAAATATTTAGCTGTTTTGCTAATCAAATAATTAACTATTAGGTGCTATTATGAATTATGTTGGTTCCTAAAATGCGAAAATTGTTTATACGTTCACATGAAACTGAGCAAAAAGGTCTAAAGGCAAACGTAAGCTATTTGATGTTTTACTACCATGCAGGTTAGTTTAGAATAATGTGTAAATGTATTATTTGTGGTTCTTTAAGATTATTTTATAGAAAGTCCGGTGAACGGAATCCGATTTAAAATAGCAGCGAGAAAAATGAGCCAATTTAGAGGGAACGAGTTGTGAATCAAAGCTAGGAGAGAAAACTAAAGAGCCTCTGTTGCGTTTTATGTTGGTCCATTTAAACTCCAGCCTATTCTACGACTAATTCATTGCCACTTCATAAACTAATCCGAAACCAAATAACTTTAAAAAATAATGCAGTTGTATGAAAAGTAAATTATTAAAATTGCTGTATATTATCATAGATAAATTACTGAGAGTCATATATAATACATTTACGAGTATTTAGACTGATACAAACATACTACTGACCCTATCAGAAAGCTTATGGAAAGAAATATTTGAATCTATTAGGTAATATCCGCAAAATAAACCCCTATTTTACTTTTTTTGTAGAAAATCACCGGCTTTGTTTTAGTATAAATTCTTTTAATTATATAGAACTACCTTAAACTCCATCTTGAAGATTTAGGTACCAACCCGAAACAAAAAATGTATTGTTAAACAAAATGAAGGCCCGACAATTAATACTTTTTGCCTTTGTAAAACAAAACTTAACATCTATTTTATAATAATTGTATCTAATATGTTTCCAAATAAAAATAATGCTCTCTATTAGTGTTGATATAATGATTAAATTAAATCAAAACCTTAAGAAAATACATGGATAGGTATTATATTGTAAACAAATAATTTTCTAACTTTATAACAACAAAGTCGCGTTACGTTTCTGGTAGGATAAGGATAAGGTGGATAAGGTTTTCCTAATCGAAAATCGTATTATAACAGGCAAAGCCAGATAATAATTTTAAAAAGGCTTAGAAAGAACCTTACATCATTATTATTATATTACTGATATCAGATTTAAGCTTGATGTTACCAAGTTCAATCTTCTTCTTCTACCCTTTAAACAGGAGAGTTAACTTTTTATAGATGAACGTGATTCTGTCAAGGGGGATAAAATATGGTTAGACAATACTTCATAGATTGGTTTTTAACACAGCAATATACAACGTTGTACGAATTTTAACTTTTGCAAGGCCAAACCTATAGTAATATACACGTGTATAGAACTTACAGTCCTATGTCCGTTGTTAGTTTTATCATTGTTACGGATATTACGTAAATCGTTAAGTCTATAATAAATAAATATTCATCTGTAGGGCTTTTTAAATTTGTCTGTACTTAAATAAGTAATGACGTACAGTAATGGAAGAATATTGAATTTACAAAGATATAACCCCTAATATATGAAGTACCGTAAGTAGCAATGGTTTCAGCTCAGTTGCCTGTAGATCTGACATGATAATCGTAACACGATTTTTCACTTAGCTCAAAGATTGGCAATGCCATGAACCGAGCATTCCAAGCCGTATGTTTTGTTCAACGTTTGATTGTACCACTTTTATAATTAAATTTTTGTCCCAGTGTTTGTATTTCAACTCAAACTTTGGCTTCCGAGGTTGGTTGGCATTATTTTATTTTTTTTATTTTTCTAAAGGGAGTTAAAATGCATATACCATTTGACATAAAAAACATTTATCTATTCGTTTCCAACCAAAGAAAAAGGTAGGTAGCGATTAGTACTTGAATTGAAAAATATATTTATTACACCTATCTTAATTAACGTAAAGTTGAAAATAAAACCCAAATAAGCTGGCGTTAATTTAAATGATTCGTTATATTAATGTTCAAGAGAATACACCAAGATATCCCCCAACACATAGGATAATAGTCACACAGATAATGACAGCGAAACATGAACAATACTATAACTGAACATGATAAGACTAAAAAAGCATAAATCTTCTCATCAAAATTGTCACAGTCTGAACTTCTACGAAACGTATATAGAATATAGCATGTTAAATTTATCGGAAATAAATTTAAGAAAACTGCACATAATCATTCAGGTAAAGCTACACTCTTACATACTAATCGTAAATGAAAGTGTGCGATATAATTTTAAAATTTTTGAACAGTTTTTAAATTTATTTATGGAAAACCCTTTAGTAGTTCAATATTCTTCAGTGAATTCCAAAGACATTTTCCTGAGCCATGATTTAGGTCCCTCTTAAAGAACTTAAATCGAGTGCTGCACTGTCAAATTTATTCCCCTATATAACACCCTTGAGGGATTTCATAACGATATTAGTATAAGCGTTCTTCTAAGAAACTGCGTAATTTAATTTGTGCCATAATGATAACCCATGAATTTATTCTACCATCAATTACATCCAATGATTTAACTACCTACATGAAACAGTACATAGAGCAAGACAACACTACCACATATTATATTGTAGACAAACCCACAAGAATTTTACTGTATGACATGGAATATTTTTTTAAGGGTACAACCATAATATCCTAAAAAGTGTATACAAATTATAAAATTCCAAAAAATTTACAATGATTTGGTGACTTCAAAGTATATTTCATACTCCACTGTACTCTTAAAACTATTTTTATAATATCCAATTTGCCGGGATTGTGTGAAGAAATGAAGTATTTTAGCATAAGTGAATCATGAATCAAAAAGGAATGTGATGAAAAATTACGGCGATCGAGTTTAAGCACGTCATTTGTATAATAAGTTGTTCTCTCCTTCTCCATTTAAACAGCCAATGTGCCCCTATAGTTGGAGAACGTGTTTTTAAGAATAAATTATTTATGGGCATTCTGATTTAAAACTAACCATCATTTTTATTTTACTACCATGGACTTCCAAGGAAGGTTTTACTCCCTGTAAAATGTTTAAAAATACAGTCAAATCTCGTTGCTTGGTGTTAGCTTTAGTGCTGGAGGTTTTATCTCCTTTAAGAAATTATTGCGAAGATTTTAACTATTATACCCACTATAACCATTATTTAAAAGTGTTTCCGACGTTTCGGAATCTTATATCTAATCTAATTATGTTTTAGGTACGTTCTCAACTAGTAACATGTTCAGCTTTCAGATCCCAAAACGACGTAAACACTTTATTTTTTTGTCAATTGATATTTAAAGTTCAAGCAGTAATCACTCAAGTAACGTTTACAACAATTGATGACAATCAAATGGTGAAATTATTTCAAATGTATTCATGTAAAGTATTCATCTGCACAAAATATCTTTTATACCTGTTATTCACTAAATTATTTTGATTTATGATTAATTTTGAATGTCCTTTTCACTACATTCTGACAGATTCAACATCACAATCAATTGTAAAGTAGAAATTAATCAGTGTGTTATGGGAGTCATATCAACTCTAGTATGCAGACTCAATCACTGTAATTTAACCTGGCCAGTCCGTCTGACGTGGGTATCATTGCACAAAGTTTAATTAATATTTAATGTTGCTGATATATACTAGCTGATTGCTAAGAATATATAATATCTTTTGTCTTTTATGAACATGTTTGTTGGCTAAAAGTAATTTAACCCCGGGTTGACTTGTAAAAACTCGTCTAAGGTAACTCTGCTCTTCTGATGATTCTACGAGTTCGTTACCAAAGACAATTCTATGCCTATTGTATAAGCCAAATGGAAATGTTCCAACTATAGTTTTTAAGAAACAAATATTTCCATTAGGATTTCCATCAGTCAAACTATTTTCAACAAGTCATGCTACTCATAAATAATCAAAAACTTCGAATAGTTGTTACGGGATCAAGAATAATAATATGTTACTTGGGCTAACAAGTAATGTCCATTAGACCAAACATTCTACTAGGTATAGTAAAATAATTTTTTGGACAGGAAAACTCCTTAGTCTCCGTTGACTTTTAAGACTTCTGATACCCAAAGTTCACTGAATGTTAAGGTTTTAGATACTTGTCTTCATTTGATCATACTTAATTTAAATGAAAGGGCATTATATTAAATAGTTTGCCTAATAACATATACTCTTGGTACTTTAATCCAATAAAGGTTTCTATATACACAGTCAAAGAGCTTGCAAATTGTTCTCCAAACTCCATAATTCCAACATCAATAGGAAAATTGTATAATAATATATGCAGGACCAACTACGGGGCCAATCTGGAAACTAAATTGATTTCCCGCCAATAACTGCACAGTTCCCGCCATTATTCACGCGCGAGTTGCACAAATGGTTGGGTTCCCCTATAATTGTTTTAACCTATTCACTGATTAAGACATAATTGACGTTGTGGCATTAAAATGAAATCTTGTTAATGCAATGTTTGTTATTATATTTTAAGTGTTTACATATGATATTAAACATCTCAACCATTATTTATCCTGGATTGGAAAAACCTTGTTATTTAGAGTTAACCCTCAAACTCACTTGACTTTTGCCAACACTGTTCTCAATAGCAGAAAAAAACTCTACTTACAGAAAAAAACTGAAAAATATTATTTGATCCGTGTGATTTTTAAGGACGTTTGAACGCAAACGCACACTTCTACATTTCTATGTGGCAGCTAACATCGTTGAGTATACGCACGCATTAAGCACTGTGAACGTGAGACTAGGTGTAAATTACATTTTATCATCAACCTATATGGATTTACTTTGGATGACAAACTAAGACATATTATGTTTAACGTGTTATAAATAATATATTTTTTTTAGTTTTGCATTAGTAAAAATATACGTTGGTATGTATAAGTTTCTAGTTTTATTTATGTGCATTTAAACATGTGACACGAACTAATCAATTTATAGTATAGTGGTATCATAGACAAATAGAATTAAATATAGACCGACAGCAGTGCTGCGGTTAGACTAGGTTATGGCGACCACCGCCAGGAGTGTCGTATAGTTACGTAACGCGTGCACCTTCTACATGGCGCTCCTAGCGGTGGACGACAGAGCTTATGCTTACCACAGCACTGTCGTCGGTCTATATTTGATTCTATTTGTCTATGGTGGTATTCAAAAGTAAATAAATAAAAATCGAACGAAAACAATTAATCTAACGTTTTCATAATCAATAAATGTCTATTTGATATTGCATACACACAAACCCCATGAAAATATTCACAACAACACAGTATTAATATCTTGTTTGATACATTAATAACAACAAAAAGCCAATCACAAATCTAGAACATTCCGTTAGAGTTATTTGAAAAAACACCACCGAAATTCCTGTATTCAAAAACCAATAAAATTCAATATCAACTGCAACTCTGAATCAGACCAATTCTGTTTCCAGTCTCAGCCCTATTGAACTATATCATACAATTCAATCATTTATTTCATTTTATAGGGGGAACGGCATGTTTAAAAATATTTATTTAGAGTTCAAAGGTGAAACTAGAAAGTAATTCAATTGTTTCATTATCTTGAAATTAATGTCCTCAGAGACATAAAAACTGTTTTATTCAAAGGTTTTATGTATAGTTTACCATTTTATATATTTTTTGAATTGAAAAATTTTTTATTGGTTACTTATAAACAAATACATAGCTTACTTGAAATATATTGTTTAAATTTAATCATCCCATTTCCGCAAAATTTTGATTTCGATTTTCAATCAAAGAATGTGTCTTACAACAGTTCAGACGGAAGAGTAGACAAGTTCACTCTTTACACTGTGGTGTAATTTAATTATTTTAACAAAAAGCTAATTTAATTATGATATTTAATTAGAATACGGTAATAAGTATTTGCCAAGAGCGTTACATGAACCAAACAATCTATTTACTGTGTGATGACAAGAAAGATTGGTTGTTAGTTGAAGTATTTCCCTTGGGTTTTAGCTCTGGAAGTAGGACATTGTCTATGTAATTTATATTCCAATTTCAACGGTATATTACTAAGGACTTGGTCATTGTTTTGATCTAACATAAAAAAACTATATACAGTGTGTAAATTAAGTATGGAAACAAATCTGTATTTTTAAAACCGAAATAGATAGAAATATTCTATTTGTGGCAATAATAGTTAACAAAGATTCCGCAATTTTTCACATGAAAAATATTTTTTTACCCCCCTAACAGGGTAGGTGGTAGGGGGTGACTTATTTTTTTCAAATAGCAACCCCTATTGAGTGACCCCTCATTTTGAAGAGTTTGTCAAAAGAAACACAATGACGCAAATCCGAGGTGAATATCTCACTCCTAGCCCAAATGGCGGATATTCCAAAATTTGATTTATTGTACGTGAAAAGCACCAATTTCACAAATAATGGAAAGAAATCTGTATTTTTAAAACCGAAATAGATAGAAATATTCTGTTTGTGGAATTGATTGTTGACATAGGTTCCGCAATTTTTTTAATCAACAATATTTTTTCAACCCCTTTAACAGGGTAGTGGGTGGGAGTGACTTATTTTTTTCAACAACAACCCCTATTGAGTGACCCCTCATTTTGAAGGGTTTGTTAAAAGAAAAAGAATGACGCAAACCCGAGGTAGATATTTCACCCCTAGCCTAAATGGTGGGTAATGAAAAATTTAATTTTTGTAAAAAAAAGCCCATTTTGGAATATCCGCCATGTTAGCTAGGAGTGAGATATTCACCTCGGATTTGCGTCATTGTGTTTCTTTTGACAAACCCTTCAAAATGAGGGGTCACTCAATAGGGGTTGCTATTTGAAAAAAATAAGTCACCCCCTACCACCTACCCTGTTAGGGGGGTAAAAAAATATTTTTCATGTGAAAAATTGCGGAATCTTTGTTAACTATTATTGCCACAAATAGAATATTTCTATCTATTTCGGTTTTAAAAATACAGATTTGTTTCCATACTTAATTTACACACGTATGTAGAGATGTCTGGGCTGAAATGCATGAGTTTTAATTATTGTATCTATTAGTGGCACTCCACTTATCTTTTAAAGGGAACAAGAGCTATCCCACCACAAGAATTATCATTTTCAGCTGCGGGGTGGCGTTAAAGGACCTAAGCTTTAATCACTGGCGAGATTAAAGCCTGCAGTCTGTTTTTCTCACCCATCCAAGACACCATTCCAAATTCTTGGTTATGTTATATATCACCCCGAATTCTTTTAAAATTCCAATTTAACTTGTAAAACAGTGTTACTTGTTAAGGAATGAATTAAACATACTTTTTTAAACACTTATCAATTCGACTGTGAACGAATTATGTGTATGAAATATGAGTGCGCCACTTCACATACTAGTTACACAAATAACTATTGCAAGTTTGTATGTACTCAAACCACGCAAAAATGCGATTTTGATTATTGTAACCTGAATGTAACATTCTGGATGCACCGTTAAAACGAGTAGATGTATTGTATATCCCTTTCTTGAAGTCGGGCTGAGTATTATTGTAAAAGAGAATTTCATCGATAAATTAATGTCAACTGAATACATGTGGTAAACTATTTGTAAAGATTAAACAGGTTTGATCGTGCGATAATTCTAGCTACATTCCTGTACTGTACTAAATAAACTGATATAATATTTCCCAGATTTAAATTATGTTAGATTAAAATATGAAAGAAGTAATTATTAAAAAAGGAATGGTATAATTGACTAACGAAAAGCTCTGCACTGTTTCCTGTCGAGTTATTTACGAAATAATACATCAAGCTGCTTAAAATTTTCAAAATGTTATAATTATTACTAAATATATTGTTTTCAAGTTGCTGGATGTCTATGATTTTATAGTTGTACATATGGTCATTGAATTGTAAGATAGTAGGAAGACAGTTTCCTCAATACACAAAGTTTTTTAATTGTTACAACAAATATTTGTCCATTCATAGTATTTCTAGAGTATTCTTTCAAAAACGCGGTTTTAAGCTCTTAAAACTGTGTAAACTTATCCAACGGTCTGTAAATTTATGATTTAAAATTTTAATAATTTGAAAACGTCAGGTCTTGAGAAAAGAGAGACCCATTCAAGAGCCCATTAGTACGAGCGACGTCTGACTTGTTATTTTACTCTGAGGCGTTCAAGTCATTCAGAGTGTTGGGACCGTGACCCAGTGGAAGGTTTTAAAATATTACTTGATTTAAAAGGTCCCTATATACAATCACGTATTGTTTTCCCTTATGGACTTTCGACTGGATTGTTTTGGTACAGTTACAGTCCAGTTTTTATAAGAAAGTTCAACACATCGGGTTGGTTGGGTTTAATGAGTTCCATGAATTTACTTCTGGCTTATTTTTAAAACCCGTTCTAACCCGAATAGTGTGATATTTCTAAAACTTTTTTAATATTGATGTATAAAAAAAATAAATAAATCCATACGTCTTTAAAACCAATTTGACATCAATAATTCATGTCTACTTCTTTAATCATATTACAGGTACAGGCATGAGTAATTGGATTGCATGACATAGTGTAGTATTGTCCAAACTCCAAATAGAGTTAGTTCGATTGAATGTTGTTGCAGTTGCCATTGGATTATTAGATCAGCCCGTCGAAAACATAAAGTTACTAACGGTCATTTAGACATGCAACATTCATTTAGCCAAAACATTAATTAAGGAAATATTTTGGCAACAAATTTAAACACTTAAAAGTGGACAACACATTCAACATGGTACAAGCATTTAAGCATATTTAAAATGGAAGTATTAAAAAAATGTTGATTCACTAAGAATTAGTCAAATGATTTAGCGATTGATTGAGGGAAATTTACGATGGTTAATTTTATCAACGATACTTGACTATCTATTTGTTTTTCTACGTTATTCAGATATGTCCGAGTAAAAAATGTTTTGTTACACTTTTTTCTTAAGTTGTTATATTCAATATACAGTTGTTACAAGACGAACAACTGTTCCACGTTTTAATATATTTTTAAGGTTAAATTCGTTTTTAAATTATAGTTTTCTTAGTTTCACTGTTAACTGTACATTTTTAATCATAAATTAATATCGTATTTACATTCATATTATAAAAATCATAAAGTTATTGCACCGGGTAATTGTTGCACATATTGTAAGTATGTTCCAACTTCAATTCAATGTAATTAAACATAAATAATTTAACTTTGTACTAAACCTTGTGTAAATTTGTTTAAAAGTCAAAACTAATTATCTTTGGCTTTGAAGTAGATAAAATAATTAAAGCCTAACAAGACCAGTAAAGGTTACTTGTTAAATTAATTAATTATCCCTCCGGCAAAATAGTCGCATCGGAGTTTCAACTAGTGAACAAATTGAACAACGAATTTTGATTTGATCATGCAGCTTTTAAGGAGACCGTAATTTGTGTCCGGGCTGCTAGTTACTGTACAACGAAATAATGAGTAATATTATTAGACCTACAATAAAGTAACAGACTCACAAACAAAAAATAACTATATTAAAAAGGTAAGGAGTAATAATTTAAAAAGATTATTAAACTTATTACGCCTAAGCATTTTTTTTATAAGGAGTAATCATTTAAAAAGATTATTAAAATTATTACGCCTAAGCATTTTTTTTATAAATTTTGTGTTGTTCTATAATGGTGCCAATTGTAATGCTGTTTCAATGAGTAAATTGTTTAAATTTAAATTATAAACTTTAGACATGTAATTTCCGCCCTTATGATTTTCTAATTCACATTTCACTAAGGAGGCTCATGGAATTTACGTATGCACGTATTAATGTGACGTTTTTGAAACACATTTGTTACCACGCGTGTAAAAAATAGACTAAAATGCTGAGTTTTAAGTTGGTTCAGAATCCACGAAGTCAGTAAAAAAATATATATATAATTAACTGTGTATAACCAACGATTGTAAATAACATAAGGATTGGATGCAAATTAAACCCACCTTACAAACATTGCTTACTAACAAGCCTCTAATATGTCTAAGAAAGTAAATTAAGGCCATGTTCAGTTGTGACAGATTTAAATGACTACAACATTCGTATGAACATTTTCCGAACGGCAGATTTTCAAATTCTCTCAGGTTTTAAGTATACATGTGTTGTCATATCACACATGCCTGTATTGTTTCCGCCAGTGTAGTTATGTAGGTTTACGAACATTATATTTACGCTCACGACCAGTAAAAACAATTTTAATCTTCTAATTGGACCTCTAGGCTGTGTGCATTCTACGATTTGTTCAGTCTGAGCTGTTTACATTTTGTAAATAGCGAGGAAGTTATGTTTTTAGTTTGAATACGCAAGTGAGCACAATCTCTGTACAAACACAATCTTTCATTATTGTTTAACTTGGTTTAATTGTATCTCCTATACATTCCTTTTTAGGCAATATAATTTTCAATTTATCTCACATCAATGGCAGAATAATAAATGTATATTGTGTACTGTAAAGATGCCCATAAGTAATTTAAATAAGGAGATTCGCAAGAATGCATTGGTAACATCAATTGTACGGTAATACATCAAATAAGTGCAAAATGACTTACCCTACTTGTCTTAAACTAATTAAAGTTTTAAAACTTTATACAACTTTATAACAAATGTTATAGCCTATTTTTAGTCTACCTTGTTTTAGAATGTAATCTAAATAATATACTTCTAATCCATGTGTTCACAACCAAGGAATGCACATCTTCCAATCATCTCTAATTCTATTTTAGATCTTGGAATTTTATTAGTTCAATTATGTACCATTATATTTTATATTATTCAAGACTATAAACAATCAGATGGCAGAAAGGGGTCAATCAAGACAGGGAATTGATTTCCCGCCATTATTGGCGCAGTTGCCGCCATTATTCACGTGAGAGTCACGTTTCCAATTATAGAAGATTTTTCTCATCACGTCTTCCCAATGCTGTTAACTGTTTCATAATTGCAACATTTTTTCTATTATTCTAACAGATTACAAAATATAATGCAATGTCTTAGCATCAGATGCAAATGGGGCTCCTTCCTTAAAATAAGAATAAATACTATGAATATTACCTTTGTTGCGTTCAAAACACAGATTTTCTAATTGGCAAGTAACGCTTACCGATATAACCTTCTCCGGGAAGTTTAAAGTGTGTTTAATAAATAATTAATTTTAGTTTTATTAGTTCAGATATTATTTTAGCAGGTACCGGTACCAAATTGATAATATATCAAGAACTGTTTCAATACATTTTACAATATGAAATTAAAATGTTATATAGCTTTCATGCCAGCACTGCAAATATGATAACATTTCAAATACATGGCTATAAATTGCATAACAGAATATCGCTATCGACAGTTTATACACTATACATTACACAGATAAGTTATACACAATTGGTTATGGCCCTAAGCAAGCACTGCGGCATTATCAGCTATCCCATGTTCAAGGGCCATAGAAAATGAATTGTAACTTCAAGCAGACAATATTTCAAAGTTTTCTTTCTTTTAACAGAAAGATTAAGTATTTTCATAAATAATTTGTAGCAATTTTGTTTTACATTGCCAATATATTTAGTTAGATATTATTTAAGTATTTGTTATTAGAAATATTTCACTATTCCGATTGCAATTTTAGAATTTGCTGTGTTGATATTGCTCCCCTTAATTTGTATTTACGTCTAAATGATATTGTAATATTTTTCGTTGCACGTGTTGTGTATTGTCAGGCCGTGTCTGTCAATAAACCAACGTTAATGTAAAATTAATTTCAAAATCATTTTTAGGTTTTCAAGTGTAAATACTGAACAAGATAAATATGTGTTTTAAACTACTGAACAAAAATATCCATTACAGCATAGTGATTTAGATTAATACCAAAGCCAGTGCAACATTTAGTTCTATTGAAGAGAGTTACTCACCAAAATTAATGTAATAACTGAAATTCAAAAAATTTAAAATATTTAAATTTTGAAAATATTTGAAAATAAATTTAAATTTGAATATTTAAATATTGAAATTCAAAATATTTAAACCATTTTTGAAACATTTTATTTTGCTCGTTGCGACTATTTTGTAGACAATGCTGAATTTAAAAACACTTTATAAGAAAACATTAATTTTTTTACAATATTAATAACTTTACCCTTTTCAATATAGAAAATTTGGAATCAGTTTGGCTAGAATTCATTTGATAAAAAATGTTCAAACATAAAAAAACAGTTTCAATGTAGGCTACAGTAAATCAGTAACTACTTAGTTTGTAAAAATTATGCTAATTGCTTACGTTATGCAAGGACTGAAGTGAGAAACTTTGTAAAACTGACTTTGATGTCACCAGTTGTTTGCAAATAACACAATCTTTATTATTTAAAAATGTTGAGAAAAGTATGCGTTAGTGTAAGAAGCAAAAACGTCAACAGAGGGATTGAAGTGACAACATAAACAGTTCGAGGCTTAGGTGTTCTTGAATATTCATATCGCCAAAGCCGCTTTTTCAAAACAATGTAACAAAACATTAAAATCCTCCTTGAAGAAGCGTATTTCCTGAATGATTCGAATGTTACTTATATTAAAACAACGACTTTGTTCAAAATGGATATTTTAAGTCAGCTTAAAAGCTGATTTGCCACATCAAAATAATGTGCTATATTTCATATCAGATATGATATATTATAATTTAATAACTATTTTTTTATCTCGCTAACGCAGATGTCATCATTGTTTTATACATCGCCAACCCCTACCACACTTACCAAAATGTCTTTATCGAATTAATTTGGTTTTAATTTACAGCAGTTCTTTTTATACTTACGATGTTAATATGTTGCATTGAATAATATTCACATCATGCAGAACGCATTGTGCAGGTCACAATACACACTGGATTCTTACCTGTAAATCACAAAATTATGATTTTAGAAATTTTTTAAAAATTCTTTTTTACTACAAATTTAGTTAGACAGTATCAGCTACATCCTATATATCTACTAAGCACAACGGATAATATATATTTGGTTCATTAGTTAGACTCGGTATTTAGACAAGTATTCTATTAAAATAATGAGGCACTATGATAGACGAAACTCATTATTTAACTTTGTTAATGATACTGGGGAAGAGGGGACTTTGTTTGAGCTCCACTCTGCGTTTATCAACCTAGATTATTTAGCTTAAGTTGCTGCATATGGCTAAATACATATTTACACCACCAACTTTTACTCTCCGATTTGAGGCATGAACAAGGAATCCTATTATTGTAAAATTGTATTTCTTAGTAGGGAAAACGTAATAACTAACTAGGCGTGTTACGTTCTGATAAAATATTGAAATAATATTTTAAAATCCTGATTCTTTTTTTTTGTTTTCCATATTTAATTGTAGCACATTTCCGAAATTCATGTGGATGATAACTTCGCTGAACACTATTACATTGTCAGATGGAACTACATGTTCAATTCAATTTATTTAAACGCGATGAGAATATTTTCAAATAAATCAAATATTACTTTTTATTGATAAAGAGTATTTTAGGTAACATTAACTGTTACTAAATAATAGGGAATTAATACTACCATAACTGATCAAACTTTCTACACTACTTCTTAATCAACCGCCTAGGCACAGCGGAAAAAGTAGCTAGACAAAAACTCGATTTTTACACTTCCAGGACTGCGAGAGAGGAACACTGTTGGTTATATTAGACTCTTAAATATTGTTATCATTGAAATAATATTTTGTTATTTCACAGTTAACCTTGCAATGCATTTACAGTAGTGCAATAAATATAACGGCCTAATCAGTCCATATAGATCAGTCATATATACTTATTTCAAAATATAGAACGGTATATGGTAAAAATAAACACTTCGTGAAATCTACGTGGTTTTCTAACTTAAAATACTGTAATTGGATGGGAAATTGTAACTAGTAGTTTGCTTTTGGTATTGTCACTATTTGGCTATAGAGGAAGCTGATATTAATACATTGAACAGTGAAAGTCACATACTAATCAGCTTACTCATCGTTAGTGAATGACAGAATAGAGGAAGAATGTGTGAAAATATCGAGCTCTGACTAAGCTTTGTAACTCTTATAAAAACTATTCATTTACATAACATAATGCCACGCAGGTTGGTTGGCCGTGCTTCTACAATCATCACTTGACTACAGCCTACGGCTCATCTGATGATCACGTCATCTGTCACTCCTGTGTCATCAGTTTGACACCTGGAAACTGTTAAAATCATCACCCGTCAGCAAAGTGTACTAGAGGCACTGTTAACAGCTACGTGTGGCGAAATGTTGACGTGGTTAAATCTATCTAAGGTGAAACATAATTGAAATAACGATCAATTCTATAGATGTTAGTGATGATAGTTTCTGCCTATATTTTATTATAAACTGAACTATAAAACGTTTTTTTAATTTCAACCTGAATGGTCTGTAAGTAAATAACCTAAAAAAATATTTTAAAAATACTAACAGATAGTATCACTTTAACACGAGAAGCCCAAATAGTCTCAAAGGTGGTTCACATAGAATTCTCAACTCTCTTCCAAACGCATGTAACAAGTTGTAGAGTCTTACAGGTCGTATAGAATTAAGATTAGGGTTCTACTGACCGTCTCAAGCAGCTTTAGTGTTCCTAATAGGATAACTACATGACTCAGATCATTGAAGGATTACTGTGCAGTTAGAGGAGGCAGGAACTAGATTAGTGGGGAAGGTAACCGAAATAGTTATACATCAACTTATACTCACATTTACTATAAAAATCCAGTTAAATTAAAAGCTTGATTGCACTCTAAGCAAGGTGACACTTGATCATTATGAGCAGGTATGCTTTGGTTTACTTCAATTACAGTAAATGTAGTATAATTATTTGTAAGAAATGAGCTTAATTGATCTGTTTTTGCTAAGAACCATAGTAGAAAGACTTTATAGTAAACATATGGATTTAACCAATATAGTATAACAAAGGAATAGATCAAATTACTTATTTTAGTGACATATATGTTGTTTAACATTGTTAGTGTAGTATTCAATAATAGTTTCATAATTTATAAAAAACCCTAAAAAATGCAAAAGATTGCACATCATGAAAGGCTATTTAAAACAGATTGTACTCTACAGAATACTACATGGTATCCGTCATATTTCAACAACAGATTTTCTAGCCTACAAGCTCCAGTCACTACAACAATTTCCGAATTAATGAATTTATTTATTACTTTTAAACGTATTAAAAGTTTAATTCATTTAAACCAAAACTATCCTGTATTGCGTTGTATGTAGACCACAGACAGTAATGATTCTCCAGTGTTAGCCGCGCTGTGGTCAGTGGAAACTTACACAACAAATCACTGTAATTCAGTCCAACATCGTTAAAGGAACCATATCGTAAATTTAAGCACAACATTTTGTTTCGTTGCATTACTGTCAGTGGTAATGCGAGGTTATGCACGTAAACATAACCTCTCTTGGAAGTTTTGAGTAGTGGTTTTTAGTCATTAAAACGCACTGTCTTAGGTAAAGTAGTGTACGCAACTCGCGTAAATAGTACTATGCTCGTACCTTAAATTTTCTACTCGTGTCGTTACACTATCTTTACGCAATCGTAACTAGTAATGGGTTCCTAGAGGGCATCGTTGAAACAATTTAAGAATTCATCCCACTTCAAACTTTGTAAGTAAATGCAGTAGTAAGAATTTACCACTAGGGTAAATTAACACTTCAATTTATTTGAAATCAATATTTCTTATTACATTTTGAAATATTCAAGATGAGGTAAAAACACATTATTATGAAAGATCAATGTATGAAAAGTCCTTGAAAACACTTCAAACAATTAATTATACTTCGAACAGTTGTCAAATACAATAGTAGTAAAAATCACTAATGAAGAATTGAATTATTTTCTGACGTAATCCGCCGTGCTGAAACCGCCGTACATGAACTGTGACATTATTATACATGACCATGACATTATGGCTAGAAATTTATTCGAAACCTGTTGGGATTCATTATCATTATAATTTTATCTTTGTTTTAAATTGTTCCTTTGAAAGCAATTTACGTTGGTGTTACAAATTACACGCATTAAACACCTTATATTTCAAACACTCCATCCTCTTTATATCCAGACGAATCCAATTCAAAGAAAGTACGAGAAAAATGAGGTGATTTGGGAAGAAAGATTCTCAAATGAAATCCCACCGATAAAGTGGGTACTGAGTCATTGGCTTCGCTTTTACTAAAATTGACTATTCCGATTTCATACATTTATACAGTTCCGTCAGGTTCCATATAAAAATACGAGTATACACAAGAAACGCTGTTCTTGTCTGACCTTGTTTTATGATAGTTTTTATTTTAAATGTTTCGTGACTTTATAATTTATAGGGTAAGAGATTGTGTATACGCTAGTAAACCTCTAAAGTAGATAAAAATGTAGCTTTGTACCCGTACTAACTCATATAGTACAGCTAGTAACAAAATTAGAAGAAATCCACTACTAGCTGTTTTTCCTCTTCAGTCATCAGGATGTACAGTATGATGTGTTTGGAGCACATTTCCCAAGATGAATACCTGTCATACGCATGCCAAACTGACTATTGCAGTTTCTACTTGTATTGTTCAACAATCCTTGTTTATTGCACAGAGAATTCATTTTTCAAACTGTAAATATATATACCAAAAGACAATGCAATAAGTATGTAATGTGTAAATTTACACAGCGTTTGTTTGACTTTATCTGTTACTTATTCACATTATTTTTATAATTCGTAACATAATTTGCTTAACAATTTGTCTAGGGTCATTTCCAATGTTTACATCATTTTACTTAATATTGGCATTGCTCCAAATGGCCACCAAGGTCCCCAAGTACTATCGTGGTTATGTTAGTGAATCAAATTGTGGCGAATGAATCAATAGTATATCCCCAAGTCTCTGCCCACAAGCTGTCATTATGTTGTTAAGGTAATTACAGACCACAGTCTAATATTGGTCCCTAAAGACTTAAGTACTTTTCTGCAAAATAGACACTTGGCTATTAAATTAACAACCGTCAATTTGGTTATCCAGTAAGCTGACAGTATAGTTAAGGATCTTTAGATTGCAACTTAGGTGTAATCGACAGGAAATCACTAAACCTAAATTATGAAACTTGTCGTTAGGAACTATTATTAAACGTGTCACCAACTTGAAACAAAATACCCCTACTGCAGCAAACCTGCAAAATTAGTGAATTAATTGTTCTTTAAATATACGGGATCAGCAATCTGACACATCCTTTCTCCCGTTAGCTTGTCAATGGGGCTTATTATGTGCAAGCGATGGGGAAAAACCATTCTATATTATGGGGGAATTAAAAAAGGTTATCATTGGATTTGTTTTTTTTTATTCCATTTAATGTGATGTCAGGTATGATTATCATTTAGAGGAACTTTTACGTAAAGTTTAACTTTGAAAACTTTAAAAGACCGCCTTCAAAAGTTTAAAATCGTTTGTGAAAAGTATTTTTGGAAACATTTAATAACAACAAATCGTTCCTAGCCTACACAAAGTTTCATACAAATATTACCACTTAGGGCTTAATATTATTAATTTAAAACCATTCCAAAAACATCCAAAAAATAAAGTGTGTCCCATAAGAAGGTAAATGTCCTTCTCATAATAAAAAGTAAGTTGTCACATTTAAGCTGGTCCACTCTGTATAAAATATACTCGCCTTTGGCTCGCTGGGGGCTCCGCCCCCAGGCCCCCTAGCTGTTAGTCGTCATTAGTAGATTAGAGTTAAGTTGTAACAAAGCAAGAAGTGAAACCGTCAATATTAAGTTATATAAGTTAACTTTGAGTAAGATAACTTCTAGCTTAAGGAACACCTCATAAAAAAATCATTTTTTAAGTTGCGGTAAGTGAGTATGTTAGTCAAGTATTTTTACAATTGAGTTTTTGGTCAAAGGAAGTAATAATATGAGGAGAGAAGGGTTCGTTATAGTAAAAATCGACATTAAAGTAATAACGATTTCATGAATTTATTAGAGGAGATTGATAAGTTAATAAGTTGATAATAGTAAAGTATTATATGAAGTAAATAGATTATAGTAGATATTCAAGTATATAATTACGAAAATAGATTAAGTAAGGTTTGTTTCCCTGTCGGTTAGCCATAAACTTTATGGCATATCCAGTTCCGCCACGAGGAGGCCAGGAAACGTCGGAACCATATTTGCAATTATTTGAATATGTACAAGTTAGTAAACTTTTGTACAAGATAAGTAAATTTATATTGATGTTCATTGATAGGTTAATAAGTTGATAATAGTAAAGTATTATATGATGTGAATAGATTATATTAGATATTCATGTATATATGATGTAAATAGAAAATAGATTATAGTAGATATTCATGACGTATATATTTATGAAAATAGATTAAGTAATGTTTGTTTCCCTGTCAGTTAGCCACAAACTGTATGGCATATCCAGTTCCGCCACGAGGAGGCCAGGAAACGTTGGAACCATATTTACAATTACTTACAAATGTACAAATTAGAGAACTGTTGTATAAGATGAGTAGATTGATTAGTATGTCGATTGATAAGTGAATAAGTTGATAATAGTAAAGTATCATATGAATTAAATAGATTATAGTAGATATTCATGTATATATTTATGAAAATAGATCAAGTAATGTTTGTTTCCCTGTCTGTTAGCCATACAATTTATGGCATATCCAGTTCCGCCACGGGGAGGCCAGGAAACGTCGGAACCATATTTACAATTATTTACAAATGTACAAGTTAGTAAACTTTACTAACTACTTTATACAACAACGGGGACTTTTGATAAGGCAGGCCCCCTATCGTACTGCCGATGTTGTCAAGTCACAACGGGGAGTTTTGATTTAGCAGATCCCCTAGCCTACTGCTAATGTCAAATCAGGTTTAGAGAAGGAGATCGCCATACACGATGTTCTTTGCGTATGCGATTCCATCTCGGACACGTTCGGGGTGTACGAGAACAACAATATGGTCTGGATGTCTGACCCTACTGAGCAAGACGTATAGTTGCCCGTGCGTGAAGCAATCGGTCCGTAAATCAACACCGACTGAATCTATTGTCTGACCTTGGCTCTTGTGTCCGGTCATGCAATAGGCCAACATCAGTGGGAACTGACGTCGACGAACACGTAACGGCGAACCCTCGACAAACGCAAAAGTAAAGGTAATCCGGGGAATTCCGATAGGTTGCGTCTGTCCGGGAAGTCTCACTGTAATCAGGCGGTTGGTGATGCCGATTACGATGACTTTAGTGCCGTTGACGAGTCCTTCAGCGATGTTGAGGTTCCTCATAATGAGGCAAACAGAACCGATCTTCAGCCGCAGAACATGGTCTGGTACGCCCTTGCCAGTAGCCGTGTTCAGGAGTTGAACGTCGACATCCAGGCCATCGTCGTTTTCTCTGTCGACTGTGTCGGCGCTCCTCAGCTCGTACAGATGACCGTCGAGGGAGTTCAAGATGTGGTCGTTGATCTCCTTGACGTTCACTATCAGAGTCGAGAGGATTGCGCGTCGCGAACACATATCAGAGTCGAGTAGGACGTTTGCGGGAAAGACGGAATCGACCAAATCAGTCAAAGACGTCACTTGTCTAATCCCGAGCAGCGGAATTAGACTTTGTTCGTTCCGTCCCTCCAAGAAAGTGGTCGAACTGACAGTTCCGTTGCCTACCCTAAGAAGGAATTCGGAATAGGCTGTGGAACTACTAGTCCGATGAGCTGTTGTCAGGGCAAAAATTTTGAAATGCTGCCACAGATGGGAAGCCCGAAGTGAGACACAAACAATGTCAGTTGGAGTACGAGCGTTTACAACGACAGGCGCGATCTGGCGAAAGTCGCCACAACAGAGGAATATTTTACCACCGAATAGCTCACTGGAACGCATGAGGTCTCGCAGGGATCTGTCAAGAACCTCGAAAACGAACCGATGTGCCATCGGGGCCTCATCAAAGACAATGAGCCTTGCGGCCCTGATGAGCTCTGCTCGCTGGGAGCCGTTGGTGATGTTCCAAAAGCCGGTGCCGTCACCGAAGTCGAGTGGCAACCGGAACATGCTGTGAGCTGTAGTTCCACCAGGCATGTTACCCGCGGCGATCCCAGAGCTAGCGACTGCCAGTGCAACCTGACGACAACCTCTCACGTATGCGAGAATGACACGAATCAGAGTGGTCTTCCCATAGCCTCCCGGGCCGTCAAGAAAAATGATTTTCGACGACGTTCCGCTGGCAGGGGCATTGAGAACGGAGGTAACGTACTCAAATACGCGGTTTTGATCTTCAGAGAGCTTTGGCACCCACTCCTCCACAAACACTCTCTGTTGATTTTCACCATGTAAGAGCAGTTCTCTGCCCAACTCCGTCGTGTCATCGTGTACATCGGGGAGGCCATGATCTGCGACGCAAGAACCCTGCCGACGAAGACTCCGATCAATATCGATGAGACCTAGCTTGTAGGCCAGTTCAACATCGAGAGGATTACGCTCTATGTGGTCCTCGCAGATGGAATCACGGAAAGCATCCCACAGGAGAGCTGCAGGAGCCCCCATGTTGCAGAGGATCACAAAGAAAGAACGAAGTCTCGGGCCAGTCATGAAAGTGGCGGCCTCGCGCAGTGCGTAGTGGTACTCCTGTTCGTCTTGCACCAAGCCAAGATGCCGCGCGACCCCTTGAAAAGTGCGGCAGTTTGGTCCACCGCGGGACAGGAGGTCGGCATAACCACGGCAAGATACAGTCATAAGCAGGATACGCAGGTAATACTGTTCTGTCCTGCTCGGTGAGACCCAAAACAGTCTGCACACCTTCTCGCCACGCTGTCGGGCAGTGATAAAATGGACGCCATCGGGGTGCTCGTATATCTCCGCAGTTTTTGGGCGCTTGACATGAACCACAAACGTTTCATAGAACCCCTGATAAGTCAGGTCGTCAAACAGTGAAATACGAGGCCGGTCAAAGTAGATGGTGAGTTTGGAGCTGTTCCTAGCGGCTGCCTCTGCCAGTTGGCCAGGTCTAAACAGGACGGACTGCTTGCCCTCCAGATGGACGGGAAGACATTCAACAGCCGGCTCAGATTCTGATACTGGAAAGTTTAATAAACGCCAGCACGCGTCACTGGCACCCACCATTCTCTTCGTCACGTAATGCTGTACCTCATCATCTTGCTTACTGAAGGGAGTAACTGTGACGTTCTGGAGAGATCCTCCCTTCATAAGATATTTGAAGAGGTACTTAATCACGCGGCGAGTAGACGCCAGCTCCAAATTGATGTGAGCCTCGTATTTCAACATCAGTGCGGGATTATAAGGCACAACCCAACCGTCATGTACGATAATGTTCTTATTGCGTGATACAATTGTCCCCCGATTGGTATAATCTCGCTTGTACTGGACGAATCCCCTCTCGTCGACGTGGGTGGTTTCACAGCAGGGCTTGGGGAAGTATTTGGTGCAGTAACCCTTTGCAGAGTCCCAACAGAGAAAGTCAGTCCTATGATCATTACCACATGGACCGTGGATCATGTGTTTGAGGACCAACTTTCTCAGTCGGCCTCCGGCCTCTTCTTCCGAGGGAATATCCGCGCGGATGATGGAGTCAATTTCGGACGCCTGAACTGGTCCGTCGCCGTCAATCTTGAATACAATGTGGGCGTGAGGAAGGCCCCTCATTTGCATCTCGATGACGTAGACGATATAGACAGAGCGTCCAAACATTGCTCCGCTGCGCAGGTCTCGGAGAAGTTCCAGAAGTTTGATCCTAAAAACTCTGCAAGCAGTGCTAGGGTCACTGCGAGTACCTCCACGAGGGCAAGCTTTCTTGTTTTCCTCCCAAGTCGCGTTGTAAGTAAACGTCAAAAAGAAAGTGGGGGAACCCAGGCGCGATACGATTGCCATAGCGTCTTCGTATTTTACTTTCATGTACCTGGGCCCCCCGGTGAACGAACTTGGGAGGTAGACTTTTCCTGCCTGCACCCCACCCTCGCCTTGGACGGTTTCATCACGAGCGATGTCGTTCAAGACCTGCTGTGCATTCCGAATCTCGTCAACCGGCCCCACCCGCAAGGCACTATCGGTGTTCTTCAGCTGCGTAAACTTAATGTAACGCAGTTTCTCCTCCTCGTACCTCGCGAACATCTCAACCTGCCAAGCTTGTGAGAGACGGCCTAGGTGAGAGAAGCGAGGTTCAGAAAGTAGGAGGCACCGCGAGTACTTAAATTGAGTCAGTTTGGCACCCTTGTTATCAAGGCGGCCAACGTGCCATCCCACAGTGCCTTGCGGGTAAAGTAGGGGATATTGGAAAGGTTCCATTAGGGGGTGTAAAAGATCAATAAATGTAGGTCTATCGGAACCGGATTTCCATATAGTCAGTCTCCGGGGCTCAGTGTCGTTTTCATCATTGCTGAGCACGGCGTGCACTTCGACGCCTGTTTGCCGATCACCGAGAACAGGGCCATGGGTAGACCTGCTTGTTACTTCAAAAGCCAAGTGAGCTGTTACGGAAGGCTCGTTGCTCAATCGACGGTAATGCTCAATGTAAGGATTTTCCCTAGACAGGAAATCAGCAATACCGTCGATGATCTCGGCATCAAGCGATCTACCCATCGCAATGTTACGGCGCTCTTCGCCATCGTCAATATACAGGCGGGACCGATTCACAAACTGAACGTTCCCAGAACGAGTGGTGAACTTTTGTCCTGGGGCGTCCAGATTGTAGACCTGGTGGTACATTCTTCCCTCGATCTTGAAAAAAGAAAGACCACTGGGATGACGATACCCGCCTGACACTTCGAGCGCGCAGAAAGCAAACAGGTCGTTGTACGCACGGGCTCTTTCCAGGAAGAGACGGTCGGAATAAAAGCGTTCTTGCAACGGAGGAATGTCGAGAACATTGAACGCTCCTTCCCCGCAGCACCATTGCTTTCTATTCTTCTCCTCCTCGAAGAGCCGTCCTTGGCAATGACGACATCTGTAAACGTCGTCAACCCAGAGACTGACTTTTTTTAATTTGTATGGTTGTATTTCATTGAGTGGCTCCCCATTCCAAACAGACATGGGGCCATTTTTGACTACGGACCGAGCAAGTGATGCGGGCATATAGCGAAGTTCAGACATTTTCGGATTTTTCAGGCGAAAAATCCGAGCAAGTGATGCGGGCATATAGCGAAGTTCAGACATTTTCGGATTTTTCAGGCGAAAAATCTGAACTCTCTCAGCAGAAGCACCGGGATTACGCAGGTCGTATTGCTGAACAGCCTTTCGGTGCACCTCAGGGTGGGTTTGAGTGTAACGTTGACTGTCATCCCGGAGTTTGTCAGCGTGCGTCTCCCTATACTTCTTCTTCGCCGCATCCACTTGCTCTTCTCGGGTCGTGTCTAAAAGCTTTGGACGACCACGCTTTATTGTTTTTGGTCTACCAGGACATTTGGTTTTCTGAACAACTGTCTCAGAGGCAGATTCTGATAACTGAGTTAAGTCATTGTCCGAACAGTCGACCGTGTGGACAGTTTGAGTTTCGTTGACGGAAAACTTTATTTTTGTGACGGAGTACTGCCCACCGACGAACGCAGAATTCACCAAAATGAGGGAAGCTAGAGAACGAAAACTATTACAGACGAACACCCTAGCCTTATTTCTCGCCTCATCAATGTCTCGACGACGGTTTTCGTTTACCGCGTGGGAATCAAAGAGGTACAGCCGCCCTTGGAAACGCCAAAAAGCGACTGTCACCAACTGTCCCGTAAACAAAAAACCGCTATCAACGGAGTCACCGGGCATAGCTGCTTCCAAAACCGAAGACAAGGAAGAGGTCACCTCATCTAGGCCATCGTTTCGTAACGGATACAACCCGTCCCAAACACAAGAAATTTCTTCGATGGTAACACGATGGTGTGCAACCACGAAGTGCCTGGCGAGGTCCTCAGGGAACAGATACCGGTTAGTGATGCTATGCTCACGGCGAGATAGTGTATACAAGCTATCGCCCGCCATGAGTATAGCGTCAATAGCGTTGGTACTGAATCCGCCGCAGAATGCTTGCCATGCGAGGGCACAGGTTGCATTTGCCATGCATTGAGCGTTGTTGCTCTCGGTAAATCTGGGATCTCCCTGGTGGAACGACCCAGCAGCAACGCAAGAGAATTCCATGCTTACAGAAAATTGCAGCAAAATCGCCAAAATAACAAGTCCAATAAATAGGAAGAAGTGACAGTGAAACTTAATCATGGGTAGCCAAATCCATTAGCAAAAATTAGAGCGAGAACCAAATGACTATACAGCGTTACTGACCTACGCGTTTTGGGGGTCAAGGAGTAAAGTTACGAAAAAACATGTGAAGGGTGAAATGTAAAGTAAACTAAGGAGAGTACGAAACATTAATAATATTTGAAGAAAAAATTTTTATGTACGAAAAATTATCAAAAACCGTTAAAAATTTGAAGAAAATTTACCAAAATTTGAAAGTAGGGCGTTTTTTTTAGGTGAAGGAGTGCGATTTTCTAAAAACGCGTAATAGTGTCTTGTAGGAAATTTAATTCCTGTTCATGAAGATTCTTTCAAATTTTTGCTAGCTATTACCGTTTTTTAGTTATAGTCGGTATTAAAAACCGTGTTTTTTCGTTTTTATACGTCTACCATTTTGGATTTTTTTGGGGGTTAAAATTTTTAAAAGGCATTTTTGCAAATTCCACCATTAACGGATGATCCCATACTGCAATACTACAAAAATTTAAAGTCTTTAGAACGTTTCTAAACTAATCAGATGAGCATACCAAAGTATTAAAATTACATAGCTATTCTCCATAAGGATAACATGGGGCTGGTAAAACCGGTAAAAACCAATCAAATTTTCACATTAAAATTAAGTTTTTGGGGGTCAAGGAGTAAAGTTACGAAAATACATGTAAATGGTGAAATGTAAAGTAAACTAAGGAGAATACGAAACATTAATAATATTTGCAAAAAATAATTATTTAGGTACGAAAACATAGCAAAAACCGATAAAAATTTGAAAAAAATTTACAAAATTTTGAAAGTAGGGCGTTTTTTGAAGCTTAAGGAGTGCGATTTTCTGAAAACGCCAAAGAGGGTTTTGTAGAAAATTTAATTCCTGTTCCTGGATATACTGTCAAATCTTTTCTAGCTCTTACCGTTTTCGAGCTACATCCGGTTGAAAAAAAAGTGTTTTTTCGTTTTCAGAGGTCCGCCGTTTTGGATTTTTGGGTGGGTTAAAATTTGAAAATGGGACTTTTGCATATTCCACCGGTAATGTAAGATCTTTTACTACAATACTACGCAAATTTGAAGTCTCTAGCACGTTTCTAAGTGGTTCAGATGGGAACACGAAAGTCGGCCATTTTTAATGTTATTCCCCATAAGAATAACATGGGGGGGGAATTCGAATTTTCGGGGGGGTTAAAATTTGAAAATGCGACTTTTTGGAATTTTATGGGTGGTTTGGGCACTAGACCTACAACCACCGAAAATTTCAAGTCTCTAGCTCATCTAGAAGTGGTCTAGAATTTGTATCCCCAGTCAGTTACACATCGGATTGTATAGTATTTAGATGTATAGTTATTTAGACTCGCCTTGTGCTCGCTGGGGGCTCCGCCCCCAGGCCCCCTTTTAATAGTAGCCGTGATGAGAAATGTTCACGGGGGACAGGATGTTGTCCGGAAACATTTTTGCGTAAAAGACGTAGTGATAACTTTGCAGTTGCGAAGTATTCCATAGGGGGGTTGTTTAGTGCAAACCAAACCAGTCTTGACATGTTAGAGTCTCGATGTAGGGCCGGTGCTATGATAAATTAAATTTGCTAAGTCACAAATTCTAAAACTTTCTTCACATCAATAATAATCGATATAAAGTCTTGGGAGTTAGAGTGAGGTAAAATAATATTTTAAAATAATCTTAGGCCCCCTTCGGGGGCGGGGGGTTGGTAAAAATCATCGGCATGAAGAATAGACCCCTTGCGCAGTAAAAATCACCAAAAATAGGGGAATAAGGTAATATTTCAGGTTTAAACACGAATTTGGGGTGGAGATGGGAAAAAATTAAACTAAACGCATGGCTCAATCAAATCCTGGTTGAAGTTCGTTCGCTACGCTCACTCACCTTTAGGTTGGAGCTCGTTCGCTGCGCTCACTTGCCTTCAGGTTAGCTCGTTCGCTACGCTCACTCACTTTTAGGTTGGAGCTCGTTCGCTGCGCTCACTTGTCTTCAGGTTAGCTCGTTCGCTACGCTCACTCACCTTTAGGTTGGAGCTCGTTCGCTGCGCTCACTTGCCTTCAGGTTGGCTCGTTCGCTACGCTCACTCACTTTTAGGTTGGAGCTCGTTCGCTACGCTCACTCACCTTTAGGTTGGAGCTCGTTCGCTGCGCTCACTTGCCTTCAGGTTAGCTCGTTCGCTACGCTCACTCACCTTTTGGTTGCAAATTAGCTATTGTCATAAATTTAAAAGAGTAATAGTGCTGCACCCTGTTGCTAATGGTAAAATTTTATTTATGGGGATGAAAGAGGGGCGGTTAGAATGGGATTGCTCTAAATATCCATCATTCACCTACTTACATTTAGATCTCGTTTGCGTGTATAAGCATGTTAATTTTCTATAAGGAATATGTGTAATTAAAAGGACACAACTATCGAAATGGGGTTTTTTGAGGGGGTTGGAGTATAGATAGGTGAAAGGCGCCATGGAACAAAATGTACACCATAAAATTTTGTATACAAAACATTTGTTTGTTTATATATAATCTTGCGTTTATATAATTTTTAATTGACGAGAATCTTCAAAATCGGGATTTTTTATTTTAACTAAAATTATCCCCCCAATTTTGAGGGTTAAGTAGGGTGAGTGAAAATTCTGAAATCGGTTAAGGATGAACTTTAGGCATATTTAAAAACAAGTAATAGGTCAAACATACCCAAAACGGATTTTAACCTACTCCAGGGCAGCCAACCCCCCAAAAAACAAGAAAAAATGGCAAAATTTCAAGTTTAAGCGTGAATTTGGGGGTGAAGGAGTGAAAATGGAAAGAAATGTTAAATTACAAAGTTGTAGATCGTAAAAAGATACGTATAAAGGTGGTCTCCGTTACTTGATCAGACCTACGGTTGAGCCGCGACGGACGTTTGAACAAAAAAAGATGATGAAAAATTCCAAAATTTTATGTTTAGTGCGAAATATAGGGGGGAAGGGGTGGAGATAGAAAGAAACTTTATATTATAAAATTGTAGCTCGTTTAATTCTAAATACAGTAAGTGTGCTCCGTTTTTTGATCAGACGAACTGTTTAAGCAAAATAAACGTTTTAAAAAAACGCCTTTTTCGCACTTTTCAAAAATCCGCCATTTTGAATTTTTTTAGGGGGGTTAAAATTTGAAAATGTCACTTTTGGCAATTTTCCTGATGGTTTAAGACCAATACCTAAAATCGTGCCAAGTTTCAACCCCGTAGCTATTCTAGAAGTGGGTAAAGATTTGTATCCCTGATGAGTCAATGAGTCAGTTACACATCGGGTTGTATAGTTAATTAGACTCGCCTTGTGCTCGCTGGGGGCTCCGCCCCCAGGCCCCCTTTTTTGGTTGGGGGTCAGTGGGAATGTTCCTCGGGGGACAGAATTTTGTTTAGGAATATTTTCTGCGTTTTAATATAATGATTACTTTGCAGTTGCTAGGTAATTCTTAAAGAGTATGTTTAAGGGGGTGATTAAACAAGCCCAAAAATATTAAAGTCTCGATGTGTGTTTGGTGCTCTAATACAAAAATTTTCTAAGGCATTTACTGTAAACCTATATTTAGCCACAATTATATAACGTCACAATCCAAAGGGATTGAGGAGGTAACAATATTTACTCCGCCCCAGGCCCCCTTTTAATAGTAGCCGTGATAATTTCAGGTTTAAACAGGAATTCGGGGTGGAGATGAGAAAAAAATTAAACTAAACGCATGGCTCAATCAAATCCTGGTTAAAGTTCGTTCGCTACGCTCACTCACCTTTAGGTTGGAGCTCGTTCGCTACGCTCACTTGCCTTCAGGTCAGCTCGTTCGCTACGCTCACTCACTTTAAGGTTGGAGCTCGTTCGCTGCGCTCACTTGCCTTCAGGTTAGCTCGTTCGCTACGCTCACTCACCTTTAGGTTGGAGCTCGTTCGCTGTGCTCACTTGCCTTCAGGTTAGCTCGTTCGCTACGCTCACTCACTTTTAGGTTGGAGCTCGTTCGCTACGCTCACTTGCCTTCAGGTTAGCTCGTTCGCTACGCTCACTCACCTTTAGGTTGGAGCTCGTTTGCTGCGCTCACTTGCCTTCAGGTTAGCTCGTTCGCTACGCTCACTCACTTTTAAGTTGGAGCTCGTTCGCTACGCTCACTCACTTTTAGGTTGGAGCTCGTTTGCTACGCTCACTTGCCTTCAGGTTAGCTCGTTCGCTACGCTCACTCACCTTTTGGTTCCAAATTAGCTATTGTCATAAATTTAAAAATTTTAATGGGGATGAAAGAGAGGGGGTTGGAATGGGATTGGAATACGTTAAAAAAGAACGTTAAAAATACCTTTTTGAATGAAAACCCGCCATTTTAAATTTTTTAGTACGTTGAAATTATAGAAGGTCACTCAAGGAACTTTCTTTTTAACGTTAAGACCATAAAAAGTACAAATATATGTACGAAAAGTCGTTTTATTAATTAAAAACACCAAAAGATTCAAGGATTTTCACAATTTTTGGAAGTAGAGCGTTTTTTGAAGGTGTAGGAGTAAGATTTTCGATATGACTCCTTCTTTGAGAAAACTGTCTTGTAGAAAATTTAATTCTGAACCTACGATTTTCCCTCAAATCGTTTCTAGCTCTTACCGTATTCGAGCTACAGCAGTTTTAAAAAAACGTGTTTTTCCCCAAAAAACTAGGGTTTTACGGAATTACTTTTGGCGGGTTTCAGTTGGAAAAACCAAATTTTGGGATCTTCTGGGTGGTTTGGTACCCAGACAAACCTTTACACAAAATCTCAGCTCCGTAGCTACTCTAGAAGTGACAAATATGCTTTTTCTGTCGCCAAACGCCCATATTTCACCTACTCACGTTTACTTCTAGTTTGCTTGTCGTTACATGTTAATTTTCCATAAGAAATACGTTAAAAAACGAACTTTTTAATCGAAAATCCGCCATTTTGAATTTTTTTTAGTAGGTTTAAGTTATAGAAGGTCACTCTAGGGACTTTCCTTTCAACGTTGGGAGCATAAAAAGTAGAAATATATGTGCGAAAAGTCGTTTTAAAAATTAAAAACGCTTAAAAAATAAAGAATTTTTACAATTTTTGGAAGTAGAGCGTTTTTTGAAGGTAAAGGAGTGCGATTTTCGAAAAACGCTTAATAGTGTCTTGTAGAAAATTTAATTCCAAACTAACGATTTTTCCTCAAATCGAATCTAGCTCTTACCGTTTTCGGGCTACAGCTGTTTTAAAAAAACGTGTTTTTCCAAAAAATAGTCGTTTTTAATGGAATTTTTTTGGGGGGGTTGTAATTTGAAAATGTAACTTTTTGGGATTTTCCTGGCGGTCTGGGACCTAGACGGACCTCCACCGAAAATTTCAGCTCCCTAGCTATTCTAGAAGTGCCCAATATTTAGTATACCTGATCAGTGAGTGAGTCAGTCAGTTACACATCGGGCTGTATATAATATAGACTCGCCATGTGCTCGCTGGGGGCTCCGCCCCCAGGCCCCCTTTTAATAGTAGCCGTGATGAGAAATTGTCACGGGGGACAGGATGTTGTCCGGAAACATTTTTGCGGAAAAGACGTAGTGATAACTTGGCAGTTGCGAAGTATTCCATAAAGGGGTTGTTTAGTGCAAACCAAACCAGTCTTGACCTGTAAGAGTCTCGATGTAGGGCCGGTGCTATGATATTTTAAATTTGCTTAGTCACAACCTCTAAAACTTTCTTCACATCAATAAGCATCGATATAAAGTCTTAGGAGTAAGAGTGAGGTAAAATAATATTTTAAAATAATCTTAGGCCCCCTTCGGGGGCGGGGAGTTGGTAAAAATTATCGACATGAAGAATGGACCCCTTGCGCAGTAAAAATCACCAAAAATAGGGGAAAAAAGTAAAATTTCAGGTTTAAACACGAATTTGGGGTGGAGATGGGAAAAAAATTAAACTAAACGCATGGCTCAATCATATCCTGGTTGAAGTTCGTTCGCTACGCTCACTCACCTTTAGGTTGGAGCTCGTTCGCTGCGCTCACTTGCCATCAGGTTAGCTCGTTCGCTGCGCTCACTTGCCTTCAGGTTAGTTCGTTCGCTACGCTCACTCACTTTTAGGTTGGAGCTCGTTCGCTGCGCTCACTTGCCTTCAGGTTAGCTCGTTCGCTACGCTCACTCACTTTTAGGTTGGAGCTCGTTCGCTGCGCTCACTTGCCTTCGGGTTAGCTCGTTCGCTACGCTCACTCACCTTTAGGTTAGAGCTCGTTCGCTGCGCTCACTTGCCTCCAGGTTAGCTCTTAACTTAAAAACTACCTTTTTGAATGAAAACCCGCCATTTTTAATTTTTTAGTACGTTGAAATTATAGAAGGTCACTCAAGGAACTTTCTTTTCAACGTTAAGACCATAAAAAGTACAAATATATGTACGAAAAGTCGTTTTATAAATTAAAAACACTTAAAAAATGAAGAGTTTTTAAAATTTTTGGAAGTAAGGCGTTTTTTTAAGGTGAAGGAGTCAGATTTTCGATATGACCCCTTCTTAGACAAAAGTGTCTTGTAGAAAATTTAATTCTGAACCTACGATTTTCCCTCAAATCGTTTATAGCTCTTACCGTTTTCGAGCTACAGCAGTTTAAAAAAAACGTGTTTTCCCCAAAAACTAGGGTTTTAAGGGATTTCTTTTGGTGGGTTTCGGTTGGAAAAAACTAAATTTTGGGACTTTCTGGGTGGTTTGGTACCCAGACAAACCATCAGAAAAAATTTCAGCTCCGTAGCTACTCTAGAAGTGACAAAAATGTTTTTTTCTGTCGCCAAACGCCCATATTTCACCTACTCACGATTACTTCTAGTTTGCTTGTCGTTGCATGTTAATTCTCCATAAGAAATACGTTAAAAAACTATCTTTTTTACTGAAAATCCGCCATTTTGAATTTTTTTTCGTAGGTTAAAATTATAGAAGGGCACTCTAGGGACATTCCTTTCAACGTTGGGAGCATTAAAAGTAGAAATATATGTGCGAAAAGTCGTTTTAAAAAGTAAAAACACTTAAAAAAATCAAGAATTTTTACAATTTTTGGAAGTAGAGCGTTTTTTGAAGGTGAAGGAGTGCGAATTTCGATATGACGCCTTCTCAGACAAAACTGTCTTGTAGAAAATTTAATTGCGAACTCACGATTTTTCCTCAAATCGATTCTAGCTCTTACGGTTTTCGAGCTACAGCTGTTTTAAAAAAACATGTTTTTCCCAAAAAAGGGCGTTTTTAATGGATTTTTTTTGGGGGGGTTGCAATTTGAAATGTAACTTTTTGGGATTTTCCTGGTGGTCTGGGACCCATACGGACCTCCACCGAAAATTTCAGCTCCCTAGCTACTCTAGAAGTGCCCAATCTTTTGTATACCTGATCAGTCAGTGAGTCAGTTACACATGCGGTTGTATAGTAATATGGACTCGCCTTGTGCTCGCTGGGGGCTCCGCCCCCAGGCCCCCTTTTAATAGTAGCCGTGATGAGAAATGTTCACGGGGGACAGGATGTTGTCCGGAAACATTTTTGCGTAAAAGACGTAGTGATAACTTGGCAGTTGCGAAGTATGCCATAGTAGTGCAAACCTAACCAGTCTTGACATGGTGATGGACAAGAATGACCTTGACAAGAATGGACCCCTTGCGCAGTAAAAATCACCAAAAATAGGGGAAATAAGGTAAAATTTCAGGTTTAAACACGAATTTGGGGTGGAGATGGGAAAAAAATTAAACTAAACGCATGGCTCAATCATATCCTGGTTGAAGTTCGTTCGCTACGCTCACTCACCTTTAGGTTGGAGCTCGTTCGCTGCGCTCACTTGCCATCAGGTTAGCTCGTTCGCTGCGCTCACTTGCCTTCAGGTTAGTTCGTTCGCTACGCTCACTCACTTTTAGGTTAGAGCTCGTTCGCTGCGCTCACTTGCCTTCAGGTTAGCTCGTTCGCTACGCTCACTCACTTTTAGGTTGGAGCTCGTTCGCTGCGCTCACTTGCCTTCAGGTTAGCTCGTTCGCTACGCTCACTCACCTTTAGGTTGGAGCTCGTTCGCTGCGCTCACTTGCCTTGAGCTTAGCTCGTTCGCTACGCTCACTCACTTTTAGGTTGGAGCTCGTTCGCTACGCTCACTCACCATAAGGTTGGAGCTCGTTCGATGCGCTCACTTGCCTTCAGGTTAGCTCGTTCGCTACGCTCACTCACTTTTAGGTTGGAGCTCGTTCGCTGCGCTCACTTGCCTTCAGGTTAGCTCGTTCGCTACGCTCACTCACCTTTAGGTTGGAGCTCGTTCGCTGCGCTCACTTGCCTTCAGGATAGCTCGTTCGCTACGCTCACTCACCTTTTGGTTGCAAATTAGCTATTGTCATAAATTTAAAAAAATAATAGTGCTGCACCTTGTTGCTAATGGTAAAATTTTATTAATGGGGATGAAAGAGGGGGGAGGGGTTAGAATGGGATTGGTCTAAAAATCCATAATTCACCTTACATCCATACTTACATTTAGATCTCGTTTGCGTGTTTAAGCATGTTAATTTTCTATAAGGAATACGTTAAAAAAACGTTAAAAACTTACTTTTTTGAATGAATGCCCGCCATTTTAAATTTTTCAGTACGTTTAAATTATAGAAGGTCACTCAAGGGACTTTCCTTTCAACGTTAAGACCATAAAAAGTACAAATATATGTACGAAAAGTCGTTTTAAAAATCAAAAACACGTAAGAAAATCGAGAATTTTCACAATTTTTGGAGTTAGAGCGTTTTTTGAAGGTGAAGGAGTCAGATTTTCGATATGACCCCTTCTATGAGAAAACTGTCTTGTAGAAAATTTAATTCTGAACCTACGATTTTCCCTCAAATCGTGTCTAGCTCTTACCGTATTCGAGTTACAGCAGTTTTAAAAAAACGTGTTTTTCGCAAAAACTAGGGTTATAAGGGATTTCTTTTGGTAGGTTTCGGTTGAAAATAAATAAATTTTGGGACTTTCTGGGTGGTTTGGTACCCAGACAAACCTTCAGAAAAAATTTCAGCTCCCTAGCTACTCTAGAAGTGACAAAAATGTTTTTTGTGTCGCCAAACGCCCATATTTCAACTACTGACGTTTACGTCTAGTTTGCCTGTCGACGCATGTTAATTCTCCATAAGAAATACGTTAAAAAACGATCTTTTTGATTGAAAATCCGCCATTTTGAATTTTTTTTAGTAGGTTAAAGTTATAGAAGGTCACTCTAGGAACTTTCCTTTCAACGTTGGGAGCATAAAAAGTAGAAATATACGTGCGAAAAGTCGTTTTAAAAATTAAAAACACTTAAAAAAATCAAGAATTTTTACAATTTTTGGAAGTAGAGCGTTTTTTGAAGGTGAAGGAGTGCGAATTTCGATATGACGCCTTCTCAGACAAAACTGTCTTGTAGAAAATTTAATTTCAAACTCACGATTTTTCCTCAAATCGATTCTAGCTCTTACGGTTTTCGAGCTACAGCTGTTTTAAAAAATCATGTTTTTCCCAAAAAAGGGCGTTTTTAATGGAATTTTTTTGGGGGGGTTGCATTTTGAAAATGTAACTTTTTGGGATTTTCCTGGTGGTCTGGGACCCATGCGGACCTCCACCGAAAATTTCAGCTCTCTAGCTATTCTAGAAGTGCCCAATATTTAGTATACCTGATCAGTGAGTCAGTCAGTTACACATGCGGTTGTATATTAATATGGACTCGCCTTGTGCTCGCTGGGGGCTCCGCCCCCAGGCCCCCTTTTAATAGTAGCCGTGATGAGAAATGTTCACGGGGGACAGGATGTTGTCCGGAAATATTTTTTGTCCGGAAACATTTTTGCGTAAAATACGTAGTGATAACTTGGCAGTTGCGAATTCTTCCATAGGGGGGTTGTTTAGTGCAAACCAAACCAGTCTTGACATGTTAGAGTCTCGATGTAGGGCCGGAGCTATGATAAATTAAATTTGCTAAGTCACAACCTCTAAAACTTTCTTCACATCAATAAGCATCGATATAAAGTCTTGGGAGTTAGAGTGAGGTAAAATAATATTTTAAAATAACCTTAGGCCCCCTTCGGAAGCGGGGGGTTGAAAAAAATTATCGGCATGAAGAATGGACCCCTTGCGCAGTAAAAATCACCAAAAATAGGGAAAATAAGGTAAAATTTCAGGTTTAAACACGAATTTGGGGTGGAGATGGGAAAAAATTATACTAAACGCATGGCTCAATCAAATCCTGGTTGAAGTTCGTTCGTTACGCTCACTCACCTTTAGGTTGGAGCTCGTTCGCTACGCTCACTTGCCTTCAGGTAAGTTAGTTCGCTACGCTCACTCACCTTTAGGTTGGAGCTCGTTCGCTGCGCTCACTTGCCTTCAGGTTAGCTCGTTCGATACGCTCACTCACCTTTAGGTTGGAGCTCGTTCGCTGCGCTCACTTGCCTTCAGGTTAGCTCGTTCACTACGCTCACTCACTTTTACTTTGGAGCTCATTCGCTGCGCTCACTTGCCTTCAGGTTAGCTCGTTCGCTACGCTCACTCACCTTTAGGTTTGAGCTCGTTCGCTGCGCTCACTTGCCTTCAGGTTAGTTCGTTCGCTACGCTCACTCACCTTTTTGTTGCAAATTAGCTATTGTCATATGTTTAACAAAATTTCAATGATCTAGCGCTAATATGAGTGTGTAAGTAGGCTAATTCCTAAATTCCAAGGACACAACTATCGAAATGGGGTTTTTTGAGGGGGTTTGAGTATAGATAGGTGAAAGGCGCTATGGAACAAAATGTACACCATAAAATTTTGTATAAAAAACATTTGTTTGTTTATATATAATCTTGCGTTTATATAATTTTTAATTGACGAGAATCTTCAAAAACGGTATTTTTTATTTTAACTCAAATTAACCCCCCAATTTTGAGGGTTAAGTAGGGTGAGTGAAAATTCCGAAATCGGTTTAGGATGAACTTTAGGCATATTTGAAATTAAGTAATAGGTCAAACGTACCCAAAACGGATTTTAACCTACTCCAGGGCAGCCAACCCCCCCAAAAACAAGAAAAAATGGCAAAATTTCAAGTTTAAGCATGAATTTGGGGGTGAAGGAGTGAAAATTGAAAGAAATGTTAAATTACAAATTTGTAGATCGTCAAAAGTTAGTACGTAAAGGTTCTCTCTGTTTCTTGATCAGACCAACGGTTGAGCCGCAACGGACGTTTGAACAAAAAAACATGATGAAAAATTCCAAAATTTTGTGTTTAGAGCGAAATATTGGGGGGAAGGGGTGGAGATAGAAAGAAACTTTATATTATAAAATTGTAGCTCGTTTAATTCTAAATACTGTAAGTGTGCTCCGTTTTTCGATTAGACCAACGGTTTGAGCACAATAAACGTTTAAAAAAAACACCTTTTTCGCATTTTTCAAAAATCCGCCATTTTGATTTTTTTTAGGGGGGTTAAAATTTGAAAATGTCACTTTTGGCAATTTTCCTGGTGGTTTAAGAACAAAACCTAAAATCGTGCCAAGTTTCAACCCCGTAGCTATTCTAGAAGTGGGTAAAGATTTGTAT
Organism: Macrosteles quadrilineatus; assembly: GCF_028750875.1. Taxonomy (NCBI): domain Eukaryota; kingdom Metazoa; phylum Arthropoda; class Insecta; order Hemiptera; family Cicadellidae; genus Macrosteles; species Macrosteles quadrilineatus. The sequence continues at coordinate 100,412,166 of NW_026542602.1, read as the reverse complement.
ACCTGATGAGTCAATGAGTCAGTTACACATCGGGCTGTATATAATATAGACTCGCCTTGTGCTCGCTGGGGGCTCCGCCCCCAGGCCCCCTTTTTTGGTTGGGGGTCAGTGGGAATGTTCCTCGGGGGACAGAATTTTGTTTAGGAATATTTTCTGCGTTTTAATATAATGATTACTTTGCAGTTGCTAGGTAATTCTTAAAGAGTATGTTTAAGGGGGTGATTAAACAAGCCCAAAAATATTAAAGTCTCGATGTGTGTTTGGTGCTCTAATACAAAAATTTTCTAAGGCATTTACTGTAAACCTATATTTAGCCACAATTATATAACGTCACAATCCAAAGGGATTGAGGAGGTAACAATATTTACTCCGCCCCAGGCCCCCTTTTAATAGTAGCCGTGATAATTTCAGGTTTAAACAGGAATTCGGGGTGGAGATGAGAAAAAAATTAAACTAAACGCATGGCTCAATCAAATCCTGGTTAAAGTTCGTTCGCTACGCTCACTCACCTTTAGGTTGGAGCTCGTTCGCTACGCTCACTTGCCTTCAGGTCAGCTCGTTCGCTACGCTCACTCACTTTAAGGTTGGAGCTCGTTCGCTGCGCTCACTTGCCTTCAGGTTAGCTCGTTCGCTACGCTCACTCACCTTTAGGTTGGAGCTCGTTCGCTGTGCTCACTTGCCTTCAGGTTAGCTCGTTCGCTACGCTCACTCACTTTTAGGTTGGAGCTCGTTCGCTACGCTCACTTGCCTTCAGGTTAGCTCGTTCGCTACGCTCACTCACCTTTAGGTTGGAGCTCGTTTGCTGCGCTCACTTGCCTTCAGGTTAGCTCGTTCGCTACGCTCACTCACTTTTAAGTTGGAGCTCGTTCGCTACGCTCACTCACTTTTAGGTTGGAGCTCGTTTGCTACGCTCACTTGCCTTCAGGTTAGCTCGTTCGCTACGCTCACTCACCTTTTGGTTCCAAATTAGCTATTGTCATAAATTTAAAAATTTTAATGGGGATGAAAGAGAGGGGGTTGGAATGGGATTGGAATACGTTAAAAAAGAACGTTAAAAATACCTTTTTGAATGAAAACCCGCCATTTTAAATTTTTTAGTACGTTGAAATTATAGAAGGTCACTCAAGGAACTTTCTTTTTAACGTTAAGACCATAAAAAGTACAAATATATGTACGAAAAGTCGTTTTATTAATTAAAAACACCAAAAGATTCAAGGATTTTCACAATTTTTGGAAGTAGAGCGTTTTTTGAAGGTGTAGGAGTAAGATTTTCGATATGACTCCTTCTTTGAGAAAACTGTCTTGTAGAAAATTTAATTCTGAACCTACGATTTTCCCTCAAATCGTTTCTAGCTCTTACCGTATTCGAGCTACAGCAGTTTTAAAAAAACGTGTTTTTCCCCAAAAAACTAGGGTTTTACGGAATTACTTTTGGCGGGTTTCAGTTGGAAAAACCAAATTTTGGGATCTTCTGGGTGGTTTGGTACCCAGACAAACCTTTACACAAAATCTCAGCTCCGTAGCTACTCTAGAAGTGACAAATATGCTTTTTCTGTCGCCAAACGCCCATATTTCACCTACTCACGTTTACTTCTAGTTTGCTTGTCGTTACATGTTAATTTTCCATAAGAAATACGTTAAAAAACGAACTTTTTAATCGAAAATCCGCCATTTTGAATTTTTTTTAGTAGGTTTAAGTTATAGAAGGTCACTCTAGGGACTTTCCTTTCAACGTTGGGAGCATAAAAAGTAGAAATATATGTGCGAAAAGTCGTTTTAAAAATTAAAAACGCTTAAAAAATAAAGAATTTTTACAATTTTTGGAAGTAGAGCGTTTTTTGAAGGTAAAGGAGTGCGATTTTCGAAAAACGCTTAATAGTGTCTTGTAGAAAATTTAATTCCAAACTAACGATTTTTCCTCAAATCGAATCTAGCTCTTACCGTTTTCGGGCTACAGCTGTTTTAAAAAAACGTGTTTTTCCAAAAAATAGTCGTTTTTAATGGAATTTTTTTGGGGGGGTTGTAATTTGAAAATGTAACTTTTTGGGATTTTCCTGGCGGTCTGGGACCTAGACGGACCTCCACCGAAAATTTCAGCTCCCTAGCTATTCTAGAAGTGCCCAATATTTAGTATACCTGATCAGTGAGTGAGTCAGTCAGTTACACATCGGGCTGTATATAATATAGACTCGCCTTGTGCTCGCTGGGGGCTCCGCCCCCAGGCCCCCTTTTAATAGTAGCCGTGATGAGAAATGTTCACGGGGGACAGGATGTTGTCCGGAAACATTTTTGCGTAAAAGACGTAGTGATAACTTGGCAGTTGCGAAGTATGCCATAGTAGTGCAAACCTAACCAGTCTTGACATGGTGATGGACAAGAATGACCTTGACAAGAATGGACCCCTTGCGCAGTAAAAATCACCAAAAATAGGGGAAATAAGGTAAAATTTCAGGTTTAAACACGAATTTGGGGTGGAGATGGGAAAAAAATTAAACTAAACGCATGGCTCAATCATATCCTGGTTGAAGTTCGTTCGCTACGCTCACTCACCTTTAGGTTGGAGCTCGTTCGCTGCGCTCACTTGCCATCAGGTTAGCTCGTTCGCTGCGCTCACTTGCCTTCAGGTTAGTTCGTTCGCTACGCTCACTCACTTTTAGGTTAGAGCTCGTTCGCTGCGCTCACTTGCCTTCAGGTTAGCTCGTTCGCTACGCTCACTCACTTTTAGGTTGGAGCTCGTTCGCTGCGCTCACTTGCCTTCAGGTTAGCTCGTTCGCTACGCTCACTCACCTTTAGGTTGGAGCTCGTTCGCTGCGCTCACTTGCCTTGAGCTTAGCTCGTTCGCTACGCTCACTCACTTTTAGGTTGGAGCTCGTTCGCTACGCTCACTCACCATAAGGTTGGAGCTCGTTCGATGCGCTCACTTGCCTTCAGGTTAGCTCGTTCGCTACGCTCACTCACTTTTAGGTTGGAGCTCGTTCGCTGCGCTCACTTGCCTTCAGGTTAGCTCGTTCGCTACGCTCACTCACCTTTAGGTTGGAGCTCGTTCGCTGCGCTCACTTGCCTTCAGGATAGCTCGTTCGCTACGCTCACTCACCTTTTGGTTGCAAATTAGCTATTGTCATAAATTTAAAAAAATAATAGTGCTGCACCTTGTTGCTAATGGTAAAATTTTATTAATGGGGATGAAAGAGGGGGGAGGGGTTAGAATGGGATTGGTCTAAAAATCCATAATTCACCTTACATCCATACTTACATTTAGATCTCGTTTGCGTGTTTAAGCATGTTAATTTTCTATAAGGAATACGTTAAAAAAACGTTAAAAACTTACTTTTTTGAATGAATGCCCGCCATTTTAAATTTTTCAGTACGTTTAAATTATAGAAGGTCACTCAAGGGACTTTCCTTTCAACGTTAAGACCATAAAAAGTACAAATATATGTACGAAAAGTCGTTTTAAAAATCAAAAACACGTAAGAAAATCGAGAATTTTCACAATTTTTGGAGTTAGAGCGTTTTTTGAAGGTGAAGGAGTCAGATTTTCGATATGACCCCTTCTATGAGAAAACTGTCTTGTAGAAAATTTAATTCTGAACCTACGATTTTCCCTCAAATCGTGTCTAGCTCTTACCGTATTCGAGTTACAGCAGTTTTAAAAAAACGTGTTTTTCGCAAAAACTAGGGTTATAAGGGATTTCTTTTGGTAGGTTTCGGTTGAAAATAAATAAATTTTGGGACTTTCTGGGTGGTTTGGTACCCAGACAAACCTTCAGAAAAAATTTCAGCTCCCTAGCTACTCTAGAAGTGACAAAAATGTTTTTTGTGTCGCCAAACGCCCATATTTCAACTACTGACGTTTACGTCTAGTTTGCCTGTCGACGCATGTTAATTCTCCATAAGAAATACGTTAAAAAACGATCTTTTTGATTGAAAATCCGCCATTTTGAATTTTTTTTAGTAGGTTAAAGTTATAGAAGGTCACTCTAGGAACTTTCCTTTCAACGTTGGGAGCATAAAAAGTAGAAATATACGTGCGAAAAGTCGTTTTAAAAATTAAAAACACTTAAAAAAATCAAGAATTTTTACAATTTTTGGAAGTAGAGCGTTTTTTGAAGGTGAAGGAGTGCGAATTTCGATATGACGCCTTCTCAGACAAAACTGTCTTGTAGAAAATTTAATTTCAAACTCACGATTTTTCCTCAAATCGATTCTAGCTCTTACGGTTTTCGAGCTACAGCTGTTTTAAAAAATCATGTTTTTCCCAAAAAAGGGCGTTTTTAATGGAATTTTTTTGGGGGGGTTGCATTTTGAAAATGTAACTTTTTGGGATTTTCCTGGTGGTCTGGGACCCATGCGGACCTCCACCGAAAATTTCAGCTCTCTAGCTATTCTAGAAGTGCCCAATATTTAGTATACCTGATCAGTGAGTCAGTCAGTTACACATGCGGTTGTATATTAATATGGACTCGCCTTGTGCTCGCTGGGGGCTCAGCCCCCAGGCCCCCTTTTAATAGTAGCCGTGATGAGAAATTGTCACGGGGGACAGGATGTTGTCCGGAAACATTTTTGCTTTTTGCGTAAAAGACGTAGTGATAACTTGGCAGTTGCGAAGTATTCCATAGGGGGGTTGTTTAGTGCAAACCAAACCAGTCTTGACATGTTAGAGTCTCGATGTAAGGCCGGTGCTATGATGAATTAAATTTGCTAAGTCACAACCTCTAAAACCTTCTTCACATCAATAAGCATCGATATAAAGTCTTAGGAGTTAGAGTGAGGTAAATATTTTAAAATAATCTTAGGCCCCCTTCGGGGGCGGGGGGTTGGTAAAAATTATCGGCATGAAGAAAGGACCCCTTGCGCAGTCAAAATCACGAAAAATAGGGAAAATAAGGTAAAATTTAAGGTTTAAACACGAATTTGGGGTGGAGATGGGAAAAAAATTAAACTAAACGCATGGCTCAATCAAATCCTGGTTGAAGTTCGTTCGCTACGCTCACTCACCTTTAGGTTGGAGCTCGTTCGCTGCGCTCACTTGCCTTCAGGTTAGCTCGTTCGCTACGCTCACTCACCTTTAGGTTGGAGAAACGCGTGGCTCAATCAAATCCTGGTTGAAGTTCGTTCGCTACGCTCACTCACCTTTGGGTTGGAGCTCGTTCGCTGCGCTCACTTGCCTTCAGGTTAGCTCGTTCGCTACGCTCACTCACCTTAAGGTTGGAGCTCGTTCGCTACGCTCACTTGCCTTCAGGTTAGCTCGTTCGCTACGCTCACTCACCTTTTGGTTGCAAATTAGCTATTGTCATGAATTTAAAAATTTTAATGGGGATGAAAGAGAGGGGGTTGGAATGGGATTGGAATACGTTAAAAAAATCTTTAAAAACTCCCTTCTTGATTGAAACCCCGCCATTTTAAATTTTTTTTAGTACGTTCAAATAATAGAAGGTCACTCAAGGGACTTTGTTTTCAACGTTGGGACCAGGCCCCCTTTTTTGGTTGGGGGTCAGTGGGAATGTTCCTCGGGGGACAGAATTTTGTTTAGGAATATTTTCTGCGTTTTAATATAATGATTACTTTGCAGTTGCTAGGTAATTCTTAAAGTGTATGTTTAAGGGGGTGATTAAACAAGCCCAAAAATATTAAAGTCTCGATGTGTGTTTGGTGCTCTAATACAAAAATTTTCTAAGGCATTTACTGTAAACTTATATTTAGCCACAATTATATAACGTCACAATACAAAGGGATTGAGGAGGTAACAATATTTACTCCGCCCCAGGCCCCCTTTTAATAGTAGCCGTGATAATTTCAGGTTTAAACACGAATTCGGGGTGGAGATGAGAAAAAAATTAAACTAAACGCATGGCTCAATCAAATCCTGGTTGAAGTTCGTTCGCTACGCTCACTCACCTTTAGGTTGGAGCTCGTTCGCTCCGCTCACTTGCCTTCAGGTCAGCTCGTTCGCTACGCTCACTCACTTTAAGGTTGGAGCTCGTTCGCTGTTGGAGCTCGTTCGCTGTGCTCACTTGCCTTCAGGTTAGCTCGTTCGCTACGCTCACTCACCTTTGGGTTGGAGCTCGTTCGCTGCGCTCACTTGCCTTCAGGTTAGCTCGTTCGCTACGCTCACTCACTTTTAAGTTGGAGCTCGTTCGCTACGCTCACTCACTTTTAGGTTGGAGCTCGTTTGCTACGCTCACTCACCTTTTGGTTGCAAATTAGCTATTGTCATAAATTTAAAAATTGTAATGGGGATGAAAGAGAGGGGGTTGGAATGGGATTGGAATACGTTAAAAAAAACGTTAAAAATACCTTTTTGAATGAAAACCCGCCATTTTAAATTTTTTAGTACGTTGAAATTATAGAAGGTCACTCAAGGAACTTTCTTTTTAACGTTAAGACCATAAAAAGTACAAATATATGTACGAAAAGTCGTTTTATTAATTAAAAACACCAAAAAATTCAAGGATTTTCACAATTTTTGGAAGTAGAGCGTTTTTTGAAGCTGTAGGAGTAAGATTTTCGATATGACTCCTTCTTTGAGAAAACTGTCTTGTAGAAAATTTAATTCTGAACCTACGATTTCCCTCAAATCGTTTCTAGCTCTTACCGTATTCGAGCTACAGCAGTTTTAAAAAAACGTGTTTTTCCCCAAAAAACTAGGGTTTTACGGAATTACTTTTGGCGGGTTTCAGTTGGAAAACCCAAATTTTGGGATCTTCTGGGTGGTTTGGTACCCAGACAAACCTTTACACAAAATCTCAGCTCCGTAGCTACTCTAGAAGTGACAAAAATGCTTTTTCTGTCGCCAAACACCCATATTTCACCTACTCACGTTTACTTCTAGTTTGCTTGTCGTCACATGTTAATTTTCCATAAGAAATACGTTAAAAAACGAACTTTTTAATCGAAAATCCGCCATTTTGAATTTTTTTTTGTAGGTTTAAGTTATAGAAGGTCACTCTAGGGACTTTCCTTTCAACGTTGGGAGCATAAAAAGTATAAATATATGTGCGAAAATTCGTTTTAAAAATTAAAAACGCTTAAAAAAATAAAAAATTTTTACAATTTTTGGAAGTAGAGCGTTTTTTGAAGGTAAAGGAGTGCGATTTTCGAAAAACGCTTAATAGTGTCTTGTAGAAAATTTAATTCCAAACTCACGATTTTTCCTCAAATCGAATCTAGCTCTTACCGTTTTCGGGCTACAGCTGTTTTAAAAAAACGTGTTTTTCCAAAAAATAGTCGTTTTTAATGGAATTTTTTTGGGGGGGTTGTAATTTGAAAATGTAACTTTTTGGGATTTTCCTGGCGGTCTGGGACCTAAACGGACCTCCACAAAAAATTTCAGCTTCCTAGCTATTCTAGAAGTGCCCAAAGATTTGTATACCTGATGAATCAGTCAGTCAGTCAGTTACACAAGCGGCTGTATATAATATAGATTAATTGTAACGGTACGACTATAATAATGTTGTATTATACTTATATGCATTTCCAACATAAGCCCGGATAGCTCAGTCGGTAGAGCATTAGGCTTTTAACCTAAGGGTCCAGGGTTCAAGTCCCTGTTCGGGCGGATACTTTTTGTGTTGGAACCAACGAACAATAACGCCATATAAATTACGTCCACGTTAAATACTGTTTTAATCACTAGTTACCACGCTTTGATTTATTTTTACTGTAGACCTAAATTAATAATCGCGGGGAAATCATAACCTTCTGCCACGTTACGAAATATCCGTTCAACTTAAAATGGTGGCCTTTACCTTAAACGTTTAAGGTAAAAAGCCAACGATTATCAGTGGTAAAAAAATTATTTACCTAACCCGCCATGTTAAACTTCCCTATCCCAAGCGTGATGTATATAACTTCGTTACTTCTCGAGTGATGTAAAGTTGAAAAAAAAACTCACTCGGTGATGTAATGAAACCCGTTTAAATAACATTGAGTGATTAACTTAAAAAATATACCTCTATGGATCCAACGATACGTTCAACGCTAGAAATCAGCTGTGCGCTTGAATTTTATTGTTATGTTTTGAAGAATTTTCCTAACCTAGCTTTTGTTTGTAAATGAACGTTACTGTTAGAAGATGAGTGAAATGGATAATGAAAAATATTGTTCGTAACCTCCTGTATATCGTCGGGTCAGGTAAAATCTTGTACGTTACACGTTACGCAAGAGCGTGTTTACATCACTTCGGTAAATTATGCAACTCGCTTCCGCTCGTTGCACAACATTCACCTGCGTGATATAAAAACGCTCTTACTACACTTGTAAGGTAAATAGCTATTACAATTTATCAAATGAAAAATTAATCATGTGATAAAATGAATGCATCAAGGAAACCAATGAGATAGCAATAACTTAAGGTTTAGATATTTTGGCTTTTACTGGATCACGATAGCATAATACATGGGCGGTTTCTGGTCCATTAGCTTCAATGTCGATCCATAGGCCCACACAGACTAGAGAAATCCTCGTGAATATAAGCCAACCTAGTAAAGCCCCGCAGTCAATAGTGATGTTCGGATTTAATAAGAAAGAAAACATCCCTCAGTTTAGCATGCAAATTACTTTTTGAAGTAGTTTAATAGTTTACTATGCAATGAAATGTACGATTGAAATGTATACGAACGGAGATTCTTTACCAGAATAATACAACTTTTAAAAATTGCCTTAGGCCAGGTCAAGTCCCGTCGCACGCACGCACCCCCACACTCACGGGCGCAAGGGACAGGGTACATAAGCAAATGGTACACAAGAACCCCCTATCTATTTTAGCGTGGATACAATTGAGTAGAGTATCTTCAAAAGACAGTCAAAATAAAGGTAATACAATATAAAATACGACTTTAAAATTTAAAGCTTAAGATCATTACTGAATAATAAACATTGACACACCTTACAACCCTTGCTGCCCTACTTTGCTTTGAGACAGTACAAAACTAATTAGTTTGCAACAGTAAAAAAGCAAATCTGTCATAATTTTGTAATAAACGAATTTGTGGTAATTACTCTTAAAGGAAAATATGTTTTGTGACTCTATCATAGATTGGGAAGCACAAAAATCAACTAGATGAAGTCAGTCCATCTCTTGATTCTACAGGTTCATTACTATTGTGTGTCTGAGGTAAAATCCCAAGGGAAATGCTCCAACAACAGTCTAACAAACCAATCTTTCCTGTCGTCACATCATACATTGAATAGACATCTAAAAATTTTGGGGTTAAATATTAATAATTCAATATTAATTGTTTCGTAATTAAACTATCCATACAGTACTTCATTTCAACCAAAAGTTAACAAGATTAATCAGCTATCCTATGGCTCAAAATACGTGAACTTTTTAATCTTTAACGATTAAAACTTTTCTTCCTCTGATTTGAATTTGTTAACATTTAACTTTTTAAGCGAATAAGTGTTTACCATTCACTCATTAACGCTTTTTCCTTATATTGTTATGAACATATTTTTCTTTGTTTTAAAACTTATTAAGTATCAGCTTTATTTTATATTCTCTAATTGCTAAGTAATTCAAAGCAATGATCTGTACTATACGAAACACATTATATATATTATGTGAGTTGCTATGTACATTATACGTTCCTTGTGCGGGTAAATTGTCTGCATATGTATAGTATTTTATGGTAAACAATTAAACTGATGATATTTTTAAGTAAAAGTAAGAGCACTGTTGATCAATTTTTTCGTACGGCAAAATCCTCTTCAATAATATTGTTATAACATATTGAGGAATTGTATGGATATGACAATGTCCATAGCAACACTCAAAAAGCGTCCAGATATTTTTCACACTCTACCGTTTCCAACATAGAAATTAAACTTCATTATGAGGTTTGCGGACTACATGTTTAATCCAGAGGCAAAATTGATTTCCCATCAATAATTGCACAGTTCTCGCTATTATTCGTGCGAGAGTCAAATCATTAGTTTTGCAATAATTGTTCCGACAAATTGACTTATAAACACATGATATAAAAACGTGTTTTGTTGTTGTAAAATGTAGGCCTACTTCTTTGTATTCAACTTATTTTTAGGATATTATAGCATTTCAAATCAGGTAAGTACCAATAGAAGAATGTTAACCTCTTTAGACCACACTGCAAAACCATAGTAATTTTGATACTTTTAGATTCATCTCCGAATATTCTTTGATGTATACAATTATCCACTTGATAAACCCTTATGATAACTTTCAAGATCATCAGGTAGGCTACCATCCACAACTTTATTTACTGTGGTAGAATATGACGAACTTTGCACCAATCTCACGCATTCTACAGAGTTTCAGCATGCATTCTATATTTTTTTATTTTGATTTACATAGGCCATAAAACAAAAATCACAACCCAGCAACTGGGTTTCTGGGTAAACTTGCACATATTGTGGTTAGGCTACACTGTATATGAATACAAATTGCCCAATACACATCTGCAAGACGTGCATTTAGAATTATATTGGACGATATAGCAGAGATTTATACCTGGAGTTCTCTTGTGTATACATAAGTTAACTCAAAGCGACTTGGAATATAATGTATATATTTTATGAGCGATAGTGTAATCAAATCTTTATTGCAAATGACAATACTTTATTGAACAGATCATATCAGTTAAAAATGGCTGTGTTTATAAGTACGCTATTAGTATTATATTATATTCTGAACTTGAGTCTAAATTATTACAATTTAATTTCATTATTAGCACGCGTTCGTTATTTGAAGGGGGGGAAATTATTTAATTTGATAATTTCTTAAGTTTTAAGTAACAACACAGGAAGTAAACATAACTCAAAACTAATAAATTATGATAGTCAAAAGTTCTGATAAAATATATTAATTAATACATTTCAAATTACATTATTTCTTTTTGACAATTACTTAATCTATTTGTCTATAAAATAAAAAAAGAATTTGTAAGTAATCTTATACAATTATCTAATGTGCTTCACTACAAGCATTCGTAATACATTTTCATTAAAAACTTATTCGTTCTTTTACATAAATGCATGCAAGTAATCGCGAAGTACCTGGACAGGTAAATGGATATCTATCTATAACGTATGTATCTATAATGTATAGTGTATGTATGTTTGTGTGTGTGTGTTTGTATTAGCTACACTCAAAAACTACTGAATCGACTCGGCTCAAATTGGACAAAAATAAAATATCCAATAATATACAGAGTGTTTTTTTTTTTAACTTGCATCTTTATTTATGTAAAAACCGCAATAGATAGAAATATGCAGTTGGCGGGAATCATCTATTGGCGTAGGGGGCACAATTTTTTTTTTAATTCAACGTTATATTCACATTCCCCCCCTTTCCCCCATGCCACCAACTTATTTTTTTTAAATAGCAAGGTACCCCTTGTGACATATCAAATAAAAGACCATAAAGAAAGAAAATGTTTGATGAAAAAAATTGAAAATCTGTTCATAAATTTGTGAGATATTCCCCCCCTCCCCCTCGGAACTTAATTTTTTTTAAAGCAAGGTACCCCTTGTGACATATCAAATGAAAGAGCATGAAAAAAGAAAATTTTTGGTGAAAAAAAATTTAAAACCGGCTCATGAATTTTTGAGATAATCCCCCCCCCCTTTTCCCCTACCCATAACTTGTTTTTTAATAGCAAGGTACCTGCCCTTGTGACATATCAAATGAAAAATAAATTTCACCAAACATTTTCTTTTTTCATGCTCTTTCATTTGATATGTCACAAGGGGTACCTTGCTATTAAAAAAAATTAAGTTCCGGGGAAGGGGGGGGGGGAAATATCTCGCAAATTTATGAACCGATTTTCAATTTTTTTTCATCAAACATTTTCTTTTTTCATGCTCTTTCATTTGATATGTCACAAGGGGTACCTTGCCTTTTAAAAAAATTATGTTGGAGGCAGGGGGGAATGTGAATGTAACGTTGAATTCAAAAAGATTGGGCCCCCTACGTCAATAGATGATTCCCGCAAACTGCATATTTCTTGCAGTTTTTACATAAATAAAGATGAAAGTTTAAAAAAAACACCCTGTATATGCTAGACATGCATTTTGAAATTTGTTGAGCTCTATTGTGGGGATTTATAAATGGGTTGCATGCAACCTTGTGTGCATATAAGTACACTTTTCTCTAAATAGAAATAAACGGCACAGCTTTGTAGAACTGTAAAATTTTTGTTATATCATAACAGTTAATAAAATAGTAGTTAATTGTTATGTAAGAAACATATCGCACTACAGCCCCGTCAATTCCCTTATTATTTTATGGATTTCTAACAAAAGCAATTCGTTGAGTGGTCAAAGTTTGTGATACAAACAATTGTTAACCTACAGAACAGTTTTGAATAACAGTTTTCAAATTGAGATTTAATTTGTAAATATACATGAGAATAGTATTTGTTTTTTTTTCTACAGTGTTTCCTTCTAAAAACAAATGTTTTAATAATCAATTATGTTTTTGTGAAATTGTATTCAAGCACAAGAGTGCTTGAAATCTAAAACATTTGATTATTACGTTGATTTATTTCATAAAGAGTTCTACACGATGGTTCCTTTGGTTTGTTCATCTTAGGCACAATATTGATATTATTTAGTTATTTTTTAATTACAAAACTCCAGAACATGAACATTCAACTAGCATTGATTTGTATAGTACAACAAGACCCAGCAACGCGTTTGCAGCCTCAATCCAATAAAAAACAATATAATCTGCAACCCTCAATGGAACCAACTCAATTCTCGGGTTAGCTATTGGACCTATCTAGTGTATCATGCAATTCAATCATTTGTATGATGCAGTTGCATACCGAGAACTACAAAATATTTGGTTCGGATTATTCACTTGTGAATAATACATTCCGCTTTTTTCTTATTTCAAGGAATGTTTATCTAGCTAGTTGCATTTAATACCGTTCTATGTAAGGAAACGATTCACAAAATATTATCAAATATTTTTAAGCCATACCTACAAAATTTATCGTCATAGACATCGTAGATTACATTCTAATTATTTTGATTCTTAATTACTATCGTATTCTTATATTTATTATCTAAGTAAATAAACAAATTTTTAATGCTAAGTAAAATATTTTAATGTTTTTTTTACGATTTTTAATACTGTTCATCTTGTAAACAATAATGCGTTGTGATGTTGATGGTCCAATTTCTGTTGACAGATTATAAAGTTTTTAAGCTGCGAACTTTCCATATAAAATTCGTAGCGATCTTTGCGTGTTCCAGTCAACATATTGTGTTGGGTTTACCTCCCAAAGTAAAGTATAATCCACAGCGACTCTTCCACAATATGATTTTGCATTTTTATAACATTTCTCAGTTAAGATAACACCACCTGAACTATTTGTATACCTTAGTTGAGAATGTTTCGCTCTTTTTACGTATACAATTAAATTGTACAAATATGTATTTTTTTTACATCCAACCGTCTTCATAATAACTTTGTAGATTCAAATACACAGAACACATTTCTGCTCACCGATTTGATTTTATATCCGTTATTCTAATCGTCTAAGAAATCAAGGTTTATTATTGCAAACTGACTGGTCAATCTTTTAGAGCAATGCTAATTGAGATGTAGAAAGATTAAAGAATAAAAGAAAATTGCTGTATCCTAATATCGTTTGCCCAAATATCAATTCAAACACACGCAATTATAAGGTTTATGGTACCAAATAAAAAAAGTCCCAAATACATTATTTTTTTCCATACTTTTTTTAATAATATACATAAAAAAATTACCAACTAATGAGTACAACTAAATGAGTACTTTAAAATGTATAGAGTAGAGAACTAAAATGGATAAGTAATGATACTGGGGGAAATGAGTACTCCACTCATCTTTTTAGGAAAACATCCCTCCACTAGAATTATCTTGATCACTTTCAGCTGCGGGGAGACGTCGAAGGGGCAAAGTTTTAATCAGTGGCGAGATTAAAGCCTCCAGTCTGTTTTTCTCACCCATCCAAGACACCGTTCCAAACCCTCACTTGGATTTTCTATGTCATACTCCCCTATAGATGGACCCTTATCCTTTATCTTATATTGATCCCTTATCTTTTCAAGGCGAAGACAATTATTTCTAAGCTATGTTTGTGTCCGACAACGCGTTGCGATGATGCATTCCATTATAAATAAACATATTAATATCCAGACATAAGAAGGTGACATAACATACAGTGACATCCAGTTACGCTAAATAAATAGGAGTTAGTAATCAAGCATTATTAAAATACTTGCAAATTTAATAAAAATAATAGTGAGGATTATAGGCTACTAACAGCAAGAGATCCATACATGAAAAGTACCTACTTCCATATACTGCTAAAACGCGTTGCGTTGTATGACAAAGTTTCATAATATCGCAGTAGGTGCAATGATAATTGTAGCAGGAATTTCATATTAGCTACTGCAAAGCGAATATGTAGAGGTATTCCCTTTATTTATTTCAGTTCAATATTATTTGAAAATAGTTTTTGATCGATGGTTGAATATTTTTCCCGTATGGTAAAACCTTTGACGACGACTTAACCTGAAGAAATTTACTAATCTAAAAATAAAATCCCGCCCTTTGTCGTATGATTGAACATATTAATTTTCAAAAATGTTTCGATGTTATTATCCATTTATTCTTATTTATTTTATATCTCACCATGTTTGTAAAGTATTGTTAACATAATACGTTTCGGAAGCTAATAAAATTTTTTTGTCGTGAAAACAATTAACAATATTTTTTCAATTTTTTAATGTATTTCAGGGCCTAGTTAAAGGATGTTATGTTGTCCTTGTTCCGTATTTTCTCCAGACTTCATAATATTAAGCCGATGATATGTTATAACACAAATGTTAACATATATTTGTTCTATGTTTTACAAACATAGGTACTAGTGCAATCACAAATTATATTTTTGAAGAAGAAAAAATAAACTTGACATATAATATGTCTTTAAAGAAATGAAATTATATAAACGTTATAGTTACAAGCCTGGAATTGTACCTAATGTATATTTATCGCTTTTAACCCTAAACAAAGTACCGTTTAACTATAAAATGCCAATTGTCTTGTTTACAACGTTGAGGTAGATTAAGCCAAACGAACTTATGCTTTTATGAGTGAGGTGACGGTAAATGTAAATAAGCTTCGTTATGATAAGCTTTCATAGCGTTATAAAATTATTCAAAACACTTCTAAAAACGAAGATAATTATACACCAGTATCAATAATATTTGTCAATTAAAACAAAATGGTTTTGATTTCGTTAACTTCAACATATTCTGCATATCTCCATGTTATCAGGCACCAATAAAAGTATTAAATCGAACATTTAACTCTCACTGAAAAGATGAGTTCGCTGATATCCTGCTATTGTTTAGATTTTTATTATAAGGTTTCCAAATATCAAAATATGACCTACGTGCAATGGTAATTCTAACAGGAATTTTATTTTAGCAACTAAAAAAACTAATATTTGCCAGTTGTATCGATATTTCTGTTGTGAAGTTCAGTGAAATATTATTAATTTTTTACTGATAGTTCGTAGAAGTATAACGTTGGCATACAAATATTTATTTAAATTTTTCCTGTCATGTAACCTTATCCCACGTATTATCCTAAAGGTATAAACATAATCTGTAATACTTTTTACTGTTCCAATCGTTATTGTTTGACTGATCAGATTAACTAGCAAAGAGCTCTTAGGATAGCTCTTTTAGGGTCTTGTTTAGGATTTTAATTTGTTTTTGTTGCGATAAACATTTCCTTTTTTATTAAGTATTATCAACACAATAGTTTCATGAAAATATACTTATTAAGATTTTGTTGTCACATAGCCTAGTACATAAGCTATAATTTTTTTTTATTTTTTATTTTTTTTGTAAATTTTTATTTTATAGCGATCCATATCCTTAATAATCTGTTAGCCTTAAGACGCGAGGCCAATGGTTGATTTTTTATTGTTTAATATTTTTATTAGCAAAGTTATTATACAAGAGCAATAGAGTATCTATTTTCTTCTAAGTCTTTTACCCAATTTCTTTATATTTTTCTTACAAAATAAACAGCTACCTCGGCTTATCCCTTTTGGTTTGATCAAACACAGGTTGAAGGCAATCTTATCATAGCCCGACCTTTGTTAATCTACTCCCAGACATTAAGTACGTTTTAAAATAGTCAACGTTTACGGTCTGTATTTAATAAAACATATTAATTTTCGCACATGTATTTATCAACCAACGTTTGTTTTAACACATCATATAAATGAACTAATCTTAAAAACAAATAGACCTATTTTTTTAGATACATAAAATAGGTTTATTTATTTACGGATACACCATTTTTACAGGAAAAAAATAATGTATTTGTGACAAATAACTGGTCAGTAGATTGTCCCATTAATTTAAATTGCATACACTAATACCATTTATTATGACCTATAAGCAATAAAACCTCAAACAACAAGAATAAAGTAACACTGCACACAATCAGAGCGCAAAGTCGCAAACAGTGTAATAATCCTTAAAGCTAAACTAGCTGAATAGCAACTTTTGTTTCTATTTAATCCGAATCGTGGATATTTGTATTATTGCAAGGAAAGTATTACAGTTCTTTCTTAGTAACTTTTTACTGTTTCATGAAATCCAAAACAATAAGTATCCTAATCTATCCACTAAACAGTCATTGCACTTAAGCTTTCATATTTTTATTGAAAATACTTATTTCAACATTAATGCACATATATATTCATTCCAAAATCATAACGCAACTTGTAAAACAAATGTTTTATATAATTTTACTTGAGAAGTTTGAATAGTATAAACGTTAAGATTATAAGGCTGTGGTTATACAGAATGAATATTTTATCCCCTTTCACCCTCGGTGGAGTCACGTCTCTCTATAAAATGTTAACTCTCTTGTTTACATTGTTGATGTAGATTTAACTTGTCAAACCTAAGGTTTTAAGAGTAAGGTGACAGTAAATGTAAAAATATACTACGTTATTTGAGACGTTAAATAAAGTTCACTTTGTACAATGTGATTATAGAGTGTTTATGTTGAGATCGTGTAATCTCTATGATCGGTAAAATTGTATTATTTGTCGAACTATCATAATTACTTTTTAACAGTTCTATGTTCTATTATTTGATCAACTATAACCGTGTTTGCGTTAGTTGAAGACTAATATACCACTAAGTCTTGAGACAAATATTTATTCAAAAGTCTACCAGCTTTTGCTGTTTTTAACTTCCAATAACGTGATCGACATTTTTTTAAATAAAAATAATTAAAACTGATTATTTCCTTCCCAAAATATCAACTTATTTAGCAGAAAATACATTGCAATTCATATTATAACAAGCTGAATTAAATGGCAAATATTAGTTCCTAAAATTTATCAAAATGCTTGCGCTTTAATAACTTTTTATTTTTATTACTTAAAAAAAGGTATAGGAAACATTATAAATTTTGCCTGTGGTTCATCCTATTTAAAAGGTTTCCATTTTCCCTGGAATAAACTTAAATCACGATCTAATAATAATACCCATTAACTAAATGTTTTGTGCACTTATATTTTTAAAATTCTTTTGAGGTTAATTTTGAAGTGTAATTGTAAATCTGGATATTAATATAATAAGTAATATATAATTGTAATCGTTGACCAAATAATGTGGTAGTTTATCTTTTAAGAAGTAAATTAATTATATTTCTTAATTTTAATTTAGCACTAAGCTATACAGTTTCTTAACGACGATAGCATGGATAGCTTCCAATACTAATGAAATACTCAATACGGCAGAAAATTCCCAAGATAAAATGTGACCATTAACCAAACAATGTTAGTTTAATTTATAGTCCATCCCTGACAATTCATAATGCAATTTATCATTCGTTGGCAAATTAAATTCTTCCATGTGATTTAATCCGTGATTCATTTTCAAGAATATTAATCTTTTAGACTTATAATTTGAATTTTGGGTAGTAGGCCTATCCGTTTAGTTTAATTTTACCTTACGATTACTTTTGGTGCTAAAATGTTACGAGTGTTCCATGTTTCATACTAAGGGTAAACGAAATATAGGTAGGAAACCAATAAAAACGTTGATTACTTTGATGTTTGATTATTTTTTGTTTGTCATTAAGTTATACGTTTTACCTCCTACATTCTTGTATTTAACAACAATGTTTCTTCTGGTTATGTGGTAGATAAAGTAATCAAAGCCTAACAAGGCCAGTAAAGGTTGCCTGTAAAAATTAATTGATCCCTACGGCAAACATAGTCAAGCGGGGTGTCCCCAACGAAACTAGTTAACTACAAGTTTACATACTTGCACTTCGATCAAGTTTCTAAAAACTTTGTATGGAATCAATGCTCCAGCAATAAAAAAAATCATCGATATTTTATAACCAACATTGGTAAACGATTACAATAAATAAACAAACACAAAAACAACGAATAAAAATGTGTAGTTAAAAATAAGGTTGATTAAATTTACTATTGGTAAGTTAAAAGATATTATGAACAAAATGGACTACTTCATAAAGGACAAATTTACATGCTAATTAAAAATCTAAAATTTAACATCCGTTTAAAATAATTCTACACTAAAACAGTTATTCCTCTTTGCTCAGGTTTAGCCTATCGTAATCATACTCTGATACAAAAGTTAATCATATATGATCAAAAACGTATTACTTTAAAACCTTGAAGTGAGCATATATGTAATTCCGAACCAAACCTGCTTATCAGGAAATCTCTACTATGTCTACAATGTGTACATTATAAAACCATTGAATGGAATTAATTATTTACTTAATAGGTTATATCCTCCGTACAAACATTACATATCAACAAACATCTACAATGTCTACAGTCTGTACATCTAGAATCCATTGAACGGAATTAATGATGTACATAACTGGTAATATTCTATGTACAAACATTGATTATCAGCAAACCGTTACGATGTCTACAGTCCATACATCAGGAACCCATTGAATGGAATTAATGATGCACATAACTGGTTATAGCCTCCGTACAAACATTGCTTATCAGAAAATCTTTACGTCTCAGTCTGTACATCAGGAACCCATTGAATGGATTTAATGATGCACATAACTGGTTATAGCCTCCGTACAAACATTGCTTATCAGAAAATCTTAACGTCTACAGTCTGTACATCAGGAACCCATTGAATGGAATTAATGATGCACATAACTGGTTATAGCCTACGGAGGCTTGTTGTACGGACAAACATTGCTTATCAGCAAATCTTTACGTCTACAGTCTGTACATCAGGAAATCATTGAATGAAATTAATGATGTACATAACTAGTTATAGCCTCCGTACAAACATTGATTGTCAGCATTATCTACACTGTCTAAAGTCTGTACCTCAGGAACCCATTGAATAGAATTAATGACGTTCTTATGAGAATACCTCATACTCCATATCCATCTCATGGAAATACCTCATATAGTTCTCATTAGAATACCTCACATCGTTCTCATGGGAATAACCAATATCGTTCTCATGTGAACACATTACATCGTTCTCATGTAACAGTCTGTACATCAGAATAAAACAGATCGGGTTATTTCATCTTCATATCTCATGGGGTTTGAACACCTCATATCGTTCAAATAAGAACACCTCATATCGTTCTCATGGAAACACCTTATATCGTTCTCATGAGAACAATTCATATCGTTCTCATGAGAAAGACTCATATCCATCTCATGGGAACACCTTATATGGAATACCTCAAATCTATCTCATGGGAATATTTTATATACATCTCATGGAAATATCTCATATCCATCTCAAGGGAATATCTCATGGGAATACCTTGCATCCATCTTATGGGAATATTTTATACCTCAAGGGAATATCTCATATCCGTCTCATGGGAATATCTCATATCCGTCTCATGGGAATATCTCATACCTATCTCATGGGAATATATCATACCTATCTCATGGGAATATTTTATATCTCTCATGGGAATATCTCAAATCCGTCTCATACGAATATCTCATACCTATCTCATGGGAATACCTCTCATAAATTTCATGGGGATATTTCATATACATCTCATGGGAATATATCATACCTATATCATTAGAATACCTCGCATCGTTCTCATGGGAATAACCAATATCGTTCTCATGTGAACACATTACATCGTTCTCATGTAACAGTCTGTACATCAGAATAAAACAGATCGGGTTATTTCATCTTCATATCTCATGGGGTTTGAACACCTCATATCGTTCAAATAAGAACACCTCATATCTTTCTCATGGAAACACCTTATATCGTTCTCATGAGAACAATTCATATCGTTCTCATGAGAAAGACTCATATCCATATCATGGGAACACCTTATATGGAAAACCTCAAATCTATCTCATGGGAATATTTTATATACATCTCATGGAAATATCTCATATCCATCTCAAGGGAATATCTCATGGGAATTATATCTCATGGGACTATCTCATATACGTCTCATACGAATATCTCATACCTATCTCATGGGAATACCTCTCATCAATCTCATGGGGATATTTCATATATATCTCATGGGAATATATCATACCTATATCATGAGAATACCTCGCATCCATCTCATGGGAATATTTTATATATCACATGGGAATATCTTATATCCGTCAAATACGAATATCTCATACCTATCTCATGGGAATACCTCTCATCCATCTCATGGGGATATTTCATATACATCTCATTGGAATATCTTATACCTATCTCATGGAAATACCTTTCATCCATCACATGGGAATATTTTATATTTATCTCATGGGAATATCTCATACCTATCTCATGGGAATAGTTCATATATATTACATGGGAATAACTCATATCAATCTCATGAGAATATTTCATATATATCTCATGGGAATAACTCCTATCCATCTCATGCGAATATTTCATATCCATCTCATGGGAATACCTGAAATCTATCTCATGGGAATCCGTCTCGTGAGAATATCTCATACCTATCTCATGGAAATACCTCGCATCCATCTCATGGGAATATTTTTTATATCTCATGGGAATTTATTCATACCTATCTCATGGGAATACCTCGCACCCATCTCATGGGAATATTTTATATAAACCATTGGAATATCTCATATCCGTCTCATGGGAATATCTCATACCTATTTCATGGGAATACCTTGCATCCATCTCATTGGAATATTTTATATATTTCTCATGGGAATAACTCATATCCGTCTCATGGAAATATCTCATACCTATCTCATGGGAATATCTCTCATCCATCTCATAGGAATATTTCATATATATCTCATGGGAATAACTCATATCTTTCTCATGGGAATAAGTATCTCAAGAAGTATCTAAGAATCTCAAGGAGCCATGTGGTCACTGGAAAAAGATAAGGGCTAAATTTACTTTTCTTTCAAGACATATAACTTAAACGTTTTTACGATGGAGTTTAGTTTTGACGAATCGAGTACATATAAATACATATTAAATATGGTTGATACGTAAGGTTTTAATAAATTTATTTAATTAAACGTTTTTACAAACAATTGTTTATATTTTTGATTTATCTTCCTTGTTAAATGACTGTCAACAAACCAGATTCATATCAAGTCCCGTAAAGCATTTTATTCTGTAAAGAAAGCCAAATCATTTGATTGCGTAATGCATTCTTATAACATAAAAACACTACAGTTATACAGGCAACCATATGCAACCATATGAACAAACTTTGTCACGTTATTCAGCATGTCAAAATAAACAAAATACCCCCGCCGCAGCAAACCTGCCGACTAAGCGAATTTCCATTTGTCTGAATTGATTTTCAGTTAAATATATTTTAATAACATTAGGTTTAACGAGTACCTAGGTTTGCTGCTACAAGGAAACTAATAAAGTGTGTTTTTGAGTAAAATATTGATAGCTTAGTACAAAATAAATAAATTTGCCAAGTTTGATCAAAATATATTCATAAACAAACAAACTACAACATTTGACAATATTCTCCATTAGAATAACATAGGAATTTTAAATTTACAATTTTTTAATTTTCTCCGTTACTAATAATCGAACAAAAATACTTTTATATACTAAATTATTTGTTTTTTTAAGCTCTTCAAAAAGGTCTAAAGAGAAATTGGGAAATTTTGTGTTTTGAGGGTCAAAAGTGAGAAAAACCAATTTTTACCCCATAAAACCCCCCGTAAAGCCCCGTTCCCATGGACCGATCATGCTGGTTCGCGAACTCATTCAAGTTTATCCCGCTTTACACCTTCAAACTAAATTTCATCAAAATCGGACAAAAATTACTCAAGTTATCGCGTTCACGGACGTATATATATATATATATATATATATATATATATATATATATATATATATAAGTATATATATATATATATATATACATATATAAAAATTTGAACGAATAGTGTTTTTGGCCTCTGGGGACATCAAAATGAAAAAGTAAATCGGTCCCGGGTCTAGGTCTTACCGTGCCACCTACGGTAATAGCTATTTCCCTATAGGGAAATTCGCTAAAATGTAACATTACATGTCTCATTCCATTTTCGGTCTATCTCTCTGTATGTGATTTTTACAAAAACATTAATAACTCCTTAACTGTTGAGCTAAATCGTTGAAATTCCGTAAAAATGTTTATTTTATTGACCACTATGTTTATGCAAAAAATGAATAAAAACTCTTCGACCGTTTAAAAATAACGGCTTTTAAAAATACCCCAAGCCAAATTAAATGAAAACCGTTAATTTTACAAAAATATTTGCAGTCGCTGTAAAATCTAGAAAATTTTATGCAGATTTCAACGACAAAGAATAACCAAAAATTGTATTTTTTCGCGATACCAACAGTACTTTTCTCAATTTAAACAATGTTAAATAGATAAAACTACTTTTTTAACAGTGTTTAGATTGAGATACAAATTTATTTCTCAGTAATCCTTTGCCCAAACTAATCTTATAAGATAACGTTGTAATCTGAATAAAATCTCATAGATTTTACATCTCCTGCAAACTTGTTGTAAAATTAATGGTTTTCATGGAATTTAGCGGCAAATATTTTAAAAAGCCACTATTTTTTTAAGGAACCAAGAGATTTATTCTTTTTTTTTCACAAAAATAGTGGTCAATAAGATAAACATGTTAAAAGAATTTCAACGATTTAGCTCAAGCAGTTTAGGAGTTAATGTAAAAAAATCACATACAGACAGATAGACCGAAAACGGAATGAGATAGGACACATATTGAATTACGTGTTTTGTTTCTTTTTACATGCTGAATAACGTGACAAAGTTTTTTCATATGGTTGCAAGACCATATTTTATTTTGTATTTCGAACACTTTCGATATTTATTTTGTACGTTATATCTTTCCCTCTTCTGGCCATTCTGGAGTTAAACACAACTGTTTCATTCTTTTAATTTTCATATCCAATAACTTAACAGTTGATCCATATTTCTTTACAATATTCGAGACTATAAACAATCAGATGGCAGAAAGGGGCCAATCAAGACAGGGAATTGATTTCCCGCCATTATTGGCGCAGTTGCCGTCATTATTCACGTGAGAGTCACGTTTCCAATTATTGAAGATTTTTCTCATCAAGACTTCCCCGATGTAGTTAACTGTTTTATACTGAATGTAATTTCAGTTGCTATTGCTTTAATACAATTATCGATCAGTATTTCATGGGTTGCTTTAAGTATTCTTTAATATAATTTGAAACTATTGTATTTAATCGGTATTCTGAATTTTAGTTTTTTGTTATTGTTTATGATATTTTTGTGTAGGCTATTTTTGCTCAGGGCACTACATAACTAATAAATCCGATAAATCAATAAATAAAAAAGAGTAAAAAAAAGTAAATAGTAAATAGTAAAAAATAAAGTACTAAATAAAAATAATTATGTTGTACAGTACACACAAGTTTACAAATAAAGTGCACAATTTAGTTATGACCGGTAACAAATATATTCCAATCAATAAGTGGCAGGAAAACTCACCAAACCCCAAATAAAGTAAAACTTAAATTTTGACACTAATTAGACTGAAAGCATAGAATAAAACAACAAGCAACGTAAGCGAACAATCAATGAAGGGATATACACTATACAGATTCTGAATGATAAAAATTAAAACTCCTTTCCCCTTTTGAAATATTTGGTTTTTATGTATGAAACTGCAGTTGTAATAAAAATTAATATGCCTGACTAATAGAAGTGTTTTTTACAACAACACATCAACAAAAAATAATCTTTTTCTTTAATTGCAGCTGTTATGAAATGGTGAACCATGGATTAGTAGTTTACGCAACGATTGCGTAAAAATAGTGTTTACGACACGAGTAGAAAATTTAAGGTAGCGGTACGAGTCTTGGCGAGTGCCTTAAAACATCTACTATTGTCGTTAAGACTATTTACGCGAGCTGTGTACACTACTTTACCTGCGACAGTGTTTTAATTACGAAAAATAAATACTCATAACTTCTAAGAGAGGTTATGTTTTCGTGTGATCAACGAAACATTGTACCAAACACTAATTGCACCACTCAACAATTAAATTGGCCTGGACAGCTGATTAGTTGAAGTTGGAATTATTACAATTTTACTTTTCTCTATCAATCCTTGAACTTCATTGGTCCGTTACACGTGTTATTATGTGTAAAACTATGCTGTTATGAAAGTAAACAATGCTGTTATGAGAAACCTTTCTTTTCTAAGAACTGAACTGAAACGGATACTTTAAAAAACGGTCATAGGTAAATACATTTACCAACATTATTTACACTAATGAATATATTATACATATTTAATCAATTAAATTTTTCTTTAAGGACTTAGATTCAAATATTTTCCCCTCAACTTTTACTGAATGGTGTGTTACACTGTAATTCAAGATATATGGGGTAAGTCATACAGTCTTTGTATGAAATATGTGTGGAAATCTTTAAACAATTCCAAGTATTAGACGATAAATACTATCGCAGAATATCGCCATCGACAGTTTATACACTATACATTACACAGATAAGTTATACACAATTGGTTATGGCCCTAAGCAAGCACCACCGCATTATCAGCTTTCCCATGTTCAAAGGCCATAGAAAATGAATTTATGACATCAAACAGACAATAGTTGTTAATCGTTTTCTAGACTTTTCTAAAACTTTAATATTTTTTACAAACTACCCAAATATTAAAAATTATTTATCTATTTACTAAAACAATATCTGAACTCTATTTAATTGTTTTGCAAATTGTTCTATTTATTTTAAGTTCGGAATGAAACTCTTGACTTTATTTCGGGTATTTCGGTATTTCTACCGGTATTTTTATTCTATTCGGTATTTTTATTCGGTATTTCGGTGTTGGCTTCAATCGACATTTTTCAATATACATTATTTATTAAAGAATTTTTATTTTTTTGTTTCTAGATTAAAATCATTGTTCTATAAACAGCTCATATGTCTCCGTAGTAGAGGCATGATGATTATCAGAGTAAAGATAACTTGAAGATAATTGGACAATACTATCATGTTATTTATTTATCCACTGTTGTACAAACAAATTAAAAAGCTTAAAATATTAATCTATTATTGTAAACATTTCTCACATTGATGTGAAATCTGATTGTACGTATTTTTAATAGTTTGAAGCTTACTTCGTATAAAACGAACACTTGAACACGATCAAGAATCAATTGATTCCCTTCCGATCTGAAGATTCTATTGAAATGAACCCATACGAAAATTTATGTTGTTTCATTTTATAATATTTATTTGAATTAACTCACCAAAATATATGTGGATACGAATATTACCAGAGATATAAATAAGTAAACAATGCCACAATATCAATATCACAATTTGTGGGCGACGTATTGTACTCTAGACACGTGAGTATGTCTAAATGTCTACACATTTATACAAAATACAGGAAAAATAAATTATTACACATTGTTGTCTCTCTTTAATGAAGTCATACATTACAACATAGGGCACTATTGTCAAATAACGATTGTCTGGCCTCTTATGGCTGGAACTTGTTAATTGTTGAGGAGAGTATGGATTTTTAATGGTCATTAAAATATGGATCCTATAAATGCCTAAAATGTTCCAGCGTTACGATTTTGCAACATTATCTTTAATTGCCTTTACATGTAATATAGACTAGCGATACTGTAATAGAACATTAAGTTAAAACATTATTATTGAAATAGCTTTCGATAATTTTTATTAAAACTCTCCCTGAAAATATTTAATAGATAAATCATAAATATTTTCTGTTTGAATTTCACTTAGAACATGTATAATTTTAACTGCAAGTTGTTCTGAATCCTTTAATATGTTCTTTTTAATTCTTTTTAGGAGGGAGGTATGGGTTCAAGTGCTGAGTGCTGCTTAATTGTGTACTAAGAATATGCCTTGGTAAGGGAATCGCTGATCTCGCGTCATTAATTATCTAAACAGACAACTATAAATAACCTCAATAGAGAATCGCTAAATAGTGTGCAGTGTGCACAGCAAGATCACGTAACCAATTAACTATCGTCTACCCTCGTGTAGCCAACTCTAGTGTGTGTGACTCTATTAAGATTCTGAAGGAGTTTCTTGTAGAATATTCATACTTTGTAGCGTTGTCGTGCAACCATAGAGATTGTTGATTATTTAAGATAAACTAGCAAAAAGTGAACATCAAAGTTTAACATAATAGTTAACTATTTGTTAGCAGTTTAGTTCCTTTGAGTGACATCTTTGACTTTTGATGGATCTAAGCATTCCATCAGAGTGTTAGAGTTGCCAGTTTCAGAATAAAGATGGAAGTAGATAAGTCACAGAGAATTAATATACATTTATATATATATAATAAAACATGTATACACATCTCTGTGGTTAAATTGAACCACTAAAAATGCTGATGTATATGGTTTTTTTATGCGTCAACTTTTAAACCAATTGAAAATAGTAGGATGACTTACTAAGCTACAGCATGCTACGACACATCAACTGGCTCAATAACTACTAATTATTAATCAATAACAAACATTTATTCAGGAATTACAATTTTAGACTTCAGTTAACTCTAAAATTTTTTGGTAAAATTGAGTGGCTAATTTAACTATGTTTTAATGCTTTTTAAGGCTACAGCTGTTCCATATATATGTAATGTGTTATTCTGTAAAAAAAGGTTTTGGTGACAAGTAGCAAACCTATTCGATTTTATTTAAAACGGAAACAAAAATTGGTACAATCTTTTAACTGAAGTAGGCTTAGTGTCCTTCAGGTAATCAATCTGCTAATAGTTGAATAGTTATAAATAGATACGTATGACCAATGAATTTATACTGTCTTCAGTGTTTTCATTCACGGCAGCCTAATACGTGGTGTCCAAGGGAAGTGTTTTACCCAACACCCAGTGTTATCTAGTTCCTTGACGTTGTTATCAGCAAGTCTCAAGGGCCGCATCATACCGTCTTAACCGATCCAAAATGTTACATGTTTCCGATAATAACATGAAATATGTATATATATTTACAAATGTTGCAAAGTTAACGTCTAGACATGTTTACTCTTAATTTTTATTGAAATAAAATTATAATCTTTTACTATGGTTCTAGAAGTTTAATAATGTACCCTTTACAAGGAATGCCAAGGTTGATTTTTGACATGAGTGATTCAGCAATACAATACAAATTTTTGGATCCTGTCTCGCACGTAAAGGATTTAAGTTGTTTATCTCTTATTGACGACGTTATCAAAACAATTACGCATATCTTCTTACATTTCAAACCATTTTCAAAACCCTGTGGATTAGTGAAAGTTTAAGTCACCCTATTCAATGATAAGGTCATAAGTAACTATACTGAAAAAGTACAGTATAACGAGTAGTGAAAGGATACCTCTACAGAGGATCATACGAAATTTAATTCTGCGAGATCTATAATCAAGATACGTCAAATACAGTTTACAAACCCAAATCCGTTTTATCCTAGTTTTCATCATAAAATATACGGTCGTGAAAAATATTTAAAAGGTATATAAAATAATAGTATTACATTAATATCGTGTTGTATGTTTAAGGTCAGTAATTGGTTTTGCAACAATGTGCAATACCGAGTGCAGAGTGGTGTTCTAGGTATTCAATTTCAATGTTGGATGATGCAAAAAGCGATTCATAATTGAGTTTCAATGACATATTTGCGTCTCAGTATTCAATTTAGAACATATAAGGTCATGTCATAAAAGCATCTTTTATATAACTGATGGTCTTAGTGTGCATGATTAGATAAAAATTGTATGCTTAACTTTCTCAAAACCCGTGTGGTCTACAGACAATTACAATTATTGTACATGTCTGAAGATTTATTTAAATACTCTTAATTTATTAAAATTTCATTTTATATTTTCTTATGTTTCTTGGGTTGGTAGGCTTAAAGATGCTACTGCATGGGTAATAACCATAATACTAAGAGCCTGATTCTGAATTGTCAGAAATGAGATAATAGTAGTTTACGCAACGATTGCGTTCAGTGAGTCTTTACGACACGAGTAGAAAATTTAAGGCGCGAGCCTTGGCGAGTGCCTTAAAAACTTCTACGAGTGTCGTAAAGACTATTAACGCGAGTTGCGTACACTACTTTACCTACGACCGTTTTTTAATTACTATCAATCTGGATTTAATTACTAACAATAACTACTTATAACTTTTTAGAGAGGTTATGTTTTCGTGTATTGTCATTGCCACTGAAAGTGATGCAACGACTTGTTGTATAATCAGCTGATTTCCTGTAATTACGTGTTTGTTAAACTTCGTTAAATATTACATTGCTAGCAGCATTCTTACCATAAATAATATTGTTTCAGGTACAATTCGGCAAATATTTAATTTATTTTTGGACTTCCACCAACTTAATTAAGAATACGCGAGTATCAACATGAACAAGTCGGATCAACAACTAAATTGGTCAACTGATCAGCTGATCAGCTGATTAGTTGACGTTCGAAGCATTACAATTTTAATTCTTTTCTCTCAATACTTGAACCTCATTGGTCCGTTACCTGTGTGGATATGAGAAAACTATGCGGATATGAAATGAAACTATGCAGATATGAAAGTAAACAGCTGTAAAGTGAAACTTTTCAATTCTAAGAACTGGACTGAAATGGCTACTTTAAAAAACGGTCGTAGGTAAACATTATTTCCTTATTTAAAGCATAAGAACAAGAATTTTGATGTTATATCAAACCGAAATAAGTGCACCGATGAAGAAGGGCATTTGTTCTCAGTTTGGTATTGAATAATCAATGCTTTTATTTATTTCATGTTACTGATTGTATTTCTAGAACAGATTTGTGTATAATATGTACGATTAACTAAGTATAAACAATCCTTTTGAATATTAAGTTCCAAAAGCAATCGTCCCACATGCATTTTTACCTTACATGGGCAATACAAATAAATAGATTTAAAATTATTTTACGTTAAACAAACTCAACACCATACTGAAGCTAATCTTACTGCAGAATGATCACAGTTTAGTGATTAAGAACTGGGACTTGTGTTGAGGATCGTGGGTTCGAATCCTGCCAAACACCAATGGTAATTTGTGATCCTAGAATAATTTAATTGTTTTAGTAATTTGTATTGGAGCCCACAATGAGCTGTAGCTCTACGAACAAATAAATCTTTTAAGTAAATTAGTCTCTTTTAGAGAACGTATTAGTCACGAAAGTGCTATGTCTAACGATAAATTTGATTTTAAATATTATTTTCCCATCACAGTGTAAAAAGTTACAAAGGAAAATTTACTTTTACGTTTAACTAAATTCACATAAAAAGGCATTTACACTTTCTGAATAGCAAATACTGTATAATACAACAAATCTCAAATAAAAGACATTTCTAATAGAACGTCTGCTGCATATCAGAGTTCGTGTTTTGTACATTAAATATCATAACATGGAGCCATTATTTGCAGATAAACATTAGGCTAATAGCCAACAACTCGTCTTACTTCTTGTGTATGTTATTTGTCTTGGTTAATTATGTGTCTAGTGTATACTGTTGTAATAGCATTCACAATAGTCTTCTTTTGGCACTTCTACAAATTGTAGTTTAAAAGTTGATTTCAATTTACCCCTGAAAGACTTCAAACCTGAGGTGAACTGCCGAGTTTACAATGGCGGAGATCACTGATGATGGAAAAGCACAAACCAGATCAACTTACAGGATTATTGTGAGCCTATGAGAATTATTTTTTTATTTTATTTATTCATTTATTTATCCAATTATAATTTATAATTTATTTATTTATTTATTTATCCAATTATAATTTATAATTTATTTATTTATTTATAATTTAATTTATTAATTTATTTATTTATAATTTATCCATCGGTTTCAAGAAAACTAAAAAAACTGTTATTATTTTATTCATTTGTCTTTCTTTTGTTAAGAATTGAACAATTTACCAATGTTATTATACAAATTAATGATTTCACAAAAAAAGAGGTGCCCATACAAGTTGTGTAGGTAATCAAATTTGAACTCTATGATAAATGGCGTTTCTGTTGATTTGTTCTACAGTAAAGAACTACATCCATCCATTTTATAGTACATTGTATAGCATGTAAATAGCTAATAGTATAAAATAAAAAAATAAAACTTATTTATTGGGGATAGCTTAAGACTACATGGTTGTGTTTACAAATGAAACCTTTTCTTATGAAATCTTAACAGCTGGTTCAACATGGTTCAACTAAACAATTTGATTCTGTGATGTTCAATAGCATTAAAAAGTTAATAGGTTTACCAACAGGGGGCAGCACTATTATTTTTTTTTAATTTATGACAACAGCTAATTTGCAACCAAAAGGTGAGTGAGGGTAGCGAACGAACTTCAACCTGGAGGTGAGTTAGCATAGCGAATAAGCTGAACCTGAATGCAAGTGAGCGCAGCGAACGAGCTCCGACCTAAAGGTGAGTAAGCGTAGCTAAGGAACTTCAACCAGGACGTGATTGAGCGATCCGAACGAGCTAATATTGAAAATGAACGAGCATTTGACATAAAAACACATTAGGACAGGACGACGTCTGTTGGGCCAGCTAGTATAATACAGGGTGACACAAAGGAACCGGACGTTTTTTAAACAAGTAGTACACATTAGTTAAAAGGAATAAAATGGTTTTAATAATGTACATAGTGAGGTAAACATTTGCCATTTGTTACAAAAAAGTATTTTTTTTATGACGTCATGCATATGGCGGCCATGTAATTATCTACAAATGTTCATTCTGGTCTGAAAATCATCTGAAACTCGGGTCAGGAGGTCTGGTTCAATGCCATTGATATCTTCTGTAATTGCAACTTCAAATCCTCCAGAGTGCGTGGTTTGTGAGCATAAACACGCTCCTTAAGAAACCCCCAAAGTAAGTAATCACTCGTGGACAAGTCAGGTGATCTCGGCGGCCACGGTATGTCACTAAAGCGAGAAATCACCTTGTTTCCTTGTTATGAAACATTCATTCAATACTGCTCTCACTCTGGCGATGTTTTCGGGTGTTCTCGAAGTTCTAACAAGGCCTAGTGGTTTCTTCTTTGTTATATTACCAGTTGTTCTGAACCCTGAAACCCATCTTAATAGCGTATTTCGGCTTGGAACCGTTCTCCATGGCGTTCAATGTTAAAATATCGACTCAAATCCCGCTAGATTTGACGACGGATTCACCATTTCGGACCAAAGTATCGTGTGCGAAAACGCGATGGCCTAGGGTCCACTGAGCCATTTCAACAAAAATGGCAAGTCTCACTGAAGGTAATGACATAACTTCAATCTTCCTACCACTTGCGACAACAATAAAACAGCTGTTTAAAAAACGTCCGGTTCCTTTGTGTCACCCTGTATAACAACAAAACTAAAAAAATATTGCTACAAACAGAACTAGTCACATTGTTTCCCAGCTTTGATGTGGTAGAACATATTCATATCTTCAATTACTTTACTAACATGTAAATACGGGGATTTCAGTTGGACTATGGGATTGCTCGAATAGGTTAACAATATAGGGCAAACTTAAAACTAACAACAAATAAATTAAAATCAGTCGAAATATATACTATCTTCAGTACAAGATTCGTTTAGCTTAAATTATATCCAGCAAAAAAATATGGGTCATGTTTAGAAAAGTCGAAGAATTTTCTATTTTTCTATTTAATTATATAATGAGAATCAAACTAGTTAGAAACTGTAATATATTAACGTCGTTCTTTGTTCACGAGCAATACTTTACAGGATGGCATCGGTTAAACGGCTTAAATAAAAACATTTTACTTTGGATGATAATTGCGAGTTTATTGGACCAAAAAGTACATTTAGTTAGGACCACTTAAGTTATATTTTTACTGTCATAATTTAGTGAGCTAAATGTTTGCTAACACACGAAATTGTTTAGGAATACTGAAATGTTACTGTTAAGGAAATAATTCCATTAAATGCTTTAACATAAATATTTTTTTAAAAGAGGTTTGACTTGTTTATTGTTTAATGTGTAAATATTTTAATAGAGTGCGATCTTACACCTATCAATCAATAGTTTTGGTCATTGAGAGACAGTAACAGTTCACTGAGCAATTAATCTTTGATAACCAGAAACGGTTAGGAGTTAATGTCGATCCAGTTATAATAGACAATAACTCCCAGACGTCTGCAGTTCGTAATGAACCTGCTGTTCACTGTTCCTCGACTATCACTCGTCTAGTTCTAGACTTGTGTCGCTTTTAGCTGGAGACTTCATACAACTAAATCCTGTAATGAATTTATGAGAAGTCTGAAATTCAGTTTCTAAAAGCATACTTCAGATACTGAAAACCTGTAATTTCTTATCGAGTATAAATTAGAACCTGGGGACCGAGCTTTGCTCGTGGAAAATCATTAGTTTATTCTGGAAGAAGTCTTAGTATTGCAGATACATTAATCCACTTCCAAACTCCACACTGCTCCCCTTTACTACTTCCTTCACCACTCCGTACGTCGTGGACCTGTTTCCGTCCCTTCCCATAGCATTTTAGGATTGCAGATCCATTAATATAATTGCCACATACAGTTTCCACACTCTGCACTGGTAGCCTTACTACTTCCTTCACCATTTCCTACGTTATAGACCTGTTTCCTTCCCTTCTCATAGCATTTTAGGATTGAAAATACATTAATCTAACTGGCACAAACGGTTCCCACACTCTGCGATGCCTAACTTCACTACTTCCTAACTTCCTACTTCCTAGATGGACCTGTTTTCATCTCTTTCCATAGCATTTTAGTGTTAAAGATACATTAATCTAATTGCCACAAACATTTCCCACACTCTGCACTGTTAGCCTATACTACTTGTTTCACCATTTCCTATTTCGTGGACATGTTTCCATCAAATTATTTATAAATATTTCTACTGCTCTATCGATTGTCAGTATACTTATGAGACAATGTCATATAATTAACTATGTTGTATGTATTGTATTGGGTGTTAGCAACCGGTAACGCCCAAAGACCAATGGATTTCTCGATTATTAGTGGGTTTCCATCAAGTTCAATATAAACGCTCTTTTTAATGGCTGCTTCAAGATTTAACCAGTTTAATCGTGTATAAGGTTAATTGAATAACAACACAATATTGTGGGAGTTAACAATAAGAAACAATAAATAGTTTACTTAATTGTTCATGGAGTATTCCCCTTTCTAAATACATTCTAATGACATTCTTGGCCTAAATACTGCAACAATAATAAATAACATAAGACCAATCTCATCATAAGACCAAAGTGTTCCTGAATTATCAACAAAGTATCAATCCACCTAATGCACTACAGACTTTCTTGACCTAAATACTGCCTCAATGGTTGAAAAGGATTGGGTAAATCTAATCACATGATTTCTTCAAACATCGGCAGTGGATAATGAAATACAGTATCTATTGTAACACAATGTCAACACATCGAGAATAAAAATCAGGAATATCGGCAAGGTGGTTAAATTAAAATTGAATATATTAATGTATCGATTATATTGACTACGAATAATTAACACTACAATATACGAGCTACTGCGACCCTGAATATTGACAATTCTACGAGACAAATAATAAAGAGAGCTTTTCTTGCTGTCATAATTTATTGAATAGCATCACTCATTATATAAGAATTACTAATAATAAATAAATACAATGCTAAAAGCTTTGAAAAAATCTAAAATACTATTCAATAAATAATTATTACTATTTAAGTTCTGGAAATAAAATGATTACCAAATAAATGAGTATTTTAAAAATCATTGAATGCCTGAAAATCTATAATTCGGATAATTCATCATTATTACTATCAAAAGCTAAAAAATGTGTTTATTTCTTTTAATGATAAACATACCTTTTTTACAAAATGTCGTTGGATCAGTCTTTCTGTATTTTGGTACAAATTTTCAAAAAAGATTAACATAATTTGTGGAGTTTACATTTAGAGCCGCCCTTTGGCCAATCAGATGCAATCAGCCAAACAAGGTTCGAAACGTGACATTCTGTAATTCTAATTTAAACTCCGTTAATAAAAGTCTGTGGTAATAAAACTAGTATTTTGATAACTGAATATTGTTAGCACGAAGTGAAGTTCTTTTTAGTAATAATTATCAAAGCCTTGAGACAAATTATCAATTAATTTAAACTTTACATGGACACAGCATTTCATAATTTACTCGTCTGCATTATTTTCGTCAGTAGGTAACCAACTACTGCTTCAAACAATATTGTGAGGAATCTCCTTTTCACTATTAATACAATAACTTTGCTTCAAGAACTGTAATTAATTAATTGAGGCATATTAATTGCATGATGTATGTGACCTGATATGATATGTTCTAAGGTTGATCATATACATTTTAACATGCAAGGTAACAAGAGAGCTCCTTTATAAGTTTAAGAGACATAGCACCGTTTGGAAAAAAATAATAAAAACATAAAACATTTTAATTACTATAATTAACAAAGTAGGTTCACAATTTAGTACAGTAATTACTTGTCCACGACAATAAAGTTACAGTTTATATTGTAATTAGTTTGTTTTAGTTGAATAAATGTGTTTAGCGAATTTCCCTATAGGGAAGTAGGTATTACCGTAGGTGGCATGGTAAGACCCAGGCCCGGGACCGATTTACTTTATGTCCACAGAGTCCAAACACGTTATTAGTTCAATGTGTATGTATATATCCGTAAACATGATAGCTTGAGTAATTTGTGTCTGATTTTCATGATTTGTTGTAAGGTTTAAGACGGGAACTTACATGATCGGACCAATTAAGTATATCAAAGTGTTTTTGTACGGATATTGCAAACGGAGAAAATTCAAAAAAAAAATTAATCTTATTCTTATAGAGAATATTGTAAAATGATGTAGTTTGCTTATTTATGGGTATATTTTGGCAAATTTATTTATTTTTACTAAGCTATGAATACTTTACTAAAAACACACTTTATTAGTTTCCTTGTAGCAGCAAACCCAGATACTCGTTTAACCTAATGTTATTTAAATTAAAATAAATTAAGATACTGCAAATGGAAATTCGCTTAGTTGGCAGGTTTGCCGTGGTGGGGGTATTTATTTATTGATACATTGTGATAAAGTTTTATAAACCTTTATATTTTATAGTAAGCAAAAAACATAGTGGCTGTATTAATATCATCTCCATCTTTATTTAGTGTCCAAGGATTCATAAATGTAAATCGACATAAAACATTATAAAATATATCCTGAACTAAATTCAATGGGGAAATTGTAACCTACAGTACCTAAAAGACATACGACTTCGTTACAGTTTGCAACTAAAACATTTCTTATTTTAGCATATTTTCTTTAATAAATTGAATTCGGCAGATCTTAATTTACTTAAAAGGCATATTTACTCCATAGTAATATGATAGATAAAACATAATACCTTAATATCATCAAATTAAAAATTAAAATCTTTTATCAAATCAATTCGATTAATGTACCATTCACCAAAATTATAATTGTAAATGGGTTTACAGAAATATTATTTTCATTGTGTGAGATTATTTTACGAGATTTTAACACAAGTGTTTAAAACAACAGATACATGACTATAACTGTGGTTAACTCATACGTCATAAATGTCAGGCCTGCAATTCCCTCCACTTTGGGCCTGCATGCCTTCAGAGGGCGGGAGAATATTTGGCTGGGAAATCGATAAGGCTGCTCTTATCCCTTACCGAAATACTTTCCATTCTTTTAGTGACTTTTATATGCACCATGTGATTTAATATACTTATTTTTTCCTGGGCTATTTTCTAAAATATACCCATACGTTTTTTTGTCAAGTTCCATAATTATTTAAATGTTAATTATTTAAAGCAAGAATAAATTTGTAGATTTAATTGCATAATATGACTATTGGATACTGAAGTATTATTGAATTGCATAACTGTTGTATCAATAATCAAAGATTTTAGGTATAAAATATAGTTAAAATTTTAAAATACCTGTTAAGTTGTTGGTGTCTTTAAGCTCCAAGTTATTTATTTTTGTGTTTTTGTTTTAGTAAAATTTGGTAATATAATTTTTACTTTCGATTGCCGTACTTAATTTAATTTTTTTTCATAAGTAATTTTATTTAATTGAACCGGGGACTTAATACGTAGTGCTAGTGTCGCTTTTTGTGGTTTTTTACCGATTTAAACACAATCGTATCACTTCAAAGCTACGAAAAAATCTATGACAAGTATACGAAATTCAAAATTGTGAGCAATTTATTTTGCAGGTAAACCGATGGAAATAAAATGTGTTTGAATATGAAAACATTTACAATTTTCATTTATAGTATTTTTTATTATTTGGATAAGTATGGCTCATATACCATAATACATAAGTCCATATCCATTGATTTTACTACATTAGTTTATTAAACAATAAAATGTGGCCATTGCAGTAGCATTATCACAAGGCGTCTGCGATTCAGGTACAATAACCGTTCTAGTCCATTTCCAGATTGAACCGATTCGTTTCGTAGCTTATAGGGAATATAACCATCTTCAAATCCCTTTGAATTACTTTTAAAGCGAATTGTTCAAACAATTAAAGTATTCATCGCTATTTGTACCCATGAAAATAAATCTAAATTACAAAAATCGGTTTTACCAATAGCAAAATATTACTCGTCCAGAGTCAAAAATACACGTGTAAACCCGTATAAGTTTAGGTGACTTAGCCTGGCACTACTTATCACATAAGTGTGAAAGTGTTGGAAAAGAAATAAACAACATAATTTTTCCCAGTGTTGAACTTTCCATGTTGACCCTTCTTTTAGTGCCGCAAAATAAAGTTTATAGA
Source organism: Macrosteles quadrilineatus (assembly GCF_028750875.1). NCBI lineage: Eukaryota > Metazoa > Arthropoda > Insecta > Hemiptera > Cicadellidae > Macrosteles > Macrosteles quadrilineatus. The sequence goes on along the minus strand of NW_026542602.1, from coordinate 100,374,721 downwards.
TTTATTTATATAATTTTTAATTCTCCCTTTTTACGGTGAAGTGAACATGAGGGCTTTTTTTTTAAATATTAGTTGTTTTGTGTAAACTTATATACAAACTATCTATGAATGCATACAAGATAGGTGTGCGTTGACACGATGTTTTTAAATATTGTTCGAAGCTTATAGCCAGTCTAATCGTTAGATTCAAGACTTTTGTCCTGAAGGGTCACTGACCTCTCCCTGGTCTCGTCAGGTAACAGGATCAAAACCAGCCAATCAGCAATAGCTTAATGCAATGTGAGACGTCGTGGCTCCAAACCTTAACCTGTGTTACCACAAATTGTGTAAAATAAAAATGTCATAACTTGGGCTATAAGAACATTCTCTATATCGCATAACTTATTCCACTTAACGCCTTTTTTAGCTATTAGAAAGCTATTAGGCCATCTCACTAATTACACGTGAGATGCAAGCAAAGAACATGTTCGAAAGCTTATTTTGACATAAATAATGAATAGTACTTATATTTTTCTTTTATTTGCATACATATACAAATTGTACAAATTGATTGTATGAAAATCAAAAATAAACACTGGTTAATTTATAGTTTTATCAGTATTGCCAGGTCTGATCAAATACCTACAATGCTACCACCATACATAATATTACCGTTGTGCTCCTGTATTACACTCTTCAATGAACATGTTTCAATTTAATTGTTAATATGAGCTACTCAAAGAGTGTTAAAAAGTGTAAACTGTAAGGCAAATCGGCCAGGAGGTACAATACTAAATTGTCTTAGTAGAAAAGGCATTCTTTATTCCACTGTAAACTAAAACGCCTCCAATGGCTGAATACATTATTTTTGGGTAATTGAATGATGTATTGCTGAAAAACTATTCGTGCAAAAATTAACTTTGAAATAACCTGTATTCTATAAAGAACTGCATTAAAAAACTGTTAACAGTTTGTATGTAATTATTCGGATAAAGGATTAAGGGGATTATTAAGATATTTACTTAAAACAACAAAAACCAATACACTTACAGTCAAACTACTAAACAACAAACATATTCTAACAAATAAACAAACGTTGTTAAATACATTGTACAATATTTCAGTATCAACGACACTAATAACGTAAAAGCGAGCGTGTATATTTTGCATGTGCTGTAAACACTGTAAAATTAATTTCCATTACATATTCATTAGGAATAAATTATCGCTCGGAGGGAAGAACGGTAATCTATACAGGTGTAGAGCGGGATAAAGGGTAAAATATAGCATTTTATAAAACGCCCTGTCAGCGTTCCTCTAGGCTGCGCGAAAGAGCTTTAACTTCAGTTGTTCCTGGTACTGTATAATCTTCTTAAGTTGTTCTAAACCAGTTTAATTTATTTGCACACGGAGCTTTTTGTCATTTATGTTGTTAGTGGATTAACATAACTCTAAAGATATACTGTTTTATTAAGAAATTCCACAAGCAGTAGCATTATGTAAAATTTAGTAATCTTAAAATCCATATAAATATTAAGAAAATTATGAACAAAGAAGGAAATACTAGCTTTAGACTGAGATAAAGCAATATTTTGTTGTTTAAGAGATACCAGGAAAGCATCAAATCAGACCAAACAAATATTACACGCGACTTGCAAATACACGTCGATGTTTTGGGATGATAACATCTTAACTATCTACAAACTCAAACCTATGTTCAAAATAAATAATAAATAACCATTAAAATAATTAGTTTAATACCGTTCAATAGACACATTTATAACAGACACCCAGATATATCTGAATGTACATTTTTGTTACGTAACATTCTAGTTTTACAAATAATAAATAGATCAACCATAGTTATAGCGGGGTTATTTTTATTTAGTTTGGTTCTTTTTTTACTCTCGTAAGTCATAGATTATAGTCCGAACTAAATCCTTAAAATATTTTAGTAACGTACATAAATCTGAATGATTGTCAGCATTTATGTACAAAATATGTTAGAAAAATGTAAACACAAGCGAACGAGTTAGATATTTTGTATATCTATGAAACTAAATAATTACATCGAATTTAATTAGAATTAAAATTCAAATAATTTGGAATTCTGATAAACAATCAAACGACATCTGTTGTTTGAGTTAACAATGTCGTTTGATGCTCAATTAGCTTCTTTGTACCTGTTGTAGCACTTTTAATTTTCTCTATTTTTAGACTCACCAAAACTCCTCTTAAATTACCGTTACTTAAAAAACAAATTTTTTCGTATCATTTCGAACAATTTATCGTGTAAATTATTATGAAAAATTACATAGCATTATTTATTTTTACAATTGTTTTTCTTTTGCTACACGAACAAACTAATCCATTAAAACTTAGTATTTACCTTAAAAATAGTAGTAATTAAAAAAGTCTATATCAAGGTAATTTTTCATATATAATAATCATAATAACTATTTTGTAGAAGACTTATGGCCAACCCAATCAAGAGACAAACATTTATTAACAATGTTTTTTAGTATAAAAGAATACACATATTGTTAACTTTCTAACCATTGTGCTTTGGAGGGTTTTTCAAATGATAATTTAATTTGAAGCTCGTACCAGTTTGGCCAAGAGCTGTTTTAATTATTATTGCAGATATCCATGCAATATTAAATATTGATAAGAAACATTTGGCCGCAGTGAGTCCCATTCTGCAGGCTTGGTCGTTGGAAGAGAAAATGGGGGTTTTGAAGGGGGAGGGAGATATTGGTGACGGGGATATAAAAAATATTGAAGGTAAGTTACTGCAGACGCCTATTTGACTTTTTGTGCAAACATTTCAGAAAAGAAAATTTGTATAATCGTTTGTCCTAGTTATTTTAATTTCCCGAATATGTCTTACAAAAATAAAGATTATGATACAATATTATTTTAAGCCTAAAATTAAAGTAAATCTTCACCATCTACAAGTTAATGATTATTTTATTTGTTCTCACTACAAATCTTTTATGAAATTCAATTAATCCAAAATCGTAGATGCTTTACGAAATGAGGATAAAATTCTTTTAAGATAACAAATTTATTTTTAACTCACTAATTCAGCTGATTCTTAATTTATGACAGAAGCAGTAATTACAATCCCAATGATGAACGACCAAAGATAGGTATGCAAATGTAGAAAGTAGAGTTTCATATGCCTACATCAACTGATTTTGCATCCTAGGTGAACGCTATACGCTAGGAACTAATAACCAAGTTTCAAGATAAAACATATTAGGGTCAATAACCTCGTTTTTCAATCATAATAAGAGAACGCAATCGTAAAATAGTTCACTACACCAGCTGATTGTTAATGGAAAGCTGGAAAACCTAGTAAACTGTAGTCGTACAGATGCTGGCAAATGTTAAGAATTAAAACATTATAAATACTAGTGTACCTGTAGCTCGAATTTGAGCAATTGCTAAGTATTACAGGTGTTATTTTAAAACGAATAACAGTCATGATTTCTGATGACTTTAAAAGATTCGACTCAAAGATTATGAAAATACTCAAAATGTACATAACAAAACGATATAATCAACATTTCTTGTAAATATCTTATAATTTTTCAAAAGCTGATCTTGTTTTTTAGTGTTTTCTACAAATAGCCTTATTTATAGCCACATTAGGTTGTCCGTAATAATGATTATTACGGAAAGTAAATAAAAGAAACGTCTTATAACACTTAAAACATATATTTACGCTTATACTGTTACTCACAAGACGGTAAATATACAAAAAAGATGGTAAGTGGTGATCGATTTCGATTGGACACTCCAATCATCATCAGACCCAATAGGCGAATCATTCATCTTTTTTGTATATTTACCGTCTTGTGAGTAACAGTATAAGCGTAAATATATGTTTTAAGTGTTATAAGACGTTTCTTTTATTTACTTTCCGTAAATTTAATAACACGTACAATGCTGATCAAGAAGTTATTTAATGATTATTAATAAAAAAAAAACATTATTTCTATTTCTTCTACTTGGTGGTATTCTATGACTTTCCCATGTTTCCATAGCTTGCGAATCGGCTCTTTAGTCTTTAGTATATCAAATTATCCATTGTAATATTTACGCCAACCCAAATTCAAATAGTAAATATTTCATTTCTACCAAGTCAGTAAATGTTTTTATCAAGCCGTTAAATTAGCAAACTTATTGACTTTATACAATTAACATATTATGTTCTTCTTCGCACTTTTAATTTCTGACAACAGCTGGAGTTTCATAATAATGTTTGTTTCCCATGTTAATCTTAAGGAGAAATACGAAACTTCAAAGGACCCCAGGGCCTCACTCTCTAATTATTTCCCTAAAAAGAAAGTTTCCTATACAACTTCACGTTACGCTCTTTCCAATGACACCAAAAACATGTCAATCGGTGTAGTAGTTTTGGAGGAGTAATTGTCCCAAAAAAACCTGCTTGCGTATTAAATAAGTATAGATAGATACTGACGAAAATGTAGCCACTGCTTGGAAGTCGTTAGAAGTTACGTAGACGCGTATGTTAAATTAACGTGTTTTTATAAATACATTTCGTACCTACTTTTACTAATTAATCAAAATTTGGGCGAACAAAAAAATTGGGTGGCGAAACAAATAACACATTACATCGCTGTATACAAATTATCAAGTTTTAAACTCTGACGCAAACTCTGAAAACAACCAAAACAAATCAACGATTACACAGCTACATAATAAAACTTATTTACACTTTCACTCACACCATTCGCATGATCAAAACAAACAATTCGGCTTGGGATTAATTAGCCAATCCGAAGGCAGGATCGCGTGATTTCAACATTGATTCGGTTACTCTGGAATTGGTCGAGTAACTTCATGGCTCAAACACTGTTTTCACGCCTGGCTCTACAGGTCATTCCACTTTGACGAAATTGTTCGTAATTTCCCTTAGAACGTTTTATACATTTTCTATTTGTAAAATTTCTCAAAAAGGATGTAATTTTTATAAAAAAATATGTTATTGTATAGCTCTCGATACTAATGCACTTTTCCAAACATGGGCTGAAAAAGATAGATGTTTAAGAAATATTTGTTGCATTGAACAGTTGAAATACTAAGTATTCGTAAAAGTAAAAGTAATTTATTGTATACAGTAGCTACATTTAGATCTTGTTTAGGCACCCTTTAGTCCATTTAAGTTGCAGCTCTCGTAATACTACACTAATGACACGTATTTGAACAAAGATTTTCACATTTGTTTTAAAACTGAATATCAACTCGTATGAATCAAGCTGAAACCGTGTGCTAAGACTAAAGAGCGAATGTCATTAGACTAATTTGTTCATGTGTATTCCAAATTTAACGATACGCACCTGTAAATTATACACGATGCTATTACGTATTTTTATTAGTAAATAATTGATTCATGTTAACCATAAGAATAATATGCCTCCAGGGATGATGGAAACGTATGATTTGATTCATTGTACGTGAAACGGTACAGATTTCCAGATGTTTACAGATGATTTACAGATGTTAACTAGTGCATATTAACTCAACCTTACCATAGGGCACAACGATCGGCTTGTAATAGTCAAACCATATAACATCATAATGTTTGTGAATGAGAAAAATCAATATAAAATAAAATAATATAAAATCAATATTTTTGCGCAGTAATTACTGTAGTTTATTTTATTACTCATTGCTACCATAGGGTAAATGTATTTTAGGTGTTTTGGGCGGTACTAATTTATTATTCTTGTCAATTATGAATTATGTTGGGTTTCGTAATAAATTGTAATGGAATAAAATAAACTCATCTCACATTCAAATAATTGATTAGCCTATATGGTTTATTCAAACTTAAAAATGTTGTCCTGCTGAACGAGACCTAATTTATATTCCGCGAAAACTATTTCAATAACTAAAATTGACTTACCTCATTCATGCTAAAACTACCAAACGTCACCTTTCATTTCAAAAAGATAAGTAAATGCATTGCACCTTAAAAACTATCCCATTATAATTCCAATGTAATGCTACTAGTTAATCAAACTAGACGCGTACTCACTGCAGTGTTGCATATTAACAACACTAGTTGTGCTTCTGACGTCACCCTTATAAAACAGCCGGTATGAGTTATGGACGGGCTCGGTTCTACTTTAAAAGAGGCAATATTTCAGGATAAGCGTTCTTAACAAACAAGTCACAGTCAGAACGTTGCGCGTGAGTAGAATGCCAACTACTGCTCTACTTCCCTACTTCTACTTCTCAATATAGCTTCGCGTCATATTGGGTTTGTTACTTCTCCATCAAGAAATGTGTTCCTGCAAAATAAATGTGTAATAGTTATTTGTGCAACTAGTGAGCAATTGCACTTTGCACTCGAGTTGCACATTATATTTTTCCTACAGTTACCATAAAACTGGTAAAAAAATTGGTAAAGAAACGTGACATATTTTTACACACAAGTTAACTTTTAATATTACATTTTTAATGATACAACAGTACAACAGCTGACCAGCTGATTTACAGCCAGTGCTGCCAACGTATTTCGCGCGCATACGACCTTGTCTGCATGTTACGCGCTCACTATTTCGTGTCTTCACGTTGCAAATCTGGAGTGAGTGAGACAAAGTAATCAGAGTGAGACAATGTTAACATTGTCTCACTGATGAGCGAATTGGCCACTTAGCTTTCTCAAATCAGTGAGAGAACATGAACATTGTTAGGTAACTGTAGGAAAATACTGTTTTTATGTACATATTGAAAGACACTTGTTCTGCACCCATAGTTTCAACCAAATGTTTTTCGGCATATGTTCTTCATTTCTCACCTTATCTCCTCTCTAGTCTTACATTAGTCATAGGTTACAGCTAAGTTCACCAATTTATACAAACACATTTTTCTCTTTTGTATCTTTACAGCATGTTTTTAGGTTCTACTGAAGTAAATGATTCAGTAAATTAAGGATTTTATTCTTAGTTCGTTGGCTACTCATCACTAAATTAAAATTATACACAATTTACTAAAAAACTGTAGAGGTATTATTCGAGTTTTCATCAAAACCCATCTTCAGCCTTTGGTAACAACATATCAGGTTTAAAAACATACCGGAATGAATTAAATTAAGAATATTGTATTGCAATTTTTATCAAAACCTTTCTTACTCAAAGAGATGGTTTTGAAATAAAACAGTTACCTGAAAAATAAAAACGGATTTTGAAAACGGTGTTTAGGTTTGATACAAAAAGGTTTAGATACAATGTTAGTAGGTTATCATAATCGCAATACAAGCATTTAGTTACTATTATCTTTTAACCATAGTTGGAAGTATACACTTTGTTCCATTGAACGTACCTTTTTAAGCCACTGACCGACAATGTGCTGATGTCAATTACTCGTTTCTGTTTAATTCTATAGCTTTTTACCCACACTAAACTGAAATAACAAATTATTCCTAACTATAATATCCATTTACAGTCACGTAAACTATCTATGATCAAAACTTAAGGTAGGAAATCGAATTTCCACGACAGCGTTTTAGTGAGTACATCATTCTATTATGCTCAATTTGAATAAAAATCTAGCTACAGCTTATCCATATAGATGGGATGAGTATTCAAACGTCAATGATATTATGCAAATTACTAAACGATCATATAGCATACAAATACTACAAACTATCATATGCCAAAACCGCACGTAAAGAATAATTTTATTCCGTAGAACCTTGAAGAGGTATATTTGCCAGTGCATAATAATACATATTTGTATGGAATGTTGTCGGTAATAATTCCCACATTTGCGTGCCAGTCGAGGGCGGAGGCATTTGGCGGGAAATCAATGGCTGCCTTCCACACTTTTCCCGCGGTAAGTGAACTTTCATGTACTCATCACAAATCCCATAATTCCTTCTTGTTTGTTTTATTTGAATTTTATCCGAAACAATCAAGTCAAACTCTTTCCCTCATTTAAGCATAAGTGGACAAATTGTAAATGAAATGTTTTACGATTTCTGTTTGGTCTAGAAATGATATTAGAATCTACAAACATACAATGTCAAAAATGTAAGATCAAACAACAATGGTGGAACTATTTCAAATTCGATGCACATTGCATATGCTTATCGTGGTGCAATTAACAAGGGAAGTTTTTTTTTACAATTAGTTAGTATAGAGTGTTTGTGTGTAGATATTTCAAACGTGATACCTATAGAATATGGCGAGTCTCATTATTTTCCAATGTTATAGGCTAATAAATTTCCCATCCACATAAGAATCAATATTGCTAAACAAATTTCAATATGTATCAAATATATTTCTAAACTAGGAGTCCGCTCCAAAGTCGAATATGAGAATGAACGAAGACAATTTCATGCATGCGAATATTTCTTGATGGTACTGTAATTCTATGCTTTCTACAAAATCAGTTGCCCAAGCAGTTTTGATTTAGGTAACTTAAGTCCTAAGTTAGATCAAATCAATAATTTTCACTAAAAGGGGTTCAGAATTAGTATTTCATTTTGAGGATCTGGCTAAGTGTCTCACTGCCATTCTATAATTTTTGATGAGATTTTCCAATAATAAATTAGTTAGTTTTAGTATGAAACTAGTCTAATTTCTAACTATGCATTTCTTCTTAAACCCAATAATGAATGGCCTCTGGGTTTGGAATACGTGTAAACAGTAAATATTTTTAGGTATAGTTAATTCGTAGTGATTCCATGCCCAAAAATTATTTTACTTATCTTGTAGCGAACTATAAAACCATTATAATTAAGAATTCGTCATGAGTTTAAGATTATTTTCATCCAATAAAGGCTAGACAAGTGTGTAGCCGATATAATCGATTACAAATATTCGTGATGAAATGAAATAGTGCATGCAGAATTGTCTATCTAAATCACGTCCAACTTCCACCACATCCACGAACCTCGCACCCCGACTTGACTAAAAATTCACCCATAAAATATTCAAAATACATCATAAACTCCCATGCTAGTTTAGATATAAACCGCAGCCATGCAGAGCTCACCAGCAAGCCTACCCTGCTTGCGTGGCGTGGGGATCGATCCACCAAGCAATCTGTATAAAGATCACAACGCTCGTAAAACTAACTTTTCACACCTATCTTTATAGCCTGTGTAGCTCTGAATAGCGTTACTAAGCTTATTAGGGAATAGTTCCAAACGCTCCGTAGTTCTTTCATGCTCTTGATTTTTTATATCTCACCTTTCATAGATTAAATAAATGGGTTTAATTTTGCATTTAATTTATTCTATGACCCGAGAACCTTAGGCTCTATCCCAGAACCGTTGTACACATTATTTGTGGCTAGAGGGGTTTCGGCAATACCACATAACTTCCAAGCCACTGGTGATTGGCAGGCGCTCTTCCAAAATATTTTAACCTCAAGTGAGCTTTTCAGTTTTTCAACTTAATTTTGTTGGATAAAATACTCTTCTTAGACAAGGATCGTTTTCATAGCACATGCAAATATTGAGGTAAATAGTATAAACCGAATGAATGTAGACCGATTATTGTAACGAATGTTGCGATGCACATTGGCGAACTAGATTAGAACAGCACTTCGACTTCAATATGTTTTAAATAAATTTACCGTCCATGACGTGAAAAATGTTGAGAAATTCAATTTCCTTTATCGAAGATTTAAATTGGACCTGTCATAGATAACGGGAATTGACGCCGATGGCCGCCATAAATTATCGTTTCCTTTTCAGCGCATCTTTAATACTCTCTTATCCTTTGAAAATTTTAATTGAATCTTCTAAGGCAAACTATTTTTGCCGTAATTGTAAATCGTAATCTAGGTTATGTTAAATAGACTTTGCGTGCTTTCATTTATAATGCAGGTCTACTATTTTTATGGTAAATATCAGGTAATATAAGGTATAAAAATTATACAAAGTATGTATCCTTTAAAGCAGAGGTATCCACTTAACTAAAAGGCACATGTCTGACTCGGAACTGATTTGGTAAAGGCCTAAGTATATATGCTGGTACAGAAAAGTATAGGTAATTATGTTTACAGTTTCTCTACACCTACTTCTAAAGGAAATGAATACATTTAATAGGTATAAACTCTATTATATAGTATGATTTCTATATCATTTTTTTGCCTGAGCCTAGATAGAAAAGAACAGTCTATAAGCCCCTTTTATAGTTAATGGTTAAAACCCCCTTTTACCCCCATAAACCCCCTTTTATGGTTTTATGGTTAATGGTTAATGGTTAATGGTTTTATGGTTAATGGTTAATGGTTGGTTTTATGGTTAAAAAGGGCCTTAACCAACGTGGGAAATAGCAGAATGCAAAATCTCAAATCAGTGGATACAATTATTTTTATTTATGGCAAAGTCAAAATTTTAACATAAATAGCACAGAAAAAACATCACGTTTTATGTAGAATCATTGTGAAATTAAATTAAATTCTAATCCACTTGAATTTCGTAAAATCTTTTAATAACAATATAACGTCAAAAGTATTACACTTCATCCAAATAATTTAAATCCTTATTTGTCATCGAATAAAACAGAATTGAAAAAAGAGTTGGTTATGTCAATAGAATATCTCTGCAACGAAACATGTGGCTCCCAGCAATCAGCTGATATTCGCTACGTCAGCTGTGTCCAGTGTTGTGGGGGAAGAGATCAGCTGTGGTTGCCGGAGATATCTTCCTCTATATTCTTTTATTGAATCCAACCCCTAAAACGAATCGTCTATGTTAGTCCTACTCATGCAAAGTTACCACGTCCCCGTCTATGAGTAGAACTATTTACTTGACAATTATTCTCGTAGCGTAAAATAAGAATAAATTTTAGAGGAGTAAAATTATTTGAGCGGTAAACATTTGCTCAAAAACCTGTAATACAAGCAAAGCAAGAGAGGGGATTATATAATTTGATATTGATATTAGGTACATGATAAGTAGGGAATATTGCCACTAAGAATTTGAGCCACGATAACCGTTTTGTTGGATAATTATTACTTATTACTCACATAATGCCAAGTTGTGTCACTACAGAGTTGGAATTTCACGTGCAATTATAGCCAGTAGAGTTAGATCAACTCTACATGGATCAATTACTTTATAAGACATTAGTGACATGTTTTATGTGGTTTGTTGTTATTAGGGTTTTCCACTACTTGAAAAGCTATGTATAATTACACAATTTGGTAAATTACAAATCATCCATAATTAAGACCACCATCAAATATGCGAAATAACTACTCATTCAATATTTTTGTTAATTTACTGTTTGTATGAATAAATGTTCCAAAGCTTCAAAAAATAAAACAAATGTCCCAAACCGCTATTATAGAATACGTTCCTTAATCATCATGCTTAATTGATACTAAATTAATTAACGATTTGCTAGTGTACTGGAACAAAGGAAAGTGGTCTATAAAGCAACTAAGCCAGCCGTTAGCCGTTAACCAGTAAAGTCATTGGCCGTCGCGTGGTTAGGACATTGATTTCGCATCAAATCTGCTAAACTTGCTCACAAACTTGTTAAGACTTTCTAACACGACTTTACACCTCCTACACTCTGGTATATCTCACTCCTTTATTTTAAGATTAATATCATGTGTGGAGTTTATGTATGTTTTATAAGTGACGTGATTGTGTCAACATATATTACCCTGGATATATATCATACCCCTCAATTACCTAAACCTGATTTTACGTTCTTTTTAAGCCCTAACTGTTACCTCCATGTAATATCAAAGAACATTTCACAGTCTGAAAAAAATATTACACAATAAATTAAATATTTAAAAACATCTTATACTGTTTGATTAATGTCAAATAACTTAGATGCAAATATAAACCATTCAGTTAAAGTGAAAAATTTAAGTATTTATTTCAAACTTCTTTAGTAACATTGAACATTTCCTGAAAAATATACAAAATAGTTCGTAAAATCTCTTACAAATTTATAAAATCCCGTTTTTTAAGTTAAAATACTTTAATACTGTAAGGAATAAATCGTAGCCATGAAAGCAAATCAAATGTGTCATGTTGTTTTTTTTTTTTCTTACAGTAGTTGGTTTTTTTCCCAAGCTCACTGCTTCATGTATCTCAAGGTTTCAAAATAAATTATTTTTATTCATAGAGGTTCATGAATTGTATCACCTGATAACCGTTAACAGTAGGCTTTTCCGGTAACCAAACTACGATGTAACATTAAAATATGCCTTATAGAATATAAGGTTTGTAACCCTGTAGACTGTAGTTTATAATTACACTGGGTTAAATCACATTCCTTTCAAGCTCTAAAATGTGATTTCTATTCAAACTTATCAGCTATGTTTTAACCAAATAGTGTTCAAACTTAAAATTCCGCTGAACCAGCTACACAGCGCTGGGTGTGGCGCTCACATTTCGATGGTATTTTATGTAAATGTCCCGCGCGCTTTTTCAGTCACATAGATACAACATGCAAATGTGCACTGTTTGTCTCCAACAATCGCCAACTACATGCAAAATATCCAGGGTTGATAAAACAACAAAGATGGTTTGAAATATAGTTTTTGGCATTTTCTAGTACTGTATTTCTCTTTAAGTATTTTTTTCAACTTGAGATCGATGTTATTAACTTAAATACATCTATGCATGTTTAATTTGTAAGTGTGGTATAGTTTTCATGAAATATAGTATTTAGTTATGATTTTAACTACCAATGATTAAGGCCAAGGATTGTTTAGCATTAATAAGGCTTTAATAAAGAATCTTTACAATGCTTCCTATAACTGTATTGTGTAGGTTTGGGCAAATGTTCCTTACATATCAAAAATAAGATGTCAAGTGTACAGTATGTATAAAATAGAGGAGAATTTTACGGTTGATATATTTGTAATAATTTTAAACATTCAAACATTTATCAAATCAAACATAAACCAATGCACTTTTTTAATTTTTGCATTCATAACGAATATTTGATAAGAATCCCAAATGTCTTTTGAAATCAAAAATCCAATCGTATCCAGTAAAATATCATAATCATTATCAGAAACACGATAAAACAACGTTTTAATGTCCAATAGGTCTATGTGGTACGCTGATATGTAGGGCAACCATACGTGCGCACTATCTTATAATCTAAGATACGATAGAAATAACAAGTTGCAATTGCAGTATTTATTTCATACTAATCCATGGAAGCGTGTTTCGACGCAATTTCAACTTGTAATTCATAGCTGAAAATTGTTCGTAGAGTCAGGCAAGCCTTAACACTTAATTGTTGAGCTTTTCGCAAACTTTAATTTCAGTAATACACATCTTGCATACCAATGTATTATATTTAATTGTTCATAATATTTACGTGTAATAACTCAATTTTAAACGTTTGAAATCAGCGTTGTTTTAATTGCAATACACAGACTACCTCTTTAGCTTATTCCTTTGAGGGAGGGAACGCATTGAACTCGCTCAAGAAGCGAAAGTATTATTTTATTCATCAAGAGTTTTTTTTTGTTTTTTGTTTTCTTTATGAACTACAGTGATAATTAATTGTTATTTATAATATTTTTCGTGATTTAAAATGGGGCATGGATTTTTTTATGTCCGTCAACATAAGTTTGTTTGTGCCGGTTGATACAATTTGAGGATTCTGACAACATAAACTCTTTTAAAACCCCCAAACACTTTTTTTACTAAAATGTGTTCATATTTTTCTTATCTTGAATGAAAAACAATTTATAAAACTAGGATCCACTTAATTCAATTGTACTCAAAAATAAGAAAGCAACACTGTACTTGTGTTTAATGCTGGTCCCACTAAAAATTAGGGAACGCTGTAGATTGCCAATTATAACTGTATCATTACAATTTGTTTCAATATTTCATTTAATGGTAGTTAGAGTTTATATTTGGATGGTGTTATACCAATAAGAGCCGTGCCACACCATCCTGCAGTACATTACATTCTGCATCCTGTAGCTCATAAACGAGTCAGTTTGGAGGGAAATTTCAAGTAATGAATAACTCTTAAAATTGAATCTACATTTTTAAATAAAATACATTTAAATGCTGGTTAAATTGTTCCAAAATGGCCACCATTTTCCAAAATTGTAGCTAACTTTAAAATTGGGACACTTTATTTTTTATAACCTTTTACAGTACTGTCGATTTATGTATATTAGCTGCAAAATGGCAACAAAAATCAGGATTTATTAAGAAGGCTTTTTGGCACGATTATATGTAAGTTTTTCAATTTCATGACGCATTTCAAATATTTCAATAAATAAATATTATAAAAACTTATTTCGCCGTTAATTTGACTGCGTCTTAATTTCTAGTGTTGGTTTGTAATTTGGAGAACAATCAATTAATGACTAATTACTAATGACTTTGGAATCTGGATGCAATCCAAAGTCTCAATTTTTGTTTTTTATTTAGGAAACCTTTTGATGATAAATTTTCATAATTTCCCTAATAGGTATATATCAGGTAGAATTGTATTATTAGCAACACTACAGCTAAGAATTTGATTGAATAACATAGAAAATCCATTAACGATTTAAAGAGTTCAATTACTCCTTAAGAAATATGTCAATAAAACTTTCTAGAAATACTAAATTTATTTATAATTATTATCAATTCCATTGTCAATTATTTATTGAGATGGAGACGCCACCTAGGTGCGTATTTTAACCCAATTATGAGTGAGGGATGAGCGTAGAATGGAGAGATGAGCTGTGTAGCTTTATTACTGACTAAGATCAGCTGTTTCAGTAGCCATGATCATATAATTTTATTTCCAATGATCAGGGACTCTTGGGTCCAGTTTCGAACCATCAAAAAGCTACTAACTTTTCTTAGCACCGAACTGGCGACCTTTTGATTGCCAGGCGAGCAATATAACCATTCAGCTATCAATTTTAACTTTAAAATTTAAAAACACTTGAAGGAACTAATGTAAGAAATATATAGCTAATTTTATAAAATATGTAGTCCGTTATTAATCATCTTAAGCTGGGTAATTAAGCGGAATTTAATACCGAAATTGGCCTTGACAACCAACCATAAGCCCTATAATTTACTACATAATCTAGTACGCAAGTATTATAATCAAAGTAGATAACAAAAACCCGTTTAACACTTGTAATATCAATGATGGGCATAGGTAATGCATTTATTTTACTTGCTATAATATATTAAACCGTGTTTAGCCTTAAGGCCGCTTTTTACAACTATTATCGTTTTTAAAATGTTCACTTTTCAAGTCAAATGAATAACAAATCTTACAAAAATAGTGTTAATTTATAAGTTTAAAATAATTTAAAACTGTAAACTGTGGTTTCATTCAAATAATCACATTAAATTGCACTTCCTTCTTCCTTGATAAAAAAAAACATAATTAAAATAAGTCTTTAAGTATAATAACAGATGTACATTTTCAATAACATTTAAGTAATTGACATTTCAATTCCATGATTAGTAACATGACCTACCACCCTAAATTTGCACCCTTTCCATTAAATTTCATGCCTTTGATTTATTTCACTATACCTTTTTGTACATTACATTTTGTTAATATCACTTGCTTTTTAGATTAAATACAATACCTATGTTAATAATTTAAAAATTGTAAAGGCCAGCTTAAGTTCTGTAAGTAATTTATTTTTAAAATACTATAGATATGAATCATTTTTACAGAATTTCTAAACAAACACATTTCAAATTATTCAAAGTGCTGTATTAAGTTTAACATTTGTATGTGATTAAAATATATGTAGCAAACCCACATAACACATAATTGAGACACATTTTGACTTCTACATAAAGCACTTAAAAGTGTGATAAACTTAATAAATATATTTAAACCTTCCTACCTGATAAGAAATATAGAGTTTGTTAATCCATCGGATAACAGAACGATATCCTTATCACAGATCTCACTTCACTGATAACACAACTGATAAGAGATCAGACGAGAGATAACAATGATAAGAGAGTGACAAACCCTCCCATGAGCGGCGGGCACAACACTAACCCTATCAGAAAGGGTGGAATCCACCCCCACAACCCACCAAGATACTCGCCCACAACTAAATTTCCCTGTAACCTTTAAACTGCTTAACCTTTAAAAAAGGTAAACAATCCTATGATTTCTCATAAAAGTCTATTTTGTTTAAAAGTATAAATGTATGATTTTTGTGCATTGAGGTATTTTGCTGACAAAAACATTTGCGTGCGTGGAGGTAAAGGTCGTCATTGCAAATCGGGCGTGACTTTAAATTGAGATAGGTTGACATTTTGAAGACAATTTTTATGTACTTTTAGAATGATTACTATTTTGTTTGAAGGAAAGCTATGTGAATTAACTCATATACTCGTGTTGTCTTATTATGAAAAATTTTGATTCTCTAAAGTTGAATAAATATTATATCGTTCGTAAAACATACTAATTCATTACAATTGTGATTAATTGAATTGAAATCCTACTACTTCCCTAGATAGCGCTTAAGGAACGACTTTCATAAGGAAGTTACATACATCGATGCTTAGATAGCTGCATTTTCTTATGTCCTGTTATGTAATTTGCAATGGCAAATCTGCTATTTCCAAGAGTTATTTAAGACATTTAGATTATGTTATATGTATACAGGTATCCTTAACTCGGCGGATCTAAGTATATCAGATTGAAAATCCTTAAAATTTGGCTTGAAAATAAAGTTGATGTTCTGAAACAACAATAAAATGCCATCGACGACACAGAAGGCAACGGGATATGTGTATGTAACAAAAAATAGGTAATGTGGCAAATGTTAGAAAAAATTGACAAAATATTAGTCTTCCGCCTAAAAATAAAACCCTAACCAAAATAAGAGATAATCCTATTTTCGTTGTTACTTTTAGTAACAGCGGCAACCAAAGCGATAACGTATACAGGCAGCAAACAATCACTGGGAAATTCTTTCTTTATTCATGTTGTTACTATACAACTGTACTGTTCTCTGTGAGGTCTTTCTTTTGTGATCTTTTCACTTTCGGCTAGGTTTTGGCCAGGTAAAAAATATTTCCAAATTCAGGGATAATTTCCCTACCGTGGCATCCCTGCAGGCACGCAGCTGTCCTAATGGCATGATTGATGTGTGTGGCGCCAATATGCTGCACATGCCGGCATGCCGCTGACTGTTGTCAATAAAGGCCAATTTGTCACTTCGACACTGTCAAAATGGCTTTCATCCGCTCAAAGCCGTCATGGACATTTTCACTTTAACAGAAAAGCGTTAGAAAATACACCAGATCAAAATTACATTATTTAGTCCGTATATCGTGTTTTTTTTATTTTTTTACAGAGAATGGTGTTTGAAGGGGGATTTAAGTCATGTTTCGTTGAAATTTTGTTTTACGAGTTGTAATGGTGAATCATTTAAGCTGTATAAAATACCCCAACCTAAACGGGGGTCTAAATTAAATATGAGAACTGTCGTAACTCGGGCACGAATTAAGTTATGAAAACTATGCTAATAAAACGTTAAAGTACTATGGAAATATAAGGTACTAAATTGCGTATCAACTGCCAAACAAAAAGTCCTGAACAGGTTAATAACTTTAATTTGAGCAATTCCAGGATGCAGTTGAACTCTTACATTTTATAATTCACCAGTTGATAAAGGCAGTTATGATTATTCTGGTAAAGAAATTTAGATTGAAAAACAATTGGAACTAAGTTAAGTTTATTATTTATTCTGAAGAATAACGTAGTACTTTATGTCAGTTGAACAGTCAACACAATTTAAACTATTATAATTGTGGTGCTACAATACTCTGAGTTTTTATATGATTATGATGAGTATGACAATAACTGTTTTCGTATTTCAACCCTAGAAATTAGATGCAAATTGTCAACGTTTCAACAAAAAGAAACTGCTTAAGCTCTGTTCGCTTAAATATAAAAAAAATTGCTTACAGTTTGGTATGAAAAGTATGACGGTTGATTCTAAATTTGGCCTTAATGGGGCCAACAGATCATAGCACGAACCCACCACGTATGATAAGATTAAAGGGATAAATTTACACTATGATGTTAAAAATGTTAAATTAAACACTAAAAACTTAGCAACAGGGTACATACTCAGGATAGAAATTGAACTTTTATATTTCAATGTAGACGCAATAACCAGTTACTAAACCAAGAATTAACATACTTTAAAAAAACACTGAAATAACCATATTTTTGTGTCCCCACATTATATTGCACCGTTAATCATTTACAACGGCAGAATATCTGTTAGTGACACATTCAAGCCATCAGTCTCCAGTAGTGTTGATGATGTTATTGATTGGTCTCCCCAATACTAACCGTTATAAACAACTTTCGTTTTAATTAATCATCCTTTGCAATTACATTTCAAATAATTTTATATAGACAATATATAATAGGTATCCTACGTCTGATAAGTACGCATTATAGTCGAATTTGTGTCACTTTTTAATGATATTTGTAGTGCACGATTGAAAGCTTTAAGTAGTATTTTATTACAAAAGACAGAATATGTCTACTAATAATACAAAAACACTTTATTCTATATTATATTTCTATATTGGTTAGGTGGCAAGGAATGCTTATTGAGTTACATTAATGTTGGAAAATTTTAATTCATTAAATTTGTCACGCAAAACTCGATATTAGAAATTCGAATTCGAAATTTTAATTGTTTATCTCAAAATTCTTCTTTCAAATTGCACATGAAGTAACTTTTAGGTAAAATCATCAGGAGTTTGATAATTTAAGATCTCTTTCGCATTACTGTTAAAATATAAAATAGTATCATTTGAAACCCCCAAGGATTTCGTATAGCATTGTACCATTTTTTACAATTTACAATTTACAATTTTTAAAAATCTCGGCTCTTAATTAATTAAGATAGAGACAGGGCTTGAAAATTGCCCGGTCCCTTAATACGCTTCATACTACCCTAGAAAATATGTATATGCCCTAGAAATTAAAGTTACAGTATTTCAATAAACCATATCTGTAAAAAAGAAATAATTAATGACGGAATATTTTAAAAATAAAATACCCCCGGCACAGCAAACCTGCACACTAAGCGAATTTCAATTTGTCTGATTGGATTTTGACTAAAATACTTCCATAATACAATATTTATTCCCCATTTAAATAGCATTAGATTTAATTAGTACCTAGGTTTGTTGCTATGGGGAAGGTAAAAAGTGTAATTATATATACAATTTTGAAATAATAGTATTTTTGCCTCTGGGAACATAAAAATGAAAAAGTATATCAATCCCGGGCCCTGGTCTTACCCGTCTTACCACGCCACCTCCGGTAACTTCCCTTTTAGGAAATTTGCTAACAGATAATTCATTTCTAACACTTTTATCTAATGGATATTTCAATACAAACTGTTCAGCCTCTATTTTAGAGTTAGACTAAGTGGCAATAAGGTGCACTGTTTGTAGTCGTGAATAATTGTCAAATCAATATAGATGTACATTTGATACAGTGGTGGTACATTTGTAGTATAAACGATAAACAATAAATTATGATTATTTTAACATATTTTAACGTAATAAATCAAATACAAGAATCATGAATGTTTTTATATCCTTTTCCTATTTTGTGAGACAGGTAGAAAGTATACATTTGTAAACAAAAAGGAACTCAACTTGGTCAGAGATAAACACAATTCAAGAACTACTAAAAGTATTTTCTGGAGCTTATTTGGCGATTGCAAAGCATTTGCACAATCTTGGGAGAGTTGAGCCGCTTTGCTTGGAAGTTTTAACTGTTTCAAATTTTGTATATTTATATTAACACTTTTAATGTCCATTAGCATAGTGTTTTCCACATTACTATATCATCTTATATATCCTTATATAGGAGGGGGCTTTTTTTAAGTAAAAGTTTAAGTAAAAGTAAAAGTTTTTGCGTATACATTCGTAGTTTACTTGTACACCGCAACGAGGCTTCTTTCCATTTACTGGCATCATTTGTGGCATTTACTGGCATCAAAAACGTATCACTGACTTTATCTTGGACGTGACGCAGGTTTCGGTAGTTCAAACATTTTAAAAACACAGCAAAGCGTACACGACAGCTACAGAGCTGCAAATGGTGTAATTTTGTTCAAAAATGATGCCAGAAAACGCTGAATAAATATTGGTTATACCCACAAAATTAAAAAAAAAAAACACCCTCTTATATCCTATCATACACGGAAAATTAATGCAAAAGGTCATTTCAGCCCATACTGAAGTCACAACTTCAGTCAGTTCATAGTACTAACAAAACCCAAAAGTATGTCGGGGGATGCTGGTGGGCTACAGCTAGTATTTAATAGAACACACTTGTATCTTGAACAATTTTGAAACTTGTCACATCACAACTCGCACTTATATCGCAAGTGTTTGCCCCAGGATAATCCGTCAGAGTCACAGTTCAACAAAGTACGTTGTTTGCTGTCAGCTATTCTCTCAACTCAAACAAAGTTGTCTCTTTGTCCTAGACTTTGATGTCTCTCTCGCCTCATGCCTCGTGTGTAATTTATATTCATATACTTACTTACTGCTGTGGCTCCACAAATCTCAGTCGATTCTTCGCCTATTATGTACCAGACTCTTCCACCCTACCCTACCCTTTGGCTTCTATACAGGGTGACAAAAAAGTCTGGAAACGGCTTGATATCTTTTTAACTAAATTCGTTAGAAAATTCAGACCTTTCACATCAACTTATATGTATGAAAACTACTTTTTGCAAGCATTACCATTTTTGTACCTTCACCAGGGGACGGCCCATGAGGAGTAGGTACATAATCTTTAATGTAAGCGTAGGTTGATATGCACATCATTTTAAAGGTCTGGTCAAGTGGAGTTCATTGCCGGAAACCGCGTCAAAAAAGGTTCATCCACTACAAAATGGCCGCATTTCAAATTTCTTGCGGAATATACCTGCACAGGCCTTAGTAATGGTAAATACTCATAGTCAAAATTAGCCGGGAAATCTGAAACCCGGTTAAATTTGTTTTGAAGATTGAATACATTTAGTCTATGTGCTAGTTGACTTTAAAATACAGTTTCAGCTCTCAAGATAATGTTTAATACGAGTATTTACCAATATTAAGGCTTGTAAAGGTATATTCCACAAGAACTTTGAAATGCCGCCATTTTGTAACGAATGAACCTTTTGAGATGCGGTTTCCGGCAATGAACTCCACTTGACCAGACCTTTAAAATGATGTGCATATCAACCTATGCTTACATTAAAGATTATGTACCTACTCCTCATGGGTCGTCCCCTGCTGGAGGTAAAAACATGAAATTACTTGGAAAAAGTAGTTTTTATACATGTAAGTTGATGTGAAAAGTTTGAATTTTCTAACGGATTTAGTTAAAAAGATATTAAGCCGTTTCCAGACTTTTTTGTCACCCTGTATATTAACCTCTATGTATTAATTATTGTCTTTATATAGGCAACACATACTTTATTTGCATTACCAAGTTTTCGATGTATTTGCATTCATACGTTAACCGTGTATTATTTAACATATCCAACGCATGTGTGCCACACTGATCATTTTCTTCGTTAAATCCAAAATCTCTAATTGTTTACTACTGTAAGACAAAGTTAGTAATGGAATGCCGCTGGACTTGATTTCAAGTTCTAGCTTTGTTGACAATTAAGTGGAGGAATCTCAACTATCTTAAGTTCTCCAGTTGATAAAAAACACTGACGATAACATTTTGGTCCTCATAAAACTACTAGTCGATTTTAAAAGTGATATTTTTAGTATTAACCAAGCGTAACTACACTGCCAAGGGGAGAATGTACAGGATGGTTTACTATTAAACCAGTCAAAAATATTCTAAAGAGAAGTATTGTGATATTGTACTATGAATGAATTTTATCACGGTATAATCTAGCTACAGTCTATGATGACTTTACATAACACATCATAGGGCATACAATAGATCAAAATCATCATCGTGGAGTTGGAACAGTTATAATTACTCTGTAACTGCAGGGATATACTAAGAACTATCTATGTCTGTTGGATTAATTACAGCTTTTTCAACCATAAGAACTATGGCAAAGTTTTACAAATACTATTTGAATAATTATGAAACTGTTATGAAGACTCCGGGAATAAATAATTTACGAAACATTAAATATTAAGGATGTTAAATTCTTATGATATAGAATTGATTGCATTCTTTTAAGAAGCCAGTTCTAACTATGTTTGCTCCTAATATTTAGTAACGAAATTTAACCATATCGTAGTGTACATTTTTATAATAAGTCATCGGGATGTTATCCATGGTAATGAATTCGATAACAACAGTGTGATATTTGGCAAATGTGATGGTTACGATATCGTTTTATGTAATTAAAAAAACAAATAATTTTACTTTTTCTGATCTTTTACGGTTGTGTTAACTATTTTTTTGTGATAACTGTTGTACTTTTTCCTAAAGGACAAGTTTATGAATATACTTATTACGTTTTTTACGTTTGCTCATTTTAATCACAAATGCAGGTTTTGACACGTTTTTAATATAAGAAGCATCTTGTAAACGGAATTCAAATTCAGAGGCCTTTTCTCAATTAAAAACCATGGGAAATAACACGTGTAATGCATTTTAAATCCAAACGTTTATTTAAACAACCTCAAATAAAGCATTTTAACTAAGAGCCTATAACAAATAGCAACTAAGGTCAAATCAGGATATAACGGCCACCTTTGGAAAACGAACTAAATAAAATATAGATTAAACTAATTGAACTGTCTTTTATTTGTGTCAAACAACTAAATAATCACATTAACTTATTAAATACCTACAGCGGATTAATAGCGCCGTTAGTCATTCCACAGTTACAGAATATCTGTTTGTGGCGCATTCTAACCCTCTTCTGTTGATTGTGTTATCGATTGGTCTTCACAATACAAGTCAAAATAAAAAGATGCGGTTTGATAAATCTATTGTTCTTTAAAATTGTATGTTAAATAAGTTTATATTATGACGAATCAAATATTTTTACCATGACCATCTACTGCACAACCACTGCAAAAGTTATGGACCTAAATGCTTATCACCATTGTATTTGCTTACAAGAATAATTTCAAGTTACTTCTTATCACATAGTTAATTTGATATTTAACTTGTAAAGTGTCAAGGTACGATTTTATGTTTGAGAAAAATATTTAGTACTTCATGCCGCATTGTTAACTAAAGAACAAACCCCATCTTAAATAACTTTCCTTACTATATAGCCTACATATAATTCATGGAAATTGATCTAACGAGAATTTATTTAATGTAATTTGTTACACTAATTGTTTCTGACTTATGGGAATTATTTTCGCATTAATAATTCCACTAAATTGTTTTATAGTATTATCAATAACATTGGGTATTATCAATAACATTGGGTATTATCAATAAATAACTGTACTATCTGTAATAATGGGCCGAATATTGAATTCCAATAGCTACTTGAAATGCCCCCGCCGTAGAAAACCTGCAGACTAAGCCAATTTCCATTTTCTGATTTGATTATCACTCAAATATTTCCTTAAACTTTTATAAAGATTTATATATATTTAAATAACATTAGAAGGTTTGCTGCTACGCTACAGAGAAGGAAAAGGTATTATTGGTAAAATGTTAATATTATAGAATGGACTAAATAAATTTGTCAAACTACATCAATAAAAAAAAATACTACAACCGTTTACTTTCTCTTCTTAAAAAGAATTATTATTTGTTTTAAGCTTAACACGAAACTGGGCATTTTTATGTTCAACGGTAAAAATTTTAAAGCAGCTATTATTGGAAAATTCAAAACCCAAACAACAACCTGTTTCTATGGCCCGGTCTTGCTGGTTCGAGAACTCATTCAAGTGTATCCAGGGGCAATTCGCCAGAATACATATCATGATAGCAGATTCCACCATCTTTGTATCTTATCTTCACTAACAAACGCACTTTGTAGCGGGGTAGAGATTAACTCTCGTCCATTGTTCCTCCATTGAGTGTACTTTACTAATTAGTTCCTCAGATATGAAAAATGAAAGAACTGGTTAGCAAGTCGCGTCAAAGACAGAAGCGACTCTTTGGTACACAAAACTCGATTGTTCTCGCATTCTTTGAAAGTTTGACTTTCTTATTGAAATAGTTTGCAGAGTGTGAAATTTAATTTTCCTGCACGATCTACCTTTGTTTCTTTGCGTTCAATAACTGTTCTGCTGGATACGAAAATAATTGTTTAAACTATGAACAAACTTGATTTTAAAAGAAATGTTAAGTGCTAAACAAATGTATAAATGGCATTCGTTACGTCGTTTGATAGCACATGTTTCGGTAAAACAAATTAGCTGAAGATTTTATCACACTTAATACCGTGTTAGTAAATTTTCAAGTTAAAAATACATATTTCTTCATTAAATTACGAACAACGATTAAATACACAAATTTAAACCTCAAGGGATGTGTTTATTTTTAAATTGTTTAACCAAAACGGGAGTTACCGAATTAATTAAAGCACTTGATTTTAATTTAAAGCTTTATATTAACAAAATCGAACACACGAACAGGGTAATGATACATAAAATTACGCATAAATAATTATAATTATAATTACACAACATAAAATTCATAACATAAAATTATTCCAACAGGCGTTCAAAATCATTCTTAAAACCATTAAAATCTGAATAATAATATCGAGTTAAATAAATGGCCAAAATGTCCCCACTTCATACAACCAATGACATTGAAGATTGTGATGTTTCAACTCGTTATTGTCATCAGTCAAACATGTTATTGGTCCATGAATGAAACAGAAGGAGTTCATCAGATGCATTCATTCCACTTTTGACGACTTCGCTCTCAATCGTGTTATCAGTTGATTGAGACATTGCCTTCGCTAAGGTGTTTCGGTTCGTAAGTGAACTTTAATATATTTAATGATATAATTTTATGATAATAATATGTTTAATGAATTATGAAATACTATTTTATTTCCCAACTGAAAAATAGATACGATTCGTGGTATTTTACATACTAAATTATAAAATCTTTCAACTAAAAAAATAAATTACAAATAGTATATTGTAATTAAATGGCACAAAGAAAAAATACCTTGTCAAATTATATGGAAAAAATCTACATAGGCAGGGAGGGGCCTGTGCGTAGACATGAGTTGCGGGTAATTTATTTTAATGTGAAAAGTAGGCCTATTATTGGAAATAATTATTATCACGTCTGGATATATTTTTTTTCTTGCTTAGAACTGGACTACGATATTTTATTGAAACTAAGAAGAATCTTAAGTGTTTATTTAAAATCATGTGATGGATTGAGTGGAGAGGAGTGGAACATCTGAAGCCAATTTTATCGTTAGTTCTGTCCGCTGCACACTATTGAGGTCGTGTTTTATTCACAATGTGTTTCTTTTTATTTCAGTAATTTTAATCCTGTTTAGCCAAATAAAACGATATAACCATGAACAATAACTCATCCTCTACCTATATAACCAAACAGTAAAGTACAAATCATGAAAATAACTCTAATATAATAGAAACAAAGTTTTGTCTAAACTAGCCATCGGTGTCACCAAACACGAAAAAGGACCTTCAAAATTTACAAAATTTATGAGATGGGAGGTCTAGTTGTGTAGGTTTAGTCTATGATAATGCTAATGACGGTATGTTTGTAATTTATAATGAGATCCTGTAAACATACTGAAACCTTAGATGTATGCCCAAAAGTTACGTATGAAAGACATCAAGTGAAAAAGAGATTAGTCAGGTTGGTGGAGTTATATAGCAATACCAATAGACACTAGTTGCGGCAGCAGGATTCAAAATTACATTCTGTGGTTTGGAATCCGTCACACAACTAACCAAGTGATGGACTGACGAGCTCGCCGTTTGCAAATAATCGTAGTTGTATTTAGAACGTATCTTAACAGACTCACAATGCATTTTATTCACAGTGACTTTTGTAGATTATTGTTTTAAAAAGTTGGCGTTGCCAATTTTACGTTTTACCAGTTTGCCCTCTTTAAACCTCATTATATTTTGCAGTTAGCTAAGAATTCTTCTCTTTGTAGTTTATATTTAGTGTATTAGAAGATTGTTATTCCAAGCACCACGCTTTCGAATAGTTTCAGGGATTCACGAAATATTTCCGACTAATCAAAGATTTATAATTGTAGGAATTTAATAACTGTATGGATTAAATGAAAGGGACCTGCAATGCAGACGGTATTTGAATATGAATGTAAATTATACTTGATGTATGCGAGAGAGACATCAAAGAGTTGCCTAATTCCGTGAATACGCCTGATGAGATTATGTAATTTGTGTATGAATATATTTTGATTACAAAATTTCGTACATCATCTTATATACTAAAAAACTTTTGCAAAACTTACGACAGCTAGCCTGCTGGACCGAATTACACGCGGTTGGTACCAAATGAAAGATATTTACCTGTAGATGTGCAGAGTCCCTTTATAAATTAAAATAGGCTCACAAATAAGCACGAAAATTAATTTTGAAATTTTGAAAAAATGAACATGGGTCTTATGGGTTGCCATGGTGATGACGAAATAACAACAAAATATAAACAGAAAATCAAAACAAATGGAAGACATTCATATCATATGTTTTATTTACAGCATGAGGTGAAAATATAGAGGTTTAAGAAACAGCTAAACTCGGTAGTCTCACTCCATCATGTTTCACACTGAATGCATGATTGTCTTTAAATACATACACAAATAGAAACTAACCTAATATAAAAAAATATATATTATCCAACCACCTTTAAATTAGCTGACAGCAACCCATAGGTATAAAATAATGATAATATATTAATTAATAACAACCCGGTGAACATATTTTGACATGGAGCTTTGTAGAAATTCCATGTCTTTTCTGGTGTGTCCGTTTGTCTTTACAAACTATACACATTACGATTCCAGCATTTACAAGCTAAAAAAAAAACTTTGAATAGGCTATATTACGTACATATTTATTTAGGTAGACCAATGGGTATTAAATATTAAAATTATGAAATGTAAATCAACTTTCTAGGTCTATTAATCATGTATAGTTTATATAACCATAATAATCACTATTTAAATCCAAAGAATCTGATTGTTTAATCTAACAAAGTCGTCGAGTGTTAAGGCGAAAATGACACAAACTGTTCAGCCATACGACATTAGAGTTGTCCAAGTGGCATCGCAAAGCCATTATTAGTTTATTATTAGTTTTGAAACTTTTATCACACTTTTGACAGTCTTTAATTTTGATTATATTGAAATCTTTTGTTTGGAACCAAAATTTAATCTCATTGTTTAAGATTTCCTTGAATCTTTCACGCAACTTTAAAAGCGTCGATCTGAATATTTTAAAATTGCTCTGTAAATGCTTTATTTTACAATGCACAGTTAAACATAAAAATGTTCGTGTAAGATAGTTATGACTAAAACATTTATATATAGATACAAAAATGCAATAACGGAAGTACGGTAAAGAAAATTACTGCAAATCCTAAAATTAGATGTTTATATGACAGTTACTTCGTACTACCGCAGTTTCCAAAAAACTCAAATACGAGCAGTTTAAATGTTACCATACCAGCATTTAGTCCTCTTTTAAGACATATGAAAAACCTACTCTCATAAATCTTTAGTAAAATATAATGCACAATTTTGAGAGTTATTCAAACATAAAAGTTGCTTCATATTCTTTAGTGATTGTAAAGTATTCGCACAATCTTAGTAAAGCCGCTTTACCTGGAAGCTTTAACTATTTCAAACTAAACTGATTTTTACCTGAAAACACTAAATATATACATTAACTTGTTAAATGTGTGGGATTCTAAATTAATCAGCGTGTAATTCCATTTTGAAATTAATTGAATTAATAAAGTAAACTAATTTTCACTTTTTTTTATTAAGTGTTTTGACACTATTGAACATCATCACCCGAGATTCGTAAAAGAAATAATCATTTTTTAGATAATTTTATGAAAGTTTGTCGTGTTAAACTAGTTTTTTCTTCTCAAGTTACATAAAATAAAACATTATCTTGAACAATTTTGAAACTTTTCACATCACAACTCGCACTTATATCGCAAGTGTTTGCCCCAGGATAATCTGTCAGAGTCACAGTTCAACAAAGTACGTTGTTTGCTGTCAGCTATTCTCTCAACTCAAACAAAGTTGTCTCTTTGTCCTAGACTAGCGTTACTTTGATGTATCTCTCGCCTCATGCCTCGTGTGTAATTTATATTCATACACACATACTATATCTGCATTACCAAGTTCCCAGAAGTTAGCATGTGCGCGTCTTCTAGAATGTTAGTGTCACTAAAAGGTCTACTAGAAGAAGCATTTAATCTTCAAAGTAGTAAGAATGATCGATCCATGGGAATGGGGTTAGTAGGGTAAAAATCTGGGGTTCCCATTTATCTCAAAACATAAGATTTTACAACTTCGTTCTAAACCACTTCGTAGAGCTTATAAACGCAAATAATTTAGTACTCTGGAGCTTCGTTTTGCGTTTAATGGTTGCGGAGAAAATTCCATAAAACTGAAAATTTTGGATTCCCTTGTTATTCTTCTGGGGATTAAGTAAATAAACTGATGTAGTTTATTTGTTTATGACTATTTTTGGCCAAAATTGACTATCAATGTTTTACTAAAAACAAATCGTATGAACATCCCTGTAACAGGAAACCTAAGTATGACTACTAATTTATTCTAATGTTATTTAAATGTAGCATAATTCTGTCGTATTTTTAAGGAATTATTTAAGTCGAAATCCAAACAGGATATTGAAATTTGTTTGTTTTGCAGGTTTGTTGTAGCAAGGGTATTTTTTTATATTCTAATGCCAAAGGTAGACGACAGAACCGTAAATAGAAACATGTTTATCGGATAAAGTCCCTGGGTAAAATTTAAGGACTAATAACATACAGAAGTTTACTGATCACGATCCCAGGGACATCGCACTTATCTCTTTTGAATATCTTTTAGTGTCAAAATTATTTTGTGGCTATTCCATAGTGTGATTTTTTTTATAATCAGTAAATACCTTAAACTTGAAAAACGTGACTTATCACAGAAAGAAGGGACGTTTATAATTTTCTTAGTTAAATCCAAAGTAAAGCTCAAATAGTTTACTACTGTAAGCAAAGTTTAGGAATGCCGCCGGACTTGATTTCAAGTTCTAACTCTGGTGACAGTTAAGTGGAGGAATTCCAACTATCTTAGGCCCTCCAAATATCAACCAACTTAAATTATTACGGGTTTTAATTTGTTTTTAATAAGGTTATGCGATATCTTTTTGGTTAACGGAGGAGTATTGTTGCCTAACTCTACATATTGTAGAATAATTAATAAACTATAGATGCATACATTAAAATAAGTTGAACTGGCAGAAATAAAGTATTGCAACGGTTCCACAACTGTGACCATAACAGAGAGGAAGGTGGTTATTAATTCAAGTTAAATATACGTGGGCACGTATTTTGCAGTTTTGACACTCTTATATTATTATATAAAATTTCGTAAATCGGGAATTTTTAGGAGTTAAAAACCATATAGCGAGCCCATACCGTACCTAAGGGAACATTATTGTAAAAGCTTTAAAGAGCCTAAGATAGTCATAAGTAAAGATAGCCATAAGTCAAATTTTATGATTTTGAAATTGTGAGTTTGCTCTTAAAATGACAATGCCATCAACTTTAATGGTTAAAAGGATTACATTTTGGCAATCTGGTAACAAACAGTCAACTAAAACTTGCAAACAACTATACTTGAAAGGAAAACTTAAATATTATATTTTTAGTTAAATTATTCATAATGGTAGAAAAAGGTAAATACGGGTATGTGTATGAACATCAATCAATAAATTGCTATGATTCCACAATGCAATCTAATTACTCCAAGAAAGTGACGCTCAAAATCTAGAGAAAAACAGTTTCAGTTATGTTCTGGATTGAAATAAAAGAAGAAATAAAACTGGCTAAGAAAAGGAATATCTAAAGAACTACGGACATAACTGTTATAGTTACGAGTATGGCACGGTTACAACGGCATCAGCACCATCAACTTGCACTCTCCTGATTACGTCATTACCTACGAGATACAACGAGAAATGCTTACATGTTATTGTAGCATTGCTTATATGTAAATTTATTTCTATATTGGGTTCAGTATTATAACTTTGTTGTATTGTATGATATTGAGTAATTAACTTAGTTGAATGTTTGTAGAAAATAGGTAATGTGTGGGATTAAACTGTGCCGATTAAAAATGAGTTAATAACCAGTTACGTTTAGTTTAAGGTATTTAGGTATTTAGGTTTCAATAGGTAAAGTATACAATATTTTTAAACTTAAATAATGAAAGACATAAATTATATTGGAAAAGTCTCTGTTCAATGTTTTTAACCAGTAACATAGGTCTACAGTTTGATGTCTTGACAAAACACTAATGAATTAAAAACCTTATCAAACCCCGTCATGATTAGTTACATCAATATGACATTCCTCCCATTCTAAATCTTCGATCTTGACCGTCACATTGTAAAATTTAAGAAACATACAACAGAGAATAATGCTGACTATTTTTAAGAGATTGTAAAGCATTCGCGCAATCCTGGTAAAGCAGCTTTGTCCGTAAATTTCAGCTGTTTGGAACTAAGCTGATATATTTACATAAATACTCTGAATACACTTTGCTTAAATTCTTGTCGTTGTTTGGATCTAATGTATGCAATGGTGGTAAACTGGGTTTCGATAATGTATTTGTCTGGAAATCGTTATAAGTTATTAATAAAATAATAATGGTGTGCCATATTTCATCCTCTGAATAATTGGGCCGGTCTTAAACGTAGGCTAATTGCCTATTTTATTGGCATACATGATTATATATTTGTCCAGAAAATGTTTTATTAATAGGCCTCTTCGAGTACTACAAGAGTTAGTTTTATTTCTGTACCGTATTGTTGAGTATAAGCCAACTAAACGAATTCACAATTGCGTGGAAAAGGGTTTGAAGTTGACTGGAAAACACAATTGCAAACTAGTAGATTTCAACCATAAAAATTACAATCTTTATGCTGAATTTTTAACTCGTAAATACAGTCATGAAACATTATAAAAGAATGATAAATCATGTGTTCTTCAAATGTCTTTGGTTTGGAACAGATATAAATAAAGTTTAACAAAGTTTAGCCTATCACAAAACTTTGCTTATGCTAAATCCTGGTGCAGACTCCTTTTACTTTGACCGTATTTATTAAAAACTGACGTAAACAGATTTTATCTCCGTTGTTTAAAAAATTCAATTTTACACTCAGTAAACTATTTCAATAAGAAAGTTGAAGTTTGCAAAGAACAATCGAGTTATGTGTACCAAAGAGTCGCTCTTGTCTTTGGAGCAACTTGGCAGCAGTTCTTTTATTTTCATATCTTTGAGGAACTAATTAGCAAAGAGAAATTTAAGGGAGGAACAATGAGCGAGAGTTAGTTTACTCTGATACAAAGCTCGTTTGTCGACGACGATCAGATACAAAAATGGCAGTTATAATATCAAAATTTGAATATTTTAAATATGTACTAAACTTGTTGTCCATATAATACATTTGTCCGTTTTAAGGGTAACTGTACAAACCCTAGTCTTGTTACTATCTTCCGTTTACCTATAGTCGATTTATTTTTTGACAAAAGGTACTGTATAGGTTGAGAAACTGATAATATATTGCACATTCAGTGACAGAATATGATTATAAACCAAAGAAAACATTGGAAAAATTGAATTATCAAAGCCCACTCTTTTATTCATTTGACTTTACCACAGCTAATTGCCTTATCTTTAAGAAACTGTCCACGTGCAAGTTCAAAAGAAGGATCTTAAATTGTGTTGGACGTTAGTTTTGCAAGCACGTTTTCACGGAATTACGGTATTTTATTTTAGGCACCTTGATTCAAATTGGACAAAGACGTTAAACAGAAAAATCGATGTTTACATGCCGTTAAGCGTTAGCTAATACTAAAACATCACTCACTGATTTAAGCGCATTGTTGCAAGTTATTCAAATTCCAATCGTTTCAACAACAATGCAATACGTTCCAGTTTTATCCCGTAATATGAATAAAGTTTGCCCATCACATCATTTTAAGTTTCTTTGTACTATTATTTTACAAACTAAAGCTTATACAGTCTATACATTACTTTTACATCTTAAACAGTTTGTTTTGATGAAAAATGATACGCTCTTGATTTGAATCACCCTCGTCTTACAATAGAATAGGCTGGTCCATTGTTTTCGCCCAGTTTGAATTTGTAGTTTGCTTCACGTACTATGATTAATCATTTATGAAAACCCTCAAAAGATATTTCACATTAATTTATCCAAAAGACTGTTTACTGATTAAAATAAATAAACAGTCATATGTTTGAAATGTTTTGTTAAAAATAATAATAATAGTTTATGTGTTGTTCTTCAATAAAAATAAATAAAGTAGTTGGTTTTAGCGAATTTCCCTATAGGGAAGTAGCTATTACCGTAGGTCTCATGGTAAGACCTAAGCCCGGGACCAATTTACTTTTTCATTTTGATGTCCCCAGAGGCCAAAAACACCATTCGTTCAAATTTTTATATATCTATATATAGATATATATATATATATATATGTATATCTATATATATATATATGTATATCTATATATAGATATATATATATATATATATATGTCCATCCGCACGATAACTTTAGTAATTTTTGTCCGATTTTGATAAAATTTGGTTTGAAGGTGTAAGGCGGGATAAACTTGAACGAGTTCGCGAACCAGCATGATCGGACTATGGCAATGGGGGTTTACGGGGGGTTTTATGGGGTAAAAATAGGTTTTTCCCATTTTTGACCCAAAAAACATAAAATTTTGCAATTTCTTTCCAAACCATTTTGTAGAGCTTAAAAAAACAAATAATTTAGTATATTGAAGTGTTATTATGCGCCTAATGGTTACGGAGAAAATTCCAAAAAAATTTAAATTTTAAATTCCCATGTTATTCTTATGGAGAACAAGTAAACTGTTGTAGTTGGCTTGTTTATGAACATATTTTGATCAAATTTGGAAAATGTTTTTATTTCTTACTAACTATTAACATTTTACAGAAAAAAAACAGTTTTGCCCTCCCTGTTGTAGCAAACCTAAGTACTCGTTAAACTAATTACATTTAAATAAGGAATAAATGTGATATGATTAAGGAAGCATTTTAGTGTAAATCCTATCAGGCAAATGGAAATTCGCTTAGTATGCAGGTTTGCTGCGGCGGGGGTATTGTTAACATTTAATTTGTCATTTCTGAAGTTTAATGCTACGTAATCGTCAGTGATATCAAATTAATTGAATCACATATATTGACGAGTATGTGGACAATCTGCAGCACATACAAAACTGTAATATAATTATAATTATATTTCTAATTTGTCTATACTTCATCTGTACTTAAAATTATTCTTGTCTTAAAGTAAAATTTATTTACCTTCCATCATTTAATTTTTTTTTTTGTTTTGGGATTTCGTTTAGGCCTATACATACATTCCACATAAGTTTCTGGACTTGTAATTGTTACGGTATACCTATACATCACAAAATAATGGTTGGGCAATAATTTAATTCGCTACGAGTTTACTTCTTTAAAAAGCAGAGTATTATATCCGTAAGTTTGTATCCATCACCAAAAATACTAATTTGAATTAACCCTTATGACAGGGAGTAGACTTAATTAATAAGCAATTGAAATACATTTCTAAAACGGTTATAAGCTGATGGCATGGTAATATACAGTAGTTCGATAATGATTGCATAAATAACCTATCAAAAGTTGTAGTAATTATCAATGTGTAAATAACTAACCTTTTGTGTTTACTGTCTCCAAAAGTATTATGAATTGAGCCGACACAGCAGAAGTCCATTATCATCATTGAACTAAAACTATTGAAATAGCAACGTAAACGGTACTGTTTACTGCACAATCACACAACAATACGTCACGTGACTATACGTCACGTCACTACAGGTTCCCCAGCTGAAGCGTAGAGAGAATTGCTCCAGCTGATACAACAATCAGCTGACTGGCGAAAAGTAATTGGATTCGACTACGTTATTTACGTTCTTGACAAGTTACTACGTTACTTACTTGGGCCATTAACCATTAGATAGTCAAAGCTTGAGCTCTTATATAAGTGTAACTTGGTTATTAATGATATCATAGATATTTCATATTTTTATTAAAATCTCAAGTACATATATCCACAAAACTACAATAATGGAATATTTAAGTAAAAGATTATAAAGCATTAGTGACACACATAACTAGGTATTGATTAAATTAACAAACTAAATGCTATTTTTTATGTTTGTGCATATCTTCCTTAATGACCCCACAAATATATTGCAGGTAATAATTAATTAATGTTTCAAACGTATTTTATAGTAGCATTAGTATTAGTATCTTTATCTATCTTAATTTGTATTGTTGACAAATATTATCATATTTTTTTACATTCGTGATGGAAAATGTCCGCAATAAACCTTTGAACAACAAATATTATCAGTTTCAATGAATTAGCCTAATCGGGGGGAATAAATTGTCGTTAGGTCACTTGTATCCTTATTTCAACAGAGTCTAAGTTAAATCCTTTCATCTATGTTTAAATACATACATAGATAAGGTCTGCAAAAAAACATACTTTGTTTTTGTAAATATATTTGTGTATGGGTAACTGATTAACCAGAAAATAATTGTATTTACACAATATCGTTGCTTTAATGATTTTCTTTAATTAGTATGTACGTTGCAACCAACGATCACATAAGACCAATTTTGGTCTTAAGTGATCAAGATTTGGTCTTAAGTGATCAGGAGTTGGTCTTATGTGATCGTTGGTTGCAACTGTTCTACCTTAAATCCCATTTTAAAGTATTAAATGGTTTTATTCAAATGTTTAGTTCACCAATGGTTTTAGCTGTTGTAGTTTAGTAGCTTACTTCGGGACCGCACTTTAGTCAACCCATAATATAGGTTATTTTATAAAAATATATATATTATCAGAATATATTTTTATTCTTGTACATTTTATACCATGAATCCTCATTTTTGTAGTGTTTCACATTTCTAATGTTTTGTATTTACCTATCTAACTCGCTCTATTCTGTTTGTCCTACCTATACTGACTTGGAAATCTTTTCTGTAGATAGTTGAATTTGTGTTTGCATTATTATTGTTTTATGGTTTTTAACGGAGGTAGTTATCAATACTTGAGAAAGTTTTCTTTGCCAGAGATATTAGGTTTGGCTCCGAACCGCCAGAACCTGACATTTCACATTATCTAAAAGCGATTGGTGTTTGGCGGGATTTGAACCTGGGATCTCTGGTACAGATGTCCGGTATTCTAACCACTAGATCAGCCACACCACGTTTATGTTAGACCTATATATTTACGAATTACATAGACCCAAACTAATTATAATTTAACAAAATTAAACCCTTCCAGTTTCTTGTCTACAGCCCTGAAAACTATGCAATAACCCACATTTTGTTCTAGAAAAGTTACAGATTCCTCTGGGTTTTGCTTCAAAAGCTTTGTTTGCAACAAAAACCCTCCCCCATATTTGACTGTCTCAACTCAAACAGAAACTCTGTAGTTGACTTCCATTGTCAAAGAGGCCACATTTCTAAAAGTACTATTTGCACCGTAAAATAATCTTCTGTCAAACATTAGCATTTCTATCATGATCTTTAACATCACAGAAATATAAATATACGCTAAATAATATTGTGCCGAAATAGTTTTAATGTTTAGTCCTTCAGGAAATATTTTGAAGGGTGGAAGTTTACGATTTTACAATATTACAAAATTATTGAAGCCATTCAAGAATGTTTATGTAGTCCAGAGGGTTATTCTAATAAAGGACTATTTTTTAAGCAAATTATGGATGTAAATGTAAATGACGACCAAAGGTGTATACTATAGTTTGGCCAAGGTTTTTATATCATATTAATATAGTAGTAATTACAGCATATGGACATAAAAGAAGTATAATCTAGTATGGTAAAATAAACTAACAAATATTAGTAGGTATATTTGTTTGCCTGTTAATCTAATGATCAACTTAACAGGAAAATATAACTTCAAAATTAATAAAGAGACCGAGCTTAGATCGGATTAGACAATAGACAATAGACAATAGACAATAAAGATCGATTTTCGTTATCAATTTAAAACGAAAAATGTGGAGCGCATGCTACTTTACAATTAACTTCACCTATTGAACTATTATGATATGTTGCATGCGTCCCACGTTTTTCCACGTTTTTCGTTTTAAATCTTACAAGTATTTATTCTATCAACATATTTATAAATTATTGTCTACTTTTTAGTGCGTTTAAAAACGTGGCATTCTTAAAAAGTATTTTTATTTATAAATTATTTTCTACTTTTTAGTCTTTAATTATTACATTGAAATGCTTGTGTTATATTTCTAGAATATCTCAGAAGCAGAACTTGTTTCTTAACCTCTGCTCTTCGAACTGTCAAATTTAAGTATTTACAGCTGACTTAAATTAATTGATTTATTTACATTCTTTCAAAATGTAAACATGAAATATTTGGAAGCCCATGGGGCGTAGCCCAAGGGAAATATGAAAATTAAATGATATAATATTGCATTGTCATCTATTTGTGAGCTATGTTTCAAGTTTCAAGTCTCTAACTCATCGGGAAGTATCAAAATTTGCAAGAAAGAGAGTAAATAAAAACAAGCCCATGGGGCGTACCCCAAGGGAAATATGAGAATTAAATTATTTAATATTGCATTGTCTTCCATTTGTGAGCTATGTTTCAAGTTTCTAGTCTCTAGTCTCTAGCTCATCGGGAAGTTAGTATAAAATTGATTGCAAAGTTTGTACCGGACAAGAAAGCGTGCTAATAAAAACGTTTTAAAAAGAAAACATTTTAATACACCTTTATACATACTGTACAATCAAATAATTATAACGATTGGTACATTTCAATCCATACTCAAAATCTTCAAACTTTTAAATCATTGAGACATTATTTTTGGGATTATACTTGGGATTTTAATACAAGGTGGAAACACAAATTTTACAGAGAAGATTTAAAAATAATTAAAATAAAACAGGTACATCTCAAGATGTTTTATCTACCTCGCACACTCTCGTTGTAAGCTTTAATTACACTCATCCAATCTTTTGGCATTTCGGCTAGCCTAATTAGAATGTTGCTTTCCCAAATGATGAACTGGATGAAAAGTAATTAGCGTGGTGTCAGTGCATCTTTGAAAGAGGTTTATTAAAAAAACTCTCATCCCTTACACACGATTTATGTTGGTTAACATTTTGAAACTGCATGTAAAATAAAATTAACATTTTCATCACAGAGTAAATTGCAGAGAAAATTATTTTTTTTACTGTTAGTTACCGGTATAATATTCAAAACATTAACAATTATATTTTCATTTGCCTCATTTAAATCTGTACTGTTTTTCAAATTTTACCATTGCCACAAAACTACGTGCTTGTTATGATTGTTAGGTTACAGCTAAAATACTGTATGAAAGAAAACTTTGACAATTAGTGAATTCCAATGTAGATTAATAATTTTACAATATTGTAATACATATACATTGCTTGATGAGAGTTTTTACTATTTCATTCTCCTCCGCACACCTTGACTGTGCAAAGGATCTCTGATTAGCGTAAATCTTGGAGCACCAAACAAAACATCAAAATTACGGAATACACATGCAAGTATAGAGGCACTTCAAGCGCCTTAATAATGATTGAGATTTAACCAAAGACGAAAAGTAGACTGGACTTAGGAGAAAACTGGGACTAAGATAGGACATGCTTCTAATGACAGCCTGAGGTAAAACTTACCAGTCTGAGGTGTCTAGTTACCATAGGGGATAAGTCAGACATCCTACGCATTTCTGATACTAAAATTTTCGTTAAGTATTATGATAACTAAGTACTTATTCTAAAATATTTTTTTTTACAATTTATTTGGAACTTTTAAAATTGAAAGAGAACAAATCTAAGCTTAATTTGTTTTCCTATTTGACCTAAGTTTTGGTTTAATTTTAGGATACATGATACAAAAGAAACATAGGCCTATATGTTTAGAATGTAAATACAATTTTTTTTATTAATTTTTTTTATTGACTCACAAGGTATGAATTCATATTTACATTTTGTTCATAAAATTTATTTTAGGTCAACAGATTGGTTAGGATGTGTGCTAACCGACATCGCTCTTTGCTATAAAAAACCAAGATTGAGATTATGGATTGGCAAGAACCGAATCGAAACAAAGTTTTTACTTGTTATTGGTATATAATTTAGTGACACTTTTTAATAATAGGCTGTAGATGCTAACTTGAAAAGGTGTTTAACAATTTGATTAGAAAACAGAACACCAGAAGTACAGAATAATAATTATCAAGCTACTATAGAGAGAGGGAAGAGAGATAGAGAGAATTTTACATGATAAATTAATTAAACTTACAGCAAAACGTCCTTCTCAATTGGTGATTATTAATTAATTACTTAATTCCTAATAGAAAATTAAATAATGGTTATTCATACTGAATGACAATGACAAAAAGAAAGTTACCGGCAATGCACAAAATTCTAATAAAAAACCTATAGACCAAGAAGTTATAAAACCACATCCCTAGTTATATCCATTTTTAATGGGAAAACTTCACCAGGACATTTGGAACAATTTGCTTGGGTAAATCCCATGAAATGAATTTTTTTTGTAAAACTCAATGAAACAGATCACTTATACAAAATCGTCCGCAGCAACTTGTTGAAACTTTTGATTGGCAAACTTTTAAATTGATCAACTTTAAGATACTGATATTATTTGTTTTCAACAGTGAATGCTGCATTCAAATAAAATTATGAAGGAGAAAGTAGAATTGCTCAATTGGTTTGGTTAAAGAAAGCTTTTCATACATCTTATATTGTTATTGATGTGTCTTTTCTAACATACTGTATGTTTAACAAAATACCATATGTTATGTTTAATAAGTTAACTTTGTTTTTGTTTACCATCATTGTTATTTAGGATTCAATTCATAATACACCTATTTTATTTTACACATCTTTTATTTAATATGTAACAGTTTGGCGACGAGGATGGGATTTATTTTAATACTTTTCGATCCAATATCAGTTGGGTAAAACAAAACGTATAAACAGGTTACAGGTAGGCCTAGCTTACTATATTTACCTTTAAGATGTTATCAGTTGTTATGCTATAGTATTGTGTTCACAGACAAAATTGAAATTCAAACCACTCTAAAGCTTTTGGAGATAAAGGTTGATGAACTCCAGGTTTTGAATTCTCAGATCTTTGATTTGTTATTGAATAATGATAATGTTTCTGGAGATGAGCTGTTAGCTGAAACAATCTTAGCTGGAGAATATTTAGCTTTGTTTGAAGCTGTAAAATTAAGAGTCCAGAATTTACTACAACAAAGTAACGATGTAGTTAGTGCTCATTCTGGATCTTGCTGTAACAATGCTAGTAAGAAGAAATTTAAGCTCCCTAAAATAGAGATCAAAAAGTTTGATGGAGAATTGATCAATTGGCTACCTTTCTGGAGTCAGTTTAGCAAAATTCATAGTGATTTAGACATTGATTCAGAAGATAAGTTTCAATATTTATTGCAATCCATAGTTACCGGATCAAGAGCTTTTGATGTAGTTCAGAGTTTTCCTCCAACTGGTGCAAACTATCCAAAAGCAATTGAATGTTTGAAAGCCAGATTTGCTAAAGATGACCTATTGGTAGAGGTTTATGTCAGGGAACTCTTGAAAATTGTTTTACAAAATGCTCTAGGAGGCAAAAACACAATGAACTTACAAAGTTTATATGACAAACTTGAGTCTCATATGCGTGCATTAGATACCTTGGGAGTTACAACAGATAAATGTTCCTCCATGTTATACCCGTTAGTTGAAAGTTGTATGCCTGAAGATCTCTTAAGGGCCTGGCAAAGAAGCCCTTTGAAAGTAGGTACAGACCCTCAGGAAAGACTCAACAATTTAATGAAGTTTATGTTGTCTGAAGTTGAAGGGGAACAGAGAATCGGTCTAGCCATGGCAGGTTTTGGGATAAGTAGCTCTGGGAAGGAGAAATCTTTTAAAAGGTCATCTCAAACTCAACCAGGTAAGATAGACATACCAACAGCTTCATGCCTCATGTCCTCTGGTAAAACTCAAAACTCTTATACAAAGTGTGTCTTTTGTGATAAGAATCATAAGAGTAGTAACTGTTTTGCTGCTCAGAAATTGCCATTGTCTGATAAGGTGTCCACTTTAAAGGAAAAGAGGTGCCGTTTCCTTTGCTTGCAGCCTGGTCACCGTATTAAAGATTGTAAAACTCATTTGTCTTGTTCTAATTGTAAAAGGAAACATTATCCTGTAATGTGTCCTAGTATTCATTCCAAAGAAGTAGTGAATGAGTGTGTAAACAAATGTGTTGATGAGGTATCTAAAGAAATTACAGTAGTGGAAGATACCGCTTTGGCCAATAAATCAAGTAGCAGAGTGAAAGTGTTTCTGCAAACAGTAAGGGCAAGATTAAGAACCCCAGGTAGTAATCAATTTGAGGCTGTTCGCATTCTTTTTGATTCTGGTTCACAGCGTTCTTACATTTTAAAGGACTTGGCTGAAAAAATGAATTACGAAAGCTTAGGAGAAGAAACAATCATACACTCTCTTTTTGGTAATGTCAAATCTGGTGAAGTAATTCATAACAGACATCGTGTGTTTCTAACCAGTCAAGATTACAGTTACAACTGCAACTTTGAGGTATTGAGTCAAACTACCATATGTGGGGAAATTCCACCTATTACCGAAGGTTCCTGGATACAGGAACTTATAGAGAAAAATGTTTCTCTGACTGACATACATGGGACCAAGCTACCAATTGGTATTTTGATTGGAGCGGATATAGCGGGGAAGCTATTTACGGGAAATATGATTCAACTGAAATCCGGACTAGTGGCTATGGAAACTCTTCTGGGATGGACACTGATGGGTAAGGCTATAATTAGTGGTAGTACAGGTTCAACTACACTCTCCACTGTTGTAACATCAATGTTTATTAATGATGCTGACATATCGGAACTGTGGAGATTAGACACTATAGGCATTACTGATACAAGTGAATCAGTTTCCAAAGAGCAAAAGGCTTTGGCAGTTAAAAATCATTTTATAAAGACTACCACTATAAATGAAGAAGGTCGATATGAAGTAAGTTTGCCCTGGGTTGATTGTCATCCTCCTTTGCCTAGTAACAGAGAGTTAGCCGAAAAGAGGTTATCAACAGTTGTAAAGAAATTGGATGGTAACAATTTAACCGAAGACTATGACTCAGTTTTTAAACAGTGGTTAAGTGATGGCATCATTGAAGCTGTACCTTCTGACGATTTGAACAACAACTTTCACTACCTGCCACATAGACCTGTAGTGAAAGAGAGTAGTATTACCACACGAATTCGTCCAGTGTTTGATGCATCAGCAAAGACCAAGTTTTCACCCTCATTGAACGACTGTATTGAAAATCGACCAAATTTAATTGAACTGATTACTTCCGTTATGATGCGTTTTAGGGAAGGGAAGTTTGGAGTTATTGCTGATATAGCAAAAGCCTTCTTACAGATATCGTTAAATGTACAAGATAGAGATTTTCTTCGGTTTTTATGGTTTGACATCAATGAAAGAAGCCGAAGTATTGTTTACCGCCATAAAAGAGTTGTTTTTGGAGTGAAATGTAGTCCATTTCTTCTAGGGGCAGTAATTGATCTGCATCTTCAAAAATCTATGACTTCTCAGGAGTATGATGATAATGTGGTAAAGAAGCTGAGTAAAGGTTTTTACGTGGACAATGTTTCGACCAGTGTAGATACTTATGAGGAACTAAAACACTTTGTTGAAGAATCGAAACAAGTTATGGCTGCCGCTAAGTTTGATTTAAGAGGATGGCATGCCACGAGCGTCATTGAAGAAGGAGATACCAAGTTCGTCACTAATGTTTTGGGAGTTCAATGGAACTATATTGAGGACGTTCTGTTTTTTAACCTGACGAACTGTATTAAAGATTTGGACGTGTCTCGAATCACAAAGAGAGACATTTTATCCATATCTCACAAGATCTTTGATCCAATTGGTATCCTTTGCCCTGTTACTTTGTTTCCTAAACTTCTTCTGCAAAGTATGTGGGACTTGAAAATTGACTGGGACACTGAAGTAAGTTCAGACATCAGTAAACGATTCATACTGTGGTATAATGAGTTAAGCGCTCTTGAAAAAGTGAAAATACCCCGATGGATAGGTAAAAATGACTATAGATTCAAATGGTTGTAGTATTCATACATTTTGTGACGCAAGTAAAGATGCCTATGCAACAGCTATTTACTTGAGAGTAGAAATTGAAGATGAAGTAAGAGTCCAATTATTGTCGGCAAAATCAAGAGTTGCTCCTCTGAAGAAAACTACGATTCCAAGGTTGGAATTATTAACCACCACGGTGGGAGCACGTCTCACAAGCTGGACGAAAAAAAAATCAAAGTTCCAAAAAAGGTTCATGTTTGAGTAGTAATACTACTCGGTGGGAGGATGTTATATTTCCTAGTCTGTTGATATGATGCATATTTACTTTTGACTAAGTTAAATTGTCATATGGTTTTGTTTTGTTGTTGTCATAATAGTTTTATGAGTTGTTGAAAATAGAAGTGTGGTATTAAAAAGTCTAGTTTTTTCTAATTTTATCTTTATGGTTTTCATCACTTGAAGAAGGTAGGTGTGTAGTGTAAGGAACTCAACACAAAACGACTGCTCCGTTCCACCCATCATCTAATGGACAAGCTGAACGCTTTGTACAAACAGTGAAGAAGATGTTGAAGTCGATATTAGATGAACCAGGAACACTTGACAGTAAAATTCACAAGGCGTTAATTCAACTCCGTCAAGTACCAAACTCAACAGGAAACTCGGCATACTGTCTCATGTTCAACAGACAAGTAAGAACATACCTCAGTGTTATGATACCTTCTAGAATCGAGGACTCAAAAGACAAACCTAAAGGTATAACACGCATATTTAAGGTGGGAGACCGTGTTCAAGTGAGAAACTACTACAAGGGTCAGACAAAATGGAGTTTCGGAAAAGTTACATCAAGAGATGGAAATCTACATTACAACGTTGAACTGGAGAACGGAGTAACATGCAGACGACATGTAGATCAAATGCTGCGATCAAGACTTTAAAGGGGGAAAATTGATGTGTCTTTTCTAACATACTGTATGTTTAACAAAATACCATATGTTATGTTTAATAAGTTAACTTTGTTTTTGTTTACAATCATTGTTATTTAGGATTCAATTCATAATACACCTATTTTATTTTACACATCTTTTATTTAATATGTAACAGTTATATACATAGAAATCTTATTATGCGTACCATGTTTAATTTTTCTATTTATTATGTTCTTTCAAGATCAAACTATACTAATGATTGAATTCGCCTATTTTTTGTGTACACCTGTATAGTCTATAAGTGTTACAAGAAATTTGAGTTACATAAATTATACTGTATAATCTCAAATAACTTTAATACCTACACAACAACTTAAGTCATTTAGGTTTTCCGTGTTATCATACATATAATAGTTTATATTTGTTCTAATGTAAAAATTCTGCTAAGAACCATTGTAATTAAAAGATTATTTCAGATCTCAGATTCCCAAAATCAAAACTAACTCTTACAAGAAACTTAAAGCAGCTTGGAACGTAAGTCCCTCAAAGGAACTTAGCGGTTCTTAAGCCTTCTGTCATCAGACCCATTGTCTTAATTGTTGGTTCTTGGAATGGAAAAGGATTTGTAACAATTTAAAAAGAAGTAAAACCTTGAACAGTCTTTCAAACTTAATCGTATTACTGAACAAACTATAGAGATTCTACTAATTATTTACATAGTCATTGTTTCCAAAAGAAAATGCAATTTGGTAATAATATTATTAAGTTAAAAAACAAAATTTATCAGAAATAAATTCTTGTTTTGTATTTACAACCAAATTACGGAAGATAAATTAATAGTATATTTCGTACCTAGGGCT
Source organism: Macrosteles quadrilineatus (assembly GCF_028750875.1). Taxonomy (NCBI): domain Eukaryota; kingdom Metazoa; phylum Arthropoda; class Insecta; order Hemiptera; family Cicadellidae; genus Macrosteles; species Macrosteles quadrilineatus. The sequence continues at coordinate 100,330,493 of NW_026542602.1, read as the reverse complement.
GAAAATGAGGTTTTGCCGACTCGAGATAGTTTTTAATAAGTTCGAGACAAATTCCCTTGCTCCCAGTCAGTTCTCCATTGCGGTAGGGTATAAATTATTACAGTTATTAAAGTGAGCAGTTTTTTTTACAATAGAAATGTGAACTGAAAAATATGCATTAATTAGTTTTCTGTGTTTAATGCACAATAAACATGACCTTGAACTTAATTTGGGCTAAAATACACACCTAGTGGGCGTCCCCATCTTAAATAAATTGATAATTGAACTTCTAATTTTCACATTTTTATGTAGGTGTGCTATAACCTTTTTGTTTTTATTTTTGAACCACATCCATAACCTAGTCCGGCTTGGTTGGCAACAAATTATGCATATGAGATGAGATGTGATGGCACTGTTGTATTTCCAAATGTTTTGTATGTAGTGAGGTTTAGATGCATTGTTCAACCTAGCCATATTATATTATATACATATTATATTATAAATAGCATTATATGTACATCAAAGTAAAAACCCTTTCCCCCTTTTTTAATATCTGAACTGCCATTCATTCACCTACTGCACCAAACCATAGATTAAACCTACCCGGTGCTTAGTCTATTCCAAAACTTGGAACACAGCTCAAATCCTCAATGTACTCATCTACAAATGATTATTGAAAGTATGCCAAAAAGGCAAGTGCAAACCCCTACAATTAATATAAGCTAACCCGATAAGGAATAGTTATCTGTTCCTTTGAAATTGATAAGTCCAACTGATTTTATAATATAACTTTTTTGTAAGTGCATTAAAGGATTAATTTTTGAACAAAAACTTTAAAACATATCATAAATTCGTCATTTTGTTAAAACTATAAAAAGCTTGCCATGCAGTGAAGAATCAATTTTAAAATCGTAAATAATCATGTAAACATTTAATTTTGACAGTTTCAGTAAATGTTCATAAAACTTAACCTTTGAAACACAATTTTAAAATTAACAGTTAAAAGTAGTGTAAAATTATACATATGGTGATAATGTAAACAAATCTGCTGAGGGGACTTTAAAGGCCTCTGGGGCAGAGCCCCAAGGGAATTTACCTCGTTTCTCTTTTGATGGCTCATCTACAGACCAAGACCTTTCTTTAGAGACCCCTACCAAGTTTCTACGTCCAGCCGTTCTCTCAAATTAGCTGTCACAAAGAAAAACAGTTTCAAATTAATATATAGATTAGTGTGAGTATTTGATTAAAATTAAAAGTATCGTTCATAACTTGAACCAAAAGTGATTTGGCAGTTGCTCCAATTATTCCTAATCTTGGCTTCAGCTTGTAGATAAAAAAAACTCTCACATGCTTGGCTTCGCCTCACATGTGAAATTCTTTGTTTCTGTGTTCGGCTTTGCCTCAAACATCGAACCAGAAAATGCCACTTTCAGTAGCAGTAATAAAATATAGTAATCTCAAATTTACTATTTATCATTTTTAAATCCTGCTATAGTTGAAATAAGTTTTTCTTGCTAATACCAAATCATATAGTAGTTTGGTAGAAAAAAAGAAGGCTTAAAAAATTTGAATGTTCGCATTACCATAAGGAATTACTTGTTTTCGAGCTGAAACTACATTTTTAGGTGGAGTCCAATCCAGTGGGCTGTGGCACTACATAGCCATTAGTGATTAGTGTTTGATAGGATTTGGATACAAGCTTTCACAATAAAGATTCCATGATTTAATGACAAGACTGGTCAAGTTTTCTTTCTAATTATCAAAGAATAAACTTCAGTACAAAAACCTCACAATCCTATGTATTTTGTTCTAAACATTTTACGTTTACTTGTCAATAGCTTTGAAAATACCAATACAAATTGCTAAATGAGAATTTTTAAGGTTGAATGGAAGAAGGTGCTATGGAAAGGATGTTTTGTGAAAGAGCTAGATGATTGATGAAGTGGTCAGAAAAATCAATAATGTCTGTGACTTGGAATGATGGGTAGAAAGTGTGACAGCACCAGACACTCTGTTTCCAAGATTAATTGTCTGGAGAAAATGATTTAGCCACATACAGCGCTTTACACTTTTTTACACACCTTACAAGATTTATATTACTCACTGGATACTAAAAAATCGTTATAGTTTATTGTAACTTTGGATATAATTCTTTACACTTTTATCTTTAATGTAATTATTTTCATTACTCTAGGTACTCGTTAAAAGTTCTTTAAAAATATTTCTGTTTTGGGACAGAAAGCTTAAAAAATTTAGAAAATCTTGATTTATCCACCCCACCATTATTATCCTTTTACATAATTTGTTTTCTCAAGGATCCACAACAGTGACACATATATTCGCTTGTGATAATCATAAATACTTTAAGGAAAAGTAGTGCAAAAAAATGTACGCGGATATATGAAAGAATCTCCCCCGTCCCTCTCGTACCCTTGTCTGGAATGCTAACCTCTAGGCTAGCGACACACACAATTTGATCTCTTATGCAAAATGTTCACACAAAGGTTGTTTACTTAAAAAGAGTAATGATAAAAAATTAGATAGTTATGATATAGTTGGAGTAAATAAAGAAACTTGATTTATTCCCACCAAAAATTAATCAATTTTTTTAAATAGTAACAATAAACCAGCTCTATCAGTAAAACCATCAACGCAACGCAATGTCCGATCACAAGCAACACAAACGCAGGGTACAAGTTGTTTAGCGAGAGATGCTGCAAGCCGCCAAAGTCGTGATTGTCTTTTTCCTCCAGTAGATATTTTCTGTTTATGCGTAAAAACGTTAATTTGTGTTTCTGGTACTCCCACAGTCCAAACTCAATGAACTGCTGGATGATTCTGTTGAAAGCCTCATTGTAACCGGAAGACCTCCTGTAACCGAATGATGTGAATGCTGTCTGTGTATAGCCTCGCATTACCCGGAAGCTGCTCAGGTCAGTCGTAGAGTTTATTCCTGGGATACTCAGCAGGACATGTTCCAACCCCCACCTCTGGACTGGGAGAGCAATGTTGCGGTCAGTCAAGAGATGTGATTGTATCTCGTCCGGAGGTATGAACTCATAGCGGTTTTCAAATGTATTGTGCCATTTGTTCTGAAAAAAGAAGCGTCGAAGTTTGACTGTGATATGGATACTTTTTGCAACAACAAATTATCTGTGAGAGGTATTAAGTGTGAAAAGTAAGTAATAATTTCTGTAGAAATATAATCATCAATGCTATATTGTTTTCAAAGTGTGTTTAAAAGCTTTATTAGTATACCAATTTAATATATACTTGATTTGACTCAAAAATTTTGAATAGTAAAAGTTTGGGTTGCAAAATTAACTAATTAAATAAAATGTTGAAAATTGTATACAGTAGGCCTTAGCGCTACTTGAAGATCAATTAATTAAATCATAATGACTGAAAATTCCAATCTATGACGGTTTAAACCCACAAAAATTCCATATGAATTGAAGCTGAGAGTGATGACTACGTGTGGCTAGTTCGCAGGATAGTTCAGAGACAGAATACTTACTTAATCCACTACCATACTATCCTAGCCATTTCCAACCCCTGAGAGACGATTGGTCTTTCCATAGGGACTAAAAACTATGTGGAAATATCCATATTACTACCAAGTATTAACCGCTGTTTGAAGTCCATCATCAGTTGACAGATGTAAAATGGAGTTAATTGTTTGGATGTAGATAATAAGAATGAAAGGTGTTGGATGTTCAGAGGTGGTTGTAAATGTAAACGATTGCACAATGTTTACGCATTTTGTATGATGTAGGCAAACTGTGCTCGTTCACCAGGCTTGTTTGATACAATGAACAAAGAGGAGATCATGTTGCGTTGTGACTAAACATCAGACTGCCAAACTAATAGATATACACAACAATCAGCAAGCAAAGTTTTCTCAAAAGATTCATTGCCTCAACAGAAACTTAATAACATCTGTTTTTCGGCATCTGTAAATATGTACAGTTTTCTACAGTCTCCCCGGGCCAAATGGACACGTCTTATGTATTACATGTATATAGTTTATATCTGTCAACTGACAAATTTATTCAGAGGGTTCCTTCCTGCATAAAAGTAATCACAGAATTTAATCCAAACTTTTAGATTTTCTTGCTCATTGTTTACGGCTACTATGCCAAATTTCATTGTTGCTTAGGGTAGAAACTAGCAAGGATGAAAAAGCCACAGTGGGTTTGAAATAGCTCCATTGGACATTACCTGAGTTCAATGGAGATGTTAATTTACAAAGAGCCCTTACTGGTTTAAGATCAGTTTCAGAAAACATTCTTAAACAATACCGTACATAGGAAAACAAAATCAGTTTCATACAAAAAATTAAAAAAAACTACCTTAAGCTATAGGAAACCCAAAAGATAATTCATTAAAAACATTCAAATCTTAGATCTTGAATATTTACTCACACTCAAATCAAAGAAGAAATCCTTATTTGCCTGATTACTATAGGAATAGGAAGGATCGGTCCAATAGTAGCCTCCTTCAACCAGCTGTTGAACAGTGTTGATGCGGGGAGAGTAAAGCGGCAACGTGAGGCGAGTGACTATACAACTAGTGACTGCGGTCATTAACCACAGGGCGAAGAAGAAACACCAGAGAGACACTATGCGGGAGGTGAGAGACACGGGGACAGTGTAGGACGACGACACTGTCAGGATACCGAACATCATGACAGCACTCTCTACCAGACCTGGACAAAACATGTAAAAACCAAACAGATAGTATAGCGTCTATTCTTGTAGGGATTTCCTCCAGATCTCAGATCAAAAGGTTATAGCCCAGAACCGTTTTACACATTACTTCAGGCTAGCCCTTGAGTGGTTGCGGCATTATTACATAGCCAAAGCTATTTGGTGATTGGTGGGGTTTATGTTGGACACTGAGGGTAGTGAAAAACTACAAGTTGTTAAACAAAAGATTTAATCGGAAAAGTTACATCATACTCGGCAGTCACATTGCTTGACATGATTTAAGAGAAGGAACGGAAGTTGTCAAAAAATACAAGTCAAATATGTAACCACCCAGTTTGTCCAACCTTATAACATGATAACTTGCTAGATTACTCATTTAACTTAGTAATATATACTAGTGTACCTGTTGCTCGAATTTGAGCAATTGCTAAGTATTTCAGGCATTATTTTAAAACGAATAACAGTCATAATTTCTGAAGACTTTAAAATATTCGACTTAAAGATTATGGAAATACTCAAGATGTACATATCAGATCGATATAACCAACATTTATTGTAAATAGTGGTTTCTACAAATAGCCTCACTCATAGCCGCAATAGGTTTCCAGACACGTGTCCAAAAGCCTAACAGCACGACTCCCTTACCCATACCGCCCTGTGTGATAGGAATCATTGGATTCACTCTAACCTTTCCTCTCCTCTTCATGGGCAAGTTTTCATTCCTTTTCTTTCTTAGTTTTTGTTTGTTTCTTTTTTTAAATTTTACCGCCTGTATGTATCCCTGGTTTTTTATATTTCCCAAGCTACTTTTCTAAATGTCTCAATTGTTTCCTTGTCACTCATCATCATTTTCTCATCTCTAGACCTATCTTATCCAAGACTCTCTCCTATTTGTCTCCTGAAGTGAACAATTTATAAATACGTGACTCGTGGTTTTTATTTCTCCACATCTACATACTTCCTCTTCCACCATGTGAAATCTTCACAAATTCGCCTTGAAATTGTCCATGTCTTCTTGTGACAAACCGCGTTTCATAATTAGTGCAGTAAAAATAAGAGAAAAATTCCATAAACCTAAAAAAAATTAGCACAACCGGGGAATTTGGTACAGATGTTGGGTGTACCTTCCTTTTGAACATACTAAAAGTCCCCTAAAATTGAAGCTGTGCTACGGCCGCCATATTGGAAAATGGCGGCATATTTCTGTATTTTTCGCTATGGTGACTTTATTTTTAGAGATACACGAAAAAGCTAAATGTACAAAATGTAGGTCATCTAAAAATGCACATTTTTTGTGTTTACCATCTTTCTCTAAACCCAACGGTTTTTGAGTTATTTGTTATTAAGTATTATTTAGTTTTTTTCTATTTATCAAAAATAGGTGAAACACATGGAAATTGACCGTTACTTTCAAGGATTATGATAATTTATCCTATTTAGTTAAATAGTGCGATACTATATAATCTAAAAATTTAAGCTTATTTTATGAGTAAAACAACTCCGCCACAGCAAACCTGCAGACTCAGTAAATTTCCATTTGATTGGATGTTTTATTTAGATAATATTAGATTCAACAGGTACCTAGGTTTGCTGCTACAGGTAGGTTATTATAGTGTGTGTTTTTTTTTTTAGTAAAATATCAATAACTTAGTATAAAATAATTAATTTTCCAAGTTTGATCATAATAAATCTATAAACAAACAAACTGCAACGGTTAACTAATTCATAATAATAGCATGGTAGCTTAAGATTTACAATTTACAAATTTAAATATACAAATTTTGGTTGTGTTTACTGAAAATATGGCGATTATTCGTCACGATTCGAATACTAACCGAATGAGTTTTCATAAGGAGATGAAGCAAGTAATTTAAGTACTGTAATATTAACTCGTACCAAGTATCGTAAATAATGTATGCAGTGAGGAAATCAACCATATGTTGTAAACTACGCAATAGTCATATCACAGAGAAGTAATATAAACAGAGTGAAGAAGGATATGGGAAGGCTGTTGCGCGGTAGCCCTAGTTTACATTTTTCCCGCAGTGTAGCGCGCGCATGTCAATTGCTCTTCCTGCTCGTCAAATTCCACTATTTACTCAACTCCAAGCTGGAAGAGAACGTAACGTGTCGCTTTGGTGTTCATAGGCCAAGACTATGGGTGGCCGGTTGGCGTTTAAATTGTACCATTTGTACGAATACCTAAGGTCTTTTAACTTTTCGTTATTTTCATGACATATTAAAGACCACAATGTTATTAAAATAATCATGTATTAACAACCCAGGACATTATCAACGTTATGATTTTTTAATTATAATATATTAAATAATCAAAAGAGTGTTAAGCAAGACGTTCTTTTATAGTTCATGCTACCCTCTACAAAGAATTCCTTTTTGAATATTACCATAGATAAAACATACTTGCCTACAACTGTTTTAGAACTGCAGAGTAATTGCCACAATAAACTGCTTGCGTATTACATTATTAGCCTATATAAAACACGCTAATAAAAACCTTTATAATAAAATTCAATCAATTGGTCGGAAAATGAATTTACATACCACAAACATTGAGTAATTTACTTTTAATTTAGAAAAAAATAGTATAACGGTTGTTATATATAGGATTGTCGTCATTTCTATTTCTTATTGTAAACTTTGACACCATTGTACAGTCGTATAAATAAAGAATATTTGAATTGAAAATTAAAAAAAGAAAATAAATTATAGTATCAGTCTTCTACCGGCAAAAAATTGGATTAGCAGCTGTAAAGACGAGGGATAAATATTTATTTCATCCTGAGAAATTATCTGAATATCAATTTTTTAACATTTTCATAGTCCCTAATATGTTGGCCATTGCCAAATTTATAGTACGTAAGCAACTTATAGTTAATTGTAGCAAGGTGCAACAGCTGTAGTTGCATAAAGAATATAAATAATTAATTTCTTCATCACACTATGAGGTTTTTAGCTGTTTTACAAACGTTAATTGGAGGCTGAAAGCTACATTTTGCTGCCCATGCCAGCTGTGTCGTCGTCAGTTTTTAGCCGAGCAGGTTTTTACATCCCTATAGGGCCAAAAGTCAGTTGTTCCTTTATTTATTAATGTGTATTAAATACACGAGCAGTGCATTGCAGTAGACTTGTTTTATTGTTCTGTCTAGCAACTATTATTTATTCTGCTGTTTTCGTTAAATATTTCTTCACATAGCCTTAAATTTTTGTTGACTTTTTGTGTGCATTTATTGTATAAATTTTCTCAATTACCCTATGTATTCGACTTCATATCAGTATCGAACTTGAAAATCATCTCGAGCTGGCAAAACTTTGTTTTCGGCCTTAGTTACGAAAGTTACTACTGTATTACTACAAATAATAAGAATTGTTGAAAAAGTATCACACAACTTGAGTCAGGCTTTTAGGACGACGCGACAGCCTCAACCGAAGCCCGATGGACTGTTAAGGGTGTGTGCTGTCCTTTGTTAAAGTCACGTGGGGGTTGTAAACCGAGGTTGTTGTCCGAGGTCCACCCTTGTCTCTAACAATTTCAGTTAGTGTGAAAGTCGCCTCTGTCGTAGAATGTTGTCGCGCTTCGGGTGTGTGAATACGACGAAATAGTGTTTGTGCGGTATAGTAGTGACTGTTTATTATTTAGTAATGCAATCAATCAGCTTAACCATTTAATAACATGCCGAAACAAGAATCGCGGATTCGGTGTCAGTATACCGGATGTAGTAATGCCGCAAAAGACAATCCTAATAAACGGTTTTTTAGTTTTCCGGACCCCGATAAAAATCCCGAGTTGTTCCATCAATGGGTAGTTAGAACTGAAAATATATCCATATTAGATTCTGTAGCCAAAAATTTCCGCCACAAGAAAGTTTGTGAGGACCATTTTCAACCTTCCTGTTTCACCAAATCAAAGAAAAGACTTGTACAAAATGCAGTGCCTCAGCCGAGGGAATCTCCGAGAGAAGATGCAGACGATCCTACGACTCCTGAAAGACCACGTGTACACCATGGACCATGTACCACGAGAGGAACGGTTCTTGACTCCCCATCAGGAAATCGTTGGAAAGTCCGTGAACACGGCGCACCAGGTACATCCACTCAGAGTGATATTTCGGAATACAAAGTAGAAGTAACACCTAGATGCATATCAAAGCCAAAATTAATAAAAATACCAAGCTGTACTAAACAGTGTAGAAGTATAGGTGTGCAAGCTGTCTTACCAGACACTAAAACTAGAATGTCAAACAAAACCAACAAACGCATAGCAGCTACAAAAAGGGCTATGATAAGCAGGCTTAGAAAAAAGATTTCCACAGACAATTTACCAAATTCTTTTCTCAGTATGCTACAAAAACACTTAGGAAGAAAATGCCAGTACAGTCCCCGGGAAAGAAATATGATAATTGCTCTTTATTACAAATCTCCATCTGCCTACCAATTCATGAGAACGACGTTAAAAGTTCGAGGATTGCCATCACGACAAACTATTATTAGATGGTTATCTAATATTGATATAAGACCTGGTTTGAATGAAAATTTCTTTGCACTGCTGAAATCTAGGGTAAAGGACATGCCTGAGTCAGAAAAAGACGTCGTACTGTTAATGGACGAAATTAATTTAAAAAAAGGTCTTGAGTATGACAGAAAATCGGACTGCGTCCTAGGATTTCAAAACCATGGACAATTTCCCGAGCCAAAGCCAGCAAACCACGCTCTTTTACTCATGGTAAGAGGGTTAAAGAAGAGCTGGAAACTTCCGATTGCTCATTTTTTCTCCTGTGGTCCGACTAAAAGCGAGGCTATAGCTAGTATTTTGAAGAATACAGTTTCAAAAACACTAGCTACGGGGCTTCGGGTACGGGCAATTGTGTGTGATCAGGGAGCACCAAATAGAAAAGCGTTATCTCTTCTAAAAGTCACAACAGACGACCCTAAATTAATAATTGATGGACAACAGATTTATGCCGTTTATGACGCTCCACACCTCATCAAAAGCTTTAGAAACCGATTAATGGAAGCCAAAGCAATTAAGTTTAAAGACGGCATCGCTGAATGGAAACACATACAGCAACTATTTACACTTGACCAAAGACAGGAAAACGACATAGTCAAAGCACGCCTTAACGTAAAGTTGAGCGAAAAACACGTCAATCCAACCTCAAGAGAAAAAATGAACGTGAGACTGGCTGTTCAGGTTTTCAGCCATACGACACAAGCGTCGTTATTAACGGCAGCTCAAATGCCCGAATTCGGCGGTGCGGCTGAACAGACAGCTCGATTTATTGGGACCGTCAACAACACATTTGACGCGTTAAATAGTAAAACTTTATTTAGTGGAAATAAATTGAGCTGTGCACTAAACATGAGGGATGACACCACAGAAAAATTCCTTTGTGGTATTAGATCATGGTGCGATCAACTAAGAGTGATAACCAAGAACGATAAACAAAAGATTGTGCCATGTTTCTTGGGTTTGAAAATGACCATCAAACATAGCATACTCCAGCTATGGGATGATCTGAAAAAAGAAAATACCTCATTCCTACTAACGGCTCGATTGAACCAAGATCCTCTCGAGAACGAGTTCTCCATCATCCGTCAGCGAGGTGGTTGGAACCTGGACCCGACTCCAGCTCAGTTTTCAAGGTAATATATTTGTTCTATTTTTTATACTAAACAAATTTCACCACACAAAATAAAATTTTGAAAATTAAATCAAAAATAAATGCAGGTGTGAACAAACATAAATAAAATATTTATCATCACCAGTACACATTATATTATTACAAAAAATGTCACGCAAATAATTTAAGTGAAAAATATTGCATTTGGTTTATTTAATAGAGATATTTTGTTTATTCCCTTTTAACGGGATTATAATAATTTAAGCTTAATATTTCCACATAACATTTTTTTAAGTATAGGTTATAATTTTAACTGAGCCTATATTATAATGACTAAAACCACAATAAATATTGCAAATTCTTCAAGAACTTTTGAGAAAACTATTTTTAATTTTAAAGCAACAGGTATGATGCCATTCGGCTATAACATTATTTGGTAATTGCGCACGGGTGAACGATAGTATTTGATCAGTTTGTACTAATTTATATTATATATATATACTCATGTATACTTTTACTAATTTGTTGCTTGTTTATGAACGTTTTTTGATCGAATTTGGAAAATACATTAATTTCTTACTAAACAATTGCTAACATTTTGCAACAAACAAACAAAAACACTTCCCACAATACTCTTTATAGCCACTGTGAATTTCAACCCGCTCTTAATTCGTGATTGAGCCCAAAACAAATTAACATACAAACTATATGTTTTCTAATATTATAATGATTAGTTAGTTTTTCATTCTGTTATTATGGACATTGATAAACATTTCTCTCGCATTGTTCAACAAAAGTCTATGCAGAAGCTCAGAATTACATCGATTTACATATTATATAAAAGACAACACTTTAACAATTTGTGAGTTATTTTTCAAGTTAGATTACTAGAAATGTTATTGTTCTAAGGGCACTGAGATCCCGTGTTGCCACGAGCCTCTTGCGACCGGCTGAATCAGCTAATTGTGAACCAGACGAGGACGAGCTGCTGACATTGACGACACCACTAGCACCACTGACCACCGCCACCACCGACCCTGCACCTGGACCTTCACTCTCACTCTCACCCTCATGTGACAACCCCTCTGACGAGGACAGTGACCTCGAGCCCATCGCACCAGACGACCAACAACAATCATCACTTCAAGGTGCAAGTGCTTCGGTTGAAGAAGACTCGTTGATCAGGGCAAACGCGGTAACTTACTTAAGCGGAGTTATTTTATATCACTTAGAAAAGAAATACTCCTGTCTTAAATGTTCCGAGTCGTGTTCAAAACAAAATAAATTCCTGGAAAATAACGATGAGTTATTTGTACACTTCAAAGCGTACAGCACCAAAATACCCTCAGATTTTGGAAACTTAAAAGTGCCGTCTAGTGAGTTTCGCAATGTGATGGACATCTGCATGAGTGCCTTTGAAAGAAATGTAAATAGTTTAATTACAAGCATTGGCGTCAAGAAAATTTTAGTTTCTGTTTGCATAAATGAAGTTAACGAAGTCTTTCCTGGGTGGCTTGAAAAATGCTACATCCACCGAACATTTTGCATTGACAAACTCGTGTTCATCAAATTAAGGTACGAAATTAAAAGACGTTCGTGTGTGTTATCTCTTCCAATTGCGCGTAAGAAACAAAGATCATCAAAGGATGTACAAAAATGTGTCAGGAGAAAATTGTTTTACTAGATAGTTGTTAAGTTGTTACCGGTACACCTTTTAGGCATAACTTTTGCAATACCAGTGGATTATTTCGTACACTTATTTTTAAATCATGTGTATTGTATAATCAATGGACCTCAAACGATTTTAATTAGGAAGGTCTAAAACTATGTAATTTATATTTATTTAACTTCAAACTTAAGAGTGTGAATTCCTACAGTATAACAAGTCTTAATACATTGTACAAAGTTAGTTTTGATTTTGCAAACCAGTAAAACACTATCATATTTTTATGTTCAAGTCGGTTTTAAACGTTTTGCGTATAGGGCTGTTGATTTTTGTACACTATTACGTACATCCGGGTTTTAATCTTTCTTTACTGATAAATCTGTTGTTACTTTAAATAGTATTTAAATAATAATGGTTGGCTATTAATAAAAGCCACTTAATGTTTATATACTTAATTATCTTGCAAATGTTTATTTTAATATTATGTAAATTAAAAAGTGTCGAACGATTTGATGTAGGAATGTATAAAACGTTTATTATTTATTTGACTTCAAACTTAGCGTGTGTTTTGTTTACGTTGTTTTACGTGAGTAAGTTGTTTAACGAAGATTTTGTATATTACTGTAAATAATTTTATTGCATAACCAACTTCAATGTAAATACGTATTATAAGCAAGATAGTTCATTATTTTTAACTCTTTAGAATATCATTCAAGTGTGTAATGTACTTTTAAACTTGTTTTTCTTTCTACGATAACATTTTGTAATAATGCATGTATCCATAGTTGAATAGGCTATATTTTAAAAATTTACCAATTAACACATATTACATTTAATAGCGAAAACACAGCAAAGATAAAAATTTCCCGGCCCTAATTAAAACATTCAATTTACATTTTGAATTATTTTAATCATACAACTACCGTATAGTTCTCCGTATATATGTCCATATGGTAATTACTTACTTATTAAAGGTCACTGTCTGCATCAAATCATTAAGTATTTATTTATACCTTTCAGCTATTTTAACATTGCACCTATACTTCTCTGTGATTACACATAATGTTACTGCCCTAGTGTACACTGTGGGAAACGGAGCAGTTCTAACAATTAGCTTTACGAGAACACGTTTATAAATATTTATTTCATATTTGGTATCTTTGGAAAGCTTATTTCATTCTGCATTTAACGGAATAGGTTTCAAATAAAGGTCTTGATAATTATTGGAACGACAGTTGAAACCGTAACCTGTACTTTGTTCAGCGGCTGGCAGCGGAGTAGTGAGCGTAGCGCAGCGCTGTCGCGACCTGTCATGTACTCTGTGAACTACGTCAAGTCGGGACACGCTCGCTACTTGGGGACACGGATTACGCGCAACACAGATATTAACTCTGTTTATATTACTTCTCTGTGGTCATATTAATATTTTATCCTAATTTTTACCCATTTAATAAATTAACATTTTAATATTTTGATGGCACTACCACTATCACTCTGATATCAACTAAGTGGGATGAATAATTGTCGTAAACCTAGAAAAGTAACCGTTGATTGCGATGGGTTTCACCGATTTTTGATAAATAAAACTAACTATACTTTACCATACTTAATTAGTCACCAACATGAACCAGACACGAAAAACACCCTTCCAAATTTACAATGGGATGTCAAGTATAGTTAGTTAGTGTGGTGGTGCCATCAAAATACTAAAATTTTAACTATTAAATGGGTAAAAAATTAAGATAAAATATTAATATGACTATTGCGTACTTTACAAAATATGGTAGATCACCTTACTGCATACAATATTTTCGGTGCTTGGTACGAATTAATATTACTTAAATAACAGGCTCCATCTCCTTTTGAAAACCCATTTGGTTAATATTCTAATCGTGACTAATCGCCATCTTTTTAGTAAACACAACCAAAATTTGTCTATTCAAATTTGTTTATTGCAAATTTAAAACTCCCATGCTATTCTTATGAATTAGTTAACTGTTGCAGTTTGCTTGTTTATTGATATATTTTTATCAAACTTGGAAAATTAGTTATTTTATAGTAATGTATTGATATTTTACTTAAAAAAAAGCACACTATAAAAACCTACTTGTAGCAGCAAACCTAGGTACCTGTTGAATCTAATTTTATTTAAATAAAACATCCAATCAAATGGAAATTTGCTGAGTCTGCAGGTTTGCTGTGGTAGAGTTGTTTTACTCATAAAATAAGCTTAAATTTTTAGATTTTATAGTATCGCACTATTTAACTAAATAGGATAAATTATCATAATCCTTGAAAGTAACGGTCAATTTCCATGTGTTTCACCTATTTTTGATAAATAGAAAAAACTAAATAATACTTAATAACAAATAACTCAAAAACCGTTGGGTTTAGAGAAAAAGGGTAAATACAAAAAATGTGTATTTTTAGATGACCTACATTTTGTACATTTAGCGTTTTCTTGTATCTCTAAAAATAAAGTCACCATAGCGAAAAATACAGAAATATGCCGCCATTTTGGAAAATGGCGGCCGTAGCACAGCTTCAATTTTAGGGGACTTTTAGTATGTTCAAAATGAAGATACACCCAACATCTGTACCAAATTCCCCGGTTGTGCTAATTTTTTTTGGGTCAAAACATATTTTTACTGTACTAAATGGCCTATCTCCCAATCTTGTTCCAGTCTCTTTCTGATGTTAGGTATATATCCGAACGTTTACCTTTAACGTTAACGTAAAACGTTAACATAAAACACTCTACTCCCAACGCAATTGCCACTCATCAAATATCTCCTTTCTTCTGTTTCCGATGTAGTCCTACCCGCCTCCTTGGCTTCCAAAATCAACAGCTTATGCAGCGATTATCCAACAGTCCTAAGCTGAATGTGAAATCTTCAGGCGGTTGTTGGAGAGCACACTTAAACCCAACACGGAAGGGTGCTTGCTGTATTCGGCTATCGGGCTATCAATGACAATAGTATTATTTGTATTTCGTTCGCGTCTACCAGTTTAACCAGTTTAAGTTCGTCGGCCTCCTCCTATTGGCCGTCCTGGTCAACGTGTTATAGTCTCCATTATGCCGAACGTTTGTTTGGTTATGTTTTTATGTTGTGCAAAATTTTAGTATAACCAGCTGTTTCAAATATTAGTGTCAATTTCAAAGTATTCATCTGTTCAAATGTAAACAAACATTTTATCCCTAAGAATAACATGGGAACTTTGAAGGCCACTGGGGCAGAGCCCTGATGGAATTCCAAAGTTTTTTTGTTTGATGGCAAAACTACATGCTAAGAACTTTCTAACAACACCTTGGAGATGGTGATCGGTAGCATCACCACTCCAAAACAATTACTGTATGACAAAAATATGCCTAGCGTATTAAATATATAGATATATATGGTACATATATTATAATAGTTTAAACCTTGGTTTGACCTTGGGGATATCCCTGCGCTCTACTGCTAGATGACCTTGCTCTCCTATAATTTTATGGATTACTTACTTGGCGTTTGTTTCTTACAGATTCAATGTCTGCATGTATTGTGTTACCCTGTCTTAAATATGTGTGTAGATACAGATAGTGTCACGGTGCGTGGCGCCTCGCTGGAGCATGCGCACTGAGAGCTTTCCCCCACTACGCCTCGATGTACGGTACAGTCACGTTCAAATACTGAAGTTGTGAACTAGCATCAGCTGTCAAATTAGTTTGCTTTATGTTTACGTTTTTGTATTTTTCTGTCTCTCTCTTACTGCCTCCCCTACACGCCAAGCACGGTGAAACGGTCTGTAATAGTTATTTTTATTTATTTTTTTTTTTATGGTCTTAAACAGAAGATGAAGATTACTACAGTAAACATAAGTATATTTGAAGTCTTAGGATGGCCACATAATGCCAAATCCGGTTTCTAAGTGCAATTTGTGGATTCTAATAAGTAGGAATATACTCCAATGCTTATCCTATCGGTAATCTGCAGGCCTCAACTTACTAGGTTTCCTTGCCACTAGAGGTAAAGCATGACAGGCTCTCCAGTATACCAAGGTGATGACCAGGAATGTTGCAGCAATAGTCAACCAGACATGGACAGTGAAGATCATCAACAGTGACTGCCACTGGTCCACCAGCATGTAGGGCCGTCTTACTATGAATGTTACGTAGATCTGAAACAACAATGCAGCTAGTTCAACTTTGATACATCAAGTCTCAATCACTGTGTTTATTTGAAACAAAGTGTACTTATTGCAAAAATTCAAGACAGATTCTAGCTTAGCAAGTACGTCTCATAACCCTGAATAACGATAGTAAATGAATGTAATAGGGTAAACTATTTTTAGAATGGTAAACTGTTTTGGTATACATTTCAAATGAACTCCAAAAATATGTCCAAATAACAGCAAGTTAAAGTAGTGAAAGATAAGTGTTTGAACAACTTGTCAACCAGGTTTAATACCAGGCTTAAGGGTGCGCTCTACCTCAGCTCGGATTTCTCAATACGAAGTTGCCGAACGCCGATGTCCCTAAACCATTGCATTGAACAGCTCCATGAAGAGCACATGTAAGCCTTTCGAGTCTGGGTGATTACATAGTTATCCTTCAACTTTTTAGTAAACTAACTGCAGGTTCTTGTTTTTAAAAATCTATTTAACTTTTTCCGTTTTTTATTTTTCTTAAAAAAATATTTGTATGCGTTAAAACTTATGATGAAAAACGCGCATTTTAACATTTTACCAATCTTTGAGCCCAACATTTTTTAAATTATCAAAATTTAAAAAAACGGCAAAACTACAAATATATTTAACGAAAAATATGAAAACAAGATCTTTTAAATCGGTTCACAATTGGGGCTACAATCAGTAAGAACTAAACCCTTTGCATTCGCGCGCGCCAGACGGGTAGAGCGCACCCTTAAGACTGTCATCACATTAGATAACCTTTGTTGTTGTGGCCTGTACTCTGTACTTCTTGAGTAGGTAAGATGTTTGTATCACCTAATGCATTTTGCCCCAACAACCCTACAGACTAAAAACAACAAATGTAATCTAATATAATTAAAGCTCTTAGTTTCTAAAACCGGGATAGAAAATAAAAAATTAATACATTAGAATCACAGTTATACTAATAATCAACAAACCAGACTTCCTACCATGTTAAGAGGTGGTCCAAAGTCCATGTTGTTGCTGGACAGTTCCCGCTGCCAGATGTTACAGAAGGTAATGTCGGCCGCCCCCTCTCGCATAGCCTGGTTCACTCCCCCCACCATCGTCCCATTGTCCAACATTGCGCCAAACCTTCCTGGGGCCTTCAGGGGTATAAATTCCCAAGTGAAGTTGAGATATGCCGCCAGTTTGAGAAACAGGCTCATCTCAATTCCAAAGTATTCAGCTGAAATAGTATGTTGAGCTGTAAAAGGATTGTATCCTTGAGGAGGATAAAAATTATTGTGTATTTCACTAAGAAAATTTGTAGCACTAGATTACATTTTCAAATTTCGGCCGTAGCACATGCACTTGCAACCCGAGAGGGAAGGAAGTGCTCACAAGAAGGTGAAATATGAAATCCAAAGCAAGCACATCTTTCGGTGATTAGCAATCGTTCATTATCCGGTTGTGAATTTCCTGATTATCGTCCATTGCAGATGAGTAGACCAAATTAGATAGCCACACAGAAAGTCCAATGGGTCTGGCGACCTGGCAGGCCATCGAGCCAATAAGACTCATCAGTATAATTATCATCATCCAAGCTGTGTATTTTGCATTGAGTCAATCTTGCACATCGTTTGGATGTACCATAGAACTAACACCGCAAACGATATTTAATGTTTTTCAATAACAAGAAAGATAATATTTGACAGTCCCTACAGTCAAGTTTAGCATAAAAAGTATGTACTGTAAAAGTTATTGAATTCTTCTCAAAAATCACAAATTCAAACTTCCATTGCAGAATAAGCGTGTATACAAATGCTTTATCTCAATTACTCAGTACTATACTATGGTGAATAGGATGAGGATTCTGAAAATAACAGTAAATTCAAAATAAAAACAAGGTACTGTATAGTGCACTTATTGCTTACATAAAATGGCTATAAGACTTAAAGCCATTTTATGTAAGTAAGCAAATACAAATACGTTGAAAACATTGTAGTTTTTTTTTAAGTAAACAACAGTGATTTAATGATAGTACCTATACAAATTTTTACAAGAATTTTATGAATAAAATATTGACAAAAGGTCGTCGTCTGCGGGTGAGGATCCAATGATACTGGCGACATTTCTTTTTGTATGGCCATGGCAATCCGTTGAAAAGGTAATCTTCATAATAAAAACATCATTATTTGTCTGTTATACCCTATCTGAGAGGGTATGGAAGACTAAACTGGTGCCATGTTGTCACCAATACATAATAGTTTAACACATAGATTTTTTTACATTAACTTCGTTCCACCCTGTAATATTGTTAAGTTCATAAATTATAGTAACACGTTCAACAATGTTAAACATTTTATTTTAAAATGCACAAAAAGGTGTGTGGGTTGATTTTATTTGAAGTAATCTTTTGATATCTTATCTAATGACACCTCACCTACTTGGTGGTCTAGTCATAAACTGAACTTACATTACTCATTATAATGTTGCACTCTGTTTTTTTAATTTAATCAACTTTATATATTATGTATAATACATATAACTATGTATATATCTTAATTACAGAATAAATGCACATACTTACTTGTTCCAGTTCTGTTCAGCAAGAGTGAAAATGGAGGAAAGTGAAATGTTGCAACCTTGATAAGTTTCCTTTCAAAATTAGGAATCGTTAACTTTTTATTCTTCCTTATCATTCCATTTGGAATCAAATAATTCATAGAACTCACAGTAGTGTTTAACAGTCTCATTTCTTGGTTTTGGAGTGAAATTACAACAAAATTCATAGAATCAAATAAACTGGAACACTCTGAGTTTTTGTTGATAAAATCATCGATTGGTTTATTTGTTAAAACCACTATGCTTATAACTTGAACTACACTATTATGTAAAATAAGTTGGCAAACACTGAAGTTACCTCTGTCGATAATCATGGACTTTTGACACTCGTTTACAATTTTCTCCTCAGAGGTATATTGAAGTACTGGAATAAAAGAGTAACACTGTTGTAAAATAAAAGTTTGTAAATCACCATAAACAATAGAACTCCACATACAAAAGCTTCTTTTGAAAAAATCTGAGCAGACATTGCTAATATGTTGTTTTAAATCATCAAACTCTATTTGAACCGTGTTTTTAAGAATGATTGAATCAATGTCACAGTCAATAAAAACCAAAAGTATAATAGCTTGAACAAGTTTCATTTTGAAATTGACTTAGCACTCTTCAAACTGTTTACACTTGTATGACAAATAGCAGATGGTAGGTACTAAGCCAATGTAACAATTAAATTAATACTTTGGGTGAATCAAATGAAATATCAGTGACTGAATAGGAAAATACACCCCCCTCTCCACCAACCCCTAAAATTAATGGAAAAATGACATGTCACTTGATGCCCTCACATGTAGATAAGTGCCCAGATAAGGTGGTAAAATGGGACTTTGCTGATATTTAATAAAGATAAACATTGTTTAATACCTCATCCAGTTCTACTTTTGTTGTTAGTTTTACTGTGTATTTCCTATTGCCAACCATCATAAGATAAACAAGATAGGAGAATAATGGTTCTTAATTTGTGTACAGTTGATTATCCAACCGAAATGATAAAAGGTATGTAAATTTACCTTAACAACTAACTGGACTATGTAACCTAAGTTTAAAATTACTAGAAATCTTCATATTGTATATACAATTATGGCCAGCAAGCCATAGATATAATTTAACTTGTTCAGTAAGGCTTTAGTTTGCATTAAAATAAAGTATCAAATTTAAAATAAAACAAAAGTAGTAATTGCAAAGCGCTATGCTATTGAAGAAGTGAAGGCTTGCTCATACTATGAAAGACTGGAGAGCTAGAAAAAGAACCTAAATACAGTTATACAATACATAGGACACCAAAATTTGAAAAAAGTTCCTTTTTTATACAGGTCTAAAGCTGTACAACCATTGGGGGGAAAAATTAAAACACATTGGCAGTTAACATTTAAAAATTAAGGAAATTCTACTGGATAAGGTTTTAATTCCATCCCAGACTTTTTACCGGACATCTCCTTGGGTCTATATTTTGTAGTTTGAATTTTTATTGTTTAAAAAAATAAGCAAGGTAATGTATACATCGATATTAATTATTTTTTTCAAACTGTCGAAGTAGATTGAGTAGGTATTTATTATACATATTAATAGATTAGTTGACTAGAATTTAACACTGAGTTTTGAATTTTTCTGCCTGTTATTCATGGGCTTACAGCTGTTGCTAAACCACATGTGGTAATTATATCAACAATTAACCTTGTTAACTGCTACGGTATGATGTCATAAAATCATGAATGAAATTTCTTCCATAAAGACATTTCTAGTTGTCACACAACCTTTTCAACAGATATTTTTTTAGGTGTGATAATTTGTGTTACTAGTGTGTGAAGTGGAAGTGGCACTTTGTGCTCACATACACATTATATTTTTCCTACAGTTACCATAAAGCAAATAAAAAAATTAGTCTTTCAAACACTCTTATACATATTTTTTGGTTGGGTAAAATTATAGACAAAAAATTAAATATAGACTGTCAGCCGTGCTGTGGTTACCATGGTTACCATAGGTTCTGGCGCAGACCGCTGGGAGCGCCGTGTAGTTACGTAGCGTGTATGCCGTAACTAAATGGCGCTCCCAGTGGTGTGCGCCAGAACCTATGGTAACCGCAGCACAGCTGACGGTATATATTTAATTCTTTTTGTCTATGGTTAAATCAAAGGGTTAAACAAAATGAGAAACTCTGAACCAGCTGATCATATTGATAGTATCTTTAAGTGTTGCCAACTTATTTTCAAGTGTAAACGTATTACGTGCCTAATAAAAGCACACTATTTTGTGTTGTTTGGATAGAATACTAGAATATGGCAAAAAAAATGTGTGCAGCAAAAGTAAGTAAATGCAGCAATTAGCTACTTTGCGTGCTATAATCAGTGCAAGGAAACCCACTTTGTCAGGTAACCCAGTTGGAAAAATATTTTAATCAATTAAAAGTAATGGTTATCAATTAATGATTGGTGAGATTTCCACCCAGGATCTCGAAGAAAGAAGTTCCAGGCTGTAGCAACTAGATTACCCCGATATTGTTGGTTTATTTTAAGACTATTTAGAGTGCTGCCTCCAAACCCAGACTGATGGAAACCAGCTCAGGAACCTTTATTGAATGAATAACCCTCAATCTTAGGCAATTGCCAAATATTCAAAGATTTACCAGTTCCATATCAAATTAACATGCAAAACACATACACCAGATTTAAAAAGATCTTGCTTTTATCAGGTACTCCTGACCTCTCAAATTTATAGAAATAAACCAAAAACCAATTTTTCGGTCCGGGCCAAGTTATCCACATACACTTGATATCATAGTTGATATTGTAAGGTCTTACCTTAGCAAAACTAGTAAAAGGCAAGACCTTACAATATTAATTACATGTAGCAATCCAGAGGCTAAAATGAATGATGATATCATAGCTCAGGTTGGCATTGTTAAAGTTAAAACTAACATCTTTGGAATAACTAAAGGGAGAAACTGAGACATTATAGACACAAATAGTATTTTTTTTTTATTTACGTTAATGTTAATGGATAAATCCATACAATGTATGGAGTTTTCAATAGATTTGTAATGTAAACAATAATATAAAACTTGCTAAAATTAAGTAAAAGTCTGGAATGGCACTCAAAATTAAACATAATAGATGAATAACACAGCCTACTTGTCACAATAATCATCATAAAATAAACAGAAGTTTAAAAGATATTGTACTGTTGGTGACAAATGACAATACAATACTTGGCACACTAAACTAAATCTAACATCACGAAAAAATAAATTCTATATGAAAATACCATGTCTTTGGCAAGGTTCTAAATCACAATCCCATAAGGCACGACTAAGGTTACAATGAAATCAAGCTTATCATAGATATTACCCTAAATGGCGCCAAAAATAATAATATCTACAAGTTATGCGAGACCATTTCACATCAACTGTAGCTTCATAACTTGTGACTTTCATTTAGGTTACACAATTGTTTGATTATTTCCAAAACCTAAATGATACTAAAAATCACAATATATACTATGTCATAACTTTTTTTTGCTAATGGATATTTTAACAGACATTTCATGATGCAAGAAACGGCTGTACCCTATATCTTAACTCAGGTACTTATCAAGTATGGCCTGTTTAAACCATTCGATGGTGAACTGTAGATGATCACCGGGGACTGAGAGGAACTGCAATCTGCCAGACTGGTCCAGCTGTTGTAGCCCTAGTCTATCCTGCAACATATGGGATACTAGCTTATTTATACAAATCATTTTAGTTTGATCCTACAAAAGTCAGTTAGAACTAGAGCTCTGCAGTGCACATGTAATTGTCATAATCAAGGCCTCAAACATGTTTAACAATATTTTAATTTGATTTTGCTTTTTTTGGTTGAAACAAAAACAGCTATAATGGTTTAGTCCACTGTGAAATTGGCTCTTGGTTTCATGGTGACAAATTCCAAGAAAATTGGCAAATTACACGAAACCTACCTTGAGGATATTTTGTTTTCTACTACAATTATATATACCTATATATGAAAAGGAATTATTTATTTTGGTTTTTCATTATGAAAGGTATACAATTAAAAGTATATATGTATTCTTGAGACATGTTCCTTATTTTTTAAATGTCCAATAACTTGTAAATTAGGTAGGGCCTATATATATATATTTTTTTTTTATCGTGAAAAATAATTAGCCTAGTAGAAAAAATTGTGCCAAATTTCATTGAAATCAGATAATTTTTACTCAAGTTATCATGCTAACGGACACATGTTTATATGAATTTGAATAATTGGTGTTTTTCGCCTGCTGGGGAGATAAAAATTAAAGAGTATATTGGTCCTGGTTATAGCTTAATCCCTATAACGGAAATTTTCTAATATGGCCAGGGCCGGATTTTGTATTTTTGCGCTCTTAGGCCCAAATAATTTTCCGCCCCTTTAGTCTGGTCACAGTTACTTTCCTTCTTTAAAAACTATATCATGCCCATACTCAGGGCCGGAACAAGGGGGGGGCAGAGGGGGCGGTTGCCCCGGGCGGCAGGGTTGAGGGGCGGCAAATTTCTGGTTGCAGTAAATTTGTTTAATACAGTGTGTAAAAAGTTTTTAATGAGCCGAACGTCATAAGGAACGTCAATTAAGTAATTTCAAAACTGCATAACGTAATAAACAAACAATAATTTTACAATAGAAATCAATATAAATTGCAACGGAGTAGAAAACACTGATAGCCCTAATAGCATAGTTAGCAGCACAGAAAAGTTTGTTTATAATTTCAGCTGATCGCCATCCCTGTCAAGAAGGCGCCATGCCGCCCTGCCTCACTGCCGTGGTTCGTTATATAGAGGTTAGGTTTGCAGGAATTTCGCTAAGTCGAGGTTCAGAACCAGCGTCGATCAATATAGGTCGGGACTTGACCTCATTAAAATACAGTACAATTAAAGTAGCATGGGCTACAATACTTTACAGTACAGTGTTTACATTGTACAGTAGACCCTAAATTATCCGGCATAATAAAGGGGAGGGATCTTGAATATTGCGCAATCATGACAATGGCATTGACCTTGGTACAGGTTAAAAACTATAAGTTTAAAATCACAGCTTGTTCTAACCCTCCTAAAACCTAGCCAAACACTGTATTGCGTAGTCATAAATTATGTAAAGAACACAACAAAACAGTAGAAAGTTTTGTAAGCTACTGCCCGCGGCGGTAGGCTACTTACAGTACAGTACTCACAGAGAAGTAATATGCAGTACTGTTTTATCACAACAGAGGAATGTCAATAATAATCATTAACTATAGCATTGGTGTTGCTAATGCTAGTTGAAACAAATCGTATTGAAAACAATAAATTATTAGATAAGTCATTATAAAAGTGTATAATCATAGCCAACTTAAGGATAGTAAAAATACTCGTAAAAGGAATGTTAAAAAAACGATGTTGTTATTCTTTCTCTTTGGTTTTGTTTTTATATTCTTTCTTAGGTTTTTCTTTATCAAAAAAATTGTACAATTCACCATAGTTATCCCATATCGCCCAATCACAGCTTACTAAACATTACGTCGTCATCAGTCCTCAGTGAATGAAATCAGTTCTCAATTGCAACATAGCGCGCGCAGAGACAGCAGACAAAGATGTAAAACGGAGCAGACGAATGTTAGCGCAAGCGATGACGTGACCTTTCCATTTCATTTGATAAAGAAACAGATTTTCCCAAAACAATAATTGGGTGGGGGATTTGTTATATCGAGGGAAAGACGTAGACAATTTGTTATGCAGAGGTTAAATTCGCAATGTAGAGGTTCTGACAATGATAAATTTGTTATATTGAGGTGTCTTATTTTAGCCGAAATCACGAAAAATTCGTTAAATCAAGGTCGTTGTTATATTTGTTCGTTATGTAGAGGTAAAATATACATTGTGTCTTATGGAGAGTTCTAGGGGATTTAAAAAAATTCGTTATGTCAAGGAATTCGTTATATCTACCTATTCCACTTTACCCTCCATTTTTGTTTAATTTGTGAGGGATTTTTTGTCGTGGGTGAAGGGGGGGGGAGGGGCGGCAAATTTTAGTTTGCCCCCACTCAAAAATTGTCTAGATCCGGCCCTGCCCATACTTACTTACTTACTTACTGCCCTGGCCATTTGTACCCCAGTCGGTACTTGGCCTCAGCAACACAGCGCCTCCATCCGTCTCTTTCTTCAGCATCCTCCTCTCCAATTCCCAGCCGCCTCATGTCTTGTTGCACCTGGTTCCACCATTTAGTCTTTGGTCGTCCCCTGTATCTTCGTCCCTCTAGTGTTCCCCTCAGAATGTTCTTCAGGTTTGACTCTTCTCTTCTTAGTATGTGTCCTGCCCATTTTAGTCTCCTACTTCTTATTTCTCCGATGATGTCTGCATTTTTGTACATTTCTCTTACTTCCTGGTTGTGCCTCTTCCTCCACTCTCCATTTTCTAGCGTAGGGCCAAAAATTTTCCTCAATACTTTATTTTCAAAAACTATTATTTTTCTTTCTTCTTTTTTGTTCAGGATCCAAGTCTCTGAGCCATATAAATTACTGGACGGATTATTGTTTTATACGCATGCCCATAGGCCTAAGTTAGTTGCTTGAATACCACTCCACATTGGAATCATTGCAAGTTTTTTTGTTGAATTGACTTGTTTAGCCTTAACATCCTTACGTCAACATCCCTACAGCCTACTTCCGTATAACCAATGTTCGTTACCAATTTTGAAACAAAATGATGAGTAATTCTGAAAGAATAGTTTAAATTTCCTAACATATTATTTCTTCTTATTAACTTCAGAATCACAATGCCTTGGGGTTTTTTTTATCAACTTTGACTATTTATTTTTATTTTTAGATAGCCTGGGTATAAAAAAATTTCCACTCGGCCGTGCCCTCTGGGACCTTGCGCCCATAGGCCTGGGCCTACCGGGCCTATTGGGAAATCCGGCCCTGAATATGGCAAACTCTTATCAACCAACAGTGCATTAAAATAATGTTTGAAATATTATGGCCAAAAAATTGCACACTATAACAAAATTACATAAAAATTGACATTAAATCAGAATTCTGAACATTTAGGCCTACTACTGGTTGAATAGGCAGTACAGTATGAAAGGAATCTCCATTTTGAAAGGGAGTTGTTGATATAGACCTACTTCTCCAAAAATTACATCCAAAAGGCTGATCACACCGTCAATTTCAGACAGGTATGTCAGTGCGAGCATTAGAAAATTAACTGTTAAACTAAATTAAAATGAAAAAAGCTCAAACTAATTGTGCTTTTATGTTTAGCTTTACACTAATTTGTTTGGGATGGTAAAACTCTCATGTTTTTTTGGCAAAACGCTGCAACTATTTAATCACGATAATGGTAAAGTAAAAATAAAAATAGAATACTGATAACTTTCTCTTTTCCACAACTTACCTCAATGTACAATTTTGACTGGTTCAACGGTGTGATCTCAACAGCTTGACCTGGTGTATAAAACCCGAACCAGGATGATTCATGGGGTTCCACCATCTTGTCGTACTCAAACTTGACCAAAACAAAGTTATCCAGTTTCAACAAGTTCTCCTTGTATGTGTTGTTTTGGTATATCTCGTTGTTTATCTCTGCTATAAACACGCTGTTCTGCTTGTACTTGTCTTCATCCATTGGGTCGTGCCAATACTCTGCCTGAACTAGCTCGTTTTGGACCCATCTAGTACAAGAGAAACGGTTAGTTACAGACACAACTGTGATAGAACCTGCCTCAGCCTAAAGTCTGGGCTAACACATGTTGGTGCTGCATCTACGCTGGACTCCCATAATTTTGATTTGGATTTTGATTTTGGTATGGTTAAAACTAGGATGAAGGTAAAAAAAAAAGAAAAAGAAAAAGATTGGATCATTTTTATGTTTAGGTTTTTTGCACAGCTAATATGGCTGTTCTTCTTATTTGTATTACATGGTTTATGGATGCATTGTACTGCAGTAATGGATGGGCTATAATGTACACTCGTTCTCAATTCTGACCAATATACAGTAAGAGTCCCGATAGTCCGAAATGGTTGAGACCGGATCCATTTTGGATTACCGAATATTTCAGATTAAGAAAATTTAAATTTTTTTTCGTCCTAGGACGCTAAGCACAAACTCAGGATTGTTCTTCAGATTACTTTAGGCTGGACCCAGGGGGTTGTGGCATTATCACTTAGATAAAATCCATTGGCAGTTTGGCGGGATTTTAACCCAGGACCACAGGGACCGAAGTCCCGCGTTCTAACCACTAGACCAGCTGGCTCCCTAGAGAAAAATGTTTAAAACTAAAGTACTCTATACAACAAGTTTATTTCGCCAGGCCGCTACAGAATACTTCAACGAGGTACAACTACTTTCGTTAGAGGACAGTGCTAGCGGTTTCGGCTTTTCCCAATAGGTGACAGACAGCACATACTGGGTCATCACTTTTTATGTCTACAATAAACTGCAAAAATGCCAATTGTTTTTTTTTTATTTATTAAATAAAAAGTAAAAACTATCTTTTTTGGTTTAGGATAAAGCTGACTTTCAGATTATCGAGACTTAACTGTACCGTCTTCTAGGTAATACTACAAACATAATAACCCTCTTGTAGGTTAAATAAACAAAAGTTTTTTAGATGTGCTTCATTCCACAACCCGAGCTACCTGAATAAGCACCTACTACCCCTCCCCCTCCCCGGCAATAAAAAAAACAAACTCCTTGTAAGTGTAAGTAACATTATTTTACTCACCCCCAGTAAGCTCCTATGTTGATTAGCGAGCGCATGTAGTCACAGTACTTGTGAGGAGGATAGAAACAGTGAGGAAGGCCGTACACTCCCTGGTGTTGGCCTCCTAGGGAAATAAGGTTATGCATTCTGGGAGAAGGACACCTCTGCGCAACTGCTCTCCTGCAAACAAAAGAAACCCCTTCAAGAACTATCAGGCATCTTCTCTCACTAAAAATATGATCAATCATTGCTGAACTATCCAACCCGGTCTAAAAATGACTTTCAATACCCAAGACTTCGCCTCTGTTTATTTGGAAAATCCTTTTTTTATATGAGTTTAACACTTAACAATAACCTACCTGCCAGAATCAAAGAAATCTCAAAATTTAAAAACTCTTTTAAATCCAATCTTTTATCTTAAGTGTATTACTCCATAAATGATTATTTAAATGACAATGATCCATTAATGTCTGAACCTATTTTTTATGTTATTTATTTCTAAGAATATTGACAATGTCACCTGTTTCCACAGCAGTGCTGGATCATTGAAAATATACATTTATCGTGGCAAAATAATTATTTTGTAACTGGTGTGCAAAGTGGCACTTTTCTGCACATGAGAGAAATGTTAACTAACATCGAGGAAAGTTTCTCAAGAGCAAGCAAAGGCACTTTGCACTCGCGTTACATATCACTTTTCCTACAGTTACTATAAAGCATATAGCAATTAGTCTTTCAAACACTATACAACACATTTTAAGGTTATTTTAAATCCAAGCATAGTAGAACGAAACGGGGAAACACTACACCAGCTGATATTAGTCGTAGTATCTTTAAGTTGTGCCAACTTATTTTCAAGCGTACGTGCCTAATAAAAGCACACTGTTTTGTGTTGTTTGGTTGGAATACTGGAGTGCGGTAAAAAAATGAGTGTGGCAAAAGTAAAATGAGTGCGGCAAAAATAAGTAAAATGCAGCAATTAGCTATTTTGCGTGCTATAATCAGTACAAGGAAGCCACTTTATCAGGTAACTGTAGGAAAAAGTTATATTATATAATCTATTCTGAAACTAGTGTTAATCCTTTGTGTGTACTAGCCTTTACCTGGGATTGAACTGGCAAACTTGTGATTTGGGCTATAGCTAGATCGCCAGACTTTAAGGGTGCCAAATTTCCAAAACTTGATTTATGTTACAGTATTGTTTTGATTAGTTTGTTAAAAATGTATTAAAACCTACAAATAAATTTCAATTAGTCATTTCAGTCTCAAGAACTTAGCAACCAACAACTTGTATTTAGGAGTTTCAACCCAGGGACTTCAATCCCAGGATTTCTCGATTTGTCCAAACCGATCCTGGGATTATGTTTTATAATATAGTAATTGTTTGATGCTTACGATATTTAAAAAAAATCCTTATAGGTTATAGGCCTACGTGAAGGTGGTTTCTACGACACACTAGGCCTACTCCTCTGTCAATAATGTACAGATTTTTACAAACGATGTGTCAAAATATTTTTTTTTTCAAAGTATTTTTTGTGTAGACACCCCCTTTCACCAATTCCTGTAATAAAAGTCCTCGGACCTTGCCCCACAGGCAATCAAAATCCCAATGTATTTCTTATGAAGAAAAGATTTTGTTTACTTAAACAGACGAGTAATTTGTATTAATTACAGCTGTTCATAGGAGGCAACTTCCGTGTGCAACCTCTTGTTTAGTGTGTGCGTTGATTATTGAGTGTAAATAATTATTTTTATATACGATTCATGACATTATTTAGTAAATATATAGTTTTTACAAGAAGAGTGGAGAAGATGTTTGAATTGCAATACTGTTAGCCAGTGTTGAAAGGAAGATTCACGAACAACGTATACAGGATCATTCAGTAAACCGATCGTGAGTTTATCATCTAGAACCACATTATAGGACATCGCGGTACAATTTAAATTAACTTCTTGAATATATTCTTGTAAAAGATTTCCTTAGGCCTATATACTTTGATGTAAGCCTATAATAGATAAGATAGAATAATAGTTTCACTTTAGTTATATATTCTTAATTAAGTTATTTTATAATTATTAGTTCACTAAACACGTTTTTGTTTAAAATTTAAAATTAAACTTAATTTGTCCACTAAAATAAAAATTTTACTTCATACATTTTTGTTTTTATTGACCTGGAAGTAACCTCCAGGTGCGCCCTCTCCTGTTTTGAATACTAATGTGCCCTCTGAAAGGTTAAACATATTTATTTAACTTTCCACAAATAAAACTCCTTATACTCTTAAAAAATAAAAGTAGGCTATATATTTTGTAATCCTGTTAATCCCGGCATTCATAGACCCTTATCCCCTTATCCTGGAATATCTAGGTATCCAAAACTGGATTTAGGATCCCGGGACTGAGAACCCTAGTTATATTATTATAGGTAGTGAAAATAATTACAAGAACTGAGCACCCTGAGAGAGACCAATAGCGTTGTAGCCTTGAGTAAGGTTGTCATCTGAAGCCAGGAGACGACAAACATATTCTACTTGGTGGTTTACATTCATGAAGTATCCGTTCTCCGTGTCCTGCAAAAAGTGATACATAACATATTATTTTCATAGTCAAATACAAAGTGAAGCAGCATAATTTCTTTGAGAAAATTTCTATATTCTGAGCAAACTGATATCCGCAGATGTGATGTCAGAAATGTTGTCTTGGATGTTGGTCTGCTAGTGTTTTAGGTAGAAGGATCTTAAGACCGTAACTACCAGTTGTTTCCCACATTCACATCCGAGGACGCTAGTTCTAGCCCGGAACTTTTCACATAACTTCAGGCTAGTCCTAGTGGGTTGAGGCATTATCACAGATAAAATCCATCGGTGATTGGTTGGATTTGAACCCGGGATCTTGGACACTGAAGCCCCGTGCTAAGCCCCTAGACCAGCTCGCTCCCCTAACTAACACAGTAGCTCATGTTCTGTTTGTTAAGAAATAATTTTAAAAAATGGTTTTATACTTGAAAAAAAAAACAATGCAATTAATTTACTCTATAAGGGCTTTGACTATTAATACAACAACTAGGCATTCCATCCCCATGTTAAATTTGTAGGCAGATTTTTTGTCAAAATCTTAGTAGTTGATGTGAGCCAACTATCTAAATTACTAGATTCTGTCAAATAGCCTACACAAACTTTTTTACCAAGTCAAACATAGTGAATGACTTATGATGAGTTATAGCAACTGTTATGACCCCTCAACCTGGCCAGCGACAAAAAATAAGGTATAAAATAGAATTTTAGACACTACTAGCACATTCTGTGACTGGCTCACACAACTATATGTTCTTTTTTCATAAAAAATTGTTCAGCTGGTCCATATAGATGGGAAGTCTACTTCAGTATCCAATAGTCAACACTTCTACCATACTTCACTCTATCGCTTAAAAGGATTATGCAATTATTGTATTAAACGCATTAACCTATTGAAAGATTCAACACTTAAATTTGATTAACAATAATTCAGATTTGTTCGATTGCCTATGCCAATCATATTTAATCTAGTCTACTTCAAGCAAGATAGCAAAATGGTAAATAAAATATTTGAAAATAAGATAAATCCACTTAAGTCAATAAGTGAACTTTTTTACTGTTACACTTTTAGTTGTAGGATTTTTTATCATTTCTTTCAATGTAAAACACCCCTGCCGCAGCAAATATTATGTTAAACTTTATTCCCTATTTAAATCACATTAGGTTTAATGAGTGCATTCTTAGGGTGAAAACAGAGTGGAGCGGCAAGGCTAGAGCGTAGCTAAGCGGGTTTTAAATCATACATGTACGTTGTTGCGGCAAAACATAGTGGAGCGGGAAGCCGTAGTTGGTAGGCCTACCGGCGCCAACACACTACCCTCTCCGCTCCGATATTCTAACATGATTTCTTTACCAGGAGGGTTTGGTCAAGGGTTGACCTTGAGCAGTCAACCCGACTTTAAAATCTAGTTTTATTTTGTCAGTTCATGTTTGGGATCAGGAAAAATTGTATTACAATGTTTGACATTATAACGTGTAATTAATAATTCTTGTCATAAAGCTACAGTGTTCTCCTTAAACGATATATTTTACAATATATGTAATTTATCCAGTAAATAGGCGTTTTACTTTAATAATACATAACAATTAGATGTTTAAACAGAAGTATATTCAACTTGTGTAATTGTTATTATTTTAAATATGTAAGCAGTTGTACAATATATGGTCACTTTGCTGGATTTCACTATTTTCCTTAATCGGTTTCTTTACAAACTTAGTATTTTTCACCCTCATGTTAGATGAATCAGTTACTGGTCAGGTTTTAATGTAGGCCTATATTTAAAAGTACTGTATCAGCCACATAAATAAATATAAACATTAATTTGAACAGATGGTGTTTTTCGCCTCTGGTGACATCAAAACGAGAAAGTAATGGGTACCGGGTCCAGCTCCTTCCATGAGACCTACAGTAATGGCTCAATCCCTCATGGGAAATTCGCTAAAAAGTATAGGTAAAACCTTGTTAAAATAATATTAATACAGTAGCCTACAGCAAATACTCACCTCAATAATGTTTTTCCCAATCATTAGAGACAACACGTATACTCCTCGAAGCTGTTGCTCTATGTAGGACTTGATGTATCCAACACTGAGAGGATTACAGCAATTGTCACCTTAAAAAAAACAATGGTAGATCCGTTATAGAAAGCTTCACTTATAGGCTATTGATTGTTGTTAAAATACTATATGTGTGTTTAACTTAAAATTAAATTTGGCTTACAGAGCCTAGATGTAGGCATAAATTTTTATTCTATGCCGATAAAATAGATTTAGCTACATTATTTAATTTAGATTTATAACTTAATGTGATTTTCTGAATTAGTAGGCTATAATACTTTGAGTAAAGGCGTTGTTGGATTCTCATCTGTGTAAATAAATATAATTTAGTGAATTAATAGTTACGAGAAGAAATGGTGGAGCTGTCAAACAAAGAGTATCAAAGAGTAACTTAAGTAGATTTACGTATAATTGAAATCCCTGGTGACAGAAATCAATGTTATGGCGGAGGAAGTTAAAGAGAGAATTACTTGTGGAAATGTTGCTATTTAGCATTGCAAGGGGTGTTGAAATCTAAAAGTGACCGCCCCGAGCAGCTTAACTATAAATACCGAACACAGAACAGCCGCAAAACCAGTGGTGATGTGGCTCAAAACATTGATCATAGGTTGAGAAGATCATTTTAATGATCAATTCGTCAAATTAATGGTTTTATAACAGGAAGAAGCCTGACACATGTGTCGATGCAGTAGCACCCAGACTGTCATCTGTCACCTACCTGGTGTTTAGACTACAAAAGCTGGTTGGTTGACATCGATATTCTCCTTAAGGTTTACTATGGCTGCTTCATAGCTTAATTTAATATGGTTTGGTACTTATTTTGGGGAGGTTGTAGTGAGGCAAAACGCATCTTAATCCTTCAAAACGATCTGGCCGCAAAGTTGTTAGTAAGTTGTACCTCCCTAAAATTGTCTCATTACTTTTCTGGGTACCATTTTACTTGGATACTTAACTTACTTGGATACTGATACTTAGCACTTAACTGCACTTAGCACTTTAGGCTACTGATAACTTACTGGTGATGCGCGATTGTGAGATGTTACAATCAAAACGTTTCGATTTTTTGAACCTCTCGAGACGTTTCGATTGTATTTTTGCTTAGCGAGATGTTCTTACCAAGAGGTTTTATCGAGATGTTCGTGACGATTGTTTCGTTTCAGCACTAACTTCTCTTCTCTCGTATCTTGCTCTTGCTTCTCGCATTCGTCTAGAGAACAGAGAGGCGAGACCGAGATGTTCTTACCAAGAGGTTGTAACGAGATGTTTGTGACGATTGTTTCGTTTCAGCACGGCTTCTCTTCTCTCATATCTCACATTCGTCTAGAGAACCGAGAGGCGAGAAGTCCTTACCGAGAGTTTTTAACGAGATGTTCATGGCAATTGTTTTGTTAAGAGTGCGGCATCGTAATTTATTATCATCTAATTTATAGGCCTATTGTATCTGCCGGGGATTGACCCCCAATAAGAGGTATATCTTTTTACTTCAAAACTAACTTAAGGAAGGTTTATGGATATACTTATCTACTTTATCTACGGAATAGTGCCTTAATACCACTCAATAACAAGTAGGCTATTGACAAGACAAGATAGGTAATAAACAAAATGTTTGTATTTAAAACAAAATTTTTATAACGAGACAGAAGGTTCTCATAAATGTTTTGTTAACAGTATTTTTTTACCATTACCCATTACCCAATTAACTTACTTTAAAATAGGTAATTTTCTATTTCTGTTGCCATGACGGAGTGACGTAAGTAGGCAGGGGTGCCCACAAGGGGGGGCCGTGACGCAGACTGCGTCATTGAAATTCTTGGGGGGGGGCTCAACAAATTCAAATGGGGGGGGGGGCTAAAGTTAATAGCAACAATGTTCAACGTGACGACAATCCAAAATACATTACGAAGTCGCCAGATAGAAAGTGGATTAATTAATGACAATAGTTATATTATTGAATTAAATTAGTTAAAATAGGATTTTAGGATAGTTTAGGATTCGTGTAGAAAGTTTTTATTTAAGATTAGCAAGACGTGAGATCTAAGAGGGAGCGCACGGGATGGCTCAACTGCTGTGATAGTTAAAAGATAACGCGTGGTACAGACACGTCCAGCTACACCGCGACTTAGCACAGCAGAACGCTTTGTTGACATAAAGCTCGTTAAAATACAATCAAGTAGCAAGTAGCATAGGCTACAATACTTTACACTATTGTGTAGATACTCGATTACCTGAGTTAATAGGGAGAGGGGGGGAATGAAAAATACGGTTAATCCAATATAGTATAAAAACAGATGACAAACTCATTAAAACGCTGTAAACAGCCATAAACGTCACGATTTACATTTTTATAAACGAAATTCAATATTGCACAATCATTACCGGTATTATTGTAAATTTCAAATCATTTATCTTGGTTCAGTTGTACAAACGGAAACGTTTAAAATTGTAGCTAACTCAAACTCAACTAATCACTAGCCAAACATTGTATTGCTATAAATAACGTAAATTATTAAAGGAACCTTTAGAAAGTGTTATAAGGTACTGCTCATGATAGACGGATAGGCTACCGATAGGTGCTGTAACACAGCATAGGAATTGATAGATAAGTAATAAAAAATTGTAAAATTATATTGAGAGATAATTAAAACACTCTTAAAAAAGAATGTAACGAGAACAATCTTGTTATTCTCTTTCTTTGTTCTTCTGTTCTTTAATAGGTTTCTCTTCAATTCATACACGAATTCAACAAGTCGCCATATTTAGGTCTACTCATTGGCCAATCACAGCCTTACTAAAGTTACCATGGTTATCACTCAATCACAGTGTACTAAGCATTATATCGTCATCATTCCCTAGAGCTGTTGTATCTGAAATCTGTTGTAACATAGCGCACAGCAGACAGAAGTGTACGGAGCAGACGATTGTTGGCGCAAGCGTTGTTTCCATTTCATTTTCATCAAAGGAGCTGTGATGTTTCTAAAGGGAGGGAGAGGGGATCGTAATATCGAGAAAGACGCTGACAATTCGTTAAGCAGGTTACGAACGCTGTATGGATATTCTGGCAATAAAAAATTCCTTAAATTGAGGTGATTTATGAAACTCTAATTTTATTTATATAGAAAGATAAGTTTTCCAGTCCTGTTCAACACTGATTCACGGTCTTTTCCCTGTAATCAAAATTCAAGTACAACTTGATACAAACAGAATCTCCGGTTCCCGACCTGGATGATGGCTAGTTATTTCATTTAATTTACAGTTACATATTAGTACTCGTGATAAATCAAACCCGTTATGTAAGCCAAAGCCACACGGTTATTAATCTCACTTGGTTTTGGATTTGCTTACAAACGTGATCGGAAATGGTTAGGGCCTACACAGTATTCTTAAAGAACATTTATGTAAACATATCAGTGACAGCTAGGAAAAGGAATCTTTATCAAAACAGCTGCTCATAATTTCATACATGACGTGTTCTCATAACAGATTATTAGTATTTCATAAATTAATGACGTATGTAGTAAACATGGAGAAAATAAACTTGAAAAATCACACAAAATTGTGTTTTTGATCGTCCGTTATTTTATTTCCAAAATAGTGAGGCCATATTTTAATGGCTATAAGGACTCTCTCGCCAATCTTGTGGATACAATTAAACCATTAGAATCATAATCGGTACTCTAGTTTTCTTTAGAGTAGGCCATGAGTAGGCTGCATAAAATGCATTCTGGGCCGTGACGACAGACGGACATAAATTGAGATAAGACATGTTTCAACTTCTTCAATGTATAAAACATAAATATCCCAAATTATGTACAATTCTGAGCAATTTTCAGACAAAACTATAACTGGTAATTATATCGACCTCCGGACCTCACGCGAAATTAAAAAAATTTTTTTCCAAAATGTTCGAAATTTCACGCTGATTTCAAAAACGATTGTCGTTTTTTTCGGAAACGTCCCGTTTTCCCGGAAAATGGGAAAAACGGGAAAAATATTTTTTTGCTCAAAACCCATGTTGTGGGTACTCAAATTGTGCGGAATTTCCTCCTGAACAAGAATATGTAAATTTTATTACGATCGGACCACTATTAAGTAAAATATCACCGAAAAACGGGAAAGCGGGGAAATTTTTCTTTGCTCAAAACCCATGTTGTAGGTTCTCAAATTGTGCGGAATTTCATCCTGAAAAAGAATATGTAGTTTTTATTACGATTGCTTTTAAGTAAAACATCACCGGACAGGTTACCCAACCTAACATAACCTAACTTAGGTTTAGATTAGGTTAGGTTAGGATAGGTTAGTTTAGGTTAAGTTAGGTTAGGTTAGGTTGGTTTAGGTTAGGTTGAGTTTCGTTAGGTTAGGTTAAGTTTGGTTAGGTTAGGTTAAGTTAAGTTAGGTTAGGTTAGGTTGGTTTAGGTTAGGTTGAGTTTCATTAGGTTAGGTTAAGTTTGGTTAGGTTAGGTTAAGTTAGGTTAGGTTAGGAAAGTTTAGGTTAGGTTAGTTTAATTAGGTTAAGTTTGGTTAGGTTAGGTTAGGTTAGGTTAAGTTAAGTTAGGTTAGGTTGGTTTAGGTTAGGTTGAGTTTCGTTAGGTTAGGTAAGGTTAAGTTTGGTTAGGTTAGTTTGGTTAGGTTAGGTTAGTTTACTTACAATACTCATGTTATTGATAAACTAAACTAACCTAACCTAACCAAACTTAACCTAACCTAACCTAATAAAACTCAACCTAACCTAAACTAAGCTCCTAACATAACCTAACCTAACCAAACTTAACCTAACCTAACGAAACTCAACCTAACCTAAACCAACCTAACCTAACCTAACTTAACCTAACCTATCCTAACCTAAACAGGATTAGATTCGAAGGTTAACAAAACTCAACCTAACTTAACCTAACCTAAACTAACCTAACCTAACTTAACCTAACCTAACCAAACTTAACCTAACCTAACGGAACTCAACCTAACCTAAACCAACCTAACCTAACCAAACTTAACCTAACCTAACGAAACTCAACCTAACCTAAACCAACCTAACCTAACCAAACTTAACCTAACCTAACCTAACCAAACTCAACCTAACCTAAACCAACCTAACCTAACCTAATCTAAACCTAAATTAGGTTATGTTAGGTTAGGTAACCTGTCCGGTGATGTTTTACTTAAAAATACTTACTTACTTTAATTATGAAATTCCGCACAATTTGAGTACCTACAACATGGGTTTTGAGCAAAGAAAAATTTCCCCGCTTTCCCGTTTTTCGGTGATATTTTACTTAATAGTGGTCCGATCGTAATAAAATTTACATATTCCTGTTCAGGAGGAAATTCCGCACAATTTGAGTACCCACAACATGGGTTTTGAGCAAAAAAATATTTTTCCCGTTTTTCCCATTTTCCGGGAAAACGGGACGTTTCCGAAAAAAACGACAATCGTTTTTGAAATCAGCGTGAAATTTCGAACATTTTGGAAAAAAATTTTTTTAATTTCGCGTGAGGTCCGGAGGTCGATATAATTACCCTATAACTTTATTGATATAGATTAACTGGGTTTGAATTTTAAATATCTAAAAAAATTATAAAACTTCTTTTATAGTTTTACAAATAGTGCTGGGCGGGGGAATAATGTTTCTAATTTGTTGTGTACATCATTTATGGGGGGGGGCTGTTGCTCAATTGCGGGGGGGGGGTTGCGTCATGAGTCTAGGGGGGGATGGGCACCCCTGTAAGTAGGCCTTACTTATTCATATGTTAGCAGTATATATGTTGTTCATAATAATAGAATAAATATTTATTCTATTTGTCTATGATAATAGTCTACTATTCTATAAGAATCTAGAAAAAGAACTAAAATCCTCGTAAAAACTCTCATGAAATGTATAGACAGATGCGAACAGACCTTTAGGCTTAAGGAATGCAACAATCGAGAGAAACATCTCGATTGTACAAACCTCTCGCTAAGCAATCGAAACAATCGACATAAGCGGAACATCTCGAGAAGGAACATTTTGATTGTTCGAACATCTCGCAATTGCTAATTATGCTATTTAAGGCAGCTACCGGTAAGTTACTGTCATGCTCACCAGGGTTGCCACCATACTTGTAAAATTACCTATGTCAAATTATCGTATGTAAGCTTTTATCGCGCCAGTTAAGGGTTAACTTAGGCTACCGTAGGTTATTCATTTAAGTCTAAATATTTCACAAAAAATATTTACCCATTCCATGCCAAATAACAATAGGTTTGGGCGGAGTTGAGAATGAGAATGAGAATGAGAATGAGAATGAGAATGAGAATGATTTATTTCCTGAAAGCATAATATGTACAAGGAAACGTCAATACATCAAAATCTTAGCCTAAGCCTGCAACACACCATGCAGAGAATTGAAAAACAAAAACAAAACTTATTTATCATCACACATTGGCACTCATTGGCTAAAAAAACTTACTTACTTGGCCAGGTGAAATTTCAAAATACTCTTTGAATGAGTAAATCGGATTTGCCAACAGAAGAGATTCAATCCCCATTTTGAACTTTGCTTCCGGCAGGTTCCGAGCTGTACAAGGGAGTTTGTTAAAAAACTTATATCTCTGTATACAATAGCTAGATTGGACCTTTCTTAATCTAACATAGGGTACACTCAAGTCGTCTTTCCTCCTAGTATTGTGAGGGTGGATATCACTTCGGAGTTCGAGAGAGCCTGACTCCTGCTTAGTACACAGAAGAGATTGGTAAATATATAAGCTGTACACTGTCATAACGGATTCAGAAATAAAGATAGGTTTGCAGTGGTCCAGAAAATCAGCACCT
This sequence comes from Macrosteles quadrilineatus, assembly GCF_028750875.1. Taxonomy (NCBI): domain Eukaryota; kingdom Metazoa; phylum Arthropoda; class Insecta; order Hemiptera; family Cicadellidae; genus Macrosteles; species Macrosteles quadrilineatus. The sequence continues at coordinate 100,291,592 of NW_026542602.1, read as the reverse complement.
GCCAAGATTCTGACTGCCGCCTTTTGGAGCGTCAAAACCCTCTCGACTCCCGGAGTGCCACCCCAAAGTCTTAAACCATAAAGAATTATGCTCTGAAAAAAGGCAAGGTAGGCAGTTCTTAGCCATTCAGTGGGTACAGAGTTCTTCAAGTTCCTGAGCAAGTGAATCACCCTGGAAAGTCTACTACATACAAAAGATATGTGACTATTCCAATCCAGCTTAGGATCCAACATTAATCCAAGTAGTTTAACGCTTGTGACATCTTGCTTAAGCTGTCTAAGACTAAATATTATGGACTGAGTCTTACTCTCATTCAGGAAGAGAAAGTTAGCTCGGAACCACGCCGAGGCCATTTGGAGAGTCTGAGACATAGTGCCCTGCAGGACATTTAAGTTATCATTTACCCCAATTAGAGTAGTGTCATCAGCATAGCAAACAACCCCCTCTCCCAAATGCAAAGAAAGGTCATTTATCATTATGTTGAAAAGCAAGGGCCCAAGGACAGACCCCTGTGGGACGCCATGAGTTAAAGATTTGACAACAGAGGACTGACCATTTACAGAGACAAACTGTCTGCGCCCGCCCAAGTATGATCCCAGTAAGTCCAAACCCTTACCCCTAACTCCATAAAAATGGAGTTTGTCAAGCAAAATTTTGTGGTCCACGGTGTCAAAAGCCTTGCTGAGGTCACACATTGTGGCCCCAGCAAAGCCTCCCCTCTCAAATGATTTTAAAACAACCCCAGTCAGAACTTCAACTGCATCGATTGTGGAACGGCCTGATCTGAAACCATACTGGGCTGACACAAGCAGTCCATTACTTTCAAAATAAGGTAACATTTGATCCTTAATTATACCTTCAAAAATCTTACCAAACACAGGGAGAATAGATACAGGTCTAAAATTTTCAGGCACATTATGGTTCCCCTTTTTATGGACAGGGACTACTCTGGCTGTTTTTAGGACATCTGGAAAAACGCCCTCCTTGATACAAACATTGATACAATAGGTGAGTGGAACTAAAATATGACAAATCACATTCTTAATTAAGATTGCAGAGAGATCAAAAACATCCTTACTTTTAGAGCTATTCATCTTATGTACAACAGATAGCACTTTCTCACAAGAGACAGGTTCAATGTTAAAAGAACATGTTGGTCTAGGATGCTGGGCTAGGAGGTTTACAGCGGGGGTTGGTGGAGTACCAATTGCATCCCGAGTCTGTTGGACAGAATTAATGAAGAAATCATTCAGCTCCTCAGCAGAAAGTCTAGTAGTTGGTTTTGCTTTTGCAGGGGCCCCCTCTTTTTTGATGACAGACCAAGCGGCAGCACAAGAATTTTGAGAGGACTCAATGAAATTAGCATTGTGTTCTTGTTTTGACCGTACTAAACTCACCTGGTAATCTTTCTTTATCGCTTGATACCTCCTCTTGGCTTCAAGGGTTTTTTCTTGTCTATAAATATCGTAAGAAAGAAGCAACCATCTTCTCAATATTACAATAGTCTCTGATTTCCACTCTGGAGCCAGTGGATGCTTTGTATTCTTAGGTCTAGACACTTTTTTAGGATAAGATTTTTTAAGATTTTTTAGGATAAGATATTAGGATAGGATAAGAGTTGGTTGAGGATGAGGACCATTCTTCTTAAGAGATAAGCAAAACCCACCCGATGTAAAAAGGAAGATTAAAACTACGGCTGAAATCACAGTGAACATAGTCCGATTAGTAACCATTTTAAACTTAGCAAAAAATGTCAAATTATTCAACTTTTCAGTAGGTTCTTAGGCCTAAGTTGTTTCAAGTTCACAGTTGAATGATTCTACTAGCCTAACTTGGGGCTGCTGTCATCTACATTTGACTAACTTAGGTTTATAGGTTAACTTAACTTCACTAGTTCACTGTTTACAGATTGATTTTATAGTGAACTGAGACCCTAACAAAACAAGCCTAGTCCTAGTGAAGTAGTGAAGAGTGCTGAGTGATGTTGATGTTATGTTGACTAAACACTAAAATTAAAATCGCTGCGGAACGGAGCGGAACAAGAACAAACAAAACAAAACAAACATCCTTCCATTGACTACGTTATAATGATAGTCAAAGATGATAATAAGGGGGAGATGTACCGATAAGAAAAACATCATTAAGTCGTTGATTATAAGAGATTAGTAAGCATGTTTCATGCATAGAGGTCCTTCTGCATACGCTTAAATATGCATCAGATTTCTAAGTTCGTTGAGAACTGAGTCATTTACATCAGTCATAGAGGACTACACAAAATACGAATACACAAAACAGAAAGATCGAAGAAAGATATGTAAGGTACTGCTACGGTACAAGCTAGTCGAGTACGTTTTATCTATGGTACAAGTAAGAAAGTGGCGATTTATGAAGATGTCACGGTGGTGGTATTGAGTCAACGGTGGATGTGAAGGGCCCTTATACAGCCTTTTACAGCGGTTGCGGTTTTTGTCTCACCGCAAAAGACACATGCGGCTGCACAATTTATATGTGGTTTGCAGCTTGCAGCACCAGCAACGCTAGATTTTATATCAACTGTGTTGTGGGCAAGGAAAGTGATGCCAACATTAATTATTTCACTAGTCCGCTCTCAGTTGTTCACCTGTTTGCTACCTAGTATCATAGATAAAACATACTAGTCTATGCTAGTATGGTACAAATAAGAATAAATGGTGATTTATGGAGATACGGCGGTGGTATTGAGTCAACGGTTGGATGTGAGGCAGGCCCGGTCTGGCCAGGGCGGCTGGTCGGCGATCCCCGAGGGCCTCCGGCTCAAGGGAGCCTCCAAAAGACAAAAAATCAATTTAAAAAAATTTAGTTATAATAAACAAATATTTTGTTTTACTGTTTCACAGCGACGTAGAATTGCAAAAACTATTTTAAATAAACAATACTCTTTTTTTAATTGAATTACAGTTAGGGGTAGCCTCTAAGTACAGTGATAGTCACTCGGTACTAGAGGATAGTCACCGATCTCACTGCAACGCACCGTTCGCCCAGCGCTCCGCGGTAGTGACTAGACATTGCCGTGCCGGTGCGTCTGCGCCCCTCAGGCCGGGGCCACACTCGTCTTATCTCGCTGAATTTTTTCCACGGGCGTTACCCGTGGGTTTGAGAGATACATTACGGTATATGGGGCAGGCCACACTAGAGTAAAAACGTCCGTGAACGCGTTTGTCAGTCTCGCTGGTTTTACCAGCAAGACTGACAAACGGAATTGCACGGTCAAGCAGACAGCTTAGCGCTTGTACTAGTATAGTGATGGGACAACCGACTGGAAAAAACTATCAACTAGTCAATCTGTCAGTCGTTTGTTTTTAAAACCAGTGGTTTTTTCAGTCGAATGAAAAACCGAGTGAATTCCACTACAACAACAACTGGTGGCGAATATAATTTTACTTTAAACATTTGAGTTTTCCCGCTTGCTTCCTATTGTTTGTTGTCATTTGCATTAATATTTTGTTACTTTGGTATAAAACGTAATAGAATGACAACATTTACAATTAATTACAAATGTTTAGTTTATTACATGACTGCAAGATTTAAATTATTCAGTAGGCCTAATGTCTCTAACTCAGTATAACAAATATTCCTATTTATTTGTTACCTGGTTTTTAAAACAGATTTTACTACAGGCATTAAAATCTAAATCATCAGTATATAAGACACAGTGTCTTGGCAATTTTATATTTCTTCAAACAACAAAAATAAATGCAATTACATTTTATGTATCATCCCTATAAACTGTTCCCAAGTCCTATCCGTCAGTTTATCTACTACTGATTTTATTCGACCAGTCAGCCTCAACACCAAAAGGTCGAGTACGGTGTTACGACTAGTTTAATCACCGGCACCTGTTTCCAGTCATTCCTACGTTGTGGGTTATGACGTATTGTTTGAAAGATTACTAACACGTGAATCGTTCAGTTTATAAAATGAAACGTGTGCACCCAAGTGGCGCAAGTAAAATAAAAATGGATAGGAAATCTTTCAAAATAAAAACAAATCAAAGTCAAACTGTTTGAACTTATGGTTAGCAGGTTAGCTGGTTTCAGTTCCGATTCTGCTAACAATGAGAAGTCGCAAACAGGCACGTGGAAATCATCAGAAGTGTTTTGCAAGCCTTACAACATTTAAATTAAAATACTTTTGATTATTTCTGTTTGTCTTTGTTGCTGAAGTACAATTATGGAGTAAAATGTGTGATTAACAGTAAATGTGCTTCATTCATTGATGTATTCAAAATTCAAAAGTGGTACGTGATATGCTTTATGTATGGCAAAAACTCCAAGAACTAGGTTTTGGTCTTATTTTTAAATTGAAGACTTGAAACAATTTTAAGAATAGGCCTTTAAATTTTATGGCAGCTATAGAGGTGAATAGAAATACGAGCAAATTTTATATTAAATTTTAATTGATTGCTACCTTGGAATTAGATTTATAAATACAAAGATTTTAATTTATGGAAATTTAGCAATTATTAATTTAATCAAAATTATCAAAAACTTTTAAGCATTTAAAACCACCTGGCTCCGTGTTTAGCCCGGACGTGTTTGACGCGGACATCCTCAAAATGGTGTTTCACCCGGACGGACGCTTCAGAAATCCCCGCGCCACGGCTGGGTGGGTAATTCGTCGCTTTTCGCCCCCATTATATCGAGTAAGGACGCTCGGTGGCGTTTCCCTCCCAACACAGGGAATTATTACTATCGTAACCAGAACTGGTGGCCCGTAGCTACAAGTGGTAGAAAATACTGTTTTTTTTATTTATTATTAATTCTATTCGGATTTCAAAACTAAACGTTATTACTACCTGTATAATTGCAAGCACGGAATCTATAATGTTATAAATTACAATTACAAATATTAGTTTTAGCAATAACTTTTAAATATAACAATAAAATAAAGGACATTGAAAGTAAAGCCTTCAAATTTTAGTATTATATCAAATATTGCACATACTTATTAACAATGAACCTGAGCATATTCCATAACAATTAGAGAATGATTACTTAGGTGGCTATTTTAAAATCAAAATTTAAACTTCAATTTTAGTCCTGCCCCACGGATGGGGAACAAGACTGTTTCATGATTCTTAGCCTGAATTTTTTATACTGCTTTACTGCTGTACCGGATTTTTTAAATTATGACACAACTATATATTAATGACGTAAGCCGATTCTTTGCGTCAAAATTGTGGGCAACTGGGAAGTTGTAGAACGACCGGAGAGGGCTCAAATTAAAGGTCTCGATCCCGTAACGGCGGGAAAAATACCGGTAGTGAAATTCCAAAACTTTTTTGATCGTGATTTATCTTTAAGCCAGTATTCAAAATTACATTTGGATTACTCCATTTGCTAGTCAATTCTGCAACATACTGTATACTATATAAAACCAGGGTTAAGGCATATACAAAGTGGCACTTTGCTGCACACGAGAGCAATGTTTACGCACGAGCCGCAGGCGAGTGCGGAATGATCTCGAGTGCAGCAAAGGCCTTTTTCACTCGTGTTACACATTATATTTTTCCTACAGTCACTATAAAGCGTATAAATAATTAGTCTTTCAAACACTATACAACACGTTTTTAGGTTCAGCTGGCAACACAAATGGTGCCCTAGAGAAAGTAGTACCCGCGGTCCGTGTCACTCCGCTATTTTTCCAAGGCAAGAAATGAGCTCCGCGTTTTGAGAATATAGTTCCGTATGTTTTTGTAATTTGAAGTGGTTTCCACGCCTAAAAAATGCTTTAAAGGTATTTCCTTGTTGATTCAGATCGTAGGAATGTTTTAAAAACGTTTAAAAGAAAAGTCCAGAAAGTTCAGAAATACCGAAACTGTAAACACGAAATGACAGATTAAATCGTAGTTATAATAGTCAATCAGCTGCTCATAGTATTATTATCTTTAAGTGTTGCCAACATATTTCCAAGCGTACACGGATTACGTGCATAATAGAACCACGCTGTTTTGTGTTGTTTCGTTGGAATCATGATGTGCGGCAAAGTATAAACCGTACGACAAAGTATAAACCGTACGGCAAAGTATAAACAAAGCAAAGCAGAAATTAGCAGCTTTCTGTACTATAAACAGTACAAGGAAGCCAACTTTGTCGGGTGACTGTAGGAAAAGTAAATTAAAGTAATGTGTTCTCCATAAGAATAGCATTAGCAGCCATTTTACAGCTGATTTTTGTTTACTTCAATACTGCTGATCGTGATTTATCACTAATCCAGTACGCAATATTATAATTTAGAGGATTGCGTATATAATTCAAATATACTCTTATTTGCCAGTATATTCGGCAATGTACTGTATACTGTATAAAACCAGAAATAATGTTATCTGCATAGACCCTTTTCGTTAGTCTAATAACATCCAAAGGCTCTCTAAGAGTTCAAGTTCTTATTTGTATACTTATCTATTTTGAGATAGACCTATTATGTTTTCACTAAGCTGAATGAATACATCGAAGTAACCTCTCTGAAACATATGCAGTATATTGCAGTTTTCCAGCTTAATGACTTTCTAAATCATGCACATATTTCTACATAAATATTGTAAAATGTTTTATCCAGTTGCTGTAAACCACTATTAATTTAACAAATTATGGACACGGCTCAAATGGGTACCGTGCCCTTCTGCACTTGTATTATTTTGTATTGTATTACACAATCGAAGATTTTTCCAATGATTCAAAGCATGATCACTGCGAATCACAGTTATAAATCACAGTTCAGACAAGTGAGCAATCACTGTTTGAACTGTGATTGTAAAATCACAGGTATTCCCATCACTAAAGCTGAGGGTGAACTGATGACTGAGTGGCGCGTTTCTCCCCCTCCCAACGAGGGAGGAAAATGGAGAGGCGCAAATATATAATTATTTGTGGATAAATACTGTTTTACTAAGGTAGCTTTGGTCTTGTGGTTGATTATAATATAAAGGCTTCTTTTTTATTACTTTCATTATATTTTTCATTAATTAATATTCTTATTATTATAATTGATGTAGTATTACAGAAATTGATAAAATTTGTGCCCTGATTTACGATAATAGGATATGGCTTTCATACAAAATGTAATACAAGTTTTCCGTCATTTTATTTTTGTTTACTGTGTGTGATATTTACATAATGAGCTGCAGGTAATTATTCCTGACAAAAGTTCAGTAGGTAGGGTACAATATAGGCTTATATATTTTATGTGAAATCATGAATTGTTTTTTTGCTAATACAGTACCCTACGTTGTGCAATTCTTATGTACCCATCAACTTATAATTTGTTTTTCAACTAAGTAACCTTTTAAGTAAGCGCAATACAAAAATTAAATTTGAAAAATTAATTAAATAATAAATTAATAAATTGATTTGAAAATTAAATCGTATGTTGAAGTATTTTCATACATGTATCAGCGCCTCATATAATTTTTACTAGGAAGCCTTATAAGTTAGCCTAACTTGAAAGAAAGATATTTTTCCAAACTAAGAGGTCCAATTAATTTTTTTTAATAATGCAAAATAATACAACTTCCTTTACTGTAACAATTACGGTTCAAAAGTTATTGCAACTTTTGGGATTTTTTCTACAAAATTATTATAGTTACTCATCCCACCACTTACCCATGATAAAGGTTGTTTACAAGCTTATGGGAGAAAGTATGTGTCAGATTTGTGATACTGTTTATTTAGTTTCTTTAGACTATTTAAAGATTTTTACACATTTTTTAATTTTCTTCTATTTGCCGAAAGACATTTTGTTGGACAACTTCAGGTTCGTGTTCAGAACCTCCAAAAATATAAAGTAAGCCTTAAAAACAATTACCTATGAACTTTCCACTTAAAGCCCTTTTAAAAACCCACTTGACTAGACTATAAGGCCGTTATTTTAAATACAAAATTAATGTAGGTTAGGATAAGGTTGCCGTCATAAATATCTATACTTATAAAAGGCAAAGCCCTCACTGACTCACTGACACACTCATCACTAATTCTCCCACTTCCCATTTACCTAGGAGGCTGAAATTTGGTACATTGATTCTTTAGGCATTAAATAGGAAAACTAAGTTGTTTTTATTCTGATCGGACTCTCGGGCTCCGCCCCAGTGGCTCTGGAGTTTCCCATGTTAGCCTTATGATTTTTCATATTTAAAAGGAATTAATGAATCTTAACAGCTGTTTCAATTAAACAAGTTGGTTCTGTTCTATGATGTTCAATTGCATTAAAGTAACAATGATTACCAACAGGGTGCAGCACTATTATTTATTTTAATTAATGACAACAGCTAATTTGCAACCAAAAGGTGAGTGAGCGTAGCGAACGAACTTCAAACTGGAGACGAGTTAGCGTAGCGAACGAGCTAACCTGAAGGCAAGTGAGCGCAGCGAACGAGCTCCAACCAAAAGGTGAGTGAGCGTAGCGAACGAACTTCAACCAGGACGTGATTGAGCCATGCGAACGAGATCATCTTGAAAATTAAGAAGTTAAACGGGGCAAAGCCCGCGGGTACAGCTAGTCCTTATATATATAATTCTGTAAGACAAAATTTTTAACCTAAAATTGTGAACGTCTGGTAAGTCGCAGAAACGTGGGAGAGGTCTTAAATTAAAGGTCTTGACCCCAAGGACTCAGGAAAAATAGCAGAATTTCCATAAAGTTACAAGAAAACGAGATGTAACGTTAAATGTTCTTTATAATAACTAGCTGTTACCCACGGGCTTCGCCCCGTTTGAGTTCATAAGTTTAATAGCATTATTGATTGGTTAGGTTGGGCTGAAATAAACAAAACAGAATAAAGTAATACAAACAAATAAGTACAGCTGAGGTATTTTAACATTAGGTAAATGGAAAGTTTCCTTTAGAAAAGAATTACGACCTTAAAGGGCAATTTATGAAATATGAAATAATGGATAGTTTTGCGCAAGGTTTCTTGTCATTACGAACATTTTAAGTATATGGTTTATGGGCATGGTGGAAGATGTTTGCGACTCGGTCCCTGCACTGAAGCTTTGCTTCGCAGGGACCTGATTTCAGATTATTTAATGTAAAAAGTATATGTAATGTTTATTTTTTCTAAATAAATGAATGAATTGAATTGAATGAATTATATGTTTGCTGCCTTTAGCAGAGTTAAACTTATGGAGCGATTCAAATTATTTATTGATAATAAATATATTTTCATGACTCACAACACCGTATAACATCAACAAAAGCAAACAAAGGCAAAACACCAAAATGTTTTTTTACACAAAAGATATGGTGTACGGGGATATCTATTCTGACACATTGATGACATATTTATGAGATTGTTTAAATATTAAAATAATTTGTCAATTATTCAGCTTTTTAGGGACTTAGGTCCTTACAAGCCACTAGTGATATTTATTTAAGTAAATAAAATAGGTATGTTGAGCTTTAGCTTATGTTCTTTATTTTCACACCTATTAATAATTGCTGCGGCACGCGTGATGCGCCAATATTTTGGTAATAATAAAAACTAACACTTTTAACTGAACTATGATTTTATTGATGTAAATATGAACAAATTGTATCAGTGGACTGTATAGTGAAACTACAATAAATGAATTTCTATATCGAAACTGATTTGGTTGTAAACTAAATGTGAATTTAAGAATATTATGAAGCTGAAAGAAAGCAATGTTACTCGGCCGAACACGACAATCTCTAGGCTAGACCCTACTAATCATATTTACCACAGACCACCCTTAACCCACGGTCCTAGATAGCAATTCTAAAGACAAATAGAAAGGGAGTTTATGTGACCGTATTAGTTCTTTACGCAGAAGGACGGTCTCAACTGCTTTGTTAAGAAGCCGACTTGCCCTAGCAGAACGAATGAGTGGTTTATGCGATCGTAAACAACTCTAGATGTTTGACAATATTTGAAATTTAGAAACGTAACTATCTTCTAAACACATCTATCTATCTATAATATTAAAACGAAACAGTGTTTTTTTATTTCACGATTCTGAATCAACCACTCGACGGATTTTCATGATTTTTGTGTTGAAAGAAAGATAATTTTAAGAACTAGGGAATGTCGAAGCCATAATTTTAGTTTAGGGTTTCAGTTTTTTAGAAATTAAGTTTTAATTTTTTTAAAGTCTAGCAGCCGACGCTAGCAATTTAAAGTAGGCTATTTTCAATGCTGGTTTAACTAACAGCTGGTGTATAACTGTCATTGAAATGTTTATGTTACGAGTTGTTTGTTTACAAAAATATTGTTCGTTGGTGTTTGCCTACATACTATTACATTTTAAAATGTAGGTAGTTTTCCCCTACCGTGAATGATCTGCGTTATCAGGAAATGTGTTATTTTTAACTAAACATCTCAAACACTTGCGTTTAATCAAGTTTTGTCGTAAATGCAATCTGTGTAAGTATTTACTTTATGCATTGCAAATTTCAACTCATATTTGGGAAATATTTTTTCAGCAGTTTATCGCTTAATTGATATAAGTGGTTTACGTGTTGATACTTCTTTTTCTGTATGTTCGAATGTGAGTATAGTATGTCGGCATACTAAAATTTTGGTTGGTAATGAAAGCGTCAATCGGTGTAGTAGGTCTCTATAAAGCTGTCAAATAAACTGCAGGGTGCAGCAGAAACCAAAGTCGACTCATACCATACCAATGATCCCCGTAGTGCTGATGATTCAGAGGGCACTGACCAAAGAACCGAAAAACCTTAATGCTGGGTTAGATAATTAAGTGCAGAGAAAATATACAGACCGGTTCAAGATAACGGCCCGGAGGTCGAAATAAAAAAGAACAGAGAGCGAAGAGAAATGTGTTAACACCCAAATATAGGGATGCTTTCCAGAAGTAGGTAAAGCTTGGATGGACAGGCTGTGCATACGGTAAACTTTTAAAAAGTATATTCCAAGGAGTACCACACAATAAACGGGAAATATCAAGTTAAGAAATGCATCCTCAGACTGGGATCTAAATTTTGAAGAGGCAGGTGATAGAAGAGAATCCTTATAAAAGTTTCAGTGGTCACGAGGTAAGATAAGGTACGGTGAGTACATAAGTAGTACAGTATGCAATTGGAGGTGGCATGTAGCTACTCTACTCAAAACCAGTGTGAATCGGTCGCCAATCTCACTTCAAGATTTTTCAAATCGACACAAATGCTGTTTTATGGTAAAATTATCGGATTTAAAATGCATATCACCATATTTTAGGTCCATATTCGAATGGAATAAATAGGTGGTCACGTTACATTTGTTTATAAGGTGATCTTCCCCATTAAAACTGCCAGAATATGCGTGTAAACTAGATGATCTGAATTATTCCGTTTTAGTTGACAACTCGATTCCCGTACGTAGGACGGGCCACCAGCTCGTAAATATAAAGACACACAACAGATGAATTAGATACACTCTCCCCAACAATGATTGTTTCAAGCAAAAATACTCATAAATAAAAAACAAATTTTTGAATGAATAGTATACGCCAAAATTGCCAAAATCGTGTACGCCATCTTTAATTTTGGACTTCCAAGACTCCGATTTCTTTATACCGTTTCCCTAGTAAATGCACACAATTCTTAGTCAAAATAACCAATTAAACAATTTAAAGCCATTTTCTTAGGGTTGTCTTACGGATTTACTCGACTATATTCAAATCTTTGAATTATGTTTCAATTGTTTACTTATTAGTTCAGTATATTTTGAAAACACAGAAATTGATGTTGCTGACAAATGCTGTGAATACAATTCAGTGACACAAGAACAAAAAATCTATGTAAATAATACCCCCGCCACAGCAAGCCTGCAGTCTAAGCGAATTTCCATTTACCCGGTTCGTTCGATTTTTAATAAAATATTTAAAAAAATTGTCAGATTTATTTCCTATTTCTAAATAACATTAATTTTAGTGAGTACTTAGGTTTGCTGCTACGGGAAAGATATTGAGGTGTGATTTTTATTGAAATGTTGATAACTATGTTGATAGCTTAGTATGAAATAAACAAAATTGCCAAATTTGATTAAAATATATCCATAAACAACCAAACTACAACAGTTTATTTATCCTCCATAAGAATAACATGGGAATGTTAAATTTACAATTTTTTAAATTATCTCCAAACCGTTGGGCATACAACAACTCTTCAATATACGAGTACAAAATTATTTATTTTTTAAGCTCTACAATATAGTTTGGAGAGAAATAAAAAAAATTGTGTTTTGGGGTCAAAAATAGGAAAAATCAATTTTCACCCCATAAAACTGGTTAGCAAACTCGTTCGAATAAACGTAGGTTTACACGTTTGTGCCAAAATGTCATCAAAATCGGATCATTTTTGCTCTAGTTCTCCTCAAAACGATAACGTAAATCGGTTCCGGGTCTAGTCTTACCATGTGTTACATGTGTCTTACCATGAGACCTACGGTGAATTTTTGCTTAGTCCCTATATGGGAAATTCGCTAAAATTAGAGTTTTGTCTGTACACTGCTTAGAATCATAAATGTTTCGGTTAGTTTCATCGTATGGAACGAGTATTACGATAGGAAAGCCAAAACGCGTGCTATCTCAATTTCTGTATAAAAAGGTTTATACATAAAAAGGTTTAGGTGTAAGGTTATAAAAAGTACAAACAAAGAAACAGCCAAGAATAAATTATTCACAAACACAATTGTAGCGTATTACAATGTAAATGATCACTGTTTTACAGGGTTTTGCCCGTGGTCTGTGTGTACTGTTGTTATCCAAGTGACAGCCGGTCTATGTGTAAGATTCAAATGTATACTTCGGTCTGTGTCAATGACCGCTGCACGTGTTAAACGTGTCGACATTTTAGATGAGTACGGTAACGCCAAATCCTGAACATATAAATCAACAAATCCTAAATTAACACATAGACCTATTCACGTCTTAAATTTAAATTGAAGATTCCACAGCATTTCAGAGTTTAAAGATTTGTCTAACCCTTCTAAAATGTTAACATTAAAATTTTGGACGTCCACGGGGAGTAACCAGAGGTGACTAGGCCTACGTGTTAGGTACTGTAATTGGGTTATTAGAAATTATAGATAAAACATAGTCTCTTAGCTATTAACCTACAAAATCAGAGCTATATTGCTTCGGTAGTTTAGGTGTGGTTGAAAGAACTGTGCGCTGGGAGGCAAAACGCGATAATTCCTCGGACGATTCGGTAACGGGGATATTCCCCGCGAGCCGGGTAGATGCAGGGAGACGTTCGCTCAATTACCCACCCGAACCAGTTTTGTCCGCCTCACGCACTGTCCGCCTCAAGCACGTCCGGGGGAAACACGGCACCAACCACCTTAGGCCTCTTTTATGCACCTGCGGCATGCAGCAAACATATGCTAACTAATTGTTGCTGTACCCCATGGTCCTTGTTTTATTTCTGGCTGGGGGCCTCAAATTGACATCTAGCCGAGGGCCTCCAATGGAGCCAGACCGGGCCTGATGTGAGGGGCCCTTATATGAACAGCGCAAAAGACATATGCGGCTGCAAAATTTGCATGTGGTTTGCAACAAAATTTGCAATGTATATCTTTACATTTTGTAATTTTTATGACGAGATAGCATGTAATTTTTGAATGGTCAAATAAATTCTTGATTCTAACATGTTGGTGAAATGGATCCTTTTGCGCTGGTTTACACCTACCAGCAATTGAAAAGGAACAGACGAAAAATATTGTGGTCCCCCATAAACCGCGTGCTAGAAGTGTTGACGGTGCTTTAAAAACTTGTAGGGAGTTAAAGATACATTTATTATAAATTAATTTGTAGGTTTTCAGAATTTATCTTAAGCCCAAAAAGTTTTTTTGTTAATTATGTAAACTAACTTTTTCTAAGAAAAACGTTTAACACTAGAAAAAGATTTAACAGCTTTGTTTTAAATGCCATGGTGTGTTTAGTAATGAATGGAGATATTTATAATAAAGGCGCCGTAGAATGGGGTGAATAGAAACACTTTTTGACTTTTAAGCTTCTGTAAAAACTATATTTTTAATTTTTAAATTTTCAACATTAGCTCATATTTCCGGTCGTGGACTCCTCTACTCAAACCAGTTATCAATTTTTTTTTCTTTTTAATCATTAAGCAGAAAAAAAAAAATATGGCTGTTTCTATTCACCCTGCACTTTGGGGTGAATAGAAACACTGTGTTAAATTGATGATTGTTGCTTTTCCCCACTTACCAGGGGCAATAGAAACATGAAATTTATGCTTGTTAGCTTAGGTTGTTGTAAATAAAAATATTTAAAGTTAATTAACAAATTTATTTATAAGTACAAAGTATAAAAACATCGTTTTCGTAAACCCTTATCCAAACAAATCGGAGAACATGAATGACAATGGGTGAAGTCAGAGTTACAAAATCTTACATAGAAACCAACTTAATGAAGAATAAAATCAGACAAATCTTCCTCAAAATACAACACTCCCTTAAATCTAGAAGTTGTACACGGCTTGGGAGTTGGAAGCCGACGTACTACGTCATCGACTTTGAAGTTCTGTCTCTCAGAACTTGTTGTTTGGCGCAATTTTCTTGATGAATCTTCCTATTTATCCTTCCTCGTCAAATTCAATAACTTTTGCAACATCTAAACTATAGCAAGTTTTGTTTTTCCCCATTACTTTGACAATTACATGATCATGAAGGGACAACTTTGAAGACTCACTGATGTCTTGAGCTAGGTATGCTGGTTCTTCATCAAATTCTTCGTCTTTGTCACTTTCTTCCAGTGAGAAGAGTGACTGATGTGGATCATCTTCATCTCTGGTATTTTTTTTCTTTTTTTGGGGGGTTTTCAGGGCCACCTTTATTTGCACCACTGGTTAAAAAAAATGTTTCTATTTACCCTGGTTTTGCAAAATCATGACATAACCTAAAATAAAAATTAAGTAAAAAAATATAGTTTATTCTAAGGCTAATCTATTAACACACTTGTTTTTAAGATACCTAAGACAATATAAAAAATGGTTATTAACATAAATACATGTAATAGGTTCATACTTAGAGAGAAAGTTTTGAAGAGAATGTTTTTCGCACAAATTTTCAAATGACGTTTCGCATTATCCAACATCCAAAGCAGTGATACCAATATGCTGAAATAATTTTTCCCAGGTAGATAGGATATGGTTATAATGGGGGAAAATAATTCCCTTATATAAAGTCAATGTATAACAAAGTTATAAAAATGTGAATCATTCATTGAAGTTTTGTTTCTATTCACCCTGTTGTTTCTATTCACCCCATTTTACGGTATTTTCACGGATATTATTGATAGCGACTAACATTTCAATAGTTGTGCTCGCTACTAGGACCCATCACAGCCAGCAGCCGCAATCTTGTTGAAGATTAGTGAAAATTCCTTGCTTCACGTCGCGGCCAACGTGCTCTATCTATTGGTGGTCGTTGACGTTATGGGCAGCACCGTAAAATGTGATCGTTGGGGAGGACTGACAACGGGTGCGGCCCATATGCCACTGTGCCTCTATTAAATTCAATTGAATATAAACAAAGAAATGAAAACCTCCATTGTGCTTTACTCTGATGCAAAAAGGATTACACAATTGGATTTACATAATTTTAGTACAGAGTAACAAAAGCTACTCAAGTGTTTAACATTAAAATTGATTGTATCCCACAATTAATTTCGTAAATAACGATCTTGATCCAACCCGACCCGCGAGCAGTGATGTAGTAAAGCATGGATCGCATATGGGAAAAGCGGCCTTTCCACTCTGCTTTTTTCAAAGAAGGCACCTATTTTATACAGGGTGGAAAAAAATTCTCAGGACGGTTACATTTTTCAAAAAGATATAACTTCCAAACTTGGTACACAGTTACTGGCATTAAAATCATTACCTATTCAGTGATGCGCTACCTCCTCATCAGGGGCCCATTTCATAATAAAGTACAAACTAATATTATTAGTAAATCAGCTGATCGCCAAATGCAAATCTAATGGAAATTACAAGTTACAAGTTGTAACTTGTAGTTCATTATGAAATGGGCCCCAGGAGGACGGCCCGCTAGGAGTCAAAATAAAATCATAAACATAAGGTCTATATGCACATCAAATTGATAAAGGTCTCAATAAACAATAAGTAGGATAAAATGTCACAATTTTGAACTCAAAAGAACAACTGAGTTTCAGCAGAAAGATTACTAACACTGATTACCTTCACCTATTGAACTTATTATTATCAATTGCATGCACCCCACGTTTTTCGTTTTAAATCTTACAAGTATTTATACTCTACACATATTTATATATAAATTATTTTCTACTTTTTAGTGCGTTTAAAAACGTTTTGTTTTAAAAAACTTTTTTTACTTATAAATTATTTTCTAATTTTTATTTTTTAATGTGTGGGGATGTTAAATCTATTTCAAGCATCTATATCAGATTAAGACAGAGGCATGTCTCTAACGGGAAATTTAAGGTTTATTTGAGTTTCTTTTCATATAGATATGTACTAGATTAAATGTATGACCTATATACAAACTATAAGTATATCAATGTATTTAATTTATTGTTTACTTTATAGAATACAAAATAAATAGCAATTAACATTATTATTAAACATCTTTGTATACAATCAGATTGTTTATCTCTATTTTGAAATGTTTGTTTGTGAATTTCTTGGGAGCATAACCTGTCTCTGCTCTTAGAACTGTCAAATTTAAATATTTACAGCTGACTTAAATTATTTGATATGTTTACATTCTTTCAAAATGTAAACATGGAAAATTTGGAAGCCCATGGGGCGTAGCCTAAGGGAAATATGAAAATTAAATGATGTAATATTGTATTGTCATCCATTTGTGAGCTATGTTTCAAATTTCAAGTCTCTAGCTCATCGGGAACCTCGTTTGAAATTGATATCAAAATTTGTAGGAAAGCGAGCTAATAAAAACAAGCCCGTGGGGCGTAGCCCAAGGGAAATGTGAAAACTAAATGATTTAATATTGCATTGTCATCCATTTGTGAGCTATGTTTCAAGTTTCAAGTCTCTAGCCCATCGGTAAGTATCTAAATTTGCAAGAAAGCGAGTTAATAAAAACAAGCCCATGGGGCGCAGCCCAAGGGAAAAATTAAAATTAAATGATATAATATTGCATTGTCTTCCATTTGTGAGCTATGTTTCAAGTTTCAAGTCTCTAGCTCATCGGGAAGTTAGTATAATATTGATTACAAAATTTTTACCGGACAAGAAAGCGAGCTAATAAGAACGTTTTAATAAAATAGACTCACATTTAAATTGGCAAACTCGCATTAAAAATTTATCAAAAAGACTTAATTCAGCTGTATTTGTGTTGCAAGTATTGTAATTAATTGGAGATACAACAAATTTTGACACACAAATTGCAGTACCCCTATATCATGCTTATTTCGCTTCAATTATGAATTACGGATTTTTTTTATGGGGATCGTATAGTGAAATCAAAAAAGTGTTTTATTCTTCAAAAAAGGGCGATAAGACATATAGCCAAGGTTTCTCCAGATACACATTGCGAAAAATATTTTAGTCAATTCAAAATTCTCTCACTTTATACCGCTCTTATATTTATTATATTTCTCTGATGGTTAAGAGTAACTTGGATACAGTTATGGAGAGTCAGGTCAGCCCTCTCACAACCATATTATACAGTTTTGGGCTCTCTTCAAACAAACTTTTAAGTTCTACATTAGTTTTTGACTGAGGAAGTCCGTTATGGCAACATGTCATAAAATGATTATTCGTTAGTTCTTCTCTAAAATGAAGAGCACAATAATAAAAGCATGAAAAAATGAAACTTGAGTATATGATTTAAATATAAACAAAGAATCTTCAATATTTCAGTTTTATTATAGTATACATTTCATATAGTTGACTGGCTAAAAGTAAACCAAATGCGTGTATTGATCACTGTTTTCAAATCTGTGGCACAGCTGTTTTAATTTCAAAAGATGTAAACAAATTAAACCCCATGTTGTTTTAATGGGAAAAGTTTTATTCTGTTGCGAATTTATGGTAAAAAAATAAGAAAAATGAATAGTTTTCCCTCAAAGTTCACGTCAAGACCTTTAAAATAAGACCCCTCCCATCCTTCTACGGCCATCCAGTCACTCACAATTTCTTTACAAAAATTTGACTTACGGAATTATATAGATAGACTAGCTGACCCGGCGAACTTCGTATCGCCTAAGTTATAGGTTTCCCCTAAGACAGACCGATGGAAAGAAAGTACCGTTACGTTTAATTTTCAAGATGATCTCGTTCGCATCGCTCAATCACGTCCTGGTTGAAGTTCGTTCGCTACGCTCACTCACCTTTGGGTTGGAGCTCGTTCGCTACGCTCACTCACCTTTAAGTTGGAGCTCGTTCGCTGCGCTCACTTGCCTTCAGGTTAGCTCGTTCGCTACGCTCACTCGCCTCCAGGTTGAAGTTCGTTCGCTACGCTCACTCACCTTTTGGTTGCAAATTAGCTGTTGTCATAAATGTAAAAGAAATAATAGTGCTGCACCCTGTTGGTAATCCTTGTAACTTTAATGCTATTGAACATCATAGAACAGAACCAACTTGTTTAATTGAAACAGCTGTTAAGATTCATTAATTCCATTTCTCATAAGGTTAACATGGGAAACTCCAGAGCCACTGGGGCGGAGCCCTTTTAAGAATTTCGAAACGGGAAATAGTTTACGTCCGATTCGCATACCTACAGAATTTACACACCAAATTTCATAACGATCGGTGAAGTCGTTCCGGAGGAGTTTGCAGACAAACACTGTGACACGAGAATTTTATATATTAGAGATAAAAGGCAAAGCCCTCACTGACTGACTGACTCACTCACTCTCACTAATTCTCCCACTTCCCATTTACCTAGAAGGCTGAAATTTGGTACACTGATTCTTTAGGCATTAAATAGGAAAACTAAGTTGTTTTTATTCTGTTCAGACTCTCGGGCTCCGCCCCAGTGGCTCTGGAGTTTCCCATGTTAACCTTATGAATACTCATATTTAAATGGAATTAATGAATCTTAACAGCTGTTTCAATTAAACAAGTTGGTTCTGTTCTATGATGCTCAATAGTATTAAAGTTACAAGGATTACTAACAGGGTGCAGCACTATTATTAGCGAATTTCCCATATAGGGAATAAGCTATTACCGTAGTACTCATGGTACGACCTGGACGCGGGACCGATTTACTTTTTCGTTTTGAGGTCCCTAGAGACCAAAAACACCATCCGTTTAAATTCGTATATATATATATATAATTCATATATATATATATATATAATTTATATATATATATATTTATATATGTGTCCGTTAGCGCGATAACTCGAGCAAAAATGATCCGATTTTGATGAAATTTGGTACAAACGTGTAATCCTACGTTTATTCGAACGAGTTCGCGATCCAGCATAATCGGACCATGGGAACGGGGGTTTATGGGGGGTTTTATGGGGTAAAAATGGGGTTTTCCCATTTTTGACCCTAAAAACAAAAGATTTTGCAATTTCTTCCTAAACCGTTTTGTAGAGCTTAAAAAAAGAAATAATTTAGTATATTGAAGCGCTGTTGTATGCCTAACGGTCACGGAGAAAATTCAAAAATAGTGTAATTTAAAATTCCCATGTTATTCTTATGGAGAAAATGAAAATTGTTGTAGTTTACTTGTTTATGGTTATATATTGATAAAATTTGGCAAATTTATTTATTTCATCCTATACTATTGACGTATGGTCAAAAAACACTTTTTACCTTCCCCGTAGCAGCAAACCTAAGCACTCGTTAAATATAATGTTATTTAAATAGGGAATAAATATGTCTTATTTATGGAAATATTTTAGTAAAAATGTAATCAGACAAGTTGAAATTCGCTTAGTCTGCAGGTTTGCTGCGGCGGGGGTATTTTTTTTAACTTATGACAACAGCTAATTTGCAACCAAAAGGTGAGTTAGCGTAGCGAACGAGCTCCAAGTGCTCCACCCTAAAGGTGAGTGAGCGTAGCGAACGAACTTCAACCAGGACGTGATTAAGCCATGCGAACGAGCTCACTTACGAAGTAAAACGGGGCAAAGCCCGCGGGTACAGCTAGTGTTACAATAAATTTTAGTTTGATGACAAATCACCTGTCAATCATTGATGTAACGTGATGATAATAAATAAATAAACAGTAAATAAAAAATATGCTTAGGCTACATATTGAACACCTATTATTGGGTCTGATGATGAGCGGAGTGTCCAATTGAAATCGATCACCACTTACCATTTTTTACATGTATTTAACAACCATCTTGTGAGTAAAAAGTTAGAGTGTTACTATTATTACAAAGGTCCATGCAGTTAGCGTACCCATATAAGCGTACCCACTTTTGTTTATACCAAATCGTTAGTTCTCGATAGTTCCCCAATCTTTTCGTTAGTTCTACAATAAATGGGTACACCAACTTCACTCTTCCGGTTTCCGGAAAGTAAATAAAAGAAACGCCTTATAACACTTAAACAATTTTAATCTATAAATAAAATAAATTAATTTTTTAATTTTAAATTTTAGCTTTAAAAAATTCTTTTGACCAAAAATTTTCATATATTTACTGCAATCCAATTTAAAAACCTGTGGTTAGTATATACCGATCGTTAGTTCTCAAAGGTTCTCCGATATTGTTGTTAGATCTCAAAAAATAAAAATACCCCTGCCGCAGGAAACCTGCAGACTAAGCAAATTTCCATTTACCAGAATTTATTTGAAATTAAATCTATTTAAATAACATTAGGTTTAACAAGTACCTAGGTTTGCTGCTACAGGGAGGGCAATACAGTGTGTTTTTTTTCGTAAAATAAAAGTAGCTTAATACAAAATAAATAAGTTTGCCAAGTTTGATAAAAATATATCCATAAACAAACAAACTACGGTAGAACATTTTACGACATTTATTATAAGAATAACATGGGAATTTTAAATTTGCTATTTTTTTTAATTTTTTCCATAACCAATAAAAATACAAAACACTCCAGTATACAAAATTATTTTTTTCTTTAAGCTCTTTAAAATGGTCTAGAGAGAAATTGGGAAATTTTGTGTTTTGAGGGTCAAAAATGAGAAAACCCATTTTTTACCCCGAAAAACCCCGTTCCCATGGTCCGATCATTCTGGTTCGTGAACTCATTCGAGTTTATCCCGCCCTATACTTTTAAACCAAATTCCATCAAAATCGGACAAACATTATACTCAAGTTATCGCGTTTACAGAACGGACATATATATATCCATATACATAACACCAAAAAATTTTCAGCATGCACAGTTTTCTGATGAAAATGCTAATATCTATAATAGTAATGTCTTTATTGCCTTTTGACAATTATACATTGTATAGCAAACGTTTCAATCAATCCAAAAATGCAATAAATAAGATAAAATATAATGTGTAGCTGTGTAAACTAAGGTCGGAAATTGGGTAGGTATTTATTTACAAAATCTATATATATATATATATGTATATATATTATGTAAAAACAGTAAATGAATAAACTATTAATTAATAACAATAAATAAACTCATATCAAAAGTAATAACAGTAATTATTTTAATAAACATTAACTAAAGTCTAACTTAACCCCTGGGGAAGAGAATTTTGTAATCTAGTAATAAATAATTAGTTCAAGAACTATCAAGAACTAACGATTGGTATATACAAGCATCTTTCGTCAGCAAACCGTGCCTACTGGAAATTCTATAATTGTGAAGTTAGCGTAACCACTTTTTATGCCTTGTAACTTTTTTTTATTTTTGGAGCACTAGCAACAATATTGGAGAACTATCGATGACTAATGTTTGGTATATAGATGAAGCATTTTCCATTTGAAAACGCTGCGCGCTAGAAACCGGAAGTGTGAAATTAGCGTACCCGTTTCTTATCGGTTATAATTTATTTTGAACTAACAACAATATTGGGGATCTAACGATTGGTTTGAACAAAAGTGGATACGCTAACTTCACGGACCTCTATTACAAGTGATATTTGACGTATTTTTCGTACTTTCAGGTAATAAAAGTCCGATGCTGATTATTTAAATTCTCTTTGTAGATTTGAATTCTTATCCAAGGGAGTCTACGGAAGCTAAGGGCCATCTTGGATTTTTGCACGCCATAAGAGCAATGTTAATTTAGTTAATTTCAAACAGCCACTGAAGAGTTATTTACCATCACAAAATATTTTTTAAAAATCCAGAGTGATTGTAATTTTAATAACTAGTAGGCTACTTGGTGAGAGAAGAAATTTTTCTTTGTAGTTTTTAAAATTGTTTTATGATGAATTAAAACGTCTAGGCTCCAAGGACTAAGCCCAATAATAGTACTGCCAAACAGTAAGTTAATCTTTTTTCTGAGGAAAGTGTTGGAATTTTTTTGCTTCATATCAAAAATTTATATTTACATTATAATACAACTGGAACTGCCCAAGATTCCTAAAAGTCACCAAATACAGAATTTTTAAGCTTTTGGCCTGTTAGTGATGGTAGTTTAAGTTAGGTGAAATGATTATTCTAAACCATGTGAGGATAAAAGTAGTTATAGGTAGGCCTATATATATCTATTCTTTCACAGCAAAAAGGGGTTTTCACAAAAAAGTGCATCGATTTCCATAATTATAGGAATATTATTAGACCCTATTTTGGATCTAATGTTAATACTCAGGCTCCACTTTGTATATGATATGAACTAAATGGACAATAACCCAGAGCGTAGAATTTCCAAAAATCATTGTTTTGACATTGATTTTTCCCCCTCTAAAAAAAACATACAATTTCAAGAAGATTATAGGCTCCAGATTAAATAGCGTTAGAAATTGTAGGTACTAAAAAACTTTAATTTCAAAGGAGAGCCCCCGATAAGGGAAGGGGACGCTATACACCCCAAACTCAGCCCTGCCAATACTGCATTGCTGTGGGGAGCGAGCTGGACGAGTGCGGGACTTCGGTCCTGGGTTTAAATCCTGCCAATCAACCATTAATTTTATCTAAGTAATAATGACTCCCTAAGTTTTCCCACAGGAATACGCAGACGCAGGAAATTTTTACTGTTAACAACTCTGTTTGCAAAAACTAATTATTGCTAGGCCTACATGTAAACATATCACTACTCCTGATTTTAAGGAACACTTTTGGCCTAATAATAATTATTCATTTGTAGACACATTAAATCAACACGTAACCTATTTAGTCACCATACCACAAAAATAAAGTTATATAGTTAATATGATGTCTAATTGGATCAACTACAAAAACTAACGACATTTATTTTTTCAAACATATTAAATCGGGCTAGCAGCATTCATGACACCTTCACGATGAATCAGGATGTTTTCAACCACTTAACTTGCAAACAGCGTGTATTTTATTCATGATAAGTTTATCAGCGCTACCTAAAGAACAGGTGATGTTTTTGTGATTTGTCGTTTACCTTCCTTGCTGCAATACCTCCTATGTTCCTGACTGCAGAGAGCGATTGGATAAACAAAAACACTTTAGAAGTTTTGGTTTGTCAACAAAATCTTAACTGCCTGGGTAGCCGAATGATTATGGGCCTGTAAGTACTTGTCTTGAATTCGAACATCCCTCTGGTTCCATTCCAAACCAAGCTAGATTGTTTCTGGACCCAGATGTCATTTTTGTCATTCATTGGGCTTTCAATCAATGATACTAACTTATCTAACAAAAGGTCAACGTTAAAATAGTAAAGAAGACTAGGATTTTTACCGTTCAATTTAAACAAATTAAAAAAAATTCCTATGGCGACAATACAAAATAAGAAAATAAAAATACACGAGGCATACACAAACTTTCAATAAGAAGACAAGAAATCAGGAGCTACCTCATAGTATAATATATAACTATGCAAGGACAATACTTAAATTATTCTTCCTTTAAATGTTTATATCTTATGATAAAAGGCATAATCTTTAAGACTTATACCTTACCATAAAATTATCCCTCATACATCTAACCCAGATCTATGATTAGCATAAAAAATCTTAGTAGAATTGTAAAGCATAACACGAGGATTATAAATAGTTCACCAATGACTAGAATTATTTTATTAAATGAAAAAGATCAACAAGTTCAGTACCGGTATTGATTTCAGTATGTAAAAAATAGTATTTATTGTACAATACCATGAACTGGCTATAAAATTGTTTAAAAACAATCATAAAAGCCAATCTCAAACATCACAAATTATCGCACTAAAAATGAAAAACAATAAACAAGACTACAAAAGGAAACACCAGTTTACTTACTTACATCCAGTATAAATATATTGACAACCTATCATATACATAACTGCAAATATTGAATAATTAATACAATATTATTTTCAAATTGTAAATATATGTTTACACTACATTATGTAGTAAGTTATCAACGATTAGAGTGTAGATGTATGAAAATGAAGGTTTATAAATTACCAAACCAAAATATTTGCACCTGCAAATTCATAAATGGGCTTGATAATGCTTTTACTATTTAAATGACAATTTGAATACTTGCACAATAGGCCTATGTGGATTAAATTATAGTTACCCACTTACTGTAATCAAGATATATTATTATTATTGTAATTTAGTTGTTAATTGTTTTTGCTTTCTTTAAATGTGTTATGGGTACAATTTGTGAAAGAAACATTATCACTGACAAAATTATATACGGATGTCATCTTACCACAGTCTATGTCTCAAAATCTATTTTATCTATTTTATCTATTTTTTCAACCATTGGATCCATATCAAAGTGTTCATAGCAGTTTTTTTCGTAGCATTGTATTTTAATCGTTTAAGTTATTGACTTTTGTCCCTTCTTTATTGTAGCTAAACTATGTCAACCACCTGCACAGATATGTCTTCTTATATCTGTACATACACATAGATTTGAATGTTATGTAAGCCATATCTTGTAGCTTATCTTTCTTTGAGTATGAATGAAAAATGATGATCTTTTAATTCACTATCCCTATATAATTGTTTATGTAGGATTGTACATTTATCTCTAGGAAATGGTGCTGAACTTTGCCTGATAAATAAACATATACTTAAGTCTATTTGACATTTCTGAAACCTTGGCATATTTTTATACACTATTATAACTATATTAAAAACAAAGTTACAGAACCTCTCTTAACTGACCATAACAAAACCAAGCATAGGTCAGGTCAACTAACAGGCCAGTTCAAATGGACAATTATGAAAACATGTAAAGTACCGGTAGCCTACTGTATAAATTGATTTATTAATGATATTAGCTTAATAAATAAACCAGAAACACAGCTGAAAAATGCTTAGTTATTCATTGAAAAAATATTGATCAAGTAGAAATGAAAGTTGCAAAGTGTTACCAACTAACTGTGCTACAGAGAAACAATTAGCCCCTTCTTCACTACAGTACTACACAGTTTGGTGTTGGAAATAGAAATACTTTTTTAGAAAAAAATATTGTTTATCAGTTGAATCAAAATATTATTTACACAGTTAATTGTTAACAATAACACTCTAAAATATGCAAGAAAATGTCAGCGAGTCTTCCCTGTTTTTGTCCAAAGTGGTGCATAGCAAAACTGGACCGGAGCATAGTCATGATTCCATTTCATTATTGCGATTAGAATAGGAGCGCAAGTCTCTAGATTCCTTATAAAAGACAATTAAGGCAAACAGTTTTGAAATTCTAGGCAGAACTGAAATTTTTTTTTATAGGCAGAGGCAGTTTATCGGAACAGCAGTCAATAGGGGTGTGGTTACAATAACAAAATAACAATAATAAATAAACTTAAACAAAAGTCAATTCGTACAAAAAATAATAACAACAAATTCCTATTACACGAGTCATAATGATCACAATTGAGGAAAGCACTCCGAGCAGCTGTCGATTCGGGTCTGGTTACAATAACAAATAACAATAATAAATAAACTTAAGCAAAACTCCATTATTTGTAAAATTAATAACAATAACTCGAAATTAAGACTTTAACCAGTTGTCTGAATCTTATTAGCAGCAAAGCACTAGACTGTAATTAAAAGTACAAAAAAGTGTTAGTACAATTAAATAACAGCATCTTTTCTACAAGTGATATAACTCAGTTCTTTTTCTTTCTCTTGAAGTAGGAACCTTCGTAATGTCCGCCGAGCCCCTGTGAATGTTGACCAACGTAGTTGCTTTCTGGACTAGGCTCACGAGAGGGTAACAACCTCCTCTTCTGACCAAAAGGAGTTATGATGGGGTTGGGCTGGGGAGAAACCGTGGGTGAGGCCTGCGACCTAATGATGTCCGGCGATGCGAAGGGATTGAACACAGGTTGTGGGAAGGTGGAAAAGTACGTAGGAGTGCTTGTGGAGAACAACAAAGGTGTCAAGTTGACAGGTTCAGGAGAATCTGTGAGTGGAGAGCGAGGTAGAGGCGGGGCTACTGGCAAGGACGAACCCATCGGGTTGATGACAGGATACGTGAAGGAGGGTATGTCCGAGGCGGGTTGACCCTGGGAATGTAAGTTGGTTAGGAACTGTTGTTGGCTCTGTTGATTGCTGGGGAGACGTATGAGATTCTGGTGAGACTCTACGTGCATATTCGGAGCGTGATCTCGAATAAAATTGGGAGGAGGCATGTTGTAGGGGTAACTCGGTGGTTTGGGAGGAGGTACGGGGAAGGAAACGGGTGTAGGAGTACCTCCTGTTAGCTGTCCTCGTAGATCCGCCCAATAGCTGGGAGAGGGTTCCCCTTCTACAGTCAAAGCCGGAGCAACTTCTCCAGCAGGGGGGCTATTTCTCAACCATTGCGAGGGCTGGGGAGCCATTGATGACAGATTTGGCACCAATGGTATCTTAGTAGGTGGAAAAGGGGTAGGCTTGAGGAACAACGGTGGGCTAGTCACTGGTGATGGCGGTTGTTGGATGGTGGGAGACATATAAAGGTCTGTTCCTGATAGAAAATTAATCTGTTTTTTGACTGGATCCGGCATAGTAACTAAGAGAGATGCTCTTTCAGGGTCTGGAGGCTGTTCTCCAAAATTTGTCGCTTGTTTTTGACTGGTGGCGATTACACTTTGCAGGTTTAGTGCAAAAATAGGGTTCTGTTTAAAAAGGTTATGAAGATTTTGCGCAACAGTTTGGTCATTTGGCTCAGGAAGTAGCCCAGTAGATCTATCCTTAGGGTCAACATCATTGAGCAGCTGCTGATAGAGGTTGAAAGCCCGTATCCCAGGAATGTAATAACTGATTTTGATGTTCTTACCATGCAGATTGTATCCGTCGAGGGAAGTCTGCACAGCCTCTGCATCTTCCCAGTTGCTGTACTCTACAAGTCCCCAATCCTGTGGACACCCTTGTTTCAAGGCAATTTGGCAAAATAGAGGGTTGACAATTGATGAAAATATCTTACGAAACTCACTCATGTCACAGTAGTTTATTGGAAGACCATCTACATACAGGCACTTGGAATGGAGTGATTCAAATGTAACGTGGCTTGAATCCAGCCAATCACAGACAAGTGTATGGTTGTTGATCTGTTGGCTGCCGAGGATGTTCTTTGCTAGTACTGAAATTTCTTTACTTTTGTACTCGACAAACCCGTAACCTTTACTTTCTCCAGTCTTTTCACTAATCATAAGGAAGCTGCGTTTGACTTCCCCACAGTATTTGACTAGAGCGTTGAACTCTTTTTCTGTATAGTTCAGAGGTAGGTTTGCCACACACAACATTATCTTTGTCGCTGCAGGACACACAGGTACACATTTTCCACACAAAAGGAAAGTCCTGTCACGGTCCCACTCTTCCAGCATCTCTGGGTTCTCCAACTCGGCCCTGGCAATAGACGAATTTGCCCCAGACGTCACTGTGATCTTGGTCACCGGAAAGTCATTGAGGAGCTCTCTAATCTCCGGTTCGGTGACGTTCTGTGAAAGATTCTTCATCTCGAGAGACCGGCCTGTATGGAAAATACTTTTACACAATAACACTTTCTTTTTAATTTTTTCTTCCAGATCATCTTCCCAAAAACTGTCTGTTGAGGCCGTCACCCAAACTTGACCTCTAGACCAAAACTTGTTGGCATCAGATTTTAATGAATTTGAATTTAACCTGTGGAGCCGGGGTGAGGAGAAAGAAATTGCTGCTTCGGTGGATCTGGTAGTCATAACTCCAAAACTATTGAAGCAAGATGGTTCAAAATACAAAATAGAATTTTTTGTCCAACAGAATCACTAAACTTTAATTCACATAACTGACCAACGCATCAATAAATTTCTAATATTACCCGCACCAACTACATCGAATCTTGATACGGATCGACAGGTTAAGAGGGTTTACTTAATAATTGGTCAATTTTTCTGCCAGTATGAACAGTTATCTATTACATTAAATTGTTAAAATCTCTGAGGGAGGAACCTAGTCATGCCACTGGACTACAGGGTACAATATCTTAGAGAACTCTTCGTGAAGAACGTCCATCTTTTGGGAGGAGTGAGGGCCTCAAGTAGCTCTGAAATAAAAAAAAATATTACAAATTATAACTTTTGATACAAAAAATGGGAATTCAAAGATTTTTTCTAGAAATGTTTCAACCACATCAGCACTCAAAACACATTAACACAAAATAATAGGGTCTACAAAATAATTTGAGTAGCCTAATAATTGTGTAGCAAATCTTTCAAATAACTCAGCAGCAGCCAACAAAGCCGTGGACATAAGAAGTCGAGAAAGCTTAATCTTTTATCAAGTAATTATGTTCTGCGTGTGTCTATTACAAGGCAATAGAAATTTTATATTTCAAAATATCAAGATATTGTAACCGTTATCATTAAGTATACACGTATAAGAGTTGTCACATCATTTATAGAGGGCCAGGCTTACAATAACCATGGGATTGCAGCGCAGCAGGAACAGCTTATTGTGCACTGTTGTCACATAATGCTATTAGTTGATACCGATTTTGGCTACGTAGTATGGGCCTCTGATGCTTGGGTCACGGTAGTCTGTCGGTAGTGCAGTGCGCCTCTGAGGACCTTTTAACCATTTAGTATTAAAAATTTATTATAAAACAACGAAACTAGAAACAAGCAAACAAACTTCATCAACAAAAACGACATTCTAAAGCCTACAATGAAAACAATAATAAAAACAACCAAACTGCCTTGCCGACAAGCCCGAGGTTGATTAGTTCGGGCCGCTGACACTACTCTGGATCAGCGCTGTTCAGGTAACAATAACCTCCATTGAGTGGCTACTCTAGTACGTGTATACTCAATGTTGCTATAAAAATGGTTACTGATTTAAATATTGAATGGTTTTTATAATATTTTCATATTATTCAAAACTAAAACTAATCTAAACTAAAATTAATCCCATAGGAATAAAGAAGAGTAGTAACACCTTAGCCAGTAGCAAAAGTTTATAATTGCAACCATCATTTTTTATCTAACCCTCCATCAGTGACACCATGGAGTTTTTCTCTGGGCGGATTGTTTTGTATAGAAAAATATATGTGATATTGCTAGGTGGCATCTTAGGAGTTACAGTACCTCACGTGCATCTTTCAAGGAACCGATTGAACATTATTTTGATCTCTCACCTCCACCGCCTAACCCCTAATAATCAGTTGAAGTACCAAGATTGGCGTAGCACGGGGCCCAGCTCTGTGAGCCACTGATGGTGTTGTTGTTTTTATTTGCTATCCATATATATAATACGCTAAGCCGATTTTTGTTAACAGAACTCCTCCCTCTTTTTTGGACCGATTTTAATTATTAAAGTGTAAAAAAATGGCCTTGGTCTGTAGTTTTGCAAAGTGTTTTTGATATCTTTATTAGTTTGGGCAGGATCTTCCATCAAAGTTGGGTTTTCTCCCATAGGATTAACATGGGGGAATCTAAATAATTAATTGGAAACTTTGTCTCCACTAATTTGAGGGAACGGCTGGGCGTAGAAACTTGGTAGAGGTGTCCAAAGAAAGGTCTTGGGCTGTAGATGAGTTATCAAAAGAAAAACTATGTAAATTCGCTTAGGGCTCTGGCCCTGAAGCCTTTAACACGTTCGCTGCGGGTTACCGCCCGGGCGGTAGCTCCGCGCTATGCCACGCTGTGGCGCGCCGCCCGGGCGGTAATGTGTCCCCGCCAAACTTATTCCGTTTGAGTGCAGCCGCACTCCGGTGTAGGTCGGAGTATTTTTGTCCGTGCTTCGTGTATGACAGTGGCAGTGTTGTGGTGCAATCCATTTGTAATTATCGTTACGCGTTCCGAAACTATACCTGGTGGATTTTGACTCACTCATTACGTTTGTTAACTGTAATTTTGTGCTATATTAATTTTGTTTTATTGTAAAATAATGGCATCTACTGTGGGTGTTTAGCAAACTACGTCGACTCTTGTCATGAAACAGGACATCACCAAACGTTATTTGATATTCGTCATACCGAAATATAAAGCCAATAGCCCGGCAATCGAGTTTGTTCGACGCTGCGGGCTGCGCCGCACTGAGGCTACGCCTGCCATTTGATGGGCAGCAGCGAACGTGTTTAAAGATCCCTCCACAGATTTGTTTACATTTTGGCCATGTGGATAATATTCTTTAATGAAACAGCTGTTAATTTTAAAATTGTATTTTAAACAACACACATATCAAACAGGCACATTATAACACTTTATGAAATTCTTCATAATTTTGTTATATATACAACCTAGAGCTATTGGGTGGACTGATGCTTTTAAGTGTTGAATGAGGCAACTGAAACCATGAAATACATTTATGTATAACCCAGTGCTCGATTTGTAAAAAAGAGGTGCTAGAACTGTAATCTATTTTATGTGATTCATACATTCATACTAATTTATGCCAATATTTTTATCTTTCTGAAAGAGAGCTGTATTGAGAGCTGTATTGAAGTAAACAAAAATCAGCAGTAAATGGCTTCTAATGCTATTCTTATGGAGAACATTTTACGCTATATCTAATTTTGTGTTAAAATTTTGGGAATTTCACTATTTTTCCCGCGGATTGAGACCTTTAATTTGAGCCCTCTCTCGTCATTTGTTGGTAGGTACTGGAACTCCGTTCTGCCGCGTTCCCCCGCAAATCGAGTACTGTATATAGTATACATAGAATACAAAAACTAAAGGCCTAAGAGGTTTAGTTTTAAAACTATCTTAGGCCTACAGGATTTTCAAATAGTAGCACACTACAAAATTGATATGCACTCATCACTCTTAAGGCAGTGGCACATTATCGATCTTTTCCCCCACCAAGACCCCAAACCACACCGGGAGAAGGGAGGTAAATACCAGAAAAATTTCAATCTAAACATTTCCCCGATCAAGACCAAGAACAGACGAATTCTACCGAGCACGGTTCATTAAAATAACATGTTACAGATTGATAATTTTAAATGCCTTTTGATAATATTGTTTAGCCTATATTAATTTTGGAGGAATTTAGGTATAAGTATTATATCGATTTACTTTATTCATGTTTATGTTTAACATTATTGATATCATTGATTAAACGGTTTCAACTTGTACAATAAATTTTCAACCTTGACCAAAAACAAACCACAAAATTACAGGCCCATAATAGATTTAATGACAAAATATGACCCAAAATTTATTTATTTTAGCAAATAAAGAAGGTAATTGCCATATTAAATTAGAACCATCAACGCTAGCCCAGGTGGCCACGTACACCAGACCAATCTTTCGCCTAAAAACCGCCTCAAGAGCGCACATCTCCCTGCTCGGACTGATGTCTGGATCGGTGTACGGATCCCTGACACACTATTTAACCTGCTCCCTTTGACCTCCCTTCTCCCTGCTCAGTTGGGGTCTTGATAGGGGAAAAGATCGATAGTGTGTCACCGTCCTTACTATACAGTGTCCTGTGAGTAAAAATATTAAAAATTAGGTTTGATGGGTCAAACTAAAACAAAAATCAGAATTTTTTCAGAAATACCTTGTACCAGAAATACCAAGTTCCGCCCATTGGAACTTGTCATAGTACTTACTTAATTAACAAATATATTTCCTGTACGAACCTATTCCATCTTTATTCCCAGGTTATTTTGTAAGAGTAGCTGTTAAGGTTAAATTCCACTTCATACAAAATATTGACTTAAGACTACAGTACAATAAACTCCAAATTTAAAATGTTAGTAAATTTACAAAGAAAGTGTGGAATAAATCTTGAACATATGTTTTGAAATAAAAACAAAGCAGAAGTCTCCCATTTAATCTTGAATCGTTGATTATTTAGTCAATGTTGTTATTTCATGTAACGTAAAAAATACACAAATTTGAAAAGTTTCACAGTAAAATAATTTATTTCAACATTCTATAACGTACATAACTAAAAAGTCTTTTAATTATTTTAGGTAACGTTTTTTATGTGAAACATTGCAGAATTGACTGGCAATTAAATCATCCAAATGTTAATATTACGTACCGACTTAGTGATAAATCGTGATCAGCTGTATTGAAGTAAACAAAAATCAGCAGTAAATGGCTTCTAATGCTATTCTTATGGAGAACATTTTACGCTATATCTAATTTTGTGTTAAAATTTTGGGAATTTCACTATTTTTCCCGCGGATTGAGACCTTTAATTTGAGCCCTCTCTCGTCATTCTACGACTTCCCAGTCGCCCACAGTTTTGACGCAAAGAATCGGCTTACGTAATTAATATATAGATATTTTACACATCTATGTGGTAGGTTTATTTAATCTAAAACTTTGTCATAGATTTTTTGATCTAAAACTATGTTATTGATTATGAAAATTAAAAAAAACCATTCTATAACCGATGCTGTATCAACCCAGCCTCTGCATAGGCCTAGTTACCGATATAGTTTAACAAAACGGCACACGGAAGATTTCTCAGGTGCCGTTTACATCACTAACTGCCGACGTCACTTTGAGGGAACACCATTACCGCAACGATACGGTTTTGAGCTATCGGCCTTGGTGGTGTAGTGGATAGCGTGTCGGGCTGATAATCGGAATGTACCAGGTTCGAATCCCACTGGTAGCACTAACTTTTTGTCAACAATTTTTTTTTATATCAGCAAGTTTGGTTGGTTTGGTTAGGTTATGACAGTTTAATTTTATAATTAAAAAATTATAAAATTTAATTTTAGGCATTTATAATTTTTTTTTATGAACAAAACTATTTTTTAGATTAGTAAACCTTCATTAGATTTTTCCATTATCAGCACGTTTGGTTAGGTTATGACAGTTTAATTTAATAATAGGAAAATTAAAAAAATTTTGTCTGTTTCTTCATACGCAGCAGTTAGTGACGTCAAATGGCACCTGAGAAATCTTCCGTGTGCCCCACCGTATAATTTAAGATTAAATTAAATGCAATCATTGAAAGGCTAACATTTATGAGATAGTTTTAACTATCAAGAAGATAGGCTATATGTTATGCTGTCAAGGGAACACCTGTTATTCTAAACTGATTTTTCTTTCCCTTGTGAAGCAGCTTCTTTTGGTTTGCGAGCTAGTTACTTGATAAACTTTAATTTAGGACTTACCAAATTTAATAATGATATCTTATACTATATGCTACCTAATTTATCACTAGGGCATAAAGTGATTCTTTTCAACCTGAGCTCAAGTTTTGCTACCAAGGCAAGCCTCGAATACAAAGATAAACGAACGGACACGCATGTATTAAAAACAGTTCTTGTTTGAAAAAAAAGTGGTGGGTATCTCGTTAACAAGGCATTTTCAGAAAAGAATTCTTGATTTTTGTGTTGTTTGGACCTATTAAATCTATTCCTAGATTTGTTGTATTTACTTAGAGGACACACACTGTATACAGGGTTATAACTAGGCCTAACTAAACTAAGATAGGTAGGCTTACTACCTTTACCAGTATAAGAAAAGCAATTTATTAAAATGATTTAAAGGAATGTGTTTGTGGTAAGTTATAACAGGGATTAGGTGTAATACTAGCTAGGCCTAAAAGTATTTCAATATTAAAGCTAGCCTAGAAAAAAATACCATTGGCGTGAAAAAAAGAAAGAATTTTAAAGTTAGTATAATGCATTCCCCGTTAACCAGCACTGAAGATGTAAATGATTCAAATTACCTGTAGCTCAGCAAAAGTCGTTAGTCTCGTCTATTTTGAGACATTCATTCATATGAAAAACATTCCTCTTCAGGCAGTCCCCAAGTTTGAGATTTCATTGCTATCATGTTAGCAATAGATCTATCACCAAGAGCAGAAAAACTCGCGCTTGAAGTTTCTTGACAAGTGGATGAACTTTGGGTTGATTTTGATTCTGGATTGGAATGAGGGTTTACTAGTTCATTTGTAGAAATTTTAAAATCACTGTCTGTATTTCCATCATGACTTTTATTATTGTATCGATGTTTTCTTTGTTTACTGAGCTTTCTTTTTCTTATGGTAGGCCTTAAACTGCTTACAATCGAAGTATCTAAATGTTTTATACCATCAGTGTCGCTGTCTGATCCACTATTTAAGTCTTCTAAACCAGCTCTTTCTAAAGCTGCTTTTTCTCTCTCCTTAAAAGTATCTTTTATCGGTTTTAGAGTAGTTGAAAGTTCTGCCAACAAACTATTTGGAATAACAGGGTTTTCTTCTATATGCAGATCATCTTGATTGCCTTGTTTATCAGGAATTATATCACTAACAGCTAAAAATACTTCATCCAAAGAATTTGTGTTTAAGTCTAGATGGCTGAAATTTTCTTCTGGAAACACTTGGGAGTACTTTGTAGTTTTACATTCATCAATTAGGCCTACATCATCTAGTTTGTCTAAATGAGAAGAGCTCGAATGTTTGTTGGAGAAAGAATGAAGACTGGTTGCATTGAACACATTCATAGCAGATGTAAGTTCACATCTGACGTTTTTTATTTCTTCATCAAGTTTATCTTTTATATTACACAGATTAATCTTACTAGATTCGGCCTTACTGTCGATAGAATAATTTTCTAAGTTGTCTTCTAAATTCCTCAGATGGATCAACATGGATAAGATTAGTAAGTACAAATTATGCAATTCAGATTGAATAGAGCTTATTTCTGAGCTGTCTGTTCTCTTAAAATTTTTATTATACAGCTCCCCATCACTAAATATATTTTCAATGCTATAATAGAACTTCAATTTGAAAGATAATCCTCTCAATTTCGAGTGAGCATTGAAGAACAATCTCAGAATTTTACTACGACTGAAATTGTAACTAGAGCCAAATGGATTCCAAGCACTGGGACAGATGCAAATACCAACCCATCGGAAAAACTCTGACTGAAGTATCAAATATGAGTCATTCAGTAACTGAAGATCTTTTAATGATATAGTGTAATCAGTTTTGTTCAAGTTTTCAGCAGTGAGATGGTCTGGCAGAAAACTATCATTAGACAATGTATAGCCATCAATGAACAACCAATCTGGAACACATTTTCTCGCCTCATCGCATGTTGATCTAATCAGATCAATTGCATCAATCAAGGCACTAGCTAAAGACTTTCGAAGGTGAGGTAATGTTTTCCATGTTGGTAACATTTGTGGCTTATCATGAAGACTTTTGATTGGGATAAACAAAGTGGCACCAACATTTTGAGAAGTAACCTGACCTGTCGAGAGTATTTCAGTTTCTTTCAGCATTCGAAATAGTTTATTGACATTCAAACATAGGCTTTGAAAAGATCTAATAGCAGAAACAAATGATCTATTTTCAAACGATCTGCAAAGATAATCATAACAGTGGTACAAACCAATTACTGAAAGGGTTGACATTAGAGCTGCAGGTACCTGGAAACTTATCTGTTTCTTAAAATACAATGCCATGGATAAAGTAGCTACAATAATACCGCTACTATACATCCATTTGTGTTCTGATCGATGGTTAGAGGTAGAAGTTCTAGATATGAAAAATTCTACGAGTTCAAAATCTTCAGGAAGCAATAATTTACTACTGAGCAGACTAGACAGTTTAAACTTATCATGAGATGATATTAAGTTGTGATGTTTAGTTTCACAGCAAAGTTTGTTTAGGCCTAGGCCTACCGGTACTTCTATTGAAGATTTCGCAAATTGGAATTGAGAGCATACTTGAGGCTGATAGTACGTTTCAAATTCATTATATCCTTCTGAAATAATATGTCTTGATAAATCATTGTTAAAGAGTAAAACTTCCTCGTCCTCTGACATTGTTTCAGGATCTTGTAGGATAGATTTGAGATTATTTTTCGCCCCCCTATGGTAAACAAAGTGGACCTTTTTGGACCTCCGTCTGGCCCAATTTTAAGTACAAACAATAGAAAGTAAAAATGTTCATATTAAACTTACCATAACTATGCTATAGGCCTTTTGATAAATACAGTAGGCAGATATTGAGGGAGGGGCCTATGGTATGGACCAGCACAAGCTAAAGTAGGGTTCAATTAACTTTCCTTGAGATGTTCCTGAACACGTATTGTTTTAAAGTTTATTTATAAACAAGTGTTTTCTTCCAGTAATAATAAAACCTCAACAAGAGGTGACAAAATGAAACATACTTGAACACACAGAAAGTCGTTTAACCAAAAGTAGTTTCACACAAACAACGAACACAACAGAGAACAGAACAACAGAACCGAACCTCCTAGTCCTAGGTTAAGGTTAGCTTAGCTTTAGCGCTTCCGCCGCTAGGCTAGGCATGTAAAAAAGGCGGCAAGTCCGGCAAGGCATGATGAATGAGTGAAGAGAAGAGCGATTCTGCTGAGTCAAAAAAAGGCGCCAAGCCGTCAAAGGCGGCCGTGTTCAAGAAGTCATGGCAAGGCAAACAAGAAGAGGAATGGCAGAAAGGAAATGGTCAATTGATGGAATACCAAACCATTTATAAAACATACTCCTCAAGGAAGTTGAGGAGTATGTTTTATCTATGCCAGGATCCGAACCCACGACATCGCTGCCTTGGGCCCGAAGTCCGTGATGCTACCAACTGAGCCACCGACTTACCTAATGACAGATCTAATGATGAAGACCGAAGACCTAGAGGTATACAAAGAGTTAAACGCATTCCTTTGCATGATCGAAAGACCTCTTTATATAAGACAAAAACACACTGACACACTAAAAACAAACCTAAATGTTTCTCCCGTGTGTTCCTGGCTGGTGGGTTCTTCATTCCACACCCACGGTCCTATCCTCTTTCGGGTTAGGAAAGTCTGTTTGATATACCCCAAGCAGTGAAGACACTCAATCCTGACCTTCCTCAAAATCCCATCTTACCATTAGAAATATCCCAATCTTTTTGAAAAACAAATTACAAAATAATAATAATAATAACCATGTGTGAATAATAACTATGCTAAAAAAATTATTGACAATTGACCATGTGTTTTTACCAACTGTTTCAGATGATAAATAATACTAACCCGAAGGAAGCAACCAAAATTAAAAAGTTATATTTAAAATATAGAACTACGCGGCTGCATTGTTTTAATCGAGCAAAGCCGGCCGTTTTTGTCAAAAAAAAAAAAAAAAACAACAACAAAACAAAAGACAAGACATAAGACAAGTAAGTAAGGTAGCTAATTAGGAGGTTATGAATTTAGTTTCTGTTTACTGTTGACAAAAATAATTTGAATAATATGCCTATTGTTTAAATAAGATTAGTTATTTTTGTTAACCATCGTCTAAATTGTAAGTTGTAATTTGTGTAACAGTCATAATGTCTTGATCTTTTTCGTACAGGTGAAGTGTATGAATAATCTAGGCTAATGTTTTCAAACTTAACTAGGCTAACATAGTCCTAGGCTTGTCGTCCTTAAGTTTTAATAGGTTTTATTTGAATATTTCATTTGATATATAAATTTTGGTTGGTTAGGTTTAATCCTAACCCGTTAGTAGATAGTATGAGAGTTGCATTTTTCAGTTATTGCATAACGAACAATATTAGCGAATGCAAACATTTATTTTATTCCAAAAGTGCCGTTTTATACTTAATGTATTTTAATAGAGAGTAAAAAAGAGGAGATTTCTCACTTTTTGCTGAAATCCCCCGGAACAAAATTTTGAACGTCAAACCCAGTAATCTCCAGGGAAATCTGAGATATGGCAACCCTAATCCTAGGGCCTATTTAAAAAATATGCGATACGCTGGATGCTCTGGAGAACACCTTCCACGTCCCGGCATACCTCATGCGTATCATAGAGGACTATCTTCGGTTCCGCCTTCTCATTTATGACACTACAGAAGGCTTCCGAACGATGGATGTAACTTCTGGTGCTGCTCAAGGATCCATACTCAGCAGAGGCGGCGTTTAGGGGGGGCCTGGGGGGGCAGCTGCCCCCCCCACTTTCACAAGGAATATTTATCAAAATTATAAAATTATGGAATTATGTCAACAATAAATCTAGATTTTGCCCCCCCACCACTCAAGCCCAATCGCCGCCACTGATACTCAGCCCGGACCTCTAGAATGTCGCCTACGACAGCCTCCTGAGGTCTGAGACGCCTGAGGAAACTGTGTTAGTTAGTTACGCAGATGACGTTGCGGCTTAAATAGCTGCACTTAGCGTTGAGCTTGCCCAGCTGAAACTAAATCGAGTCATGCGCACCATTAACGCATGGATGGCAGATTATGGTCTCTCACTCGCTCTGGGCAAAACTGAGATTGTGATTTTGACTACCTATGTATAAAGAACATAAAAGTAATATTTACCCTACATTCAATACGGTAGCCCTTATTACATTTTATACCCCAATTTTTACAGCTATGTGTACCATTTTGTTTAGAGTTATAACAACTTAGCTAAGCCGATTACTAAATAAAAAAATGGTTCAGACTGTTTTAGCGAATTCCCTTATAGGGAAGTAGCTATTACCATAGGTCTTATCTTATAGTAAGACCTAGGACTGATTTACTTTTTCATTTTGATGTCCACAGAGGCCAAAAACACTGTTCGTTCAAATTTTTATTTAAATATATCTCTCTATATATATGTACATATATAGGCCTATATACATATTTTGATAAAATTTAGTTTGAAGGTGTAAGGCGAGATAAACTTGAATGAGTTCGCGAATCAGCATGATCGGACCATGGGAACAGGGTTTAACGGGGGGTTTTATGGGGGTAAAAATGGTGTTTTCAAATTTTTACCTTTGAAACACAAAATTTATCAATTTTTGAAGAGCTTACAAAAACAAATAATTTAGTAAGCTATATCAAACTGTTTTTTACAGTTATTGGTTGCGGAGCAAATTCAAAAAAATTGTTTATTTAAAATTTCCATGTTATTCTTATGGAGAATATTGTAAAATGTTGTAGTTGCTGGCTTGTTTATGGATATATTTTGATCAAACTTGGCAGGTTTATTTATTTTATAGGCTACTAAGCTATTAATATTTTAGTAAAAAAACACACTTTAGGCCTATTCGTTTCCCTGTAGAAGCAACCGTAGGTAGGTAGGTACTGGTTGAACTTAAATGTTAATTTAATAGATTAAGTTAATTGAAAATTAATTCAGGCAAATTGAAATTCGCTTAGGCCTAGTAGGCAGGTTTGCTGCAGCGGTGGTAATTTTGCCATTAACTTATTTTATGGGTTTTTAAGTTAACTTAAGAGGAAATCACCAATAAAAAACACCTGGAGATACCATAATATTAGTTAGTACCTACCTGGAAACTGGTAATTGGAAACTGGCTTCTAATTTCTTCATAAAAACCCATAAGTTAAATTACAAAAAAAAACTGGATTTTCAAGAAATGGCTTGGTTTTGATTGAAATTTAGTATGCCATAGCCTTTTTGATTCCTAAAAAATGGTGCAACCCTCATTACTGTAATAATTACAGTTAAAAGTTATTGCAAATGTTGTGATTTTCCCCATACAAAATCTTAGTTGCTACCATGCTTAAGTTACCCATGATAAGGTTTGTTGACAAGCTAATGGGAGAAAGTATACCATAAGTTATGTATCAGATTGCTGATATTGTTTATTTATTAATTTATGGAAGTTGTCAGACCAATGTTGTTTGACCAATGGTGTTTATATACAACTTGCGTTTTTCAGGTAAAATGCTCTACCTTAGTGTTTCCAAACTCATACCAATGTATGGGCACATTGTGAAAAATTGCAAATCAAAATTGTGCATAGTCAGTCAAAATCTGAAAATAAGATCTGTTTTGACTAGACCTAACTCAAACTTACCCAAACAAGCAGAATCAAAAACTGAACCTCCCAACATTAAGACTAACAACCAAGAGAAAGACAAGATATTGTTTTACTACGAGAATCCAAGATATTATACAATTATAAATGCATTTGCATTTGTTCAGTTTTTCTTTTGGCTACATTTATCAGAATTTTCTCTTAACAAAGGAGAAAAGCTGAAAATGGAGAGCAATGAATTCTCACCATGGTGGAAAAAAATAGATTTGGAGGATAAAAAAACGAGAAAAATAGTCGCATCATCATGTTTTTTGATTGGTAAGTTTCAAAATATTACAATTAATTATAAGTGACTACACTATCCAAATAATGCTCAGATAGAGTTGGTCGTTAGGATTTTGAAGTTAAACTTATATCATTGGTCCAAGTGATGGAGGTAGGTCTACTCAGTATCTTCACACCTGTAACTTAGATTATCAATTATCAATTATCAATCATTAGTAAAGTTTAGTGCCAAAAATAGGTGAGTCAAAAAACGCATATTAAGTTAACTGTTTGAACATGCTGTTCTCTGAAAAGAAACAAACGACAAACTGTTGGTTTACAACACTACAATTCTTCTTCCCTCCCTCCTCCCACATCCAAACCGAATGTCAGTAACGGACGTTCGATTTTACCCAACTTTTTATTTCTGAGATAGGTAACCAAAAAGAGCAGGAAACCACCTTTTGTTTCTATTTGGCCAAACTGAAAACATTGTTTATAAAAAAAATCTAAGTTGAGCAACAGGACCATTACAACTGTTCTGTTTTGCAAAAATGGCTTGCTGTGTACCTTCGACATTCTACATCCTGTAGCTCATAAACAAGCAAGTTGGAAAAGAAATGCAAAGAATATAATAGGCATAAAATTGTATCTACATTCTAAAAAGATCATAAAATACATATGTAAAATATTGATTACACTATTTCAAAAAATGGCCCCGCCATTTTCCAAATAATGGCAACCTTCATATTGGAACCCTCTATTTTATTGTTCACACTGTATACTAAACTTGTCCGTGAATACTGGTACGGTACTAAGTTTTGATTCTTTATCTCTTTCTAGGCTATCTTATTTTATCTGTGTCTTGGATTTACACACTTCGTTCAGTTCGTATGTTGGTGCTTCGCAAGGACAACAAAACTGTTTCAATAGTTACCTACGGCCCATTTGCTCGCAACAGAGTCTTGGAGGTTCCTTTGGAAAACGTAAGTATTTTTTTTCAATAATGAGTTGTAAATATCTAATTTAATGCATAAAGAAATATTTAATCAATTTTATTTTTGGTGTTAGCCTCCTGATTACGTTGAATATATAAATTGGTGTAAATACATGCTTCTATGTAATCCAAATTGTTGCAAAGGCATGCAACTAGTTTCGATTTCACGAAAAAGTCATCTTCAGGCGTCCATGGGATGTCGTTCTTTCAAGAAAAGATTTAAAGAACATCTTCCAAGGAAAAGAATGTCCGCTCAAAACCTCAACCTTTGCCGAACACTTAGTTTCCAATAATCATAATTACACAAATATTGGCAGCAACTACACTGCATTTATCTAATGACCATATTAACAAGAATACACTGGAAGAATTTTAAATATACTGAACAGTGAAATTTGACAAACAAAATTTTTTAAATGGCAAACTATCTTCCCAATATATATATATACTAGCTGTACCCGCGGGCTTTGCCCCGTTTAACTTCTTAATTTTCAAGATGAGCTCGTTCGCATGGCTCAATCACGTCCTGGTTGAAGTTCGTTCGCTACGCTCACTCACCTTTAGGTTGGAGCTCGTTCGCTTCGCTCACTTGCCTTCAGATTAGCTCGTTCGCTACGCTAACTCGCCTCCAGGTTGAAGTTCGTTCGCTAAGCTCACTCACCTTTTAGTTGCAAATTAGCTGTTGTCATAAAAAAAAAAAATAATTGTGCTGCACCCTGTTGGTAATTTTTGTAACTTTAATGCTATTGAACATCATAGAACAGAACCAACTTGTTTAATTGAAACAGCTGTTAAGATTCATTAATTCCTTTTAAATATGAAAAAAAACATAAGGTTAACATGGGAAACTCCAGTGAGTGAGTGAGTGTGTCAGTGAGGGCTTTGCCTTTTATAAGTATATAAGATATATATATATTTCCCAATATTGATGACACAGCCACCAAGGTACTTGAGAGAGTGTCGCGAATGAATGGGGACAGCTGACAGCTGACTGTTAACAAGAATAAAGGGGTAACGTCACAGCCCCGACTGACCACATTGACCGGCAGTCTAGATGCTTCATCCATCCAGTTGTGATGCATCATCCCTAAGTTACCATTTTAATTTGTCTCCCACTTGTTGTAGATGTACCTTTTTTTCGTAACTATGTTCGCGTTTGTGTGTAAATGTACAATATGTGTATCAATGACCTTCTGATGAAGTGATTTTGACATCCCCTGGACGCCTGAAGATGACTTCTTCGTGAAGTCGAAATTAGTTGCGTGCCTTTGCAACAATTTGGATTACATAGAAGCAGGCATTTACGCCAATTTACATAATCAATTTCATTTGGGTCTGGAAATATTTTACCGATAAATCTTCAAAAATGAGTTAGCTCCATGCTTTTACATGTAGGCCTATAAGTTCAAATTACTGTGATAAAAAACTAATGAAATAAAGTGCTCTACTGTCCATAAAAGTTACAGTATCCTGCAAACAAATAAAAAAATATGACTTGATTATATGATGCTATCAGTATCTTACACTTACTTTAAACTAACAATGGTCAATGTTGACCATCTATTTGGCAACATAAACGAATATTTTTTCTCTTTAGTAAAATTAAATACAACTGGCCAATAAAATAAAGAAGGAACCAATACAAAACAATTTACACCTTTAATTATATTGTATATAAAACAATTTTTCTAAGCTGGTACATTTTGACGTTGGAAATCAAAAACTCAAAAAATAAAGAATAACGGTTAACTATGGTAGTTATAGCACAGCTTTTACTTTAAAATAAAATTCTTGAACTAACTTTCATCTAAAATGCCAAGCCTCTCTTGAAAATTTACTAAAATAACTCCAATCCTACCTATTTCAATACAAAATAAATTTTGCTTGAGCCAAGAAATGTCTCTAAACATTTGAATCTAATATTGTTCGAAATTGGATATCCTGCTACAAAATGAAATACTGTTTCATCTTGGTTTTCAGCAATGTCCTTCTGCTGGAGTCAAAAACATTGCCACCCCTTTTATTGTTTATAATACTCAGACAAAAACATTGCCATACCTTTTATTGTTTATAATACTCTGACAAAGGTTTATGTTTACATATTTAACATTGGAGAATTTAAACGTTGTTGAGTGCACAGGTGTGCTGCGATTGGGGTTTAATATATGTGGACTTATTTAAAAGTAAAATAGTTTTCTGTGCTGTACTCTGTGGAAACATTGTGGCTCTATTTCAAATCATGACTAATACAGAATGTTGTGATTATTCAAACCTACAAAACAGTTGGTGAAATTAAACATCTGCTTTTAAATTATATTTATTTGTAAACATTGTAGTTCAAACAGTCTGATATTGGCCCACTGAAAACCCTCTGGGGCAGAGCCCTTTTGACGGATCTGCACCAATATCACACAAACTATCCTTGAATAATCCTTAATACTGCCTGAAAGTTTCATTACAATCTGTGAAGCGGTTTTGGAGTCCATAAGGTACATACATATATACATACACTAGCTGTACCCGCGGGCTTTGCCCCGTTTAACTTTATAAGTGAGCTCGTTCGTATGGCTCAATCACGTCCTGGTTGAAGTTCGTTCGCTACGCTCACTCACTTTTAGGTTGGGGCTCGTTCGCTGCGCTCACTTGCCTTCAGGTTAGCTCGTTCACTACGCTAACTCGCCTCCAGGTTGAAGTTCGTTCGCTACGCTCACTCACCTTTTGTTTGCAAATTAGCTGTTGTCATAAATGTAAAAGAAATAATAGTGCTGCACCCTGTTGGTAATCCTTGTAACTTTAATGCTATTGAACATCATAGAACAGAACCAACTTGTTTAATTGAAACAGCTGTTAAGATTCATTAATTCCATTTAAATATGAGTACACATAAGGTTAACATGGGAAAATCCAGAGCCGCTGGGGCGGATCCCAAGAGTCCGATCAGATATGATATGTAGCGGGGGGCCGATTGGTGAGGGGGTGCGGGGTTAAGGTATGGGATGGAGGAGGGAAATTCGGGTAATCAGGAGGGAATAAACAGGGTAATGCTAATAGGTTAGGAAAAGGTGTGTCTGGACCAAACTTAATTTCAGCGTGCTGAATCTGCTACCAATACAATTAGGAAGATTGCTGGGGACCAGAGGGACGGAGACCTTTTACCCAGACCAGAACACTTGCCTAGCCAGCTTTGATTTGAACTAATGGAACTAACTATTTAAATATAAACCTATCCTTCCACTATGAACTGAACTTGGGTAATTACTTACTAATTATTGATGAGCAAATGAGTGATATGTAATTGAATACTGAATGAGAAATAAGTATGAATTGATTTGAACTATTAAGTTACATTCTGGGAACATGTGGATTAGTATTCATGTTTCGAACGGTTGGTGGCACTCTGCCACCAACCGGCTAAGTTGTCAATTCCTACATTTCCATAGTCGGGTGAGCCAGAAGGGCTCCCCGCTAGTTACCTGACTTA
The DNA here is from genome assembly GCF_028750875.1 of Macrosteles quadrilineatus. NCBI lineage: Eukaryota > Metazoa > Arthropoda > Insecta > Hemiptera > Cicadellidae > Macrosteles > Macrosteles quadrilineatus. The sequence goes on along the minus strand of NW_026542602.1, from coordinate 100,246,682 downwards.
GCCAGACATTTTCCCTACTTAATTTCTACATATTAACTAACTATGATAACTTATCCCAAACATCGAAGAGAAGTCCTGGATTTTACGGAGAGGTTTCCTGTGTAGAAGCCGGTTGTCGAAGAAGGAGGACAAGACTAGGAAAGGTGGGGATAGAGCATTGATGCAGTCGCGGCAGGCAACGAGATGAACATGCAGCCCGGCTTCGCGAACCGCACACACTATAAAAAAATATAGCGTGCCGCTATGCGTCACAACCACCCCCCCTTCGACGAAAGAAAAGAAAAGAACAGAACAGTTTTTTTTTGTTTTTTTTTTTTTTTTTGGGAGGTTGGTGAAAGGGTTTGGTTTGGTGTTTTTTTTTTTTTTTTTTTTTTTTTGTGGGGAAGATTGTCGTTCGATTTGCTTCCAGATGTGGAAGGTTCTGACCAGCCTGGTTGTAATAGGCACCTCGGACCACCGGACTTTCCCGAACCAACCACGGCAGAGAGCGGGATCCACCCCCCCTGCGAAAAGAGGAAGGCATTGTGGGGACGACAGTTTGTTTCCCTAACCTGGCAAAAATTGGAATTGAATTGCTTTCTGTTGTGAAATAAAAAGGGACGGACAACTGCACGCACAAAAGATTTTTTTTTTTTTTTTTTTAATTAGGTTTTCTTCTTAAGGCATTGCTGGTGCACTGTGGGGGAATTTGAGATCAGCTGGTGTGTCTTCTGGTGATGCAGGTCTTGAGAGGTGCTGATGGTATGGGCTAAGTGTTGAGGCAGCAGGCTGAGTGTAGGCAAAGAGATGTTGTGTGCTGATGACTCATGCGGACAAGGCCGGAGCATCGCAGGCTGCGCCCAAGGTGTGTTGGCTGATGACTCATGCGGACAAGGCCGGAGCATCGCTGGCTGCGCCCAAGGTGTGCTGGCTGATGACTCATGCGGACAAGGCCGGAGCATCGCTGACTGATGATGGGGGATGTAGAAGGTAAATGTCTCTTGTGGTCCAAAACAGATGTGCACGATATTTCATGATTGATTGGTATGCGGGAAAATTGTAGAGTTGTTAATTGAGTTTTGCTTTTTCATTTGATTTATTTATTATTTTTTGGTTGCTTTGATTGTGCAGTTGTCTGGTTTCTATTAAATACTGCTGGGGGAAATGAATATTTAATCAGATCGCAGATGATCATAAAAAAAAACTTGTTCAAGGTGACTGTCGTTGTGGAAATGAAGAAGGGTTGGTCGCAAGGTGGAGGTCCGATCACTGACGGGTTGGCTCGGACTCAAAAGGTGAACCATGGGTTCGTTGGGGCCGAGCTACTCAAAACCAGACTGATGGAACTCGCGGGTACCGTTTTGGGGTCTGTGTGTTGAAGGAGTTTGGAAGGATAGTAACTGTTCTTGTTGAAACCTTTTTTTTTTTGTTGAAACCTTTTTTTTTTTTTTTTTTCATAAAGAACGTTTCGCATGCAAATTATTACGCATGCAGAAAATTGCGCGTCGGTAAGCGCTAGAAAAAGGTGGGAATAGGTTTTCTTGGGATTCTGGAGATTGTTTCCTTATCAAGTATTTCCCTTGAGAGGCAAGGTTTCCGGTTCATTTGTTTTTTGTGTAAAAATAAAAGTACTGAATTTCTTAACTAAACTGGTAACTATTTTTCCCTAAATCTAACTACCTCTACCTTAGTGACTAATTAAGCTAAGAAGTGTGAAAGGAAAATAAGGGAGGTAAAGGAAAGAATAGAAAGAGAGTTTGTCTCTAAACACTCGACGGGCAAGGTCGCCACAGAAGGTGCCATCACTGAGCCCTTTCCTACGGGGTAAAAATAAGCAAAGTAAAAAATAAAATTAAACCACCCGTGGAAAGTTAATTCCAAAACAAAAAAAAAATCTTTAATCAACTCAGTGAGGGTGCGAGAGACGAAAAGGGAGGGGTAAAAGATTTGGCTGACAACGCACGGAAGAAGACGTGTAAGGTAGCCCATCCAAAAGGAAGGACACCCTGAGACTCACCTTCTTCCGGGCATTGGCGGGGACAGCGACAGATTGAGAAGACTTAACCTAATATCACTTTAGCAGAGTGCTCCGATCTGGGTAAAAGAGGTTGATTTGGAATGTTTGAGGCGAGGGGTAAATCATTTCTGCGTCAGAACTGGTGACAGAGTGTTTTCTATTGATGGAATCAATGTCGCAAATGCGTCGCTATTTAAATGAATGTCATCACGACGCATTGACCTTCCATAATAGGCATGAAAATATTGCATGTGATTCAATTCGTCGGGGATGTCTATTACCTTAGTAAACTCTGAACGTAAAGTCAGCAAAAATTTGTTTATTTGATGCAGACGGTTGATTGCTGAAAAAGAATTCCTTATCCTTGGATAATGCGGTAACGTCGTAAACACAACTACCATCCCAGGATAATTCCGACGTAATAATCTCAGAAAAGACAAAAAGGAGTTCTTTAAAACTGTAATTCCAACATTTGCTAAAAAATCATTATTACCTAAGAAAAACAACAGTGGCATGTGTGGCTGTATCGCAGTACTATTTAACTTAACAAAACTCTTGAGCTCGGATATTTTTGCTCCAGAAATGCCCTTGACTAAGATTGGCTGTAATCTTCCAGTTGAGTGACGATTGGTTTGACAAAAATTGTAAAATCGAGTGGCATAAGAGTCACCGATTACCTGAATATTTAACGAAGATTTTTCTTGGTTCATGACCAATTCTTAAATTCACCTAACCTAATTGCAACTCGGTGAAAACCAAAACCGCTCAACCGACTACGAATAGAAGTGTAGATTCGTCGAATTTACCAAAGGCGATTGCTTAAAAAACAAAAAAAAACCCACTTAACAAAATACAATTGTGCATAACTGGCACAAAACCTTCCTAAATGTAGGCCTACACATAACTCAAAACTCTACTCAAAATGTTGTATTGGACACAAAACAAAATTATTTAATGAAATTGCAAATTGCATTCAAATATCTAATTTCCTTGCTTCGAAGTAAAATATATTTGTCGTAGGCTAAGTCACAAATTTCCAGCTAAAATGGGTAACCAAATTGTTATGAGTATACACACTAACTAAAATTATTGTATAGCTAACAGAAAACCAGATATTGCTGTTGGCTCAACTTGACAGTGCTTACTGTAAATGGCGTGGATTCTGGCCTAATTCGAGTGTCAGCCCAGACAAAAACTGAGTTTTGGCAACAATAGCAATATCTTACATACATGAAATTGTAACCATAAGCTTACTGGTAACTTAAACTACTATTACAGAACTTAAAAAACTAGCCTACTAATCATTAACGAATTTTTATAACCAAAAAACTGTTTGCAGTAATATCAAGTAGGCCTAGCCTACGCTGGCACTAGCAGATTTGTTTTAATGAAAATTTGGATAAAAAGACTAGCTAAGGTCTACTAGGGATGACCAATAGTGTGACAAAATAAGTAATAAAGACAATTCATATGACACAATACATTTGACAAGAATAAATAAGGCACAGGTGACAAATAACAACAGCAAATTACACTAGAACAAATTGGTGACAAATAGGCTATTGCATGAAAAATGATTTATTTAATAGGACATAGAACACATATAACACTGACTCTACACTGGTTCACAAGGTGCTGATTTTAATTTAAAATAATCTGGTCATTAAGCCAACAAAAACACCTTGTGCTGGGCAAAGTACCACTTTAATTTAACAAAATTGGGCTGTAGGTCGTTTTAATACCCTACCTTGTACCTTACACCCACTAAATATTACAGACCAGCTAATGCCTCTTGCTAGGCTTAACTTTAAAATCGAAATTCACAACACTTGTTCACTAAATCCACTGTCCACTGCCTAGGCTCGAAAGGTGGTAAGATCTCCTGTAACATAAAAACAGACAAAACACACACAGCCCTACCTATGTCACACTAATCCTGGTTGGTCAACCTAGCCTAACCAATTTACACTTCCCTACCAATTTACTAACCAAAAACAGCTTAACTACTAGCCTACCTATCCGTGTCGGTTAAGTCAGGGAAAAATGCACTTTACTTTTTGCCAGGAGAAAAAAAAAATATCCCCAGAATGTACACTTAACTTTTTTTCCCTAAAAATGAAACTGAAATTGCCTAGGTTAAGTACCCTGATCTAGGCCAAAGCCTGCTACCATATGTAGCGGGGGGCCGATTGGTGAGGGGGTGCGGGGTTAAGGTATGGGATGGAGGAGGGAAATTCGGGTAATCAGGAGGGAATAAACAGGGTAATGCTAATAGGTTAGGAAAAGGTGTGTCTGGACCAAACTTAATTTCAGCGTGCTGAATCTGCTACCAATACAATTAGGAAGATTGCTGGGGACCAGAGGGACGGAGACCTTTTACCCAGATCAGAACACTTGCCTAGCCAGCTTTGATTTGAACTAATGGAACTAACTATTTAAATATAAACCTATCCTTCCACTATGAACTGAACTTGGGTAATTACTTACTAATTATTGATGAGCAAATGAGTGATATGTAATTGAATACTGAATGAGAAATAAGTATGAATTGATTTGAACTATTAAGTTACATTCTGGGAACATGTGGATTAGTATTCATGTTTCGAACGGTTGGTGGCACTCTGCCACCAACCGGCTAAGTTGTCAATTCCTACATTTCCATAGTCGGGTGAGCCAGAAGGGCTCCCCGCTAGTTACCTGACTTAGCCAGACATTTTCCCTACTTAATTTCTACATATTAACTAACTATGATAACTTATCCCAAACATCGAAGAGAAGTCCTGGATTTTACGGAGAGGTTTCCTGTGTAGAAGCCGGTTGTCGAAGAAGGAGGACAAGACTAGGAAAGGTGGGGATAGAGCATTGATGCAGTCGCGGCAGGCAACGAGATGAACATGCAGCCCGGCTTCGCGAACCGCACACACTATAAAAAAATATAGCGTGCCGCTATGCGTCACAATAAAAACAGCTTAGTTTTCCTATTTAATGCCTAAAGAATCAGTGTACCAAATTTCAGCCTCCTAGGTAAATGGGAAGTAAGAGAATTAGTGATGAGTGAGTGAGTGAGTCAGTCAGTCAGTCAGTCAGTGAGGGCTTTGCCTTTTATATATATAGAAGATACCACAAATACTAGAAATTACCGGTATGGATCATAAACACAAACAAATTACATTTTTGGCCCAAAAATAAATATTATTTAACATTGTTTAAATGGAACTGCCAAAACATATATATGTTCAATGCTATTAGCATAGGATTTGGGCCAACAACGTCATTTGTTTGTGTTTATGATCCATACCGGTATTTTTCTAGTATTCGTGATATGTACATACATAGTTCCTCTTTTATAGATAGAGATAAACTGTCATCCCCTTTCTGAATGAAAGTATTAATTATTATGGCATTACACATAGTATAATTAAGTCAACCCTACTTATGTCATTTCATTTAATTTCGATTGACATATTTTAATTAATAAAATCACTCCAGTAGAACTGTAGATTTATATGTACAAACAAAGGTGAACAACAATACTGTATATCTAGTTTAGTATTTTCTCACCACTATAAATTTGGAGATTGCTTAGTTTTTTTGCAAACAACTTTTAGGTAAGGAAATCGACCAAAGTGGAAGGTGATACTATTCTGAAAGAGAACAGGATTTCCTACAAATTACCATTACGCATTTCTTGAAAATACTCAATAAAGGCATCAAAAAGTTGGCTAAAAATATAAAATTGGAAATAGAAACGTGGAAAAAGCCTTTTTTAATGCGGGCTATTCTTGTTTTTTATTTATTTTTTTCACCACAAATATTTAATAAAATAATTATTTGCAAATTTATACAATTTAAGCTTTCCAACAACCCAATTTTTAACTAAATCGGTCCAGTAGAAGTCTAGATTTGAGACTAGACAATATCTCTAATTGAGTATTTTCTCAGTACTATAAATTCGTAGGTTGCTTAGCTTTTTTGCAAATCTATATATTTAATACGCGACATGAAACTTTGTGAACAATAAGGCTTTTTTGTTTTATGTAACCCTACATATAATATATATATACCAAAATGTTCGTCTAAATGTGTAGATTTGCAAACTGACCTTACATTTTTGAAAAAGTCCCTTTGGCTCTGCCCCAGTGGCTTTTAAAGTGCCCATGTTATCCTTGTGAAGAACATTTTATTTACATTTTATGATCAGCTGGACAATTTAATTGCTGTTAATATTTTAGTTGCAATTTAAGGAAACATGTGCTACAAACATTTACTGACTTGGTTGAAATGAAATATTTACTATTTTAAATTTGGGTTGGCGTAAATATTACAATGGAATAATAAAAAGAAAACTGAAGTAACACTGTGCTGCAATTCTTGAATAATCGATTTGCAAACTATGCCATGAGAAAGTCATTGAACACAACCAAGTAGAAGAAATATAAATAATGTTTTTTATTTTTATTTTTTTTATTGATAATCAATAATATGGACAGCCTTATGCGACTATGAGTGTGAAACATTTGTAGAAGACACTAAAAGACAAGATCAGCTTTTGAAAAATTATAAGATACTAGCTAGCCCGACAGACGTCGTCCTGCCCTAATGTGTTTTTATAACAAATGATCCTTCATTTTCAAGATGAGCTCGTTCGCATGGCTCAATCACGTCCTGGTTGAAGTTGGTTCGCTATGCTCACTCACCTTTAGGTTGGAGCTCGTTCGCTGTGCTCACTTGCCTTCAGGTTAGCTCGTTTGCTACGCTAACTCGCCTCCAGGTTGAAGTTCGTTCGCTACGCTCACTCACCTTTTGGTTGCAAATTAGCTGTTCTCATAAATTAAAAAAAGTAATAATAGTGCTGCACCCTGTTGGTAAACCTATTAACTTTTTAATGCTATTGAACATCACAGAATCAAATTGTTAAGTTGAACCAGCTGTTAAAGGTTCTTTAATTCCATGTAAATATGAGTACTCATAAGGTTAACATGGGAAACTCCAGAGCCACTGGGGCGGAGCCCTTTTGACGGATCTGCACCAAACTTCACACAAACTTTCCTTGAATAATGCTTAATAATGCCTGAAAGTTTCATTACAATCTGTCGAGTGGTTTCAGAGTCCATAAAGGACAAACAAACAAACAAACAAACATACTTACATACATACAAACAAACATACATTGGATTTTATATACATAGATTTATAAGAAATTTTGATTGTATCGAACTGATATGTACATCGTGAGTATTTCCATAATCCATTGGAAATTATGACTTTTTATTTTTTTCGAATACTAGAAGACGATCTTACGACTACTTACTGTTATACTTCGTTTCGAAGTATAACACCTGATATACTTCGCAATTGCTCGAATTCGAGCAACAGGTACACTAGTAACATTTAAAATGGTAAGGAAATCGACCAAAGTGGAAGGTGATATTCTGAAAGAGAATAAAATGTCTTACAAATTGATAGTATGCATAGAAATGCATAGAAAATACTCAAAAAGTGTGGCAAAAAAAAAAAAATGAAAACCCCTTTTTTCAATTTATTTCTTATGGAAAACATGTGTTTTTTTATTTTCACCATAAATCATGTCAAAAAACACTTTTCATAATTATTTTCAAATTTACACGAATTTAAGATTTCCAGTGACTTATTAATGAATAAAATTGGTCCAGTAAAAAATTATACGTCTATCCGTATGTTTATGTCTTTTACATAGGCCTAATTTAACATAACTTTAGAACCATTTGTGGCATTACCTTTAAACTAAGACCAAGAGGGCCTTTTTGGGTTCGAAATACCAAGTTTCAACTTTGTAACAACTGCAATGTGTGGCCGATGTTAGTAAAAAACACTAACAGTCGGAGAGACAGCACAGTAGTCTATAGGTTTTAGGGCATGTACTATCATATGTTCATTTGCATATTTTATTTGTACATGTTTTTGAATAGTATATATACAGTACAATATTTCAACTTTGGTACTTGAATGAAAGGTAGGGTCTTGTGCGTCAAAGTAAATAATTCTAGTGCCGCACGATACATCTGGCGACTAAGCGCGCGGGGTCCATGCGCTCGCACGCAAATGGTGCAAGCACTAAGCTGAGCGCTCCACACAGCGCTGCGTATACGTAGTGGGTGATCCACGAAACTCATAACTCCTCCCACCACTTCCCCTCTAACGGCGTCATTGACGAAAGCGCTGTGAGTGACAAACCTAGACATCGTTCTGAGATTTTCGAGCTGGGGTGTACCACAGCCTTAAGTACATGTCATTAACCAAGCACACCCAGTAAATAGATAGTTGTAAAATGAGAAGTTAACCCTTCCCGGACAGGCAAAATCGTTACATAGAACGAGAAAAAATTATAGGAAAAAAAATAAATTTTCCTTATTTGTGTTTTTTTACAAGTATACATCATATAAACACAATAGAACACTTCTTACTGGCAAAATAATTGTTTACTCGCTTTTAACTATGCGGATATTTTCGCTACCCATCCGCGGATGAGTAGAAAAGCATTGGATATATCCGCCACCCGTCTTTGAAGATGACAACGTTAGGCAATAAATAAAGGACAATATGTAAACAATAAATAAAGACAACGTAGTGTTGAGCGCGGAACATCGAGGGGGGAGCATAGGAGAGGTGGGTGGTGCGCGGGAGAGGGGTCGGTGCGGGAGAGAGCGCAGCCATGGAGAGAGCAGGAGCCTTGGTACCGCGAAACTTCTGGTTACTGCTCAAGCACCTGCCAGTCTGTTTAAAGAGAAGGCGGATATATCCGCTTCCCGTCCGGAACATCAAAAACCATAAGTGGATATATCCGCCACCCGTCCTTTATCGCCACAGACTTAGGCGGATATATCCGTCACCCGTCCGGGAAGGGTTAAATATTCTGTGTTTAAGGCAATTTTATTGATATGTTTCAGATTACCACCAATGTATCAAGAGAGTTCGCCAAAACTCAGTTACCGATTAAAGTTAAAGGCAAGTGGTTCTACTACATTTTGGATGTAAAGGAAGGTAAATTCCAAAACCCTGTGCTTTTCGACCACACAGCTGGAATGAAGAGGACTTTCAAGTGGTATGTTGTAAGAATTTCACACTTTTTTTGTACGTTTGATTTAAACTACTCACGTACGTTTGATTTAAGTTGGGTTTTTACGTTATGATCGTAACAAATGTAACCTGATGTTTGTTACTTAACTTTTAACTGACCACTTCCTTAGCAAATACTGCAGCTGAATATTAGGTGAGTATTTATTTTATACTGCTTAAGAATAGTCCTCTTCCTTCCCTCAAGCTACTGTGAAATGCAGACATAGGAATAGGGTTGGACGATACATCACAATAGTATCAAAAGTTCGATTTGATTCGATACATAGAACAATCTGTGAATCTGTGATAGACTTAGATATTAAAAACAAGATTATAACAATTATAACCTCAATGATAACTCCAGTTCAAGTCTAACATCATTTATTATCAACATTATTATCAAGACCCTGCTACTACAATATCTGGATCAGCTGATCACCACTGATAACAAAACCTGATAGCGCTGACTTTAACCCCCGAACAGAACTGGCGTTGTGGTATTTTTGTGATAGGCCTATCGTAAATAAAATTTCTATTTATATGTGGTATGTGTTGTCCGTTTGAATGTATGTGTTTAATGAAATCATCAACAAAGCTAACCAAACAGGTAATGTATTTCCTGGACTGGTGATGTGTTTGACAACTGCATTTTGCTGAAACATGTACTGGTAACACATATCTGTTACCATTTGAAAATTCATGACATGTACAGTAAACTGTCTATTTTAGGAACCCTTGAGTGTAGGGGAGAGTGTTGTACCTTTGACCATCTTGTACCGTTGACTACCAGCTTTGACTATTAATACAACAACAGTCATGTGGTGAAATCTAGAGGCTGTATAGGGAAGCTAATGAAACTAGTTCATAGATCAGCCACCAGAGGACTACTTCCCCTTGCATTGGAGATTGAAAGCTGTGTTGGAAGATATTTTAGTCCATTCATTTTTGCTACTGAAAAGTAAATACTTGTTGACTTATTGTTTGTTTTATAAAATGTATATTTTTCAACAAATAAAATCGAAAGTGAGGGGTTATTATTTGTTGTTTATCCTCTAACTTCTCTTGGATGTTTGAAACTGATATTATCACCTATCTTTTGAGAATATACATAAAATGGTGGGAAGCGCTAGTGGTGTATCTTTGACCATTTAATGGTGGAACAACATCATCTGTATTCAGTGTAGTTATTACTGGTTGTTATTGAAATATGCTAATGTATTAATATTAAGCCATTGTTTTGTGGAACCGACAGGAGGTTGTCGACAAGCTCCCCAACACTGCCAAATCAAGTGGATCAGCACATCAAAGAAAATTTTTCAATTTTGGAGTGGACTTTTCATCCTACAAAATAGAATAAGCCATTTTTTAGAAAATTTTTATCTTTATGAAATTAATAATAAGCTCAATTATGTGTATCCGGTTTTATATTTTAAAAACTACCATGTAATATATTTGTTTTTTTACCCGTTTTGTGCTAAAATCGATATGCTGGTCAAAGGTACAACACCCACTGGTCAAAGGCACAACTGCATGTTGAACCTTTGACCACTATGTAACAAATTTTCTTTATTACTAAAAGTAGGTTAAAACTTATGAAAAGGAACAAAAAAAATTTATTCTATGGATGAAACAGTTAAGTATCATAGTTGATTATTTTTGAAATAATTGGAGTTTTCCTGTCTCTACAAAAAAAATTAAGTGAAAACTGGTCAAAGGTACAACACTCTCCCCTACTTGGGTCTACCAATCCTACTGCAGTAAATAGAATAATGGTTCCCAGGTTATAGAAACTTTAGATTTACTAATACCAATTTTAATTTAGATTTTTACCTCAGTCTGTTACAAAGGTACAAAGACTACAAAGGTAGGTATTTCAAGCCAAGTATGAATGGAGATTAGTGTAGGATGAGTGGCACGATCTTTTAGTCTTGTAACTGGCAAAGGTCGACATGTTTGTTAGACAGGACTGTTAATTAATAGTCCATACAGAATATTATATGACAATTATAGTAATTAGGGCTACTATTTTGATATAAAATACATTATTAAAAACAAAAACTAACTACCCTTTTTTAATAATATGAGTTTTAAAATGGTACTTAGTTTTCAATAATGCTATATTATTAATTCTGAAAGTGTTTTTTTTATCAAAATTGTGGGACTTGGACAGCTCACAGGATGATGCTAGAGGACTCAAATTAAAGGTCTTGGTGCCAGGGGGTCGGGAAAGTATGTCCAGAAATTATGCAGATTATGTCCAAACCCAGCAGAAAACGAGATATAACAAAAAATCTCTTCCATTTAATAGTTATTTGTGCAACTATTTAGAAAAGTGAGCAATTGACTCACTCGAGAGAAATCCTTACTCATGAGCCGTAGGCGAGTGAGGAATGGTTTCTCGAGTGAGGCAATTGTACTTTGAACTCGAGTTGCACATTATACTTTTCCTACAGTTACCATAAAACAAATAAATTGGTGAAGAAACATAAAATATTTTTACACAGAAGTGAACTTTTAATATAACATTTAATGTGAAGTGACAAATACAACAGTACAACAGCTGACCAGCTATTTACAGCCAGTGCTGCCAACGTATTTCGCGCGCATACGACGTTGCCTGCATGTTACGCGCTCTCTATTTCGTGCCTTCACGTTGCAAATCTGGAGTGAGACAAAGTAATTAGAGTGAGACAATGTTAACATTGTCTCACTGATAAGCGAATTGGCCACTTTGCTTTCTCAAATCAGTGAGAGAACATGTACATTGTTAGGTAACTGTAGGAAAAATGCATTGTGTTTGAAAAACGTCTGTTTGTTTACATTAAGCATGTGATTAGAAATGTATTATCATTTTTATTCTTCTTTTAATTCTGTTGATAGAGTGTGTGAAGATTTTGTTTGCTAATCAACAAATAATTTGTATATTGATAATACAGTGTGATTTTTTTCTGTATTTCAGATGTGTTGTTGACTTCTCCCAAGAACAAGACTGAAGGAACAGTGTAGTTAATGGCAACATCTGTGACTAAAGTTATTACTTATATTCAGCTTGAATTTGAATAGTAAAAAGTAATGACGACTTTAAAAAAGTTTTTATTATTGTTTTCATCGTATTCCGATGTAGGACTTCAGATATAAACCTCTATCATGCAATATAACCACAATATGTTTCGTGATTCAGCTACTTCTATAAGATTTTAAAAACAATTAGATTTTGGATTTTGAAAAATATTAACTTAATTTTAAATTAATGTCACACTATTATCTTTAGTTCATTTTTCGTTTTCACCACTAGATTACTTAAATCTTTATCTGATAGTCAGTATAAATTAAAAAATAATAACAACTACAGTATCATTAATTTAAAAAATAGTCATAACCTTCTTTTATCAAATATTATGATCTTAGATCTTGTTTAATGGATTGACACCAAAGGCTGTACCTATTGATTTTGGCAACAATGACAACATAATGCTGTTAAAAAGATATTGTAATAACATTTTGTTTCTACACCTATAAACTTAAGACATTTTAATGCAGGGGTGTGTACAATTCAATGTTATTCACCATCTGTACAATCCTTTGGTCTCACTGTATTTATTTTTAATGTCCAATAAGTAGTTATGTTTAGAGTGGATTTGTCTTGTAAATAGTAGATTTTCTCATGTAATATATTTATTGTAAAACAACAATGTTGTTTTTATTACCATTGACTCTGAAACTCAACAATACCAATGATTTAAACGACTTGCCCATGAATATTACAATTACAATATTACAATAGGCTAACAAGTAGCCTATTGTTTCTGTCTAATGTTTTCTGAATGTATTGCTGATTGCTGTCAATATTAATTGATTTGTATCACTATAAACTAACTTCAGACTATTTTTACGTACAACAAAATGTCAAGTGTTTGTCAACTAGTATTTCTATTTAAACTAATTTACCTATAAATATGCTCTCGTACATGTAAATTCTTGATAAAAGAAAAATTGATAGTCAACACTGTTTGAATCTGACTTCAATTCTCACATTTAACAATTAATTCTTAGCTGATGTAAATGAAGGAAAGAAATCCATACTTTTGTATTCATAATCAATGAAATTTGTCTCTAGCTTATACTTAAACTCATTTCCTTTTATAATTTTGAAGAATCTATAGTGTTATCAAAAGGTATTCTGTGGAAAAACATTAAGTCCCACAAGAAAATAAATTATTACATTACTAAAAAATTCAGAGCAAAGATTAATAAGATTGTCGAGATTAATGAGTTGTTGGTTTTTGGGTCATTTAAAGTTTATAGAAGTTGGCAAATAATAGTACTGTGGCTGTTGTATCTTAAATATAAATATTAAATAGTAATACAGTTTCCATTTCTATAATAAAATTGTCTAGAAAAACAGCATTTGTGAAAATGGTGATTTTTCAGTACAAATAAAAATACTAGTGATTGTTGACATTGTTGTATGGTCAAAGTACAATTAGTAATTCTAGTGTTTTTTTACATTTGTAATGTTCCATACACTGCACCAATTGCTGTATTGCGCAAATCGCCTGTGAAATACAAATACTAGCTAGACCTTCAGCCGAGCAATAACCTGCCATGACAGTTTAATTTTCCCTATTATCCTGGGTAACATCTCCATGAACTCATAATTAATTCACGTGGACTTGTGTCGTTTAACATGCAGGGCCTAATAAATACATGTGGGCCAGTAAGCATATTGGTCAGGCATGGTATTAGTTTTCAAACTTAAATCCTTAGATTTGGCAGTTCTGAATGAAACTGCGTCTTTGTCCACTCACAATGGGAAGGTTAATGTTTTTTCTATTTAGTTTTTTCAATGTTTTGTTTCCACAAGTGAGAAGCTCTTTGCGGTTTCGAAGTGATTCAAATGATGAAGCAGAGACAAGTAAAAGTTTATTGTTAGTTGTACCTTTACTGCAGTCATTTCCATCTTTTTGTTTTATTTCTGAAAATCAACACATTTTAAATATTTTAATCGGTTATTTCCATGGTGAAAATAAAGTGTTTACTCTATTCAAGTCTGAAGTGGAATTGGTTTATAGTTGTGACACTGTGATTATGTTGGACACTACACCTCAGCTAAGTGAAAAGGTCAGTTATAGGAGATTTAAAGGTGCTTTCTACTCACTACATACCAATAATACCTCCTCTGTAAATCTAACAAAATTCAGCAATTGTTTTGAGAACAGTTCTTCACCTGAAGTGGTTGTGATGTCGTTGCAAGATGGTTCTTTTTTTGAACTGAGTCCTATATTTCCGTTTCCTCGTTCATTTTTCAAAAGTAGTGTTCAAGAAGTTATTGGCCATAGAAGCCGCTCAAATTTTGATGATTTTAAAGGGGTAAATTTAACAGGTGCTTTCATGAACTATCCTCCATTCACTATTGTCAGGAGTGAAGAGATCAAGCGTGGTAAGATTAACAATTTTTACTTATGTCTTATCTTAACAATTTTTATTTGTGTAAATTTTATGTGTGTTATTGGGAATACAAAGCAAATGTATTGGAAAACATGTTGTAAATTTGAGATTCAATGGCAAAAAACACCCATCCAAGCCAGTTTTTTTTTAAAGTTTACAGAATTAGTTGTTTGATTAGTTACCATTTAAGTAGGCTTTTTTATTTTTTTTCGTCATTAACATATATTCTGCAAATTTTATTTAAAAATAAATAACTCAATGTAGTACATAATGTTTCCGCAGTTGGTTGTTACAAAAGTCAAGAGGCTACTTAAGATTTTCAAATACTAAAATAATATTATACAATATAAGGGTAGATCAATAAAAAAAAGTAAAAAAAAAAACTTTGAAACTGTCAGTAAAACCACTTTAATCTAGTATACCATACGATATACCTACAACATATGCTAAAACTGGGCTTGTCTGTCCTCCCCCTTCCCCAAAAAAGGGGGTTACTTATCCACACATCAACACATATAGCATGGCTTGCTTGTACATCAATCCTATTAAGATTAATGTTATTTAAATAGGAAATAAATAACATTACTTTTAGTTTTAATGAGTACTACTACCCCATAAACAAGCAACATACAGCAATTCATTTATTCTCCATTAGAATAACATGTGAATTTTTAATTTACACTTTTTTTAATGTTCTCAATAAACGTAAGGCATACAACAACACTTCAATACACTAGTTTATTTCTTTTTGCTAAGTTAAAATTCATTGTGTAGCCCCTGAACTGTTGAATAGACTAAAAATTAAGGTACATACCTTCACGTCCACAGTTCAAATATGTATGGTTAAACCCACTACATGTTTCGCCTATACATAGGCATTGTCAAGTGGTCCTTCAAGAACGTTTCGTCCATTGTAGACTCGTCAAAAAACATTTAAATAAATACACAAAACACGATACGAAACATTTAACACTTTACATTTAACCCGTACCGCGACCGGTAAATAGTAGGCCTACTAAGTGTTAAATGTTTCGTATCGTGTTTTGTGTATTTATTTAAATGTTTTTTGACGAGTCTACAATGGACGAAACGTTCTTGAAGGACCACTTGACAATGCCTATGTATAGGCGAAACATGTAGTGGGTTTAACCATACATATTTGAACTGTGGACGTGAAGGTATGTACCTTAATTTTTAGTTTTTGCTAAGCTCTACTATATAAAATTTTTCCCTACCGTCACCAGACAAAGTTGGATTCCTTGTACTGTTTATGGTACAGAAAGCTGCTAATTGCTGCATATTTATACTTTGTCGTACGGTTTATACAGGGAGCTGCAAAATAATCTGACGGTTTTCTTTGCCGCCCTGTCGAGCGAATGAGTGGCGTAGGGTGGTGGGAATAGGGGCGTTAAAAAGCCAACGTGTGAACATTTTTAGTAGCCATGGAGCCGGGGGATAGCTGAGAAATATGTATTTGTAGTAGAAGTGTTTTTAAAAGTGGAAATTCCTGTGTAGCTGTTCAGTACACGTTTTAATGTGGGTCCAAGGGGAAAAGTCCCAACTCAAAAAAACATTTTGCAGTGAGTAGGTAACTTCAGAGCTACTAGTTCAGTATTGAAAAAAGCCAACAGGCTGTCCAAGTCCAAGGTCAGCCCGGACGCTAGAGAACGCTGAGAGAGTAAGAGAAGCTGTGGAAGTTAGTCCTCAGTGGTCTAAACGTTAATAATCTGCAGCTCTGTACTTGTCTGGCCGCTCGGTAGAAGAGTATTACAATACGACCTGCATTTCCATTCATACAAAATGGCAATTGTGCAACAGTTGAAACCCAGAGATGCAAAGCGCATCTCTTTTTCAGAACAAGTAGTGATTGATTTTCGTACATGTAACAACATTTTCATTACGAGCGACGAATCACACTTTCAACCACAACATACAGTCTTCCTCACTCTCTTTAGTTTCACACCACATAGTCAGATTTTAGTTTCAATGCAGAACTAGTAGCTCTAAAGTTACCCACCCACAGCAAAATGGTGTTTCGAGTTGGGACTTTTCTTCTTTGACCCACATTGAAACGTGTACTGAACAGCTACACAGGAATTTCCACTTTTAAAAACACTTCTACTACAAATACATGTTTCTCAGTTATCCCACGGCTCCATAGCTACTAAAAATGTTCACACGTTGGCTTTTTAACGCCCCTATTCCCACCACCCTACGCCACTCATTCGCTCGACAGGGCGGCAAAGAAAACCGTCAGATTATTTTGCCGCTCCCTGTACTTTGTCGTATGGTTTATACTTTGGCGGACATCAGGACTCCAACGAAACAACACACAGCGTGGTTCTATTATGAATGTTATCCGTGTACGCTTGGAGATAAGTTGGCAACACTTAATGAAAAATAATACTATTAGCAGCTGATTGACTATTATAACTACGATTTAACCTGTCATTTTGTGTTTATCGTTTATATGTTCTCTGAACTTTCTGGACTTTTCTTTTAAACGTTTTTAAAACATTCCTACGATCTTAATAAACAAGAAAATACCTGCTTTAATGCATTTTTTTAGGCGCGGAAACCACTGCAAGTTACAAAAACATACGGAGCTATTTTCTCAAGTCGCGGAGCACATTGCTTGCCGAGGAAAAATTAGCGGAGTGATATGGACCGGTGACTACTTTCTCCGGTTTTTTTTTCTATTTGTGTTGCCAGCTGAACCTAAAAACGTGTTGTATAGTGTTTGAAAGACTAATTATTTGTATGCTTTATAGTGACTGTAGGAAAAATATATTGTGTAACACAAGTGAAAATGGCCTTTGCCACAGCCACCTCTAATACTAATAATAACTATAATAATAACATAACTTTGGAATGGATCAAGATTTTTTAAAACGGTTTGCGGCATTGTAATCAGGGTAATAATCTAGTTCGAAATAATAAGTCATAACCCCACCTTTACGTTTGAAAAAAATATTTTGCATCCAATATGGCGGCCGGAAATGACCACCTTGTCAAAATGAAGTACTTACTACCCAACAATGTTTGGAAGTGGTCTGGGATTGATATTTGAAAAAATGTAGATAAAAGTTGGGGGGGGGACAATTAAAACTCACCCTGTATATTTCATGTATATATTGTATAGTTCTTGAATAAAGCTTTTCTGATTCTAATTATGCTCGTTCAGAATGAAAGTGCGAAATTTAGAGATTTTATAGATCGAAAAATGGGAAAAACCTATTTCTACCTCATTGAACCCCAATATGTTGGTTTGCAAACTTCTTTGAAATTTCTTATGTTTTACACTTTTGTACCTACCAAATTTCATCAAAATCGAATAATTTTTGCTCGAGTTATCGTGCTAACGGACACAAACACATATATTAATCAATTTGAACAGAGGGTAATTTAACCTCTGACTTCAAAACGAAAAAGTAAATTGGTCCGGGGTTTAGGTCTTACTATAAGACCTACGGTAATTGTTTGTTCCCTTCTATATATGGGAAATTCGCTAACAACTGCTGTTTTGCTGCAGTATGACGTAAAAGCTTTTTCTAGAAATGTGAGTATTATCAATTAATCGTTTAAACATTATTGTATCCAGAAGAAAATCATATTTTTTAAAGCCCTGCCTAGAATTTATTTTTAGCTTGACTGTAGGAATAAACATAAGTACAGTGTAGAAATAAAGACGTTTAAAAAGTGAAATAGTATCTATTAATAACTTGCTGTTCTTTAAAGCAAATGGATCATCTCTTAACACAACCTCAGATGAAATCGATGGGGTAGAAGTCATGGTATTTAGAGAGCTTTCGAAGAAATTGAACTTCAATCTCCACCACATAATCCACCAACGGTGGGGTACAACAAGTCCAAACGGTACATGGCTTGACGGAGTGGGTTATGCCATGCAACAAGGTCTAGCACATCTGGCGGTTTGTGGCCTGTGGCAGATTTATTCTCTGAGTTCTTTCATAGATTTTGGTCCATCTGTAGCTGTGGTAAGACATTCTAACTATAAGAATATAAATTTAGAATACAACACAATAGCGACAAAGATTAGAGTAGGAAAAATAAGGTACGGTATACAAAGGTACTAATTGGATGCACAAGTTAAATTTAGGATGTTAGTTAAAGCATTTACAAGAAATCCTCTGCTTATTTTGGGCTGATCCTATTATGGATAAAAATGTTACTACTGACTCCATAATGTTTAAATATTTAAATTTTAAGCAAGCAATTTAGATGTAAATACTTAAAACCTTTGTAAAAATGAATAACAAATTGTAATGGAATTTACTTTGTTAAAATACAAATCCTCAGAAAAGTAGTAGTTCTTCTTTGTGGTATGTCAATAGTTTATTAATTAGCCACAGTGTTGTTGTTGTTGTTGTTGTTGCATAGTTTGTTATTACTACTATTTATTTGCTTGTTATGTTATGTATTTGTTAGCACTCAGTATCCATTATTTTTTTAGCATGTAAATAGTACCTAGCCATCTTTCTTGTATTGAAATGTATAATGGTTCTGCCGTTGGAATGAAATAAAATAAAATAAAATAGTATATTATGTTACTAGTCCTGAAAATATGTGTTTACCAGATGAGTGTGGTGCAGGATTACCATACGAGTCCGGTAAACACATTTTGGATGAGTGGCGTACGATATTTTACGCTATGCGACTCTAAGCTAACTTAACAGTAAAAAATCTGTAGAATTCCTCACATATTCCCACAGGCTAAATGACTAACAATCACTACTCCTAACCTCAAAGAGAGGTTATGTATTTGTTTATAATCACTCATTGCCAAATAAAATCAGCTGATTGTTGTCCGGTAAAAACTCATTACAGTACAGTATTACGTAATGAAACCCTATTTGATTAAGCTGGCGGCAAACAGCTGTTATCTGGACTAAATCCTTGTATGGGAAATTGGTTAAAACAGTGTATTGTGGCGTTAACTTATTTTACCTTAAAAGCTGTACACTATTTAAAATAATATAGATAACTAGCTGTTGTACCCGTGCTTTGCAACGGGAAGAGGACATAAAATAGAAACATTTTAATCTTTACATTTGTTGCATATAATAGTTACACATCCGCCAACACATTTAGAAACAAAATTCAACTTTTATAGCCTTAATAGAAACGTTTAATTTATGACTTTTAAATCTGGTAGGCTTAAGTAGTGGATACCACCATTTGGTTTTGATTAATTTTAAATCTTGTGTAGGCTGATATAAGAAAAACAGACCAAATCTTCGAATAAAACTTTGACGTACATGATTTACCTTCATCTCCCTTGATTACATATCTTCTAATTTATTATTGACATTTTCAATTTCAATTTTGAAATTGCAAAAATACTAATTATTAAATTTAAATGATTTTTTAAAATTTCACTCTTCTTTATATACCACTAGCTGGCCCAACAGACGTCGTCCTGTCCTAATGTGGTTTTATCTCAAATGCTCGTTCATTTTCAAGATGAGCTCGTTCGCATGGCTCAATCACCTCCTGGTTAAAGTTTGTTCGCTACGCTCACTCACCTTAAGGTTGAAGCTCGTTTGCTGCGCTCACTTGCCTGCAGGTTAGCTCGTTCGCTACGCTCACTCACCTTACAAATTAGCTGTTGTCATACATTTGAAAAAATAATCGTGCTGCACCCTGTTGGTAAACCTATTAAATTTTTAATGCTACTGAACATCACAGAATCAAATTCTTTAGTTGAACCAGCTGTTAAGATTCTTTAATTACATTTAAATATGAATACTCATAAGGTTAACATGGGAAACTCCAGAGCCACTGGGGCGGAGCTCTTTTGACAGATCTGCACCAAACTTCACACAAACCATCCTTGAACAATGCTTAATAATACCTGAAAGTTTCATTACAATCTGTCGAGCGGTTTCGGAGTTCATAAAGGACAAACAAACAAACATACATTGGATTTTATATATATATAGATAATACAATAAACCATTAGCAAAAATAAGTCAGCTGTTATAAAACTTTAGAAATATTGCTGTGCCTTATCAATACAGTATTTTGAAATATTAAAGAAACTATATCTAAAGGTACTATAAACAATATTAAACAAATAATTTAGCATTACAGACAGCAAACAAAACTAATATGATTATCAAAGCATCAAGTACTAAAAAATGTAATAGCAAATACAGTATATGTTTCATTGCATCTCTGATTCTAATCTACAAAAATATCAACAAACAAATTAATCTTACAAACCTCAAACCAATTCTTTTTATCAGTTCTATCTTCCATTGCCTTACATTTTCACACTTACCATTAAGTAAACATAGAAACAGATATTTAATTGATTTTAGAAACAAAAGAACACTGTGTACTGCTTAGTTTTATGATATTTTCCTTGGTTTAATTTAATCAGTGGTGTGGCAAAACACAAATAATAAATGTATCAAATAAAGTAAATTTGAACTGAAAGCTATGTTAAGATAAAATAAGAGTATTTTGTATTACCATTTGATAATTAAGTATAGTTACACATATACAAGAGATTTTAGAAAACAAAAATCAAGGACGTACAATTTATTTATTGATGGTATTCTTTAGTTTAATTTAAGCATAGGTTTAACAAAACACAATAACTTAATTTACCTAAATATACATATAAAAAACAATGTGATGTGCAAGTTTAAGTTAATCTAACAAATGTTAAGCAGTTAGTTAGAATTTATTTAAAGTAGCCTCCAAATTAATACAAAACATCTATACATTGTAATTTGCAATCTGTTTCCATGAAAACATATCAATAACATTATTTTCATAACTGATACGTTTAAAAAAATCCAAAGCAGAGCCGGAGTTGATACAGCAACGGTTATAGAATCTTTTTTTCTATAAGTATTGCCATAGTTTTAGAATAAATAATCCATGATAAAAGGTTAGATTAAAATAAACCTACCTCATAGTTATGGAAAATATTATATTTAATTTCTTTGTATCAGCTGTCTGAAATTGTGAAATATGCAGTTTAGCAGTTCTTCTTGTTAACATTTAAATGTCAAAGCAAATGTAAACAAACATTGTTAGTGTTCTCATCACAGCCATGGAGACCAATCAATATTTACTTTAAAATGTTCACCTCAGAACTTTTAAAGCCAAATGGGCAAAGCCTACAGTCAGTATGAAAATGTGAATAGTCCTATAATGGTCCTTGGTATGGTAGCTATATTTTTGTAAAATTTAAGCCCAGTTGGTTCAGTAGTTTTTGCACCTATTAGTAACACACATACAGACAGACACCATTAGATTTTTATATACCTACATGTAACAATATAGATTAAAGACATTTCTTTAACCCTTTGAGCAGTAGTAACTATGACCGGTAATGATATTACCATAGACTAAGCAACACAAGTAGACTCCTCATCCCATATTGTAAATTTTGAAGCTTGTTTTTCATGTCTAGTTCATGTAAGTCCACACTGATCGCTTTATTATTCGGTCTGTATGTACATACATGAATAGAGTCAATACATTCAATACATAGGCTACAAATAGTTTTACAGAAATCTTAACATATATAATCAACAATTAATATCGGTTTTATACAAAAAAATAAAAACCATCATTCTCAATAGAAACAAATCTATACATTAAGAACAGCAAGTATATGCAAAAATTCAAAATGAAGAGAAATACATTACAAACTGATAGATTTAAAACTAATATTCTTGTCAGATTTAAAAGGTGAATAAAAATCAAATAAAAAATTCTTCTATAGAGTAGCAATTCTTTGTTAAAAGATAAGCTTTAACTTTATCCCTGAAACATTTTTTATCCATATGAGTTTTTAAATTCAATGGCAATTTATTTAAAAATTTTGTCCCCATGTAGTCGCTTTTTTTTCAAAAAAGCTAAGTTTATGTTGGGGGATGTCAATTGTATTTCTATTTCTAGTATAGTAGGAATGTATATCTCTACGGAAGATGTGATTGTGGAGCTGACTTTTTGTGCAAATTATGCACTCCAAAATATATTGGTCATACACTGTTAGTATGTTTAAATTGCAAAACTTATTTTTTACCGAAGCGTCACGCTCTAGATTTAACATTATTCGCAAAGCTCTTTTTGAAGTATTAAGATTTTGTCTAAGTTTTGCTTTGTAGTGCCCCCATAAATTGCCAGCCCGTACGATAAATGTGAATGAATATGAGCATAATATATTGTTTTTAAAGTATCAAAATTACATAAAAATGACATCCTATATAAAATATATAGTCCTGTAGAAATTTTACTTGTTACTTTTTGAACATGATCATCCCAACTCAGATTATTATCAATCTCTATCCCTAAAAATGTTGTGACGTTTATTGTGTTTATTTCACTATTGTTAATGGTTATTCTTATGGTAGGTTTTTCTTTGTTCTGTGCCGTCGAAAAAAACATTTTATTAGTTTTATCCGTGTTTAAAAATAAACAATTTCTTGTGAAATAAGATTTGATATTTTTTATCTGTTCCCTACATGATACTTCAAGACCTTGATATGTTTTAGATGTTGATATTAGATTTGAGTCATCAGCATAGAGAATCAAATTGCTTTGCGTGTCATTAGTATTATTTATAAAAGAGGGCATTCCCTGAACGTAGCACAGAAACAACAGTGGCCCAAGAATTGATCCCTGAGGGACGCTATGTTTAATTTCCATTATATTAGAATTATATTAGAAACGCTGGGGTGGACAACATTTTGTTTCTATTATTTTCATGATTTTTTTGTGCTTTACTATTTGGTTATGTAACTAGGGGACCGGTTATTGTTAATGATCAAATTGTTTTATTTGGTTAAATAAGGTTTTAAATTACTAAAATTACAAGAAACATATTGTAAACAAAACATAACCTCTACAGTTGGACGTACAAAACTAACAATAAAATTGGCTTCAGCTGTTCCATAAGGATGACAAATCTACTAAGGGAGAATGATTTATCTATGATATTACTATCTTAATTTAGAAGAGGATGGATGAAAAACATCTAAGCGGCTGACAATGCTATATAGTCAGATCACGAAAACTAGAAAAATATTTTTCTAGTATTCGTAGATACATATATTTATCCTAGGACGCTAGGCACGAGTAGTGACTGTTTTTCACTTTACTTAATTCTAGATCTAGGGGTTGCAGCCACTTAGATCAAATCCATTTGTGATTTGGTGGGATTTGAAACCGGGACCTATGTCCCGGGCTCTACCAATAGACCAGGTACCTCCCCAATGCTAGTCAGATATAGCTTTTTACTGTATTTTAAGTTATACTCACGTGGATAGTGAAAAAGAAGTTGGTTGTTTTCTTGATGTCGCCCCCTAGAACTTATTGAGTTATTACCATGTCTGTGATATTTTTGTGTGCCATGAATAAAAATCATAATGTAACCTTTGGTCCCCAGGGAGAATCAATATTTTTGGTGAGAAGACCAGAGCAAATAGATTTTGATTGGAAGGATGTAATGAAAATATTTAAAGTCTTTGTTTGGATTTTTGTGTTTACCTCCTTCGTAGTGACTTCTGTGGTCTACTGGTATGGGGTTGTCAGAATTCTACCATTGTTCAGAGAAGGCAAGTTTTGTGATGCATTTTGGTGTTTTTTCCATCATATTATTTTATCCCAAAAACTTTAAATCAAAGTTTCACAAAGTTCCTTAGTTCTTACAGACAGACATTGTTTCCTAAATTTATGAATTACATACTAGAGGTTCAAACAAACCTCTCTGTACTTTAACCAACAACTGAACTCCGCAGAATCGAAAAGCTTAAATATGTCTGCTCCATTTAAAATTAAAATCCATACAGGAATACAGTTTGATTAGGACTAGGAATACTATACATATAATTTAACAAGTTACATACACCGAGAAATCAGTTAGAGTACCCAAGAAAAGTAATGTTTTAAAGGAGTAAATTTCTCAGGAGTTTTAACATGGAACGTTAATTCTGAAATTTACGTAAATGCTACATAATATTAACACCAGTTAATACACAAATCGAGCATTTGTGGCAGAACAGCATTCCAGTACCTCTCTATCGGAAAGATAAAGAGACCAAGAATATTGGCATAAATAGGTACAATTCACTTTAAAGTAACATATTTATGTAACATATAGTTCCGGCACCTCATGTTTTACAAATTGAGCACTATTTAATATTGTCCATCTTGGTCTTTGTTCTGGATTTGTGGCAACAATCCATCTTTGGGGCAAACTATGATTCAACTGCTTCAATCTTCGCCAGTTGAAGGACTGGGTTATCTTGCAATTTGTGAAGACCAAGATTTTGACTCTCACTTGGACCCTAGAAGCCTATTATCAAGATTACGATTAATATTGTCGTGAAATCGTGATATCTTGTTTTAAAAAACACTCAAAAGACCTTCAAGACTTCGACTATCGTTTTGCATTGACCAACGCATGTATTTGTTGTTGACAGATTGGTCCTACAGTTTCCTGACTGTGTTTGGACATTTCACCATGTCTACATCTCACAGTTATGTTAACGATCAGTTCACACTAACAGTTCTAACTGCATGGTCCATCTTCTCTCTGCTTCTAACCACCGTCCTCTCTACTGGTATTGTATCAAGGTAATAATCTTAAGGGTTTATTGCTCATTTATTAGTTTAAAAATTGTATGTTCTACAGAAAAATTGTATTGTTTAGATTCTACAGGGCGAGGCATAGACGATAGCTTCCAAACTAAATGAGGTAGATCCTTTGGTAACATTTTAAACCCCCCTATTAGAATGTGGAAAATTTTTTTTGAAATATCCTAATACACACTGAAAGGGTAGTTTTTAGAAAGTTTTAAAATTTAAAGGTGAATATTCCTAATGTTCAAAGGTATTTGTTCACCCATCATAAAAAAAATGATGCTTACAAAACTTGCTACCTTTGCACAGTTAGTATACTGCAGCCATTTAAAACAAATATCATTGGGCAGAAACTTGATGCTCATGTAAAGGGTATTCAAAAAAGTCCTTGCAAAATTTTTACAAAAACAAAAACAAAAAGTTTTACATAGGTAGTTAATTTTATTGCAACTGCTTTCAGTAATGTGTAGGGTAATTGTTATCCAAGATTAATGAAAGATCAACCTTTTCAAATACAAATGTACTACTACTCGAAAGTTTAAACATTTTAAGTATGTTGTTCAGTAAATTTTGGAAAATGTAAGAGCTTACAAGTGCATTAACTCTAAAAGCAATAAGTTGTGTAATATAATTAAAAAGGTCTTAAAAACAAACATTTTCTACATTTGGAGTTTGGCTCTATCTCCAACGGTTTTTTAAGGACTCTGTACGAAATTTGGCCAAGCACAACTGTATTAAATTTGGCTTTTAAATTAATTATTTCCCTTATTGGATTTTTTTTACTTTGTTGCCTGGACTATTAAACCCAGTGGTGGTTCTAGGACCTTGTCAAGGGATGGGGAAGGCTACCAGGGGTGGGAGATCCCTTGTAAGAAAGGAGGGGGAACATTTTGAATTTTTTAAAGCCATTTGGTGGCTTTCTAAAGCCATTTGGTGGCTTTCTAAAGCCATTTTTAACACCTAGCACTGTGTCTAAAAACCTTTGTTACTCCAGTTAACCTTTTTTTTTAAATGTATGTTTAAATCTACTCCTTTACCTCTGCAGCCCCCCTCCCTTAGAACCGCCACTGATTAAACCAATGTCAGTTCCAAGAACTTTAATTATATTAGATTTACTGTTTTTGTTGTTCCCTCAGTACTTGTAAATGTAATAGGCTATATTAATTCAGCGGAATGGAAAAGTTTAACAATCTATATTATATTGTGTAATATTGTTTGTAAGCCGGTAATTAGCCGTTTTTTTGCCAACTGTACCTTACTAATAGGGGCATTTTGCTAAAAAGAACCACATAAATAAAAGGGGGCCAAAATATTTTTCCTGTAGGTTTTTCAATGTGTTTTACTTAAGAACTATTATTGCTGCAGTTTGATCCTGCCGATGTATTCGTCCCGTGTCGACACTCTCAAACAGTTGGTGGAAGGAGGATATTACTGGACGGCTCAGTATTACATCGAATTTGTCAGTGAAGATTTAAAAGCATCAATTTTTGATTTTCAGGTACCGGTAACGTTAACTTACAATACTAAAATACTTTCTCAAAATTAAGCTAAATCCAAGTTTTTGAACTTTATTAGGGTTTTAAGTGTTATAACTCTGGATATTGATTGAAATGCATCCCTATTTTGAACAAGTAGCTAATGTATCTATCTATATATAATATTAAATCTCTCACCTAAAAATTTTGAAAGCCCGTGGGGCAGAGTCCTAGTTCAATATTGAAGGGGGAATAGTTCTATATGTATCCTCGGAGCGGTAGCTTTATTTTTGTCCAATTGGAGTCCAATCGGTTTCAGTAGTTTTTGAATTCATCTCATACAAACACACTGACACACAGACACCAGATCTTCTTTATAATAGTATATAGATAGACAGCCATGTACTTTTATACAGCTTTGAAGGGATGCTGCGCTCATCCACGGCCACTTTTAACTACAAGCCGCGGCCTGGTAGAATTGGCAACGTCGCAAGTGGTGTTGTTTAGTGACAGACGTCCCATAAGATAACATGGCAGACAGGTGACATCAGCTCTTTAATTTGCACTTTATTGATTTAAATTTAAATTTATGAGCATAAATGTTTTAAAATATTGAAAATAAAACATACAGAATTGAAAACCGAAACAATATGAATTAAAAAAGTCAATATATTGTCATAGTCCAGTAACCAATCTTTCGTAAATACACAAATAACATTAGCTGCTTCCAAACAAAACAGCTGTTAGAACACTACTTGCAACGTTGCCAATTCAAAGCTGGAGTTAAAGGTGGCCGTGGCTCATCTCGTTCGGCTGACCATTTGTAGAAACTGAACTGGAGCAGAATAAGCTTTTTTGGCGAGATTTGACAACTAACCTCAACTAAAGATGCTATTGTAATATTTACTAGACAATTTAATTTTGAAGAAGAGAGGTAAAAAACTAATTTATTGTTATTCGCAGAGCTTAGATTGCCAGTGCTGATATATAAAATTGTTCCTATAATAGGTTTTGTTATAACTTTTAACATCAGTTTTAAAGTTGTTCAAAAACTCTTGCAACAGAAAGTGTATCATTAAGCATAAAAGTTAATACATTTTATAACTAATTTTATGTAATTACTTTTCCAGAACAAAAGGCACAAGCTTTATGAGAAGAGATACAAGTACATGACAGAAAATGCAGTCAGCGCTGCAATGTATACCGATAAGAAAATGACGATGATATCTCAGGTGTTAAACAATGATTTAGTAGTGTTGGATACAGATGGTACTGTAGGACACGAGGCTTTGAAGCTGTATCGGGTAGCAAGAGAAAGTCTTGGCAGAGGGCATATTTCGTTTGGAGTCGAGAAACATTCGCCTATGTTGGAGCCTTTGACAATAATGACCATGAGGTTTATGGAGGTAATAAGTTCAACAATACATATATATAATAGTAATAATTGGGTTAGAGTGGTTAGAAAACTTGTCTAATAATCAGTTAAGGTAGAATATTTGATGGTAGCATTTTGATGGTTTGAAACTGTCCATCATTGGGCTTACGTGACACTGGCTCAACAAACAGCTGGTCTTACTCACTAAGGGCCAAGTAGACCAATGACATTAACAAACTACAATCTAGCATTTTCCACTCATCTCAAAATGCCTTATATACTCGCCCGATAGGTGCTTTTAAAAATGCTTTGGAAAAAATTTATCCTGCAGGTGACTACATGTCATTCACTGGATTTTTATGCAAACTTGATTGTTAACTAGCCCAGTGTACTCACACAAGCCACAAGAACGATTAATATTCTTGGCAACAGACAAATTTGTTCTAGCTGGAGTTGTAGTTATATGAAAAGTGATTAAAAGAACAAATTAATTACACTAAAAGATGTGGAACAAGAAAATAAGGTTGATTACATATACCTAGGGAATATAGTGCATCAAATATATTACTTGAGAGTTAAGGGTTTCTTCTTGCCATTCAAAATTTATCCAACAATTTTTTTTATATAAAATGTTGGAAAATTTTTACTTATTTTCCTATTTGTGTTAATAAAACACATTACCTTCAGGTTTAAAACTTGCTTTAAAAAATGCTGTCAAATAAAACAACATCTTTTAAAGACTTTTACATCCTACTACACAGAAACAGGTACTTTTCCATCCGCATTGATATGCTGGAAAGTTGCCCTTTACCGTGCCTAAACACGGAAAAGTAACGTTATGACGTTAAAAATTACTCTTACTTTAACTTTTTTAGGCTGGTCTCTTGCGTGAGTGGAAGTTTCAAGTGCTCTATCGCTGGCCATTGTTTAACACAAGACATCTCCTAATAGAGAATGATGTTCCTACCTTCGGTCAACCAGAGGTAATGCCCATCTCCAAGCTTCGTCCACTATTCTACATGCTGACTGCTGGCCTCATGTTTGCCTTCATAATTTTTTGTCTTGAAATACTCTGGTATAATGGTTAAGGGGACGTTCTTCTTCTAATTTCATTTAGATTCAGTAACTACAGTGCTGTTTATACATAAAGTGTTTTTATAATTTGTTATACACATTTTAAAGTTTTCAATATCACTGATTGCTGAGTTTTTGTAAAGTTACAGAGGTTTTAGAGACACCAATAATTAGGCTACTGTAACAAATGATTTGAACGGAAGGAACATGGTAAACTTCTTGCAGGACAATACCATTATCTACTTGTCAGAGTAATTAATTGTTAAATGATTTTATAAATTACGTCTTTATGAATAAGTAAAATACAGGATCACCATTTTTAAAGTTTTAAAAATGTTTCGAGTGTGTTTTCAAAGATAACAAAAATTATCCTTTGAGTAGAAATTGTATCCTCTTCCATATGTCACCTCAACATTAATTTATCAATGTTGTCAATAAAATGAGATCCTAGATCCTATAAACCCTTTCAATTAGACATTGGGGTCATTTTGTCATTTATAGTTTTCCATGATGTTTGTTTTTTCCATAACTCTCTTAAAATATTAAATGTTAAAGGACTAGATACTTGAAGAATGTTTTGGATGGAACAATGGTTAATTTATTGTAGTGGTTGTCACCAGATGAAAAAAGTCGCCCGTGTGGTGAACTAAATTTTTCGTCATATTGCATCATTAATTACAAGGCTAGAAAACAAAAGAATTTTTTTAAAGATAACCTCTCAAAACGACTTCCAGCTTGTTTTCAATTCTGCTAATTGCTAATGCAAATAAGCAGCTGTTTAGTAAGTGATTCAATCATATTTTGTCTATTACGATTGTGTTAGAGTACATTATACCCTCGATATGTCGAGCAATCCACAACAATAGGCTAAAAAACATTACCTAATAAATCAATCAATAAATAATTTTGATGGATGTGATTGCCACAATTGAAATTTACAACAGCTGATTTTTACTCCCAAGAGACTAAAATGATTTTTATTCCCTAGAGAGTATAAATGCAACTTTATACCCGCAACCCATACATTAAAAATGGCTGTTTTTGATGTAGTATGACAAAAAATATGATTTACTTTAAAGCTACCTACTCAGATGGTGTACTGTTGATGTTTTTACAGACCCAAATCGAATAGTTGCTTTTAAATTGGCAGACTTTTAGTAGAAAACAGACGATCAACAAAACTGTTCTTTCCATTGCACAACATTTCACTAAAACATTTTTTAGCCACAACTAATGAGTTGTAGCATAAAGCATCTATAATCATGTAACCATAACAAGAAAGATATTTTTAGTCAACTTAAATGTAAATGTAACTTAAATTACTCTTTCTTTTAGGAAATAAAAGGTGTTCAAGCTTTTTGTGTGTGTGTAAAAAAAGTAAAAACTCCAAGAGTATAAAAATTAGATTGAGAATTTATTTTGCTCCTAATTATAATAAGTCAACATTCAACAATAGATAGACAAATGCTTATAAACTTAACAAGCTCTTAAACAATATAAACTGATGTAAATCAGATAATTGCATTTAAATTAGTTAACTAAAAAAATCACCTGCTGGAATAAAGAAAAAAAAAACAACCTGAACTTGCAAAATAAAAACAACCTCACATTTTTTACAAAGACATTGTCTCGAAATCAGCCTAACAAAGTTTAAGAATTAGGATGTTCGCTGATCTGTATAGCAAAACAGCAACATATACTCAACATATCACTGTACAAAACTAACCAACACAAAACATCTAACTGTGCTTAGGTTTGAATAAGTTGATTTAACATTGGATTTTTAATACCAAAATGATTTAAAACAGGTATTAATTAAACATTAATAATACTGGGTAAATATAAAAAAACTCTGTTTTATACTGATTATTTTCAGTAAATCACTTGTTTTCAACAAATTTAACGAAATAATCTACCAGTTCCAATTTGAACATTGAAAAAAGTGGTACAAAGCTTAACATTAAAGCAACCTCCTGATTCGCAAGTAACAAAAGTTTTAATTTTGATATATTAAATGTTTATTGGAAAGCAAGCTTATAGATGAAATAATATTCTTACAACTAACAATATAAGACATTGCTTTAAAAAAAATCTTATTAAAAAATACTACCTCACCTAAAAACTAGTATAGTTATCACAAATTTTCAAATGGAGTAAAAATGCATAAAAAGCTGAAAAAAGTTAAATAGCTCCTGATGAAAAAATAAGCATGACAGAAATTACAGTTTAAGATATCATATTATGATAATAGTAAATTTAAAGTTACAATGTATTAAGCTTTTATTGATATCTAAACACTTTCTTTGACATTCTGATTGAGTTTGTACAGTCGATATAGTGTGGGAAGATGTGCATTATATGTACATCTCTAGTTGGGGAGACAAATTAGAAGTGAAAGCTTTTTACTGTACCACTCACTGGAAAACTATTGCAGACTAGGGTTTAGTCCTTCAAGCCAAACTAAGAGATGGACTTAAAAAACTGGAGGGAAAGAGTTTAAAACCAGAGGAGAAAAAACTACTGTAAGTAGAAACGGTTGGGAATGAAGCCAACAACAATACATTATTTTATGGTAGATATTTTAACAAGAGGAGGAATTATTAACCTCAAACCACAGATTTTAAAGTAAAATTGATAGGTAATACAACTATATGTCCACTGCAATAATTATTATATTACCATACTCTACTGAGCTTAAAACCTAACTGAAAAGGAAGAATTCCAAACCCTAAAGGTCGACTTAAAGGAAGATTTTTCCACTAATGGGAAAATCCAGAATATATTTTTTACTGTGTCAAGAATCTAGAGCTAAAGAATTAGGCTAACTTATTTCCAGTTAAGTGGTACAAATTTAAAGTATTCCAGTTAATAAAGGTTATTTCTACTCACTAGTAGCCAATAGGAGTTGATTGCTAAACACTGGTGGATTGCTTTTGAAAATATCAAAGTTTCAACTATAAAGAATAGATTTCTTTTCTTTCAATTTCATTTGACATACAGGTCTTGTAGAAACTATAGCTATCTTATTTGTTGTTGAAATATTTAAACTTCAAACTCGACTAAACAGGTTGATAATTCTAAATTAAACTTGTAGTAAAATTAAATGAGGAACCTATTTTTGAATAGTGCCAAGTCAAAATATTTTTAGTAGGCCTACAGTATTACAACTGATGGGTGAGGTTCACTAACTTCAAATTTTACCAACTCTAATAGTAGGCTAAATTATTAAAAATCACAAACTCCAGATTTCACGCCTCAATATTTTATACTAAAGTCAAAGTCTCTACTATGAGTGTTAACAAATAATTTTTTTGAAATAGAAGTGTTTACAATGCCAAGCTCAACATTGAAAAGGTGAATCCCAATAACGTACAAATTAACACATTGAGTGCTGAAAACTTTTTAACAGACGCTCGCCAATGGCGGCGAGGCCCGGGCAAAACCCCGGCTCGCCAATAAATCAGCAATCGCAATTGGCATTCAAATATTTCAGACTGACGAATCACAAAAGAGCAGTGGTGATTGTGCTGCGTTACCCCAAAAGTGGGCGTAGATCAATGAAACACCCAAAGGTAGCAGCACTGCCTGGATCTATAGCCAGTGTCTTTGAAATATGGCTTGAATAGAAAAAATCCCCAAAACCAGGACAAAAGCATTGTTAGACGGGATTTTATAGGAATTTTTAGTACCAACCTACACCAAATTAAAGCTTGCATTCTAAGCTACAGCCTGGCAACGATTATAACGTTCCCTGGCAACGGCTGAGCTCATAATGAACTAATGTAGTGAGAGTGGCACAACTACATCTATAGATGCAGGCCGATAGGAGTGCTCATGACGCACTACATTAATAGATTTTGCCCGCACTCAACGTCTTAACACCTTTTTAACACTTAAAATTTATTGAACCAACAACATTAAATTGTATAGAGATAAAGAGACTGGAGCCCATGACCCCTTAGTCAATCCTAGAGCAACGCCACAAACATGGCGGACGGTACCTGTAGTGTAAGAGAGGGCCATGTGGCCCTAACTTTGCCTGGTAAAATAAAGAATTTTTACCTGCAATCTGACTGTGGCAACCCCTGCAGCAACTTCTGGCCGAAACTGTACTTTTGGAGTTGATTTTGAAGCTCGTGAAACACTCTGCTTATTAAATTAATACCATTGGAATTTGTGAAACGATGACTATTTAAAACTTATGCTATTGGACTTGGTGAAATCTGGAGTTAGTGAATCGCTCTGATTATTAAAATATTTTACTATTGGCGTTGATGAAATTTTGAGTACTTGAACTGTTTTTTGCTTTTTTTTAGATTATGACATTGTCGAGTCCTTATGTCAAGAAAAAATATTAATTAATGTACCTTTTACAACCTCGGTTTGGTAGCCTATTCCCTTTAAAAACATAAAAAGTACTACAGGAAAACATTTAGAAACTGTTTAATGAAATATATAACACTTAAACTACACAGCAATAATGGATGTGATAGTCAAGAGCCCGTGTCAGCTGCTGGTATTTAGAGAACAACAATTGACAACATTCTCTGTATTACAAAGAACTAAATCTTTGACTATTAGTCAATGACTTAATCCATAACAAAAATTCATTAAATATTTTGTTTTTTACTTTTTCAAGAATCAGAAGTAAAATCTTTAAGGTTGAAACCAAAAGCAATCCAACAGTTTTGTGCATCATCATCGCAACACTACTAGTTAAGTACATGACACCCGGAAAGAAAAAAATTAAGTCTCTACCCACTCACAGCCTTGTTAACTCTCGTTAACTTCTAAAATTGCACTTAAACTATTTACAGCATTGTATGTTAAACTTGGCAGGAGCATTAGTTTACCACTCGATTATTGATTAAAAAATGGAAGCACTTTATTTTATCTGCTTAGTTATTTACTTCTAATTTTGTGAATTTAACTGTAAATGAGGAAGTTATTGGGTAAACAACTAAAATATTGTACTGATAGCTAATTGTTACTTGTAAAACACCTAAACCCTCCTGCCAAATAATTCTCCTAAAATACATGACTTCATTTACATGTTAATGTATTTAGTATTTACAAATTAAACAAAACTATTAATCTTCTTGCACTTTTTACAAAGTATATACAACTTATTTTTTAACTTGAGTCCAAAACATTTTCACTTGTAACAAAAACGTCTCACACTTCACAGCAGTTCATGGTTGGATTTTGTTCGACCCTCAATATCATAAGTTTAGTTTCCATATTCATTTGAAAGGTATAAAAGGCAGTGTGGTTAAAATAAGTAACAGTAAAGTTTAAATCAACTCATGATTAACAGGGACATTGTTAAGTACATTATCTACTGTTTAATTATTTTGTTTGTAAACAAATTATTGTGTTCATAACAAGGTTAAACATAATTTTGTGCGAAAATGTAATAAAACGTTTTGTCAAAACTTAACTTGAACAATTATAAGGTTATTTATAAAAACTTCTCATAAAAACTGTCAACAACAAATAAATGGTAACGTTAAATTACTTGTTGGTACATTATGTATTACAAGAACTGAATTAAAAATTTAGCAACTGAATGTATCGTAATGGTAATTGTAACTTAACGATAACTACAAGGTAAAGAGGTCAAAACATGTTTAATAATAACAAGAAAAACTTATTAATAGTTTAACAGACCTATGAATAAATGTTTACAATTTAGACAACACGCTGTGTAAAAAGTCTTTTATAAAGCTAAAACTCTTTAAAATGTAAAACCATCTGTTCTTGGTTGATCTTGTTGCAAATCATTTAATGAACTATTACCTATCTTAAACCTTTGACTATGCATAGAACTGGGCATTCCATGCTCATGCTCAAGTCTGAGCCAGTTCCAGAATAAAAATGAACTTTGTTGAATTGAGCCAGTGACAGAATTCTCTAATGTAAATAACAGAAGCCACTTGCGCCAACTTTTAACCAAACCAAACTATAGTTCGGCCGCTTAGAAAGCGACCTCCTCCAGCATTGGTTTAGCATTAGCACGCAGGTCGTTTTCTAAGCGGCCGAACTATAACGGGATAACTTATTGTAAACATCTCTAATGTCACACTATGTCGATAAAAATCAAGGAACAAAAATAAGTAAGCTTAGCACACTGAGTGGCTCATTCAAACATGTTCTTTTTCAATACAAAATTGGCTATGGCTGGTCCATTGGGATGTCTACTACCAAATTACAAAATCTTAAACATACTGAAGTAATTGAACAGTCGATACCAACGCCTTTCTCCTTAAAACTTCTCTTTGCCTATGTTTTGCGTCTCCGATGAGTACTGTAGACTCTGGGTGCGACCACCTGGTTACCAATGCTCGAGCAGTTCCGTTGCTCGAGTATCAGGAGAGTTTCACGTGCCGTTGTCGTCCGGCAGTTCCTCGTCAGGGTCGAGTCGGCCGCCTCCACTACACACCCTACACTTGCAGCAGACGATGCATGGAGCTGCCAGCAGGAGCAGGGGTGAGGCTACAAGCAGCAGGATACCAAAGCCAGCAAAGATCCCAATCACCTGAGTGCACATGGAATAATTAACAATGCACACAGATAAGATTGGGGAAAAGAAATTCCATCCAGCAATAAGAGTGAGATATATAGATGATTTAAAAGTAGTTATATGCCTGTGAGTGGAAGAAATGACAGGAGAATCCACCCAACCTATTAAATTCCATCTGATCCATCTAATGATTACTAGTGTCCCTGTTGCTCAAATTCAAGCAATTGCTAAGTATTACAGGCGTTCTTTTAAAACGAATAACAGTAATAATTTCTGATGACTTTAAAAGAATCAACTCAAAGATTATGGAAATACTGAAGATTTACATTATCAATTTTCAAAAGCTGATCTTGTTTTTTAGTGTTTTCTACAAATAGCCTTACTCATAGCCGCATTAGGTTGTCCATAAAAACGATTACAAATTATAAAAAAAAAACACATTTATATTTCTTCTCCTCGGTGGTGTTCTATGACTTTCCTATGTTTCCATTGTTTGCAAATCAGCTCTTTCAATGATTACCAAGAAATGCAGCACAGTGTTAATTTAGTTTTCTTTTTATTATATAAGCTATCCAGGCTCACTTGCTTTTTTCCATTGTAATATTTACGCCAACCCAAATTCAAATAGTAAATATTCAACCAAGTAAGTAAATGTTTGTAGCAAACTGTATAATTAGCAAACTTATTGACTGTTAATTAACATGTTCTTCTTCTCACTTTTAATATCTGACAACAGCTGGAGTTTGATAACAATGTTTTTTTCTTCCCATGTTAATCTTATCATTTCTGAAGATGTTGTGTTTTGTTTACAATTTGTTTCTATTATTTTAGGGTTAGTTTCTCATTATTTGTGTCTCACTGTTGGTTATATGGCTAGTGGACGAGTTATTGTTTATGATTAGATAGTTTTATTTGGTTAAACGAGGTTTTAAATTACTGAAATAATAACATGAAACAAATAGCAAACAAAATACAACATCTACAGATAACCGGACAGAACTAAAAATAAAATTGGCTTCAGCTGTTCCATGAGGATGGGAAATCTACTAAGGGACTATGTTTTCTCTATGATCTTATGGAGAAATGCGAAACTTTAAAGGGCCCCAGGGCCTCACTCTCTAATTATTTCCCTAAAAAGAAAGTTTCCTGCACAACTTCATGTTACGCTCATTCCAATGACACCAAAACACGTCAATCGGTTCAGTAGTTTCGGAGGAGTAATTGTCTTAAAAAGCTTGCTTGCGTATTAAATAAGTAGGCTATAGATTTTAGGTGAACATCTCCCGGTTAATTCTGCCACAGACAGGACAGGTAAACTCATTGTTTGGCCTATGGACCAGGGAAATATGGAATTTGAAACCTCTATTTATGTTGCCGTTTCATTGCCAAGGAGATAACATTTCAGAAAACCAATAATTAAACCTGACTTTTCTACCGCAACAACAGCTCTAGTAAAACCAGTAGATTTTAATTAATTAAAAAATACAGTTTCTAAAATTGAATATTATTATTCTTTTGTAACAATTATTTTACTTATTACTGATCGCTACATTACCTGCGTCCGATGCCAGATCACACTAGCTCTAGAGTGTCCTAGTTTGTTTTTGCATGGACCCTTGTCATAATGCCGCAATAGGAAGTCGTCCTAAGGAATAAAGGTATTAAATAACTGTTGCATATTAGTGATATGACATAACACATATTAGAGTACAGCAAAACTAGATTTTTAATATGGATAGTAGTAGTTCAATTGTGTTACAGTAGATATTTAATGGTTTACGCTTAAAAAATGAGTGTTCTTTCCTATAACTTATAGACTAGTCCACTATCATAATGCACATGGTAACAACAATTGCTTTAAACAATGTATTAAAAAGTTTACTTTTGGATATTGCAGGGGCCACCAAGGGCCTCAGCCTAAGGAGACCTGATTTTCTCCTTCCTTTCAAAAATGAATTTCACCAATAAAACCTGTAACGGAGTTCAATCGTCATTGCTGAGTATTTATTCTTCCGATCGCCAAAAGCGTTTGCAAAGATTTTACGATCAAAAATCATGATTCCGATGTGGAGACACTGATTAAGTCTTCATAACAACAAACAATGTTCACAATTTCTCAGCAACCACATTCATGATTTTTGTCCGCAACAGCTTGAGACGAAGTTGATGATCATGTGACCGTGAAAGATGAAAGATGTACATGATTTTGCCGTTATTGAAGGAGATGTTTTCTATTTCACAGTGACCGCAGGGGATGCCCCTGTTTTTGTTGCAACGAAGGACATTGTTGAAGATTTCACCGTGATTGCAGAAGTAGTTGTTAACTTCTTATTGTAGAATAAAAAATCAAAATTGTTAGAAACTTTGAAAATAAATGTTATTTAAACCTGACCTGATTTTGACCCAAGACCCAAAAAGGTCAACCAAAGTAAAAAATGTATGTCTCACATATTCCTATGATAGTCATATACCTTGATGGTTTGAAAGTAAAATATATAATAGCCTTAATAATTCCAAAACAAGTTATATATTTAAAATAGCCTATTATTTGAACTATCAAAGTCTTTTTGTGGACAGTGTTACTTCCATTTCAGAATCCAATCTACCACTATAGTCTAGGACTCGCACTATAGTATAGGAGAGAAACTTACGTCTAGGGAAGCGAGGCAGTACCAGCAGAAGACGTGTTTACAGCGTTTACACATCATCTGTGCACATCCCTCGTCTTTCTCTATCGGCACAGCACACATTGGACAGCACTTGATCAGCTCAGAGTCAAACGTGATTCCTGGTATTGGCTGTGCAAGGTCCTGCAAACAGAGTGTTAGATTCATTTATATGATGTTTATTCATACTTTTGATTTACATGGTGCATAG
This sequence comes from Macrosteles quadrilineatus, assembly GCF_028750875.1. Taxonomy (NCBI): domain Eukaryota; kingdom Metazoa; phylum Arthropoda; class Insecta; order Hemiptera; family Cicadellidae; genus Macrosteles; species Macrosteles quadrilineatus. Next base: position 100,208,193 of record NW_026542602.1, on the reverse strand, counting down.
CTATGACTTAATATATTAAATTTAAATAAAGCAGTATAACGTTCAACTTTCTACTACTGTAGAATGTCGATACTTTTTACTACAGTAGAATGTCAATAATTCGGACATAAAAAATCCGGAATGTCAGTTGTCTAAAAAATCAAATGTTATACCATCTTTTTAAACTAATAATTAAGAACTTAGCTCTACAAAAACAAAATACTACCGCAGTTAAGTTTAAGAACCTTTCACACATTTATTTTTAAAAGCTCTAACATGTAGTGTCTGATGTTTTTAGTCTTCACTGTGTACACATGTTGTTAAAAATTAAATACGATACAGTGCTTGAACATAAAACAGGTTTTAAATACACCTCTCTTTTAAACCTATAATAGTAAATATACAATTAATTGTAAAAAGTGTTTTACTCAAATAGTATACACGCTCACCTTTTTTTAAGGTACAGTAGACTCCCTCTTATCCGAACACCTTTTAATCGGACATCGGTTTAACCGGACTACACTCGGCGGAAATGACATCTCTTTAACTGGACAGTTTTTATCAGCAATTCAATTCAATTCAAAGATACTTTATTCACAGATATACAAAAGTATACATGAATGGCGTTCAGAACAATACATCATACATTACATCGACTAATAGCTAGATAGAATTCTGATACAATATACATTTGTACATAGATATTTTATACATATACAGAAATATTTATTTAAATCATCGGTTTAACCGGACTAGATCGGCAGGAAGTGGGCGGTACTGAAACAACCGTTCTCGTGAGATAGATTTTAGACCAGGTTTCACGTGTCTAAATACAATGCTCTCCTAAATTTAAGTCAAATATGCAGTTAAACGGTCCGTTTTTACGAGTTTTAGTGGGCGTCGGTTTAACCAGAAAAACCGTTATCCTGACTGGCCATGGCCCCGAGGAATCCAGATAAGAGGGAGTCTACTGTAATAATATTGATAATAAGGAAAATTTGATGGTCCAAATGGGTTCCAGTTCCAATTAATTTGGATTGTTCACGTTCTACTATACTTTTATATGAATTATTAAGAGACAGTTGAAACAATAATGTAATGAAATTAAACATAAAGATAAAGAGGAAGTAGTCATAGTAACATCAACATGTAGCTAATGTAAATCAATTAAATTCCAAGCTACTTGCCAAGATTAACCTTAAGATGAGTCAGTGGCTCATTTAGTAGTGCAACCGATTATTAATCTAAGCCAGCGATATCTATGGTTTGCGTTCCAGTACATTGAATGATTTAAGTTACCTTATTTAGTAGCCTTTGGCCTTGCAGAGTTAGTTTTTTCCGATAATATATTTCGCATTATGAAATATAGGAGGAAACAACTAAGTCTGCAAGAACAAAGGATACAACATAAATAATTCAATTTTCTAATTCTTTATAATGAGAAAATAAATGAAGTAAAATTCCAGTAAAGTTTACACCCTTTGCTGTGTGCTTCAGACGTTTCACGCACAAGCCTTTGACACCCGTATAAAAAGTTAGAATAAATGCATGTCTAAAATAGGCTGCCAATCACTTTCATTCAAAGAAAAAGAAAGATAACTGGGTAACCATTTACAAAACGTAATCATTCTAGTTTGTTTTGGTAATTTTTTCTTACCTCTGGCCGGCACGGCACACCCTGGTGCCAGGCGGCTCGACAATTACTGCAGAAGTCTGTCTCACAGGTAGGACAATGGACTGACTGTGGTACACATCTCTCTGCAGTAGAGCACACAGTACACACAGTCTCACAGCCAGCACTCGGACACCAAGTCCTGCTCTTGTCTAGCTCTACCTCTGCAACACGAAAACATTATTGTCCTAACATTAAAAAGATAGTAGATATGTATAATCTATTAAATATATTGAAATAAAATGAATGGATATAAATAAGTGATATGAGTATAAAGGGGATTTGAGTAAATTTTCCTACAGCTCTATCCAGTTGATAAAATACTATTGCATTAGCTGGTTTCCTCGTTTTTATTTTAAAATCTAGTATGGTATACTCAATAAGGAAATCCATTGTTCACTGAAATTGGCGGTATAATTTCAGTATTCCTGCTTTTGCCAAAATGGCTGGAAACAATCCAGCTTCTATGTGCCTGAGTGGTTGTCAGAAAAATTTTAAATTGGAGGTTAAGTTCACATTTTATTAAAAAATAATGTATGGTAGAGTATATTTATAAAAAAAACATGATCAAACAAAAGCAAATCAACAGTTTAGGTCATTTTGGTTTGCCCCTGAATAGATTTAAACTTTCCAATTAGAATTAGATATTTCCAAAGATCCAGAATGTTTAGTTCCGTACAAGTGAATTTTGTATAGCACTGGTTCCATTGGAAGAACCTGAATAAGTTTTAATCTTACATTCAGATAAATTTATACTACAGTATGAATACCCACATAAAAATATGTTGCAAATTTGGAATATTTAAGGTGGTCAAGCTCCAAGAAATTGATTTTCCTCTTCCCGTTATTAACAGTTTCCATTATTCTTAAGTTTATGTATTTTCTTAATACTGAGATTATAGACAGGAACAGAAGTGAAAGAACTAGTTACCAGCCCAGTACTGCTGTTAACAACGTACCATGTACTTTCCCTGTTTATAGAGGTACTCTCCATAAAATTACTTCAGACTTGCTGGAAAGTAAAGGGATAGTAAGTAATTGCCTATATTACTTGCATTCTTGGATAAGGCAAGACCTAAGGGTGTTCTGGTTGTGGAAGAAAGAAAAATCATAAGAACACCCAATAAGAACAAAGACTCTACTATAGTTCAGCCGCTTAGAAAGCGACCTCCTCTAGTATTGGTTAGCATTAGCGCGCAGGTTGCTTTCTAGGTGGCCGAACTATAGCTATGTAAGCTATCTTTACAAAAAACATCTTAAATACTTAATTTTTATTATTTTACTCACGCACATTCAAACTTTTTGGAGTGAAAGTCTACCAACCTCTGTTGAGCCTGAACCTCTTGTGTTTCTCGAAGTTCTCCTCAGGCACAAGTCGTTCTATCTCGTTGAGAGACATGACTCCTTGCTTCTCACAGAGAGCGTCCGGACATGAGATCTCATACGCACCCTCTCCAATCTCAAACTCAACGTAGGCTCGCATACACTGCAACATACAAACAGTCATTAGCAACTAATCCAAACAACATTCTAGAACTTCAGACTTTAGGACTTGATGATGCTCATTGAAAACGTGTTGAAGTTATAATGCTTATGTTTAGTGGTTTAACATTTTTATGAATAATGACGAGAAACCTCTAACTTTGAAATAAGTAGGGTTTATTTTGTAGATGTTCCTGCACCATAGTGTAAAATGTCTTACTCTGTGATGATATACAAATCATGACAAAAAAAAATACAAAAAGCAAAACATCTCAACAATATAAATAACATCAATAACATCTGAATGAGCTGATTTATATATAAATATAACAAGTTATAATCGTCTGAATAAAATCTAACAACAATAACAAACAATAAGTAACAACAACAATAAATGGCTCTAACAACATTCAACGTAAAACAAAAAATCAAGAGGAACAAAGAGAATTTTATAGGAACTACTACTACTACTGACATAGATGGTTGAAGAATCTTCTAACTGTCGTCAAACAGTAGAAGTCGACCCGCAAAAGTCTAGTCAAGCCGCTGTTGTAGGCATAATTTGTTGGCCCAAACCTCCTACCGAAGACAGTCCTGGATCGGGTACCTCTTGGTACCACTTTGACTTAAGAGCGTCACAGAGGAAGTATCAGTGACAGCTGATTTACATAAGGTCAGTGGTCTGTATGGGTGTCAAGGATCCTCCTACACTCTATACTACTACATCTACATCCCTGAGATTTGTGATTTGTGAACCACAGTCAATATTTGTAGACAACCAAACCCTCTATTGCTTCACAGTGTACATTCCTACCTCAACCATTGTTGGTTTTGATTTTGACCTCTTTTGCACCCCACTTTGCGCATCTCTTGATGTATGGGTGGGAGAAATGTTGAATAAGTTAGTTTGAATGAGTTACTTTTAAGTAATTTATCATTATTGTGAAACTCTTACTCCACGATTAGTAAACACCCCGCCTCAGCAAATCTCACGACTAAGTGAATTTCCATTTGTCTGAATTGATTTTCAATTAAATATATTTAAATAACATTAGGGTTTAATGAGTACCTAGGTAAGGAGGATAGTGGGAATTTGGTGATTTGCTTCGACAACTGGGGAACGGAACCCTAAAAATATCTTTACCCTTGCGTTAAACTTCAATGGGAAAGGTATATTTATGTTAAAATATCTCAATAGGTACCTTGATTGCAATGAAAATGCATTATAGCAGTAGAATCTAATACTGTAACATAAGTAGGTGAAGCAGATTAGTGGGAATCTGCAATCAGATTGTTCTATGACAACAGAGCAGTGAAATAGCTGAAGGTGAGAATCTGATTGACACTACAGGTGGCAAAATTAGCACCAAGCTTGTCTTTCATGCTCTTGAATTTAGCACTTAAGGTACTTCAATTAGAAAGTACCAGTGAGAATCTATTTTTCCATTCTTTTTGTAGACAGTGATTGGACTTTGAATTCACTTCCTTCTCAGCAGTGAACATTATTTTTTACATAATTTACTAAACAATTACAATAATTCAAAATTTAACATTACATAATTAAGTTCTGTAAATAAATAGACGACAAAAATTATTAAACATTTTCTACAAAGTGACATCACATTGTATATCCTTCCAACCATTAGGCTTTAGGACTTATAATAATGTCAGAAAGTTTAACATACTCAACAGACCAAATGTGTCGGAAACAACGTTGTTAAAATAATCAATCCAGGAAACAATCAAAATAACTCAAGCGTAACAAGGAGAAAAACTATAAATTATAATTAATTTATTTTGACTGGAATTTGGTTAATTTAGTACTAACCATAAGTATATTTCAGGACACCTCAATATTTTGCTCAAATCACTAAAGGAGCAAAAACTAGTGCATCTAAAAAAAGGTAGCGGTAATTTCTTGCAGCACAAAATTAAGCTTAGGAATAATATAAGAGACTATCAAATTAGAATATTAAATTACCATTTTTATTAACACAATTGATCTAGTTAGATATTTGAATTTTGAACTCTGATTATAAAAAAGAAGAAGAAATCATTCTTGTTTTGTGTTCTATTTTTTTTTATCTATTTACAATATTAAATTTCTCAGAATAAAATATGAGTATAAGAAAGCTTTGATGTTTACGAACAAATTTTGCAATACAGTGGTTAGATAGATATAGTAGGTACATAGATTGATTAGTCAAGGAGTTAAGGCTGAATGTGCTATTATGATGATTTATGCCCACAGATAATTGTGCTTACTTTATCCTCCAGCTAACTTTCTGTTTACTGATAGAAAACATTGTTTACTTTAACTTAAAATTTGCAAATGTAGTTGAAAAACTCTTCATATTACTCTGCAACACAATTGTCTGTCATACCCTTTCAGAAATCCTGAGCTAAGCAAAATTTAACTATTATTACATTGTTACACACAGTTGGTTATAAACTGTGTAGGTTTGCAAAGATTAAGTTTTAATGAATTTCCCATATAGGGAAAATTAGTAAATTTCCCATGTAGGGAATAAGCTATTACCCCGTAGGTCTCATGGTAAGACCTAAGCCAGGGATGGATTAATTTTTCTGTTTTGTGGTCCCCAGAGCCCAAAAACCCACTCCGTCTGTTCAAATTCATATATATATATATATATATATATATATATAGTTGCGTCTGTAATTTGGATTGCCATATATCAGGTATTCAATCCGTTCTTAACAATTAAAATTTCCCAACCAACACACAAATATAATATACCTCTTAGATTGTAATTATCTAAACAGGTTTAATTATAAATAAAGTTTAAATACCGCTTTTTACAACCAAAACAAGGATAGCGGGATTCTACCGGAAGAAAACAAAGCTGGACCACATTTTGAGGCCGCGTCACTGTTTCCGCCGCGGAGTGATAAGGATGATAGCGGTCGGTGACCTTTCACTTATCGGAGAGGTCACTCGAGAATCCTCCGCTTCACCGATAACGTGATAGATTGCGTGATATATAGATTTTGAGATAGGTGATAATTAACTCTGATTGGTGCTAAGAGTTATAGGAACTGAACTACAGTATTTAAACACGCTAAGGGAATATTCCACGTCACGAAACTGATAGATTGCGTGATAGATAGCTTGTCGTTAACTTGTTGATTTGATAGTTACGGCCTAACTCTGATTAGTGATAAGAGTTAAAGCGAACTATTTAAACACACTGAGGGAATCTTCCACGTCACTAACCTAATAGATTGAGTGATAACCATGGCTTGTCATTAAATTGGTGATAGTTAACTCTGATTAGTGACAGTAAGTGGGAGGAACTACTACAAACAACACACTACGCCACTATGGGAATCATCCGCCAAACTGATATGGTAGTACTGTACAGTAGTTATAAAGTACTGTAGTGTGATGATAAGCCGGTCGGATTGATAATTTCGATGAGGACTTCATTAATTATTAAAAACACCTTCGACACAGTACAATCGTTTTTTTATGATCAACTATGAATTTTTGTTGCGGAATTGCGGAGTAAATAATGTAATTATACGGTTCAAAATATAAGGTTTGACAAGTGGGTTTCTGCAGAATCTAAGGACATTTTTTAGTATAGTGAGTTCTACCGCCAAACTGACTTGGATCAAAACTAGTCTATCAACTAGTGTTGTTGATAGTAGAGTTGTGCTTAGAGTTGATGTTATGACTGGAACTTTGGATAAAAAGAGTCACCGAGCTTCTTATGGCAGAATGTTAATCTGTCAGTTTAGGTTTCCTATAATGAGAATGGACATAACCCCACAGCCATCTATTGAAAATTATATGAAGTAGATTTGGTAGATATGTATTTATTCACAGACTATGAATTTGGTACCCATTAATTATATTTTATCCAAAGCCATTTAATAATCCATTTCATCCATTTAATAAAGTATTTTAAAATGTAATACAGTATGTAGTTAACATTGTTATCTAGATGTTAACATTGATATATTCGTGTTTTTATGCAACATTTTTTAAAGTTATTTCAACTTGTTCGGCAATACAAAATCATAAATTTGATTATTTATCAGATATTATATTTAATTGCTGCGGAGCAGCATGTGTCCTCTAGTAAATATTTAAATTTAAATACTTGTAGATTGGACTATAATTAAATGCTGTGTCCTCAATCAAATAAAAATTTAGTTTCAATAACCATTACAACACGCATACAAACTATCTACAGCTGATGAGATAATTTCAAAGAATCTATATACCTATGTCCATCAAAAGTTTACGCCCCCGGGTGGGCTCGAACCACCAACCTTTCGGTTAACAGCCGAACGCGCTAGCCAATTGCGCCACGGAGGCTCTTGTTGACGAGGAGGTCACCGTCACAACTCGGATGAGCCAAGGTCAGGGAATGAATATTGCAGGCGCTGGGCATTCATTACAACAGAACAGTAATATCAGGTAGGTACTGTAACTGAAGGTACTCCTCCAAGAGTAAGGTTATAAGTTAACAATATTAATATTATGTAAACACATAGTAGAGCAAAGTCCTTACTGATGGGTATTAAGATTAAGATAAAAAAATAACATAACTTAACGATTGTTTACATTATACCATTCTGCAGAAAAACCTGCTCGGTGGATTTTTCATAAAGAAACACTCACACACACTATGCGTTAAGTTTGTAGTACTGTATTACTTCAGCTCATGTAGATTTCGCAGTTAATTTTTATGTGTTATTTTACTTATTCATAGACAATGAAGTTGTACATAAAATGACGTTCATTCATAAATAATGATGCTGCGACGGAATACCTAATTTCCGTTTTTACGTAAACGTAAACGACATCGCTGAAAATTACATAAGATATATATAGTACCTAATGTAAAGAAAAGAAATACGAGGAAAGTCCCTGCAGTGCAGGCAAAAACTTACGGCGAAGAAACAAAAGGTTAACGTTATTATCTTGAAATGTCAAAGCCTTTCTTAAAAACGTCTGTATAATGATGTGACTTACGAACATCAAATCAAGAGTGTTTTCGCCAAAACATTCTCTGTAAATTTAACATTTGAAAATACAACTGCAATACATTCCTTGCTATAGCTAATAAAAATTACAGAAGATGGCTACGCAATGGCTCGATGTAATACGTAATTACATTTCCAGAACACATATACTACAATACAACAAATACACAAATACAAGTCGACTGATTTCAAAATGGCGAGATATTGGGATGAAAAGGAACGAAATATCCCGTACGAAGAGTAAATTATTCTCGATTCCAGATTCCGAAAGAGACCCTTCCTTGTTGTAATGTAGGAAAAAAAGATTTGACAACTAAATAAGATATTGAGAAAATATCTATTATTTTTTTAGATCTCATAAATTTTCGAAAGAATTCTAAAGAATTCACAGCTTAAAAAACTGTTAACTATTTCGAATAATCCCTGTTATACTAAAACAACTCCTGTCAAGTTCATTGTTGTACAAGCAAGGAAAACATATTGAACAATTTTACAAATCCTGTACTGCACACAAATTTAGCTCGTGCAATGGATTTCGACATACTGCACTAATTCGCCTTATTTTTTGTGTCTAACTATACTTACTTAGAACTTGTAATAAACGCCCCCCTGGTAATGTGTGTGCTCTTCCTAGGTGGGAGGTAGGGGTGTAAAACAATTCTCCACGGCGTAGAATACAACAGACGGCGCCTGGCGTCACATACGTCCCGACGCCTGCTGGGCAAGTATTGAGCTGCCCTTAAACATCTAGCCTTAAACTTGTTGTATACGAAATGTATCTGTACTTAAACGTGTGGTTTCCTAAGTTAATCTGTCCCCAAAAATGTTTTAAATATATCCACCTGTAACAAACGCGTTCTCCTAAAATCTATCTAGCATTAAATATGCTAAACATTTTCTAACCCTAAAACTATCTGTTCTTTTCTAATTTTCTATTCCAAACGTAGGCCTACTTGTATCCTTTACACAGGTCTTCTTCTAAATTTGTCTGCCCTTAAACATATTGCATTTTAAATTTATCTGGCATTAAATATGTCCTCTTATAAATTTATCAAACCAAACAAATATTATTGATTTTGTAAATTGATCTTCCCTTAAACACGTTGTCTTCTAAATTTATCTAACATGACAGTATTGTCTTTTGAAATTTTCTTGCCTTTAATATGGGGTTTTATTTATTTATAAAGCGTAAATATCCTGAATGTTCTCTCCCTAGAGTGTTAAGTCTTAAGCCCTGACAGTGGTATCTTTGAAAATCATAGGCCCTTAAACCGTTTTCTTCTAAGGCCCTTAAACCGTTTTCTTCTAGATTTATCTAAATGCTTTCTAGACTTGTCTGCCTTCATACGTGTCAATCAACGAATCTGTCACCAAAATACAGCACTTTGAGTTTATAATATCCCAAAATACTTTGTGCTTTAAATTTTATAAACCGAAAACATTTGGTTAAACCTGCTTCTAAACATGCTTTTCACCTTATGTATTTGCCCTTAAACATATTGTCTCTAATTTTATTCACCTCTAAACAACCCACTTTATAAAAAAATATCTGCTTTTACGACTTATTCTTTAAAAACCTATTTGCACCTAAAAATTGTATTTCCTTCAATTATTATTCTACTCTAAATAATGTATCTTATATATGTATTTTATTTCCCCCCCAGTAAATTATACAATGAAACCCATAAACACGTTTTCTTGTACATTTATCTATGTCTAAACGTGCTGTGATCTAAACGTTCCGAGTCGTGCTTCAAGTAAATACAGCTTTATTATAGTGTTTGAGATTTTTATGTTGTTTTTCCATTTTATAGATTTAATTTGTGGTACGCGTTGCAATATTAAGTAGAATGAAAAATACGTGGCTCATAACTTATTTCACATAAGTGTACAATTAATTCGTCCCGAAAATCGCTTCACTGAGTGGTAGTTCCCCAACGTAAAACCAATATTGCCATACTCTTCTAGTTTACCTCCAAACAAACAATGACAACAGATGGCGGGAAACCTTGACCAATAAACGGTCGACTGCTGTGATACGTTATCTAGGGGTCAAACTGAAGGTCACAGGTAAATAACAATACAGTAACACGAGAGAGAAGTCAACAAGCAGCTCAGCACTGCGATCAATGTGTTGTCGACAATGTAACATGGAGAGGGTGACGACTGACTTTGGATTGATGAAAGCAAACTATACCTGTAGTTATTAAAAGGAATTTCAAAAATTTGTGACAAAAAAAACTCACACAGTAAATACGTGATAAGTCTACATCAAAGTTCGGTTACATTTTTCACCGAAATCCCCCAAAACACGTAGATTCAAATAGTTTCATCGAATCAAGTTCCTAAGGACGTGGTTTCACTATACAAACATGGTAGGCTACGTGTTTAAACTATTTTCTGTCAAAGTCATGTAAGGTTTGGTTTTATTGTCGCCCAAAAGAGTTCTTTAACCCCGCAGCATCCATAATTTTCTGTAAAAATCTTCTGAAACATCGTTTGTAAAATACATGGTAGGTACTATTTTCTCTCAAGACTTTCACGAATGCCGTGATATTTATGCGTTCATAAACGAAAATTTATAAACGAATTTATGTCAAAATGGTTCATAAAATCATAAAAGACATAAGACATGGTCTGTAGCATGTTTGCTCTAAATCTCTGAGTAAGGCATTATTTTTACATAGCTCTCGGCTAAATGTTTTATAAACAACTTGGCTTACACAGTTGACTGTCAAAATCTTCATAGAAGTGGCTTTGAATATCGGCAAACCCGTCCACATAATACATAAATTTCTATTAAAATCTGACACAATAGCCAATGTTTTCCCATAAGTCTGTCTGTTTGAAAAAAATGTGGCAATGTTTTCCATATTTTTCAATATTTTCTGTTAAAACTAAACTGTTCGCACGATACGTGTCTTGACCTTATTTTCCACCAAGATCATCCATAAAACACACGGTTTACACTATTTCCTGAAGAAAACGACGACAATAGGAGAGGGGAGAGAGGGTTGGGTGATGTTTTGTTTTGCCTACAAACGCTACAAACGCACGAGAGATGAACACGTGATGAAGAGTCACGTGTCACGTGGCTCGTCTCAGTCAGTCTACTACGTCACTCGTGTATTTCAGCTTTCCGAAGAAATATATCCGTAAAAAATACAAACTTCTCATCAAAATAAACTTGCGAAAAAAAATCAAACACAGCATGTACACTAATTATTCATTAGTACAGTGTTTTGATACTAATTGTGTATTTTATGTACTTTTGAGATTTGAAATTGATAAACACTTTTATGTTTGATTCATAGTTTTTAACGTAAACTAAGAAATTTCACTCTCAAAAACAAAATTTTATTTCATCTTATGTATTTCACCTCGAAACCATGTACTGTAATTTTAAATTTTACATTTCGGTAAAAGTCTCCGAAACCAACTGTACTGTATAATTAAATTAAATGAGAAATAAGAATGAGTTTAAAGAAATCTAAAAATGAGCAGCCAGAAGATTTGAAGATTACTCAACGAGTATACAATCTTACAAAAATGTTTGTAAGTATATATAAATGTTTGAATTCGTCAGTGAGTCATGCTTGATATCGATAGTTTTTATTATTACTGTATGAATAATTTACTAAGTAAACTATATTCTATACACGTCAGTCAAAACTAACTGCTAACATGATAACTGCTAACTATTAACATGATTAAAAACACAAACTACAGGCTACTGGAGTGTGTTGAAACCATTTCCAATATTAATCTGTTTCTTTATTGGCCATGAAGACAAGGAAATAAAACCACCCAATAGGACCTATGACTACTGAATTTAAATTTTAATCCATTTGTCACTAAAAAACAATACAAAACTACAACTTAGGTAGACAGGCACTTATTTCACATTACCTAACACCTGGGCTGTGTGTGTCTCTCATGACGTATTTATGGCTAGAGCACATATTGTTCTATAACAGCCTCTGAGGGCAAATTAGAAACATAAACGCCACTATCACGTCACATTACCTAGTCCTAGCAGAGATCAGGCATGATGTGATCACAACAGAGGTTGTCTAGGAAGGTCACTACAGTATCACTAGTCACTACGCAGTATTGGGCCATTGACAGCTAGTGACCTAGAAAAGTCACTAAACAGGCTTTGTAGTTTCATACATTCAATAGATAAACTTCTGAATGAAAAAATGACATCACGAAGCTAGTCAGGGGTATATTTTGTAACTAGAGAAAGTTTGATAAAGACAAAAGTAACATTTCACTATGACGAATAATGAAGACTATAAACATGTCTTTTAAGAAATTGCATAAACAAATATTACTATTATATATAATTATATTTTAGTTGTTATTCCAACGCATATCTTTCGTAGAAGGAATACAATTCAATGATGTGTAGTGCAATATTTTAAGTACAACGATAGTTTTGTATATATGAGATGTGACAATGTGAGAAGAACGGACAAAATATAGATTATAACGATTTAGTTAACCATCGAGTGCTTCGACTTGAACAATTAACTTAAACGACTAACATTTCAATTGCGAGTAGAAATTTATTAAATAAGTCCAAGGTATGGAAGTTGGGTGTTTAGTTGCATACAGGCTGCATTCAGTTGTTGTGACTACCGGTACCCGCAAACAAATATTTGGGTTTAATGGGTTTTGGAAATCGTTGCAGACATTTTGTAACATTATTCTGGGCGTTCAAATAATATACTTAAAGCGTTAAATCGACCACAATTTTTTAACAAATTAATTATACAATTTGTTGCAACAAACTACACGCGTTGAAATATACATGTTGATAGTTTAATATTATAAAAAGTAGGCTAATTAGTTATCTATGATCATAACTGAACAAATTTATTGTTATCAAAATATTGACTAAAACCCTGCAAACTCCGTTTTAATAACATTTACGTGACGTAGAAAAAGATTGTTGAATCATAGAGGATTGAGATTAAGTTTACTTGGAATTGAATGTATCATTATTTTTTGTTTACTTTATGACTGTCCCAAGACATATAAAGATTATAAACACTTGAATCACACGAAAAAGCAAACATGCAAAGCTTTTCATTGATCTTGGGCTTAAAGCTATAATTTTGGATTTAGCTTATTTGTATCAAATTTTAAGTTCATTATCACTAACTCATTTCAACTCACTCATTCCGTGGCTTAATACACGGGACGAAGACCACTTACTCACAACATGAATATTACAAGTGTCAAATTACAAACCTTGTAATACAACAGTCTGAAGTGTAACTACCTGTGTTACTCGATAACGTAATTACAAGAGTAATTTAGGATGAATAATTAAGCAACTCGAGTAACCAAGCAAGGGCGAGTATTGTATGTATTACAGGGTTAAATTACTCGTTCTATAAATAACAATGTCAAACCTACCCGACTGAGTACAAGGGAGGTTGTCACTTATTGGTAATCGGGAAATCAATTTTCCATCGTCAGATGTGATCACATTTTCCGTTGAGCGTAACGTTAGTGACAATGTTATTTCGAATAAGCCAAAGCCCTGAGGTATTTATTTTTACAATCGAACAACTTTTATACTTCTCTATCGAGGAGACAACCTTATAACGAAACCAGGAGGATCAGTTTCGCAAATAGCTGATTTAGTTAATGTCCACAAATATTATATGACACTAGGATATTGAAACTTCTCAAAGATACAGCAATATTGAATTTTAATCTCGTTCAAACGCTCAACATTCCTAATCAACGCGTTAAACAAATGGCGAATTTCAAATTTCGTGTTTCTAGGTTTCAAAGTTTTCATATGCTTTGATTTCATGTTCATTTTGTATATGTCAATACAGTAAAATATTACTGAACAGAAAAAGTAGTAAAAGCGGAACAATGGATTCTATCACACTTTTAACACTAAGGGATATTTTATCGTTACAAACGATGTCTGGAAAATTGTCGTAGTTGGTTTAGTGCCAACATTTTGGGACAAAGTGTAATGGTATAAAAATTTTATTTTTGTGCTAAATTCGACTATGATAATTCTTATCGTGATAAAAGTTGCGTCTAAATGAATGATTTTTTCGTGGTTTACGAAAATGAGGACTTCATTTAATTATCTGATGGCATTGACTTACTAGATTTTAAACATGAAAATGTATTCCAAAGCAGATTAACCATACTAATATCCTAATCTTACAAAACTTAAAAACCTTAGATCCACTTATCATCTGATTCATTGAACAACTCATTTCCTAATCGAACAGATCGAACTCGTTAGCTCCTAGACAAAGCAGCATTGCCACCTGGCTTGGGTGATAAGGTGATGACAAACAGTTGATTGTATGACTCACATCGAGGTGATACAAAGGGTACAGACTGTAGTGGAAATATTGTGACATTGTGGTTAACACGGCACGCCAACATAAGGGAGCCGAGCGTGAAAATAACAATAAATTAAACATAGAGGACTACTGCGATACTATTATTTTGTAGTGTAATGTATCAACAATTAATTTCTTATGACACAAACAAGTGTAGGCTACTCACAGAAAGAGCAGCCAAACGAAGTATTTACCTGTAACACAAAGAATCATTGTAAATAAACAGTCAACGTACTGAAAAAGGAATTTGCAAATTTTGAATAACAAATAATACAGTGCATATTACGATAGTGTTAGAAGATTGAATGATCATAGACAAGGAATGAAGGGAAAAAATCAATGTCAAAAATAATGTATTTCCTATGCAGAAGTAGTTGAAAGAATTAACTTACACAATTCTATTACGTAAAACTTTTACATTTAAACTGTCCACTTTTAGTTTCGAAAAATTAATTTAATAAATGTGAGTATTTCGTCGTTCGTGACACACTGTGAACATCGACCGCTATTCACTGCACAAAAAGAAAACCAGCCAACGTATGAATTAATGAATGCATTCTTTTTTATTTCGGTACAGAGAATTAGTAAAATGGTACAAAAAACGAATTATGAAATTGAATCCCCAAATGGGCTATATGCCCGTGGTTGGGGATTGAGTACATCTTCTGCACAATAAAACAATAAATTTAGGCTACATTTAAAAAGGAAAATAATATACACATATTGTACACAGAATTTTGTATACAAGAAGAGATAAATAAGAAAAAATCGTTTACGAAATAAATATATACAAAACTAAATATGAAAAAATCGCACGTTCAGTTTGCACGTTAAAAGTATAGGAAATTATCCCATTAGAAATAATACATAAATTAGAAATGCCTGAGACTTGTAACGGTAACACCTAAATCAAATAAGGTTTAATCATAAATGATTTCAGAATGATGTTCGTCAAAGATATCTGAAAACTACTTAAAATAACTAAAAGTTTGGACACAGCCAAAAGAAACAGAAACCTCAAACTGTTACAAACCCGTCAGAGATCCTCAAAGTGGAAGAAAGTATTGTCAAAGAGCAATATACTTGCAGCATGACAAACATGTCAAAGATCCGACAATGTCAGGCAGCTACTCAAAGTGAAAGACTTGACAATGTGGCGAGTTGTAAGGTAACGGTTTATTCTCATGATTCTAGAGGTCGTTGTCTTGGACTCATCAAACTGTGGATTCCCGTGGGAATGTGAGAGAAAGGTTACACGGGGATACAGGAGACTCTTGAGGTCGACGGAACTATAACATCCTCCTCACCTACACAATCAAAACGTAATATGGTTCTTTACTATCCACCCCACTGTCTAGTTTTCCAGTATCTGGTGGTTGGGCATTGCTTGGGAAAGTGTTTCACCAATCAAAAAATTAACCATTTATATAGTACTGCACGCAAAGATATTTTTCATAATGTTTCAAACATACGAAAAATACTATTATAAACACGGTGATTTTAAAGGGTTGTCATCAGTTTTTTTTTTTTTTTTTTTTTTTTTTTTTTTTCAGTATCTGGTGGTTGGGCATTGCTTGGGGAAAGTGTTTCACCAATCAAAAAATTAACCATTTATATAGTACTGCACGCAAAGATATTTTTCATAATGTTTCAAACATACGAAAAATACTATTATAAACACGGTGATTTTAAAGGGTTGTCATCAGTTTTTTTTTTTTTTTTTTTTTTTTTTTTTTTTTTTTTTTCAGTATCTGGTGGTTGGGCATTGCTTGGGGAAAGTGTTTCACCAATCAAAAAATTAACCATTTATATAGTACTGCACGCAAAGATATTTTTCATAATGTTTCAAACATACGAAAAATACTATTATAAACACGGTGATTTTAAAGGGTTGTCATCAGTTTTTTTTTTCAGTATCTGGTGGTTGGGCATTGCTTGGGGAAAGTGTTTCACCAATCAAAAAATTAACCATTTATATAGTACTGCACGCAAAGAGATTATTCACAATGTTTCAAACATACGAAAAATACTATTATAAACGCGGTGATTTTAAAGGGTTGTCATAAGTTTTACCAATTAAAAAAAACCATTTATATAGTTATGCACGCAAAGAGATTATTCACAATGTTTCAAACATACGAAAAATACTATTATAAACACGGTGATTTTAAAGGGTTGTCATAAGTTTTTTCCAGTATCTGGTGGTTGGGCATTGCTTGGGGAAAGTGTTTTACCAATAAAAAAAAACCATTTATATAGTTATGCACGCAAAGAGATTATTCACAATGTTTCAAACATACGAAAAATACTATTATAAACAAGGTGATTTTAAAGGGTTGTCATAAGTTTTTTCTAGTATCTGGTGGTTGGGCATTGCTTGGGGAAAGTGTTTTACCAATCAAAAAAAACCATTTATATAGTTATGCACGCAAAGAGATTATTCACAATGTTTCAAACATACGAAAAATACTATTATAAAAACGGTGATTTTAAAGGGTTGTTATCAGTTTACGAATGGTATTTCCTTATTGATCTTCAATAGTAATTTATAAGTTAATTCCTCTGGGTCCAGGTAAACATTATTTTAAATTGATAATTAATTGGTCAGTTTGGGAGCGTATTATCATTTTCATAGTTTTTCTATGAGAAAGCATGCAAATCTTTTCCCGAAGTAGAAAGCAATTAAACAGTATGGCTCCAATATGTTATGATTACAATTGTTAATAATATGGGTGGCCGAGTGGTTATAGTGATCGCCTTGTTATCTGAAGGTCGCAGGTTCGATTCCAAGTGAGATCGTTCCAGACCCAGTTGCCATTTGTCATTGTCTCGTTGCTATATAACAAAAACGTCAACGTTGGATTGTCACCAGACCAGGGCTTGGGCCGCTCGATTTCAAAACGCAAGAAAATGCCATCGGCGCAGAAAACACACAATAAAATAAAATACTGCTGGACACATTTTCCAGCTGAGAAAATCCGAAAACCCTATAAAAAGATTTAACTTATTAAAGCGACCAAGAACTCTCTACAATTGCATTACTCAACCAAATAAATATTACATGAGTGTTAGTAAATCGTGATATTAAAGTATTATCTAATATGTCAGCTATCCTTATTACGCACTACAACAGGAAGTGGGAGTAAGAATACAAGTTAACAAATAAGGACGTCAAGGTCATACCTAGTCTATTCTCGTCATTAAACTGTTAGCACTTCACTTGTTAAACTGCAAAGCGTCAATCAAGGATTATAGCCTGTGATTTAACAATTAAAAGTTTAGCCCGAGAGTACGCCCTTGTGTAACGCCGTTTAAGCGAGATTTTAAACAACGATCCATTATGTAATTCACACACAAAGAAGTCCAAGGTGACAGGGCCTTGAGCCTCACAAAGACAGGTAACCTGTTACCGGGTCTAAGTAACAGGTACGTTACCTGTGACAACCTTGTAACTGGTTCCATTCCTGGATTAGTCTCGCCTCAAGGCCCCGACCCTGTCGGCGGTTTGCGGATTTCGGTTATGCAATTGTTTTGTAGCTTATGTAACTGTTTATCTTGGCTGTAATTGATAAGCTGTACGATTAGTTCAATTTTACTCGAAGTATTTTGAAGAATTAAAATACTATGGCGGCTAAGGAAGGATTTACACAAGTTGCACGTTAGGTTTAGCTGTTTAGCCAAGACTAAAGTGTTTTCTCGTGTAAAATTTTTTTGTAAATCCAAAATGATTTTTTTAAAGGAAATGCTCAAGAAATACGGAAATCTTCTGAAAACTACGCATTTGAACCACCTCATGTTTCCTAGTTTAGCCGAATAAGCTTTAGCTGCAGATCAAATTATTTCAGTGTACCGTTCTAAACATCTTGGAGGTTAACAGCTGATCGCCAGAAATACAATGTTTACGTCATTACGTGGCCATCCACATCTAACCGGACAGTAGAGAATAGAGATGCCACGCGAGGTGTGTTGGCAAAAGTTCAATGCCAAAACAAAAAACGTGCGAGACATGGAAATCTACGACGCACCTGTCCTCACATAACTCAGACACACAGTTCACTTTTTCAGTTCAGATTACTGTATTTGTAGACATATACTGTACTAACAGTGTGATAATTGAGTAAATGTATACGTCTACTGAATTTAAAGGGCTGTTTTTATTTTCTAATTGTTTTTATCATTGTCATTGCCAATTTTAGGTTTTTAATCGGTCCAAACCATGGTCTATCCCACGATAACATTTTGTTCGGTATCATAATTAATTTATTGCCCCAGTAATGACAAATAAATATCATCTGGGTCCAGTATCGACCGTATCCAGTCCAGTATCGACCGTATCCAGTCCAGTATCGATCATATCAAGTCCAGTATCGACCATATCAAGTCCAGTATCGACCATATCAAGTCCAGTATCGACCATATCCAGTCCAGTATCGACCATATCCAGTCCTTAGTCCAGTATCGACCATATCCAGTCCAGTATCGACCATATCCAGTCCAGTATCGACCATATCCAGTCCAGTATCGACCGTATCCAGTCCAGTATCGACCATATCCAGTCCAGTATCGACCGTATCCAGTCCAGTATCGACCATATCCAGTCCAGTATCGACCGTATCCAGTCCAGTATCGACCATATCAAGTCCAGTATCGACCAGTATCCAGTAATAGTCATTATACGTCGATGCTACCTAGAATGTTTTAACTTTTAAGTTGCAAGTATGATGGCTGGTCGCAAACCATATAGCAATCTTAATTTTAAGTAAAGATCAACAAAGGATCTACTGATCTCCAAATAAATTTGCTGCACATTTGTAACTACACATCAGACAACCTTTTCAGGCAAGTAGGGAGAGTTGGAAACATAATGGATTACAATAAAAAACGACCAAGCAGTTATGTATGTCTGTCTAACATAACCTAACGTTTAATTAGGCACTAAGGTATTTAAAGAAGCTGAAATTTTTGTCCATAACGTGCTCGAGAATCAACGAGATCCAGATCAGGCAAAAGTTCTCACAAGTATGCCCGCCGAGTAAAATTTGCCTGATTGCTAACCCAAAAAGTGAGTGAACACATGCTGACTTGGTATATAGATAACATAAACCAATGTGTAGCCCCCAATGTGTAAAAATACAGATTCTAAAGGCTTTGCTCTCCATCAGCTTACAAAAGTTCACAGATATTTTTAGTAATACATGGAAGCGAAGTTTTTCACGGGTTTCGTTAAGAGTTTATCACCAAGCAGCTATCTTGAACGAATATTTTGTTGCAACTTCAACAGTCAAGGTCACAATCTTATCAGAGCCTACGTCATAGACAAGAGTCTGTTTGTGAACTTGTATCAAACTCGAGTGTGTGTTGAGTGGCAATAAAATAAATAAAGATGGAATGGGCGCGATGGAGCTAACATTTGTCTTAGATTGTGGTTTAGTTAAATGTTAAGTTGATAAATCAATCTTAACTTACGATAAGTTGTAAATTTTAACAGTGTATTCGGCAAAAACATTTTTATCTGACCAGTAGTGCTGTTTTTGATATCTTAAATGATTATGACTTGCAGTATGCACAAAAATGTCCGTAAAGTTTAATTAAAATTGTTCATATTATAAGCATGTAAGGTGATTATAAATATATATATATTTGGCTAACTTTAAAATGATACTGAAACGTAATGCTATAACATTAAAGCAGAACCCAAATTGAAGCGTATTACTGTATTTACATAATCTGACAAATTAAGGCACGCAGAACAAAGAAGAGGATAAGAGTTCAGTGGTCAAGGATGGAAATTCTCCACGACGATAAAACACAAACCGGATAAATATTCACTATAAAAATTGAAAGCCATGGTGTGTTGACATATTTTATTCCCTAACAGAAGCAAAGGAAGTTGGAAATTTGTAGTTTCTGTGACAGAAACTGATATGTTACCACGTCAAACGGAAATATGGAATTTTATACTGTGTTATTTCACCCCCTGTAGAAATATGAGAGGAACTAGATGTTAAACAAGCGGATAGAGGAACGAAACTGAGGAACAGAGGTCTGTGAACTGGACTGTCTGGACTTGAAATCCTTTCACCGAGGATACAAGATACGGTACTGCACATTCCATTGGATCGTATCGTAGCGCTAAGAAGCAATTCTTCCTCTTGCGGTTACTGCAGCAATGCACCGTGAATCTGAGACTCACTAGTCAAAACTACATTCATTTGACAATACATTACATTTATGTGGAGTACACAAACGTGTTAACCAAGTCAAACTAATAGGACATCTCATTGATAACTATTGATATAGCTTCTCCTATGCTAATACAAATTAAGTGAAGAAAACAGAATGACAGAAGCGCACTCTGTAATAGGCTCAATCAACTATATTCTATCTAAACGATAGGCCTAACTACGTTACAGATGACATGTTTAATTCGTGTCCAAAAGTAATGCTCGAAGTTATGCTTCAATGGCCAAAGAAAGATTTCGACCTTGGTCTTTTAGAGAATTTCCCTATAGGGAAGTAGATATCTTTTTCAGTGGAACCGTAACTTGCTCGGGGGATAATTCCTTAAACGCATCCGAATCGTAGGATAATATTTACGCCAGTTCAACGACCAGTTAATCTTCCGCAGACAAGTATTCGAAAAAAAATCCAAAATGGCGGACATGAAAAAACGACAAAACACGTTTTTTTCAAACGGATATAGTTCGAACACGGTAACAGCTAGAAAGGATTTGAATGAATTAGAATGATTAGGGAATTAAATTTTCTACAAAACCCTCTTAGGCGTTTCCCGAAAATCGCACTCCTTCAGCTAAAAAAAAACGCCCTACTTTCAAAATTTGGCAAATTTCTTAAAGATTTTTACCGGTTTTCGCTATTTTTTCATACATAAATAATTTTTTTTGAAAACGTTATTATTGCTTTGTATTTTCCTAACTTTTTTTCAATTTTACTCCATACGTGTTTTTTCGTGACTTTACTCCTTGCCCCTCAAAACTTAATTTTAATGTCAAAATTTTGAAAGTTTTTACGAGCCCCGTGTCATTCTTATGGAGAATAACATTGGAATTTGATGACTTTGTTATGGTCATCTGAATCGTTTAGAAACGTGCTAGAGACTTGTAATTTGGTAGTATTGTAGTATGGGATCCTAAGTTAAGGGTAAAATTTGCAACCCCCCGAAATATTAAATCCTCCCCCCCACTGTTATTCTTACAGGTTTATAAGTCTAAATCACGTTTACCCATTTCTAGATTAACTGGTTATCTGAAATTTGGCACGATTGTAGGTATTGCGCCCATTACGGAAAGGTAAATTTTACAAATCCAACCCCCCCCCAAATATTAAACCCTCCCCTCCACCCCAATGTTATTCTTACAGGTGGACAAGTCAAAATCACGTTTACCCATTTCTAGATTAACTGGATGTCTGAAATTTGGCACGATTGTAGGTCTTGCGCCCTGTTCCCCGTGGCTTATTTGTACTTACCCCTAACCAAAAAAGGGGGCCTGGGGCCGAGCCAAAGGCGAGTTAAGAAATACAGCCATATTAATCTCATAAATCGCTGTGAATGTTTGTTGCATCTCTAGGTAGCCAATGCGACCTTGCCTAGTCACTAGACAGTACTGAATTATGGTAATCCAGCCAGACTTGAATCTCAAAACAGCTCACCTCATGAGTCACACCACAGAACTTCCTCGCGGATCTTAGAATGCAAATCCAATAAAGACGTTTGTCAAGTGTTAGTAGCATAAGTGATTTGGACAACTGTAATTTGAATCGAATTAGGAGCTTCATGTGTTCTAAAAATGTGTTACCCTTTTTGTTGTAATACCCGTAACCAGTTTTCCAACACATACTTATAAAAAATTGTCATACCCAACATTCAGCAGGTAATACATTGGATGGGTTCGTTCAAAAGCCATTATGAAAGGAATTAAAATGGAGATTTAAGTATGCACAATGGAAAGTCAAACTTCGAAAATATTGTTTAGTTATTAAAATTATCGAAATCTAAAGAGGGAATTTTGAGTTTGTAATATTTATTGAAGTAACAACAGCCTCCGATCGCATTTCCTAAAGATTGAGACGAAGTTTTTCATAGTGTAATATTATTGTTCGTTCAAAATATCATAAACAATATTTTAGTGCAGATGCGATAAAATTTACACTAGAACATAGCAATAGGTTATTCCCCCTTACATAAACATCTAACCACTTATACATGTCGCGTTATTGCCATTACAGCCTGCGTGGGCGTTGAGCGTAGAAGTTGAACGGAAGCGGACAAACACTCAACATTAATGTTGCGTTTAAAATTCTCTGTGGCGTAGATTGGGTTTGTGGGATACACAGTGTCGTCACCGCATGCAGTGTACATGACCACGACCACGTACAGTGTACATGATGCAGTGTGCATGCTGTACACATCATCGTACACTTGTAGACTGTAAATCAAGTTTCAGTACTGTTTTTGTTGGCTACTGTACGTGAGGATCCATGCACAAATTGAGTATTTAATAGGGTCCAAAACTTAATTCCAAGTTAAAATGAATAATACAATTTGCCCTTATACTTTTCAATTGTCTAGATCTACACATAGAAGACTGGAGAGCGATTTCCCCCTATCAACCTATTTTCATAAACTACTAGCTGTTGTACCCGTGCTTTGCAACGGGGAGGACACAAAATAGAAACATTTTAATCTTTACATCTTGTCCTATAATAGTTAAGTTACACATCCGCCAACACTTTTAGAAACAAAATTCAACTTTTATAGCCTTAACAGAAACGTTTAAGTTATGACTTTGAAATCTGGTAAGTAGTGGACACCACCATTTTGGTTTTGATTAATTTTAAATCTTGTGAAGGTTGATATGAGAAAAACACACAAACAGACAGACACCATTAGATTTTTATATAATAGTATAGATTTCGTTTGTCTCTTGTTGTCTGACTGTGGTTAAACATTCAACAGAAGGATCAGCTGTTAGATTACAATACATATTTATCCCGTGATAAAAAAAGGTTTGTAAGCAACACTATATCTTTGGAAGTGAACTTCATAATTGAAACGCAAGGGAGGCGAAACCCTTTGGGGAATTACCTTTCACATTACCATTTGCAGGTGCGCTAGATCATGAGCTTTAAAATGATACTTTAAGCGTGAAAATCAGTTGAGTAGGAAAACTGAAAAAGGGATGTTACAGAATAGAAAAACCTCTTATTGTATTAAGTATATAAAACAATTGTGTGAAGTCTGAAGGCGTAGGTTAAAGCCTCATCCATCACAAAATGCTGTTAATCACGAGCGTTCTTTAACATGCGGATGGAATGTCTAGTTGTTATATTAATAGTCAAAGTCACGAGATAATTAAAACTAAAAAATAAATGGAAAACTAACCACAGAAAATTTATTTATTTCATTTTACTTTACCTCTACAGCTATCGTAGTTATTTTTTTATTTATTTAGGGACAATTTTTGTACACAGTTATCATTGAATGAATAGTTGGCTATCAGCTACTGAATAATAGCAAGGAATAAAGAGTAGTATCTTGTAATTAAATGTTGTCAATTGATCAAAGATAGTCGTCGGATTATACTAATACCAACAATATAGGAGGCTGTTTAACCTTGAGCTTTATTGTTTCTGTGCTCACCGGATTAGAACAAGGAAATGCGTTATTCTAACCACCATGTTATT
This sequence comes from Macrosteles quadrilineatus, assembly GCF_028750875.1. Classification (NCBI taxonomy): domain Eukaryota; kingdom Metazoa; phylum Arthropoda; class Insecta; order Hemiptera; family Cicadellidae; genus Macrosteles; species Macrosteles quadrilineatus. The sequence goes on along the minus strand of NW_026542602.1, from coordinate 100,183,950 downwards.
AATAGGCTTGCCGACGTTTTTATAAGTATCTTCAACTTGGAAGAGCCTTCAACACACTTTGTTTAACACGGCTATAAATTGGCTTGCTAACTTTATCCCTTTCAAATATCCAAACTTAGCCAACAGAGTGAATTAGTGGTAGGCAAAAACATGTTGGTTCTTCTACAAAGGTTAACTGAAGGTTAAATAAGAACTAATCGTAGTTTCTACTGTTTATATTGTGTTTTACAAACAAATATTAACCGTGGTTAAAAATTTATGAAATATATTTGTTAACGAAATTCATTCATTATTGAACATACGTTTTGCCGTTTAAAAATGATTTAAGAGTAGAATAACATTACACAAATATAAAATCCTACCTCTGTTTTAGCTCGTTTCTTCAAAAAAATTGTACTCTGTTACACACTTAATTCAAAATATGTAAGGATGTCACTAAAGTACGACAATGTGCTACATCCAATCATAATTCCAGATAATAGCGGATAAAACGTTTGATTTAAGCATGTTCGTAATTGGAAAGTTGGATTGTATACGATCACGATCCTGATGATATTGTTTCTTGAACAAAAACTCATGTCTATATTTAATTTTTTAGGTGTTTTATAAGGTCAAAAGAGGTTTTATGCAAAGATAAACTTTTTAATTGGTTAACCTATATTCTGTACTGATAAGTGGTGAAAGGTAAATACTATCGATTTATAAAACATAGTTTATCTGCACATCCCTATCACAGGTTGCCCTATTCCCATACGAAGCCGCGATGAAGGTGCAACCTGAGCACAATCTGTATGCGATTTGTTTACGTTGTAATTAATTGCACGATTGCTTCCAGTAATTGATTGCGAACAGATCTTAATTGGAGCGTCGGCAAACTGAGCAATCAGCAGGCCTTGTGAATGTTAAACAGGCCAGTGTTTACGTGTTAAATATACAGCGATCTAGTACTGGTTAAATACATCACACTTAGGGTTGGAGTAATGAAAAAAGAAGTGTAAATTCGCCTAATACGTGGTAAATATGATTGTGAAAATGTGTTTTATGTAAGTTTTTATTATATACGAAGCAGAAAATTATATAAGTATGGTTTTAGATACAATTTCAGACCACAGTAACACTTAGGGTATCGTGAAAGCCTGGTTGCACATGTTAAATATTTTTGGGATGATTAAAGGACGAAATGTAAAAAACTTCACTGCAATTTAACATCGGTTAGTGATTGAGCCACGCACCTCTGCAAATACTGTAAACAGAAACACCATTTGTCGAGCCATTGCCTTTTGGATACTTTAATTCATCAATAATCAAAGGTTAACCATACTATACATACTACTCCCTTGAATATTTGTAATTTTTTAGAATAAACTAAATAACAATAGTTTATAGTATGTTTTGATCCAGTACATGCACACTTTGAAATTTACTAAATTTACTTACTATCTCTCATCATGTCATAAACCAATTATAAAACCTTTTGAGTTAAATCAAACCATGTTCTCAAAATATTTCTGTAAAATTTAACGAAATGGCACTCGCTCTCAATTCATAATTTATAAATGATTTATAAATAATTGAATAATTATGAATAAATCATTGATAAATGATTAATCGTCTTCCAGGCATGCCGGAAATTTAACACAGATCAAATTATGGTTCAAATTATACAACAGGACGAGTCTTCATTTCGTGTACAAAGGTAATGGTAAAACCCAAATTGTATTAAATTTAAATCCTTAAAGGAATTCAATGTTGACTAAAGTTTCGTTAACATAAACCAAAAATACTGAACTTCAAAGCCGGCTGAAAACTAAACGGTCTGTCGAAGTTGGTCAACAAAACACAAAGAAAAAATGGAAAACCAATCCTACCTTTTAAATTGAATTTGGAAATCCCTGGATAAAGTTTCCGATTTAAGTTAGGCTCGGCATTTTTAAAAAACGCGTTCCTTTGTTGGTAATGGAGTACCTTTAAATTAAACCTTTGGCTGTGTTGATTGAGTTGATATTCTTTTTGGCCAAGTGTCAAGTCAAGCTGCATCCAGTGTGCAAGTTGCAGTTTAGCTAGGTACGTTATGACCCACACTGGTGCTAAAGTCCCTATAAATAGCCGTAGTTGAGTCACCTACTGGAAACTACTCGGAGTTAATATTGGAACCTGTGACATAATTAGGTCCAAGTTGGTATGCAAGAAATGGAGAATATAAATAATATATGTTTACTAAGCATGTTAAGTGGCAAAATTAATTTTACAGCACATTTGAGTCTTGAAATCCGATATGACCTATTATAATTGTTTGTATTAGAACATAATCAATGGTAGGTTAGTTAAAATAATATATTTTTTAGAGACGTGTAATATTTTATTGCATACATTTCTTCCATGCGGAAAAAGGCTTCACGTGTTTCTTGTTGAGACTATATTTCATTGTCACATAATCGATTTCTGGATACATAGTGGTTATTTCGTGGAAAAATCAAATGCCAGGTATTAAACTGAGTACTGAATTGGTAGTTTCAATTCGTATTTACGTTTATCTCCTAAGATACACAGTTTTTGGAACTTATTTACAGTACTTGCTTTTCATACAATTTCGCCAAAAAGAAGGACAGAACGATTTCCAACTAACAACAACAGTATGGGGCATCGGAATGATGGATTCAGATACGGACTTTGACATTTAAGTGCAAAAGGGGCCTGTTTATTCATTAGTCAGTTTTAGTTTAGTTTAGCCAGTTTAGTGTTTGAGGCTAACCTCTACGAGTCAAATAGTGAACTTCACTGTACGCGCATGACATAGTGGGATTTCTAGATTCTAAAACTGAGAAAAGCTGCTAACTTGGATCGTCGATCTGTTGACTCTGTAACGATAGGGCCGGCATTTATGACAATATTTCAGTTTAAAACCAAATATTTTTTATTAGATATTACAAAACTGACACAGGCCACTTGGCAACCACTATTCTAAATTACATATTGTTGGCAATTGATACTATACATGGCTCTGTAACGATAGGGCCGCAATCTTTGAGCATCTTTCAGTTTGAACCAACTAACAAGACTACAAGATCGCGCCACTCATCCTACACTCATCTCCATTCATACTTGGCTTAAAATACCTACTTTGTATGGTCGCCATTTCATTGAAAAGTATTATAGTATTAAATAATGTTTACATATTGTTAGATACTGACATGATACGGTTCAGCAGGCACTCTTTCGTTGAGCGCAAAAATAATTTTAATTATCACTTTTAACACAAAATCGACTCTATGATGAACCAGAAATTCCCAGTAAACAAATTCTTGTGCCCTCTCACGCCCCGCTCGCCATGAATGGCTCATTTGTTCGCTTGCCCTGAAACACGGTCATTAATTCTAATCTGGGACTCGTTAAGCTCGTTAATAACTGCGTGAATTAGGCTTTTGATAAGGCTTAACACTGGCTATAAAACACACTTGAGTATACAAAGGGTTGAAAGAAAGCAGAGGAAAAAGCGGTTGCCAAAAGATAGTAAAAAAGGATTAAAGTTTTGGAATTTTGAACTTTTTATGTTTGGCTTGTTTCTAAACCCATAAATGTAGGTGAATATGCAGATGGAATAGTGTATAGCAAACCATATCCTAGGCTACATTATTAATATACTCCAATTAATAAATCTATAAAAATAAACATCAAATCGCTTCCAGATGGAACTTACTTAAGCAAGTATAACCTTTCAAAATAAAACGAATTTGCTATTTTAACGACTAACTCGATTTACTGAGGGTCGTGTTTGACTGACATGACTGAGGAGTAGGTTAAGAGAACGTCAATCTTCTTGGACAAATAGATACAATTTGGCACTCACAATTGGCAAACTACAGTTATTAGAGTGGGAATTTAGGTATTTTTAGAGCTTTCGAAGAAATTCAATTTCTCAACACGTTTTCAAACTTAATAAAGCAACACTGAAACAAGACTCAAAGGCTCCAGAATGTTATTAATTTCGTAGTTATTATAATTTTGTTGCAAATGGAAATGCTACGTAAATTGGGAAAAGGTGCACTTTTTCTTTAGCTCAAATACGAACTCTTGATATTATTTTAATTCATTTATATCCAGCTTGCACTTAGTACAGATTTATTCACTACACAAGCCAATGATAAACTATCGGAGATGTAGGGGGGAAAACGCATTCAATGTAATAATATTTATAGCCTACATAAAACAGAGAGTGTGGATTTAAAATTAAATAGTATCGTCGTCATGTGGAACATCAGGTGTTTCCAGTAAAATAAGTTTTTATCAACAACAAACCATAGCCTATACTTATACGGGGAAAACCTAAAAAAAACTAAATTTTTTTGGTGGTTTGCACATCAAGCAGTGCTAGGTATAAGCCATTCATAAACATTACATAAGTAACCGTTTTGCTAATGCTTTTAGTATGCCGATCTTTCGAGGCCTTAAAAGGTTAATTTTGTGAAGTCATGGCTAATTCCTGATAAAGGTATAAATTGACTAAAATCCATCTGAGTAGGATTTAACACACTAATGTCAATATGATAAAGAAATGGACAGATTAAAATCCATCGGATGAAGATATAAAATCACTGAATAAACTGATAAATATATAAACGCACTAACATCCTTCTGATAAAGCTATAAAGTCCATTTCAAGGGAAATAAATACAATTAAATGATGAATAATTGCGGACTATTGTGAATATATTTTAAATTTAAGAGTTTAGATGTAGTAAGCCAAATAAAACAAACAAATTAAGTATTTTAAACAAATTGAACCATCTTTGGAACCCTCAATACGTCCAAGAGAGACAATAAATTTGAAAAAAACCATAAGGAAAATAATAAAGCTCACAGTGGATCTTGCAGCTGTGTAAATCTTACAATGAGTTAGGCAGACTGGGCGTCTGGGGACGTGAAAGATTTAGAGACGAAGACAAAAGTTACCATCATCTAGATATACGATATGACGTTCACTCACTGCTGTAGTGTAAATTCACAATGAAAGCGAACAAATTCAGGCTTGGGTAGAAACAGTGTTACAGGGGTATCGGTATTGACTTGTTTATAATGTTTTAGAATGAAAAATAATCTAAATGCTACTTCAAAAAATAACTAAATTAATTATCTCTACAAGATTAGGTATAAACAAGATTTTCTAAAATCTAAAATGCTTATTCTTCAGAAATATATGTGGGAGTCATCAATAAATACGCTAAGAGTATTTCAAATATTTAGATTCAGTTACCACAATGAATAATAAATACTACAGTATTAGGCTGTTCAACCGTTAGCCTTGACTTACGTAAAAACTAATGTATTTTATTAATGACTAATACTGTAGTAAACGAACATTGATTTAACTTGATAATATATATCGCAATTAAAAATCTAAATGTTAACTATTTATCACTTACCAACTCCTGTTTGTATGTGCTTTAGATATGTCATAAGTGATCCTTACCTGAAAACAAAATAATGCAGTTAGTAGAGAACAATCTAAATCTAATTCAAATATGTTTCTAATTCTGCGTTTAGAACTAGAAGTATTTTAAAGCAAATTAACGATAACGACTCTTAAAAAAATAAAGGTTTCAAATAAATATAAAGGTTTGCATTATATTTTTAAATACCTATTTGAATATTCCACCACTACTGTTTTACCTTAACTGAAGTGTCAACCAACTCTGCTAACGTTTGACCTAATAATTGTGTACTTGTATATATACTTGAAATTAGGTAGAATTCCACTTCGGTTCAGTCAGAGACAACCATCGCATAAGTACTATAAAACATGATTCGAATCATAATTTTGTTTCAAGAGAGCTCTTCAAAAACCCGCCACCATAGTAGACTACAAATAGTTTTTCAGTTTATAAAATTCAATGATCCACCTTTTTATAGTCACATGGGGTAAGCCAGTAGCCGCAGTATAAAATATTGGAGGTTACGAACCAGCGATGTCTAGCCCGGCCCATCTTATCACTGACCTACCATATTCGTAAACGGTAACGTCACGTCAATATTACCAAGTCACGACGCGATCTAGTAATCTTACCGCATCTTACCGCACGATATAAATGATTTGAAGCAACTAATTACAACAGCATTTCTCCACAAGTCGGAAACAACCCACTCTCAGATAATTGTGTTTATATTGAGTCAGTTGCCTCAGCTATGTCGTCACTTCACGACTTGAGGTTGAGCTCACAAGTCACGGAACAATTATTGCAATCCCTCGGTTTATAATTCATCAAACTGTCAAATGAATAAATTACAAGCACTATATCGTAATTTAATATGCTGGGGAACATTGTGTGACATAACTTCTTAAATTTTCGACATATTTCAATTATTTTGATGCCGTTGGATGAAGTATAATTTGGTGTCTTTTCGTTTTTCACATATACTTTAGGATTCGGTTTTGAAAAGGACTCCAATTCGTCATATAAGTTGGTATTAAAATGGGCATTCTTTTGAAAATTTCATATGGAAAGGTGAGTTATCGATAACCAACAAAGCGAGTGTTAAACTAGGGATTTTATGACCCCATAATTTCTTTTTCAAAGGCTTTAAATACTTGATAAATAATACGTTACGATTTTTATTTTAATCCGGTAGGAGCATTTTTACACACACATCTCAGGGGAATACGGCTGTGTCCTTTTATGTAACACAAGCCTAGAGACAAACATCTTTTCTAACATTGTTACTACAATACCTTTTGAGATTTGAAGATAATGGCGTTTTAACTAAAACCAATACTACAAGTTTTCTAATGGGAATTTATTATTATTTGTGGAAAATCATTACATGTGTTATGAACTGTAACAGAACTCGTTTAAGACGCTTTTAACCATTCGCAGGAAAATGCCAAAATGAGAATTGTTGTACAGTATACCCAGATCGTTTCAAATCTGATACAAAATCTACCCTAACGTTAAAGTCACACTCACAATGAAAACTTGGTGAGAGATAAATTGATCCGTGACGTAGTATCTCTTGCGATAAAATGTTCCACGAACGAAACGTCACGACCACAAACTCTTTGTCTTTAGTAAGGCTGAGTATTTCACACAACAATATTTCTTAACTATGAAGTATGTTTTTGCAATTAATATTTTCTTATTTAGCTCAATCCCATGCACTCATATGCTAAATTAAGTTCATAAGAATGAATCACAGTCTAAGATATTTGTCAAGGAATTTAGCCAGGAAACCCAGGAAGTCAACATAAACAGAACTAGATGAGTCTTTGGCCGCCTCAAGCCTCAAGCCGCCTTAACTGTAAACAGCCGTGACCCTGGCCCAATTACAAACCGATACGGTCTGGTTTGTACGTGTTGTAGACCTCACAGTTTGTATTGTCCATTCAGCCTTCTCGGTTTGTATTGTTTGTGATGTGACACGTGGTATAATAATACCGGCACATTTTGACTAGATGTAGGCATTCTATTGGAAGTTACGGGAGAAGCTGGAAAAACGATGGTGGAGTCTAGCGGTATAATACAATTCAATTGAAAGATCTACACATCTTAAACGTAGCATTCTTGGAACGTAAAACTATATCATCTGAAAAATGTAACAGTTTTATGACATATTTTGTATTTCATAACACTTGTACGTTAACTAGTCGACATGCAACAATCATCGTTCGGCAGATAACAAGAAATGTATCCGTTGAAATCAAACCAGAGTCATCATTCAACAATTTTTTTTTCAAAACTACGAGGAACATATCAAGCTATACAACAGAATAGAGTAACATTTCTCGAAGTTTGAACCTTACAGCAGAGTTTCACGGACCATTTGACGAAAAAGACTACAGGATAATAGAAGGCGAGAAAACAATTAGTTTTGAAATGAGAAATTTTGCTGTTATGAAGTACCACAAATAACTGGTTGGTAAGAACATTCCAAGTACTGTGCAGGGATTGTGATGGTAAAAATGTTCTGAGCACAGTTTACAGCCAAGTTCTGATTTGCTGAAATCGAAAGATCTTGTTTCGTGATCCGTCAGAAACGGTCGAGGGTGGACAACACCATGGTGGAAGTAAATATTTACTTCCACCATGGACAACACATCACACGAACATTTAGAAATCCAGGATTTTTGTTCCGACATTTTTGTTGGAAATTTAGCACCTAACGGTTACATTTTACACAATATGGGAAAAGAAACAGTTTGATTGAACTAAAACGTGTTTAGATTTTTAAGTAGGCCTACTGTAAGACAGACCAGTCCTAACTAAAACTACACTGTCCTCCTCACTAAACCCACATTTCTTCTTCTAAATAGAACTCTACACAGCAGTTCAGACTTAAACAGTACCTTTCTCATGAAGACTTATTTTGTTTTACATGTGGAAGTTAGAGAATCTATTTCGGCTCATCTGATCCACAGTCCATGGTGATCAGAGAAAGTAAGTACAAGGCCAGAAGTACGAGAGCCAACGCACGATCACAGTCAAGTACGTTATAACACGATGTTGCCTTACGATATCATGCATAACCTTGCCCTCAAAGCAATACTACTGAATTGAACAATAGTAATAGTTTGCTTTAATTTTATTCAAAACTTGAGGGCAGAACAAAGATTCTTGCGATAGAAAAACGTTCCAATTTGTCATCCTCCTATTTAAATGTCAGATTGATGTAGAATCTTAACTGCAAAAGTTTTAGCGATCAAAATATTGTAAGGATAGATGTGCTTAAGTCGAATATTTAAGATATCCATAGCGTTTATAATGTAGACTTATTTTAAGATGATTGACAGCTAATACGTCAATTGTCAAATGCTAAGCAATATGCACAATAGGTTTAGATCAATATATATACGGCTTTACTCAAGTCAATTATCTCCTAAATTTAGGACAATTAATCAATTTCAGTAGGAAAACATTGACTGAATAATAACCTTATTCTTTTAATTGTTGAGTTATTATTTCGCTAGGGAACTACTGCTGGTCTACTGTAACGTTGAAAATAAATCCTCAATGTCCACGTTACATTTCTACTAAACTCAAATGCCGTATAGTTTTATGCTTATTCCTTGACCTAGTGGTTCGAAGCCAACCTGCTGTAGGTCCCTAAAACATTGAAATTCTTCGTCGAGGAGAACTCAGAAGAACTTTGGAAACCACCTTTACTGAAAGGCAGACCACAGTCATTAGTTACTTAATTAGTAGTTATGATATAGACGAAGAATAAGATGTCACAAGTTACAAAATAATCGTTCGACCGAATATATTTCGTTACAATGTAGTAGTAGTAGTTTAAGTTACAAGTTACACACGCTAATAGCACCTAACGCACTACAGACTACAGAGCCGGATATGTCAGTTAAAAGCCAAAGTGTGTAGCGAGTGGTAACATTCAGGTCGAGTCAATTAAGTTACACTAGCGCCAACTCACTTGCGACGGCGATCGTGAATAATTATGCGAAATAATGTAAAGAAGTAGAAGATTTCAAAATAATTTCAGCACGAATAATAATAACGTTAAATGTAACCCCCGTATGTTTGTTATTCGGTGGGATTTACAGGTTATAGGTAGCATTGTAAGGTAACGGTTCATGTTTTGTTCTTAGGAATGGTAGATTGTTGATTGATTGAATGACATCGAAAGCTACAACACGCATTGATGCGTGTAGATGTTGAGTCGAGAGATGGATTCGTATCCATTCTTTTAAATGAAAACTGTAGCTGTGTGCATAGAAGAAAAGCGACGGATGAAAAGTAAGAATATCATGGTTGTAGGTCAAAACATTGTTCTTTTATCATAGAGTCATTTGTTTTATTTTCCAACTAAACACTATACGTCCTTTCTCTACGGAAGCGGGTGAGCAAAGAGCAGAGGATCATAATATGAACACTAATCTACGATAGTGTTCATTAAGCTAACACTAGCTTAATGAAGGAACGAATGACCAAAGTTCTTGTCCCCTCCAATAAATTCTGCATTTTCGAAAAAAAAAAATACTTGTACAAACTATAACGGGGTGTTAGGTAGGAGTGGTCCAGTGGTGGATGAGAATAGGCAGGATAGGACACGCTAAGGTTTCTAAATATTACTTTAAGAAAGGCAGTTATTCAAATTAAATTAAATTTGATACTACATCGTTGTTTAAAATCAAATCAAAACTTTAAAGTCGAACGAAGTTGGGAACGTTCACAAAAACGTAATACTGTAACATAACTGCAGGACAAATACAACTTTCCAGTCACAAAACCCCACAGTAAAACGAGTAAATAAAAAAAAATGTAATTTGAATGTAAACAAACTATTTGATTATGTGTTGTTAGAGGTTAGAGCCCGACCCCGGCACAGCAGTAGACTACTTTCTACACCACTTTCTTCTGTTTTCTCTTCGCCTTTCTAAACCTGGTCTGGCGAGGATGGCTGAGCCCCGCCCGCGTCCCTCCACACTGTTACGACATTTTACATCTACATGAGGATTACAAACCAAACCACGGGGATGATCTTGCATAGAAATTGTCCATGCAGAATACTAAAGTGGAATATAACCCTCAGTAGCATATACTACTCACATAATAACCAAGTATTAGTACACTGTACTTTATTTGGGAAACTATTTATTTGAAATTGGCCACTTAAAGCCGATTTGTACACTTATTTTTAGTATGTTAGATTAATCACGTCAATTCAAACCAGTGTGGTTCTCTGATCGAATTTAAAGAACATTGTTTTCAGTGAAACATTAAGCTACAAGATTTTTCTATTTTCATAAGAAATAAAGTTTTTAATTCGTGGTAAAACCCTAAAAAATCAGTTACACTTGGGCAAGGATTACTTTATCCGATAACGTCCCCTCATAGGGGACGTAATATGTAACCAGGCTATTAATCAAGGATTATGAGAAAACCTTTCGACGTCGATTTGGTTACACTGAAAGGATGCTGAATTTGGACTAGAAACGTGCGGAGGTTTACTAATCCTATTAAAACATCTAAATCAAAGCTGCTAATCCGATTAACAGTTTTCAGATTCAGTTAAAAGACCAGTTTTCCTTATTTTTGTAATAAGGAAAACTGAGTTTCTAACATTATTTGTATAAGTTAATTTAGTTTATACAAAGTTAGTCATGGAGCTGGTAAAGCGAGTTCTTCGTGGAACTATCAAACTCTACTAGAATGAATGTTTACTTATTTATTGAGAGGAATTGAACCACAAACTCTATGTCTAGGGGGTAGTCCAGTATGGGAATGACCGGTGGCAAAGTCATTAAATTACCTTTAAATAAATTTAAAAGATTAATTTATTCATCATAATTCAAATTTAATAATATTAGGAAGAAAAACAATTTACTAAAAGAAGTACTGCAATACGCGATTACGTGACTATCTCTATAAAATACATTTGGTAATAAGCTTAGATACCCCCGCCGCAGCAAATCTGCAGACTAGCGGATTTCAACTGATTAGATTTTGACTTAAATATTCCCATATACAGGCCATATATATATATATATTCGAATAAGAATACAAACTACACACCTTTGACAGGGTATATTCTGGATATATCCCCCCTACGGTACCTTATTCCGTTCAGGAAGATTCGCTAAAATTAGCTGTACATCCAGAAATCCAATACATTGAGTGACAATTATTTATGGATATTGTCTAATTTCGTGTCAAACATACAATTACACCAGACCCTACCAACTGCAACATAATTTCAAAAGTGCTACTCAACAAAGCGAGTAAAAGGGCGGAAATGATATTTCAATTTAGCATGAATAATAACGGTACACAAAGTCATCCACGCGCCGTTATACGACTTGAAGCGGGTAATTCAGGGTTGCCATGGCAACGTTATGTGCTTTTATCTCTCTCTCTCTCTAAAACCGCCCCTTACACCCGGGGGCGGTGGCTGTACGATGTGTCAATTGATGCGAATCTGCGTCTTTACCATCAGGGTCAGTGTTTACATCTACATTCACTGCTGATTTGGACGGTCCCTTAATGCGATGGATTAAAATAAATCCCTACATTGTTAGAGATATTCAGCATTTAGGATATTCAATTATGGCGTACTTTATATCCTCTGCAAACCATGTTAAACAGACTGTAAGGATATAACAGATCAAACCTACAGAACATATTATAGTGTGAAGATAAAGTTTCAGTTATGAAATAAATACAAAAGGAAAGACTATTTAACTATTTCTTACAATTAATTCTTAAACATTTTAAACAGCGTTTCAGACATAAATTCTCTTTTTAAATTTATCCTATCCATACACAATCCTTTTAACGAATTAATTTGTAATAAACTAACATTCAGAAGGTTACCGGTGGCCCTCAGAAAATCCAGAAGCCAAAAGTGATTCAAAACTGTTACTAGCTGCCAAGAACTTTTGGTATCCAAAAAAAGATAGGACTTATTCAGCCTACAATATGCAGCCAAGTAGTGTGTGTTGTTGACTCGAAGAACATTTATTGATTAGTAGAAATACTGTAGCCTACTGGTGTTTGCAAACTGGTAAGACATTGGAATAAATACATTTCGCCCTAATTCTAAAACAACTTTATCTATAAAAGCAAACTACATGACACGGCCTCGGCCCTGTTCGGTATATCCAGTACGATGTTCACATTAATTCAACCAAAGTTGCAAACTGGGTTTGTGTAGACAAAGAATAGTTTGGCGGCGCGCCCACGGTCAGGATTTGCAAGTTGACGTTCTACATGTCCAATCTACTCCACGAATAGCGACTCATTTTGGGTTACATTCTGGAATATTTCGTATTTGGGTTAAGTGATCTCAGAAATTACTGTTTCGGTCGCGTAGTCCAATTTATAAAGAAAATTAGTCAACGAAATGTTGCTGTCATCACTATTTTAGCTATGGAGAGTAGATCTTGTTCACAGTTCGGACAAAATAATTAAGGAATCAGAGGCTTAGGTGAGAAAAATGTTTCAGTTTAGTATATTGTGTGACATGGTTTAATTGATACACTACTTAAAATAACTTTTCATCCTGGGTGATTTACGATTAGTAGTCTTCCGTTCACCTAAAACACAATGCCCATATGTCCTATACGCTTCTCTAATCTTTTATTGAAAACTTCAACATGTTCCAGTTATAATTCCTAACAGCAATTCATCAAATAGCGATTCGATAATCCTATGTCCAAAAACACAAAAAGATACAATTTTAAGATAAAAGCTAAAACACAGAGCAAACCAAATACATTTTAAAGCTAATACCACTGGGTTTCAACAGTGTAAAAAAGAAGGGTAGGAGATAAGCAGAATTCATCATTACGGCCTTAGCCAATGATCCATACCTTGATCTTCAAGGATTGTCAGGTCATAGTAAAGTAATGTATTTATGGTTAATAGGTATGAGTAGCTTTTGCGTCTTGAAATTACCAGCGATTATGGTGTGGTGTATTAGAGTTGTTTAATTTGTTTAGGTGTTGGTTATTTTAACGATGTTTTAAAACTAAAAAATTATTTTTCAACATAATTTCATTACAATAGCTTAATAAAACAGCCAAGCCAGTGAATCTAGGAAACAAACAACGTATTTGTAATGCAATTTTGCCATTTCCATGTTGGTTTATATATTTCTTACTGAAAAATCACTCGTAAGTTAATATTGCCTTTTCAACACTTTAGATCAGCGATTTTGCTTTGCTACACTACTGTACTATGTTCAAGGTCGATTTACACCAGAACTACCCGCATGATATCGCGTGTGACGTAGCTATTGCTGTGCTGTAGGTCTATTTAATTTTCCTTGTTTATCACAAAAAGCTCGTCGCGCCTTTGGGACGTTATCATAAGATAAGCGTAAGTGTGCCACACACAAGGCTGTGTTTGTGCTTTCACTTTTACTGAGGTAAAAACGAGCACTTAAACTAGCAAAACGTAAAAGTTTACCTTGACTACACGCATATTAATTCCGGGAAAAGAATTAGAATACTCCTGGCTAAGCGTTACTACAGTTGCAGTATACGTTGATAGCCATCGTTCAATTCGTCATTGAGGTGAATCCCATATGACTCATGGGACAAATCATTTAAACAACAGTTCGAAGTATCAGTCAGGCTAAATTAGAGGGGACACCGAAACTGCCACGACGTTTTACGATCATGCTCCATACTGAAACTGCCACGGCAATTAGTGAGGATTATAAGGGTGTTTTTGAGAGGGCTAGAAACACTGAAACTGCCACGGCGGATTCCCCAGATAGACGGGGAGAAACGGGAGACTCAAAATTCCCATTTCGTCTTAACCTTTTCTTTCACAATAATAAGTTTTGTTATACAAAGTGTGGTGTTAATAAGTGGTTTTGCTAGAGAAAAAATCGGGGAGGATGTCGAGCAAAATGCTTCACATATTATATATAACAACGAGTAACAGTAACTGAAACGATTTTAACGCGTACCATTCTTCAGTCACTGTAGTGGGTTGAGTTTAGATAGAGACCTCTAGCTTTTGTCGATATCCTTTCTTCGATATATTATATTTCTTCGACTAATGGCCTATTAATATGAGGTGTCACTCGATGGGGCCACCAAAATAACCCATTTTTGGTTTAAGAACAAAATTTGAATAGAACAAAAAGTTCACTTGCGTGAGATAGAGACGTGTACAGAGTTTTGTTTTCTTGGCGTAACCCATTAAAAAGTTTACTGGTGATGTCCATACTTTTGCCCAGCCCTGTATATGTGAATAAACAAAATTTATAATTGAGGTATATTACTAAATAAATATGCAAAAACATACACCGAGTCTCATTTTATTCTAATTAAACATTAGAAAATGGGAAACAAATTCGTGTTGATTTCCCACCAGTCGTAACATCCATTACAATTTTCTGTGATCATAGAAACGACCGAGATTATTACTTGCGATCACGGAAACGCCTAAAAATTTAGAATCGGCGTAAGAAACTTTAACGAACATCCGTGATCGTATGTTACGATTGTGGCCAAATCCGTGATAATTTCTAGCGATCAAACGCAGAAATAACTGTGATGGTAAACTACGACAGCAATGATGATGACCCATGATGACCGGTGATGATTTCACAATTCCGGCAACATTCGCATTCATCTCCAGCAATTATTTTAACACCCGTAACTATTTTTCGCGATCGACGAAAGATTAATGATCATCTTGCACTTGCGGCTTAGTGTGTGATGATTTATCGATATTGCGCCAATATTCCTGGTCATTTCTAGTAGTTTCGCGCAATGGCGTTTTTCGATTACGCAAAACGTGTAAACTCTGTGTTTTCGGGTGGATTTTACGGCAAATATTTGACCATTTTTATTTCCCGGTTTCTTACTAAATTCAATTACAACTCATGGATTTTTCCTGATACTTAAAATTCACGTGCTATTCCCGGTTTCTAGGTTGGCAGAATTAGGTGACCCTGAATTATCACTACAAGCATACTCCTTTTATCTATGCTACAAGTAGCCTAGGCTAATTAGGATTTATTTTTTATCAACCGTGTCTAAAATGTATACTTATCAATTTTGAAGTTTTTATCTGATATTATTAATGTAAACCTGCACATTATTCGCCTTATGTATACAAGTATAATTGTATCTGTATATTTTATTGGCCTACTCTTGTATTTTATTTGTATTTCGTACTAAACAAAATCTGGACAGACTCGAACTCAATTCTGTGTATTCTAGTCATCACAAAGGATCTCATACTTCGACGCCAATTCCCAAGACAATTAATTCGAACGCAGTGCGCGCAGTATTTCCAACTCATTGCTGAAAAGCATGTTTTCATGGTATTCCCAGCTCATTTCTAAATACATTACCTCCACTTCCACCCGGCCGCAGCAAACCTGCACACTAAAAGTGAATTTCAATTTGTTTGATTGGATTCTTACTAAAATTGTCCATAAACAAGACATATTTATTCCCCATTTAAATAACATTAGATTTAACAAACACCTAGGGTTTACTGCTACGGTGAGGTTAAAAGTGTGTTTTTTTCAAAACATTAATAGTATAGGATGAAATCAATTAATTCGTCAAATATGATCAACATATTTATCACAATTGTGTTTATTTATACTTCAGGACACGTATCCTGTTGTGCTATTATTTGCATTATATTATGTTTCTTCTTGTGCAATTTTGACGATGCCTACCTACACCTTGGTATATTTATAAACTGAAAACTTCAAATCTAATGATAAAATATGTGTTTATCGAGTTCTTTGACGCCAGTAATTCACTATAACGGGTTAAGAGCATTCATATAATACATTTAGTAAGAAACATTTTAACATTCCATTGCAATCTTAATCCTTTTTTTAGAACATGTTATTTAATTATTTCTGACTTCATCGGTGGTTAAATGACTTTTTCTATTGGTACTTGATTTGAATAAGTAGGCCTACAAAGTTAGTATGGCCTCTTTTAAGTAGCGACATGAAAAGCATTTAACTAAGTTATGAGCAAAGTAATGTGTTGTGTTTCAAAATCGTCACTGTGATGAGTGAGAGATATTCTCATTCCCGTTTCTCCCTGCACGTTGCCAAACCAACCTCCCCTTCCTGAGGAATCCGCCGTGGCAGTTTCAGTGTTTCTAGCGTTCTCAAAAACACCCTTATAATCCTTACTAATTGGCGTGGCAGTTTCGGTATGGATTATGATCATAAAACGTCGTGGCAGTTTCGGTACAGCCAAATTAGATGCAAAGTGATCTCAATGACGCTGACTTTGATCACACTAGTTTAGAGCGCTTATAAGCGGTCATTACCTAGAGAAACCCTTGAGCTTTTGATATAAAACGGAATAATTACCTGTAAACGTCAATCAGCAAAAATTAGTCGTATATTTTAAATGCTTGAAACATAAGTGAAATAAACGATCAAGTTCAAGTTGAATTATATTTCATCGTAAAATTTATATTTTTGAGTTGAAGATACTAAATACCTAATATCTTCATACTACTAATTTGTCAAATTATATTTTTAATCGGCGTAAGTAAAATTTTGTCTACAAGACATTTTCACAAAATGATACGTGCCAATCTGTTAGTTAGTTAAAGTATTGTAATCTTGACCCGAATAGCAGACAGATTACTGAACGTTCGGTTGATGAATTTTGCAATTACTCATTTGTATCATTTCTAAACGGTCATGGTCAATTCACAGACATAGTACAAGGTCAAGCGCCTCGCACTTTAGGCGGAATCTCCTAATGGTTTATATCGGTCAAAGGTTTGCTAACAAGGTTCGGTAAAGGCTCTTTTGTAATAGAATTTAAAATAAAACATTGCGGAAAATTCTGAATCATAAATGTTGACGACTCTAAGCTAAGTGAATTATTTGTTTATTTTTGAATATTTAGGTTGGATATTCTGAAAAATCAGTTTTCTTTATAATAGGCCTACAACCTATATCATGAATAGTCTTTCATGCTGTAAGTTTACCACACAATGTTGATGAATGGTTCCTTGCCTAAAATAATCAGACGTTAGTTCTGTAGCTTATAACATTATATGTCAACAAAATAACATAATTAGTGGTTTATACATTGTACATTGAGTGTTTGATACAATCATGTGTTATCCCGAATGATCTGGTCTGATATACTGTCTTCTATAAGTCCACAGAACAGTTACAGTAAAACAGTTAAATTTTGACAATAAACGACAATATAAAAGAAAATAAAACTAACCCTTGAATTCCCCAAAACGATACAATCGAAGATAAATAAACAATCAGACCATCCTCTATACATTCATCCAATTTTTTAAAACTTCAATCACGTCACCAAATGTCAAGGCCTGCCAAAGTAGGCACAAACGCGTCATGTTTGCCTCAATGTCATCTATTATCGCTATCACTCGCACAGCGGACAGTTTGAGCCATTTCTAAGATCAATTCTCGTTGTTTGCGTCACTTATTTATTTACCTTGGCCTTCAACCAAGCAACCAAGCCGGCTGATTACCTAATGTTATGTAAGTGTCACCAGCCGCCAACTGTGGACCTGGCATCAGCTGGGCAGAGTTGGTCTCACACTGGGAAACACTGGACTGAACTTCAGCCAGGTCCGATGTTCCGCGAATAAAAATACCACAGCGGGCAACACCTTGCCTCGACCCTGGACAAAGGTTAAACACTTCCAACTGAACACTCAAAAAAGGTCTGTGTGTACCGGGCAGTCACCTGATGGTAACTTGCTGGTTCCCTGGCTCGATACATCACTAGATCTACAGTTTCGTGGGATGAAATGACAGAGCAACATCACAACGTACGGCAAAGTTCATACATACCCACAATTCATCAACAAACTGTAGACTTGACAGTTAGCTGGTAAACTTAGGACTAGAGCAACGGTCTGTCTTCGAAAAAAAGTCAGCTGTTTCTGTGAGACAAAACACCAAAGCGACGTAATACCTTTCTTATGGTAAAGTTAATAGTATAGACGTAGACAATTCAAATCATCCATTAACTAGTGACATTAAGCTGATCAATATACGACTGAACTGACAATCTAAAATCCGGAACGTTGGATCTCGAAATACAACAAGCACAAAACAGCCTTGCCCCGGCCCTGAACTGGGGTGAGATACTTCCTAACAACCACAAAAGGTATATCGTATATCAAACTTCTCCTCCGCTGTTAACTGACGAGTGACGACTGGTCCTACAGCGAGAATATGGGATTTGAAATATTGCCAGATCAACTGTTCCGGGAGTCAAAATACTACAGAGGCCAGTACTACGTCGCCCTGAACATGGTGGTTCAACACTTCCTAATAATCATCTCCAGCACTTTGCAGACCTGGCAGTTAATCAACTGACATGTGAGTGGTTCACTGA
Source organism: Macrosteles quadrilineatus (assembly GCF_028750875.1). Taxonomy (NCBI): domain Eukaryota; kingdom Metazoa; phylum Arthropoda; class Insecta; order Hemiptera; family Cicadellidae; genus Macrosteles; species Macrosteles quadrilineatus. Next base: position 100,165,109 of record NW_026542602.1, on the reverse strand, counting down.
CACAACATCAAGAAATTATCGCGAATCACTGTCAGGTTTACTCAATCAATCTCCTCAGTCCTGGTCTTAATCAATGGTCATGGGTTAGACACTTTAGACTAGTAATTCTGACAGACAAATGACAAGTGGTTCACTACCGGGGAACGACGGATCAGAACAAAGTCCACTGTTCTAAACCATAGAAAACCCACCACTTAGACTAGGCCATGGTTGGTTAGCACTTATTTCAATCCATAAACTAACTGTGGTCTTAGCAATTTTCAGGTTACACTGATGGTTCAACATTGGGAAACGTCATACGACAGATCTAAATCCAATCCACTGGTTCACTATACAGTTTAGCAGTCAACCTCCTGGACCTAATGAGATCCAGATGAGACATTAGTCGCCTCCTACTACCTAACATACCTAACATGTTTTTGGGTAGCTTTTACGTTTCATCGACCCGAGTCTACGTTTACAAAATTCATAAAAATTATCTCGGATCACTATCATGTTTAATCTCTTAAACAGGCGGTTCTTGTCTGTTTCTAAAAGGTGGCCTTAAAAACTTGATTGACGCATATTTAAAATACAATCCTAATAAATGTCGGCATCGAGAAAGATATTCCAAAGACGGAAACAATCCCAAATTTTCAACCCTGTCCTTGATTAGCCTCTTGCCTCTTGACAAACAATTGTTTCCAATCTTTGTTTTAAATATAGCTCGTTAAATATTACTGATCATGCTAGATCCTAACATTTGATTTTGGTTATATCTCCGTAATCTTATGATTAGAAAGCGTTAATAATGATCAGAGTCATAATTTATGTCATCGTGAAGCGTCAACTAATAATAAACTGATTGGCTAAAGCTCAATGATCTTTTATATCAAGCCAAAAAGCTAATGACCTCTTGCGGCTTGTAAATAAATTATAGACTGTCGTCCTGATGAATTGTTTTTTTTTTTAGTATAGACGTAAAAATATTTTGCAAAATTCTAAAACATTAGTAATTATAATCATGAAGTAAAATAGAACACTTTCCTGATAAACTCGTGCAAAGAATTGTGTTCTACCTTTGCTTTTAATACAATAGTCAATGGTTCTACCCAATCATTACATAAACACACTTTCGTACTTTTTCACGGTTCAGTTAACAATGTTGATAGATATCAGAGTGTAGGTCTAGTACCCGCATGTCAATCAATGTTCAGTAAAGTAAATCGGACCTGACGTGGTTCCTACTCTAACTTAGCTCGTTCAAACACACGGCACACATACTTTACTTTTAATACTTTAATCTGAAAATATATTCTCGAAATGCATCATAGAAGATTGACAGAAATCTGTCTAAAACCCACTCTATTCAGTTCAGGACTATACAGTAGAACTGAAATTTAGACACAGCAATACTTCGAGAGGGCCAATTGCTGGATTTCTGATGAATTTATAAAAAGAATTTCAAATGTGATTTTTTGTGGATCTCTTAAACAGTTCTGAAACTAAAAATATGGATTCCGCTAAGAAAAAATGCATTAATCATAAGCTATACTGTACAGGCAAATAAATAAAAATACTATATCTCCGGAACAGTTTTTGTTAGAGATTTCGCTCCACTAAAAGCAAAGCAAAATCATTTTTGTTCACAGACGAATTAACTGTTGCACTCTCTCGCAGTTTCGCCACCGTCTCACGGCTGTCACCCCAGCGAGGCCGGATACGTAGGATTGCTGCAATCGGAAGTCCACGTCCACGTCGCCCATATTGATAGCGCGATGATGATATCTCAGTTGCGTAACTTAGTTCTCCACGGGGCTACACGCGCTACAACACACAACCAACCACTCTTTTGTTAGGCACACTTTCATATTGCTACACTGCTACAGATGAATCGGCGATCAAGTATAGTGATAAGTTACGTCCAAGATCACTGGCACTCTAAAAAGTCTTCTGTTACTCCTGTAATACTCTTTGGCAAAACCAGAGAGCAACTCGGTACAAAATTTATCAGGAGAATGGTCATTCGGAAAGCTCCGTCGTAATTTGGCTATTGGAAACATCTCGTGTAGCAACTAGCAGTAATTTACTTCAAACTACGCCCCTAGAGGCAACTACGCATTAGAAGGCAATAATCGATTCGCATGAATTTTTATTGTAGCGATTGTACCGGGAATCCTCGGGCTGAACAGTTCACAGAAAACGCGGCGAGGTATGATTATATGCGCGATTTATTTTGACACTTCGTCCAACAATGGACTTATCGTTTGGATCATTGTTGCCTCCAGCTTAGGATGCGACGTCACACCGTATTGATGCCTTGAGGTCGACGATGTCTTCCGTATTGGAGACGTTTCCTTATGGACTCTACCACGCCGGAAGGCGTAAGGCTATAAGGACACTACACAAGTCTGTTTGTGGCCTAGCACTTGGAAAATTGTAGTGGCGTGTATAGTATTGCAATAGTTTACGAAAACAATTCATACAATATTAGTAGGATTAGTGAATCCATCACAGACGCGAAAAAAACTAAATCCTTTTTTTCAACTATAAATCTCTGGACGTCCCTGTACCTTATTGCGAGTTACATAGTGTTCATAACCTGCTGCAAAGTTATGTTGATTGTAACGTTACAATATTTAAATTGATTGATTGTAAATTGTACATGTTTTTGTCAGATACGTAATTTAAGGAGAATTCAATCTATAAACACATTTGAAAGGGAGTATGAATGCAAAATGTATTATGAGTGTAATGTATTGTGTAGAATTCAGTGTGAAGTCCTCTGATTTTTCATCAATGACAAATTTCGGAGAAAATCTATCCAATGATCTCCCAATCCCATCACGATTACGTCATTCTACCGCAATAATAATAGTATGCCTATATTTCCGACGAACTTTAGGAATTAAATTAAAAACACGCGTCATATCCAAATAGAGGAACAACAGAGGATAAGTATACAGTGTATTTTTAACAGATGACTTTCTTCACGCTATCCACGATGGGATTAGCTCCGCCAGGAGGCTACTCAACATCTTGGGGTGCTGTCGATTGAATCGATTTGTGAGACCTTGCTGGAGGGTGAGGACAATTGGGACTGCTGGTCGCACTTTGTCCGGAATGTCCTTCAAGTGAAAAACGAACGATCTAGATCGGATCACAGTCTGGATTTTGTAAGAAATGGACACGGTGTAAGCCCTTCGGGCGTAGGCAAACTCGGCCTAGTTCTGATGAAGTGCGACAAGTGTTCCCAGGCTAGTGTCCGAAGAGTAGAGGAGGTTTTTAGTGGGTAGTCTCTGGGCCTTAAACCCGTTGGAGTCCCATACTACAGGCTAGCTACCTGTGTGCATAGATGTATTTTCCCACCTCTCCCTAAAAATAAAAAATAAAACATATACCGTAAACTGTTTGTATGTATTGAACGAAGCAAAACGAATACAAACAGAACGACGTTTGTATTCGTTTTAGTTCGGCGTAAACACGACTTTGACTAAACAAGAACAACTTAACACCTCTCGACGCTCGCAGGTTTCCGTGTGCGAAATGCGAAACTGGAAACCTGCAATGTAGACGTAAATAATCCGCACCGCAATCTGGCGTGCAGCGATTGAAACTGGTTTTCCCGAGACAACTTCCACTTTTCTGCAACTTGGCAAATCTCCACAGCCACTGTGTCGTCTTGGCTTTCGCTCTAAGCGAGTCTCGTGCTGTGTGTATGGTAGTGTTATGCACATACTGTACTGTTAAGGGTAGGTAGCTGAGATAGACAGGGGTTTGGCTACACAGCGCGTAAAGAGTTACAGCACAGGACAGAGTTAGAGTACAGTAGTTAGAGTTTTGAACTTCGATTCAAGAGGGACGGGTCGATCTCCGGCGTATCCACACTGAATTGAAGGGTCCGTGAAGATTTATAAAAAAAAGTGTTTATAGTTCAATTCAAAATGCTGCTGACGTATACACTAAATAAATACATAAACACACTGATATGAAAACGGCCAGGTTAATTTTTTTTCTAATAAACTCCAGATAGAGAGTTTTTTTTATACAAAAAACGGACTTGTAAGACTAGATAACACGAGCTGCATCTATTCTGCTGGAAATTCGTGAGAATCAGGAAAGTTTTGACGGACTTGTACAAAAAAATATTCCAGTTCAAGCATGGTTACATGCTTCTTTTGTAGAACAATTCCATCAAGAAAAAATGAGTTTGGGAACCAATTTACTAGTTAGGTTTACGTAAGACGTTACACAGTGCTTCGCATTTATCAAAGTAAGCATAAAATTGCCAACTAGGTAGCAACCAAAGAACTAAGCTACCACTGTGACACCCCTAAAACAAGGGAGAGACATTTATCCGACTTAAAAAAATTTAAAGGCTACCGGAGATGAAAACACAGTTCGAGCTTCTGGTTTTGTAATAGCAATAACAGCCTGATTGCTGTATCCAAAGTCGATGGTTCAGTGTTCTGTTGACGTTTCTGTTTATAAGCATTAACTGTTGTTTACAAACAATCAGCGGAATTGCATGACGTCAGGCAGTCCTGTCTATTTAATTTGCTTGTTTAAGAAACACAGGTCCGGTTTTAGCCATATTGAATGAGTGGAAGTTTTGCTTCGACGAAAACCTAATGATTAGGGTCAGCATGGGTTATACAGATACAGACTCAGAATTAAAAACTGTTGTAAAATTCACATCAATTGATGTTTCAGGAAATTGAGATTGAAGTAGTTATTGATTTAGTTACACACAGCTCTCCGCTAATTCGCTTAGGACACATTATGCAGGCTGTATCTGTTGAAAGTCGATCAGTTTGTTTAAAAATTCATATTCATCGTTATAATTATTAGATTCTGATTGGAATTGTTAATAATAGGCCCTAGGCATTTATAAATTTTCCATTCGAAAGGACGAGAGGCGAAGAAGTGGTTGAGTTGGAAAACAAGACATTTGACAACGATTTGTGAACCTACATAAAATATTGTTGTTGGCTAGTCACAAGAAATATTTAAATATTCATAGGGAGAATTATATTTAATTCATAAGGTATAGTCGAAAAAAAATTTTCAGTAATAGAATCCCCTTATTTGGATTAATTGAGTACACAATAGGCTAATACAAAAGCAGATGTGTGAAAACAATACTTCAATGTAAATGTTCAATGTACTTCCAAGTTCCATATTCTAATAAGCAGACGTAACACAACTAAAAACCCAGCTAACTTGTACAGACAATATAACCTACCTGTTAACAATCGCAGCAATACAAACCAAATACCGTAAATATTATCACTATTTAGACAAGACTAGCTGTGTACCCGTTCTACGCACGGGGATCTTATAATATTCAGTTGAAACCTTCTTATATAACGAACAGCAGTTGGTTTGCATATTTTAAGATATGCTGGCCAAACTATTATACATAGCTTCATTTTATGTTGTTTTTTGTTGTTCCGGATCGGTATGACAATCAATAAAAGGTTAAATTACCTCTGTGTCTGCCGGTCGATCCTATAACGGTAGGCTTACTTTTATTTTTACTATCTGATCTCGTTTGCATGGCTCAATCACGTCCTGGTTGAAGTTCGTTCGCTACGCTCACTCACCTGTATGTTGGAGCTCGTTCGCTGCGCTCACTTTCCTTCAGGTTAGCTCGTTCGCTACGCTCACTTGCCTTCAGGTTAGCTCGTTCGCTACGCTCACTTGCCTTCAGGTTAGCTCGTTCGCTACGCTCACTCGCCTCCAGGTTGCAAATTAGCTGTTGTCATAAATGTAAAAGAAATAATAGTGCTAGTGCTGCACCCTGTTGGTAATCCTTGTAACTTTAATGCTATTGAACATCACAGAACAGAACCAACTTGTTTAATTGAAACAGCTGTTAAGATTCAATAATTTCATTTCTCATAAGGTTAACATGGGCTTCCAGAAATTCCACGTCAAAAATCGACAAAAACTTGATTTTCAAGGGTTTACTGTTAAATATCTAACTGTCTCATATTCGATGAAATACGTCTAAAACCATCTCATATATGTATAGTATTTGGAAAATAAGTTTCAGGCGGGACAGTGCTATAGTTATTGAGGAGTAGTTGTAATAAAGTGTGTATTTTAGCGTTACCAAGAGAATGACAGATAGACAGACAGACAGACAGACAGACAGACAGACAGAAATTGAGATAAGGTTTGATTCGGTTTCTCTGACCTATGAAATGTAAAAATAACCAAAAAGTTCATTATTCTAAGCAATGTACAGACAAAACTCTAATTTTATTTATATAGATGACACAATCAAACCTACCAAAACAAACAAAACACTAGAACCTCCCACACTTTACTTATCACAAGCCATGAACTGATTTCATGATAATTACTCAACTGAGTTGCCAAACTTAATTATAACGTAACATCTTAAAACCGAACGATTCCGGTTACGTAAAGTACTTAAGGCAATAGACCCTTGTCAGTCAGACATTAAACAAGGCATTAAAGACCGTTGAACAGGGCATAAACTGTTCAGCGAGCAAGATGTGCATGGGAAACACATTAACTAGTGAAATGGTTGAATGACTACCACGTGCACTGGTGTGATCATCTAGAAATGTGGCCCAAAGTTCATCATGACACTCAGTGAATTGAACAGTTTGAATTTCATGTAACCCTCTAGGAATCCTATAATTGCATTGTTTTGTTTTGCTGCGTCTAAGTCTTGCTGGATACATCTTGGGCTTAAAGTTTAAATTTAATGAAAAGCTCTAGCAATCCTATAATTGCAATGCTTTGTTTTGCTGCATCTAAGTCTTTCTGACAAATCTTGGGCTTAAAGATTGAATGTCACGAAAAGCTCTAGCAATCCTATAATTTCATTGCTTTGTTTTTCTGCGCCTAAGTCTTGCTGGAGACCTCTTGGGCTTAAAGTTTGAATTTCATGAAAAGCTCTAGCAATCCTGTAATTTCATTGCTTAGTTTTGCTGCGTCTAAGTCTTGCTGGACACATCTTGGACTTAAAGAAGCCCTCTTTTTTCTAACACTCTCAGGTAAACAAGGGATCAAAGTTTCCTATAAGAACCTATTTATATATATATGCGATCCAAGCCCTATCATTGAGTACGACTATGTAATACGTAGCTCAATTTGATAATCAACTAGTTGTAGGCGAATACATCAGACAGGTTTTCTACTAGATCAATAATTTTAAATATGTTTTTTAATCATCTTCAACATAATTTATGTGATGCTGCAGTTTGTAAAATGCATTTAAACTTTGGGTGATTCATCGAACTTTTACGCTTCAAGTCCGAAGTGGCCTTTTTAAAGAATCATCCACTCTTTTACAATTCTTCTGCATACAATGGTTTGTTTCCTTAATCTTTGCCAACTTCACAAGTCACGTATATACCCTTGACGTTAATTTCCTAGCGGGCCGGACATAGCCCCAACTGATAAGGACGAAGGTTAATTACAATAATTGTAACTTTTTTTGGAAGCTCACGTGACCTAACGCTATAAGATGGCACAGCCTTGGGCGTAACATTGGTGAGTGGAAACGCTCTCTTAAGTCAAGATTTTATCTTTCTAGGTCGGCTAATTGGAATCCACGCTTATTGTATGCACCTTTGTATTTAATAACTGTTAGTGTTAATGTTACTTGTTAACACTTTTTTGCTAATCATACAGTCAAAGTTGCGCTATTATTACTTTCTGTATTAGTACAAGTATGTAAGTGTAATTTGTGCTGTTTTATAAATGAAACCATCGCATTAATATTAATATTTTTTTGTAAATCGCACCACATAAGGATGTACATTATGATTTACAAAAATATATTAATATTAATGCGATGGTTTCAATTATAAAACAGCAAAAATTACACTCCTTACTGTCCTTACATTGGTTACATCTTTTTCAAAATTAAATTGAAAAAACTCTACAAAGAGATATTAAATATTTTGTGTTTAGGTTTGATTGAATATTGTCATACTATGCAATATGCTAAAATTCAAGCGATGGGCATTGTGCAACTCTTCAGATAAACAAATAATAACTTACACTTCGGAAATTTCCATAAGAATTAACAAACTTTGTTCCCAGTGCTTCTAGCCACTCGTTGCCAGATTTCTGTTGATTTATCAAATCTAATATGCCCTAAGCCCTGGCTAATCTTATTTTCACATTATTATCTTTCGCATTTATCGATAACCTTTTAATTTTTATTAGTAAGCTTTTAAATTTTAGCTTCGATTATTTATTAGCCATTATTTTTCTAATTGCAATTAGAAACTCGTAAACAATCTTTACGCTAGCCGCAGCCAATGAGCCAATCAGCTGATTGAAGGGTTTGTGCGGTTTCCTCAGGATCCGTCCAGTGTTTAGTGTTTACAAGCCTTATTTCCTCGTCTAACGCTGAAGGTCAGCTGTGTCTTGAGTCATAGAGGAAACCGATAAACACGAGGGTAACCTTTCTCTCACTCTCACTACTCTATGGAGTTGTATACAATATACAATGTGTACACTCTTTACTGCTACTGTGTTCCTATATAGGGCTAGAGTAAACAAATTAATGCAACTGACTTTGATATCGTAGAGTAAAACTTTATTTCTAAATCAATTCAAAATGTTTGAATTTAGCGGCAAAATACACAACTCCAAAAATATTATATACGGCCTATACTGATACTGGTTATGGACTTATTTATGGGGGAATGTTTAACTAAACTGCTGATAACAACAATGGCTATCAGTAAATACACATTCGTCATAACTGTCTTTTTACATAATTGGGAGAAAGAACTCACCTCTGAAAATTTTTAGATTATGCTCGTTTTGTAATACAATTTTTCAACTTTCAAACACCAAATGATTTTGGGGACTGATTAGAGTCCTAGTGGTCACGAGATTTCACAAATTTAACGATTTTGGTTCCGTTATACCTTTTTACTATGCAATTCATCAATAGTACAAAGCTTCATAACGTTAAAGAGTATTCGTCTATAGCTAATCCTATTTATTTTTATTTTTACAGATTTAAAAGCCAGTCGGGATATAGTATACATATTAGGTACAACATAGGTCCACGTTGTTTACATCAATATTTCACTGCAGCAGACTTTACCCTACACCTTTACGTTTGTAAAAAAACCTTGGGGGGACTTCTATTGCCTGTTCACTAAGACTACGCTCGAATTCGATTGTACTAGAGGTTCGATTCGACTAGAGGTTTTGTCATTACCACAGCCTGAGTAAAAGAACCTAAGTAACTTACTATGACTATGTTCGATTTAAGTTCCACTTTCAGTTACCACTACCCACTACCCCAAGTAGGGAAACCTATTAAGTTAATTTCATATCAAAAAGCCTCTGGATCGTTAAAGACGTCCTCAGCTTCGAGAGATTAAGAAACTTGGAGTTTTTAGACCTGATGTACCCATAAAGAGTACAGAACACTGTCTTCGACCAACTACACAGCAGCGCGGGTACATTGAACCTTAACTTAGCTAAGTAAGTTGACTACTGAGAGCAAACTCACCTCTACACAGAAGGTACACGAGCAGTGCTGCAGCGTCCACGTAAGGTGTTGAGGAACCTCATTGAGACAGAGTTTACACATCACATTGCTACGTTCACTCACATTGACGAAGCCCGTGGTGTTGATGGAGTATCTGGAGCTACTGGCCATAGACAGTATACTGGAGCACCTGGAGCACATGTTGGACATCCTCAGTCTGTTGACGGGTCTCACAGGGGGTACCATGGTGGATAACGTCACCGCCGTCTCGCACTTCCTCAGGGGTTCGCGAAGTAGAGGGATCGCCGTCACCGACTTGGCCGACGACGGAACACTCCGCACTTCCTGGGAGTTCAACGCCGTCGTCGACGAAGATCTTCTTCTACTCAGCGTCGCCATGGAGACGAGGTTTTTCAGGCTAGGCATCACCAACTTCCTCGCTACCTCTACCTCGTCCTCCTCTTCCTCCGGGAGCGCGCCGTACCCTCCGTACCAACTGCGGGCGACCACGGCCCGACGTGACTGGAGCTCGCTCTCCCACGATGCTCGACGCGACTTGGACCTTCGCACTGACGATGCCGCTGCCGCCGCAGCTACGCCGAGACTGCCGCCTCCGTCACCCGCCGCCGCCGCCGCTACCTCCGCGCAGGAGCTGGCAGCCATCCCCACCCGGCCTGCAACAACACACCACCGCCTTACATCAGGGAGGGCTGTACAGTGTACATAGTTGTTGTAATGATTGTTTGATTTTATCATTTTTGGGAACACATGACACAAGGAAAAGTATAAATATGTTAGCGTAAGCTACTCGATTTACAATACAGGGGAGATGGAAATTGTTAGCTATTGTCACAACATTTACACATCAAATGTGTAAATCTTTTTCATATAAATGTCTTATTTTAAAAAGTTACTTTTAAATTTAAACCAACAAAGGATGATAACTAAACGCTTTAAAACAAAACAGCGTCAATATTAATACAATATTACGTTTCTTAATTTAATCAATACATAAAATTAACAAATAACAGAATTTTAAAGAAAGCTTTATACACCTCAGTAAAAGTTGCAAGACTGTAAAATAACTTCAATTTATTCTAATACAAATTTAAGTTCATTTCAATTAATAAATTGCAAATATAATTTGAATCAAACATGATTGTGTCAATTCAATCCTCCATAGTAGATTTTATTATAAATGGTAGGCCTCCGCCTAACAGTGATTATTTTGAAGAATTACAACATAAAAGTATAGTAGGGTACCTAAAATTCGTATTGACTTTTATTAATAACCAGTTAAAAATCTTGGTAAAAATATAGTTTAATTAATTAAATAAATGGAATTACATAAGTGAAATGAAAACTTATTTGACGAAGAAAATATTAAAATCGTAAAAAGCACTTTTACCTGAAATGCATAATGTTAATCTAAAATATTTGGTAATGTAAATATGTAATGTTAAATTTTAGACAACATTTTTAGTAAATTAAATCATTATTTCCACCGTACAAATGAAAAAGTTCAAAATACTCTGGTGGTCATTCAGATGGTAAAATCATAGATTAAACATACTCCCTTAGGGAGTATGTTTAATCTATGGTAAAATACAGCAAATTAATGGAATTTTGGTAGTGCCTGCAATCCTTCCAACGCAACGCCATCACACTACTGTACTGCGGGAACAGTATCTTGTTGACGCACGGCGCTACATTAATGGCAAGATCAACACTCTGTGTCAACAACATTTATTTAAATATACTTAAAGCATTTATTTAAATGGTAAAGTGTATATATATTGTTCCATTTATTTTTAGGAAGTGCATAAGTACTATAAATTAATGAAATTCCAGTTTTGCAATAACTTACAGTAGCAAAGTTTCGTCAACTAAAAAAATTGCTATTTTATTGTTTTTTCATAAAACTTTGTTTGATTTTGTTTATAATTTTTTTTTTAGTACATCCATTTATTTAGTGTCGTTGATTCATTTAAGTTTATACAAATTTGCGTTAATCATTCAGTTTAAGACACATCAATTGCGTGTTATAATTACTTTTTGCTTAGTTGAATGTGATTAAAAAAGTTAATACGTCATTGTTTTATGAATACAATTCAAATTTTACTATAATTTTTAATGTTTACACTATTTTTACTGTTTGGTGGAGTAAATTAAAGTCTTCTGGTGTTAATGCAGTCATAACATTTAGACAAAAACTCTATAGTCACTCATTGTAAAAATTTCGAGCTTGAAAAAGATTTATCTGAATATCCCTATATTATCAATCAACCTTAGAAAAAACATATGCGTAATGCATTCTTTTCTACAGAAAAAGCTAATTTTTGAAAAGGTAGGGTATTTGATACTGTACATATTGTATACAGTATCAAGTACTATAAGGCCGACTTTTCCATTGACTATATATAGTCAATGGTAATACGAGTTTAGAGGAAGGATCAAATTATGGTTAGGTATTTAGTACTGGTGCACAATACATACTTGAGAAGTAAATCCTTCTTGAAACAACCACTGCCATTCTAAACACGAAAATAACTATTTTAAAGTAAAAAAAAAAAACTCACCTAACTATTGTATGATCTTGTAGGCGGCATCCCTTCTCTTGAACTGCGCATCACGAGACCTGAAAGTGAAAAATCGACACAAGTTAGGAAAATACATCCATTGACCTTGGAAACTGCAAGTTGTTATATCCTGCATCAAAATCAAACATGTATTTGTTTTAAATCCTGCTGAGTTTGAGTCCGTTGAAATCAACATGTTTTCCCTAAGGTTACTGTGCATATTTTACTATTTATTTATGAGCAATAAATACTTTATAAATAGATAGTTTGGTTAGTCCCAAGTTTTACAAAGTTGGCGAAATAACAATTGATCAATTGTTAGTATCAAACTCTACAAATACTAGTCAGAAACCTATCTCGAAATTGCATTTAGCTAATCCATAACAACGATAGACTCAGTATTTTAAATACAATTTATTTTTTTTAAAGAATGTCATTTCCATACCAACATCATTGGTAAAGTCCATAACTATTTACATTCATAGTGTACACAATGTTTTCGTTACTCTAACCACAATTTAAGTAGACTACTTCTCTACTCCAGCTGTGTCTAACTAACGTTGGTTGGTGATCATAATTGTTATTATGATCTTGCCCGTTATTCGTAATAGTGTAATTTCTTTATTGTTGTTATTTATATACAAGGTGGCTGAAAAGTAACTTACACCCCACATTAACGTTTCAACCATTTGAGATATTTAAAATCTGTTTGCGGCAACCTTAGTTATGAGGTGCTACAATAATTATGGTCAATTTTGAAAATTTTGCACTTAGGGGCAGCGGGGGTAGGGGGTAGCTCAAAATTTTCAAATGACAAGTATAGTCGAGTTTGGTATTATTTTACAGGTCTTGACGGAACATAAAAACTTACATAAAGAAAACCAAAATCGGCCATTTCGAAATTTTCAAAATTGACCATAATTATTGTAGCCCCTCATATCTGGTTACCGCAAAAATATTTCAAATATCTCAAATAGTTGAAAAGTTAAGGGGGTGTAAGTTACTTTTCAGCCACCCTGTATAAAGAGCTAAATAATACATCTATGATTGTTTTTAATTCGCAAATAGTATGACAATTCACGTTGTACAAACAAAAAATCGTAAAAACAATTTTGAGATTAAAACAGGAAAAAATTAGTTTATTAAAACGTTTTTATTAGGTCGCTTTCTTGTCCGCTACAAATTTTGCAACCGATTTTATACTAACTTCCCGATGAGCTAGGGACTTGAAACTTGAAACATATCTCACAAATGGAAGACAATGCAATATTATACAATTTAATTTTCATATTTCCCTTAGGCTACGCCCCATGGGCTTGTTTTTATTAAATCGATTTCTTGCAAATTTTGATACTTCCCGATGAGCTAGAGACTTGAAATTTGAAACATAGCTCACAAATGGATGACATTGCAATATTATATCATTTAATTTTCATATTTCCTTTCGGGCTACGCCCCATGGGCTTGTTTTTATTAGCTCGCTTTCCTACAAATTTTGATATCAATTTTAAACGATGTAACCGATAAGCTAGAGACTTGAAATTTGAAACATAGCTCACAAATGCATGACAATGCGATATTATATAATTTAATTTTCATATTTCCCTTGGGCTACGCCCCATGGGCTTCCAAATTTTTCATGTTTACATTTTGAAAGGATGTAAATATATCAACTAATTTAAGTCAGCTGTAAATACTTAAATTTGACAGTTCAAAAAGCAGAGGTTAAGAGGTACAGGTTCTGCTCCCAAGAGATTCTTTATACAAACAAACATTTCAAAATAAAGATAAACAATCTGATTGCAGATATAAAGGAGTTTGTTAATAATGTCATTTGTTATTTATTTAGTATTCTATAAAGTAAACAATAAATCAAATAGATTGATATATTTATAGTTAATAGTAGGCCATACATGCAATCTAATACATAATTATATGCAAAGAAACTCAAATAAACCTTGGATTTCCCACATGCCTCTGTCTTAATCTGATATAGACGCTTGAAATAGATTTAACATACACACACATTAAAACTAAAAAGTATAAAATAATTTATAAATAAAAAACTTTTTTAAACAAAACGTTTTTAAACGCCCTAAAAAGTACAAAATAATTTACAAATAATTTATAAATATGTTGAGAGAGTATAAATACTTGTACGATTTAAAACGAAAAACGTGGGGTGCATGCAATAGATAGTTTACAATTACCTTCACCTACTGAACTAATGTATTATTATAAATTAATTGCATGCACCCAACGTTTTTCGTTTTAAATCGTACAAGTATTTATACTCTCTCAACATATTTATAAATTATTTGTAAATTATTTTGTACTTTTTAGGGCGTTTAAAAACGTTTTGTTTAAAAAAGTTTTTTATTTATAAATTATTTTTATTTGATACGAGATTCTTATAAGGCAAATCTCGGTGTTACAAAACTGGTTATAATGTTCACGAATATAGCGACTGGGAATCATGTTGATATATTACATGTTATGAATCATAATACCATATTAATAATTTTTAGTAAAACTAATGGTTATGTACAACTTTTCAAGGTATGTAAATGCAGCCACTTGTTTGATAAATTTTGGTGTGGCATTAATTTCAGCTGACTGCTATAGACTGAATGTATCAACGTACATGTTATGTTTAAACTACGTAATTAGTGACACAAAACTTTGACACCATTGTATGCTAGAATGTAAGCATTAATTACTCAACCACTAATCTAAACAACGTATGGCACTTGAAAATAAATCTCCATCCTTCATAACTTATCGACTCTATTTTGGTCTTTCACGAATATAAGTTTTTGGCTGTTGACTACAATTTGTAAACGAAATAATGAGAGAACGAATCGATCTAAATAGAACAAAAAACTTCAATTAATTAACAAGCCATCCCTTAGCTGAAAGGGGGTGGGTGAATTGTCTTTGATAAGCACTTTGGATAATTACTCTAATGGCAACATCGATTGGCTGTGAAACTAGTTTATTGTAAACACTGAAAAACTACTACACGCCTTGACTGTCAATCGTGGAAAATATAAAAACTTAATACAAATAATACTTGTTAGTTTTACCATAACACATCGTAACATGTAAAAGATTTGAACAAATCGTGTTTTCCCCTCTGGGGACATCAAAATGAAAAAGTGTCTAGGGTCTAGGTCTTGCTATCACATCTACGGTAATAGCTTCTTCTTTAAACATTAATTCGCTAAAAACAAAAACGCTAAATATTGAAAATATAATTGAAAGGTAATTTAATGTCTTAAAAAATTAGCTAAACTCTATAAATTGCAACAAATAAATTTAACCGAGATTCTTAAATGAAAATATAATGTTACGAACACATCCAATATATGTAATGATATAATTTGATCGTTATACAAATTGTAATAAAGTATCCAATAAAACGAGGTTAGTCAGCGAGCACAATAATTGCGGATAAATGCATTGACAGAACAGAGTTTATCTTCTTTGGACACGCAAGACCCGTCGACTTGGTGCAGTGGTGTTGTATACTCAGTCTCAGTATAGAGGTTGGATTCAAGCATTAGAGGTTGGACCAACAGGAAAGCTATTTATTTGTAAAACACTGGCTTTCAAGAATTTGCTACTACTCATGTTAGCGTAGATATATCGAATTTCAACGAAGGATTATTTATAGATTATTTCACTGTTGATTAGAAAGATTTTGTAAGAGTTAAAAAAATTAGCCAAATGATTACGTTGACTGTAGTAAAATACTGAAAATATTAATTTTTTTATATCTCAAAATTGTATACAATGATGATATTTTGGTAAAATAAGATATCACAGATTCATAATCCGTTTAATAAGGAGAGGATTTAACGATATTGACATAGCTGGGACTTTTTGCAATACACCATGGGAGGGTCGGCTGGTTAAGCGGTTATATGTTTAATGTCATTATTCAAAATATCGGTGAATCGCAAATTTGTAGAACAAATAAAACTATTACTGATAGCAAGTAAATAGTGATGAGACATCCAGTACCATACTAACATGTTTAACTCTAAGTTTGTTTTCCAGTCTATAATATCTCTTTAGGATCACAGTGTAGTTCTTTATTCACCAAAGAATTATGACTATGTAACAAGAACGTAGCCCAGTGGTTCAGATCCCACCATTACTAGTCCGTCTCCTGACCAAGAAACCAAAACGTATAGGTGTTCGATGAAGGATACATTTTTCTATATTTACAAACTCCTTTCTCTATAAGCCAAACTAATTATTTATTATGGTCATAACCGCAGACTAGAGAATACGTACCACGCCGTCTGTGGTATAACATTATGTATTTATGTATAACATTAACATGAAACTATTAGGATTATAGTTTTATGTTAACTATACTCCTATAGTTTGGAAGAAATTGGTTATATGATGAAGTTATTTAGTTTATCGCTATGACTGGGTGTTATAAGACTCGGCGGCGACTGGCACAAACATTGATCAGTATGTTGGGTCCTAACCCGTCGCAGGCTAAATTATCGCATCAACATAAAAATTGATACTTTATTGTTGTCTCTAAATTGTATCTTTCAAGCTACAAGTCAATAATGACTATGACTAGAAAGGTTATTTCGTTTTTTTAACAGTAAAGACACACATTTACACTCTCTGAACCCTCTAAACCCAGGCCATACGGTTGGTAATATTCTTTCAGATACAACAATGAGTTTAAAATAAATGGAAGTTGATAAGTAAAAGGTAAAAACGAATCTATTGTTAAGCATTTTTAATTTAATTAATTTTTAATCTATGTCACTGAACAAATAACAAACACGCTGTCAGCTTTCACAGACGTCAGCCGACATATTCTATTTATGCGGTTAAGACTGTAATTGTTTCCATTCAACTGTAGTGAAGCAGAAATGTTGTTTTTGGGTAAATTATTCAGGGGACTAGTTTTCAAGCGAATAAAATAACTTCAAATTCAGTTTCAAATTCAATCCCATCTCATTTAAGTAAAAAGGCATTTTGTAAGCCTACTTTATGAGAAACTACTGCGCAAGCTGCGCGGGACATCGGTCCGTGGGTCCCGGCTCCCTGGTTCAAATCATGCCAAATAACCAATAGATTTTTTTGAAGTGATAATGCCCCAACCCCTATGTATAAGCTTACTTCTTCAGACTAGAAAAACGATCCCGGTCTAACGCCTAGCATCCCTAGACAAAAAACCCAGGAGTACAGTATTATGTATATAATTTGAAACATTACGAGTATTGAAATCAGATACAATTTAGAAAACTGCAACACAAATCGTTATAGTCGCCAAAATTATGAAATTTGATGTATTTTCAATAATATTTAAATTTACATAAATTGAATGAACTTTTCCCTTAAAGCTACAAAATATTTTATTTCATTGGTAGGAAAAAGCTGTTAGAAAATTTGTAATTAGGCAGAAACAAAAGTAAATGTAACTATTGCAATTTTAGTCACCATGAAAACCAATCGATGCACTACTTATCAACAACAGCTTAACATGGTAAACTGGAAATCATGGGGGCTAGAGCCTTAAATCAATATAAAAAAAAATTGGAAAATCATAGTGTATAGGCTAATTTTCAAAGGTTTCGAATTAATTAAATCAGTAAAGGTAATACGCATTTGTGTAAAAATTAAAATATCAACAATCTTAGTAATAAATATGACTAAAATACTTAAATTATTTACAGTAATATAAATAACCTTTCGCTAAAAACAATAATTTTAACTTAACAACCAACCCCACAGAATTCATAATGGAAATTACTCAAATCTTCACTTAACTAGTACAGTTTTAGCGTAGTAATAAAAAAACTAAGTACATGAGTAAAAAAACTGCTGTTTTCCCAAACGATATTTATTGTTTTCTAAGTT
This sequence comes from Macrosteles quadrilineatus, assembly GCF_028750875.1. Lineage (NCBI taxonomy): Eukaryota > Metazoa > Arthropoda > Insecta > Hemiptera > Cicadellidae > Macrosteles > Macrosteles quadrilineatus. The sequence goes on along the minus strand of NW_026542602.1, from coordinate 100,147,151 downwards.
CGTCCATAACAAAAAAGAGTAAATTGGTTCCATGTTCATTTCGATTTCACATAAGCTTAGTAGCTCCACAATATAAAATTATTTGTAGGCTGGTAAAAATACTTAGAGAAAAAGAAGGTATTCAAAGTACAGTAGTAGGAAATGATCGGTAAAATCCTTGAGCCCTAGTACCATTTATATAACCTTGGCCTTACTCAAGAAGTTCCACCCACAACAATCGATGTAAATAAACAATATTGAGGTGGTGAGGGGCGTATATTGGTCGATGAGATTGGTTTCTGTTGAGTGAACGATGTATCCTACACGGACGGGAAACGTGCAGTAGGCGGAAAATATTACTTAGCTCAGAACAGCTAATGTTAACTAATTAAATTTAAATTTTGAATTTATCAATAGCTGCAAACAAACACATTAAATAGCCTTCATGAACAGAAAATCGTTTAGGTTTAATGGAAACGAATGTCACATGGCCTCCTTCTGTGTTTTACCCAAATGAATACATTTGATGTACAATGATTTTATAATAAAAAGGCAACTTTGTCGATCCATGGGACAAAGCCCTTAGGTAAAATTGAATACTCCCTTTTTATACAAGTCAAAAGTATCTAAATACATAGCCATTACATAGTATACCGGTTGAAATGTTCATTTTCGACGGTGCCGGTGCTCCAGTTTCCCACGTGAAGCTTTTGTGTCACCACCAGTATAGTTTGTGTATTCATTGCCACCAGGCTGGGAGGCAAACAATCAAACAAACAAACAGATTTGAGTGTCTCATTCGGCTTCCATCGGGTGTAAAACGAGAAAACTAAAATATTACAAGCAACAATGCCACACCAAGTGTTTTTCTGACACTCACATCACAAGCTAATCTATAAAAAAGAGGTTCGATCTTTGAACGCAAATTTGCAAATTATTAAAACAGGTAGGTAAAATGGACGCAAGGAAGGGTAGGCCTAAAATTTAACTTAAGTAGGTATATTTAAAAAAATATATTTTAATGTGTTACCGTATCTGAATAATTAGATCGACGCAAACCAAACTTCATAGACAAATAAGTAGACCAATTACGTTTATAGAAAGAATAAACCCTCATTTTGTGGAAAGCTATTACAAGGTTTGTGAAGAAAATATATCTATCACCGTAGTCCAAAGATAAACTAATATAGCATATTTGAACTACTTAAAATGTCTTGATTTAAACTATAAACTTTTACTTATCTTACGTAGTAATCGTATAAGTAACTACAACGTTACTGTTTGAGACGAATGAGGAATTGACATAATTGTAATAGAGCAAAATAGATAATTTCAAAGCTAGCAAAGGCTTCTGAAAGTTAAGGTAAGTGGATTAGTCTTTAATGAACTGGATTAAACGTTCCGTCAGAACCAGTTAAACTTACTACTCAGGTGAACTTGTCTCTAGGGAACTTCGATGGATACATTTAACGTGAGCTGTCCCTTATGTCATTGACTACGTTAAATATGTCAATGTACATGACCATTATATGTATGTATGTATATTAATGTACCAGATGTATATTTCGATAAACGTTTATCCATCTATATTTTTTAGTAACGTCAATTTAAGGTAGAATTTGTATCACAAAAAAAATAGCAAATTACACTTGAAAACTTAATGAAAGCATCTAATTTTGATAGGTACCTTTACATATCAATGATCATGTACCGGGTGTTTAAAAAATATTGGTGCGAAACTAAACTAATTAAGTACAGTATCGGTTTGACTTGATTAAAACAGTTGTTAATACCAACAATGGAAAGAACATGTTTATAAGTTTGTTTTGATTCGGTTATTTTTTTTGTCTAGGGTACTTGGTTCACTATGACAGATTCTTTTACTAAATGGGTACTACAAAGCGATAAAATGATGTGTGTCGGAGATTGCTAGAACTGGAGCATGAAGCATTTGCAACTGTTTAACGAAACTTGCGAAAAACATTTAGAAATCACACTCCTTGTCATAAATAACTGCATTCATTGGGAAGGAACTCTTTCCATTGTTGCCTAAACAGCTGTGCAAACCATACACCTGTTTAGTTCTACACAATTTTTTAAACAACCTACATTAATCCTAATTATGATTTATTTATTTAGTGGGTTCCTATATTATGAATTCGAATTTGAAATGACCTTGTTCGTATGAAATAGTTAAACATCTTAACTACACAATCTACATAAATGTTTTACATTTCAAACGTTCAACACACCTGTCCACAGGCTCGTAGAATGTCAGTTTAAAACCCAATTAAGTTAAGTATATAGCATTACTGCTGGGAAACCGGTAGAAAAACTGGGATTTGTGTTATTACAGTTGTGCAAACAAAATTACAAGCTTTCCATAACCACAGACAAGCCGTTACGCCGTTAGACACACGATTAACATGAATACGTTTTATAAATAATCCACGTTAAGACGAATTGATTTCCTTGTATATCAGTAATTTTACAACAAACGCCTTAAATTTGTTTGAGAGTTGTGTTAAAATAAAACATAACTAGCTTACGAGTAGATTTAGACTAAACATCATATCTTACCAACAAATTATAACTAACTTTTCCATCCTGAACAAATTAGCCAGTCCCTAACATTTTTAACGAACATGTCGAAAACTAACTCTGAATCTAAGGATCAATGAAAAGTGTTAGTTCACCATCTAAACAATAAAATACAAAACATAACAATCTATTTCAATAGAAAATGGTAATAATCAGCATTTCAAGTAAAATTGTAAAACGAATGTAACACATAACCAGCTAAAGACTTCCAAAGACGCTTAACACAAACTGCATTCATAAACATAGCAATAACGAGTTCTCGCTTCTCGTCTTCCACGAGAGGCGAAGCTAATGAGCTCCGAGTTAACTTGTTAAACCAAACTTGTCTTCCTTTAGGGAGATAACTGCTTTGGGCCACAAAATATATCGTGTGTAGAAAAAAAAACTAAAAAAACCCGAGGCCAACGTGTCTGAGTTCCGATTTACTGGCCTGTGATGTCGAGCTTCCTTTCAAAACTAAACAGGAACTCAATCCTTATTCAAAGCGTACCACGAGTGATATGAGCATTGAATCTAAAACTAAAAGAGAAACTATAATTAACAGTAGTATACTACGAGAGCCTACGAGTAGTAGTCCCTTTGAATCAAAATACCGACTGTCAATCAATGGTTGTACATACAGTGTAAGTTAGGAAGACTAGTTATTCAAATAATTTAAAAACTCAAACGGCTAATCATAACTCTTTAAGTATAAGGTTTGTCAGTTATACATGGAGGAAATCGTTCTTGAGATTTCTAGACGAAAAACCTGATATACTATAAATAATAATTAATATACTTACTGCTTTAGTATTGTACTTTGAATTAAATTAAAGGTTATACCTACAATATACAAATAGTTATCCGAAACCAAAGAAATAGGACACGAAAAGCACAATTCCTGACCTTCCCGAATAGTAAAAACCCGAAAACCCGCCAAAGTCACAGAACAAAACAGGTTTGGTTCCAAGTTTTTCTGATGTGAATGATGTGTTTTCTCATATAGGTTTAGGTTTGGCGTTGAGTTTTGGTGGTAAGAAAATAATCGATTCAACCGGTGATAAGCTGTCGGTTCAATCAATAATGGACCAAAAATCCATCCAATCATTGTAAATAATAGAATCATTTTGGATGTTGACAAACAATCGATTTGGTGGTTTGTTGGTGTTAGAAAAGGTGTAATTAATTATGATTAAATGGATCCGTTAAAAAAAAGTGGTTAAACATATTTCAGACGAATCGTTAGAGGTTATTGGACATGGATATTGTTGCGCATAGTAAACATGGGTTGGTAATTAAAGTGTTCCAAAAGTGCTTGAGTATTGCACTCGATTTGAACAAATAAATTGTATTTAATACAATACAGGTACTGTAGTAATAACGATTCAGGAAGTATCCTTAATGCTACAGGAAATATCCAATAACGATTCAAAGCTTTTAAGAACTAAATCCTTAAATTACCTGTCTACCAATTGATTACATTGTAATCCTTTATGTGAAATGAACTTCGGCGATTAATAACTATTTTCAGTACTCATATAGTTTCTTGATCTTCCCCATTACAGGTGCAAATTAAAGTTTGAAACACGTAAAACGTTTGAAACACGTAGTAGCACCTGTAATGGCATCTTATATGATGAGGGTGGTTCAATCACCAATGTGATTTTCCCATATAAAGGATTACAACGTGATCAATTGACGGCAGGTAATTTGATTCTTTTAATTGTCTATTATTGATCCGAAAAAATGACAAACAAAAAACGAAACTAAATCTTGTAACGATAGTAAGACCAATATTAAAATAATAAATTAAAAAATTTAAACTTTAGAGTGAGGAGATAATTCATACTTGATGCATAGTGAAATTTGATTGAATATTTTTTTTATTTTTCAATAAATGTTAAGTGTTAGTTCTTAAGATTATTTTAGGGACTGATAGAAGTACAGCTTAAAGTAATTGCCCGTGAATTTCTGCACAATATTTTGACTTACTCTCTTAAAGAAATAATGACACAAGTCTTTTAACACTTTTTCGGTATATCTATACTTATATTGTAAGCGTTTATTAAACAGTAAGTAGATAACAAACTCTTTTGACTTTATGATGACCGATGTGTCAAAATCGGTCGCCATTGTAACATAAATGATTAATTTATATATTTACAGTTTTGGAAATTGTGGTAGCATTAGACTTACACTCAAAATGTGTTAAAAGACGTACGTTGTTACATTTACATAGTAGAACCAATATTATTGAAACAAAATCGATTAAATGGTTAGATTAATCAGTTAAGATATAATTAATCGATTAAATCGGACAATCGATGCATCGGTTGTCGGTTGTGGCGGCCTTGGTCACCTCACTCCCACGCGTGACGTCACATTATTGTTACAGCTGACCTTAGACTGGTAGGAATGTGGAACTGAGGCGCGACTTGGCACACACTGCGAGGTACAACACCAGGCCGCGATGTAGTGCAACCGCAAACACTTTGTTTTAGTTTCGAGTGTACTCCAATCTACGGTTGGACAACAGTTATTTTAAATACACAGGCCACTAGAGATACATCAACAATCTAGTGTTTTAAAAACACAAAGGAGGTGTTGGCGCGATGTAGTATCACCGCCAACACTTGTTTGTAAGTTCCCCCAACTGGTTAAAAGAATATTTAAGCATGCTAGAGGCGGTTTTGTTTTATCTTAACTTTATGGGTGTTTAACACCTTTGACAGTTTTACTGTTTTAAAGGGAGTACAGCCCTTGGTTGTGTGACCATTTAACGCTGGCCCTCCGATAGATATACTAATTTTATTGAGAGCTTAATAACAAATAGCATCAGATGTGGCTTGTGATCGAAATAGAAATCTTCACATTTGAAGGGAATGCCCAGGTTTTCGCTCTAGGGAGAACCACGCGAAATTTGAAAACGTTTATATTTCATGCTACATAACAATTAAAAAGAGTTGAAACCCCAATTGGGATTTTGAAATACAATTTTAGCTTCATAAGGAACACGAACACTTAGTAAAGGAATCGATGAAGACAAGAGAGGTAGGAACAAAACTTACCATTCACTTTATAGAAAATGAAAGCGTAAGAGATACTGTTGAAATAAACAATCTTAGTATAAAACAAACCCCTTGAATAGTTTTAAGAGTTCGATATGGCATAAATGTGATATGACATAAATGTGATATGATGTGCGGTTTACTAACAAAATATGTAAACTGCTAATAAGGACAGGCTAGTTAGAATTTATTCCTACAAATTTCGAAATGTATTCGTGAACGTACAAAAACTGTTCAATGTTCTCTACAATAATTGAATAGAGAATGCTGAGGCCTTAAGAATGCCGAGTAGGCTTATAGAATACGTTTTGGTAACTAAACTCAAGTTTCTTCTCAGTTAAAATCCATTTTCAGCGCCCAAAAAAATATGTTTTCAAATTGAGTTCAAACTTTATTATAATTGCATACCGGTATTAAATTACCCCAAGTTGTCAGAATCCTGTTCGCCTCGCTACCTACCACTTCTTGTCACTTACGAACTGAAGGTAAATCACTTTTTACGGTGTTACACACTGCATTTGCAATAGACAAGGATTCAGGTTTGTTTGTTCATTAGCACACAGTAGAGAAAAACACATAGCCTATAACATGTTATTGAATTCAATTATTTAAGATTCCTTGAATATAGATAGAGTTCTAGTGATATTAAGGCACGATATGAAAATTTTATCAATTAACACAACTTTTGAAAACTAGAACTAAACGAGATTAGGCAAGTCAACATTTTGACTAGATATGGTGGAATTTTTTGAAATCTATTGAAAAATTTCAAAAAACTCTTTCATTGAACGGATAAAAAAACAATCAATAGGTAGATTAGTAGCCTATGTCATAACTAGGCTTAAAGTGGCTTTTGGAAATGAACATGGATGGACATGGACAAGATACGCCCCCCAAAACAAGACAAGATTTCACCCTTGTAATAAAACATTTCTTTGAATCACACTGCTGTATTGATTGGGCTAACTAGTTCAAACCCCAATTGTTAAATATATTTTACCATTAAAAGTAGCTCAAACAATGGCTTTCCTTTAGTTTTACTGTTATAAACTAACAACTTTTTTCTATTTCGTCTTTCCCGATTGAGTTAATGGACATGAAAAACACAATGAACATGTCGAACACCTTGAACTAACGGTTGCAAAAATGAATTGTTTGGACGTTACACTACGGGTTTTCTCCAGGGGAATCAAAAATTTGAATTGCTGGATGAATTTAATTATTGGAATTTATTCGTGTCTTGTAAGTTTGAAACTTTCTAACTGATAAAAAAACAACAAATACAGTGGTAACACCTGCATTTATTCCAAAGACAATTTGAATTATTTAAAGTGATTAAAATGCTTTAACTACTGGGCGGATTGGGCTAAAATTTGGCATGATGATAGCTCACATTCCCGATTAACATATAGGCATATTCTTATCTCAAAAATCCTTTCGGGCTCCGCCCCAGTGGCTCTGTAGCTCTCCATGTTAACCTTATGAGAATTCATATTTAATGGGAATTAAAGAATTTAGTCAGCTGTTTTAACTAAAAAAGTTGATTCTATGATATGCAAAAGCATTAAAAAGTTATAAGATTTACCAACAAGGTGCAGCACTATTATTGTTTTGCATTTATGAAAAACTAAGCAGCAACAAAAAACTGTGATACGCAATGAGAACTGTCAAAGTAGGATTGTTTACAGGCATGTTTATGTTTTTAATTTCATGAATGATTTGTGATATTTTGTGGATTTTTTATCATTTATTTTTCTCTATTGTTTAGGAGAAGCTGTAGAACAGTAGGGCTATGGTAGATGTGTAATACCATAGTATACCGTAAATTTAAAGAAGCAAATTTTGTCAAACTGTGTCTTGCCTTATTGCAAACGCAAAACTTGAGTATCACTGCAATAAGCATTTCATACTTGATGCCAACCCCGTACGAAGGACGCGTTCTCTGCTAGTCATTAAATATTCTGAAATACTAGATGGTGACTCTCTATTATTTTTTGCACTTACCAAAGAATGAAAATCAATTTAATAATCTGGAATATAATTAATTGATCACAATGAAAAGTAAATTTCATAGTCAACAAAGAGTAATCAAAAGCTTGATCTACAGATCTGACTCGCAAAGTCATCGCATCTGACTCTTGATTCGTGAACATAATCATCTCCCGCTAATGCGACATTGAGTAATTAATTATTGGAAATCGTTTGGTTTTATATTAGTAATTTTAGATGAACACATTCTACATCAGGTATCGTTAAAAGTTTTGTTGGATTACTGACACACCCAGGGCCGGATCTAGACAATTTTTGAGAGGGGGCAAACTAAAATTTGCCGCCCCCCTTCACCCACAACAAAAAATCCCTCACAAATTCCCCTTCTTCTTTTCTTTAGCTGATTTTTTGTACAGTCCAACCTCAGTGAAGGGACCGAACTGAATATTCGTTATATCAAGGATTTCGTTAAAATGAGGTTCGTTATATAGAGGTTAGGTTTGCAGGAATTTCGCTAAGTCGAGGTTCAGAACCAGCGTCGGTCAATATAGGCTGTTATTTGACCTCATTAAAACACAATTAAAGTAGCATAGGCTACAATACTTTACAGTACAGTGTTCATTGTAAAGTAGAACCTACTGTATCCAATAGTCAATGGTAGAACCTAAATTATCCGGCATAATAAAGGTAAGGGATCTTGAATATTGCGCAATCATGACAATGGCATTGCCCTTGGTACAGGATAAAAACTGTAAGTTTAAAATCACAGCTTGTTCTAACCCTCCCAAAACCTAGCCAAACACTACATTGCGTAGTCATAAACCATGTAAAAAACAAAACAAAACAGTAGAAAGTTTTGTAAGCTACTGACTGCTCCGTGATAGCACAGAAAACGTACTACTATAACCTACGTTATAGTAGGTTATAGTAGTACGTTTTCTGTGTTGATAGGCCGGTAGGCTACTTACAATACAGTACTAATTTATCACAACAGAGGAATGTCAATAATAATCATTAACTATAGCATTAGCATTGGTGTTGCTAGTTGAAACAAATCGTATTGAAAACAATCAATTATTAGATAAGTCATTATAAAAGTGTATATTCATAGCCAACTTAAAGATAATAAAAACTCTTGTAAATTAAGGAGTGTTAAAATAACGATGTTGCTATTCTTTCTCTTTGCTTTTGTTTTTATATTCTTTCTTAGATTTCTCTTTATCCAAAAATTTACAATTCACCATATTTACTTATCACCCAATCACAGCTTACTACAGATTACGTCGTCATCAGTCCTCAGTGAATGAAATCAGTTCTCAGTTGCAACATTGCGTGCGCACTGCGCAGCGACAGCAGACAGAGAGATGTGTAAAACGGAGCAGACGAATGTTAGCGCAAGCGATGACGTCACCTTTCCATTTAAATTGATAAAGAAACAGATTTTCAAAAACAATACTGTGGTGGGGGATTTGTTATATCAAGGGAAAGACGTAGACAATTCGTTATGCAGAGGTTAAATTCGCAATGTAGAGGTTCTGACAATGATAACGGCAGTGAGGCAGGGCGGCATGGCGCCTTGACTGGGATGGCGATCAGCTGAAATTGTAAACAAACTTTGCTGTGCTGCTAACTATGCTATTAGGGCTCTCAGTGTTTTCTACTCCGTTGCAATTTATATTGATTGCTATTGTAAAATTATTGTTTGTTTATTACGTTATTCAGTTTTGAAATTACTTAATTGACGTTCCTTATGACGTTTGGCTCATTAAAAACTTTTACAAACCGTATTAAACAAATTTTCTACAAACCAGAAATTTGCCGCCCCTCAACCCTGCCGCCCGGGGCAACCGCCCCATCTGCCCCCCCCTTGTTCCGGCCCTGGACACACCAAACATCAACTAAAATAAATAAAATTCAGTGCGCCGGCAACAAAAAATACCCTACCGGTAGTCTCATTTCGTTTGATTACAAAAAAAATATGTCCCTAATTTTAAATAGTGAAATAAACGCCGTATTTTTTTTTGAAGAATTTGTGCAATAGCTATACCATAAAATAAACTCGCAAGAGTTTTAATTAATCATTATACACCTCATTCCTTTGCCAAGGGGAAATAATAATGGTCTTTTGTCATTGTTTTAACATAATATAGTGTTAAAAGACATGGCAAACAAACCAAATAAAAATACAGTTAATAATAATTAGATTTAGATAATAACTTTGTATTAGCTCATCGACACGGTTACGCTGCTACTAAACATCTCCTTAAAATATTTATTTAATAATTCACACGAAAAAGTCAATGTAACCGCAGAGCTATAATAAAGATATCCGGATTTAGCAGGTGAGATAGCAATGACTAAATAATGCTGCAATCTTTATCATTACCTCTTTATCAGTCAAGGTCGTTTGCATTTTGTTCTCAACAGAAGAAAACTTAAAATTGCACAGGGGAACATTTTACTTCGATGTAATTTCTAAGATGTTCATGAATTAACATAGTTTCTATACAACTGAGTAAAAAATGGCAGCCGTCCAAAAATTCAAAATGGCAGATTCATGAAATCTTGAAACGGCTGCTATTTTTGACTCGGTTGTCCGATGGTTGTCCGTTGGAGTTTAAATTTGCGGCATTTTATTCTGCCAGTAAAGACCTTTCATTTTATGTACTTATCAACCTATGCTCCTATTCAGGATTTCCTTCCGACTCCTTGTGGAACGTCCCATGATATTACAGAAAACTGATACCAGTTCCTTCAAAAAGTAGATTTTTTAGGTTTCGTGTTGATGCAGCAAATATAATTGATTTATCTTTTATCGTTAGAACATATTGAAACCGCGCGGGACTTTATTTACACCCTGCAACTGACCTCTAGGTTAAGTTAGGTGTTTACCACCCCTGCACGTATAGGTACATTCCAATGAAATTTATTTGCCGCTTATGTAGCGTTAAATCCCCTAGAATGTGTAAAAACTGTTATTTTTTTATCCGAGTAGCAGGGCTACAATTAAATAATTACGACACATTAAATATTCTTTCCATTTTCCCTGTCACAGTACGATGGGACATTTTCGAAGTCTAGTGTAAGGAATATGGCACAAGTGTTAGTTTTCTTTCCTTATTACATAAATAAAGTGTTTTAAAGAGACATGAGATGCACTTTATACTGCATTCTAACATGGCATGTTAAGCACAAGTGACGGCTAGTTAGTAGTTACTACAAATAATCAACAGATTTAGCAATTACGTTTGATTAATTGATGGTTAAATAAGCCATAAAATGTTAATATCAAGACACACGCTGCCAATTAAATAGAATAATTTGAATATTGATAAATGTAAAATGAAGAATCTAATCAAATACTGATATAAAGACGTATTATCTTGTTCATTGGTATTGATAGACAAGTTGGTTTAACATAGAATAATGATAACAATTATGAACATGATTCCTTCAAATTAAGGGGCATAAAAATAATGGTAACGTGTATTTAATGTAAACTGAATTACAGCTATTTAAAATTTATGTCTTAATATTAAATAATAATGTGAAATCACGTGTAACATGTTATAGAGGGAGAGCAAGTACAGTAAAAGGAAAAGAAAGTTAAGAAGTTAGAACTAGCAACAAAATTTTAAAAAAAATCTTTACAGTGATAGCTGGTATATTTACGAAAATTTTTTTGACCTGATAATATGTATAGATCTTAAGACTCGGATACAAAATATAACAATTTCTTAATATTTCTTGGTATGGATGTTGAAATAACTCTGCTTAGGCACAACAACCACGAAACTAAACAAATAATATTTCCAGAAATACATCAAAAGAATTGAACAACACATAAATTTAATGTTAACACAAGAAGGAAACTGATGTGACGGTCCGAATGTAATTTATTTTTTTAAGTAGGCCTAGGTTTAATTACTCTACATGCTGTCAGTTATAAAAATCTATGATGTGGAAAATATTCTTAAAGCATCTGATACACCAAGAGCAAGAGTAATAAAATTTCAAAACTTTCAACAAGTATACCAATTTTAAAGAACACACTAGTGAAACATTACTATGTTGTACTTTACCATAGCGATTAAATCCAGTGTCATCCAGTGGATTCCTCACCTGTAATGAAAATAAGATTATGAAAATTATGCAGAAAAAAGCTATTAAAGTGGTAGTAAGTGTCGAGTTCATTATATTTTCGCACCTCTAAGTGGGAAATCATTTATACTCACCAATACAATAGGAAAAATAGACATCACCGATTTAGTAGTTAGAGGGTGTTTTTTGGTGATCAAGGCCCAAGCTTATACCCTATCAATCGCCAACGATACAGTAATAACCACCTTGTGATAATGTAAGGACCAGAGAGCACAGAATAGAAATTTCTATTCTGTGCTCTCTAGTAAGGACCCGTGAGTAAGAAACACATCCTTAACCTACAGTTAAAAAGAATGTATATTTCACCGAGGAAAATACTTGAAAAATAGCAATTGCACAGTTAATTACTTTTATGGCATATACAACTACCTGAAAATTTGAGAGCTTTAGAGATATTAAAATTTTTTGCATCTCAAATTTTCAGGAACCTACTTCATAGAAAATTAACTACGCAAAGGAAAAAACTAAATAGATTCAATTACATTTTCAAGTTTTCAATCACGCTGCTTCCCTATAAACGTTTACCCAGAAAACAACGAGCGCGAACAGGTAACGTGCGCACGCCGCTTTTAATCTTGCACCATAAAACAAGATTTGTGAGGGTAATTCAGCTGGATTAGCATCAATAATTACCCGAGTACGTGAACGATTCCGTGGAAATCGAAGGTCGTACTTGACACGTCGTGGAAACAATCGCACTCAGAAGCGTCATAAGAAGGCTGAGTTTCTATAGTTAAAAATACCAATAATAGGTACTGTATAAGTTTAAGCTATACGCAATAGCCTACCGACTACCACACTATGATGGTTTTAGCTGTTTTACAATTGGTTTTTGGTCAATTGGTGGCTGAAAGTTACGTTTTGTTGGCCATGTCAGCTCTCATCGTCATTTAGGGATCGAGCAGGTCTCTACATCCCTAGGGCCGCAAAATCAGCCGCCCGCTTACTTTTTTAAAACAAACGATCGAGAGCTGGAAAAACTTCGGTCTGTGGTACGAACGCTTTTTTCGCCACACTACATTCCCTATTACCACTATTCACCACAATAATGCACACTGATAGTCAACAGAACTACAACTTTAAGGTTATGTAAAGAAATAATTTGAGGAATCAGCAAAAATAATAATAAAATGTTGCTATGCTGTAAATAAAACAATAAAACAATTCTATTGAATGCTATGGAAACTGATTTTGAAAATAAATTATGAGAATAAAATTAGCGGAATAATCTAAACTCGTGCAAGCTTTAAGCATCGGTATGCGTTGTTTTGCATACATTTATTGCAAGTTTTTTATTAGTAAACAGTGGTTTTATCGACGAAGCGTGATTTGCATGTAACATAGCATGGTCTACAAGAATACAAATCTCGTGAATGTTTAAACAAAAGTTTCTATAGTTCACGATTTATGGGGAACACTTATGCGTAGACACACTCATTTAGATTTTAAAAATATTGTACTTCAGTGACTTCAGTTCCATCGGTAGTCAGATCCCCACGTGAGAGTATACAAAGTGTATGATACATAATATCTACGATAATTACTGCGCTAAGGATTTGTTCTTGACTTGCTCTATTTTATATGTTTGCGCCTTTGTTTATTTTAAATTATTCAGTTATTTTTGCTAGAGATAAAATACCATATTTACGGTTAAGGACAAAGTTTTTCTGACAAAATGTCAAACATTTCTATCAGATTCTATCAATTATATCGTAAATGTGTATTAAAACAACTAATTACTGTATAAGGCTCGTTGTTGTTAAGGAAATAATGTTACTGTAAGAAAGAACTACAAGGCGCAGAAAAATGACGTTCGAACTAACACTAGTTTATCATGCATTATTACGAACATTGTATGTACGGACAAACCCATATAAATCTCTTGAAAGACTTTCGATTTAGTCAATATACATAAACTGAGTCTGATGAGATGGATAAAACGTAAACACGATTACCCAAGAACCAGATGATCGAGGCTAAGGCCTGATCACGTTGACGTTTAACATTGAATTAGCTTTGCAGACTCCGCGATTATAATAGTAACTGCTTTACAATTGATGTTTATAAATGTTTACCCTGTTATCGTTGTTATAAATAAAACTGAGCATACCAATATTGTAATTGTATCCACATAGACTGATGCAAATTTATGTAACGCAAGTTATTCTGATCGGTAGCACGAGTAGTTTTTTATTGGTTTTACATATCCTTTTATCAGTTCCAAATTGTAACCTTCGTCAAATTGTTGCAGATTCGGCGAGATGTCCTTGCCAATCACTTGATTCCAGGAATATACATTAATTCTGCTTGGATAGCTTCGTTTGCACTACACTACAAATACATTTAACACAAGATATGACAAATAAATTAATACTTTTTGTCTAATAGGCTTATCACGGGGACGCAACTCATCGAGAATAATATAGAATGCTCGATTTATATTATGTGCTCATGCCGCAACATACACGGTACACGAGCGGGAACAGGAGGCATACACAGACTCCGAGTTATTAGTATTATAAAAAAAATTAAAAGTTAAATTTAGTATATTTTAGCGTATTAGTTCATTATCACAAATCAAGTACTTACTGTAAAACGTTTTTAAAAATACCACAGCTATTAAGATAGTTGCATCAAAAGGAAATTTTCAAGGAATAATCGCGATTGCGTTGACAGAGATTGGTAAACGTGAGAAAATAGTACTTTTTACGTCTAAAATAAACAACAAAACATACCGTAACCTTGTACCCTACAAGAGAAGTTATACGATTACCTGGGAAATTATGTGGTAATTTGTGGTGATAAAATCTCAGTGATATATCTTACCGTCCAGACCGTATATATTTCTATGACCAAAAAACTAGATTTATTTATGTATCTCAACACTTATATTATTTTAATCGTAATAATCTGATTAATCTATCAACAGGTTTTATCGATAAACAGACATAACGTGAGCATAATCAGTGTAAAATTAAGAAAAAAATCATTTATAATTTCTAAGATCATCGGACGACATTAGTAAATCAAATAGTTAAAAATATCGATGGGACTAGACTTTCCATTCCCATGCTAAAGCTCTGGCCAGTTTTATAATAAAATAATCGTAAACCACAATTAATTGAACCCTGGCATTTAAAAATTGTTCACGAATACACCAACTTTTTAACCAAGACAAACTTAAAACGCACGTATTGTAAACTTCCCGAGCTAGCTTCTTCTATATCACAAAAAAATTTAATTAATTTAATAAGTTTAGTAAATTAATTTTCTGTGGTTGGCTGGTGCATAAACATGGCTGCCTACATAAGTAACCCTAAGTCAATGCTAGGAGAAACTATAGTTATATGCCACAATACAGGCGGCATGTTTTCCAAATATCCTAGGAGCGGCATTGTACATGGGCGCAGGTTTATGGCAGGTCTAACAGATCGAACATGATCCTGATAAGCAGGTCGGCAGTGACGTCATCGATCAGCTGATTGTGACAGTTACAAGGAGAGGTCGATATCAGCTGACTGAGGGTACGCCCAGGAGGTGGCGTTAATTTATAAGGGAAAGTCAACCCACTTAGAATACGGCGGGAAACAATAGCCTGACAAATCGCGGGTTAATAAATAACAAGTGAATATGGGTTGAGTTAAAATTGTAATCACTGATGTGACAAGGTTTAGAGTGGACGGATTAGTCGAAACCCTACCACATTATATAGCTCTACCATAATTCTTAATCAGATAGATAACATTCTAAGATTGGTTCCATCCGGTGTATAGATTGTGTTTACTATTTTTTTTTCTTACTAACAAATTTTCTATTTTTTGAATCGTCCTATGGGAATATTATCGTAAATGATAATTTCAACGTCAAAAAGAAAAAATCCATTTAGACAATACTAACGTACTTGAGCACCACCAACATGAAACACACATAAACAGGATTCAAGCTAACACTTACACATCAAGCTTATAACTTATATATCATAACCTAACATTATATTGTAACATTCTAATTTCCCTATTCAAGGCGATGATTTTATTATCGTGTTATTAAACACAATCGCATTTATAGAGTAGTAACTATCACTTACTTCTCCATTGTCAATTATCAGTTGAACGGAATTTCCTGCGATCAACTGTTTTGAATATAAACTGTTATTAATATACGATTCAACTAAAGAATCTAGGCAGTAAAAAGAATGAGTCTTTATTTTTATAATGTTGTGTGTGTTTTAAGGCCTTCGCCTTTATTGTAAGCGAACAGTCCACTGGTCATATCACCAATCACCATTCAATGTCGACCTTTCCTAAGATAGCACCATTAATCGTCAACGCAATGAAAATAATCGGTATTTGGGCGCAGAATAGACCCTGCTTGAGATAAATTAGCAGTCTTCAGATTTAAAAACAAGTTTCAATGAATAATACCCCCGCCGCAGCAGACCTGCCGTCTAAGCGAATTTCCATTTGGCCGAATTGATTTTCAATTGATCTATTTAAATGACATTAGGTTTAGCGAGTACCTAGGTTTGCTGCTACAGGGGAACTAATAAAGTAGTGTGTTTTTAGTAAAATATTGATAGCTGACTATAAAATAAATAAATTTGCCAAGTTTGATCAAAATATATCCATAAACAAGCAAACTACAACATTTTACAATATTCTCCTTAAGAATAACATGGGAATTTTAAATTTACCATTTTTTTAGTTTTCTCCGTAACCAATAACCGTACAAAAACAATTTTTATATACTGAATTGTTTGTTTTTTTAAGCTCTTTAAGAAGGTTTAGAGAAAAATTGGGAAATTTTGTGTTTTGAGGGTAAGAAGTGAGAAAAACCAATTTTTACCCCATAAAACCCCCCATAAAACCCTGTTCCCATGGTCCGATCATGCTGGATCGCGAACTCATTCAAGTTTATCCCGCCTTACACCTTCAAACCAAATTTCATCAAAATCGGATAAAAATTACTCAAGTTATCGTGTTCACGGACACATATATATATATATAAATCTATATATATATATATATACATATATAAAAATTTGAACGAATGGTGTTTTTGGCCTCTGGGGACATTAAAATGAAAAAGTAAATCGGTCCCGGGCCTAAGTCTTACCATGAGACCTACGGTAATAGCTACTTCCCTATAGGGAAATTCGCTAAAAACCCACCTGGCTTCCTACACAAAGAATATAACGGTCGTGTATCAATATAGCTTTTCTTAACACTACAAACTCACCAAGATCAAATAAAACATCTAAGATTAAATGAAATAAACGTCGACCCAGAAGTCCGTCTATCCAACACTATATTTTCGTAATCGATACAATATATTATGTATGTCGCGTCCATGTATGCATGATACATCAAGAGATGTATGGTAATATATCTGATAAATAAAACAGCACTGCGACGCGTAGCAGTCTAGTCCAGGTCGACTTCTTACTTTCTTCTTCTTACTTTAAGGTCAACAGAGTCATCATTTCAATTTCCAACCCACAAACTATAAGTCTTGTAACAAAAATCCATTCAATTCTATGTATGTATTTATCTATTAGATGTTTTACATAGTCTCTAAGATAGAAATATACCAAAACACAAAAATGTAAATACTTTTATTCATCACAGAATTCATGCACTTTTACTGTTCATATACTTGTAATATAACTTACAATGAAGGTTGTATTTTGAAATCAATGGTAGGATCTAAAACCAGTTGTACTTAATCGTTGAGATTTAGTTAAAACTAGTGTACCCTTTGCTCGAAATCGAGCAATTACTAACTATTACAAGAGTTAATATTTATTTAAAAACTGAATGGATTCGAAATAAAAAAAACCTCACAATAATTTTATTTGAGAATTTATTAGTTTTGACTTATTAGTTATTAGGTATATTAAGTATCAATTCAAATCGATCGGTATGGATTCTAATTTTAATAAACTTAGGTATCAGAGTTCGTTGCTTAGACAACAGATATTGTAAAATATCGGTACATAATATTTAATAGTCCTCCAAGGGTTGTCAGTTCATTCCATTCTTATCGTCTGATATTACATCAAAACTTAAATATATTTTCTCAAATGTTGGGATCATAGATACTTCACCATTAATCAATGTTATATCAATGCAATATACATCCTGTACTGTTAGAATGACTCGATCGCCATGAATTATTTCGTTTATTTCTATAGACAAATTCATTAGTTTAGATTATTTTTTTACAATAATTTCAGTAAGGGCCCATATTATTTTTTTCAATCTCCATGGTGTTTTGTAAAATTAGCAAATTATTAATACGCATTAGCAGCTCTAATTTTGCGTTTGCTTCACTAAATCCGATTAATTTTATACATTTTAAAATTTAAATAGTGTGTCTATAATAGGGTACAGTAGGCAATGATTGTCTATAACCACAAAACCCAAATCCTCGAACCATAGATAAACTGCCATAAATTTCATAATAATTAAGTATCAATATCTCCAGTAGTTGTGTTAACAATTTTACGTATACACGAGTGCAATATAAATCTGCTCATTATATCTGAACAAACAGAAACTGGTTTCGATATTTACGTTTAAAACAATTCAACTTCTGGGCACGTATTTTACCATAAATTCCACTTGTTTTCCTCAGTGAGCTTGCCAGATGACTTAAACATTACCTCAAACAAATCTACATTTTAAATCAATATTTTTATCGTTGAAATGTTTGATTGCGGCAAGACTTTAGATTAGTATAATGCACAGTTGAATAGAAAGATAGGCCAGAAAAAAGAAACAAGGAAAGACGTACAAAATACACAAAAAAATAGTCAGATATAGGCAGATATAGGCTATTTCGAACCCATAAAATCAATTTTATTAAAAAAAATTTCGATCTTTCATGTCAACAAATTACATACATTGACAGATGTATAGATACTGCACTAGCCTACTTAAATTACAAAAAACCTTGTATTAGTGTACTTTACTTTTACAGGGTGTCCACAGAAATTTTGTCATTAATTTCCCTGACTTTCCATGACTATCCATGACCATTAGCCATTGATTTCCATGACTCACGAACTTTACTCGAAAATTATAATATACTGTAAACACACAAATAATACTGCCTAGACAGAAAATATTGAAATACGTATTAACAAATAACAATGGCGTACAACAGGTACAACAATGAACTAAATACAAACTCAAAACCCATAAACTAAGACAACTGTATAAATTGAATTGTCTTATATTTGTGAAAAATTCGGAAAAATGCTACAATAGTTGGGGTTACGGCTGACTAGATCATTGAACGGACCCCTGAAATCCATCCATCATTGGTGATTTCCATGACTTTCCATGACTTTTTGCCTATTTCCATGACTTTCAATGACCAGAATTTTTTTCCATGACTTTCCATGACTATCCCTGACTTTCCAGAATGTGGACACCCTGTTTTAATACCAAACGAGAGCTTTAAAAAGGTTAAAGGTTATAAGAACTACCTATATTTCATTTGTATTTTATTGATGAGGAATTAATTTGAGTGCTGTATACATCTTGTTCATTTATTGGTATATTAACACAAACTAGCAATTTTCAAAAATGTATGTATATTATCTACAATAATCCGTTAATATAATCATCACGATGTTCATTTTACTATTTTACTCAACATAGATAGGGGTTTTATTCCATAAATAGAACAACCGCGTAATAAGAATAGGCCTAAATTGTTTATCTACCTTTATTCTGGTATCGTCACATATTAATCTGAAGGTCGCAAAATTAATCATGGGTAATATACCAAGGATAAACAGAAGTTGTTATTCTAAATAAAAAAATTATTTTTGATTATATAAAACCCCCAAGTTACAGACCAATTCGTAATGTTTAAAAAAAATCAACAAGAAAAATCCACTTTTATAACTCTGTAGCGATGAACGCAACCCTTAAATATTGTAAACCGAATCGAAAATAAAAATAGACCGGCATTACGGCAGTTGCAAATTATGAAGCAGTAAAGTATAATATAACAAGAGTTATTATATTTACAACATCGACTGGGTCAGCAATTCCCTCGGCACAGAGCCAAATGTCTTCCAATTTGTGGATCCTGACGTCCGGCCAGGACAACAAAACTGTCATATGTGATGTTTTTATAAAATTAACTTGTAATGCTTTTCAAAGTCTTGATCAGCATCGTACGTGTTATTAAATTATTTAATTTTCAAAGTCAAAGCTACACGATATGTCATCAGTACAAGAGCTTTCTATAAAATAGCATTCTAAGTTTGTATAAAGATGGGTTTAAATTGTATTTAAGTTAAATCAAAATTGTATTCAATTTACTAAAGATTTTAATTTCAATTGATTAATTATATAAAGCATGTAATGTCTTGTGGAGTTTTTTACCTACATACAACTGACTTGTTGCATAGGTACGTTACATTAAAAAAATATTCTGGTGACAATATTAACAATAAGGTTTAGATACAGATGAATAACTTACCATCTACAAAAACATCAAGCAACTGTATGACTAATTAATCGTGTGGTACAATCTACAGGGTGTTTCCCAATTGTCTGGACATATTTTCTGGACTTGTTCCTTGGGTTAAGACAAACATAAAATGCCATATAAGTATGAGTCTAAAATGCCTACATTTCTGTTTGTCGGTCTGTTTTTATTTTTAATAATTATTTTATATCGGGCATTTTTCAAGATAGCAATTTCAAAATTGATATAAAGGTGACTTTTCGTAGGTAAAGAGAGCTTACAAAGTTTCTTTCCAATATCTCAACCCGCTTAAATATGGCGGCCGTTTAAAATCTTTAACGCAAAATTTCATGAAAACCGTAAATATTAGGAAAATTGTTCTTCAGATAAAAACGATAGAGAATTTAAATCCGTATCAAATGAGACCTTGTTTGTTAAAATCGGATGACAGTCTATATTTATTGAATTAATATGAACAAGCTAAAGAAACTTGACATTTTATTCACTAAATATTTGGTAAGTAACCGGTCTTATTAAAGCATATGTAATTTTGCATAGCCAAACACTACGAAATTAAAATTTCATAAAACTACCTCCGTATGTTCTTTCAACGATGATGTAGTTTAAGTTATCTAAATGTTAGTTTCTTCGTGTGAGGATGTCTGTGTATATCATCCAGTTAGACAACTTAATTATGTAATCCGATGCTGCGGTTGGCGTATAACATCGGTAGATATTTACTAATTATCTGCTACATTACACCGTTACTGTATCAAAACCCTCTCCCTTTACGTTAGAATCTAGTGAACCCCTACCATATATAGATAACACATGTTGTACAAAGTGTTGGTTGGTTAAAACCTTATGAGGTAGCTGGAGGAAGGTGTAAATTAGATTGTTTAAGGAAAATATGTAATACATTTTTTATACAGTAAAAAGTCCCTTGCTAGTTTTACGACACGTATTAGACACTTTCTTTCCACGGCCTATTTGGATCTGTTTAACTAATAATTAATTCGTATTCGTTCAACTATTTAACGAAATCGCGCTTAGCTCATAAACTATGTCATAATGTTCATAAACTACCGTCAAACCCGTCTGGGTAGTTCTGATAACGTAGCGTATATCTACTGAGTATTGTATGGTAAATTGAAATTAGTTAATATTTTATTGCTCATCTCCTAGAGGTAGGTGACCTTTTATATAAAGGAACCCTCCTACTTCTCTAACGTTTCTGAACCATGGAAAAATCAACTTCTAGTTGATATAATTTGAAATATATTCATGGAACCGTCATAAGTTTTAATAAATATAAAATTGAATTTTTTTCTTAGGTTAAAAGGGTTAAACATCACTTAAATAAAGCAATATTTGTTTCAGTCACAAGGATTAGGGTTAATAAGCAGTGTATTTCATGAGCATAGACATAAATAAGACAGAATAGATATTACAATGTTCTGTTTGTAGGTAGGCGAGTTTCACTATTTTAGAACCAAACGCTGCTATATATCAATATTTATCAACTGTTGAACACTGTGTTTTTATATTTCCTGCACACCAACGTGGCTTCTGCTTCGCCATTCTACAAGACGTCACCACGTGCGATGCTAGAATGTCAATCAGATGACATCCACATGCAACTGCGTTTGTGTGCAAAAACATGTTTTGCAGTACGCAAAGATTGAGAAATGTAGGTGTTGACGAAGTTTCAACTAGGAAACATCAAACTTTACTGTAAAACGAAGTTTGACTATCAACGATAGCAATCGATGGTAAACAAAACTGTAATGGGTTAGGTGTAATTATTGGAGGTTAAAATAAGAAATAGTATATTTCATCATTAGGGCCTAAAGTGACTCTTTTTGACCCGAGGTCAAGTTTTACGATGGAGGCGAAGCCGAGGTCGGAAAATAAGTGAGGGTTAAAAAGTCACTTTTTGCCCGTGTGGTGAACTACATTTTTCGTCATATTGCATCATTAATTCAGTTAATTAACACAAATAAAGCCAGAAACGAAATA
The DNA here is from genome assembly GCF_028750875.1 of Macrosteles quadrilineatus. NCBI lineage: Eukaryota > Metazoa > Arthropoda > Insecta > Hemiptera > Cicadellidae > Macrosteles > Macrosteles quadrilineatus. The sequence goes on along the minus strand of NW_026542602.1, from coordinate 100,124,868 downwards.
ACTTTTATGTACGGATAACCTCTCAAAACAACTTCCAGCTTGTTTTCAATTCTGCTAATGCAAATAAGCAGCTGTTTGAGTAGTGATTCAATTATTTCGTCTATTACGATTGTGTTACAGTACATTATGTCGAGCAATTGATAACAATAGGCTACAACCTTACCTAGTAAATCAATAGAAAAATAATTTCGATTGATCTGATTGCCACAATAGAAATTTACAACGATTTACGACAGCTGATTTTTACTCTTTATAGAGTAAAAATGATTTTTACTCTCTAGAGACTAAAAATGATTTTTACTCCCTAGAGAGTAAAAATGCTACTTTAGACACGCAACTCATGCATTAAAAACGGCTGTTTTGCTGCAGTATGACGAAAAGACTGTTGTTCGGTATTTTGGGTCGGTAGAAGAGACTCAACGTATGGCGCATGTATAGTTAATAATTGTTGTATGACTAATTTTCTTACAGTTGGTCTGCATAACACATGTTAAGTAGAGCTTCAATTACTTACCCAACTTCGATAAATGTATGCGAGATGTAGCTTTTACAATACATATCATTTACGATATTTATGCCGATTAATAGATAGTTTTAATCTTTTTACAGTGAATTAACAGTGATTGTGCAACAGTATTCAGGTTTTAACCATTCATCATTCTTGCTGCTGTGAAGCCATTCGATGTTTGTTCGTCAATATAAGCGCCAACATTTTAATCCACGACAATGATCGAATCTTTAGAAATATATGTTTAATGTGTCTGAAATGTATATGACAATAGAATATGCTCAAGTATTTAAATAGTTTCTTATTGGTATATCGTTTGTATATTTTGCATGCTTTCTATTGTTTGTACTTAAAAGTGTTTGCATTATTTATCTGTTTAAATTGCGATTTGATTTTTTTTTTGCTTTGAGAAGTAAATATATTTGTTGCACTTATTTTTATATTGAGAAATTTTAATTTTAATCTTTAGTTTCATAAGATCGAATTTATATCGGACCTCCTTCTTTCCACTTGCTGTCAAATACTACTTGGCAGAATACAAGCATGTAAGAGATCAAACGTTAGTAGCAACCATTGCTCGAGGGTTGGCAGTATTGTAATGCAGAATATTCATTTAGGCCGTATAGTCTTATAACTTCAACTTAACCCCAATTGATTATTTTCAAAAGTCCATCACAATATCACAGTACTCATCGCTAAATACACATTATAACCTCTCATAATTGTATTTATAACTAAAGATATTTCTTTAATGGCTGTTTAATCAGTTAAAAGAATGTAATATTAAACAATTACATTTGCTCCTGGGCTGAGCACTGGCGTGCAGGCTTGTATGCTCTGCCTCACGCAACCTGTCAGGGCTTTTAGCTATATTTGTCACTCCAAGTACTAATCTAGTTCAAACATTTGCCACATGCTTAACTTTATATTTATAAAATGTACAATTTCTTTTAAACTTGTAAAACCTATGTAAGGTGCTATATGTGACATAATGTTATTTTTATTTTCTCTTTGACGCAACACATATTTTTCTGGGGTTATACATCTCAAATGATGATCAAAATTAATTTATACGACACAAAAAGTATAGTGTACAGAGTTAGGTTTGAACAACTTAATTAATTAATGCACGATACACCTTTATCAATCCAATTGTTGTATACAAAGATGATCTTAGTCACTAACAAGACTACAAGATCGCGCCACTCGTCCTACACTCATCTCTATTCATACTTGGCTTAAAATACCTACTTTGTACGGTCGCTATTTCATTGAAAAGTATTAAAAGTATTAAAGTATGATTTAACAAAAAAAATTAAATACACGAATGTCAAGTATACTAATATTTCTGAAATGCGTTAGAATTTGTAAGCCTACGTTCGGTTTACAATAAATTGGTAACACTGAACACTCCACATGACTTTACATCATAATGTGAAATCCGATCTAGTGTTTTTGACCCATACAAATATATAATATTGCGTATATCAATACAAATATCACCAATTGAGATGGGGACGCCATTTTAGGGTGTAATTCCAACAGAAATACCATTGAAGAATGAAGAGAAGTGTCTTGTATAGCTTTGTTACTGTCTAAGACCAGTTATTTTCACTAAGCCAGTACCATTATTTATGAAGGGTATCTGGGTACAGTTCTAAACCACCAAAAAGCGACTAATTTTTCTAAGGGTCGAACCAACGACCTTTTCATTGCCAGGCTACTTAGCTATATTATGTGAGTGATACTCTTGTTATTTAATATTACAAAAATACCAAACTAGTTCCAGAGCATTATCTTGTAGTGGCTCACTCGGAGATTTACATGTAGCTATCATGCTGACAGAGAATGTTTTACAGGTCTCAATTCAGCCTGTAAGTGAAGGCGGGTAACAGCTTGCCAGGTGATTTAACAGACTACGACCCCGCCTTGTACAACCTGGCGTAGTTGTAACATTGCTGGGCCGAACTGCTAAACCTTTACCTAACGTTACCGGGGGAAGTATTATCATTGACTATTGGAAAGTATTATGTATTCAAGTGTTTGTGGGAAGGGAATCACCACATACTGCAATATTAAATGATAACACAAAACAATTTCATACTTAACTACAACATGAACATAAAAAATGGACGTTACCATTAAAAAAATAATAACAACCGTTAACTTGTGAACTAGTAAAAAAATATATATAAACCAGATTAAAGGTTATACAAATTGGTTTGGTTTCCTTAAAACTATTCATGGAAGAATCGTTTAGCTAGCACAATCAATAAATAATTTAGGTTACCTGTAAAAGAACGATAAACACCAATTTGTCTCCCGGATTTCACTAAAGAATTAAATTGATAATATATTTGTTTTTTGCAAGGATTTTCTACATTAAATACTATAGTAGCACGGCATATTTATTTAGTCAAAGCCATCTAAGGTGTGTATCCATGAGCTTCAAAATATTATGGTAATTTAAATTAGTAGTTTTAATCAGTTTACTATATCAGAGTTTTAACGCCTGCAAAAACACTGTAAAGCAGGGGCATATTGGTGGTTGTATTACAGAACCAATTCAAATTGTTCTAAATAAATGTGAGATTCTAATTATTTAGATTTTTCTACTAGCATTTAGCTTTACGGTAGTAATCGAGACACAATCATTATATTTTGGAATTAGTCGTTTTACTTTACTTATATTTTTGTAGTTGTTCAACACGAACTTTAAATCTTAAAAGTGTTACCAATTTCACAACCAAGCTTAGAATATAGTTAACGTGTTCAAGATAATAATATGCTATTGTTAACATTTATTTGAAATAACTGTACCTCCCCGAATTCAATCGATCCATAATAATACCTATCATCACACCTCTAATAATAAGTAATAACTTACTAATAATCATTCATAGGGATAAAATATCATATAACTAATGTTTATAAAACGTGTGCTTGAATAACCATTACTACAACTAAGTGATGATAAATCGAAAGACAAACAACGGCTAAGACCCTGCTCCATCCACTACTAGCTGGATTAACTGGTAAACGATCGGGTAAAGCTCTTAACATTATACCCGCCCTAAATATTGGAAATTCAAATTTCACAGTTATAACCAAGCCTTTTAGAACATTATTGATTTTATATCTTTTCAAAGAACAATAAAGGTAAAAATGATTGCTAAAATGTTGAGTTTTTAAGTTTTTTTAAGTTTTTTTTTTTTTTGCAATGAATATCGTTAGATAATTTATTTATGATGATCGTCATAGGCTACAACGTATGCATTATTTTGGATCGCTACACAAATTGTAATTTTAAATGCTTAGCCTGAAAAAAAAAACTGCTACTGTAGTAATAATGATTTCTATTTCAATGAAATTTATAGAGCCAAATTACTCCCCAACATTATTGACAGTTGAACCATTGATGTTGAACGAGTGAGTTTTCCAATAGAGGTTAAACAAATTAAACCACTTCTTTTGACATATAAAGTTAGTACAATTATCACTTTGGATTAAAATGTCGTAATGTAAGTAAGATTATTCATTATCCGCAGCGAAAACGCATATTCTCAATGCATGCTTTGACGGGCAAAATACGCTATTTTACTTCCTTGGGCGAAAAATGATCACCTGAGTCAATATCAGCTAACATGTGATTGGCATTAAATAAATTCATCTACTGATTTTGCTAGAAAAATATTCCCGAATGAAATCATACTATTTCATCGTTATAAAAACGCATTTTTGTTTAGTGTCATTAGACATTTAATTACAATAACATCGATATGAACCCTGTATCGCCATTTGGGAGAATTTGAGAAATAATGTGAATTTACATTATTGTGTTAGCAGAGTAATTCGTGTTGCTTCTGGCAGCTTCATACAGCTTATCGTATAGAATAGCAAAACAAGACGGAAAAAAGTGGTTTGAGGAAATTCGTAAAGGCTGCCTAATTTTCATCTCTGATATATAAGGATGATATATTTATAAGGGGAAATTAATAACCTTATTAATACAACATTTGGTAAATCCCAACACTGTTATTTCCAGAAGACAACACTGCAGGTAAACAAATGGTAAATGTGGACATGTCCCTTACACACAACATATCACTGTAACACCTACACTACAACGTTACCACATTTGGCTGGCGAATCCCTGTTGACTCAAGCAGAGATACACTGTATTGTTGAGGTAAAATATGTAAAATATTGTAAAATCAGCTACACGATAATGTATAATCTTTTGGGACGTGTAACCGGAGTTGAAAAGATTGGTTAAATGTTTTCAATATTCATTGAGGATTCAGGATAGTCAAATGTGAAAATGTTGTGCTGCTATATGTGAATTATAAAGCCCCATACAAATTAAAATACTATGGTATTAAGTAACGATAAACTTTTCAAGATAATAAAATTATGCTATACAAGCATGACAGGTAACTTTGTGGCTCAAAAATATACGACTATATTTCTTAGCTAAATCTGAGTTTCTAAAAGACTTCGGTTTAGAGTTCAATTTAAAACGTGTATGATTTACTAAAACTATAATTGTTCAACTACAATATTACTATGTCACGATAACTAATGAAACGTTTATAAAACAGCAATATTTAATTCCAAACATTTTTCTATCACTATGAATCCCTTACATTTTCCAGCTACGATAGATGGAAAATGGCTAAATATAAGTAGAGCATGGCAAACGTATGCATAAAAACATCATATTAGTATTAATGGCCGCGATCAGCTCAGTAAAGTGATCTGGACAGACGTTACAGATGCATTCACAAATTGGAAGACATTTGGCTCGATGCCGAAGGAATTGCTGACCAAATGTTGGAACATATCAATGTTAACGTCATGTTGCATTCAACATGTAAAGTGACAACTCAATGTCTACTACCTACTACCATTCCTCAGTTACTCTCCTACAAATAATACACATGGCAGCTGTGGAGGTACAATAGTAACACCAAGACGTATTGTATTGTGGATGTATTGTGTATTGTATGTATTGTATGTACAGTGACAACTTATTACTTCAATGTCTACATCAGCCTCTTTTACAAAGATGTATGTGACAAATTTCAATTGAGAAATAATGAAATGTGCGAACAGTTTTTTCCTCCTCATAGTGAACACGCAGTTTATCCAATTACCAGCAGTATTGATCAATCGAACGAAATGTGGAATTTGTAATATATATAAACATTATAAACCCATGGATAAAAGGTATGTTCAAGATATTATCCTCTAGTGATTTGAAGTATTAAGTATATTTGAGTATACTTGATATAATCATGTAAGTCATCTTTAAAATCTTTGTCTACGATAGGCCTATAATATTCGACTGCGGCGTCAGTTAAAATAAGTTGCACCCAACCCACATTTGTATCCTTCATTTTTCAATAAAACGACGCAGTGATATCCCTGTTGTTGCAGGAGACTCGATTTAACTGGACTATATTAAATTACCTTCAAATCCCACCTACTGAGAGAATCATTTATGAGTCTGGGGCTCGTAGTTTCTCTGTATATTGTGTTACCTTTATTCAAATACAACTGAAATATAATACATGTATTGTGCTGGTAGAGACCTTTAATTAAGAGCAATTTAGAGCCTTCCTATTGTAGGAATACATGTAATGTCATTGTATTTTCACTGAATTTTAAGCAAATTTTGATTTCTTATGTTACTGAATTCTAAAGTCTTTTAAACATTCTGAATAAGGAGAGGTTTGATCTTAAATTTGCTTTCTAATTGTATTTTCTTTCCTGGCATGCATTCAAACATTATTTTTCGTCATACTACAGCAGCAACGATTTAGTACATGCGTTGCTGGCTAAGCAGCTCTTTTTATCCCCGGGGAGTAAAATGCTTTTTAGTCACTAACAAACACTATCATAAGAGACGAAATGTGTGAATAATTATTAAACAGCTTCTTATTTCCATTAAAAAGGTTCTACTTTTGACCCGAAACGCATGCATAATCGGCAGTTTGTGTTACAGTATGATGAAAAATATAGTTCATCACACGGGCAAAAAGTGTCACTTATTTTTCAACTTCGGCTTCGCCCTAGTGACGAAATATACTATTCTTTCATAAAAAAAAACATTCAAACGTTATTTTTAAATAATTTACCTATCTTAAATAGCATACCAGTTAAAAACATAGCTGAGCAGTAATAAGTCATTAATCAGTTACTATTTATTTCTAAACATTTTACTTATCTGAACTTGATAATCGATTATATCTGTAGTGCAACAATGCAAAGATACCATCAAATATGTCTTAAAACCTTTTAAATTCATTGAACTTCAAATAATGACAATAAGGTATTCACCAGACCCAGCACCTAACTAGAAAATAAAAACGGTAATTTTTCATAGGAGAGCTTTCTACCAATTCTCCATCAACCATGTCGTAGATTACACACATCTCATTTCACATATTTCACACCGCAATGGAGTAGAAATTCTGAAGATTATGCACCTAGTATAAACAAAACTATATGATTCCATCGACTGAAAACACTTGTGAAAAAGAGGTCAACGGGGGAATTGAATACAGGAAAGCCTTGTTCAGGGTGATTTAGACGACGGGTTAGCCACGCCCAGCGTAAATCACCCACACAATACACCAACTCATCCCTCCCGGTTAGGGATGAAAAGTAACAGGATTAGCGGATAAGATAAATCCATGCGACCTCAGCCGTTGTACGGTTTGCGTTTATAATTTTACCTTCCAGATATTTTCACTTGAGCGGACATTTATGTCGTGAAAAAAAAAAACAATATATATTACACAAAATTGTCTGGGTATTCTACTGGTTGTACAGCTCGCTTCAAATTTGAAGTTTTTGTTTGATCAAAAGGTAAACAACAAACTCAGCAGGTGTCAACCCGCCTCTACTGTAACACGTATCGACTATGTTGGGCTTCCACCAAAGGTGATACCTCATAATAGAAAAGGTTATGAAAATATATTATACAGTATTTGACTTTGATACAACATGGGGACAGTCAAGAATATTTTTTAGCAAACGTTAGTACATTAAATGGCATTATATATTCAATCTAATTGTTCAAGTAGATTTAAGGAAATACTTTAGTTGTAACAATTTTATAAATACTAAAACAGATTGCTAAATAAATAGAAAAACAAACAAAATAACTTGAGAATTGGGCTTTATGCAAAATGCTTAAACGAAAGCTTGAGCACATGTGGTTAACTAGGTTTAAAATGACTTATGAAAATTACATAGATACTATTTCAGAGTTCATAGGATTTATCAATTTTTTTTTCAAATAACTAGTTAAGTTACCTCAAAATTAATTTCACTTAGCAATTTTTGAAAACAGGTATACCCACACAGAATCGAAAGCAAAACAAGTTTGTATATACATACAGTTCACGTTGACTATTTGAAAGTGAACTGTTGACTTGATCACAAAACATACACCCAGAATTAACAACTAGATTAATATAATGAAATGTTAATAGTTGGCGGAAAGAAATAGCATAGCAGCCCATAAGTTCTCATTAAAAACTACATAAACCGATTTGAAAAATAATTACGAAAAAGAACCAAAACGTCGATGGCATACAATTTTACATGACAACTATATTGAAAACTACGCACAAAATCTATATCTACATATTTTTAGAAAAATTTGTTAAAATATAATTTTCCCTAACCGAATTTCGGTCACGATCGACACCCCAATAAGGTGACAGTCTGGTCGGGATCGGCGTAACGTCCCCAATTTGGAAAGGTTCCAACCCTCAGTCGATTTGCGCAGGAAACTGTGGCTATAAGACAAAGCTGAATGGAATCCATTATATTCCATTTCATTGCGAATTACTGAAATGATACTTGGCTTAATCTTTCCCTGCGACGTTAGGGTTTATATAAACTGTCTCAATAATAGGATCAACGTAATTATGTGTACTTTTATTGTTTGATTTGAAATGTTTATTTATTTTGAAAAGATAAAGTTGTCGGTAAAACTGACGTTTATTATAGGGTTTTGTAACGAGAAATATATTACGATGTTAGATGCATAAAAATAATATTAATGTAGTTTGAGTTTTAGTATTTTACCGCTGTTTACGTAAGCCAGTGTTTTGAAACCATTACTTTCGTGGTTCCGACCACGCTATGACTTAAGATCATAAATCCATAGGAAAAGGTTGAGTTTTAAAACTACTTACTCAAATGCTTACACCACAGCAAACGCATTAGAACAATTAAATAGTATTTTGTCTAATACTTCCCTTTCTAAGTTAACTAACTACTTTGATATTTCTCTTTCGCATCATAGTCAGAAAATCTACAAAAACTTACTAATATTAAGAATGTACACAAAAAAATCTATATAAAATAGATATTAGCATGATAAATCATTTATACTATATGTTAAGCTTTAATAATAGCTATTAAGTTTTAAAATCCAGAACAAAAGGTCCAAACAACTAATTTAATGGTACCGAACCCTCTCCCAAAACAACCCACCCGCAAACGAGTAAATCAAGCTGGTTTGTGAACTCAATCAAGTTTGTGTCCATGTTTGATCTAAATTTAATCAAAATTGGAACTATTTATAACAGTTGTTATTTTGCTTACTAAGGCCCACACAAACGGTGATCCTTGGTCTTGCAACGTCCCCCTTTATGTTTTCCTTAACACTACAGTACTGTATAAACAACAAGCAATCAATATTCCAACTCACCTGCATTTATGGACATGAAGTTGCCTTTAAGATACATTGTTCTCTCCGAACATTAATCCAATCACGATCTGAAACAAATTATTAAAATAATTATTTGTAAGTAATAACTTAACAGTTTTCACTGTTAATTATTGTTTGTTCTATTATTTTTCAAATATTACTGCAAGACATTTTTTCTGCAGTCTTAAGGATTATACCCACTTTAAAAGGCATTTATAAACGAGTGATCTTTCATAGAATGTATATTTAATTTGTTATGGATTGACAGGTTAAAGTTCCCATCATAATAAAACTAAATTCCGCTGAAACTTAAATAATAAAAGCCAAAATAAATTGTAAATGAAACGTGAGTTTCGGTCCAACTGTACTTATTTTTTGTTTAACCCGCATTAAGAAGATGCTGGCTGTGATTTTTGTGAAGATCGTTTTAAAGCAGTTTTCATTCGAACATCACTGGAGTTATTGGAGATGTGTAGGAATAACATTCTTACAAAATAATTGAAAAAAAGATTGAGATAGGTTATGTAAACCTTGTCATGTATTATTATAACTTATCATTCAAATCTATCACCCTAAATAGGTATTACTCCATATTTTTTGTTACAATAAAATTGTTCGCCGTCAAGTGGAACAGTGCCTATATTTCAAAGAAGGCAGGGCTTTGAACATGTACAATAAAAACAGTATGAAGGTACGTGATCAAATGTTTAAAAACTAATAGAATTGACTTGGGACACTACTGTACATATATCATCCATAAAAATCACTGAAACTGGTGGTAGGTAGAAAGGAACATATGTATTGAGCCTCAAAAAAGTCTCTTTTGGATTACATCCACTGGTATATAGTGAGTTTTATTTTCCAAGTTATTACAGTTGGGCTTGACCAAAATGTTGTAAAGGAAGTGCATGAAATATCATAAGGCTTTTTATCAATGGTTTTGTTATTCAATCACTTCTAACCTAAAACTAGCTACAATTATAATGGGGTAACAGTTACCTCACAGTGTATCGAAATGCCCCTTTTGCTCCACACTTGCAAACTTCCATCACGGTTAAGCAATAGGAAACGACGATGACTCAAAAGCAACTAGTTTCAGCGGTACAACGATAACAAGTACTGTTAGTTAATTTGTCAACTTTATCACTAGTGATTCAGATATTTAAGCAACTTAGCATTGTTTTCCGTTTTATCACTATGAGTAATTTAACGATCTAATCAACAATGGTTAGTTAATTCTACAATACGCCTTACAAAGATATGTTTGTTTCGATGTGATACCGTGTTGCATCATGTTCTGTGTTTGAGTTTCCAAGTATGATTAATAGGTTTTAACACAATCCGTCTTCCCCAAACTTTGAAGATACTAAAGCCGCAAGACGGTAGGTATCTTGATTACGTTAAAACACCCCAATAACATAACTATTAACAACTCCTTGCGTCGTGACGTTTTTAGAGAAATTATTTATTACACGTGCATCAAAATTGTAAAGATTACGTTTCTAGAAACATAATATCTATAAATGCAAAATACGTGTACACAACTAAATACTGTAACTACTTAATCACGCAATGCTTTTGAAACTTCGTCACGTGACTCAATAAGTCAAACTGAACAAGAAGTCTGGTTTCAACATGAAGAAAACTAAGTCAGCAACATAAATCCCAGTTTGAACATAAATTCTGCAAAGTCGGGGCCGAACTTTGGAAAGTAGGTTTAGCCTTCAGGCTACACAATGGTTCTAGTTTAGCACTAGAATAGTTCGCAAACAGGGCGGAAATTGAAGTCTATGAAATTAGAAAACTACATTTCGCTATTTCGCTTTTGCGTAAAGTAAAGTCTTTTGTGTGAACAGAACTTTACTTAAAATTTTAAAAGATTATAAAATACCAACACGGCAAAAATTCAATAGAGGTTCTATAGGTTCTATAGCTTCCCGTACTCTGGATTAGCATTTTGATAATGACCTTTAATAGATATCCGGACAACTTAAATAATAGTAAAATTTATAAACATATTACAATTATTCTATATTAACTTTTATATTATTGCAAACATTCACTAAATATATACAAAATATAATTGTTACTTATGAAAACTATTGCGATGATTGAACTCATGATAACTCTCGTATGGTTTCTTTCTGCAAAGATAATTTTTTTACATTGTAAATTACAGCTAGGTTTTATAAGACAGTTAAATGTAAAATAATATTTTTGGTGAAATACTTCTAAGACGTTAGGTACCTACATTCTTTTACATTCGAAATAGAAATCATCTGATTTTCTAGGTCAAATGAAATAATTAAATTAGTACAAAACAAACAAAAAATATTTTACATTAAAATGACTATTATTCGTAAATTCAATTACAACCATTTTTCACAAAGACAACCCTACTGTTTAGAACTCAACTTCAGAAAAGAGCTAAGATTAGCAATCGCAACAGTTGTTAGGAATCCAACCGGTTTTCTATATAAGCCATTTCCAGTTTCCGCACAGATCTGCAAGCCCAACAGGCGAGCTTCATTCCTCATATGAGAAAAGCTTTTCAGTTAACTTCCATTTTATCAACAAGGACTGGACTGAAAAAAATACATTAATACAATTTTTTTACCTGTGGCAATAATTAATAAAGGCCGTGATAATAAAATAAGATATAATTTCAAACCAATTTCCACCGGTGGGAGATTATGGAAGATTCTCAGTGTTAGCATAGATAAAAGGGCCTTTTATCCGGTGTTAGTACCAAAATTATTAAAACTACATAGGGGTATTGTGACTGTATAAGGATTGGTGTTTGGGTTTTTATTCTAAACTGTTGTTCTTTTTACGGCCAATTGTAACCAATCCACCATCTAAATATTTTTTCAATAACTCTTACTTTGCAAAATTTATCTTAAGTAACATTCCACTGAATTTTAGGAACTTCTTAGCCAAACTGAACATTTATCACTGTATACAAATTTCATATAATTATATGAAAATATTCTATTTATATGGCTTGGTTGTATATTTTTTAAACACAACTGCGCATTTTTTCAACTCAGTTGTATGGTTTTTCTTTAATTAAACTTTTATTCGTTTCTCCCTACCCAAATCATAGCAGATAGAAAATTTTAAATTCAAAGTATTTAGTTAAAGGTTATAAATTATATTTTGCAGCCAATAGGAAATGTCCAAGTACATTTTTGTACTACAGTATTAAGAAAAGTAATTAGTTCCTTTAAAAATCTGTTGTAAAATTCGAAGTTTTACGCCACTGTTATGTACATTAATTATTGTACATTTTTCACACTCAACCTATTCGCCAGATTTAATTTACTCAATACTTACAGACAGTAATAAAAAAAATTATAAATAATAAGTCAACGGCGCTGCGAAAGTTATAAAACAATATAACAAAAAATTTCAATATATTTTCAACCACATAAACTTATTTATGTTTTTCAATTGTTTATAATCGACTCTGTTTAGAGTTCATGAGGATCGAGTCACCGTTGTATAGTGAAGCCAGTGCTCTAATTATATTGGAGGGGTGTACAAGAGTGCTTCAGATAATGTAAGCCCCTCCCAACTACCTGGCCGCCCTACGATATCTTTTATTTCTTAATTACATCGTTACCTTAACCTGTTGTATAGTTTACAACGAACTGAACAAAAAAATTTAAAAATGTTAACATGTGTTTTTGTTCTATCATGGTTCATGGTGTTATCATGGTTCACATTTCCATTATGTTTACTTGACGAGTTGTTTCTGTTTGCAAACAGAATTATGACTTAACATACTTCCTCATTATTTATTTTTGCAATAAAAAAGTGCGTTTCAACCTCTTTTTGAAGAAAATGGAATGAAATAAAATACAAACCCTTCTCAGACAATCACTGAATTGGCAAAGATCACCAAACTACATATTCTAGTGTCCAATCTGCGATCGTTTGTGCAGTCGTTCCTTTCAAATTGGCGCAGTTTATTTTTTGTTTCCTTTCTAATTTCTTTTATGGTTGTTTGCATTAAACCAGTACAATTGAAACTCGACAAAATTGATTTTAAATGATACGTGACCATATCATGTGTTTGGGTAATTACGGAAAGTAAATGAAATAATCTTTTACCACTTAAACGGTAGATTAGTCACATGAAATAATGCAACAAAGGTTGAATAAGAATAGATTCAGATTATCTACTACAGCAATACTCTGACGAAATAGACATATTACCATAGGTGGTTTTCAATGTATTTTCCCAGCTCCGATTCCTGGAACTACTACAATTTAGATACTTTATTTAGTTTACATAATCGTAGCTAAAAAAACTCTTGACGGTAAGAAAGAACTAAAGAAGGCACTGTCCTCAAATTGCACTCTTTCATCAACATTTCGGTAAAAAACTGTTATTTGAGTTATCATCTCAAAGAATTTGGTGATTAACCTGACAACATATAATTCGTGGAAATCTCTAATGTATTTCTGTTTAACGTATGGTATAAATATGTATAACTTAAACTAGTTTGTTAAAGAGGTATCACATTCTCTAAGCAGATTTACTCCAGCACTTGGCGGGTTTCGTTCATACAACCTTTCAAGTGATACTTTTGAAGACGTGTGTGAATGTAACAAGTATATGTTACAAAACAAACTATCTTGGTTACACACTACAGATGTAAAATTAGAAAGTAAGCAGAATTTATGTTTGAGATTTTAGAGCTATTAACCCTAATAAATATAAAAGCTACTTTTAAAGGGTCAAAGAAAGCTCTTTATACAAAAATCCCCACAAATGGTGTATAATTGCATTCTAAATTCAGCGTTATGTGGGTTTTATGTTTGCAAACAATTAGAAAACAGGATGCGGGTGTTGCATAATCACATTGCAACAACGGCAACTTATCAACAACATTTAATAGGATTTATATTTCGATTAAGAGTTCATAATTCAACATTTCAGTTTGGCCGTTAAAAATCCGAGCGTAGTTTAAAATGAAATTACTAAATATTATTGAAGAATATTGTAAGATACCACATTCGCAAATGAGAAATATTTTTTTCCATAACTCTACAGGAATGCGAAAATTGTAGATATTATACAACTAAAAACCGCAATTTTAAACAATTCTTAACCTAATGTAATATTTAACTCCGAAATTACACCAAAGGTAAATATAACGAAGTAAAGTATTGCAACCAACACATTAACGTTTTATTAAAGTCGTGTTGGAGATTAAGGGAAAGCTTACTCTTCGTTTCTAAGATTAATGGATACAGGAGAAATTTATAAAGCCAGATGCTCATCTCGAAAATCGTTTGCTGACTCTACGTAAACATCAACCACATTCTTATTACAAAGAATAATAATTATTAAGGGTTAAATTATATTCCAAGAAATTTCGTTAACACAATTTCGCGGTGCCGTCTGTTGTATCAGCTATACTTGAGTAGGTAAATAAGATTATTTGTCATTTTTTTAAACGTAAAAGAAAACATCCGGTTTGAAAAAAAATCTTACAAACATCGCAACATCTGCTCTGACGCTCTGAATCTTTTGGACAATACTATTTTAGCTAATTATAATGTTCGAGCTTAATAACATTACGGTCTCTACGTATCGACCAAAATACATTTTTCAAATGTACAAACTAACTTTTAGATCTAAATGAATATTCATCAAATATTAGAATATTACGTGTCAAGTAATCATTTACATTTTAGGATAATTGAAATTTACATGAAAATGGAAAACGAAATGAGATGTTAACAAATACATCAAACAAACCCTAACTTTTTTTAAATAAATACAATCTATCTATACTTATAAAAGTCAAATACCATTCACTGACTCACTTATCACTGTCTCTAAAAAACTACTAGCTGTAAGAACTCAAGAATTGGCATGGAGGTTCCAATCAACCTCTAGGTGTGCAATAAGAAGCGTTATCATGAAATTCCATCAGGGCTCTGCCCCAGTATCTTTTAAAGTTCCCATGTGTTTCTCATTCCGACCTAAAGATAAAAGGTTTGTTTACATTTGAACACATGAATATTTTTTAATCTGCACTATTAATTAAGGGAAGAGTTGGTATATTTTATTAGGTGAAATAATAACATTTACATTATTTTTGTGGATTAAAAAAGTATTTTACTACATAATGTCAATGTCAAAGGAACAATTATTGGCTAATGAGTTAATCCTTTTATTTGAAGGGCTGGCACCTGCATTCTCCTATCACTTAATAACCATAATTATTTTGTTGGCTTATCAGATTAAAACATTTAACTTTTAAATTGAAATTTTTGAGAGCGAAGCCACAACGGGTTTGCTGGTTCAAACATATTTGTTATACAATACAACATACTGTATTACCTTTTTCTGTGCCTTACGTTAATATGTTTTATGCTACAGAGTGCCTACAGAATTATATGGAGGCTATTATACCACACCTATCTTAAAACGAATGTTATAATTAACAGCCTATGTTTCTTCATAAGAAATTAATAACGTGACCTAAATAACGGATACATTCCAATAACTACAATCATAAAGAGGTTCTGAGATTTATATACACACCATTAGATGAAAATTAAATGCCTTGTAGTAATTTGTATTTTGAATTATCACAATATGATTTAACCGTTATTAGTGGAAACTATCTTTGTATAATCATCCCTTAAGATGGCAATTACTTTAGCATTGAGTGAAATTTTAAATATTAATAGCTGTTAATACATTCAAGTTAAATTGAAAACCAACATATTCCATTTATATTTGATCTGCTTGGGACGTTACCACGTCAGGAATGGAATGTAACGTAACGTCATAAGAGTTTATAATGCACACCCTGTGTATAATAGCCGCATTTGGCAGCTTGGAATGGCAGCAACATTCCTCCAACAAGCGTTATACCGTTATGTGCTGGATATGTTGCTGCAATGAAATATGATTATGGATAGGGCCTAGTAGCAAAACTATCAGAATTAACATTTTGTACGAAATAGCTAAGAACAATGAAACCGCTAATTTTTAAAATCTATTTCCATAAGAAATTTTTAAGCAATGTTACCCAAAAATTAAGCCATCCATAATCAAACAGGATTATAATACGGTATTCTATCTTGTAAAAGATCGAAAAGTGGGTATGTTTATTCATTTATGTTTTTTTTTAGATTTTCAACTCTACGATATTTTTTACATTTTTAAATGATTATGTTTAACCTAAAATACATATTTGTAAATGTATGAACTATGGTAAGTGTATTTATACAGTGTTAACAACCAATTATGTATGTCAATGACGATTCCAGGTGAAAATACAGGGTATTTGGTACTCAGTGTGACAAAAATGTTTAGTGCAAGTACAAAGTAAATGAAATGTGATGGTGCATAAAAGAGTTTCCAAGTATATAAATTGGCTTCCCAAAAAATTATTTTAAGTTTTTCAAAAATGACCATGTTTTAAACTTAATACAACAATTTCTCAATATCCTGTAAATGGATTGGAGTAGATAATGTCATTTTCGTGTTCTACATTAAATTTGGAATAAAAATAATATAAAATAACGGAGTATCAGTAGTAAAAACTCCATTGTAAATAGATTTAAAGATAAAAATGAAGGTTTGATAAAAATTTAAAAAAACATCGGTCAATTGCATTTATTTACACCCTGTATACAAGAAAGTGTCGGAATATGGTAAAAACTGCGCGTTTTTATAAGCTTTCCAACCATATGCTACAGTATTGAGCTTTAGGTCTCCTTATGCACATTTAGTGGTTTGAAGACTACAAAACATGGTGTTTTTAACATTTAAAACATAGAAAGTCTGCATGTATTAAGCAAAACTTGTATTTTTGTTTCAGTTTGAACAGTAAAACCAGTAATAAAGTTCCATGTTTGTTAAAATTAAAACCACTAAAACACACAAAAGCATATCTAAACCAGTGTAGCATATAGTTGGATAGCTTATAAAATGACGCAGTTTTTTAAATATTCGGCCGCCTTCTTGTATACAGGGTGTAGAAAAATGCAATAGACTAATGTTTTTTAAATGTTTTCAAACACCTAAACTTTTATCTTTGAATAGATTTATAATGGAGATTTTACTACTGATACTCTATCATTTTCTATTATTATTATTCAAAATTTAATGTAGAACACGAAAATGTCATTATCTACTTAAATACATTTACAGGTATTTGAGAAAATGCTGTAATAGGTTTAAAACATGGTTAATTTTGAAAAAACGTAATATAATTCTTTGGGAAGCTAAGTAGTATAGTTTGTCGCTGCCGTTTTTTGAGGGTCGGGGTTTTGGGCCAACTCCCCCCCCCCTCCCCCCCTCGCCACTCCCCTCTGCCCCATGCACAAGTGTGAGGATTTCCAAGTATAAAAACATGTTTATACTTGGAAATCCTCACACTATCACCTACCTTATATCTTGGTTTTTTAACTTGCACTACTTTAGAAGTCCTTTCATGCAACCTCTCATGCACATATTTACTGTTCTTAATATTTACTTGGTTAGGCTTCATTCCTATAGATCTATGCACTTTATTATTATATTTTCGAATTAACTTTGGAAGTAAATCCAACCATTTATAACTTCCCTGAGCACTAAATTCCCTATATAACCAATTCTTTAAAGTTCTCTGAAACCTCTCCACAATTGCAGCCTTAGTTGTAGAAAAAGTGTGATAGTGATTAATATTTAAGTTTTTCATTAGTTTGCTAAAATATTGATTAAAAAATTCTTTTCCATTGTCAGATTGAATGTTTTTAACCCCCTTTGGTAGAATGGTTTTAATGGCTTCTGTAACCACTAACCCTGTCTTATTCTTTAGTGGAGCAGCATAAGCTTTTTTAGAAAATGTATCTATTAAAGTTAAAATATATTTATTGCCAGAATTTTCTCTAGCATAGTTTTGCATATCAATTAAATCTATTTGTATGGTTTCGTTTATACCTAATACTTTAAAAGACCTTCTAATGAAATTCATTCTTGCAGGCTTATGAAGTTCGTATGCAATTTCATTCATTTTTTATAACATCATCCTTTCCTGTAACTCTAAATATATCACCATTAGCCCCAATCAATAGATTATCTTCCATTCTTTTAAATACATAGTTTTCTGGTATATATGGTCTATTATCTATATACTTAAATCCGCTCAAAGATGTGGGGTCAGCAACTAATAAATCAGGATTGTATTCCATCAAATTAAAATTTTTCTCTCCATATACAAATTTCGATCCATCATAACGCATAGCTTGTGACATTAGACAAATATCATCCAAATGTTTCCCCTCTGGTAGATTTCTTATAAATTGATTTTTGGCATCCCAACAATATAGTTTTTTATTATAAGTTATAGTCTGTTCTTTTGTAACACAGTCAGTGTCATCAATGGCAGGTTTAACACGTACTAACCTTTTATTATTAAAATTCCAATAGCCTGCTTCCATTTTTGGAACTTGTGAAACATTCACAGCATCTTTACTATCTGTACCTTCCATCAAATTGCTAAGTTTCTGTTTCTTGGCATTCCAAATACTATTCTCTGATTCTAAAAATTCATAATTATTATCGTCTTGTACAAATTTACCATCTTCTTTTCGTATTAAAGTCTGTTGTAAAGTGGGCACATCATTTAAACTTTCACCCTTTTCCACATTAGTAATTTTCCTTTTCTTAGCATTCCAAACACCATTCTCTGATTCTAAAAATTCATAATTTTTATTGTCTTGTACAAATGTACCACCATCTGTTCGTATTAAAGTCTGTTGTAAAGTGGGCACATCATCTAAACTTTCACCCTTTTCCACATTAGTAATTTTCTGTTTTTTAGCATTCCAATTTTTATTCTTAGATTCTAAAAACTCATATTTAGTTTTACCTTGAAAAAAGACATCACCTTTTCTAGTTAATGTCTGCCCCAAAGTCGACACATCATCTACAAATTCCCCGTCTTTAACATTACCAATTTTACGGTTTAAACCATTCCAACTATCGTCTTGTAAATTTAAAGTAGGTTCACTACTAGCCCTGGGTTCTGCAGGCTTGTTATATGGATTATATAAACGATCAAATTTATCTATAAACATATTTTTATTTAATAAATAATTCCACTTTCTCTCAATTCCTCAATAATGGAATCTATTTCATTATCCACTCCTGAGTTACCGGCTTGGCGACTTAGCCAAAGGAGTCTTAACCTATCTACAAGCTCATTAGGATCATCCCAATAAATATAGTCTATTTTATTACCAGTCACTTGTCTCAAACCTTCACCAACAGATCTAAATAGAGGTTTGATTATATTAAGATATTTAGTATGTCTATTACTTGAAATTGGTGCACCATCTTTGTAACTCTTTAAATGTCCATTTGTAGCTTCCAAAATTTCTTTATAATTTTGCAAATCAGCCGGAGTATAGTTCTCAGGTTCTTTTAACGTTAACAATTCCCATAAACCTTTTGTCCCCTTGTAGGTTTTATTTGCAACTGTAACATCATCATTGGCAATATCAACTTCCTTATTTCCAATAAAAAATTTATTTGCTTCTCGTCTAATACCATATGTAGTGTCTGTCATACTACTTTTACTGAGGTAATTTCCTAAATAGTCTGATGCTAAAAGACCAAAATCTAATTTCTGTGGGGTAGATGGCTGTAATGGTTGTAATGGTTGTAATCTTGGTATCATTGATATTCTAGATGGATTCATTGGGAGTATCTCCATTCGAGGCCTCTCTGATGCGATTTTTTTTAATTCTTGTAATGGCTCTAGTAAAGGTTGGAATGTTTGGAACCTCTCTTCAGCCTCTAGAAACTTGCCACGTTTTAAAGCTCTATATTTCTCTCTTATTTGATTTGCAGAGTCAACCAATTCTTGTTGAATGTTTTTCATCTTTTATTTACATTTTATTTATCTCATTTGACAAAGGATTGTACTCAAACACTTTATCATGTATTATCAAACAATATTCAGATGTATTTGCTGGTACATTTTCTGCAGTTTCAATCTCTAATTTAATATCAACAATTCCTTCCTTCACTGTTTCGTTCTGTCTAGAACAATCTATTACAATTAGTGGATATTTCTTCATAAACTCAACTCTACTAATCATAGGATCTGGGATAGTATTATAGTAAGTCTCTCTAAACCTCATAAACATCTCATAAGCTTTAGAGACATCTCCATTTTCAAAGTCGAGATTCAAATCACTATAAGGATAATATTCAGAGTTTAGAAATACTTTGAGATTTTTTAATTTACAGTGATCAAATTCATCAGTTCTTTTTCGTGCACTATTATCCCTAGCTGTTTGAAAACCAAATATAATATACCTAGGCTTCTCCAAACTTGAAGACGTCTTTACTGACCATGTATGTCTTGTAGTATTGGGATATGATGGAAGTTCATGCAGCTCTAAACTTCTAAATGCAATTTGCAAGTTTTTATTTTGCAATAACATCTTTTGTAATTGTAACTTCTCCCCATCTGATGGTATCACATGTGGCATAACCCATTGAATTGAGTTAAGTGTAATTTTAGGAATCAAATCAGCAGTGCCACTGGCTGGAGCACTAGCGGTTGTTAATATACAATTCAAATCATTTTTGGATCTTTTCAACACCAATTCTTGTTTGACATTTACTAATACCTTATTAAAATCCTCAAATACACCCATTAACAACTCTAATGGTAAACATGTACTAAACTTGCCACCTTTATGAAACTCTTTTAAATTCGTGTCAGAATCAAATGCTACATTTGACAATTTAGTAGTTTTATTGTAAGAGCTCAATATTTTCATAAGACTAGAAATTCCTGGGTTTCTTACAATGTCTAT
Organism: Macrosteles quadrilineatus; assembly: GCF_028750875.1. Classification (NCBI taxonomy): domain Eukaryota; kingdom Metazoa; phylum Arthropoda; class Insecta; order Hemiptera; family Cicadellidae; genus Macrosteles; species Macrosteles quadrilineatus. The sequence goes on along the minus strand of NW_026542602.1, from coordinate 100,103,782 downwards.
TTCTTTACCTGCGACTTCGTATCTAATTTCATCAAATAAGAACGCAAATGCATTATTTATAAAATGACCTTTATCATGATTTTCAATTTCTCCCTTAATATACAGATAACTCCTACATGGGAGAGTTAGCAAATCTTGATTATTAATACATATTCGAATTTCATCAGAATTATTTATTGCTAAAGTGTTGTGGGGAACATAGGAGTGATTTGTAATTTTAACCACACTATCGTCGAATTGGGATTTCCCTGTAACGTCTAGAAAATCTTCCATTTTTATTAATAGAAAATTTTAACTTTAGTCCTATTGACTTTAGGAACCTAGCATTTTGCACACTTATAGATAAATTCTTATAAATTCTCATATCTTTTTTATATGACAAGTAATTGTAGTTTCTTCTCCATTAAAGTCAATTGCCTTGTCGTGCTGATCGGCAAATGTAATACTGACAACATCTAAACTTCTCTTATTTACAGGAAAATATATAATATTTCTTGGAACTTCAATAATTTTGTAGCCAGGAGGAGCTTCTGGATAAAAGCTATGTATGGTGTGTGATTTGTTGCCATTTAAATAGGACCCGTTTGCAATATTACATTTTACTCTAATCACATTTACATTATTAATGTTTATTTTATTTGTAGATTCAAACTGAACACCAGGAGTAGAAACACCTTTAAATCCCAATAAAACAGACCCTAAACACGGTTTTGTAAAATCAAACACATGGCTAGAAAGTAGTGTCGCTTTCATAGTTTTATTATTAGCTGTAAGGAAAAAGTCTGGGATTTGCTTTTGAATTTCCTTTGCAAGCTCAACCACCTCATATGTTCCTTCAGAAATGTCTATTGTAACTGGAGCATTGTGGTCATAATAGAAAACATCATCACCTTCTCTAATGGTTAATTTGTTGCCTTTAAGTTGATTTAATTTTGGAATAAGCCCTTTGAATAAAAGTTTGGATTTAGTATTAATTAATGCTTCTCCATTTTTATCTATTATAGATTTTCAAAGTTATAATTCTATATTTAAAGTATTTAGAGGTTTTTTAACATTAAATATAGAATTATAACTTTGAAAATCTACTAATCCAATTACATAATCATCATTTAGTTCAATAGGAGGAAAGAACACTGACTTTAGCTCTGGCTCTGTACCCGAAAATGTTATGGTAAATGAATCCATTTTTATAAAGAAATATTTTTTATGAATGATAAACATAAAATTCCACAAATAGAACTATTTAAATCTTGTATTTGATCGGTTGTATAGAAGATTTTATATCCCTCAAAATATTTAATTACTTCTTTTGGAGGTTGGATTCCAAATGGGTCGAAATAAATTACAATATCTTTATTTTTACGATATGCTGTCCAATGTGTGCCAGATGAGCTGTCTAAATTAACTATTCCGCACTCTTTTACTCTTGGTGTTAGATTTTTTAGCTCGCTTTTAAGGTACACCCCTCTGAAGTAAGGCACGTCTTTTGCGGCCTCTAACAGCTGGTAGTTGTCCATCTTTTTTATTAAATTTTAATCCCATTCCCATTTTTGCTTTAGCCTTCATCAAATTTGTCACGGCATAAGCAGCAGCTTTTTCAGCAAGACTTGCGTCCTTGGCTGTAACTCTAGTCCAAGCTAAGTCTGCTAATCTCATGTCTGCTTTGTTCCGAGCAGCAGTATCAGGATTATTCATGTAGAATATGTCATGCTCTTTACAATAAGAGTCTAGTTTATTTTTCGGAGGTACATTTTTAGCTAGATTCTCACGTATATTCGTTCCAGGTCCACAATACCGATATGATGGTATGTGAAGTGGGAATGGAAGGTTATTTATAAGAGTATTCAATAACCCTCGACCCCTGTAAGGCTTTAGGAATAAACCTTTGCCCTTTTTACATGTTTTCTTATTAACATTTTTTACCGTTTTTATTATATAAAAAATGTCTTTTATTCAACAAAAACACAAATATAAAATAGTACATACTAAGGAAAATATACCAAAGAAGTTGGGTCTATTTCCTACCAATATTCGATGTGTTATTTGCGGTCCAAGTGGAAGTGGGAAGACGGTTGTAATTTATAACTTAATTGTAAGAAAGGAAGGATTAAAATTTACAAACTTATATTTAATATCTAAATCTTTAGAACAAGAAAAATATAAAAAAATAATTGAAATATTTAGTTTGTGTGACGAAGTGAAATTACACACGTTTACTGACTGTGAAATCACACCAAATGATGTAAAATCACAGTCAGTTGTTGTATTTGATGACATAAATAGTCCAAATATTACACAATTTTTCTCAATGGGTCGACATAAAAATATTAACTGTTTTTACTTGTGTCAATCTTACAGCAAAGTACACAAACATTTACGTGATAATGTAAATTTCCTAATATTATTCAAACAAGATGATTTAAATTTAAAACATGTATATCACAATCATGTTGGTAATGACTTTTCATTTGACCAATTTAAAAATCTCTGTCATCAATGTTGGGATAAAACTAAATACGGCTTTTTCGTAATAGACAAAGAAAGGTCAAAGAATAATGGCAAATATAGATTTATGTTTGACCAATTCTATCAAGAGGATGGTAAGGGTAAATAAATGAAAGATTTTTTTTAACATTTGTATTTATTATATATCTACACATTTTGAACATCAATTTTATAATGACCAAACGCAAGAGTGTTGATCCCATCTTCCAGAATAAACCTCTTGTCATCGTCAAAGGATAGTACTTTTTTATTCATGGTTAAGGTTTGAAGATGATGATTTATAGATTTAATTCTTGTCACATTCTCATAGTACTCTTGCCCAGTTGCAAGACAGTTCAAATAATGTTGATGTCTGAGGAGATGTTTAACAGTGGCACCATCAGCTCCTTTAGCTTTCTTCACCTCTAAAGCTTGCTTGTCTTCTTCATATAACCATTTTAGAGGAATGTAAGAATATAACTTTGGTCTTAAACCACAATATTCATACATAATATGACCATCTAATTCGTCTTTAAACTTTCCAGTGACTTTTTTATTTTTATCAGAGTATAAGAAATGGTCTTTACTATATCCAGAGGTATCAAAATAGTGTAAGTCACATTCTATTTCCTTGTAAAAGTCCTCTGTAACTATAGCATACATTAATGAATCTGTATCTGTCATTAGAAATCTTTTATTCTTAAATTTTGACATATAATTATAGTGGAAATCATACATTATTACTTTACTAATATCTAAAATGGTCATTCCCAAATATATCGGTTTATTAAACTTTACAACTAATTTATTTAAATGTATAGCATGTAAATTGTTATCAAACTTTTTGCTACAATCAAACCTTGGATTAGTGACATATTTTGTTAATAGTGACTCATCCTTGAGATATATATCACGAAACTTGCGTTGATTCATGATTGTTCGACCAAAGAGACTATTATTTAGCAATTTGTAAAAGTCTTTTTCAAAATCATTTTTAGCCCATTTTCGTTTTTCAATATTAAAATTAATATAGGGCGCAAGCCATTTAGACTGTCTAAATTTTAAAATTCTGTGGTATTTTGTAACAATCAAACCCAATTCCTCATATTTTTGTAATGCTTTGTAATGTAAAATATATTTAGTTTTGTCATTTAAATTAGGTATTAATTTGCCATTCATTTTCTCTGGTGCTAATGGATAGTCATTATGTAAATCATGTAAGCTTTTATCATATTTTAAATCAACTTCTAAAATGTATCCAAACTCGTCATTTTGATTGTATTTGTAGTCTATCTCATTCGTCCAACAAAATCCATCAATGGGTAGCGGCTTGCACATCGCTGTTGAGTATAGCGAGTTACAATCTAAATATATTAAATAGACACTCTCTTGATTGGGGTCATAGTGTTCGCCCATATATTTATTATTGGCTTTAGCGTAACGTGTAGAAATCATACTAACTCCTCCTCTGATCGCACTTTCTATGAACAAATGCATGTCAATATCTTTGAATAATTGTAATTTTATTCCTGTCATTCTAAGACAGGCCTCCCATGTAAGTCCAGGAAGTGAATACATATGTACAGGGTCAAGTTTGTAATCTTTTAAACACAGGTCTCTAAATGTCTCAAACACATCAGCCAGTAGCAATACATCTGTTTTAAGATATAAATCATGATATTCTTGTAAATTATTTATATTAAAATGGGTCCATACATTTTTAGCATGTTCATATTCATTGGGAGAGATATGTTCTTTAGTTAAAGAACTGTAAAATGTTTCAATTGGGGGTAGAGACTCTGCGAACTTATCTGGTCCCGTCATATATTCATAGGGATATACAACTTTACGTTGTAGTAGTGGATTTTGTATGAATCTAAATGTGTTCAAATTGGAAGCCAATTTATATAATGGAAGGGACAGAAAGTTGTATGAATCTAAAAATACTAAATCATCAACAGAGAATGATATATATTTTTCCATATCTTTAGCTATACAATTTAATTTACGATCTAACTTTGCATATTTTCCCAAGTGTTGCATTATTAAATGTCCATCGTAATTTTTCAAGTTATGGAAGAATACTGGTATTTTCTTTGTTACTTTATAGTTTAAATTACAATCATTGTGGGCAGCTCCGCGGTATTGGCCAAAGGAATGGCAATGATCTCTCACCCTATCAAAATATAGGGGCTTTTCACAAATATGACAATGTGTTGAGTTTTGGAAAGACACCTCTTGCTCTGGAGACATTACCAGGGGAATATATATCGTCATTTGACTTTTAATATAGTCATAAGTCTCAAATAATCTTTTGAAAAACACATCCATAACATTTTCCCCACTGTACAACTCTTCAGAAATAATCTTAGAATCTTTCACTACAACAAATGCAAATCCAGATGGAGTATGGTTGTTAGAGTTTATAAAGCATTCAAAATCTGCATAAATCACAAATGGGGCTTTAAGTTGATATTTATAGTTTTTAAATTGTAATGTTTCTTGTTTAGACATTTCCACTCGTTGGGAATCAAAGTTTTTACAATATGTTGCATGACGTTCTAATATATCATTAGTGTAAAAATGTTGCAAACACAACTTACAAAAATGCTTCTTATGGTCATCTTTTGTAGAGTGGAACATTAACTTATCAAAATCACGAATTAAACAATAATGTGATTTACGACCTTCTTGTAATAACAATAGATCTACATGAATATTACTATTTAATTTGGTTGTTCTTAATGGATATATAAATTTATCATATTCAACCCCAAATACATTAATACTTATATTATTCTGTGTTTCAAATTTATCTATATCAGATATTTTCACAGGATACTTTATGTTTGTCATATTCAACTGACTTTCATAGGGTACATAATTAGAAACCCTTTCAGCATTGTTTACATTCCTTGGATGTAAAGCTGCTAAAATCGACCAAAGAAAGCATCTATTGTCAGAATTCTTTATATTTAAAACAGCATGTTTTGATTGAATACTTTTTGGTGTGGGGATATATGACTTTGGAGTTAAGGGTTTATACTTGTAAACATGCAACTGCCAATATTTAGTATGATCATATATCCATCCACTGCCTTGGGCTTGATATTTGTGTATGGAAGCATCAATCTTTAAAAGTGCATTTTCAATTTGAGGTTTTAAATCTCTCTTCTCAATAGTTAAGGGAGTAAGGCTTCTAAAATCTGCAATACATTCTTTCTCATTAACTAATTTTCCATTTTGATCCATTGAATATTTTATAAATTTGATTCTCCTAACTAAAGTCCATTTTATCGGTAGAGGACAAGACTTCAGAGTATTTTCAAGGTCAATTCTAATCGATTCACCAACAAATTTAATCATTGTGTATGGACATTTCATGCAAGAATTAACATGTCTTTTGAAATGTCCAACAATATTCGTTTTACAGAAATTACAACTCTTGTGACTTTGTAATATATGCGATTTTAGAGCAATGTTACTATCACAGATTAAATTACAAACTTTGCACAGTTTCACCTTCATTTGATGAATTACCTTGTAGTGACGAATCATATTACTTTTGGTGGAGAGCGACATGGAGCAGTGTTGACAGGTGGGCCTCATTTTTATATATAACAAAAAAAAATTTGTGTCACTTCTATTTATAGACTTTTCGAAAATTTCAAAATTTTGGAAATTTTTAAAATTTTCAGCTAGAAATTAAATAATTTGTAAAAATTACTTCAACAGATCCAAGACTAGATCACTAGAGACAAAAAAAAAGCAAGGAGCAAGCCCAAGTGAGTGATGTTTTCACCACGTCACCACTAGAGGCAAGAAACAACCATGAGCCGGGAGCGCGCCCACGCCATGAGCCGAGTTCGCGTGCAAACCACGCACATACATGATTTTGAAATAGAAATATAATATATCAACTGGAAAGGGGAATGGTAGATGTACTAGCAATTGTGCATGGGGCAGAGGGGAGTGATGAGGGGGGGAGGGGGGGGGGGAGTTGGCCCAAAAACCTCGACCCTCAAAAAACGGCAGCGACAAACTATACTACTATACATATACACATGCATGGGTCAATAAATGAAATAATTAGTTTTTTTTATTTTTTGCTTAATATCGAATATATTTATAGGGAATAACTAAGAAATTAAGGTTTGACAATATTATAGGGATATTTGGGCAAAGATCAGGATTTTTGGAATTGGTGGCCAAAAAATGATCCCCATGTTATTCTTATGGGAAAAAACGCCTAAAGTGAGGTAAAACCGGTAGTTCTCCACTACTAAGCTAATTTTTAGAATTGGAACCTCTTATAATTATACATCATCACACTTCATTTACTTCGTACTTACACCAAAATAGTTTTGTCACAATGAGTACCAATCATCCTGTATATAAATATCCCAGGAAAATTCTAGATGTAAAACTACAAGGAAGTTAACAAATTGTATAAATAGAGTTTTATAAAAACTTGAAACGAATGTTGAAATTTTTTACAATTATCTAGGAAAACGTTATTGATTTTAAATCATTCCCAAGCTAAGCCACACTAATGACCAGAAAAGAACAGTCGGTCCCTTAATCTCCGACTCGTTCATCAATCTTCGAGACGATTAGACGCATTTCTTGATACCTAATCACGTAATGGTGGACAAAAATGGGAGACCTGGTGTAAATGATAATAAATCTCTCTCTGGTTGTTTATCAATTTTGAAAACAATTAGACACATTTCTTGATACCTTATTCACGTAATGCTGATTAAAAACTGGTATAATTCCTCGATTGGTAATCGTCTTGACGATTAGACATTTCTTAATATCTTGCCATTTAATGATCGAGACAAACATAAATTTATACTAGGCTAAGGGTATGACAGTAAATCAATACTATGCTGAATTAAGATAATTAAAAGAAATCTGAAATGCGTAACATTGCCACGAAGGAAAAGAACAATGCATTTTTATTACAAAGAAAAACATTATGGTTGAATAAATACCACCCACGAACAGTTTAAAAGTCAAAAGAATATATCTACATAATATACGGCTGAATCTGTGTATTTGATTTTAATATTCTTTTAGTTTCGGTTGAATTTTGGTTGTATGATTTGCAAAAACATACAAAGATAAACATAATATATTGAGTTTTGTTTTACATCAAGTAAAAATATTACATGAAAGTACAATAATACGTCAAATAACACCAGTAATAATATATTTACACCTATACTGTTTACTAAAAACACGGTAAATACATATTTTTTATGTATTACAGTCTTGTGAGTATAAGTGTAAATAACTACTACTAGTACGTATTACTAGTACGTAATATTGTACTTTCAGTTAATTTAACACGTACGATGCTGATGAAGTTATTTAAAATATTACAGCACAACAAATATGATACTCAGGTAAACCTACAAAACTTTAATCCGCAGTCTGTGGGAAATTAGGGCAATTCTCAGCTTGATCCATCTTCAAGTAAAGAAATCGATGCAAATAAACAAAAGCAGGTGTGAATGTGGAATTTATTGGGATAGGTCTATCCATGGAAATGATATGTGATTTAATGAGCTAACAATAATTCTCGTTGATATTGTTTCGACATAATAACACATATTATAGTCAGGTTTTTTTTAAATTATTTTACAAAAATATGTTAATCAACAAACATAATTTATAGTAAGTTACTTTTTAAATAAAACAACAAAATCTAGTCCTCGAGGGTAAAACTCCAGCGTATAAAATTTGTAGCTGACAGTTCCTAACAAAGAGCATGCTCGATACCAAAATAAACTGCTATTTTCGATAGTAACCTAGAGCTTATGGTGTTTTTGACAACCCAGGTTATCAAAAGACTGCTTTATGAAACCAATAACATGAACCATTTATTATTTAGAATTAGCTATATTAATTGTATTTTTTTCTAACTCACATTACAGCTCAACAAGGTTTGTACACACTGCAAACAGTTTATCCTACAACCGGTTTAACTTGTGGCAAACGAATTACACTAATTTGTAAATCACCATTTTTTCGATTGAAAGTGAGCACAATAATTCTGGGCCAAGTGTAACGTTCTACTCACTAATTTTTCCTTATACCAAAGATGCTAATTTCCTTGTACTAACCCAGTTATTATGGAACTTTCCTCGTATGATCTCAAATACGCATCAAAGACAAACAAACGAGATTCCCCATTATAGTTATAACGAACGCAATGATTAAAGCTGGATTTTTAAATGTAATTCGGAACCCATCTGAATTAACTTTAAAAAAACGATTATGTTTTTTAATACGTTAAGCTATCAAATAAAAAAATCTGCTCCCTAAAAAAAGAGAATTTACTGTCTATTTTACTATAGGAAAAAAACTTTTATCACGACCTGTTATAGTCTTAAACATCTACAGGCCATATAGAAAATTATGGATTGGATACAGAAACAAAAGTTAGTTAAACAATACCGTAAGAGAATTCGCAAACATAATAATATAAATTTAGTGCAAAAGATCGAAGAATTTAGACGCAGGTGAAGACTTTTCAAATCACACAATATAAAATGTAAAATATACAGGGTGAATAAAAAGTCAAGACCCCCACCTCTTATATTTTTATAAGTAAATATATAGAGATATCCTTTTGGTGGTCATGCAACCTTAGCAGGAAGTTTCATTTTATGATTTTACAATTTTTGAGAGTCTCCCAAAAAAGGGGGATTTTGGGGGCAACTCAAAAATGTTAAACGTAAACCCCCTTCAAGTGACATCTCATTTTGGAGTGTTTACAAAAACTAAAAGAATGGTGAAAACCAGAGTTCGCTATCCCTCCTCTGTCCAAAATGGTAGCCAATATTACAATTACGAACCGATATTACCATTAATTTTCCATAACATTTGACGGGCTACAGTACTATTTTGGATAGAGATGAAACAGCAAACTCTGGTTTTCACCATTCTGTTAGTTTTTGTAAACACTTTAAAATAAGGTGTCACTTAAAGGGGGTTTACATTTAAAAATTTTGAATTGTCCCCAAAATCCTCCCTTTAAAAATTTAAAAACCATTGCTAAGATTGCACGACCATCAAAAGGATATCTCTGTATGTTTACTTAGAAAAATATTAGAGAGGGGGGTCTTTACTTTTTATTCACCCTGTATATGAGGTAATAATGTTAAACAATTGCAATTGGGTTAAGGTAAAACTTTAACTCTAAGTAGGAGAATCAACTGATAAGAAAATCTGGATTAGGAGTTTATCTTGTGCACAGTACTTTAGTCAAACCTACGTCAATAATCATAGTAACACTTGTGTTTGGTTCATTTCCTAGTGTAAGATACCTTTTGGAATATTTCGCTTAGAATAAAATCAATTCAAAATTGGATTACAAAATTTGATTTTAATAGATAAGTTAATAGTAGTTAAATATGAATCCCGAGGATATTACCGAGATACAAACATCAAGTATTCACTAATAATTGCAATGTATATTATATTTATATTGCATCATTACAGAACGTAATCAACGGTTAAACTACTTTTCCGTTGTTCTGTTTTTCTTTTCAACGAGAAGTCATTAAGAATTCATGTTTAATCTTATCTGACATTGTCAACAATGACTCTAATTGCATGATTGTACAATTGTTTCATGCTGAAGGTTTAGAGATAAATTTAATCGCAGTGAGTAAGAAAAATCTGAGTTTGAAACACAAAAGGAACTAAAACTTCAAAGCTTTTTAGTACTTATTAACTCGCCTCCACTGAGATAAGAAAGTCATAACTTGTTTCAGGGAACTATTCACCTTTTATTTGTAACGGTGGATTGATGTTTCAGAAAACAGTTTTAGTCGTTTTGTATTATTTTTTTACTAATCAGTAAAATCTAAGCATTTTTGAAAGTAATTGTTTACTAATCCCGTAGGTGAAGTAATATACCGTACATACCGTATTTATTTGTTTTATGCTATTACTATCCGCCTAGTACGTGAAACAAAACAAATTACAAACAATAATTCCTACAGTTATTGTCTTGACTGCCAATTCAAAAATGTTTGAAACTGATTATGTAAAGTAAAACATTGTAATTTAACGATTCAATAATCAACTACTGAAATATTCGGAGTTGTTTTTTTATATACCTATGTCTACAATGGATTTTTTTAATGCATGTTTATACGGCTTGAGCATAAATCTTTGTATTAGTTAGGAGTTAAGGCTTTGAAATAACTGGGCGTAACCCATGTAGAGAGATGAAGCGTCAAAATATGTTCATAGTAATGTCAATCCCTTTCCATTACTATTGAATTGTGGATATTTATAGGCATGCACTGTGGATGCGATGCTCCCTGGTGTGGATTAACGTTCGCACTAGTGAGTACTATAACGACTATCCGCAGTTCTATCCTGATAATTAGACCAATTCGTTAATTACAAGGAAAAATGTGGTTCAGATTCCACTATAAACTGTAGGTCCCTTAGTTGCCATTAGCTGTATGGGGTATTAAGCTGTGTCTAAGGAACATGTTGTTGTCACTAACAAGACTACAAGTTCGCGCTAGGAGGATTCCTACACTCATATTTGGGTTAAAATGCGCACATAGTAGCGTCCCCATTTTTAATAATTGATAATTGCCTGTCTTCATACATGCACGTTCTGTGGATCTACATATCATATTTTCCACTTTTAACCTCTTTATGAAGAGGACATGGTAAAAAACACCACAGTAGGTTTTCAGGCCACTGGAACTTCACAACGACGACGACCCTAACGAGTTATTTCAAAATAAATAAACCGTTTTACGTAGTTAATTAATGTTTCTATATTAATGGGCGTGCACTTGTAAATTACTTACTGTATGTAAACACAAATAATTAAGGGTAACACATTGAAGTTTTAAATGTGTTTTGCCCGAGAACCAAAAACTGTTATTTGCCAGTTTTTACGCGTATCAATTGATAAACATTACCATTATACGGTAATTTAAAAATATAAATCAAATATTGGGGATTGACGTGGTGTCACACATTTTATTGACTTACTGATGAAACAAACGCCAAACACTCTGAAGAAGTAGTAATTTAGAGTAAATACAATGGAACTGACGTAAGTTGCGTTTTTACCTCCAATTATGTTTGTGTGAAATTACAATTTTGCCTTTAACGTCAGATAATTTGTGTAGTTCAGCAATACACAGCAGATAAGTTAAGAATTTACCAAATAGACAAAAAAAACTGGTGTGACGACGATGTTTAACATCATATTGGCGCAAACCGAGGGAAATGTATCCATATACCGATTATTCATATATATTATTACCTATACATATAGGGCCTATATTATTATATATACCATATACCCACTCATATGAATAAAAGAATTATTAATGCGTAGTTCACACCTCGTTAATCCAACGAGAGTTCAACCATAACCTAAAAACATTTACGAAACGAGCAATAAAAGCAATTACATTAAATAAAATTCAAACTTTCAAAGTCAAAGCTTACTCACTAAAATAACACAGATCTCCAGAAAGCCCAATTTCACGAAGCACTAACATAAAATAGACACAAATTGTACGTGATATTTAAACACGTCGACGCGTCACGACACAGCCACCGACCGCAGAGTACAACACTGTACTGAGGGTCTGAGGCTACCACCACACTGTACGACGATCACCGCTCAGCTGTGTAGACACATTGATCTGCCTGCGTCACCGCAACACGGCGTTGCACCGAAAATGCGTTACTCCGAATATCAGTATATTGTAACGTAGAAAAACTATCAGTGTGTTTGAAGTGTGCCTTACCTTATCATTCAGTTCTTAAGTTGTTGACATAACGTTGCAATACTCGGAATAGGCGTTGCGCCGAACATTTGTAACGTAGAAAAACTATTGAAGTGTGCCTTATTACCTTATCATTCCCATCCCTAAGCTGTAGACCTGTTGTAATACTCAAAATAGGCATTGCGCAGAACATTTGTAGTGTAGTTTTTACTGCTTTAGACGAGTATAATACTCTTCTATTCCCATAGTGTTAAAGAGTTTTAAAATATTAATATAATGTAATTGAACCACCGACAGACTTTGCTGCTTTGCCAACTTTATAAACAAAATCAATATGTTAAGATAATTTACTGTCAAAAAAACAGTATGTAAATTAAGCCATCATCATCTTCATTCATTTTATTGATTTCCTCAAGGGGTGCATCAAATAAATACATTTCCAAAATACAATTACATGAAAAAAACAAGGTTGGTAAATTAGTTATTAACATGCAATAAATAATTCAATAAATAACCAATAACTATTTCATTGAGCCAACATTCAAAATTAATTGTATTCAAAAATGCATTAAAAGAAAGAGATTGAAATTTTAAACCAGACATTTCGGTAAATTTAGTCTTAAAACAAATATTTATTTTTAAAACCGAAATAGATAGAAATATTCTGTTTGTAGCATTGATTCTTAACAAATGTTCCGCAATTTTTACACCAAAAACATTGTTTAACCCCCTTTAAAGGGTAGGGGGTAGGGGGCGACTTACTTTTTCAAATAGCAACCCCTATTGAGTGAAGGGCTTGTCAAAAGAAACACAATGACGCAAACCCGAGGTGAATATCTCACCCCTAGCCAAAATGGCAGGTATTATGTAAGTCCCTTGAAAATCTGGGACAGAGAACTTAGGGAATTCTTTCATTCTAATACTTTTCGGCAAATCTAAACACTCAAAGCTGCATTTTTATGTGCTATATGGTTATATGTTTATTTGGTTAATGACCATAAACGACTACCTTTACCGTACCGCTTTAGTAAAATAGTAATATATTCACCAAATATTTGTGAAGTGGTAAACTTAAAACAGTTAAAGAAGTCCTACTTTCAAATGTTATACCATTAAGCTTTGGGCCTTTGGTCTTTAAAAGTAGCATTATCATCCTACAGTAAGAAAGAGCCATTTGTTTGTATTTTCAGGTCAGGCATCTTGCGCTAATAGCAACTAAATTATTTCATCATTGATACATAAGGAAAAGATGGAACTATAGGACTAGATTTTGTCCTAACAAATAAATATAAAATAACATGAAAAATGGTTAAATATTTAACGTGTTTTTTTTTACTATTTTGTTTAAAAAATATACTTAAAATAGTTATACAAAACAATTATGCAGAGAAATGAACAAGTAATGCTGTGATACCAAATATTTTACAACTATCTCTCGTCTCTGACTTTGTTTGACTCAAAAGTACAAATCTGAACTTTTGATTAAAGAGACAGTTTGTTTAACAATGCCTTGTAATTTGAAAAGTTAATTTGTGCTTTAGTCTATTTGACAGGGTGATTTTTTCTTCTCAACAAGTAAAACCAGCTAGCAGTAGAAATGCTGTTGGCCAACCATCTTAATTTTTTTTTACCTATCCTTGAGTGTTTGTAACTCATACATTGGTTACATATTTCCCACTATATTTGTATTTCGTATTTACTTTTAGGAGTTTATTACTTTGAATATGGGATTCTGTTTACTTACAATTTTTACCTAATGTTTATTTAAATATGTAAACAATTTGCGAGTCTATATCATAGTTAAATAATTTTAGAAAAATTGTTTATTTTTTACTAATTTTCAAAAATTGGTTTTCAGATCAATTTAAAAAGGTCAAGAAGAATAAAGTAGTTAATCGCTGAACTCAAACAACATACGAAGAACGATGTAGTACAATTTCTAGTCACTTTATGTCAAGATAAGGTTCACCTCTTCAGGGAGTAAGGCTTATATAAGTACATTAACTTTTTTCCAATTTTTTTGTATTATTCTCAAACACCCACATTTGTACAGTGGTTATTATTGGTTACATTAACTTCTCAAAAGTTGGTAGCACTGGTTCCTTTCCTTCCCACATGTTTCTAAGGCAACGAAATATTCAGTTGAAAGGGACACTGTGTGAGGTTATGTGTGAATCAGTGAATTTGTGAACTTTGATGTGTTGTGAAACCCATTTATAATGTACATATACACTTAATAATTGTTGTTTATGATATTCTATGCTTTCACCTTTCAAATAATATTTAGTTTACTACATAATCTTTTAAAACGAAACCAGAAATTTGATTTTAATATCTGTACTCATTTGCGTACAAATCTCAAATGTCTTTGAATCTCAAAAAACGTCCCTGAAGAGGTTGATAAGAAGTTTTAATTTAAAGCCGCCTTAAAAAATTACATTATGCTCAACGTGTTTCGATTAAGTCGTCCCGCAATTCTTTAGTATACTAATATAAATACAATATTAAATATGAAGAGTATTAAGATTCAAATTAAAATATAAAGAAAATAATCAATTTATAATGAGAACATCATAAATATGACGGCGCAGTGTGATACTCGGTAGCAAATAGGTTTAGAATAAAAATGCAATGTTCTGAACTATTTGTTGTGTTATACAAATTTGAATGATAAAAACATTTTTTACTAAAGCCATTATTATTGGCACAATTCTCTGGATCTAGGTTTTACTATCAAGATTACTGTAAAATCGAATTTTTCTTATAACAAAATCAATAAAAAAAATGAAACGATTAATTTAAGCAGCGGTTATCTTTAGTCAAGAATAACACAAGTACATGATATTATTGAGCTTTCGATGTACTATATATATTGAGTTATTTGATTGAGTCCGCGAACAAGAAAATCTTACACAAAAGAATCTGATATCAAAACGTATTAAATTCCATTTCCATTATTAAATATAACAAAACAACATTAACTGCACTTTGTTATGCTGAAGGATACGACTCTACCAACCCATGCACTTGTACTGTTCATTGTCCAGAACAATAAACCGACTTGGGAACCCATTTATACATTGTAGGTCAGGTAAATACCCACCGGGAAGGGAAATGCCTTGTTTATCCAATACGTTGGTTATCTGTGGAACGAATTTCAATCATTTAATCTATTCACACGTCTGTTGTGAAAGAAAAGTATCGTGAACTACTACAAAGAATTATTTGTTTTCCCATTATTCCTAACTATCATTTATTTATATGGAATAAAGCCACTTGTTTAAGTTTACATGTTCGTGAATTACATACACAATAAGTGACAAAGATTTTGTATACCAACTGTTAAAAGTCAAACCTAGGACTGTATCCTTATTAGTAGATCTTTAAAGTTAATTTTAATTAGCGCAAACCAATTACAATTTTAAATATTTTCGTTTTTAACTAAATTTCAAACAAGGTGCAGAACTGCAGAGCTAAATACATGTTTTACACAACAAGTATTTTTAGCATTTAAAACCCTTAGCTCTAATGTCAAGATTGTGAAAACTACAAAATGGCCTTTGAATTTTTTCCAGTTTAAACCAAAAATTATCACAACTGAGTAAGTATAAAAGTGCGATGTTGTCTGCTAAAGTATATAAATAGTACTTAAAATGATTTCTACAATATATTTCAAACGATTACTTCTTTCTTTTCAAGCGCACAGTTACGTTGGTGCCCCCACGCTGCCAATATACAGGATAAGCAAAAGACTTACTTAATATTTAATTTAGCGGAGAACATATACATTTATTTTTCACACATAAAGATCTCGTATTCACATCAACATATTCAACTCACAAGAAGGATGATTCCTAATGATTGTTTTCTACAAAACCAAGCTAAACATCTACTTTATCTGTGAAGTAGGCCTACTAAGGTTATTCGATTGTTATTTGCGTGTATATTGCTGTCAATTTTGTAGCGTCTTGTACTTCGGTTTAGAGGGACCAGGTTCGACCCAGCATATGCACATGAGTGGGGTTCAGGCAGCTTTTCTGCATTAAAAAAAATCTCTGGACACTAACAAAGTATTGTTGAAAATGTAGTAAATTTAACAACAGCTGTTTGGAGATGAACAACAACCACATAACTACTACACTCCCATGAGGTCGAGTCGAAATGGCTTCTTGTAAACTTACATTGACAACCCTCCGGGGAATACTGCGTGAGGTGAAATGTGGTGTAGATTCTTGCACATCTTAACGTACTCAATTATTCATCCTTTAGGAATGCCACTGTACTAGACACTAAAAATACAACAACCCTTTGCTATACGTGCATTAAGTGTCACAATACAATCAAAATACAATTCAATAATACAAACGACAAAATATTTAGCAATAAGACCAAATATCGAATGGGGACTCTTCCGAAAAGAAAAATAATTATCATTGCGTATAAACATGTGGAAGAATTTTAATGGTACAATTTTAAACAACATAATATTATTTCATTTAGCTACTAATTATTTCTTATGCAATCTTTACCGGCGGATTTAGCGTTGCCACAAATTTTATTTCGCTCGATTTCGATATATATTTATACAAGTATGTGGCTGTTATATCTTTCTCGTAGGATTGAATTTTAATTCTAGCAGCAGAGTAGGCCACTCTGTATATTTCGTGTTTTATTTATGATTATCTACGTCATTTCCATTTTGCCAACAGCCCATAACCTAGTCTCGCTACTATGAAGACGTTGGGTTAAATACATGCATTAATTCGCACAAAGCTGGTCTAGTAGTATATCGCATGACATCTGTCTCCAAGGTCCTGCGTTCAAATTATACCAATCACCAATGCATGTAATCTAAGTAATAATGCCACGACCCCGTACTAGCCTGGGAGAGTCTAGCATCCTAGGATTTGATGATGAAACATAAAAACATGAAACTTGAGATGATGGTACAGAATCAGCCCAACCCCATTGTTTTACCGTATCCACAATGGAACAGAATCTCCTGTTTAGAATCGGAATATCGCGACGCGGAAACCTCGAGAAAATTCTAAATAAGGAAAACACCAAGAGACAATGTTGGTGGGAAGGTCGACAGGTTACTGGCTGGTGGTCACTGGTCACTGAGTGTCCGGTGGCATTGACTGATAAGACAGCTAGAGCTCATTATCATAGCTACAAGAGGCGATCGGAAGTTAAAACAGCATCTTCGAGAAAAAGACGAGGCCATCAGATGTAATTTCTGGTCACCTCTCATCTGTCTTTCCTTTCAGTAATTCAACAAGCGCTGAATGTCCTCATTGTGGGTCATTTTTGGTCTTAGTCCTATAATACAAGAAAGGTGTAATGTTGACAATTTGTAAAGAAAATATAACAAATTTGTTATTTTAACAGATAAAAATATTTTCTGAGATTTTGATAAATATAAATTTGGGCGAGAATCATTCAGAGTATACTAATGATTTTCCGACAGCAAAGCTCGGTCCCCAGGTAAGTTACTCACGAGTTAGTCACGAGACCGGTAACGTGACCGTGAGATTCGTTTTGTTGGAGAAGCGCTAAAAGGTTGGAAGACTACTGAAGTGTGTTTATCCACAAATAAGCTGTATGCACAACAGTGGTGGTATCGCAATAGCATTGCGCCGCATTGTAAACAGGCAGTCAATAATACAAAACACACCATTATGATATAGTAACTCGCACACACACTTTCTTGCATGGTGAAGTCTTAAAATCTTTAGAAAAATTAGCTACATTAATAAGAGTAGGATTTTGTTATGGGACAACTAATAATACTTAGAAGCAGATATACAAATAATATCTGTTGTTAATGTCTAAAATTGGTATTTTCTTAGATAGCATCACTATACAATAGCTCAACAAAAAATGAAATCTGTTCCAGAATTAATTGACCTTTCGTGGAATTAAACCACAAGAACTAACAACATTCACATTTTAATATGAGTTGTCTGATTTACTCCCAAACTACAAAGTAGCGCAGGTTTATTTTTAAATTCAGAACCCATAAACATCGTAAACTACGGTAGCTTTTAGGCAAAAAATCCTTCAGTAGTACACAAACTGGTAGAAAATATTAAAGCTTCAATACAGCAAACCATATAGTTTTTGAAGAAAACATTTACTGACCAAAATTGGTTCTTAGGTAGAAAACACATTTAATTATGTAACAACAAGTATTTGTGAATTATGTATGACTTACACGAAATGTTGTGGAACACTTTATCAATGCAAATAGATTGTGTAAGTTAATTCAAACCAAAGATTTAATAATTAGACACAGATGTGACCTTTCACGTTACGAGCTGTGCTGAACAGATGTAGCATGGATTATTTACACACTATGTATGTAATGAAGTACGGTTTATTAACACGGCAACAAGAAGCTCTAGATGGCAATGGCTGTTTGTACACACAAGGTTTTTCCACCTGCCATAATTAACTCATCATAAAACACAGACTAACTTTTTAGTTAAATGTAAAACTTAACTTAGGTCATGTTTGCTTTTTTAGGTAACGTTATGAGCTTACCGGGTGTTAGGGTTTTATAGAAACGCCAACAATGAAATCAGCTGATTTAGTTATTCAGCGAGCGGGAATGGTATAGAGCGGAAATGAGCTATTTTGCGTACTGTTTACTGGTGTGGCAATGTTATCATTTCCATGCATCAACTTCATTTGGTCATTAAATAGTTAATAACATATTAATATCTCCAGAAAAATTATCATAGGAAAATGGAACAATATTATGTTTTAACTCAACTGATGGAGACTTTGGACTTACTCCAAATATAAATTGGTTTTTTTTTTTAAGCATCATGATTTATTTTATTACTGATTATCTTCAAAAGTTTCTGAATGAATGAATGAAATGAATGAATGAAATGAATGAATGAAATAATATTCATTTTCCATAAACTATACAGCCTACATATAAGTACATTGTGTATATATATATATATTTTTTTACTTAACATTAATAACTAGATAACAAAACAAAAATTATATTCTATAGAAATAAAGCGGAAAAAGTTAAAAAAAAATACCTTCTATAACAAAGGAAAAAGTCTACATAGGCAGGGCCTGTGCGTAGACTCGAGTTGCGAAAAGGTTAATTTAGATGGGAGGTAAAAAAATTTAAAGGAAAACAAAAAATAATTTGTATAAATTTAAATTTAAAAAAATTTTCTTGCTTGAAACTGAATTTTTAGTGTTTTGGAATTCTATTTTGTCAGTTATAACATATTCAACTAATAAAAAATAATTTTTTATTTATGTTATATGTCTAGTTTATTTATGGTTTCTTCAATATACTGTACTGTACTGTTCTTAATGTTAATGTTACTTAACTAAGTCATACAAATGATCCAATCATTGCTAAGTGCAAAGGTTAAACTGTTTCACAAATATAGCATTCTTTATAATATACCTAATATCCTAGATAGTGTATTAAAAGAAATTTATACTGACGACTTGAAGAGCGTCTTGTTCTTAGGTGAATATGCAAGAGTGTAAAGTTAGTGGGTTATACAAGTCAACACTAATTAGCCATATTCAAAAGTGCTTGTCTTTTAGTTGTTGGAACTTGGAAGGGCATTAGGCAATTGAGTTAACTAGGCGCACTGAAGAGAGGTAACCCTACATGAATTTTATGGTAAAGTGTGCAAGTTTACACCAAGCCTGTCCTGGACCTAATGTAGATGTACCAAAAATTAAATACATACACTAAATTGAAGAGAGCTATTTCAGAGAGCCTACTCAGTATTTTCCAGGGAAACATAAAACTCTAGATTTATCATAAACTCTCACAACTCTCCTTCGCAATCTTAAAGAATTTAACCATAAAACTCTGCCATAGTTCAATCATTTAAAAACATTGTTAAAAAAATGTCATTATTTATAACAGTGTAATTTTTCTGATAGATATTTTACCCTAAGAAATACAGGGTGCTGCAAAAAAACCGATCAATTTTCTGAAGGGCACTGTTAAGCGATAGGTCGTCCGAGAGTGGTGGGAGTAGGCTCGTTGGAAAGCCTACACAATGTCATTTTTTGTAGACATAGAGCAGTGGTCGTCTGAGCTAGTGCGGTTGTTATGGAGTCGTTTTTATAAAATGGTGAATTTATTCATTACTACTCAGCAGCAGTTTCATGCATTCATTCAATTTTCAATTAAGGTGACATGGAGAAGTTCCTTTGCGTAGCACAATAATGCGGTGGGTTACTTACTTTGGGGCAACGGCTTCTGTGTTGAAAAGGAAGCTGACAGGCCTTCCAAAGTCAGATCGGACGCCAGACAACAAACAATCCATAGAGTTCGTGCTGCTGTGGAAAACAGTCCTCGTAGGCTGCCTTGAACATGTCTGACCGCTCAGTTATACGAATTTTTAGGTTATTTTTCATCCCTATGGATTAGAATAATAATCTGTATAATTTGGTAATCATCCATACAGATAATCACGACGGAACCTCTCTATGTCGACCTAATTGAATAAAAGCTTTGGAACTGCCGCTGAGTTGCAATGACTAAACCATTACTTTTTAAAAACAACTCGATAACAACCGCACGTAGCTCATACGACCACTGCTCTAAGACTACAAAAAATGGCATTGTATAGGCTTTCCAACAAGCCTACTCCCACCATCCTCAGACGACCTGTCGCTGAACAGTGCGCTACAGAAAATGGATCGGTTTTTTTGCCGCACCCTGTATTAGGCTTTACTGTGTTCCAAACAATGGATATAGGCTAACTAGATGGTAACTACATAATAATGTTAGAGGAAATGCCCATGGGCCTCGGCAGGAATTTTCTTCAAGGCAGAGAGCAACAAGTCTTGTTCAAACAAGTTCACGTAAAAAACGTTAAAACATGATTGTAAGCTGTCAAGCCAAATTATTCTTCAAAAACATTTAAAAACCATTTATCTGTCACAACAATCTGTTCTAAACCTTACACAGTGTGGGAAAATTTAATCTAAGTTTGTCTCGGGTATGCATGGCTTCTACTGGCCTCCTCTAGGCGCCCTTAAGAATATGAGAAAAAGTAATTGATTTTTTTTAAGAACCTGATGTGATAAATATGACCAATTGACCTATAGAGCCTACCTAATAAATCAACTAATTATTGCCTTGTAAAAAAATTAAGAAAACCGGATTTTTAAAAAACAAAATATAATGTAGACCTAAAATACGTAGCCTAGTCTATTTGAGCTTGCGAAAACACCATGTTAAGTGATGAGTCTTTTTTACTATACAAGGGCTTAGACATTTTGGAGGGTGCTTACATTCACGGGTCAGCAAGGGGGTTAGCCCCCCAACACACGGGGGTCCGGGTCTTCCCCCGGGATATTTGAGTAAATTTGCCATGCCTTTACCGTTCGACAATTAACCATATAGCCTATTACTGACACAGTCAAATTCATTAGGATAAAAATATAGAAATAATAGCTAAAAATTTGATTTAATTAGTTTAAAAAAGGTATGTACACTCATCCACAAAAGAGGACTCGTTCGTTTGAGTGTCACCCTCCATACAGTCTGTGCCAACTAACCTCGCTCTCCCTTTCGATAAACCAACCGGCATTACATCAACACAGGTTTATTAAGCAGGTTAAAAAAGCCTCAGTTAGTTATTGTTGAAAACTTAATTTTATGAGAATTTCAGGGGGTGCTGTAGCACCTTCCAGTTCAGCACTCCCCCTGGCTATGCCCTTGCTCTTGACTATAAATGCCCAATAACACTACTACTCAAAGATAACTATGCAAAAAATCATATCAGTTGATAGTAAAACATATTGGCAATGAGGTAAAGAAAACAGGGATAACAACATAAAGCTTTATCAGCTTTTTGCCATTAAATAGTACTTAACAATACTTCTAGTTTAAGTTGCGTACAAAAAAAACACCCTGTAGAATGTGTCTAGTTCACTCGCTTTTAATTAAGGAAACGTTGTTGACAAAATGTAGCCTAAATCTCAGTGGTAATTACTTAAAAGAAATATATGACAACAGTGAGTGAACTATCAGAATTTTAACTGAGACTGTACTTGTAACATCAACCAACACAAAGAGCTCACTGCAGGTAGATGAACATTGCTTAACATATTACACAAACAAACACTGTTTGTATACCTAAGTGACTCATACATTCCTCTACATTACAGAACACTATAACTAACTTGGATTCATACAAAACTCAATTTTCGAATGTTTTAGTCTCTGGCGCTGGTGTGAGGGTTTGTGTGCATGATTTTATTTAGTACCGTACTGTACTTGCTTAGGTTATTTACCTTTGCTAGGTTTTCACATTGTACTTTTTATTTTACTTTGAAAAAACAAAATATGACATGAGAATATTTCTCATTCTGAGATGAGAAAAGAAAAGTATAAAGCAACTGAGAGCAGGGTGAAGGTAACCTCTTTCATAGTAATTAGTTCCATTGCCAGGCTCATAATGCCACTTTGCTCTATATAATTTCTACGACATTGTAACGTAATCTTTATATTCTAAAACATGTTGCTTCATTTGAACTTTTCAATTAAATACAAATTATTATTAATAAGTTATGTAATTTATAGAATTTGAAGCATTTCTATAAAAAATACCTCCGCCTCAGAAAACCTGCAGACTAAATAAATTTCAATAGCCTAAGTCCGATTTGGTTTTTCCTCAAATATATCCTTAAGACATACTTTTTTCCACATTTAAATAACATTGGTGCTGGGTAGCCGAGTGGTTATTGCGCTCGCCTTCAAATCTGAAGGTAGCTGGTTTGAATCCAAGCAAAATGGTTTCCAGACTCAGTGCCATTTGTCATTGGGATATGAATTAATGATGCTATCTAACGAAAAGGTCGACGTTAGATAGTAAAAGGACTACGGTTTGGACTGTTCCCTTTCAAAACGTAAAAAATGCAAGTGGCGTAGAAACACACAAACAAATAAATAATAATAATAATGCTTGCCTAGCAATCAAAAGATCGCCGATTCAATTTTGAGAAGAATGTGTAGCTTTGTGATGGTTCGAAATTGGATCTAGCTGTCTTAGATCATTGGGCTTACAATAAAATGGTCCTGACTAATGAAACAGCTGGTCTTGGTCAGTAACAAAGCTACACAATGCATCAAACTTCATGTTACACTCATCCTTCACTCATATTGGGGTTTAAATGCACACATAGGTGGCTTCCCCATCTCAAATTAATAAGAATATGAATATTTAACGAGTAGGCCTACAGTGTACTTAGGTTTGCTCTTAAGGGGAAGGTAAAAAGTTTTTTTTTTCGGCCAAATGATAATAGGCTAACTTAGAAGATAAAATAAATAAATGTGATCAAAAAGTACATGAACAAGAAAACTAAGCTAAATTACAGCCGTTTTCATTTTCCCCTTAAACAAATACGCCTTAACATGAGAATTTTAAAGGAACAGCTTTTAGGAATTTTAACCGAAACCGCAAACCAAACCGAATTGCACACACCTGAACTAAATCATTTGTTTTACCTATTTTTAAACTCTAGATAACTTACACGATGGCCATAATAAAAATTGGGCATTTCCATGTTTTAATGGTCAAAATTTGAAAACATCAATTTTGTTAACGTCGACCCCCATAACACCTCGTTCCCATGAATCGATCTGGCTTGTTGGCGATCTCACCCAAGTTGAGAAATATCCTAAGGACTATTCTTGCCTGAAGAGGTGTTTCTAAAGTTCAGGTTTAGGTTAGGTTGGTGGAGTTCTGTTTAGGGTAGTTTAAACTATGAAAAAAGAGGAATACAAATTGACGCCTTTGTAAATTTATCTCTTTAGCAAACAAAACCACAACTTAGGTTAGCCTATCAAATTTTGTTTCTACTAACCTAAAACCAAATGTTAGGCCTAAGTTACCTTAAGTTACCGGTATTTGGGTATCATAAACTTAACTAAGCCAAACTTAACAACACTAAGTTAACCTAAACTAAACTTAGTCGCAGCAGCACAGTGTGAAAAAAAGTATTCCTGAAAATATAAGTACGATCGATGAAGACTTTACACGATACGATAAGTTTTATAACGATATATATATTGAATGAAGATTTCATCCGATAATTTATGCTAAATAGTAGGTTCTCTGCGGAATTGTACCCAAACTTTGGCAAAATTGGATGAAACACAATAGGTATCCTAGGTACCTACTAAAAAATTGAATGTTTGTTAACTAAAGACAGTCGGTAATACGTTGCTACACTTTTGCTAAGTTATCCCATTTGTAAACAGTAACTTAGGCTATGTGCAGATTAGGTAAACAATTGAGGATTTCAGTGGTTTGGTTCGAACAGTTGAAGTTTATATTGGGTTGGCTTAGATGTTTGGATAACAGTGGCCTAAATTTGAAAAGTCTGTCTAGATTTGAAAATATTCATTATTTGAATCCAATAGAATATTTTCCATTCACAATGTCTGTGAACCTCATGATAGCCTGATAAGATTATTCATAAAGGCCTGAAAATTGTAATTCCTCAGTGAAAATCTGATTCTCATAATAATTTAAGACACTATCCATAAACCTGTACTAAAAAGTAACTTAAACAGGTAGGCCTAGCCTAGACTAAGTAATTTTAATTCATTAGGCCTAAGCCTACAAAAATTAGAGATTTAAAGTTGAATCAGTCCTAAATATTACATTCTAAAATAGCTACAGTTATAGGCCTAGACCTACCAATAATTCAGGAAACTTTCAAAACATAAACAAATACTTACACAGTGGAAAACAGCACAGCACGTCCTGTCTCAGATTACCTAGTTCAATAACCAAACATATAACCCAGTTCTTAAATTTAACACTTAAGTGTACACCAACACACAGAAAACGACTTGATATATTTTGGATCCATGACGATGATTAACAAAATTTGGAGTATCTCAAAACACTTACAACATCACTTTAACCAATGTTTTGGCAAGTATTAGCCAACTCAAATTTTGACAGATGTCACTACTGCCATTACTGCAGTACGGCTCACTGGCTCACATGATCATAGTCTCTATTTTCTTTAGACCATCTAGGTTTTCAAAGAGAATGAGGTTGTAGTGCTTTTTTTCTTCTGATATACATAACAAAGTTGGTAATTATAATTAAACAGATTTGCAACATCATTATAATACATAATACACACATGATTACATAAATTAATTTCAGTAAAAGTGTGAAAACATTTTTTAATTTGCATTCCAAACAAAACTCAAGAATATAGAGGAGGCTATGATAGAATCATTTGAACGTTATTAAGACTACATAGTTTGATACTGAATTTATTAGTCGTGGTTTGATTTTATAAAAAAATTCTGTTTTGGTAAGAAAAAAAAGAGTACAACCTGTTCCATGCAATATTGTATGCATAACCTAAAGTTCTGAATAGGTACTACTGGACTTTTGTAGCCTACTTAGGAGGGGGCGTATTCAACAAACACGTTGATTCTTCCTTACAAACAAATTGACAACATTATACCAAAGATTAACCAATGTTTTATTTATGCTTATACAGTTCAGCACCTTACTATTCGCGATTAAGTTCCAGATTAGTTACCTACCATCGATGTGTAGTCCTATAACTTATACATCGATTTCTAGTTACTGGTATCAAAAATACTTTATATTGAAACAATGTGATAAAAGAAAATATCAAAGCAAAAACCATGAAAACACTGTGAAGTATTCTTTTATATTCCACATAATCCATGGTTGGTCAGACCAATGAGTTCACAAACAAAAGTTACGACCTTCTCACCGCAGTATTTCACCTCCCTTTTTTTAGAACCTTTGGAACAGTTACACGGAACTGTTTGGGATAATGTTCAATACAACTGTGACAAAAAGTATAGAATAGGTTAGGCGAAACCGTTATATTACAAATAGCTCCGTTCCTTCTCAACTTTATTATTTTTCCTGCATAAAAATTTAATTATTATGATATACCTTTTTTTCCTCCTCCTCATAATAATAACAAGTCTTTTATAGACATGGACATAACCTGTAAGTTAGTTAACTGGTTTCGTTTATTTAATTATTCTTACATTACATCACGAAAACCGGCTTATTCTTAAAAGACAATGATATAATAGCATATTAAGGAAAACTATTCAAAGAAATTGCACAGTTTTGTTAAATTTGCTAACAATGAGAAAGGTTATAAGGTATAAGGTATTGTTGATGGAGCAGGAGTCACAATGAAAAAGCACATACAAATTAAAATCAAAAGTTTTATTATTATATTTATAGTTATATTTTGGATACAGTATTGTGAAGTTCATAATTATAATAAATTTAACTTACCTTCTTCTGTTTCAAAATTCAGCTCCCCAACTATTATTTCAATGGCATGGGCTTCTTCCAGATGCTGGATCAAGTTTTCAAACCACGAAAATTGATTAGAGCAATCACCCTCTGGGCCTTTGGGCAAATAAAGCCTTTTCGGGTTGTTTGAACAGTCAGATTGTTCACTACAACAACTATCATGCACATTACGTGTATGGCGCGTTAAATTAAATTTACTAGAAAAGTGTTTGTCACAAAATGAACATTCAAACTTTTTTGTATTAATATCAGACATCCTGATCCAGTAACTCTTTAACTTGAAATAACACCATCGATTTGAGATAAAGTTTCCAATCACTTGACAAAATGGAGGTTAAAGACAGAGATCCACGAAAAACAAAATGAACGCCTAAAAAGGAAATGGAATGGAACTCTTTGTTTGTAATGTAACGGTTTTAACAAATCTATTCCAAACAGTTCCGTGTAACTGTTCCAAAAGTTCAAAAAAAGGAAGGTGAAATACTGCGGTGAGAAGGTCGTCAAAAGTTAACCTACTAGCACAAGCGCTACCTTGTAGCTGCGTATCGAACCACGTGAACCATCGGCTTATAAAGAATGTTATCGTTATCCGAGAGATAAATCTTTTTCATATTGTACTAGTGTTGTTTTATGGCTACGCCAAGTGAAAAGGACGCAGAAGAAAATAATATAGCATATATAGATACCGGTATCTTAAAAAAAAGCTACACACCCATAATTTAATTTAACCTCATGGTTTTATGAGGGCTACCTAATCAAAAAGGTTTCTTTATACTTTTATGGTCCTTATAGATCTGCTAAAGACAGTTTTAAGATTTTTTGTGTTTCCGTAGAGAGTATGCTTTGTTCGTTAATATTTATTTATTCTTGTTTTTAAACAAGTATAAACACGTTTTTTGAATGCATTAATTACTGTTTATGTAATTTAAAAGTCGACAGATCTAATGCAATCATTTGGAAACTTTATATAAACAATTAAAGGGTTCAATTCTAAAAGCAAATATCAGACCACAACATTATACCATGTACAAAGTCACTTTTCATGGTGTATTATAGAATATTCGTGATTGTGATAAGAATCAAAAGCGTAGCTCGGGGAAAAATAAAGAGTTTTAATTTAAAACAAATCAAACAGCATACTTTTATTCAATGTTTTAAATGTGATTAAATGCAATCCTAAAATCAAGGTACGTGCCCTTAGGTTTTGGCCTTCCAGTCTTAGGTAACTTTCATGTTTGAAGAAAATACATGAAATAGTAAGGTGACATTAATTAAATATAAAAAAATCATGCCTAAACTTAATTTATAGGTAAATACAACTAAAAACAAAACCATAATAAACATGTTTTTAAGTCAGCTGAAATTTAAACAATGTTCAAACATATGGAAATTATTCTATTCGAACCACATTTCATATAATTTTCCAATACAGCTTCTTCAAAATGCTCTCTTGTCTCACTTTGCAACTCCATCTCAGAAGCATGGTACGGGTCTTTTCAAATTATGTTTTACATAAAAGCATTCATTTTGCACTTCCCTAAAACAATGGAAAGCAGAGGACACCAGGTTTTACATGGTGGTGGGCACGTGCTGGGATGCCGTTACTAGGCAACCAAGCTTAACAAACAGTTCTCCTCTTCTTCCTCCATCCCAACTACACCTGGCCGAACTAAAAGTCTTCTTCACTGTTCAAATATCCGACAGACCCAGTTTGAGTGAATGTGGGCCGTTGTGAGATTGGTCGATATGTTGGCATTGGCAGATGCTGAACCTCATGATGGTAGTCTCGGCAAAACAATTTCAGAGGGGAATGGAGAGTGAATATCCTGATTTAATGCATACCCTATCAATTCAAGATATGATTATGTTAATGATATGCAAAATGTTTGATTTTATTGTGCGAAGCGAGCGAAGCTCTTATACCACACTCCTGCTTTTCTTTTCCA
Organism: Macrosteles quadrilineatus; assembly: GCF_028750875.1. NCBI lineage: Eukaryota > Metazoa > Arthropoda > Insecta > Hemiptera > Cicadellidae > Macrosteles > Macrosteles quadrilineatus. The sequence continues at coordinate 100,075,216 of NW_026542602.1, read as the reverse complement.
CATACTCCTCCTGAACGGCTGATGCGGTCCACATGAAATTTTTTAACAGTCGTATAGTTTAACCAACTATGAGAAGATATGAATCTGAAATGGTGCAATTCGTACTTAGGGATTTTCTCCAAGCAAATTTTAATTTTTAGAAATTTAACATTGGCCTTATGGGATTGGTCATCATGGCACTATTTGAAGATAACAACTAAAAGTAAACAAAAAATCATAACATATATGTTTATCATCAAATCATCTAAAACTGGCACATTACACAGAACAAAAGGGAAGAACTTTCGGATTAATATCGTTGAGCATAATAATTAGGTTCATGGTAATGTATAAGATAATTATATAATAATTATAATGTCATTGACTTAAGATCATTTAAGATACTCCAAATAGCCATTCCACTTTTGTGAACCAAATATACTAATGATTTTAAATACTGCAAGTAAGTGGATATCACATTGACGTGAAGCCGTATGTACTGATTTCGGTATCATAAATACAGGAAAATTTACACTGTAGTAAACGATATGACTGATAATGTCGCTAATGCTTTTATACGTCTTGTCACAAATATAAATTTGAGATCTATGTATGTACTGAGAGGAGTATTTATGAACACCGAGCGTCAAAGTACTAGAATGTACAGTACTTCAGGAGAATTTTGCTTCAGAGTGAGAGTAGAATGGAGTGATATTATATCATTTGGGTAGATTTGTTATTAACGCAGACAAACTTATCATCTAGAACCATTTTGTTAATTGTTACAACCTCAATGTCAATAATTAACATCTGGACAGCTACAATTATCAGTGGCGATTTTCAAGAGCAACAACACGATAACCAGTTGCAATCAATGACCAATATAAACAAGAACAACTTGTCGTGTAATAGCCAAGACCCAACAGCATGGAAGACCAAGACGGCAATGACCAAGACGGCAATGGCCAAGACCAAAAAACTATAACCAAAGACAATGTGTCGTATTATTAAAATTGGATGCACTTATGAATCCCTCTCAAACCTTAGGCATTTTACACCTAGGCATTTAATTCTCTACCATTTCAACCCGTAACCTTGAAAGTTCACGTTTTACGGTTCATCAGCTGGACATATGAATGGCTTCCCGGTACTTGGACAGTTCCAAAGTGACCGACAGCCAAGTCACTCTCATTGTTCTGTCTGTTCCCCGGGAAAGTGTTGGGGCGGTCTGGGCAGTACTGGAACTGACGTTCAGCACGCTATTCTGTACGATCACGAGAGTATATCAGTCTAACGAATTGATATTTGAATTTGCATAAGCAAAAAGGTTCATAAACAGGCGATGATCGTTTTAAAGTTTGTCTTTGTGTTGTCACGAAGCATTATAACAGCTTTAGGGTATAAAATTGCTCTTTTGAATAGGAAATCTGCAGTAAAAAGTTTCTTGTGAAGATTTGATCGGGACTTTTCTCTAGGCTTTAAAAGGTGAGAGTAAACCAGAAAAGGATTCCAGTATACATTATATACAATTGATGTATGTCTTCATTCACAAAGCTTTCGCCGGCAGTGTTATAATACTGTACAACTATGGAAAATGGATTCGAATGCATGCATATCTCTGTATATGCCATTTACTGTACTTGCATTTGTGAAACTGCCATACGTCCACCGTAAAACTTAGAGAATATTCTATGAATAGGTACAAGGAGAAGTTTTCTATCTTATTCCAGACTTTTAAAATCACTAATACAGAAGCAACCGACCTACCTACCGACCCTTCCTTAAAATCTCCTACCCTATCCTTCTACCTTAGGGCCGACTTAGGATTTTATATTTTCTTTGAGAAAGTTGTTCAATAACTTGTATTGATTGAATATGGATAAAAACCGAAAATCTGGGCAGCCACTATGATTTGAAATATTTTTGTCAAAAATTGTATACTTTTGTAATAATGATTAGTTTTAATTGATTTAAACCCAGTTAAATTGTTGCTTGAAGATGAATTGAGCCTTTCGCATTTGAGAGAAAGACTTTGGCCATAGATGAAGATATTATTTCATCTATGCTTTGGCCATTCACAAGAAGTCGAACTTGATACAATAGTTATGTTTGATAGTTGCGTAGAACCACGGACGATATCACGCAATGATGTTTTGGTATGTCGTATGTAGTCAATGATATAACACACCACAAACACACAGATAGTTTATCATGAACACATTTCACTGTACATGACGTTTGCTAAAGCCGCCTTGGGGCGAATCTATCGCTGTATCCAGCAATACCAAGATTTAAATGGGACAATCTATTACCTATCTAGATTGGTAGATTGGTAGACGTCACCGTCTTCAATTTTATCGCAAAATAAGCTTAATTATCAGTTATATGAAGTACATGACACGTACAGGGAAAGTGAAAGCCACGTCCACACCCCATCCAATTAGAAACCATTCATTAATTCCGGGTATCTGCAGTGATGCGATTTGTGTAAAAAATGAAAACCAGACAGGGATTGGTAATGACGGTCTTTAAAACGACTCAAATTATATTTCTGAAACAGGTTAAATCACTCTATTCTAATAGACCTTAGCTGTTTGTGCTCAGTGCAAAATAAATACAGTAAAGTAATGTTTGCATTATTATATTTATTTTGTTGGACTTTACTAATACCATTTACTATCATAATACTACCATAGATTAAACACGCTCAGTATTCTAATTGTAAAAAAACCCACTCATACATAGTTTCCGTCCTATGTAAAACTTGTGAATGGGATTGGTTGTGTAAACGAGGAAAAAATCATCACTATTTGTTTTGAAATGTATTATGAGTGAAATCTGAGGAAATTGGGAGAACGCTTGAGAAGTATGTTCCAGTGACGATATAAACAATGATAACCTTTCCAAATGAAGTGTTACCTACCTGCACAATGTATACACCATACATTAACCTAAATGTAAAGGATTAGGCTTTGTAAATTAGGCTTTGTAATCAATAATTATGGCTGGCATATTTTTCTATTCGAATAACTGCGTTTCTACGCTAATGTTATTTATGCGATTTCTGTTATTATAAGGTCCAAACTATAAAGTTCAACAATGCATCACAGCCATTCACCAGTAATTTTTGTATTATGTGTCTCCCTACAACAGTAATCGTCCAGTGTTTTTGTAAGGCAACGGTCCAAACTTAAAGATAAACAATCTCGACCATCCATCAGAACTATTTCACTCGTATTGACTTGAAATTCTCTTTAGCTGCTTAACTATTTTACCACACTAACTACACATGATTTTTTTGCCCTCCATCTTATAACATCAGATGTGAAATCTCACAGATTATTCCAATCACACAATCCCTTAACACGCACCAGTGTTGGGAAGTAGCGCGCTACTTTTTTTGTAGCGTTAGCTGTAGCGTCGCTACTTTTAAAATTTTGTAGCTTTAGCTGTAGCTAGCTACATTTTTAAAGTAGTTGTAGCGGAATTTTAGCTACTTTTCTTGCTACATTTACATTGTTTGAGATAGTGATTTTTACCATAACCTCAACCTTACGTGAAACAACATCTTTCAAACTGAGACTGAGATTTTCAAAACAATTAGGCCTACTTTCTTGGCTTCATACAGCTGGTTGCAGCCGTTTCATTCCCTATTACAACGTTGTGTGGACATGGAGACCATTAAATGAGTGTTATCCACATTTTTAGCTCTCATTTCCTTAATTTACTACTCTATGATTACTGTCAGATAAAATAAAATCGCTACATGCAGACGACGTTTAAACGTTACCGGTACCAGTGACAATACAAGCTATTGAACGCTTGCAAGTGATTGACAGGGAAATTAGTAATCAATTTAGTTTCTTTGTTATATCGATAGTGTTTTAACTAGGGTTTTAATGAAAACCAACACTTAACCTTAAAATAATGAGAAAGCTGGTCATCAACCTTTGCTTCAGCTGTTGATTGTGGTTCATCATCACAAGCCCTTCCTTGGTTAGATTACAAAGATTTTTCTAAGGTTTACTAAATTAACAAAGAGGAAATTACCTGATGAGATTTAAGATATGCCTAGACTACATGATAATTGTAACGAAAAAATCTCCATATAACATGAAACTTACATTTAAAAAATAGCATAGTTTGCTCCTGCTAACAGCTCTTGTATTGGACTATTCCTAGGCTATGCTAGGGCTTAAAACGAATACCAAGTTCAATTATTAGGAATATATCTGTTTAGTCCTTGCAAGAACAAAGCTACTATAGCCAACTTGTTACATAGCCAAGTAGGCCTACATGTTATTTTTACTTTACAAATTTCAACATGTTTAAATTAAAAGCCGATTTCAGGATAAGTTGCTGAATACTGTTTTCTGTACCAACTAGGTTGAAGCACTTGCCCTATGCATAATGACAATAAAGGACGATTTCTTGACATTGAAATGTGTTATTCATAGAGAACAAGTAACTTATCACTATGGTTAAAAGTTATAGCAATGTCGTTTTTAACATTAAAAGTAATGAAAGGTAATAAACTCCAATTTCAATTTCGCGGCAGCCGCGCTTATTGGAGATATTCTTCGGACATTTCCAGTGGTTTTTGAGTTTGTTTTGTGTATTTTTTACCGGTTGTGTGGTGTTCAAACAATGTTTGATACATATGAACTCCGAACTATGGTTTCGCATGTGCTCGTAGAAGGTTTGGAACACAAACAATTGTTTTTCCGTTATGAAGGGATGGACCCAATGATTTATGTTAACGTTCCAGATCACCACACGCTTTACATGCACAAACTAACATAAGTGTTTCGTCCATGACTAAAAAGAGTGAACTGAACTATGTTTTAATAGAGTACTGATACTGGGAAAACCCAACAGGAAGCGGTTCATCCGCCCCGTGTGGCCAGGCACTTCGCGCGGCTTAACTTCGCGCGAAGATAAGCCGCGCGGCTTAAATTCGCCTCGTGTGGCCGGGGCCTTAACACAAAAAAGTATTTTTTAAATAATCGTTTTACAGTTTAAGTGGTCTTAATTGTTGATATAAGACATCTATAAATTAATCTATATTAAAGAAATAAAATGAGCTTTTAAAATATAGTTTGGTTGTATGTCCTTTGAACTTAATGAAATTTACATATAAGATGCTTAAAAATAATGCAATATTTAAAAATAAGCACTAAATATGATGGGACACCCAATTATTTGATGCTGTTGTTGTAATGTTAGGTTTATAATGCCAACAAATTAAATCAAATCTAGGAATAATTTGTTTTCCAAGTAATGTTAGATACAATACTGACATTTCTTGTTTAAATGTTTGTTCAATAAAAATGTTGTTGCAATTAATTTTACATTTTCCTAATGTGCGTGGCATAAAAAGTAACGTCTTTGGAAAAGTAGCTAAAATTGTAGCTGTAGCTACATTTCATTGTAGCTGTAGTTGTAGCTAGCTACTTTTTCGGAACTGTAGCTGTAGCTGTAGCTAAGCTACTTTTTTGGAAATGTAGCAGTAGTTGTAGCTAGCTACATTTTAAAAGTAGCTTCCCCAACACTGACACGCACAGCTTTAACCGATGCGTGAAACGATAGAGAGATGTTCATTAGCTTAATTGCATCAGGAAACGTTTCGGATGGGATCCGCACATCATCGTCCTCACATGTGGAAAGAATGTACTAACAAGGTAGTATATATGCGGTGGCCTGCATCGGTCTATCACAGTCGAGAAGATGAATCTGAGGATAACGGTACTGTGTGTGATAGTGGGGCTAGTGTTGGGTGTGAAAGATGTAGAAGCTAGGGCAGTGAGTAGCAGGAGAGTTCATCAGGAGCAGGATAGAAGACAAGTGGAAGGAGAGACTAAACGTGAAGGATACGACTACGGAGCAGGAGATCACTCTTTCGGAGTGAAGATACAACATCCGTCGTCGAAGGAGACGCAGTCATTTCAAGATAGTGGGAGTAATGAAGGACATAAGGAACATACACATTTTGAACATCATCAAACATTTGAACACCACCCGCACGCAGAACGTCTAACATCTGTTGAACACCATGAACATCAAAGTTCTCAACATCAACCTCTTGTGCAACATCAATCGCAACATCAAGGCTTCCAACCGAGCCAGAAGGAAGACTTTGGAGAGTGGAAAGCCATTCCTCAACACCACCAGAGCGAAGTCAAACTCGAGTCTCATGATGCTGTAGAGGAGATCCAACCGTACTACTCCGGAGGCGAAAGTCCCCAACAGGACATCAAACAGGGGGAAGACTTTAAACTCATACATGAGATAAACCATGGGATAGGAGATTTGAGCAATGCTGGACATTCTTTGGAGTTTGATCATCCCAAAGTAGAAGAACACATTGGGGAGCACGAGGAAGAGCATCATCACGAGGTGAAGACTGTGACAGTGACGAAGGAAGTCCCAGTGCCTTACACAGTGGAGGTGGAGAAGAAAGTGCCTTACAAAGTGGAAGTTCCTGTAGACAAGCCTTACAAAGTTGAGGTAAGATTCAAAATTATATGAGTTAATGTTTGGTGATTCATTTTCCCTTATTAATTATTTTTTCTTGGCAACAAATTAACTCTAAATTGTCTTTGTATTTGTTGACACATAAATTCAATCCAATAGTGATTTATCATTACAAGTTTTAATTGCCATGATATATTAGAAAGTGATTGATAAAGAATGTTGAAAAGTATAATACTTTTACTCAGAACATTTTAAATTGATGATTTTATAATATATACAACGACACAAATTTCATCTTCGTATTGCAAAAAAATTGTAATACAATGGCATGCACCTACTACACCTAAATTGCATGATTTAAAATAGTTTTGTTTGTTTCATTGTTTTTGCAACAAGCACACAATTAAAACAGTGATATACTACCGTTTACAATTGCAATGCAAAATAAATTGTAACAGATTATTCCACCACGAAGTACCATTCACGTAGACACAAAATATAAAAAATATTACAACAAAAATACGTCATCAGCATAGTAAAATGTTTAAATTCTTATGTTTGGTTAAACAAATTAAAAAAGTAAATGCAGTTTGACAGCCATAGCAAACAATAATGTTAAAACTTTTACTATGAATCATAACTTTTTAAATTCATTAAGCTCATTGCCTATTTGTTTCTCCATTATTGCAAACATTTGTGCATTGCATGATGTTTGCAGTCACGATTTCATTTTCTCAGGATCGTATATCAATCAGTTTATTGCGAAAAAACATTTGGTATCATGTAAATTTTACTTTTAATTTATTGTGAACATGTTGAAATTTTTGAGCATCCACTCTTTGAAATTTTACAAAGCCAAAGAGTTTTATTCTACTATAAATATTTACAACTAAACCGACACCCCTATCGTATTTAACCATAAAATAGTTTATATAATAACAAGAGTAGAAAGTGAGCCATTAAATATTTTAGATCATAAAGTGGGATACAGATCTCGCACTTGAAAATATATGGTCTCAAATATAAATAAAAAACCCACTTTCACTCTTGTTTTGAAGGTATTTTTTGCTACAATGCTGTGACTAATTATTTCAAAATTAACAATAATAGACATTTGAAATATTTCTTTGTTACAGTTAGGAACATTTGATAACAAATGGCATTTTTTTAGCTTAAACCTTATATTTAAAGTTTAAATTTAGATTGATTGTAGGCATATGTTTGTTTGTTTATGTCGGAAATATCAAAAAAATTTTGGTAAACATTATTTTTGCATCGTAAACATTCTTTTAGCGTAGTATGAACAATGTGATGATGACTTTCGAGAGTGATAAACATATACCAAAAACAGGCGATTTCACAATAGTGTATCCAAAACCCGTATTACATTACATTATATTACACTCATCATTAACTTCCAGGTGCCAAAGCCATACCCGGTCTACGTTGAGAAGAAGATCCCCTACAAAGTGAAGGAGTACGTGCCACAACCTTACACCGTCTACAAGAAAGTGCCTTACACAGTGAAGGTCCATGTGGACAAGCCTTACCCCGTCCATGTACCGAAGCCTTACCACGTGGTTGTGGAGAAGAAAGTGCCTTACCACGTAGAGAAGCACGTGCCTTACCCAGTCAGAGTCTACGTAGACAAGCCTTACCCCGTGCACTACCCTGTGTACAAGCACGTACCTTACACCGTCGAGAAGAAGGTACCTTACCCGGTCAAGGTGCCTGTGGAGAAGCCCTACCCGGTGTCGGTGCCAAAACCTTACAAGGTTAGTGGTTTATAGACATGACCTTGTAGCTTTGAAGGGCTGGATATCTCCAGTAGAAATACCAATTTTGTCTTCCTTCAAGAATTGATCCATCGTAAACTGTTGAATTTAAACCTCCATTTTATATAATCAACAATGAACATCGCGCAAAATATATCCACACATTAGTGCGAAATTGCAACCCTTGCTCAATTTGTTCACATATCTGTTCTGGTCTCACGGACATGAATAAATGTATTCAGAATGTTCAAAATCTCACGATTTAATTTTTTTTTTAAATTAACCAGTTTCGTTGTTTGTATGATTTCAGAGAGTTTATCCAGACATTTTGCCATGAAAAGGCAAAATGGCACAAAAAAAAACTTAAGTCAAAAAGCCTTTCCCAATATTTAAAATTGTGCCATGGCACCACCATGTTCAAAGCTGAAGCTTTGGCAGATTTTTCTTATTTTTTACAAAATAAATTGCATGAGAAAACATAGAAAGTTTAAAATTGATGTAGTGGGTTTAGGTAACCAGAACCACTCAATTATGATGTTGTCGTTGCTCACTTTTGATCGTGTGTTTAAAAGGATTATTAGCAAAGGATATTCGCACAAAATGGTATCATGCACAATTAATACATTCCCTTCATTTTCAGGTATACGTAGAGAAGAAGGTGCCGTACACAGTTGAGAAGCCGGTACCATATCCAGTCCATGTCCCGGTCTACCATCAGGAAAAACATGAACACTCTATACATCACGAAGGGCCACACGCATCACACGAACACTCTTCCTCCCATCACGAAATTCCTCACATATCACACGAACACTCTTCCTCCCATCACGAAATCCCACACATATCACATGAACACTCTTTCTCTCATCACGAAATTCCACACGCATCTCATGAACACTCTTCCTCTCATCACGAAATTCCACACATATCACACGAACACTCTTCCTCCCATCACGAAATTCCACACGCATCATATGAACACTCTTCCTCCCATCACGAAATTCCACACATATCACACGAACACTCTTCCTCCCATCATGAAATTCCACACGCAGCACACGAACACGCTTCCTCTCATCACGAAATTCCCCACTTTTCACAACACCATTCATCCGTTCACCACGAAATCCCACACGCATCGCAACAATCACACCATGAATTTTCTCACAAGTTCCACCAATTTGAACAAAACAGTCACGGGCATTTTCACCATGAAACACCTCACACATTCCACGAATATGCTTCTGCCAGTCATGAAGTCCCGCAAAAGTTTTATGCTGAACAGAAAGCTCACGAAAGTTCCCGCCACGAAGTTAAACTTCCCCTAAACCAAGGGAATGTTGGAGATCAACCTTCCCATAGCAAAAGGGAAGAGATTAGGGAACAGAAAGTTTCGGAGAGTCGCCAGCACGAGTCCAGGCAAGGTCCAGACCATCTTGTCAATCAGGAATTGAAAGCTTCTACTTATAGACCTCCAACTTCTTCTTAAGCTTTGGAGAAGTTCGATCATTCGTAGAGGTTCAGAAATGCTGGCGCTCTATAAAGCCCAGGAAAGACCTCCTTAGGAGGCTTTTGAATAGACTGATGTAAATATTATGCACTGTTCTTCGAAATAAATTATGTTATTTAATTAGTCATAACTACTTTCTTTCTACCCCTCGACTTGAATGTACTGTTTACAATGCCTATCCAATTAAAATAAATGTTATTTTATTCTTGGCTAGATGAACCCAGTAATAAGTTAATACTTATGCGAAAGGATAAAGTTGAAAACAATGTGATACATAAAGCTTTACAATGTCTATTTTGAGTTTAAATAATGCATGAATTCAAAGATCATTTAATTTTTGGAATTGAAAATATTTTCACGAAGAAATAGGTTTAGAATATATAAAAGCTTATTAACGTCCAGGGCAATTTTATAAAATTAATTTGAACCAAATGAATATATAGATTTACAAAGTATGTAGCTAGTAATGTTTTAGGATGTCTTGGCTTTGAGCCTTAAAATTTACAATACGTGTTTTAAATAATATAATAATTGAAAATAAATTAATAGATAATAGAACTTGTTAATAGGAAACAGTCTCATAATTGATGATTCTTTTCTACCTGTGGCAGCAGTTTAAATGTTTGGTGGACGTTTTTGTTGTTATGTTGCTACTGTTGTTATTTTATAGTATCCTTTAATGCATAATTATTTTGTTGAATAAAGCCTAACCAATGAATACGAACTCTTTTTACAAAAGGGTTTGTATTCATTGGCCTAACTCTAGGTTATTATCTCATTAATTCAATCTACACTATCCAAACAACTTAATGAACTTAAAATAATTCTAATGAAAGTATATAAATATAATATAGTTCTTTAAACCTAGTTTCCATTATTTTATAAATCTGTTTACTAGCCTACACTAAATAGTAAACGATACAATTAGAAAATACGAATTAATTTAAATAGTCAATGTTTTGCTTTTAATTGTTTGCAGAGTAACAGAAAGGACGTAAAAAGTTTTAGTATTGATCTAACAAAACTTAGAGCATTCAGATCCACATAAGTAAACCACTGTGTTTGTGATTCCCGCATAGTTTTCCATGCAAATACCGAGAACTGCTGAACTAGAACTAACAGGTCTCGTATCACTAGTTTCATAGTCGTTCTAACTGCATTCAAGCCTCTATCTGAGACATTAAACTGACCGGAAGGTTATCGAACAAGCGTAGTTATAAATAGTTAGCTTAACTGTTCAAATAATAGTTATCGTGTATAAAATAGTAGTTTTATTCAAATATTAATTTTACACATTATGTTCATATTCATTTTCTAAGGATTCCACTTTTAATTTTCATCCTCTATGCCATCTATACGAGTGTGTGGTTTGGTTACAAAATTAATAATGGGAAAATAAATTTTACTTTTACCATACAATAATCAAACGGGTTCTAGCTAAGCAGGTATGTTCATCACTATATTAAGCCTGAGTATACACAAGTTACACCAACGGTCGACCACATGAATGTAGGTATTTTAAGCCAAGTATGAATGGAGATTGGTCATCATAGAAGAACCCAAACTACAAAGTAACACTCTGATAGACTTGCGACCCTTACGACGATAGGGAGAATCCAGTAATCTTAAGCCACACAGATTTTAGTAGTTAATTAAACACAACTCCATGGAAACATTATCATGGAGTTTATTTTTTCCATAGTCAACGAATTACTTAACTACACCTCTGTTAAAGACAAAGACAGCTAAAATGATTTTCAACGAAGGGATACCCAACCCAAACTCATAGTCAAAAATTCAAAATACTCCTTACTCCTTAATAAACTACAATTAACAAAAGAGTTGAGGAGATGAAATAATTAATTAATATTTAAAATTATAATAAAAATAATTTATGAAATAAAAACTTAAGCCACAATAAATTAATTAACAAATAAATGCACTGTAATAAATACTCGTCTGTGCTAACATTGCTACTATCGTCTCTACCTGTGCTTTACAACGGAGTGAGTACTGTATCAGCATTGACTATCAATACTTTAGCATCCAATAGTCAATGGTATCAGTTAGAGAATGTATAATGTTTTTCTAAAATAAATCCAGCACCTCCAACTATCATATTGTTGTTGTTTCTATATATTTTTTTAAACAAAGCACTCCCATCGTTTATTTTGAACCAGCTATCATGATAAAATTTAAAATTTTTCAAAATGCAATTGGAGTACGTTTAAAAATAGAATGTAGCCTAAACTCAGTGGTTATTCGTTCATTGCCAGAAGACCAATCGTTGATGGTCCCTTGTGTCTAACCTTAGGTAAACCCTAGTTCTAAATTGAAACGGGAATAAATCTACTGTAGTTATAACCTAACTGTCATTTACCATAGTAATCGTAGATCATCTAATTGTACGTGAACTTACCGTGCATTCACATCTTAACATTTTCATTACCGGGCGACACACTCCTCTGTATGTGTAGTCTCTTGACACCCGGTATGTATTGAATGTGATACATAAGGTTCTAGGTGTGCGTCACTGTATTGAAACAACGGTAATCATGGTTATGAGATTATCTTTGTGCAACACTTAAGCTAATTTGGTCCAGTGGGTTTAGTGTTTTAGTTTGATAAAAATCTACTTCAGCTTGTCCATATTGGTTTGTTCACTTCACTATTTAAAAGTTATTATCTTCTACCCTCCACAGTCAAGCTAAGCCCCATGGAGGTGCCAGAGGTGGAAGGGAGGGAGGCCTAGTAACCCAGTGAGGGTGCCGGACCGTGGCGGAGGTACGGTACCGAGGACAGGGAACCGAGGAGGTAGTCACTAGTCAGTGCGTCGTCGTGCCGGTACCATGGTCGGTAGTGATACAACCAGCGGCTGTGTGCTGGGAGCATGGCTCGTGGTGCTTCTGCAGGTAAGATAAGGGTACATTGTGTCGGAATTAATAGTGATTTTGAATAATGATAAGTGATTTTTGTGTGGATTTGAATCTTAAAATTTAGGAAAGTTTACGTACTTGACTTAGGTCTAAGTTGATTTTATCTGTGGTTGACAAAAGTATTTTATAGTTTCATAAGGGAGAAATCGTTGCGAAAACTTCGATTTTATCTACTCCCTTACAATATTAACCAGTTTTGATGATTTTAGCAGTATCCAAAATCGCTGGAAAATTTAAAATAAAATATATCTCACTTAATACAACAAGGGTTTCTCTTTAATATACCTTTTTCAACTGTGATACTTTTCACAATTGAAGTGTCATTTTAAAGCTTGTGATCTAGTGCACCTGCGAATGGGAACAAAAAGGGTAGTTTCCGAACTTCGCCCCTTCGCCCCCTATTTTTTAAATTATTTCTAGAGTTCACTTTCAAAGATTAAGTGTTTCTGACAAACTTTGTTTAAATGGTCTAAATATGAATTGTAATCCAACAGATGATCCTTAAGTTGAATGGTTAACACAGTCAAATTGTAAACTAGAGACAGAAAAAAGGTTTATGAAAATGTATTTTTGTCTACTTTTTTAATTAACTGCAGTCTGATTGAGGTTGGTAAATTCTTCTTTAGTTTATACAGGGTGAATTTTAAATGAGTTCCCCCCCTACTTTTTTCTACATTTCTTAAGATATCATCTCCGGACCACGTCAGATCATTGTTTAGTAGTAAGTACTTCATTTTGACTGGGTATACATTTTTGGCCGCCATCTTGGATCCGCCATATTGGATACAAAGTTTTTTTTTCAAATGTAAAGGTAGGGTTGTGACCCATTATTTCAAATTAGAATTTTACGCTGATTACAATGCCGCAATTATTTTTTAAAAATCTTGATTTGTTCTAAAGTTATGAGGACTTTTTATAACTTTATTTTTAGCGCATTTTAACATTGTGCATTTACAAACTAAGACCATAATCTCAAAATAGTGCTAGATAAAGATAAGTATACACCACCATTCATTGTCGACATATTTTCACTTGGTTATGACGGATGTAGTTTTTTCAGCCGCCATCTTGGATCCGCCATTTTGAAATGTGATCAATTAATTTTAATATGAAGGTGGTGTTGTGACCCATCATTTTGAGTTACTTTTTTATGCTGAACTCAATGCCGCAATCCGTTTTTCATTTGCATCTTTGGATTTTGAAATATTGAAATTTTAAATAAGAGTATTTTAATATTTCATCAAGAAAGCTTGATAACCAAAAACGGATTGCAGCATTGAGTTCAGCATAAGAAAGTAGTTCAAAATGATGGGTCACAACACCACCTTCATATTTAAATTAATTGATCACATTTCAAAATGGCGGCTCCAAGATGGTGGCTGAAAAAACTACATCCGTCATAACCAAGTGAAAATATGTCGACAATGAATGGTGGTGTATACTTATCTTTATCTAGCACTATTTTGAGATTATGGTCTTAGTTTGTAAATGCACAATGTTAAAATGCGCTAAAAATAAAGTTATAAAAAGTCCTCATAACTTTAGAACGAATCAAGATTTTTAAAAAATAATTGCGGCATTGTAATCAGCGTAAAATTCTAGTTTGAAATAATGGGTCACAACCCTACCTTTACATTTGAAAAAAAACTTTGTATCCAATATGGCGGATCCAAAATGGCGGCCAAAAATGTATACCCAGTCAAAATGAAGTACTTACTACTAAACAATGATCTGACGTGGTCCGGAGATGATATCTTAAGAAATGTAGAAAAAAGTAGGGGGGAACTCATTTAAAATTCACCCTGTATAGTGTAGATCTAGATATTTTGGTATTGCATTAATATTTTTTACCTTGTAATTAAGTTTTTAACTCTATAAAAATGCGCATGGGTCACCTCGTAAGCACTACTTAGTTAATCTTTCGGGTGATATGAAACTATATTAGTCTGGAGACAGAGATCTAGGTCAATATAAAAACTTCGGCTAACTTATTATAGTAATTTAGTCAAGTGGCTATTTTTTGACGGTGATTCATGCAGATAACTCATTTTTAAGGTAAATAAGATAAATAATCGATGACTTTAAGTGGGAAATAACTGACAAAGCTCCTGTGCTCAAGGCACTCCGTTTGTCACACCTTCATAAAGAAGTGAATACCTCCATCATTTTAATTACATTTTTTATTAGGTTTTATCAAGGGCTTATAACTACCTTACAAAGCCTGTTTTAATTAATTAAGCTCGCAATTTTATTTCCAGCTCGCAATTAATTTATAAAAACCAAGAATCCTCATCGATGTGAAAACCCTTGACGTAAATTTGGGGACTGATTTACACACTGGTAATAACTAGCTATTTACCACCTTTCATAGAATATGCATATAAAATATATTCAATGCTATTACTGTACTTACCTTACTTTACCTCCGTGGTCACTGAAACCTTAGGAGGTTTTTGGGCTCGCCAATATAGTTCTCCTCCATTTCCTTCTATCGCCTGGCTATTCTAATTCAATTCCCAGTCTGGAGATGTCTTTAATTACTTCTTGGTCTTGCCATTTCATTGTTAAATTGCTCAGTCCCATAAAAAAAACTTAAATTATTCACATTTTTTGTCGATCAATACACTAGTACGTCACAATTCCCAGTCTTTCGTAGCTTAAATTCTGAATATTATTTATTAGATTTTATATACTTTACAGTTATTAAAAACAAATCACTTTAATTATTTAACTCACTTCGGTTTTAGATTTGCCAAAGCTAAATTATTGCACTTGGGATTGATTAAATTCGTTTTTAAGTCCCAAGGTTAATCTAACTTGATTTTGAATTTACTTACAAAATGTGTTCGGAAAATTACACTATTTGTAAGCCACTTTTAATGTAAAACATATCAGTAAAGTTTGAAGAAAGAATGTTTACCCAAACAAATGTTCGTTATTTTATTTTCACCACACTATGATGTTTTTGGCTGTATTACATACGTTAATTGGTGGCTGAAAGTTACGTTTTGCTGGCCATGCCAGCTGTCGCCAATTTGGGGACCGAGCAGGTTTTTACAGGCCGGGGCCGCAAAATCAGCTGTCCGCTTACTTACTTAGAACATGAATGCGTTTTAAATACACAATCAAAATCCATACCATTGCAATATAGAATTGTGTTATTGTCACCGTTGCCTAGCAACTATTTCTTTATATTTTTGCTGATTCCTCAAATTATTTCTAAAGTTGTAGTTGTGTTGACGATCAGTGTGCATTATTATAGTGGTGAATAGTGGTAATATGGTATAGTGTGGTGAAAAATAGCGTTCGTACCACGGACCGAAATGGTTTTGCAGCTCTCGATCGTTTAAGTTCTCGACTTCGTCTCGAACTTAAAAACTATCTCGAGCCGGCAAAACCTCATTTTCGGCCCTTGGTACGAAATATACTATTTCACCACACTATAATGTTTTTGGCTGTATTACATACGTTAATTGGTGGCTGAAAGTTACGTTTTGCTGGCCATGCCAGCTGTCATCGTAATTTGGGGACCGAGCAGGTTTTTACAAGCCGGGGCCGCAAAATCAGCTGTCCGCTTACTTACTTAAAACATGAATGCATTTTAAATACAAAATCAAAATCCATAGCATTGCAATAGAATTGTGTTATTGTCACCGTTGCCTAGCAACTATTTATTTTTATTTTTGCTGATTCCTCAAATTATTTCTTCACATAACTTAAAGTTGTAGTTGTGTTGACTATCAGTGTGCATTATTATAGTGGTGAATAGTGGTAATAGGGTAAAGTGTGGTGAAAAAAGCGTTCGTACCACGGACCGAAATGGCTTTACAGCTCTCGATCGATTTAAGTTCTCGACTTCGTCTCGAACTTAAAAACTATCTCGAGCTGGCAAAACCTCATTTTCGGCCCTAGGTACGAAATATACTATTATAACAAGTTTTCTACATAAATGGTTGGTAAATGACGTAGGTAGTAAACATAGGAGATAATGTAACAAAGATCGCAAAACACATGTTTTTGAACGTTTGTAATTTCCAAATTAGTTAGAAGTTAAAGACATTCTTACCAATTTATTGATTCAGGAAAACTGTTTGAATCTTGATCGATACAGTAGTTTTCTTGGAGTAGGCCGCGTAGGATTGGCATTTTGGTGTCACACACAATGACGGACATTAATTGAGTTAAGATTTGTTTCGGCTTTTTCAGGCTATTAAAAGTCAAAGTAACAAAATACTGCATGGTTTTACACAATGTACAGATGAAACTGTACATTTCTATTTTATTTATATAGAAATAAAAACTATACCGTTCTATTGTAAAAATCTTAGTTTAACTCATATTTTAATTTACTCAGTATTCACTTACTTTGATTTATGTCTGATCATTGAGATCAATAGGTTAAAGTTAAATAATCTTTGATTTGTATTTAGCACTGAATAAAGAGTGGAGATACGAAAAGTATATGACTATTGTCTACTATTTATAATGCGGTTCTAGTAAAACTCTGGGCCATACCCCAGTCGGTAAGGGAGGGCGTACTACGTACTACTGTATATAAACATGGTACAATCGTGGATCATGTCCTGGTCCGTGACTACCGCCGCTGCACCGGTGAACTGGGGGAAGTGGAGCCTGCTTCCTCTACATCCATCTCTGGGAAATGGCGGCAGAATGTTCCTATTACCGGAAACGTTCAAAATCGTTCGACCAACTTAATAATTCGTTTAGAAACCTGAGCTCAGGAAAAGTTGTCCGGGGACTTGGGGCGTTGTCACTATGGCGTATGAACTTTGGACGTCCATG
Organism: Macrosteles quadrilineatus; assembly: GCF_028750875.1. Lineage (NCBI taxonomy): Eukaryota > Metazoa > Arthropoda > Insecta > Hemiptera > Cicadellidae > Macrosteles > Macrosteles quadrilineatus. The sequence goes on along the minus strand of NW_026542602.1, from coordinate 100,057,739 downwards.
ATACATTTTCTTTACCCTATTTGGCGTCGCTTTTGAATGACTAGGGTTCTATCTAACTTTGAGCCAACAAGATTTAACAGAAATTTTACCGAGGCTACCTCTCTCAGGTCAAATAGCGTTACAACTGCTGAATTCTAGTAATGGACGTTCGCTTCTGCTTAACGTACACTAATTAGGCATATCATCCAAAGATACACTATTAAATCTATATTTAACAAAAATTGTAATTCAGATACCATGAGCAATGTGTGGCAAAATAGTTTACACTTATTTAAATTGTACATTTTCCGTACCTAGGTATTTTTCGGACTTCGGTAAATTACAGTTGAATAAAATGGATAAAATAATAATGCTTAAAAGTCTACCCATTCTTTGTAGAATTTGCAGACTTAACCGTACTAATGATTAAGCTTTTCAAGGTTTTACGAATGAAAAAATACATCGCTATGGTAATACTTTAACCCACAGACAATATAATACACCGTTTAAAACGCTGTTCGAAATATACACGAAAGATGACTATGTTCGTGCTATCAGTTAACAAAACCCTTAAAAAATTTGTGAATAGCTACCATGTACCTTAAAATATTTTTTTATGTAACTATGCATGTTTCAAGAAAAGCCAACAGTTTGTGGTGGGTAGCCACCAAGTCTTCATTATAACTTTGTTCCGATAATTGGTTTAGTAATATAATACTTTTTACATACTTTGTCATTTGTCTTATCCAGGGCAACTAGCTCTATAGTGCATGAATAGTTCAATAATTAGTTTTGTAATCAGTCATTCCAACAAAGATAGTTTCCATTAAAAACAAACAAGAGTAGATCAAGATCCATTCAGTTTATTGGTGGTTCACTTTCCAGGATCCTAGGTCATCTGTTTTTCACAATTGTAGCCGCAAACAAAGTATGTCAGGAAACCCACAGCATCAATGAAGGAAAGCTTGTCATCTTTCTCCAAATGTTTTGACAGTTAAACGGCGTATTTTACACATATCAGAATAATTTGACAGTAAACGACATACTTCACAGGTCAAAACTATTTGAAAGTATATGACTTGTTTAGTACTTCCAATTGTTAAGCGTTACAATCAGCTGATTCGTTCTTTATGGTCAAATACATCCGGATGTATTATGTTTTCTCTTTGAGAGATCGATATAGTTAGATCGTTGGTTAGATCTACAGGGGTCGCCGGAATTTTATCCCCCTGGAAGTTTACCCCCTGGGCAAAGCTGACGTCACTATGACGTAGTGACGTAGTAACCTGAGCGCTCAAAAGTTTGTTCGCGGGCGGAATTTTACCCCCGCGGATTTGGAAGTCTAATGAAAATAGACAGAGTGAGTGTGATTAATTATATTAGCAATAAAAACCGGAATTTTACCCCCTGTCCATATAACTAGTGTTTAGACAACTGAAGATGTCCGGGCCGAATTTTTACCCCCGGTTTTATACCCCCCGGAATTTTACCCCCTGGCTGGATGTAGAAATTATTAAGAATGATTTATTTTTAAATTTCTGTTTTCATTTAATTGTAAACATTTTATTATTAATTGGGCTATCTTTATTTATTTATTCCGTAATCTCAACTAAGTAAACAGAATTCGCCGTTTAATTTTGATGTTCGGGATTTGCGTTCGGGGCCAACTGTTGGTTAATAAGTATGTAAAATAAACTGAGTAGCTCATTTAAATGATAATTCGGTGAAAATTTCTTCGTAAAAAAACAATAAGGCATACTGTATTTTGTTATTGTTGCAATACAAACGAAAACATTGTTTTACCACGGTTGTAAATCGTTAAAGAAATCTTCGAATGAATTACCATTCTGATGTTTGTTTATACGTCATATTAACCAATAGTTGGCTTCAAAGATCGAATCCTGGTACTCGAATCTCAAAATTTAAATATAAAAACCTGTTCGATTAGTTGATGTTACAAATAAATTAATATAGGCTACTTAATAAAACTGAATGAAGATAATTAACAATTTTCACTAATTTATATACCAGGGGGTAAAAGTCCGGGGGTTAAATTCTGACCCGTACACTCTAGGTTTTTATAATTTGATGTGTTCTGATTAAATTCACATCCGTGAAAATATACGTTTAATTCTGCGTTTAATCCATCGAACTGATGTCGCGAAACTCAAAAGTTCGCGGCCGGAATTTTACCCCCTAGTTTCTGACATCACGTTCGCCCAGGGGGTAAAATTCCAGGGGGATAAAAATCCGCTACCCCATCTAGCGTAGCGTTGTTGTAGTTATTCAAGAACAATTTCCGTTTATTTATGAATAGTTGTACCAGCTTGGATATGCAAGCATCAAAAACTAGCATATGACTTTTATGAAGCTTTTATAATCTATAAACATAATCTATAAAATATTTCCATTCTAAATTCAGGCTATACAAATCCCAAATCCCTAAATCATGCTTAGGTTACCTCATTTTAAGAGGTCCAAAGGATAACATGATTTCTTAAAGGCTCGTGAGGTTGGGCCCTGACTTAAATTCCCAACCCAGAAAATGTTTCAGTACACATACATACATCTTCCAACTTGTATTTCTTTTAGTTCATCCGGCAGTGTCTAAAAACTGTTTTACAAACGTATTTTAAATAAATTAAAATTGAAATTCTCGAACATTTTCTTTGGATGGCGGACTTGATTTAACTGATATGGCGGCTCACGGTTCTAGTAAAATAATATTGTGAATGAATTCGATTTTCTACATTATTATTCCTTATTTAAGTAGTTTCTAAAATAATCGGTGTTTTAGATGATAAAATAATCGGGGTTATGCTCATAGCATTGCAATATAATAATATCAGTTAATACCACAGATTAAAGAGTCAAGTACTCTCTTTAATCTGTAAGTATACTACAAAATGTGAAGTAAATATACAAATGAGTTTTAAGGTATGCATTATTTATAATTACTATATATAAATCTATCAATTGAAATACATTAAAAAGTGTTTTAGTTATCAGTTCCGTTGCATTTTGTATGTACAATGTGTCTTCGAATGTTATTTTCAATTTCAATAGTAACGCTCGCAATAGATTGGTTCTTCCAAAATCCATACAAAAGTCTCAATGATACATTTTTTTATGGCAAAGTGACTCAACTTATAATAAAATCATAGAGTGTTCAGTGCTGTAAATAAATCCGCGTTGTAAAGTGTGTTTAAGAGTAAAACATATGAAACGGAAACGATTGAAAATATCTATAAAAGTATGAAACGTAAAGCCGCAACATAGTAGAAATTAAATAGGCAAAAAGGTTTTACAGTAAACGATGCGAAATATTTATTACAGCATCGTCTTAAGTATAGCACGTTCCCGTTTATGACTAAGGCACCCTAACGGCAACAGTCAATTACCTATATGTATTAGGTTCTCAGTTGTAAAATGTTGTCTAAACATAGCAGTTCCCACGGATGGTTCCGTCAACGCCGCACTGCCGCAGCGTGGCGCACGATTGTAATCATTGCGCCGGATTGTGAGCGCATAAGCTTGCGCGGGCCCTGCGCAGCGCAGTAGGTCGCAGACAGCAACGGTTCCCGGTTATCATTAAAACATCACGCGCGCATGGGCAAAACGATTACTGCGCGATCCGTTCCACTTTGGCCACAGGAACTTTTGGAAAATTGAATCCGTGTGAAATCGCTATTGTCTTAAATTGTGGAGTTCGTAATGCAAATCTGATTGTTCTCGCACTCTGCGGAAATGGGAAATTCGAAGTTTTGATTAAAATGTTGACATTTTGATTTCCTTGTACTTTTATTAATTCGATCGACTGAAAAACACTTTGCATTTTATTGCTACAGCCTTTTTACAGAGTTAGACATCGCACTCCTGTGTTAAAGTGCTGTAGTTTAATTCAGACTCAATTTAATTCAATAATTGGTTTCTGTCGAATTACTCCACATTTATTACGAAGCTACTCAACAAAATCACATGTCAACGAAGAAGATCTTGTTAGTATTTAGTTCAAACGTCAATCAACTTGCATGTCGACAAAGTGGCGTGTTGGTCATTTGGCCGCCCTCAACGTATAGGCCCCCCTACACTACTCCTCCCCAATTTGAACCTCTATCATAAACCGAATTAGATAGTTGTGGCTCAATTAAAATGTTTACTCTCCTATTTTTTTAAATAAAAAGCGGAAATCATTCCAAAAACATGATAAACAAGTATTGTTGATTACTCGTCATTTATTTACACCAAAACATGTTTAAGTTCTTGTTACAAACGTCCTTGTAACAGTCCTAGACACCCAGAGACGTGTTGGAAAGTTCCTCCGTCGCCGTGATAGTCTCCGGTCAACCATACAATGTGTGGTCCAGAACTGATGGAATCTGCAACAAAACGATCCCGGTACAGCATTGGTCACACACACGACGAGACGCACTGTTTAACCAGTTCATTGTATGGCACACAAGTTAAGCCTCTCGTTGTCATATATGGGTCACAGCAGTATATTCCTCACTGCCCCGCATAACTGGGTAACTGTACGTCTGATTGTAGTGGCAGTGGAATTATCATTATTGCATTTCCTTCATCACGGACTTCCGGACGTTGGCTTCCTCAAGAAAGTATGAATAAATTATATCTGCATGTCGAGTCATATTTGCGATTCAACCGTGGTTATGAACAAAAGGCACTGGCGGTTATACTTTATGAAACACAAATAATCCAGTTACACAAAATATAAAAGTAAAGCATATTTGTTATTTTGTTCAGGAATCTGACTAAATATTTTCCCTCGCGAGAGGAAGTTTACTGTTGGACCCAAGTTCGCCACGAATAAATTAGTTCAGTTAGTAGGTGGGTTTGTTTCTTGGAGAAACACACGAAATTGTGTTTGCAAAAGTTTAAAAGGGTGAATTAAAAACTGTTTGATTTCATCGAGTTACATCGATACACAATAAGACTTCGGCAATCAATGTATTCTTACGAAAAACATGCGATACAACGTAATTTAATAAGAACTTGTACAAACAACCGTTTGACGCAGAATGAAAATGTAAATAATTAGTCTCATGAACTAGTTGAAAATATATTGAAGATTTTTGAAGATATTTTCCAAAAACTGATTAATGGGCAAAATGCTAAGAAAGCTTTAAGATTCGAATGAAGAGAATGAGTAGTTGTGTCTGATCTCGCATGGCAGTTAAACCTGTAATATATTGTTTATATTAGATGCTAAACATGTGCCATTCTTTTACTCGGCATTTTATAGGAGTTGATATTGTTAAACCATGTACATAAGGTATGTATTTATTTAATTTAATGAATTTAACGATCACAGGAGAACCAGGTCCAAATCCCACCGTTCAACAATACATTTTCCATTCACTAGTCCAAAGGACACACGACAGATAATTTACAGAGAGGTAATATTAAATAGCTATGCACCAAAACATAAAAATCGTGTCAACGCCAGGAACCTAACTGTTTTATGAGATAACACGTTTCCCGATAACCTAGTGTACAAGCCAGTGGAATAGTCACTATTTAGTAGTGAGAACAACGCATTTCTTTACTGGAAACTTCAATAAATACAGTATTGTGAAAGAGTAAGAAATATATATCAGGCCACCTGTAACACCAACCGTTGATGTCTCTTCAAAGGCTGTATGAATTTCCTTCACCATTGTCACTAAATTGATCGTTATAACTCACTAAAAAAAATCAAAAGCACTATTAAATGTTTTACCATAGATACACCTGAAAAATACCGTAATAGAATTACAAATATATAAAAAGGTAACATTTTTTAAAGTGAGACCATTTATTAACTGGGGTTATGGATAAACTTACGATTGTTGTAGCTTACAGTATTACCTATCAAAGCTAAATTTTAGCCTATCACGTACATTAATCATCAAATATAATTTATGCTCATTTTTGTTACAGATATCTGGAGTTTTCACACAAGACTATGATGGTAAGTAAACTGTTTAATTATTGCTCAGGTAATTTACGCATTAGCTTAAATTAAGTTCAAGGATTATTTCAGAATTGTTTTACATATTCAACGTATACGGTGATTTTAATTTTCAAATAAATATTTTTATATCTCTACATATCTGATCAATTTTTGGGGCTTCGTAGTTTAAAAAATCTCTTTTGGTGTCAGTAGTATGCTGTTTACGGTTTCACTTATTTTCTTACTTTCGATCAATACGTTTTCCCCTTATGTTCAATGTCTTCTGAAGCAATTTCTTTATTAATAACAAAATAATGCTATGTATACTTCTTATCTGCATCTGACTTTTAAAAAGTACCAATTTCAGAGTGTGTTGCCAATAATTGTAGTCATAATCAATATTTTAACCATTAACATAATTTTTAACTAATAACCATGTAGTTTGTAAGTGAAAATTGAATTTAAATTAAAATGTTCATACTGTATTTGATACCTACTGTATTAGTTTTATGGAATTAAATTTATTTTACGTATGAACATAAAAATTATGATAAGTTTATGGTTATTCAACCTACAGCATGATGATTTCACGGTGCAAATTGTTAGAAACTTAAATCAACTATAGTTCAAGTTTGTCACATATGTCTTACGGGCTAACATTTAATTACTGTAATTAGGAATTGTGTTTATTCTTTTTCATATTAATTGGATCCTTTAAATGTTAAAATGACTGGACCACTTTGCAAATAACAGAGTGGCACACACAAAGAGTAATAATAGAAAACAGATTGTTTATACCTTTTTACTCTATGGTTATGGATCGTAATGGCCTCCATGGATCCCATAGAATATCCCATTACTCCAGTTTCCAACAGTAAAAACACCATCAGAACCACAACGGCCGTAAACAATCTATTGAGTCACTGGAGGATAGGGAAATAAACGATATTTATGAGTGGAAAAAGTGTGAGCAAAGTAATAAAGTGAAGAGCCGTTAGTAGCACTTCCTGGCGGTCAGAGACGGAAACAAAGCATCTTCTGGCGGAAAATGTTCATCAATAACCATCTTGGTGAAACGCTACTGTTATAATATCAGAGACCTCCTTCCACAATAATGACGTTACGGATAGTATATTATGCATAGCGAAGAATAGCCTTACATAGGTACTTGACTTGCAGAACTGATCACAAAGTAAGCCGATAATTTGATCAGAATAGGCCTACAGGATATAATTTTACCATAACGACAAAAATATTTGTGGCTTTTAATAATGCAGCATCACGGAACAAAATAGTATTCTCCTCTAACAGTTTAACGAAAACTTAGTATTTACGACTCTCTATGTCACAAAGAGGCATGGGCATCAATCTAAGTGTTCCATAATAAGGGTTGGGAGATCTGGAGGGTAAGGGAACCCTGCGAAGTAAAATGGGGTTTCAGGTTACCTCCTTCAGAAAATTTTTCAAATTTTTCCACAAACAAATTTTTTACTCAATATTTGTTTTATTTATTGAGAATTTATAGTTTTCCCATCATTTTTAAAATTAGTAAACATTTGGTTGGCCCGTTTTGTAGCTCGGGGCCCCCCTGCCCATATAGATGGACCCCCATACGAAGAGTTGACCGCATAAAATGACCATAAGGTACTTAGTTCATTCAAAATAAGAAGAGTTTTGATTTGATTTGATTTCAAACCCCAATAGTTGTCTCCAAAGGCTAGGAACCCAATCAACATAGTGAGCGGACATATAACATAACAGCAAATACCAAAGTATGGGGAGATCTACGACTGTGTAAACACCGAGGTCAGTATCAGGATCTCTCCAGGAGTCCTGTAGCGGTCCCTGACATCCCACAGGACACGGGACGTCCTGCCAGGATCGTTAAACAACCGCCACGGACGGATGAACATCACGGAGTCGTCGCCGTCAAAACATACCGGGACTTGGATAAAACGTCACATATTTATTGTTTACTAAAGGTTGCTGGAATCAACATCTTTCATTTTCACTTATTGCTGTCTATAATACTGTAGTTAGTTTCGTTAGGAGGCAAAACCCGATTTTCCACAAAGATTAACGGATTAAACAAACCCGATACCGGCAAACAAGCGAAGATTGCAAATGGAATGTTTTGATGTGCGCAATTTTTCGTTGTAGAACCTCTTTAATCCGATCCCCCGTAATCCGAACGTCCACTAATCCGAACCCCTCATTGCTGTACTCTATACACAGTACAGCAGTTCTTTATTGTATAGTGTATTTAATGTACAGTACTGTTTATTCAATATGTTTACTACTGTATTAAATAAACACTGTATTTTAAATTATAAAACATTTGTTCTCTTTTCCCAAAGTAATTTCGATCCCTTTTAGCCATGTTTTAGCTATTTTTATGTAAAAAAACAACAATATGTTCTGTAATCCAAACTATTCAATAGTCCGAACCACCCCTGGTCCCAATTAGTTCGGATTAAAGAGGTTCTACTGTACAATGCTGCAAACATTGTTTAACTTGTTATTTCTCATGGTCAATTCGTTAACTTGTCTGCTTTCAAAGTTAATACAGTATTATAAAGGGAGACAAGTCTCTACATATTATTTACTAACAGTAACTGGTTAAGACCGGAAATAATAGGGTTGGTCGTGATATAATTTACAAGTAGGTAGTTAATCAGAGAGTGGGCCAACAAAAAGAGATTTAAATTTATTTACTTTTTAAGTTATTAAAAGTATTGTTAAGAGCGAGTCCACGTAGTCAAAATACCATATTTTTGGGAGGTTGTTTCACAAGTATAAAAACCTCCACAGGCTTTGATCAAGGTAACAACGCAAAATTAATACCAAATGCATACTGTACATACTATAAACGAGGTATCATACATAATTTATAGTTTTGGTTGGCCCAATTTTGAGTGATAGTTACCTATAGCTTCCTGGTTAGTTCATAAACAGATCCTCGTACGAAAAGATAAAGTAAACAATACAGATTACTCAGAGTAATCGGTTCTCACAAGTGAATGTGGGATAATCACCGCAACCGAGTAATTGCTCCAGATAGATAACGATAAACCGACTACTGGCATCGGATCACCGTTAGGAGGGAACGCTTTAATGACGAACGATCCGGGAAGTCTGGGTCCGGTCTCACGACTGTCAAACTGGTGTCACCTAGATACAATGTTGTCACAGGGAATGTGTTGGAGTATGTGAGAATCTATCAATTGTTGAGGTAGAGAATGTGTTTACCATATGAGAGGCTCAATAAATCAAACTTTGCGTCACCTACAGCTGGGAAGCTAAGTATTGTGCTCACTTAGTAATCAAAAGGTCACCAGTTCGATCCTGCGAAAAGTAAGTAGCTTTTGATGGTTCGAAACCCAGCTGTCTTTGATCATTAGACTTTATTCAATGGTCCTGGCTAATGAAACAAGACACTCGTCACAACCATACATATTTGGGTTAAAATACGCATCTACGTGGCGTCCAAACCTAAACTGGTAATCAAAAGTGGTTATTAAAAGATTGGACGTCTTATATCAGTTACAGATATGAAATTAAATATATGTGCAATAGAAACCTTATGATAATCCCCAATAAATTGGAGACCTATATTAGAAGAGACCAATTACCTTGTGCCCTTTATCTCTAATACACCCACGGCAATCTTTGGTGATGACTGATGAGCGTTTCAGCTGCAAATATACAATACAATCATTATATCGCCATTTCTTCGTTACAGAGGAATCAACATCAGTCCAAAAGTAAACATTCTAAACAACTAGGACAGTTTTATTCGCTCCATTTCGGGTCAAATCGATTAGTTTTGGTGAACTCGATTTATACCGTTTTGACATCCGAAAGAAACCACCTGTAGCGTTTGTGATCGTACTGTGTTTTGTTGAGCTATGATTCATTGTTTTAAATACTTCATTTAGTACGGTGAGTTTTTAATTAAGGCATACATAGGCATAGTTTTAGCGAATATTTTTTTTAGTTTGCTCCTCATCTGGCTAGTAGGCCAACAACTTTACAAAGATAATTGAAAACGATCGAAATATAAATTTAGTTTTCTTCCATACACAATTATCCTACTACATTTACCCTAAACTTCTGCATGGGAGTTGTAACGTTGCCAAAAATAGTAGAGAAGAGAATCAAATAGTTTAATAGGCCTAACTGAAAACACAATTTAACGATTAAATTATACCATAAATTAAAGGAATAGACCTTGTATACTATTTTGATTACACTCCCCTGATAATCCTACCTATTCCACTAATAGCTATTAGAAGTGAATCAAATAATAGTTTCAATAACTAGCTAACAGTACTGCTAACACCAATGAAAATTTATATGAAAAATATACCACCGCCGCAGCAAACCTGCCGACTAAGCGAATTTCCATTTGTCTGAATTGATTTTCAGTTAAATATATTTTAATAACATTAGGTTTAACGAGTACCTAGGTTTGCTGTTATAAGGAAACTAATAAAGTGTGTTTTTGAGTAAAATATTGATACCTTAGTACAAAATAAATAAATTTGCCAAGTTTGATCAAAATATATCCATAAACAAGCAAACTACAACATTTGACAAAATTCTCCATAAGAATAACATGGGAATTTTAAATTTACAATTTTTTTAATTTTCTCCGTTACTAATAATCGAACAAAAATACTTTTTTTATACTAAATTATTTGTTTTTTTAAGCTCTTTAAAAAGGTCTAAAGAGAAATAGGGAAATTTTGTGTTTTGAGGGTCAAAAGTGAGAAAAACCAATTTTTACCCCATAAAACCCCCCGTAAAGCCCCGTTCCCATGGTCCGATTGTGCTGGTTCGCGAACTCATTCAAGTTTATCCCGCTTTACACCTTTAAACCAAATTTCATCGAAATCGGACAAAAATTAAGTTATCGCGTTCACGGACGTATATATATATATATATACTAGCAGAGTACCCGTCCTTCGTACGGGGTTGGCATATAAGTATCAAATGCTTATAGCAGATATGAGTGAGGACATGGTTTAAGAAATTTCGGTTCTTTTTTGCGTGATCAGGTAACCCTATAGGGAAATTCCCTATAGGAAAATTCGCTAAAACTAAAGGTTTTGTTTTAAAACATTACGGCACGGGTCTTATTTTTTAGTGGAGCTGTATATAGCTCAGCCTTGTTACCATCTAATGTCAACCCTTTCCCAGATATCACAAGTACATAGGTTAATAACCTAAAAACTAACTTTTTCTGTGAAATTGGTACATTTGCGTACATTGGAAGGCCTTAATTTCCCATATAAATTGTCCTGACGTTGGAAAACACAATTATCGATTTACGAAAACAATATTGTAAGAAACGTTGTTTTATCAACCAATTTAATCAACACAGTGACCACTCATCAATTGGGCCCAGCTGTTTCTGATTATTGAGCTTTAAATAATGATCCTGGCTAACTGGAACCTGGATAAAACAAAACTAATGAAACAGCTGATCATATGAAACAACTGATCTTATGAAACAGCTGATCATATGAAACAGCTGATCATATGAAACAACTGATCTTATGAAACAGCTGATCTTATTGTAAGCAACAAAGCTACAAAGATCATCTCATTCCATTCCACCTACATACAATTTCAGTATCCAATAGTCAATGATTCTACTCATCCTTTACTCACATTTCGGTTAAAATACGTGACTTCCCCAATCCCCATATCAATTGATAGTCGATAATAATTGACAGTTCTTCTGCGTGCTTCCACATCAAAATAAGCTACCTACAATATTAAAAAAACTCGTTTACACCCGAGGACGAAGTACTACCGGAGGGGAGCGATATGGTGTTAATATGCATGAATCATTTGCAAATAATCAACATAGCGGTTTCAATCACCATAATTAGTCATGGGTTCGGCGCTGCAGTACAGTGACCAGTAAACCACAGACCTCTCGTGCTGCATGTGGTCGACGAGGGAGTTCACAAGGGACTTAAAGCATTTACATATGCAGTCTAGCTGTTATAAAAGGATAAAAGGTGGACAAATTAAAAAAAAAAAGGAAAGCAAAAAGGGGAGGAAAGACAGGAGTAATAATAAATCTTCTTTCGATTAAAATAGAGAGAATTGAACTAGAGAAAACATAATTTTAATAGTTTTTTTTAATTCACACCTTTTCTTCAATTCCATCTTCTGTACGATTGCACCAGTCTCTAGCTGTCGAGAATTTGGTTACCCTCCACATATCCGATAATGCATCAATAAAAGAAGCCGCTAGCGATATTGTTTGTAATCCTTTTAGGTATAGGTTGGTTTTAGCTCTTATACATTGTACATTATCACCTATCCTCTTACATGTCCTCTATATTGTTTTTTAGCACGGTACATGTCAGAGTGCGTATGCAAGGGAACTACAATGTAAACATATCGCATCTTCAAATATAAACTCATCTTAAAATATCGCACTGCAATGTAAGATTGCAAGGTGATATTTTAAGACGAAGAAGAAGCAATGAAGGAGCATTGAATTAATTATATGATAGCTTTGTTACTAAGTAATATCAACTGGGTCTCTAGCCAGGATCATTTATTAGAAGCCTCTGGGCTGGGTCGCTGGGTCCCCTCCCTAAATACATTTGATGAAGCATGGAGTAGAAACACTCTAGAGCCCAATTAACCAGCTGACCTCTCCCTTGGACCTCAGAATCATGACAAAGTCCCGTGTTTCCTGTTGCAGACTCCGTTACCGTATTGTCGCTTGGAGATCGTTGTATACTTGGCAATTTATTTTCAGTTGGAGGTCCAATTCAGTCCTCTGCTATATAGTTCTCTGTGTATTGTGTTCCGATTCACTTTCATTTTCCGCATTCCTTCTTTAATTCTAAACGGAGGTAGATCATATCTGATGTTAGTTGGAAGTGCATCATACATAGATGTTCGTTTGGACGTAGTTGGTGGTTGAAGCTGAGTAGCTGGGTGGATACCTTGATCGCCTAGAAATTAGAAGTCCTGTGATCAAACACTAGTCCTGTAAGTCCTGTGAGTGTGATCTTAGTCAGAAACAAATCTGTCATCCCATTCATAGACCACTCATCTACGCCTTAAATTAGATCTCGATCTCTTATAAATCGAATATAATAATTGCATATAACTTTTATGCGTACCTACCTGAAACCCCGTCATGAGATCTTAAAACGTTGGTAGGAAAGCATAGCATCGGCCGAGAATATGAGGAAAGTCTATTTACCGTATCGACATTTCAAGAAAATATATAAAAGCTACCTACTCGTTATCGTTAATACATATAAAAAATCAACCCCTTAACCTGCGAATCTAGATGGCAGTGGCGAAGATTGCAGACATCCGGTTGATGCGGTGGCGGTAGGAGTTGATCCGCGGACTGTGGCAGTTCCGGTTCCGGTCCACCAGTGCTGCCACCTGTCAAACACCTGTTAACCCTTGCTCGAGGATAATGCCCTTTCTGCTCAGATAAACTGCTACAATGGAATAATGAGTGGCTAGAACTAAATACTAGAAACGTCGAAGTAAACTCTGGTACCGTTACCGCCTTGTCGATGTTGAAGAATTATAAAAAAGGGAATCAATTGTAGGATTTTTGTTGGAATGGTGGTCTAAAGTAAATTAGCCAATGTAAAACATTTAAAACCCCAAAGAATCAATAATTGTTGATCGTCAATTGTTTGTTAATAATTATCGACAAATAAATTTATTCTAGCCTTCAATGTTGTACAAGTCTCAAGGATTTCAGTAGCGTGTAACTAAAATTATTTCTTTTAGTAAAGACGAGCAAGTAGGATACTTACTTTTTTAAATCAATAGCAATTAATTGTGTTGCTTTATATAGTTCGTTGTAGTAGATTTCTTGCCTTTCCTCACTAATCTAATGCCTTTGTCTATGCCACTATGAAATTGTAAATGCAATGGGTATAGGTGATTTATTAATACCATAATACTACTGTCAGTAGCAGTAACGGTACTAAAGTAAATGATGTTTGTAGGATGTTTAGAAATATTAGAGTTATGATTAATTTTTACCTATTATTAATTAATATATAATTAATTAATATATTAATAGGCAAACATGTTTCTTGAAAACCTTTTTTCTCAGCTCGTGTGCATCGCAGAGAAAATCTACGCATACCGGTACTGTAAGAAAGATAATTTACTGTAGATTTGCAGAATCTCTTTATAAAATAAAATACCCCCGCCGCAGCAAACCTGCCGTCTAAGCGAATTTCCATTTGGCTGAATTAATTTTCAATTGGTCTATTTAAATAACATTAGGTTTAACGAGTACCTAGGTTTGCTGCTACAAGGAAACTAATAAATAGTGTGTTTTAAGTAAAATAATTATTGCTTAGTATAAAATGAATATATTTGCCAAGTTTGATCAAAAGATATCCATAAACAAGCAAACTACAACATTTTACAATATTCTCCATAAGAATAACATGGGAATTTTAAATTTAAATTTTTTTTTGTTTTCTCCGTAACCAATAACCGTACAAAAACACTTTGATATACTGAATTGTTTGTTTTTTTAAGCTCTTTAAGAAGGTTTAGAGAAAAATTGGAAAATTTTGTGTTTTGAGGGTCAAAATGGAGAAAAACCAATTTTTACCCCATAAAACCCCCCATAAAATCCTGTTCCCATGGTCCGATCATGCTGGATCGCGAACTCATTCAAGTTTATCCCGCCTTACACCTTCAAACCAAATTTCATCAAAATCGGATAAAAATTACTCAAGTTATCGTGTTCACGGACACATATATATATAAATCTATATATATATATATATATCTATATCTATATATATACATATATAAAAATTTGAACGAATGGTGTTTTTGGCCTCTGGGGACATCAAAATGAAAAAGTAAATCGGTCCCGGGCCTAAGTCTTACCATGAGACCTACGGTAATAGCTACTTCCCTATAGGGAAATTCGCTAAAAGGCTCAAAAATAAGCTCAAAAAATAAATTTAAAATTTCATAAAAAATTAACATGGGCCTTAAGGGTTGTCAGCATATTGCCATGCTCGGTAACGAAATTTAATCAGAAAATCAAAACAAATGTAAGAAATTCCAATCACATGTTTTATTTACAGCGCGGGGTGAAAATTGAGATGTCTGTACATTACATTTTTTGGTCGAGTTTTCGACCACTAGACTACCTCTAGTATAAATAATAACGTAGTTTTCGAAAAACGGAATGATTATACCTTCTTAATCGTAAAAGGGTATTTTTTGGGAGAAAAAAATGCTGCAAGCTGAAAACGCGCAACAGAGAGTATTGGTGTTTATAGAGAGTTTGTCTTTAACTGATAGATGGGCTCAAATTTGTTCATCGCAAATATTTTTAGCCACCGAATGTACTTTTCAGAATAATATAAAAATATACTTTAATTCATCCCTTTATGAGAAAAATTCTCCGCTATAAATGTCATAGGCGTAAATATTTTTTCAACTCGTTCTCTCTTTATTCTCTTATTGCACCATCTGGAGCTTGGCAGAAAGAGTCTATCTTTTCCATGTCATTTAACTCATCCTTTTATCAGAAAAATGTCTTAGTCATGAAAGTCATAAAACAATTTCAGTCCGGAAACATTTTCTTGCAATGTCAGAGATCCAATGATTCTTCACAGGCTCAGAGGGATGGCATAAAAGGCCCATCTAGAAAAGATGAACATGAATTAATTAGTCTCTATAGAAATAATTCTTCATTAAAGTCTTGAACATTTTTCTAACTTAGAAACATTCTCGCATTGCAGTGTCAGAGATCCAATGTACCTTTACGGGGCTCGCATTATTGGTAGAAAGAGTCCATCAATTTAACTCATCCATATATCAGAAACATTTCTTAAACATGAAATGGTCATACACATTTTTCTAACTCAGAAAAATGGTCTCATTGTAGTGTCAGAGATCCAATGTACCTTTACAGGGCTCACATGGTTGGTAGAAAGAGTCCATCCTTTCTATGTAACTCATCCCTAAACATGAAAGTCATACACATTTTTCTAACTCAGAAACATTCTCTCATTGCAGTGTCAGAGATACAATGCACCTTCACGGGGTCGGAGGGTCGGCAAGGGAAGGTGATAGGGAAGGACTACATCTCCGCCAAGCTGCGGAAGCCCGAGGGGTTCAAGGGGGCGCCGCTGTTCGCGGATGACCGAGCTATCGACCCTCTGCTGGACGCGGAGTGTCAGATCCGACCGGACCCGGAGGATCTCACAGGGCTGGCCTACAGTCTGCTGGTCACCAACTTCGCCCGCTGCGGAGTGCTCAAGAGGAATGTGAGTAGAACATAAATAATAATGTAAATGAGTTAGGTAATCTAATTAGTTAATGGACTATTATAACAGTCAAAGGCCCCCTGTCTAACTGATCAGTCCATTTGGCCACTGTATGAAACAGTACCACGAGTTTTATATACAGAGTGTGAAGGTATGTGAAAAATGCATGTGAAGGTATGTCCAAAAATGTGTTTACCCAGTTATTCACCATTTTGTTTTTTATACATAAATATTTTTATCTTTGCAGTTTTTGAACCGATGATTATGAAACTAGGTAAGCATGTTAACGTACACAAGAAATATTGTAGAAAAGAAAATTAAGTTGGCACGATTAGAAATGTCAACATGGCGGCCATTTTAATTTAATAATTAATTAATAATTATAATAATAATTATTAATAATAATAATGAATGGTTATTAATATAAAAAAATGTCAAGGATATTTTTATTTAGCATGTGGAATTCCCTAAACGACACCAAGATCAAAAGGATCGGATGACAAATAGCTGAAATATAACGGTTTTTAGTTGTAAAATAAGGCAAAATAAAGTGCACCCTGACTAACGCTTGCTCTATTTTTAACCAAAAAAGTTATTTTTTCGATCTTTTTTGATTGTTTGATAAGGAATTTTAAATGCTAAATAAAAGTGTCCTTGAGTTTTTCTAACAATAATCCATTTTTGAGTTATTTAAGTTATAAAAAGTCAAATGGCTGCCATTTTAAAATTACTAATCTGCTAGAAATTGTGCGCTGAATATTTATGCTCTTTATTTGTGACATATAGTTCGACATTCTAACTAAAAATGACTAAAAATGATTAACATGCCCGTCTGTGTTACCCGCTGAAAAATCACGATAAAAACGATTTCTCCTAAGAGTTAAAGAAAGCCCAGTTGTCTTCTTGCACACAAGTATGTCTGCACCGGCACGTGCATACATCTAGATCCTGTGCTTTAATTTAAAATACAACAGTTATTATACAATATATGTCTGCAAGTTATGTCTGCGTGTGTGTGGATGTGTACATAGCTACAGACTACACCTGTGGATCGATTTTGATGAAATTTGGTATGTAGGTACTAATCCATGGTATCTCCAGGTGTCATTTAATTTCTTTTTAATTTTGATTTTTAATGGTGATTTTTAATAGTGATTTTCCCATAAACCCCATAAAATAATAGAAAATTGAATTTTCTCAAAGATGGCCCGTACGATTTTGATAAAAATTTAGGAAAAAAAGCCGGTTTTGATTAAAATTTATGTGTCATAGTCTTTATAATTAAAAAAAAAATAGTGAAAGCCCCTATTGCTGTAACAATTACGGTTCAAAAGATATTGCAACTTTTGTGATTTGTTCCTTATAAAATATCATAGTTACTCCCATCGCTTACCCATGATAAATGTTGTTGACAAGCTAATGGGAGAATGTATGTGTCAGATTGCTGATACCGTTATTTGTTGTATTGCCAAAATAATCGATTACCTTTCGCTCCTCACAACAGAATCTCTCCTTGCCCCAGTATCGTAGTATTGTTGAGATGTCTGGAGGTAAACAGTCCCTGTACAGTTACCGCAAGGTTCGCTGCCCAAGCGTTCGCCAGTAATTAAGACCTACGCAACCTAACCGAGTTTTTGTCTGTTTATCACCCTTTACACTCGTGCACTGATAACATCACTTTGACTCCGCTGCCGTCTTTCAACGAACCTTTTACAGTTATATAAGAGTATACGTTTATTGTGTAGTCGTAAACTATTTGAAGCATTATTATTCATTTTTCCAGTGGCAAATATAGGATGATGTTCTTGTATAATAATAATAATTATTATTATTATAATTGTTGTGTTATTAATAAAATAAGAAAATCATTCTGCAATAGTAAATGCTACAGAACAAAAGGTAGGCCTTACATCTAATACATGCAAAACAGCCTACCTTCGTCAAAGTCTAAAAACTGTAGTTTGTAGTGCCGTATTTTTCTTCCACTATGGTATTCTGTATTATGTTATCATATGTATGTACAAAAATACACTGATATAAAGTTTTTCCTCTATGACTTCGTTTTATAGCCTAAAGCCGAAACAAGTTCTATCTCAACTATTTCAATCTGCTATTTGCCTCTTGATGACGCCCAAAATGACGATTTACCATCGTTACATTTACCTAAACGGTTCATAAACGCAGGCAGCTCTGTAGACTCTGACGTTGACGACCAAATAATGTCTCCCAAGGAAATATTTAATGGTTACCTCCGTTGTAGGTGTCAGCAACATTCGACGATCAGTCATCTTCATGACCCACTTCCCCACAATTGGGTCCCGTTCCACAATTTACTTTTGAGTTTACTTTGTTGGTGGTTTTTGCTACCATTACTCGTCTCAATCACTGTTTTGTTCTTCGCCATTGAAAAAATCTCATGTTACATAGGTAGGATATTTTTTTGATATTCGTCATTGAAAAAACAAAAAATATAGGCTTGATATGTTAATAGATATAAATAAATATATCGCCGTGATTTTCACTTTATTAAAGAAATAATAACATTTCATAAAAAAACTGTTTCATCTATTATTACATTCATATAACTATTTTGCACAATACACCGATTAATATTTTTGTTCAAGAGGCAAATTTGCACATATTTGTTTATGTTGTGATATAGTATTTAATTATAACAAGATGGTATACAGTGTGATCAACTCAAGGAGGTCACCATTAGGATATCGGAAACGGTAAGAATTGGAGAAAACTTTAAATGGGGGACATTCCTTTATTTTTTGTGGCTGTTAAAAATATGACTTTAGTTTTTCGGAATTCAGCCGCCATTTTCCAAAATGGCGTCCAACTTTTAAATTTCTTATGGAACACCCTATATTCTATCATGTTTTCGGATTGAACATGCAATTTAAAAACTTTTTTATTCATGACATTTTTTTCGATAAACCCACTCGTTTAGGAGTTACAGCCTTAGGAAAAATGACTTCCGGTGTTCATTAGGAGTAGCGGATTTTTATCCCCCTGGAATTTTACCCCCTGGACAAACGTGGCGTCACATACCAGGGGGTAAAATTCCGGCCGCGAACTTTTGAGTTTCGCGACATCAGCTCGATGGATTAAACGCGAAATTAAACATATATTTTCACGGTTGTGAATTTAATTTACACATCAAATTATAAAAACCTAGAATGTACGGCCCGGATTTTTACCCCCGGAATTTTACCCCCCGGATTTTTACCCCCCGGATTTTTACCCCCCGGAGTTTTACCCCCATAATTTTACCCACTGGCCAGATATATAAATTAGTGAGAATGATTAATTATCTTCATTCAGTTTTAATTTAATAGTAAACATTTTATTATTAAGTACCTAGCCTATATTAATTTATTTGTAACATTAACTAATCGAACAGGTTTTTAATTTTAATTTTGAGATTCTAGTATCAGGATTCGATCTTTGAAGCCAACGGTTGGTTAATATGACCAAAATAAAACAGCAAATTCGGTTTACTTAGTTGAGATTACAAAATAAATAAATAAAGATAGGCTACTAAATAATGAAATGTTTACAATTAATTAAAAACAGAAATAAGAAAATCAATCATTCAGTTTCTAAAATCGATCAGGGGGTAAAATTCCGGGGGGTAAAAATCCGGGGGTAAAATTCTGGGGGGTAAAAATCCGGGGGTAAAAATCCGGCCCGTACATATTCAGTTGTCTAAACGCTAGTTATATGGACACGGGGTAAAATTCCGGTTTTTATCGCTAATCTAATTAATCACGCTCTGACTATTTTCATTAGACTTCCAAATCCGCGGGGGTAAAATTCCGGCCGCGAACAAACTTTTGGCCACTCTGGTTACTACATCATAGTGACGTCAGCTTTGCCCAGGGGGTAAAATTCCAGGATGATAAAATTTCGGCGACCCCATCATTTATCCCCCCATCATGTAGCTCCTAAACGAGTAAGTTTAGATAAAAATTGCGATGAGTCAATAAGTCTTAGAACTGCATCTACATTCCAAAAAGACCATAAAATTCGTTAAAAATATTAATTCTATTATTTTAAAAAAGGCGGTCATTTTCCAGAATGGCGGCAAACTAGAAAAGTGGAAAACTGTGTATTGTTGCGGGCTTAGCAGGTTCTTTACAAATAAAACTTGGCGATTTTATAATAACTATTTATTTACAATAATTATTCTATATTTACAGATATTAGAATTACCTAACACCTAACTAACCCTATCTAAACCTAGCTAAAGCCTATTCTAATTTACAATGTTTCTACTTACAGCTAGCCTCTACAGGATTTATCACTTCTGTTACAACACTGTCACTACACTGTCACTAGAGTCACTACACTGTTACTCTCACTGTCACTACACTGTCACTGCCACTAGCACTAGCACTGGTCACTAACACCGACGGGCACTTGCTGCGACGATTCTCGGAAGGCTCAACTCAACTCAACTGCCGTGTGACGGAAGACGGTCCCTTATATAAGATTTCCGTAGAACATTCTAGAGACTACTCCTAGGCTAGACAAAGGTGTTTACGGATCGCCGTGGAAGCTTCTGGAGATGTCAAACCCCCTATTGACGTAGTCCGTTGACATGGGTCTATTGTCTATCACTGGCGCGTTCAGAGAAACCGTGTAAACAAACAACCCTTTTGAGACGGCGCCTGGCTATTGTTGTGCGGGGCTCCTGACTTGTAACACTACCCCCTCCTTAAGACTGTTCTGTCCCAGAACAGATTTCCCACGAAGCTTGCGATCTTCTGGTTCACCGGAGGTTCCCCATGGGTTGTATACGCAGACCACAATTTCGATGCCAGTGTCCCTAAAAAGTTCCTGTACCATATTTCTTACAATCCTCCATTCCAGTCCGTCATAACCACATCCCAGCCTGGGAATAGCGAGCTTTTTTATTCCGATTCGAAGGAGCTTGTCTCGCAGGTCTTGCAGGCTTCTCTTCAACGATTCGTAGGAGGGCTTCTGGTTTGACGTCTCCTTGGTTACGAGGTAGAACAAATGCTGTCCATTGCGCTCCAGGTGGAGGGTTGTGCCAATGGCTGGGCTCTGACGCTCAAGATCTTCGGTCCCTCCAAACTTCTTCCTGAAGACAGTGGCTATACCACGCGACGCTCTCAGGTCTTCTGCTACGCAGTGGGCCAAAGCATAATCCACTGGCAAGGTGAAGAGGTCCTTATATAACAGCCTCAATTCCTCATTTCCACGTTTTTTGGGCACGACGTCTCTTGTTTCGGTTGAGATGCTGCGAACTTGTTGTTCATCTTGTTGGCCGTGATCTCCTTTGTAGGGTGCAAGCCTGTTGAAATGGACTATTTTGGGTTTGCCATTTGGTTGCTTTTTAATCCTGTAGATGACGTCATTTAAACGGGAAATAACTTCATAGGGTCCCTCCCATGAGTTTTGGAGTTTGGGTGAATAACCACGACGCCTTCGGGGATTATGTAGCCACACGAGATCACCAGGTGTGAACCCTCCTTTCTCGGCCTTCACGTCGTACCTCTCCTTCATCCTGTCACTTGCTCCAGATATGTTGCGACGAACTTTCTCATGTATCTCGTCCATCCTCTTCCGCAGATCCGATACGTAGTCCTCGCCAACCACACATTCGTCTGGCTTCAAACCATACTGCAGGTCGCATGGAAGACGGAGCTCTCGGCCGAAAACTACGTTGGCTGGAGTCTGGCCGGTGGTTTCGTTGACCGAACTCCTATACGCAAGTAGGAACAGGTGCAGGTATTGGTCCCAGTCTCGCTGATGATCGGAGACGACTTTTGACAGGTATCTTCCCATCGTCCTGTTCATGCGCTCTACCATGCCATCTGACTGTGGATGAAGAGGTGTTGTTCGAGTCTTCCGGATACCAAGAACTTCACACATTCTAGAGAATACTGCTGACTCAAAATTTCTTCCTTGGTCAGAATGAAGTTCGAGCGGGACGCCAAATCTGCTCACCATTTCCTTGATTAATATATCTGCAACTGTTACCGCTTCCTGGTTAGGCAATGCATAGGCCTCTACCCATTTGCTGAAGTAATCCATTGCGACCAAAATGAATCTATTTCCAGAATCGGACATGGGGAACGGTCCTGCTACGTCAATGGCGATGCGTTCAAACGGGGCACCTACGTTGTATTTCTTCATTGGGGCTTTTCGTTTGTTGACAGGGCCATTTGAAGCAGCACATGTTGCACACCTTCTGCACCAGTCTATAACGTCGTCTCTCTGATTTGCCCAGTAGAAGCGCTCCCTTACTTTCACCAGTGTACGATGTACCCCAAGATGGCCTCCAGAAATTCCATCGTGAACTTCCCTTAGGACTTCGGGAACCCTCTTCTTTGGAATTATTAGTTGGAGTTTTCGGTGCCCTCCTTCCTCCGATTCGACGACTCGCTTCAAAACACCTTCGTCCATTAAAATCGAGTTCCACTGCGCCCAGTAGGTCTTCACATTCTTAGACAATGGAGCAATATCCTGCCACGATGGTCTTCCTTTATTGTCCATCTTCCACTGCATAACGTGTCTTAGGTCGGAGTCTTCCTTCTGGTCCTCTGACAGTCTCTTACTATCCCATTCGTCGTCAACGGCGGTCACACGATGAACTGATGCACTTTTGTCTTCCTTGCGTGTGCAGTGCGCGCAGCTGTCCCCGCATGGTCTTCTAGATAGTGCATCTGCGTTCCTGTGGCTAGGCCCCGCACGATGGATTGATTCGAAGTCATACTCCTGTAATCTTTCTAACCATCTCGCAACCTGTCCTTCAGGAGATTTGAATCTTAGCAACCACATCAGTGCGGCATGGTCGGTTCTCAGGAGAAACCTTCTTCCATACAGGTACTTATGGAAGTGTTCTATGGACTTAACCACTGCGAGAAGCTCCCTCCTGGTGACACAGTAATTACGCTCAGGCGCTGACAGGACCTTACTGAAGTATCCGATCACATGTTCCTCTCCGTCCTGAAGCTGAGAAAGGACTCCCCCAATTGCTGTATTACTGGCATCCGTGTCAAGTATGAACTTTCCGTCTGATCGTGGATAGCTCAATATGGGTGCACTGCATAATTTGGCCTTCAGCTCTTCAAAAGCTTTCTCGCAGTCGTTATCCCAAACAAAGGTTCTCTTGTCTTCGGTTAACTTAGTTAGCGGTTTGGCAATATTAGCGAATCCCTTAACAAATTTCCTGTAGTAAGCGCACAGCCCAAGGAAGCTTCTAACTTGGTGTTTATCCTGTG
The DNA here is from genome assembly GCF_028750875.1 of Macrosteles quadrilineatus. Taxonomy (NCBI): domain Eukaryota; kingdom Metazoa; phylum Arthropoda; class Insecta; order Hemiptera; family Cicadellidae; genus Macrosteles; species Macrosteles quadrilineatus. The sequence goes on along the minus strand of NW_026542602.1, from coordinate 100,034,235 downwards.
GTATTGGCCAATCGGTGATAGCTCTGATCTTCTCCGGATCTACAGACACTCCCTTGTCTGATACGACATGGCCGAGGTAATTGACCTGTTTGCGGAATAAGTTGCACTTCTTTGGGTTCAACTTCAGATTAGCCATCCGCAGTCGCATGAAGACATTCTCCAGGTTCTTCAGGTGGTCTTCGAAGGATTTGCCTAGGACGATAATGTCATCCAAGTAAACCAGGCATGTCTCCCATGACAATCCCCTGAGGACGTTCTCCATAAGCCTTTCAAAAGTAGCAGGGGCGTTACAAAGTCCAAAAGGCAGCACAGTGAATTGCCAAAGTCCTGTCCCAATAGAGAACGCTGTCTTCTCCTTGTCCTCAGGAGTGAGCCCGACCTGCCAGTAGCCACTTCTGAGATCTAAAGTAGAGAATATTTGACATCCTCCCAGAGTGTCGAGTGTGTCATCAATCCTGGGGAGAGGGTAACTGTCCTTCTTGGTGACATTGTTTAGAAGGCGATAGTCTACGCAAAATCTTGTTGAGCCGTCCTTCTTCTTCACTAGTACCACAGGTGACACCCAAGGGCTGCTAGAAGGCTCGATGACACCATCCGCTTCCATCTCTTTTATGATTTTCTCAGCTTCGTCACGTTTTGCTAGCGGGAGTCGTCTAGGAGCCTGACGTATGGGTTTTGCATCTCCGGTGTCTATCTTGTGCTGTACTATGTTTGTTCTTCCTCTAGGTCCGCTTCCGTATTCGAAGACATCTTGCCATCTGGTAATGAAGTCCCTTATTTTCGCACTTTGTTGACGCGTCAGATCCTGACAGGTGCTCTCCACGAAATTTTCCAACTCCTTCGGCAATCCATTTGGGGATGGTGGACATGATTTTAGTTGACGTACCACTGAGTTAACAGCCACGCACGTTCCGATCTTCACTCCTCTTTTTATCGCCACAGGGAAACCATTCAAGTTCATCAGTCGCACCGGATTTTCGTGTCCTAAGTTAAATAAGGATCTGGCGACAAAGACACCACGTCCAAGCTGGGATTCACTGTCACTTCCTGGCTCCAGAAGAACACTTTGCCCACTAGTCCAATCTCCTTCGACAGTAGTTCGGACGATGACTTGGCTGCGTGCTGGTAGCGTTGTGTCTTCCAGTAGAAGTACGCGTGCAGCGATATCCTTCCCACGCCGAAGTATGACATCTTCGTCTCCGAGAGTCACTAGTCCTTTTGTCATGTCCAACTTCAGTCCGTACTTCACCATTATGTCGGTTCCTAAAATCACGTCCTCGTCTATGTCGGCAACTAGTGCGCAATGTTTAAATACGCAGCCGCCGATGTGGAAGGTAGCAACCGTCTGCCCATATACCTGAGCCAGCTGACCTGTAGCTGTACGTAGAGACCATAATGTTGGTGAAATATCTTCAGTCGACACAGTGTTGGGGTTCAGGATGGTCATAGTCGCCCCGGTGTCCAGAAGACAGCTTTGGAGACGCCCGTTCACCTTTCCATCTATGTAGAAACTGCTTGACTGACTTCCAAGTGAAGCAACTTTAACACTTTTCCTCGGGGCTTTCAAATCGCGGGCTGACGGTTGCCCCTTTCCATCAACCCTCCTTAGTTTTCCTGTTCCGGTTCTGATGTGGTTGAAGGACATTTACTCCTGGGATGTCCCACCTGTCCACAGCTCCAACAGCGTATCTGCCGGCGACGTGTTTTTAGCGCCTCCAGAACTCTTTTCACCAGCTCCTCGATGTCAAGTGGAGATGTAGTTTCTGCGTCTGCCACACGGACTCGGGCCTGACCTCTCACCGACTGCCGTACAGCCTCGAACTCCAGTGCCTGTGTCAGTGCGTCACTCAGGGTCTTTGGTCTGGCGAGCTTCACTGCCTGTTGAGTCTCAGGTTCACGTAGACCGTCGAGGAATTTATCCACCGCCAAACTCTCGTAGACATCATCCGTGACCGATGGATAGGCGTTTCTCACCAGGCGAGCAATGTCGGCTTCAAACTCCTGAAGTGACTCGCTGGGTTTCTGGATCCGGTTCCGCAGTTGAGATCGGTAAAGCTGGTCCATGTGTCGATGCCCAAAGCGCATGTCCAATCTCCTCACTAGTTCTGGGAAATTCTTCCGCTCCGCCATTGGCATAGCATGCAGAACTGCTAACGCATCGCCCCGTAGTGCAAGGCACAGTGCTGAAGCCTTTGTCTCCTCTGTCCACCCATGGACCATAGCCGCTGTCTCGAAGAGAAGCATGTAGTCCTCCCAGGGGGTTTTGCCATCGAAATGAGGAACGATGTTCTGAGGGACAGCGGCAGCAATGGTGGGCGCTGGCTTGGAGATCGTTTCTGGGGCGTTATCCTGCCGAAGTTCGTCAGTGCTAGCTGATGACGAAGGTGTGAAGCTCCCCGATGCAGCCATCTCCTGCCTAAGCTTATCAACTAACCTATCTTCTAGATTCTTTTCTATACAGTTAACTTTCTCATCAATTTCATTTATCCTACTTTCTAAACCATCAACTTTGCTAGAATATTCACCTAATTTGTTCAGCATTTTTGATTCTACATTTGACATTTTTGTCTCAATGCTAGCTTCTAAGTTTTTGTTATTTTCTGACATTTTTGCCTCAATATTAGCTTCTAGGCTTTCTAACGTTTTACTAGTTTCTGACATTTTTGATTCTAGTGTTTTACTATTTTCTGAAATTTTTGACTCTAATGTTTTGCTATTTTCTGACAAAGACTCTAATGTTTTGCTATTTTCTGACATCTTTGACTCTAAGTTTTTAAACATTTTATTGATATCAGACGTCTCAAATAAAACGTGATCTGGATCTTCACCTGCATCAATTAAAGCTTGTTTAAGGCGTGCCTGAAGGGCTGATTTAGTTCCACTAGAATCAAGATCTCGTTCTTCTAATTCTCTCCTAAGATCAGCTACTTTTAACTCATCAAGTTTCACACCTTTGAAAGCCATTTTTATGCAAAACAATTAAAATAATTTTACAATAAATGATTTTTTTCCTTTGTAAACAAATTACTGATATGTAACAAAGACCCTGAATCTTACTAATATCTAATACTACTAAAATAAAACTCAATACTTTACAATTAAAATCGCCAAAATTATGCCGCTTTCTGACACCAATTGTTGCGGGCTTAGCAGGTTCTTTACAAATAAAACTTGGCGATTTTATAATAACTATTTATTTACAATAATTATTCTATATTTACAGATATTAGAATTACCTAACACCTAACTAACCCTATCTAAACCTAGCTAAAGCCTATTCTAATTTACAATGTTTCTACTTACAGCTAGCCTCTACAGGATTTATCACTTCTGTTACAACACTGTCACTACACTGTCACTAGAGTCACTACACTGTTACTCTCACTGTCACTACACTGTCACTGCCACTAGCACTAGCACTGGTCACTAACACCGACGGGCACTTGCTGCGACGATTCTCGGAAGGCTCAACTCAACTCAACTGCCGTGTGACGGAAGACGGTCCCTTATATAAGATTTCCGTAGAACATTCTAGAGACTACTCCTAGGCTAGACAAAGGTGTTTACGGATCGCCGTGGAAGCTTCTGGAGATGTCAAACCCCCTATTGACGTAGTCCGTTGACATGGGTCTATTGTCTATCACTGGCGCGTTCAGAGAAACCGTGTAAACAAACAACCCTTTTGAGACGGCGCCTGGCTATTGTTGTGCGGGGCTCCTGACTTGTAACAGTATTTTATGGTCTTTATGTAGATGCAAAATCGTAGATAAAAAATACGGACGAAATCTCCATAGTATATACTAAGGGGGGGGAAAGTAAAAATATGTAAAAATCCTTATATTCCCACCGACTAAAGGACTAATAATCACTACTCATAACGTCTAATAGAGGTTATGGTTTTGCTTATAACCAATAATTGCCAAATACAATCAGCTGGTTGGTTTCCGGTAAAAACTCATTACAGTACAGTATTACGTAATGAAACCACATTGTATTGAGCTGGTGTCAAACAGCTGTTTTCCGAAATAAATCCTTGCGCGGGAAGTTCGTTAAAACAGTGTAGTGTGGCGTAAATAAATTGTAAAATAATTTGATGGCCTAAAGCTTTGTAAATAAGATCTGTTTCTATTTTTTTTCTCCTTATTCTATTAGCCAAACACATTTTTCACTCGTAAATAAAGTGACTGTGAACATGAATCTCATGGTTCGTACGCCAACTCCCCGCAGTTAAACTGTGACCTGTACGTGGTTGCAGGGGTTTGTCCACGTGAGGATATGGTTCCCGCAGTTCCCGGGGGTTGTGATGATGTCAGATCAAGAACTCATCATCATGTGCAAGCCACCAGAGCCGACGATCATAGAGAACAAGGCAGCAGGCTTCGCCGGCAGCTTGTAAGTATTGCAATAATATTTGAATAATGACTTACAGTTTTAACGTGGTTTGAGATGGGTTATGCCATCTCCAACTCGACATTAAAAAATTAATTAATGCGTGGTGATTTTAATTGTTGGATTTTTAAAAAAATTTGAAAACTATATGAATTTGTAAGATTAATGAATATAAATAATTGTTAACATGTTTATTTTATTTCATAAAAAGAGGCTCCACCTAAGATGATAAACTCTATGTGATCGTAATGCATATTGCTGACAATCATAATAGGGTAAGTAGTTCACTGTTCATGGAGCTAGAGTTTATCGTGTAGTAAAGGAGACACCTGGTCGTCTGGAGTGGAGTACAATGTAGCTTTGTACAAGGAGGCTCCACCTAGGATGACCAACTCTATGTACATTACTGACATTCATGTATGTATAGTCCACATGGAGCTAGAGTGTCTGGTGTAGTAGAGGAGACACCTGGTCGTCTGGAGTACGAGGTTGGCCCTTTACAAGGAGGCTCCACCTAGGATGACCAACTCTATGTACATTACAGACATGCATCATTCATGTATGTGTAGTCCACATGGAGCTAGAGTGTCTGGTGTAGTAAAGGAGACACCTGGTCGTCTGGAGTACGAGGTGGCTCTGTACAAGGAGGCTCCACCTAGGATGACCAACTCTATGTACATTACTGACATTCATGTATGTATAGTCCACATGGAGCTAGAGTGTCTGGTGTAGTAGAGGAGACACCTGGTCGTCTGGAGTACGAGGTTGGCCCTTTACAAGGAGGCTCCACCTAGGATGACCAACTCTATGTAGATTACAGACATTCATGTATGTGTAGTCCAGATGGAGCTAGAGCAGTGTCTGGTGTAGTAGATGAGACACCTGGTCGTCTGGAGTACGAGGTGGCTCTGTACAAGGAGGCTCCACCTAGGATGACCAACTGTATGTACATTACTGACATTCATGTATGTGTAGTCCACATGGAGCTAGAGTGTCTGGTGTAGTAGAGGAGACACCTGGTCGTCTGGAGTACGAGGTGGCTCTGTACAAGGAGGCTCCACCTAGGATGACCAACTCTAGTTCTGAACTACCTGTTGACCAGGCAGTGCCAATAGGAACAAAGTTGCAGCTTCGAGCAAGGATAAATCCACAATCAGGTATGAGATGTACGATGTACCAGTTATACCAGTTACGTGAGTAAAAGTATTGATGATTTTCTTTTCTGGTCTTTTTTTTTCTTTTTTCTTTTTTCTGATGGTACTGTTTGTAGAGGTGATCAGAATAAGGTGGAGGATCATCAGATTAGGGGTTTTATTTGTGGAGGAGTTATTCGTGGGAATCTGTTGTAGTAAAATATTTTAAACACTTCTAACAACAAATGACTACTATTGAGTTTTTAAAAGAAAAAGTTTGATGGAACACCTGTTGACAAACCAACGAGCACTTTTTTTGTTACAGCAAGAAACTCCTACACTTGTCAATTTAGAGTAGCTGTGTGTGAAGTGGCTTCAGTGGTTCTCAGGAATTAATATTTTTACATTTAAATTGCTTTACTAACCACAACTGGCAACCGATGTAATAGTATGTGATTTGAAGAACATGTATCAGGCTACAGTATTACATAAATCATATCATTAATAATAATAAATATAAGATAATATCAATAGTAATATTCTTTACCTACAAAACATCACAAAACCTGACGGTAAAACCCAAAAACCTCACTCATAACACTGTTTTTGTGTTCCAGCCTGGAAGCATGTGAAGCTGATGGAAGTAACAGTTTCACCAGACCCTGACGATCCTCATGTAGCAGGAAGTGTGGCTCTAGTCAAGGGAGGGTTAGTATGATAACAAGTACCTATTAAATTCATTCTAAGTTAGTGAAAAAAAACTAATGATTCCACTACAAATTGCTATTCAGGTCCAACTTATTGCAGAAATGGTCTAAAAACACTTGTTTTAAGGGGTGTTTACTCATGCATCCACATACATGATTGATTGATTAGAGAATTGTAAAATGAATGTTTTAGCAGTGCTATTTTGGAACTGACGCCGCTGTGCAATGTATAGTTGCTTTCATTCGATAAGCTAGAGCTGCACGTAAGCTCTAGCTTCTCTAGCTTGTCATTAAAAATATTATGACTTTAAATACTACAGTGTAACAGTTGTATCAAAGCCAGTGGAGTCCAAAAAATGAAACAGAGGAAGAAAGACCTCTAACCATGACTCTGTTGCATGTCCGTTATCTCGTTGTCCAATCGACTCAATCCAGATACAAGTGTAAATATTTTTGTAGTAATATAATACATAGCGTTAGAGATGAAGATGCCACACAAGGTGGTGAAATGCATAGGGTACACTTATCTTACCTACAACCTACAAGTACTCAGGCAACAAGAACAAAGGTAAATCTAAACTAATGTGTGTTTCTTAGGTGTCGTAATCGAGACTTTGTAGCGATCATCCCTCATCAACCTGCCAGATATAGAGACCGGCACAATGAGGTTTTTCTAGACTTTGAAGCATTTCTGCTGAGTACAATGAAGGAAAGATCAACTCTGTGGATACATTCACAGATCAAAGCTTGCATGGACGCTGTGGACTGCCAACCTGTAAGATAAAAACTGTAATAATTATATAAATAGGTACATGTTTGGAGCTAATGTACATTTTAAATATTTTTTGGAAAGTTCAGGAGTATTTTCAATCAAATGATTTGTGAAACACACTGGGCTGGGAGCATGGGCTACTTCATTTCAGTATTTTGACTGTGGGGACAAGATTTTCAATGTAATAAAATTAAAACAGTTAATGGCAAACTTTTCAATAAATTCTCAACATATTATAGAAATAAGAAACTAATTACTGTAATTTACCAGGTCAGAAAAAATACCATGCATGTAAAACTGAAAATATTCAGACGTGTTTTGCTTTGATAACTTCAAAAATAGCATTTTGTTTTAAGTTCCTAATAAAAATCTATTTCAAAGTAGAAATTTTTTTGCAGGTATCATATATCAGGTATCTCTTTCAGTATGGAACTAACAGTTAGTTAGTTCAGACACAACAAAATCTTAAATAATACAATCTATGGTAAAACTACAAAATAAATAGTAGTTATATAGAATTATAATGTGGGGTCAAAGTTACTCAAAAAGCATTGAATGTTTCAACTACTTTTGAAACTTACTTGGAACAAAACCAATTAATTTGTAGTTGAACCTGCAAACCGACCAGAATAAAGAAAAACGCTTTATTGCATTTCAGCCGAGATAGGATATATTTGACTTACACCTCTACACTGTTTTTTCTCACCACACTCCTTTACTCATCATTGTCCCTAACTATGCACTCCAATGTGTCCTTATAAAATCTATAACTAAATTTTGATCAATTAAATCCTCAAGATCGTACAGTGGATATACTAAAATTACTCATATTGATTTTTGGGTGTTTTCTAGGAGTACTGCCTTGATCTGTTTGAGCCGAGTGGACAGGGAAGGCGACGGAGAGCGTTGAGTGCTAACATGCCGAGCGGCACAATGTCTGATCAGTTCCGCAACAACACTCAGTATACAAAGTTTCATGAGAACATCGAGTACACTGTTCTCATGCCAGGAGGTAAGAGTCTGGTATTGAAATAGGCTTGAACTTCTTAGAAGATAAATATTGTTAAAATTTTCTCCAATTTTAGATTTAAAAATTTATATTGCAGGTATGATTTCTAAACTGAAAATGTAAGTAACCATGAAGTCACAACCAATGCAAATCTGTCAGTATTTTCTTTTATGTCAAGAGGCATCGACTCCTTACACGAAAGGAGATTTAGATACATTCTGGTTTTAAAGTACTAGTTTAGACTTTTGAACTTGAGGGGAATTAATTAATCTCACTAGCTAGTTTCAACGTATGGTACTTAGCAAGTTAAGCAGCACTGGTCCATTACAGTTGTAATGTTGTAATGTTGTAGTAAAAAAAATCATAGGTCTAATGCTTGGCAATCATGTCTTGACAATTTAAACATTTTAAAATTTAACTCCAATAAAAAGTCATTATATATTGATGCTAAATGTCTTTAAGTAGGGTTATGGATTTAAATTTATTATGATAGCTAAAAAGCAAAGTGGTCTTAAACAAGACAAATCACACTTATCTCACTAACTTGGCTTTAAAATGGCCTAAAAGCTGTGTCCTAATTTCCCTCAATGTTTCATATGTAGGTAGTTTTTAACAACTATAGCATAAGTAGACTAGTTTGTGATACATTGTCTGATGTTCATTTTGTAGCTGAGGAAAGCAACGTTACTAATCAATTCTAATCTACCAAAACTACCAATGAAATTTTATTTCAATTGTTTTTATAAATTTAGATGATGCTCACAATGGTATGTGACTAATTTTAAAATGCAGGGATTTTGAAGGACTATTGATTATTGATTACTTACTTACAATTAGTTACTTCAATACCTAATTGAAATAACTTTCACCCACTACTTGTCCAATCTGCAGAGTCATGTTCAAAATTTCCTGTGTTTTCATACTTTTTTTCTATTTCCAACATCAAAACTATTCTCAAACAACGCTTGTTTACAGATCTGTACCATCACACAGTGGCGATGGAGAACTCCTGCAGCACATTTCTGCTAATCTCCGCAGCGCTGGGTTGTCTTCTGTTCATCTCCGCATTCCTCATGTGCTACCTCGCGTCTCGGCTGCAGTCAGCACTCGCCGCATCCAATCACAGCCTCTCGATAGACCACCTGGTCAGAGAACATTCGCGTAAACATTCTCACGGCTCGGAGGCTATGACGTACACTGGTAGATCCATGTTACAATAGTCTGCTGCGGTAGGGTGTGGAACTTTGTAAAAGAGGTCAATAAAGCTCAGGCCTGGAATTAGATTGGGAATTTACCCTGAAATTTTTTGGTTGGGTTAAGAATTGTGGACAGTTTAATTATGGATCGGTTAATCAGTGACTTGTCTCATCAATAAGGTTAGTGCTAAGACAGGTCATTCAGGTTATCTGGAATATTCAGTAAGGGTTTAAAGTAAATTTAATGGGTTTCAGGTGTCACTACAAATACTGCGTAAAGATAAAAGTACAGTCTGAAAGCAATCCAACTAATTCTGGGCCTAACATCTAAAACATGTTATTTACTGACCTCTTTTGTAAAGAAATCTCAACAGTGATGATGGCAGAACAAAATTCTAGTAGTTAGCTAAACCTGAACAAATAACTTCAGGATCCTGGTTGTTCATAATCAAAGTTATACATTAAATTTTAAAATCTAGGAATATTTTGCGTCAGTTAAAAGTGGCACATGGCAGAAGAACCCTTCCCCGCCTCTGTGGCTTTGGTTATTTATTTCAAACAGTACATTATTTCAAACTTTATTTAATTTTATTACACATATTTACTAAATGAATTGTTTCCAAATATCAAATCTTTTAGATGTAGGTATGTGATATAACTCTAGATTTATGAACTTCACAAATCTACCTATCAGCTAGAATTTTTAAACTTTGTTCTGCTAACATTTAACTACTGTTAAAAATGTACAAATCAAATATACTGTGACATCACAGTAATAAAATAATTAAACCGTGAAGAGGGAAGAAAACTAATAGGAAAATGTTCACTGTAAATAAAACACCAATAGTGTTTATTGTAGTATACAGGGTGAGTTTCTACTGACCGTGTTAACTTCGCCAGTGGGTTCTACTCACTAAAAGGAACAAAAAAGTTCCTATAAACCCATGTCCGATTTTCGACCGTTTGGCTGTTTTGGGGGATTTTGTGTTTTTCTTATTTTATTAGACTTTGCTCCACAATTTATGTAATATAAACTTAACCAATTACTTTAGAGAGTTATAGTTAAAATCATTGGAAAGAACATTAAATTTGCTATAAATCAAAGGTTTCATTCAACAATTATACCATTACATAGTCCACGTTATAACCAAAATAAAGTAAAAAGTCATTAAATTAATTAATTACGATAATTTTCATGGGCCTCCTTTGATACATAAACCTGCATTTATGCAATGTTGAAATACATAAAAAACTTGGCATTTTAATAACCTTTCAAATGATATGCTATTCAATACTATTATTGATATAAACCAGTGAGAAATTACTAATAAACTACAATAAAACACGGTTTACAGATTTTGTTTTTGCACAGTTTTACTGTTAATAATAATCACTGTATTCATCATGTTGGCATAATCTTGATTGGTAAAAGGCTCCATGTTTTAATAAATGTTGAAAAACTCTTAATTGACTTGGAAATATAAAGTTAAAACAGCAAATTACTCAACAAGGTATGTTCAAGCAGCTGAGTTATCTAGCTATAGATGACAAATCAATAAAAGCTGACTTAATCAAGCACAAGGTAAAACTAATTACACAGCATTTAAGAATCAAACACACTACATCTTTGAAAATGTGAAAAACCTTGAGTTTATACATTTTATTAATTCAGATAATTTTAATAAATATTTAAAAGTTAAAATAATGTACAAATTTTATCAGATAGTTCAATAAAATACATCATCGAGTATACAGTAATTATTATTAACAGTAAAACTGTGCAAAAACAAAATCTGTAAACCGTGTTTTATTGTATTTTATTAGTAATTTCTCACTGGTTTATATCAATAATAGTATTGAATAGCATATCATTTGAAAGATTATTAAAATGCCAAGTTTTTTATGCATTTCAACATTGCATAAATGCAGGTTTATGTATCAAAGGAGGCCCATGAAAATTATCGTAATTAATTAATTTAATGACATTTTTACTTTATTTTGGTTATAACGTGGACTATGTAATGGTATAATTGTTGAATGAAACCTTTGATTTATAGCAAATTTAATGTTCTTTCCAATGATTTTAACTATAACTCTCTAAAGTAATTGGTTAAGTTTATATTACATAAATTGTGGAGCAAAGTCTAATAAAATAAGAAAAACACAAAATCCCCCAAAACAGCCAAACGGTCGAAAATCGGACATGGGCTTATAGGAACTTTTTTGTTCCTTTTAGTGAGTAGAACCCACTGGCGAAGTTAACACGGTCAGTAGAAACTCACCCTGTATACAGGGTGATTGATATAAGTGTGCCAACCGTTTTATTCGAAAACCATAAGAGATATCAAAAAAAGTTAAATGGTAAGTGCCGTGGATTTTTTATTTAAAAAATTTTAGTCAAGTCAAAAACATTATTTTTGCCGCCATTTTTCCAATATGGCCACCAACTTTGATTTTTCTTATGGAACACCCTGTATTTCATGATGTATACTAGTAGAAAATGTAATTTTAAGACGATTTTACTCTTGTAATTTTTTTCATAAACCTAACCGTTTCAAAGATAATAATGGTTTAAGTTGTGAAATTTTGAATGGTTTTCGAACAAAACAGCTGGCATGCTTGCTTAGGCCTTTATCGAAACTCTTTCTCATGCAGAAATTTCAAAACTTTAACCATTATTATCTTTGAAACGGTTAGGTTTATGAAAAAAATTACAAGAGTAAAATCGTCTTAAAATTACATTTTCTACCAGAATACATCATAAAATACAGGGTGTTCCATAAGGAAAATCAAAGTTGGCGGCCATATTAGAAAAATGGCGGCTTAAATAATTTTTTTGACTCGACTAAAATTTTTTAAATAAAAAATCCAAGGCACTTACTATTTAACTTTTTTTGATAACTCTTATAGTTTTCGAATAAAACGGCTGGCACACTTATATCAATCACCCTGTATACAGGGTGAGTTTCTACTGACCGTGTTAACTTCGCCAGTAGGTTCTACTCACTAAAAGGAACAAAAAAGTTCCTATAAACCCATGTCCGATTTTCAACCGTTTGGCTGTAATAGGGGATTTTGTGTTTTTCTTATTTTATTAGACTTTGCTCCACAATTTATGTAATAAAAACTTAACCAATTACTTTAGAGAGTTATAGTTAAAATCATTGGAAAGAATATTAAATTTGCTATAAATCAAAGGTTTCATTCAAGAATTATGCCATTACATAGTCCACGTTATATCCAAAATAAAGTAAAAATGTCATTAAATTAATTAATTACAATAATTTTCATGAGCCCACTTTGATACATAAACCTTCATCTATGCAATGTTGAAATGCATAAAAAACTTGGCCATTTAATAATCTTTCAAATGATATGCTATTCAATACTATTATTGATATAAACCACTGATAAATTACTAATAAACTACAATAAAACATGGTCTACAGATTTTGTTTTGACACAGTTTTTACTGTTAACAATAATTACTGTATTCATCATGTTGGCATACTCTTGATTGGTAAAAGGCTCCATAGTTTAATAAATGTTGAAAAACTCTTAATTGACTTGGAAATATAAAGTTAAAACAGCAAATTACTCAACAAGGTATGTTTAAGCAGCTGAGTTATCTAGCTATAGATGACAAATCAATAAAAGCTGACTTAATCAAGCACAAGGTAAAACTAATTATACAGCATTTAAGAATCAAACACACTACATCTTTGAAAATGTGAAAATCCTTGAGTTTATACATTTTATTAATTCAGATCATTTTAATAAATATTTAAAAGTTAAAATAATGTACAAATCTTATCAGATTGTTCAATAAAATACAACATGGAGTATACAGTAATTATTATCAACAGTAAAACTGTGCAAAAACAAAATCTGTAAACCGTGTTTTATTGTAGTTTATTAGTAATTTCTCAGTGGTTTATATCAATAATAGTATTGAATAGCAGATCATTTGAAAGATTATTGAATGACCAAGTTTTTTATGCATTTCAACATTGCATAAATGCAGGTTTATGTATCAAAGTGGGCTCATGAAAATTTTCGTAATTAATTAATTTAATGACATTTTTACTTTATTTTGGATATAACGTGGACTATGTAATGGTATAATTGTTGAATGAAACCTTTAATTTATAGCAAATTTAATATTCTTTCCAATGATTTTAACTATAACTCTCTAAAGTAATTGGTTAAGTTTTTTATTACATAAATTGTGGAGCAAAGTCTAATAAAATAAGAAAAACACAAAATCCCCTATTACAGCCAAACGGTTGAAAACCGGACATGGGTTTATAGGACCTTTTTTGTTCCTTTTAGTGAGTAGAACCTACTGGAGAAGTTAACACGCTAAGTAGAAACTCACCCTGTATATCTAGTGCTAAGAAGTAGTTTTAAGTAAAACTATTAATTTATTAATTCTATATGTTTTTATCAATGTTATATATTGACAAACACTTTTATTTACTCGTAGGATACTGTATTTATTTTTATAAAGGAGTTTAATAATAGTATGTTTCTCTAATAAACTTTTTATTTGCAAAAACTTATTGAAAATGAAAAAGTTAAGTATGCAATAGGTGAAATAAGAATTATCTGGAAATTTTGGGTTGCGTTGGTCTAAGTAAGTTAAGGGATTTCTTTTCTGTGTTCTTGTACGATAAAACGTTTCTGGTAACAGCTATTTGACAATGTAACATACATGTCATATATCTACATTTACCTTGTAAAATAATTGACAAATTATTCAGCAAAACAAATTTATAAGGCACTCTAAAGGAACACGGTCACTGTTTCATCTTGTCATATGTATGTCATATATATAAAAATGCTCATCATAAGAATAATGTATACAGTATATTTTTATGTATATATCACTTCAAACAGAGGGAGTGTGGTCCAAAATATAGTTTGTGAGCTGTCTCTCGACATCCAATATAAACTATTTGACTGTTTCATGACGTCCGAAAGAACAGTAATTGCAAGAAACATTATTCTTTATACAAGCTTTGGACATTATGTCACTGGGGATCGTGCGACAGCGCACATCGTACTATTAAAAACTTAGCAGTAGCACTACGTCCAAAGCCGCTGCCAGAGTTGTACGACGTCCATTAGCTCAGCGCTATCGGAAGACGTCCAGAGCTCCTTTGGGTTATTATTCACTAATGATGGTAAAACAGTTTTCACAGTGTGCAGGCGCTCTGGACGTCGTGGGACAGCGCTGAGTTATTGGATGTCGTGCAACCGGCAGCGGCTTTGGACGTGGTGCAACTGCAACTTTTTTAAAGGTGTAAAGTGCGTGCGCTGTGACCAATCTAATGACGTCCAGAGCTTGTAGAAGGTCTTTGTTTATTGCAGTTACTGTACTTTTGGACATGATGAGATTTGGAAGTTATGCAACAGTCCAATATTTTATATCGGACGTTGTGAGACATCTCAAGAATTATATTTCGGAAGTCGTGACATAGACTTATATCATTGGACATCATGACACTTGGACGTTGTACAATGCATCCCAAACAGATTGACTAAATTATCCTCAATAATAGCTCAAAGTTCCTATAACTAAATTACTTGGTTTTCCCCTTCAACGTGTTTATTGATGGTCAAAGGAAAGGATATGGTAATCGGTTTTATGACAAAAGTTTTGGGGCCAAATGCATGGTATGTTAAGTTAGTTTTATTAGGTTTTGAAAACTGTATGAGGAAGGCAACAATTCCTAAAGTAAAGATAGGTGACCTGAAATGTTATCTCATATTTCAAAAAAATTAACTGTTATTTCAGTATTATTCTTGAAAATATGTACAACTAACAACTTAAAAGTATCTAAATTCATTGTTTAGCTGTTACAAAGTTTAAAGGTTGACTACCATTTAAGAACGGTCGGAGGTGTGCAATATACTAAATAATATTGCAATTTGGTAGTGAATTACTGAAGTATCCATTTGTAATTATTTAACATTAAAATCTGATCAAACAATTCAATCATTCTTTGCTGTTTAATTTCCCCAATCCAGTAATTATCTCTTTCAGCGTCAATGTTGGTTTATGTCAAATTCAACCAACAAATCAAAAGAATATGTTTAGCTTTAGCTAGTGAAAAATAGCCTTACATCTACATGTGCAGCTAAGTGACAAACCTGAATGGCAAGGGCTTTGGTTCTGCTTTTAAAGTTAAGAGTTGTTGATTTATGATTATTAGATCTTTAAAGACATCCCAAGCCGAGAGTCAAATTCACCGTCTCTCTTTGCCCTGGAGACAGCTCAGTAAATCAGGAGTTGAAATCACATCATGGTCCTCACATTTTGATGGAAGAGATGCATCTTCTGTAATCAATAGTGGACTGGGGTGTAATTTGACAGGGTGTATTCTTTTAAAATTGCACATTTTGTCGGCAATTTTAGCTACTTTTGACCTATGGCTGATATCTAATTGTGTATCCAAAGCAAAGAAATGTTATCAGTTTATTTTTGAGTGAAAATATGTGCTAAATATAAGCACAATAAATTATCGCAGCATATTTATTGACCATGGAACCTAATAGTAGGGTATATTATGTAGGTTGGTCTACAATAGTGTATGTTAAAAGTGCACCAATGTCCAATACCACCACTAATATCTAGATATTAAATTTGAAATACTAAACTCCATATATTACTTTCTTTTATTCTTTATATCTTTACCAATTAAACTTGAATGAGTAAAGACTAGCCTGATTATAATTAGTACTACTATTGTATACTACAACATTCTACGGGTTTTCTGAAAGTAAAACAATCAGAACTTAATTAAAAAAAGATTTTATTTCAGAAATTATTTGGATACAGCATCACAGTTTTTGATGTATTTAAGTTATTAACAAAACCATAAACTATTTATAACAGTAAAACAGATCTCGAAATCTTTATGGCATTAACATTATTACAGAATATAATCCAAAACATTAATTATACTGAAATACAAAACTATAAATTAATAAGTAAAAAATATTCTACTCAATCGAAATGCACCATCTTGAGTAGAGGTCTGTAGGAATGAAATTGTACAGTAACGAAACATGCAATTATCAACTTCACGAGTAAAATAATCTTAAAATATATTTTTCTGCGGAAGACAATTAGGAATAAATACAACACCCTGCTAAGTGTTACAAAACAGTGGGACATTCATAAGAAAACCATGCGTAAACTACAAAAACTAAAAATCAAGAATCTCAATTCTTCCAAGCAGGTACAAATAATTCGTGATGTCACTCAAATTTGTACTACATAAATAACCGACCTTTTAGATCACACAAAACAAAATAAACCTACAGACCTCTTCGAACCGATCACCCTGGTCTAGTTAACTTGTGCTTTTTACAAAATTAGAAGTGTACCAAGACAAACGCTCACACACCCACACGATAAAAATAGTTTGGAGTACAATTATAACTGTATGAAAAAATATAATTTTTAAAAATTCACGGTTATCCTAAACATTGGAATGAATTATTTGGAACTATGGAGTATCCTGTACATCCTTCTCGGAACGATCGTTCGTTGCAACCGAAACTAAATGTTGGGAGTCATCCGTCACTCTCGAGTCCAAATTTAACACAACCACAACAACGTTCTGTAAGTTTATGTACAAGTATGTTTAGTCTCAGGCAGTCGCTGGCAGAGCTGCTTACAGCTCGTCCTTCTTGGGAAGGTCGTCGTCTTCATCCTCCTCCTCAGCCTCAGCCTGGAACAACATTACATTTTTTACTAACAGCACATTACAGTAGAACCTTTAGAATCCAACTGTTTTTCGCTAAAATTTGTGCCTACCAACCTTGCAAAGTCTCAACACAACTCACTAGATGTTCATCATTACAATAATTGTAGCATTACAATGTAATTTTAGTTTTCCAAAATGTGTGATAATATTAGAAGTTAATACATCTCACTCAATAATTTTATGGTTTATCTGATTACTAAAGCCTTTGGAATAGCATATTACAAATAAATGTCATCCTTTTTTAATCCAATTTCCACTCCGAATAGATCTAATGCAGCAAGACAAAGTTAAGTTACAATACACAGTTAACAGAGGACATGAAATATCTAAACCGAAGCCATAAAGACATTCTGATATGAACAACAAACAAGGGTGCATATTGTGAACATAGAAAAATGACTTTTATAAATTAATGGCACAGCTTATTGTAAAAATACTTAATTGTCAATATTTGATCTACTATTGCCCACAGTATGGATGACAGTAATAAAACAAAATAGTTAGGTTTACGTTTACATAGACGCATATCATCTGTACATCAACTGTAATAGGATTGACGCCATAAGCTATGACCTATTATTTATTTGTGGTAATTGTAAAATCAAATCCTTGAATCTATATGTTAGTTGAAGGTAAGCAGTAATGATAGTTACCTGGCCTGGAGCACCCTCCGCTCCACCACTGTTGATGAAAGCAGTCAGTCCCTTTAATGTTCTCTCTCCACTGTACTCAATAGCCTGTGAACAAACACAAACTCTCAGTAGATGTAGAACATGTAGTTAGAAACATGTAACACGCTACGTGAACATAGCATTGGCATTGGCCTTGTAATTTCTATATTGTCTGACAATGAAAAATGGAACGAGCTTGGCTTTTACTAGTCAATAGTGAAACAGCAGTCAGTTTTATGCAATAAAAATTCAACAATTAAATTCACTAAAATCTGTTGACAAATATTTGTTTTAAGTCTAAATGCTATCCGGTCAAGGTGAGGAAGCAGGAGGACTTCATTTTCTACTTTGTCAGATATTAGGTGGATATTTATTTACTCATGGTTGGTTTCAACAGCCGCTTAGGCATGACTCAGGTGCTCACACATGCAAGCTGCTTTGTAATCAAAAGTGTTCGTCTAGCACTGTTGATTTTTTATTCCTTTTATTGTTCAGTCACAATACTGTAGTTTACTAACATTGCAGATATGTTGTGTGGTTTTAATACACAACTGTTCAAAGCTTCTGACAGTTCCTGAAAAGGTTAACCAGAGGGAGTCCATTGTAAATTTAAATTATCTTCGACACAGCTAACGACGCTTAAAAATCAAACCTACTACAAATTGAAACACTTTAAAATTAATCTGTTTGATTAAAGTCAAAACTTACCTTATTGTCTCCCTTGGTGTACAGCTTGAGTGTGGGGAAGCTGGTGATCTTGGTGTGCTCAAGCTCGTTGGCCGTGGAGTCAATCTTGGCAATCACAACATCGTCTCTGCTCTCAAACTCTTTTCCCAACTGAAAAATTGAAGAAAAACACAAATATAAATTTATCCAACAAGATATTTTTCTACTTTGGAAGTAGATATTTTTATAAATCAAAAATCAAATCAAATCATGTTTATTAGCACATAAACGTACAGGGTAACTAGTGTAATATTCATTTTACTAGTTAACTCTTCTAGTAACATGTAGATATTCGATGTCGATATTAATTTTATTCGTTAACTATTCTAGTACTGTCCGCGAGAGTAAAGAAGTCCCTTGAGCCAGAGCAATATGCAGCTATGTTTGGAGGGTATTGCGCACTATTTGCAGGCGCTAAGCATCTGAGCGCCTCGCCTCGATGTCTGTCTGTAAACAACTGTTGTAAACATAATTACTCATATCTTTGTTTTGGTAAGTGGATTATCATCATATGGTCACGTCATTTGATTCATAGTGCGGTCTCGTGTGTTCGCGTAGTGAGTTCGTTTTGTTTTGGAAGGTCCTTGAAGCTATGGATTTAAGAAAACGTGGTGCTACTATACATAGTGAAGAGAGGAAATAAATAAACAACTTAAATAATAAGCTGTTTATTGATGAATGCTATTTAAACTGCTGTACTAGTGTACTTATATTACGTACCGGTAATATACATTCACCGTAAGTATATTCATGGATCAACTAATTATTTGGGATTAATGCTTTCAAACTTGGAGTTAAAAAGGATTTTATTGTACTGTATTGTACTTTATTGGTATTATTATATTTAACTAAACAAAAATTATAAAGTAGAAAGGTTATTAATTTGCCTTAGTAACACTAGAAAATGGGTTTCCTTCGACTATGCAAAAAAATATTATGACATAGATTTATAAAAATCAAACAGATATTACATACAAAAATTAAGCCTAACAACTAGCAGAGCAGAGTGAAGACGGCTCTAATTGTCGCGCGAAACGTTCAAGCGTAACGCCTTCAAACTACGAATAGGCCGGAGCCCAGGGGACTTCTTTACTCTCGCGAACAGTAACAGGTGGAGCGTGTGGGGTGAGAAATCTCGATCCACGGAACCGGCACAAATGGGACGGGGAAGGAATCTTCCTTCCATGCCAACAGCCTTGCTTCAGTGTGAGCTCAGCCTCGCACGGGACACGTAGTGTCTGATTGCCGCTTAATTTGCAAATTTTATACTTCAAACCAGTAAAATTCGTTTTCAGATCTGATTATTTTATCGGTGGTGGGGACTTTCCAAATTTAGTGTAGTGTGGGATTTTGGAATTAGTGAAATAGAATAGAATAATGATGGTTACTGTACTGAAGCATTGTGGAAGGAACCTAACCTCATAATTGTGTTTGACACCTTTGGTGCGATATTTTTATGGTACACCCAGGTTTTTTACCCTTGCTTTTTCCCTCCGGCCTGCTAGCAGTTTTGTTTAGTGCTCATCTGTCAGGTTCTTGTAAGACAACGTCCACATTGACTGGACCGTATTAGGCTTACATGCTACAATATGCCTCTCATTTGGATGAAACTAAATTTAAAAGTTTTTGCGGACTCAACTAGCAGCGCATTAGCTGTTCCCACCACCGGTCATGGCTGGCCATCACGCAACCACACTAAACATGTTGCAAGTTCAGTTCACTCCAATCTTCAGCTTTTAACTGACATTCCTCTACAACCTACTTGGGTCATCTACAATCTACAATCACTTTATTGTAGACCGAATAGTCCTATATTAGGAGGAAATATCAGTGTTATGTTTTTAGACCTTTTATTGGGTATGTATCAGCATATAGATCTAATTTTCTTAGCTATGAACTCCATCTCTTTTGAAATTAATTCCACATAATGAAAGCTAAAAAGCTGGGATGGGTGCCCAAACGTTTCTTTCTTTAATATTCTTAAGTTTATTCCTATTTCTTCACAATTTAAAATAAACAGTTGTTGTAAAGGGCTGTCTAAGTAATTAAGGTGAATGATAAGTTGAAGGTGATTCTTTCCTCTTTGGGATTAACCCCTTAGTCATAGTTGTAATGTACCACTTACATCATCGTAGATGGGAGAGAGCTGCTTGCAGTGTCCACACCAAGGAGCATAGAACTCTACCAAGACCAGCTTGTCCTTGTTGAACACAATCTCGTCAAAGTTGGTGGCGACCAGGGTCTTGACAGGCTTGGCGTCCCAGTCATCAGGCAGATCCTGGCTGAGCAGATGTTGCTGCAACAAACAAACAATTGTCACCCCTAAATTCAGATACTTATACCAGTACTACTACAGGACAAAAATATGAAAAAAATCAACCAAACTTGATATGCTAAAAATATTTTACATTTTACTTAATTATAGGCATAACATATACTCTGATTTGTGGAAAAAATAATCAATACATTTTTAGCTATAGAGCCTAATTTTGTTCAGTCTAAATTGTATGCTTTAAATAACTTTGGTCCTATCAGAAATCTGATTGAACTCATTTATGATGTTATTAGGTTGTTTTGTTCCCTCTAATGGACTCATTAGGACATTCTTCCAAATTGTTTGTTGTAGCCTCAACTGCCTAATAAGTCTGATCTATACAAGTCTATATGATAATGTGGGAATCAGAAAATATTCAAATTAATCCATCTTAATGCTACACTTTAAGTTTTAAACAACTCAACTTAAAAATGAATCATATAATCCCTAAATTTTTGGATTCTAGTCACATGTCTCAACCAACCTTGAGTTTTCCTTCAAGGAAGTCTTGTACAAAGCTCTTAATGTTGTCAGACTCCAGTTCCGCATTGGCAGGTTTGTACTTGGCCATGTCTTCTTCCAACTTGATGATTCTCATTGAGGGAACCTCGTCCTTCTTCATGCCGAAGAACTCAAGGATTCTTCCATGGTCTTCCTCATCAGCGTTGATGGAAACAAACAGGATCTGCAAATGGAAAAAGTGTAGTAAAAAGTGCAAAATAACTTATGTACCTGTTGCTCGGAATCAAACACTTGTCAAGTATGAATGGTGACGGTATAGGCCTAAATAATGGCAAAGAACTTTACCCTTGTGGCAGCACAGGGAAAAATGAGAGACATTCCGGTCAGCTTTCTCCTTGTCAAAATGCTTCGCTGTCAGGCAACATAGGTCAGTGCCAGAGGGCTAATTGTAAAATAAAAGTCATCTCGGGATAGTGTCAGGGCGCATTTGTAGCCCAATAGATAAGGTTGCTCAGATGCTGACTGCCACTGTTTTATTGCTGATGATGCAGTTCTATTATGCGGCCACTGCATTTTGGTTGCGGTTGTTTTCACAATGACACAGCCCTGCTACGTTTTATTGCCCGTCTAGAGGCATTTTCGAGGAAAAAATGCAATACACTTTAAACTGTTACCAAACTAAAATATTTTAATTGTAAATTGTAATGATGTAACATATCAAATAGGCCTTTACCAAACTAAGACTTCATGAAGTTGCAATGCAATAAGTTAGCCTATACCTTAGCCAAATAGACTCTATATTTCCTTGCAAAAAATGTTTGGTTATTTGAACCTTCCTTAAGATATTTAGAATGGAGATAGTAATGAACTCAACTTGTGTTTCTAAATGCCAAAAACCTAAATGAATGATCAGGCTACATAACAGCCAAGTACCTGGTCTCTGAAGGGCGCGGCCACATTCTTGGCGTTGACGAGCAGGTCCTCGTAGTGTCCAGCAGCCTTGCTGAGGAACAACAACAGGTGGCTCTTGATGTCTCCGCCAAAGATCTTCTGGGCCGTGTCATGGTTGAACTCTACCACCAGAGGCAAGGACTCTGTCTGTACAAACTTCTTGACAGCGTCCACCTCAGCCTTGCCTTCGTACACTGACTTGCCATCATCAAACTGAAACAAAAACACAAGAGGTCAAGACAATGTCAGCTTATTGCTCTTTCATAAATGAACCAAATCTAAAACGAATTAGTAGAAAATAAGACGGATCAATTTTGACCTCGACAAGTTTGTTTTACAGTAGACTCTGGGCTATCCTATCTTGCATCAAACTCTACCTGCATATGATCAAATACCATAAAATCAAACACATGTGATAATGCTGTACACCGTAGCTGGTATCATATACCAAAAAGTTATTTAAATTGCACACGTATGATCCTTCCAAGACTCAAGTCAAGGAATTTCAATTTTGCAGTTAATATTGTCATTCACAAGTTCTTGATTTTATTCTGCTGCTTATCTATTGAAATGGTTTAATCAACGGCCATCAAATTAAAAAATAACACCTCTGATGCTACTTGATTTTACTGAACTTTAATTGATACTATATGTGACAAAATGCTGATAAGAAATCCAGGGTCACAACACATTGGTAGGATATTCAAGAAGATTACCTTCTTGAACAGGACAATTTGTTCATCCTCGATGCCGTGCTCCTTTGCAAAGTCTGCGTTGGAGGTGATGGCAAACACATAGTCGTCCAATGCGTCAGCCACTCCGTTGAAAGCCTTGGCCAAGTCTGAGCTGTCATCCTGTCAAGACAATACAAATTAATTCTTCGCACAATATTAGTTAAATTATCAACTTGAGCCGGGTTTTCCTAGGTGCGGAATGTGGAATAGCAATTTAACATAGCATTTCGTTGCGTTTTTTAGGAAAACAGTATCATCAAATTACCTGAGACAAGAGGCTCTCCGCGTTTCGCACCTAGAAAAAACCGGCTTTAGATTGTGCATTATTTAAAAGTGTGTTAGTAGGTTTAAAATATGAGTGTTAGTTAATTCTACAAAGAATTTGTTAATCGTAAACGTCCAACATGTACGTTATTTCATGGTTCACTAACCTGACTGAGAGAGCCTTTACCTACAAACATGATTTAATTTTTAAGATAGGACAATTTCCAAAGTTGCAGTGACTATAGTTAATTCTATAAAGAATTTGTTAATCGTAAACGTCCAACATGTACGTTATTTCATGGTTCACTAACCTGACTGAGAGAGCCTTTACCTACAAACATGATTTAATTTTTAAGATAGGACAATTTCCAAAGTTGCAGTGACTATGTACAGCTATGTAGACTAATGAATTTTACTTCAAATTAGGCCTACATTGACTCAGTTTCATGCAGATATATATATACAAAGAGCGGTTTCCATGAAATTAAGATGATTTTTAACAATTTTAGTAACACTGAACCACATTCCCGTCAATATTTTTAAAAACTACCTGTCAAATTTGTACAATGGCTTCCAAATCCTAAAACTATCAACAGTGGTCTTTCTTTCTTTTTTTTTAAATAACTCTACTGGCCTTCTGGCCTTGTATTTAGAAATGAATAAGGATTCTTAAAATAGAAAATGAGGAAATTTTCATGACTGTACTTTGTTTGGTTTAGCCTTCAACACATCTGGCTTGGCAATGTGCCATTTATCATTGCTTTGTGATACAATTAAAGGAAACATTTGTAAATGTAAAGGAATCCTTGTTTATGTTGTTAGTGGTTAAAGTATAAAAAGCAGAATTTTCAGTTACAAAATTCATGACATTAATTTTAAAAATCCACAGAATAAAAAATAAAAAAAATTTTGCTTGAAAGCTAAATATATTTTAACTCAAAAGAATTATTTTGAATCTATAGCTTTCAAATAGGCCTATGTATTTAGTACTATATAGGCAGAAAAAATTGTGTAGCCTATCACTTTAAGTATTTAATGTGTGATTCACTTTACAAATACCTAACCAATCAGTCACAACAAAACACTAACAATAATGAAGCAAATCATTATTTTCATAATTTTATTGCAAATTATACAGTTTGTAATTTAAAATTCTTCATTATATTTGGAATTAATTGATAGAATGTTTCCATAAACTTTACACTGTGTAACAAAGTAACAAAAGAATGTTATTTCTGTGTCAAATAACAACCCAAATTTTGAAATTTAAATATTCCAATGGATATTTTAATTTTACTGGATCTTCCAACTTTTCTGCCTCAGAATAGGAATTCAGATTTGAACTTCTTCTGGCTATAAATTAAAATGAGCTATTAGTAAAATAACTAGCAATAAATATACAGGATATTTGTTAGAAATTGTGTATAAATATACTAATACTGTTCAACTCGGGCCCTGAATTGGAATCGAGTCTTTTAAATGTTACGGATGTACTGTAAAACATGGCTTGTA
Organism: Macrosteles quadrilineatus; assembly: GCF_028750875.1. Taxonomy (NCBI): domain Eukaryota; kingdom Metazoa; phylum Arthropoda; class Insecta; order Hemiptera; family Cicadellidae; genus Macrosteles; species Macrosteles quadrilineatus. The sequence goes on along the minus strand of NW_026542602.1, from coordinate 100,009,617 downwards.
AGCATATTAATGTTCACCCATGATTTATGTAAAAATTGGAAAGTTATTAAAAAGTCCTTTAAAATGTTCAAAGTATCAAAGTTCAGTATATAATGTCAATGTCCAGTTTTTTTTTTATTTGTTGTGAACAATTTACAAAAGAAAAGTGTATAAAATTAAGCGTTTTTATATTAAACTTTTTTATTTATATCACACAACATTCTGCCTAATCTAAACATCTAAACATAATGTTTGAATCCCCAGTATTTGATTATTACTTAAGTTTTCTTTTTTTATTTAACTCAGTAAACTACTGTACATTTTAATACCCCCGCCGCAGAAAACCTGCAGACTAAGCGAATTTCCATTAGCCTGATAGGATTTACACTAAAATGCCTCCTTATAAATATCATATTTATTCCCTATTGAAATAGAATTAGTTTAACGAGTACGGTACTTAGGTTTGCTGCAACAGGGAGGGTAAAAAGGTGTTTTTTTTATGTTAATAGTTTAGTAAGAAATTAATATATTTTCCAAATTCGATCAACATATGTTCATAAACAAGTAAACTACAACAGTTGACTTATTCTCCATAAGAATAACATGGGGATTTTAAATTTACAGTTTTTTTGGAATTTTCTCCGTAACCGTTAGGCGCACAATAACGCTTCAATATACTAAATTATTTGGTTTTTTATGCTCTACGAAATGGTGTGAAAAGAAATTGTAAATTTTGTGTTTTTAGGGTAAAAAATGGAAAAACCCTATTTTTACCCCATAAAACAACCCATAAACCCCGGTTCCCATAGTCCGATCATGCTGGATCGCGAACTCGTTTGAATAAATGTAGGTTTACACATTTGTACCAAATTTCATCAAAATCGGATCATTATTGCTCGAGTTATCGTGCTAACGGACACATAAATATATATATATGAATTTGAACGAATGGTGTTTATGGCCTCTAGGGACCTCAAAACGAAAAAATAAATCGGTCCCGGGTCCAGGTCTTACATGAGTACTACGGTAATAGCTTATTCCCTATATGGGAAATTAGCTAAAATGGTGAAAACATTGAAAAACTAGGATTTGCAAATATTTTATGCAGGCAGTTCTAAGTAAATATCGTGATTGTACTTTTATAAATAGAACAAAACATTTACAAGTGCCAAAGTATCCAATACAGCTTGTAGCCAAATGACAGTCAAGTGACACCCAATTCCCACTTCACATTCAAACAATAATGACCAACAACCAGGTTCAGTTGAAACAGTGTACAAATAGGCCTAAGTTGATCTACGAACGAATATTTATTTGTCAACCTACCAATAGTTTGTTGCATGTAGTACCCTACAGAGCTGTTAATGAAATTTGAGGGAAATATCATTTTTATTCATAAGTTGAAGCTATACAACTAAAAACAATAAATGAATGTATACCGGTACGATCAATCAGAATACGTTACTTGTACAAAGAAAAAAAGATACTTGAGTTCAGTACAAAAATAAATTTTTTGTAGAAATCAGAAATCACACACATTTTACAGACGGTGTTTTAGGCTTAGGCCAATAGAAATCTCAATGTGAAAAGTTGTAACAATCCTACAAAAAAAACATTATTATTCAAATTTTTAGCCCTAAAACAAATTTACTAAGAAATTGTAAATCTTTGAAAAATTATTCCCTCAAAAAATGTTTTCCAAAGTTCTCAATATTCTCGACCCTGACCCATGAATAAAAGTTCAGTGAATTCAATTGTAGTTGACTTTGAACTCCAGACGGTTTCCCAAGGTAACATAATTTACAGGTTTGAACATGGTGGCGGCATTCACCGCTTATCTGTAAAGCAAATATACTTGTTCTCACAGAAGATGGCGGCAATCAGGACATATCAAGACAGAGCAATAAATAGTCTGATAACTGATAACACTAGTTTCCTCTGTACAAAAGATATTCTGAGTAATGAAGTTTATTTCATGTATCGCTCCACGTTAAATAATGTTTCCTTGTTATATCTTTGATTATATTACAATGAATGGAACTAGGAAACTGATACAGTGGAAACAATATATTTGACTGGAATAAAAAAAAAGGGCCCACCTTATGAAATCCTACTATGGGAGCTATTGAGGGTAACGCAGGTTTGAAATTAAGACATAAAATCTTTTACCACTATTCACATCCCTATCAACAACTCTTAGTTTAGGGATCTTTTCAAAAATAAATATTTTAACTACCAACTCAAACTTGGAACAACTTGAAAATACTTACCTAATAGAAATAATTGTCCAGGAAAATATTGAACATTTCAAAAAATATATCTTATCAACCCAATAAGATGTTTAAATACAATTAAAGTTTTCAAAATCTTCAAATATATGACTTATTGTAAAGCAAAAGTTTTTAGCATCATTTATCCCTGAGACACACTCCATGATCAACATTGCATAACAACCAAACACTTGATTGTAAGAAATCAAATATTTGTCTGTACTCAAACATTCAATCATTTATCTTTTGCTCTGTTTAAATATCACTTTTCCTTTGAGACACATAATATAATGTAGCAAAATCGCTACTCGTTTCAGGAAATCAACGTTTCCTAATATAACAGACAAAATGGGCTTGTTAACAAGGATTACCTTGAAGAATCCAACGATAGTGACATCAGCGCTGTCAACGAAAGCCTTAGCATCTTCCAGGCTCTCAATGACCTTGGCTGGTGGTCCAGTCTTCTTAGTCAGCCATGACACAATGTCGTTGGCAGAACGTCCTCCTACAACAAATAATCAATTTGTGCAGTAACATGTTATGTTTAAAATCACATTGAGGAATCTCTCACATGAGATGGATTCTCTAGAAGATATTCTTGTAGGCATTGCTCACGGCTATAAACATAACTGAAAGAAAGGCCTGAAAGCTCATGTGTGGAAGCCCAACAGAAGAATTATACAATTCAATTAAAACCCCAGAAGAAACTAATTCTGAGCCAACAAAAGGGGAAATCAGCAAACTAATAGGGCTGTTAACAGGACATCACTCCAATAAGGAAGCACAGAACATTTTGTACAACGGGCCCAGCTCTAGTCTGAAGAAGGTTGCATTTCCTAGAAAAGGCGACCACGAGGCTGAAGGAAAAAATAAAAAAATAAATGAGTGTTTCTACAGTTGTTAGGATTCACCAAGAGCCTAAGGTTGATGGACTAAGTCGAGAGGTGATACACCTCAAGGCCAAAAGACCAAAGTAGCATGACCTAACTAGTAAAATAATCATGGTAACATTCAAGCATATTCTTTAACATAGTTCAAATACATCATTATCAACAATGTTTATTCTATGGTTGTAATCAGCATTTCTTTATTAACACATTGATAAGTTAAACAGTGAAAAACAGATTTACACAACAAAAATTTAAGTTACTGACGTCTTCTTCAACCATCTAAATTTTTTTTTATAAAATGAGAAAAATTAAAATTATAAAATATTTTTAGAAACTAATACAATTTAGGATATTACCATATTTATGGACAGCCTCTCAACCTTCAACGTCTTTAATTTCAATAAACTATTTTTAGCCAGCACAAATAAATACAAAATGGCCTACAGGTATTGTTAACAATTAGGCGTACTACATTTTACAATTTATTAATTTAAGTAATTTTTAACAACCTTTTATTTAAAGTATCTAACTAGACATTAAGCTAGCGCGATGAGTATTGTAACGAGTATGAATGTGGTATGAGTTGCAATAATGAGTTGTATAATGGGGACACATCAACACCATGTCGTAAAACATGGCAGAGTACACCTGCACAGGTGTTAATATCCACACCACATGTGCAGAACACAAATAGAACATAACTGACAACAAACTTGTAATGTTACATACATACTAGTATCTCGCATTCGTAAATGTAGTTACATGTATTAAGCTTACACAGAAATGTTAAATTGAATTCATTTTTGAAAACTTTTTGTAGCCTACCTGGTGCTATTCTAATTTCGAGTATGAAGTGGTGTAGCTAATCACAATCACAGTTTTAGAATAGCAAAATCAAGTTACTTATGTTCATCTACATTGTAGGGCCTACTATAAATATAAGACAATGATTAATCGTCACACCACTAGTAATTAACTACACCTATAGAGCCCTAGGCGTTATTTGTAATCATGAGCGCCTTGAAATCGCAGCAAACCTGCAGACTAGGCAAATTTCCATTTACCTGGCTGGATAAATATCCCCTCAAAATATTCCCTTAAAATTGTCAGATTCATTTCCAATTTAAATACATGAATTTTAATCAGTATTTAAGTGAAAAATCAGTTGCTACGGGGAACAATAATAATGTGTGGGATTTTAACCCATTGGGGAAGGAATTAATCCGCTACCTGCAGCACCCTCTAACCTAAAACTATCGTACTGTGCTACTACTACTTGTTGCCTATTTAATATTTTTCAGTAATTATATAATGTTTGTTAAAGGGTATGTTGGTATATATTTTTTTTATTTCAATGATTTCTATTTCATTATCAAACAATTTTTTGTAACTTAATAAGTTTTACTCTCATGGTTTTTCCAACAATTATGATGTTTCAAAATATCGTTAATATGACGACCTATCAATTAATTGATTCCACAGCTGAAACTGCATTGATGTATAGTATTATATATATATACGAAAAATCGTGCCCACCCTTAAGCACATGAGACAATGTGAGATTGCTTTTCCATATTACCATTGCTCGGTACATTTATTTAAATGTCCCAAATAATCCCAAATAATAGATAAAAAATGCACTTTTCAAGATACCTGGATAATACTGAAGAACCAATAGAAATTGATGGCCATACATTTGAAAAAGTCAACAGTTTTAAATACCTAGGAGTAATTATATCCAACCAAAATACTGATGAACTAGAAATCCAAAGCCGAATAAATTCAGCAAATAAATGTTTTCATGCTTGCAATAAATTACTTTCATCAAAATCTTTGTCCCGGAAAACAAAAATCAGGCTGTACAAAACAATAATTTGCCCAGTTCTCCTATATGGATCAGAAACCTGGAAATTAAATAAAAGAGATGAAAAGAAACTAATAGTATTCGAAAATAAAATTTTAAGGAAGATTTTTGGACCAATATTCGAGCTAGGAGAATGGAGAATAAGACACAATAGGGAATTAAGGCAACTGTATAATAGCACAGATGTAATTGGAGAAATCAAGTGCCGAAGAATCAGATGGGCTGGTCATATATTAAGAAGAGATGAAGATTGTAGACTGGGAAGAGTTTTAAAGGGAAACACTACAGGAAGACAACCCCGGGGAAGACCTAAGCAGAGGTGGTGGAAGCAAGTGCAAGAAGATTTGGAGAGAATTGGGGCAACGGAGGATGATGCGAAAGACCGGTTAACTTGGCAAAGATTTGTTGGTGCGGCCAAATATCACCTCCGATATAAATGGCCCTGGGAGTAAGAGTAAGTAAGTAAGTAATAGATAAAAAAATCATCAATAAAAAGTCGCTCATTGGAATTCTAGAGTTTTCTCGGTTTTCTTTATTTCACCATCCATCATTTTCTACACCTCTTCAAACTGATTGGGCGTTAATCTAAAGTATGTTGAGAATCTGTCTTCATCTTGCTCCAGATCGTTCATTAGGTGATGGAATTCACAAAATCGCTACCGCTTGCTGTTAATCGGATAAACCCACTTTCTCATTTTTGATAATGAGTACAATAGTTCAACCTCGTCGTCACTATCATCACTACTGTACTTGAATCAAGCCACGGAACAGAAAATCCGGGTTGACACCATGGGACAGAAGGCTCAGACATTTTGCACACCTTCACTGAGTTGTAAGAGGAAGTATGTTTAATCTATGATTGTAGTAGGAATGGCCAACTTCCCTATGCGCATGCGCGAATGAGTGGACGTTTGAAACGTAGCTCGCAATGTGAAGGGGACACGTAGCATCCATCCGAATCATTTCATCCGTCCGCGGACAAAATTATCGTCCGTGGACGCCAGTGTGAAACCACCTTAAGACCAAGGTCCTAGGCCCGGGGCCGATTTACTTTTTCATTTTGATGTCATCATAGGCCAAAAACACTATTCGTTCAAATTGTTATAAGCCTATAATAACTTCTTGATCAGCATTGTACGTGTTATTAAATTTACGGACAGTAAATAAAAGAAACGTCTTATAACACTTAAAACATATATTTATGCTCATACTGTTACTCACAAGACGGTAAATATACAAAAAAGATGGTAAGTGGTGATCGATTTCAATTGGACACTCCAATCATCATCAGACCCAATAGGCGAATGATTGAACATTACCACTTACCATCTTTTTTGTATATTTACCGTCTTGTGAGTAACAGTATAAGCGTAAATATATGTTTTAAGTGTTATAAGACGTTTCTTTTATTTACTTTCCATAAGCCTATAATGTATATAATATCACACCTACGGTAACTGGCCTAGCTACTTCTCTATAGGGAAACTACATGGGAACATTAACATGACATGGAAAATCAAATCACCATAAAAAATCAAAATTAAAAAAAAAATTAAAACACCTGGAGATACCATCGATTTAACACCTAAGTTAAAAACCAAATTTCATAAAAACTGGTCTGGTCTGTAGCTCTGCACACATCCACACACACAGATCACTTCGAAAATCACTTTTTTGGGTTTGGGGGGGGGGGGGTGGGTTAAAACAGATATATATCCACTCTTAATTTTTGACAAAAAAATACTTTCTCCTTATAGGCTACTATGTATATGGAGAGAAAGTAAAAATGTAGGCCTATGACTAACCTTCTTGCAAGCAGCGGGAGATTTAATAATTTTTAACATTTTCTAAACACACAGCTAACAAGTAGAAATTGCTACAGAGATGCAAAAGGCCCAATTCTGTTCACAAATGATGCAAGTAAGTGGAATGTTGTCTCGTGCAGCTTAGAGGCAAACTCCAGAGGTTTACTATATATGTTCAAATTTATTTAAAAAACACTTTTGTAACACAATGAAACAAAAAACATTCAATGGCTTCAAAATACTACAGTAGTAGTCACTTTAGAAGGTGCTTGAGAGTCCACACTACAACAATGATATAGCCTATGCCTACTTACTTCCACACACTTCAAGGGGGTGTTAAAATATATTCAAGTCCCTGAAAATGGGTGTCTTCCCATACAAATGCAAAATTAGCTTGAGATCTTACAAAAATTTAACACAGGAAGTTGCAAGCATCAGAAATAGGCCTAAGGCTGATAACTTAGTGAAAAATGCAATAACAAATACTACAAAATCAGAGATTTTTTGTTCTGTGTGCACAAGTGTTGAATTAACAAAACCACATGAGTTACTGGTTTATAAAAAGTGGGAATAAATCATGGTACTGTAGTGGTAGGTTTTTAAATTCTAAGGGCCTAGCCTAAAGTGCTTTTTTGTTTGATAAACTTACAAAGATTTAAGCATTTTAGTAATTATATTTAGGGTTTTAAAATGTTATCATTTTTATTGTTTGAGATGACAAAACTCAATAATAGTTATAAAATAGGTGGCCATGGGATTCAATATCTTGATATCACCTGAAACTACAATTCACCTGAAAATTTTCCAAAGGCACAGACAAAACTAACTAAAATCATTTTAAACTTGTGTCTTCCAAATAAAAATTCAAGGGTTGTTATTTAGGTAGGTAGCTTATCGGATTTCCCCTCCTTACTCTGAAAATAGCAGGACCGTTAAATTGAATAAGTTAATGGGAAACCAAACTAGCCTAAATCGAACATAAGTTACTGTGTCTCCATTAAGAAATGTTCAAGTAGGTCTACTTTAGGTAGGTTGGCATAATTTAAAACCCAAAGCCTAAGGTTTTACTAATTTATAAAAAATAATCACGCAAGCTTACTTACCGCTGTATGGGACAGGGTTGCTATTCTTGAAGAACTTGAGAGTTGGATAACCTCTCACTCCATGCTCTTCGGACAGTTCAGGCTCTTGGGTGGCGTCAACCTTGGCTAGTCTTATCGGTGAACCAGCCTTCTTCAAGCTTTCAGCAGCTTTGACGTACTCGGGGGCCAGTGCTTTACAGTGACCACACCATGGTGCATCTACAAATACACATTTTGAAAATCAAGTCAGCCTGTCTACTAAAATGTAGGTAAGCTAATCTGATAGAGGGATTAACAAACAATATTTTGTACAGTTAAGTTAGGCCTAGTCTATGGATCAATTATATATATATATATAGATCAATTATAGCCTAGAACACTGTTCTAAACTAACCTAACCAAACTTGCTGTAACTTAACATTTCGAAATTCAATCTTAGGCTATGACAGAAAAAAAGGCAATCAATATTTTCATTCGATATTAGGGGAAGAAGTCAAGACTAAATGAGGGGAGTTAAGCAACAGTTCAGCCATAGTAGATGAAGTAAAAGGATAAATGTCATTGGTGTCAACCGAGTGATCAATTCAAATGCAACTATAAGCCTAGGTTAAAAAATGTACCTAGGCTATCAACCCAATCTGTATAATATACATATTATAGATCTCTGACGTTTCTGGGGCCTAAGTTTTAGTGATTCTCATACCCACTGAGGGATATCTTGATAAGCCTGTTGGGCCTAATGACAATAGAGCCGTGTTTAAACACAAAGCCAGTTAAGTTAGCCTCAGGTACCGGTAACCGTAAGTTAAACTTAGAGGCAAGTAACCTCCATGGACCGGACTCTTGTAACCGCCAGCTTAAAGCACAGAAAACGTACTACTATAACCCAGAATGCCAACCGCATGGTAAAAAGCATTAAGCGGTTTGAGAGAGCTTTGCCTGTCAATCCGTAGGCAGCGCCACCAGCGTTGCTATGCTATTGCATGGCAACGCTGGTGGCGCTGCCTACGGATTAACCGTTATCCGGAGGCCGAGGGAGTCTAAGTTACTGTACTTGTACAGCGCTTTTTACCATGCGGTTGGCATTCTGGGTTATAGTAGTACGTTTTCTGTGCTTAAAGGCACGATTAGTGTGAGGAAAACGTTCCACCAGCTTAAATGCCATACAAAAGACTTTCTATTCCCTAACTTAAAACTTTTTTTTTATTTTTTTTCAAAATCAGCAATCAGTAGTAGAACTACCTGACATTCGAGCAATATTTGAGTACAGGCCTTAAGCCTATTTAGCGTAGGCCTACTGTGTTTGCTTGGGTTTTCTTAACTTAGGTTAAGTTTTTAACTTAGTGATTGTAGCCTATATGTGATGTGGAAAGCGGGACCTCTTGTCGGGAATTTTTGATTTTGAGTTATGCTATATTTGCATTCCTTATCTAGGGTTAAGATTTTTTTTGTTAAAGTTAACTTATAGGACTTCAAAATTTTGTTATGGAAAAAAGTCATTTCATGAGAAAAACTAGGCCTAGGCCTATTGTGAAAATTTCAAATGTGCATAAAAAGTTTTTTTTATTTATAAAAAACATATTTGGTATAAAAAAAACTGATAAGTTAATGTCCTCTTTAGAGGCAATGCCAATTTTTGTCTTAAATCATGGTAACTTAGTTTTCATTTAAATAGCCTAAGTTAGGCTATTTGTTTTATCGAAGCATGTCGTAAAACTCGCACTTCAGAAAAGGGACCTCTTTTCGGCCATATGCTATTTCTCCATAAGATAAGAAAAGATACCGTAACTCTTGTAGGGACCGCAAAATTTATGAGATATTTTGTTCTCCTTAAACTGAATTTGTTGTAGGCTATTTCTCTGTAGAATGCAGGACAATCCATTTTTTGAACTTAAGTCTGTTTAAGTATAAAGTGAATAGCCTATTAGAAATTTGAGACCGCTTGTTGTTATGGCGAAATAACATTGAGTGACAAGAGGTCCCTATTCTCAGACCATGCAGAGGCTAGAAAAATGAATAATTTTGACCTATTACATCTTCAATTTGATATTTTAACCGATAACTTACTGTCCTGTTAAGTTAGGATGTTAAGTGAGGTACCTATAACAATTAGTAAAAAAAACCAAATACTTATTCAATTATTTTGACCTTACCAAAATGTTGCATTGCCGACAAGAGGCCCCTTTTTAATTTTCACATCACATTAGTTAGGCTATATTGACAATTAGCCTAAGTTAAGGCTACCTATATATTTTGACGATGCCCATTGCATTTGTACTGTACCGTGCTTAAAGGAAAATGAAATCTCATTTCATATAGCCTACAGAAGGCCTAGACTCCCTCTTAAGCGGACACCTTTTAACAGGACATCGGTTTAACCGGACTACACTAGGTAGAAGTGACATCTCTTTATCCGCATAATTTTTATCAGCACATCGGTTAACCGGACTGGATGGACAGGAAGTGGGCGGTACTGGAATACCGGTAACTGTACTCGTGAAAGATTTGAGACCAGTGTGTCTAAATACAATGCTCTCTTAATTTTAAGTCAAATACTCTAGCCTACTGTATAGAGTATGCATTTAAACGGTCTGTTTTAACGAGATTTTGAGGATGTCGGTTTAACCAGAATAACCGTTATCCGGAGGCCGAGGGAGTCTAAGTTACTGTACTTGTACTAGTAAGAACCTGTTGAGTTTTTCTGATCTAGATGTCCTAAGTCTCTAAGTTAAGTTTCTTTGTTAATTATTTCAAAGAAGCCAGTCCATGAAATCAGTTCTAAGCCTAAGTTAGGCCCTATTTGCACCACTTCAATTTTAAAATCTTTGATCACACAAAATAATTGATGGACAACTGGGCGAATCCCTTGGTATAAAATTAATAGACTAGACAACATCCTTTTAAGATAAAAAGAGAAACTAGGCCTACTTACAAAATTCCACCAGCAGAAACTCATTCTCCGAAAGGGCCTGTTGGAAATTAGCTTTAGTCAGAACTAGAACTCCTTCATCTTCTGTTATTTCTGCATAAATGTTTCCAATTAAACATAAAACAACAAGAGTAACAACCCTTAACACCATGATGATGAGATGAAGCGAACAGTTAACTACCAACGAAACGACCGCCGGCAAAAAACTCTGACGCCGAAATGGGAAGAGATGAGTGTAGCGCTGTGCTTGTCTGACAGAACGTGGCAACGACAACCACAACGTCAACTCGTGTTGAATGCTGATTGGGTTGCTATCGTAGGCCAAAGTCAAACGTGGCACTATGGGTTGCAGTGCATTAAATGGTTAATTTTTCCTGGCAAAAAAATCTAACTATGATAATTTTTATGATTTGGACTGACTTATACGTTCGATACGTTTTTACTATATATTAAGATAATTTTTAATAGTGAGCACCTCTCTAACAGACATACTTATGACTTGAGTATTAAACAATGAATGTACAGTAACAAAACAACAAGCACGGCTGCCTTGATTTCTGGTCTTAATTTTCGTTGGCGCGTATTACCATAGATTAAATATACTCACTTAAACCTCTTATCGTCTTATTTTAATATATAATATTTTGTTTGCATACGTTGAGTTTAAATTGCGTGCATACGTTTTGTGTGTTAAGTTGTTTTATTTGAGTTGTTGTTGGCTCAGTCGGTAGCGTCACGGACTTCGGGCCCAAGGCAGCGATGTCGTGGGTTCGGATCCTGGTGACTAGTGCCACTAACATTTATCAGTACATTTCACCTTCGTACTGCACCGGCTCACTCCTTGCTTTGCTGTAACACGGCCGCCTTTAACTACAGGCCGCGGCCTGGTAGAATTGGCAACATCGCAAGTGGTGTTGTTCAGTGACAGACGTCCCATAAGATAACATGGCAGACAGGTGACATCAGTTCATTAATTCGCACTTTATTGATTTAATTTTTAATTTATGAACATAAATTTATTAAAATATTGAAAATAAAACATGGGTACAGAATTGAAAGTTGAAACAATATGAATTAAAATCTATATCTGTACATTTTTAAGCGGAGTCAATATTGTCATAGTCCAGTAATCAATCTTTCGTAAATAAAAAAATACCATTAGTTGCTTTAAAAAAATCAGCTGTTACAACACCACTTGCAACGATGCCAGTTCGAAGGCCGCGGCCTGGAGTTAAAGGCGGCCGTGGCTGTAAACGTTCCAGTTCCACGTACGAGCGTAGTATATGTGGTCGGGCAAATGCAAGGTTAAAAGAGGCCGCCAACCTCTTAAAAAAAGTATTAGTTTATTTGACTTTTTCCATATGTGTCATGTTCACGGAAATAAAGCATTTCATTTCATTTAAGTGATAATTGATAATTGTGTGCCATTATTACTTATTTTGCATGCTGTATGTCCTAAAACCTTTTACTTGTTAACTTTTAGTCGATTGAACCTGACTTGTGCTTCCACCAATGTTAAGGGGATTGTTATCATCTTTGTTGTTATAAAACTGTTGCGTAAAAAGCCTACAATAAGAGTGCGATAAAAAGTACTAATTTAAGCAATAAAGAAAAGCATTTTGGTGTTAAATCAGTCACGAATTCATCTTATTTTTAAGGATAATTTGTAAAAGACATCCTAAATACAAATATCATAATGTAAATAACATTTAAATAAATAACCATGGAAATTTCCATTTAGAGTAAAAAAAGTAATATTTGTACATGTTATCACGACTAACATAATATTATTAAAGAGCTCTGTTGTATTGATGTTAGAGATACCACTTGAATGCCAATTCACCATTGAATGTTTCCTCGCTGTCCTTACCTTTCTATGGTTACCGGTACCTTTATTTTAGGGATATTTTGTGCTATACTTTTCGGTTTTAAAACCAGAGGACGAGCGATTGCATCGTTTTATTTGGCTAAACCCAGTGGCGGCGATTGGGCTTGAGTGGTGGGGGGGGGGGGGGGGCGAAATCTAGATTTATTGTTGATATAATTCTATTTTATAAATTTGATAAATATTCCTTATGAAAGTGGGGGGGCAACTGCCCCCCCCCCTAAACGCCGCAGATAAAACATACTCCTCTTGAGGAGTATGTTTTATCTATGGCTAAACCTACTATTGAAAAGCAGAAAAATGCTTCTAGAGGCATTGGTTGACCCCATAGTTTAAGCAAATTACTGGTTAATCTATGAAGAAATTAACATTATTTAATTGTCTTTAATTAATTGTGATTGATAAGGATTACCAATCTATACTGAGGGAGTATGTTTAATCTTTTCTTTGTTTGAAGTTCATTGTTGGTGATGGTGAGTTAGTTTAATCTTTTTGTTTAATCTTTTGTCACAATCATGATAGGACATGAATTTGCTTGCTACTGAAAGAATGATAATACCCACCACAATGATTTATTTGTGGTATGACTTGTGGTGCTATTTAATCAATGATCATTATATATATGAAACTATCATTAGCGTTCATCACTCCACTCCACAATAGTCTGCTAAGAAATCAGTAGGAAAAAAGATTATAAGCAGTAGCAGACGCTATTGCCATCCATCATATGTTCGTTAATGTCAAACAATAAACAATCCAATTATGCTTGTTATGATTTTAAAAAGGATAATTCAGCAGGTCAGAACAATTGAATTTTTAATATAACATTATTTAGATATCTTAATGCAATGTCAACTTAGTTTTACATTTTTTAGTTCAGAAATCAACCCCGACCTGGAATACCTAGTTGATCAATTATATTCTAACCTTGTAACCATTACCGGTATCTACAAACTTACAGGTTGATTTGATGTTTTGCCACAATCATGATATTTTGGCATACTTTTTGGAAATATGCCAAAACTCCACCTGTTCAGTGACAATTTACTCAATTCTATTCCTGTCATTGCCATTGCTTTGCTGTTTAGTCTTAGAACCAGGCATTTGTAGGCCTAGGTAAGTTAAAAAAACACACTTGGCTAAACCCAATGTCTTTATAGGCCTAGCAACCATTTCTAACTCTGTAAATTACCTTAGTCAACCAACTCTTATTTTGTGTATAATTTTATGTCATTGCATTTGTTACATTGATTACCAGATTAGATTGACATACCAATTCGTCTTACTATTTCTCAGGTCAGGCACTAAGTATACCTAATCATCAGGTGGCTGACCCTTTTAATGATACAGTACCTTTTCTCAGTTCTTTATTGTCAATACCTGAGATTGTAACTTTGCACTCTCATTTACTTGTATCCAGCCAAAATTTGTTGTTATTTATTATAAATTGTTATTACGTTCAAATCTATATAACTTATATTCCTGTTATTGTAATATTTAGGCATAGCTTAAGTTATTGCATATTTGTTGTTATATAAGTTACAGCGCTTTTGTGATGTATCAGAAACAAACATGTCTATAGCCAATAGGCCTAACTTATCCATGTATTTTTTGTAAAATGGTTTATCAGATGAGAGAGAAATAAATAAATATTAGGTGTAAATCATAGGTTTCATTTAATAGAATGGTTTTAAACACGTCCATGTCACTGGCCCGGCCATGACGGAATTGGTACATAAGAATTATGCTAATATTTAGTACCTATTTCGTACTATTTAGTACCAACAAACAAAAAATTAGTACCCCACTTGGTACCGGATAACTAATTAATTTATGATTCCGGGCCAGTGACATGCTGGCCCGGCCATTTTCGAACTTGATCCTAATATGTATACCATCATTTAGTACCTATTTCGTACTATTTTGTACCTTCATTAATATAATTTGTACCTCAAAGAAAACCAAGCTACGGGCCCGTTAACTGTACAGGTCAATGACCCCTCAGCCCGGCCATATCGGAACCTATGGTTATAAGCTATACTACTATTTAGTACTTATTTCGTACTATTTTGTACCTCCATTAATATAATTTGTACCTCAAAGAAAACCAAGCTACGGGCCCGTTAACTGTACAGGTCAATGACCCCTCAGCCCGGCCATGTCGGAACCTATGGTTATAAGCTATACTACTATTTAGTACTTATTTCGTACTATTTTGTACCTCCATTAATATAATTTGTACTTCAAAGATAACCAAGCTACGGGCCCGTTAACTGTACATGACCCCTCAGCCCGGCCATATCGGAACCTGTAGTTAGTTATAAGCTATGCTACTATTTAGTACCTTGTTCGTACTTTTTTGTACCTTTCGAGGTAAAAAAAAAAATACCTCAAAGATAAGCAAACTACTTATGTTACATATTGTATGTGTAATCATGTTATTGTTAGTGGTTAATTACCCCTCAGCCCGGCCATGTCACAGTTTCTAGTTATAAGGTATGCTATTATTTAGTACTTAATAATTAACAAGTGATGCAGTTATTTGGTGGTTATCTCCAACTATTTAGTTCTTCATATTAAACAATATGTACTACTCACAACCCAAGTAATCAATGTGTCGAGGTTTAGGCTATTTTGGTGCCAGGGTACTGTGGTGATTTTTTTATTTCATTCAACATTAAGTTCACAACTTTGTTAATTTTTTCTTTCTTTTTTCTTAATTAATTTATGTTGTAAAACTTAACGAGCTGTTGGCCCGTCCTACGTACGGGAATTTAGTAGTCAACTAAAACTGAAGTAATATCAATATTTCTAGAATGTAGAATGTTAGCGTCGGCTGCTAGACTTTTTACAATTTTAAACTTATCTTCTAAAAAACTGAAACCCTAAACTAAAATTATGGCTTCAACATTCCCTAGTTTTCAAAATTATATGTCCTTCAGTTTTTTTAGTAGTTTTTTTTTAAGTACAAATTATATTGATGGAGGTACAAAATAGTACGAAATAAGTACTAAATAGTAGTATAGCTTATAAACATAGGTTCCGATATGGCCGGGCTGAGGGGCCATGGATCTGTTCAGTTAACGGGCCCGTAGCTTGGTTTTCTTTGAGGTACAAATTATTTTAACGGGGGTACAAAATAGTACGAAATAGGTACTAAATAGTAGTATAGCTTATAACCATAGGTCACGATATGGCCGGGCTGAGGGGTCATTGACCTGTACAGTTAACGGGCCCGTAGCTTGGTTTTCTTTGAGGTACAAATTATATTAATGGAGGTACAAAATAGTACGAAATAGGTACTAAATGATGGTATACATATTAGGATCAAATTCGAAAATGGCCGGGCCAGCATGTCACTGGCCCGGAATCCTAAATTAATTAGTTATCCGGTACCGAGTGGGGTACTAATTTTTTGTTTGTTGGTACTAAATAGTACGAAATAGGTACTAAATATTAGCATAATTCTTATGTACTAATTCCGTCATGGCCGGGCCAGTGACATGGACGTGTTTTAAACCCTTCCTGGGAGGGAAGAGGATGTCTGTTTTATTTTTTTTTTTGCCTTGAAGCGAGGGTTCTTATCTGCACAATTTTTGTGGATGTTGTGGACAGAAAGTAGGTAAGTTTATTTTCACCAATAATGTAGACTAGGAGTCGTCCAGTGGTCGAAAACTCGACCGAGATATGTAATGTACAGACCATTTTTGGAACAGCTGTCCCCAATTTTTATTAAAAAAGAACATAGTTGAGCCAGTCACAGAATGTGCTAGGGTCTATAATTTTATTTTTGACCTTAATTATTGTTGCTGACCAAGTTGATCTGGAACAAAAGATCATTCCACAAAAGGCAGGCTTTCGATCAGGCAAGTCTTGTTGTGTAGTTTTAAACCTGACCCAGCACATTGAGGATGGGTTTGAGAGAAAACAAATCACGAGTGTCGCTTTTGTAGATTTAACAGCTGCCTACGATACCGTAAACCATCGAAGACTCTTGGGAAAAGTTTACAGTATTACCAAAGACTATCAGCTGACTTCAATGATAGGCACTTTTCTTTATAACAGGCGGTTTTTTGTGTCCCTTCAAGGCAAGAAAAGTAGATGGAGGAATCAAAGAAATGGATTGCCTCAGGGTAGCGTCTTAGCCCCAGCTCTTTATGACATTTACACTAACGACCAACTGTTGCCAAACGCTACACGTCAGTATATATATGCCGATGATACGGCGGTGGCAGCATAAGGTAGGTTTGAAGAGGTAGAACAGAAGCTGACTATGACTCTAAATGAACTTTCACAGTACTATGACGCAAATCACCTCAAGCCGAACCCTGCTAAGACCCAAGTTTGTGCTTTTCACCTAAACAATAGAGAAGCAGGCCGTGAGTTGAATGTGAGGTGGCGGGGAGACCGTCTTCAGCATTGTCCTACACCCAAATATCTTGGTGTCATACTGGACCGCACACTGACATTTAAGGTGCATTGTATTGCGACAAGAGGTAAAGTCTCAGCGAAGAATAATATCATCAGGAAGCTCACCAGCAGATGCTGGGGTGCTAACCCTAATGTCCTCAGAACCTCAGCTTTAGCGCTCAGTGTGTCGGCTGCGGAGTAAGCTGCACCAGTACGGAATGCATCGTCACATGCAAAAAAGGTTGACATTGCAGTCAATGACATGGCTCGGATTGTAACTGGGTGTTTGAAACCAACCCCAATACACAAACTCTATCCTATCATAGGGATCGCCCCTCCATCAATCCGACGTGATGTCGCTGCCGACGCAGAAAGGACTAAGCAAGAGACAGACCCTCGTCACCCATTACACGGCCACCAACCTGCAGAGCGACGGCTTCGGTCCAGAAAGAGCTTTTTATCACGGACACGAGTCCTGGATGGATCACTCTCAAGCAATCGGGTGGCAAGGTGGGAGGCCACGTTGACTAACCCTCCCATACCAGCCAGGGAGGAACTGGCTCCTGGTGGAGGCCTTCATTACACGGTGTAGAAGTCCCTAAATCGAATTAGGGTCAAGGTACCAAAATGCAAGACAAACATGCAGAAATGGGGTCTCTTACCAGACGAAGAAAACATCTTGTGCGCGTGTGGTGCTGTTCAGGATCCTGGCCATCTGCTAATCTGCCCACGCCTAGACCAGTCTTGCACATTAGATGATCTTTTACATGGAAATGACAAAGCCATATCGGTAGCTAATTTTTGGAAAGCAAAGCCTGATTTCCGGACACGGAAAGTAAGTAAGTACGTACCAAGTTCATGGGTCATTATCACAACTGTGTTACCTTTTTAATTACCATTCACAGGTGCGCTATATCAAGCTTAAAAATGACACCCTAACTGTTAAAATCAGCTCACTAGGGTGGCTCGAAAAGAGATGTACCAGTAACAGAGAAAACCCTTAATGTATCAAGTAAAGATTTCAGTCAGACCTTCGTTGTGTCAGTAGGCCTAAATTTAAGTTGAATTTCTAGATGCTTTTGAATTCACAGGGTGGTAAGTGGTCTGTAGATATAGGCCTATTTTAACCATTTAATATTGTTTTTTTTTTTTAGATTCTTATGACATTATTTTAGTTATAGTGTTTAAGTAGTTGTATGTTTATACAGTTTTTTCTCCTCAGGTCTGAAACACTCCTGTGTATGGAACAAATTTCTATCAACAGCGTGAAGCTATTTTATCATAAAATCAGATTTTGAGATGGCTTCTGAAGAACTGACAGTAACCTCTGAGATATATTCTGAATTGGAAGGATGTCTTTTAAGAGGTGTTTCGGAAGAAAGTGAGTAGCATATCCTACTGAAATTTGACTTTGTAATGAAAATACTCAAGTTTTTTTAGCTACCGTACCCACTCAAGTTTCATTTTTATGGCTATTATTACAATTCAATGTAACCTACTAATATCTGTTTGTGGTAAAAGAGATTTGATCCAGCATTATTGTAACCTATCCTACAAAGTTTTTGTAGTAAAAGCAATTATATTTTGTGTAATACCATTGACTATTATTATGTATAAATAGGTGATTTTATGTAGGCTAACTTTTTACCGAAAGCAGTATTTTAACTTTTAAAACCCCTAATATTAAAGGATACTGAAATAATTATTCATCTATGAATAGGTAGGTTCTATATTAACCTTTATAACTCCCTCAAGATAACAAACTTAACTAAAAAAAATAAAATACATCCATGGAATTTCATATTTAACAAATAGGTCTCAATATGTAGAAATATCTCATCTAACGGATAAAAATAAAGTAATGAAATCAAACTCAGCTTATAGACCAGTCAAATTTGGGGTGCCTCAAGGTTCTATTCTTGGGCCTTTGCTCTTTTTATGTTACTTGAGGGGCATGGAAAATATGATAATTCATAAACAAAATTCAAAATTATGTCTCTACGCTGATGACTCAAATTTAATTTTATCAGCTGACTCATTAGAGGAGATACAAATTTTTTCTTCTAATGAACTTAATAACATTGGAGACTACTTACATGATCATAACCTTATTTTAAATTCTGAAAAATCTAAGTTCATAACGTTTAAAAAAAAAAAAAAAAAAAAACACAACAAAACCGAAAATCTTCAGATCTAACACTAGAATATAAATCACAAAACATCAATAGGGAAAGTAGTATAAATTTTCTAGGTTTAACAATAGATGAGCATCTAAATTGGGATGAGCATGTTAAAAAGATCCTGCTAAAGATTAATTCTGGAGTTTATGCTCTATCAAAAATGTCTTTTTATTGCAATATAAACACTTTAAAGAATATATATTTTGCTCATGTACATTCCCATATCCAATTCGGCATAGCATTATACGGTTCAACAAAACAAAGAAATATGGACTCTATTTTAAAACAGCAAAAAAAAAAGCTCTCAGGATATTGCTCAAGCTAAAGGGGGATGATTCAGCCAAACAACACTTTACACATCTAAAAAATTTTACAGTTTATGGACAATATATATATGAAGTTATTCTTACTAGTGTACACGTTGCTCAAATTCGAGCAATTACAAAGTATTACAGGAGTTATTTCAAAGCGAATAACAGTCATATTTACAATGAGTTCAAAAGAGTCAACTCAAACATTTACCGGTCGGTGTGTAACACAGACCATGTTTATCTTCGTTATTGATAAACCTAAAGCATTCCGGCCTGTTTTCTCCTTCTCAAAATGCCTCGCTGTACAGGCAACACAGGTCATTGATAGAGGGCCAATTGAGAACAAAAAGTCGTTTTGGGGTAGTGTTAGGGCGCATTTATAACTTAATAGTTGAGATTGTCCAGGGTCAGGTGCTGACTTTATGAGTTAAGCCTATTACGCGCCACTGTTCTGTAGCTACGGTCGTTATCACGATTACGCCTCCTGTCTATGTTCCGTTGTCGTCACGTCGTAGGCATTTAAAAGAAAAAAACAACGATTAAACACATTATAGCTACACAAAACAACGATAAATGCACAAATTTGAGATACAACCATACTAACACGATCCGTCTTGGGGGTTATGTTTACACAAACTCAATTACCGTAGTAAATAAATGTACTCAATGCGTTTCATTGAATTGAAAAATAAATAACAGCAATTAAATTATACAGCTGATCAAAATGTAAACAATTGTGTTCTCCATAATTAAGGATAACATGGGAACTTTCAAAGCCAATGAGGCAGAGGCCAAGGGACTTTTTCAAAAATGTAAGGCCAGTTTGCAAATCTACGTGACACGCTCTTTCCAATGAGACGTCAATGGATAAAATCGGTTAAGAAATGGCGGAGGAGTTCAACCGACAAAGTTTCATGTAGCGTATTAATTATATAGATTGCTAGAAAACAAGATTTGAGTGAAAAACCGATGACAAGCCACAACTATATGCTTAGGAAAAAAAGTGGGGTTGTAGAACCTCATAGGCTCAAGTTTTATGAAAAAAACCGTCCAATGCAGGCCAAAGATTCTTAAAATTTATCCCCAAAAATATAAAAAAAGAAACAGATTTTAAAAAGTTTAAAAAATTACTCAAAGATTATATATTAAATTTAGCTATTTATTCTATGGAAGAGTTCTCCACCTCCCTGGCATAGGTAGCATTAAGTTATTTTAATTTTGTATTTCATTCTTAACTTACTAAAGACTTGTTGTTATTATTTTACTTGTTAATATTTACTAATATCATTGTAATTGTATTTCTTTTTATTGACGCTATTCATTGTACCACCTTTGTACAAAAAATATGAATAAAGAATATGAATATGAATATGAATGTCAAAGATTAATATCATAAGAAATGTTTTTTTTTTTTAATTAACTGTATAACCGATCGATTGCAGATATGGTTTCTTATTTCAAATTCAATTATCCTTTGAACAAGAAGGAAGACACAAATGAAATAGAAGTTGATGAGGATGGAGACATGGTGGTGCAACGTAGAAAAGATGATAATGAAAAGGTTTTAAAAATAGGTACGTACTTTTGGAACTATGAATATAAATAACTTATAGTTGTTAAGATGTGCATTATTTTGGCAGGAGAAGCCAATCAACAATTGATTTGGTGGAAGGTAACAGGACGAGTGGATTTATTGTGTTTTGCACCTTAAATTAAACAGTTTGCAAATTTTTACCCATTCTGAGCATGTCAGACTGTCCACCAAGATTGTTTTTTTTCATTTCATGATAAAACAGAAACAAAATAGCATGATGAAATCAATGAATAATCCTCCAACTCCATAGATCTAAAATTTTAGTAGGAGCCCGAGCGGGGACCAATCAGAGAAGAGTATTTCAACCGTGTGACCATAAGCCCTGCCCCCTCAGGTAAATCAGTTGATATAACCTATAAATCAGTATAGAGGTGGGAAAAAAATTACTAAAGGATGGGCCGAATTACTAAAGGAATTGAACTCGAGTCTCCAGTGTGTTGATCAGATGCGTTAGCCATTGGGTTACGATGCTAGTTATAAGTCTAAGTTGGTATATATATTTATACTCTTTGTATCATAAAATAAATTTGTAATTGTGTTATTAGCTGCTAGCTGTGTACAAGGTCAGGATAGCGGTTAGCGTCAGGTGTACCAACCACTTTCGATAGTGAAGAAAATAAAAGTAACTATGGGTGATTAACACGTTCACTGCGGCATACATCAAACAGGTGCTCGCCAATAGCAGCGAGGCGCAGGGGCCCTACTGAATCAGCAAACACAATTGGCATTCAAATATTTCTGTCTGACGAATCACAAAAGAGCAGTGGTGATTGTGCTGCGTTACCCCGAGAGTGGACATAGTTCACTGAAACACCAAAGGGTAGCAGCACTGACTGGATCCGTAGCCAGTGTCTTCGTAATGTGGCTCGAAGAGGGAAAATCCCCGAAACCGGGGCAGAAGCATTGCCAGATGGAATTTTACGGGAAATTTTAGTACCAACCTACCCCAAAATGACGCTCACATTCTAAGCTACAGACTGGCAACGATTATGACGTTCCGCGTCAATGGCTGAGCTCAAACTGACTGTTCAATGTTAAATCCTGGGAACGGCCGATTACGACTGCGCAGCACCTGGCAGGCAGCCGGCACCGGCCGATTTCGACTGCTCAGTAGCAAACGTGTTAAAGAGAACTGTAAAGGTAACAATAGCTTAATGAGAAAAGATAACTTACCATAACTATACTGCGCCATGACTGGGAAGGTGGGTAAGAGATTAAGGTCTCGCAATAATAGCTAAAGACCTGGCGGCCACCCGCGTTAATAAAGAGTAAATCTAACTGCACTATGACGAGTTTACTCATAAAATTAGGCGCAATTTGTGTTTTTTTCTTAAAGATTTGATCTCTTTGTGTTATTTCATGAAAATGTAGTCAAAACACAAAGGGGTTGTTTAAATTAGTAACATTAATATTGCCTTATAGTGCTATGGCTTAAAAAACTATACTTAATATACTGAAAATAATTTATTTTCACTGTTGGTAAACCTTGTAACTATTTAATACTATTGAACATTATAGAACCATTTTATTGGTTTTTTTAAACAGCAGTAAAAAATATTCCTTGATTCTTTTTAAATATGAGTACTTATAAGGTTAACATTGAACCCCTTAAAACCTTCTGGGGCGGAGCCCTTTTGATAGATATGCACCAAACTTATAATTTACTTCTTTTATAGAATTATGGTGATTAAAAACAACTGTGTTTACCCAGAGAAATAAATTTGTAATCTTTCTAATTTTAAACTCCCTACAAAATGGACATCTGTATAATCTATATGCACAATCAGGGCAGAGGGTGTGGACACCAGGTCGCAGAGCGATCGAAGGGGCAAAATCGCAGCATACTTCACAAGCTACTGTATGGCTCGGAGGTCCTGAAGGTCGTGAAACCTTGTTTGTCATTATTCTATCCATGCGTTCTGCAGTCTGTCCAAGTACATCCTCCAGAGTATTGCGAAGCTCCCCCCACAGAGCTGATGCCATTGATGCTTGATCCCCATTGGTGAATCTGCGTAGCATGTCACCATTCACCTGAGCAATATTGAGAAGTTGCCCCCGTAGTGTAGATATTCTTGTTCTTGCTGAAGCCGGTAGGGCAAAAGAAGGCTCGTACATAGCCTGAAAAAGTACAGACCGGGATTAATATTCTGTAATTATCACAATTATAGTATTGTTTTTTTAATTTACGTGAAATTATACTTACTCTATGTATTAGTCTCCTTCGGAAAACTTAAATCTGATCCTCTTGGCGACACCTTCTGCACTGAGGTTCCTCTGGCATTGTTTCATTACATGTACGGCTCTGAAAATATAAATAAGTAGAATTAGAAGCAGATTTGTAGAATTATTATATCAATTTATTTTCCACATATTTTGTAATGCTAATGGTGGCCATACACGTACAGACAGACCCTGTCAGTTTTGTCTGAACAGTCCCAGGAGACCGGACGGCCTGTTAGACTGAGCTCACCATACACGATCAGTTGAACAGAAGGCCGTTGTGTATGTTCTAAATGTTTATGTCCCTTTATAATAAATGTTTTTAAAACTTTGCATTTACACCAAAACAATTCTAAAGTCATCCAGCAACAAATGTGCAAATGACATCCTAGGATTACTCATTGTGTTAAGAACGAAAATAAGGCAAAAATCTCTTTAAGTTTTGATCTAAAAGATTGTTGATGAAGAGGAATACTACTCTTTGATAACTAATAATAAAGAGAGGGTATTCGCAAATTAGCTATTTCATGTTTTTTGTTTTAAATCTTACAAGTATTTATTCTCTCAACATATTTATAAATTATTATCTACTTTTTAATGTGTTTAAAAATGTGTTATTTTAAAAAAGTTTTTTATTAATAAATTATTTTCTTCTTTTAGCGAATTTCCCTATAGGGAAGTAGCTATTACCGTAGGTCTCATGGTAAGACTTAGGCCCGGGACCGATTTACTTTTTCATTTTGATGTCCCCAGAGGCCAAAAACACCATTCGTTCAAATTTTTATATATGTATATATATATATATATATATATATATATATATATATATGTATATATAGATATATATATATATATATATATATAGATTTATATATATATGTGTCCGTGAACACGATAACTTGAGTAATTTTTATCCGATTTTGATGAAATTTGGTTTGAAGGTGTAAGGCGGGATAAACTTGAATGAGTTCGCGATCCAGCATGATCGGACCATGGGAAGAGGGTTTTATGGGGGGTTTTATGGGGTAAAAATTGGTTTTTCTCACTTTTGACCCTCAAAACACAAAATTTCCCGATTTTTCTCTAAACCTTCTTAAAGAGCTTAAAAAAACAAACAATTCAGTATGTCAAAGTGTTTTTGTACGGTTATTGGTTACGGAGAAAACTAAAAAAATTTTAAATTTAAAATTCCCATGTTATTCTTATGGAGAATATTTTAAAATGTTGTAGTTTGCTTGTTTATGGATATCTTTTGATCAAACTTGGCAAATATATTCATTTTCTACTAAGCAATAATTATTTTACTTAAAATACACACTTTATTAGTTTCCTTGTAGCAGCAAACCTAGGTACTCGTTAAACCTAATGTTATTTAAATAGATCGATTGAAAATCAATTCAGCCAAATGGAAATTCGCTTAGACGGCAGGTTTGCTGCGGCGGGGGTATTTAGTTTTCAATGTGTAAGTCATGTTAAATGTATTTTATATGGCCTGTTAAATACACAACCAAAACCTTTTTATCTAAAATCATATGTTTTATCTTTACTTTGAAAGGTTTGTTTATATTTAGAACTTCTCGGGAGTAGAACCTGTACCTCTTAACCTCTGCTCTACACTCATCTCCATTCATACTGGGTTTAAAATATCTACTATGCATGGTCGCCATTTCATTGAACAGTATTAACAGTATTTGAACAAACTTTCAAATTATAGTAGTTAACGCAACCATTGCGTAAAGATAGTGTTAATGACTATTACAGCTAACTTCAATTGAAATAATTTGACTATTTACATTCTTCCAAAATGTAAACATTGAAACTTTGGAAGCCCATGGGGCGTAGCCCGAGGCAAATATGAAAATAAAACAATTTAATATTGCATTGTCATCCATTTGCGAGCTATGTTGTGTGATATGAGTTTCAAGTCTCTCAAGCCCCCGGGAAGTTAGTTTAAAATCAATTACAAAATTTGTAGCAGACAAGAAAGTGAGCTACCTAATAAAAACGTTTCAATAAAACTAGTAGCTGAGGTGCATATTTAAAAAGAATCAAAAGAAATCTATATTTATAAAAGAGGAAGTTTGTATATATATATATATTTGAACGTTATGGACTCCGAAACCGCTCGACAGATTGTAATGAAACTTTCTGGCACTATTAAGCATTATTCGAGGATGGTTTGTGTGAAGTTTGGTGCAGATCCGTCAAAAAGGCTCTACCCCAGTGGCTCTGGAGTTTCCAATGTTAACCTTATAAGTACTCATATTTAAATGAATGGAATTAAAGAATCTTAACAGCTGGTTCAACTAAACAATTTGATTCTGTGATGTTCAATAGCATTAAAAAGTTAATAGGTTTACCTACAGGGTGCAGCAGAGAATTTATATTAGAGAATATCCCATATAGGGAATAAGCAATTTTTAAAAATTTATGACAACAGCTAATTTGCAACCAAAAGGTGAGTAAGCGTTTAAACAGGACAGCTGTTTGAAAACCAAAAAGTTGTTTCTATGATGTCCAAAAGCATTAAATATTAACGAAGGTATACCAACAGGTTGCAGCACTAATTGTTTGAATTTATGACAACAGCTTATTAAGCAGCAACAAAAAGCTATGGTACAAAATGAGAATTTTCAAAGTAGGATTGTTTTAAATTTAATAAAAAGTTTTCGATACTGCACGAATAATAATTTTTTTTTTAAGTGCCTAATTCATTAATTTTTTTTTTCCAAAATGTGTATAAAAATATTGCCTGAGAAACGGAAACGGAGTAGCCAATTAATAATTTGAGTGGATTACTAAAAGTTTATC
Source organism: Macrosteles quadrilineatus (assembly GCF_028750875.1). NCBI lineage: Eukaryota > Metazoa > Arthropoda > Insecta > Hemiptera > Cicadellidae > Macrosteles > Macrosteles quadrilineatus. The sequence goes on along the minus strand of NW_026542602.1, from coordinate 99,983,387 downwards.
TATATACAGCATAACATAATAAACATACATCACTAAAGGCTAAGCTATGTTACTCACATGCACCATCTTTGATTGCGGGAAGCAAAGTGAGCAATCAATATTGTCACTAGCCACTACTGTAGTTAGATATGGTTATTAAACTGTTCCTGTGTATCACAACAGTATTGTTATCATGCTTGTTTCCTCACTGTGGTCATGTCATTACCCTGACAGGATGTGTATCCACTCACTATCTCTAACCGCTATCACTTGCGGCCGCATGTTACGTACAGCAAGCAGCTAATAACACATTTACAAATTTATATACAGAGTGATCAACTCAAGGAGGCCACCATTGGGATATCAGAAACAGTAAGAATTAGAGAAAACTTACTAACTTAGAGAATGTTGTTAAAGCCGAAACAAGTCTTATCTCATTTTCTGTCTGTCTGTCTGTCATGGCCCAGAAGGCATTTTACCCGGCCCTCTCCTGAAAAACGAGAGCATTGATTGGGATTAAAATAGTCTTTTTAAATTCACTGGATTAGCGAGAGTGTCTTTAGCCATTAAAATATGACGTCACTACTTTTGAAATAAAATAACCCAACGTTTAAAAACCCAATTTTGTGCGATTTTTGTCAAGTTTTCTCCCAATGTTTACCACATACTCATTTATGAAATACTAATCATCTGTTTGGAGAACACAACATCTATGAAATAACTAACAGCTGTTTGGATAAAGATTATTATTTCTAGCTGTCACTGGATATGTTTACATTAAATGTTCTTTACAAATACTGCAGCCATTTCCGATTACGTTTTGTAAGAAGATAAAAAACCAAGTGAGATTAAAAATGTTGTGCCTTACATAACAAAATTTTTTTTAGTTTAACACGTTTGCTACTGCAAGAGTACAAATTTTTTCATTCATATGGACCAGCGACTCACATATGTGGCAACTGGTTTCTACCCATAGACTGCCTAGTCACATTAAAATAGACCGACGTCGCATATTTGTGTCAGTGTTCCAATGTTATCTTTGTAAGAGTCTATTTAAAGGCAGTGAATTCTCTGCAGTGGACTACAGGGATATCTGACGCACTACTGCGTCGCTTGGTCTGTGGATATGTGACGTAATATGATAGTTCGAAAACTGTTCTTTCCCAAGGGTATATTTAAAGGCAGTGAATTCTCTGAAGTGGACTACAGGGATATCTGACGCACTACTGCGTCGCTTGGTCTGTGGATATGTGACGTAATATGATAGTTCGAAAACTGTTCTTTACTTTTCTGCATCTCTGTATGTATGTTTGCTGCATTATCCCATGTAGCTTCTATATTTGTTCAATTATAACCTGTTCTTGAAAAATCTGTTTTTTACACTTACTTTCACCTAAAAAACATTAACAAAAATGAACTCTTGCATATATTCGGCGCTTGAGCTATTTTAAGAAAAATATAATAATTTTCACTATTGTCTTTGCTATAGACCGGGTGTCGCAAATATGCGACATTACAAAAGGTTATCAAAAATGCTAAGCATTTGTTTTGGCTTGAAACTGTCAGATATTGTATTTGCGAGGGTTTATGTGTATTCCTGCTTACATATCTGGAAATATGCTGTTCTGATTATAAGGTTCGAACTGACTACAAGATCCCCCTCCGTAGAACGGGTACACAGCTAGCTATTTAGTATTTATATATTTATTTATTTATATATTTATTTATTTATATTGTACATTATAAACTCGTTTGGACCATCTGCTTGTATTCCCGCAGAGCACAGCACAGCTACGCCTATCCGTCTGGTAGGTCTGCAGGTGTGGAGGGGTGCATTGTTACTGGCCGACTACGTGTTACATCACGCTCAGGCTCTGCAGCACTCCACGGTGTTAGAACTAGGATCTGGTGTAGGCCTCACTAGTATTGTTACCAGTATAGTGGCTAAACATATCGTCTGCACAGGTAAAACTTAGACCTATTCTTTTTTCATTAGTGTAATTTTAATTGAATTTAATGTTTAGAAAACAGTTAGCTTGCTGTTATGTCTCACTTTAAAGTTTAAATTCACCTGTAAAAATTATGTTCCTTCTTGGCAATTCAATTAACTTGGGCAGGACTTCTTACTTGGAAGCTCAGATTCAAATCCTATGACACATCAATTTTTAGCAGTTTGTTATGTAAAAATGCCACAACATAACAGATCATAGCTTACATAAAGCTGTAGGTCCAACTATCAAGTGATATAGGTTTATGAATCTAACTGTCTGATTGGAGATCTCTTACACAAGAAGCTAAGTAATAACTTAAATTTTAAACTGTGATTCATCAACTCAAATAATTAGACTTAAAAAATGGATATTTTTGAAGATGAAATAAAAGTTAAGAGTTTTAAAAACTCTTACGACGAATCAGTTATGCTGGCCATTGTCAGAAGAGGTTCTTAAAGGAAAACCTCAACGGAAAAATTACATTTCAGTGTCTTTTATCATGATGTTAGCCTCCGAATCACTTTAGTTAATTAATAAATGGTTTAAATACCTTAACTGTCAGGTGATCCTTGGAGTTACATCCTTGAAGGTTACAAGTGAATGAGCCAGAGCCAAATTGGAATTAGAGTAATGCCTGAGAAAGATGGGCCTCAAACAACATTGTAAAGACAGAAGAGCATGTAAGGTTGTGTTAAGTTGACGAGGCCTAAAGTCCACACAAGTTACACGAATAAGATTGATAGATAGATACTTGATCATTAAACATCATACATATGTCAATAGAACATGTCAATAGTTTGTAATGCAAGTTGAAATCAAAACGATACATGCAACCTTGAGATACTTGCAACATGAACAAGGAGAATATTATTGGTAAGCTTAGCTGCAGAATTTTAAAGTCTATGATTTGATAAAACTGGTTTTAAATGTAAAATGAGGCTTATGTTGTAGAACATTCTTGTAACAAAATGTTTGACAAACAGTTTTTTCTTTGGAACAGTTCCTGTGTGCTGGAACCATTTAATTTAGTTTTAATTCCTCCTGTAAAGTGGGATCTTGGACTTAAGTTGCAAAATACAGGATATTCTCTACTCTACATTCTCATACAGAATGATTAGTAGCATTGGATTTCTCTTAGTGTTTAGCACTAACTGTTGGTATAATTAAAGGAAACAGAACCTTTTGTCTACTTTCGTTCCAATTTTATAGTATAACTATAGGCAACTATTAGAATTCAACACAAGACTCGGTATAGTTCCTGAACTTGAAACCAAAGTTCAAGGTTTGTGTGATAATTTAGATAAGTTGACATATTCAGCTGATAAGCTCTATTGTTCCGTGTTATATATTGTTAGATACCAGGTCAAGTCTCTACACTTGGACCATAAACCACCGGCATTCACTTGACATATTTGTTTTGTAACTTACATGAATAGTGAGCAGTGGCGTTGCTTGGTTAAATTCTAGGGGGGGGGGGGGGAGAAGCCTCAAATTTCCCAACTGCTTAACATAGATTTCCCAACTATTTTTTTATAAAAAAAAATCAATTTCTGTACTATTTTTAAAAATCTACAAATTATTATACTACACTGCAGTCACACTCAATTCAGTATTTATTAACTTGCATTAACAAAACATAGCTAGTTTTACATGTATACAAAATTACTCAATTCAAAAAACGTCTAAAACTTCTACCAATTCATAATGAAGTTTTATGACTTCAAAAACTTGAATAAGTATTGTTTCAAATCCAAAAAACTTTACAAACCATTGTGGTAGCAGTGTAAAATTTTAGGGATATAAAATAAGCCTAGTACAAATTAGTATAGAAAAACAATATTTTATTACAAAATAATGAAATTACAATACTTTTAGAAGTTGATATTAAGATCAACACTTTAACTTTCATAAAACTTACAACTAGGCCTAAACAAGTTTGTAATGATGAAATATTATTATCAGTGTTGTGAATAATATTATTCTAGTCTAGAAAAGAATAAACCTAAAATAAGACTTGTATAAAATAAAAACGTTCAACTTGGTTGATAATAAACTTATACATACAATAAAAATGTTAACCTTCATCTTCATCAAACTAGAACTTGGACAAAAATCAAACTCAAACGTGAAAGTCAAACATCAAATTTTAGGTTATGTTTTGTCTATTGTCTATGTAGATCTGTTTCAGAGTGATTAGTTGATTCATTTTTGTAAATTCTTAATTAGGAATGATAAATCACTTTTGTAGATTTTTTAGATAATATTCAGAGAATAAATATTTCATTTAGGTTATTAAAAATTAGAGTTTTAAAGGCAATACCGATATACAAAACCTATCTTTAATGTTATTTTAATCTACCTATTAGCAAGTACTCCTGTCAGTAAGCCTGCTCCAAATACTACAAAAAAAGGTATAAAATATAGTTTATTTGACTGACATGAAAAATATTTTTGAACTTCTTGTAAACACTAACAAACAACATAATTGAACTGAAGAGCTACGCCGCTTGCACTTTAAAAATTCAAACTCGCAGTCTCGCAGACGAACCATTCAGAAAATCATCAACACAGGACAGGATCAAGGTAGCCAACATACGTCCAATAAGGAACAAAATTTCTCGTAAACGAAATTCCAACAAACTATACCGCTAATTGGTTAACGATTTCTTAAAATAAGGCGTGTTTAGCCATGGTTTAGCCTAGTTTAATCAAAGTTAAATTAAATCAAAGAAACATCAAGTTTATTCGTCCAAGTCAAAGAAATTTTGATCTTTGATGGATTTTCGCAAATATTTTTAAATTTTATTTAGTTTAAAAATATATTTTTCTTGTATCTGATTTCCCAACTGTCCCAACTCGTGGCAAGGAAATTCCCAACTTTTCTCTTTCCAGGATTCTAGGGGGGGGGAGGCTCCCCCCCTACCCCCCCCAAGACGACGCCCCTGATAGTGAGTGATAAACGGTATCAGCAATCTAACAAATACTTTCTCCCATTAGCTTGTCAAACTTTTGAACCATAATTTTACAGCTATTGGGTCATAACATTCAGTTTGCAAGTAAAAAGACGATGACGTACTAGAATTTGAATCTATTGGTTGAAAAATTTTGGGAAAATCCTATTTTCCCGTTATTTTATGGTTGTTTGTGAGAAAATCATCATTAAAAAACAAAAATTTAATAAAAATGAAAAAAACCCTTGAGATAACATGGATTAGTGGACATACCAAATTTAATAAAAACCAGGCAACAAATGTAGCCTGTAGCTCCTGTACAGTGTACACATCCACACACACAAACTCAGAGACATCACTTCGAAAGGCACTTTATTGGGTTTCAGGGTACTTACTGAAAAACAAATATTCCACCCAAAACTCAAACTAGAAAATTTTGACTGTACAATACTTTCTCCATATACGGGAGGGGGGGGGGGAGAAAGTAATAAAGTTATTCATGATTTTAAAACCAAGCTAGTTTTTTAAACGAAATAAGTTATATTTGACAAAAGTTTTCATGTAAAACAGATCGATCTGATGTACGCTGGCTAATAAAAAAAGACGTTATTTATTTATTTAGATGAAAAAGAAATCACCACACTCAAGTGTTAGCAGATAAGCATTCGTCTGATCATGAAATTGTCCTCACTCCATAAGAATGATGAAAAGATAATATTTAATCTATGATCTATGGTATGGGTTTTCTCTCTAGTCATAACAGGAATATATATTGTGACAGTTAAAATACTTTACAGATGTGGATCTGGAAGGCATATTGAATCTTATAGCATCTAATGTCAAATTAAACTCTGATCTTGTCAAAGCTCCCATCACAGTCAAAGCATTGGACTTCTTCCAAACAGAATGGGACGAAGAGATGAAGGCAATTATGAACGAAGTGGACTTGGTTTTGGCTGCTGATGGTAATTATTAATTATAAAATTGTTTTGTTTGAGTTTGATTGGGGGTGGTTTTTATAATAATGCTGTGGGACTGTGGGATTAAATTAGGGAGATTTTAATTATTGTTCACCATAATTTAGGCATAGTTAATATATGTGGGTTCTGTGCTGTAATCGGGTACTAACAATGACTGTTGTATATGACCTGTTAGATGTAAAACTAGACTATTCCTTTATCAGAGTAAGGATTAGTTCTAGCAGTATTATAAAACATCTCATGATATACAATGTGTCCTTTAATTTTGTGGAAGAAAAAAAATTTATGCACTTCCCACTTTAGTTTAGCAAACCTTCAATAGCTACTGTTAAATTTAAGTGGTTGTTTATTTAATGGATAGCCTACTTGTACAAAAATGTTCAGGTCTAAATGTTCCCCAATGTTATTTGAAATGTGATATTAAATACTCTAATGGCTCTACTGAGTGCACGGATTTCTTTTTCTATCTGTAATATCATCTGCTTTTTGTCTGCTTGATAAGATACAAACGATAACTGTTCCTGAATTGGTAGTTCTCACAAATACTTGAAAAATACCCGTATGGATCATAAACATAAACAAATGACGTTTTTGGCCCGAAAATGAACACTGTTTAACATTGCTTAAATGGAACTGCCAAAACATATGTTAAAGCTATTAGTATAGGATTCGGGCCAATGTCATTTGCTTATGTTTATGATCCATACTGGGTTTTTAGCGAATTTCCCATATAGGGAATAAGCTATTACCGTAGTACTCATGGTAAGACCTGGACCCGAGACCGATTTAATTTTTCATTTTGAGGTCCCTAGAGGCCAAAAACACCATCCGTTCAAATTCATATATATATATATATGTGTCCGTTAGCGCGATAACTTGAGCAAAAATGATCCGATTTTGATGAAATTTGGTACAAACGTGTAAACCTACGTTTATTCGAACGAGTTCGCGATCCAGCATAATCGGACCATGGGAACGGGGGTTTATGGGGGGTTTTATGGGGTAAAAATGGGGTTCTCCCATTTTTGAACCTAAAAACAAAAAATTTTGCGATTTCTTTCTAAACCGTTTTGTAGAGCTTAAAAAAAGAAATAATTTAGTATATTGAAGCGCTGTTGTATGCCTGTATGTTGTAACGGTCATGGAGAAAATTCAAAAATAGTGTGATTAAAAATTCCCATGTTATTCTTATGGAGAAAATGAAAATTGTTGTAGTTTACTTGTTTATGGGTATATATTGATAAAATTTGGCAAATTTATTTATTTCATCCTATACTATTGACGTATGGTCAAAAAACACTTTTTACCTTCCCCGTAGCAGCAAACCTAAGCACTCGTTAAATCTAATGTTATTTAAATAGGCAATAATATGTCTTATTTATGGAAATATTTTAGTAAAAATGTAATCAGACGAGTTGAAATTCGCTTAGTCTGCAGGTTTGCTGCGGCGGGGGTATTTTCTAGTATTCGTGGTAGTTCTTCATAAACGATCCTTTTATATGTATCCTTTTTACTGTATACTGTTTACCTTACAATACTTTGTTTTGTATATATGTATAAAAAAATGTTTTGTGTCAATGTAGATAAGACATAAAATAATCTAAGAAATCAAATTAACACACATGCAACTATCCTATAAACACAAAATGTCGAGAAAAAAATATTTTGGTGAACACACACACATAGAAAAAGAATGGTCAAAAAGTAGCAAAATGCATTGTTGAAATGCTCATTGATTGATGAAATTCACAAAACATCTACCAAACTCATAAACTTATCCAAGCCGTCCACCTCAGACAAAAACTGAACTGATCATGAATAGCACAACAAGACCTGGCCTAGACGTGGTTTAAACCATTTAGATCTGTGATCAAACCTTGGATTCATGTATTTGTACCATTTTCTTTTTGTAAAAATAAGTAACTTGGTTTAGATTCACCTGGCGTTAATAATTAATCCCTCCCAAAGGCTAATTGTTGATTTATTTTACAGTAATTTATGATAATGATTTGACCGATGCATTTGTCAAAACATTAACAAAAATATTAAGTACGCCTCCAAAGAAAGTTGTTCTTGTGGCATTAGAGAAGAGGTAAGCAATCGTTGACTTTTTAGAACTACTAATAGGCTCTTTCTTGCTGAAACTAAAAAAAAGTCTGAACAATCAGAAGTTAATGAAAAATAATTGAACACATTTAAAAACAAATTGTATATATGTGCAAAATTAGTGCAATATTCTAAATAATAAAAGAACACTGCAATAACTTGTGGACATACTGAAGAGCGTTGGTTGAACGTGTTATAACTTGTTTGTTTGTGTGTAAATGCATGTGCCAGAGCATGAGTTGTACACCTGTAGGTGAGAGGGAGTCTATATTGTAGCCTACCTATTTGGCAGTTGGTGATTTTCAGATGATAATACTCGATACTAAAAATACTTGTCAAGCTAATGATACCCCAAACCCTAAAATGTAAAACCCTTTCAAAAACTTGCTGTAATTATCAAGAAAGAATGAACTTTGATCAAATCATCATGCATGTTTTATATAGACATATTTTTAGCTTTTTAAAGGACCAAGACTGCATTACACGACAGTCCCACTTATAGGTACCACATGTTGGGGGAAAACATGTTACTGCATTTACATTAAAACCAGCCATGTGTTCTGAAATAAACTTGAATTTTGCATTGAACTGGGACATTTAGAATACCTAATTGCCATTAGCTTGAGCCTGAGCATGCATTCATCCGTTGGTTCTGTGTTAAGGCTGTCATGTAGTAAGAAGAACCTGATTATGGTAGATAATCCCTGATCCATGATCACAGAAGATAATCAGGGTGTTGCTATGATGCGAGAGAAATACTGTAGATGACCATTTACTGTAGTAGCTTTTCTAATAAAAATAATTTTGTTATTCGATTTTAATAGAAATATTATTGTATTTCTGGTAAATCGATTTGGTATCTGAACAATTTGGTAATCAAAACAAGGTCTGGGTCCCTATTAGTTTGGATTGGCAAGTTCTGGTGTATTTATAGTGTTGATTGATGGTGATTTACTAATATTCCTTTGTAAAACAGTTTGTGTTTTATACTGTGCCAAAGGATGCATGCTTTGCTACAGAATAATGCTTTCATTGCTAAACAGTAAACACACAAATTAATAATTTTTATTGAATTGGAGTTTAAATTTAAATATTTATTGTATATATTTTTTGTGGGTTTTCACTTGTATACAAGAGATATTATGTTACATGGATTCTTGTCAGCAACACAATCAAAACTTTTGGCTATCTCACAAATTGACTCAAGTAAATAATTTACGTTATCAGTTTGTGTGGCTTGCCAGGAACTGATAAGATAGCACTTGTCCTCTAGAGGAAGGAAATTGAGACTCTCAGTTTTCTAATTTGGTTTCCATCTCAAATCAAAGTACGGACGGACAAATAGTATCTGAATGTGCTGTTAATTTATTTTTTTGTTTAGGTTTGTGTTTACCTTGGAAGACTTAGACGTGGTTGCACCATGTTATGAACATTTCCTCAAGGTAATCAAGCAAGAATGGATGTCTCCGCCAATGTCAAATTGGTCAATGGAACAGCTTCCATTGGACTTTCCTCAGTACTTCCACTACGACCGGACCAAACACCTTGTTATATGGAAGTTATCATCATGATCTGGGCACTCAGTGTTATAAGCAATTCACTCAGTGTTGGTATTTGTATCTGATAAGACGATTCTATGAGTTTAAGCGAAGCTCATTTAGTTGTTTAAAGCAACTTCTGATCAGCAATATTCCTTATTATTTTTACAAAGAAGTAAATAGATGGAGGTTTTTATATCAGTGACTTTTGTTTGACTGAGATCAAATGCCAACTTAAGGCGAAGCTGGTTTTTATAGCAAAGGAGAGTTTACAGAAAGTCCCTATTCCAGAGCGCTGTTATCATTGATACCCACTTTCTACACACGTCAACATTTCCTCGATGATCAAATTAGATTATCAATATTTCCTGTGGCAGTGAGTCAATGACTTTCCTGAAAATTTAATTTTTTTACTATCTGCAGTAACACTTTTGTTCTTACCTGTTTACTCAAAATACAATCACCAACCTTTTTGCGACCTCTGTATCAGCATATTTACACTATTTCAAACATTTATAAGTGATCCAGTGTATCTAAATCCTAAATCAAGTTTGTTTTTGAAATTGCATAAAAACTGACATTTTCAAAGCAGCTTGAATTAAAACTTTTCATCGAGTTTGTTTTGTTATAACCAGGTGATCGCTCATAGTTAGACATAATTTTCTCACCAACTATGATCAAAATGAGTTCAAAATTATTGTTAGTTTGTTGTTACCAAATGGTGAATGCTTTTAGATACTTATTTTAAGTAATATTTATTAAAATAAAATATTCATGTATTTTTGTTATCTAGTTGTAGTAAGTTATTTATGTATAACTTTTATCACTAGTCATGGGAAAGACAAAAATATTTGCCAAAGAAATTATAGTATTAACAAATTCTAGTCAGTTTAGTTTCCTAGAACTGTAAAGTACCAAATATATGTAAATTATTAAATATTAATCATTAACTGCTTTTGACTTCTAATCTGTTAACCTGCTGTCCCTGATGGTATTTGCTTCAATTTATTTAGAGTTATTACTTTGCATTGCCCGTGGAAATTTTTTGTGCTACTTTATGTAAATAGCTTTGGAACACTGGCTGTCTATAAGTCAAAATAAAAAATAAAAAAAAACAAGAAAAAAACAATTACAATTTGATAATGATAAGTTTTAATGGGTTTTTAAATACCACAACAAAGCCCAAAATCTCTGTAAAAACAGATCGCTAACATAATGAATAACAATTGTAACTTACGTCAATCAATCCAGTTGTGTATTGGAGGGACGTACGTTTCGACCTTTAGGCCATCTTCAGCCCCGCTGTTACACTAAGTTCCATCCTTAGTTGCATTGTTGGTGTAGCAACCGCGTCAAATATTTACAATTAAGAACATAAAAAACACGAAAACACGACATTGACGAGGACGAACACATATTAACAAAACTATCACCGTGCGCACGGCTGAACGGGCTCGGGACTGCGGCGAAACAAAGACCCTACACCTAAATATACTAGGGAAGTAAATAAGTTTATTAATGAAAGTAAAGAGCTTTTTAAGGACTCCACAAAAAGGTTTCTAAAGGTGACAAACCCAAAAGCCCCCAAGATAACTGGCCTCCCAAAAGTACACAAAGAGGGAACCCCAATTCGACCTCTTATCAATTTCAAAGAAGCCCCATCTTATCTTTTAGCAAAGAAAATTGACAAAATCATCAGAGAATCCATCACTTTGCAGGACAGTAAGAGTTTAAAAAACACATCTGACCTAGTTGACAAAATCAAAGATTTCAACATACCACAAGGTACCACAATGATTTCGTACGATATTAAAAGTTTGTTCACTAGTATCCCAGTAAAAGAAACATTAACTATTTTGAAGGAGAGATTAACAGAAGGGGGGAAGCTAAGTGATAATGAGATAAAGGAAGTGATTAACGCAACCAGTATTATCGTCCAGCAAAACTATTTTGCGTTTAATAACAACTACTATGAACAATCTGAGGGATTGGCAATGGGCTTACCACTATCAGCAATTCTAAGCGAAATATTTCTTCATAATTTAGAAAATAATAAAATACTTGCAGGGAATCAATACTATAGTAAAATAATTTATTGGTGGAGGTATGTGGACAATGTTTTGTGTTTATACAAAGGCAACAAGAGGCAAACAGCTATCTTTGAAAAATATTTGAATTCCATACATAACAATATATCCTTTACTTCAGAAACCGAATCTAATGGTAACATAAACTACTTAGATCTATCCATATCCAATATTGACAATTAGCACCAATTTAAAATATACAGGAAGCCCACACAATCTGATCAAGTAATCCACGCAACTTCTTAGCACCCGTTATCACATAAACTCTCAGCTTTCAATTCCATGTTACATAGACTAATTAACATACCAATGAGTACTACAAACAGAAGGAACTGAATACCATAAAATACATAGCCCAGCAAAATGGTTACGATCCAGCTCTTATTGACAGAATGTATAATAAACGTATGGCAAAATACATATCACCTAATGTATCACATTCAGAATCAAACAAGAAGTATGCATCTGTCAGGTATTCAAAGAAAACTGAACACATTATCAAGAAAACGTTTAGAAAACAAAATATCACTCCATCTTTCAGATCAGAAAACAATTTGCAGAAAATATTAAGCAGTACGAATAAACCCAACAATATAAATAAATACAAAGGTTCAGGTGTATACCAACTTAATTGTAACGACTGCAACGCATTTTATATAGGACAAACGGGCAGATCTTTTGAATTGAGATTTAAAGAACATGTTAAAGAGCTTGAGAATATTAGTAGAACACCAGGAACAAATATTAAATAAAAATATGCGGAGCACTTAAATGAACAGGGGCACACTTATACAAATATAGGCAGTAATTTGGAAATCTTAGCGAGGGAAAAGAAAGGACAGCGGCTTGACAGACTAGAAGAAATGGCCATATACAAGGGTTTCAAGCTAAATAAAAATATTTTAAATGAAAGAATTCATTCAGACGCACTTCCTGTATATGATACCATTATTCGACTGACAGATAATGCAAGAAGGAGTGAGTGACGTCATGGTCCAAAGTCTAAAGCAGGGCACTTAGATAAGTCAGTGCCGCCGCAGTCCCGAGCCCGTTCAGCCGTGCGCACGGTGATAGTTTTGTTAATATGTGTTCGTCCTCATCAATGTCGTGTTTTTTATGTTCTTAATTGTAAATATTTGACGCGGTTGCCACACCAACAATGCAACTAAGGATGGAACTTAGTGTAACAGCGGGGCTGAAGATGGTCGAAACGTACGTCCCTCCAATACACAACTGGATTGATTGACGTAAGTTACAATTGTTAATTCAAACATCAATCCGTTTGCTACAAATCAATCATGATAATGAATAACATTCAATTAAATAGTTTAAAAAGCAAAGATCTCTGATCACAGTTTGAAAAATAGATCTTTAAAAGTTATCTAATGCGGAGTTAAATATAAGTTATTTAATAACTTATTAAAATTAATTTTTTAAATTTAACTCCAGGAGTTTATATGAGTTCTTGTTTTTATGTGATTCACATTTTTTTGTTATATCTACTGCATAATATAATCTGAGTTCTTCGTGGGAACTAAATTACATTCAAATCTGGTTTTACAATTTTTTTATTTGCTAAAAGTTGAAATAGTCAAATGTACAATGAACTATTACAAGTAGTTGTAATATATTACTTCTTATGTATAATATACAACTCAACAATGAACTTCTATTAAATCCAAACGACAGATATGTAAAGATACTACAATAAGCACTCACCACTACAGTAGCCTATACACCAGTTTATGTGCATTAAGTTTGTACAGAAAAATACTTGGGTGGAAAAGAGTATGTTTATGAACTATTTCATGACAAATAGAAGATAATACACTTGATTATTGCTCTTACAAAAATATAAATCTACAGCAAATAATGTAAACTGACATTTTACAACTCACAGTTGAGAATATATAGCAAGAATGACTTAATGAATCTGAAATGTTGTTCTTAGTACAAGTTGTTAACAATAGTTGAGAGAGATGTGCCGAAATCAGCCAACAGTTATATTAAAAAACAATAAAACACTTTAAACCATTTAGGATATTTTAACAAATGCAACACATAATTATTTACAACTACAGAAAACTGAAGTTAACTTTGGATTAACTCAAATTAAGTCGCTTGAGATCACGAATATTCCTTAATTTTTTAGAAGATTTCACTAACATTAGAGAAAATTAAATATCATTGCTTTTTTAACGTAAAAATCACACTTTTTAAATGCCCAAACACTTTGAAAACATGTATATAAAAGTCAACATACATACAGGGTATGGCAATCAAAATCTGAATGTAAAAACTATAAAATCTTCGACAATGACATATTTACACAATAATTGCCTAAGGGGGAGACCCAATCAGCAAACAAACAATAGCTAGGAAAACAGTAATTTATGATAAAGGCACTTCACACATCCTAACACATAGTGAACAACATTAGGCAAATGCATTTTAGCCACAATAACATTTAGCTATATCCACTCCTTAACACATGTTCTACTCAAAACATTGTAAGTTTACAGATCATATTTTTAACATCCTCTAATTAATTGTTAACAATACAAGGGGACAAAATTATTTCAAAAAATATTTTGTAGTCTCGTACTTATCTATAAGCTCAATAGAAAATGAAGAATAAATATTTAATGAATGAACATAGTAATCAATAAACAGACTATCTTAGATGTTTTTGAAACAAACACAAGACACTAAATCTTTCAGTAGGTTCTAATTATCTTTACGGGTTTGAATGTAATTTGATAAAAAACCCCACTTATATATTTTTCATATTCATCCATACGGTTTCTTAGACAATTACATACATTCATTAGACACATTCGATCAAGTAGCCTAAAAGATTATTTTAATATCGTCAACAACATTAGTAAAAATAAAATTAATGGTCGAAGAAGGGATATTATTCATTATGGCAGTGATATAGTCCAGTCTCTTAGAATCACTTAACACAACAAAAGTGTATAACTTTTTTTTTGTTTTAATAATTTTTTTATATTAGCTACACTAGTTTATTAATTATAAAAACGCTTGAAAATAAATAAACTGTAAAAAGATAAGCTATGCTGAAATGATTGCAATGTATAAAACCGATAACTCATGTACTAAACACCTACTACCAAAACTGAACACGTAATAATTTGCTTACTTAGAATCAATGAAACAAGTGAACAAAAAATACAGCTTGGTTCTAAAAAGAATAATTAAATCTAAGATACAAAATAGAAACTCTAAACATACATTGTAGGAGATAATAAAAAAAAAAAAAAAATAAATTACCAGACAAAACATTTTTCACTTTGGCAATTAAATTTTTGGGTAACTATAAACGGGGTCATACAAACACAAATTTATGAAATATGCACAGCCCACTACAAAAGAAATGAAGACATGGTCATTGGTCTTATTACACAAAAGCTGAAACAAATCTTAAACCAATAAATGGTACATTACCCCAGATTAGTCAATACAGTCAAATAAATCATCTTATAGTAACTAAGTCTAGTAATTAATAAAAAAAAAGAACTAGAGTAAGTTTCGAGTAACACATAAAAACAAGTGTAACGATTTAAACAATAGAACAATTTGTTTCTGTTCCAAGAATATGCTCAATTATGCAGCTCATTTATGGATCAAAAGATCAGTGTAAAATACACTGTTAAGACTATTCCAGAGGTAAAGTACAGGGACTTTGAGCTTGAAGAAAATTTAGTACTTAGGTGTTTATAGAGCACCAACTAAATACTTAGGGGCACTATGTAAAAGTTTGTCGTCGAGGGTTTTTAGAATGGTCCTTAACACAAATTTAAAGTCAATTCCTATTGACGGAGACTTAGCCTCAAACCTCCTCCCCCCCCCCTAACTTAGGGAACTAAGGGAAATATCCTACTCCTACTCGACCTAGCTTTAACCACGTTAACAGAATTCAACCTACTTAAATGCTGATCTATTCTCGGACATGGCAAACTTTTAGGAGTGGTTCACAAACAAGTTTTTTTCTTTCTAAAAAATTACACCTTTTAAAATTGTAGCAATAAATGTTTGGGACTTTACAAACAAGGAGGAGTTTTCAAAGAAAATTAGACAGCTAAAAAATATGCACTGGTCTTCTACTTATGTAAAATTTTAGACCATAGGCCTATTATTATTATAAATATTGATTATAAAAATTTATCATGAATGAAATTATGAGTAAAACCGGTGTTTTTACACAGCGGTTGCACTAAAAATAGCGGTGGGTTTTTATGATTTTCAAAAAGATTTAGTCCTTTAATATCTTGTATACTGTAGTACAAATATTTTAAAGTTGAAAATTTTAAACAGCACAATGGACTGTGTTTTAAGGATTTTTGTGAGGATAACATGCTAAAATGGGAGAGTTCTCTCTGTCACAAGAAATAATTTCCACTGAGCAAGAGTGGACACTTTCCCATTAAGGTAAACCTGCTACCATCACAAAAAAACGAAACATATTTACTTGCCTTGTATCCTGAAATACTCACAATACTTAAAAAATATGTTTTAAGTAGGCCTATTTAGTAAATACCGCATACCTTTTCCTATCTAAGCTAAGTGAATCCTGAGATGAAGTTATGGTATATGAATTCAAGACACTGAGATTGTACTGAGAGCAGAGCTGTGAACTAAGCATATAAAATCATTGACTAGCTGCCACCACCCTTGGTCGCATTTACTACTGTACTGGACGTGCCGTTTTCCAAAGTCTTTTTCCTGAGAGCGTCGGTTGCGCCAGCAAATGATTTCCGCCTCAACAACACAACTGGGTTGCTTGATTCCACTGGATTGGATGACTTCCTTCTCAATTTGATGGCAGCTGACTCCTTATCTTTGTTTGCAGGCATAGGTTGTGGTCTAGGTATACTTACAGGAACACCGTTCGAGGCAATTTTCCTCTTAGCACTATCGTTCTTGTCCTTATCTTTCTCGCCTGGTTTTTCTAAGCCAGGATTCTTCTCTGGTTTCTTTTTCTCTTTCCCGCTTTCCACAGGCACATTAGGTTTTACTGTAAAGCAGGTATAATTTTTAAAATTTCAAGTCATTGAATGGAACAAGAGTTTAAGTTGAGGATGGTTTATACTATCAAATACATTTAAAAGTCCAAAATCTAATTAACATTGTATATAACAGTGTGTATTGAGATAATAACAGGAGAAAAAATAGGCTAGTAATACAGTAATTTAAAATCGATGAGAACAATTACTTAACTGACATTCTTGAAAATAAGATATACTTGTATAAATAGAAAAGCTTCATCCATTATGTAAGCTAACATCAGTTAGATAAGTTTGACGTAATGTTATTTTTTTAGTTATATTTTTGTTTCCCAAGAAAAGATTAAGACAAGTGGCTGATCGCAAACGGCAAAAATTACGTAATTGCTGTCGCATACAATGACGTCATGCCAGAGGAGAATTACGGCCTATTTATTTAGTGTGGCCTTGGTACAATCTTTTTACCTCCTAATATGAAGTTTGATCCACTGACTTTTGGATACTAAAGTAGACATCCAGCCTAAATGGACCAGCTGTAGCCTACTTTTTATATAAATAAATTTTAGATGAGCCACACTCATAGAGTATGCTACAGTTGCTGAGATAGTTTAAGTTTAACAAAAAGAGTTGGCATCTTCTACAAAAATTAGTAGGCCTAGTTTACATTTTTACACACTGTCAGTAGCTCATTTCAACATCTATGTGATAAGAAAACTGGGGACAACTTTAAGTTACGGGTGGAAAATATAGCTCTGTTACGGTGGAACCCCTCGTATCCAACCAAAACGGGACCGGGCCATGGTCGGAACGGCCAAGAGGTCGGATATCGGGAGTAGCATAACCTGCAGTCTCCGTGACGACGACAGCACTTGCGAGCATAGCTTGCAGTCTCCGCAACTTTGGTAATTGTCCGCAGGCGTGAGCTTCGGTAATCGTCCCTCCCGACAGCACCCATGAGTTTAACTTGCAGTCTCCCCGACCTCGGTTATCGTCCAAGACAGCAACAGCACCAAGAGCGTAACTTGCAGTCCCCGCGACTTCGGTAATGGTCTCCCGCCATATCGAGAGAACCGTTATTGGCGACAGAGGTGATTGTCGCCAATCATGCTTCGCATTATCGCCCCAGAAAACAAGTAGATGGTCGGACATTAGGTTGGATATCCCGAGGTCGGAACTGAGGGTTTCTACTGTAATAGTCAAAGGCTGAACTAAAAAGTTTGGTACTCTCAAAACATCAATGACTTTAAATGACATTGTTCAACTACTAAAGGAATCAGTATAACCCACTGACCTAAGCCGATGTTGAGCTTCTTCTTGGCAGGAGGGGCGGGGGAGGGGGAGGCAGGGCCTTCACTTGTTCGTTTCTTGCTCACATCCTGAGTCACAGGCCGCTTCTCTGCCTTGGGCTGGACGGAGGACGGTTTGCGCCGCTCTGTGGGGTTCTGTGCGGCCGGACTGTTGATTCTCCGTGTCTCCTGCGCTCTGATAGCTCCCTCCGTCACCCAGTGCTGCCGTTGCGCCTGGCAAGACTGTTGCAACACCTGTGACAGATGATACAGTTGAGTGTTTGGATAAAAAGGACAAGAAACCTATGTCGGTTAAGTGTAAATACCGTTTTCAATCCAATTTTCTTATGAAAACCTTTGGCAAAATCTCTTTGAAGCAACACAAACCATCTATGCAGTAGACCTTCCTTTGATCCAGATCCAGCCTTAGATTCAGCGTTTTATTTGAAAGTGAATTGTTTAGACTAACCTTGCTCTCATCGCCATCCTCTTCCACCAGCTCCTGCAGTTTCTGGATAGTCGTGTAGACTGTCACAGGACTGACGAGACCAAAGTCGAAGAGGTTGCACATGTGTAGCACAAAGTTGCGATACAGGTTCTTCTTCAACAGCTCCCTCCCCTTGGCCTGTAGGTACATGTTGCACGCCAACGGGATCTGGCAGTCTCCCACGTAACTGATTGTACAAACACAACACCAACCACTTGAATGTTTGACAGAGGTTTTTGTTGACAAAAATTAAGATTACCCTATGTGTTGTTAAATGGAAGAATAAAATAAAGATTACATAATGTTAGTGGGGAGGAGGCCTATTTATTGGTTACAAAGTTTAGACGGAACACTGTCAAGGACAGGTTTCAATTATTTTTTTAACTTCGCTGACATAAATTGTTGTAATAGTTCCGTTATATATTATACAGGTAAGTTTTGCTCAAGGAAAGGCTCTAGGCCAGAATTTTGAATGGTAGAAAAAGGATGATAGCAGCTAGCTTACCTTGAAATTGTAGGTAGGCCATAGAACATGTAGACATGTGTGCACAGTGCATTTTATACATTTTCTATGGCCTACCTACACTTTCAAGGTAAGCTAGCTGCTATCATCCTTTTTCTACAATTCAACAAAATATATTATACTGGGCTATTCAAAAATATTGACCCAACTTCATGACTTTGTATCTCAAAAAGTATAAATCGGACAAACATAAACTTTACAATTACTGGCGTTGTCCTGTAATCCAGCTACTAGGAGGTCGCGAATTGTGGATATTTATAGGCATGCACTGTGGATGCGATACTCCCTGGTGTGGATTAACGTCCGCACGGGTGAGTACTACGATTATCCGCAGTACTATCCTGATAATTAGACCAATTCGTATATACTAAGGAAAAAAGTGGTTCGGATTCCACTATAAACTGTAGGTCCCTTAGTCGCCATTAGCTGTATTGGCTATTAATTAACAGCTGTGTCTAAGAAATATGTCAGCCTTAGTCACTAACAAGACTACAAGGATCGAAATTCACTCATCCTACACTCATCTCCATTCATACTTGGCTTAAAATACCTACTTTGTATGGTCGCCATTTCAAAGAAAAGTATTAAAGTATTAAAAAAGTATTAAAGTACACCAATAAAAAGAGGAAATTTCAAAGTTTTTTTATCATATTTGACCATAATATACCTTTGTTTCCGATTTATACTTTTTTAGATACAAAGTCCCGAAACTGGGTCCATATTTTTGAATAGCCCTGTATATTCATAATGATCACATGGCTTGTGGGACTTACACCAGTTACTATTGGTTAACATATAAATCCTCTTACCCATGCCTCATTACATGAAGGTTCCACATCTTCATGAGTTCTTTCTCTCCTTCGTTCACATCTGTGAATTCATCTATCATCATCATAGTTTTGGTTTGCAGCCATTTAGGATCATTTTCATCTTCACTGTCAACATCCATTTCTTTGGGATATATTGGTAGACATGTTGTTGTGTGATGATATAACCTGTGTGAAAAAAAATAATACTGACATTAAACATATTATTTTTAATATAAATTTCTCTAAAATAAAACATAAGTCAGTTTTTTAGCGAATTTCCCTTTAGCTATTACCGTAGGTGGCACGGTAAGACCTACCCCCCAGGACCGATTTACTTTTTCATTTTGTCAGTTCATTTTTTTCATTTTTTGAAGTCCCCAGAGGCCAAAAACACTATTTGTACAAATTTGTAGGTATACAGTATATGTAGGGTAAAAAATGGGGTTTCACATTTTTGACCCTCAAAACACAAAATTTTCCAATTTTTCTGTAGACCTTTTTAAAAGCTCAATATACACTTTATTAGTTTCTTTGTAGCAGCAAACCTAGGTACTTATTAAACCTAATGTTATAGATTTAATTGAAATTCGCTTAGTCGGTAGGTTTGCTATGGCGGGGGTATGTTTTTCTCTACCGGATGCTGGCGGATCTCTTTCTCACCCAGGCTCTAACTCTATTAAAATTACCTGTTGTGTCCAGTAATGTAAGGCCTCTGTCCGTCAAACTCATTCTCGTCAAGTTCCAGGAACTCCGAGAGTGATGGGTGAGGTCGCTTGGGGTAACACACGAGGATGTTGGACACACAGGTGCGGCGGACGGGTCCGTTGCGAGAGAAGGCGCCACCTGGCGGCTGTGAGATCAGGTCTTGTGGACAGCCTGAGTAGGAGCCATCGTAATACTCATTGATAGCCACGTCTATCCGGGCACCTCCAGGGATAGGCTGCAACAACATTGGTTTGTATAGGAACTCTCTCATTATAAAACAATCTATTACACTGAACAAATTACAATAATTAATTGTCAATTTCAACTTACAGATACGAAAATGTGGAGGAGTTCAAGAAATAACTGTTTAAGAGATAACTTACAACATATGTGAAGGTGAACCTAGAGTGACAGAGCTTGAGATGTTTGAGTAGACAATAGAGAGAGTCACAGTCCAGTGAACACCACGGACAGTGAAGATCCTCACACGCCTCCGTCTGTTGTCTGCTGTTGTTGTTGTACAGGAACTGGTACACTATCTGCAGTTTCTTGTCTGAGGATTAATAAAGAAATGTTAACAATTTTAATTTTTACACGAAAAACCACTGATCTTAAAATACTATCTTAATTAGTATTCAGCACACTAAAAAAAAAAGGATTATGCAGTGAAATGATTAAGATGTTGAATTAGACTTTTCAATTTACCTGTGTATGTGCTTGCTGGGTCAGTTAAGAGTTCAGTTTAGAGTTTACAATTAAGGCTAATGTGTTGACTTTGTCAATGATTTGTAAAAATCCAAAAGACAAATAAATGATTTGATTTGATTTGATTAAGAACACAATAAAATACAATCATCTTTGGGTAAAAACAAAAACCGTATCGGTAACTTGAGCTGACATTCTATATGGTATTCATCAGAGCAGTATGGAGGTTGTAGCCAAAGGATCTGCTCAAGTTACCAGTAATTTTCCCCAGTTTTACCTTGAAGACCACAATATTGCGGTGGACCATCAAAACTTACTTCTAGTGACCTGAAATGTCACTGAATGGCCTACTTAAATTGAACAAACACATTTTTAAACAAAGTAGAAGATGGATGCTGTAATGCCCACCTGGCCTGTCAACCTCCTTGCTAGCTTCTTTGTTGTCTGCTGCCTCCGCCTCCACCTGCTTCACACTGATTGGCTTCGGTCGGTCTACGAGAGTCGTCACAGGCTCTCTCGACCATCTCAGAAAAAACTTGATAGTGGGACCTGTGCTGAACTGTTCAAATGATGTGGACAATTGGTTCTCTATTTGCTCCTACAACAATAGTAGGCTGTTTTACACTTCCAAGCTATTGGCTAAGAGTGAGATTTTAATGTTTAGCATCAAGATGTATTAATAAAAAAAATAAACATCAGGATTCATAAAGCGCAATTGAGAAAAGAAGCATGTTCAGATTCAAAACAAGGTATATTTTGATAGGGGCGTATTTAGCCTATTCATAAATTACTCAATGAAATGCTCCATGTTGAATCATCCACAAGTAAATGTATGAAAATAGCATGGATTTCTGTTCCTGTAAAGAAACACAGATGGATATTGCTAAGATTTAGAATCATGTGGGGTTAGATTAGCATTTTGTAACCATACGGTGAGACTGAACAAAATCAGGTACGTTTGCAATTGCATGTTTTGATTAGATGTTAGATGTTTGTGCTTGTTTTAGTTGTATATTGATACGTTTTAGGGGTTGTTAAGGGTTTGTAAGATAAAACTATTGCTAATAAGTTGAGTGTAAGTGACTTTTCCGTAAACAGCAAAACAACCCTTTATGGTAACTTTAAATAAAAATAACAGCAACATAAACATTTAATACTAGTATTAATGGGAACAATGTTTAAAAAATCTATACAATATATTAAAAAAATGTGATAGATGTGACTTTTCCTCCAAGACCTTCCAATATTGGTTCTAATCGCCTGGCTCGCCTAGGACTTTCCAGTAGGTATGGCATGTGTATTTACCTCTTTGATGTGGCCGATGTACTCCCAGGATGAGAGGGCAATGGATGTTTTACTGCCCGGAGTCATAGGTTCCAACAGCAGTTCGTAATGCCCATCTGACAGCAAACACCTGTTCTGCTTGTCATAGATGATAAGGTCGGTGCCGTACTGGTGCCACTGGTTGTCTTCCTCTCCCTCAGCCTTCAGAGACTTACGTCTCTTGTGAGGAGGTTCTGGAAACATCAGATTGATTGGAAAAAACCAAAAAGAGATGTGTTGAATATGCAGATATGTCTATGTTTAAGTCCAAGCATCACTTTGTCCAATAGGAAATACTATCTTGAGTCACTGTTCTGTTTGTAGCTGTTACCACCTAAACCATTTATAGAAAGAATCTTGGACCATTTCTTGCTTTGGACGTAATCAAATTCTTGACCAAATGAAACTTTTATGTCCTATTAAAACGCATTCAAGTTCATGTGTAGGTCTACCATTAAGAAATTGTTTACTACAAATAGTATTATTATTGAAATGTGTCAGCAATTAGTGAAAGAGGTTAATATATAATTTCTTTAATAAACGCAGAAGTCAAGACTCAGTTTAAGGTTTACCAGAATCAATGTCGCCATTGGTCATGTTCCCAGCAGCAGCATTACCGACTCGCAGCAGGAGATGGTAAGACTTGGCCTGATTGCCCTCAGTGAGGCTGAAGCACTCTGTAGGAATAGACAAGGCTGGCACCTTGGGTGGAGGATTGTCTTCTGATGGGTTATACGCTACGTAGCAAGTCCCCAACGATTTCTGCAATAGAATCATCAAATAAGTGATTTAAGTAATTGGTTACTTCAAGGGAAAAGGTGTAGTAAAATAAATGCTTCTGGGAGTTTAGTTTACATTACACAAATGATGAAACAGAAGCAAAAACAAGTTTGATTCGTACCAAGGAACATACAACTGTTAGAGAGGCCAAAATAAGCTAGTTCATCGAAGTGAATTGTGATTTCCAACTACTAAGCGTTATCCTACTTTAGTTATTAATTAAAACTCCCACATATTTTTGCCTCGAAATGCTGTGTGCTGTAATTTCTAGGGAGTGCCAAAAATATGTTTCTCTGTTCGGGCAGCCAGAAATGTGACGTAAATTCTGAGGGGGAATACAATTAATTGTATTCACAGAACAGGCTAGACCTACCCCTAGAACCAGCCACACTCCAATTGCTTCCCCGGAGCACTCAGAAGGAGCCAAGCACAGAAGAAATTGTTTACCATAACGAAAAGCACACTATAATTTCACCACATTTCAAGCAATAATAATCTGTGATATTTGTAATTTATGTGTTAGTTAATGTAGTATGTTATTTATGTAGGCTATCTATTTATTTCAATGTATAGGCTATTTAACTATTTTAGAGATCTATTTCAAGGTGGCTACCTTACCTAACTTTTCTTGAATTTGAATTTTGTCACTTAAACCTTTTTTAAGCTCAATGGTAACATTAGGCCTAATTAAAAAACGAACACTTTAAATTTTAAATCAACTATTTTATGTTTTTAACCCTTTGAGTGCCGGAGACTTTATGTCAGGTACTACACTAAAGTGCCATGTGAGTTATAACTAGGCCTACCCAAAAATGCCGGGCCCTTTTTGTGGCTTTTAGCAATACTTCAGTATAAACGCTATAACTTTTTTATTTATCAACCAATTTTATTAATTTTTTTTTATTTACAGAGAAATAACTACTCTACAATATAACACAATTTATAAGTATATTTCATGCAGCAGGCAGTGTGAAAATGATGAAAAATACATACCTTGAAAAGTTTTTTCAAAAAACTTCCATATTCAATGCTGTGTATCATGTGAGAAAAAAAGGTTTCACTCAATAAAACTCATACCACTCTGTTTTATATTTAACTGCCAACAAACATTCCAAGTTTCATGAGAAAATAAAGTCAAATAATGAGGTAACAACGTTTTTAGTAATATCATACATTTTTCCTCGGCAGCACAGATATCACACACTAAAGTCATCATGGCCTCATAGTCCTATTCTAAAAATAATTTGGCCTAAACTTATATACAATAAATTATTTTAGTGCCAAATCTGAATGATAAAATAATAAAAAGTCATTTTGAGTAAAATAATAACATACAAAAAATATTTACAATAAGGCGAAACTGTTGGCGAACATATTTTAGCAATGATGTTGAGTGACACACTTATGGTGCAATCCTTTTTTGCACCTTTTGCACATAAATGTGGATTTCTTTCTCCTTCCACCTTCTCTTGTACTTGCTTTGCTGCAAACACAGCAGTTTTTTTCCCGGTTTTCTGGAATTTTTTCGACTAATGGGCTGTCTGCGTCGCCACCACCACGGGAGATTCTGGTCGGAGTTATGTTAGTTATGTCAGTTATGTTGGGTCTCATTACTTGGATAACTAACCATTCTTTGGCCAGTTCCTCTACAATAAATATACTGTAGGCCAGCCTGTTCATTGGTTTATCAGTGTTAAGTTTGTACAGCAGGTAGGAGTTGAGGAGCATACGGCTAAAAATATTAAACGTGACCTTCTTCCAAAATTTTAAAGGTTTTCTGTCATCTAAGTATTGGTAAAGCATTTGGTCACAGCCATCTACTCCCCCCATGAAGTCATTATAGTTTCTAATTACCTTAGGCTTATTTGTGACATGAACTGACGTCCCCCTTACCCTTGCCCTTCGCTCACTCTCTGCTTTGCCATTGGTTGTTAGTAATAGGACTTGGTTTTTCTGTGATTTTTTTTGCCTATATCCTACCATTAAGAGGTTGTCTTTCCTCAAATACTTTTTCTGCCCTACTTCAAATTTCTCTTTCATTACTTCTGGTATTCCTTTTCTTTTCTTTCGCAATGTACCTGTGAGGTTCGTTGCCTGAGTAAGCAAAAACTTTGCTAGTTTTATTGTGGTAAAAAAATTATCCACAAACACGTGGTACCCCTTGCCAAGTAAGTTTGTCATCATCAGTAGTTTCTCAACAACATAGAAACCAAGGCCCTTCTGTGTTATTTCCCTTTTGTCAGGTCCTTTAGCTCCACGATACACAAAGAAGGACATACAGTAGTGTGTGACAGAATCACAAATGCACCATAATTTAACGCCCCACCGATGTCTCTTTTTGGGCAAATACTGTAACAACTGGGAGTGGGCCTTGGTGCTTACCATGCTCTCATCAACTGAAAGGTTCTCACTAGGAGTAAAGTGAAACCTAGATACCCTATTCATGTGGTCAACTATTGGTTGAAATCTAGCGCACGGGTTATACCCAGGTTCGCGCGGACGAGGCAGTTCTGTTGTGTCAACCAAGTGGAAAAACTGAAGGATTGCTTGAAATCTGTTCCTATTGAACATTCTTGGAAACCAAGGCATAAACTGACTGCTAGTCCTTGACCAATAGCAAAATATTGTAGGTTTTACATTTAGGCCCATATTTAGTAGCACTGCTACAAAAGCCTGCATCTCGATTCGAGTTACCGGTCTCCAGGACTTGGCCCTGCTATGTTCTTTGAGTTGGTGGGCATTTGCAGTAATAAAATTATTAGCAAATTTGTTTGTATATTTTACTAGCATATCAAACAAAGCAACAGTAAAAAATAGTTTGAAATAATCTATTGGAGATGAATTCCTAGGGGGGCAGTGTTTCACGCCAGACAATTCATGAAAAGTAAACGGATTATTGCCGCCAGGGTCATTTTCTTCATTTACTTCTGTCCAACCAGTTCCATCCTCACTATCCTCATTATTTTCAAGATTTTGTTCTTGGTTAGGTGCATCTAACCTAGGTCTACCCCGACGTCTTGGTGCAGGGTTTGGTGCTGGCATAGGCCTAGGATTGTCCACTCTATCCTCCTCCTCATCTGTTGAATAATTATTATTACCAAAGGACTGTAATATCCTATCTATCCTACGTTGATTGTTACCTTCATAGGGGTCGTAATCGGGGTCACTATCGGTATCATCCACAAGATCAGAAATTGAGTCACTGTCAGATTCGGCACCAGAACTACTTTCAATTTCAGAAACCTCACTCACAAAACTATCATCTAAAAAGTCGTCATCTAGAGTTCTTGCAATTGCATTATCACTTAGTGGAGATCTAGATCGATCCATTACTAATAATCAATAACAAAACATCTCGTAAAAACACCGCACGTAACCAAACACTTGTTTACAGACAGTGAAATACGATGTCAACAATTACGCGCCAGCTGTGACAGCCATCTTGATCTCTGTGTTACAACATATGAAAACGTAATACTATAACAAGTGAATGATTACAATTATCGCCGATTCAACACATTATTTACAAAGAGGAAGTCTTTCTCTTTCAAAAGAATATAAAATATGTGCATATAATCGTCTTTTTCGCGTTTTAATATCGCGTTTTTCAAACGTCCGGCTAACCGGACGTTGGCACTTTTGGCTCGTTCTGAAAACGTCCGGTCACCCGGACGTTGGCACTTTTGGCTCGTTCTAAAAACGTCCGGTTCCCCGGACGTTGGCACTCAAAGGGTTAAATGACAAGGATTGAAACAAATTAAGGTTTGGTTATTCTTTTAGCTAGGGTATAGCCTTGTAATATTAATAGAGAATGTTGGTTATATATATTTTGTCTCTAGCCAGCTCTTGTCTTGTTATTGTTTGGTCCTCCACCTCTCGCAGGTGGAGGACCAAACAATATTGTGTCGGAATCCCACCATTGATTTTGCGTTTCAATCAATCAAATCATTCTTTATTTTGTAGTTTCATTAAGAATAATACAATGGCGTCAATAAAAATACAATAATATAGGCCTAACTTAAAACTAGTAGGCTACAAGAGTTTTTTTTTTTTTTTTTTTGCTTAACAATATCATGAAAAATTTATTGCAAGTTAATGGTTCAGATCGGATTCAAGGAATTCCTTCAAGGCAGGTCTGTCTATCAGCCACTTGTGAAGTTGTGTTTTCAGCTAGCGCAATGTTTTCCAAGGGCTTACCCCTTTTAATTAATAGAATTGGAATTTGGGTTACAGATAAATCCGGGTACTTTTCCCCTGCTATTTTCCCTCCATTTGGCATTACTAAGGGCCTGTTAGCACTTTAGTTTAGTGCTGCTATCTGTTGGTTGTTGGTTCTTGTAAAACCATGTCCACAATGACTGGAACACAGTGCATGCTATGAATGTTCCTGTACTAGGCCGCGGCCAGCCACCACGCAACTGCGGCAAACGTCTTAAATTAAAAAAAAACAAAACTAAGTAAAATTTACCGTTTGAACTGGACATGATACGTCTTTTCTTTTTTTGTGGCAGATCTTCAAAAGCAAAGTTTCCACTTGAACAGGGTCTGGTTGACTTTCACCTGAAATTTAAAACTTAAGTTAGCATGAAAATAATTGTAGACATTGTAAAATAAAAAATGCATACACATTTTTCATTGGAAAAGTTAGGTCTAGTTAAACCTTAACCCAAACTAGCAGCAAAACCCGGCTTTGCCCTGGAAAAATACAATGTACAAAAAAGTGGTTATAGAGTAATTTTTGTTCTGTTATCATAGATTTACACATATCTTGGAACTATTTAATCTAGAAATATGTTAACCCTAGATCTGGCGGTCATTTTATTCACCAGTGGCGGGTATATTTTGGCGCTTTTGTAGTGGTATCATATATTTTGCCACAGAACATTTATTTGTGAATATAAGTACACACATATATATATTTTCTGTTTCAGTGATAAATTTAGAATATAATAATATAAAAATATTTTTTTCTTAGCAATGCGTTTAGGCGTAGTAGCAAAAGGTTTGCAAATTTTTGGATTATGCAAATTAGAAATTTCAAAAGCAACCCACAAGAAAACTACAAAATAATTTTTTTACACATTTTATCTAAATGTAAAGGTTGTGTGAAATATGGTTCCCTACGTAGAAATACCAATGTTTTTTAAATACTCAAAAAAATACAATTATAAAAAAATAAATTCGACATACATATTTTCTTTTTTGAAAAACTACCAAATTTCTTTGGGTCACGTAGGAAATAATAGAATTCATCAACAAAAAATAAAATGATACTGTACAATAGGTAATAAAAGATCTTTTTGAAAATATGTAGTTATATTTAGTTGAATTCTAAAATTTCAGAGAAATTTACGTTGGAATGTAAAATTTTGAAGATTTTTTTACAAAAACATAGTTTTTATAACATTTTTAAAAACAAATAAAATTTTTACAATCAACCTTATAGATTCAGAGGGAATTGTAGGGAATTTATTTTAGTTTCAGAATATGTACTAATATTGTATACAATTTAATTGACAATCACCAAAAACAGCTGTTTTTGTAGTCAGGTGACCAAATCTTTACACCGCCAAAATCTGTTTTGAACTCTCTAGTTTTTCAAACTATGTTTCTCGTTACATAATACTCACTTAATAATGTTTTATGCATGAAAATGAATCCTCAGAATCTCATTTTTCTAATGGTATAAGATTTATTGTGTTTTAAAACGGCTTTCATATTTTAATAATAGAAAAACCCGACCCATGTCCTCTTGGTCTATAATAGACCAGCGCCACTGAGAACTCACGTTTTAGTCGTCGAAAATCGACCAGCACCAGATAGAGGGTTAAATATTCTTTGTAGCACATGTTTCCTTAAATTGCAATCTATATAGGCCTATTACTGTAATTTGAAAATGTTTTTCTTTGTCATAGCTATTGTGAGTGAACGGCTGGGTTTAGAAACTCGGTAGATGTGTCTAAAGAAAGGGCTTGGTCTGTAGATGAGCCATCAAAAGAGAAACGCGGTAAATTCCCTTGGGGCTCTGCCCCAGTGGCCTATAAATGCCCATCCCATGTTATTCTTATGGGAGAAAAACGGGTTTTTGTCCCGAAAGGTGGTTTTTGTCTAAAGAAAGGTCTTGGTCTGTAGATGAGCCATCAAAAGAGAAACGAGGTAAATTCCCTTGGGGCTCTGCCCCAGAGGCATTTAAAGTTCCCTCTTCAGATTTGTTTACATTACGACCATATGCGTAATTTTACACTACTTTTTAATGAACAGCTGTTAATATTTAAATTGTGATTTACTGAATTTGTCAAAATGAAGTATTTGCAATGACTTTTTCTGATTTTAAAATCGATTTTCTTCTGCATCATGTCATGTTTTGCAATGTAACGTTCTATAACCAAATCAGTGGAAAATCCTAATATCACAGTAACTGTTAAAATTATTTCTTATGGAGTTAACATACAGTAGAACCTCTTTAATCCGAACTAATTGGGACCGGAGGTAGTTCGGATTATTGAATAGTTCGTATTACAGAACATATTGTTGTTTTTACATAACAATAGATAAAACATGGCTAAATTGGCTCTTAATTGTTACAGGAAAAGTAAAAAAATGCTTTATAAAGTAAAATACAGTTTCTATTTAATGAGTAGTAAACACAGTGAATAAACAGTACTCTACATTATAATAGAAACAATTAATTTACTGTGTGTACGTATACAATAAAGAACTACTGTACTGTGTATGGAGTACAGTTCAATGAGGCGTTCGGATTAGTGGACGTTCGGATTACGGGGGTTCGGATTAAAGAGGTTCTATGGGTTGGTGTCTGCTCTTTTTACCACTTCTTAGAGATTGTACGTAGGGGTGTTGCACGTAGACGATATTCTTTGGCGTATTGCATCTGTAGACGATACTTGGGTGGGTGTAATTATTACAATGGAAAAAGTGAGAAAGCCTAGACAATTTGATATACTACAAATAAAACTGAATTAACACTGTGCTACATTTCTTGAGCAATCATTGAAAGAGCCGATTTGCAAACAATGGAAACATAGGAAAGTCATAGAACACAACCAAGTAGAAGAAATAGAAATAATGTTTTTTTTTCTTTTCTTCATTTATAATCGTTATTATAGACAACCTGATGCGGCTATGAGTAGGAATCATTTGTAGAAAACACTAAAAAACAAGATCAGCTTTTGAAAAAAGATAAGATATTTACAAACATCAACTCTTTTGATTATATCTAACTGTTGTGTACATCGTGAGTATTTCCATAATCTTTGAGTCAACTCTTATAAAGTCATCGGAAGTTATGACTGTTATTCTTTTGAAAATAACGCCTGTAATGCTTCGCAATTGCTCGAATTCGAGCAACAGGTACACTAGTTACAATATTAACAGCAATTAAATTATCCAGCTGATCATAATGTAAACAAATATGTTCTTCATAAGGATAACATGGGTACTTAAAAGCCACTGGGGCAGAGCCCAAGGGACTTTTTCAAAAATGTAAGGTCAGTTTGCAAATCTACACACTTAGACGGACATTTTGGTATATAATCTTAAATCTTAAAACAAAAAAGCCTTATTGTCCACAAAGTTTCATGTAGCGTATGAATAATATAGATAGGTAGATAATCTTTTTAAAGTACTATCTCCATCACATGTTTACACAACACTTGACAATTTTTAATAAAGTATGCTTTTTACTGGTACCTACTTAATACAGCAGAAAACACTTGTACATACATTTTACATGAAATAGGATAAATGAAAAGACTTCAACCATGAATAAAATAACATGTACAGGTATATATGTATTAGATACCTTTTTTGTCATAGAAACCCAGAAAGGTGAGTGTCATATACCCAGCTAGAAGCTGGCTGCTACTGTTGCCTTGTGATCGCTGCACTCTTTCTAAAATGGAGTCGATACGGAAATTCTTTCTCGACTTGTTGGATCGGGACATACGATTCTTCATGTAGGTTAAGGTGCGATTCAGAAAAATCGGCTGAAATATAAAAATAATATTGTCAATCTGTCTTAGAGCATAAGTTTTTTCCTTTCGTTTACAGGTCTAGTTAAAAATTTATTAGATGTTTCCGTAAAAACTTTATAAAGACGCAATCATACAATTGGTGTGTATTTATAGACATAATGAGGGAAGTGTCTAAATTACTATAAAAGTTTAACTCTCTGTAGGTCGCAATGTATAATTTTGATTCAAGCAACAACCTTTTTGGCCGTCATTTTTTCGTGCGCGCACCGTTTGCTATCCCCTCACTAATGTGGACCCCCTTATTTATCCCAAACCAGCCAGTGCTGACCTTTCCCATGGCACATTATAAAAATTATATCGATTTGATACAGTGTGAATTATCATTATTTGTATCTTTGTATTATTTTGATTCAGTGACAAGACAAGGAAATAATAATAAAAAATAAATAAAAATAAAAAAATCAGTTTAGGTATAATTATTTCCAAGCATTTATCCATATTAAGTTATTTAAAAGTTAATTAACTTAAAATCTGTTATTTATGTGTCAAAATGAGACAGTGCGACCATTTCCGTTTGGTGCGCGCACCAATAGCTATCCCCTCATTAATGGGGACCCCTTAACTATCCCAAACCAGCCAGTGCTGACCTTGCCCAGGGCAAATAAAAAAAAGTTATCAATTTGATACAGTACATAAAAAAAACATTGTCATGCAAAAAATGTTTGATGGCAAGGAGTTTAAATAAGATCTTCAATTATAATATTCCAAATACAACGTAATTTGTCATAGAATGTTCATAAAAATATTATAACAGACAAATCAATCATTGCAAAGATGAAAACGATACGCAAATTTTACTGTGTATCAACTGTACAGTGCGACCCTTCTGGTAATTATTTAGGTATGACCGACGGAGGGTTAAAACCATCAGGTACAAAGCAATAATCTCAAAAGCTTTGAACTAAGTTTTAGTTAGGCCATGAAAGCTTAGTGACTTAAATTAATAAAATCAACTTACCCAAACCAGTGGCCAATAAATATATAGTTTTTGTAGTCATTTTATTTTTTTGTAATAATAAACATGATAACAGGGCCCCTGGGTCTGATGACGTACCTCAACATAAAAAATGTCTAAATAAAAACAAATATGTGTCTGACTAAATACTAAAAAAGTAATGGTCAGCTACTTTCAAATTAATAAACTACATCTGCAGAATGTATAGTACGGTAACAAGAATGTTTAGTCCCATTTGTAATTCATTCAGATCTTCAATTCAGGCCCTTTTCTATATATCTTATTAGAGATTAAGATATCAGAATATCAGAATCTTATTTTGAATTTAGATATTGAATATTGAGTTTTGCAGAACACAAAATACTTACGCTTAGTACATTGCGAGATCGTAAGAATCTGTATATCTGAGTAGGTTCTGTAAAACAAAATTCAAGTCAGTTTATTTACATTACAGTAAACCCTGATGTTTGGTTGTTTGGAATAATTGCCAGAATAACTTATACCAAATATTATATACCTACTAATATTATAAATGTGAAAGTTTGTGTGTTTGTTTGTTTGTTTGAAGTTCAATCACGCATAAACCACTGGGCGGATTGGGCTGAAATTTGGCATGATGATAGCTTACAATCCCGATTAACATAGGTATAGGCATATTCTTATCTCAAAAATCCTTTCGGGCTCCGCCCCAGTGGCTCTGAAATTCCCCATGTTAACCTTACGAGTATTCATATGCAAAGGGAATTAAAGAATTTAGTCAGCTGTTTCAACTAAAAAAGTTGGTTCTATGATATGAAAAAGCATTAAAAAGTTATAAGATTTACCAACAGGGTGCAGCACTATATTTTTTTTTGCATTTATAAAAACAGCTAATTTGAACTTAGCAGCAACAAAAAACTGTGATTGGCAATGAGAACTGTCAAAGTAGGATTGTTTACTTAGTTATGTTTATGTTTTTCATTTCATGAATAATTTGTGATATTTTGCGAATTGTTGATAATTTTTTTTCTCTATTGTTTAGGTGAAGTGGTAGTACATTATGGCTATGGTAGATGTGTAATACTAGCCTATAGAATACTGTAAATTTACAAAAGCAAATTTTATCAAACTGTGTCCTCCCTTATTGCAAACGCAAAGCTTGAGTATAACTGCAATTAGCATTTTATACTTATATTCCAACCCCGTACGAAGGACGGGTACTCTGCTAGTACCAAATATGTGTACATGCCAATAAATAATGTAAAAAATACGTCTGATATGGTATATAGTGTGACATTTAACAGCTGTTGTGTATTAATTATTAGTATTGTTGGTTATGGTTTGTGTTTACATTAGTTGAATTTCTTGAAAATATAATGGACTTTATTAGAAAACTATTTTGTGTGATACAACTTTATTACTGGTGGCAGCGGTCAAAATATTAAGGTAAAATAAAACCATACAGCTAATTATTTAATCCTAGAACAACACATTGAAAGCCCCACTACCTATAGATTTGAACAAGAACACTTTTGATGAATGGGCTAGATTCAAGCAAAAGTTCTTTTTGTATTTAGAAGCTACTGAGAAATCTAAAAAGCCCGGTAAAACTAAAGTTGCCTTACTCCTTTGTTTAATGGGGAATGATTGTTTGGACATTTTTAATAACTTCAAACTAGAAGATACAGATAGGGATAATTTAGATAATGTTGTTCAATCTTTTGATGACTACTTTAAGCCAAAAGTCAACACTGTTGTAAACAGATATGCGTTTTTCAATATGAGACAAAGACCAGAGGAGCCAATTGACACATTTGTAACCCACCTGAAAACTCAGGCAAGAAAATGTCAGTTCAGTGAACAAGAGGATAGTTAAGTGTGGGATTTGCTTATTATTGGAACCAAAGATGTGATGACTAAAGAAAGGCTGCTAATGGAATCTGATTTAAAGCTTGATACAGCTATTCACTATTGTAAGGCTAGGGAAGAGAGTCAAAAACAAGTTAAAAACATGGGAGAAAGTTGTTCTGATCAAAACCATCACGATTAATCAGTGTGGCAGATTGCGTGTAATAAATATAAAGGTTACTTACAGTCTTCGCAATCCTGTTAGTTGAGCACTACGGCCGTTTCGGAGATAACTCCATCGTCGGGTGCGTAGTCATTATACACTAATCTGAGCTATTTACATATTTACATTTCTTACGTGGTTTCTTCATTTTCATTGCGTCAAAGTTAAATAAATAGTACATACAACACAAAACACGGACACGACACGAAAACATTAAGGCACGTGCACGGCTAAAAATTACATTTACACCAGTACAGCTAAAGAACCGAACTTAATAATTAATTCCCAGACTAATTCAGCAGCCAATCCAATTTTAGAGAAAATAATACAAATCAAACAGGACAAGGTATAATTTGAGCAGCTATGTTGGTACACGTGTTATCAGCTGTTCCAGTCGTCCACCAAACCTTTGCAGTGATTAAGTTCGTTCAGTCGGTCGTCAGTTTTTAGCCGTGCACGTGCCTTAATGTTTTCGTGTCGTGTCCGTGTTTTGTGTTGTATGTACTATTTATTTAACTTTGACGCAATGAAAATGAAGAAACCACGTAAGAAATGTAAATATGTAAATAGCTCAGATTAGTGTATAATGACTACGCACCCGACGATGGAGTTATCTCCGAAACGGCCGTAGTGCTCAACTAACAGGATTGCGAAGACTGTAAGTAACCTTTATATTTAAAACCATCACGATCATCCTAGTCCTGAAATTCATAAGATAGCTAAGAATAATGATTTCAGGCCTGCTAAAAATGAAATTAAGAAGACCTGTTTTAGGTGTAAGACTAGCCATAGTTAGGCTATATAAACTGTCCAGCTTGGGGGAAAAGGTGTACCAACTGTAACAAATTAAACCACTTTTCAAAAGCTTGCAAAGAAGCAAGGTTAAATTCTGTAGAATATGAAGAAAATTTTAAAGCCTCTGAAGGAAATTTGATTAGTAGCCTATAGAAACAATTGTTAGTGTAGATTCCGTGAATTCTTGGACTCAAAAGCTTATTGTAATTGGAATATAAATTTCTTTCAAACTTGACACTGGAGCAGATGTAAATGTTATTCCTTACAACATTTTTCGGAAAATCTCAACTGATTCAAACATGAATCTAGGCCTAGTAGAACTTTTCTTTGAGAGTGATGGATAAAAACAATAGCCTACAGTGGTGATCTAGACCATAGACAAATGGAATAAATATAGACCGTCAGCTGTGCTGCGGTTAGCATAAGTTCTGGAGTCCACCACTAGGCCTAGGTTTGCCGTGTAGTTATGGCACACACCGCTGCAGCGTCTGCTGGTCACATACGGCTCCTGCGCTCCTCGCCTGCAGCGGTGTGCGCCGTAACTATATGGCACACCTAGCGATGGGCGCCGGAACTCCTTTGAGTCTATATAATTTATTCTATTTGTCTATGACTGGACGTAAACTTAGTTTTGCATTTATTTAGGCCTAACCTCACGGTATTTTTAAGGCAAAATCTTCTGTGGTCGTAATTTATGAATTTATATAGGTTAGGCCTACATAAAAGTACCTAGACTAGGCCTAGCCTATGAGTTACATTCTCAACTGAGTAGACTTCACTTAGGATACTACCTAAATACAGTTTAGGCTAGATAGGTAATTTTAAAACCTATGGCATTTTAATCAATCCTTACAAATATTGCAATACATGAACTGTACGGTAGTAGGAAGAAATTGAATAAATTGCAAGCCCGTAAGTTTAGTATCTATTTTATAGCTTAGCTTAATGTAATGGAAAAAATGAAACCCCTAGCCTATGATGGAAACAAACCAAAACAATGGTGTTATCAACTCACTTTCGAACGCCTGAAGAAATAACTCATGATCAGCTTGCACGAGGTCTGCCCTGGAATTTTTAGAGGAATCGCTTTCCTTATCACGCCTTTTAGGAGGCATTATGATATAAATATTCGTCACACAACAACCGAGAAAACCTTTCACAAGAAACTACGAAAGCCGACAACCGAAACCGACACAAGAGGACACAACAAATTGTCGCCACTTCACTTCTTGCTTGCTTGCTTTTTTCGGGGGGAGCGGTGCTGACCAACTGAAACCCGCGAATCACTCTAGGGTAAGACAGTCCATGGAGAAACACTTGATAATAAAGGCAAATAAAATAACCATTGCGATCCAAAAGCTATACAGTTGCAATTTTCTGATTAGGATTTTATACCGCAATTATCCACTACCCCGGCCACAGCAAACCTGCAACTAAGCGAATTTCCATTCACCTGACTGGATTTCTACTCAAATATTCCCTTAAAATTATTAGATTAATTTCCTTTTTAATAACATTAATTATTATTAATATATAGGTAAGATAGTACACAGTACAAAGAACATTAATAACAGAGTATACTTAGGGTTGCTGCTACAGGGAAGGTAATGTGGTGTATTTTTTTTATGTTACTAGCTTAGTATTAAATAATCAAAATTGTCAAATTTGATTAAAATACTGTATCCATAAACAAGCAAACCACACAAGTTTATTTATTTATTTTCCATAAGAATAACATGGGAATTTTTATACATAAAAAAACTGTCTCCGTAACCACTAGGCATACAACACTCCAGTATACAAAACTATTTGTTTTAAGCTCAACAAAATGGTTTGGAGAAAATGTCATTTTTTGTTTCAGTGTTGATAATGGGAAAACCTTATATCCCCCATAAAATCCCTGTTCCCATAGTCCGATAACGCTGGTTAGCAAACTCATTCGAATAAACCTAGGTTTACCTTACACGTTTGTAGCAGATTTAATAAAAATTGCATCATTTTTGCTTGAGTTGTCGTGCTAACGGACATTTGATTACATATATACCCTTGGCACTATAGCACGGCCGCCTTTAACTACAGGCCACGGCCTGGTAGAATTGGCAACGTCGCAAGTGGTGTTGTTCAGTGACAGACGTCCTATAAGATAACATGGCAGACAGGTGACATCAGTTAATTAATTCGCACCTTATTGATTTAAATTTAAATTTATGAACATAAATTTATTAAAATATTGAAAATAATACATACAGAATTGAAAACCGAAACAATATAAATTAAAATTTATAGGCTATCTGTACATTTTTAAGCGGAGTCAAAATTGTCATAGTCAAGTAACCAATCTTTCGTAAATACACAAATACCATTAGCTGCTTCCAAACAAAAACAGCTGTTACAACACCACTTGCGACGTTGCCAGTTCGAAGGCCGCGGCCTGGAGTTAAAGGCGGCCGTGACTATAGACTGTGGGGCCACTCACCAAGGGTATATAAAGTTTATGTTGCAAAAGCGAGTGGGGTGCTGGAGGGTGCTTGCTGTGTGGATCTCATCATCTTGCCACTGCAGGCCCTCTATTTAAAAAGCTTGTCAGATCTTGACTGTATAAAATGTCTTGTGACGATTAAATGAAATGAGCATTATGTTTATATTCACAACTCAGATTTGCACACAACTATTCCACTAGAACTTCTGTGGCAATTTACATGTGCCTAGATGCAGGCTTGACAAAGTACTGAAATGTTGCATGTGTCAGATTTTATAATAGAATTCAAATTCAGGTAAGACACGGCTGCCAAGTAAAAAAAAATGCCGAAATAGTTATAAGCGGGCTTCTCCAAATCCATATTCCATAGACAAGTGAGTACAACGGACTCACTAATATGACACATGTAGGAAGCTTGTTTCTGCACAGCTTAGATAATTGCCTGCAAGGAGTTATATTATTCTTCAACAAAAGATTCTTCCAAAGCCTTATTTCTTAAGAAAGAAAGACTAAATTTTTTTGGAAGCTTAAATCTTATTTTATATTTTTTTTTCATACGTAAGTCAGCCCATGTTCCTATGCTCATTTTATTACCTTTACTTTTAGTTATTATCAAAATAATCTTTAATTGTTTAAGAGTGAAAGCCAGCCTGAATGACCAGCCTCTGAAAATATGATATAAACCATTATTACTTTTACATTATTTTGATAAAATACATTTTTCTGCGCTTACAAAAAGAGAATGTAAAACTCCATATATGAAATACTGTACAGTTATTTTAAGTTTACAATACATGATCGTGAATCTATCTTTGTTCCTCTCATCATAATGTTGACAAAAGACAAAATTGTGATAAATTCTCGTATTATGATTTCATGAGAAATATAACCCACAGTGTTCTTATGAATATAAAATAATGTTAAAGTGCATTTATGTAAAATATGTTTTGTTGTAAGTACTGTATGTATATAGGCCCTACATTTGATGGAATTTAGGAGTCCATTATGTAAGAATAAAAAAAATATTTGTTTATTATTGCTGATTTGTGATTTTCGTGCAATTTGTATATATGTTGTATAATAATTTGTGTACATTAATATCTTTAAAATGTAAAATACCTTTAAAAAGCGCTCTTATAATTTGTACATAGGAGGTATAAGGAAGCAGTTTTTAAATTAAATTTAAATTCATAAAATAGGTAGGTAGTGCATAACAATGATCAGTAAAAAAACAAAAAAAAAAAAAAAAACTCTCAGTTGATATCGAAATTAGAACTTTTTGTTTTTGTTTGAGAACGAAACTTTTTATCCATAACTGTTACTACTGATTAAACTTTTGAACAATTGAACAATGCAATTACTGATTGAACAGAGCGGGATAATTTAGGATTTCGTAATTAATCTACTTGGATGCAAAAGTAAAAGAAAATTTAATAATAGGCGGACATATTTTTCTACCCACACGAAAGCTTAATTCCCCTAAACCATTCACCTGGAGTTTAATGAAATGTTTAGTAAATTTATATTTTTCTGAAAATCATGTTCTCTTAGTAGGCGTATGTAGAACATTAAATCACTGTTCTCATAAACCCCAGATTTATTATTTATCTATTACTAGAATTAATTATATAGACAATTTTATAAACACAGGTCAACATTACATGTAAGAATTGAAATTGTTTTCTTAATATTTAAAAAGTATCGATTAAATAAACATTTCTCTTACAATCAGCTTTTTTATAAATCCAAACCGAAATATTGTACCTTGGGGAATATGAAATGAGGAAATATATTTGTAACAGACTAGTCTCTAGTGGGTCATACATTCTGATAAATAATTATATCACAAACAAATTACCACTCTTGCCAGCCAGTGCAGGTGATGTGTGCCATCTGAATTATTACTTCTGTGTTATACTATGGATGGTACCTGTTAAAATAATGTTACATTCACTAGTTATAATTGTGAATAAAAATTACATTATGATATATCACTTTATACAATTTCTTTAAAACTTTGTAAAAGTTCATAAGATAAAGTTGTTAAATGTGGCTATTTGTACGTAAGATGAAAATAGTAGGAAATCAACAGAATCGTGGGTTTTGGCCACAAAATATATTAAAATTGGATGGTAAATAAAATTAAAATAGACAGGTTGTAGACACAACAAGTTATTATCGGGATTAAGTTATAAAAAACAGCACGATAAAAATATAAGTGCATTAATTAGGAGTATGATTCGAGATCAGCCTAATTAACTTGCAGTCCTGTGGGATTTACTAAACAGTGTAGTAGAGGTAGGTAATTATTTATGCCCCAACACTCTCTTTCCTCAGGACACCTCTCGCTGGCTTCTGTTCAAGAGTCTCTATCTGGTTTATACACTTCAATTCATAAATTCTCTCCAATATGAATACTACCTAGGACCTGGTGTTAGCAGTTAACTTTGCCAACATACGATATCTTCCTCTTTCCACTTATTTACATTTCCATATAATAAATAATTAAGTTATTTGGTCAAAATGGAGTACATATCAATATTGATTGCTGATCGTTACCAAGCCACACTAAGGATGCATTATAGGAATTAACTTTTTCTCATTTGATTAAGAAAAGGTCTAGTCGGTTTTTTCATATTTCGTTGTTATATTTATTACAAGTAGGCCTACTACTGATCTAGAATATATAATGGCTGGGCATATTTTGTCTATGTAACTCTGAGGTACACAATTAAATTGTGAAGGGTGTACGGACATATTTGTTTGGCTCGTTAATGTATGTTCTCTTTAAGAAAAACAAAATCTACAGCTAACAAAAATATTTGTAACATAGCAATGACATTTGGAATAATAACAAAATAGGTGCAATGATAGAATGTGCACTTAATTCATAATGGTGATAGTGAAGTAATTGCTGTTACAGCAATGGATTGCTTATATACTTACTTTGCACTAGGTCTAAAGACCTGGCATTCGTAGTATGTCACAAATGAGTTTCAGTTTAATTATGACTTGATTTATTCAAACGCTAATATGAAGCACAGTTTGGCTTGCTCCACACAATTAAAACCATGCTGTATTGGCTCAATGCGGTGTAATTGGTTTGGGACTGGTTCTTAATTGGTATCACGTTGCATGTGATTGATCTTTTATCTTTTATATTAATTGGCTTCATGGATGTTTCTGACAAAGAGACTGTATGATGGGAGCAAGAGTGTAAAACTGAACAAACCTATCCATCTATTTACTTAATGCAGTGAGGGGGTTTTCTATAAAATCCCCTTTTACACGTAATACCCGTAAACTTAACGATTACGGTGTCAATCCAGCAGAGGGACGAATGGTAATTAAAAAGGCAGTTTCCTTTAGGGCTTCACCTCCCTAGCTAGGCTTTAATTCATTTCAAAGACCTTTGAGGGTGCTTTCAAAGGTCGCTGACCAACTTGCTTCAAAGCAGTTGTAATTTTACTGCTTATTTTAAACAAGACACGAAACAGTTTATTTGTATTTTCGTGTGATGATATCTTCCCGAATGTTTTTTCCAGCTAAAGCAATCCTTGAAATATACAAGGGTATTGCATTATTCGTGATGCTTCGGAGACTAGTTGTCAACCCTATTAAACTGCGCGATTTGTGCAATGCGCCTTGTTGGATTTCTCTTCAGTAGTTCAGTGTATTTGCCCAAAACATATCAAAGAAGAACTATTTCACAAAGTTGGACATATTTTAGAACAAAAATAACCCTTTTCAATATTAGAGTGGTTTTTAAAATTATTTATACTAGGCAGTAATGACAT
Source organism: Macrosteles quadrilineatus (assembly GCF_028750875.1). Classification (NCBI taxonomy): domain Eukaryota; kingdom Metazoa; phylum Arthropoda; class Insecta; order Hemiptera; family Cicadellidae; genus Macrosteles; species Macrosteles quadrilineatus. Next base: position 99,941,980 of record NW_026542602.1, on the reverse strand, counting down.
GTATTAATCATATGATCCTGATAAGTCTTATTTATGTATTTGAAGAATGTAAAGGTGACGTAACACACGTGGATACAGCGACAGAAGATTTATGTTGAGCGCAAGGTAGGCTACATTTTTAAAAACAAGAAACGTTCCACTCGTAACACTGTAAAGGACCTCTAATCAATCCTCATCTGCTCTTCCTTTACAACAAACCCTTTTCAAAAGTGGAATTCGAGTATTTAGATTGAACATAGTACTTACTTTCAATGGTTAAAGTTTCTATTGTAAATTGTTATTGAAATAATTACTTTCTTAAATCAGAAGTAGGCCCTAAATGAAAAACAAAATATAAGAAAGCTTAACATCTATTTTAACATTAAAATTATGACTCCTTTTAGCATCCAACCGTTCAATTTAGTGTCGTTTTCTGGCGCTCATACTAAAGATGGACAAAAAATGGCACAGTTTCAAGAGTAAGCTGAATCGTCCTACACCTAGTAAGATAAACATTTTATTGATACTGCATGGTCAAAAAATGAGCTTCGACTTTTTTTAGTATTTTTTTTTTTCATTGCTGTTGCAAAAATTAAGTTTCGACAGCAGGGTCTAGTAGTTTGGAAAAAAACATAACTCTGTATATTCCTATAGGGTTCAATATGGTTCATAAGTCTATCACGATATACAGCCATAACTAATTAGGATTAAAATAAATAATGATGATTATGAAAATATTTACAAATTAATAAAATCAGAGAACTTATTACAAACAAAGCAAAATGAACAAATCTCTATAACGATATAAGTTAACTTCGTTTAATCCAAACCCCTCTTACGGCTCTCTTGGGGCCAATTATACCAACTTTATCCCACAATTTACTTCATTGTCCAAGATACATCAAATGGAGATTCTGTTTTACATATGAATGAACCAAGTCTCAGAGGAAGTATACAACTATTATCGTATGCTTATTTAACCACTAAAAAAGCATGAATCCAAATTGTCCGCAATGCAGTCTAAACATTTCTCAGGGTTCAGTCAAATTGTAGAAGTTTTATTTAAAAATAAGAAAACATAATAATACTGACACACAATTAATTGACCGTAAAAAGTTCATAAGACAGTTTTACTCCTCTTACAGAACTTTAAATCAGCTATGAGGTATGAGTAACATTTTTTTTAACCCTCATAAAAAAAAACTGAAAACGGATATTTACCAAAATTAACATTTCTCAATTGACCATTGCATCTGTTATATGTATATATTCCAATTCATCAGTATTCCGAAGCTATTGTAAAATTAGTTATTGTGACATATATTTAACTGTTGTCGGATTTTAAAGTTTTATTCCCTTGTCAATGTAATTTTGACTACGATACAACAAGCACATTCGATTTACATTTTTAATAGCATTTTATGATATCACAGACTTTGAATGAACCGTGGACGTATAAGGTTTCAAATACGCATTTGATCAAATGTCTATGTTATCGTAATATATGAAATACTACTGAATATTTACATTATACATAATTTAAGAATAAAATGAGAACAAATTTGAATTATTGTAACATTCTACCCCAACTAAGCCCTTAACACTGTCAACGTGTTTTCATGAACCACAGTTATATTAGTATGTACAAAAATCTAAGACTACTCGTACTGAGTTTTGATCTCGTATATCTTATATTTTCAAGTATATTATTTGTAAACTTGTGTCTTATACCATTGAGTATCTTATACACAAAACATATTAAACATATAACTATATGGGTAATTCATACACACTGGCGGATAGAGATAACATTCGATCAATATGTAACCAGGGTTGGAGTTTTTCATTCAAATTTTGTTACATTCTGCAACACCGCTTGAATAATTAGTTTGTGTGTTCTGCGAAAAATAACCCATCTCAAGCTAAAAAAGTCTGCACTCATGAATAATCATTGAATCAAACTCTACTCTGCGATGTGCAGTTCTATAACAATAATCCAGACAAAAAATTTACATACGCTATCGGTGCTGATGCTAAAATACATTTTGGTGACCATTTTCCAAGAAAAAAATATCCTGCAGATTTGAATATACAGAACAGGGTTTGTACAAATTCCCTGGGAACATTTGGGTTTATAATCCTAGGGTAAACAGGGAAAAAACATCATGTACTTCATCAGGATCTAAAATACCAGGTTTTCTGTCTGTCTGTCTATGACATGTATTCTTTACAAATGTATCTATAACTTTTTAACCACTTAAACAATTAACTTCAAACTTGGTGCATAATCAGTGACATATGCAACCAATTGTTGTACAAATTATCATACTTTTAACTAGTACTAATTCAAAATGACGCTTGTTTAAAATATCTATCGTTAATATCTTGAAAACGAGCAATTCTACTAGAATTGATTAAGAGTATACTTTTAAATTATACTGATAAATGCATTTCGTAATGTTTAAATTTTTTGCACCGCATCGGTGAGGTAAGGCAGTCGGTTCTCAGTCTCGGTCGATACTTATGTTAGTACTTAAATGGTACTTAAGTACGAGTTAGTAAGCTGTTAATTCAAATTAACATTTAGAAAGTGTTAATAGAAAGCTGTTCAGCAGCACCTGGACTTTTAAAGCACCCCTAAATAAATAAAGGCTAGAGGTCAAAGCCCTAAAGGCCTAAAGGACCTAAAGGACCTTGAGGTAATCACAGATAAATACAGTTTTGAAAATTAATTCTTAATAGGCTACTTTTGTTGATAGTTGTTGGTAAAGTACCTTCATTCGTATGGTCGTCATTTCAAACTAAAGTAAAGTAAATCACTATATAAGGCGTGGATCTAAGTCAATGTATTTGAAATATATAAAATTATCGGTTTTTAAGTACACTAATTGATAAAAAACATTCATAAGATTTGTATTGTCATGTTTAGTATTTTTCTGGAACATTAAATTAATTCAGACAAAGTAATATTTTAAACGTAAAAGGGCATTTCACATTATTCTTACGCCTCGGAGTCGACTAAATCTAAATGTTAAGAAATGTTCATACACAAAAAAATCTATTCTAAAATAGAGAGGATGATTTAAATAATGTAATAAGACAGCACATAATATGCATACCGGACGTTATAACTCACCACCATTAATCAGAACATTTGTGGTAATGCGGTATTAATGGAATGGAGATTGTCTTAGTTTCCGTTCCTCAGACTGCTTCGCCTGAGAGTAATAAATTACTATGAAAACAAATAAGAAAACAAAATGCTCATTTCAGAATTATTAACAACCAAATAATAGCCACGTGATATGGACCATTTAAACAAGCAGATGAGCTATCAATAGTAACAGAGTATTATTTTATAGAGTTATATAGAAAATCCCAAGAGATTTTCCCATTTTAAATTAAGATATGTAAAATCTTTTGGTTAGCAATAGATCAAAGTATCTTACCTTAACATAAATTATGAAGGGAAAATTCATAAGGGATGGAAAATAATGACATGAGTTAGTTTATTTACTATAATTTCTGATTTCTAACAAAAGTTATATTTTCACGTTGAAATCCAATAGTTATGTAACTGAAGGTGGCATTTAATCATTCCTTTAATATTTACATACTGTAAAAAATCCGTGCGAATTTGAGCATTTGTCTATGGGTTATCAGTCGTTTTACTATATTTAAAGATAAAGTGATTAGTTAATTCAGTAATTGTATTCTATTCCTTCTTTTCTGAACGGAAATTGTAATTTTCTTACAGGAATGAAAAAAACAGCAACAAAAACACTGCAATAAATGAAAATCCTCCATGTTTCTTGAAGTCGATATTCGTTGGTCTTTGAAACGAATTTGAATTTCATGAATATGGTAATGCCATGCTGGGTGCAACGTTTGTGCATAGATAAGCCTTAGCAAACATTGAAGTAGTGTAATGAATATAAACTAAATCTTCCTAAAAAGTTTTAGTCATATCTTTCATAAAAGTTTATTTAGTGTTTTCCGTTGTAGGTTACACAAATAAAGCGACATATGAATGTTTTTAATGAACATAAGTTGATTTTTCTGTAATTCTTGTCTGTAATAAATATACCGTATTGTCTCCAGTTTACATAAGAAACATGCAGAGGCGCAATATGCGTCTCAATATATTGAGTCCTTGTCTGTGTAGGCTTATGTCTTTCTTTAGAATATCCGAAACAACGTAACGATATACTCGTACGAGGACTTGTAGGTGGAATACGATTCATAAAGTAAATGCGTATTTTACACCTAGGATGAATATTGTTTTTATCTTTATAATTTAAATAAGGTAAATTTCTAATATATTGATTTTAAACTAAGAAGGCGAGAGTTGCAGATAGCAAGATACTGGCTGTTAAGTCCTTACCACTTGAATGCAGACTCATAGGGGCACTTTCCTCGGTAAGTACAGTACTTTAATACTTATGCTGAAATGGCGACTATACGAAGGTAGGTATTTTAAGTCAAGTATGAATGGAGATGAGTGTAGGATGAGTGGCGCGATCTTATAGTCTTAAATAAAATTAAAATCCACCTTTTCTTACACTTAACCTGCATACATATAAATATAAAATCAATTTAATAGAAAACATCATTTACACAAAATTAATACTTTTTAAAAACAAAAACAAAATGTCTAAAATTAAAAGAATACAAAAAAATTAAAACAAATCCTTACTTTTTCTGGGACAAATCCAATCTACTCTTTTGAAGACTTTGATGAAAAATGCATCAAAATTAAAAGAGTTTTATTAATAATAAAACCTAATTGTACCGTCGATACAATTTATATTGTCAAGACAATTAAGTATTTATTTATTATTATTATTTACTAACAAAATCACTCACACACTCAGTCACTCATTCAGCAATTACGCAAGCGCCAAAACAGTCCTAGGATGCACCAGCCGAGGCCATACGCTCAAAGTACAATTTTTTGAGTGCCGCCACGAACCGAGGATGACTATCAAGCATTTTAATGGATAAAGGTAGGTTTTTCCAAAGACGACAGGAAGTTATAACAAAGGCCCTGTCATATGCTGTACTCGTATGATGAGGTATGCCCAACGTGAAAGATGCAGTGCGTGAACTCCTCAAGCTACATTCGGCTACAAAGCTGAAGTCACTTTCAAAATATTTTGGCAATCTATTTTTTAAAATTTTAAATGCTTAAATTGTGATTTTGATTAGCCTCTGTACGTTCAAATTTAATATGTTTTATTCGATGTAGAAAGGTGTGATGTGCTCAAAGCGTCTTAAATGAAAAGCAAATCACAAGCAATAATTCTGCGAGCGTTGCAGCACACCAGCAACGTGCAGATCAAAACATCATCTTTCCAGCAAGAGTCATGGCATTGATCACAGAGTTGCAGTTTTTTTTATTTTTCTAGTCTTTTGGTGAAAATACTTTAAAAGAATCTAAATAAAATTCTGCAAATGTTTTAATTCTCATAAACATTAGTTTAGCAACCAGAACAGTAAATATCTGAATCTGGACCAAATTACATCGAGTGAGGTTTTGTTTTGCACCTTCGGGTCTGAACCAACCCAGCATGTATTGACAGAGAAATATTTGAATGGCCAAAACTCATCTCGTATTACTTTGATTCACCACAGTTTTTCAGATTTTTTCACTCACGTCGATTAGTTTAAAGCTTTAGTGTGAGTGGGTAAAGTCTTTTCGTGGAATATTTATATTTTTGTGTACCTGTTTGTGGATGGATGGTATTTATACCGGGTGTACTTTTCATGTTTCTGAAGCTTATAAAGTGGGCGTGTTTCAATTTAGTGAATTACTGATGTTAAAATAGAATAAAATGAAAATGTTAGGTAAGCCTCTAGCCTAATTATTTGCTGGCGGCTTAAGACTTCTATTGCGGCCTTGGTCCAATTCCCGGCATATCCACCCAAATTGAATGAGTTTGGCCAATGTTCCCTTAAAAATGAAGTTTGTGTTTTCTTACCACACCACTGGCGTAGACACAATTTTTTATTCAGGCTATTGTGGAGTACAATTGTCGTTTCTTACAGATTCTTTAAATAAATTGTAATAATGAATGAATTAAATATAATAAAATAAGCAAATAAACTACAAGTAGTGTAAGAAATTACCAATTGACATTTATTTATTTTAACAAATATTTTATTGTAGCTTGTAGTTAAAAATAACTAACATATTTCGCCTAAAAGTTAATGATGGTAAATAATAAACCAAAGCTAGCAAATAGGCATATCGTACACACAAATCGTGCTATCGTGTATGAAATGTTGCGATTACGTTAATTTCAGTGGTGTTATTGAAATAACACACACCATGTTATTGCCCACAATTCCAGAGCAATATCCAGAGAAAGGTTCATCTTTAGAGAACAGATAGCTGCAATAACAGTTGGATACGCCTCAGCAATATTTCATTTCGCAGCTCCATTTCACATCTACCTGCTTTGTTTTAACAAAACAAAACCCCTGCAATTCAATATGTAACATGATGGTGTGAAAATGTGGTCTGTACATTAATTACAATATTAAAGAATTTAATTGTTTTAGAATATTCAAGATTCAAGCTAATATGGTTACTCCATCCAGTTGTATGTTTAACTAATTTTCTCTTAATAAACCGACTATAACTAACTATTTAACCCATAACCGGGATCAAAATTAAACAGTGTTAGTATTTATCACTCAATGTAATGATTGTGTAAAATAATAGTATTTTCTGTAAAGAGCGGCGAATATTACTTATCAAACTACATAGCATATTTACGTTTTGTTATTATGACTATTTAAACATATATAACGTTGGATTCAGCTCAGTATTTCACTGTTGAAAACTAATACAAAAATACTACAGTTTTAATAATTGTATGGTGAATGTTGTATGATAAACAATTAGGTAGGCCTACCTTCGTACACGCACTGATCATCGTACCAGAAAGAAGGTAAATTTTAAAGTCCTGGTTTTTACTCTTAGTTTTACTTAGTGGTTAATTTGTATTAAGCTTTTGATTTTCCAATTAGGTACACAGGGTTAGTCGCGATACAAATTATCAACATGATGTATGGTGCGAGTGCTATTGAGTTTAATTACCTAGGATTAGAAACTTTCATCAGATAATGTTAGGTAAAAATAGAATAGAAATAGAAATAGAACGAAATAGAATCCTGCTGATTATTTTTGGTATGGTCTCGGCTGTTGGTGCTAATCTATTGAAAAATGTTATACACATTTATAAACTAAGCAGTAAGTGTAAAATGACTGCTTAATATATTCAGGCTTATTGAAATAATGTTTTAATTTTGTGTTACATCAATTTAATTTTTTATATAATTTCAGACAGCCTTCATTTGATTTTTTTTTTAGTTTAAAAAATTCTGTCATTACTCATACATTATCCCCACCTTATTTTATTTACATTTTATTAGCTGGTAATATTTTAATCTATTCTATTCGCTAATATGATAACTGGCTTTATTAATATTCAACTTCTTCATTCCTACTCTTTCTAAACAATTAGGTGAGTTAGTTCTATGTTTTCTACACTTTGATCTTAGCCAACAGGCCGAGATCGCTCTATGTTTTCTGAGGTTGATTGAAAAAATTTACATACCTCTCTGATTTTGAAGCCATTGGAAAACTAGTTTGAAGGATATATGTTGATAAAAATTATTACTTTCAAAATGAAACATATCAAATGACCAATCTATAGAACCCAAATTGTTTCGAAAAGACTTTACGTTTACAGCTTTGTCTCTTAAAATACGGCTTTTCATTTCTTTAAATATTATGACAATTGAAAACGTTCTAAATTAATAGAAATAACCCATCACATTTAGAACATCCAAAATGTATATAATTTATGGTAAAGACTGTGTTCATGACAAATTATATTATCAAGCTTCAATCTGTGTTGGTTTATTTAGAAACCAACTGTAATAATTAGTTGTTTGTAAATGAAGTTAGCATATTTTCAAAACAAAAACATTTTGTTTATCTTCCCTTATATCTATATTTACATTACAAGCCTTTATAACATTTTTTATTAAGATAAAAAGAATATAACACAACATTTTTTGTTTTAGTAAAATTGGCAATGCATTAATTTTGTAACATTTAAAAAAAGAAAAGAAAAACTTGTTTTACCATGTTATTACTAATTGCTAGTTGACGTTACTGAAGTAGAAGTATTTGGAAATTAATCAAGAATATAAGTGCTACATTTCACTAACACTTTATCAGTCTGTAACGAAATGGCATCAGAAATGTGTTTCTGACAACAATGTTTCAAACCAGCCGTCATAACGGAACATGTGACAGAATCAATGCAGTAAACTTTCAACTGTGTGGGTAATGTTCCAATACCCAATATTCTCATCCGTTGACACATTTTACCCTTATAAATCGATAAAGTTGCTTACCACCAACTGTTAACATTTTTACTGAATATGATAAATTTGGAACTACATAAACGTTGACTATAGCTCAGCATAACTATAGGGAACAAAAGTTCCCTAGTCCCTGGTTTCTCTAGTCATTTCCCTAGTCCTTTTGTTCGCTAGTCTATGACTATAAACAGCACAGTGGCTGCGGTGGTCTAAGATATGTAACGTATTGAACACATGAACAGGTTATGGACATTGCCGTTTTGTACTTTTTCATATAAAACCGAGGGAGAAGCTCTATTATAATGGCACTACAGATTAATTTTTAATTTCATATTTAACATTTAACTTGCCTTTGTTTGTTTGCTGTTTTACTGATGATAATGCATTTTAGTTACATAAAAAATAGTTCATACATTTTCTATGACGATTCGTTTAAAAACTAATTTGTGTTTGACTACTGCAAGGGGCTCTCATTGTGTTTCCCAGCTGTGGCTGAGTTTGCGAACTATAACTATTTTTTTTTGTCTACTCCAGTGGAATTTTTTACTAGTAGTCAACGTGAGTTCAAACGCTTTCAAGGGAGAGTGGTCCAAACTCATATTAAAATCTGTGGATGTTGTTGTTGTATGTGTTGTAGTCCTGTAAACTGGGAATTGACCCCGTTCCTCCTGCACCGAAGTCCGAGACGTTAACAACTAGATTAGTAACACACCATAGTGCACATCATATTCTTTTAATGTTTGTAATACATTTTCCTCTGAGTATCGAATCCTGATCTTGAAACGTCGTCAATGCTTTGTTTTTACCGATTTTGATATCAGCAATATTCTTTATTTAACAATATACTCAATAGTATCGTTTTACAGACAAATGCACGGTTTTACGATGATAATAGCTTGTTTGCAAAATGTAGAAATTCAGTTTCATTTTAGAACCCTTGGATATTAAATTTAATATATCAAAATATATTTTCTCAAAATTTAACCAATCCTTTTTATATATAAAGTTTAACGACAGACTAGAGGTTAGGTAATAAAGTATTTAGTTAGGTAAATATATAATGAATTTAGAATACAATATAAATCCCTTTATTTGAGGAAGCGGACTAAAATTATACTGTGGTAATTTACAATGGGCTTGAATAGGAAAAAAATACAAGCCAATTTTAGCTAAACCCTTAAATAATCAAAAATCTAAGATGTATGAAGGAAATCATTACGACCTAAGAATAAATGTAAATCATTTGTGTAGTATGAATCTTTCACACAACACTATGTGTTAAGTAAAACAAACTTCAACGTTGCTTATAACTAATGTGCCCCAGTCAAACAACCCCAAACGTTTGGTTATTCATTCGCTCCGAAGGATTTGTGGCGTAACAAACATGGAAAAGAACTCCGAGGGGAAATATTGGGATTGCCAACGATTCATAATAATCGTCCTGTTTTACGGGTGTACTGCATTTTTAGTTTACTGTACGGTATTTCCCTCCAATATATCGCAAAGACTTTTGACGTTAAAAAAGGTAAACAACTAACAACTATTACACATACTCTACTATACTTACATGACAAAAATGGTTAAACTTTGAAACAGGCTATACCGTATTAATTAATTATTTTATGAGAGGTCAATTATTGGTATCAATTTTGAGAGTGGAAGTTTAACGGTTAAAGCTGCTGTGAAAAATGTTTGATATTTTAAAAATCCGGTGAAATATTAAAATTTTTACTTATAATTGAAAAATTTTCACTTGGGTCAGAAATTTGCAAGTTATAATTAATTTTGATATAGGGAAAAAACTTGTCCAAGGAAGGCTATAATGATCGTTTAACACCATTTTAAGCATGATTTGCCTGTCAATAGTTATGATTTATAATCTTAATATTTATTGCATGATGTTATCAAAATGTTTTCATCTGCCAAAAATATACTTATTTGATATTTTTGTAAAATAATATTTGATCAGCAAATAAACGCGAAGAAAATAATAGACGTTTAAATATAAACTAGCTGTTAGCCCGTCCTACGTACCGGAATCAAGTAGATGATTAACACTGAATACTGTATAATACAGAACTGCTAATTTACACGCATAAAGAAAAATTCTGGCAGTTTTAATAGGAAAATTCATCATACAAACTAATATCACGTGAACACCTATTTTTTCATCCGATTATAGGCCTATATTACGTGCATTTGAAATCCGATGATTTTACAAAAATAGTGTAGATTTGAAAAGCTTTGAAGTGAGATTGGTGGTCGATTCACATACACTGGTTTAAAGTACAGTAGCTGCATTGCACCTTTATATTATCACTTACCGTACCAGAAATAATAAATAAAATATAAATAAGAAATATAATATATATTATAATACTGTTATACTGTTATATACTGTTCTATGAAATGAAATGGCGACCATACAAAGTAGGTATTTTAAGCCAAGTATGAATGGAGATGAGTGTAGGATGAGTGGCGCGATCTTGTAGTCTTGTTAGTGACTAAGGCCGACATTCCTTAGACAACCCTTGGTAATTACGAATTGGTCTAATTATCAGGATAGTACTGCGGATAGTCGTAGTACTCACCCGTGTGGACGTTAATCCACACTAGGGAGTATCGCATCCACAGTGCATGCCTATAAATATCCACAATTCGTGACCTCCTAGTAGCTGGATTAATATAATTTGGATGAAATAATAAATAAGAAATAAACCGGTAGTACCAGAAATAATTTTTTTTTTTCGGTTTAAAAATAATTTTTTTAACAGGAAAAAATATTTTCTTAAAATTAGTAAACTCTCTTATACGACACCATAATCCTACACAGTTTTGCAGCCATGGGTTGTTGATGGGCTATTATTTCGGTCTTATCAAAGTTTAATGTGAAGAAAGTCCTTCTGGCTTTGCCAAAGAATCTTTTACATTTGAAAAGGCAACTATGACAAGAAACCAGCAATATTCTTAAAATAAATATTTTTGGCATTAAAAATTTTAATAGAGTAATTAATGAAAGTTTATCAACATTTGTGTTCTTGTCAAGCAAAATGCATTCTTGTGTTGAGGAAGTAGCAACTTACAAAGTAATTTCCGACGCTTCAGTTTAAGAATCAACTGTTGATTGATGAAGGCTCGTTTCCTCACTTGAGATTTTGACTGTCATCGGAGTAATTACAATGTTTAATTACACTGGGGAAATAAAATAGGAACAATCTAAAATATACTGACTTTTATATGTAATTATGATTTTAAGTTAAGTGTAGGTTCAAAATGACAAATATTTAGATTTCCTTAACTTTCCTTATCCATGTTAAGCCTAGTGCACACATGGAGACTGAGTCGGCCGACTATCGGCCGATAGTGCACGGACATTCGGTATGACGGTTGGCGGACAGTTGACAGACTGTCTGTCAACACAGTTTTGTATACAAGTTTCCGATGTGTTTTGCGTCTACACTAGCCAGCCAGTGTTTGTTGGTATGGCGACCGAGGAGGACGTAATTATATAATGTGTTGGCTTCATATTTCTGAACAATGGGGCTAATGAATCTAGGAATAGACGATGATGGACCCAAAATCTTCTCGCGCAAGGTTCATACTTTAAGAATAATAACCTATAGTATCAAGGTCAAAATCTTCTATCAGACCTTCAGATTAGGCGAAGGGTTTAGGAACTTCATGAGGTTGACGTCAGATCAGTTCCCGTTCTAGTACTGTAGCCTATTACTCTTAGTGTTCAACCCTAATGTTCGTGTACGTGTGCGTATTAAATGTATTTATTTATTACAAATTGACGACCTTCGAATGAAGCAAGAAGACATCCGTACTGGTCCGACGATGACTCCTTTTTGAGTGGAAACCGGTTGCAATTTAGCAACACATTGATCACATAAATGCAGGTATTTAAAACAATTACTAGTATTTAGTAGTATTTAATTATAGTATTTAGTTAGTATTTTTTTACATTTTGTATAAGATGCTATTTAAATAAATGGCAAGACTTAGCTGGGTTTTAGTATTAATATATACGTTATTGTTTACTTTGATTGGTTGTCTGTTTGAATGAGAAGAATAAATCCTCCAATCCTATAATCTTTTAACCTTACTACAATCATTTCCACTACTGTATTTCCAGGAAATCAGGAGGTGAGACGAATTAGTGTTAAACTTGTCAAAGCAATTAAGGATCTTAATTAGTCCTCAACTTCTTTGAACGACGCCTAAAGCCCGACTGCGTAAAATAATCTGAACTCAAAAGAAACTTGAAATTTTCTGAGATATTAAATAATGCCTATCAAGGATAAGGGACACAAAAATATAAGGAGCGTGTACAACTTTCAAAGGAATTTACAGTAATTTAAATATTTAAATTAAGAGGGAATAGCTCTTGTATTTTAAATTTGCCATGATATGCATCCTATAGATGGATCTTACATAAATAAAAGTGATAACATGAGTTTTGCAATGTTGTACAATGTAGTCTCGTTTAAAATTTAGAGTACAAAATATAATCTTAAGCAGCACTCTTTAGTTGGTCGCGTCAAAGATTGTGTTTTCGCAATCGGTGAGAAGGCTTTGATAAAGTTAGTATCCAAACCATCCAACCCTATCAGATAAAGCTATATAAATAGATTCTATTTAATTGATCACGAGTTACCTCAGGATCTGGGCACTTTCTTGCCAAGGGGTTGCCAAACTTGCTGTCCAAACTAACTTTAGCTCAATATTTATCTTCTTTGGAGATCACGTGATACTACCTCATAGCTGGTCATCTAAGTGATTAGGACCAGCGACCACAGAATTAAAATTACTGTGGACATTTTATTAATCAAAATAATCAACAGGAAGCTAATTACATTGCAAAATACGCTTACCCAGTAAACTTCTTTGTTTGCATAATAGTCGTATATGACTTCGATTGATACATGGATTGCGAAACAGACAATACTATAGCAGGTAGTAAAACGGAATATTTTATATTAGTATACTAGCAGATGTAACGACACAATCCTTAAAAACACCCGAATACATATAATATGTACATCTTTTGAACAAAAAACACTATTTAAAATTATAGAACTATTTTTGTAACTTCACATCACATTTAACGTTTAACAGATTAATTTACAGCTTGCATGGTTGGTTAAACAACCTAAACATAATATGTAAGATACTTACTCGCAACCGTTTATCAAGTACTACTTGTGAACTGTATGATGTATCTACAATTAGTATTTACAATGCAAGAATACAGCTTACAGCTTACAATCGCACAATAATTAAATCTAATCACACATTGTTAACAAGGTATCCCTTTGATATAATTTTTTTAAATCTATAACAGAGCTTTTATAGTTTAAATCCTCTTTAGTGTTCACCGGGTAAGCTATTTGTATTAATGATGAAGAGTTCATTACATTAACTAACGAACTTACACCAGCCCCTATTACATTGCCGCTGATATATGTACAAAGTTCGGTACATTACCTTCATGGCAGTAATTCTTCTTAAACTAATTTTTTAAGATTCAAAAAGTTTTTTACAGTATAATGGAATCCTAATGACTATAAATACAAGGTGTCCCGTAAATAAACAGCCAAACTCCGGGATCTGATTTTATGGGTCAAAATAAAGAGAAAATATTTTTTCCAAAATCTTTACGCTAACCAGCTATCCGCAATTTAGTTTTTTTTCACTTAATCCAATCTAATCCAATTCAAAATTTAAAAATTGACCATTTTAATTTTTTAAATTGAAATTGCAACAAATGGCTAATTTTGTAAAATAAATGTATAGATCACTTTTATTTAGCAATTTCCTATCAAACGACACCAAGTCAAAAAGATAGAATAAAAAAATAGTTGAAATATCACGATTTTGAGTTGTAAAATTATGTTGAAAAAGGCTAAGCTAGATAGGTTTGGCTTGTGTACAACTAAAAATCGTGATATTTAAATTCTTTTTATTTAAAAAATTGCGTTTTCTTTCTTTTTTGCGTTATTGTATTTGTTTTAGATGACATCATAATTATGACCTTATAGTCTAAACTAGTTGTTGATTAATAAAATTAATTTAAAAGGTTGCTAGTATTTAATAAAGTCTTAAATTACATTTATATAGTAGCCGTTATCACAATAATTCCTATAATAAGTAAAAGATAGCGTTGCTACAAACGTTTCAAATGGTAGAAACACAAACGCCTTTGAAATGAAACGTAAGTTCGTATACACACTTTCCCAAGGCAAAAAGATTAGAGTTTCGTAATAAATAGCACATATTAAATGTCAGTTTTAGTCTGCAGTAGGCTAATAATAATTTGATTCATTCAGATATGATTAAATCATAGTTAAATAGGCTAAGCTTTAATAACCCTTCTACACAATACATTGCATGATATATTGGCTTAGTGCAGTGTAATTGGTTTCGGATTGATTCTTAATTGGTATCACGTTGCATGTGATTGGTCTTTTATCTTGTATTTTAATTGGTTACGTAGGTGTTTCTGACGTAGTGACTGCATGTTGGGAACAAAGAGTCCTGAATTGTAAAACGATGAACAAATTGGATTTAGTCCCACATATATCCTATTATCTTGGGATGTACATGACAAAGTAGTTAAATGAAAATGTTATGAAGAATACAAGTAGAGACAGTAAGTGCACAGACTGTTAATTTTGCCTCGGAATTAAATTTTCATCGTTACGGTTATTTTTATTGAAATATAATTTTTCTATCTGTTTATTCTATTCCACTACCATATACATACCGTATACATCTAAACCAAATGTAAGACGAATAATTTTGCACTTGTTTGGAACTTGCAATATTTTTCAAAATAACATGGTAAAGATGGTAAAATGTTGGTTGTAAACTAAAATAAATACAGACTTTGTGGAAAAAACTGCCAAAAGTAACATATATATTATTACATACGGTATTCCATTCGGAAAAGGGCTTTTTCACTGATTTGAGTGTGAAATAATAGTTTGCGACTAAACAGTTATTTTCATTAATCTTATTTACTATAATAATTATAGATTTATTTAAGTATCCGAAGGGTGCATGTTAATTAGATCCTCTGAGAGTACATTTAATTAAGCTGAAGTACTTTTTTTTAACAAGAAATATGTTACTCTTAACAACTGGAAAGGGCCTCTAATCAATCCTGTTCTGCTTTCCCTTTACAAAAATAAATTTCAAAGATGGCATTTAAAAATAGATTGCAAACGAATTATTTTGGTTATCACATACGTTCCACCGAAAAACAATTGTTATATCAATAGTTTGTAGTTTAAATCAGCAGCAACTGCAGTACTTCCAAATAGACCGGTCGTGGTATTCCAATACATATCTAAGAAAATATTAGCCACCAATAATTTTGCAATTAAAATACAGTTTAATGAGTAAACCAAATTATTAAACAATCAGTAATGGTTATGAAATAAGTTTCGTTAGTTAACGCTGAGTCAAAATTAAGAGGAATAAGTGATTAGAACTCATATAACTATTGCATATATTTTCGGGGCTTAACATTTTTCTTACATCACTAGATGTTTAAGTATTAAGTCATTTTTTGTATTGAAATTTATGATGATTATTAAGAAATTTTAATTCAAACCAATTAACACCATAGAAACATAAAAAAAACATGAACAAATACTACATAAGTTAACTTCGTTTAATCCAAAACCCTCTTAAAAGCATCTTGGGGCAAATCATAACTGATTCACCCCACAATACTGTACATCAAATGGTGATTCTGTTTTGCATACAGTATATATGGACCGCTTCTCAGGGGAAATAAAAAAACTAACGGGGATGGTTATGTAACTCTCAGCATTTTATACATCCCAATTATCCACCACGCAATCGAAATGTGTCCCAGTGCTGGGGAAAATAGTTAAACTTGAGCAACATATTCAAAAAACCAAATTATTTAGATTCTTACAGTATACATTTTGGATATGTTTTGCCTTACTGCTAACGAACAGCTAGCCAAGCTACTTAATAAATAATAATACAAAAGAACACAAATACGTTTACATTATAGTGTAGGTCTTTGTAGAACGAGATTCAAAATTCACACATTCAACCAAGTTAATAAAAGGCAATAAATATCTAGAGAGTTGCATTTTTGTTTTACGACTGAACTACCAATTTTGTAAATAACACAATTCTTCTGACATATTACCTATCTATTATTTTACTTTGATGATATGTAGTCATTTTATATTTGTAGTGCTAAAGTTGATAATTTTTATCCTAAAACTGTGTTAAGCTGCATGTCTGTATTGTGTTACTATTAAAGTTATCATTTTTATAGTAACACATTTACTGATTTCCATATTAAAAATATTATAGTATGTCTTATAAATCCGTACACTGTAGTCGAGATACAATGGGTAGGTATTAACTCTTATGCACACATGTTGGCACAATGCCTGGACTAAACTGCTGCTTGTATTCATGGCTCGGTATATTTATGTACGTAAGAGAAAGATGCCAAAAGCTCTCAAACAATGGGAGTAATTTGTACCTGTTTTGGACAACGATTATTTATTTCAATTCGAAATTTTTTTACACCATTATACGTGGTACTGTACTTACTGGTTTCAAATTATAAATTGAAATCCACATTCTCTTATCGTTACATGTTTTTCCTTAAATCCATTGCTACAATGAGATATTTGTGCCAATAACATAATTAATTTGTTTGAACTAATCACTTTTTAAAGAGAAAATCTGAAAAAAATATACCGTTCTTTTATAAGTCAAGTACAGTAAAACAAAAAATCCAATTCAAACAGAAAGCTGAAGGTATTTATAATATTTGAAATTAATATGGTATAAAACTGCACCTTTTCTCGGTATGTCAGTTTTGCCGTGGACCCGAAATGAGGTATTCTGAGGGAAAATTAACATTTCAAAAGGACAACTTGAACGAATGTCACATTCTTTTACAAGCCTTAATAACTTTGTTTGTAATAAGAATACCAGGAAATATTGTCTCTATTTTAAACCAGTACAACATAGAAAAATACCTTTGCTAGGGTTCTCTCAGGCTGATAACAATTTTTGTAAAAACGATTGTCACGTGATAGAGCTTTATGTTTGTATTTGTTGTAGCTGCTTCTAAAATACTTAATTTAGGGGTCTTGGGAACAATTGTCATACGAACCTAGAAGTGCACTTGTATACCAAAGGTGTGCAGAGCTTAGATGTCATGGCTCGAACCATCGGGAATTTAAGGAGAGTAGTGGATACATAGGGCTGCTGGGGAGTGACGTCACAAGAGCCATGTGGTGCTTAATTGACGGTTAAGCATCTGGTGGTAATGGTGCGTGACCTAGCACGTGGTGTGGTGGGTTACGGTATGGTGACGTCATGATGACGACATGCTGAGGTGTGAAAGTTAGGTGGATCGATATTTTCAAGGTTATTGTTGTGGTTTAAAAAAAACAGCATATCGGTAAAGGGATAAGTACCGATATGCTGATTTTTAAATTCTTTATTGAAAAATCAAAATTGACATACGAGGAATATAATTGTTTTCAAACTTAAACCTAATACAGATCTAAGCTAAACTAAACATTTGGATCATAGAGTTAGGTCTACTACAGTAACAACAGTTGTCAAATTGTCATCCACACATGTCGCAAGCGAAACAGTGTTTGCATTGGTAAGAAGAGTAAATTACGATTTTTTTGTCCATGCATATTATACACTCAAAGTTTGCTTCTTTTATTGGAAACATAGTAGGAATTTTGTTAAATTTGAGAAATTAGCTATATATACGACATAAAACTGTTGGAGATAACTATTTGTACATGTTACCTTTGCAATGTTTGCGATATAATTTGTTGTTAATGAGATGTTGTCTTTAGCTAGTTCCACTACAGACTAATGAGAGACCCATCATACACATTCTTTTATGCTGTTTATGATTGCTATCTGGTATACAGCAAACATTCGCAATTGAAATATTTCCACTTTTGTCTTTGCATTTTATAAGATCGTCAAGTGAAAAGTTTGTTATTATGTACATATTACGAAAAGTGTTTGGATTTTGGTTTGCAATGTTTCTGTGAGAAAACTTATTAAAAACCACTATTTTATTATGTCACCATTATAAACATAAATTCAGAACTAAACTAAAATATCACTTTAATCCTGCAAGGTGTATCAGCTATTTAACTGGTATGGAAAAGTAATGTACACAGTGTTTCTACTTCTTCGTGAACAGTTGGCGGTACATGCGGGGCAGAGCATTGTTCCACTAATTACAACCATGTGCCACATTTGCAACATAGTACCTTATATTTCTAAGACTTGTTTATTCATCCAAATCGTTATGTTTTTGAATGATTTTTAAAATAACAAACATTTGGTATATTGTACATTGCTTAATGTTAGACGTACAAACGATCAAGCTATATAAAAACAAATTTCCCACTCTTTACCCTATAATTTACTATTTATTTAAAGCAAATGTTAACTCTCATTACTCTTGGTTGTATTGTAATCCAACGTATTTCTGTTTATCGTTTGTCCTTTTGTGAAACTGTTTGAATGTTTTTTTATTGCTAGTTGTAGTACAGAAAACTATTCAATTTAACTAATTTCACTGTTAAATATGTTCAAATGTTAGGTAAGGCTTCTTTCACCGTCAACCAGTCTTTCTAATATATCCATCACTTCCTTGCTAAATATGGATCTTTTTACACTAGATGATATTATATTTATTTGTTCTGGAATGTCTTGATGTAATGCTCTATTGTAGCTCAGATAAGGAATATTATCTGTAGTGGATGAAATAGTGTTATCTTGTATGTTGTTATTATTTAACTTTGAATTGTT
Organism: Macrosteles quadrilineatus; assembly: GCF_028750875.1. NCBI lineage: Eukaryota > Metazoa > Arthropoda > Insecta > Hemiptera > Cicadellidae > Macrosteles > Macrosteles quadrilineatus. Next base: position 99,922,741 of record NW_026542602.1, on the reverse strand, counting down.
GGATTCCATTTGTCTGTCTCTAGTGAAACCACTTTATGCGAGTTTACCAATCAAACAATATAGATGTATTGTTACATGTATTGTATAAACAACCAAGGTGTACAAAATAAAATCCCTTCCTTCAATACTGTTATCTACAATTAATTTTAAAGCAAATTAGCGTTTTTTAGCAAACAATCTTTTACATTATATAAACTTACTGCGAGATATTTATATTAACACTATCACGTAAGCTACATCGTGTCATCAAGAGGTTGTGTACAATCCCTAACAAAATTGTTGACTTGCAAATTGTTTGTTATTTTAAAACCAATTCGGAAAAATATCCTTTTAATTCAAATGAAAACAAAATGAATTGACAAAGCGTGTAGACCAAAACTAATACGGTTACTGGTAATTTCATTGTTTCAACGGTAGCTTCTCCAGTTAGTGAAGATCCCTGTAACGCCCGCATGTGTTTCAACGGTTCGTTCTTCGTGATGTTCCAATCCAGAGAGCTGAAACGTTCAATCACCCCACTGTCATTGAGAAAATACTCTTTACTTGGTTCTTTTACGTTGAAGTAAAACACATCGCAGCAAGCTAGATCTTTAAAGTTTTGTATTCAGAACGTTTCTATCTGGAACATTATAAGGTAAAACTATTTGACCATTGCAAACATTCATTAGTTAATTGTTAAATAGTGAAAGGATAGAAATACGTGGTCTATATGTTAAATCCAATGATTAAACTTAAAAAGCTTTATAGATCTAGATCTATGAGGCATTGTCCTAAGGTAAGCCTACAGTTGAAAGTTACTTCCCACAATGGTTAAAAGTATTTAAAGTACTACCTCAACCTCACAATTCACTTTATTAGGGTTGACATTTTCATTATCAAGGTGCTCTTGTCCTTTTCGTGACATTGAAAAATAAGGAAATTATTGCGTTACCAACAGACATACACACAAAAATACAGAACTTAGTGAGAGAATTTGCTACGTTTAAAGCATAACAAAGTATATATAAAATTTAGGCAAAATAGGCCACGAACTATTGATACATAAATAACGTAAATCGTAAACGATTCATGATGGTTTTCTGAACAAATGTGTTACTTAAATGAGTTATCATTTTCTTAGCATTAACTAACAATTTGGAATCTAGATATAAAAAGCAAAACTTATACAGTTAAGACATCAATTAAAATTGAATACGGTTGTAATACGACTGTATAAAATAAGGTGCAACACCGATGATAACTAATTTTTAAATTACAGTGATGTGTTGGTACGTAAAAATTATTCTTGCTGCTACCAACGATTATAAGGAAAAGAACAAGTACCAAAAACCAACGTTTATAGTTAAGAATTACGACCGACAAATGAAATGCGTTAATCAAGTCTCAAGGTTAGTAAATTCTTGGTTTCGGATTTTCTCGTAAAAGGTTATCAGCAAACAAAGTTATTTCCTATTAATTGCTTTATTCGTAAACAACTTTTAATGTAAACTTATTGATGTCAGTTTGAAAAAACCTTATACAAACAACTGTTTGTTATTTAATAGACTATGTATGTATGCATATTCTCTAAACAATGATTGGTATGTCTTTAAACATCAGAATGAAATATGACAAAAATCACAAAATGCTGGGTTTTTGGACGTTTGTAATTTAATTTCTTAAGTAGGGAGGCCGTGTATACTAGGGAAAAGTACCGGTATCAAGGATTGTCGTCGAAAAGGTTATTATGAATAATTTGGTACGCGTAAGTACCCGAGAGATATTGGTTATGGGCCTAATGGTTGTATGGTGCAGCGATTGCATCATACGGTGAGTATGAACAGAAATGACTAAACAGTTAAGGGTCCGCCAGTTCCTCCAAGTTTGATTGATAAACTTCAACCCGCATTATAGTTCTATCTTTGTCTAAAACCGTTGGCACATGTGCAACGGCCATTTTTCGCAATGGTCATTGTTTGGTTGTTCATTTGTCCAGCTTTTGCAGTGGTCATTGTTTGTCGTTAGTTTGTCCAGCGTATTCCAGTAACCGTTGTTTATGAGTGTATGATAAAACTATATTTTATTATTTATATTGTTTTGTAATTATCATTTTACTATGTTCTTTTAATAATTGTTTTTAATTATTTATAGTCAGTTTATAATAAACAGTGTAAAGCAAAGTTATATAGTTAACTTGTTTGGAGATAGATTCAATTGTATACTTCAGTTTATAATTTCTGCAGTTCTCCAGACATTTCATTAACACAGGTAAATATTTGTTGTATATAAATAGACATAAGTTTAATAGTTAGATTTTCTTTTTTTTGCTAGAAGCTTTAATATTAAGGTTGGTTATTATTTATTCTACACAATCTAAATGTTATTATTATTATTGCAATGCAAATTTATATTTGAGTAACGAGCTTTTCACATGTTTATTTTTTGTAGCTCTATTCCCTCCTACTGAGTGAAGGTGATTTCTACGAAACACTACTCCTCCATTAATAATGAACGATTTTTTTACAAACGAAGTATCAAAATTAAGAATTTTTTGTGTAGACGCCCTATTTTACCAATTCCTGTAATAAAAGTGCTCAGGCTTAACCCCCACAGGTTATCAAAATCTCAATGTATTTCTTATGAAGAAAATATTATGTTTACTTAAACAGACGAATAATTTGTAATAACTAGCGCAAATGTTGCTCGAAATCGAGCAATTGCAAAGAAGTAAAGTAGTTACAGTATTTTAAAACAAATAACTTATTTAAAAACGAATAAAAGTTATAATTTCCGATGAGTTTAAAAAGACTCAACTCATAGATTACGTACCTAACAGTTCCACACAATCATCATTTCTTGTAAATATTTAATCATTTTTCAAAAGCTGATCTGGGTTTTTAGTGTATTCTACAAATCTTTCCCACTTATAGCCACATTAGGTTGTCCATGTTGATCTTTGTCAATAATAATGTAGTCTACATAGTCCTACCGTGGTACTACCCGTTGTCGTCAGTACGTTTACAAATTTCAGTCAATTTTTATAGCGATAACATTTTTTACAAAGTAGTAAAATATTTTAATTCAATCCTTTCTTTAATGTACCCAATGCGTTTTGTGGAATTGAAAAATAAATAACTTCAATTAAATTATACAGCTGATCAAAAAATGTAAACAATTATGTTCTTCATAAGGATAACACGGGGAACTTTAAAAAAAGCTACTGGGGCTGAGCCCAAGGGGGAATATTTACCAAAAAATGTAAGGCCAGTTTGTAAATCTACGCGACACGCTCTTTCCAATGAGACGTCAATGGATAAAATCGGTTTATAAATGGTTGAGGAGTTCAACCGACAAAAGTTTCATGTAGCGTATTTCGTATTAATTATATAATAATTACAGCTGTTTGTAGTAAACACATGATACACACAAAAACGTGTGTTTTCAGTTTTTGATAACAACTGTATCCGAGTGATTGATTACATCATTTTTGAGTTGGAAATTACGACTGTTATTCGTTTTAAATTAAGGCTTGGAATACATTGCAATTTCTCGAATTCTAGCAATAGGTAGGTACACTAGTATTATATAATATACTTAACATTTGACCGTCATTATTTAAACCTCCTGGTTCAAATGCAAACATATCATATATTTTATCGTTGCTATCATGGTAACTCACAAGTAAAGTTAAATTTCACTGTAAGATTAAGGTGCGCTATCTTTGTACCGGTATAATTTATTCTATGCAATCTTTAGGATTGTTATGCACGCCATGCCCGCATTTCATTGGTTGAGTAGACCACGCCCACACCAATAGGGTGACCCTGCGCACTGAAGTGCCCCTCGCATTAATTAGTAAAACCACGCCTACTGTCTATAAAGAGACTGCGCAAGCCATCATTGTTACACAGTTCATCGTTTGATAGTTGAGGTCGAACATCAAAAGGTGAACTGTGTAAAATGTAAGAATTATTGCAATGTCTGACCAACATTGTAATACTTACTTACTATTTACCTGTTAAGTTTAATCGTAAAATATTTATGGCTAGGTTCTAAATTTAAATAATGGAATTGTACACGAAGCCATTCTATCTTAAAAGTTTACGTATATTAACAAATAATAGTGATAGATTGGACTTCAACCCATGGAAAAATTAGAATGCTTTAAATGAATTTATAACTAAATTGCTATCAAACAAAAATTTGTTTAGTTTCATCAAGTCTTACAATTGAAATTTGCGAAAATATAACCGTTCATAGTGAAACAAATATATAATTATCAAACACTGGATCCTGATTGGTTGAGGTGAAGTCCCTCCCCCTACCAGGAGCATTAAAGGAGGATCGCAAAATCTAAATGTACACTTAGCTGCATGTTGCATTGTAGATAGCATGTGCTTGGGGTAGCTAGTACTAACAAATAATCGTATGGGTAATATTAAGTTAAGTAAGCTATGTTTAGTTTATAAATGTTATTAAGATGTTTTACAAACATTAATTTAGCATATGAGGTTTTCTAATAGTTTATTTAGTATTAGTACTTTTGTTATGTCAATTGTTTAAGTAATATTTAAACTTTAGAATTCAAAGCATAGGGATGTTATAATTCATGTGGAAAATATTTTGCGGAAACGTAGCTCTAGCAGCTTGTACATGACCCTATGATCTTTGAAACATGAATAGTTTCAACTCATATCAAAAGTTAAATTATTTTTGAATGAAACAGTGTTAATCCTTGTCTAAAACCCAGCGGATCTAAAAAAAATCCTTAGCGATTTTAAGTGACCAGTGGTTTATCAACATGGAGAAATACTAACATATCTTTGAAATTGTTTAACTAAATTAAAAAGTAAAACAGTGTTAATCCTTGTCTAAAACCCAGCGGATCTAAAAAAATCCTTAGCGATTTTAAGTGACCAGTGGTTTATCAACATGGTGAAACACTAACATATCTATGAAATTGTTTAACAAAATTAAAAAAGTAAAACAGTGTTAATCCTTGTCTAAAACCCAGCGGATCTAAAAAATCCTTAGCGATTTTAAGGTGACCAGTGGTTTATCAACATGGTGAAACACTAACATATCTTTGAAATTGTTTAACAAAATTAAAAAGTAAAACAGTGTTAATCCTTGTCTAAAACCCAGCGGATCTAAAAAAATCCTTAGCGATTTTTAGTGACCAGTGGTTTATCAACATGGTGAAACACTAACATATCTTTGAAATTGTTTAACAAAAATTAAAAAGTAAAACAGTGTTAATCCTTGTCTAAAACCCAGCGGATCTAAAAAAATCCTTAGCGATTTTAAGTGACCAGTGGTTTATCAACATGGTGAAACACTAACATATCTTTGAAATTGTTTAACAAAATTAAAAAAGTAAAACAGTGTTAATCCTTGTCTAAAACCCAGCGGATCTAAAAAAAATCCTTAGCGATTTTAAGTGACCAGTGGTTTATCAACATGGAGAAATACTAACATATCTTTGAAATTGTTTAACAAAATTAAAAAGTAAAACAATAATTCATGTGAGAAATATTCTGTGGAAACGTAGCTCTAGCAGTTTGTACGTTAACTGTGATCTTTGAAACATGAATAGTTCCAACTCACATCAAAAGTAGAATTATTTTTGAATGAAACAGTGTTAATCCTTGTCTAAAACCCAGCGGATCTAAAAAAAATCCTTAGCGATTTTAAGTGACCAGTGGTTTATCAACATGGTGAAACACTAACATATCTTTGAAATTGTTTAACAAAATTAAAAAGTAAAACAGTGTTAATCCTTGTCTAAAACCCAGCGGATCTAAAAAAATCCTTAGCGATTTTAAGTGACCAGTGGTTTATCAACATGGAGAAATACTAACATATCTTTGAAATTGTTTAACAAAATTAAAAAAGTAAAACAATAATTCATGTGAGAAATATTCTGTGGAAACGTAGCTCTAGCAGTTTGTACCGTAACTGTGATCTTTGAAACATGAATAGTTCCAACTCACATCAAAAGTAGAATTATTTTTGAATGAAACAGTGTTAATCCTTGTCTAAAACCCAGC